>NC_133509.1:105223750-108037500 GCF_049354715.1 Callithrix jacchus | reverse complement strand
CTGGTCTCGAACTCCTGACCTCTGGTGATCCACCTGCCTTGGTCTCCCAAAGTGCTGGGATTACAGGCGTGAACCACCGTGCCCGGCCTCTGCCAATTTATTTATAGTCCTTGTGGAGGGACAGACTTGGTGTTCTTTATACACCATTTTCACTAACTTCCCTGTTTCTTCAGTTTTCCATCCCAATAAGGTCTTTATTCCTTATTTTCTCTCTCCTCTCCAAACCCTTACACAATTGCCGATTTCACTCAGAATAAAATGCAAACTTGACAATTGAGTTTATAAGGTCCATCACAGGCCAGGTGCTGGGGCTAATACTTGTAATCTCAATATTTAGGCATGCCAAGGTGAGAGGATCACTTGAGCCCAGGAGTTCAAGACCAGCCTGAGCAACATATGGAAACGCTTTCTCTACTGGGCAATCTAAAAAGTACCTGGCTGTAGTGGTGCACACCTGCGGTCCCAACTACTTGGGAGGCTAAGGTAACAGGGTTCTTTCAGCCTGGGACATTGAGGCTGTGATCATGCCACTCCAGCCTGGGTAACAGAGCAAGACTCTGTGTCAAAAAATAAAAAAATAGGCCGGGCGCGGTGGCTCACACCTGTAATCCCAGCACTTTGGGAGGCTGAGGCGGGTGGATCATGAGGTCAAGAGATCGAGACCATCCCGTTCAACATGGTGAAAGCCCGTCTCTACTAAAAATACAAAAAATTAGTTGGGCATGGTGGCGTGTGCCTGTAATCCCAGCTACTCAGGAGGCTGAGGCAGGAGAATTGCCTGAACCCAGGAGGCGGAGGTTGCGGTGAGCAGAGATCGCGCCATTGCACTCCAGCCTGGGTAACAAGAGCGAAACTCCATCTCAAAAAAAAAAAAAATTAGCTGGGTGTGGTGGTGTGTGCCTGTAACCCTAGCTACTCAGGAGGTTAAGGTAGGAGAATCATTTGAATCCAGGAAGTGGAGGTTGCAGTGAGCTGAGCCACTGCACTCCAGTCTTCACTGCAACCCAGCCTGGCGACAGAGCAAGAATCCGTCTCAAAAAAGAAAAAATGCAAAAAATTAGCTGGGTGTGGTGGCTCACGTCTGCCTCACGTGCTGGGATTACCGGCATGAGACACTGCGCCCAGCCTAAAATCATTCTTACCTTGTGGGTCATACAGAAACAGATGACGTGTAGTTTGTCCACCCTTCATGTAGATAAAATGATCTCTGCAGTTCCTTCCAGTTCCAAAATGCCATAATTACTACATGTAAATCAACCTCTCCCCCAAGTCCATCTCAATGTATTTATCCTACAGCCTTTCCCTAAGGGCTATTTTCTGTTTTTCTCCAGGTAAGAGGTAAATACAGTAATAGGATAAATGAATCATTTTTGGATGCATTTTAGCAGGAATCCTGGAAACTTTGTCCCTGATATTCCTTTAAGGGATTCATTTTGAGGTCAATTTTGCCTGCCAAGGGAAAGCTCTTTGAGATCCTTCAGCTCATCTCTCATTTCTCTGGTTCTAGGCTTTTCCACTGTTGGCTGCATATTAGAAACATCTGGGAACCTTTGGGAGAAAAAAAACAGAAGCAAAACAGAATACTGATGCCAGGCCTAATAAATCAGATTCTCTAGGAGCAGAGGACTGGGCATCAATATTTTTTTAAAAACCCAAAAACCTTCAGATAATTTTAAAGTGTAATCAGGGTTGAATACCAATGTGTTTTTCAATTACTTAGAGGCTCTGGTTCTATTTACAAATTTTGATATGCATAGTAGTCACTGTGGTACTTGTTTGTTGGGGAGATTTTCCTTACTCCACTCCTAGAGATTATAACTCAGGAGATCTGCGTGGGGTTTAGCAATCTACATTTTTTTTTCTTTTTTTGAGATGGAATCTCGCTCCAATGCCCAGGCTGGAGTGCAGTTGCATGATCTTGGCGCACCGCAACCTCCACCTCAGCCTCCAGAATTCAAGTGATTGCCTCAGCCTCCGGAATAGCTGGGACTACAGGTGTGTGCCGCCATGCCCGGCTAATTCTTGTATTCTTTTTTTTTTAGAACAGTTTTCTTTTCTCTTTTTCTTTTTCTTTTTTTTTTTTTAAGATGGGGTTTGACCATGTTGGTCAGGCTGGTCTTGAACTCCCGACCTCAGGTGATCCTCCTGCCTTGGCCTCCAAAGTGCTTGGATTACAGGTGTGAGCCACTACGCCCGGCCGTATTTTTGTTTTAATAAGATGGGGTTTCACCATGATGGCCAGGCTGTTTTTGAACTCCTGACCTCAGGTGATCCACCCACCTCAGCCTCCAAAAGTGCTAGGATTACAGGCGTGAGCCACCATGCCCAGCCAATTTTTGTATTTTTAATAGAAGCGGGGTTTCAGCATGTTGGCCAGGATGGTCTCAATCTCTTGACCTCGTGATCTGCCCGCCTTGGCCTCCTGAAGTGTTCGAATTACAGGCATAAGCCACCACACCCCACCTGGGAATCTACATTTAAGTGGCCCCAGATAATTCTTATTTGGGTGCTATGAAGCCATTACTGTAAGATATAGTACCATAGGTATTATGAATGTATGAGTTGGGGATTGGTAGTCCTGTGTTTTCTCACTGTTTGATTTTTTTTTTTTCCAAGATCGAGTTTCACTTGTTGCCCAGGTTGGAGTGAAATGGGGCAATCTCAGCTTACCGAAACCTCTGTCTCCTGGGTTCAAGTGATTCTCCTGCCTCAGTCTCCCGAGTAGCTGGGATTATAGGCATGCACCAGTACTCCCAGCTAATTTTGTATTTTTAGTAGAGATGGGGTTTCTGCATGTTGGCCAGGCTGGTCTCAAACTCCTGACCTCAGGTGATCTGCCCACCTCAGCCTCCCAAAGTGCTGGAATTACAGGCATGAGCCACCGAACCTGGCCTCATTGTTTGATTTTTATGGTGATCTGTTAAACATGATTAATGTTCTACACAAATTAATTTATGGCAATTGAAGTGAAAATAGTGGCTCTGTGGGTATTAACTGGGAATGAGCAAGAGGGAAACCTCTGTGGTGCTGGAAATGTTCTATATATTGTTTTGCATGGTGATTACTTAGGGATTATTAATTAATGGATCAGTCAACCATTAAACTGTACTCATAGGATTTAATGCACTTAACTGTGTTTCTTTTATACCTCAACAAAATAAAAAGTAATTCTAAAATGATTTCAGTTCTTTTTTTTTGAGACAGAATTTCGCTGTTGTTACCCAGAGTGGAGTGCAACGGCGCGATCTCAGCTCACTGCAACCTCCACCTCCTGGGTTCAAGCAATTCTCCTGCCTAGGCCTCCCAAGTAGCTGGGACTACAGGTGCGCACCACCATGCCCAGCTAATTTTCGTATTTTTAGTAGAGACGGGGTTTCACCTTGTTGACCAGGATGGTCTCGATCTCTCGACCTTGTGATCCACCCGCCTCAGCCTCCCAAAGTGCTGGGATTATAGGTGTGAGCCACGGCGCCTGGCTTGATTTCAGTTCTTATTCCCTTTTTTTTTAGACAGAGTCTTGCTCTGTTGCCCAGGCTTGTCACTGCACCTGTCACCTCCCGGGTTCAAGCGATTCCCCTGCCTCAGCCTCCTGAGTAGCTGGGACTAGAGGTACATGTCATCATGTCCAGCTAAGTTTTGTATTTTAGTAGAGATGGGGTTTCATTCACCATATTGGCCAGGATGGTCTCAATCTCCTGACCTCATGATCCACCCGCCTCGGCCTCCCAAAGTGCTGGGATTACAGGCGTGAGCCACCACATCCGGCCTCTTATTCCCTTTTATTATAGATTGTGCTATTAGAAATTTTAAATATTTTATCAAATGTATGATCTAAATGTTTGACGAGCCCTTTATAATTATGTTAAGAGGTTTAGAAACTATATAATGGTTGCTTATACCCTTTACTGGAGATAGTAAAAAGAAAAAAAAAGAAACTATATAACGGCATACAATTCTGCATTCTTGGCTATAACAATAATCTTCCTTCCTTTCCTCCCTCCCTCCCTCCCTCCCTCCCTCCTTCCTTCCTTCCTTCCTTCCCTCTCTCCCTCCCTCTCTCTCTCTTTCTTTCTTTCCTTCTTTTTCTTTTTTTTGAAAGAGTTTCCCTTTGCCATCCAGGCTGAAGTGCACTGGTGCCATCTTGGCTCACTGTAATCTCTTCCTCCCAGGTTCAAGTGATTCTCACGCCTCATCCATAGGAGTAGCTGGAACTACAAGCGTGCACCATCATGCCTGGGTAATTTTTGTATTTTTAGTAGAGACAGGGTTTCACCATGTTGGTCAGGCTGGTCTTGAACTCCTGGTCTCAAGTGATCCACCTGCCTGGACCTCCCGAAGTGCTGGGATTACAGGCATGAGCCACTTCGCCTGACTTATGTCATTGATTTCTGCTCTTATTTATTTTCTTTCTTTCTTTTCTTTTTTGAGACAGAGTCTTACTCTTTAGCCCAGGCTGGAGTGCAGTGGTGTGATCTTGGCTCACTGCAACTTCCGGAGTAGCTGGGTGGATCACCTAAGATTAGGAGTTTGAGACCAGCCTGGCCAATATAGTGAAACCCTGTCTCTACTAAAAAAATACAAAAATTAGCCAAGCATGGTGGCAGGTGCCTGTAATCCCAGCTACTCAGGAGGCTGAGGCAGGAGAATTGCTTGAATTTGGGAGCTGGAGGTCGCAGTGAGCCAAAATTGCCCCATTGCACTCTAGCCTGGGAAACAAGAGCAAAACTCCGTCTCAAAAAAAAATAAAAAGGCCAGGTGCAGTGGCTTATGCTTGTAATCCTAGCACTTTGGGAGACAGAGGCAGGCAGATCATGAGGTCAAGAAAGAGGTTGAGATCATGCTGGTCAACACAGTGAAAACACATCTCTACTAAAAATACAAAAATTAGCTGGAGTGGTGGCACATGCCTGTAGTCTCAGCTGCTTGGGAGGCTAAGGCAGGAGAATCGCTTGAACTTGGGAGGCAAAGGTTGCAGTAAGCCAAGATCACACCACTGCCTCCTGGAGACAGAGCAAGACTCTGTCTCAAAAAAAAAAAAAAAATTAGGCGCCTTTCTCCAAGCTGAGAAATGGAGAAACAAATAAGGTGTTGTGCATATCATTTGAGTTCCAGACTGGGCTTTGGCTAAAACTGTCATCTCCCAGAATGTTCAGTTATGTAAACCAATACATTTCTTTAATTGATTAAGGCAGTTTGGGCCGGGTGCAGTGGCTCACGCCTGTAATCCCAGCACTTTGTGAGGCCGAGGCAGGTGGATCACGAGGTCAGGAGTTCGAGACCAGTCTGACCAACATGGTGAAGCCCTGTCTCTTCTAAAAATACAAAAATTAGCTGGGTGTGGGAGCACATGCCCGTAATCCCAGCTACTAGGGAGGCTGAGGCAGGAGAATTACCTGAACCTGGGAGGCAGAGGTTGCAATGAACCAAGATCGTGCTACTTCACTCCAGCCTGGGTAACAGAGTGAGACTTCGTCTCAAAAAAAAAAAAACAAAAAGGCAGGCCGGGCGCGGTGGCTCATGCCTATAATCTCAGCATTTTGGGAGGCCGAGGCGGGTGGATCACGAGGTCAAGAGATCGAGATCATCCTGGTCAACAAGGTGAAACCCCGTCTCTACTAAAAATACAAAAATTAGCTGGACATGGTGGTGCGCGCCTGTAGTCCCAGCTACTTGGGAGGCTGAGACAGGAGAATTGCTTGAACCCAGAAGGCGGAGGTTGCGGTGAGCCGAGATTGTGCCATTGCACTCCAGTCTGGGTAACAATAGCGAAACTCCGTCTCAAAAAAAAAAAAAAAAAAGGCAGTTTGATTTGTAATTTGTCTTAACTAATGGAAGAAAGATGTTGCTCATAGTTCAGCAGGACTCAAATATAATTTGATGACATATATTATCATATTTATTTATTTATTGAAACAGGGTTTTGCTCTGTCACCCAGGCTGGAGTGCAGTGGCACAATCTTGGCTCACTGCAACCTCCACCTCCTGGATTCAAGTGATTCTCCTGCCTCAGCCTCCCAAGTAGCTGAGACTGTAGGTGCACGCCACCACACCCTGCTAATTTTTTGTATATTTAGTAAAGATGGAATTTCATCATGTTGGCCAGCCTGGTCTCGAACTTCTGATCTCAAGTTATCCACCTGCCTTAGCCTCCCAAAGTGCTGGGATTATAGGCGTGAGCCATCTCACCCGGTCCATTATCATATTTAAAGATAAACAAATCATCTAGAAGTAGAGTTGATCAGCCATTTAAGTCTAGAAAAAGCTAAGTTCTTTTAGCAATATATAGGATTGCCTCTGTATTGCTTGTATAAACATTTGTTGTGGTCCAACATTCTATCTAACCCACACTTCCACTCCAGAACTCAAGAGAAAATATCTTCCCTTTCTCTACTTTCTGTGTATACAGGCTCTAAACATTTGATCCACGTGACATAATTGGATTCTCCAGCCTAGGATTTTGAATCTTGAAAGAGAGAGACAGAGAGAAGATGCATAGGCAGTTTAGAAATTATTCAGAACACCATTGCTGCATTAGTTTTTTTTGGTGGGGAAGCAGGGTCTCACTGTCACCCAGGCTGCAGTGCAGTGGTGCAGCTCCTCGTAAACCACACTTCTCAGGCTCAAGTGACTCTTCCACCTCAGTTTCCCAAGTAGCAGAAACTACAGGCATGAGCCACTGCACTTGCTAATTTTTGGATTGTTTTGAAGAAATGGGGGTTTCATCATGTTGCCCAGGCTGGTCTCGAACACCTGAGCTCAAAGTGATCTGCCTGCCTCAACTTTCCAAAGTGTAATGATTACAGGCATGAGCCACCACACCCATCCTGCTATGTTGGCTTTATTTTATTACTATTCTTTTTTTTTCTCCTGGATAGAGTCTTGCTGTGTTACCAAGACTGAAGTGCACTGGTGCGATCTTGGATCACTGCAACCTCCGCCTTCCGGGTTCAAGCGATTCTCTTGCCTCAGCCTCCCGAGTAGCTGTGATTACAGGTGCCTGCCCCCAAGCCTGACTAATTTTTGTATTTTCAGTAGAGACCAGGTTTCACTGTGTTGGCCAGGCTGGTCTCGAACTCGCAAGCTTCAGAGATCTGCCCATCTCGGCTTCCCTAAGTGCTGAGATTACAGGTGTGAGCCACCACTCCCAGCCCCAAACCAGCATATTTTATTTCTTTTCTTTTCTTTTTTTTTTTTTTTTTAAAGACAGGGTTGAGCGGGTGGCGGGAGCGGCAGCGGCTCGAGCTTCCCGTGCGCGGGGCCTCCGTGCTGCCCCCACCTCCTCCTGCCGCTGAAAGAAAAGAATTAAAAAAAAAAAAAAAAGGGTTTCACCATGTTGGCCATGCTGGTCTTGAACTCCTGACCTCATGTTATCCACCCGCCTTGGCCTCCCAAAGTGCTGAGATTACAGGCATGAGCCACCACGCCTGGCCTTCTTTTTTTGAGATGGCGTCTCGCTCTGTCGCCAGGTTGGAGTGCAAAGGGGCGATCGCTCACTGGAACCTCTGTCTCCCCGGTTCAAGTGATTCTCCTGCCTCAGCTTCCCAAGTAGCTGGGACTACAAGCACATGCCACCACGCCCGGCTAATTTTTGTATTTTTAGAGTAGAGAAGCGGTTTCACCATGCTGGCCAGATGGTCTCAAACTACTGACCTTGTGATCCGCCCACTTTGGCCTCCCAAAGTGCTGGGATTACAGGCGTGAGCTAACGCGCTTGGACAAAACCAGCATTTTAAAAAACTTTGGGACTTTCAGAACTCACCTGAACTGGCTGGTGTGGTGGCTAACGTCTGTAATCCCAGCACTTTGGGAGGCCTAGGAGGGCAGATCACTTAAGGTCAGGAGTTTGAGACCAGCCTGGCCAACATAGTGAAACTGTGGCTCTACTGAAAATACAAAAATTAGCTGGGCATGGTGGCACATGTCTGTAATCTCAGCTAGTTGGGAGGTTGAGAAGGGAGAATGCGCAGCTGAGCGCGGTGGCTCACGCCTATAATCCCAGCATTTAGGGAAGCCGAGGCAGGTGGATCACAAGGTCAAGAGATCAAGACCATCCTGGTCACATGGTGAAACCCCGTCTCTACTAGAAATACAAAAATTAGCTGGGCATGGTGGTGCGCACCTGTAGTCCCAGCTACTCGGGAGGCTGAGGCAGGAGAATTGCTTGAACCCAGGAGGCGGAGGTTGCGGTGAGCTGAGATCCTGCCATTGCACTCCAGCCTGGGTAACAAGAGCGAAACTCTGTCTCAAAAATAAAAAAAAAAGAGAAAGGAGAATCGCTTGAACCTGGCAGGTGGAGGTTGCAGTGAGCCAAGATTGCATCACCGAACTCCACCCTGTGTATGGAGTGAGTGAGAGCTTGTCTCATATAAAAAAAAAAAACAAAAAAAAAAAACCAACGCCTCACCTGAACCAACCAATCAGAGTTCAATCTGGGTTCAGCTGAAGTAACCAAACAGAACTCAGCTATATTGGCCAATGAGAACTAAGCAAATTTGAAGCCCTGATTTGCATAAATGTCCCTGATTTGCATAAATGGGAACTTGGGCAGGAATCTTTGCTACAAAAACAGAACTGTCCACCTGAACAAGGTGGCTCATGCCCATAAACTCAATACTTTGGGAGGCTAAGGCTGGCAGATCACCTGGGGTCAGGAGTTCCAGACCAGCCTGACCAATATGGTGAAACCCTGTCTTTACTAAAAATAGAAAAATTAGCTAGGCATGGTGGTATGTTCCTATAGTCCCAGCTACTCTGGAGCTTGTGGCAGAAGAATTGCTTGAACCCGAGGCCAGAAGTTGCAGTGAGCCCGTGATTGCACACTGTATTTCTCCAGCCTGGGCGATAGAGTCACACTCCACACTCCGTTCCCAAAAATAAAATGAAGTAGAAAACGGAATTGTCTCTTTAATCCCTGGAGCTCAACTTCCTTTTGCAAAGATGGCTGTGTCGCTATAGTTTTCTAACTGTTCACTGGAATAAAGCCTTTTTCTTCCAAATTCCTTTTTTTTTTTTTTTTTTTTGTCGTTGGCAAAGTCTTGCTCTGTTGCCCAGGCTGGAGTGTGTGTTCTCACCTTACTGCAACTTCTGCCTCCCAGGTTCAAGTAGTTCTTGTGTCTCAGCCTCTGGAGTAGCTGGAATTATAGGTGTGTGCCACAAAGCCTGGCTAATTTTTGTATTTTTAGTAGAAACAGGGTTTCACTATGTTGGCCCGGCTGGTCTCGAGCTCCTGGCCTCAAGTCCACCCTCCTTGGCCTCCCAAAGTGGTGGTATTACAGGGAGTGAGCCACTGCTCCTAAAAATCAAAGCTTGATTTTTCTAGACCTCCCGAGGCAAGTGGGACAGAAGATGAAACCCAGGACCTGGAGGAAGTGGGACATCTAAATCTGGGAACTCAGTCTACAGTTTCAGTGTGGTTAGTTAAATGGGAAGTAATTATATCTTTACCCAACAGACTGGAAAGAAAGATGTCTTGGAAGAGAGAGTTTGTGGAGGTGTATGTGGGTGGCACAAGACCCATAAGCCAGCCCTCCCAGGGATATGTAGCCCAAATATACATCTCCTGGTGGTCAAAAATACAAACCTCAAAGGGTGAATTGTTTCAAGTGGTCTTTCTTTGCAGAAGCAAACACAAATCATCTCTGGAGGAAAAAACCTTTATCCTAGGCCTCGAAGAATTACTGCAAATATTTTCCAAGGAAAATGTGGCTCATGGTAAAAATAACTTAGCACACAAAGAGTGAGAATGAGTAAAGAAAACTGACAAGAGGAACAGATCTGCTAATTCCAATTACCTAGTAAAGGAATAAAAGTAGGTTAATCGAGGTGGCTCACGCCTGTAATCCCAGCTACTTGGGAGGCCAAAGGCAGGTGGATCACCTGAGATCAAGAGTTTAAGATCAACCTGATCAATAGGGTGAAACCCTCGTTTCTTCTAAAAATATAAAAATTAGCTGGGTGTGGTAGTGCACACCTGTAATCCCAGCAACTCGGGAGGCTAAGGCAGGAGAATTGTTTGAACCCAGGAGGTGGAGGTTGCAGTGATCAGAGATCGCACTCCAGCCTGGGCAACAGAGTGAAACTCCATCTCCAAAAAATAAATAAATAAATAAAGAGAGTTTATTAGGTCATGCATGGTGGCTCATGCCTGTAATCCCAGCACTTTGGGAGGCTGAGGTGGGTGGATCATTTGAGGTCAGGAGTTTGAGAACAGCCCGACCAACATGGTGAAACCCCATCTCTACTAAAAATACAAAATTAGTTGGGCTTGGTGGCGTGCACCTGTAATCCCATCTACTTGGGAGGCTGAGGCAGGAGAATCACTTGAAACTGGGAGGTGGAGGTTATAAAAAGAGTTTATTAAACACCATTTTGTTCCCAGGATATGTATATATAAAGTATATATATAAATAAAAACACATAAAAAAATATTTTATATATATATTTCTTTTTAGACGGAGTTTTGCTCATTGTTCAGGCTGGAGTGCAATGGTGTGATCTTGGCTTACCGAAACCTCCACAAGACTGGGTTCAAGCGATTCTCCTGCTTCAGCCTCCCAAGTAGCTGGGATCACAGGCATTTGCACTACGCCCTGCTAATTTTGTATTTTAGTAGAGATGGGGTTTCTCCCTGTTGGTCAGGCTGGTCTTGAACTCCCGAACTCAGGTGACCCCTCCCCCGCCTCCACCTCCCAAAGTGCTGGATTACAGGTGTGAGCCACTGCATCTGGCCCTAGAAGTTTTTTTTTAATTTTATTTTTATTTTTTTCTTAGAGATGGGGGTTTCTCCATGTTGGCCAGGCTGGTCTTGAACTCCTGACCTGAGGTGATCTGCCCACCTCGGCCTCCCAAAGTGCTGGGATTACAGGTGTGAGCCACCACGCCTGGCCCCTAGAAGTTTTTTTAGAAAACAATTTCTCAGTCATGTTTCATAGTCCAATCATTGGCTCTTTGCCCAGTGTTGAAAACTTAGGGCTACAGTCCTATGGGGTCATGGGATGTCCCCTATTGCTGTGTTGAAGCACTGGATCCGAGAAGTAGACAGGACAGAGAAGGACTGGAAAAGACAGCTGGGATCGGGGGGCCACATCACTTTCAAGCGGAGACAGGGGAGGCACCAGACGTCCAGAAGCATCTGTACTTATTAGGTACAAGGAAGGGGTAAGGAACGTGAGTGAGGTCATCTAGAGGCTTAATGATAGGGCATACATAATCACGTGAGTAGTAAGTGAGAGGGCCAGCCCATTAGGTCACCTAGTCAGAGAGGTGGGCTGTGTGCAGTAGGGGGCCGTGCAGCGTGCAGTAGTAAAGGGTCGTGTACAAAAAGGGGGTCCACTCCCATTAGGTCACCAAGGCAAGGAGGTGAGCTGTGTGCAACAAGTGCCATGTGCAACACTTCTTATCTGGGGGCTGGAGACTTTAAAAGATTCCTATAGAAGGATGCTGTAAATCAATGCAGTGGGAGCTGACAGAGTGTGCTCTTCTCTAAGATATTTTATAGGAGGATGATCAGCCAGCACAGTAGTGAGAAAAGCTGACAGGGTATCCAGCTGCCGTGGTGCGATTACACCAGAGAGGCTCTTCTCCCTTGGTTGTTCACGGGACCTCAGGCCTGAGGCCTACTTTCCACAAGAACTGGATGCAAGGTACTGCAGCTCCTTTTCAGGAGGAATAACCCTTGCTCCAAGCTGGCTGTGCAGCGGGTACTGAGTGCTGCTGTCTAGGCCTTGACCTGCCATGTAGAGTATGCCCTTTCAGGTAAGGGTGCTACCGCCTGGGTCATTGGTTCTTGTCCTGGCCTGGCTGTTTTTGCCATGTACTTGCTTCTGTTCTGTGACTGTTCTAGGTATTCCTCCTACTACAAACTACTATATGATTATATAGAAAGATTACATAAATCAGCACTAAATGTATCAGTACAGCTCCGACTACAGTCCATTATATGATTATATAGAAAGATTATATAAAACTAAGTATGTTAGCTGGGCATGGTGGCGTGTGCCTGTAATCCCAGCTACTCAGGAGGCTGAGGCAGGAGAATTGCCTGAGCTCAGGAGGCAGAGGTTGCGGTGAGCCGAGATCGCCCCATTGCACTCCAGCCTGGGTAACGAGAGCAAAACTCCGTCTCAAAAACAAAACAAAACTAAGTATGGTTATATATATAAGCTAGATGGAACTAAGTATGATTATATATATAAGCTAGATATAAGTAAGGAGTAAGTTATACTTCAAACACTAATTGTGCCTGGGGTCTGCACAGCTATTCTTCCTTGGTGCCCAAGTGGGGGGTTACCCACAGTGAGCCACTGTGACTAGCCCTCTTTTTTTTTTTTTTTTTTTTTTTTGAGATGGAGTTTTGCTCCATTGCCCAGGCTGGAGTGCAGTGATGCCATCTCGGTTCACTGCAACCTCCACCTCCCAGGTTCAAGTGATTCTCCTACTTCAGCCTCCTGAGTAGCTGGGATTAGAGGCGTGCCCCACCATACCCAGTTAATTTTTGTATTTTTAGTAGAGACAGGTTTTCACCATGTTGGCCAGGATGGTCTCAATCTCTTCATTCCTGATCCGTCCACCTTGGCCTCCCAAAGTGCTGGGATTACAGTTGTTAGCCACCGCACCCTGGCCTCTAATTTTTTATATTTTTAATAGAGTCATGGTTTCACCATGTTGGCCAGGCTGGTCTCCAGCTCCTCAAGTGATCTGCTCACCTGGGCCTCCCAAAGTGCTGGGATTACAGAAATGAGCCACCATACCAGGCCTTCAGCAGCTTTTCTAGAACAAGCAGTCAATCTTTGGCAACACAGACTCGGGCTTTCTTTCAGTGTTGTTTCAAGAAGTGAACAAAAAGTGAAACCACTAAACAAACATAAGGCCATAAAAAAGAAGCCAGAAAAATGTTAACCATTAGCCTGTACTGTAGCCTGAAAGCTTATCTGAAAATGTACCTTTTCTAACTCAAAGACAATTTCAAATTGAGAAGTTCTGAAATCATAGAAGGAAAGGTCAGAAAAATAATAGGTGAGAAAAAAATTCATGATGGTCTTGGAGAATACCCTTGAAGGGTGTTAAGTAGAAATGATGGGAGGCCTTTGTTTTGGACTAAGCTCCTGCACCAGGCCCCAACAGACCTGGCTAAAATAAAAATGGAGGCCAGGCACAGTGGCTCACGCCTGTAATCCTACTATTTGGGTGGATCACCTGAGGTCAGGAGTTCAAGACCAGCCTGGCCATCATGGTGAAACCCCATCTTTTATTTTTTTTTAATTTTTAAAATTTTTATTTTCATCTTATTTGTGTTTTGAAACCCTGTCTTTTAAAATAAATAAATAAAAATAAAATAAAATAAAATAAAATAAAAATGGAGTCACCCATGCTAAAGTTCCACCTCACCAAATCCAAACTAAGTTGCTACCAAACCTAAACTAAAGTTCTTAACTGATCTTTGGAGAAATCAGGAAAGAGGGATAAGGATGGCCAATTTCTCAAACAGGCTAGTTTTTTTTTTTGAGACAGAGTTTTGCTCTTGTTACCCAGGCTGGAGTGCAATGGCAGGATCTCGGCTCACCACAACCTCCGCCTCCTGGGTTCAGGCAATTCTCCTGCCTCAGCCTCCTGAGTAGCTGGGATTACAGGCATGCGCCACCATGCCCAGCTAATTTTTTGTATTTTTAGTAGAGATGGGGTTTCACCTCGTTGACCAGGATGGTCTCAATCTCTTGACCTCGTGATCCACCGCCTCGGCCTCCCAAAGTGCTGGGATTACAGGCTTGAGCCACCACGCCCGGCAGCAGGCTAGTTTTAATGTTGCATAATGAAGCTCCTCCATTATTTTGGTAATCCTTACACAAAAGAAGTAGCCTGAAGTAAACTGATGTCAACTAATCAGTTATTATTCTACTGTTCTGTCTCTCGTCCCCACCTTCCAAGGGAAGTAGCTTAGAAATGACCAATGTGTCAAGGTCCTATAAGACTGAAAAAAGAAAGAGAAGAAAGAGGAAAGAAAAGAATGGAAAGAAAGAAAGACATTCTTTTTGTTCTTTGCTTTTGTTTCTTTCAACTTTTCTCTGTCTACAAAGCCAACTTCTCCTGCTCAGGTCATCAGAACATTCACTCCATTTCTGGAATGAAGTGTTGCCTGATACTAGAGTCACAATAAAGACAATCGAGATCTTAAAACTAAATTCGTCGTAATTTTGTCCTTTGCCAAGGGGGAAAAACAACAAAAACTTCTCTAGAGTACCTATATCCTCTTATCACTTCTTTCCGGTCTTTTCCTAGTTTTCCTCGTGAAATTGGGTAAGTGGAGACTACCTGTGCTCATACATTTCTGAGGAAACGGTGTGCAATAGGGTTACCTGAATCTAAATTAATTGACTCGCCATTTCCTACTTATACTAGACATTATTACATCAGCTATCTAATGTAGCGCCATGCCTTCCCCAGTCACAACCCAAAAGAACGTGCTGAAACCTGGGGAACACCACACTCAATGCAAAAACTCCAAGTCCCGAAATCCTCCGTGGCCTGTCCCCACCGCCTCTTCCCAAGAGCAGACTCTTCTGTACTGGGAGTTGTAGTTATTCAGAGTCTTCCCTTCCGGGATGCTGGGCGAGAATGTGCCGCGAGGAACTACAACCCCCAGGAAGCAATGCGCACCCCCGCCCTCGCTGGAGCCGGGCTCCACCTTCTCCCGCTCCTCCCTTTCTGGGCTGCACTGCTCACGCCTTCCTGTTAGTCCGAGCTGGGAGAAGTTCACTCCGATCAGCTGATCCCAACTGACAACAGGAGAGGAGGAAGCCCGGGAGGCAACGAAGGAGGAGGGTGGCGGAGATGGAGATGAGGATGGATCTGCCGGTGTCCTGAGGAACAGCCCCTGCCCCCACCGGCGCCCTGCGGCCCCTAGACACCGCCTAGCTGCGGCCGAGCTGCTCCGTGGTGGGATCCCCGGGCCGCCGCGGGCAGGGCAGGGAGGGCACGGCCCAGCGCGGGGCGAGTGATCGTCCTGGGGCTCCGGCTGCCCTCGGGAGGAAGGGGGGGCGAGTGCGGCAGGGGTGGGGGTGGGGTGGTATAAACAATGGATTCGGCTCTGGGCTTTGCTGGCGTGAGGGGGAATTTGGGGGACTTTCTTTGTTCTTAGCCTCCGCTCCTGCCCCTTGGGTTGTGGCGGTGGTGTCCGGGTGGAAGGAAGGGTGAGGAACCCTCGGCTGGGGAGAGGCATCGAGGTGGGGGCCCGAGTGGGCAAAATGTTTGCTTGGCATAGCCGGGGGTAAGGTGTACTTTTTGAAGGCTGATTTTATATTTTTCTCAATTGTGACAAGTTTGATTTTTGTTTCTGTTTGGGGAGCTGGCTGAGCACTTCTGAGGTTATAGTGTAAATAAGATTCCGTAGTCACTCCCTTCGCCTTCCTTGTTTATCTAAAAACAAGATTGATTGATTGATTAGGGGAGAAGTGACTATCAGAAAGGCAGGGCTTTTTACACCTTGTTGGGGCCTCGGAATAGGGGTCAAGGCTAGGGGGAATTAGGAATATAATTGTCAAAGTGTCAAAAGCCCCTTTCTTGTCCCAGTTATCTTTTTCCCTATTTTGAAGTTATTTTTAAGTTAGTTTTTAAGTGACAAAGAGAAAAATTATTTGTTTTGACTCACTGCAGTCCTGGCTTTGCCATGGGTCATAGTAGAGGAATTGTCTCCTGTTGCTCCCCACTTTTTTTTTTTTTTTTTTGCAGTTAGTGGAAGAAGGGACAAGAGAATTACAATGTAAAAAAATTGTTTTTAAACATGAAATTGTTACTACTGTTTCTATGTTTAGAGTCCTCAATATGTCTCTTTCTAGAGTCAAAACAATCCAGTTACAAGGCTAACCAGGTCTGCCCAGGTAGTTGATGGATCTTAGTATATTAGCATATTTTCATGAGCTTTGTACAGGCCTCACCACTCCTTCCAATTGTGGGATGCATGTGGTGGTCCAGACAGCTGTCCTTCCAAGGACTGATTGCTTAGTAATTTCCATTCTGAATTTAATAACTGAATGAACAGAAAATTCCAGTCTGGGAAACAGAGCAGCAAAGTCTCTTGGGCCTAGATGTGGTGTTTGTTGTCAAGAGCTTTAGCCATAATTTTGTGAATAAATTTTTTTTTTTTTTTGAGGGAGTCTCCCTCTGTAACCCAGGCTGGAGTGCAGTGGTGAGACCTTGGCTCACTGCAACCTCTACCTCCTGGGTTCAAGCGCGTGAGTCACTGCACCTGGCCATTGAGAATAAATTTCTACTATTGCAACAAGCCAGTGTAAGTTTTTTTTGTTTTTGTTTTCTGAGATGAAGTCTCACTTTGTCACCCAGGCTCTGGAGTATAGTGGCACAATCTCCACTCACCACGACCTCTGCCTCCCAGATCCAAGCGCTTCTTTCTACCTCAGCCTCCCCAGTAGCTGGAACCACAGGCGGGTGCCACCACACCTACCTAATTTTTTGTATTTTTTAATAGAGGTGGGGTTTCATGGTGTTAGCCAGGTGGTCTTGATTTCCTTACCTCATGATCCGCCTGCTTTGGCCTCCCAAAGTGCTGGGATTACAAGCGTGAGCCACTGCGCCTGGCTTTTTTTTTTTTTTTTTTGAGACAGAGTCTCGCTCTGTTGCCAGGCGCCAGGCTGGAGTGCACTGGTGCAGTCTTCGCTCATTGCAAAATTTCTTCTCCCACGTTCGAGCATTCTCCTGCCTCAGCCTCCCGAGTAGCTGGGACTACAGGAGCGTGCCACCACGCCTAGCTTATTTTTGTTTTTGTTTTTTAGTAGAGATGGCGTTTCACCATGTTGGCCAGGATGGTCTCCATCTCTTGACCTTGTGATCTGCCCGCCTCGGCCTCCCAAAGTGCTGGGATTACAGGCGGCCAAGCCAGTGTAAGTTTTTAGATCAAGAAAGAGATTTCTGGCCAATCCCAGCACTTTGCCAGGCTGAGGAGAGCAGATCATGTTGAGACCATCCTGGCCAACATGGTGAAACCTCGCCTCTAGTAAAAATACAACAATTAGTTGGGTGTGGTGGTGCATGCCTGTAGTCCCAACTACTTGGGAGGCTGAGGCAGGAGAATCCATCCGGGAGGTGGAGGTTGCAGTGAGCTGAGACTGTGTCATTACACTCCAGCCTTGGCAACAAGTGCAAAACTCTGTCTCAAAAAAAAAAAAAAAAGATTTCTCTGGACAGTTTTGGGCTAGTATTTAATCACAATCTTTTTTTTTTTGAGATGGAGTTTCGCTATTGTTATCCAGACTGGAATGCAATGGCACGATCTTGGCTCACCGCAACCTCCTTCTGGGTTCAAGCAATTCTCCTGCCTCAGCCTCTCGAGTAGCTGGGACTAC
Source organism: Callithrix jacchus (assembly GCF_049354715.1). Taxonomy (NCBI): domain Eukaryota; kingdom Metazoa; phylum Chordata; class Mammalia; order Primates; family Cebidae; genus Callithrix; species Callithrix jacchus. The sequence goes on along the minus strand of NC_133509.1, from coordinate 108,020,146 downwards.
AGGCGTGCACCACCATGCCCAGCTAATTTTTGTTTTTTGTTTTTTGTTTTTGAGACGGAGTTTCGCTCTTGTTACCCAGGCTGGAGTGCAATGGTGTGATCTCGGCTCACCGCAACCTCCGCCTCCTGGGTTCAGGCAATTCTCCTGCCTCAGCCTCCTGAGTAGCTGGGATTACAGGTACGCGCCACCATGCCCAGCTAATTTTTTGTATCTTTAGTAGAGACGAGGTTTCACCATGTTGACCAGGATAATCTCGATCTCTTGACCTTGTGATCCACCCGCCTCGGCCTCCCAAAGTACTGGGATTACAGGCTTGAGCCACCGCGCCCGGCCTAATTTTTGTATTTTTAGTAGAGACGGGGTTTCACCTTGTTGACCAGGATGGTCTTGATCTCTTGACCTTGTGATCCACCCGCCTCTGCCTCCCAAAGTTGGGATTATAGGCGTGAGCCACCGCACCCAGCTCTTTTTTTTTTATTTTTTAAGGTGTACTTCCGTTTTTTAGATGAGTGAAATCCTTTTCCTTCCTCTATTCTAGATATCCCCTGAAATACTGACTTCAAGTTGAATTATATCGAAAAGCTCCTTACCACTTTCTTTCATTACCAAAACTTTGTAGTTGTTGTCCAACCGATGAACCCACCACCGTGAACCCATCAGACCTCTCTCAGATAGCCATAAAAGACCCTTCCAAGTTAATTTTGTCCACATCTTTGCTTGCACTTTATGGAGGAAGAAATCATCAAGCCAAATCAACGTTGCTGCTAATACAAGAGTCTTGGAGGCAGCAAATTAAAAATTTGAACATCTGTTTGTGAAGAACTATAACAGGACATTAAAGGTATTCTTTTTTAAAGTGTTCAGAATCCTGTGGAACTTTCGTGCAGTCTTCAGACTCAAATCTTTGTCTTCACTCCTGGGGCAAGCTCAGTGACTTATATGGTGGGCGTATTTCCGTACCAGTGTGAGTATGAGTGCCCAGACTTCCTCGGCAGAGAAGGGCCTGAATCCAGGGCTGACGTGCCAGGAAAGTTATGCTTGCAGCGGGACTGACCAAGCTATCTTTGAGTGTGATGAGTGCTGCAGTCTGCAGTGTCTGCGCTGCGAGGAGGAGCTCCATCGGCAGGAGCGCCTGAGAAACCATGAGCGGATAAGACTCAAACCTGGCCATGTCCCTTACTGTGACCTCTGCAAGGGTCTCAATGGGCATTCACCAGGTGTACGGCAGAGGGCAATAGTGAGGTGCCAGACCTGCAAAATCAACTTGTGCCTGGAGTGCCAGAAGAGGACTCATTCTGGGGGTAACAAAAGGAGACACCCTGTTACTGTGTACAATGTCAGTAATCTCCAGGAGTCATTGGAGGCAGAAGCGATGGATGAGGAGTCCAAGAGGCAGAAGATGACTGAAAAGGTTGTGAGTTTCCTCCTAGTAGATGAAAATGAAGAAATTCAGGTAAGCACATGGGTATACTGGGATTCATGTGTAGTGGAGCAGATCTGTTGTTGGAAGGCAGTGCTCAAAAACAATGTCTGGTGGGGTGGGGTGGCTCATGTCTGTAATCCCAGCACTTTGGGAGGCCAAGGATCACGAGATCAGGAGTTTGAGACCAGCCTGGCTAATATGGTGAAACACCATCTCTACTAAAAATACAAAAATTAGCCAGCTGTGGTGGGGCTTCCCTGTAGTTCCAGCTACTGGGGAGGCTGAGGCAGAAGAAATGCTTGAATCTGGGGGGGCAGAGGTTGCAATGAGTTGTGATCTTTTGAGACTCTCAAAAAAAAAAAAAAAGAATGTCCAAGAGGAGATCACATTTTAATCATTAAAAGGCAAGACCTCTGTGGGCATCAGCTGCATGGAGTCAGATTTAGTTATCAGCTGCATGACCTCTGGCCAAATTATTTTACCTCTCTGAGCCTTAGCTTTTTCATCTATAAAATGGGGGACAAAAAGCTAAAACAAAACAAAATAAAATAAAATAAAATGGGGGACAGTGCCTACTTCATCAAGTTGTGAGGATGAAATGAGACAGTGTTTGTAAAGCCTGTTGAAGAATAAATGGTCAGTGTATGGTAGCTGCTGTTAGTACTAATTGTAGCATTATTATTAGAACAAACTGACTGAAAACATTTCAGAATGAGAGCATCCTGGCAAGCCATGAGTAAATGTTAGTGTTGCAGAACTGCACCTATCCAGGGAAACACACACTAACAGTGGGTCCCATCGGAGTGCTGGATAGTAAGGCATAAACCTGCGATTTCGATTAAGAGAGGCAGGTATTTAAAAAGTGGCCTTTACTTATTTATTTATTTACTGAGACAGAGTCTCACTCTTGCCCAGGCTGGAGTGCAGTGGCGTGATCTTGGCTCACTACAACTTCCGTCTCCCGGGTTCAATCAGTTCTCCTTCCTCAGCCTCCCAAGTAGCTGGAATTACAGGCACCTGCCATCATGCCTGGCTAATTTTTGTATTTTTGTAGAACTGGGGTTTTACCATGTTGGCCAGGCTGATCTTGAACTCCTGATCTTAGGTGATCTGCACACCTCAGCATCCCAAAGTGCTGGGATTACAGGTGTGAACCACTGTAATTTTGCTTTTGCTGTTTTTGCCTTCCAACAACAGCAAAACGTGGCTTTTAAAAATTTAGTTAATTAATTATTTTAATTTTTTTTTTTTTAATTTAAAGAAGGGGTTTCACCATGATGGCCAGGCTGGTCTTGAACTCCTGACCTCAGGTGATCCACCCTCCTCGGCCTCCCAAAGTGCTGTTATAACAGGTGTGAGCCACCGCGCCCGGCCCCAAAAAGTGGCTTTTTAATACGGACAATATTCTTTCCCAATGATCTCTTCATAAATATATATATATATATATGTATTTTTTTTTTTGAAACAGAGTCTCGCTCTGTCACCCAGGTTGGAGTGCAGTGGTGCCCTCTCAGCTCACTGCAGCCTCCACCTCCTGGGTTCAAGTGATTCTCCTGCCTCAGCCTCCTGAGTAGCTGGGATTACAAGGTGTATGCCATCATGCCTGACTAAATTTTGAATTTTTAGTAGAGATGGGGTTTCACCATGGCCAGGTTGGTCTCGAACCCCTGACCTCAGGTGACCCTCAGGTGATCTGCCTGCCTTGGCCTCCCAAAGTGCTGGGATTATAAGAGTGAGCCACTGTGCCCGGCCGGTCTCTTGAATTTTCTTGTATAGGCTTCTGATCAGTAGAAGCCAGTGAGGGCATGTGGGAGTACAGAATGACTTGGGGTTATTTGGTTTGAGTCTGCGTTGGGGAGATGATATTGTGTGACAGCTAGGTGAGATTAGGGAAGGGGTGGTATAATGTTTGTACTTTGGAATGAAGGTAATGTACTGTCTGTACTTTTCTTTTGAGTGGCCTTTCAAGTGAGGTCTATTTGAATTCACATCTTTGTTTACCAATCATTGCATAGCCAAGGGTAAGTGATAAAAATCCTTTCCATTCCTAATCTTTTTGTGTCCTATCAGCAATCCTGCAAAGTAGAAGTGAAACTGAGGCACAGAGCTTACATGATTTTTATCACAGTCTGGCACATAGTATCCAGTACGGATTTGTTGTTGTCAGTATCACTGGAGTATCTGTGGTCCATTGACTCAGTACTTTTGATAGTGATGACTCCTTCAGTTTCCAGTTTGGAGGGGAGTACCTATGTAACTTATCATTTGAGAGGCTCCCTAATTATCCACCTAATATTTTTCTTCGGTACTTTTTTCCTCCTTGGATAAGCCGATGGACGTGAATTACATCATGATTCCTATGTACTTCCATAGTCAGCTAAATACTTTGCTAACACAGACTTTTCTTTACTGATGTGAGAGGAACCAATAGAGTTATGGAAGAGTGACCCAGATCCCGTTCCCCGTCCCTTGTCGGCAATAATGTCTTCGTTATGGATTATGCTCTGATTGGGCGACACTGTGGACTAAATCTTTTATAAATGGAACACTTGGATTTTGGATGAATCTTGGTGGTTTTGCTATCAGTTGTCTGTAATGTAAGCTTTTGGAATGTCATAGTTTGGTTGCTGTCACTTTTGTCAAATGAGGGGAAGCTTTGGGGTGAACTAGTAACCCCCATGAATTGCACTGACGCCTTTAAAAATAATTTTTTTTTGGGAGGTGATGTGTATATTTTTTTCTTTTTTTAGCATTGATATGTGTTCCTTAGTTGAAAATTAAGGGCTTGGGCCAGGTGCGGTGGCTCATGCCTGTAATCTCAACATTTTGGGAGGCCGAGGCAGGTGGATCATGAGGTCAGGAGTGCAAGACCAGCTTGGCCAAGATGGTGAAACCCCATCTCTACTAAAAATACAAAAAATTAACCAGGTGTGGTGGCAGGCACCTGTAATCCCAACTGCTCAAGAGGCTGAGGCAGGAGAATTGCATGAACCCAGGTGGCAGAGATTGCAGTAAGCTGAGATCACACCACTTCACTCCAGCATAAGCGACAGAGTGAGACCCTGTCTCAAAAAAAAAAAAAAAAAAAAAAAAGTGAGAGCTTGTACAGAAGTGTAATGAAGAAGACATATCTAAATACTCAGAGATGATACTGGTTTTTCATCTTTTTTTTTTTTTTGGTATGTATTATGTGTATAATTGGATTGTTTGTAAAGATTCTTCCTGCATTTCCTCCCTCCATAAACATTAACCACTTCCTAGGAAACAACAGTTTTTTTTTTTGAAACGGAGATTTGCTCCCGTTGCCCAGGCTGGAGTACAATGGCGTGATCTTGGCTCACTGCAACCTCCACCTCCTGGGTTCAAGCAGTTCTGCCTCAGCCTCCCAAGTAGCTGGGATCACAGGCGTGGGTCACCACGCTAGGCGAATTTTGTTTTTTTAGTAGAGACAAGGTTTCTCAATGTTGGTCAGGCTGGTCTTGGACTCCTGACCTCAGGTCATCTGTTCTCCTCAGCCTCCCAAAGTGCTGGGGTTACAGGCGTGAGCGAGTGTGCCCGGCCTGAAATAACAGTTTATTAATTGAAAGCAGCATTGGTTGGGACTGATGGATTAGACATAGAATTCATTCATTTTATGTGGTTTGTTCTCATAGAGTCATAAATGGAGAAATACTTAAAATGTCTAGTTCAGTTATCTGATACTGAATGTTCAAAACAATTAGATGATTGATATAAATCTAGTTTGTAAATTAAGCTAGATTTTGAACTTCTGGAGAGCAGGATTGAGTTAAATGGCCTATGCCATGTATAATGGTAAACACATTGTCACTGCACAAATACTGATTGGTGTTGTCACATCTCAACTTCAGTTTTTTGTTTTTTTTTTTTTTGAGATGGAGTCTCACTTTCCCCCAGGCTGGAATGCAGTGGTGTGATCTTGCCTCACTGCAACCTCCATATCCCATATTCAAGCAGTTCTCCTGCCTCAGCCTCCTGAGTAGCTAGAACTACAGGTGTGTGCCACCATGCCCAGCTAATTTTTGTGTTTGTTTTAGTAGAGATGGGGTTTCTCTATGTTGGCCAGGCTGGCCTCAAACTCTGACCTCATGTGATCCTCCCGCCTTAGCCTCCCAAAGTGCTGGGATTACAGGCATGATCCACCATGCCCAGCAAATTTCAGCTTTTAAAAAATGAGTATTAAGGTCAGACGCGGTGGCTCATAGCTGCAATCCTAGCACTTTGGGAGGCTGAGGTGGTCAGATCCCAAGGTCAGGAGTTTAAGACCAGCCTGACCAACATGGTGAAACCCCATCTCTACTAAAAATACAAAAGTTAACCGGGTGCAGTGGCGAGTGCCTGTAATCCCGGCTATTTGGGAGACTGAGGCAGGAGAATTACTTGAAACTGGGAGGCAGAGGTTGCCATGAGCCAAGATGGTGCCACTGCACTCCAGCTTAGGCAACAGAGTGAGATCCTCTCTCAAAAAAAAAAAAAAAAAAATTTAGCCAGGCTTGGTGGTGCACACCTGTAATCCCAGCTACTCAGGAGGCTGAGGCAGGAGAATCACTTGAACCTGAGAGCCAGAGGTTGTAGTGAGTCGAGATTGTCACCATTGTACCAGTGCGGAGAACAAGAGTGAAACTGTCTCAAAACACAAAACAAAACAATAACAACAAGAAAAAAAGGTTATTACATACATGGTAGTAAAAAACTAAACTAGTATGAAAGGGCATAAAATGAAAAGAATTTCCCTCTTGATTCATGCCCCAACTCTCTTTTCTTTCTTTTTTTTTTGAGACACCACCGAGTCTTGTTCTGTCATGCAGGCTAGAGTGCAGTGGTGCTGTCCTGGCGCACTGCAACCTCTGCCCTCCAGGTCTCAAGCTCCTTACCTCAGGTGATCTGCCCGCCTTGGCCTCCCAAAGTGTTGTGATTACAGGTGTGAGCCACTGTGCCTGACCTTCATTTAAACTTTCTAATTAAACTTCATTGTGACCTGAAGCACCAGCTCACCATTTTTTTATGGCTGCTGTGAGGATCTAATGAACCATAGTTCTGTATAAATATATATTATTTATCATTATCAAAATGTTGTTGACGAACTTCCTCATAGCAGTAAAGAGTCTATCAGGTGCTGATTTTGTTTTTCTTTTCATGTTTCTAGGCATTTGTGGGTTTCAAGCATTTTCAGTTTAGCACATAGGGATTTTTTTTTTTTTAGATGGGTCTTGCTGTGTTGCCCAGGCTGGACTTGAATTCCTGGGCTTAAGCAGTTACTCTTTTAGCTGTCCCAAGTAGCTGGGACTACAGGTGTGCACCACTGTGCCCAGACCACATATAGGGGTTATTTTAGCACCTTGTAGGCTGTAACCACTGGGTATGATCTCCTCAAATGCTTTTTTTTAAGAGACAGGGTTTCACCATATTGGTCAGGTTGATCTCGAACTCCTGACCTTGTGATCCACCCATCTCTGCCTCCCAAAGTGCTGGGATTACAAGAGTGAGTCCCTGAGCTCGGCCTTTTTTTGTTTTCTTTTGGTCTCAAATTCTGTGGCCTAGAGTCCCTTAAGATTCTTGTGTATTATTTGCATATTATTCAGTTTCTTTTAGAAAAATGTAAAAGGACAAAAAGCTTCCTTTAAGGGTGAACATTTTATCATTACCTTGTCCTTTAACTGTGTACTATAGTGGTAAATTTGAGGAGAGACTGACTGTTGGTCTCATAAATAGATAGTAACTTGTGGCTCCTAAATGGGCACACTTGGCCTACTAGCCAAAGACACAAAGACATCCATTAATTCATCACAATTTTTCCGCATATATTATGTGCCAGGCACTTTTTTTTGTTTCTTTTTTGTTGTTGTTGTTTATTTTTATTTATTTAATTTAATTAATTTAATTTATTTATTTGTTGTTGTTGTTGTTTTTTAATGACTAACTTCAAGACCAAAATTTTTTTTGAGACGGAGTCTTGTTCTGTCGCCTAGGCTGGAGTACAGTGGCGCAATCTTGGCTCACTGTAGCCTCTGCCTCCCAGGCTCAAATGATTCTCCTGCCTCAGCTCCCTGAGTAGTTGAGATTATAGGCACCCACCACTGCACCTGGCTAATTTTTTTTTGTATTTTTAGTAGTGATGGGGTTTCGCCATGTTGGTCAGGCTGATTTCGAACTCCTGACCTCATAATCTGCCCATCTTGGCCTCCCAAAGTGCTGGGATTACAGGTGTGAGCCACTGAGCCCAGCCAGAGGTGACTTAAGCAGAGACCTGAGGGGTAATAATAGCATGGTATGTAGACCTCCATCCAGCTAGAGGGAATGGGAAGAAAATGAAGATAGGATGGCATGTTTGAGGCTAGAAAGAATGCCAGTGTGGCTGGAGTGAGCTGGCAGAGAATGGTAAGGAAAGAGGTGCAGAGGGAAGCAGGGGTGAGAGCGTGGGAGGCCTTGCAGGGCATAGAGGTAAGTGGATTTTATTTTAAGGGTCGTGGGAGACACCAGACTGTGCTACGCTAAGAAGTCACAGGACCTGATAGAAACTATAGTGACCTGTTAGATACTGATGTATAGACTAGATTGTGGTGACTGTAGAGGGACAGGAAGGAAGGCAGGGAGACCACTCAGGAGGCCGCTGCAGAGGGTGAGGAAAGAAGCGTAGATTTGGTGTTATTGAGATGGAGAAATGGAGAGACATTGATGAATTTGGGACAAAGTTTGTAGGTAAAACAATCAGGAGTGTTGATATATATTGGATGGAGGAGTAAGGGAGTAAGAGAACTCAGTGGTGGCTTGTAGGCATTTGGTTTGTACAAATAATACTTGTTTACTTAAGACACCAGAGTTTATTGCCTGAAATTGATAAAACTATGTCTTTTTTATTTTTGAGATGGAGTTTCACTCTTGTTGTCCAGGTTGGAGTGCAGTGGCGTGATCTCAGCTCACTGTGACCTCCGCCTCCTGGGTTCAAGAGATTCTCCTGCCACAGCCTCCTGAGTAGCTGGGATTACAGGCATGCACCATCATGCCCAGCTAATTTTGTATTTTTAGTAGAGACAGGTTTTCTCCATGTTAGTCAGGCTGTCTGGAACTCCCAGCCTCAGGTGATCCTCCCTCCTTGGCCTCACAAAGTTCTGGGATTACAGGCATGAGCCACCTCACTTGGCCTGATAAAACTTAAGTTTTTAAATACCTGATTGATATAAAACAGAGAGCTAAATTAGTCTCATTTGTATTATCTAACACAATGGTTGTCAACCAGGAGTGATTTTTCCCTGCCAAGGGACATTTGGCAATGATTGGAGACACCTTTGGTTGTCACAACTGAGCTTTGGGGGAATTTGCTACTGGATAGTGCATAGACCAGGGTGATACTAAAAACCACAGGCAGGGCATGGGGCAGCCCCCACAGAAGGAATTGTCTGGTGGTATAGAATGTCAGTAGTACTGAGATTGAGAAAGTGATCTGACAGATGAAGGTTTAGTCTAACAGAACATCTGGACACTAGTGAAGTGGGAAATATATCAGGGATAAAAAATTGAACCAAACACCAGTTTTTCCTTCATCTTTTTTTTTTTTCTTTTGAGACAGGGTCTTACTATCTTGCCCAGGCTTGTTCCACCTCCTGGGCTCAAATGATCCTGCTGTGGCCTCCCAAACTGCTGGGATTACTGTGCCTGGCCTTTTTCCTCCCTTTTTTAGTTCTGTTTGCTTCACGTGATCTAGGTGGTGAACTCAGCATTCTCTTTTGGCATATTTCCTAACCTTTCTAGTGAAATGGTAAGACTTTCTGGGTTGTATTCATTGATTTTTTTCTTTTTTTGTTTCTTTTTTGGGGATGGCGTTTTGCTCTTGGTGCTCAGGCTGGAGTGCAGTGGTGTGATCTTGGCTCACTGCAACCTCTGCCTCCCAGGTTCAAATGATTCTCTTTACTCAGCCTCCTGAGTAGCTGGGATTACAAGTGCCACCACTCACAGCTACTTTTTAGTAGAGATGGGCTTTCACCATTTTGGCCAGGCTGATCTCGAACTCTTGACGTCAGGTGATATACCAGCCTTGGCCTCCCGAAATGCTGGGATTACAGGCATGAGCCACTGCGTCTAGCTGTATTCATTGATTTTTCTAGGCCTCAGTGGAACTGTAGTAGGAAAACCAAAGGCCTTACAGATCCATTATTTAGAGCTTGTAATAAATAAGTGATCCATACTGACAAATCATCTATAATTTCTTGAAGCCAGAGGCAGCACCTTAGCAAATAACTTAAAGGTCAGAAGAATAAGGTTTCTAGTGGTTAGAGTTGTTAGTGGAGGAAGAGGATAGAATTTTCCCATCTCTTGGGTTTTGTGAGGGAGTCAGACATCTTGTTTTATCTGAATGTTTACTTGTCAGAAGAAAGGCGAAACAGTAAAAGGCATTTGCTGTTCTGGTGTTTTTAAGAAGATGCCATACAACTATCCTGTTCTTCTCTGTCTCCTCTTTTTTTTTGAGATGGAATTTCGCTCTTGTCGCCCAGGCTGGAGTGCAATGGCATGATCTTGGCTCACTGCAACCTCTGCCTCCTAGGTTCAAGTGATTCTCCTGCCTCAGGCTCCGGAGTAGTTGGGATTACAGGTGTGTGCCCCATCACACCTGGCTAATTTTTGTATTTTTAGTAGAGACAGGTTTTGCCATGTTGGGCAGGCTGGTCTCAAACTCCTGACCTCAGGTGATCTATCCCCTTTGTTCCAAAGTGGTGGGATTGCAGGCATCAGCCACATACGTGGTGAAACTGCTGCTGCTGCTGCTTTTTTTTTTTTTTGAGACGGAATTTTGCCCTTGTTACCCAGGCTGGAGTGCATTGGTGCGATCTCGGCTCACTACAACCTCCACCTCCTGGGTTCAAGTGATTCTCCTGTCTCAGCTTCCTGAGTAGGTGGGATTACAGGCGCTTCCTGCCCCCACCCCGCCACCACCACACCTGGCTAAGTTTTGTATTTTTAGTGGAGACAGGGTTTTGCCATGTTGGGCAGGCTGATCTCAAACTCCTGACCTCAGGTGATCCATACCCCTCGGCCTCATTACAGCCTTGATTTCGGCTCACTGCAACCTCTGCCTCCCGGGTTCTAGCAATTCTCCTGTCTCACCCTCCTTAGTAGCTGGGATTACAGGTGACCATCACTATGCCCGGCTAATTTTTGGTATTTTAGTAGAGACCTGGTTTCACCATGTTGGCCAGACTGGTCTCGAACTCCTGACCTCAGGTATACCGCCTCGGTCCCCCAAAGTTCTGGGATTACAGGCATGAGCTACTGCGCCTGGCCGAGACTGCTTCTTTAAGAAGACCCATCTTGTAGCTTGGCGGCTTCACTTGTTTACAGTCCCAGAATAGTGTGGCTCAGAATACTGGGACTTGGCTAAAAGAGACATTATTCTAGTGGGATTCAGGAATGGAAAATAGCAGGCTGGGCATGGTGGCTCACGCCTGTAATTCCAGCACTCTGGGAGGCCAAGGCGGGCGGATCACTTGAGGTCAGGAGTTTGAGATCAGCCTGGCCAACGTGGTGAAACTCCGTTTATACTGAAAATACAAAAATTAGCTGGGTGTGGTGGTGGGCGCTGGTAGCCCCAGCTACTCAGGTGGGTGAGGTAGGAGAATTGCATGAACCCAGGAGGTGGAAGTTGGAGTGAGCGGAGATCGCGCCATTGCACTGCAGCCTGATCGACAGAGCTAGACTCCATCTCAAAAAAAAAAAGAAGATAGAAGAGGATGCTTTCTTACTATATAAGATTGTTTTTTGTTTTTATTTTTATTTTATTATTTTTATTTTTTTTGAGACAGAGTTTCGCTGTTGTTACCCAGGCTGGAGTGCAATGGCAGGATCTCGGCTCACCGCAACCTCCGCTTCCTGGGTTCAAGCAGTTCTCCTGCCTCAGCCTCCCGAGTAGCTGGGACTATAGGCGCGCACCACCATGCCCAGCTAATTTTTGTATTTTTTAGTAGAGATGGGGTTTCACCATGTTGATCAGGATGGTCTCGATCTCTTGACCTTGTGATCCACCCGCCTCGGCCTCCCAAAGTGCTGGGATTACAGGCGTGAGCCACCGTACCTGGCCTAATTTTTGTATTTTTGATAGACTGGGTTTTGCCATGTTGGCCAGTCTGTTCTCAAACTCCTGACCTCAAGTGATCTGCTTGCCTCGGTCTCCCAAAGTGCTGGAATTAACTGTGTGAGCCACCTCGTGCTGGACCACAAATTGGCCGTGCTGGTCTGCCACATTTCTGTGCCACTTCAATCTTATGCTTCTCTGCCGTGCATTTCCTTGGCCCTGTTCTTGGCTTCTTGGTCTAGGGTGTAGCTTCCTGGGGCTTTCCTGCTCTTTCTTTCCTGCTCCTCTGTTTGAGATTGGCTGGTCGGTAGCAGAAGGAAATCCTTCAGGACTTCATTCTGGTCAGTAGGTTATTAGCCAGAGAGATCATCATCTTCCAAATTGTTGTACTTTCCCATTTTTCCGTTCTAATGGCTAGACTCTTCTAATTTAAGGACTAATTTTGGTGCAGTGGCTGGCTGGTTAGCCCTTTGGCAAGTTCTGGTCAGAACATGAATGTATCTATTATTGGTTTCTCTGGTGTCATATAAATGCAACAAAAGAACATAGATCTTCTTAGGAGCTGTCAAATTAATAAGCAATAGTTGGGTTAGTAGCAGGCTCTCCTCCTCCACCAATGCCCTTATCTTGAAGAAACCCAAGTAAAAGCCCCTTTTGTTGATAGTGGTAAACGGAAAGGCATTAAGTGGCATTTACTGGGAAACACAGGGTTGAGGATGACTCAGACTGAAAGAAAGATGAAAGAAACCCTATTATGTGCCTTCAGTTTCTGCTTAGCATCTTGTGAGCTTTCTCAGCCTTGAGATCGTTCAGTTTCAACAGACTCCTGGTATTTAACTTGGGAGGCTGTTTTGTTTTAGTACAAGGATGTTTAAAACCTGACCCATGTAAGCCATCGAAACCACTGTGAGTCAGCTTTTTAAACAACCTGTCTTTAACTACTTTAAGTTACGTGCAGTTTCATGATTCCGCTTTTTTCTGGCCTGTCAATTTTTTGAAGTGATTGATTTTTCTGTAATTGAGCAGGCATTTGGCTTTTTGAGCCAGGATTAATGTAATAGACATATTTCTTATTAATTTGGCCTTCAGTGTTTTTCTTTGGGTACATCTACTGGCTGAACCACCCTTGAGTTTATCTGGGAGATTATATATTGCAGATGCACTGCTGATGGCTGGCCAGACTTTTCTGGGGAGCCTTGCCTGCTTTGGGAGGAGCTCCCATGAGATCACTTCTATCTGAGGTTAGAACTGCTAAATGTATTACCTGATGGGAAATCAGAAGAAAGATGTGGGAGACCATGAAGAAGGGAAGAAAGGGTATAGAAGTTGCAGGCAAGAAGAATTGGAAAGACCTGTGGAAAGAGACACAGAAGCTTTTGGAGCTGGGGAAGGGTGGATGCTTCCATGGAGAATGTTTTGTTTGTTTTGCCACTCTTTTATTTTGTCTTTTTCTTTTGAGATGGAGTTTCACTCTTGTTGCCCAAGCTGGTGTGCAATGGCACGATCTCAGCTCACTGCAACCTCCGCCTCCCGGGTTCAAGCGATTTCTCCTGCCTCAGCCTCCCAAGTAGCTGGGAATACAGGCACCTGCCACCATACTTGGCTGATTTTTGCATTTTTAGTAGAGAGGAAGTTTTGCCACGTTGGCCAGGCTGGTCTTAAACTCCTGACCTCAGGTGATCTGCCTACCTCAGCCTCCCAAAGTGCTAGGATTACAGGTATGAGCCATAGCACCTGGCCCATTTTGCCCCTCTTTTCAATGGCTTTTGACCAGCATTGAAGAGGCTCTGTTGACTGGTTTATATGATCAGCTTGGTCGTAGCTTGAGTTCTTGGGCAGAGATGTTTTTCAGCCATACCTAAGTAGCTGACCTCTGGCTTGACTTCACTGGAAGATAATTGGACTTCCAGGTTGCTTCTAAAAATTTTTTGTCCCTTCCTGATTTCCTTCTACTTGAGACTAGATTATTGCTGTCTTTCCTAGGAACTTTGACTCTAGATGTTCAAATACTTGAAAAGAACTGCCAGAGCTTGGTTATGGCACAAAATCACAGACCCTCAGGTTCAAGTTAAGGGGCAGCATGATCCTGAGCAATCCAGCATTCAAAGAGTATTCTAGAAATTCCTCTACTTTCCAGCCCAACCCCTTCTGTGTCATGAATATGTTATCTACATAGCTAAACTGCCATTTCTCATAACCTTTTCTTTCAATGCGCTTAACACAGTTTATGTGTATCATTCTACAGCAGTCATATATATTTATTGAATTGTCAGTTGCGTGCCTTGTAAGTTTTGCTAACAGCTCTGAAAAAATGATTTAAAGTAAAAAAAAACTCAGGTTAAATGAGACTGAGTAGGGATGACAGAGGCCCTCATTCCCTGGAAAACTCAGCTCTCTTTTCTGTTTTTCTCTGAGTAGAGTCTTTTTGAGGATTCCACAGTTCTTTTTTTGTTGTTGTTGATACAGTCTTCCTTTTTTACCCAGGCTGGAGTGCCATTGCACGATCTCAGCTCACTGCAACCCCTGTCTCTCGGGTTCAAGCAGTTCTCCTGTCTCAGCCTCCCAAGTAGCTACATGACTACAGGCGCATGCCATAATACCTGGCTGATTTTTTAATTTTTAATAAAGATGGGATTTTGCCATATTGGTCAGTCTGGTCTCGAACTCCTGACCTCAGGTGATCCACCTGCCTCAGCCTCCCAAAGTGCTGGGATTACAGGCATGAACCACTCACTGCACCTGGCCCCACAGTTCTTTTTGCATCCCCATTCTGGCCTGGTGATTCATGGATTTAGTTTGTAATTGGTAGGTCGTTGGGTGTAATATAATTTTTCCCCCTCTGTCTCAGTTAGCTCTATTACCTAGATCTGTGTTGACAAACAGCCTGCCTCCCTCTTCCCCTTTTCCTTTCTTCTTCTCCCTACCTTTCCCTTTTCTTCTTCCCAACCCTCCACCCATTTCATGAATTAAGAAATTAAATCAGTGGGATTCAGGCATGAGCCACAGCACCCAGCAATTTTTAAATTTTTAATAGAGATTGGGTCTTGCTATGTTGCCCAGGCTGGTCTCAAAGTCCTGGCCTCGTATGATCCTCCCAAAATGCTGGGATTACAGGTGTGAGCCACCATACTAGGCCATATCATTCTTTTGAAGAAGATGGCTTTCTTTTTTGTTGTTGAGACAGTCTCACTCTGTTGTCCAGGCTGGAGTGCAGTGGTATGGTCTTGGCTCACTGCAGTCAGTCTCTGCCTCCCAGATTCAAGCGATTCTCTTGCGTCAGCCTCTCGGGTAGCTGGGATTACAGGCACCCGCCACAGTTCCTGGCTAATTTTTATAATTTTAGTAGAGATGGGGTTTTATCATCTTGGCCAGGCTTGTCTTGAACTCCTGACCTCGTGATCCACCCTCCTCAGCCTCCCAAAGTGCTGGGATTACAGGTGTGAGCCACCGTGCCTGCCTGAAGAAGATTGCTTTCCTTATGCATTTTTTTTTTTTTTTGAGACGGAGTTTCACTGTTGTTACCCAGACTGGAGTACAATGGCACGATCTTGGCTCACCGCAACCTCCGCCTTCTGGGTTCAAGCAATTCTCCTGCCTCAGCCTCCCGAGTAGCTGGGACTACAGGCGCGCACCACCATGCCCAGCTGATTTTCGTATTTTTAGTAGAGACGGGGTTTCACCTTGTTGACCAGGATGGTCTCGATCTCCTGACCTCGTGATCCACCCGCCTTGGCCTCCCAAAGTGCTGGGATAATAGGCGTGAGCCACCGCGCCTGGCCTCCTTATGCATTTTATAGCTATATATATATTTTGCAATCTTGTTATAGGTTTCTTTCCTTTTTTGAAAAACAATCTTTTAGGCCAGTTGAGAATGGCTCACACCTGTAATCCCAGCACTTTGGGAGGCCGAGGCAGATGGACGACCTGAGAGGTTAGGCATTTGAGACCATCCTGGCCAACATGGTGAAACCCCATCTCTACTAAAAGTACAAAAAATTAGCCAGGCATGGTGGCAGGTGCCTGTAATCATAACTACACAGGAGGCTGAGGCACTAGAATTGCTTGAACTGGGAGGTGGAAGTTGCAGTAAACCGAGATTGCGCCACTGCACTCCAGCCTGGGTGACAGAGCAAGACTCTGTCTCAAAAATAAAGTAAAATAAAACAGCCTTTTGAGAGGGATTCTTACTCTGTTGCCCAGGCTGGAGTGCAGTGGTGTGACCTCAGCTCCCTGGAACCTCTGCCTCCCTAGCTTAACCCCTCCTACCTCAGCCTCCTGAGTAGCTGAGACTACAGGGACGTGCCACCAAACCTGGCTAATTTTTTGTATTTTTAGTAGTGATGGGGTTTTGCCATGTTTCCCAGGCTGGTCTTGAACTCTGGGCCTCTAGTGATCTACTCGCCTAGGCCTCCCAAAGTGCTGGGATTACAGGTGTGAGCCACCTGCCCAGCCATATATCGATTTCTTCTTTTCTTTTGAGACAGAGTTTTTGCTCTGTTGCCCAGGCTGGAGTGTAGTGGTGCAATCTTGGCTCACTGAAACCTCTGCCTCCCAGGTTTAAGTGCTACTCCTTCCTCAGCCTCCCGAGTAGCTGGGATTACAGGTGTGTGCCACCATACCCGGCTAATTATTTGCAATTTTAGTAGAGACAAGGTTTTGCCATGTTGGCCAGCCTAGTCTTGACCTCAGGTGTTCCACCTGCCTGGGCCTCCCAAAGTACTAAGGTTACAGGCCTAGGTTTCTTTTTTAATTCGAAAGATGCAACCTTTTGAGGGAGGGAGTGGTAAGTATTGAATAAGGATCTTCCTTGTTCAATTATGCCTATTTCTGTCTTTTTTGAGACAAGTTTTTGCTCTGTTGCCTAGGCTGGAGAACAGTGGTACCATCATAACTCAAGCAATCCTCCCACCTCAGCCTCCTGAGTAGCTGGGACTACAGGCATGTGCCACCTTGCCCAGCTAACTGTTTGATTTTTTTTGTAGAGATGAGGTCTCACTATATTGCCCTGGCTGGTCTCAAATTCCTGGGTTTAAGTAGTACTCCCATCTTAGCCTCCTGAAGTGCTGAGATTAAAGAAGTGAGCCACCATGCTTGGCCTATCCTTATTCTCTTAATGAGGACTTTATCGGAAACCTTCCCTAAGGAGAGTTTTTACTTGAGATAATGAAATTCTGAGGTGATGGTGATGACTGTGCTTTGGGGCAAACCAGCAATGATGTCAGTCAGCATGCCTCTAGCATATACTGCAAGTTACTCTGGGCTTTTGTGCTAAGTGCTTGATGTACCTCATCTCGTTTAGTTTTTGCAGCAATCCTATGAAGTAGATTGTGTTGTTAATCTTCATTGTAGAGGTGAATAAAAGAGCCCCAGAGGGGCTGAATAACTTCTTCAAAGTTGTCCTGAAGTCAGTGGATGATAGAGTCAGGTCAGATAGAACTGTTAATGGTGATACTACATCATTCCCTCCCCCAGAGGATATAGCATGTAGACATTTTGTATTGTGTTCATTCATTTATTGGTCAATTATGTGTTGATCTCCGATTTTGTGTCAGGCACCAAAATTACCACTGTGTTACGGTGGTAAGCAACACAGACCATATCTCTGCCAGCATGAAGTACGTTCTGGTTGAGGTGTTCAGAGTTGGGGAGAGTGGGAAAACATTAACCGAGGTGGTGGGTAGGAATGGAGGCTTTGAGCAAGAGAAGGGTGGAGTAAATTGCCCAGGGTGTGATTTAAACCTAGTTCTCTTTCCTAGCCTGGTTTGTCTAGCTTCGCTTTTATGGCTAAGTACCTTCTTAGCCCTCAGAATCATTCCAGAATGAGAGACCATTCTGCTTACTGCCAAGCCTTTACTAGAGCTTACATCTGTTTTCATAGCTGGCCAAATATGGATATGCTATCCCACTTAAAAAGGGGGCTGCATCTCCTATCCAGAAGCTCCTTCAGAAAATTACCTTGAGGATTAGGTAGGGCTTGGGGATGACTCGGAATTTCCAGTGTGTCCTCAGAATTCAGCTTTGCCTTGGAAAGCTTTTTATTCAGATGTAAATGGATTGCTGAACTGGGTGTGTTGGGTGTGGCCAAAGAAACTGATCAGGGAGCTAAAAATGACTTTTTTTTTTTTTTTTTTTTTTGAGACAGTCTCTCTGTTGCCCAGGCTAGAGTGCAATGATGTGATCTCAGCTCACTGCTCCCTCTGCATCCCGGCTTCAAGCAATTATCCTGCCTCAGCCTCCTGAGTAGCTGGGATTACAGGCATGGGCCATGATGCTGGGTTAATGTTTGTATTTATTTATTTTTGAGATGGAATTTTGCTCTTGTTGCCCAGGCTGGTGTGCAGTGGCGCAATCTTGGCTCACGGCAACCTCCACCTCCTGGGTTCAAGCAATTCTCCTGCCTCAGCCTCTTGAGTAGCTGGGATTACAGGCATGCGCCACCACACCTGGCTAATTTTGTATTTTTAGTAAAGATAGGGTTTATGTTGGTCAGGTTGGTCTCAAACTCCCCACCTCAGGTGATCTGCCCACTTGGTTTCCCAAAGTGCTGGGATTACAGGCATGAGCCACTGTACCTGGTCCTGTATTTTTAGTAGAGATGGGGTTTCACCATGTTGGTCAGGCTGGTCTTGGACTCCTCACCTCGTGATCCGCCTGCCTCAGCCTCCCAAAGTGCTGGGATTACAGACTTGAGCCACCGCAGCCAGCAAAAATGACTTTAAAAAAGAAAAATTTCTTTGTGGATCATTTCTGCATAGAAACACTTATTCCTGCTGGGACAGGAGAAGAGCTGCAGGCAGTGTCTGTGAAGCAAAGTGTCAGAAGCACCGTGGGTAGTTATAAGACATGGAGGGGAATTCTTGATCTCTCAAGTAATGAAACCCTTTGAGACACTGGAGTGGAAGAAAGTGATCTTTGCTCTTGCCACGTGTGCTCAGTGTGTTTGTGAGACCAACCTCGTGACTTCAGTGTCTTCAGAAAACATTTGATTGAGAATGATTGTGTGTGTGTTTTTTTAATTTAAAAATTATAGTTTACCCAACTCCTTCAGAGAGAAATGATTGTGTTTTATGTGAAACTCTAGCAACATGTAAATGGATAAACACGAAGTATACATGCTCTTTAGGATAGAATGAGAAGAAATTTTCTATACTTGCTGTGTTGAGGAAACAGGTTTAATAGAATATTCTGGTCATCGGGGCTTGCTATTGGAATGAAATTTCCTTATCATTTGGACTTTAAAATAGACTGATTACTGATCTGTTTGACATAGTTTAGGTAAAATCCTGTTCAAAAATTAGGCCATGGGGCTGGGTGCGGTCGCTCACACCTATAATCAGGTGTTTTGGGAGGCCAAGGAAGGAGGATTGCTTGAGGCCAGGAGTTCAAGGCCAGCCTGGGCAATATAGGGAGACCCTATCTCTACAAAAAATAAAAAAGTTTAGCTGGCTATGGTGGTACACACCTGTAGTCCTAGCTACTTGGGAGGCTGAGGCAGGAGGATTGATTGAGGCTGGGAGGTTGAGGCTGCAGTGAGCCACTGTATTCCAACCTGAGCAACAGAGCGGGACCTGTCTCAAGAAAAAAAAAATTAGAGGAATGTATAATTGTAGTTGGTACAGATTAAATCCTCTTTTCCCAGAGGCCAGTATTGAAAAGACCTTGATGCTGAACTACTTTTCTTAAGAGTGTTTTTCAGGTTCTTTGGGGATTAACTTCGACAGTCTCTGTGCTGTGTTGAACTTCCTTCCTTCCAAGGCTCTTTAGTTCCTTCCCAACGTCTTGGTTTTTCAGGCCTCCTTGGAACAAAGCTGGTGCATGATCTTTCATTCTAGAATTATTCTGTGAGGGCTTGGAAGGAATCTCTCAAGGGAGACCATCATCATTCCCTTGGCCTGCTTGGGTCAGAGGTTGACTGCTGGGGACTTTTCACTACCATGAACTATGCTGAATTCTAAATTGGGGCCGGGTGCAGTTGGCTCATGCCTCTATTCCTAGCACTTTGGGAAGCCAAGGCAGGTGGATCACCTGTCAGGGAGTTCGAGACCAACCTGGAGAATATGGTGAAACCCTGTCTCTGCTAAAAATACAAAAATTAACTTGACACGGTGGCACATGCCTGTAATCCCTGCTACTCAGGAGGCTGAGGCAGGAGAATCACTTGAACCTGGGAAGTGGAGGTTATAGTTAGCCGAGATTGTGTCATTGCACTCTAGCCTAGGTAACACAGTGAGGTTCTGTCTCAAAAAGAAGAAGAAGAAAACAAAGGGAATCTTGGTGGGGGATCATTGGGTACTGTTGTATTTCACTTTACAGACTCTTCTTGGAACTCTATACAAAGTAAAGCTTTGTGGGTGAATTGGAGGGAGAGAGAGAGGTGCTGCTTGGTTTCGTAAATTTTTTTTTTTTTTTTTTGAGATGGAATCTTGCTGTGTCACCCAGGCTGGAGTGCAGTGGAGCAATCTTGGCTCACTGCAACCTCCACCTCCCGGGTTCAAGCAATTCTCCTGCCTCAGCCTCCTGAGTATCTGGGATTACAGGCATGTGCCACCATACCCACCTAAATTTTGTATTTTTAGTAGAGACAGGGTTTCACCATGTTGGCCAGGATGGTCTCCATCTCTTGACCTCATGATCCGCCCACCTCAGCCTCCCAAAGTGCTGGGATTACAGGTGTGAGCCACCACACCCGGCCTAGCCTCCTTTCACATGAAGAAAATGCAGTCAGTGCATGTTAAGGGATTGTTCACTACTTGTCAGTAGAAGAAACAGACTGGGACTTTGAGTTCCTCCTCCCAGTAGTACCATTAGCATTAGACTCATGTATAGGCCCCACACATGGACATATGCACTTAACATACCCCTGGACACTAAATGGCTAAATGGTATTGCAAAATGTAGGCAAGGAGTGTTTTCTTTCCATCCCATATGAGTTATTTATATATATCATGTACATCATTTGGTGGACACTTACTATGAATCCCAAGACATTTAACTCTACCTAAATGTTCCCCCTTTCCCTCTTTCAGGTCCCTGCTCTTAAATACTCTGGGTAAGCAGTTGCAGTTTTGTGAAGATTCATGACAGAGTAGATTTCCATGGGAGAAAGTCCCTAGGCCTGGTCTTCCTCGCCCGGCCTGGTTGAGCAGGTAGATGGCTCTTCCAGCAGCCGCCCTGACCTCACCTGACTCCTTGCTGGTAGAGCTTGACAGAGCGTTAGTTTTGTTTCTCTTGCTGGCCAGCTTAGCAGCTTGGAACCAGGCTGATGAGTGACACAGGTCCAAAATGGGCTGTTCTGTGTAACTTCTTGTTTCTCTCTGTTGTCTGCTAGATCAGTTAGCCTATCACCAAGTTTATGAAGTGCTGCTGTGTGTTTAGCCCTGTGGAAGATGTATGGTGGGAAGTATTTAAGGTACCTGAGTATTAAGTAAGATGCCTGGCGTTTATTCACTCATTCGTTCACTCCCCTGCTGCATACTGAGCTCCTCCTTCGTGCCAGGGTGTGTCCTGAGTGCTTTGCATGTAAAGATAAGATAGACACAGCCCTGCCATCATGGCTCTAGTGAAGGGCACTGTCACTGCAGCCGGCATTCAATGAACTGTTCGTATTATCAGCAATATTCAGGCTCTTAATAATGAAACAACAGTGATGTCATTAAAAGAATAATGAGTGGTTTACTTTTTTCTTTTCTTTTTTTTTTTTTTTGAGCTAGGGTCTTTCTCTGTCACCCAGGCTAGAGTGCAGTGACATGATCTCGGCTAACTACAACCTCCACCTCCTGAGCTCAAGTGCCCCAGCCGCTTCAGGAGCTAGGACTATAGGGTGAATCACCATGCCAGGCTAATTTTTTGATTTTGTAGAGATGGGGTCTTGCTATGTTGCTTAAGGTGGTCTTGAATTCCAGGGCTCAAGTGATCCTCCCATCTTGGCCCCCCAAGGCACTAGGATTTGGTTTACTGTCTTGATGAGACTATAGGAAACCAAGGTTTATCATTTTCACACTCAGTGGTCTGTGTGTTTCTCTGTTTATTATCAAACCAGCAGATTCTGGCAAGGTGGCTTATACCTGTAATCCCAGCACTTTGGGAGGCTGAGGTGGGTGGATCATCTGAGGTCAGGAGACCAGTCTGACCAATATGGTGAAATGCCATTTCTACTGAAATTACAAAAATTAGCCAGGCGTGGTGGCATGCACCTTTAGTCCCAGCTGCTCAGGATGCTGAGACAGGAGAATTGCTTGAACCTAGGAGGTGGAGGGAGCAGTGAGCTGAGATCTTGCCATTACACTCCAGCTTAGGTGACAGAGTGAGACTCTGTCTCAAAAAAACAAAAGAAACCAGCAGACTTCTTGAGAATCACCAAGTCAGCAAGGTGTTCACGCTTGTAATCACAGCACTTTGAGAGGCTGGGGGGAGGATCACCTGAGGTGAGGTCAGGAGTTTGAAACCAGTCTGGCCAACATGGTGAAATTCCATCTCTACTAAAAGTACCAAAAAATGAGGTGGGTGTGGTGACATGTGCCTGTAATACCAGCTACTCTGGAGGCTGAGGCAGGAAAATCACTTGAACACAGAAGGCAGACATTGCAGTGAGCCTAGATTGCACCACTCCCTGCAGTCCCTGGGTGACAGAGGGAGATCCTCTCTCAAAAAAAAAAAAAAAAAAAAAAAATCTGCAACCTGTTTTATTCTCTTGTTGACTGAAAGAAAGATACTTGATGTGATCCTTCGTCATTGCTTTTGCTGGAGTAGAGATAAACTGCTTGGATTAGGAGCTTTAACCCTAGGGTTCTGTATTCTGAGAACAGGAGTTCTGAGCACCTTTCGGTAGCTCCAGTCTGGGACCTCACTGGCCCCAGGTCTCTTTCTTTATGGCCTGGCTCTTTTTTTTCTTTCTTTCATCCCTCCTTCCGGCCTGGCTTTTTATAAGGACTGCAGTGTTCTTTAAATTGTCAGGAGGAGAATTACGGTAGGTGAAGTTTGACCCATATATTAAAAAATAAAAACAAACTTGGCTGGGTGCTGTGGCTCATACCTGTAATCCTAGCACTTTGGGAGGCTGAGATGGGTAGATCACCTGAGATCAGAAGTTCGAGACCAGCCTGGCTAACAGAGTGAAACCTATTCTCTACTAAAATATACAAAAATTAGCCACGTGTGATGGTGCACACCTGTAATCCCAGCTACTCAGGATTTTGAGGCAGGAAAATCACTTAAACCCAGGAGGCGGAGGTTGCAGTGAGCCAAGATCACACCACTGCACTTCACCCTGGGCAACAGCAAAACTCTGTCTTAAAAAACAAAAATGAAAACACAAATTTTATTGAGATGTGATTCACATACCATACAATTCACCAGTTTAAAGTATATAATTCAGTATTTTTAGTATATTCATAATATTGTACAATCCTTACCACTGTCTAATTCTGGAATATTTTCATCTTTCCAAATAGAAACCCAGCATTAGCAGCCTCTCCCTCCTCCCTCCAGCCCCTGGCAACCACTAATCTACTTGCTGTCTATGAATTTGCCTGCTTGGATGTTTCATATAAATGGAATATGTGGTGTTTTGTGTGTGGCTCTTTTCATTTCTCATGTTTTCAAGGTTCATCTTTGTTGGAGCATGTATCAGACTTCATTCTTTCCCAGCCGTGTCAAGCAAATAATATTTGATAGCTAGCTACGTTCATTTCACAAAAATGTTTTCCCAACATTTCTATGCAAATGTTATTAGATAACAGTGAAATTTGTGTTATTTTTTTTTTTGATGGAGTCTTGCTGTATCTCCCAGGCTGGAGTGCAGTGGTGCGATCTCTGCTCACTGCAACCTCTGCCTCCCAGGTTCAAGCAATTCTCCTGCCTCAGCCTCCCGAGTAGCTGGGATTACAGGCGCTTGCCAGTATGCCCAGCTAATTTTTGTATTTTTTTTAGTAGAGATGGGGTTTTACTATGTTGGCTAGGCTGGTCTCAAACTCCTGACCTCAGGTGATCCGCCTGCCTCAGCCTCCCAAAGCACTGGGATTACAGGCGTGAGCCACTGCACCCAGCCGAAATTTGTATTATTTCTATAGGGAAAATATTTGCACTTTAGCCTCTCCATATGATAATTGGGGCTAGGAGATAGGTACAGAACTCTCACTTGTCCAATAAGCACATTTGGAGGGTTGGATTATTATTATTTTCTTTCTTTTGAGACAAGAGTCATGCTCTGTCATCCAGCCTGGAGTGCAGTGGCACGATCTCGGTTCACTACAACCTCTGCCTCCCAGCTTCAAGTGATTCTCCTGCCTCAACCTCCCAAGTAGCTGAGATTACAGGCACATGCCACCATGCCCAAATAATTTTTGTATTTTTAGTGGAGACGGGATTTCACCAAGCTGACCAGGCTGGTCTCGAACTCCTGACCTTGTGATCCACCTGCCTCGGCCTCCCAAAGTGCAGGGATTACAAGTGTGAGCTACCTTACCTGGCTAATTTTTGTGTTTTTAGTAGCGATGAGATTTCACTAGGTTGGCAGGGCTGGTCTCGAACTCCCAACCTCAGACAATCCATCCAACTTGGCCTCCCAAAGTGCTGGGATTATAGGCGTGAGCCAGTGTGAGCCACTGTGCCCAGACTGGATATACCACTGTTTATTAGCTGATGGTATTTGGGCTGTTTTCACTTTTTTGGCTGTTATGGATAATGCTGCTGTGAACGTCGATGTACTTAGAAGATTCGTGTGAACATGTGTTTTCAGTTCTCTTGGATATATAGCAAGGAGTGGACAAGCTGTTTCCCGAACTGGCTATGTGATTTTACATTCCCACCAGAAGTGCATGAATGTTGTGATTTCTGTACAACCTTACTGATGCTTATTTATTTATTTATTTTTAAGAGACAGGGCTTTTCTCCGTCACTCAGCCTAGAGTGCAGTGGTGCAGTCATGGTTCACTGAAGCCTCGAACTCCTGAGCTCAAGTGATCCTCTTGCCTCAGCCTTCTGAGTAGCTAGGACTACGGATGCAAATCACCATGCTCAGCTAATTTTTATTTTTATTTTTTGTAGAGATAGGTCTCACCATGTTCCTCAGGCTGGTCTCAAACTTTTGGCCTCAAGTGATCCCCTCTTTTTGGCCTTCCAAAGTGCTGGGATTATAGGCGTGGACCACCTCGCCCAGCCCTTGTTGTCTTTGATCTTAGTCATTCTGGTGGATACGAAGTGATAGCTCACTGCAGTTTGGATTTGCTTTCCTCTAATGACTCAGGTCTTGGAGTATCTTTTCAGATGCTTATTGATTGCTTGCATATCTTTTATGGAGAAAGGTCTATTCAAATTCTTTGCTCTTTTTAAATTTGTTGCTTATCATCATTGTTGAGTTGTAAGATTTCTTTGTATGTTTGGAATACTAGTCTTATCAGATTTATTTATTTGTTTGTTTATGTTTTTTTTTTTAAGATGGTCTTACTCTGTCACCCAGGCTGGAGTGCAGTGGCACAATCTCACTATAGTCTCTGCCTCCTGGGTTCGAGCAATTCTCATGCCTCAGCCTTCTGAGTAGCTGGGATTACAGGCACACGTCACCACACCCGGCTAATTTTTGTATTTTTAGTAGAGATAGGGTTTCACCCTGTTGGCCAGGCTGGTCTCAAACTCCTGGCCTCAAGTGATCTGCCTGCCTCGGCCTCCCAAAGTGCTGGGATTACAAGTGTGAGCCACCGCGCCTGGCTGTTTTTTTTTTTTCTTGAGTCAGGGTCTCATTCTCTTGCCCAAGCTGAAGTCCAGTGGCGCTATCACAGTTCACTACAGCCTCAAACTTCTGGGCTCAAGGGATCCTCCCTCCTCAGCCTCCAGTGTTAAATGTGTGAACATCACATCTGGCCTTATCTGATTTTTCTTTGGTTACTTGTGCTTGTGTTGTCATATCTAAGAAACTATAGCCTAATCTAAAGTCACAAAGATGAACTCCTTTATTTTCTTCTAAGAGTTTTATGGTTTCAGCTCTTTTTTCTTTTGATAGTTTTAGCTCTTTTCGTGGCCACTAAGTTCTTATCCTGACTGAAGCTTCAGAGGATCCTTTGAGCTGTTTGCTAAGGGTTTAGGTGGGGACTTCCTTTCCTTGACAGTTCAATCAAGGTCCTTGTCCCAGGGAAGCACTTGTTCTTGTAGGTTTTTCTAGTGCTTTTACAGTTCCTATATTTCATAGTCTTTTTTTTTTTTGAAGGTAACAAATGAAGAGGACTTCATTAGAAAATTGGACTGCAAACCTGATCAGCATCTGAAGGTGGTTTCCATTTTTGGAAATACTGGCGATGGGAAGTCTCACACTCTCAACCACACTTTCTTTTATGGTCGTGAAGTCTTCAAAACCTCCCCCACCCAGGAGTCCTGCACTGTGGGAGTGTGGGCAGCCTATGACCCAGTTCACAAAGTGGCAGTGATCGATACGGAAGGGCTCCTGGGGGCCACCGTGAATCTAAGCCAGAGAACACGGCTGCTGCTTAAGGTCCTGGCCATCTCAGACCTGGTCATCTATCGAACTCATGCAGACCGGCTGCATAATGACCTCTTCAAATTCCTTGGGGATGCCTCAGAAGCTTATCTGAAGCACTTCACTAAGGAGCTCAAGGCCACCACTGCACGCTGTGGCCTGGATGTCCCTTTATCCACGCTGGGCCCTGCAGTTATCATCTTCCATGAGACTGTGCACACCCAACTACTGGGCTCTGGTGAGTAGATGGGGTACAGTGTCACAGTTTGACCTTTATGGGTACAAGGAGGCAGCTATTTGGGCTGCAATAGCAACTTATTGGTAGTGGATTGCCCAAAAAGATTTTTGTCCGGAGAAGACAGAAAGTGTTTCAAGGAGGATGGATTGATGAAACATGTCAAAATTTGCTTATAGGTCAACTAGCATAAGGATTGAGAATTGCCAGTTGGCTTTGGCAATATGTAAGTACTTAGGCATCTGGATAAGACCTGAGATGGTATGGGGTGAAAAGAAAAGCTTGATCAGAGTATGATCAAGAGAAAATATGAGGAAGCCAGGTATAGTGGCAAGTGCCTGGGAGGTCATGTGGGAGAATCCCTTGAGCCCAAGGGTTAAAGATCAGCCAGGGCAATATAGTGAGGCCCTGTCTCTAAAAAAATAGATAAGATTAGGAGAAGAATCACTGTGGTGAGTTTATTCAACTCTTTGAAAGACTTCTATAAAGCAAAGAAGAACAATGAAATTATAGCTGGAGGCTGATGTTTTCAAGGGATTTTTCTTTTTAAAAATTTAGCCTGGGCACGGTGGCTCACGCCTGTAATCCCAGCACTTTGGGAGGCCGAGGCGGGTGGATCACGAGGTCAACAGATCGAGACCATCCTGGTCAACATGGTGAAACCCCGTCTCTACTAAAAATACAAAAAATTAGCTGGGCATGGTGGCGCGTGCCTTTAATCCCAGCTACTCAGGAGGCTGAGGCAGGAGAATTGCCGGAACCCAGGAGGCGGAGGTTGCCATGAGCTGAGATCGCGCCATTGCACTCCCGCCTGGGTAACAAGAGCGAAACTCCATCTCAAAAAAAAAAATTTAAAATGTGCGGTATTGCAGATATTTATGTACAGATGGGAATGATTCATTAGAGAGGGAAGAATGCAGATGTAAGACAGCAGGAACAGTTGGAGTGATGCATATGTGGAAGGGTTGGCCTTAGGACCATGGACAGTTCATCCATAACAATGGAAAAGAAAGTAAGAGGATAAAGATTATAAGATTGTAAAATCAGGATCACAGGCGTGCTCCACCACACCCAGCTAATTGTTTTGTGTTATTAGTAGAGACAAGGCTTCACCATGTTGGCCAGGCTGGTCTTGAATTCCTGACCTCAGATGATCCACCTGCCTTGGCCTCCCAAAGTGCTGGGATTATAGGTGTGAGCCACCACGCTCTCCTGCTTTTTTTTTTTTTTTTTTAAATGTTACTCCCTGCCCATGTGCCTGTTTCTGCTTGTATAGATCACCCCTCAGAGGTGCCAGAGAAGCTCATCCAGGACCGGTTCCGGAAACTGGGCCGCTTCCCTGAAGCCTTTAGTTCCATTCACTACAAGGGAACGAGGACTTACAACCCTCCCACAGACTTTTCTGGGCTTCGGCGTGCTTTGGAGCAGCTACTAGAGAATAACACCACCCGTTCTCCCCGGCACCCGGGAGTCATCTTCAAGGCCCTGAAGGTCAGTTGGCTTGTGCCCCAAGGGCTTCTCATTGGGGTGCCAATGGGTGGCGAGAACACTCAGTTCTCCAGCTTTTGTGGTGCTGGTGATTGGAAATGTGGGCTGGAAAGAGTTTATAAGAAGTGGAGGCAGATGAATGGAATCTGCATCTTGCTAGCAGCGCAAATATGGGAAATTCATGAGTGGTAGTTAAAACATGCCAGGTCCTCAGCCAGGAGGAAAATCAGGCTCTTAGAGAATAGGAGGAAGCACTCATTTCTGGTGGGTGTGGCCCGGCCCTGGTGAGTTGTTGTCATGTTGAATCTCTTAATTGGGATAGCCTTTATGCTTTTCTTTACATTGATTCACTTTTTTTTGTTATCTAAGTTTATTTATTCATAGAGTAAACTTTCTGTTATCACTATAACTGGAAAACTAGTATCACAGGTAGAAATTTTTGGGGGAGGAGTTTAGGAGCAGAGGTTTAATAGGCAAAAGAAACAGCTCTCTCTCTGTTGCGAGAGAGGGGGGCACCTGAATGGGACTTCCCCACAGGTAGAAAATTACCAAGACAAAACACAAAAATAGAAATACAGTCACAATACTATTTATTATATACCAGAGTTCAGAGGACTCTGTATGGATTAGTTCACTTAATCCTTAAACCAACTCCATGAGTTAAGTACTGTTTTTTTGTTTTTTCAACATGGAGTTTTGCTGTTGTTGCCTAGGCTGGAGTGCAATGGCATGATCTTGGCTCATCGCAACCTCTACCTCCTGGGTTCAAGCGATTCTCCTGCCTTAGCCTCCCGAGTAACTGGGATTACAAACATGCTCCACCAGGCCCAGCTAATTTTGCATTTTTAGTAGAGATGGGGTTTTTCCATGTTGGTCAGACTGGTCTTGAACTCCTGACCTCAGGTGATCCGCCTGCCTCAGGCTCCCAAAATGCTGAGATTACAGGTATGAGTCCTGGGTCTGGTCTTAGTCCTGTTATCCTCATTTGCAGATGAGGAAACTGAGACACCAAGAGATGAATTGGTTATACACAGATATTGAGTGATAGCAGCCCTAAAACAAACCCTGGCCAGTTTACTTTAGAGCTCCTTCTCATAACCATGAAGGCTGTACTGCCTCTCACCAAATAAAATCGCCTGTTATTCCTTAGCTAGAGACTGTGACACATGGAGAGTTTTGAGACGGGGGCCTGTTTTTTTTTCTTTAAGAGGAGATTTACAACCAGGTACCGTGGCTCATGCCTGGATTTCCAGCAATTTGGGAGGCTGAGGTGGGTGGATTACGAGGTCAGGAATTAGAGACTAGCCTGGTCAACATGACTAAACCCCCCTTTCTACTAAAAATCCAAAAAAAATAGCTGGGCATGGTGGCACATGCCTGTAATCCCAACTACTCTGGAGGCTGAGGCAGGAGAATTGCTTGAACCTGGGAGGCAAAGGTTGCAGTGAGCCGAGATCACACCATTGCATTCCAGCCTAGGAGACAGAGGGAGGTGATGTCTCAAAAAAAAAAGATTTGGCCTCTTAAAAAGACGTGGAGATTGGCTGGGCGCGGTGGCTCACGCCTATAATCCCAGCACTTTGGGAGGCTGAGGTGGGCGAATCATGAGGTGAGGAGATCAAGATCATCCTGGCCAACATGGTGAAACCTTGTCTCTACTAAAAATACAAAAATTATCTGGGTGTGGTGGCATAAAATTATC
Source organism: Callithrix jacchus (assembly GCF_049354715.1). Taxonomy (NCBI): domain Eukaryota; kingdom Metazoa; phylum Chordata; class Mammalia; order Primates; family Cebidae; genus Callithrix; species Callithrix jacchus. The sequence continues at coordinate 107,990,750 of NC_133509.1, read as the reverse complement.
TGGCAGGCTGAGGCAGCAGAATCACTTGAACTAGGGAGTCCAGAGGTTGTAGAGATTGCATCACTGCACTCCAGCCTGGCGACAGAGTGAGACTCTGTCTTAAAAAAAAAAAAGAGGTGGAGATTAAATCAAAGCATAACGAAGTACTTGGTATATAGTAAAAACGTTCAGTGAATGTTAATTTTGAATAATATTAAGGAAAAACTGAAAAATGATTACATATGAATAATTCATGAAATACATACATTTCTAGTTAGAATTTGAAGTTCAATCGCACTTTATTGTATTGGCTAATAATGTCCTTGTAGTGGCTCAAAGTCAGTCAAAGTGGAAGATTACACTTACGTAATGCAAACGTTCTGAAAAGATGCTGAATCAGACAAAGGGCTGTAAAGCTGATCACTGTGCATTATAAGGCAAACAGGCCAATGGCTGGATTATAGCCACTCCTTTGCTCTTCTGGACGCTAATCCCAATTAAACTTTAAAACCATGAGGGAGACTGAGCGCTGTAAACTGTACTTAGTGCTCACGGGTTTTTCTTCTCAGGAGTCTTGGATGTCCTTCATCAGGCCAATTTATTACAGGCTTTCAGAAAAATAGTTACACTGTATTCTTCTGAGGTGGGAAGATTCACCAAGGTTGGGAGTTCAATTCACAGCTTTCTGTGATTAAAATAATGAACCTGGTCTGTCGGGTGAGGTGGCTTATGCCTGTAATCTCAGCACTTTGGGGGATGAGGTGGGCCGATCATGTGAGGCTTGGAGTTTAAGCCCAGCCTAGCCAACATGGTGAAATCTCTCTCTACTAAAAATATAAAAATTAGCCAGGCATGGTGGCGGGCGCTTGTAGTACCAGCTGCTAGGGAGGCTGAGACAGGAGAATCGCTTGAACCCACGTGGTAGAGGTTGGTTGCAGTGAGCCAAGATTGCGTCAGTGCACTCCAGCTTGGGCAACAGACCGAGACTCCGTCTCAACAAAAAAGAACCTGGTCAGCTGGAATTCTGATGATTCTTGGTAACTGGTATCCCCAAAATTTCACCAAGACCTGATGTTTTCTATTCTCTGAGTTGTAGGGGCTATGCTGTAGTGAGATATGGGATTGACTTCTTTTGTCTTTGGGAAGGAGTAATCTGCTTAAGCTTGTGATTTGGGTTCTCCACAGCAAATTGTGCAATTATTGCAGTTTACCTAAATCTTTGAAAAAATTGGTTTTTTTTTTTTTTTTTTTTTTTAACATCTTTTAAATTAGACATGGCATGGTCGGGCATGGTGGCTCAGGCCTGTAATCCAAGAACTTTGGAGATCAAGGCAGGTGGATCACCTGAGGTCGGAAGTTAAAAACCAGCCTGACCAACATGGTGAAACCCCATCTTAAAAAAAAAAAATTAAGACATGGCTAATTATCTGATTTTTACTCTAAAAGCCACTTTTACAGTCTGCCTTAGGCAAACTGACCAAGTAGAGTTTTGTTGCTAAAATAGACTCTAACTAAAGTTTTTGTAGTTCACAGCAGTGTGTAATATAAATGGCTGTCTTCTCCACTTATTTTTATTTTGTTTTATGCTACTGTATTAATTTTTTTATTAATAGCCTTGAGTCCTTTTTGAGAGAAAACCGTTGGTGTGGTGTATAAACAGATACATATTCCATGCCAGGAAAATTTGTGTGGCTTCTTGAATCTCCCATTTGTTTTTTCTTTGTTTTTTTTTTTTATTTGAGACAGGGTCTCGCTCTGTTGCCCAGGCTGGAGTGCAGTGGTGCAGTCACAGCTCGCTGCACTCCAGCGTCTCACAGCAATCATGCCAGGCCCCTAAAGCTTTTAACTCCATGCTGTATTCCTTCCCAGTAGTTATTTCACTTTTAAAGAGGTCAGAGGATGTGACCATTTTAAAAGGCTCCTGCTACATACTGTCAGTTATATTTGAGTATTTGGTTATTTTAATTAAAAAAGAGATATCATTTAAAAAATTATAAAAGCAATGCATGTTCATGATAAACAATTCAAGTACTACAGAATGTTTGAGGGTTAAGTCCTCTTTCCTTCCCCCTACCTCCGGCCTCCTCATTCTGTAGAGATAACTCTCAATACTTTCTCACATAAGTGTCTAGAAATTTTCATTGCTATGTAAGCACATGCATAAGTATATGTTTATAATGTGTATGTTTTTCTTCCTGAATAAATAGGATCATAGTAAAGTTAAATCCTTTTCTCCTACCCTGTGTCCTTTTCTAACTCTGCGGGAAACAGTTCCCCAGGTCTCTATCAAATAGAGGAATTAATATTTAGTAGTGTAATTGAATATTGAGTTAACTATGGTTATCTGTACTTAGGGTTCTGAATAATTGGGAGAACCATTTCATGGTTGAATTTGTATAAGTTTTATGTAATATTATCTTAATTTTTTTTTAAGACCAGGTCTGGCTCTCTTGTCCAGGCTGGAGTGCAGTGGTACCATCTAGGCTCATTGCAACCTCTGCCTCCTGGGCTCAAGCCATCCTCCCACCTCAGCCTCTCAAGCAGCTAGGACTATAGGTACATGCCAGCACACCTGGCTAATTTTTGTATTTTTTGTAGAGACAAGGTTTTGCCATATTACTCAGGCTGATGTTGAACTCTTGAGCTTAAGCCTTGGCCTCCCAAAGTGCTGGGATTGCTAGGAGTGAGCCACTGTGCTCAGCCTTTATGTAATTCATTCTTTAACCCTGATGTTTAACAGGAAACATTCGTTTATTTATTTTTTGGGGGGGGACAGTTTCACTCTTATTGCCCAGGCTGGAGTGCAATGGTGTTATCTTGGCTCACGGCAACCTCTGCCTCCCAGGTTCAAGTGATTCTCCTGCCTCAGCCTTCTGAGGAGCTAGGATTACAGGATTACATGCCTGGCTAATTTTGTATTTTTAGTAGAGATGGGGTTTCTCCTTGTTGGTCAGGCTGGTCTCGAACTTCGGACTTCAGGTGATCTGCCTGTCTCAGCCTCTCAAAGTGCTGGGATTACAGGCGTGAACCAACATGCCTGGGTTGGGAAGCATTTATTAGGTATTTATAAAGTTATGTTTTGTTTGGGTGTGATGTCATTATGTCATTGATTATAGAAGTGTGTCCATTTTGATTCAGGAAATTCACTGCTAGCCCTTGATGACCGGGGCCACCCTATAGATACAATAGAAAGAGCCAGCCACATTGTTGTCAAGGCAACTAAAGTTCAAGATCATCTGGTCTCCAGGCAACGCTTTCCAGACTTGCCTCAAATGCTTTCCTAAGCTTTCCCAGGGTAGGGGGGCCATTCCCTGCCTTTCTCTTCTAGCTCTGGGATCTCAGGAGGAGGAGAACCCAAGAAACTGTGGAATGATACGAGGTTTGGAATTTTTGAACATACTAATAAGTATATGGATCAAGCGATATGTAAAGAAAAATCAGGGCCTGGCATGGTGGATCACTTGAGGTCAGGGGTTTCAGACCAGCCTGGCCAACATGGTGAAACCCTGTCTCTACTAAAAATACAAAAAAATCAGCCGGGCATGGTGGCGTGCACCTATAGTCCCAGCTACTCAGGAGGCAGAGATTGCAGTGAGCCGGGATCACGCCACTGCACTCCAGCCTGGGGGACAGAGCGAGACTCTGCCTCCAAAGGAAAAAAAAATAGATTCTAAAGGAGGACAATTTCTCTCTACCCTTGCATGGAAACATGCTGACCTTGGATTTTTTTTTTTAACAGTTACTTTACTTTCCCACTCTCTTAATTTTTATAAAGTCTCCTAAAACTTGTCAGGGTCTGATTCATTAGTCAGGTTGTGACTTGTGAAAGAGTGAAGTGCTTGTTATCTTACCTAGTATGCAAGAGGATGGGTGACCAGCATCTGAAGGCTGGCTTGCCTGGGAGTTCTCTTTCTTATGTCATAAGAGGTTACCTGTTACCTTGAACAACATAAGCCAATAGTTAATTTGTCTAGGGCAGAGAATGATGGCATACGTACTGTGGCAAATCAGGCTGCAAATTGTTTCACACCAAGCCTTGAGATACTTACAAATGCCCTCGTTTCTCTGAAGAACTTTCAGAGAAGTGAACCAGGTCACTTGGGTTGGAACAGTAAGAACCTTTTGCTGTACTGGATCCCAATTTCCCATTTACTGGGGGTTGGCATCCTTCTGTGAATTCAACCCAGCGGTTGCACTCATGCAAAATTTGATATCATTTGTCCTTAGGAAAAGCAGTATTTAGGCTAGTTTTTCATTTATGTGTTCAAAAGAAAAAACTTTGAGGATAAAATTGCTATTCTTGGCTGGGTATAGTGGCTTGCTCCTATAATCCCAACACTTTTGGGGGCTGAGTCTGGAGGATTACTTGAGGTCAGGAGTTTGAGACTAGCCTGGCCAACATGGTGAAACCTTGTCATTACTAAAAGGAAAAAAAAAAGAAGCCAGACGTGGTGGTGGGGGCCCGTAATCCCAGCGTCTCTGGAGGCTGAGGCAGAATCGCTTGAACCCAGAGGTTGCAGTGAGCCAAGATCGTACCACTGCACCCCAGCCTGGGTAACAAACAGAGCAAGACTCTGTCTTAATAACAAAACAAACAAAAAATAAAACAAATAAAAAATTATTGGGGCATGGTGGTATGTGCCTGTTGTCCCAGCTACTTGGGAGGCTGAAGCAGGCGGATTGCTTGGGCCTGGGATGGTGATGCTGCAGTGGACTGTGAACACGCCACTGCACCCCAGCCTGGGTAACAAACAGAGCGAGACTCTGTCTCCATAAAAAGCTCTCTTTTCCCATCAGGAGCCCCAGAGTGTTCTGCACATATCTGTTTGAGAAACAGCCTGGAGAGTTACGGATCATGTGGCCAGTTAGGGAGTAGTTCGCTTTAAATTTGAGAGGACCTCTGGGCATGGGATGAAGGAAGCCTAGGGCAAGGGCAGGGCCAGGAGAGGAGGGCAAGGGTTGGTTTGTGAAGTGGGGCTGGTGCTGGGGCACTTATCCCAGCAGTTGTAGTTGAGGACCTGTTAGGACCTTTGCTAGGATTTGGAGGAGGATGCAAAGGTAGGAAGCTGCTTTGACAATATTTATGACCTGGTCCTGGAGATGAAATACAGCAGGCCCATAGCTTTGCATCATTGTCTGATTGCTTAATACCAAGTTTCGTATTGAGTACAGCAGGCCTTCAGAGAAGGCAGAGAGTGATGTGGTTGGAGTCGCTTCACTGGAAGAGGTGAGACCAAAAACATCCCTGAAGAATGGGTCACATGTAGAAGTAGGAGAGGGGAGAACGCTGTATAGGAGTGTTAATTTGTTAGTTAATTTGTCTGAGATATATAATTAATTTGGCTGAGATGTATAGGCCAACTTGTGATTTCACTTGCCCTGCTTCTCATTTATTCTCAACATTTATGTATATTCATTCATATAGTCTTTCAAGGTCTTCCTGTTTTCACTCTTTATCAAAGTACCCCCAAGAAGTACAGGACTTACACATTATTTGACAGACCATTTTTTTGTTGTCTGAGGTTCAGTGTGGCCGCTTGGTCAGCCATCACTGACAGATGGTGTTCTGGGCCTCTGCAGTAGCCTTGCAGGACCTGAGTGAGAATGTTGCGTATCTTCAGTTAGACCCACTCCTTGCCACTATTCTGGTCCTATGGCTGACCCGACTCGACAGTGATACTCCACAGTGATACTACGTGCCTTTGTAGGCACTTGGGTTCGCAGCTCCTGGTGTTAAGATTACATTGGAAATAGGAAAAGGAACCTTGTTTAAGAAGTTCTAATTGTTCTTTTTTTTTTGAGACGGAGTCTTGCTCTGTTGTCCAGGTTCAAGTGCAGTGGCTCAATCTTGGCTCACTGCAAACTCCACCTCCTGCCTTAGCCTCCCAAGTAGCTGGGACTTCAGGTGGGTGCCACCATGCCCGTCTAATTTTTGTATTTTTAGTTGAGACAGGTTTCACCATGTTGGACAGGATGATCTGGATCTCTTGACCTTGTGATCTGGCCCACCTCTGCCTCCCAAAGTGCTGGGATTATAGGTGTGAGCCACCACACCCAGCCCCTCATTGTTCTTAGTTTAAAACCTGACCTGCCCTTTTTCCAAATCTCATCTTAAAATTATCTTCTGCCCTTTTACTAAAGGAAGTAACACCTTGTCCTTTTGTTTAGGCCACTTTCCCTTGTTGTCCCCTGAATAATGCCTGTCTCCTCACACTGGGACTGGACTGAAAGTCAGAAGCTTGGAGCAACACATACTTAACAATTTTTAAAGTGTGGAAAGCCCCTTTTTGTAATTAGGTTGAGGAATACTTTCAATATTTAATAATAAGTCAAGATAGGATTAGGAGTGGAAGCTACATTTCAACCTAAAATTTTCATTTTGCTTTATGGATATGTTTTCTTCTTGGCATTTATTTTGGCCATTTGCCAAATATCAACCCCCCTAAGGGGGTTGATAGGTTGATAAATGACTGCTAAACACTATAATAATTCTTGTTTTTTCTTTTTTCTGGTGACATTTTCCTACTTTGAGCTTGTCTGTGGCTCAACTGGTATAGGTAAACTCCAATTGAGTGCCTGTGGTTATAGCTGGGATAGAAGCTCAGAAAACTCAGATCACATCTGAGCTCTGCCCATGGCTGAAAGAGGAGCCATCTTTGTGAGTCTTGGTTTCTTGGTCCCAGCCTCACATAAATGGGCATTTGTCATTATTTGTGGTGGTCTTGAATAAAAGACTGAGTGGTGTGAGGTGTTTATAACCTGCAAGGCAATTAGGGGGAACAGTAACTTTGCTTATCTTGACCTCTTGGGGAATCGGCTGGTTCTTTCCAAGGTTTCCCATAGTAAGGAATGATGTGAGTTGGGTCAGGAAGGTCAAGGGTCATGAGCAGAAGTTACTGGATTTCCTCTGTGCCTGTGGTGCTTGTATGGTAGCTGCAGTGGGGAGCCCAAATGCAGAGCTGTCTACTGAATGCCATCATATGTCACCTTCCCTCTTTGGCAGGCCCTGAGCGACCGCTTTAGTGGTGAGATCCCTGATGACCAGATGGCGCATAGCTCCTTTTTTCCAGATGAGTACTTCACCTGCTCCTCCTTATGCCTCAGCTGTGGGTAAGTCAGGCCCTCCCTACCCCCATACCTTGGGAATAGAACCTTCGATTGGTGTTTCCGAGAGTTTGGTGTGTTTGCAAATCCCCTGGGTGCTTGCCAAATTACAGGCTGTGATTTAAATTGTCCAAAGTGGTGCACTTGCAAATTCCCACAGGATCCCGGTGGTCTGGGAACCACACTTTTGAGGTAGCAAGAGCTTCAAGGACACATGGTTGTGAAGAATCTCCTGGAAATTCTAACTGGTATAGTTGTGAAATTGACTAGTGGTTGTGAAGAGTGTCCTGGAAATTCCAACTGGTATAGATGTGAAATTGACTAGCTCTGATTTGGGGAGGTTTTTGGGACCGAAAACTTTGGGTTGCTTGTTTTTCTGTTTTTTCTGCCAGGGCATTTAGGCACTTATTCATAGTATTCCAATTATTCAACTGACATTTGAGTCCGTTCCCTGCCCACCCCCCACCCCGTGCAAAGCACTATGGGTAGGTATTGGTCTCAGGTGATTTCTTTCACTATTAGGGCAGATGTTTAGAGCACATTAGAATTTTCTGGGGATAATTTCTTTCAAAATTCTTGAGGCCAGGCACCACCTCCTGGGATTCGAATTTAACGGGTTGTGTGTATAGGGCCCCGCATGGGTATGTTTAAGAGACTCCTCAGAGGATTCTAAAGTGCAGCCTCAGTTGAGGATGATGAGTTGGGGCAGTCCTTCTGAAACTCATATGCATAAGCATCACCTTGAGAATCTGTTAAAATGCAGATTCTGAATCAGGTCTGGCTGAGGCCTGAGATTACGTATCTCTGTCAAGCTCCCTGGTGATACCTGTGCTGCTGGTCTGTGAACTGCACTTTGTTAGAGTTAGAGCAGTGATTTGCAAATTTCAACAAGCATCAGAAAAAGCTAAAGGGCATGATCTCTGGGCCCCACCTCCACAGTTTGTAATTCAGTAGGTCTGAGGTAGGGCCTGGGAGTTTGCTTTTTTTTTTTTTTTTTTTTTTTAGGATGGGGTTTCACCATGATGCTAGGCTGGTCTTAAACTCCTGACCTCAGGTGATCCACCCACCTCAGCCTCCCAAAGTGCTAGGATTACAGGTGTGAGCCACTGCACCCATCCCTGCATTTTAATAAATTATTAAATTCTCAGGTGATTCTGATGTTGTTTATGGGGACCACCCTTTGAGGACCACTGGATCAGTTTGAACTGTTGATGGCTATTAAATCAGTCTGGTGACTTGTCTGATGGACCCCAGGGGATTTAAATGCAGTATGTGAAAGTCAGATGGCAGTCTCCATGTCCTTAGACAGTTCCTCCCACCTCCCTTAAATACCAAATTGTCTTGACTCCTACCAGAACCAGTGCCCCCATCCTGCACACTTGCCCTTCTACAGTAGACCTGACCTACATCTGTTATGAATGGCCATTTTGCTTTGAGCCCTGTAGGTCACGTGCTGCATGCGGAATCACCTCTGGCCTTGGTAAAAAAAGGATGTTGGTATTATACAGCCTGGGCAAGGGAGAACTCAGGATTATCTTGGAGAGTTCAGCTTGGAAAGAGGAGAGGGGTGTTAGTTACCAGTGTAACTTACCTTTTTTGCACGCCCATGAGCCCAGCACGAGAGGCTTAAGCACTCTTGGATCATTGCTTTCCCAATGTGAGCCTCCCAGGATTTCTGGAACTTTCCCTTTTATCATAGTGAAATTCTAAAGTCCTGACCTCTGTTTTTGCACTGTCAGGATGGCAGGACTCACTGTTCATTTGGAAGGCTTTCTTGTTCAGACTAAGGCTCCCCTTAGTGCATTGCCAACTTTTGGGATTGGTTTTCGTTTGCATCTTGGCAGCCTGTTCTTGGTAAACTTTCCATTTCATCTTGTTTGGATTTTTTGAGTTTTCTGAGAGCTGTTCAGGTTTCCTGTCTCTGATCAAGTTTGTATCTTCTGGCTCCTCCATTTCTGCTGAGGGGACAGGTAGTTTTTCCAAGATTTTTTTTTTTTTTTGAGACAGAGTCTCACTCTATTGCCGAGGCCAGAATATAGTGGCACGATCTCAGCTCATTGCAACCTCCACCTCCAGGGTTCCAGTGATTCTCCTGCCTCAGCCTCCTGAGTAGCTGGGACAATAGGTGCCCATCACCATGTCCAGCTAATTTTTGTATTTTTAGTAGAGTCAAGGTTTCACCATGTTGGCCAGGCTGGTCTTGAATTTCTGACCTCAAGTGATCTGCCCCCCTTGGCCTCCCAAAGTGCTGGTATTACAGGCATGAGCCACCGTGCCCAGCTGAGATTTCTTTTTTTCCCTTTGTCCTCATACAAGGATAGTAGATGGTGTACCTACCTCTGTAGTGCTGTTGATTGCAAGTGTAACAGAGAGGCATGTGGGTTTCCAGCTACCCTTATGTGTTCAGCACCTGAGGCCCAGTTAGTAATCAAAGTCTGGTCTTGGCCTTGTGTCTGGCACAGGGTGAGACTGTTCTGTGTAAGTAGCACTGGTTTCTTTAGCCATCTCATTGTCAGTCTTTGGGCTTCATTCAGGGTTGGATGTAAGAACAGCATGAATCATGGGAAGGAAGGAGTGCCTCATGAAGCCCAGAACCGCTGCAGATACTCCCACCAGTATGACAACCGAGTCTATACCTGCAAGGTAAGTCCTCTGAGCTCCTCCCTGCTTCAGCAGTGGGCTTGCTGACCACTCTCTCTCTTTGGCAAGACCATCTTGGGGCCATCCATGGCTGCGTGCCAAAGTATTTGATATTCAAGTGGAATATTTCTGGAACTTCTCTCCAGCTCTAACGAAAAGCATCCACGTGTCTTCGTTGGTGAGGGTCCCTTTGTTCACTGTTTTAAGCTTATTTTCTCCTCGTTCTGTTGAGCTTGTATGTATGTAAGGGTCATTTACATCAAACATTCAGTCTTAAGAGCAGAAGTGCTCTTTAGGAAACTGGTTTTGGATTGTCCTCCTCTCTGTGACAGATACATAATTTAAAGGTCAGTTTTGGGGCTTGGGATGGACACACGCTCAGTTCATTACCACTCGGGGCACTGGCTTCTCTAGAGGAATGACCTTTCTTCTGAGGTGCTAAACTCACCATCTGAGACTCTCAGCTGGTATGGTTTGTGGAGAGTCGGGATGGATGTCGGGGGTGTGGTGTACATAGGAAAAGCTAGCAGAAGGTTGGGCATGACGGCTCACATCTTATCAGCCCAACACTTGGGAGGCTGAGGCGGGCAGATGGCTTGAGCCCAGGAGTTCGAGACCAGCCTGGGCAACATGGTAAAACCCCCCATATCTACTAAAGAAGAAAAAACCAAAAGACAAAAACTAAGCTAGCAGAGTGTTCCCTGTTTCAGGCCTGCTATGAGAGAGGCGAGGAAGTCAGCGTAGTGCCCAAAACATCTGCTTCCACTGACTCTCCCTGGATGGGTCTCGCAAAATATGCCTGGTCTGGGTGAGTTTAAACAATGTAACTAAAGGTTTTCTGTTGTGTTTGTCTCCCCAGGCAGCTGGCTGGGTAACGGTATTGATTTGCCTTCCTTGTAGGTATGTGATCGAATGTCCTAACTGTGGCGTGGTCTATCGTAGTCGCCAGTACTGGTTTGGAAACCAAGATCCTGTGGATACGGTGGTGCGGACAGAGATTGTTCACGTGTGGCCTGGAGTAAGAACTGTTTTCCTTTATCTTGTGTTGTTCAGTTTTTCGTATGTAGAAAACTGGAACTCGCTTAAAATTAAGGTTAACTGTGAATTTCAGAATATTGGTGGTTTAGAAAGGCATGATCTGGAGAGCTTTTTTGCTCTCTAGATGTTTAGTTGTTTTTATTTCTTCTTGCATGTATGTTAGAAGCACAACTTGGGCCGGGCGTGGTGGCACCTTCCTGTAGTCCCAGGTACTTGGGAGGCTGAGGTGGGAGGATCTCTTGAGCCCAGGAGTTCCGTGTTGTAGTGTGCTAAGCTGATCAGGCATCCCACTAAGTTCGGCATCAATATGGTGAGCTCCTGGGAGCAGGGGACCACCAGGTTGCCTAAGGAGGGCTGAACTGGCTCAGGTCAGAAATGGAGCAGGTCAAAACTCCTGTGCTGATCAGTAGGAGGGGATTGTGACTCTGAATAGCCACTGCCCTCCAGCCTGGGCAACATAGCGTGACCCCATCTCTATAATAAATAAATAAAGAGCAACTTTAAATGAAATGCAATAAAAACCTATAGTTTACTCTTTTGGCAAATAAAACATTTCCCCATATTCTACTCATTCCTTTTCTATATATGTTTTTATAGATGCAGATAATTTACATACCATTTTCCTGCCTTTTTTTTCCTCATAATGCTATTTTATTTAGTTTTATTTCTACCTTTTGAAAAAAACCATTAAAATGCTAGTGACTGTGTTTGTGTAAGAAAGCCATTTTTTGTTTCAGGAAATTTTCTTGGTGTGTATTCTAGGAAGTGGGATCCCATAGCCCCTCAGTGATTCTTACTCTGACTTTGGAGGGCGTGACATCACGCCTTCATTCTGCATTAAATCAGTGCGCACACACAGCGTTGTCCACAAATCACAACAAATCCAAAACTTTCTCCTTTCATGGAAAAAAGACAAGTGATTTTTAACTGAGGGAATCATTTTACTCTGTGTCATTGTCCTTGTTTGGTGATTCCTCAAGCCACCATTCAGCCTAGGACTCCTACCTGCAGGTCCCTTCTGAACTTTCCTGGATCCTTAGGTACCATAAAACTGGAGATTTCCTTATTTTTTCCTCTTTTTTCCCAATTTTCAGGCCCACTGAAATTTGTTAATGTATGATAATCTCATTACTGGAGCCCACCTCGTTGGCGTAATGGTTTATGCCATCTTGTCCCAAGAATTTCACGTGGTCTTAGAGTGAGAAAGGCAAGGTGGTTAGATTATATTCCAGGAAAACAGTACTGCAGTAGAGTACTCTCAGGTTGCACTCCTCACAGTACTTGAAATGAGGAGAATACAGATGCCTTCCCTGCTGTGTGTTTACTCCTCCCTCCCTCCCTTTCTCCCTTTTACATTTCAACGGACATTGTTATGTACCTTGTGCCCAGAATTGAGCTGGTTACTTTACAAAATACAAAAATGCAAAAGAGTTATTGTCAGGGAGTTCAGAATTTGATAAGGAGTCAGATCCACACATGGAGATTGTATTTAGACACACAGAAATAGGATTCCTAGAGATGTCGAAGTAGTGGAAGAACTAAGATGAAATATTCTTAACTCAGCCTGTGGTGGGGGGCCTCCTGGAAGAGGTGTCACCTCCTGTATTATATGGTCTTAGTAAGTCCTGAATGGAACAGCTGCATGTCAAGTCTTATGGTCGCTTTGAAGAGAATAAAGCCAGAGGGATCTTGGTCCGTGTGCATTTTTCCCTGCCAGGGAGTTAATGGTTCTGAGTTGGCCACAGTGAGTTTGTAACTCATCAGACATCCCTCTTCCTCCTTCCTTTCACTCCTTCTCAGCATGATGGAAGCCTGCACTTTCATTTCAGACCGACGGGTTTCTGAAGGACAACAACAACGCTGCCCAGCGCCTGTTGGACGGCATGAACTTCATGGCTCAGTCGGTGTCCGAGCTTAGCCTTGGACCCACCAAGGCTGTGACTTCCTGGCTGACAGACCAGATTGCCCCTGCCTACTGGAGGCCCAACTCCCAGATTCTGGTATGGTGTGGCACGGTACCCTTACACCCTGGCACAGCCCATCCGGCTTAACGCTGCTTTGCCCTGTGCGAAGCTTGCTCTGTGAGGGAGACGCAAACGTTTCTGCCGGTGCATTGAGCTCTGTGAGTACTGGGAAGGGTAGGAGTCATTGAGAAGGCCAGTTTCCTCTTTGCCCACTGATTTCCCGTCGTGTTTTCCTGCAAGTATTTTCTCTCTTGGCTTATGGTTTCCTTGTCTGTGGCAGCCAATTAATATTGCTTAGATGTGTGAGGATGCAGATACAGAATCTGGGGAAAAGGAGCCTTTAAAGGTTATTTAGGGTCAGCCTCAGCTTGATCCATTAATGCGACAGCACCCAGAGCAAGAGAGCACCCAGCTTGAACCCAGACACTTAGTGAAAGGACACTGGCTGCCCACCAGGCTTCCTTTCCACTCTCAGATAACTCTTACTAGAAAGTTTTGTCCTGCTTGAGCTAACACCACGTGCCTTAGTTTCTGGTTGCTCCAGCTCTGGTCGACTTCTCAGCTGAGCAGACATGTGCCATAACCTACCTGCCTCTCTGTTTTGTTTTGGGCTTGGAACAGAGCTGCAACAAGTGTGCGACGTCCTTTAAAGATAACGACACAAAGCATCACTGCCGAGCCTGTGGGGAGGGCTTCTGTGACAGCTGTTCATCAAAGACCCGGCCAGTGCCTGAGCGGGGCTGGGGCCCTGCCCCGGTGCGGGTGTGCGACAACTGCTATGAAGCCAGGAATATCCAGTTAGGTAACGTGGGGCCCGGGAGTTGCAGGGGTGGCGGGGAGACCCTCCCTCCTTGGCACTGGGAACTGGATGCCCAGATGCCCCAAGTCCCGCTCCTAACCACATCTTCCTTGTGAGAGCACTTACCTCGGGTCTTGGCCAGTCAGGCTCTAAGCTCCTTGTTTACAGCGTCCCATGGGTGCTGTTCCTCGGGGCTGGAGCCTGTCCTGCTTTCTTAGCTGCAGAGGTGCTTCTGGGGAAGGGAATACACACATAGCTGAGTTCTGAAAAGGCTGCTCCTTTGAGAAGGTTCTGGTTCAGTCTTCTCCTTTGAGAAGGTACTAGTTTTTGCTCCTAGAACCTTTCTGCCTTAAAGAAAGTTATAAAGGAGCCCCAGAAGGTTGCAGATAAAGGACTGACAGATGTCATCGAATTTCAGGGTCTGGGCCACCCTGACCTGCAGCGCAGACCTTTGCAGTGGTTGCTGGACAGCACGGTGGTGTTTGGGTTCAAAATCCAGAAGCATTCTGCTGTTGCTTCTGAGTTTTGCATTTGGGAGAGGACTTAGAGGTGACAGCTTTTCCCTCATTATTGCCTACAGATGTTACTGAGGCACAGGTGGACGATGAAGGCGGAACGCTCATCGCTCGGAAGGTGGGCGAGGCCGTGCAGAACACTCTGGGAGCTGTCGTGACAGCCATTGACATACCACTAGGTGGGCCTGGCGGTGCTTCTCTTGGGTGTAGAGGATCTGGGTTGAGGGGTTTCGGGTGCCCAGGGCTGCCACTTCGTAAAGGCTTGCCAACCTACATAGAGATAGGCGGTAAGGAATCAATTACAAATCGCCATTTGCTTGCTTCTGCTGAATGCCTTAGTAGTTTCATGTTTATTTCTGAGGCTATTCTCTCACAGCATCTAGTGCTGTATAACAAGCTACCTTAAACTGTAAAGGCTTAAAACAACCATCTTGAGTCGGGTGTGGTGGCCTGGGCCTTGTAATCCCAGCTATTAAGGAGGCTGAGGCAGGAGAATCGCTTGAACTCGGGAGGTGGAGGTTGCAGAGAGCCAAGATCACGCCACCGCACTCCAGCTTGGATTACATACAGAGGGAAACTCCATCTCAAAAAAAATACATTGGCCAGGCGCGGTGGCTGACGCCTATAATCCCAGCACTTTGGGTGGCCGAGGTGGGCAGATTCTGAAGTTAAGACATCGAGACCATTCTGGTCAACACGGTGACACCCCATCTTTACTAAAAATACCAAAAATTAGCTGGGCATGGTGCCGTGTGCCTGTAATTCCAGCTACTCAGGAGGCTGAGGCAGGAGAATTGCCTGAACCCAGGATGCGGAGATTGCGGTGAGCCGAAATCACGCCATTGTACTTCAGCCTGGGTAACAAGAGTGAAACTCCGTCTCAAAGAAAAAAAAAAAGAAAAGAAAAGAAAAGAAAATAAGCATCTTGGATGTCTTTCTAGGTCTAGAAGTCAGGAAGGATGATTATTTAGCTCCAAGCGGCATTTCCTCTAGTTACTACCTGATATTCAAGGGTGGCGCCTGGAGTGGTCTCAAGACTCCAAGCTGAGCTCACTTACAAGTTGGGTGCCTTGGCAGGGACCGTGAGAAGGCTGTGTGGAGCAGAGCCTCGTCCCCTCTCTGTATTCTCCAGGCCTCTTCAGTGGGTTTTCTGGCACTTAAGAAGCTGGACTTCTTCAGTGATGTCAGGATTCCAGGAGCTAATGTTCCAAGAGACAGGAAGTAGAAGTTGCCCATCTCTCTATCTCTTTGTGTTTTTTTTTGAGATGGAATCTTAGTGTGTCCCCCAGGCTGGAGTGCAGGGGTGCAATCTCAGCTCACTGCAACTTCTGCTTCCAGGGATCAAGCAATTCTCCTACCTTAGCCTCCTGAGTACCTGTTATTACAGGCAAGTGCCACCAGGCCCAGCTAATTTTTGTATTTTTGGTAGAGATGGGGTTTCACTATGTTGTCCAGGCTTGTCTTGAACTTCTGACCTCAGGTGATCCAGCTACCTTGGCCTCCCAAAGTGCTGGGATACAGGCATGAGCCACTGCACCCAGCTGAAGGTGCCCAGCTAAATGTTCCCATCTCTTAAGGCCTAGGATTGCAGGCAGGCACCCCTGCTGTCATCTCCTGGAGTCTGCCGCAGTCCAGGGCCTGCCTAGATTCAAGGGAGGGGGCAGGAGTGTCAAACATGGAAAGTGGGCCAGAGAGTCTACACTGCCTTTAATCTGTCACACCAGCCAAACTGTTAGTAGTTTAAGATTTAAAATAGCAACCCAGCTTTGGATGTATTCAGGATGGCGAGGGGGAGCGGGAAGGAAATCACCCAGGGCGTGGCGGGCTTAGGCAAGGCTGGCCAGGCCTGGGGTAGCGTAGCAGATTATAGGGGAGTGAGCAGAAGTAGGTAGTGATGAAAATGGCCTGCAGCAGCTTTCCTCACTGGGGCTCACAGAGTAGATGATGTAGGAACTGCTGGATTTGCCCAGGCTTCAATCTCAGCTTGCATCTGTCTTCAGGGGTGCCTGGGAGAGGCAAGGACTGTCCTTGGCTCAGAAGCAGAGCATAGCCTGCAAGCTGTGCTCACTAAGTTCTCTCATCCTGAGCGCCCACAGGTGTAGAGTCCCAGGCCAGTGTATCAGGCATGTTCTTTCTTGTCATCCTCATCACAGCTCTTAAAGGTGGATTGTTAAAGATGAGTAAGCCCCTGAGAGGTTAGCTACCATTTATTTTCTTTCATTTTTGTTTTTTAGATTGAATCTCACTCTGTTGCCCAGACTGGAGTGCGGTGGTACAATCTTGGCTCACTGCAACCTCCAACTCCCAGGTTTAAGTGATTCTTATGCCTCAGCCTCCCAAGTAGCTGGGATTACAGTCATGTGCCACCATGTCCAGCTAATTTTTGTATTTTTAGTAGAGACAGGGTTTCACCATGTTGGCCAGGCTGCTCTTGAACTCCTGACCTGAAGTGATCTGCCTGCCTCGGCCTCCCAACGTGCTGGGATTACAGGTGTGAACCACAGTGCCCAGCTTTAGCTTAACCTTCTTAATCCAGCAGTTTATGATTAACCCATTCTCCATAAAATAGGGATTAGAATGTCTGACTCCAGAGCCCAGACGTCTTTATAGTTCCTCCAGGGGTTCTTAACATGGCCGCCTTTCAGTTTACAAGGAGAGCTTCATAGATGGGAATATCAAGGAGCTGGGAATGGGGGTGCGTGCTTGTAATCCCAGCTACTTGGGAGGCTCAGGCAGGAGTTGTCCCAGGAATTTGAGACCAGCCTGGTCAACAGAGTGAGACCCTGTCTCAAAAGAAAAAGAAAGGCTGGGCATGGTGGCTCATGCCTAGAATCCCAGCACTTTGGGAAGCCAAGGCAGGTGGATCACTTGAGGCCAGGAATTTGAGACCACCAGCCTGGCCAACATGATGAAAAACCATCTTTACAAAAATTAGCCAGGTGTGGTTGTGCATGCCTGTAGTCCCAGCCACTTGGGCTGAAGTGGGAGGACTGCCTGAACCTTGGAGGCTCAGGTTGTGGTGAGCTGAAATCATGCTACTGTACTCCAACCTGGGGGACAGAGTGAGACTCTCTCCAAATAAAAGAAAGAAAAAAGAAAAGGGAAAATCAGTGCCTATGCTCCAGTCTGAAAGACTCTGATCTGGCTGTGACTGATGGAGCCTGGGCATCTGCATTTTTAAAAAGCTTTGTAAGCAGTTCTGTATGCAGTTGGGATTACAAGCCAGTAAGCATCTGAGGATGCCCTCTTGCCAGTTGGAAGTCGAGGTGTTGGGTTTTGGGTGTCCTGACCATTGTTCCCTGCCATAGGTCTGGTAAAGGATGCGGCCAGGCCTGCGTACTGGGTGCCTGACCACGAAATCCTGCACTGCCACAATTGCCGGAAGGAGTTCAGCATCAAGCTGTCCAAGCACCACTGCCGAGCCTGCGGACAGGGCTTCTGTGACGAGTGCTCCCATGACCGCCGGGCTGTCCCTTCTCGTGGCTGGGACCATCCCGTCCGAGTCTGCTTCAATTGCAATAAAAAGCCTGGTGACCTTTAACCCCAGCCCCCTGTCCGAGTCCTTCACAATTCCTTAGGTTCTCAGGGTTAGAAACAGTCTCGCGAGGTAGGCCTTCCTCCCGGTCACCTGCTGTGGTGTGTGTCCTGTCCTTTCCTCATCCCAGGGCCACTTTCCCTCAGCGGGGGTGAGCCTGGCGGCCGGCCCGAAGGCGAGAACCCCTCAGGGCAGGGGACCGAGCAACTCGCAGCAAAGGAGAATGAACCTGATCCGTTGCATTTATTTCAGTTAAAAATAATGAATATATATGTGTATATATCTCTCTCCATATATACATATGAAAGGAACTTGGGGTGTATCGAGGCTGCTGCTGGCTGCGGAGACTTCTCACGGTCTCCCCAGCACAGGATGAGGTGGCAGCGGCAGCAGGTCTTCCTCACAGAGCCGAGCCACGCTCACAGCCACCACGTGGCTGGCACCTTCCGCTGCTGATCTTGGAGCCCTGGAAGCCTGTCCTGTCCCTGGCTCTTCCCTCCACACCTCTCAGCTGCCTGGGGAGTGAGCGTCCCAGGTCCTTGCTGCCTGAAACGGCCTGAAGGGAATTCTACCTGGGTCTTCTGGGAGTCCAACCCCAATTCTTGGCTTAAGCCTGTTTGTCAGAGACCACCCAACTTAGCGTGCAGGTCACCGGAGTGGGTGGAGGGTCAGAGGTCGGGTCTTCGGCCCTGAGAAGTGGAAAGGCAGGGGCCGTGCTGTCCTTCATTCCCCAGGGAAGAGCAAGGAAGGAACTGGGCCTTCCCTGGCAGATCTTCCTGCCCCGATGCTTCTGTCTCCACTTGGCTTTCACAAAAGGCGGCACCCAGCTCCTCAGTCGCAGCACCCGCCTCCCACCCCGTCTCCCTCCAGGCCACCCTTCGCTTCTGAGTGTCTCACTAAAATTCTCATTGCTGATTTTAAAGTGTCTTAATTCTTTGTTCCCAGACACACAACCCCTCTAGCTCTCGGAGGGGCGATCACGAGAAACCTTCCAGGGAAATAGAGCACAGAATGGACTGACTGTTAGTTGTTTTTTTAAAGTCTATATACATATTTCAACAGATCATAAAGAAAACATTTATCTCTTTGGTCCTCGCAAGAGAAAGGAACTGTGGTTTCACCTCAAGAGCCGGGACATCTCTGACTGTCGTGACTGTAAAGAGCCTGTTGTGCTGAAACCCTATCATCGTGGTGGATTTGATCTTCAGTGGCCAGACATGGAGAATGAAGCAGAATTCGTGACTGAACTGCTGGGCGGGTTGAGCTGTAGGGAGGTACATGGGCGGTCATTCCTGGTGCCTGTATCCGTGTGACATGAGCCCTGCAGTGTGTCTTCCCTCTCAGATTTGCTCCTGCTGCCTCCTGGGGCCCAGTGACTAGGGCCTACTCTAGAACCATGTACCATCAAATTCGCCGTCATAAAGGAACCTTCCTGCATCTCGACTCTGCTGGCTTTTTCTTGTCACTCCATCAGTGCCTCTGGCCACCGTCCCTCTCCGGTTGATGGTGGCCTTCAGAGCAGAAGCCAAGTAAGGGGCATGTTTCTAGGGTGGTCATATTTTACCTGCAAATACTGCAGTCTATTACTTTGACAAATAAGAACTTTTTAAAAACCATAGCCAGGTACTCCCAAGCCATTGTCCTGTGGAGTGGATGTGTGTGTCCTGACCGCGGCCTGCTTCCCCAGCCCTTCCGTAGATAGCACGGCCCCCCCAGATGAGTGTGCTGACTGGGCCAGGGCTCTGTGGCTGTTATTAATACTCCTTTGTTCAGGAAAGGCAGTAGCTGACGGTCACAGAATTCTCTCTAGTGACTAGAGGGCCCCCATGTTCTCACTCATCACTCATCTGCTACTCAGAGCTGTTCTTCAGGCCTTTCTGCAGCTGGGGTCAGAGGAGCTGTGGCATTGGCTGAGCTGGGCTCAGCAGTAGTGGTTTTACAGTCTGGGTTCTCCAGGTTTCACTCTGGCAGCTATTGGGTCAAGGTCTGTTGAGGAATCCTCTCATATGGTAGATAAGAAATGGGGTATTACGTTCTAATTTTCAGTCTCTGTGGTTAAAATACATATTCTTGGCTAGGCCTGGTTACTCATGCCTGTAATCCCAGCACTTTGGGAGGCCAAGGTGGGCGGATCACTTAAGCCCAGGAGTTCGAGACTTGCCTGGGCAATGTGGCGAGCCAACCCGGTCTCTACCAAGAAAACAAAAACACCCCAAAAAGCTGGGTGTGGCAGTACACGCCTGTAATTCCATTTACTTGGGAGGCCGAGGTAGTAGGATTGCTTGAGCCTGGGAGACGCCACTCTACTCCAGCCTGGGTGACAGAGTGAGACCCTGTCTCAACAACAAAAACCTATAGACTGGGGTCGAGCACAGTGGCTCACGCCTATAATTCTACCACTTTGGGAGGCCGAGGCTGGTGGATCACAAAGTCAAGAGATCGAGACTATCCTCGTCAACAAGGCGAAACCCCGTATCTACTAAATCTACAAAAATTAGCTGGGCATGGTGGTGCGCACCTGTAGTCCCAGCTACCCGGGAGGCTGAGGCAGGAGAATTGCTTGAACCCAGGAGGCGGAGGCTGCGGTGAGCCGAGATCATGCCATTGCACTCCAGTCTGGGTAACAACAGCGAAACTTTGTCTCAAAAAAAAAAGTGGGGGGAGAGGGGAGAAAAGAACCTATAGGCTGGGCACGTGGCTCATGCCTGTAATCACAGCACGTTGGGAGGCCCACCCTGGTGGATCATGAGGTCAGGAGTTCAAGACCAGTCTGGTCAAGATAGTGAAACCTTATCTCTACTAAAAATACCAAAATTTGCCAGGCATAGTGGCAGGTGCCTGTAATCCCAGCTACTCGGAGACTGAGGCAGGAGAATCGCTTGAACACGGGAGGCAGAGGTTGCAGTGAGCCGAGATCGCACCAGTGTACTCCAGCCTGGGCAACAGTGAGACTTTGTCTCAAAAAAAAAAAAAAAAAAACAAGAAACCGAAACATATTGAACTATTATATATTATACATCTATATTTCAGCTTGATTTTCTCAAACTGAATACTGCATAACCAATCAGCACCCAGATTAAGAGACAGAACATGGTAAGAGTCCTCCAAGAACTCCCGGTCCCTCCCTGCACCAGGAGTAACCACTATCCTGACATGTAGTAACAGAGTTCATTCCCCTCTCCTTTTTGGTGATGCCACGTAAAGGCTTTTAATCACTTTCTGGTTTAAAAGACTTGCTCATAGGTAGAGACAGTGGTTGACCATATCTTTGAGGGCTGTGACTGGAGGTGGCAACTTGGGGCTGAGAATGATGTGGTCTCCTGAGACCCAGTGGGATCCTTGCACATCCCTAGGGTTTAACTGCAGATTTATTTGGAAACCGAAAAAGAGAACCAGTATTTAGGTGCCTGGTGCTATGCTAGAAGCCTCACATGGTTAATTCTCACAACCACACTGGAAGGTGTGCAGTAGTGTTCTCATCTGATAGCCTACGATGCTGACTCCTAGAGGATCAAAAGCCCAGCGTGGCTGTGCACATTCCAACTGGCCTGAGTCCCGGCAGGTTCGCACCCTTTCTACCACCATCACACTGTAGAGCTTCTCCCCGTTTTCCTTCCCCTTTACAGCTTATGGATGCTTTTATATTTCCAGGAAAGGTCAGCATTGTTTTCCTTAAGAGGAAAGTTAAGAAGTGGCCAGATGTGGCAGCTCAGGCGTCTTAACTCAGCACTTTGGAAGGCAAAGATGGGGTGGATCACAAGGTCAAGAGAGCAAGACCATTCTGGCCAACATGGTGAAACCCTATCTCTAATAAAACCACAAAAAAATTAGCTGGGCGTGCTTGCATACATGGAAGTTGAGGTTAGAGAATTGCTTGAACCCAAGAGGTGGAGGTTGCAGTGAGCTGAGATTGCGCCAGTGCACTCCAGCCTGGCGACAGAGCAAGACTCTGTCTCAAAGAAAAAAGGATGAAAGTTAAGACTCCAGGTACCTGCTAGTGTTGTCCAGAAGCTTAGCTTTGATCATTTCCATTGGCTCCGAGGTTCTCATGGCCAAGGGCAGTAGCACTTTGTCACTAACAGCAACTTTATCTTTCACAATAAGACTCACTGGCTCAAAGATTAAGCAAGTTGATCTAGCCTATAACACGAGCTAGGCTTTCAGTATTTTTAAAAATTTTATAGAGATGGGGTTTTGCCATATTGGCCATGATGGTCTTGAACTCCTGGGCTCAAGCAATCTGCTGCCTTGGACTCCCAAAGTGCTGGGATTACAGTTACAGGCATAAGCCACTGCTCCTGGACAGCTTCTAATTGTTAAAAAAAAATTTGATTTGGGCCTGGCGCAGTGGCTCATGCCTATAATCCCAGCACTTTGGGAGGGCGAGGCGGGTGGATCACGCAGTCAAGAGATCGAGACCATTCTGGTCAACAAGGTGAAACCCCATCTCTACTAAAAAATACAAAAATTAGCTGCGCATGATGGTGCATGCCCTGTAGTCTCAGCTACTTAGGAGGCTGAGGCAGGAGAATTGCTTGAACCCAGAAGGCAGAGGTTGCGGTGAGCTGAGATCATGCCATTGCACTCCAGTCTGGGTAACAGCAGCCACACTCCGTCTCAAAAAAAAAAAAAAAATTTTTTTTTATTTAATGTTAATTTCACAGCTATAAATATAGCTATTATTTGAAGTAGAATTAACTTCATTTTCTAATTCAGACGTACCATCATTAGGGAGAGACAATGGAACCTACAATCATAATCTGTAATTCTTATCATGAATACGATATTTTAGTTACTGTACAAAATCTGAGCACTTCTAACTCCTCTCTTTTTGTTGTATTTTCAGTAGAGATGGGGTTTCACCATGTTGGCCAGGTTGGTCTTGAATGCCTGACCTCTAGTGATCTGCCCACCCTGGCCTTCCAAAGCGCTGAGATTACAGGCGTGAGCCACCGCACCTGGCCAGTATTTGTGGGCATTTTTGATAACCAGTGTGTGCCATTGATTGTCATCTCTAGAAGGCTATAAGCAGACAATGGGCTAGTCAGCAAGGGATCTATCACAGCTCAGTGCTGCTGTCACAATCACCTGCTCATTCGCTACCTTTCATTGTCACCTGGGGAGTAGGGCAATATGGAAAACTCTTCAAGGCCAGGCACAGTGGCTTACACCTGTAATCCCAGTGCTTTGGGAGGCCAAAGTGAGTTCTAGACCAACCTGAGCAACATGGCAAAATCCCATGTGTATGTAAACAGAAACCCCCAAACCGCAAAAGCCAGGTGAGGTGCTACACACCTGTAATTCCAGCTACTCAAGAGGCTGAGGTGGGAGGACTCTTTGAGGCTGGGAGGTAAAGGCTGCCACTGCAGTGAGCCAAGATCACACCCGCTGTACTCTAGCCTGGGCGACAGAGTGAGACCTTGTCTAAAAAGAGAAATACTTGGAGACGGTGATATATTAATCTTTATGACATTATTGGTAAAAAGCAAACTGGCCGAAATGCTTTATCAACTTCTTGGCCAAGTTTAACCCCTTTTCAAGCAACCTAGACCACATTTTAGGTACAGTGACTGTTAACCAAGAACAAGCTTCTGCTCTTTCCCCACCGCCACGAGTCGGGGAGGCAGAGGCTCAGGTGTGTTCAAGAATCAGCTTCACCCGTAACCTGCTGCAAGACCCAGGAAAGCATGACTGCTGGAGGTGTCAAGGACCTTAATACTGCTTTACAAGAGGTCCTGAAGGCCCGCCCTCATCCATAGCTTGGCACGTGGAACTCAAGAAGCTGTCAAACTTTAGACAAGCACTGGGCCCATCCTTGTGTGCTGCCCCCAACTGCGATGAGCCTGCCTATGTGGCTGGTGAAGGCCCTTGGTGCTGAACACCAGATCACCCTAATTAAGGTTGATGACAAGAAACTATGGGAAGGGATGGGCCACAGTAAAACTGACAGAGGCAAAACCCCGTAAAGTGGTTGTAATTGTGTAGTGGTGAAGGACCACAGCAAAGGATGTCATCAAAGAGTTTGTGCCTTTCTTTGATACAGTCTGGTTCTGTCACCAGGCGCCAGGCTGGAGTACAGTGGCACGATCTCGGCTCACTGTACGCTCCACCTTCCAGGTTCAAGCAATCCTCCTGCCTCAGCCTCTTGAGTAGTTGGAACTACAGGTGGGCGCCACCACGCTCAGCTAATTTTTGTATTTTAATAGAGACAGGATTTTACTATCTTAACCAGATGGTCTCGATCTCTTCACCTCGTGGTCTGCCTACCTTGGCCTCCCAAAGTGCTGGGATTCAGGCATAAGCCATTGTGCCTGGCTGTTTTTTTTTTTTTTTTTTTTTTAGATGGAGTCTCTGTCACCCAGGCTGAAGTATAGCCGCATGATCTCATCTCACTGCAGCCTCCGCCTTCTGGGTTCAAGCAATTCTTTTGCCACAGCCTCCCAAGTAGCTGGGATTACAGGTGCGCACCAACCACACCCGGCGAATTTTTGTATTTTTAGTAGAGATGGGGTTTTGCCATGTGGCTCAGGCTGGTCTTGAATTCCTGACCTCAAGTGATCCACCTGCCTTGGCCTCTCAAAATGCTGGGATTCCAGGTGTGAACCACCGCACCCCGTCCTTTCATGTTTTAATTTGAGGGAGTTTTGCATGTACTGTTTTCAAAAACACATGTTGAAGTAATTTTTTTTTTCTTTTGAGACAGAGTTTCGCTCTTGTTACCCAGGCTGGAGAGTGCAATGGCGTGATCTTGGCTCACGGCCATCTCCGCTTCCTGGGTTCAGGCAATTCTCCTGCCTCAGCCTCCTGAGTAGCTGAGATTACAGGCACGCACCACCATGCCCAGCAAATTTTTTGTATTTTTAGTAGAGATGGGGTTTCACCACGTTGACCAGGATGGTCTCGATCTCTTGACCTCGGGATCTGCCCACCTCTGCCTCTGAAAGTGCTGGGATTACAGGCGTGAGCCACCGTGCCCGGTGGAACATTTTTATATATACTCTGACACAGACCCGATTGCCAAATTGTGTTCACAGCTCTCAGACTTACAGATTTAGAATTTCCTCAGAGACTTGGGGTTTTTT
Source organism: Callithrix jacchus (assembly GCF_049354715.1). Lineage (NCBI taxonomy): Eukaryota > Metazoa > Chordata > Mammalia > Primates > Cebidae > Callithrix > Callithrix jacchus. Next base: position 107,966,094 of record NC_133509.1, on the reverse strand, counting down.
AAATTTTTTTTATTTTTAGTAGAGGTGGGGTTTCACCATGCTGGCAGGATAGTCTTGATCTGCTGACCTCAGGATCCCCTGCTTTGGCCTCCCAAAGTACTTGGATTAAAGGCATGAGCCACCATGCCTGGCTAGGACTTGGCCTTAATTGAAGACAAAGGAAGTCCTAAAGGGGCTTTTTGTCCTACTGGTCAGCTGGAATATGGAAGGAACGTTAAAAGTTTCTTAATCTTTTGTGGTGACACTGTGACTCACAGCATTTCCTTTTAAATGGCAGTGAGAAAACATCTGGGAAGGGGGCACCTGGATTTGAACCAAGGACCTCTTAATCTGTAGTCAGATACCTCACCTGGATTTGAACCAGGGACCTCATGACCTGCAGTCAAATGCTCTACCACTGAGCTATACCCCCTTCACCTATCAGGAGCTCCTTTCTGGACTACTTATGGTGACTCAATAGACCAAGTTCCACTCACACTAGAGTTCTGACACCCTGTGTGTTCTAAAGCCCCACCTTCTTAATTATCTATCATCTGCTTTGGCTTTTCCCTTGGGCACTAATAAACTGAGAGGAAATACTTGAAAAATGACATCCTGGCCTGGACATGGTGGCTCACGCCTGTAATCCCAGCACCTTGGGAGGCCGAGCTGAGGTCAGGAGTTCGAGACCAGCCTGTCCAATGTGGTGAAACCCCATCTCCACTAAAAATACAAAAAAAAATAGCTGGGTGTGGTGGTGGCAGGCACCTGTAATCCCAGCTAGTAGAGAGTGAGGCAGGAAAATTGCTTGAACCCGGTAAGGAGAGATCACACCACTGCACTTCACCCTGGGCTAACAGATACACACACACTCTCTTTTTCTGTATGTGTGTGTGTGTGTGTTTTGTAAAGACGGGGTTTCCTTATGTTGCCCAGGCTGGTCGCAAATGATCCACCAGGCTGAGCTCAAGCAATCCTCCCATCTCGGCCTCCCAAAGTGCTAGGATTGCAGGTGTAAGCCACGGAGCTTGGCCTTTGCTCTGTACTTGATGGAAATAGCCAGCGCTGACCTGGGGCCCTGCTGATAACTGGGGAAGTGCTTTATTGAGGTTGAGTAATGTGGCTCCTTGGTATCCCCCTAGCAGGGGGGAACTGAAGCCTCTCCTTTCAAACCTGGCACTCCTTGGTATGGAGTGCAAGGGCGGAGGCCTGAGAAGCCCTTCCTCTTCTCACCTCCTCTCCAGGGGGAACAGAAGCTGAGGGTAGAGCTGGCTCCTTGCTCCAATCTCAGGGAGGAAACAGCACCCTTGGAGATACAAATACATTTTTAAAATGTAAGCTACCATTGAGAGTTCATCTAAACATCTGTCTTAGAAATTTAGGTTAAGGGCTATGAAGGGAAGAGATGCTCTTAGAACAGAGAGAAGTGGGTGACCTCGCCAAAGACGGACGTGCTCCGACAGAGGGCTGGGGTGTTCCGGCGGCAGCCGACCCTCCCATTGAACCCACTGACTGGTTTCAGACCAGCACTGCAGTGGTCAGGCCCAGTCACCTGCTGGAGAGAATGCCTTTGGGGGCAAGGAGAGAGAGGCCTGAGCCTGTATTCAGCCCACTTCTTGGCCTCCCCACTACCCGGGCTGTGGTATGAAATGCCAACCAGGTGTAGTCACTGCATTCCCCATGCCCACAGCCGAACATGCAAACCTCAAATGGCCCGAGCTTCTAGGCTGAAAAGCCAAGGGCTGGTGAGGCTGAGGGACAGAAGACTTCCTAGAAATAAAACCCAGCACCAGGAATAATTGCAGGAAGACTGTGAACGGTTTGTGCTGGGACAGGAGAGACCAGAAATTCTGGGCTTGGCAGAGCTTGCTTTTCTCCCATGAGAAATGAGAAAAATCTCACCCTTGCCTCTGAGCCATGCGGAAAAAGTGGATGAGCTCAAGATCAACTGAGCCAAATGGGGCAAAGGATCATGTGACTAGAAGAGCAGCCCAGGATGGTGGAGTTGGGCGGGGAGGAGGGTTTACCCTGTTAGAAAAATCTCTCACCTCTTCCCCGTTGTTGTTAACTTGGGCCTGGAAAAAGTGCAGGATGCCGCCGTGAGGGGAGCAGGGGCTTCAGAGTTGGGAAGAATAGAATCTTTTTGTTGTTGTTGAGACGGAGCTTTGCTCTGTTGCCCAGGCTGGAATGTGCAGTGGTACGATCTCAGCTCACTGCAACCTCTGCCTCCCAGGTTCAGGTGATCCTCCTTCCTCAGCTTGTGTACTTGAGATCACAGGTGCCCTCCACCACACCTGGCTAATTTTTGTATTTTTAGTAGAGACGGGGGTTTCGCCATGTTGGCCAAGTTGGTCTCGAACTCCCGACCTCCGGTGATCCGCCCACCTCAGCCTTCCCAAGTGTTGGGATTACAGGTGTGAGCCACCACGCCCTACTGGGAAGAGCGAATCTTAATTCCAGGTCAGCCTTTCTTGCCAAATCACTTTAACTCAAGACACTTGTTTCCCCAGCTGTGCCATGGGGTTAGTGTGAGGGTGAAAAGTGCCTCACAAATGGCTCATATCTGTAATGCCAGCACTTCCAGAGCCGAGGCTAGATCACTGGAGCCTAGGAGTTCAAGACCAGCCTGGGCAACATAGGGAAACCCCATCTCTACAAAAAATAAACAATTAACTGAGTGTAGCCGTGCACACCTGTTGGCCCAGCTTATCAGGAGGCTGAGGTGGGAGGATTGCTCAAGCCCAGGAGGTCAAGACTGCAGTGAGTAGGAATTGTGCTACTGCAATTCATGCAATCCAGGCTGGGGAAAAGGTTGAGACCATGTCTCAAAAAAAAAAGAAAAATTCGGGGGGCCTGACCAACAGTAGGTTCTTATTAACTCGTATTAGGGAGCACCGTGGCACCATCTGCTCGTGTGTGTGAAGAGAAGCTGAAAGGATGTCGTCCCTTGGCATCTTGCCCTCAGCCAGGCTTCATCATGGCTGAAGAACCACGATGAGGCTTGAAATGGAGGCAGCACTTGCCTGTCCCGGTCCAATTTCTCCTGTGGAGGTATCTGTCCTTGCCCAAAGTTGTGCATGTAATCTACTCTCTAGCTATCCCTTCCTGTACGGCCATGATCCTGAAAGTGGGGAAGGGAATCTAGAAGACTGTCAGCCACAATGCTGAGGGGGGCACAGTGCAATCTGCCCTGGAGTTTGCTGCGGGGAGAGGGAAGAGGTCAGACCCATAGGTAACTGGGGCAGATAGGTTAAACATGTTTAAGAACTGGGCCAGGCATTGTGGCTCAGGCCTGTAATCAGAGCAGTTTTGGAGACTGAAGCGGGCGGATCACCTGAGGTCGGGAGTTCAAGCCCAGCCTAACCAACATGGCAAAACCCCATCTCTACTAAAAATACAAAAAAGGCCAGGTGCAGCGGCTCACGCCTGTAATCCCAGCACTTTGGGAGGTCAAGGTGGGCAGATCACTAGGTCAAGAGATTGAGACCATCCTGGTCAACATAGTGAAACCCCGTCTCTACTAAAAATGCAAAAATCAGCTGGGCGTGGTGGTGCACACTTGTAGTCCCAGCCACTCAGGAGCCTGAGGCGGAAGAATCACTTGAAGCAGGAGGTGGAGGTTGCAGTGAGCCGAGATTGTGCCATTACACTCCAGTCTGGATAACAAGAGGGAAACTCTGTCACAAAAGAAAACAAAAGAAAAGAAAAAGTGAAACAAATCAAGAAAACCTATTGGCCCTTAGGCAGGGGCAGTGGAGCTTAGCAGCTGAAGGCTCTGTCTCTGCTTCCAGACAGGCTGGGTTCTAACTCCAGCTTAACCATTAATGGGCCAATTACACAGCTTTTCTGGGCCTCGGTTTCCCCATTAGTAAAAGGAGTGTTGCTGTGAGTTTTGTTTCTTGAGACAGGGTCTCATTATTCCTAGGCTGGAGTACAATGTTGCCATCTTGGCTCACTGCAACCTCCACCTCCTGGGTTCAAGCGCTTCTCCTGCCTCAGCCTCATGAATAGCTGGGATTACAGGCATGTGCCACCATGCCCGGCTTTTGAATATTTTTAGTAGAGACAGGGTTTCACATTTTGGCCAAGCTGCATTTGGAGCTGTGATTGTGCCACTGCACTTGCAGCCAGGGTGACAGAGTGGGACTCTGTCTCAACAAAGAAAATTAAACCTTTTTAAAATGTGTACATCATATTATTTTCAAGCTTTTCAAAACTCAGGTTATTCCTTTTTCCCTCCCCAGACTCTGGTTCCTTCTGTCATAAAATTACAGGAGTCCATGCTGGGTGTGGTGGCTCATGCCTGTAGTCCCAGCTACTCAAGAGGCTGAAGTGGAAACATGGCTTGAACATGGAAGCTGGAGGTTGCAGTAAGCCAAAATCATGCCACTGCACTTCAGCCAGGGTAACAGAAGGAGACTCTGCCTCAAAAAAAAAAAAAAAAATTGCTGGGTGTAGTGGCTCACACCTGTAGTCTCAGCACTTTGGGAGGCAGAGGAGGGTAGATCACCTGAGGTGGGGAGTTCCAGACTAGTCTGACCAACATGGAGAAACCCTGTTTTTACTAAAAATACAAAATTAGCCAGTCCCAGATACTAGGGAGGCTGAGGCAGAAGACTTGTTTTTAACCCGGGAGGTGAAGGTTGTAGTGAGTGGAGATACCGCCATTGAACTTCAACCTGGGCAACGAGAGCAAAACTCTGTCTCAAAAAAAAAAAAAATTGGTTCTCTATAGAATACATTGTATTAGTCAGGGTACTGGCAGGAAACGTATGGAACATTCAGGTGGGTAACTGAGTCTGCCTAGTGAGGTATCCTAGGGCTGGCAACAGTGAGGTGTGAGGACCAGGTGTACGTCTGAAGGGACAAATGGAGAGCAGTTGTTGGAACCCAGCTCTGAGTGCTTTCCAATAGAAGCAGTGGTCTTTGGTTATAGGTCCCCACGGACCAGCTAGAAGGAAGCCGGGGAACCAGTGATCCCCTCCCTCTCCTGTTGCCCTGTGTGTTCCTGCTGCTGCTTCCCACTGGCTGAACCTACCTGGCTGCTGGGAGCCATGAATCCTGAGCGAGTCCAGAGCAAAGTAGAGATGGAGAGATGATGAGGGCAGAGTGGGTCCAGAGGGGCCCAGGGAAGCTCCCCAGCAAGACTACGAAAGCCGGTCCCAGCAGCCCAGGCTTCATGATCTGCTAAGTCATTAACAGAAGCGCATGCCACACCATGATTCTTTTCTTGGTTTATTGTTTCGTAGAAAAACAGGCATTTTAACACGGAATAAACATCTCACAAACCATTGCTCCTAGATTACAAAGTCAAAGCCAATTTTCCTTGACGCTGGGCTTTCTCAATCTGACGTTCAAGTCACCATAATAGAAACCAGAGCTGCTGGTTTCTAACATTCTGGAAGGTACCTCAACAAAGGCATACTAAAGACTGTTTAAAACTTCCAGTATGTAAGAAGATCTGCCTTTCCTGCCCACACCTTTGGATAATAACAGAAGAATCCCAGTCATCTGCCGTTGAATTTGAGAAGGCCAAGTTCAAGGATTCCAAACTCCAGCCTTCCATATTTCTGCAGAGGCTCAGTGAAGTAACCTCCCCTCCTCTCCTGCTGGCTTCCCCAAGTACAGATGCAGGTCTTCCTGGGACCAGGCACCGGCGAGTCAAACCATCTCACCGGTCTCATCACTGGGCTTCTCCAAAGGGCTTTTGGTGGAAGAAGCTTTAATTTCAGTTTTGGCCAATCTTCCATCCTTAGAAAAGTCTTTTTGGTTAAGAAAAGGCAGGGAGGGTTAACTAAGTTCTAAGAATTCAACAAGAAAAGGAAATAAGTTCCTTTTATGAAAAGGACTTCCAGGCTCTCTGAGCCAGTAATTGAACTGAAATCACTTTCCTGAGTGTCTCCACACGGAATATTCGGCACTTTTCCCCTAGCAGCCAGAGGATGGGATCTGTGTACACTGAGTGCCACTGAAAATGTCCTCATTAGACGCAGTTAAAAGCTACTCTTGGCTCCCGTAAGTCAAACCCACATGCCTCTGGGCTGCACCCTGCAGAATTAGCTGTAGGAATAGCAGTAAACATCCTGCCCGATGGCAATGAGCAGCCCTGGCATGCCCCGGGAGCCCGCAGCCGCGATGAGAAGGCAACACTGGGAATGTCAGCCTTGGAGGCAGGGTATGGGGAGGGTATGGTTCTGAGTAGGTGGGCATCATGGAGGCTCCAGATTCTCATGTAGCACTCCTGGCCCACTAGGAAAGAGGGAAGACACATGGCAGGCTAGTGAGAGATTGCAAAGGAAACTTACCTACATCTAGATGTGGCTTCTCAAGGTTCCTTAGGGCTGGGATCGTCCCTAAGAGACAGTATTTGATGGGATGGAACTTCCCCTTCCTTCCTCAAGTACCTGCCATCAGGATTCCTTCTTCCTCATGCACATGCAGGGGCAGGTAGGCGTACTCGTTCACGTGGCCTTTATACTGCCTTATGCACTTAGTGGTCCTCAGGTCCCACAGCTTGATCTGTGGAAAGAAGCACGAGGGGCCATCAGGGAGGGGCTAGGAGGACCCATCAGTGGACCCCAAGTGTAAAGCCCGGAAGGCAAGATGGTCTCCAGTGGCTTGTGCGGGTCATGAAGATCTCCATCTTGAATTCCTGAGCCTTGAAGTCCATCAAAAGCACGTAACCAGGCTGGGCGCAGTGGCTCACACCTGTAATCCCAACACTGGGAGGCTGAGTTGGGCAGATCACCTGAAGTAGGGAGTTTGAGACTAGACTGGAGAAATCCCGAGTCTACTGAATATATAAAACTGCTGGGCGCAGTGGCTCAGACCTGTAATCCCAGCACTTTGAGAGGTCAAGGCGGGCGGATCACAAGGTCAAGAGATTGAGACCATCCTGGCCAACATGGTGAAACCCCATCTCTACTAAAAATACAAAACTTGGCTGGGCGTGGTGGTGTGCACCTGTAATACCAGCTACTTGGGAGGCTGAGGCAAAAGAATTGCTTGAACCGGGTAGGGACAGGCTGCAGTGAGCCGAGATCGTGTCACTGCACTCCAGCCTGGTGCCTGGCAACAGAGCGAGACTCTGTCTCAAATAAATAAATAAATAAATAAATAATAAAATAACATAACGTAACATAACATAACATAACATAACATAACATAACATAACATAACATAACATAACATAACATAAGCCAGGCGTGGTGGCATACACCTATAATCCCAGGTTCTAGGAAGGCAAATCGCTTGAACTCAGGAGGCGGAGGTTGCGGTTAGGTCATTGCACTCCAGCCTGGGTAAGAAGAGTGAAACTGTCTCAAAAAAAAAAAAAAAAAGGCACATAACCACAGACTCCTTTTCACTTTTCTCTAGTCCAGATTAGGCTCACATGGGCAGCAAAGCAGTCCCCATGTAGGGCTTACAAATCCCTAGGTCTTCAGCTACCTTCCCCTGACTGGGATCTTGATATGAGGACCTCCTCAGCAGAACCCCTTCACCTGGCAGGGCTCCATGTTCCCCTACCTTTCCAGCCATGTCTGACGCCAGGCATTGCTCGTCTTGGACAATCCACACAGAGGTCACTGCTGAGTCATGAAACAGGTGAGTGGCTTTCCACCCCTTGCCTTGATTTCCACAACGCAGATCAATGGCAAAGATCTCCCCAGAGCAGCAGCCATTAAACAGCAGAGGAGTCTGTGGAAAGAGGGACTGCTCGGTGTGCGGCCATCATGACCTCCCTCTGAGGCTGGGCAGGGCAGGTCCTCCCGATACAACCCCTCTTCAAGCCCCTGGGTCAGATGGCGTGATTAGGCACGTGCTGGTCAGGGTTTGGGTCTCAATGGAATTGGAAGGGAAGATGATTCCTTGTTAGTGGGTAGAAGAACCAGACCCCATGTGTCCTCCTCATGGGTAGCATGGAGGTCCTAGGAGCTGCCCCCTGCACTCTCCCTTTTGGCCTTTCTCTCTGAAGTCCCAGTCAGAGATGGCATCCCCGTCTACACCAAAAAAAGGTTAGCAGATTCCTTCACTTTTAAGGAAAGATGGCATTTTCTAGAGGAAAGTCTTCAAATTATATTAATAACCAGAATTTTGATTTCTTTTTCTTTTTTGAGACCGAGTCTTGCTCTGTCACCCAGGCTGGAGTGCAGTGGCATGATCTCGGCTCACTCCAACCTCTACCTCCTGGGTTCAAGCAATTCTCCTGTCTCAGCCTCCCAAGCAGCTGGGATTACAGGCGCCTGCCACCATGCCCAGCTAATTTTTTTATTTTTAGTAGAGGAGGGATTTCACCATGTTGACCAGGATGGTCTCGATCTCTTGACTTCGTGATCCACTCGCCTCGGCCTCCCAAAGTGCTGGGATTACAGACGTGAGCCACCGCGCCCGGCCCAATTTTTGTATTTTTAGTAGAGAGGGGGTTTCACCATGTTTGCCAGGCTGGTCTCAAACCCTGACCTCGTGATGCACCCACCTTGGCCTCCCAACGCGCTGGGATTATAGGCGTGAGCCACTGTGCCTGGCCTGATTTTTTAAATTTATAAAATATATAACTTGAGAGCTGTGTATGTATGAATTGGTATTTAGGGTATACATTTTAAAAATGGTTTGTCCTGGTGGGTAAATCCAAGTACCCAAAAACTGCTCACAATTCTTCTCCACGAGAAGCTCTTTAGAGTGACTCAGGCCAGACTTCCAGGATCAGCCAACTTTCACTCGGCTCAGACACACTTACAGAGGAACCCACTGATCCTTTCTGATGCTCTTTTTCCCTGTCAAGGAGGACTAGATGGCACACAGAGGAGTCCAATTTCAATCTGCCACATTTCCACCTGGGGCAAACTTTATTCTGCCTGTCCCAATCCAACCAACCATGAGAGCAAACTGCTGGGCCAAGACGTCACTGCTGGTCCCAAAGGACTGCCGGTGTCCCGTCACGACGTTGGTCAACAGGACGCGCCGAGACAAGCCTGGTGGAGACACAGATGGGCTGGTGAGATTGTGTCACACACAGGCTAGGGAGAGTGACAGCTGGATGGGGTTTTGAGGCCTGTTAAATCTCTGGGCACCTGGGGAGCCCGGCTCACCTGTACTGAAGCAGTTATTTGCTTTGATATTCAGGGACCAGGCACAGGACCAGGCACCAGGGATCCGGAAGCTGCAGAGCATGCCAGGCCGGTCTATTCCTGCTAAGAGATTGGAGAATGTAAAGTGAGGCTACCCTTTAGGCGGGCCAGGGACCACCGGGTTCGCAAAACATTCATATATGGCATTGCTGCTCAGAGGGTCTATCCCTTTGGCCCTATTCTGGGTTTTGTGGTTGCAAGAGAGGGAGACTCAGCTGGGATGCCTGGCTCGCAAGCGGTCATTCTGAAAGTGAATGTATGTAACATTCTAAGTAGTTGTGTTCGCAGTACTAATACTACTGATAATCCAGGAGGTAGTACGCTGTTGCAGGTTAGGTGGTTCCAATCCTCCAACACCTATCAGCTATGTGATCTCAAGCAGTGTGTGTGTGTGTGTGTGTGTGTGTGGGTGTGTGTGTGCGCGCGCGCGTGTGCATGTGTATACGTATATGTGTATATACATACATTTGTTTTTTGAGACAGGGTCTTGTTCTTTTGCCCAGTCTGGAGTGCAGTGGCGTGATCATGGCTCAATGCATCCTCATCCTCCCAGGATCAAGCAATCCTTCCATCTCAGCCTCCCAAAGTAACTGGGACCACAGGTGTGAGCCACCACACAACCGCTTATTTGTTTTTTGTAGAGACTGGAGTCTTGCTATGTTGCTCAGACTGGTCTTGAACTCCTGGGCTCAAGTAATTTTCTTGGTCTCCCAAAGTGTTGGGATTACAGGCATGAGCCACCGTGCTTCGCCAAAATATTTAAAATAAACTTTTACACTGATAGAATGTACAGATTGTAAGGACAGAGTTCATTGAGTCATCACAAACTATAGCCCTGTAACCATCACCCAGGTTAAGATATAAAACAGACCAGCCTGACCAACATGGTGAAACCCCATCTTAAAAAAAAAAAAAAAAAAACAATCCAGTATCCCAGAGGCCTCCCTCATGTCCTTTCCCAATTACTACCTTCCCAAAGGGTACTGTGAGCCTGACTTCTGACACTAAAAGTTACTTTTGTAAGGCAAATTCTGAAGCTCTCTGTCTCAGTTTCCTTGTCTATAAAATGCTGGTAAGACACACTCCTGCCTCATAAGCTTGCTGTGCAGTGAAACACCAGGCACTGGGCTGAGTGTGTGTGACCTCATTTAACTCTCCAAGGATGCAGACTGGGAAGGCCTTGTCCACTTCAGAGAGGTTCAACATTCCATTCAAGTTGGCAAGGGGCGGAGCTGCGATTCGTGCCAGGTCTGCCTGAAGCCCACACTCTTAAGAGGCCCATCACCCTTGTGTTATTGATCCTAATTTTCTGATAGATTGAAAATGTGATATATCCAGAATGCTGTCAGGAAGGAGGCATCCAACTGCCTTAATCCAGGCTGAATATCAAGTATCCCTGATAGCACCTGTCATGCAGGAGCTCCAGAGGTGTTTTCTGAAAGATGTGCACAGGCATCCAAATCTGTTCTGATCTCACCTTGGTTTACATGCGCATTAAGTCCACCCTGGCTGCTGAAATGACTGAAATGGCCCAAAATGGGTAAAACGGGGCAGATGCTGTAAAAAAGCACTTGCTTCTGGTACTCACCCTGGGACAGGCTTAGGGCATCCTCCCACAGTGCTTCTGCAGTGGCCCCACCCCCCTCTCTAACCATCCCCACACAGCTCTCGGGAGGCAGAGGACAGGTTTCTTCAAAGGAAGAGAACCCTGTACCTGGGTGACTATTGACAAACAGTGATGCTGGGAGCAGGGTGGCACAGCCTGGAGTCTCTGCGAGTCCCATGAGGCACAGCCTGGAAAAAGCTGTTAAGGACTGTCAAGCACAAGGCTCTCTCTGGGAGGAAGCATGGACATTTACCCTTCGGAAGGTTATACAGCACAAAGCAGGACAGAGTAACCCAATGTCCAGATGGAATATGCGTTCACACTGTCCACATTTAGCTTCAGAGTTTTTTTAAAGGGCAAAAAAAATCAGATACAGTTCAAAGCTGGGTGTGGCGGCTCCTGCCTATGTAATCCCGGCACTTTGGGAAGCTGAGGCGGGAGGATCACTTGAGCCCAGGAGTTTGACACCAGCCTGGGAAACATGGCAAAACCCTGTCTCTACAAAAAAATACAAAAACCAGTTGGGTGTTGTGGTGTGTGCCTGCAGTGCCAGCTGCTTGAGAGGCTGAGGTGGGAGGATTGCTTGAGCCTTGGAAGTTGAGGCTGTGGGGAGCTGTGATCACGTGACTGCGTCCCAGCCTGAGTGACAGAGTAAGACCATGTCTCAAAAATAAAATACAACAAAAAAAACAAAAAGCCCTCTCTGATCCCTCTCTAGGCCAATTCTCCATTCTCTGCCCAGAGAGAACTGCTCTTCTCAAATTGGTGTAAGTTCTTCTAAGCCATTCTGTATTTTCACTACATAATTTGTCAATAAACAATATAAAGCAGCATTCATAAAAAACAAAAACAGAAATGCATTGCACAGAATAACTCACTACCAGCCCTTAAAATTTCTGCTTATCTGCGTGGATACAAGGTGATACCTCACGGCTATTTCAGTTTGCATTTCCCTGACTACATGTGTGTGTCTCTGTTCACATGATCGGTCATTGGCTTTCCCTCTCTGAACTGCCCCTTTATACTCCTGTCTACGTGTGTGTCTTCCGACTGATGTGGTTCCTCACCTTTCCCTCTCATAGCCAAACTTCTCTCCAGAGGAGCCTACAGTCATTCTCACTCCCTTGCCTTTCTTCCACTGAAATCCAGGCCTGACCCTCACCTTCCCAGAGGAATGTTCTCACCACAGTCTTCAATGAGCTCCTAGTTTCTGTATCTGATGGCAACGTTCCAGTTCTGCCCTATGGCCATGTAGCCCGATTTCTAGTACACACTCCTTAGCCTTAACCCACCCCTCTCTGAGAGGTCTGTCCTGGGCCTTCTCCTATCACAGGATGCCCACACTAGAGCCTGCGCCTGCCCCTTGGTGCCCACCCCTCCGCTCCTGCTGCCTCAGTTTACGCCCTCACTGCTGCCCTTAGCCTTGCAGCAGCTTCTGTCTGAGGACTTGCTCTCGCCCGTTTAGCCCCCAAAAATGTCACCAAAGGAATCATTTTCAAAAATGACTCCACCAATCACAACCCCCTGGGACATCCCCCAGCCCCGAGAGAAATTCAGTCTTGAAAGGACCTCCTCTCTAGCCAGAGACATTGTCAATATCAAGCTGCTGCCAAACACAGTAAGCTTTCTCCCATCTCTTCCTTCATTTAGGAGTCCCTGGCCTCTTCCTGTCCTCGTGGGTCTCACTCCAGGAAGGCTGCTACAGTCCTTCCTGCACGTGGCTCTCCTCCTGAACTGATGACCTGTGAAGCTGCCTATCTCTAGCTCCTTGCCACTGCATATGCTCAACAGGTGTTGTCTGAATGATCACACACATTCCCCACTGGAAAATGTAAACACCTGAAAAGCAATCAGGTAACTTTAAAAAATCTTTAAAAAATTTTTATTTTTATATATATTTTTGAAATGAGGTCTTGCTCTGTCACTCAGGCTGGAGTGCAGTGGTGCAATCTTGGCTCACTGCAGCTTCCACCTCAGCCTCCCTAGCAGCTGTGATTACAGGAGTGTGCTACCACATCTGGCTAATTTTTGTATTTTTAGTAGTGACAGGGTTTCACCACGTTGGCCAGGCTGGTCTCGAACTCCTGACTTCAAGTGATCTGCCTTGGCCTCCCAAAGTGCTGGGATTATGGAAATGAGCCACCACGCCCGGTCATTTTTCTCTCTCTTTTTTCTTTTTGAGACAGGGTTTTACCATGTTGGTCAGACCGGTCTCAAACTCCTGACCTCAGGTAATCTACCCACCTCGGCTTCCCAAAGTGCTGGGATTACAGGTGTGAGCCACCACGGCCCGCCTCTCTCTCTTTTTTTTAAGAGACGTCGTCTCTCTCTTTTGCCCTGGCTGGAGTGCAGTAGTGTGATCACAGCTTACTGCAGTTTTGAACCCTGGGGCTCTAGTGATCCTCCTCCCTCAGCCTCCTGAGTACCTGGAACTATAGGCATGTACCACCATGCCCAGCTAATTGAAATTTTTTGTTTTGTTTTGTAGAGAGGAGGTCTTGCTATATTGCCCAGGCTGGGTCAAACTCTTGGCCTCAAGCAATCCCCCGACTTTGGCCTCCCAATGTGCTGAGATTACAGGTGTGGGCCACAGTGCCTGGCCAGCTAACATTCCTGACCATCTGAATATGTGACATATATGTGACATACTGTTTTGGGTGTTAAGCTCCAAGTTAAGTATCTCCAGGACAGAGGCTGCTGAAACTGTAAATGAGAACACTGTTGCCAAATCAACTTAGTTTGCTTCTGGGACTGGAGGGCAAGGAAGTGAAGAAAGTGGGGTGTGCACTTTAGTTACTGTTGCTGAATCCAGCTTATTTATACTCAAACTTATGGGGCCAGGCTAAGATTCAATCCTTTGACAGGCCGCAGGGTAACTAAGGGCCCAGTAAGTGTAGAAATAGAAAGAATTCCGTCTAACTTCCCACCAGTCTTGCAGGGAAAATGCAGAGTGCAGGTCTGAACAAGATATCATTTTTCTAAAGGGAAAAAGTTCTCTGAACTTCCGAAGCAGCACAAAAAGTCTTTAGCACAGGCCAGATGTGGTGGCTCATGCCTGTAATCCCAGCACTTTGGGAGGCTGAGGTGGGCGAATCATCTGAAATGAGGAGTTCAAGACTAGCCTGGCTAACATGGTGAAACCCTGTCTCCACTAAAAATACAAAATTAGCTGGGCGTGGTGGTGGGTGCCTGTAGTCCTAGCCACTTGGGAGGCTGAGGCAGGAGAAACACTTGAATCTGGGAGGAGGAGGTTGCAGTGAGCTGAGATCCTGGCACTGTACTCCAGCCTGCCGACTAGAGTGAAACTGTCTCAAAAAATAATAATAATAAATAAATCTTTAGCACAAAAGCCCAAAATCACTAGAAACACAAGGCACAGATGAAGCTACAACAGACCATCCGTCCCTTTAAGCCCAATTACACGGATTTTTTTCTTCCCTCTCCTTAGCCCACAGAAACATAAGAACACCATGCTGTTCTATTTATTTATTTATTATTATTAATTTTTTGAGACGGAGTTTCGCTCTTGTTACCCAGGCTGGAGTTCAATGGTGTGATCTTGGCTCACTGCAACCTCCGTCTCCCGGGTTCAAGGAATTCTCCTGCCTCAGCCTCCTGAGTAGCTGGGACTACAGGTGTGCACCACCATGCCCAGGTGATTTTTGTATTTTTAGTAGAGACGGGGTTTCACCTTGTTGACCAGGATGGTCTCGATCTCTTGACCTCATGATCCACCTGCCTCGGTCCCACCAAGTGCTGGGATTATAGGCGTGAGCCACCGCGCCCGGCCCTTGTTTTAAAAGAATGGAAGTGAGAACGAGGTTCTTGTTTTTCTCTGCAGAGCTTGGCCTCTTTGGCCCTCTAGATCATCACAGTAACAGGTGGTCAGTCTCATCAGCCTACAGAATCCCGTCAAGTGAAAGCCACATAAAAATTTCAATTTAGAGAACACACACAGCTTCTATGGTCTCATAGAAGGGAAAGAACAGACAACAAGGAATGGTGGAGTTAGAGGGAGTTTGAGTTAACAAAATGTGACCAAACAAATCCATTGTAGCCAGAGAGTCCTGGGCCAAAATGGGAGATAAGGCTTACTTGTATTCAAGAAAAAAAGGGTATTAGACAAAACAGAAAACAAAATGAGAGCCGGATTGGTCTGTCTGAAGCCCTTTGGGGTTTAGAAAGGAGCCAGTCCTTTCGAGAGCTTCATGCTGAGATATCATGGAATTTGACAGGGATGTGGTGGATGACAGCAGGATGGGATTAAATGTAGCAAGCAGGATATGCAGTTACCAGCAAGTTACCCACTGTTCTTAGGGATATTCCAAAAGCCTGGGTTTGAAGAAAGCAAGCCTTAATGGAAACCAACGTCTAGTCCACATTAGAGTGTCTGCTCCTTTGATGCCCCATTGGGAGGGGGATGGAGTTCTGCAACTGTTTTTTACTGAAAAGAGTAAAACCAGTTTTGAAATAGTGCCCTAAGTCCCAGCGCCCAAATTTGTTACTGGCAATTGGGCGCCCTCTAGTGTCAGTTAGCAGGGATGCCACCCTTTGAAAGTCGTAAAGTTGGGAAACCCTCTTGGGTTCCAGCTCTAGAGGAAATTGCCAAACAGCAGTATTTACATGGATATCTGGAAGACAGGAAAAGGCTAAAAGAGCTCCAATATGATACAAACGAGTCCTTCTGTCACGCATAGTAGGAATATAGTAGGTATTCATGGAACATAGTAGGTATTCTGGAACATAGTAGGTATTCATGAGATGTTTGTTGAAAGTGAATGGCAATTAAGTCCATGGCAGACAATCTTGCATTAATGCCCCATCCGGATATTGACATGTAATGAATACACCACCTGTCAAACTGATGCAGAAATGAACACTTTCACTGCTCAGATCTTAGGATACTGTTTTTTTTTAAGACAGAGTCTCACTCAGTCACCCAGGCTGGAGTACAATGGTATGATCTCAGCTCACTGCAACCTCCACCTCCTGGGTTCAAGTGAATCCCTCCTGAGTAGCTGGGATTACAAGCGCCTGCCACCACGCCCAGCTAATTTTTGTATTTTTAGTAGAGACGGGTTTCACCATTTGCCCAGGCTGCTCTCCAACTCCTGGTCTCATGTGATCCGCCCACCTCAGCCTTCCAAAGTGCTGGGATTACAGGCATAAACCACTGTGCCCCGCCAGATCTTAGGATACTTTCGGAGTGATATACTTGAGTAAGAACCATGGCTAGATACCTAGCTGAAATTAAAGAAATTACTCCACTGGATCAACCAAAATATATATGCTGTAACAAAAGTATATCCTCTTGGCCGGCCATAGTGGCTCACATCTGTAATCCCAGCACTTTGGGAGGCCAAGGCGGGAACATGACCTGAGGTCAGGAGTTCAAGACCCGCTTGGCCAACACGGTGAAACCTGATCTCTACTAAAAATACAAAAATTCAAAGATTGGCCGGGCCTGGGTAGCACATGCCTGTAGTCCTAGATACTCGGGAGATGGAGGCGGGAGAATGGCTTGAACCCAGAAGGTGGAGGTTGTGACACAGTGAGACTCTGTCTCAAAAAAACAAACAAACAAAAAAGAGTACGTCCTCTTTGTAAGTCCTCTTTTCCTCACTGAGCTTTGGTGAGTCCATTTGCAAAGTCAAGGGGAGCTAAGACTTTTCTCTAAGAAAAGATTACCTATGATCCTGCATACCATTAGAGCAGTAAAACACGTTTGATTTATTTCTCTCCTATGCTGAGTCAAGTGGTGGGGGAACATGCCCACTTCCATTGCCAGAGCTGTTTTTGCATCAGATCAGATATTCATTGAGAGCAGAAGAAAAAATTAACCTCACACACTGACCTCAAATTGTTTGCCAGTCAGTTCTTTTGTTGCAAGAAACTTAGATTCAGTAGACTAATCTAAGCATTCCCAAGCCATTCCAGTTTTGCCCAGAAGGATTACAAGGCTTTAGAAGAAAAAACTTAAAAAATAAAAAACAGCCTTAGCTTGCAGTGATCTATCCGATCAGAGTGCACGGATTGCTGGGATAGCTAACAGTGCTCTTGGAACATGCCTTCTCCCTGTTGCAAGAACTTGGAAAGACACGCCCTGTGCAATCCCTGTGCAAATATAAGACAAGCACCATGCCACTTTCGTTTTGTTTTGTTTTTTATCTTCTTGTCGCTTACACCTGTAATAAAACTGCAAACCACGCTACTTTCTTTGTTCACAAAACCTACACCTTCTACTTCTTCCTCTGTGAATGCCATGTTGTACCTGTAGCCTATATCTATGTTTTTTGAATGATTAAATACCTGAAGTTGAACATCCGGCAGAATGGCCTCAAAAAACTAGACCTGCCCTGCCTTGTGGAAAAGCCCCAGAGGCCACACTTACCTATGGCTGATATTTCAAATGACTATTCATTTGTCCCAGAAGTCATAGACAGATTTATGCCTCAGACACTCTGCGAAGAGGTACCCAGAGCACAGACTGAAAATGCAAATCAGTATTCCAATCTTCTTTCTGGGATCAGGAGAATAAAGGGAGAACAGATGCCTTAAATGCATCAAGGGCACACGGTGCTGCTGGAAAAGGGTTGCAATTCTGTCCCCCACACAAAGCCCTTTAGGAGAGGGCATCCATGTACGCTGAAACTTACTTAACATTTCTAAAAGTGGGGTGAATCCCAAGGGGCCAGGCTGAGCCTGGGTGTGCTTTTGCATGTAGAACAGCTGCTAGAGCAGGACCTGGTCTCCCAAGAAAGATGGGGTCTTGCTCTGTTGCCCAAGCTGGTCTTGAACTCGTGGTGTCAGAGGCGTGTGACCCAGAGCAACTCCATCTTAAATAGGAGCTGGGTAAAATGAGGCTGATACCTCCTGGGCTGCATTCCCAGTAAGCTAAGGTATTCCAAGTCACAGAATGAGATAGGAGGTCAGCACAAAATACAGGTCATAAAGACCTTGCTAATAAAACAGGTTGCGGTAAAGGAGTCAGCCAAAATCAAAATGGCGACAAGAGTGACTTCTGGTCGTCCTGACTGCTGCACTCCCCACCGGCGCCATGACAGTGTATAAATGCCATGGCAAGGTCAGGAAGTTATCCTATATGGTCTAAAAAGGGGAGGCATGAATAATCCACCCCTTGTTTAGCATATTATCAAGGAATAGTCATAGAAATGGGCAACCAGCAGCCCTCGGAGCTGCTCTGTCTATGGAGTAGCCATTCTTTTATTCCTTTACTTTCTTAACAAACCTGCTTTCACTTTGCAAAAAAAAAAAATTATAAAAGTGAGGCATTAGGAGTAGAAAGTCAGGCTCCCAGCTGGCTACCATATTTAACTGGTTTCTATTTTAAGTAAGGACTACAAGGAAAGAGGTGGGAGACAGGGCAGAGTCCCGCATGTGCTCTGCAGGAGCAGTTACTCACCAGGTCATTACTCACTAGTAATCACCTTTGCAGGCTCACAGCTCATGTAGAAGAATGAGGGCTTCTCTTCTCCAGCCTTCTTTTCAGGGCTCCTAACCTTCCAGCACCCAGAGCACTCTCCCAGTAGGTGGTCAAAAGAGCTTACCCAGAACACCAGGAGAAAGAGAGGAGGAGGTGCAGGGAGTTGGTAATGGCCTCCAGCATTCCGATGGCAGAACTGAAGAGCTCAAATAGGTGGTGGGACATTGGAACATGAAACAGTACATCAAATCCAATAGCAAAATCTCTTAATTGATCCTCATAACATGACATCATAAAAGGCCCTTTTTTTTTAATTATTAGAAAAAGACATTTTTGGCTGGGTGCGGTGGCACACACCTGTAATCCCAGCACTTTGGGAGGCTGAGGCAGGCTAAATCACTTAAACTCAGAAGTCTGAGACCATCCTGGATAACATTGCGAAACCATGTCCACACAAAAAGCATAAAAATCAGCCAGGTGTCGTGGTCTGCACCTGTAATCCCAGCTACTCAGAGGGATGAGGTGGGAGGATCACTGGAGCCCAGGAGATCAAGGCTGCAGAGAACTGTGACCGCAATGTGCATGCCAGCCTGGGCAACAGAGTAAGACCTCATCTCAAAAAAAAAAAAAAAAAGAAAGAAAAGAAAAAGAAAGAGACATTGTTGATGGAACCTGCTAGACATCCATGGAGCTCAACTTCCTACTTGTAAAAATCCACAGTGCCTGATTTTATTGTAAAACACATTTGGCCAGGCATGGTGGCTCACGCCTGTAATTCCAGCACTTTGGAGGGCCGAGGCACACAGATCACCTGAGGTCAGGAGATCAAGACCAGCCTGGCCAACGTGGCAAAACCCCGTCTATACTAAAAATACAAAAATTAGCTGGGTGTGGCGGCGCATGCTTGTAATCCCAGCTACTCAGGAAGCTGGAGCAGGAGAATCACTTGAACCCGGGAGGCAGAGGTTGCAATGAGCCAAGATCACACCACTGCACTCTAGCCTGGGTGACAGAGCGAGATCCTGTCTCAAACACACACACACACACACACACACACACACACACACACACACACACACACTTATTTAAAGAAATCAAAAGTATTTTCCACATCCTATGAAATCCCTAAATCTCATTATAAGTTCACTATAAGTTACCATTGGTTGAATTTTGCCATCAAATAGAATTTAGTGCCCTCAAGTTCACGGTGTTGGGTGAAGTATTATACACAAAGTAATTCAGACAATATCTCAGAATCTTAAACTTTATCAATACCCTATATAACATTATAAACTATTTCCAAAAAAATTGTGTAAGGTGCTTCCTGTTCAAGCAGACAGCTGAGCCCAACCAATGAGAAAGGATTCATCATCATCATAAAAACCACTGTGAATAGTGCCTCCCAGGTGAAGGCACTGTTCTAAATCGCTTTATCGGAATGAGCCTGTGTAAGCCTCTCAACCACTCTTTAGACATACTCTCAAGATCCTCATTTTACCGGCAGGAAATCAAAGGATGACTGTAGAAGCAAACTGATAGTAACTAGCAGCCTCCACTTAAAACTGGGTCAACGAGTTTGCCAATCTCTAAACTCCAGTCCAAAAAACTTTTTTTCATGTCAGACGGGTAATATGCCAGCATCATAACAAGGTTTGAGGGAGCACAGCTCACACATGCACGTGAAAACCCAGTCATCATGCTGATGAACTATAAAAGGATTCAAATATCTCTTCTTTCAAGTTCAAAACATAAAAATGAATTTTGCTGGGCGTGGTGGCTGACGTGGGGGCCAAGGCGGGCGAATCACCTGAGGTCAGGAGTTCAAGACCAGCCTGACCAACATGGTGAAACCCCGTCTTTAAAAAAAATAAAGAAAAAAAATTAAAATGAATTTTACTCTCAAACCTAAAATTCGCAACACCAGGTTTGTCATATCACACAATGCTATTTTCATTAGCTACCTGAAAAGCAGGGAAGAAACCTTTTTCTCAGACAAATAAAACCACACATACGTTTGAAGCAGCAGGCAACCATTAGTGCCCCTACTATTGGAGAAGTCTCTTTTTTTTTTTTTTTTGAGACAGAGGGTCTCACTCTGTTACCCAGGCTGCAGCCTCATGCTCCCAGGCTCTAGTGATCTGCCGACCTCAGCCTCCCATGTAGCTGGGACTACGGGCACGCACCACCACACCTGGCTAATTTTGTTCACTTTTTGTAGAGACAAAGCCTCACTATGTTGCCCAGGCTAGTCTTAAACTTCTGGACTCAAGGGATCCTTCCACCTCAGCATCCCAATGTGCTGGGATTACAGATGTGAGCCACCACTCCCAGCTCCTCCTTTTCCTTTATACTGTTTCTTTTTCCTCTCTTGGCCTTTCTGCCACCTCGACGTTTCCCTCTGGGGAGAGTGGAGAATTTCAAACCAGTTTACCATGGTGCATACCTGCAAGGAAAAAAACAAATACCAAAACATCAAATTTCTACTAAAAGTTTTTTAAAGTTTACCTAAGGCTGGGTGCAGTGGCTCATGCCTATAATCCCAGCACTTTGGGAGGCCAACATGGGTGAATCACTTGAGGTCAGAAATTTGAGACAGCCTGGCCAACATAGTGAAACCCCATCTCTATTAAAAATACAAAAATTAACTGGGCATGGTGGCAGGCACCTATAATCCCAGCTACCAGGGAAGCTGAGGCAGGAGAATCACTTGAACCCGGGAGGCAGAAGTTGCAGTGAGCCGAGATCACACCACTGCACTCCAGCCTGAGTGACAGAGCGAGACTTCACGTTTACCTAAAGCAGCAAATGATTCTGCTGACACAGTAAAACCATCAAAGAGATGGGCAGTAATAAAATATGTGTGACTTTAAACCTTTTCCCAACTGCCCCATAATGCAACGGAGTTAATACTTCAGAGCAATAGGTGTTCCCGTTGTTCATTCTTTTTCACCCCTTTCTCCAGTTGAGCCCCCTCAAGCCAACAATAAATAAGAATGTATACATTACTGAGGCTTATTGGTATAGAGGTTTGATGTTTATTTGGTTTTTGTTTTTAATGTTATATTCAATGTGAAAATAATTTCATCTTTTTCCTGGACATAACAACAATGCACATCTATTATGAAGAATTAGAACAATATGGCTGGGTGTGGCGGCTCATGCCTGTAATCCCAGCACTTTGAGAGGCTGAGGTGAGTGGATCACCTGAGGTCAGGAGTTCAAGACCAGCCTGGCCAACATGGCAAAACCCCATCTCTACTAAAAATATAAAAAATTGGCTGGGTGTGGTGGCATGTGCCTGTAGTCCCAGCTACTTGGGAGGCTGAGGCAGGAGAATCACTTAAACCCAGGAGGCAGAGGTTGCCGTGAGCCAAAATAGCTCCACTGCACTCCAGCTGGGGCGACAGAGTGAGACTCTGTCTCAATTAAAAAAAAAAAAAAGAAGAATTGAAACAATACGTAAAGATAGAAATATGAAAATGAAAGTCTCCTAAAATCTCACCATCCTAATCAGTAATAATGAGGTAGACTTCTTGCAGTGTATTTATGTACACATTATGTATACACACATGCACACATGCCACAGTTTTACATGGATAGGATCATAGCATATCTGCTGTTTCTGTTACAAACAACTCTTCTCTTTTTCTCTCCTCCAACTTTAACAGCAACCTAGAGTGTATGTGTATATGTTTTCCTTGTAACCATACACACACACCTATATACATTTTCATATACACTGACACATGTGGAGAGGTTTTCTGTTCTTTTTTTACCATGATGGAATCATATCACACTCATTCTGTATCTTACTTTTCTCGCTCACCGACATCTCTTGGAAATCTCTCTCAGACATCTGGTAAGGCTAATATTCATCCCATTGAATGGCCATATAATATTCTATGGAGTAATATATTTTAATTTTTCAGCCATTCCCTGATAATGGCCATTCACCCTGTTACCGGTTCTTGGCAGCTACAAACAAGGCTGCAATAAACATTCTTGCACACATGTTCGTACAAATAAGCACTTTTATTTTATGGAATAGATTCCTAGGAGTAGGGTTCTGGGGTCAAGGGAAATATGTATTTTTAATTTTAATAGATACTGCCAGATTGCCTTCCCAAAAAAAACGCCAGAATGCTCTACAGCAACACTAGCAACGGATGGAGCACCTGTCACCCCACAGTCCTGCTGGCAACAGGTAATAGGACTCTTCTTAACTTTTTGCCAGTTTAATGGATAAAAAGGAACATTTCATTATGTATTTATTTGCATTTCTCTGAATCCGGGCCACTGCATACACTGTGCAGTTTGTGCATAGGATGATGGGGCAGAAATCTGGCCCACAAATGGTTTGCAAGGACAGGCATCCTGACCGTGTTGAATGCAGAAAAAGGGGCCCCAATCTTTTCTTGTTTATATGAAGGTAATGCCAATGGACCCATCCTGACTACCTGAAATTTGAACACCTTTTTATATGGCTGTTGGATGTAGTTGGACTTCTGTGAATTTTCTTTCCATATCTGTTGCCCATTTTTCTGTTGGGAAGCAATAGAAAATATCTACTTGTATTATTTAATATTCATCTTGTCAATTTATAGGAGCTGAAATTTGCAAGATTAACTATATGGAAATTAACTCTGACTACCATCTGCATTACAGTTACTATCATTTGCCCAGTAACTTTGTATATGGTATCACTTATAAAATATTTTTAATGTTTTTAGTCAAATACATTTTTCTTTTGTAACTTTTGGCATCCAGTCTTCGTTAAAACTATCTCCTTAATCTCTAGAAAACACAGGCCAGGCACAGTGGCTCACCCTTGTAATCCCAGCACTTTGGGAGGCTGAGGCAGGTAGATCACCTGAGGTCTACCCAGATATAAACCCAAAGGATTATAATGTAGAGTATATACATTATTATGATACCCAAAGGATTATAAATCATTCTACTATAAAGACACATGCACACACATATGTTTATTGCAGCATTGTTCACAATAGCAAAGACTTGGAACCAACCCAAATGCCCATCAATGATAGACTCGATAAAGAAAATGTGGCACATATACACCATGGAATACTATCAACCATAAAAAAGATGAGTTCATATCCTTTGCAGGGACTTGGGTGAAGCTAGAAACCATCGTTCTCAGCAAACTAACACAGGAACAGAAAACCAACCACCACATGTTCTCACTCATAAGTGGGAGTTGAACAATGAGAACACATGGACACAGGGAGGGGAACATCACACACTGGGACCTGCTGGAAGTTGGGGGATAGGAGAGGAATAGCATTAGGAGAAATACCTAATGCTATACAGGCTGATGGGTACAGCGAACCACCATGGAATGTGTATACCTATGTAACAAACCTGCATGTTCTGCACATGTACCCCAGAACTTAAAGTAAAATAAATAAACAAATAAATAAAATGCATCTTTGGCATATGAAAATATAATGTAATCAGTACATCTACCTTCCTCCCAGAAAAATGCAAACAATTTTTAGAATACTTAACTTTAGGCCAGGCATGGTGGCTCACGGCTGTAATCCCAGCACTTTGGGAGGCCAAGGTGGGCGGATCACATGAGGTCAGGAGTTCGAGACCAGTCTGGCCAACATGGCGAAATCCCATCTGTACTAAAAATTAGCCAGGCATGGTGGCAGCCACCTATAATCCCAGCTACTCCAGAGGCTGAGGCAGTAGAATCGCTTGAACTCAGGAGGTGGAGTTTGCAGTAAGCAGAGATCACATCACTGCACTCCAGCCTGGGAGACAGAGTGAAACTCTACCTCAAAAAAAAAAAAAAAGAATATTTAACTTTACGTATCTCCTACCCAACTTATTTTCTGTCATGTATTTTAAAACTCTACAGTTGATATTCTTGTATATTACCCATTCATTTACCCTTTTCTTTGTTCTCCATTTGTTTGTTTTCTTGTTCTCTCATTTCTCTCCAACCTTCCATCTGAGATTATTCTCATTCTGCCTGAAAAAAAAAAAAAATGTGCCTTAGAATTTCCTTTAGTGGGTTTGCTGGTAATGAACACTCAGTTTTGGTTTGTCCATTTTGTTTTGTAAAATACCTTTATTTTTTCTTCTTTTTGTCTAGATAATTTCATAAATTTGAAATAATTTTAAACATTAATTTTCAAGACTAGAACAAAGAACCCCTTGCTTTCCTGAACCATTTGGAAATAAATTGCCAACATAATGCCCCATCACACTTAAACACTTTAGTCTATAATTCTTTTAAACAAGGACATCCTCCTACATAACCAAAATAAAAACACGAAAATCAGGAAATTAACACTATACATCATGACCAGCTAATCTACAGACTCATTCAAGTTTCGCAAATTCTTCCAATAATATCCTCTAGAAAACAAACCAATTCAAATGACCTGTTGCGTTATCCTGTCTCTTTTTTTGGTGGGGGAGAGACAGAGTTTCGCTCTTGTTGCCCAGGCTGGAGTGCAATAGCACCATCTCGGCTCACCACAACCTCCACTTCCTGGGTTCAAGAGATTCTCCTTCTTCAGCCTCCTGAGTAGCTGGGATTACAGACATGTGCCACCACACCGGCTAATTTTGTATTTTTAGTAGAAATGGGGTTTCTCCATGTTAGTTAGGCTGGTCTCAAACTCCCAACTTCAGGTGATCCACCCACCTCAGCCTCCCAAAGGGCTGGGATTACAGGTTTGAGCCACCGCGCCCGGCCTATCCTGTCTCTTTCATTTCCTTTGATCTGGAATAGTTCTTCACTTTCCTTGTCCCCGTGACCTTCACATTTTTCAAGATTACACGACAGGTTTTTGTGTGTCTGATGTTTCCTCATCGTCAGAGTTAGGATATGTGTTTTTGGCAGCAATACCACAAAAATGACAGTGTTCTTCTCATTGCCTCCCATCAGATGGTATGCAATGTAGACTTGTGTCATTACTGGTAATATTAACTTTGATCACCTGATTAGGGTGATACCTGCCAGCTTTCTCCACTGTGTGTTATTCTTTTCCCCTTTGCAGTTAATAAGTATTTTTAGGAGATATTCTGAAATTATGTACATATCCTGACTTTTGCCCTCTAGCCTCAGCATCCATTGATGTTTCTTTGCTGAATTAATTATGATGATAATGATTGCCAAATCATGATTGTACTCATTTATTTATTTTTGAGACAGGGTCTTACTCTGTTAGCCAGGCTGGAGTGCACTGGTACAGTCACAGCTCACTGCAGCCTTGACCTCCCAGGCTCAAGCGATCCTCCTACCTAAGCCTCCCAAGTATCTGGAACTACAGGCATGTGTCACCCACACCTGGTTAATTCATTCTTTTTTTTTTTTTTTTCTGTAGAAACAGGGTCTCACTATGTTGGTCTCGGTCTCCTGGGCTCAAGCAATCCTCCTGCCTTGGCCTCAAAAGTGGTAGGATTACAGGCGTGAGCTACTACGCCCGACCTAAATAGTGATTTTTCTAATTCTCTCGTTCCTTCTCCATTTATTCATTGACACTCCACTGCAAGAAAATGTTTTCTCCTCTCTTTGTTTATTCATTCTCTTTTCTTTTTTTTTTTTCTGAGATGGAGTCTCGCTCTGTCACCCAGGCTGGAGTGCAGTGGCATGATCTCAGCTCATCGCAACCTACACCTCCCGGGTTCAAGCAAGGCTCCTGACTCAGTCTCCCAAGCAGCTGGGTCTACAGGCAGGTGCCACCACACCCAGCTAATGTTTGTATTTTTAGTAGATACCAGGCTTCATCATGTTGGCCATGCTGGTCTCGATCTCTTGACTGGGTGATCCTCTGGCCTCAGCCTCCCAAAGTGCTGGCATTACAGGCATGAGCCACTGTGCCTGGCCTTCCAATCTCGTTTTCAATCTTTCTACATTTGTAGCTCTCTTCTCCAGTAGTGAGAATCCCATCTCCCATTGTTACCAATACGTTTACTCATCAAATCATGTTATGGGCTGAATCATGCTCCCCTCCAAAATTCAGGGAAGCCCTAATCCCCACTACCTCAGAATATGAATGTATTTGGAGATAAGGCCTTTAAAAAGGTGATTCAGGCCAGGCGCAGCTGCTCGCACCTGTAACCCCAGCAATTTGAAAGCCAGAGGCGGGCAGATCACTTGAGGCTAGGAGTTTGAGACCAGCTTGGCCAACATGCAAAACCCTGTCTCAACGAAAAATACAAAAATTAGCTGGGCGTGGTGGCACGCCTCTGCTGTCCCAGTCACTCAGGAGGCTGAGGCAGGAGAATTGCTTGAACCCGGGCAGCTGAGGTTGTAATGAGCCGAGATCATGCCAGGGCACTCCAGCCTGGGCAACAGAGCAAGACTCTGTCTCAAAAAGTAAATAAATAAAGATGTGATTCAATTAAAAGGAGGTCATTAGGCTGGGCCCTAATCCAATTTGACTGGGGTCCTTATACAGAAGAGGAAATGTGGACACAGAGGAACAAGCAGGGATGCTCACAGGCAGAGGAAAGGCCATCTACAACCCAAGGAGAGAGGCTTCAGAAGAAACCAAACCTGCCAACACCTTGATCTTGGACTTCTAGCTTCCCAGACTGAGAAAGCAAATTTCTGTTGTGTAACGACACCCGGTCTGTGGTGTTTTATTATTGCAGTCCTATCCAACCAATATCGATCCAGCCAGCCAAAACCAACATCATCTAAAACCAGCACCAACAAATATTTTGTGATTGCCAGCCTGCCTTAAGCAAGTTCTAAGAAGCACATATTTCTGTAGCAATCTCATTATCTATATACATTCAGCCTGAGATGGTGGCTCATGCCTGTAATCCCAGTGCTTTGGGAGGCTGAGGCAGAAGAATCGCTTGAGCCCAAGAGTTCAAGTCCAGCCTAGGTCACTTATAGTGAGACCCTTGCCTCCACGAAAAAAAAAACAGCTGGGCATGGTGGCATATACCTAGAGTCTCGGCTATTCAAAAGGCTGAGATGGGAGGATGGTTTGAGCCTGGGAAGCTGAGGCTACAGTGAACCATGATGGCACTTCACTACACTCCAGCTTGGGTGACAGAGCAAGACTCTGTCCCAAAAAAAGAAATAAATAAAATAAATAAATAGGTAAATTCAGTATTTGCTGCCAACCAACTACCTGTGCACAATCTCGGTGTGCTTGCAGGGACTGGTTTGGTCTCAGAGTTAAGGAGCCAGTGGATTTTGTCACAATATATATTCTGTGCATGTGGCACTCTTACGGACCTTATTTATTCTGAAGATCTCACTGATGGCTTGGCCAATCCGCAACACCTACGGTGCGTACTTACTGAGCACCAGAGAGTATAATCACTGACAAGGAAACCAGCTCAAAGCTTAGCCTGTTCCTTAGAAAGGCATTGCTCAAACCGTGACCCCCCTAGGAAGTATGCTTTGAATTGCACCACCATCTAACCTTAACTTATTCAAAATTTCAGAGATCTGAAATATGACTCTGGATCATAGCCCCCAACTCCTTTATCTCACCCATTCTTATTCCTCTTGGACTTTATGTTCCGACTTCACGAGTCTAAGAATGATTGCTCTGGCTGCCTGCACTGAGCGATCTGCTGGGGCCTAGAAGCCCCAGCTGTGCTTTCTCTGCCTCTGACACCTCCCCTGGTAATAAACAGAGCTCTACCAGAGTTTCCCTAATGACTTCTGCAGCAATGGACAACACTGCCACTCATTAATGGTGGCACTAGCACTATGGGGCTAGTGGAAACAAATGTTTATTTGGTTCCAGAAAATTAGCCATTCCCACCATTAGACACTGTCCACAGAGGTCTAATGGTGGGATTGGCTCATTTACAAAAATGAGCCAATGGTGAGAAGCCATTTACAGAAAGAGAAGCTTATTTTGCTGAAACCTCCACCGTAAGGTGAGGTGGTTAAACCTTCTGCAACAGCAACACACCATGGCTGAATCTTAGCCTTGTCTCAAAGAGCTGCTTCCTTAGGGGAGCAGAGAAATTATACCCATGCCTCAGAGTGGGAAAACAGAGGCCTAGAAACCCCCACTTCCCTGCAATTCTCTGTTACTTTGCTAGCTTTTACAGCTAAGCTGCTGTGATTCTCACTATGTCTGTGGAAGAAGGTTATCATGCATCCTGCTGGGTTCAAATTCACTGTGTCCTCAAGTGCTCACTGTGGGTCACGCACTGTTCTATGTTGTTATATAATCTCAGTACATTTAATTCTCACACTGAGGTGAATTCCTCACCTTTCAGATGGGAAAACTGAGGCTGTCCTGGGGAAACCCAGGACAGGATAAGAAGGTAATCCATTCTGCATTCAGATGCAGAGAGGTCAAGTAACATGCCCAAGGTCACACAGTTAAACTGCAAAGGAACAGGAATTCAAACACAGGTCAAGTACCCCCACAGCATGCAGTCTGGCCTCCCAGGCTATATTGTGGGTAATGGTCAACAATAATTACATGTATATAAAGTGTCTTCCTTCCAACATGCAAAACACTTCCAAATAGGTTTTCTCATTTACCTATGGTGTAACGCCTTTCTAATCTGGAAAGATGAAGTCACAGTGCTTCAGATTACCTCCTTTAATGCATAACAGGGGACTGCATCTTCAAATTTGGGACAGAACAGGAATAAATTAATCTGTGAAAGCATGCCGCCCCAAGGGTGTTGACTCACCTAAGGTGGGGTGGGGGAAGACAGGCCGGACAGAGGACACAATTTGGGGAGATTGCTTACATTAGCCTTCTTGGTTTACCTGATTTTATATGGATGTGATCCCAGAAAACACAACAGAAAGATTCAAGCCCTCAAAGTCCCTATGCCCTCTCCTGGGAACAAGAACAACATTCTCATCTCATTCTCAGAAAGTCTCCCCAGGCACAGGCACACCGTTTCTGATTAATTCCGCTTGGCTTCAAGTCCTTCTGTAGTTTCCTAGGGCTAAAGAAAAGCTGAATTTTCCCAGTTCCTTTCCTCATGTCCCCTAAAGGCAATCCTCCTATCAGTGCTCTACAGAAATTCAAATGCAGAAGAAACCAGGGAGGCAGTAAGATTTCCAAGAATTGCATGCCTCAAGTTTTTTTCTTTTTCTTTTTTTTCCTGCTCTCATTCTGCTGGATTTTCCTTCTCTTAATCTATTGCTTTCTGTGTTTATAAAGCTGTTGACACCAACAATGTCAGTCACAGAAAGAAATGCACGTCCTTTTAATGTTCTTTTCTCTTGCTAAGGACAGGAATTATGCTCATGGAAGCTCCAGCAAGGTACTCTTCCTGTGAAAGCCTCCTCTTTCTCTAGTCTAGACTCTCCTTGGAAGAAGACCCCAAATTTGCAAATGTTTAACAGAGGGGGGAAAAAAGCTGTAAAAATTATTTTACGAATCCTCATAATTAAAGCACAATTCTTGGAATCACCCCTTCCAATGGCTTGTCTCTGTGTCCAAGAAAAGGTTTCATTGATTTCTAAGACTGAGACCCCCTCTCTATGGCAAGGAATGGAGAAATGAACACCCAAGGATAAAGCCTGCTGAAGGAAATACAGTTCTGTACCATAAATAAGCCACAAATTACATTACTTGGGTAATCTAGATGCCTGGGGAGGTAGAGTTACTACAACATGCTCTCTCTTTAATTCACAATTTAAGATGCTTAGCCATCAGGCCAGGACAGGACAAGAAGATAATCCATTCTGCACTCAGATCTAGAAAGACAAGCCTGGCTAATAGTGACCTTTCTTGACTAACAGACTGCACTTTTGAAAATCGCATTGTATAAGAATACTTATTGACCTCAAAAAAGCATTATTCACAACATACTGTTTAAACCACACAAAAAAAGTAATTACCTTAAAGAGCCCTTTTCTGAAACAGCATCCGACTGAGCTGATTCAAAAGAACTATTAACAGTTTGGGTAAGATGAAGAGAAATAAAACCACTGTGGCATCCAAGGGGTAGCAAGAGTGGAAAGCTGTGACCACTAAGGGGCTCAAAGGAGTAAGGGGAAAATGAAATTTCTGGCTCCTGGATGAGGGGCCAGAAAACATATTCCCAAGCAAGGAAGGAGCAAGCAAAATGCTCATTTCTCTCTCCATCCACCCACCTATCTACTACGGGTGTCTCTCACTGGTTGAACTCAACTAGAAGGCTGGCAGCAGAGGAGTCCAGGTAATGCATTTTGTAGATATGCACACAGCAGGCCAAAGAAGGATGAAGAGTAGATGGGGAACAGGGGAGCTAAAAGAGAATAGTCACCTGACCCAAAGTAGCCCCCAGTCACTTCTTATCACATCTTGTCATTGCACTTATCATTTTTATTTTTCTGTCTCTCTCCCCACTGGAATGTGAGCTCGTTGAAAGCAAGGAATCTGTCTGCCTTGTTCAAAACTGGATCCACACATGGAATGTTGGAGGCCAGGAAGACTGCGGAAGGCATCCTCATGGGTGAAGGGTACAGGGTTTCCCAGTCCAGGTTTCCAGAGCCTGAGTGGGGAAGGAGGACATCTGTATTGGGCAGGGGATGGAGGCAGAGAGAGGAGATGTCTATGTAGAAGGGGACTGATCAAACAAGTAAATAAAAATAATGAGAACCTCACTCCTGGCTGGAGAAGTAAGCTACAAACACAGAAAGGGAGAAAACTAGAATCAGCCCTAGAGTGATGCATTGGAATTGGAGATACTGGTGTAAACTCACGGTTTTCAAAATATGTGAGTAGACAGATGTACAAATAAATATAGACGTAAGTAACTGTGTGTCGGGGGGGTGGGAGGGTGCTCCCAACTGTAACCATGGAGAAGGCCTTGGAACAAGATACCCTAATAGCAATAAGCACACTTAGCACTCAGGTCTTGGCTTCTAAATACCAATTTCCATGAAGTGGAGATTAAGTTCAATTGAATTAAGTTGAATGGAGCTGAAGATTAGGTGACAGTAGTGTATCAATGGCAATTTTTCAATTTTGATGGTTATACCTTGGATACAAAGGAGAATGCCCATGTCTCTAGGAACTACGAACTAAAAGTACTCCAGACTAATGACGTACCAAATCAGTACTTACCCTCAGGAAAAGAAAAACAAAAATTCTCTAGTTGGAAGTATTCTATTAGTTTGTCATTGTTTTCAAAAATAATCTTCTTAATTAAAAAAAAAAATGCACTTACATCCCCAGCACCTAGAACAGGTCTGGCGTTCCAAGTGCTCAATAAATATTTGTTGAATTAATTACTCTAGGACATAAACTGTTACAACAAACACATGCTTAGAAAAACACACATCCAAATATTAACAGTGGTTTTTTTGGAGGGACGGATTTATCACAGATAATTTGGGTATTTTTTCATTTGTGTTTTTCTGTTTTAAGTTTTCTTATATTATTGTGCTTTTTTTTTTCTTTTTTGAGACAGAGTCTCACTCTGTTGCTCAGCCTGGAGTACATTAGTGAGATCTCAGCTCACTGCAACTTGCACCTCCCGGGTTCAAGTGATTCTCCTGCCTCAGCCTCCTGAGTAACTCTTGCAGTTGATTTAAACAAATGTTGATTTGTTTAAATTAACATTTGTATTTTCCATTTTGGAGGATGGGGAGATGTGGGGATGGCTAATGGGTACAAAAACATAGTCTGAAAGAATGAAAAAGTTTTAGAATTGTCCATTACCCAGGGCTCCCACTTTTCCAAAATCATAATGGAGTCAGTCATCAGTTTAGTGAATATGTAATCACACAAAGAGGGATAGAGAGTTTTGCAGAAGGCGGTGGCTCACGCCTGTAATCCCAACACTTTGGAAAGCCAAGGTGGGCAGATCACTTGAGCTCACAAGTTCGAGACCAGCCTGGGCAACATAGAGAGATCCCTATCTCTACAAAAAAAACAAAACTCAGTGGGTGTGGTGATATGCACCCATGGTCCCAGCTACCTGGGGGGCTGAAGTGAGAGGACTGCTTGAGCCTGGGAGGTGGAGGTTGCAGTGATCTGAGATCGCCACTACACTCCAGCCTGGGTGACAGAGCGAGATGCTGTCTCAAAAACAAAACGGAAAACTTACTAGATAGTCACAAACACTGGATTATGCCTGATTATTTTTTTAAAATGGGCGCTGTGCACCAAGTCCTGGGTGAGGTGCTCTATCATCAGAGCTTACTCGTTACCACCTTCCTCAGTAGGTGTCTTATCCTCACTCTAACCTGTGAAGAAACTGAGGGTGGAATGCCTAATGACTTGCCCAATGCCCAGCAAGCTTCCTTTGTGCACTGATTTGCGAACATTCTTTAATCTTTTCTCTGTGTGTGTTGCAGGTCCCCAAGGTATATCTCATGTCTACCTCACTGTCCCCTCCATGGACACTCAACAGAGCCTGCTGGTCGGCTGCCAGCCGCTCATTCCCTCAGCAAGCCCAAGCCAAGTCCTCCTGCTGCCTTCCTCCAGTGTTCCCCCCTCTTCCGTGGAGAAGCCGGCTTGACTCCTCTCCCAGAGTTCAAGTCTAAATCCTGCCTCCCGTCTGCACCTCCCTTCCATCCTGGCTACCCCCACCTGGTTTGGCCCTAACTACCTTTCACAAAGACTGTTGCTGCAATAAATTCCTTTGGGGTCTCCCAGTTGACTTTCACAATCTTTTCTTCCCAACCCCCTACACGCTGATTTCCCAGAAGCACAGCTCTAGTCCTGTCACTTCCCAACTCTCAAACTCTCAGAGCTTCCCATTGTCTACTTTTTTTTTTCCAAGACAGTGTCTGCTCTGTCACCCAGGCTGGAGTGCAATGGTAGAATCTCCCCTCACTGCAACCTCCGCTTCCCGGGTTCAAGCCATTCTCCTACCTCAGCCTCCCAAGTAAGTGGGATTACAGGCACCGGCCACCACACCTGGCTAAGTTTTTGTATTTTTAGTAGAGACTGGGTTTCGCCAGGTTGGCCAGGCTGGTCTCGAACTCCTGGCCTCAAGTGATCCACCAGCTTGGCCTCCCAAAGTGCTGGGATTACAGACAAGAGCCACTGTGCCAGGCCTGACTATTCTTTCCCTGTCAATTCCTGCAGCAACAAGCCCCAACCCACCCTACGGGAGTTTTGCTTCCAAGATTCCCCTCCCATCCAGCCAGCTTGAAACGGCTCCAGCCAGGTTGTTCCTTCAGCTGGATTTCTCTCTGCCTTCTCTTCAAAAGCTTCATGAAGCGGTCCTTTATTCTGACTATGCCCACTTCTCTCGTTTTCCTCATCACCCCACCCCACTCCACACGCAGTACTTATCTACAAAGTCCTCAGAGTCAGGAGTTGAGCCTGAAATCCCAGCGTCCTCGTTATGGGCTGAAATGCCTTCACACAGCGTGCCATGGATGAACCCCATCGCCTGCTTTAAAACGGGTCCAGCTACGGGCAGGGGTCTGGGTTATGGAGCCGCATGATGCCCCAAGGCCTGCTGCTGGGCCCCACCAAGCCTGGCTCTGTGAACTCAGGTGTCCTCACAAACTGTCTCTTCGGGCCACCAGTCCATCAGAGGCTTCCGTTTTCCTTTCAGAAGATCTCATAATCGTCAGCTGATACCCGGGACAGGCACAGCACACATAGGTCATTCTGGAAATACTGATGATGTGAAACAAACTCCGAGCTGGAGGGGACCTGAGAATGATAGATCAGATTCCTTCTCTCAATAAGAAATCAAGGCACAGAGAAGGAAAGAGATTCGCCCTAGGTGCCACAGCAAACAGGAGCAGTACTGGAGCCAGCACCGAGGACTCTTAGTTCCACGGTCAGGGATCGCTCCGCTACACCTTGAACCCCGCAGACCCAGGGCAGCGGTCTCCGCCGCCTGAGGCCATTGCCGAAGACATCACCGCCTGTCGTAACATCACGTTACTTCAGTCCCTCGGCTCAGACTCCTTCGCTCTTTCCACCACAGCGAGAGGACTTCTCCAGGGCGGGATCAGCCGGCAGAGAGAGGCGGATACTGCCGCTCTGGAAAGGGACTCCCTGCAGTTTCGCGCTCAGGGAGCAGTCCCCGGCCCCGCCCCCACGTGCGCCTATCCCCGCCCCTAAACGCTCCCGGCCCCGCCTCCACGTGCATCCGGCCCTGACAGGCCAGGCCTGGGAGGAGCCGAAGCCCTAATCCCCGCCTTCTCCGTATGATGGCGCCTATTGACGTTGATAGACAGAATCCCCTTCCAGTGAGAAGAAAAGGAAGACCTCTGTAGCCCTATCGGCTACTACAACACCAAAGACCGATCCACCTAACTGGCTGACGCTACACCTCGGTCTTTCCGGGTCCTTGCACACTTGGGCCCAATTCCTGCAGAGCTAAGGTCGAGGGGG
Organism: Callithrix jacchus; assembly: GCF_049354715.1. NCBI lineage: Eukaryota > Metazoa > Chordata > Mammalia > Primates > Cebidae > Callithrix > Callithrix jacchus. The sequence continues at coordinate 107,931,657 of NC_133509.1, read as the reverse complement.
ATCCGGAAGAAACCCTCTGAACAGGTAAGTCTGTGCTGCCTGGGGTGACTACTGGCGTCGGTTTGAGGGCTGCCGCTTTCCCGCTGCAGAGCTCGGGGTGGGAGACCCGCGCAGCTTAAGAAGGCCGGGGAAAGGGGCGGGGAGGAACGAGGAGGGACGAGCACGTGGAACGGCAGCACTACCGGGCCTGGGTGGTAACTGGGTTGGCGCGCTCCGCCTGTTCGGGGGCGCTCAGGGCCCTCCGGCCGGATCAATACTGCAGCTGTAAACACGCAGGGAGGGCATCCCGAGTGTCGCCACTGACGGCGTTTCTCTAAGCCCTGATGCCGAAGGCCTCACCCGACACCTGGCGGTGGCTGGGCAGCGAGCCCTGTGGCGGTGAACAGCTAAGGCGTGACCGACGCTTACGAAGTGGCCGGCCCTGTGCTGGCGGCTTCACAGCCACTAACTTTTCCCAACACCAGCCCTGTGTGTGCTTGTCAGACGCAGGAAGGGGTGCAGTTTGGTTATCCGTGGGGGTAGCGCACGAACTAGCAAATGGTGGGGCCTGCATTTGGCCCTCGCCTCCACTCTTGAATTGTGTGTTAGCGAGAAAGCCAGTTCTTCCACGCCTCACGGGCTTCCCGGGGACTTCAGAAATCATGACACGTTTCACCATGGTGGTCAACAGACATTGTCTTGTGACCCCAGCAGCGCAACCAGAAGTAAAGAAAACTTAGGGTACAGGTTTCTAGAGGAAAGAATTCCAAAGTCCCAAACTCTGGTTTTAACCAGAGAAATTAGAGTTGAGGTGGTGCCCTGTGGGTAACCAGGCCTGGGGGTCCTACCAACAGAGGTGGAATCCCTGTTTCACCATTTAACTTACGCTGGATAGGATACCTAGCCATCTAAGCCTCGGTTTCCTCATTTGTAAAATAGGAATGAAAATACCAACTCAGGTCCAGTGCGGTGGCTCGGGCCTGTAATCCTAGCACTTTGGGAGGCCAAGGCAGGCGGATCACGAGGTCAGGAGATCGAGACCATCCTGGCCAGGTGTGGTGGTGGGCACTTGTAATCCCAGGTTATCGAGAGGCTGAGGAGGAGAATCCCTTGAACCCAGTGGGCAGAGGTTGCAGTGAGTCGACATAGCGCCACTGCACTGCATCTTGGGAGACAGAGGGATACTCCCTGTGGGGCGGGGGGAGGACAACAACTCAATTTGGGCGTTAGTACAAAGCCAGTTGCCTGAAGTATTTCTTAAAGGTTACCAGAAGACATTGTTGTTCTTTAAGTCAGCCGTTTAAAATGTTGTTTTACAGTAAACAACTCCTAACTGAATGGATTTTAGAGACAGAGCCGCCCTTTGCCCAGGCCAGAGTGCAGTGGCCCGCCCATGGCTCACTGCAGCCTGGATCTCCTGGCTTTAAGTGATCCTCCCACCTTTGCCTCCCGAGTAGCTGGGACTGCTGGGAATACAGGCGCGCTCCACCACACCTATCTAATTTTTAAAATTATTTGTAGAGACAAGGGTCTCACTCTGTTGCCCAGGCTGGTCTCAAACTCATGGGGTCAAGCTATCCTCCCACCTCAGTCTCCCAAAGTGCTGGGATTAGAGGTGTGAGCCACCACCCGGGCTATAGAAGCCACTTTGTATTCAGCTTTACAAACCAGTGGCATTAATATTTTGCACTCTACAGCTCGCTAGTCTACAGACTCTTTTTTTCTTTTTTTGGGACAATCTTGCTCTGTCGCCAGGCTTGAGTACAGTGGTGTGTCTCGGCTGCTGTGACCTCCGCCTCCTGGGCTCAAGCGATTTTCCTGCCTTAGCCTCCAGAGTAGCTGGGACTACCGGCGTGCGCATCACCAGGCCCAGCTAATTTTTGTATTTTAGTAGAGTCGGGGTTTCTCCATTTTGGCCAGGATGGTTTCGATTTCTTGACCTCGTGATCCACCCGCCTTGGCCTCCCAAAGTGCTGGGATTACAGATATGAGCCAGACACTTAGAGAATTCCCTTGTTGGCTATCTAGGATATTCCTCATTCTATCTATTACAGCATGGTGTAGTAAACATCCTTTTTTAATGAATATAGTTCACATACCCTAAAATTCACTTTATAAACTGTGTTCAATCCTGTGGGGTTATTATTATTATCGGCAAGATTGTGCAACCATCACCACTGGAACATTATCCCCCCGAGAAGCAACCCCGTGGCGCCGGGACTCCCAAGAGTCTCTGAGCCCCAGTTATTGGTCTCCAGTCCAGGGCCCCTAACCATGTGCTAAACGAGATGGTAAGGCTCAGCCTGGAACCAGAACAGCTCCGACACCCCCCAAACCGGAGAGCCCAGTTGGGAGGTGGATCCTCTTCCCCATTGAGCTTTGGCATGCTGAGGCTGGACTGTCCCCCTGTGCTGTCAGGCCTACCTCCCGGGGGAAGGCGAGGCCAGCCTCCACGCTCGGCTTCCGGGCTGGCCGGCGGGAATGGGGGGGGTCCCAACACTGGTGAAACCCAGGGGACCCAGAAGCACTGACAGCGTGGAAGCCCGGGGCTGCCCCCTACTGGGTGTAGCGTGCCCCTCCCACCCCCATCCTTCTCTGGGCGTGCGCCTTGGGCCTGTTGAGGCCAGGCCTGGAATGGGGCACTGGGGGCGGGGAAAGAGCCTGTAATTCCGGAAGCTGCGGGCTCCCAATCCCGACAGCATTTTGGAGACTGTGCAAAAATGAGTGCCGCTTTTCTGTGGAAAACTGCTAGACCGCGAGAGAAAGCCAGCCTCGTGCACGGACCTTTATAGAGGGTGGTCCACATATTCTGTATAATGCATACACAGATGCTGGGCGCATACTGGCTCTCTGTGTTAAACCTCAGAATGGCTGCCACCCGCGTAATGGCTGACGCCTGTCATCCCAACACTGCGCCAAGGTGGGAGGATCACTGGAAGCCAGAAATTCGAGACCAACCTGGGCAATAAAGCGAGACACTGTCTCGACAGAAGCATTTTTAAAATTAGCCGGGTGTGGTGGTGGGTGCCTGTAGTCCCGGCTACTCCAAGGTTGAGGCAGGAGGACGGCTTGAGCCCGGGAGATGGAGGTTGCCATGAGCAGAAATCGCCCCACTGCACTCCAGCCAAATGGGGGGTAGGAGGGAATAAGTAAATAAAATTAAATAAAGTGATATCCCGCTGTGGCTTTGATTTGCATCAACCTAGGGACTAATGATGTTTAGTATCTTTTCATGTGCCAATTGGCTATTTGTGTAACTTTTTTTTTTTTTTTAATGAAGTTTTGCTCTTGTCACTAGCAGGCTGGAATGCAGTGGCACGATCTTGGCTCACTGTAGGCTCCGCCTCCCAAGTTCAAGTAATTCTCCTGCCTCAGCCTCCCGAAGAGCTGGGACCACAGGCGCCACCACCACCCCCAGCCAATTTTGTCTTTTTAGTAGAGACGGTTGTCACCATGTTGGCCAGGCTGGTCTCGATCTCCTGTCCTCAAGTGATCTGCCCGCCTCAGCTTCCCAAAGTGCTGAGATTACAGGCGCGACGCGGTGTCCGGCCCTAAATAGTGTTTTTTGATGCATGGAAGTTTTTGATTTCGATGAAGCCCCATTTGTATGTGTGTATGTATGTATTGTGTGTGTGTGCTTTTGTTGTCATATTTGAGAAATCATTGCCTGATCAATATCATGATGACTTATACTCTGTTTCCTTCAAAGAGTTTTATAGTTTTAGATCTAGATCTATTTTTCTTTGTTTTTGTTCCATATAGTATAAAGTAGGCATCCAAATTCATTCTTTTGCAGTTTGATATTCAAATGTCCCAGCAGTTGAAAAGACTCTTCTTTCTTTTATTGGATGGTCTTGGCACCTTGATGAAAACCAATCGACCATAAATAGGTACATGGATTTATTTCTGGTCTCAGTTCTACTCCATTGATCTGTATTTCTATCCATATGCTAGTAAACAGTGTCTTGATTACTGTAGCTTTGTCAGGCATTTTGAAATTGAGAGGTGTGAGTCCTCCCAACTCTTCCTTTTCAAGATGGTTATGAATATTCTGACTCCCTTGCATAATATGAATTTAGGATCTGTTTATCCAGTGCTCCAAAAAATGGTAGTTGAAATTTTGACAGGGATTGTCAGGTATTAAACCTGTAATTTGTTTCAACAGTGTTTTATAGTTTTCTGTGTACACACCATACATTTATTATGTTAAATATATTCCTAAGTTGACCAGGTGCAGTGGCTCACGCCTGTAATCCCAGCACTTTGGGAGGCCAAGGCAGGTGGATCACCTGAGGTCAGGAGTTTGAGTCCAGACTAACCCATATGGTGAAACTCCATCTCTGCTAAAAATACAAAAATCAGCCGGGCCCGGTAGGGGTGCCTGTAGTCCTAACTACTTGGGAGGCTGAGACAGGAGAATTGCTTGAACTGGGGGAGTGGAGGTTGCAGTGAGCCAAGATCATGCCAGTTCACTCCAGCCTGGGTGACAGAGCAAGACTCTTGTCTCAAAAAAAAAAAAAAAAAAAAAAAAAAAAAAAAAATATATATATATATATATATATATATATATATATGTATTCCTAAGTACTTTTTCTCTTCTTTAGTAACTGAGCCTGAGCAGGACCAGAGGAGTACTTTATTCTTTTTGAAGCCATTGTAAATGTAATTTTTGTTTAATATTCAGGCTGTTCATTGCTAGTGTATAGAAATACAACTGGTTTTTCTATACTGATCTTGTGTCCTGCAACCTTGCTGAAATCATTTTTTAGGTCTAGTAACTTTTTGGTGGATTTTTAGGATTTTCTGTGTATAAGGTCATGTTTGTTTGCCTTTTATTTCTTTGTCTTGCGTAGTTGCCTGTCTAAAACTTCCACTACAGTGATGGAATAGAAGTAGTGAGAACCAACATCTTTGTCTTGTTCTTGCCGTAGAGGGAAAACTTTGTCTTTAGCCAGTAAATATGATGTTAGATGTGGGTATTTTGTAGATGGCCTTTTATCAGGTTGAGGAAACGACCCCTTCTGTTTCTAGATAGTTGAGTATTTTTTTTATCGTGAAAGGATGTCGCGTTTTGTGCAGTGCTTTTTCTGTGTATCATTTGAGAAAATCATGTGAGGTTTTCCACGTCTATTAATATGGTGTATTACATTGGTTGGTTTTTCATATGTTGAACCAACTTTCTATTTCAGAGAGAAATCCCACTTGGTTATGGTATGTAATCCTTTTTATATGCTCTGGATTTGGCTTGCCTGCATTTTGTTGAGAGTTTTTACGTCTCTATTTTCATAACACATATTGACCTATATTTTTGTTTTTGTTTTTTTTTGAGAGAAGGAATCTGGCTCTGTCGCCCAGGCTGGAGTGCAGTGGCACGATCTCAGCTCACTTTGGGAGGCTGAGGTGGGTGGATCACAAGATCAAGAGATAGAGACCATTCTGGTCAACAAGGTGAAACCCCGTCTCTACTAAAAAATTCAAACATTAGCTAGGCATGGTGGTGCATGCTTGCAGTCCCAGTTATTCGGAAGGCTGAGACAGGAGCATTGCTTGAACCCAGAAGGTGGAGGTTGCGGTGAGCCGAGATGGTGCCATTGCACTCCAGTCTGGGTAACAACAGTGAAACTCCGTCTAAAAAAAAAAAAAAATCGATTTAATGCTAATGTCGCAGCTATATTTGCATTTTGTACTTCCGGCCTACCATTATTAGGGAGAGACAATGGAACCTACAATCGTAATCTGTAATTCTTTTTTTTTTTCTTCATGGATATTGGCCTGAAGTTTTCTTTTCTTGTTGGGTCTCTGCCGGGTTTTGGTATCAGGATGATATTGGTCTCGTAGAATGATTTGGGTAGGATTCCTTCTTTTTGGATTATTTGGAATAGTTTCAGAAGAAATGGTACCAGCTCCTCTTTGTGTGTCTGGTAGAATTCGGCTGTGAACCCGTCTGGACCTGGGCTTTTTTTGTGTGGTAGGCTCTTAATTGCTGCCTCGACTTCTGACCTTGTTATTGGTCTATTCATGGTTTCAGCTTCCTCCTGGTTTAGGCTTGGGAGGACACAGGAGGCCAGGAATTTATCCATTTCTTCCAGGTTTACTAGTTTATGTGCATAGAGTTGTTTGTAATATTCTCTGATGATGGTTTGAATTTCTGTGGAATCTGTGGTGATTTCCCCTTTATCATTTTTTATTGCATCTATTTGGTTGTTCTGTCTTTTCTTTTTAATCAGTCTGTCTATTTTGTTGATCTTTTCAAAAAACCAGCTCTTGGATTTATTGATTTTTTGGAGGGTTTTTCGTGTCTCAATCTCCTTCAGTTCAGCTCTGATCTTAGTTATTTCTTGTCTTCTGCTGGGTTTTGAGTTTTTTTGATCTTGCTCCTCTAGCTCTTTCAATTTTGACAATAGGGTGTCAATTTTGGATCTCTCCATTCTTCTCATATGGGCACTTATTGCTATATACTTTCCTCTAGAGACTGCTTTAAATGTGTCCCAGAGATTCTGGCATGTTGTGTCTTCGTTCTCATTGGTTTTGAAGAACTTCTTTATTTCTGCCTTCATTTCGTTGTTTATCCAGTCAACATTCAGGAGCCAGTTGTTCAGTTTCCATGAAGCTGTGCGGTTCTGTGTTGGTTTCTGAATTCTGAGTTCTAACTTGATTGCACTATGGTCTCAGAGGCTGTTTGTTATGACTTCAGTTGTTTTACATTTGCTGAGCAGTGCTTTACTTCCAATTATGTGGTCAATTTTAGAGTAGGTATGATGTGGTGCTGAGAAGAATGTATATTCTGTGGATTTGGGGTGGAGAGTTCTTTAAATGCCTATCAGGTTTGCTTGCTCCAGGTCTGAGTTCAAGCCCTGGATATCCTTGTTGATTTTCTGTCTGGTTGATCTGTCTAATATCGACAGTGGAGTTTTAAAGTCTCCCACTATTATTGTGTGGGAGTCTGAGTCTCCTTGTAAGTCCTTAAGAACTTGCCTTATGTATCTGGGTGCTCCTGTATTGGGTCCATATATGTTTAGGATCGTTAGCTCTTCTTGTTGTATTGATCCTTTTACCATTATGTAATGGCCTTCTTTGTCTCTTTTGATCTTTGTTGCTTTAAAGTCTATTTATCAGAGATGAAGATTGCAACTCCTGCTTTCTTTTGCTCTCCATTTGCTTGGTAAATCTTCCTCCATCCCTTTATTTTGAGCTTTTGTGTATCCTTGCATGTGAGATGGGTTTCCTGGATATAGCATACTGCTGGGTTTTGGCTTTTTATCCAATTTGCCAGTCTGTGTCTTTTGATTGGTGCATTTAGTCCATTTACATTTAGGGTTAATATTGTTATGTGTGAATTTGACACTGCCATTTTGATGCTAGCTGGCTGTTTTGCCCGCTAGTTGTTGTAGATTCTTCATTATGTTGATGCTCTTTAGCATTTAGTGTGATTTTGGAATGGCTGGTACTGGTTGTTCCTTTCTATGTGTAGTGCCTCTTTCAGGAGCTCTTGTAAAGCAGGGCTGGTGGTGACAAAATCTCTGAGTACTTGCTTGTTTGCAAAGGATTTTATTTTTCCTTCACTTCTGAAGCTCAGTTTGGCTGGATATGAAATTCTGGGTTGAAAGTTCTTTTCTTTAAGGATGTTGAATATTGGCCCCCACTCTCTTCTGGCTTGTAGAGTTTCTGCCGAGAGATCTGCTGTGAGTCTGATGGGCTTCCCTTTGTGGGTGACCCGACCTTTCTCTCTGGCTGCCCTTAGTATTTTCTCCTTTATTTCAACCTTGTTGAATCTGACGATTATGTGCCTTGTGGTTGCTCTTTTTGCGGAATATCTCTGTGGTGGTCTCTGTATTTCCTGCAATAGAGTGTTGGCCTGTCTTGCTAGGTGGGGGAAATTTTCCTGGATAATGTCCTGAAGAGTATTTTCCAGCTTGGATTCATTGTCTTCATCACATTCTGGTACGCCTATGAAACGTAGGTTAGGTCTCTTCACATAGTCCCACATTTCTTGGAGACTTTGTTCATTCCTTTTTGCGCTTTTTTCTCTGATCTTGGTTTCTCGTTTTATTTCATTGAGTTGATACTCGACTTCAGATATTCTTTCTTCTGCTTGGTCAATTCGGCTATTGAAACTTGTGCATGTTTAAACTTGTGCATGTTTCGTGAAGTTCTCGTATTGTGTTTTTCAACTCCTTTAATTCATTCATATTCCTCTCTAACGTATCCATTCTTGTTATCATTTCCTCAAATCTTTTTTCAAGGTTCTTAGTTTCTTTGCGTTGATTTAAAACATGTTCTTTTAGCTCACAAAAGTTTCTCATTATCCACCTTCTGAAGTCTAATTCCGTCATTTCGTCACAGTCATTCTCCGTCCAGCTTTGTTCCCTTGCTGGTGAGGAGTTTTGGTCCTTTCTAGGTGGCGAGGTGTTCTGGTTTCGGGTGTTTTCCTCCTTTTTGCGCTGGTTTCTTCCCATCTTTGTGGATTTATCCACCTGTCGTCTGTGTAGTTGCTGACTTTTCGATTGGATCTCTGAGTGGACACCCAGATTGTTGATGGTGGAGAATTTCTGTAATTCTTATCATGAATAGGATGTTTTAGTTACTGTACAAAATCTGAGCACTTCTAACTGCTCTCTTTCTTTCTGTATTTTAATTTCTGTATTTTCAGTAAAGACGGGGTTTCACCATGTTGGCCAGGTTGGTCTTGAATCTTGACCTCTAGTGATCTGCCCATCGTGGCCTTCCAAAGTGCTGGGATTACAGGCATGAGTCACCTCAACTGGCCAGTATTTGTGGGCATTTTTGGTAACCAGTGTGTGCCATTGATCGTCATCTCTAGAAGGCTATAAGCAGGCAGACACCGGGCTAGTCAGCAAGGGGTCTATCACAGCTCAGTGCTGCTGTCACAATCACCTGCCCATTCGCTCTCTTTCATTGTCACCTGGGGAGTAGGGCAAAATGAAAACCCTTCAAGGCCAGGCACACTGGCTCACACCTGTAATCCCAGTGCTTTGGGAGGCCAAAGTGAGTTCTAGACAAACCGGAGCAACATGGCAAAATCCCATCTCTAAATAAAAAGAAACCACTCAACCTTAAAAGCCAGGTGAGGTGGTACACACCTGTAATCCCAGCTACTCAGGAGGCTGAGGTGGGAGGACTGTTTGAGCCTGGGAGGTAAAGGGTGCCACTGCAGTGAGCCAAGATCACAACCGCTGTACTCTAGCCTGGGCAACAGAGTGAGACCTTGTCCAAAAAAAAGGAAAAATACTTGGAGACGGTGATATATTAATTTTTATGACATTATTGGTAACAAGCAAACTGGTTGAAATGCTTTATCAACTTCTTGGCCATGTTTAACCCTTTTTCAAGGAACCTAGGCCATATTTTAGGTGCAGTGACTGTTAACCAAGAACAAGCTTCTGCTCTTTCCCCGCCGCCACTGAGTAGTGGAGGCAGAGGCTCAGGTATGTTCAAGAATCAGCTTCACCCGTAACCTGCTGCCATGGCCCAGGAAAGCATGACTGCTGGAGGTGTCAAGGACCTTAATACTGCTTTACAAGAGGTCCTGAAGGCCCGCCCTCATCCACGATAGCTTGGCACGTGGAATTCAAGAAGCTGTCAAACCTTAGACAAGCACTGGGCCCATCCTTGTGTGCTGCCCCCAACTGCGATGAGCCTGCCTATGTGGCTGGTGAAGGCCCTTGGTGCTGAACACCAGATCACCCTAATTAACGTTGATGACAAGAAACTATGGGAAGGGATGGGCCACAGTAAAACTGACATAGAGGGAAAACCCCGTAAAGTGGTAGTAATTGTGTAGCGGTGAAGGACCACGGCAAAGGATGTCATCAAAAGAGTTTGTGCCTTTCTTTGAGACAGTCTGGTTCTGTCATCAGGTGCCAGGCTGGAGTACAGTGGCACGATCTTGGCTCACTGCACGCTCCACCTCCCAGGTTCAAGCAATTCTCCTGCCTCAGCCTCCTGAGTAGTTGGAACTACAGGTGGGCGCCAGCACGCTCAGCTAATTTATGTATTTTAGTAGAGATGGGATTTCACTATCTTGGCCAGATGGTCTCGATCTCTTCACCTCGTGGTCTGCCTGCCTTGGCCTCCCAAAGTGCTGGGATTACAGGCATGAGCCATTGTACCTGGAGTCTCTGTCACCCAGGCTTGAGTACAGTGGCATGATCTCATCTCACTGCAGCCTCCGCCTCCTGGGTTCAAGCAGTTCTTTTGCCACAGCCTCCCAAGTAGCTGGGATTACAGGTGTGCACCAACCACACCCGGTGAATTTTTGTATTTTTAGTAGAGATGGGGTTTCACCATGTTGACCACGATGGTCTGGATCTCTTGACCTTGTGATCTGCTCGCCTCGGCCTCCCAAAGTGCTGGGATTACAGGCGTGAGCCACGGTGCTCGGTGAAACATTTTTATATATACACTGACATATACCTGATAGCCAAATAGCATTCACAGCTCTCAGACTTACAGATTTAGAATTTCCTCAGAGATTTAATTTTTTTTTTTTTTTTTTTTTTTTGTATTTTTAGTAGAGTTGGAGTTTCACCATGCTGGCCAGGATGGTCTTGATCTGCTGACCTGAGGATCCCCTGCTTTGCCCTCCCAAAGTGCTTGGATTACAGGCATGAGCCACCATGCCTGGCTAGGACTTGGTCTTAATTGAAGACAAAGGAGGTCCTAAAGGGGCTTTTTGTCCTAGTGGTCAGCTGGAACAAGGGAGGAATGTTAAAAGTTCCTTAATCTTTTGTGGTGACACTGAGTCACAGCATTTCCTTTTAAATGGAAGTGAGAGGCCGGGAGCTATGGCTCACGACTATTATCCCAGCACTTTGGGAGGCCGAGGCGGGTGGATCACGAGGTCAAGAGATCGAGACCATCCTGGTCAACATTGTGAAACCCCGTCTCTACTAAAAATAGAAAAATTAGCTGGGCCTGGTAGCGCGTGCTTGTAGTCCCAGCTAGTCGGGAGGCTGAGGCGGGAGAATTGCCTGAACCCAGGAGGTGGAGGTCGCGCTGAGGCGAGATCGCGCCATTGCACTCCAGTCTGGGTAACAACAGTGATACTCTGTCTCAAAATAAATAAATAAGATAAAATAAATAAAAAATAAATGGCAGTGAGAAAACATCCGGGAAGGGGGCACCCAGATTTGAACTGGGGACCTCTTGATCTGCAGTCAAAGGCCTCACCTGGATTTGAACCAGGGACCTTCTGATCCACAGTCAAATGCTCTTCCACTGAGCTATACCCCCCTCACCTATCAGGAGTTCCTTTCTGGGCTACTTATGGTGACTCAATAGATCAAGTTCCACTCACTAGAGTTCTGACACGCTGTGTGTTCTAAGGCCCCACCTTCTTAATTATCTATCATCTGCTTTGGCTTTTCCCTTGGGCACTAGTAAACAGAGGAAATACTTGAAAAATGACATCCTGAGCTGGACATGGTGGCTCACGTCTGTAATCCCAGCACTTTGGGAGGCCGAGGTGAGATCAGGAGTTCGAGACCAGCCTGTCCAATGTGGTGAAACCCCATCTGCACTAAAACTACAAAAAAATTAGCTGGGCGTGCTGGCATGTATGGAAGTTGAGGTTAGAGAATTGCTTGAACCCAAGAGGTGGAGGTTGCAGTGAGCCAAGATTGTACCAGTGCACTTCAGCCTGGCTACAGAGCAAGACTCTGTCTCAAAGAAGAAAGAGGAAAGTTAACAATCCAGGTAGCTGCTAGTGTTGTCCAGAAGCTTAGCTTTGATCATTTCCATTGGCTCCGAGGTTCTCATGGCCAAGGGCAGTACCACTTTGTCACTAACAGCAACTTTATCTTTCACTAAAAAAGACTCACTGGCTCAAAGATTAAGCAAGTTGATCCAGCCTTATAACACAAGCCAAGCTTCCATTTTTTTTTTTTTTGAGACGGAGTTTCGCTCGTTACCCAGGCCGGAGTGCAATGATGCAATCTCGGCTCACCGCTACCTCCGCCTCCTGGGTTCAGGCAATTCTCCTGCCTCTGCCTCCCGAGTAGCTGGGATTACAGGCACACGCCACCCTGCCCAGCTAAATTTTTTTGTATTTTTAGTAGAGATGGGGTTTCACCATGTTGGCCAGAATGGTCTTGAACTCCTAGACTCAAGCAATCTGCTGCCTTGGACTCCCAAAGTGCTGGGATTACAGTTATAGGCATGAGCCACTGCTCCTGGACAGCTTCTAATTTTTTTTTTTTTTTTTTTTAATTTAAATCAGTTTTATTTAAGAATTTCCAACATTGACAACTCTTATAAAAAGCATTCAAGCAAAGGACACAGAACTGCAGCACACAGCATTCTTATGGGTAGCTAACAGACATTAGAACTTCCACCCTTCTTGAGACACCTGAGCTCACTGGTGAACTCTACTTCCAAGTACTCTTGGAAAGCACACCACAAGCTCAGTCCATGTTCTCAATCCATCAGCTTCAGTTCACATTACCACACTTACATATCAGTAACAGAAGAGAACGCACACCATACAGCATTCACAGCAGTTCACAAAGGGTAGGGGGAGTACAAGTACTGTTTCACTTAACACATTCACTAATGTGGGTTATCTAAGAACAAAAACTCACTTAAGTCTTCCAACATGTGGACGTCCTTTAAATGCAAAAAACATTCATACAGTATTTGCTATCATTGCTCTCTGCACACTCTCACCAAAGCACAGGATTGAGAGACACATCTCGCCAAGTTAAAAAATATCCATTATGCACCACCAAGTCTCTGCACGCGCTCTCTCCTTTTCTCGCTCATACTAGCCTTTCATGCCTCGGCACCACCATCAATCCCACACGAGGTTTCAAAAGTTCAAACGGCCTTCTGGTTCCATATCACAGCCTTGCGTTCATAGCATTGATACGACTCCATGAAATAAAGAGTAGCGGATATAAATGGGACACCCACCGTCAAAGACGTGGCCTGTAATGCGTGATGACGAATTCTTGAATGAGAAAGCAAGTAGACAGAAGTACTCCTATGGCAGAATGTTTAAAGCACTACTTTCTTTCTTTTTCGAGACGGAGTTTCACTCTTGTTACCCAGGCTGGAGTGCAATGGTGCGATCTCGCCTCACTGAAACCTCTGCCTCCTTTGTTCAGGCAATTCTCCTGCCTCAGCCTCCTGAGTAGCTGGGATTACAGGCACGTGCCACCATGCCCAGCTAATTTTTTGTATCTTATTAGAGACGGGGTTTCACCATGTTGACCTGGATGGTCTCCATCTCTTGACCTCGTGAGCCACCCACCTCGGCCTCCCAAAGTGCTGGGATTCCAGGCTTGAGCCGCCGCGCCCAGCCCCTTCCGATGGTATTTCAATGGATTCATCGTTCTCCTCTTTGGTTACCCGAATATATTCAGACATCTTTTACTTTTATGCTAGGCCGCTGCTGGGAAGCCCGATAGGGACAGTGAGGCAGCGACAGACCCAAGCACAGCCCAGCGATCGCTTCGCTCCCACAAAATACGCTTCTAATTGTTAAAAAAATTTTGATTAGGGCCGGGCGCGGTGGCTAACGCCTATAACCCCAGCACTTCGGGAGGCGAGGCGGGTGGATCACTAGGTCAAGAGATCGAGACCATTCTGGTCAACAATGTGAAACCCTGTCTCTACAAAAAAATACAAAAATTAGCTGGGCATGGTGGTGCATGCCTGTAGTCCCAGCTACTCGGGAGGCTGAGGCAGGAGGACTGCTTGAACCCAGAAAGCGGAGGGTGCGGTGAGCCGAGATGGTGCCATTGCACTCCAGTGTGGGTAACAACAGCGAAACTCCATCTCAAAAAAAAAATTTTTTTTTTATTGAATGCTAATTTCGAAGCTATATTTGCATTTTCTACTTCAGACCTACCACCATTAGGGAGAGAATGGAACCTACAATCGTAATCTGTAATTCTTATCATGAATAGGATGTTTTAGTTACTTTGCAAAATCTGAGCACTTCTAAGTCCTCTCTTTTTGTTGTATTTTAATTTTTCTATTTTCAGTAGAGATGGGGTTTCACCATGTTGGCCAGGTTGGTCTTGAATGCCTGACCTCTAGTGATCTGCCCACCCTGGCCTTCCAAAGCGCTGAGATTACAGGCGTGAGCCACTGCACCTGGCCAGTATTTGTGGGCATTTTTGATAACCAGTCTGTGCCATTGATTGTCATCTCTAGAAGGCTATAAGCAGACAATGGGCTAGTCAGCAAGGGGTCTATCACAGCTCAGTGCTGCTGTCACAATCACCTGCTCATTCACTACCTTCCATTGTCAGCTGGGGAGTAGGGCAAAATGGAAAACTCTTCAAGGCCACGGACAGTGGCATACACCTGTAATCCCAGTGCTTTGGGAGGCCAAAGTGAGTTCTAGACCAACCTGAGCAACATGGCAAAATCCCATGTGTATGTAAACAGAAACCCCCAAACCGCAAAAGCCGGGTGAGGTGCTACACACCTGTAATCCCAGCTACTCAGGAGGCTGAGGTGGGAGGATTGTTTGAGCCTGGGAGTTAAAGGCTGCCACTGCAGTGAGCCAAGATCATACCTGCTGTACTCTAGCCTGGGCGACAGAGTGAGACCTTGTCTACAAGAAAGAAAAATACGTGGACACGGTGATTTATTAATCTTTATGACACCATTGGTAACAAGCAAACTGGCCGAAATGCTTTATCAACTTCTTGGCCAAGTTTAACCCCTTTTCAAGCAACCTAGAGCACATTTTAGGTGCAGTGACTGTTAACCAAGAATAAGCTTCTGCTCTCTTCCCGCCGCCACCGAGTAGTGGAGGCAGAGGCTCAGGTGTGTTTAAGAATCAGCTTCACCCGTAACCTGCTGCCATGGCCCAGGAAAGCATGACTGCTGGAGGTGTCAAGGACCTTAATACTGCTTTACAAGAGGTCCTGAAGGCCCGCCCTCATCCACGATAGCTTGGCACGTGGAATTCAAGAAGCTGTCAAACCTTAGACAAGCACTGGGCCCATCCTTGTGTGCTGCCCCCAACTGCGATGAGCCTGCCTATGTGGCTGGTGAAGGCCCTTGGTGCTGAACACCAGATCACCCTAATTAAGGTTGATGACAAGAAACTATGGGAAGGGATGGGCCACAGTAAAACTGACATAGAGGGAAAACCCCGTAAAGTGGTTGTAATTGTGTAGCGGTGAAGGACCACGGCAAAGGATGTCATCAAAGAGTTTGTGCCTTTCTTTGAGACAGTCTGGTTCTGTCACCAGGTGCCAGGCTGGAGTACAGTGGCACGATCTTGGCTCACTGCAAGCTCCACCTCCCAGGTTCAAGCAATTCTCCTGCCTCAGCATCCTGAGTAGTTGGAACTACAGGTGGGCGCCAGCACGCTCAGCTAATTTATGTATTTTAGTAGAGATGGGATTTCACTATCTTGGCCAGATGGTCTCGATCTCTTCACCTTGGTCTTCACCAAGGTCTGCCTGCCTTGGCCTCCGAAAGTGCTGGGATTACAGGCATGAGCCATTGTGCCTGGAGTCTCTGTCACCCAGGCTTGAGTACAGTGGCATGATCTCATCTCACTGCAGCCTCCGCCTCCTGGGTTCAAGCAGTTCTTTTGCCACAGCCTCCCAAGTAGCTGGGATTACAGGTGTGCACCAACCACACCCGGTGAATTTTTGTATTTTTAGTAGAGATGGGGTTTCACCCATCTGTTGACCACGATGGTCTGGATCTCTTGACCATGTGATCCGCTCGCCTCAGGCTCCCAAAGTGCTGGGATTACAGGCGTGAGCCACGGCGCCCGGCGAACCATTTTTATATATACACTGACATATACCTGATAGCCAAATAGCATTCACAGCTCTCAGACTTACAGATTTAGAATTTCCTCAGAGATTTAATATATATATATATATTTTTTTGTATTTTTAGTAGAGTTGGAGTTTCACCATGCTGGCCAGGATGGTCTTGATCTGCTGACCTGAGGATCCCCTGCTTTGCCCTCCCAAAGTGCTTGGATTACAGGCATGAGCCACCATGCCTGGCTAGGAGTTGGTCTTAATTGAAGACAAAGGAGGTCCTAAAGGGGCTTTTTGTCCTAGTGGTCAGCTGGAACATGGGAGGAACGTTAAAAGTTCCTTAATCTTTTGTGGTGACACTGTGAGTCACAGCATTTCCTTTTAAATGGAAGTGAGAGGCCGGGCGCTGTGGCTCACGCCTATAATCCCAGCACTTTGGGAGGCCGAGGCAGATGGATCACGAGGTCAAGAGATCGAGACCATCCTGGTCAACATGGTGAAACCCCGTCTCTACTAAATATACAAAAATTAGCTGGGCCTGGTGGCGCATGCTTGTAGTCCCAGCTAGTCGGGAGGCTGAGGCGGGAGAATTGCCTGAACCCAGGAGGCGGAGGTCGCGCTGAGGCGAGATCGCGCCATTGCACTCCAGTCTGGGTAACAATAGCGATACTCTGTCTCAAAATAAATAAAAGATAAAATAAATAAATGGCAGTGAGAAAACATCCGGGAAGGGGGCACCCAGATTTGAACTGGGGACCTCTTGATCTGCAGTCAAAGGCCTCACCTGGATTTGAACCAGGGACCTTCTGATCCGCAGTCAAATGCTCTTCCACTGAGCTATACCCCCCTCACCTATCAGGAGCTCCTTTCTGGGCTACTTATGGTGACTCAATAGATCAAGTTCCACTCACTAGAGTTCTGACACGCTGTGTGTTCTAAAGCCCCACCTTCTTAATTATCTATCATCTGCTTTGGCTTTTCCCTTGGGCACTAATAAACAGAGGAAATACTTGAAAAATGACATCCTGGGCTGGACATGGTGGCTCACGCCTGTAATCCCAGCACTTTGGGAGGCCGAGGTGAGGTCAGGAGTTGGAGACCAGCCTGTCCAATGTGGTGAAACCCCATCTCCACTAAAAATACAGAAAAATTAGCTGGGTGTGGTGTCAGGTACCTGTAATCCCAGCAAGTAGGGAGTGAGGCAGGAAAACTGCTTGAACCCCAGGAAGCAGAGGTTGCGGTAAGGCGAGATCACACCACTGCACTTCACCCTGGGCTAACAGACACACACACTCTCTTTTTCTGTATGTGTGTGTGTGTCTTGTAAAAACGGGGTTTCCTTGTGTTGCCCAGGCTGGTCTCAAATGATCCACCAGGCTGAGCTCAAGCAATCCTCCCATCTCGGCCTCCCAAAGTGCTAGGATTGCAGGTGTAAGCCATGGAGCTTGGCCTTTGCTCTGTACTTGATGGAAATAGCCAGCGCTGACCTGGGGCCCTGCTGATAACTGGGGAAGTGCTTTATTGAGGTTGAGTAATGTGGCTCCTTGGTATCCCCCTAGCAGGGGGGAACTGAAGCCTCTCCTTTCAAACCTGGCACTCCTTGGTATGGAGTGCAAGGGCGGAGGCCTGAAAAGCTTTTTCTCCTCTCACCTCCTCTCCAGGGGGAATAGAAGCTGAGAGTAGAGCTGGCTCCTTGCTCCAATCTCAGGGAGGAAACAGCCCCCTTGGAGATACAAATACATTTTTAAAATGTAAGATACCATTGAGAGTTCATCTAAACATCTGTCTTAGAAATTCAGGTTGAGGGCTATGAAGGGAAGAGATGCTCTTAGAACAGAGAGAAGTGGGTGACCTCGCCAAAGACGGACGTGCTCTGACAGAGGGCTGGGGTGTTCCGGCGGCAGCCAACCCTCCCATTGAACCCACTGACTGGTTTCAGACCAGCACTGCAGTGGTCAGGCCCAGTCACCTGCTGGAGAGAATGCCTTTGGGGGCAAGGAGAGAGAGGCCTGAGCCTGTATTCAGCCCACTTCTTGGCCTCTCCACTACCTGGGCTGTGGTATGGGATGCCAACCAGGTGTAGTCACTGCATTCCCCATGCCCACAGCCGAACATGCAAACCTCAAATGGCCTGAGCTTCTAGGCTGAAAAGCCAAGGGCTGGTGAGGCTGAGGAACAGAAGGCTTCCTAGAAATAAAACCCAGCACCAGGAATAATTGCAGGAAGACTGTGAATGGTTTGTGCTGGGACAGGAGAGACCAGAAACTCTGGGCTTGGCAGAGCTTGCTTTTCTCCCACAATAAATGAGAAAAATGTCACCCTTGCCTCTGAGCCATGTGGAAAAAGTGGATGAGCTCAAGATCAAGCTGGGATCAACCCCAGCAGTCAACCAGAAATAAAGAAAACTTAGGGTACAGGTTTCTAGAGGAAAGAATTCCAAAGTCCCAAACTCTGGTTTTAACCAGAGAAATTAGAGTTGAGGTGGTGTCCTGTGGGTAACCAGGCCTGGGGGTCCTACCAACAGAGGTGGAATCCCTGTTTCACCATTTAACTTATGCTGGATAGGATACCTAGCCCTCTAAGCCTCAGTTTCCTCATTTGTAAAATAGGAATGAAAATACCAACTCAGGTCCTGTGCGGTGGCTCGGGCCTGTAATCCTAGCACTTTGGGAGGCCAAGGCAGGCGGATCACGAGGTCAGGAGATCGAGACCATCCTGGCCAGGTGTGGTGGTGGGCACTTGTAATCCCAGGTTATCGAGAGGCTGAGGAGGAGAATCCCTTGAACCCAGTGGGCAGAGGTTGCAGTGAGTCGACATAGCGCCACTGCACTGCATCTTGGGAGACAGAGGGATACTCCCTGTGGGGCGGGGGGAGGACAACAACTCAATTTGGGCGTTAGTACAAAGCCAGTTGCCTGAAGTATTTCTTAAAGGTTACCAGAAGACATTGTTGTTCTTTAAGTCAGCCGTTTAAAATGTTGTTTTACCGTAAACAACTCCTAACTGAATGGTTTTTAGAGACAGGGCCACCCTTTCGCCCAGGCCAGAGTGCAGTGGCCCGCCCATGGCTCACTGCAGCCTGGATCTCCTGGCTTTAAGTGATCCTCCCACCTCTGCCTCCTGAGTAGCTGGGACTGCTGGGAATAAAGGCGCGCTCCACCACACCTATCTAATTTTTAAAATTATTTGTAGAGACAAGGGTCTCACTCTGTTGCCCAGGCTGGTCTCAAACTCATGGGGTCAAGCTATCCTCCCACCTCAGTCTCCCAAAGTGCTGGGATTAGAGGTGTGAGCCACCACCCGGGCTATAGAAGCCACTTTGTATTCAGCTTTACAAACCAGTGGCATTAATATTTTGCACTCTACAGCTCGCTAGTCTACAGACTCTTTTTTTCTTTCTTTGAGACAGTCTTGCTCTGTCGCCAGGCTTGAGTGCAGTGGTGTGTCTCGGCTACTGTGACCTCCGCCTCCTGGGCTCAAGCGATTTTCCTGCCTCAGCCTCCGGAGTAGCTGGGACTACTGGCGCGCGCATCACCAGGCCCAGCTAATTTTGTATTTTAGTAGAGTCGGGGTTTCTCCATTTTGGCCAGGATGGTTTCGATTTCTTGACCTCGTGATCCACCCGCCTTGGCCTCCCAAAGTGCTGGGATTACAGGTATGAGCCAGACACTTAGAGAATAACCTTGTTGTTGGCTATCTAGGATATTCCTCATTCTATTACAGCATGGTGTAGTAAACATCCTTTTTTAATGAATATAGTTCACATACCCTAAAATTCACTTTTTAAACTGTGTTCAATCCTGTGGGGTTATTATTATTATCGGCAAGATTGTGCAAGCATCACCACTGGCTAATTACGGAACATTATCATCCCCCCGAGAAGCAACCCTGTGGCCCGGGGACTCCCAAGAGCCTCTGAGCCCCAGTTATTGGTCTCCAGTCCAGGGCCCCTAATCATGTGCTAAACGAGATGGTAAGGCTCAGCCTGGAAACCAGAACAGCTCCGAGACCCCCCAAACCGGAGAGCCCAGTTGGGAGGTGGATCCTCTTCCCCATTGAGCTTTGGCATGCTGAGGCTGGACTGTCCCCGTGTGCTGTCAGGCCTACCTCCCGGGGGAAGGCGAGGCCAGCCTCCATGCTCGCCTCCCGGGCTGGCCGGTGGGGGGGGGGTCCCAACACTGGTGAAGCCCAGGGGACCCGGAAGCACTGAGGGCGTGGAAGCCCGGGGCTGCCCCCTACTGGGTGTAGCGTGCCCCTCCCACCCCCATCCTTCTCTGGGCGTGCGCCTTGGGCCTGTTGAGGCCAGGCCTGGAATGGGGCACTGGGGGCGGGGAAAGAGCCTGTAATTCCGGAAGCTGCGGGCTCCCAATCCCGACAGCATTTTGGAGACTGTGCAAAAATGAGTGCCGCTTTTCTGTGGAAAACTGCTAGACCGCGAGAGAAAGCCAGCCTCGTGCACGGACCTTTATAGAGGGTGGTCCACATATTCTGTATAATGCATACACAGATGCTGGGCGCATACTGGCTCTCTGTGTTAAACCTCAGAATGGCTGCCACCCGCGTAATGGCTGACGCCTGTCATCCCAACACTGCGCCAAGGTGGGAGGATCGCTGGAAGCCAGAAATTCGAGACCAACCTGGGCAATAAAGCGAGACACTGTCTCGACAGAAGCATTTTTAAAATTAGCCGGGTGTGGTGATGGGTGCCTGTAGTCCCGGCTACTCCAAGGTTGAGGCAGGAGGACGGCTTGAGCCCGGGAGATGGAGGTTGCCATGAGCAGAAATCGCCCCACTGCACTCCAGCCAAATGGGGGGTAGGAGGGAATAAGTAAATAAAATTAAATAAAGTGATATCCCGCTGTGGCTTTGATTTGCATCAACCTAAGGACTAATGATGTTTAGTATCTTTTCATGTGCCAATTGGCTATTTGTGTAATTTTTTTTTTTTTTTTTTTAATGAAGTTCGGTCTTGTCACTCGCAGGCTGGAATGGAGTGGCACGATCTTGGCTCACTGTAGGCTCCGCCTTCTAAGTTCAAGTGATTCTCCTGCCTCAGCCTCCCGAAGAGCTGGGACCATAGGCGCCAGCCACCACCCCCAGCCAATTTTGTCTTTTTAGTAGAGACGGTTTTCACCCTGTTGGCCAGGCTGGTCTCGATCTCCTGTCCTCAAGTGATCTGCCCGCCTCAGCTTCCCAAAGTGCTGAGATTACAGGCGCAACGCCGTGTCCGGCCCTAAATAGTGTTTTTTGATGCATGGAAGTTTTTGATTTCGATGAAGCCCAATTTGTATGTGTGTATGTATGTATTGTGTGTGTGCGCTTTTGTTGTCATATTTGAGAAATCATTGCCTGATCAATATCATGATGACTTATACTCTGTTTCCTTCAAAGAGTTTTATAGTTTTAGATCTAGATCTATTTTTCTTTGTTTTTGTTCCATATAGTATAAGGTAGGCATCCAAATTCATTCTTTTGCAGTTTGATATTCAAATGTCCCAGCAGTTGAAAAGACTCTTCTTTCTTCCATTGGATGGTCTTGGCACCTTGATGAAAACCAATCGACCATAAATAGGTACATGGATTTA
Organism: Callithrix jacchus; assembly: GCF_049354715.1. Taxonomy (NCBI): domain Eukaryota; kingdom Metazoa; phylum Chordata; class Mammalia; order Primates; family Cebidae; genus Callithrix; species Callithrix jacchus. The sequence goes on along the minus strand of NC_133509.1, from coordinate 107,910,332 downwards.
TTTCTGGTCTCAGTTCTACTCCATTGATCTGTATTTCTATCCATATGCTAGTAACACAGTGTCTTGATTACTGTAGCTTTGTCAGGCATTTTAAATTGAGACGTGTGAGTCCTCCCAACTCTTCCTTTTCAAGATGGTTATGAATATTCTGACTCCCTTGCATAATATGAATTTAGGATCTGTTTATCCAGTGCTCCAAAAAATGGTAGTTGAAATTTTGACAGGGATTGTCAGGTATTAAACCTGTAATTTGTTTCAACAGTGTTTTATAGTTTTCTGTGTACACACCATACATTTATTATGTTAAATATATTCCTAAGTTGACCAGGTGCAGTGGCTCACGCCTGTAATCCCAGCACTTTGGGAGGCCAAGGCAGGTGGATCACCTGAGGTCAGGAGTTTGAGTCCAGACTAACCAATATGGTGAAACTCCATCTCTGCTAAAAATACAAAAATCAGCCGGGCCCGGTGGGGGTGCCTGTAGTCCTAACTACTTGGGAGGCTGAGACAGGAGAATTGCTTGAACTGGGGGAGTGGAGGTTGCAGTGAGCCAAGATCATGCCAGTTCACTCCAGCCTGGGTGACAGAGCAAGACTCTTGTCTAAAAAAAAAAAAAAAAAAAAAAAAAAAAAAAATATATATATATATATATATATATATATATATATATATATGTATTCCTAAGTACTTTTTCTCTTCTTTAGTAACTGAGCCTGAGCAGGACCAGAGGAGTACTTTATTCTTTTTGAAGCCATTGTAAATGTAATTTTTGTTTAATATTCAGGCTGTTCATTGCTAGTGTATAGAAATACAACTGGTTTTTCTATACTGATCTTGTGTCCTGCAACCTTGCTGAAATCATTTTTTAGGTCTAGTAACTTTTTGGTGGATTTTTAGGATTTTCTGTGTATAAGGTCATGTTTGTTTGCCTTTTATTTCTTTGTCTTGCGTAGTTGCCTGTCTAAAACTTCCACTACAGTGATGGAATAGAAGTAGTGAGAACCAACATCTTTGTCTTGTTCTTGCCGTAGAGGGAAAACTTTGTCTTTAGCCAGTAAATATGATGTTAGATGTGGGTATTTTGTAGATGGCCTTTTATCAGGTTGAGGAAACGACCCCTTCTGTTTCTAGATAGTTGAGTATTTTTTTTATCGTGAAAGGATGTCGCGTTTTGTGCAGTGCTTTTTCTGTGTATCATTTGAGAAAATCATGTGAGGTTTTCCACGTCTATTAATATGGTGTATTACATTGGTTGGTTTTTCATATGTTGAACCAACTTTCTATTTCAGAGAGAAATCCCACTTGGTTATGGTATGTAATCCTTTTTATATGCTCTGGATTTGGCTTGCCTGCATTTTGTTGAGGGTTTTTGCGTCTCTATTTTCATAACACATATTGACCTATATTTTTGTTTTTGTTTTTGTTTTGAGAGAAGGAATCTGGCTCTGTCGCCCAGGCTGGAGTGCAGTGGCACGATCTCAGCTCACTGCAACCTCTGCCTCCCAGGTTCAAGCTATTCTCCTGCCTCAGCTCCCCAAGTAGCTGGGACTACAGGTGTGCACCACCACACCCAGCTCATTTTTTGTATTTTAGTAGAGACGAGGTTTCACTCTGTGTTGGCCAGGCTAGTCTTGAACTCCTGACCTCAAGCGATCTGCCCAGCTCTGCCTCCCAAAGTGCTGGCCTTACAGATCTCAACCACTGCACCCGGCCTTCACCTGTAGTTTTCTTCTGATGTCTTTGTCTGATTCTGGTAACAGGGTAATACTGGTTTTATAAAATGATTTGGAAAAATGAGGTAAATATCTTGGAATTCTTTTCGAAGGATCCGTTCTTAGAAGGAAGCATGTACATTTATAAGTTTCTTGATAAATTTTGTCGAATCATTTTCCAAAAAACCAAATTGCGTTTATTTGTTTTTTGAAATTAACGTTGTCTTTGCAGGATAGTAATCTCTTAGAAATTATAATTCTTGGCCAGGCGGGGTGGCTCACGCCTGTAATCCCAGCACTTTGGGAGGCAGAGGTGGGTGAATCACCAGAAGTCAGGAATTTGAGACCAGCCTGGCCAACATGGAGAAACTCCGTATCTACCTTAAAAAAAAAAAAAAGAAAAATTATAATTCTTTATGCCATGAGGTGCTTAAAAGAGTCTCTGAAAGACAAAGCCAAACCTAACCTTCTGCAACGCACCTGATTTTAATATCTGTGCCTCGTAGAGCAGCTCCAAAGGTGCTAAATGCAGCAGGTTACCAGCAAATTGTTTTTGAGCGCTTCCTACATAGAACAGTGTTTCTCAACTTTAGCACTATTTTGGACCAGGTGACTCTTGTTAGTGTTCTTGAGATGGAGTCTTGCTATATTGCCCATGCTGGTCTCAAACTCTGGACTCAAGCCATCCTCCCACCTGGGACTGCAGGTGTGAGCCACTACACACAGCTGAATAATTCTTTCTTTTTTCTTTCATTTTTTAAATGTTGTTTGTTTGAGACAGGATCTTGCTATGTTGCCCAGGCTGGTCTTGAACTCCTAGGCTCAAGCAGGCCCCCTGCCTCAGCTTCCCGAGCAGCTGGGATTACAGGCATAAGCCACTGCGTCCAGCTCTGGATAATTCATATTGAAGAATGTATGGGAGCTGTCATGTGCATTGTAGGATGGTTAGCAGCATCCCTGGCTTTTACCCACTAGGTGCTAGTAGCAGCCTACCCCTCTGCCTCCCAAGTTGTGACAGACAAAAATGTCTTTAGACGTTGCCAAATATGCCCTGGTGGGCAAAATAGTCCTTGTTAAGAGGCACTGATCTACAAACTATGATGCGTACTGCGTTTCACATTATCATTGGATAAAATTGGCTCTACTGTTGAATTGAATTCTCATTGTGTACCATTACCACTGGGTATCATTTGTCCCAGTCTGTGTCACCATACCCTGATTGCTTTCAAATCTGTCTCTTTAGGGCTCGGTTTCTCTCTGTATTCTCAGACCTTTATTTTCCAATTGCCTGCATCTTGAAATTGATGTGTTCAAAATCAGACTTACTGTCTCCTCTCCCCAAAGTGTCCTTCCTTTATTATTAGTCTCCCTGCTCATGACTCTACCAGTTATTCACTTACCCTCTCTCCACCTCTCCCATGAAATTTGCCACCTATGTCTAAATCCAGGTTCTGCTCTCCCAAGTACCATGTCCATAATATGTAACTGAGTTCATCTCACCTACATCTCCCCATTGCAGTTCTGTCACCTTCTTACACATGCGGCGCCTTTCAGGCACCCTTCTTTTTTTTTTTTTTGGGTGGGGGAGGAAGGCAGGAAGGGGAGGGAAGAAGAAGGCAGGAAGGCAGGAAGGTAGGGAGGAAGGAAGGGATGAAGGAAGGAAGGAAGGGAGGAAGCGGGGAGGGAGGGGGCAGGGAAGGGAAGGAAGGAAATCAAGCAATGAGAGAGACATTGCGGACCTGGATCTAGGGGTTTACAAGTTGATTTCTTTTTTTTTTGAGAGAAGAAAGAAAAAAAAAAAAATAAGTAACGGAGTGGAAGAAAGAGGAAGAAAAAGAGGGAGAGTAAATGGAAATATTGCTTTATTTTGAAAAAAATTGGGTATTAATAATGGCCAATCAATGTTTCATTTAAACTTATGGGTAGGTGTGATGTGGTATTGACAAGAATGTATATTTTGTGTATTTGAAGTGGAGAGCTCTATGAATATTTATTAAGTTTACTTGTTTTGGATCTGAGTTCGAGTCCTTGATATCCTTATTAATTTTCTGTCTCATTGAATCTAAGTCTCGTATCTGGGTGTTAGGATCGTTAGTTCTTGTTGTTGCGTTGATCCTTTTACCACTATATCTTTGTTGCTTTAAAATCTATTTTATCCGATACGAGAATTGCAACTCCTGCTTTTTATTTATTTATTATTTATTTTTGCTCTCCATTTGGTTGGTAAATCTTTCTCCATCCCTTTGTTTTGAGTCTTTGTGTATCCTTGCATGTGAAAGAGGTCTGGATGTAACATGCCATTGGGTTTTGGCTGTGTCTTTTGATTGGGGGATTTAGTCGATTTATATTTAGGGTTACTGCCATTTGATGTTGACCGGCTGTTTTATCCATTCGTTGGTATAAATTCTTCTTTATGTTGGTGCTCTTTACTTTTTGGTGTATTTTTAGAAAGGCTAATACTGGTTGTTTCTTTCTGTGTGTAATGCTTCTTTCAGAAGCTCTTGTAAAGCAGGCCTGGTGGTAATAAAATCTCTGAGTTCTTGCTTGTTCATAAAAGATTTTATTTTTCCTTCAGTTGTGAAGCTTAGTTTGGCTGGATATGAAATTCTGGGCTGAAGGTTCTGTTCTTTGAGGATGTTGAATATTGGCCCCCACTCTCTTCTGGCTTGTAGAGTTTCTGCTGAGAGATCTGCTGTAAGTCTGATAGGCTTGCCTTTGTGGGTAACATGACCTTTCTCTCTGGCTGCCCTTAGTATTTTCTCCTTCGTTTCAACCCTGGTGAATCTTAACGATTATGTGCCTTGGGGTTGCTCTTCTTGAGGAATATCTTTGTGGTGTCTCTGTATTACCTGGGGTTGAATGTTGACCTGCTTTGCTAGTTTAGGAAAATTTTCCTGAATAATATCCTGAAGGGTATTTTCCAGCTTGGATTCATTCTCTCCGTCGCATTCAGGTATACCTATCAAACGTAAATTTGGTCTTTTCACATAGTCCCACATTTCTTGGAGACTTTGCTCATTCCTTTTTATCCTTTTTTCTCTAATCTTTTCTTCACGTTTTATTTCATTAAGTTGAACTTTGACCTCTGTTATCTTTTCTTCTGCTTGAACAATTTGAGTGTTTAAACCTGTGCATACTTCTCGGAGTTCCTGTATTGTATTCTTCAGTTCCATTAATTCACTCATACTCCTCTCTAAGTTGTCTATTCTCAATAGGATTTCATCAAACCTTTTTTCAAAGTTCCTAGTTTCTTTACGTTGGGCTACAACACGTTCTTTTAACTCACCGAAGTTTGTTATTATCCATTCCTTGAAGAGTGATTCTGTCATCGGGATGCGCTCGTTCTCCATCAAGCCTTGTTCCATTGTTGATGTGGAACTGTGATCATCTTTAGAGGGAGAGGCGTTCTGACTTTGAGTATTCTCAGCTTTTTTACGCTGGTTTCTTCCCGTCATTGTAAATTTATCCTCCTGTCGTCTTTGAAATTACCAACTTTCAGATTAGGTCTCTTGAGTGGATGTCCAGGTTGTTAGTTCCCAGGGCCAGAGCAGCGGCGTTAAAACTGATGGTGCTTTTCTGCCCAGGATTCTCCTGTCTGGCTTCCTTCTTGTGTCAGTAGTAGGTGACTCTGCCTTCCCAGGACTCCAAACCTCGGTCAGAAGGGGAACCCGTCCCGTTTACTCTGCGCCGAGCGCTGCTGCGCTGAGGTGCTGTCACAGCCGCTGCCCCGCCGAGGTGCCATCACAGCCACTGCACCGGGCTCTGGTATTGTGCTGGGGGCCCGTGCGGGTCCTCCAAATGTGTTTACTCTGCTCCGAGAGCTGCTGCGCCGAGGTGCGGGCGGAACTGCTGCGCCAGCCACGAGAGTCACGCTGGCGACCCCTGTGTTTCCTCCACTGGGGGATCTTCTGCTCCGTGAGCAGCCAGACGTTGTCTGAAAGTGTGGCGTCCTCTAGTTCTCCGCGCCTTCCCTGAGAGCTGCAATCTCGGGATGTTAGCGATCGGCCATCTTGGATCGTTCCCAGGCACCCTTCTTAGCAGATCTAATCATGTCACTCCGGGCACACCCAGAGTCCTCATGACTGTGCCCTGCCAGCCTCTGCAGGCTCATCCCCCCATTTGTTTAGCTTCAGACTCTGGCCGTACCAAACGGCCTTCAGGCCCTCCGCTCCACTGCCTTGCCTGGCATTTTCATTCTTCAGACTGCACTTAGCTCTCTCCTCCACCTCCCACCCATGCACGTGGAGGAGTCACTCCCTCCTCTCCCACCACACCTGGAGAGGGCTGGGTCTTAAGGCTTATCCTGCCCTGCAGGGGTTGGTCTGTGCATCTGTCTCCCACATTAAACAATCAGTGCCTCGAGGCCAGAGAACACAGCTTATTATCTTTGTCCACTCCCCAGTGCCTGACATGGAGTGGACGCTCTGTAATTGTGTGCTGAATAGTAAATGGAAATAAGCCAGAAAGAAAGAAGCTGCCTGGGATTTAAAGTAGCCACAGGTTTTGTTTTGCTTTGCTTCAGTTCAGCAAAAATTTACTAAGCGTCAACTAGGTCATAGACGCTAGGAACAGAAAAAATAACAAGGTAGGTTGTTTGCCTTATAGAATTTACCTCACATCCAGTATGAGATGGGAGCAGAAACACAGGCAGAGTGATGAGTGCAAGTGTGGACCATAAGGCAGCCATAGAGAATCAGCCGCATTTGTATTTGGGGAAGACACACTCCTGACCCCTGAACAGCCTTCTTAAAAGTACTAGAAAGATACTGTCTTTGTACTAGTTTTTAAACTTTTTCTGTGTTTGGAAGGCTTCTGTTAGTGACTTTTTTAATTTTTATTTTTTTATGAGATGGAGTCTCGCTCTGTCGCCCAGACTAGAGCGCAGTGGCACAATCTCGGCTCACTGCAACCCTCCCTCCTGAGTTCAAGTGATTCTCCTGCCTCAGCCTCCCGAGTAGCAGTGATTACAGGCACACGCCACCATGCCCAGCTAATTTTTGTATTTTTAGTAGAGACAGGGTTTCACCATGTTGGCCAGGATGGTCTCAATCTTTTGACCTCATGATCCGCCCACCTTGGCCTCCTAAAGTGCTGGGATTACAGGTGTGAGCCACCATGCCTGGGCTTTAAACTTTTTGCTTGACCTTGCTAGCAATACCACTTGATGTTGGCAGACTCCCTTACTGGATTGCAGTGGCTGTACCTGTGCTGTATGACTTAGGAGTGAACACGTGTTCTCCCTGGCCCAGATCAGCACTCATCAGTGATTTTATCATCAGCTGCATCCTGCTGATTGTACAGCCCCCTGTTGAGAATAATGGTGTGAGTGGGACACAGTCCTGCCTCCTATGGGTAATATGAAGTCTTTGACCCACCAGTTCATGTGTTCCTTGCTGTATTCATGCATTGTTACATAATTAAAACAAATTAGAATCATTTCATATACAGAACATGCACCAAGAAATTTTGACCTTTTTATAGAGTTGATAGTAAGCTTTATGTCAGTAGGGCTTATTTTTCCTATCAGTCGTTTTCTTTTTTTTTTTTTTTTGAGACGGGGTCTCACTATGTTGCCCAGGCTGGTCTCAAACTCTGGACTCAAGCGATCCTCCCATTTCAGCCTCCCAAAGTGCTGGGATTACAGGTATGAACTACCACACATAGCCATTTTCCTACCAGTCTTAACCCTGACCACACATGCTTCCCTTCCTGTGCCTTTCAGCTTATAACTTAACTATTAATAAATACAACTGTAGTCTTCAGCTGGAGTGTAAGATAACTGATCCATAGGAAAACCCACACATGGGGTTCAGGAGCCATTGTTCAGGACAATGAATAAGATAAAACTTTTGGTGCTGGGCACGGTGGCTCATGCCTGTAATCCCAGCACTTTGGGAGGCCAAGGCAGGTGGATCACTTGAGGCCAGGAGTTCTTGAGCAGCCTGGCCAACATGGTGAAACCCCATCTCTACTAAAAAATACAAAAAGTAGCCATGCATGGTGGCACATGCCTGTAATCCCAGCTACTCAGGAGGATGAGTCAAGATAATCAGGAGGATGAATCAGGAGAATCGCTTGAACCCAGGAAGCGGAGGTTGCATTGAGCCAAGATGGTGCCGTTGTATTCCAGCCTGGGTGACAGAGTGAAACTGAGTCTCCAAAACAAAACAAAACAAACTTTTGGGCTGCAGGGACAGGGATATTACTTTCTTTTTTTTTTGAGACAGAGTTTCACTTTTGTTGCCCAGGCTGGAGTGTAGTGATGCAGTCTCAGCTCACTGCAACCTCTGCCTCCCGGGTCCAAGCATTTCTGCCTCAGCCTCCCAAGTAGCTGGGATTACAGGCATGCGCCACCGCACCCGGCTAATTTTGTATTTTTAGTGGAGACGTGGTTTCTCCATGTGGGTCAGGCTGGTCTCAAACTCCTGACCTCAGGTGATCCACCTGCCTCGGCCTCCCAAACTGCTGGGATTACAGGCGTGAGCCATTGCACCTGGCAGAGATACTATTTTCAGAGAAGAGAAATGTAGACAAGCAAAAGAGCAGATCGGGGGTTAGGAAGCAATCATGAACTCACTTTTGAACCTGTTGGGTCTGTGGAAATGCACAGGAAGTTGAAGCTCAGCAGGGGTGCTAGGGTTGGAGCTGGAGCTGCATTGGTGAATGAGATGGTGTTAAGTATGAAAAGAAGAGATCTAGGGCAGAACAATGGAAAGCACACACGGGCTGTGTGACCCAGGAGAAATGAGCAAAGGATTGATTTAACAAGAAGAAAACCAAGAGAAAGATATTACAGAAGCCAAAGGAATAATGTAGCTTCCTGGTGCCACATGTTGCAGGAATAAGGGCTAAAGAGAGACTGCTCAGTTTGGCAAGTAGGTAGGTGATCATGAGCAAGAGCATTTTAGCAGAAAGCTGAGGAGGGAGGAAGCTTGACTGCAGTGGGTTGAGGAATATTGGGAGATGAAGACACTGAATTCGTGAATGTAGACCATTCTTTCAGAAGATTCCCATTCTTTTTGGTTTAGAAATGGAACATATACAAATGAAAAAATGGGCATGTTTTAAAGCTGAGATTAGGAGACATTTACATATGTGGGAACAGATGTCTGCAGTTCCTGGGAAGGAATGAGAGCAACAGCCAGGTGGGGTGGGTCTGCCTTGAAAAGGAGCAGTGACCTCTGTTGTCCAAGACAAGGAAGGAGCCAGCTAATAAAGGCAGGTGTTTGTGGAAGGGAGTGAAGCTAGGGGATTCATGCCTGGTAGCATTTCTGTGGGGCAGGGAACTGTGTGGTCTACTAGGGGTGACAGGAAGGAAGTGGGAAGGATGTCAGTAAAGTGCTGGAGGCATCCCTTTCCAGGTAAGGCTTGGTGCGGCAAATCTGATGGTAACCCAGGGTGGGCCAGCCTCTTGCTGGTGCTGAGCATGAAACAGCTGTCAAGAAGCAAACAGACAAACCCGCGCCCACACACAGAGAATATATGTCATTTTTGTGTTTCTGTTTTAGGAACCGAAATGAATAAAAGTAGCTGGCAGAGTAGGAGAAGACGTGGAAGAAGAAGCCACCAGCAGAACCCTTGGTTCAGACTCCGTGATTCTGACGACAGGCAAGTATGCCGCTCTGGGGAGCCACTTTTGCCCAGTGTGCTTCTGGCATTATATCTGTGGCATGTCACATGCTCCCAGGCCTGGAGCTCGCTGGGGGCTTGTCCAAATACAGATGCTGATTCCGTGGGTCTAAGGGGGTCCTGAGGAGAGCCTGCATTCCTGACGTGCTCCCAGAGCAGGTCGCTGTGGTGGGTCAGTCAGCCCACCACACTGAGTGGTGAGGAGAGAGGACCACCCTCTGTTCTTTCCTAAGTGACCATGACTTCTGGCCAGAGCATCAGCCATAAGGCTAGAGGTAGATGTTATATGATACAACTGGAAAACTGTTTCTCCATTCTATAGACTTTTTATAAAAATACCTTTGTGGAAACCAAATTTTATTCATTAAGCCTAAGTCTTGGACAAGGATATACACTCATGCTTCGCTTAACGACGGGAGGTGCATTCCGAGAAATCTGTTGTTAGGCAGCTTTGTCATACAAACATCATAGCACATACTTAACACAAACTACACACCTAGGCCATATGGTAGCCGATTGCTTCTGGGCTGCAAACCTCTACGGCATGTGACTGTACTGAATACTAGAGGCAGTCAGGACACAGTGGTATTTGTATCTCAATATAGAAAAGATACAGTAAAAATAGGGTATATAAGATTTTAAAAAATGATATACCTATATATGACCCTTCCTGTGAATGGAGTTTGCAGGACTGGAAGTCAGTGAGTGAGTGATGAGTGAGCATGAAGGCTGAGGGCATTACTGTATACCAGTGTAGACTTTAAAAACACCGTACACTAGGCTTTATTAAATTTATGTATTTACTTAAGAGATGAGGTTCGCCAGGTGCGGTGGCTCACGCCTATAATCCCAGAACTTTGGGAGGCTGAGGCAGGTGGATCACGAGGTCAGGAGCTCAAGACCATCCTAACACTATGAAACCCCACCTCTACTAAGAATACAAAAAGCCAGACTTGGTGGCACGTACCTGCAGTCCCAGATATGTGGGAGGCTAAGGCAGGAGAATTGCTTGAACCTGGGAGGTGGAGGTTGCAGTGAGCTCAGACTGTCCCACTGCACTCCAGCCTGGGCAACAGAACAAGACTCTGTCTCAAAAAAAAAAAAAAAAAAAAAAGGTAAGGTCTCACTGTGTTGCTCAGGCTGATGTCAAACTCCTGACCTCAAGTGATCCTCCTGCCTCAGCCTCCCAAAGTGCTAGAATTACGACTTGAACCACCATGCAAGGCCAAGGCTACATTAAATGTATTTTAAAAATAAAGTTGGCTAGGTTGGGCATGGTGGTGGCTCATGCCTGTAATCCCAGCACTTTAGGAGGCTGAGGCAGGGGGATCACTTGAGGTCAGGAGTTTGAGACCAGCCTGGCCACCATGGCGAAACCCTGTCTCTACTAAAAATGCAAAAATTAGCCAGTGTGGAGGCACACACCTCTACTACATCCTTCAGCCTATAATTGCCACAGAAGCTACTTGTGCGTTTACACATCAAGTGTTTTAGCCAGGGCTGTATCCCAGTGTTACTGAGCTAAACACCTCTGTCCCCCAAAGCCCAGTTTCTCTATCTGTAAGATTTGGTAGTCAGGAAAAATTTAAACTCTTTGTGCTGCTGAATTCAATAAAGAATGAAATTCACCTGGCCTTGTCACTGCTGTTGTGCTGACAAATGAGCCCAGCTGGTAAAATTCTTATTGGCAGAGATTTCTATTTTTCATTTTTATCTGGAAAATTCCAAAAGACCTCACAAAATGCTCAAGTGAGGAGGTAAGAAGAGGGAACCACTGTGACATCTATTCTCTTTTAAAGAAAGAAAAAAGAATGAAAAACCAAAACCTTGCCCTTATTTTGTTGTGTTTGCAAGAGGGGATCAGTGCTTCTCAAGTAATCAGAACAGTCCTGAAGGCTGCTAACTGCCCGAATGGACCCTGAGTCAGGATGACTGGAACTCAAGCCCTAGGCTGCAAGTGAACCCAGCTGTGTGTTAACAGGTCCAACTCCCAGGCAGCACAGCCCGCTCAAGATTCTGGCAGCCGTGATGACGAGTCTCCGTCGACCTCGTCTGGCACAGCTGGGGCCTCCTCTGTGCCAGGTAAGGCCACCTGCTGGGTGGGACTCCTGGCCCCTGTGTACAGGGAAGGCTGAGACCAGTTCTTGGCTTTGAAGGAATTCCAGGAGCAAATTGAAAGGCTCAGGAAAGGAGCTGGGTGTGTCGGGAATGGTGGTCCTGAGGCACAGTGTCTCCCCCAGTGCTGAGCACAGTCCAGGATGTCCCCTGACAAGGCAGCTCATCCGTGCTCTCAGCAAAGACAGGCAGCCATGAGGGGCGGGGACAGGCTGCTGGGCACCCAACTCAGGTGGTCAGTTCACAGTGGTTGAAATTAATGCATTTAATTTTTTTGTCTGAAGAGCTGCCTGGGTTTTACTTTGACCCTGAAAAGAAACGCTACTTCCGCTTGCTCCCTGGACATAACAACTGCAACCCCCTCACGAAGGAGAGCATCCGGCAGAAGGAAATGGAGAGCAAGAGACTGCGGCTGCTGGAGGAAGAGGACAAGCAGAAAAAGGTGGGCTCCTCACCCCTTTGTCCCCGGTCCTCTCTGCTCCTGCCAGCACCCGTCCACTGTTGCAAAGGGCACCAATGAGATGCCCCGCCACACTTAGCAGACGCACTTCAGGGGGTGTGGCCCCTGCTTTTCCCTGACAGGAAGATGAAGACAAGGATAAGAACGGCCAAGAGCCCCTCCTCCCATCTGCCTTTTCTTGTTTGCTACGTTTCTTCAGCAGTTTTTTTTTTTCTTTTTTTTTTTTTGAGACAGTGTCTCTGTTGCCCAGGCTGGGGTGCAATGGCACAGTCTCAGCTCACCGCAACCTCCGCCTCCCAAGCTCAAGCAATTCTCCTACCTCAGCATCCCGAGTAGCTGGGACTACAGGTGTGTGCCACTGCGCCCAGCTAATTTTTGTATTTTTAGTAGAGATGGAGTTTCACCATGTTGGCCAGGCTGGTCTCGAACTCCTGACCTCAGGTGATCCACCTGCCTCAGCCTCCCAAAGTGCCAGGATTACAGGTGTGAACCACCACATCTGGCCTTCCTCAGCAGTTCTCACATTTTGTCTTTCCTGAAGGAATCTTGGAAGGCAGTGTGATATAATTTCAGTGACTGTTTTTGTTTTTTGTTTTTTTTTTTTTGAGATAGTCTCACTCAATGCCCAGGCTGGAGTACAGTGGCACCATGTCAGCTCACTGCAACCTCCAACCTCCTGGGTTCAAGTGATACTCCTGCTTCAGCCTCCAGAGTAGCTGGGATTATAGGTGCCCACCACCATGCCCAGCTAATTTGCTTTTTTTTTTGTAGAGATGGAGTTTTGCCATGTTGGCTAGGCTGGTCTTGAACTTCTGGCCTCAAGTAATCTGCCCACCTCAGCTTCCCAAAGTGTGGGATTACAGACATGAGCCACCATGCCCAGCCCAACTGTCTGTTTTAAAGAGAAGACCAGGAGGCATGGTTTGAAGTACAGGCCATCTTGACAACAGATCTAGATGCCGGGATATTTTGTTGTCAAGGTAGGCAATGGAACGGAAAGTTCCAGCCTTGGGTCACCACGGGTGGAATGGAGAGCGGCGCAGACCTGGTTCCAGTCCCATTGCTGCACTCACATGCCTGGTGGCTCCAACCCCCGGGTGTATGTGGATGGGGAGCTCAGGCAGAGTTGATGAGCAGACTTTCCTGCTCTCACTTTCTTGTGCTGGACCTTTCCTCTTGCCAAGGAAAGGAGGTTGGGGAGGACACCATCGGATTTTTAGGCATGTAATTTCTGTCAGTTTAGTACCTGTTTCCTTCATTGCCTCCTATGGAACTAAAAACATGTTCTCCATATCCCATAACAAATCAATCTTCACTGAATTGTTCTCTTTTCTGTAATAAATCTAGATTGCCAGGATGGGATTTAATGCATCTGCCATGCTACGAAAAAGCCAGCTGGGTTTTCTCAACGTCAGCAATTATTGCCGGTAAGACAATACCTCGTCGTTACGTTTTCTTCATGAATGTTCTTTTCCTGTTTCTTATTTTTATGGTCCAAGAATCCAATCAATAGACAATGTGGCTACCCCATGAGGCATCTGCACAGTTGAGGGCTCCAGTTCACACCCTGCCTTCTGCTTAAATCTACCCTGAGAAAGCTGTTCTCTCTCTAGAGTAAGGAGAGGGATTCTTGCAGGAGGCTGGGGAGAGAGGATGGGGACCTAGGCAGAGATGTCTACTCTCTGTTACTCATAGATCATTCTAGTAGAAGATCTTACAACTTCATTCCTGTGACATTTCTGCATCCTTCTCTCCCCCTTCTAATGAGTTATCACCAAAAATAGGGCATTAAATGGATGTATATGTACTAAACTTTATCAAAGTACTTACGATGTTCTCACTAAAACTGTGTGAGATAGGCCAATACTTCCCCCCATTTCCTGAAGAAGAGGCTGAGGGTCAGAGTGGAGTGATTTGCTCAAGGTAAAGCTAGAAGTGGGGAACTGACACCAATCCCTGAGATCCCAGCCCTGTGTCTCCTGCCCCCACTGTACATGGGCAAGTGAAGAACCCTGCACTTGAGGTGGCTTCCTGAGGGCAGTCCTTGCACCTTGGAGCAGTGCCCCTTCAGGGAAGGCCAGAAACACCGTGGGTATCAGACAGGGCAGGCCCCTCCTCTGTTTTCCTCCTTCTGAGACAGAAAGAGTTAAAAATCTAGTGAGACCTGTTCCTCTTCATCCTTCATGGAGAGGCTCTGCCCAGCAGCGGAGGGCCCTCCAGCCCATTGTTTCATCTCCAGCACTTTCGTCATCTCAGGAGAAGGCGCTGTACTGGGTGATGCAGACACAACTCCCTCTATCTCCCACTCTTTGACTCTGCAAATGGGCCACCCAGTTCTTCATTTTCATCTTTCTGAGCATTCTGTGGGGAAACTCAAATTCAGATAATTTGGGATCTTGCTCAGCTCCGTTACTGAGAAGTACTGTGGAGCAGGCTGACGAGGAGAGATGGGCTTCAGCAGGCAGGGAAGGGCAGAGACCCCCGAATCTTCATGGATGTCAGCACAGCATCCATGCCCCCACCCTCTGTTTCTGCAGTTTAGCCCACGAGCTGCGTCTCAGCTGCATGGAGAGGAAAAAGGTTCAGATTCGGAGCTTGGATCCCTCTGCCTTGGCAAGCGACCGATTTAACCTAATACTGGTGAGTGGGAGGGGGATGCCTGTGAATGTCTAGGATGTGGCTGCCACCCTCTGGACACTTTGTGGCTTAGTGTTGCCTGGCTCTGTAGAAACCAACTGCTGTGAAAGCAGATGGCATCATCTTGGTTCTACAATTTGCACCTGCCTGCTGGCTACCTGCTGGGAGATACTGAGCTGGCAGGGCAGGCTGTGTGGTGACTGTCACCACCCCACTTCAGTGCCCATCATTTGACATTAGAGCCTGGACCCAGCCACATCTTGACCAAGAAACTTTACACAGTAACTTCTCCTTGGCTGTGTTGTATGTGCAATTGAAAAGCGGACCAGTGGGCATCTCATTCTTCCTAAACTGGGGCAGGACTTGGTGGCTAAACCTGCAGCCCAGTGTACCTTTGGTCACTACAGGGTAGGACTCCCTTGCTGGCTGCCCCTGGCCTCAGTGGCACCTCCCATCCACACACCTCCATCACATCATTTGTAGCAGGTAAAAGGTCTCTGGTTTGGGTTGGACCCAAGCTGGAATTCAGGGTCAGCTGCTTAAACCCAGGGGCCCAGGAAATGTTGGCAGAGGGCTAGAGGGTCCATTGCAAACAAAGGGACCCTGACTCCTCAATGGGTCACGTAAGAGCAGGGCCCGCCCGGCAAGCCCTGTCCTTCCTGGAGGCTGAGATGAAAACCAGGGAGGGTGAAAGGAGGACACAGCAGCAGGTGCTCCTGGACTCAGTCATCTGCTGGTGGAACTGGAGGCCGATGCCCCAGACTGACCCTGGAGGTTGACATTGCATCCTCTTGCCCCAGGGACCTCCACAGTGGGGCCCTGCCATGGGAGGGGTGTTGGGGCCTGCCCCACATTCTCCCGTGTGGCTTTTCTCTCCATGTATGCTTGGGGATATGGTTTGACCAAATGAGTAGAATCTTCTCTTGTGGTGGGTTCCCCTCAGGAGCCCCTTCCCGGGGTAAACCGGGTGGGGATTGGGGGGGCATCATTGTTGTGTGGGGTCTGGTGATGCACAGGCCACTGCTCACAAGCCTGGATGCCCCAACTGTCATGCTTCATCTCTCCTGACCCAGGCTTTCCGTGGGGTAGGTCTTCCCCACTACCCAAAGTTACAGTGACTCTGGCTGGCCACTGTGACCGCAGGGTTGGAAAGTGGCTTGCCACCTGGAGAGCAGTTTTTCAGATCAGAGTCTGGTCTCAGTAATTCTGGGAACATAAATTCTTCCTGAGGAAACTTACAAAGTTGGTGCCATTTCACCAAAACCAACATCCACACCTGTGTGTAGGTCTGTATTAATATATGCAAAACACATAAATATGTGGAGTTTTTGCTTTGACATAGCTATTAACCACATCATGTTTTAAAATGAGAAAAGAAAAGCTTAAAATAGCCCACATCCAGCACAGTGGTTCACAGTCCCAGCATTTTCGGAAGCCTCGGCAGGTGGTTCACTTGAGCCGAGAAGTTCAAGACCAGCCTAGGCAACACAGGTAAACTCTGTCTTCATACGAAAAATAAAAATCAGCTGGGCATGGTGGTGTGTGCGTGTACTCCCAGCTACTTGGGAGGCCAAGGTGGGAGGATCGCTTGATCCCAGGAAATCAAGGCTCCAGTGAGCCATGATTGTGCCACCGCACTCCAGCCTAGGCAGTGGATGAAGACTCTGTCTCAAAAGGAAAAAAAAATTGGTCCAGGCACAGTGGCTCACAACTGTAATCCCAGCACTTTGGGAGGCCAAGATGGGAAGATCACTTGGGGTCAGGACCAGCCTGACCAACTTTGTAAAACCCCATCTCTACTAAAAATACAAAAATTAGCTGGACATGCTGGTGCACACCTGTAGTCCCAGCTACTCAGGAGGCTGAGGTGGGAGAATAGCTTGAACCTGGAAGGCAGAGGTTTCAGTGAGCTGAGATCACACCACTGCACTCCAGCCTAGGCAACAGAGTGAGACTCCCTCTCAAAAAAAAAAAAATTAAGCTGCATCCTGAGACAGGCATGGTGGCTCACACCTATAATCCCAGCAGTTTGGGTGACTGAGGCAGGAGGATCACTTGAGGCCAGAAGTTCAAGACCAGCCTGGACAACATAGTGAGACCCTATCTCTACAAAAAATATAAAAGTGGTCAGGCCCAGTGGTTCACGCCTATAGTTTCAGCTGCTCAGGAGGCTGAGGAGAGACGATCACTTGAGCCCAGGAGTTCAGGGCTATCATCAGTTATGGTCATGCCACTGCACTCCAGCCTGGGTGACAACAGAGTGACACATGGTCAGAAAGTCTGAGCTTTACACAGGGACCTCAAATTAAAAAAAAAAATAGCCTACATCAGCCAGGTGCAGTGGCTTATGCCTGTAATCCCAGCACTTTGGGAGCTCGAGGCAGGCAGATCCCCAGGTCAAGAGTTCGAGACCAGCCTGCATCTCAAAAACAAAAAAAATACAGCCTACATCTGAATGCAGTCTTTTTCTATTCCACATTTTATTCAGTGCGATGGTTTTTTCCCCCATGGTGCTAAAAAAAGATCGTGCCTGTGTAATAGGAACTAGCATTTTTCTTGTTGCTGCACAGCCTTCATGATGGCACATGGCACATTCCTCTGGGTGGATGCTGGGACTCTTTCAATCCCGCTTCTGAGTGAGGTCCCTGTGTAGGGCTCAGACTTTCTGGCCATGTCCCCTCATTGCCATTCTCATCCTTCCTCTTGAGTTGTTAGATCAGAGACGTGCTGGCTTTGCCGGGGTTGGCTACACTGAGTTGGGGAAGGTGAGGTCATCTCCACACACACATGGCGAGGAGCTCTCACCTAGTGAAAATGCTCAGAGCATGGGGGCCAGGAGAGCCTAGGAGGTCACCCAGTGCCCCTTCCCTTCTCCAGGCAGATACCAACAGTGACCGGCTCTTCACAGTCAATGATGTCAAAGTCGGAGGCTCCAAGTATGGCATCATCAACCTGCAGAGTCTGAAGACCCCCGCGCTCAAGGTGTTCATGCACGAAAACCTCTACTTCACCAACCGGAAGGTACAGTGCCCGTCCCTGTAGCCCTGCTGCACGCTTGGCCCTGGGGTGGTTGGTCAGATTTAGGGTAGAGAGCAATTGGGAAGAGGGCAGAAGATGGTTACCTCATTTTCCCACAAGACTTGATCTTTACCTGAGCCTAGGAGTTTCAAACCAACCTGATAGCATAAAATGGTGAAACCTTGTCTCTACAAAAAAAAAAAAAAAAAAAAAAAAAAAATTAGCTGAGTGTGGTGGCGCATACCTATAGTCCCAGCTACTTGGGGGTCCAGTGGGGAGGTGAGGCGGGAGGATCACCTGAGCCCAGGAGATGAAGGCTGCAGTGAACCATGATCGTGCCACTGTACCCCAACCTGGGTAACCGAGCGAGAGCCTGTCTCAAAAAATGGATTTTTAGTTGCTGAGAACCCACACGGAAAGAAAAGGGCCCAAGAGTTTCTTGTCTTGGAAAAGAAAATGACATTACATTGTCGGGGTAGGTTGAAGCAGCGCTTCTTTAACTGATCCTCAAGACTGTTCCTCCGGGGTCCAGGAGTTGATCTGAAAGGGCCCACACCAGGGCACAGAGTTCCTTGGACATGAGCCACAGTGACTGTGTCCTGGATGGAAGGGGTTCTGTCCTGTGTGTCGGAGTGATGTGCCATCCAGCCAGTCTGCGGCTGGCACTGAGGCTTCAGTCAGTAAGAGGAGCTTGCTGTCTAGGGAGCAGCCTTTAAGTTGCAGTGGGCTGATGGCAGCATCTGTGAGAAGCTGTGACTTCCTATTCAGTTGGGACATAAGCCACAAGATGGATACTGGTTGAAAATGGTTTCTGGGTGAAGAAAGATACACCTTCAGAGTTAGGTTTATCTCCTGCTATTGTAGAGAATTCAGCCCTATCCAGAGGGTATGCAGATATACTAAATGTCTCCCTGTGGGACTGTTGAAGGGTGCAGGCTTGGAGTTACTTCCCATCCTGCACAGTGCCCTGCCCCCACGATGCTTGTTCCAGCCCATTTGAAGAGGAGCAACACCTGAAGAAAGACGTCGTGTCCCCACAGGTTATGCCACAGGAAAGCACTTTACTGTAGCATAACTTTACATCTCCCTGTGTGCTTCCTCACCAGGTGAACTCGGTGTGCTGGGCCTCGCTGAATCACTTGGATTCCCATATTCTGTATCCTTTGGCAGAGGAAGAGGTTTGGTGGGCAGGCCACACCCTGATGTGGACCCGGGCATCTGTAAGCTTCATGACATGTCATCTTAGTGACCAGACGGCCAGGCCCTTGTGCACTTACATCTCACGTTTTAGAAAAAGGCAGCGTACCTGGCTAGAACACAAGGACATCCCGTGAAGCACAGAGAAGCAGCTGAGGTCCCATCGTGGCAGTTTCTCAAGATGACATTGATGTCATTGTGTGCCACACACTGTCTAGACCTTCATATCCATGTGTGGCACAAGATGGGAACTCAGGCAGTCTGGCTCCAGAGCCAGCCCACTCTACCACTGTGGCGTGTGACAGAGGCTCTGGGTTCACTACACAGACCCAGTATTCCTGCCGGAGAGCTAGTGCGGTAGCAGAGGAACAAAGCGGAAAGGGGAGGAAGCCCTGGGGAGGAAGCCTGGCTCCTCCTGAGGCCAGGCAGGAAAGCCACTAGTGGTCAGGAGGGCTGGGTCAGAGAGGGGGTTCCTTTGGCAGTGGACATGGGTCTGTGGGTTCTGGGTGTCAGGTCCCTGCCAGCAACAGCTTTATAGAGCACTAATCACAATAGTCTCTGCCTTCCTGAAGAGCAAGCAGAGTCACTTTGACGAGAGCACAGTAGTATAGTGTCGTGGTCCCTGGCCTCTGGGACCTTTGGGGGGCACATGACTTGATCCACCCAAAGCCACATGTTAATGACTCTTGGCCTCCATTCATTCTCATGTTAAATGTGTTCTAGGCTGGGTGCAGTGGCTCACACCGGCTCACACCAATAGTCCCAGCACTTTGAGAGGCTGGACTGAGGCGGGTAGATACCTGAGGTCAGGAGTTTGAGACCAGCCTGACCAACTCAGAGAAGCCCCGTCTCTACTAAGAATACAAAAAAATTAGCCAGTGTGGTGGTAGGTGCCTGTAATTCAAGCTATTCAGGGAGGCTGAGGCAAGAGAATCACTTGAACCTGGGAGGTGGAGGTTGCGGTAAGCCGAGATCGTGCCATTGCACTCCAACCTGGGCAACAAGAGTAAAACTCTGTCTGAAAAAAAGAAACTGTGCTCTGGAAACGACATGACCACTCATTGTATTTAACGCCTACTTCTTCAGTTGTGAGATTAACATTAGTTACCTCCTGTGAATGCACCTAGCAGTTTCTGACACATCATTGGTCCTTAACAAATAACTGAATCAGAGTCTTTAAAATTTTGTTTCACAGGAGTTTTTTGGGTTTTATTTAATTTTTTTTCAGAAAAGGGGTCTTTCTCTGTCACTCAGGCTGGAGTGCAGTGGTGCAGTCATAGCTTGCTGCAGCCTAGAACTCTGAGCTCAAGCGATCCTCCTGCCTCAGCCTCCCAAGTCACTGGGACTATTGGTATGCACCACCACACCCAGCTTACATTTCAAAGGGTTTTAAAGCCTAAAGTACATTAGCAACCTGATTATAAATTTATGTAAGGCACCATAGAAGCTGTGTGTGTTCTCTAAATTGAAATTTTTATGTGGCTTTCATTTGACGGGATTCAGTAGGCTGATGAGACTGACCACCTGTTACTGTGATGATCTAGAGGGCCAAAGAGGCCAAGCTCTGCAGAGAAAAACAAGAACCTCGTTCTCACTTCCAGTCTTTTAAAACAAGGACCGGGCGCGGTGGCTCACACCTATAATCCCAGCACTTGGTGGGACCAAGGTGGGTGGATCACGAGGTCAAGAGATCGATACCATCCTGGTCAACAAGAGTAAAACCCCGTCTCTACTAAAAATACAAAAATCATCTGGGCATGGTGGTGTTGTACACCTGTAGTCCCAGCTACTCAGGAGGCTGAGGCAGGAGAATTTCTTGAACCCGGGAGGCGGAGGTTGCAGTGAGCCGAGATCACCCCATTGCACTCCAGCCTGGGTAACAAGAGCGAAACTCTGTCTCAAAAAATTAATAATAAATAAATAAATAAATAAATAAATAGAACAGCATGGTGTTTTTATGTTTCTGTGGGCTAAGGAGGGGGAAGAAAAAAATCCGTGTAATTGGGCTTAAAGGGACAGATGGTCTGTTGTAGCTTCATCTGTGCCTTGTGTTTCTAGTGATTATGGGCTTTTGTGCTAAAGATTTATTTATTATTATTTTTTGAGACAGTTTCACTCTAGTCGGCAGGCTGGAGTACAGTGCCACGATCTCAGCTCACTGCAACCTCCTCCTCCCGGGTTGAAGTGTCTCCTGCCTCAGCCTCCCAAGTGGCTAGGACTACAGGCACCCACCACCACGCCCAGCTAATTTTGTATTTTTAGTGGAGACAGGGTTTCACCATGTTAGCCAGGCTAGTCTTGAACTCCTCATTTCAGATGATTCGCCCGCCTCAGCCTCCCAAAGTACTAGGATTACAGGCATGAGCCACCATGTCTGGCCTGTGCTAAAGACGTTTTGTGCTGCTTTGGAAGTTCAGAGAACTTTTTCCCATTAGAAAAATGATATCTTGTTCAGACCTGCACTCTGCATTTTCCCTGCAAGAGTGGTGGGAAGTTAGACGGAATTCTTTCTATTTCTACACTTACTGGGCCCTTAGTTACCCTGCGGCCTGTCAAAGGATTGAATCTTAGCCTGGCCCCATAAGTTTGAGTATAAATAAGCTGGGATTCAGCAACAGTAACTAAAGTGCACACCCCACTTTCTTCACTTCCTTGCCCTCCAGTCCCAGAAGCAAACTAAGTTGATTTGGCAACAGTGTTCTCATTTACAGTTTCAGCAGCCTCTGTCCTGGAGATACTTAACTTGGAGCTTAACACCCAAAACAGTATGTCACATACATGTCACATATTCAGATGGTCAGGAATGTTAGCTGGCCAGGCACTGTGGCCCACACCTGTAATCTCAGCGCTTTGGGAGGCCAAAGTCGGGGGATTGCTTGAGGCCAAGAGTTTGACCCAGCCTGGGCAATATAGCAAGACCTCCTCTCTACAAAAAAAAAAAAAAAAAAATTTCAATTAGCTGGGCATGGTGGTACATGCCTATAGTTCCAGGTACTCAGGAGGCTGAGGGAGGAGGATCAAAAAAAACCCAGGGTTCAAAACTGCAGTGAGCTGTGATCACACTACTGCACTCCAGCCAGGGCAAAAGAGAGAGACGACGTCTCTTAAAAAAAAGAGAGAGAGGCGGGCCGTGGTGGCTCACAACTGTAATCCCAGCACTTTGGGAAGCCGAGGTGGGTAGATTACCTGAGGTCAGGAGTTTGAGACCGGTCTGACCAACATGGTAAAACCCTGTCTCAAAAAGAAAAAAGAGAGAGAAAAATGACCGGGCGTGGTGGCTCATTTCCATAATCCCAGCACTTTGGGAGGCCAAGGCAGATCACTTGAAGTCAGGAGCTCGAGACCAGCCTGGCCAACATGGTGAAACCCTGTCACTACTAAAAATACAAAAATTAGCCAGACGTGGTAGCACACTCCTGTAATCACAGCTGCTAGGGAGGCTGAGGTGGAAGCTGCAGTGAGCCAAGACTGCACCACTGCACTCCAGCCTGAGTGACAGAGCAAGACCTCATTTCAAAAAAATATAGATAAATAAAAATTTTTAAGATTTTTAAAAGTTACCTGATTGCTTTTCAGGCGTTTACATTTTCCAGTGGGGAATGTGTGTGATCATTCAGACAACACCTGTCGAGCATATGCAGTGGCAAGGAGCTAGAGATAGGCAGCTTCACAGGTCATCAGTTCAGGAGGAGAGCCACGTGCAGGAAGGACTGTAGCAGCCTTCCTGGAGTGAGACCCACGAGGACAGGAAGAGGCCAGGGACTCCTAAATGAAGGAAGAGTTGGGAGAAAGCTTACTGTGTTTGGCAGCAGCTTGATATTGACAATGTCTCTGGCTAGGGAGGAGGTCCTTTCAAGACTGAATTTCACTCGGGGCTGGGGGATGTCCCAGGGGGTTGTGATTGTGGAGTCATTTTTGAAAATGATTCCTTTGGTGACATTTTTGGGGGCTAAACGGGTGAGAGCAAGTCCTCAGACAGAAGCTGCTGCAAGGCTAAGGGCAGCAGTGAGGGCGTAAACTGAGGCAGCAGGAGTGGGGGGTGGGCACCGAGGGGCAGGCGCAGGCTCTAGTGTGGGCATCCTGTGATAGGAGAAGGCCCAGGACAGACCTCTCAGAGAGGGGTGGGTTAAGGCTAAGGAGTGTGTAGTAATCGGGCTACATGGCCATAGGGCAGAACTGGAACGTTGCCATCAGATACAGAAACTAGGAGCTCACTGAAGGCTGTGGTGAGAATATTCCTCTGGGAAGGTGAGGGTCAGGCCTGGATTTCAGTGGAAGAAAGGCAAGGGAGTGAGAATGACTGTAGGCTCCTCTGGAGAGAAGTTTGGCTATGAGAGGGAAAGGTGAGGAACCACATCAGTCGGAAGACACACACGTAGACAGGAGTATAAAGGGGCAGTTCAGAGAGGGAAAGCCAATGACCGATCATGTGAACAGAGACACACACATGTAGTCAGGGAAATGCAAACTGAAATAGCCGTGAGGTATCACCTTGTATCCGCTCAGATAAGCAGAAATTTAAAGGGCTGGTAGTGAGTTATTCTGTGCAATGCATTTCTGTTTTTGTTTTTTATGAATGCTGCGTTATATTGTTTATTGACAAATTATGTAGTGAAAATACAGAATGGCTTAGAAGAACTTACACCAATTTGAGAAGAGCAGTTCTCTCTGGGCAGAGGATGGAGAATTGCCCTAGAGAGGGATCAGAGAGGGCTTTTTGTTTTTTTTGTTGTATTTTATTTTTGAGACATGGTCTTACTCTGTCACTCAGGCTGGGATGCAGTCACGTGATCACAGCTCCCCACAGCCTCAACTTCCGAGGCTCAAGCAATCCTCCCACCTCAGCCTCCCAAGCAGCTGGCACTGCAGGCACACACCACAACACCCAACTGGTTTTTGTATTTTTTTGTAGAGACAGGGTTTTGCCATGTTTCCCAGGCTGGTGTCAAACTCCTGGGCTCAAGTGATCCTCCCGCCTCAGCTTCCCAAAGTGCCGGGATTACATAGGCAGGAGCCGCCACACCCAGCTTTGAACTGTATCTGATTTTTTTTGCCCTTTAAAAAAATTCTGAAGCTAAATGTGGACAGTGTGAACGCATATTCCATCTGGACGTTGGGTTACTCTGTCTTGCTTTGTGCTGTATAACCTTCCGAAGGGTAAATGTCCATGCTTCCTCCCAGAGGGAGCCTTGTGCTTGACTGTCCTTAACAGCTTTTTCCAGGCTGTGCCTCATGGGACTCGCAGAGACTCCAGGCTGTGCCACCCTGCTCCCAGCATCACTGTTTGTCAATAGTCACCCAGGTACAGGGTTTTCTTCCTTTGAAGAAACCTGTCCTCTGCCTCCCGAGAGCTGTGTGGGGATGGTTAGAGAGGGGGGTGGGGCCACTGCAGAAGCACTGTGGGAGGATGCCCTAAGCCTGTCCCAGGGTGAGTACCAGAAGTAAGTGCTTTTTTACAGCATCTGCCCCGTTTTACCCATTTTGGGCCATTTCAGTCATTTCAGCAGCCAGGGTGGGCTTAATGCGCATGTAAACCAAGGTGAGATCAGAACAGATTTGGATGCCTGTGCACATCTTTCAGAAAACACCTCTGGAGCTCCTGCATGACAGGTGCTATCAGGGATACTTGATATTCAGCCCGGATTAAGGCAGCTGGATGCCTCCTTCCTGACAGTATTCTGGATATATCACATTTTCAATCTATCAGAAAATTAGGATCAATAACACAAGGGTGAGGGGCCTCTTAAGAGTGTGGGCTTCAGGCAGACCTGGCACGAATTGCAGCTCCGCCCCTTGCCAACTTGAATGGAATATTGAACCTCTGAAGTGGACAAGGCCTTCCCAGTCTGCATCCTTGGAGAGTTAAATGAGGTCACACACACTCAGCCCAGTGCCTGGTGTTTCACTGCACAGCAAGCTTATGAGGCAGGAGTGTGTCTTACCAGCATTTTACAGACAAGGAAACTGAGACAGAGAGCTTCAGAATTTGCCTTACAAAAGTAACTTTTAGTGTCAGAAGTCAGGCTCGCAGTACCCTTTGGGAAGGTAGTAATTGGGAAAGGACATGAGGGAGGCCTCTGGGATACTGGATTGTTTTTTTTTTTTTTTTTTTTTAAGATGGGGTTTCACCATGTTGGTCAGGCTGGTCTGTTTTATTTTTTAACCTGGGTGATGGTTACAGGGCTATAGTTTGTGATGACTCAATGAACTCTGTCCTTACAATCTGTACATTCTATCAGTGTAAAAGTTTATTTTAAATATTTTGGCGAAGCACAGTGGCTCATGCCTGTAATCCCAACACTTTGGGAGACCAAGAAAATTACTTGAGCCCAGGAGTTCAAGACCAGTCTGAGCAACATAGCAAGACTCCAGTCTCTACAAAAAACAAATAAGCGGTTGTGTGGTGGCTCACACCTGTGGTCCCAGTTACTTTGGGAGGCTGAGATGGAAGGATTGCTTGATCCTGGGAGGATGAGGATGCATTGAGCCATGATCACGCCACTGCACTCCAGACTGGGCAAAAGAACAAGACCCTGTCTCAAAAAACAAATGTATGTATATACACATATATGTATACACATGCACGCGCGCGCGCACACACACACACACACACACTGCTTGAGATCACATAGCTGATAGGTGTTGGAGGATTGGAACCACCTAACCTGCAACAGCGTACTACCTCCTGGATTATCAGTAGTATTAGTACTGCGAACACAACTACTTAGAATGTTACATACATTCACTTTCAGAATGACCGCTTGCGAGCCAGGCATCCCAGCTGAGTCTCCCTCTCTTGCAACCACAAAACCCAGAATAGGGCCGAAGGGATAGACCCTCTGAGCAGCGATGCCATATATGAATGTTTGCGAACCCGGTGGTCCCTGGCCCGCCTAAAGGGTAGCCTCACTTTACATTCTCCAATCTCTTAGCAGGAATAGACCGGCCTGGCATGCTCTGCAGCTTCCGGATCCCTGGTGCCTGGTCCTGTGCCTGGTCCCTGAATATCAAAGCAAATAACTGCTTCAGTACAGGTGAGCCGGGCTCCCCAGGTGCCCAGAGATTTAACAGGCCTCAAAACCCCATCCAGCTGTCACTCTCCCTAGCCTGTGTGTGACACAATCTCACCAGCCCATCTGTGTCTCCACCAGGCTTGTCTCGGCGCGTCCTGTTGACCAACGTCGTGACGGGACACCGGCAGTCCTTTGGGACCAGCAGTGACGTCTTGGCCCAGCAGTTTGCTCTCATGGTTGGTTGGATTGGGACAGGCAGAATAAAGTTTGCCCCAGGTGGAAATGTGGCAGATTGAAATTGGACTCCTCTGTGTGCCATCTAGTCCTCCTTGACAGGGAAAAAGAGCATCAGAAAGGATCAGTGGGTTCCTCTGTAAGTGTGTCTGAGCCGAGTGAAAGTTGGCTGATCCTGGAAGTCTGGCCTGAGTCACTCTAAAGAGCTTCTCGTGGAGAAGAATTGTGAGCAGTTTTTGGGTACTTGGATTTACCCACCAGGACAAACCATTTTTAAAATGTATACCCTAAATACCAATTCATACATACACAGCTCTCAAGTTACATATTTTATAAATTTAAAAAATCAGGCCAGGCACAGTGGCTCACGCCTATAATCCCAGCGCGTTGGGAGGCCAAGGTGGGTGCATCACGAGGTCAGGGTTTGAGACCAGCCTGGCAAACATGGTGAAACCCCCTCTCTACTAAAAATACAAAAATTGGGCCGGGCGCGGTGGCTCACGTCTGTAATCCCAGCACTTTGGGAGGCCGAGGCGAGTGGATCACGAAGTCAAGAGATCGAGACCATCCTGGTCAACATGGTGAAATCCCGTCTCTACTAAAAATAAATAAATTAGCTAGGCATGGTGGCACATGCCTGTAATCCCAGCTACGCAGGAGGCTGAGGCAGGAGAATCGCCTGAACCCAGGAGGTGGAGGTTGCGGTGAGCCGAGATGGTGTCATTGCACTCTAGCCTGGGTAACAAGAGCGAAACTGCGTCTCAAAAACAAAAAACTACAAAAATTAGATGGACACAGTGGCAGGCGCCTGTAATCCCAAGTACTTGGGAGGCTGAGACAGGAGAATTGCTTGAACCCGGGAGGTGGAGGTTGGAGTGAGCCGAGATCATGCCACTGCACTCCAGCCTGGGTGACAGAGCAAGACTCGGTCTCAAAAAAAAAAAAAAAAAAAAAATCAAAATTCTGGTTATTAATATAATTTAAAGACTTTCCTCTAGAAAATGCCATCTTTCCTTAAAAGTGAAGGAATCTGCTAACCTTTTTTTGGTGTAGACGGGGATGCCATCTCTGACTGGGACTTCAGAGAGAAAGGCCAAAGGGGAGAGTGCAGGGGGCAGCTCCTAGGACCTCCATGCTACCCATGAGGAGGACACATGGGGTCTGGTTCTTCTATCCACTAACAAGGAATCATCTTCCCTTCCAATTCCATTGAGACCCAAACCCTGACCAGCACGTGCCTAATCACGCCATCTGACCCAGGGGCTTGAAGAGGGGTTGTATCGGGAGGACCTGCCCTGCCCAGCCTCAGAGGGAGGTCATGATGGCCGCACACCGAGCAGTCCCTCTTTCCACAGACTCCTCTGCTGTTTAATGGCTGCCGCTCTGGGGAGATCTTTGCCATTGATCTGCGTTGTGGAAATCAAGGCAAGGGGTGGAAGGCCACTCGTCTGTTTCATGACTCAGCAGTGACCTCTGTGCGGATTGTCCAAGACGAGCAATGCCTGATGGCGTCAGACATGGCTGGAAAGGTAGGGGAACATGGAGCCCTGCCAGGTGAAGGGGTTCTGCTGAGGAGGTCCTCATACCAAGATCCCAGTCGGGAAGGTAGCTGAAGACCTAGGGATTTGTAAGCCCTACATGGGGACAGCTTTGCTGCCCATGTGAGCCTAATCTGGACTAGAGAAAAGTGAAAAGGAGTCTGTGGTTATGTGCCTTTTTTTTTTTTTTTTTTTGGGACAGTTTCACTCTTCTTACCCAGGCTGGAGTGCAATGACCTAACCGCAACCTCCGCCTCCTGAGTTCAAGCGATTTGCCTTCCTAGAAGCTGGGATTATAGGTGTATGCCATCACGCCTGGCTTATGTTATGTTATGTTATGATTTATTTATTTATTTATTTGAGACAGAGTCTCGCTCTGTTGCCAGGCACCAGGCTGGAGTGCAGTGACACGATCTCGGCTCACTGCAGCCTGTCCCTACCCGGTTCAAGCAATTCTTTTGCCTCAGCCTCCCAAGTAGCTGGTACTACAGGCGCACACCACCACGCCCAGCCAAGTTTTGTATTTTTAGTAGAGATGGGGTTTCACCATGTTGGCCAGGATGGTCTCAATCTCTTGACCTTGTGATCCGCCCGCCTTGACCTCTCAAAGTGCTGGGATTACAGGTCTGAGCCACTGCGCCCAGCAGTTTTATATATTCAGTAGACTCGGGATTTCTCCAGTCTAGTCTCAAACTCCCTACTTCAGGTGATCTGCCCAACTCAGCCTCCCAGTGTTGGGATTACAGGTGTGAGCCACTGCGCCCAGCCTGGTTACGTGCTTTTGATGGACTTCAAGGCTCAGGAATTCAAGATGGATATCTTCATGACCCGCACAAACCACTGGAGACCATCTTGCCTTCCTGGCTTTACACTTGGGGTCCACTGATGGGTCCTCCTAGCCCCTCCCTGATGGCCCCTCGTGCTTCTTTCCACAGATCAAGCTGTGGGACCTGAGGACCACTAAGTGCATAAGGCAGTATAAAGGCCACGTGAACGAGTACGCCTACCTGCCCCTGCATGTGCATGAGGAAGAAGGAATCCTGATGGCAGGTACTTGAGGAAGGAAGGGGAAGTTCCATCCCATCAAATACTGTCTCTGAGGGACGATCCCAGCAAATTGGGCACCAGAGGGAAAAGTTACCCCAAAACAGAAGTGAATCAAGGGGAGTATGGACAGTTTTGTGTCGGGACTAGGAGGGAAGTAGAATTGGATGTATTAGTAATCAGCAGTATAAATAAATGTCCACCAGGTGGACGGCCTCATCCCATGTCAGTGGGCAAACATCACTTCAGAAACAGGCAGGAGAGGTGCTAGGGAGCCTGGGTTTGGAGTTCAAGTCGATTTCATCAGACTAGCAATATCCCACCATCTATTATCTTATCCAGAAACCTGGCTCCCTGCTCTCTACTCACATTTCCACCAGAGGATGCTAAGAAGTTATGGTCATTATAAAGATTCTTGGCCCTGGCCAGGCATGGTGGCACACACCTGTAATCCCAGCACATTGGGAGGCTGAGGTGGACGGATCACAAGGTCAGGAGATCGAGACCATCCAGGCCAACCATCCAGGGTTTCAAATGGTGAAACCCCATTTCTACTACAAATACAAAAGTTAGGCCGGGTGCGGTGGCTCACGCCTATAATCCCAGCACTTTGGGAGGCTGAGGCGGGTGGATCCCAAGGTCAGGAGTTCGAGATCATCCTGGTCAACAAGGTGAAACCCCGTCTCTACTAAAAATACAAAAATTAGCTGGGCATGGTGGTGCGCGCCTGTACTCCCAGCTACTCGGGAGGCTGAGGCAGGAGAATTGCTTGAACCCAGGAGGCGGAGGTTGCAGTGAGTCGAGATCGTGCCATTGCACTTCAGGCTGGGTAACAACAGCAAAACTCTGTCTCAGACAAACAGAGAAAACAATGGAAATGTTAGCTGGGTGTGATGGCACGTGCCTATAATCCCAGCTACTCCAGAGGCTGAGGCAGGAGAATCGCTTGAACCAGGGAATCAGAGGTTGCAGTGAGCCAAGATTGTGCCACTGTAGTCCAGCCTGTCGACAGAGCGAGAAAGAATTCTTGGCCCCTTTACAACCATCTCTGTGGCTCCATGATCTGTAGATTAGGAGCAGCTATCCAGCTGCTCCTGGGAAGGAGTTACCAGTTGATTACATATGATACTGCCTATACATAATCAGACAGTGTGCAAGCTCAGGGTTTCACATTGAAGCAGAGCCCCTGACTGCAGACTATGTTCTCAGTCTTTGTGAGTCATCACCTTTACTGGTATTCATTTAGAAAGGGCTTATCCCCGTAGAACATTTTTGTGGCTAGGAAGCATCACTTTATGAGAACTTTCTTAGACGTATTTACTATTCTTATCACACCAGCACTTCGCTTCCTTTTTAAGTCGATTTTTCACCCATTTTGACCACAGAAGAGCTTCTGCAAGCTGGATGATAAAGAGAGCTCAGCCTTGCTGAGAAGCAGATGCAGGTAGTTGCCGGCTGCAGTAATAAACTACAGCCGGGATTCAGCTTCAGCCAAGGTAGTATTTCCGGTCTTAGAGTCACGCAAGTGGTCAAAATCACAAATGTGAAATCCATGGCTGCCCGAGGCCTGTCCTCTTCTCCTGCTGAAGGTCTCTAGTAGTGTGTGTCATGTTTCTGGGCTGCCGTAACCCATGGTGTTGTGTGTCACAGTTCTCGGAACTGGAGCCCTGAAGACTTAAACCGCTCTTCGGAACTGAACCATTAAACCAGAAAGAGCTCTGGGAGGAGTTGCTAACCTAGTCCATCTCCAGGATTTAATCAATTTGACAGGGCTTGTTACTATATCATGGAAAGGAAATCAGGCCAAGCATGGTAGCTGTAATTACAGCACTTAGGGGGCTTGAGGCCAGGTGTTTAAGACCAGCTGGGGCAACATAGCAAGACCCCATCTCAAAAAAAAAATTTGCCAGGCATGCTGGCACACACTCGTAGTCCCAGTGAACTCAGGAGGCTGAGGCAGAAGGATGTCTTGGGCCCACGAGTTCACGGCTGCAGGAAGCCCTGATCGCACCACTACATTCCAGCCTGGGCGACAGAGCAAGACCTTGTCTCTAAAAAATGGGGGAAATCAGTTGCATGTTACCTGGACCAGGTGGGCTGTGCCCACAGTTGAACATTCCTTGACATCAAGAGCAGCAGAATTGGCCAGGCATGGTGGCTCACGCCTGTAATCCCAGCACTTTGGGAGGCCGAGGCAGGTGGATCACGAGGTCGGGAGTTCGCGACCAGCCTGAACAACATGGTCAGACCCCCGTCTCTACTAAAAATACAAAAGTTAGCTGGGTGTGGTGGCTCATGCCTGTAATCCCAGCTACTCAGGAGGCTGAGGCAGGAGAATCACTTGAACCCCGGAGACGGAGGCTGCAGTGAGCCAAGATCACGCCACTGCACTCCAGCGTAGACCACAGAGCAAGACTGTCTCAGAACAAAAATGAGCAGCAGAATCCCCAGCCATTAGCCAGGATACCTCTGAGCCACTCATGGCGTCACGTAGCCAACCAGAACATCTTCTCATTGTTCTAGCCAAGTAGGGTGATTGCATTATCTGTAGAAATACTGTCCATTAATGAGTTTGTGTTACGGCTCACCTGAAATCACAGCCCTAAGGAACCTTGAGAAGCCACATCCGGATGTAGGTAAGTTTCCTTTGCAATCTCTCACTAGCCTGCCATGTGTCTTTCCTCTTTCCTAGTGGGCCAGGACTGCTACACGAGAATCTGGAGCCTCCATGATGCCCACCTACTCAGAACCATACCCTCCCCATACCCTGCCTCCAAGGCTGACATTCCCAGTGTGGCCTTCTCATCGAGGCTGGGGGGCTCCCGGGGTGCACCAGGGCTGCTCATGGCTGTCGGGCAGGACCTTTACTGCTATTCCTACAGCTAATTCTGCAGGGTGCAGCCCAGAGGCATGTGGGTTTGACCTGCGGGAGTCAAGAGTAGCTTTTAACTGCGTCTAATGAGGACATTTTCAGTGGCACTCAGTGTACACAGATCCCATCCTCTGGCTGCTAGGGGAAAAGTGCCGAATATTCCGTGTGGAGACACTCAGGAAAGTGATTTCAGTTCAATTACTGGCTCAGAGAGCCTGGAAGTCCTTTTCATAAAAGGAACTTATTTCCTTTTCTTGTTGAATTCTTAGAACTTAGTTAACCCTCCCTGCCTTTTCTTAACCAAAAAGACTTTTCTAAGGATGGAAGATTGGCCAAAACTGAAATTAAAGCTTCTTCCACCAAAAGCCCTTTGGAGAAGCCCAGTGATGAGACCGGTGAGATGGTTTGACTCGCCGGTGCCTGGTCCCAGGAAGACCTGCATCTGTACTTGGGGAAGCCAGCAGGAGAGGAGGGGAGGTTACTTCACTGAGCCTCTGCAGAAATATGGAAGGCTGGAGTTTGGAATCCTTGAACTTGGCCTTCTCAAATTCAACGGCAGATGACTGGGATTCTTCTGTTATTATCCAAAGGTGTGGGCAGGAAAGGCAGATCTTCTTACATACTGGAAGTTTTAAACAGTCTTTAGTATGCCTTTGTTGAGGTACCTTCCAGAATGTTAGAAACCAGCAGCTCTGGTTTCTATTATGGTGACTTGAACGTCAGATTTAGAAAGCCCAGTGTCAAGGAAAATTGGCTTTGACTTTGTAATCTAGGAGCAATGGTTTGTGAGATGTTTATTCCGTGTTAAAACGCCTGTTTTTCTACCAAACAATAAACCAAGAAAAGAATCATGGTGTGGCATGCGCTTCTGTTAATGACTTAGCAGATCATGAAGCCTGGGCTGCTGGGACCGGCTTTCGTAGTCTTGCTGGGGAGCTTCCCTGGGCCCCTCTGGACCCACTCTGCCCTCATCATCTCTCCATCTCTACTTTGCTCTGGACTCGCTCAGGATTCATGGCTCCCAGCAGCCAGGTAGGTTCAGCCAGTGGGAAGCAGCAGCAGGAACACACAGGGCAACAGGAGAGGGAGGGGATCACTGGTTCCCCGGCTTCCTTCTAGCTGGTCCGTGGGGACCTATAACCAAAGACCACTGCTTCTATTGGAAAGCACTCAGAGCTGGGTTCCAACAACTGCTCTCCATTTGTCCCTTCAGACGTACACCTGGTCCTCACACCTCACTGTTGCCAGCCCTAGGATGCCTCACTAGGCAGACTCAGTTACCCACCTGAATGTTCCATACGTTTCCTGCCAGTACCCTGACTAATACAATGTATTCTATAGAGAACCAATTTTTTTTTTGAGACCGAGTTTTGCTCTCGTTGCCCAGGTTGGAGTTCAATGGCCATATATCCACTCACTACAACCTTCGCCTCCCGGGTTCAACCAAGTCTTCTGCCTCAGCCTCCCCAGTGGCTGGGCCTGGCTAATTTTGTATTTTTAGTAGAAACAGGGTTTCTCCATGTTGGTCAGACTTGTCTGGAACTCCCCACCTCAGGTGATCTACCCTCCTCTGCCTCCCAAAGTGCTGAGACTATAGGCGTGAGCCACCACACCCAGCAATTTTTTTTTTTTGAGGCAGAGTCTTCTGTTACCCTGGCTGAAGTGCAGTGGCATGATTTTCGCTTACTGCAACCTCCACCTTCCATGTTCAAGCCATCCTTCCACTTCAGCCTCTTGAGTAGCTGGGACTACAGGCATGAGCCACCACACCCAGCATGGACTCCTGTAATTTTATGACAGAAGGAACCAGAGTCTGGGGAGGGAAAAAGGAATAACCTGAGTTTTGAAAATAATATGATGTACACATTTTAAAAAGGTTTAATTTTCTTTGTTGAGACAGAGTCCCACTCTGTCACCCTGGCTGCAAGTGCAGTGGCACAATCACAGCTCCAAATGCAGCTTGGCCAAAATGTGAAACCCTGTCTCTACTAAAAATATTCAAAAGCCGGGCATGGTGGCACATGCCTGTAATCCCAGCTATTCATGAGGCTGAGGCAGGAGAAGCGCTTGTACCCAGGAGGTGGAGGTTGCAGTGATCCAAGATGGCAACATTGCACTCCAGCCTAGGAATAGTGAGACCCTGTCTCAAGAAACAAAACTCACAGCAACACTCCTTTTACTAATGGGGAAACCGAGGCCCAGAAAAGCTGTGTAATTGGCCCATTAATGGTTAAGCTGGAGTTAGAACCCAGCCTGTCTGGAAGCAGAGACAGAGCCTTCAGCTGCTAAGCTCCACTGCCCCTGCCTAAGGGCCAATAGGTTTTCTTGATTTGTTTCGCTTTTTCTTTTCTTTTGTTTTCTTTTGTGACAGAGTTTCCCTCTTGTTATCCAGACTGGAGTGTAATGGCACAATCTCGGCTCACTGCAACCTCCACCTCCTGCTTCAAGTGATTCTTCTGCCTCAGGCTCCTGAGTGGCTGGGACTACAAGTGTGCACCACCACGCCCAGCTAATTTTTGCATTTTTAGTAGAGACGGGGTTTCACTATGTTGACCAGGTCTCAATCTCTTGACTTGGTGATCTGCCCACCTCGACCTCCCAAAGTGCTGGGATTGCAGGCGTGAGCCGCTGCACCTGGCCTTTTTTGTATTTTTAGTAGAGATGGGGTTTTGCCATGTTGGTTAGGCTGGTCTTGAACTCCCGACCTCAGGTGATCCGCCCGCTTCAGTCTCCAAAACTGCTCTGATTACAGGCCTGAGCCACAATACCTGGCCCAGTTCTTAAACATGTTTAACCTATCTGCCCCAGTTACCTATGGGTCTGACCTCTTCCCTCTCCCCGCAGCAAACTCCAGGGCAGATTGCACTGTGCCCCCCTCAGCATTGTGGCTGACAGTCTTCTATATTCCTTTCCCCACTTTCAGGATCATGGCGGTACAGGAAGGGATAGCTAGAGAGTAGATTACATGCACAACTTTGGGCAAGGACAGATACCTCGACAGGAGAAATTGGACCGGGACAGGCAAGTGCTGCCTCCATTTCAAGCCTCATCGTGGTTCTTCGGCCATAATGAAGCCTGGCTGAGGGCAAGATGCCAAGGGACGACATCCTTTCAGCTTCTCTTCACACACACGAGCAGATGGTGCCACGGTGCTCCCTAATACGAGTTAATAAGAACCTACTGTTGGTCAGGCCCCCTGAATTTTTCTTTTTTTTTTGAGACATGGTCTCAACCTTTTCCCCAGCCTGGATTGCATGAATTGCAGTAGCACAATTCCTACTCACTGCAGTCTTGACCTCCTGGGCTTGAGCAATCCTCCCACCTCAGCCTCCTGATAAGCTGGGCCAACAGGTGTGCACCGCTACACTCAGTTAATTGTTTATTTTTTGTAGAGATGGGGTTTCCCTATGTTGCCCAGGTTGGTCTTGAACTCCTAGGCTCCAGTGATCTGGCCTCGGCTCTGGAAGTGCTGGCATTACAGATATGAGCCATTTGTGAGGCACTTTTCACCCTCACACTAACCCCATGGCACAGCTGGGGAAACAAGTGTCTTGAGTTAAAGTGATTTGGCAAGAAGGGCTGACCTGGAATTAAGATTCGCTCTTCCTAGTAGGGCATGGTGGCTCACGCCTGTAATCCCAACACTTGGGAAGGCTGAGGTGGGCGGATCACCAGAGGTCGGGAGTTCGAGACCAACTTGGCCAACATGGCGAAACCCCGTCTCTACTAAAAATACAAAAATTAGCCAGGTGTGGTGGAGGGCACCTGTGATCTCAAGTACACAAGAAGCTGAGGCAGGAGGATCACTTGAACCTGGGAGGCAGAGGTTGCAGTGAGCTGAGATCGTACCACTGCACATTCCAGCCTGGGCAACAGAGCAAAGCTCCGTCTCAACAACAACAACAACAACAAAAAGATTCTATTCTTCCCAACTCTGAAGCCCCTGCTCCCCTCACGGCGGCATCCTGCACTTTTTCCAGGCCCAGGTTAACAACAACGGGGAAGAGGTGAGAGATTTTTCTAACAGGGTAAACCCTCCTCCCCGCCCAACTCCACCCTCCTGGGCTGCTCTTCTAGTCACATGATCCTTTGCCCCATTTGACCCAGTTGATCTTGAGCTCATCCACTTTTTCCACATGGCTCAGAGGCAAGGGTGACATTTTTCTCATTTATTGTGGGAGAAAAGCAAGCTCTGCCAAGCCCAGAGTTTCTGGTCTCTCCTGTCCCAACACAAACCATTCATTCACAGTCTTCCTGCAATTATTCCTGGTGCTGGGTTTTATTTCTAGGAAGCCTTCTGTCCCTCAGCCTCACCAGCCCTTTGCTTTTCAGCCTAGAAGCTCAGGCCATTTGAGGTTTGCATGTTCGGCTGTGGGCATGGGGAATGCAGTGACTACACCTGGTTGGCATCCCATACCACAGCCCGGGTAGTGGGGAGGCCAAGAAGTGGGCTGAATACAGGCTCAGGCCTCTCTCTCCTTGCCCCCAAAGGCATTCTCTCCAGCAGGTGACTGGGCGTGACCACTGCAGTGCTGGTCTGAAACCAGTCAGTGGGTTCAATGGGAGGGTCGGCTGCCGCCGGAACACCCCAGCCCTCTGTCGGAGCACGTCCGTCTTTGGCGAGGTCACCCACTTCTCTCTGTTCTAAGAGCATCTCTTCCCTTCATAGCCCTCAACCTGAATTTCTAAGACAGATGTTTAGATGAACTCTCAATGGTAGCTTACATTTTAAAAATGTATTTGTATCTCCAAGGGTGCTGTTTCCTCCCTGAGATTGGAGCAAGGAGCCAGCTCTACCCTCAGCTTCTGTTCCCCCTGGAGAGGAGGTGAGAAGAGGAAGGGCTTCTCAGGCCTCCGCCCTTGCACTCCATACCAAGGAGTGCCAGGTTTGAAAGGAGAGGCTTCAGTTCCCCCCTGCTAGGGGGATACCAAGGAGCCACATTACTCAACCTCAATAAAGCACTTCCACAGTTATCAGCAGGGCCCCAGGTCAGCGCTGGCTATTTCCATCAAGTACAGAGCAAAGGCCAAGCTTACACCTGCAATCCTAGCACTTTGGGAGGCCGAGATGGGAGGATTGCTTGAGCTCAGCCTGGTGGATCATTTGAGACCAGCCTGGGCAACACAAGGAAACCCCGTCTTTACAAGACACACACACACATACAGAAAAAGAGAGTGTGTGTGTCTCTGTTAGGCCAGGGTGAAGTGCAGTGGTGTGATCTCGCCTTACCGCAACCTCTGCTTCCTGGGGTTCAAGTAGTTTTCCTTCCTCACTCCCTACTAGCTGGGATTACAGGTGCCTGACACCACACACAGCTAATTTTTTTGTATTTCTAGTGGAGATGGGGTTTCACCACATTGGACAGGCTGGTCTCGAACTCCTGACCTCTCCTCGGCCTCCCAAAGTGCTGGGATTACAGGTGTGAGCCACCATGTCCAGCTCAGGATGTCCTTTTTCAAGTATTTCCTCTCAGTTTATTAGTGCCCAAGGGAAAAGCCAAAGCAGGTGATAGATAATAAAGAAGGTGGGGCTTTAGAACACATAGCGTGTCAGAACTCTAGTGTGAGTGGAACGTGATCTATTGAGTCACCATAAGTAGCCCAGAAAGGAGCTCCTGATAGGTGAAGGGGGTATAGCTCAGTGGAAGAGCATTTGACTGCAGATCAGGAGGTCCCTGGTTCAAATCCAGGTGAGGCCTTTGACTGCAGATCAAGAGGTCCCCGGTTCAAATCCGGGTGCCCCCTTCCCGGGTGTTTTCTCACTGCCGTTTATTTTCTATTTTTAATTTTATTTATTTATTTATTTTTGAGACAGAGTATCGCTGTTGTTACCCAGAGTGGAGTGCAATGGCGCGATCTCACCTCACCGCGACCTCCGCCTCCTGGGTTCAGGCAATTCTCCCGCCTCAGCCTCCTGAGTAGCTGGGACTACATGCATGCGCCACCAGGCCCAGCTAATTTTTCTATTTTTAGTAGAGACGGGGTTTCACCATGTTGACCAGGATGGTCTCGATCTCTTGACCTCGTGATCCACCCACCTCGGCCTCCTAAAGTGCTGGGATTATAGGCGTGAGCCACAGCACCCGGCCTCTCACTTCCATTTAAAAGGAAATGCTGTGACTCACAGTGTCACCACAAAAGATTAAGGAACTTTTAACGTTCCTCCCATGTTCCAGCTGACCACTAGGACAAAAAGCCCCTTTAGGACCTCCTTTGTCTTCAATTAAGACCAAGTCCTAGCCAGGCATGGTGGCTCATGCCTGTAATCCAAGCACTTTGGGCGGGCAAAGCAGGGGATCCTCAGGTCAGCAGATCAAGACCATCCTGGCCAGCATGGTGAAACTCCAACTCTACTAAGAATACAAAAAAAAAAAAAAGAAAATTAAATCTCTGAGGAAATTCTAAATCTGTAAGTCTGAGAGCTGTGAATGCAATTTGGCTATCAGGTATATGTCAGTGTATATATAAAAATGTTTCACCGGGCGCCGTGGCTCACGCCTGTAATCCCAGCATTTTGGGAGGCCGAGGCGAGCAGATCACAAGGTCAAGAGATTCAGACCATCGTGGTCAACATGGTGAAACCCCATCTCTACTAAAAATACAAAAATTCACCGGGTGTGGTTGGTGCACTGTAATCCCAGCTACTTGGGAGGCTGTGGCAGAACTGCTTGAACCCAGGAGGCGGAGGCTGCAGTGAGATGAGATCATGCCACTGTACTCAAGCCTGGGTGACAGAGACTCCAGGCACAATGGCTCATGCCTGTAATCCCAGCATTTTGGGAGGCCAAGGCAGGCAGACCACGAGGTGAAGAGATCGAGACCATCTGGCTAAAATAGTGAAATCCCATCTCTACAAAAATACAAAAATTAGCTAAGCGTGCTGGCGCCCACCTGTAGTTCCAACTACTCAGGATGCTGAGGCAGGAGAATTGCTTGAACCTGGGAGGTGGAGCTTGCAGTGAGCCAAGATCGTGCCACTGTACTCCAGCCTGGCACCTGGTGACAGAACCAGACTGTCTCAAAGAAAGGCACAAACTCTTTGATGACATCCTTTGCCGTGGTCCTTCACCGCTACACAATTACAACCACTTTACAGGGTTTTCCCTCTGTCAGTTTTACTGTGGCCCATCCCTTCCCATAGTTTCTTGTTATCAACCTTAATTAGGGTGATCTGGTGTTCAGCACCAAGGGCCTTCACCAGCCACATAGGCAGGCTCATCGCAGTTGGGGGCAGCACACAAGGATGGGCCCAGTGCTTGTCTAAGATTTGACAGCTTCTTGAATTCCACGTGCCAAGCTATCGTGGATGAGGGTGGGCCTTCAGGACCTCTTGTAAAGCAGTATTAAGGTCCTTGACACCTCCAGCAGTCATGCTTTCCTGGGCCTTGCAGCAGGTTACGGGTGAAGCTGATTCTTGAACTCACCTGAGCCTCTGCCTCCACTACTCAGTGGCGGTGGGGAAAGAGCAGAAGCTTGTTTTTCATTAACAGTCACTGCACCTAAAATGTGCTCTAGGTTCCTTGAAAAAGGGTTAAACTTGGCCAAGAAGTTGATAAAGCATTTCAACCAGTTTGCTTGTTACCAATAATGTCATAAAAAGTAATATATCATCATCTCCAAGTATTTTTCCTTTTTTTTGGACAAGGTCTCACTCTGTTGCCCAGGCTAGAGTACAGCGGGTGTGATCTTGGCTCACTGCAGTGGCAGCCTTCACCTCCCAGGCTCAAACAGTCCTCCCACCTCAGCCTCCTGAGTAGCTGGGATTACAGGTGTGTACCACCTCACCTGGCTTTTGAGGTTAAATGGTTTCTTTTTATGTAGAGATGGGATTTTGCCATGTTGCTCCGGTTTGTCTAGAACTCACTTTGGCCTCCCAAAGCACTGGGATTACAGGTGTGTGCCTGGCCTTGAAGGGTTTTCATTTTGCCCTACTCCCCAGGTGACAATGAAAGAGAGCGAATGGGCAGGTGATTGTGACAGCAGCACTGAGCTGTGATAGACCCCTTGCTAACTAGCCCGGTGTCTGCCTGCTTATAGCCTTCTAGAGATGACGATCAATGGCACACACTGGTTACCAAAAATGCCCACAAATACTGGCCAGGTGAGGTGACTCATGCCTGTAATCCCAGCGCTTTGGAAGGCCAGGGTGGGCAGATCACTAGAGGTCAGGATTCCTGGCCAACATGGTGAAACCCCGTCTCTACTGAAAATACAGAAATTAAAATACGGGAAGAAAGAGAGCAGTTAGACGTGCTCAGATTTTGTACAGTAACTAAAACATCCTATTCATGATAAGAATTACAGATTACGACTGTAGGTTCCATTGTCTCTCCGTAATAATGGTAGGGCTGAAGTACTAAATGCAAATATAACTGCAACATTAGCATTCAATCAATTATTATTATTATTTTTGAGATGGAGTTTCACTGTTGTTACCCAGATTGGAGTGCAATGGCACCATCTCGGCTTACTGCAACCTCCACCTTCTGGGTTCAAGCAATGCTCTGGTCTCAGCCTTCCGAATAACTGGGACTGCAGGCGTGCACCACCATGCCCAGCTAATATTTGTATTTTTTAGTAGAGACGGGGTTTCACCTTGTTGACCAGAATGGTCTCTATCTCTTGATCTTGTGATCCACTCACCTCGGCCTCCTAATATTTGTATTTTTTAGTAGAGATGGGGTTTCACCTTGTTGACCAGAATGGTCTCTATCTCTTGATCTTGTGATCCACCCACCTCGGCCTCCCAAAGTGCTGGGATTATAGGCGTGAGCCACCATTCCTGGCCCTATTCAAAATTTTTTTTAACAATTAGAAGCTGTCCAGGAGCAGTGGCTGACGCCTACAACTGTAATCCCAGCACATTGGGAGTCCAAGGCAGCAGATTGCTTGAGTCCAGGAGTTCAAGACCAGCGTGGGCAACATGGCAAAACCCCCTCTATAAAATTTTTTAAAATGCTGGAAGCTTAGTTCCTGTCATAGGCTAGATCAACTTGCTTAATCTTTGAGCCAGTGAGTCTTTGTGTGAATGATAAAGTTACTGTTAGTGCCAACGTGCTACTGCCCTTGGCCATGAGAACCTCTGAGCCAATGGAAATGATCAAAGCTAAGCTTCTGGACAACACTAGCAAGTACCTGGATTCTTAACTTTCCTCTTTCATTTTTGAGATAAAGTCTCACTCTGTCTCAGGCTGGAGTGCACTGGCGCAATCTCAGCTCACTGCAACCTTCACCTCTTGTGTTCAAGCAATTCTCTTACCTCAACTTCCATGCATGCCAGCACGCCCAGCTAATTTTTTTTGTAGTTTTAGGGGAGATGGGGTTTCTCCATGTTGGCCAGAATGGTCTTGCTCTCTTAACCTTGTGACCCACCCCACCTTTGCCTCCCAAAGTGCTGGGTTAACAAGCGTGAGCTGCCACATCTGACCAATTCTTAACTTTCCACTTAAGGAAAAGCTACTGACCTTTCCTGGAAATATAAAAGAATCCACAAGCTGTGAAGGGGAAGGAAAACGGGGAGAAGCTCTACAGTGTGATGGTGGTAGAAAGGGTCCAAACCTGCCGGGACTCAGGCCAGCTGGGAGTGTGCCCAGCCACGCTGGGCTTTTGATCCTCTAGGAGTCAGCATCGTAGGCTATCAGATGAGAACACTACTGCACACCTTCCAGTGTGGTTGTGAGAATTAACCATGTGAGGCTTCCAGCATAGCACCAGGCACGTAAATATTAGTTCTCTTTGC
Organism: Callithrix jacchus; assembly: GCF_049354715.1. NCBI lineage: Eukaryota > Metazoa > Chordata > Mammalia > Primates > Cebidae > Callithrix > Callithrix jacchus. The sequence continues at coordinate 107,869,124 of NC_133509.1, read as the reverse complement.
TATTTGAGTTTCCACATAAATCAGCAGTTAAATCCTAGGGATGTGTAAGGATCCCACTGGGTCTCAGGAGACCATGTCATTCTCAGCCCCAAGCTGCCACCTCCAGTCACAGCCCTCAAGGATATGGTCAACCACTGCCTCTACCTACGAGCAAGTCTTTTAAACCAGAGAGTGATCAAAGGCCTTTACGTGGCATCGCCTAAAAATAGAGGGGACTGAACTCTGTTACTACATGTCAGGACAGTGGTTACTCCTGGTGCAGGGAGGGACCGGGAGTTCTTGGAGGACTCTTACCATGTTCTGTCTCTTAATCTGGGTGCTGATTGATTATGCAGTATTCAGTTTGAGAAAATCAAGCTTAAATTTAGGTGTATAAAATATAATAGTTTAATAGGTTTGGGTTATTTCTTTTTCTTTTTTTTGTTTCTTGAGACAGTCTCACTATGTTGCCCACGCTGGAGTGCACTGGTGTGATCTCGGCTCACTGCAACCTCTGCTTCCCGCGTTCAAGCGATGCTCCGGCCTCAGTCTCCAAGTACCTGGGATTACAGGCACCTATGCCTGGCAAATTTTTGTATTTTTAGTAGAGACGGAGTTTCACTGTCTTGACCAGGCCGGTCTTGAACTGCTGACCTCATGATCCACCCGCTTTGGCCTCCCAAAGTGCTGGGATTACAGGCATGAGCCACTGCGCCCAGCCTATAGGTTTTTGTTGTTGAGACAGGGTCTCACTCTGTCACCCAGGCTGGAGTAGAGTGGCGTCTCCCAGGCTCAAGCAATCCTACCTCGGCCTCCCAAATAAATGGAATTCCAGGCGTGTACTGCCACACCCAGCTTTTTGGGGTGTTTTTGTTTTCTTGGTAGAGACCGGGTTGGCTCGCCACATGGCCCAGGCTAGTCTTGAACTCCTGGGCTTAAGTGATCTGCCCACCTTGGCCTCCCAAAGTGCTGGGATTACAGGCATGAGTAACCAGGCCTAGCCAAGAATATGTATTTTAAATCCAGAGACTGAAAATCAGGAGGTAATACCCCATTTCTTATCTACCATATGAGAGGATTCCTCAACAGACCTTGACCCAATAGCTGCTAGAGTGAAACCTGGAGAATTCAGACTATGAAAACACTACTGCTGAGCCCAGCTCAGCCAATGCCACAGCTCCTCCGACCCCAGCTGCAGAAAGGCCTGAGGAACAGCTCTAAGTACAGGATAAGTGATGAGTGAGAACATGGGGGCCCTCTAGTCACTAGAGAGAATTCTGTGACCATCAGCTACTGCCTTCTCTGAACAAAGGAGTATTAATAATAGCCACAGAGCCCTGGCCTAGTCAGCACACTCATCTGGGGGGGCCGTGCTATCTACGGAAGGGCTGGGGAAGCAGGCCGCGGTCAGGGCACACACATCCACTCCACAGGACAATGGCTTGGGAGTACCTGGCTACGGTTTTTAAATGTTCTTATTTGTCAAAGTAATAGACTGCAGTATTTGCAGGTAAAATATGACCACCCTAGAAACATGACCCTTACTTGGCTTCTGCTCTGAAGGCCACCATCAGCCAGAGAGGGACGGTGGCCAGAGGCACTGATGGAGTGAGAGGAAAAAGCCAGCAGAGTCGAGATGCAGGAAGGTTCCTTTATGACGGCAAATTTGATGGTACACGGTTCTACAGTAGGGCCTAGTCACTGGGCCCCAGGAGGCAGCAGGAGCAAATCTGAGAGGGACGACACACTCCAGGGCTCATGTCACACGGATACAGGCACCAGGAATGACCGCCCACGTACCTCCCTACAGCTCAACCTGCCCAGCAGTTCAGTCACGAATTCTGCTTCATACTTCATGTCTGGCCACCGAAGATCAAATCCACCACGATGATAGGGTTTCAGCACAACAGGCTCTTTCCAGTCACGACAGTCAGAGATGTCCCGGCTCTTGAGGTGAAACCACAGTTCCTTTCTCTTGCGAGGACCAAAGAGATAAATGTTTTCTTTATGATCTGTTGAAATATGTATATAGACTTTAAAAAAACAACTAACAGTTAGTCCATTCTGTGCTCTATTTCCCTGGAAGGTTTCTCGTGATCGCCCCTCCGAGAGCTAGAGGGGTTGTGTGTCTGGGAACAAAGAATTAAGACACTTTAAAATCAGCAATGAGAATTTTAGTGAGACACTCAGAAGCGGAGGGTGGCCTGGAGGGGGTCGGGGGGTGGGAGGCGGGTGCTGCGACTGAGGAGCTGGGTGCCGCCTTTTGTGAAAGCCAAGTGGAGACAGAAGCATCGGGGCAGGAAGCTCTGCCAGGGAAGGCCCAGTTTCTTCCTTGCTCTTCCCTGGGGAATGAAGGACAGCACAGCCCCCGCCTTTTCTTTTTTTTTTTTTGACAGATAAACAGTTTTTTTATTCATCCTCCTCCTCCTCCTCCTCCTCTTCCTCCTCGTTGTCTTCATCTTCCTCTTCCACTTTTTTCCGGGCAACATTAGCAGGACCCTTTGCACCATCAAACTTTCCTTTCAACTTATAGTCAGCAACATCCTTCTCATACTTCTCCTTCAGCTTTGCCGCCTTAGTGATGTAAGGCTGCTTTTCACTGTCATTTAGGTTATTCCACATCTCACCCAGCTTTTTTGCCACATCTCCAATAGAGATGCCAGGGTTTGTGGATTTGATCTTGGGGCGGAATTCTGAGCAGAACAGGAAGAAGCCAGACGGTGGCCTTTTGGGGGCATTAGGATCCTTCTTCTTCTTGCCTCCCTTAGCTGGTCCATAATCCTTCATTTCCCGATCATAGCGCACTTTATCCGCCTTTTCCATTTCATCAAATTTAGATTTCTCTTTCCCGGACATTGTCTTCCACCTCTCAGAGCATTTCTTGGAAAATTCTGCAAAATTGACAGGGACCTCTGGGTTTTTCTTCTTATGTTCTTCTCTGCACGTCTGGACAAAGAAGGCATAAGCAGACATCTTGCCCTTTGGTTTCTTGGGGTCACCTTTAGCCATCCTGACTGTATTGTTTCGGCCCCCGCCTTTTCACTTCTCAGGGCTGAAGACCCGACCTCTGACCCTCCACCCACTCCGGTGACCTGCACGCTAAGTTGGGTGGTCTCTGACAAACAGGCTTAAGCCAAGAATTGGGATTGGACTCCCAGAAGACCCAGGTAGAATTCCCTTCAGGCCGTTTCAGGCAGCAAGGACCTGGGAGGCTCACTCCCCAGGCAGCTGAGAGGTGTGGAGGGAAGAGCCAGGGACAGTAGAGGCTTCCAGGGCTCCAAGATCAGCAGTGGAAGGCGCCAGCCACGTGGTGGCCATGAGTGTGGCTCGGCTCTGTGAGGAAGACCTGCTGCCGCTGCCACCTCATCCTGTGCTGGGGAGACCGTGCGAAGTCTCCGCAGCCAGCAGCAGCCTCGATACACCCCGAGTTCCTTTCATATGTATATATGGAGAGATGTATATACACATATATATTGATTGTTATTAACTGAAATAAATGCAACGGATCAGGTTCATTCCCCTCTGCTAAGAGTTGCTTGGTCCTCTGTCGTGAGGGGTTCTTGCCTTCGGGCCGGCCGCCAGGCTCACCCCCGCTGAGGGCAAGTGGCCCTGGGATGAGGAAAGGACAGGACACACACCACAGCAGGTGACCGGGAGGAAGGCCTACCTCGAGAGACTGTTTCTAACCCTGAGAACCTAAGGAATTGTGAAGGACTCGGACAGGGGCCTGGGGTTAAAGGTCACCAGGCTTTTTATTGCAATTGAAGCAGACTCGGACGGGATGGTCCCAGCCACGAGAAGGGACAGCCCGGCGGTCATGGGAGCACTCGTCACAGAAGCCCTGTCCGCAGGTCCGGCAGTGGTGCTTGGACAGCTTGATGCTGAACTCCTTCCGGCAATTGTGGCAGTGCAGGATTTCGTGGTCAGGCACCCAGTACGCAGGCCTGGCCGCATCCTTTACCAGACCTATGGCAGGGAACAATGGTCAGGACACCCAAAACCCAACACCCCAACTTCCAACTGGCAAGAGGGCATCCTCAGATGCTTACTGGCTTGTAATTCCAACTGCATACAGAACTGCTTACAGAGCTTTTTAAAAATGCAGATGCCCAGGCTCCACCAGTCACAGCCAGATCAGTCTTTCAGACTGGAGCATAGGCACTGATTTTCCCTTTTCTTTTTTCTTTCTTTTATTTGGAGAGAGTCTCACTCTGTCCCCCAGGTTGGAGTACAGTAGCATGATTTCAGCTCACCACGACCTCAGCCTCCAAGGTTCAGGCAGTCCTCCTACTTCAGCCCAAGTGGCTGGGACTACAGGCATGCACAACCACACCTGGCTAATTTTTGTAAAGATGGTTTTTCATCATGTTGGCCAGGCTGGTGGTCTCAAATTCCTGGCCTCAAGTGATCCACCTGCCTTGGCTTCCCAAAGTGCTGGGATTCTAGGCATGAGCCACCATGCCCAGCCTTTCTTTTTCTTTTGAGACAGGGTCTCACTCTGTTGACCAGGCTGGTCTCAAATTCCTGGGACAACTCCTGCCTGAGCCTCCCAAGTAGCTGGGATTACAAGCACGCACCCCCATTCCCAGCTCCTTGATATTCCCATCTATGAAGCTCTCCTTGTAAACTGAAAGGCGGCCATGTTAAGAACCCCTGGAGGAACTATAAAGACGTCTGGGCTCTGGAGTCAGACATTCTAATCCCTATTTTATGGAGAATGGGTTAATCATAAACTGCTGGATTAAGAAGGTTAAGCTAAAGCTGGGCACTGTGGCTCACACCTGTAATCCCAGCACGTTGGGAGGCCGAGGCAGGCAGATCACTTCAGGTCAGGAGTTCAAGAGCAGCCTGGCCAACATGGTGAAACCCTGTCTCTACTAAAAATACAAAAATTAGCTGGACATGGTGGCACATGACTGTAATCCCAGCTACTTGGGAGGCTGAGGCACGAGAATCACTTAAACCTGGGAGGTGGAGGTTGCAGTGAACCAAGATTGTACCACCGCACTCCGGTCTGGGCAATAGAGTGAGATTCAATCTAAAAAACAAAAATGAAAGAAAATAAATGGTAGCTAACCTCTCAGGGGCTTACTCATCTTTAACAATCCACCTTTAAGAGCTGTGATGAGGATGACAAGAAAGAACATGTCTGATACACTGGCCTGGGACTCTACACCTGTGGGCGCTCAGGATGAGAGCACTCAGTGAGCACAGCTTGCAGGCTATGCTCTGCTTCTGAGCCAAGGACAGTCCTTGCCTCTCCCAGGCACCCCTGAAGACAGATGCAAGCTGAGATTGAAGCCTGGGCAAATCCAGCAGTTCCTACATCATCTACTCTGTGAGCCCCAGTGAGGAAAGCTGCTGCAGGCCATTTTCATCACTACCTACTTCTGCTCACTCCCCTATAATCTGCTACGCTACCCCAGGCCTGGCCAGCCTTGCCTAAGCCCGCCACGCCCTGGGTGATTTCCTTCTCGCTTCCCCTCCCCATCCTGAATACATCCAAAGCTGGGTTGCTATGTTAAATCTTAAACTACTAACAGTTTGGCTGGTGTGACAGATTAAAGGCAGTGTAGACTCTCTGGCTCACTTTCCATGTTTGACACTCCTGCCCCCTCCCTTGAATCTAGGCAGGCCCTGGACTGCGGCAGACTCCAGGAGATGACAGCAGGGGTGCCTGCCTGCAATCCTAGGCCTTAAGAGATGGGAACATTTAGCTGGGCACCTTCAGCTGGGCGCAGTAGCTCATGCCTGTAATCCCAGCACTTTGGGAGGCCAAAGAAGGTGGATCACCTGAGGTCAGAAGTTCAAGACAAGCCTGGACAACATAGTGAAACCCCATCTCTACCAAAAATACAAAAATTAGCTGGGCCTGGTGGCACTTGTCTGATCCCAGCTACTCAGGAGGCTAAGGTAGGAGAATTGCTTGATCCCGGGAAGCAGAACTTGCAATGAGCTGAGATTGCACCCCTGCACTCTAGCCTGGGCGACACACTAAGATTTCATCTCAAAAAAAAAAAGAGAAAAAGAAACAGAGGGATGGGCAACTTCTACTTCCTGTCTCTTGGAACATTAGCTCCTGGAATCCTGACATCACTGAAGAAGTCCAGCTTCTTAAGTGCCAGAAAACCCACTGAAGAGGCCTGGAGAATACAGAGAGGGGACGAGGCTCTGCTCCACACAGCCTTCTCACGGTCCCTGCCAAGGCACCCGGCTTGTAAGTGAGGTCAGCTTGGAGTCTTGAGACCACTCCAGGCCCCACCCTGGATATCAGGTAGTAACTAGAGGAAATGCCGCTTGGAGCTAAATAATCATCCTTCCTGACTTCTAGATCTAGAAAGACATCCAAGATGCTTGTTTTCTTTTCTTTTCTTTTTTTTTTTTTTCTTTGAGACGGAGTTTCACTCTTGTTACCCAGGCTGAAGTACAATGGCGTGATTTCGGCTCACCGCAATCTCCGCATCCTGGGTTCAGGCAATTCTCCTGCCTCAGCCTCCTGAGTAGCTGGAATTACAGGCACACGGCACCGTGCCCAGCTAATTTTTGGTATTTTTAGTAAAGATGGGGTGTCACCGTGTTGACCAGAATGGTCTCGATCTCTTAACCTCAGAATCCGCCCACCTCGGCCACCCAAAGTGCTGGGATTATAGGCGTCAGCCACCGCGCCTGGCCAATGTATTTTTTTTGAGATGGAGTTTCCCTCTGTATGTAATCCAAGCTGGAGTGCGGTGGCGTGATCTTGGCTCTCTGCAACCTCCACCTCGCGAGTTCAAGCGATTCTCCTGCCTCAGCCTCCTTAATAGCTGGGATTACAAGGCCCAGGCCACCACACCCGACTCAAGATGGTTGTTTTAAGCCTTTATGGTTTAAGGTAGCTTGTTATACAGCACTAGATGCTGTGAGAGAATACCTTCAGAAATAAACATGAAACTACTAAGGCATTCAGCAGAAGCAAGCAAATGGCGATTTGTAATTGATTCCTTACCGCCTATCTCTATGTAGGTTGGCAAGCCTTTACGAAGTGGCAGCCCTGGGCACCCGAAACCCCTCAACCCAGATCCTCTACACCCAAGAGAAGCACCGCCAGGCCCACCTAGTGGTATGTCAATGGCTGTTACAACAGCTCCCAGAGTGTTCTGCACGGCCTCGCCCACCTTCCGAGCGATGAGTGTTCCGCCTTCATCGTCCACCTGTGCCTCAGTAACATCTGTAGGCAATAATGAGGGAAAAGCTGTCACCTCTAAGTCCTCTCCCAAATGCAAAACTCAGAAGCAACAGCAGAATGCTTCTGGATTTTGAACCCAAACACCACCGTGCTGTCCAGCAACCACTGCAAAGGTCTGCGCTGCAGGTCAGGGTGGCCCAGACCCTGAAATTCGATGACATCTGTCAGTCCTTTATCTGCAACCTTCTGGGGCTCCTTTATAACTTTCTTTAAGGCAGAAAGGTTCTAGGAGCAAAAACTAGTACCTTCTCAAAGGAGAAGACTGAACCAGAACCTTCTCAAAGGAGCAGCCTTTTCAGAACTCAGCTATGTGTGTATTCCCTTCCCCAGAAGCACCTCTGCAGCTAAGAAAGCAGGACAGGCTCCAGCCCCGAGGAACAGCACCCATGGGACGCTGTAAACAAGGAGCTTAGAGCCTGACTGGCCAAGACCCGAGGTAAGTGCTCTCACAAGGAAGATGTGGTTAGGAGCGGGACTTGGGGCATCTGGGCATCCAGTTCCCAGTGCCAAGGAGGGAGGGTCTCCCCGCCACCCCTGCAACTCCCGGGCCCCACGTTACCTAACTGGATATTCCTGGCTTCATAGCAGTTGTCGCACACCCGCACCGGGGCAGGGCCCCAGCCCCGCTCAGGCACTGGCCGGGTCTTTGATGAACAGCTGTCACAGAAGCCCTCCCCACAGGCTCGGCAGTGATGCTTCGTGTCGTTATCTTTAAAGGACGTCGCACACTTGTTGCAGCTCTGTTCCAAGCCCAAAACAAAACAGAGAGGCAGGTAGGTTATGGCACATGTCTGCTCAGCTGAGAAGTCGACCAGAGCTGGAGCAACCAGAAACTAAGGCACGTGGTGTTAGCTCAAGCAGGACAAAACTTTCTAGTAAGAGTTATCTGAGAGTGGAAAGGAAGCCTGGTGGGCAGCCAGTGTCCTTTCACTAAGTGTCTGGGTTCAAGCTGGGTGCTCTCTTGCTCTGGGTGCTGTCGCATTAATGGATCAAGCTGAGGCTGACCCTAAATAACCTTTAAAGGCTCCTTTTCCCCAGATTCTGTATCTGCATCCTCACACATCTAAGCAATATTAATTGGCTGCCACAGACAAGGAAACCATAAGCCAAGAGAGAAAATACTTGCAGGAAAACACGACGGGAAATCAGTGGGCAAAGAGGAAACTGGCCTTCTCAATGACTCCTACCCTTCCCAGTACTCACAGAGCTCAATGCACCGGCAGAAACGTTTGCGTCTCCCTCACAGAGCAAGCTTCGCACAGGGCAAAGCAGCGTTAAGCCGGATGGGCTGTGCCAGGGTGTAAGGGTACCGTGCCACACCATACCAGAATCTGGGAGTTGGGCCTCCAGTAGGCAGGGGCAATCTGGTCTGTCAGCCAGGAAGTCACAGCCTTGGTGGGTCCAAGGCTAAGCTCGGACACCGACTGAGCCATGAAGTTCATGCCGTCCAACAGGCGCTGGGCAGCGTTGTTATTGTCCTTCAGAAACCCGTCGGTCTGAAATGAAAGTGCAGGCTTCCATCATGCTGAGAAGGGAGTGAAAGGAAGGAGGAAGAGGGATGTCTGGTGAGTTACAAACTCACTGTGGCCAACTCAGAACCATTAACTCCCTGGCAGGGAAAAATGCACACGGACCAAGATCCCTCTGGCTTTATTGTCTTCAAAGCGACCATAAGACTTGACATGCAGCTGTTTCATTCAGGACTTACTAAGACCATATAATACAGGAGGTGACACCTCTTCCAGGAGGCCCCCCACCACAGGCTGAGTTAAGAATATTTCCTCTTAGTTCTTCCACTACTTCGACATCTCTAGGAATCCTATTTCTGTGTGTCTAAATACAATCTCCATGTGTGGATCTGACTCCTTATCAAACTCTGAACTCCCTGACAATAACTCTTTTGCATTTTTGTATTTTGTAAAGTAACCAGCTCAATTCTGGGCACAAGGTACATAACAATGTCCGTTGAAATGTAAAAGGGAGAAAGGGAGGGAGGGAGGAGTAAACACACAGCAGGGAAGGCATCTGTATTCTCCTCATTTCAAGTGCTGTGAGGAGTGCGACCTGAGAGTACTCTGCTGCAGTACTGTTTTCCTGGAATATAATCTAACCACCTTGCCTTTCTCACTCTAAGACCACGTGAAATTCTTGGGACAAGATGGCATAAACCATTACGCCAAGGAGGTGGGCTCCAATAATGGGACTACCATACAATAACAAATTTCAGTGGGCCTGAAAATTGGGAAAAAAGAGGAAACAATAAGGAAATCTCCAGTTTTATGGTACCTAAAAATCCAGGAAAACTCCGAAGGGACCTGCAGGTAGGAGTCCTAGGCTGAATGGTGGCTTGAGGAATCACCAAACAAGGACAATGACACAGAGTAAAATGATTCCCTCAGTGAAAAATCACTTGTCTTTTTTCCGTGAAAGGAGAAAGTTTTGGATTTGTTGTGATTTGTGGACAACGCTGAGTGTGCGCACTGATTTAATGCGGAATGGAGGCGTGATGTCACGCCCTCCAAAGTCAGAGTAAGAATCACTGAGGGGCTATGGGATCCCACTTCCTAGAATAAGCGCCAAGAAAATTTCCTAAAACAAAAAATGGCTTTCTTACACAAACATAGTCACTAGCATTTTAATGGTTTTTTTCAAAAGGTAGAAATAAAACTAAATAAAATAGTATTATGAGAAAAAAAAAAGGCAGGAAAAAGGCATGTAAATTATCTGCATCTATAAAAACATATATAGAAAATGAATGAGTAGAATTTGGAAAATATTTTATTGGCCAAAAGAGTAAACTAGATTTTTATTGCATTTCATTTAAAGTTGTTCTTTCTTCATTTATTTATTTATTTATTTATTTATTTAGTTAGTTAGTTAGTTAGTTAGTTATTATAGAGACTGGGTCACGCTTTGTTGCCCAGGCTGGAGGGCAGTGGCTATTCACAGGCACGATTTCCCCGTACTGATCAGTACATAAGTTCTGATGCGCTTCGTTTCTGATGTGGTCCAGTTCACCCCGCCTTAGGCAACCTGGTGGTCCCCTGTTCCCGGGAGCTCACCATATTGATGCCGAACTCAGTGGGACACCCGATCAGCATAGCGCACTACAACGCAGAACTCCTGGGCTCAAGTGATCCTCTCACCTCAGCCTCCTGAGTACCTGGGCCTACAGGAAGGTGTCACCGCACCTGGCTCCAGTTGTACTTCTAACATACATGCAAGAAGAAATAAAAACAACTAAAGGTCTAGAGACCAAAAAATCTCTGCAGATCATTTTTTTTCTAAACCACCAACATTCTGAAATTTACAGTTAACCTTAATTTTAAGCGAGTTCCAGTTTTCTACACACAAAAAACTGAACAACACAAGATAAAGGAAAACAGTTCGTACTCCAGGCCACACGTGAACAATCTCTGTCCGCACCACCGTATCCACAGGATCTTGGTTTCCAAACCAGTACTGCCGACTACGATAGACCACGCCACAGTTAGGACATTCGATCACATACCTACAAGGAAGGCAAATCAATACCGTTACCCAGCCAGCTGCCTGGGGAGACAAACACAACAGAAAACCTTTAGCTACATTGTTTAAACTCACCTAGACCAGGCATGTTTTGCGAGACCCATCCAGGGAGAGTCAGTGGAAGCAGATGTTTTGGGCACTACGCTGACTTCCTCGCCTCTCTCATAGCAGGCGTGAAACAGGGAACACTCTGCTAGCTTAGTTTTTGTCTTTTGGTTTTTTCTTCTTTAGTAGATATGGGGGTTTTACCATGTTGCCCAGGCTGGTCTCGAACTCCTGGGCTCAAGCCATCTGCCCGCCTCAGCCTCCCAAAGTGTTGGGCTGATAGATGTTAGCCGTCATGCCCAGCCTTCTGCTAGCTTTTCCTATGTACACCACACCCCCGACATCCATCCCGACTCTCCACAAACCATACCAGCTGAGAGTCTCAGATGGTGAGTTTAGCACCTCAGAAGAAAGGTCATTCCTCTAGAGAAGCCAGTGCCCCGAGTGGTAATGAACTGAGTGTGTGTCCATCCCAAGTCCCAAAACTGACCTTTAAATTATGTATCTGTCACAGAGAGGAGGACAATCCAAAACCAGTTTCCTAAAGAGCACGTCTGCTCTTAAGACTGAATGTTTGATGTAAATGACCCTTACATGCATACAAGCTCAACAAAACGAGAAAATAAGCTTAAAACAGTGAACAAAGGGACCCTCACCAATGAAGACATGTGGATGCTTTTTGTTAGAGCTGGAGAGAAGTTCCAGCTTGAATATCAAATACTTTGGCATGCAGCCATGGATGGCCCCAAGATGGTCTTGCCAAACAGAGAGCGAGAGTGGTCGGAAAGCCAGCAGCTAAAGCAGGGAGGAGCTCAGAGGACTCACCTTGCAAGTACAGACTCGGTTGTCATACTGGTGGGAGTATCTGCAGCAGCTCTGGGCTTCATGAGGCACTACTTCCTTCCCATGATTCATGCTGTTCTTTTTTTGTTTTTTTCTTGAGATGAAGTTTCGCTTTTGTTACCCAGGCTGGAGAGCAACGGTGCAATCTCGGCTCACTGTAACCTCCGCCTCCTGGGTTAAAGCAATTCTCCTGCCTCAGCCTCCTGAGTAGCTGGGACTACAGGCACGTGCCACCAGCCCAGCTAATTTTTTATATTTTTAGAAGAGACGGGGTTTCACCATGTTCACCTGGATGGTCTCGATTTCTTGACCTTGTAATTCACCCACCTCGGCTTCCCAAAGTGCTGGGATTAAAGGCTTGAGCCACCGCACCCGGCCAAGAAGCCACATCGACATGATAAGTTTCCTTTGCATTCTCTCACTAGCCTGCCATGTGTCTTCCCTCTTTCCTAGTGGGCTAGGACTGCTACACGAGAATCTGGAGCCCCCATAATGCTCACCTACTCAGAACCATACCCTCCCCATACGCTGCCTCCAAGGCTGACATTCCCAGTGTTGCCTTCTCATCGCGGCTGCGGGCTCCCGGGGCATGCCAGGGCTGCTCATGGCCATCGGGCAGGATGTTTACTGCTATTCCTACAGCTAATTCTGCAGGGTGCAGCCCAGAGGCATGTGGGTTTGACCTGCGGGAGTCAAGAGTAGCTTTTTACTGCATCTAATGAGGACATTTTAAGTGGCACTCAGTGTACACAGATCCCATCCTCTGGCTGCTAGGGGAAAAGTGCCGAATATTCCGTGTGGAGACACCCAGGAAAGTGATTTCAGTTCAATTACTGGCTCAGAGAGCCTGGAAGTCCTTTTCATAAAAGAAACTTATTTCCTTTTCTTGTTGAATTCTTAGAACTTAGTTAACCCTCCCTGCCTTTTCTTAACCAAAAACACTTTTCTAAGGATGGAAGATTGGCCAAAACTGAAATTAAACCTTCCTCCACCAAAAGCCCTTTGGAGAAGCCCAGTGTTGAGACCGGTGAGATGGTTTGACTCACCAGTGCCTGGTCCCAGGAAGACCTGCATCTGTACTTGGGGAAGCCAGCAGGAGAGGAGGGGAGGTTACTTCACTGAGCCTCTGCAGAAATATGGAAGGCTGGAGTTTGGAATCCTTGAACTTGGCCTTCTCAAATTCAACGGCAGATGACTGGGATTCTTCTGTTATTATCCAAAGGTGTGGGCAGGAAAGGCAGATCTTCTTACATACTGGAAGTTTTAAACAGTCTTTAGTATGCCTTTGTTGAGGTACCTTCCAGAATGTTAGAAACCAGCAGCTCTGGTTTCTATTATGGTGACTTGAATGTCAGATTTAGAAAGCCCAGTGTCAAGGAAAATTGGCTTTGACTTTGTAATCTAGGAGCAATGGTTTGTGAGATGTTTATTCTGTGTTAAAACACCTGTTTTTCTACCAAACAATAAACCAAGAAAAGAATCATGGTGTGGCATGCACTTCTGTTAATGACTTAGCAGATCATGAAGCCTGGGCTGCTGGGACCGGCTTTCATAGTCTTGCTGGGGAGCTTCCCTGGGCCCCTCCGGACCCATTCTGCCCTCATCATCTCTCCATCTCTACTCTGCTCTGGACTCGCTCGGGGTTCCTGGCTCCCAGCAGCCAGGTAGGTTCAGCCAGTGGGAAGCAGCAGCAGGAACACACAGGGCAACAGGAGAGGGAGGGGATCACTGGTTCCCCGGCTTCCTTCTAGCTGGTCCGTGGGGACCTATAACCAAAGACCACTGCTTCTATTGGAAAGCACTCAGAGCTGGGTTCCAACAACTGCTCTCCATTTGTCCCTTCAGACGTACACCTGGTCCTCACACCTCACTGTTGCCAGCCCTAGGATGCCTCACTAGGCAGACTCAGTTACCCACCTGAATGTTCCATACGTTTCCTGCCAGTACCCTGACTAATACAATGTATTCTATAAAGAACCAATTTTTTTTTTTTGAGACCGAGTTTCGCTCTCGTTGCCCAGGTTGAAGTTCAATGGCGGTATCTCCACTCACTACAACCTTCGCCTCCCGGGTTCAACCAAGTCTTCTGCCTCAGCCTCCCCAGTGGCTGGGCCTGGCTAATTTTGTATTTTTAGTAGAAACAGGGTTTCTCCATGTTGGTCAGACTTGTCTGGAACTCCCCACCTCAGGTGATCTACCCTCCTCAGCCTCCCAAAGTGCTGAGACTACAGGCGTGAGCCACCCCACTGAGCAATTTATTTTTTTTTTGAGACAGAGTCTTATTCTGTTGCCCTGGCTGAAGTGCAGTGGCATGATTTTGGCTTACTGCAACCTCCACCTTCCATGTTCATGCGATCCACCCACTTCAGCCTCTTGAGTAGCTGGGACTACAGGCATGAGCTACCACACCCAGCAACGACACCTATAATTTTACGACAGAAGGAACCAGAGTCTGGGGAGGGAGAAAGGAAGAACCTGCATTTGATAACCTTGAAAATAATATGGTGTACACATTTTGAAATGCTTTTGAATTTTCTTTTTGGAGACAGAGTTTCACTCTGTCACCCTGGCTGCAAGTGCAGTGGCACGTTCACAGCTCGGAATGTAGCTTGCCCAAAATGTGAAACCCTGTCTCTATTAAAAATATTAAAAAGCCAGGTATGGTGGCACATGCCTGTAATCCCAGGTATTCATGAGGCTGAGGCAGGAGAATCACTTGAACCCAGGATGTGGAGGTTGCAGTGAGCCAAGATGGCAACATTGCACTCTAGCCTGGGAACAGAGTGAGACCCTGTCTCAAGAAACAAAACTCACAGCAACACTGCTTTTACTAATGTGGAAACCGAGGCCCAGAAAAGCTGTGTAATTGGCCCAAGGTCTCAAAGCCCATTAATGGTTAAGCTGGAGTTAGAACCCAGCCTCTCCGGAAGCAGAATCAGAGCCTTCAGCTGCCTAAGCTCCACTGACCCTCCCTAAGGGCCAATAGGGTTTTTTGATTTGTTTTCTTTTCTTTTGTGACAGAGTTTCCCTCTTGTTATATAGGTTGGAGTGTAATGGCACAATGTTGGCTCACTGCCACCTCCGCCTCCTGGTTCAAGTGATTCTTCTGCCTGAGGCTCCTGACTGGCTGGGACTACAAGTGTGCACCACCATGCCCTGCTAATTTTTGCATTTTTACTAGAGACTGGGTTTCACTATGTTGACCCGGATGGTCTCAATCTCTTGAACTCATGATCCGCCCCCCTCGGCCTCCCAAAGTGCTGGGATTACCTGCGTGAGCCGCTGCACCTGGCCCTTTTTTGTATTTTTAGTAGAGATGGGGTTTCTCCATATTGGTCAGTCTGGTCTTGAACTCCAGACCTCAGGTGATCCTCCTGCCTCAGTCTCCAAAACTGCTCTGATTACAGGCCTGAGCCACAATACTTGGCCCGGTTCTTAAACATATTTAACCTATCTGCCCCAGTTACCTAAGGGTCTGATCTCTTCCCTCTCCCCCCAGACACCCTCAGGGCAGATTGCACTGTGCCCCCCTCAGCATTGTGGCTGACAGTCTTCTGTATTCCCTTCCCCACTTTCAGGATCATGGAGGTACAGGAAGGGATAGCGGGATAGTAGATTACATCCACATCTTTGGGCAAGGACAGATACCTCAACAGGAGAAATTGGGCAGGGACAGGCAAGTGCTGCCTCCATTTCCAGCCTCATCGTGGTTCTTGGGCCATAATGAGGGGAAGATGCCAAGGGACCACATCCTTCCAGGTTTTCTTCACACTCACGAGCAGATGGTGCCACGGTGCTCCCTAATACTTGTTAATAAGCACCTACTGTTCGTCAGACCCCCCGACTTTTTTTTTTTTGAGACATGGTCTCACTTTGTTCCCCAGCCTGGATTGCATGAATTGCAGTAGCACAATTTCTACTCACTGCAGTCTTGACCTCCTGGGCTTAAGCAATCCTCCCACCTCAGCCTCCTGATAAACTGGGCCAACAGATGTGCACCACTACACTAAGTTAAT
The DNA here is from genome assembly GCF_049354715.1 of Callithrix jacchus. Classification (NCBI taxonomy): domain Eukaryota; kingdom Metazoa; phylum Chordata; class Mammalia; order Primates; family Cebidae; genus Callithrix; species Callithrix jacchus. The sequence goes on along the minus strand of NC_133509.1, from coordinate 107,853,488 downwards.
CGTTTATTTTTTGTAGAGGTGGGGTTTCCCTATGTTGCCCAGGCTGGTCTTAAACTCCTAGGCTCCAGTGATCTGGCCTCGGCTCTCGAAGTGCTGGCATTACAGATACGAGCCATTTGTGAGGCACATTTCACCCTCACACTAACCCCATGGCACAGCTGGGGAAACAAGTGTCTTGAGTTAAAGTGATTTGGCAAGAAAGGCTGAGCTGTAATTAAGATTCTGCTCTTCCCAGTCAGGCGTGGTGGCTCATGCCTGTAATCCCAACACTTGGGAAGGCTGAAGTGGGCGGATCACCAGAGGTCGAGAGTTTGAGACCAACCTGGCCAACATGGCGAAACCCCCGTCTCTACTAAAAATACAAAAATTAGCCAGGTGTGGTGGAGGGCACCTGTGATCTCAAGTACACAAGAAGCTGAGGCAGGAGGATCACTTGAACCTGGGAAGCAGAGGTTGCAGTGAGCTGAGATCGTACCACTGCACATTCCAGCCTGGGCAACAGAGCAAAGCTCCGTCTCAACAACAACAACAACAACAACAAAAAGATTCTATTCTTCCCAACTCTGAAGCCCCTGCTCCCCTCACGGCGGCATCCTGCACTTTTTCCAGGCCCAGGTTAACAACAACGGGGAAGAGGTGAGAGATTTTTCTAACAGGGTAAACCCTCCTCCCAGCCCAACTCCACCATCCTGGGCTGCTCTTCTAGTCACATGATCCTTTGCCCCATTTGACCCAGTTGATCTTGAGCTCATCCACTTTTTCCACATGGCTCAGAGGCAAGGGTGACATTTTTCTCATTTATTGTGGGAGAAAAGCAAGCTCTGCCAAGCCCAGAGTTTCTGGTCTCTCCTGTCCCAACACAAACCGTTCACAGTCTTCCTGCAATTATTCCTGGTGCTGGGTTTTATTTCTAGGAAGCCTTCTGTCCCTCAGCCTCACCAGCCCTTTGCTTTTCAGCCTAGAAGCTCAGGCCATTTGAGGATTGCATGTTCGGCTGTGGGCATGGGGAATGCAGTGACTACACCTGGTTGGCATCCCATACCACAGCCCGGGTAGTGGAGAGGCCAAGAAGTGGGCTGAATACAGGCTCAGGCCTCTCTCTCCTTGCCCCCAAAGGCATTCTCTCCAGCAGGTGACTGGGCCTGACCACTGCAGTGCTGGTCTGAAACCAGTCAGTGGGTTCAATGGGAGGGTCGGCTGCCGCCGGAACACCCCAGCCCTCTGTCGGAGCACGTCCGTCTTTGGCGAGGTCACCCACTTCTCTCTGTTCTAAGAGCATCTCTTCCCTTCATAGCCCTCAACCTGAATTTCTAAGACAGATGTTTAGATGAACTCTCAATGGTAGCTTACATTTTAAAAATGTATTTGTATCTCCAAGGGTGCTGTTTCCTCCCTGAGATTGGAGCAAGGAGCCAGCTCTACCCTCAGCTTCTGTTCCCCCTGGAGAGGAGGTGAGAAGAGGAAGGGCTTCTCAGGCCTCCGCCCTTGCACTCCATACCAACGAGTGCCAGGTTTGAAAGGAGAGGTTTCAGTTCCCCCCTGCCAGGGGGATACCAAGGAGCCACATTACTCAATCTCAGTAAAGCACTTCCCCAGTTATCAGCAGGGCCCCAGGTCAGCGCTGGCTATTTCCATCAAGTACAGAGCAAAGGCCAAGCTCCGTGGCTTACACCTGCAATCCTAGCACTTTGGGAGGCCGAGATGGGAGGATTGCTTGAGCTCAGCCTGATGGATCACTAGAGACCAGCCTGGGCAACACAAGGAAATCCCGTTTTTACAAGACACACACACACATACAGAAAAAGAGAGTGTGTGTGTCTCAGCCCAGGGTGAAGTGCAGTGGTGTGATCTCGCCTTACCGCAACCTCTGCTTCCTGGGGTTCAAGCAATTTTCCTGCCTCACTCCCTACTTGCTGGGATTACAGGTACCTGACACCACACACAGCTAATTTTTTTGTATTTTTAGTGGAGATGGGGTTTCACCACATTGGACAGGCTGGTCTCCAACTCCTGATCTCACCTCGGCCTTCCAAAGTGCTGGGATTATAGGCGTGAGCCACCATGTCCAGCCCAGGATGTCATTTTTCAAGTATTTCCTCTGTTTATTAGTGCCCAAGGGAAAAGCCAAAGCAGATAATAGATAATTAAGAAGGTGGGGCTTTATTAGAACACACAGGGTGTCAGAACTCTAGTGTGAATGGAATTTGATCTATTTAGTCATCATAAGTAGCCCAGAAAGGAGCTCCTGATAGGTGAAGGGGGTATAGCTCAGTGGAAGAGCATTTGACTGCGGATCAGAAGGTCCCTGGTTCAAATCCAGGTGAGGCCTTTGACTGCAGATCAAGAGGTCTCCGGTTCAAATCCGGGTGCCCCCTTCCCGGATGTTTTCTCACTGCCATTTATTTTTTATATTATTTATTTATTTTGAGACAGAGTATCGCTGTTGTTACCCAGACTGGAGTGCAATGGCGCGATCTTGCCTCACGGCGACCTCCGCCTCCTGGGTTCAGGCAATTCTCCCGCCTCAGCCTCCCGAGTAGCTGGGACTACAAGCACGCGCCACCAGGCCCAGCTAATTTTTCTATTTTTAGTAGAGACGGGTTTCACCATGTTGACCAGGATGGTCTCGATCTCTTGACCTCGTGATCTACCCGCCTCGGCCTCCTAAAGTGCTGGGATTATAGGCGTGAGCCACAGCACCCGGCCTCTCACTTCCATTTAAAAGGAAATGCTGTGATTCACAGTGTCACCACAAAAGATTAAGGAACTTTTAACGTTCCTCCCATGTTCCAGCTGACCACTAGGACAAAAAGCCCCTTTAGGACCTCCTTTGTCTTCAATTAAGACCAAGTCCTAGCCAGGCATGGTGGCTCATACCTGTAATCCAAGCACTTTGGGAGGGCAAAGCAGGGGATCCTCAGGTCAGCAGATCAAGACCATCCTGGCCAGCATGGTGAAACTCCAACTCTACTAAGAATACAAAAAAAAAAAAAAAAAATTAAATCTCTGAGGAAATTCTAAATCTGTTAGTCTGAGAGCTGTGAATGCAATTTGGCTATCAGGTATATGTCGGTGTATATATAAAAATGTTTCGCCGGGCACCGTGGCTCACGCCTGTAATCCCAGCACTTTGGGAGGCTGAGGCGAGCGGATCACAAGGTCAAGAGATCCAGACCATCATGGTCAACATGGTGAAACCCCATCTCTACTAAAAATACAAAAATTCACCGGGTGTGGTTGGTGCACTGTAATCCCAGCTACTTGGGAGGCTGTGGCAGGAGAACTGCTTGAACCCAGGAGGCGGAGGCTGCAGTGAGATGAGATCATGCCACTGTACTCAAGCCTGGGTGACAGAGACTCCAGGCACAATGGCTCATGCCTGTAATTCCAGCACTTTGGGAGGCCAAGGCAGGCAGACCACGAGGTGAAGAGATCGAGACCATCTGGCCAAGATAGTGAAATCCCATTTCTACTAAAATACAAAAATTAGCTAAGCGTGCTGGCGCCCACCTGTAGTTCCAACTACTCAGGAGGCTGAGGCAGGAGAATTGCTTGAACCTGGGAGGTGGAGCTTGCAGTGAGCCAAGATCGTGCCACTGTACTCCAGCCTGGCACCTGGTGACAGAACCAGACTGTCTCAAAGAAAGGCACAAACTCTTTGATGACATCCTTTGCCGTGGTCCTTCACCGCTACACAATTACAACCACTTTACAGGGTTTTCCCTCTGTCAGTTTTACTGTGGCCCATCCCTTCCCATAGTTTCTTGTCATCAACCTTAATTAGGGTGATCTGGTGTTCAGCACCAAGGGCCTTCACCAGCCACATAGGCAGGCTCATCGCAGTTGGGGGCAGCACACAAGGATGGGCCCAGTGCTTTTCTAAGATTTGACAGCTTCTTGAATTCCACGTGCCAAGCTATCGTGGATGAAGGTGGGCCTTCAGGACCTCTTGTAAAGCAGTATTAAGGTCCTTGACACCTCCAGCAGTCATGCTTTCCTGGGCCATGGCAGCAGGTTACGGGTGAAGCTGATTCTTGAACAAACCTGACCCTCTGCCTCCACGACTCGGTGGCGGTGGGGAAAGAGCAGAAGCTTGTTCTTGGTTAACAGTCACTGCACCTAAAATGTGCTCTAGGTTGCTTGAAAAGGGGTTAAACTTGGCCAAGAAGTTGATAAAGCATTTCGGCCAGTTTGCTTGTTACCAATGGTGTCATAAAGATTAATATATCACCGTGTCCAAGTATTTTTCTTTCTTGTAGACAAGGTCTCACTCTGTCGCCCAGGCTAGTGTACAGCGGCTGTGATCTTGGCTCACTGCAGCGGCAGCCTTTAACTCCCAGGCTCAAACAATCCTCCCACCTCAGCCTCCTGAGTAGCTGGGATTACAGGTGTGTAGTACCTCACCCGGCTTTTGCGGTTTGGGGGTTTCTGTTTAGGTACACATGGGGTTTTGCCATGTTGCTTAGGTTGGTCTAGAACTCACTTTGGCCTCCCAAAGCACTGGGATTACAGGTTTAAGCCACTGTGCGTGGCCTTGAAGAGTTTTCCATTTTGCCCTACTCCCCAGCTGACAATGGAAGGTAGTGAATGAGCAGGTGATTGTGACAGCAGCACTGAGCTGTGATAGACCCCTTGCTGACTAGCCCATTGTCTGCTTATAGCCTTCTAGAGATGACAATCAATGGCACAGACTGGTTATCAAAAATGCCCACAAATACTGGCCAGGTGCAGTGGCTCACGCCTGTAATCTCAGCGCTTTGGAAGGCCAGGGTGGGCAGATCACTAGAGGTCAGGCATTCAAGACCAACCTGGCCAACATGGTGAAACCCCATCTCTACTGAAAATAGAAAAATTAAAATACAACAAAAAGAGAGGACTTAGAAGTGCTCAGATTTTGCACAGTAACTAAAACATCCTATTCATGATAAGAATTACAGATTACGATTGTAGGTTCCATTCTCTCCCTAATGATGGTAGGTCTGAAGTAGAACATGCAAATATAGCTTCCAAATTAGCATTCAATCAAAAAAAAAAATTTTTTTCTTTTGAGATGGAGTTTCGCTGTTGTTACCCAGACTGGAGTGCAATGGCACCATCTTGGCTCACCGCACCTCCGCTTTCTGGGTTCAAGCAGTCCTCCTGCCTCAGCCTCCTGAGTAGCTGGGACTACAGGCATGCACCACCATGCCCAGCTAATTTTTGTATTTTTTAGTAGAGACAGGGTTTCACCTTGTTGACCAGAATGGTCTCGATCTCTTGACCTCGTGATCCACCCGCCTCGCCTCCCAAAGTGCTGGGGTTATAGGCATTAGCCACTGCGCCCGGCCCTAATCAAATTTTTTTTTAACAATTAGAAGCGTATTTTGTGGGAGCGAAGCGATCGCTGGGCTGCGCTTGGGTCTCTCGCTGCCTCGCTGTCCCTATCGGGCTTCCCAGCAGCGGCCTAGCATAAAAGTAAAAGATGTCTGAATATATTCGGGTAACCAAAGAGGAGAACGATGAATCCACTGAAATACCATCGGAAGGGGCTGGGCGCGGCGGCTCAAGCCTGGAATCCCAGCACTTTGGGAGGCCGAGGCGGGTGGCTCACGAGGTCAAGAGATGGAGACCATCCAGGTCAACATGGTGAAACCCCATCTCTAATAAGATACAAAAAATTAGCTGGGCATGGTGGCACGTGCCTGTAATCCCAGCTACTCAGGAGGCTGAGGCAGGAGAATTGCCTCAATCCAGGAGGCAGAGGTTGCGGTGAGCCGAGATCGCGCCATTGCACTCCAGCCTGGGTAACAAGAGTGAAACTCCATCTCGAAAAAGAAAGAAAGTAGTGCTTTAAACATTCTGCCATAGGAGTACTTCTGTCTACTTGCTTTCTCATTCAAGAATTCGTCATCACGCATTACAGGCCACGTCTTTGACGGTGGGTGTCCCATTTATATCCGCTACTCTTTATTTCATGGAGTCGTATCAATGCTATGAACGCAAGGCTGTGATATGGAACCAGAAGGCCGTTTGAACTTTTGAAACCTCGTGTGGGATTGATGGTGGTGCCGAGGCATGAAAGGCTAGTATGAGCGAGAAAAGGAGAGAGCGCGTGCAGAGACTTGGTGGTGCATAATGGATATTTTTTAACTTGGCGAGATGTGTCTCTCAATCCTGTGCTTTGGTGAGAGTGTGCAGAGAGCAATGATAGCAAATACTGTATGAATGTTTTTTGCATTCAAAGGACGTCCACATGTTGGAAGACTTAAGTGAGTTTTTGTTCTTAGATAACCCACATTAGTGAATGTGTTAAGTGAAACGATACTTGTACTCCCCCTACCCTTTGTCAACTGCTGTGAATGCTGTATGGTGTGCGTTCTCTTCTGTTACTGATATGTAAGTGTGGTAATGTGAACTGAAGCTGATGGATAGAGAACATGGACTGAGCTTGTGGTGTGCTTTGCAAGAGTACTTGGAAGTAGAGTTCACCAGTGAGCTCAGGTGTCTCAAGAAGGGTGGAAGTTCTAATGTCTGTTAGCTACCCATAAGAATGCTGTGTGCTGCAGTTCTGTGTCCTGTGCTTGAATGCTTTTTATAAGAGTTGTCAATGTTGGAAATTCTTAAATAAAACTGATTTAAATTAAAAACAAACAAACAAACAAACAAAAAATAATTAGAAGCTGTCGAGGAGCAGTGGCTCACGCCTATAACTGTAATCCCAGCACTTTGGGAGTCCAAGGCAGCAGATTGCTTGAGTCCAGGAGTTCAAGACCATTCTGGCCAAAATGGTGAAACCCCATCTCTACTAAAAATACAAAAAAATTTAGCTGGGCAGGGTGGCGTGTGCCTGTAATCCCAGCTACTCGGGAGGCTGAGGCAGGAGAATTGCCTGAACCCAGGAGGCGGAGGTAGCGGTGAGCCGAGATTGCATCATTGCATTCCGGCCTAGGTAACAAGAGCGAAACTCCGTCTCAACAAAAAAAAAAAAAAAAAAAAAAAAGGAAGCTTGGCTTGTGTTATAAGGCTGGATCAACTTGCTTAATCTTTGAGCCAGTGAGTCTTTTTTAGTGAAAGATAAAGTTGCTGTTAGTGACAAAGTGCTACTGCCCTTGGCCATGAGAACCTCGGAGCCAATGGAAATGATCAAAGCTAAGCTTCTGGACAACACTAGCAGCTACCTGGATTGTTAACTTTCCTCTTTCTTCTTTGAGACAGAGTCTTGCTCTGTCGCCAGGCTGGAGTGCACTGGTACAATCTTGGCTCACTGCAACCTCCACCTCTGGGGTTCAAGCGATTCTCTTACCTCAACTTCCATACATGCCAGCACACCCAGCTAATTTTTTTGTAGTTTTAGGGGAGATGGTGTTTCACCACATTGGGACAGGCTGGTCTCGAACTCCTGATCTCACCTCGGCCTCCCAAAGTGCTGGGATTACAGGCGTGAGCCACCATGTCCAGCCCAGGATGTCATTTTTCAAGTATTTCCTCTCAGTTTATTAGTGTCCAAGGGAAAAGCCAAAGCAGATGATAGATAATTAAGAAGGTGGGGCTTTAGAACACACAGCGTGTCAGAACTCTAGTGAGTGGAACTTGATCTATTGAGTCACCATAAGTAGCCCAGAAAGGAGCTCCTGATAGGTGAAGGGGGTATAGCTCAGTGGAAGAGCATTTGACTGTGGATCAGAAGGTCCCTGGTTCAAATCCAGGTGAGGCCTTTGACTGCAGATCAAGAGGTCTCCGGTTCAAATCCGGGTGCCCCCTTCCCGGATGTTTTCTCACTGCCATTTATTTTTTATATTATTTATTTATTTTGAGACAGAGTATCGCTGTTGTTACCCAGACTGGAGTGCAATGGCGCGATCTCACCTCACCGCGACCTCCGCCTCCTGGGTTCAGGCAATTCTCCCGCCTCAGCCTCCCGAGTAGCTGGGACTACAAGCACGCGCCACCAGGCCCAGCTAATTTTTCTATTTTTAGTAGAGACGGGTTTCACCATGTTGACCAGGATGGTCTCGATCTCTTGACCTCGTGATCCATCTGCCTCGGCCTCCCAAAGTGCTGGGATTATAGGCGTGAGCCACAGCGCACGGCCTCTCACTTCCATTTAAAAGGAAATGCTGTGACTCACAGTGTCACCACAAAAGATTAAGGAACTTTTAACGTTCCTCCCATGTTCCAGCTGACCACTAGGACAAAAAGCCCCTTTAGGACCTCCTTTGTCTTCAATTAAGACCAAGTCCTAGCCAGGCATGGTGGCTCATGCCTGTAATCCAAGCACTTTGGGAGGGCAAAGCAGGGGATCCTCAGGTCAGCAGATCAAGACCATCCTGGCCAGCATGGTGAAACTCCAACTCTACTAAGAATACAAAAAAAAAAAAAAAAATTAAATCTCTGAGGAAATTCTAAATCTGTTAGTCTGAGAGCTGTGAATGCAATTTGGCTATCAGGTATATGTCGGTGTATATATAAAAATGTTTCGCCGGGCACCGTGGCTCACGCCTGTAATCCCAGCACTTTGGGAGGCCGAGGCGAGCGGATCACAAGGTCAAGAGATCCAGACCATCATGGTCAACATGGTGAAACCCCATCTCTACTAAAAATACAAAAATTCACCGGGTGTGGTTGGTGCACTGTAATCCCAGCTACTTGGGAGGCTGTGGCAGGAGAACTGCTTGAACCCAGGAGGCGGAGGCTGCAGTGAGATGAGATCATGCCACTGTACTCAAGCCTGGGTGACAGAGACTCCAGGCACAATGGCTCATGCCTGTAATCCCAGCACTTTGGGAGGCCAAGGCAGGCAGACCACGAGGTGAAAAGATCGAGACCATCTGGCCAAGATAGTGAAATCCCATCTCTAGTAAAATACAAAAATTAGCTAAGCGTGCTGGCGCCCACCTGTAGTTCCAACTACTCAGGAGGCTGAGGCAGGAGAATTGCTTGAACCTGGGAGGTGGAGCTTGCAGTGAGCCAAGATCGTGCCACTGTACTCCAGCCTGGCACCTGGTGACAGAACCAGACTGTCTCAAAGAAAGGCACAAACTCTTTGATGACATCCTTTGCCGTGGTCCTTCACCGCTACACAATTACAACCACTTTACGGGGTTTTCCCTCTGTCAGTTTTACTGTGGCCCATCCCTTCCCATAGTTTCTTGTCATCAACCTTAATTAGGGTGATCTGGTGTTCAGCACCAAGGGCCTTCACCAGCCACATAGGCAGGCTCATCGCAGTTGGGGGCAGCACACAAGGATGGGCCCAGTGCTTGTCTAAGTTTTGACAGCTTCTTGAATTCCACGTGCCAAGCTATCGTGGATGAGGGTGGGCCTTTAGGACCTCTTGTAAAGCAGTATTAAGGTCCTTGACACCTCCAGCAGTCATGCTTTCCTGGGCCATGGCAGCAGGTTACGGGTGAAGCTGATTCTTGAACATACCTGAGCCTCTGCCTCCACTACTCAGTGGCGGCGGGGAAAGAGCAGAAGCTTGTCTTGGTTAACAGTCACTGCACCTAAAATATGGTCTAGGTTCCTTGAAAAAGGGTTAAACTTGGCCAAGAAGTTGAGAAAGCATTTCAACCAGTTTGCTTGTTACCAATAATGTCATAAAAATTAATATATCACCGTCTCCAAGTATTTTTCCTTTTTTTTGGACAAGGTCTCACTCTGTTGCCCAGGCTAGAGTACAGCGGGTGTGATCTTGGCTCACTGCAGTGGCAGCCTTTACCTCCCAGCCTCAAACAGTCCTCCCACCTCAGCCTCCTGAGTAGCTGGGATTACAGGTGTGTACCACCTCACCTGGCTTTTAAGGTTGAGTGGTTTCTTTTTATGTAGAGATGGGATTTTGCCATGTTGCTCCGGTTTGTCTAGAACTCACTTTGGCCTCCCAAAGCACTGGGATTACAGGTGTGAGCCAGTGTGCCTGGCCTTGAAGGGTTTCCATTTTGCCCTACTCCCCAGGTAACAATGAAAGAGAGCGAATGGGCAGGTGATTGTGACAGCAGCACTGAGCTGTGATAGACCCCTTGCTAACTAGCCCAGTGTCTGCCTGCTAGAGATGACGATCAATGGCACACACTTGTTACCAAAAATACCCACAAATACTGGCCAGGTGAGGTAACTCATGCCTGTTATCCCAGCGCTTTGGAAGGCCAGGGTGGGCAGATCACTAGAGGTCAGGATTCAAGACCAACCTGGCCAACATGGTGAAACCCCGTCTCTACTGAAAATACAGAAATTAAAATACAGAAAGAAAGAGAGCAGTTAGACGTGCTCATATTTTGTACAGTAACTAAAACATCCTATTCATGATAAGAATTACAGATTACGATTGTAGGTTCCATTGTCTCTCCCTAATAATGGTAGGCCGGAAGTACAAAATGCAAATATAGCTGCGACATTAGCATTCAATCAAGTTTTTTTTTTTTTTTTTTTTTTTGAGACGGAGTTTCACTGTTGTTACCCAGATTGGAGTGCAATGGCACCATCTCGGCTTACTGCAACCTCCACCTTCTGGGTTCAAGCAATGCTCCTGTCTCAGCCTTCCGAATAACTGGGACTGCAAGCATGCACCACCATGCCTAGCTAATGTTTGTAGTTTTTAGTAGAGACGGGGTTTCAACTTGTTGACCAGAATGGTCTCTATCTCTTGATCTTGTGATCCACCCACCTCAGCCTCCCAAAGTGAGCTGAGATCGTGCCACTGCACTCCAGCCTGGGTGACAGAGCCAGATTCCTTCTCTCAAAAAAAAAAACAAAAACAAAAATATAGGTCAATATGTGTTATGAAAATAGAGACGCAAAAACCCTCAACAAAATGCAGGCAAGCCAAATCCAGAGCATATAAAAAGGATTACATACCATAACCAAGTGGGATTTCTCTCTGAAATAGAAAGTTGGTTCAACATATGAAAAACCAACCAATGTAATACACCATATTAATAGACGTGGAAAACCTCACATGATTTTCTCAAATGATACACAGAAAAAGCACTGCACAAAACGCGACATCCTTTCACGATAAAAAAAATACTCAACTATCTAGAAACAGAAGGGGTCGTTTCCTCAACCTGATAAAAGGCCATCTACAAAATACCCACATCTAACATCATATTTACTGGCTAAAGACAAAGTTTTCCCTCTACGGCAAGAACAAGACAAAGATGTTGGTTCTCACTACTTCTATTCCATCACTGTAGTGGAAGTTTTAGACAGGCAACTACGCAAGACAAAGAAATAAAAGGCAAACAAACATGACCTTATACACAGAAAATCCTAAAGAATCCACCAAAAAGTTACTAGACCTAAAAAATGATTTCAGCAAGGTTGCAGGACACAAGATCAGTATAGAAAAACCAGTTGTATTTCTATACACTAGCAATGAACAGCCTGAATATTAAACAAAAATTACATTTACAATGGCTTCAAAAAGAATAAAGTACTCCTCTGGTCCTGCTCAGGCTCAGTTACTAAAGAAGAGAAAAAGTACTTAGGAATATATATATATATATATATATTTTTTGAGACAAGAGTCTTGCTCTGTCACCCAGGCTGGAGTGAACTGGCATGATCTTGGCTCACTGCAACCTCCACTCCCCCAGTTCAAGCAATTCTCCTGTCTCAGCCTCCCAAGTAGTTAGGACTACAGGCACCCCCACCGGGCCCGGCTGATTTTTGTATTTTTAGCAGAGATGGAGTTTCACCATATTGGTTAGTCTGGACTCAAACTCCTGACCTCAGGTGATCCACCTGCCTTGGCCTCCCAAAGTGCTGGGATTACAGGCGTGAGCCACTGCACCTGGTCAACTTAGGAATATATTTAACATAATAAATGTATGGTGTGTACACAGAAAACTATAAAACACTGTTGAAACAAATTACAGGTTTAATACCTGACAATCCCTGTCAAAATTTCAACTACCATTTTTTGGAGCACTGGATAAACAGATCCTAAATTCATATTATGCAAGGGAGTCAGAATATTCATAACCATCTTGAAAAGGAAGAGTTGGGAGGACTCACACCTCTCAATTTCAAAATGCCTGACAAAGCTACAGTAATCAAGACACTGTGTTACTAGCATATGGATAGAAATACAGATCAATGGAGTAGAACTGAGACCAGAAATAAATCCATGTACCTATTTATGGTCGATTGGTTTTCATCAAGGTGCCAAGACCATCCAATGGAAGAAAGAAGAGTCTTTTCAACTGCTGGGACATTTGAATATCAAACTGCAAAAGAATGAATTTGGATGCCTACCTTATACTATATGGAACAAAAACAAAGAAAAATAGATCTAGATCTAAAACTATAAAACTCTTTGAAGGAAACAGAGTATAAGTCATCATGATATTGATCAGGCAATGATTTCTCAAATATGACAACAAAAGCACACACACACAATACATACATACACACATACAAATTGGGCTTCATCGAAATCAAAAACTTCCATGCAACAAAAAACACTATTTAGGGCCGGACACGGCGTCGCGCCTGTAATCTCAGCACTTTGGGAAGCTGAGGCGGGCAGATCACTTGAGGACAGGAGATCGAGACCAGCCTGGCCAACATGGTGACAACCGTCTCTACTAAAAAGACAAAATTAGCTGGGGGTGGTGGTGGGCGCCTGTGGTCCCAGCTCTTCGGGAGGCTGAGGCAGGAGAATTACTTGAACTTGGGAGGCGGAGCCTACAGTGAGCCAAGATCGTGCCACTGCATTCCAGCCTGCTAGTGACAAGAGCAAAACTTCATTAAAAAAAAAAAAAAAAGTTACACAAATAGCCAATTGGCACATGAAAAGATACTAAACATCATTAGTCCCTAGGTTGATGCAAATCAAAGCCACAGCGGGATATCACTTTATTTAATTTTATTTACTTATTCCCTCCTATCCCCCATTTGGCTGGAGTGCAGTGGGGCGATTTCTGCTCATGGCAACCTCCATCTCCCGGGCTCAAGCCGTCCTCCTGCCTCAACCTTGGAGTAGCCGGGACTACAGGCACCCACCACCACACCCGGCTAATTTTAAAAATGCTTCTGTCGAGACAGTGTCTCGCTTTATTGCCCAGGTTGGTCTCGAATTTCTGGCTTCCAGTGATCCTCCCACCTTGGCGCAGTGTTGGGATGACAGGCGTCAGCCATTACGCGGGTGGCAGCCATTCTGAGGTTTAACACAGAGAGCCAGTATGCACCCAGCATCTGTGTATGCATTATACAGAATATGTGGACCACCCTCTATAAAGGTCCGTGCACGAGGTTGGCTTTCTCTCGCGGTCTAGCAGTTTTCCACAGAAAAGCGGCACTCATTTTTGCACAGTCTCCAAAATGCTGTTGGGATTGGGAGCCCGCAGCTTCCGGAATTACAGGCTCTTTCCCCGCCCCCAGTGCCCCATTCCAGGCCTGGTCTCAACAGGCCCAAGGCGCACGCCCAGAGAAGGATGGGGGTGGGAGGGGCACGCTACACCCAGTAGGGGGCAGCCCCAGGCTTCCACGCTGTCAGTGCTTCTGGGTCCCCTGGGTTTCACCAGTGTTGGGACCCCCCCATTCCCGCCGGCCAGCCCGGGAGCCGAGCGTGGAGGCTGGCCTCGCCTTCCCCCGGGAGGTAGGCCTGACAGCACAGGGGGACAGTCCAGCCTCAGCATGCCAAAGCTCAATGGGGAAGAGGATCCACCTCCCAACTGGGCTCTCCGGTTTGGGGGGTGTCGGAGCTGTTCTGGTTCCAGGCTGAGCCTTACCATCTCGTTTAGCACATGGTTAGGGGCCCTGGACTGGAGACCAATAACTGGGGCTCAGAGACTCTTGGGAGTCCCGGGGCCACGGGGTTGCTTCTCGGGGGGATAATGTTCCAGTGGTGATGGTTGCACTATCTTGCCGATAATAATAACCCCACAGGATTGAACACAGTTTATAAAGTGAATTTTAGGGTATGTGAACTATATTCATTAAAAAAGGATGTTTACTACACCATGCTGTAATAGATAGAATGAGGAATATCCTAGATAGCCAACAAGGGAATTCTCTAAGTGTCTGGCTCATATCTGTAATCCCAGCACTTTGGGAGGCCAAGGCGGGTCGATCACGAGGTCAAGAAATCGAAACCATCCTGGCCAAAATGGAGAAACCCCGACTCTACTAAAATACAAAAATTAGCTGGGCCTGGTCATGCGCGCGCCAGTAGTCCCAGCTACTCCGGAGGCTGAGGCAGGAAAATCGCTTGAGCCCAGGAGGCAGAGGTCACAGTAGCCGAGACACACCACTGTACTCAAGCCTGGCGACAGAGCAAGATTGTCCCAAAAAAAGAAAAAAAGAGTCTGTAGACTAGCGAGCTGTAGAGTGCAAAATATTAATGCCACTGGTTTGTAAAGCTGAATACAAAGTGGCTTCTACAGCTCGGGTGGTGGCTCACACCTCTAATCCCAGCACTTTGGGAGACTGAGGTGGGAGGATAGCCTGACCCCATGAGTTTGAGACCAGCCTGGGCAACATAGTGAGACCCTTGTCTCTACAAATAATTTTAAAAATTAGATAGGTGTGGTGGAGTGCGCCTGTATTCCCAGCAGTCCCAGCTACTCAGGAGGCAGAGGTGGGAGGATCACTTAAAGCCAGGAGATCCAGGCTGCAGTGAGCCATGGGCGGGCCACTGCACTCTGGCCTGGGCGAAAGGGCGGCCCTGTCTCTAAAATCCATTCGGTTAGGAGTTGTTTACTGTAAAACAACATTTTAAACAGCTGACTTAAAGAACAACAATGTCTTCTGGTAACCTTTAAGAAATACTTCAGGCAGCTGGCTTTGTACTAACGCCCAAATTGAGTTGTTGTCCCCTCCCCACCCCAGGGAGTATCCCTCTGTCTCCCAAGAGGGAGTAGAGTGGCGCTATGTCGACTCACTGCAACCTCTGCCTCCTGGGTTCAAGGGATTCTCCTCCTCAGCCTCTCGAGTACCTGGGATTACAAGTGCCCACCACCACACCTGGCCAGGATGGTCTCGATCTCCTGACCTCGTGATCCGCCTGCCTTGGTCTCCCAATGTGCTAGGATTACAGGCCCGAGCCACCGCACAGGACCTGAGTTGGTATTTTCATTCCTATTTTACAAATGAGGAAACCGAGGCTTAGAGGGCTAGGTATCCTATCCAGCATAAGTTAAATGGTGGAACAGGGATTTCCATCTCTGTTGGTAGGACCCCCAGGCCTGGTTACCCACAGGACACCACCTCAACTCTAATTTCTCTGGTTAAAACCAGAGTTTGGGACTTTGGAATTCTTTCCTCTAGAAACCTGTACCCTAAGTTTTCTTTACTTCTGGTTGCGCTGCTGGGGTCACAAGACAATGTCTGTTGAACACCATGGTGAAACGTGTCATGATTTCTGAAGTCCCCGGGAAGCCCGTGAGGCGTGGAAGAACTGGCTTTCTCGCTAACACACAACTCAGAGTGGAGGCGAGGGCCAAATGCAGGCCCCACCATTTGCTAGTTCGTGCGCTACCCCCACGGATAACCAAACTGCACCCCTTCCTGCGTCTGACAAGCACACACAGGGCTGGTGTTGGGAAAAGTTAGTGGCTGTGAAGCCGCCAGCACAGGGCCGGCCACTTCGTAAGCGTCGGCCACGCCTTAGCTGTTCACCGCCGTAGGGCTAGTAGCCCAGCCACCGCCAGGTGTCGGGTGAGGCCTTCGGCATCAGGGCTTAGAGAAACGCCGTCAGTGGCGACACTCGGGGTGCCCTCCCTGCGTGTTTACGGCTGCAGTATTGATCCGGCCGGAGGGCCCTGAGCGCCCCCGAACAGGCGGAGCGCGCCAACCCAGTTACCACCCAGGCCCGGTAGTGCTGCCGTTCCACGTGCTCGTCCCTCCTCGTTCCTCCCCGCCCCTTTCCCCGGCCTTCTTAAGCTGCGCGGGTCTCCCACCCCGAGCTCTGCAGCGGGAAAGCGGCAGCCCTCAAACCGACGCCAGTAGTCACCCCAGGCAGCACAGACTTACCTGTTCAGAGGGTTTCTTCCGGATCCCCCTCGACCTTTGCTCTGCAGGAGTTGGGCCCAAGTGTGCAAGGACCCGGAAAGACCAAGGTGTAGCGTCAGCCAGTTAGGTGGATCCGTCTTTGGTGTTGTAGTAGCCGATAGGGCTACAGAGGTCTTCCTTTTCTTCTCACTGGAAGGGGATTCTGTCTATCAACGTCAATAGGCGCCATCATACGGAGAAGGCGGGGATTAGGGCTTCGGCTCCTCCCAGGCCTGGCCTGTCAGGGCCGGATGCACGTGGAGGCGGGGCCGGGAGCGTTTAGGGGCGGGGATAGGCGCACGTGGGGGCGGGGCCGGGGACTGCTCCCTGAGCGCGAAACTGCAGGGAGTCCCTTTCCAGAGCGGCCGTATCCGGCTCTCTCTGCAGGCTGATCTGGCCCTGGAGAAGTCCTCTCGCTGTGGTGGAAAGAGCGAAGGAGTCTGAGGCGAGGGACAGAAGTAACGTGATGTTACGACAGGCGGTGATGTCTTCGGCAATGGCCTCAGGCGGCGGAGACAGCTGCCCTGGGTCTGCGGGGTTCAAGGTGTAGCGGAGCGATCCCTGACCGTGGAACTAAGAGTCCTCGGTGCTGGCTCCAGTACTGCGCCTGTTTGCTGTGGCACCTAGGGCGAATCTCTTTCCTTCTCTGTGCCTTGATTTCTTATGTTGAGAGAAGGAATCTGATCTATCATTCTCAGGTCCCCTCCAGCTCGGAGTTTGTTTCACATCATCAGTATTTCCAGAATGACCTATGTGTGCTGTGCCTGTCCCGGGTATCAGCTGACGATTATGAGATCTTCTGAAAGGAAAACGGAAGCCTCTGATGGACTGGTGGCCCGAAGAGACAGTTTGTGAGGACACCTGAGTTCACAGAGCCAGGCTTGGTGGGGCCCAGCAGCAGGCCTTGGGGCATCATGCGGCTCCATAACCCAGGCCCCTGCCCGTGGCTGGACCCGTTTTAAAGCAGGCGATGGGGTTCATCCATGGCACGCTGTGTGAAGGCATTTCAGCCCATAACGAGGACGCTGGGATTTCAGGCTCAACTCCTGACTCTGAGGACTTTGTAGATAAGTACAGCGTGTGGAGTGGGGTGGGGTGATGAGGACAACGAGAGAAGTGGGCATAGTCAGAATAAAGGACCGCTTCATGAAGCTTTTGAAGAGAAGGCAGAGAGAAATCCAGCTGAAGGAACAACCTGGCTGGAGCCGTTTCAAGCTGGCTGGATGGGAGGGGAATCTTGGAAGCAAAACTCCCGTAGGGTGGGTTGGGGCTTGTTGCTGCAGGAATTGACAGGGAAAGAATAGTCAGGCCTGGCACAGTGGCTCTTGTCTGTAATCCCAGCACTTTGGGAGGCCAAGCTGGTGGATCACTTGAGGCCAGGAGTTCGAGACCAGCCTGGCCAACCTGGCGAAACCCAGTCTCTACTAAAAATACAAAAACTTAGCCAGGTGTGGTGGCCGGTGCCTGTAATCCCACTTACTTGGGAGGCTGAGGTAGGAGAATGGCTTGAACCCGGGAGGCGGAGGTTGCAGTGAGGGGAGATTCTACCATTGCACTCCAGCCTGGGTGACAGAGCAGACACTGTCTTGGAAAAAAAAAAGTAGACAATGGGAAGCTCTGAGAGTTTGAGAGTTGGGAAGTGACAGGACTAGAGCTGTGCTTCTGGGAAATCACCGTGTAGGGGGTTGGGAAGAAAAGATTGTGAAAGTCAACTGGGAGACCCCAAAGGAATTTATTGCAGCAACAGTCTTTGTGAAAGGTAGTTAGGGCCAAACCAGGTGGGGGTAGCCAGGATGGAAGGGAGGTGCAGACGGGAGGCAGGATTTAGACTTGAACTCTGGGAGAGGAGTCAAGCCGGCTTCTCCACGGAAGAGGGGGGAACACTGGAGGAAGGCAGCAGGAGGACTTGGCTTGGGCTTGCTGAGGGAATGAGCGGCTGGCAGCCGACCAGCAGGCTCTGTTGAGTGTCCATGGAGGGGACAGTGAGGTAGACATGAGATATACCTTGGGGACCTGCAACACACACAGAGAAAAGATTAAAGAATGTTTGCAAATGAGTGCACAAAGGAAGCTTGCTGGGCATTGGGCAAGTCATTAGGCATTCCACCCTCAGTTTCTTCACAGGTTAGAGTGAGGATAAGACACCTACTGAGGAAGGTGGTAACGAGTAAGCTCTGATGATAGAGTACCTCACCCAGGACTTGGTGAACAGCGCCCATTTAAGAAAAATAATCAGGCATAATCCAGTGTTTGTGACTATCTAGTAAGTTTTCCGTTTTGTTTTTGAGACAGCATCTCGCTCTGTCACCCAGGCTGGAGTGTAGTGGCGATCTCAGATCACTGCAACCTCCACCTCCCAGGCTCAAGCAGTCCTCTCACTTCAGCCCCCCAGGTAGCTGGGACCATGGGTGCATATCACCACACCCACTGAGTTTTGTATTTTTTGTAGAGATAGGGATCTCTCTATGTTGCCCAGGCTGGTCTCGAACTTGTGAGCTCAAGTGATCTGCCCACCTTGGCTTTCCAAGGTGTTGGGATTACAGGCGTGAGCCACCGCCTTCTGCAAAACTTTCTATCCCTCTTTGTGTGATTACATGTTCACTAAACTGATGACTGACTCCATTATGATTTTGGAAAAGTGGGAGCCCTGGGTAATGGACAATTCTAAAACTTTTTCATTCTTTCAGACTATGTTTTTGTACCCATTAGCCATCCCCACATCTCCCCATCCTCCAAAATGGAAAATACAAATGTTAATTTAAACAAATCAACATTTGTTTAAATCAACTGCAAGAGTTACTCAGGAGGCTGAGGCAGGAGAATCACTTGAACCCGGGAGGTGCAAGTTGCATTTACCTGAGATCTCACCAATGTACTCCAGGCTGAGCAACAGAGTGAGACTCTGTCTCAAAAAAGAAAAAAAAAAAGCACAACAATATAAGAAAACTTAAAACAGAAAAACACAAATGAAAAAATACCCAAATTATCTGTGATAAATCCATCCCACCAAAAAAACCACTGTTAATATTTGGATGTGTGTTTTTCTAAGCATGTGTTTGTTGTAACAGTTTATGTCCTAGAGTAATTAATTCAACAAATATTTATTGAGCACTTGGAACGCCAGACCTGTTCTAGGTGCTGGGGATGTAAGTGCATTTTTTTTTTTTTAATTAAGAAGATTATTTTTGAAAACAATCACAAACTAAACTAAGAGAATACTTCCAACTAGAGAATTTTTGTTTTTCTTTTCCTGAGGGTAAGTACTGATTTGGTACGTCATTAGTCTGGAGTACTTTTAGTTCGTAGTTCCTAGAGACATGGGCATTCTCCTTTGTATCCAAGGTATAACCATCAAAATTGAAAAATTGCCATTGATACACTACTGTCACCTAATCTTCAGCTCCATTCAACTTAATTCAATTGAACTTAATCTCCACTTCATGGAAATTGGTATTTAGAAGCCAAGACCTGAGTGCTAAGTGTGCTTATTGCTATTAGGGTATCTTGTTCCAAGGCCTTCTCCATGGTTACAGTTGGGAGCACCCTCCCACCCCCCCGACACACAGTTACTTACGTCTATATTTATTTGTACATCTGTCTACTCACATATTTTGAAAACCGTGAGTTTACACCAGTATCTCCAATTCCAATGCATCACTCTAGGGCTGATTCTAGTTTTCTCCCTTTCTGTGTTTGTAGCTTACTTCTCCAGCTAGGAGTGAGGTTCTCATTATTTTTATTTACTTGTTTGATCAGTCCCCTTCTACATAGACATCTCCTCTCTCTGCCTCCATCCCCTGCCCAATACAGATGTCCTCCTTCCCCACTCAGGCTCTGGAAACCTGGACTGGGAAACCCTGTACCCTTCACCCATGAGGATGCCTTCCGCAGTCTTCCTGGCCTCCAACATTCCATGTGTGGATCCAGTTTTGAACAAGGCAGACAGATTCCTTGCTTTCAACGAGCTCACATTCCAGTGGGGAGAGAGACAGAAAAATAAAAATGATAAGTGCAATGACAAGATGTGATAAGAAGTGACTGGGGGCTACTTTGGGTCAGGTGACTATTCTCTTTTAGCTCCCCTGTTCCCCATCTACTCTTCATCCTTCTTTGGCCTGCTGTGTGCATATCTACAAAATGCATTACCTGGACTCCTCTGCTGCCAGCCTTCTAGTTGAGTTCAACCAGTGAGAGACACCCGTAGTAGATAGGTGGGTGGATGGAGAGAGAAATGAGCATTTTGCTTGCTCCTTCCTTGCTTGGGAATATGTTTTCTGGCCCCTCATCCAGGAGCCAGAAATTTCATTTCCTCCCCTTGCTCCTTTGAGCCCCTTAGTGGTCACAGCTTTCCACTCTTGCTACCCCTTGGGTGCCACAGTGGTTTTATTTCTCTTCATCTTACCCAAACTGTTAATAGTTCTTTTGAATCAGCTCAGTCGGATGCTGTTTCAGAAAAGGGCTCTTTAAGGTAATTACTTTTTTTGTGTGGTTTAAACAGTATGTTGTGAATAATGCTTTTCTGAGGTCAATAAGTATTCTTATACAATGCGATTTTCAAAAGTGCAGTCTGTTAGTCAAGAAAGGTCACTATTAGCCAGGCTTGTCTTTCTAGATCTGAGTGCAGAATGGATTATCTTCTTGTCCTGTCCTGGCCTGATGGCTAAGCATCTTAAATTGTGAATTAAAGAGAGAGCATGTTGTAGTAACTCTACCTCCCCAGGCATCTAGATTACCCAAGTAATGTAATTTGTGGCTTATTTATGGTACAGAACTGTATTTCCTTCAGCAGGCTTTATCCTTGGGTGTTCATTTCTCCATTCCTTGCCATAGAGAGGGGGTCTCAGTCTTAGAAATCAATGAAACCTTTTCTTGGACACAGAGACAAGCCATTGGAAGGGGTGATTCCAAGAATTGTGCTTTAATTATGAGGATTCGTAAAATAATTTTTACAGCTTTTTTCCCCCCTCTGTTAAACATTTGCAAATTTGGGGTCTTCTTCCAAGGAGAGTCTAGACTAGAGAAAGAGGAGGCTTTCACAGGAAGAGTACCTTGCTGGAGCTTCCATGAGCATAATTCATGTCCTTAGCAAGAGAAAAGAACATTAAAAGGACGTGCATTTCTTTCTGTGACTGACATTGTTGGTGTCAACAGCTTTATAAACACAGAAAGCAATAGATTAAGAGAAGGAAAATCCAGCAGAATGAGAGCAGGAAAAAAAAGAAAAAGAAAAAAACTTGAGGCATGCAATTCTTGGAAATCTTACTGCCTCCCTGGTTTCTTCTGCATTTGAATTTCTGTAGAGCACTGATAGGAGGATTGCCTTTAGGGGACATGAGGAAAGGAACTGGGAAAATTCAGCTTTTCTTTAGCCCTAGGAAACTACAGAAGGACTTGAAGCCAAGCGGAATTAATCAGAAACGGTGTGCCTGTGCCTGGGGAGACTTTCTGAGAATCAGATGAGAATGTTGTTCTTGTTCCCAGGAGAAGGCATAGGGACTTTGAGGGCTTGAATCTTTCTGTTGTGTTTTCTGGGATCACATCCATATAAAATCAGGTAAACCAAGAAGGCTAATGTAAGCAATCTCCCCAAATTGTGTCCTCTGTCCGGCCTGTCTCCCCCCACCCCACCTTAGGTGAGTCAACACCCTTGGGGCGGCATGCTTTCACAAATTAATTTATTCCTGTTCTGTCCCAAATTTGAAGATGCAGTCCCCTGTAATGCATTAAAGGAGGTAATCTGAAGCACTGTGACTTCATCTTTCCAGATTAGAAAGGCGTTACACCATAGGTAAATGAGAAAACCTATTTGGAAGTGTTTTGCATGTTGGAAGGAAGACACTTTATATACATGTAATTATTGTTGACCATTACCCACAATATAGCCTGGGAGGCCAGACTGCATGCTGTGGGGGTACTTGACCTGTGTTTGAATTCCTGTTCCTTTGCAGTTTAACTGTGTGACCTTGGGCATGTTACTTGACCTCTCTGCATCTGAATGCAGAATGGATTACCTTCTTATCCTGTCCTGGGTTTCCCCAGGACAGCCTCAGTTTTCCCATCTGAAAGGTGAGGAATTCACCTCAGTGTGAGAATTAAATGTACTGAGATTATATAACAACATAGAACAGTGCGTGACCCACAGTGAGCACTTGAGGACACAGTGAATTTGAACCCAGCAGGATGCATGATAACCTTCTTCCACAGACATAGTGAGAATCACAGCAGCTTAGCTGTAAAAGCTAGCAAAGTAACAGAGAATTGCAGGGAAGTGGGGGTTTCTAGGCCTCTGTTTTCCCACTCTGAGGCATGGGTATAATTTCTCTGCTCCCCTAAGGAAGCAGCTCTTTGAGACAAGGCTAAGATTCAGCCATGGTGTGTTGCTGTTGCAGAAGGTTTAACCACCTCACCTTACGGTGGCGGTTTCAGCAAAATAAGCTTCTCTTTCTGTAAATGGCTTCTCACCATTGGCTCATTTTTGTAAATGAGCCAATCCTACCATTAGACCTCTGTGGACAGTGTCTAATGGTGGGAATGGCTAATTTTCTGGAACCAAATAAACATTTGTTTCCACTAGCCCCATAGTGCTAGTGCCACCATTAATGAGTGGCAGTGTTGTCCATTGCTGCAGAAGTCATTAGGGAAACTCTGGTAGAACTCTGTTTATTACCAGGGGAGGTGTCAGAGGCAGAGAAAGCACAGCTGGGGCTTCTAGGCCCCAGCAGATCGCTCAGTGCAGGCAGCCAGAGCAATCATTCTTAGACTCGTGAAGTCGGAACATAAAGTCCAAGAGGAATAAGAATGGGTGAGATAAAGGAGTTGGGGGCTATGATCCAGAGTCATATTTCAGATCTCTGAAATTTTGAATAAGTTAAGGTTAGATGGTGGTGCAATTCAAAGCATACTTCCTAGGGGGGTCACGGTTTGAGCAATGCCTTTCTAAGGAACAGGCTAAGCTTTGAGCTGGTTTCCTTGTCAGTGATTATACTCTCTGGTGCTCAGTAAGTACGCACCGTAGGTGTTGCGGATTGGCCAAGCCATCAGTGAGATCTTCAGAATAAATAAGGTCCGTCAGAGTGCCACATGCACAGAATATATATTGTGACAAAATCCACTGGCTCCTTAACTCTGAGACCAAACCAGTCCCTGCAAGCACACCGAGATTGTGCACAGGTAGTTGGTTGGCAGCGAATACTGAATTTACTTATTTATTTATTTTATTTATTTCTTGTTTTGGGACAGAGTCTTGCTCTGTCACCCAAGCTGGAGTGCAGTGAAGTGCCATCATGGTTCACTGTAGCCTCAGCTTCCCAGGCTCAAACCATCCTCCCATCTCAGCCTTTTGAATAGCCGAGACTCTAGGTATATGCCACCATGCCCAGCTGTTTTTTTTTTCGTGGAGGCAAGGGTCTCACTATAAGTGACCTAGGCTGGACTTGAACTCTTGGGCTCAAGCGATTCTTCTGCCTCAGCCTCCCAAAGCACTGGGATTACAGGCATGAGCCACCATCTCAGGCTGAATGTATATAGATAATGAGATTGCTACAGAAATATGTGCTTCTTAGAACTTGCTTAAGGCAGGCTGGCAATCACAAAATATTTGTTTGTGCTGGTTTTAGATGATGTTGGTTTTGGCTGGCTGGATCGATATTGGTTTGATAGGACTGCAATAATAAAACACCACAGACCGGGTGTCGTTACACAACAGAAATTTGCTTTCTCAGTCTGGGAAGCTAGAAGTCCAAGATCAAGGTGTTGGCAGGTTTGGTTTCTTCTGAAGCCTCTCTCCTTGGGTTGTAGATGGCCTTTCCTCTGCCTGTGAGCATCCCTGCTTGTTCCTCTGTGTCCACATTTCCTCTTCTGTATAAGGACCCCAGTCAAATTGGACTAGGGCCCAGCCTAATGACCTCCTTTTAATTGAATCACATCTTTATTTATTTACTCTTTGAGACAGAGTCTTGCTCTGTTGCCCAGGCTGGAGTGCCCTGGCATGATCTCGGCTCATTACAACCTCAGCTGCCCGGGTTCAAGCAATTCTCCTGCCTCAGGAATGTCTGTAATCCCAGCTACTCAGGAGGCTGAAGAAGGAGAATCTCTTGAACCCAGGAAGTGGAGGTTGTGGTGAGCCGAGATGGTGCTATTGCACTCCAGCCTGGGCAACAAGAGCGAAACTCTGTCTCTCCCCCACCAAGAAAAGAGACAGGATAACGCAACAGGTCATTTGAATTGGTTTGTTTTCTAGAGGATATTATTGGAAGAATTTGCGAAACTTGAATGAGTCTGTAGATTAGCTGGTCATGATGTATAGTGTTAATTTCCTGATTTTCGTGTTTTTATTTTGGTTATGTAGGAGGATGTCCTTGTTTAAAAGAATTATAGACTAAAGTGTTTAAGTGTGATGGGGCATTATGTTGGCAATTTATTTCCAAGTGGTTCAGGAAAGCAAGGGGTTCTTTGTTCTAGTGTTGAAAATTAATGTTTAAAATTATTTCAAATTTATGAAATTATCTAGACAAAAAGAAGAAAAAATAAAGGTATTTTACAAAACAAAATGGACAAACCAAAACTGAGTGTTCATTACCAGCAAACCCACTAAAGGAAATTCTAAGGCACATTTTTTTTTTCAGGCAGAATGAGAATAATCTCAGATGGAAGGTTGGAGAGAAATGAGGGAACAAGAAAACAAACAAATGGAGAACAAAGAAAAGGGTAAATGAATGGGTAATATACAAGAACATCAACTGTAGAGTTTTAAAATACATGACAGAAAATAAGTTGGGTAGGAGATATGTAAAGTTAAATATTCTTTTTTTTTTTTTTGAGGTAGAGTTTCACTCTGTCTCCCAGGCTGGAGTGCAGTGATGTGATCTCTGCTTACTGCAAACTCCACCCCCTGAGTTCAAGTGATTCTACTGCCTCAGCCTCTGGAGTACCTGGGATTATAGGTGGCTGCCACCGTGCCTGGCTAATTTTTAGTAGAGATGGGATTTCGCCATGTTGGCCAGACTGGTCTCGAACTCCTGACCTCATGTGATCCGCCCACCTTGGCCTCCCAAAGTGCTGGGATTACAGCCGTGAGCCACCATGCCTGGCCTAAAGTTAAGTATTCTAAAAATTGTTTGTATTTTTCTGGGAGGAAGGTAGATGTACTGATTACATTATATTTTCATATGCCAAAGGTGCATTTTATTTATTTGTTTATTTATTTTACTTTAAGTTCTGGGGTACATGTGCAGAATATTCAGGTTTTTTACATAGGTATACACGTTCCATGGTGGTTCGCTGTACCCATCAGCCTGTATAGCATTAGGTATTTCTCCTAATGCTATCCCTCTCCTATCCCCCAACTTCCAATAGGTCCCAGCGTGTGATGTTCCCCTCCCTGTGTCCATGTGTTCTCATTGTTCAACTCCCACTTATGAGTGAGAACATGTGGTGGTTGGTTTTCTGTTCCTGTGTTAGTTTGCTGAGAACGATGGTTTCTAGCTTCACCCAAGTCCCTGCAAAGGATATGAACTCATCTTTTTTATGGTTGCATAGTATTCCATGGTGTATATGTGCCACATTTTCTTTATCGAGTCTATCATTGATGGGCATTTGGGTTGGTTCCAAGTCTTTGCTATTGTGAACAATGCTGCAATAAACATATGTGTGTGTATGTGTCTTTATAGTAGAATGATTTATAATCCTTTGGGTATCATAATAATGTATATACTCTACATTATAATCCTTTGGGTTTATATCTGGGTAGACCTCAGGTGATCTACCTGCCTCAGCCTCCCAAAGTGCTGGGATTACAAGGGTGAGCCACTGTGCCTGGCCTGTGTTTTCTAGAGATTAAGGAGATAGTTTTAACCAAGACTGGATGCTGAAAGTTACAAAAGAGAAATGCATTTGACTAAAAACATTAAAAATATTTTATAAGTGATACCATATACAAAGTTACTGGGCAAATGATAGTAACTGTAATGCAGATGGTAGTCAGAGTTAATTTCCATATAGTTAATCTTGCAAATTTCAGCTCCTATAAATTGACAAGATGAATATTAAATAATACAAGTAGATATTTTCTATTGCTTCCCAACAGAAAAATGGGCAACAGATATGGAGAGAAAATTC
The DNA here is from genome assembly GCF_049354715.1 of Callithrix jacchus. Taxonomy (NCBI): domain Eukaryota; kingdom Metazoa; phylum Chordata; class Mammalia; order Primates; family Cebidae; genus Callithrix; species Callithrix jacchus. The sequence goes on along the minus strand of NC_133509.1, from coordinate 107,827,403 downwards.
ACAGAAGTCCAACTACATCCAACAGCCATATAAAAAGGTGTTCAAATTTCTTGGTAGTCAGGATGGGTCCATTGGCATTACCTTCATATAAACAAGAAAAGATTGGGGCCCCTTTTTCTGCATTCAACACGGTCAGGATGCCTGTCTTTGCAAACCATTTGTGGGCCAGATTTCTCCCCATCATCCTATGCACAAACTGCACAGTGTATGCAGTGGCCCGGATTCAGAGAAATGCAAATAAATACATAATGAAATGTTCCTTTTTATCCATTAAACTGGCAAAAAGTTAAGAAGAGTCCTATTACCTGTTGCCAGCAGGACTGTGGGGTGACAGGTGCTCCATCCGTTGCTAGTGTTGCTGTAGAGCATTCTGGCCTTTTTTTTGGGAAGGCAATCTGGCAGTATCTATTAAAATTAAAAATACATATTTCCCTTGACCCCAGAACCCTACTCCTAGGAATCTATTCCATAAAATAAAAGTGCTTATTTGTACGAACATGTGTGCAAGAATGTTTATTGCAGCCTTGTTTGTAGCTGCCAAGAACCGGTAACAGGGTGAATGGCCATTATCAGGGAATGGCTGAAAAATTAAAATATATTACTCCATAGAATATTATATGGCCATTCAATGGGATGAATATTAGCCTTACCAGATGTCTGAGAGAGATTTCCAAGAGATGTCGGTGAGCGAGAAAAGTAAGATACAGAATGAGTGTGATATGATTCCATCATGGTAAAAAAAGAACAGAAAACCTCTCCACATGTGTCAGTGTATATGAAAATGTATATAGGTGTGTGTGTATGGTTACAAGGAAAACATATACACATACACTCTAGGTTGCTGTTAAAGTTGGAGGAGAGAAAAAGAGAAGAGTTGTTTGTAACAGAAACAGCAGATATGCTATGATCCCATCCATGTAAAACTGGCGTGTGTGCATGTGTGTATACATACATGTGTACATAAATATACTGCAAGAAGTCTACCTCATTATTACTGGTTACGATGGTGAGATTTTAGGAGACTTTCATTTTCATGATTCTATCTTTATGTATTGTTTCAATTCTTCTTTTTTTTCTTTTAATTGAGACGGAGTCTCACTCTGTCGCCCCAGCTGGGGTGCAGTGGAGCTATTTTGGCTCACCGCAACCTCTGCCTCCTGGGTTTAAGTGATTCTCGTGCCTCAGCCTCCCAAGTAGCTGGGACTACAGGCACATGCCACCACAGCCAGCCAATTTTTTATATTTTTAGTAGAGATGGGGTTTTGCCATGTTGGCCAGGCTGGTCTTGAACTCCTGACCTCAGGTGATCCACTCACCTCAGCCTCCCAAAGTGCTGGGATTACAGGCATGAGCCGCCACACCCAGCCATATTGTTCTAATTCTTCATAATAGATGTGCATTGTTGTTATGTCCAGGAAAAAGATGAAATTATTTTCACATTGAAAATAACATTAAAAACAAAAACCAAATAAACATCAAACCTCTATACCAATAAGCCTCAGTAATGTATACATTCTTATTTATTGTTGGCTTGAGGGGGCTCAACTGGAGAAAGGGGTGAAAAAGAATGAACAACGGGAACACCTATTGCTCTGAAGTATTAACTCTGTTGCATTATGGGGCAGTTGGGAAAAGGTTTAAAGTCACACATGTTTTATTACTGCCCATCTCTTTGATGGCTTTACTGTGTCAGCAGAATCATTTGCTGCTTTAGGTAAACTTGGAGTCTCGCTCTGTCACCCAAACTGGAGTTCAGTGGTGTGATCTCGGCTCACTGCAACTTCTGCCTCCCGGGTTCAGGTGATTCTCCTGCCTCAGCTTCCCTAGTAGCTGGGATTATAGGTGCCTGCCACCATGCCCAGTTAATTTTTGTATTTTTAATAGAGATGGGGTTTCATTATGTTGGCCAGGCTGTCTCAAATTTCTGACCTCAAGTGATTCACCCATGTTGGCCTCCCAAAGTGCTGGGATTATAGGCATGAGCCACTGCACCCAGCCTTAGGTAAACTTTAAAAAACTTTTAGTAGAAATTTGATGTTTTGGTATTTGTTTTTTTCCTTGCAGGTATGCACCATGGTAAACTGGTTTGAAATTCTCCACTCTCCCCAGAGGGAAACGTCGAGGTGGCAGAAAGGCCAAGAGAGGAAAAAGAAACAGTATAAAGGAAAAGGAGGAGCTGGGAGTGGTGGCTCACATCTGTAATCCCAGCACATTGGGATGCTGAGGTGGGAGGATCCCTTGAGTCCAGAAGTTTAAGACTAGCCTGGGCAACATGGTGAGGCTTTGTCTCTACAAAAAGTGAACAAAATTAGCCAGGTGTGGTGGTGCGTGCCCGTAGTCCCAGCTACATGGGAGGCTGAGGTCGGCAGATCACTAGAGCCTGGGAGGATGAGGCTGCAGCCTGGGTAACAGAGTGAGACCCTCTGTCTCAAAAAAAAAAAAAAAAGAGACTTCTCCAATAGTAGGGGCACTAATGGTTGCCTGCTGCTTCAAACGTATGTGTGGTTTTATTTGTCTGAGAAAAAGGTTTCTTCCCTGCTTTTCAAGTAGCTAATGAAAATAGCATTGTGTGATATGACAAACCTGGTGTTGCAAATTTTAGATTTGAGAGTAAAATTCATTTTAATTTTTTTCTATATTTTTTTTAAAGACGGGGTTTCACTATGTTGGTCAGGCTGGTTTTGAACGCCTGACCTCAGGTGATTCGCCTGCCTTGGCCTCCAAAGTGCTTGGATTACAGGCGTGAGCCACCACGCCCAGCAAAATTCATTTTTATGTTTTGAACTTGAAAGAAGAGATATTTGAATCCTTTTATAGTTCATCAGCATGATGACTGGGTTTTCACGCGCATGTGTGAGCTGTGCTCCCTCAAACCTTGTTATGATGCTGGCATATTACCCGTCTGACGTGAAAAAAAGGTTCTTTGGACTGGAGTTTAGAGATTGGCAAACTCGTTGACCCAGTTTTAAGTGGAGGCTGCTAGTTACTATCAGTTTGCTTCTACAGTCATCCTTTGATTTCCTGCCGGTAAAATGAGGATCTTGAGAGTATGTCTAAAGAGTGGTTGAGGCCGGGCGCGGTGGCTCAAGCCTGTAATCCCAGCACTTTGGGAGGCCGAGGCGGGTGGATCACGAGGTCGGCAGATTGAGACCAACCTGGTCAACATAGTGAAACCCCGTCTCTACTTAAAATTACAAAAAAATTAGCTGGGCATAGTGGCGTGTGCCTGTAATCCCAGCTACCCAGGAGGCTAAGGCAGGAGAATTGCCTGAACCCAGGGGGCGGAGGTTGCGGTGAGCCGAGATCGTGCCATTGCACTCCAGCCTGGGTAACAAGAGCGAAACTCCGTCTCAAAAAAAAAAAAAAAAAAAAAAAAAGAGTGGTTGAGAGGCTTACACAGGCTCATTCCGATAAAGCGATTTAGAACAGTGCATTCACCTGGGAGGCACTATTCAGAGTGGTTTTTATGATGATGATGAATCCTTTCTCATTGGTTGGGCTCAGCTGTCTGCTTGAACAGGAAGCACCTTACACAATTTTTTTGGAAATAGTTTATAATGTTATATAGGGTATTGATAAAGTTTAAGATTCTGAGATATTGTCTGAATTACTTTGTGTATAATATTTCACCCAACACCGTGAACTTGAGGGCACTAAATTCTATTTGATAGCAAAATTCAACCAATGGTAACTTATAGTGAACTTATAATGAGATTTAGGGATTTCATAGGATGTGGAAAATACTTTTGATTTCTTTAAATAAATGTGTGTGTGTGTGTGTGTGTGTGTGTGTGTGACAGGATCTCGCTCTGTCACCCAGGCTAGAGTGCAGTGGTGTGATCTTGGCTCATTGCAACCTCTGCCTCCCGGGTTCAAGTGATTCTCCTGCTCCAGCTTCCTGAGTAGCTGGGATTACAAGCATGCGCCAGCACACCCAGCTAATTTTTGTATTTTTAGTAGAGACGGGGTTTTGCCACATTGGCCAGGCTGGTCTTGATCTCCTGACCTCAGGTGATCTGTCTGCCTCGGCCTTCCAAAGTGCTGGAATTACAGGCGTGAGCCACCATGCCTGGCCAAATGTGTTTTACAATAAAATCAGGCACTGTGGATTTTTACAAGTAGGAAGTTGAGCTCCATGGATGTCTAGCAGGTTCATCAACAATGTCTCTTTCTTTTTCTTTTCTTTCTTTTTTTTTTTGAGATGAGGTCTTACTCTGTTGCCCAGGCTGGCATGCACATTGCGGTCACAGTTCTCTGCAGCCTTGATCTCCTGGGCTCCAGTGATCCTCCCACCTCATCCCTCTGAGTAGCTGGGATTACAGGTGCAGACCACGACACCTGGCTGATTTTTATGCTTTTTGTGCGGACATGGTTTCACAATGTTATCCAGGATGGTCTCAGACTTCTGAGTTTAAGTGATTTACCCTGCCTCAGCCTCCCAAAGTGCTGGGATTACAGGTGTGTGCCACCGCACCCAGCCAAAAATGTCTTTTTCTAATAATTAAAAAAAAAGGGCCTTTTATGATGTCATGTTATGAGGATCAATTAAGAGATTTTGCTATTGGATTTGATGTACTGTTTCATGTTCCAATGTCCCACCACCTATTTGAGCTCTTCAGTTCTGCCATCGGAATGCTGGAGGCCATTACCAACTCCCTGCACCTCCTCCTCTCTTTATCCTGGTGTTCTGGGTAAGCTCTTTTGACCACCTACTGGGAGAGCGCTCTGGGTGCTGGAAGGTTAGGAGCCCTGAAAAGAAGGCTGGAGAAGAGAAGCCCTCATTCTTCTACATGAGCTGCGAGCCTGCAAAGGAACCCCCCCGCAGGGCCCCCAGATTTTAGAAGCACCCTAGTGAGTAATGACCTGGTGAGTAACTGCTCCTGCAGAGCACATGCGGGACTCTGCCCTGTCTCCCACCTCTTTCCTTGTAGTCCTTACTTAAAATAGAAACCAGTTAAATATGGTAGCCAGCTGGGAGCCTGACTTTCTACTCCTAATGCCTCACTTTTATAATTTTTTTTTTTTTACAAAGTGAAAGCAAGTTTGTTAAGAAAGTAAAGGAATAAAAGAATGGCTACTCCATAGACAGAGCAGCTCCGAGGGCTGCTGGTTGCCTATTTCTATGACTATTTCTTGATAATATGCTAAACAAGGGGTGGATTATTCATGCCTCCCCTTTTTAGACCATATAGGGTAACTTCCTGACCTTGCCATGGCATTTATACACTGTCATGGCACCGGTGGGGAGTGCAGCAGTGAGGACGACCAGAAGTCACTCTTGTCGCCATTTTGATTTTGGCTGACTCCTTTACCACAACCTGTTTTATTAGCAAGGTCTTTATGACCTGTATTTTGTGTTGACCTCCTATCTCATCCTGTGACTTGGAATACCTTAGCTTACTGGGAATGCAGCCCAGGAAGTATCAGCCTCATTTTACCCAGCTCCTATTTAAGATGGAGTTGCTCTGGGTCACACGCCTCTGACACCACGAGTTCAAGACCAGCTTGGGCAATAGCGCAAGACCCCATCTTTCTTGGGAGACCAGGTCCTGCTCTAGCAGCTGTTCTACATGCAAAAGCACACCCAGGCTCAGCCTGGCCCCTTGGGATTCACCCCACTTTTAGAAATGTTAAGTAAGTTTCAGCGTACATGGACGCCCTCTCCTAAAGGGCTTTGTGTGGGGGACAGAATTGCAACCCTTTTCCAGCAGCACCGTGTGCCCTTGATGCATTTAAGGCATCTGTTCTCCCTTTATTCTCCTGATCCCAGAAAGAAGATTGGAATACTGATTTGCATTTTCAGTCTGTGCTCTGGGTACCTCTTCGCAGAGTGTCTGAGGCATGAATCTGTCTATGACTTCTGGGACAAATGAATAGTCATTTGAAATATCAGCCATGGGTAAGTGTGGCCTCTGGGGCTTTTCCACAAGGCAGGGCAGGTCTAGTTTTTTGAGGCCATTCTGCCGGATGTTCAACTTCAGGTATTTAATCATTCAAAAAACATAGATATAGGCTACAGGTACAACATGGCATTCACAGAGGAAGAAGTAGAAGGTGTAGGTTTTGTGAACAAAGAAAGTAGCGTGGTTTGCAGTTTTATCACAGGTGTAAGCGACAAGAAGATAAAAAACAAAACAAAACGAAAGTGGCATGGTGCTTGTCTTATATTTGCACAGGGCGTGTCTTTCCAAGTTCTTGCAACAGGGAGAAGGCATGTTCCAAGAGCACTGTTAGCTATCCCAGCAATCCGTGCACTCTGATCGGATAGATCACTGCAAGCTAAGGCTGTTTTTTATTTTTTAATTTTTTTCTTCTAAAGCCTTGTAATCCTTCTGGGCAAAACTGGAATGGCTTGGGAATGCTTAGATTAGTCTACTGAATCTAAGTTTCTTGCAACAAAAGAACTGACTGGCAAACAATTTGAGGTCAGTGTGTGAGGTTAATTTTTTCTTCTGCTCTCAATGAATATCTGATCTGATGCAAAAACAGCTCTGGCAATGGAAGTGGGCATGTTCCCCCACCACCTGACTCAGCATAGGAGAGAAATAAATCAAACGTGTTTTACTGCTCTAATGGTATGCAGGATCATAGGTAATCTTTTCTTAGAGAAAAGTCTTAGCTCCCCTTGACTTTGCAAATGGACTCACCAAAGCTCAGTGAGGAAAAGAGGACTTACAAAGAGGACGTACTCTTTTTTGTTTGTTTGTTTTTTTGAGACAGAGTCTCACTGTGTCACAACCTCCACCTTCTGGGTTCAAGCCATTCTCCCGCCTCCATCTCCCGAGTATCTAGGACTACAGGCATGTGCTACCCAGGCCCGGCCAATCTTTGAATTTTTGTATTTTTAGTAGAGATCAGGTTTCACCATGTTGGCCAAGCGGGTCTTGAACTCCTGACCTCAGGTCATGTGCCCGCCTTGGCCTCCCAAAGTGCTGGGATTACAGATGTGAGCCACTATGGCCGGCCAAGAGGATATACTTTTGTTACAGCATATATATTTTGGTTGATCCAGTGGAGTAATTTCTTTAATTTCAGCTAGGTATCTAGCCATGGTTCTTACTCAAGTATATCACTCCGAAAGTATCCTAAGATCTGGCGGGGCACAGTGGTTTATGCCTGTAATCCCAGCACTTTGGAAGGCTGAGGTGGGCGGATCACATGAGACCAGGAGTTGGAGAGCAGCCTGGGCAAATGGTGAAACCCGTCTCTACTAAAAATACAAAAATTAGCTGGGCGTGGTGGCAGGCGCTTGTAATCCCAGCTACTCAGGAGGGATTCACTTGAACCCAGGAGGTGGAGGTTGCAGTGAGCTGAGATCATACCATTGTACTCCAGCCTGGGTGACTGAGTGAGACTCTGTCTTAAAAAAAAAACAGTATCCTAAGATCTGAGCAGTCAAAGTGTTCATTTCTGCATCAGTTTGACAGGTGGTGTATTCATTACATGTCAATATCCAGATGGGGCATTAATGCAAGATTGTCTGCCATGGACTTAATTGCCATTCACTTTCAACAAACATCTCATGAATACCTACTATGTTCCAGAATACCTACTATGTTCCATGAATACCTACTATATTCCTACTATGCGTGACAGAAGGACTCGTTTGTGTCATATTGGAGCTCTTTTAGCCTTTTCCTGTCTTCCAGATATCCATGTAAATACTGCTGTTTGGCAATTTCCTCTAGAGCTGGAACCCAAGAGGGTTTCCCAACTTTATGACTTTCAAAGGGTGGCATCCCTGCTAACTGACACTAGAGGGCGCCCAATTGCCAGTAACAAATTTGGGCGCTGGGACTTAGGGCACTATTTCAAAACTGGTTTTACTCTTTTCAGTAAAAAACAGTTGCAGAACTCCATCCTCCTCCCAATGGGGCATCAAAGGAGCAGACACTCTAATGTGGACTAGACGTTGGTTTCCATTAAGGCTTGCTTTCTTCAAACCCAGGCTTTTGGAATATCCCTGAGAACAGTGGGTAACTTGCTGGTAACTGCATATCCTGCTTGCTACATTTAATCCCATCCTGCTGTCATCCACCACATCCCTATCAAATTCCATGATATCTCAGCATGAAGCTCTCGAAAGGACTGGCTCCTTTCTAAACCCCAAAGGGCTTCAGACAGACCAATCCGGCTCTCATTTTGTTTTCTGTTTTGTCTAATGCCCTTTTTTTCTTGAATACAAGTAAGCCTTATCTCCCATTTTGGCCCAGGACTCTCTGGCTACAATGGATTTGTTTGGTCACATTTTGTTAACTCAAACTCCCTCTAACTCCACCATTCCTTGTTGTCTGTTCTTTCCCTTCTATGTTCCTCTTCAGCATCAACCAGTTCTTTATTTTATAAAAAATTTTTTTTTCTTAAAGTCACTGTAAATCAACATCAACCAGTTTTTAATCTTGCATTTTTCTATCCAGGAAGAAGAGAGAAGTATTTATCCAGTGCTGACTACATGTCAGTTACTCTTCTTTATGTTGTTTACACTATCACATGGAGAAGCTGGTATGAATAGCCCCATTTTCCAGATGAGTACACTGAGGCTGAGGGTCAAGTCACCTGCCAGAGGTTGTGTACCTTGGAAGTAGTCAAGGTGGAATTCAGGTCTAGGGTTTTTAGATTTTGCTTTCTCTGGTACCACCATCCTTCCTTCGACTTTTATATTATTTAGTATTGTCATCAGTGCTTCCGATCATATTCCTTTTGTTTTTGTTCCTTGGTTTTATCACATGAAAGTTTATCCAAAATTCTAGCTAACGACATTATAAAACTGAAAAAGAACCTCAATTTTGATGGAATTGTCCCTTCTACCCTCATTATATCTCAGAACTTAAAAGAAACCCAAATTTGAGATAGGAGTAGCTTTGGTCATGAAGTAAAACAGGTTCTCCGTTCAGCCCGCAGTGTGAGACTTCACTTGAGGAGTCACTCCAGAGCAGCTAATATGCAATATTTTGTTTTTTTCTGTCTTGCTTTATGGCTCAGGCTAGAGTGCAGTGGCGTGATCATGGCTCACTGCATCCTCAAACCCCGGGTTTAAGTGATCCTCCCACCTCAGCCTTCACACTTCATATAAATATAGAAGCACTAAACTGAAAATTGAATCTCTTCTGTCTAACAAAGTTCTAAAGGAGAAAATAGCCACAGAAATTTCTGGCATTTATTATCAGTAGATAATTTTAAAAAACAACTTAATTGAGATATAATTCATATACTATAAAATTTACCCATTTATAGTGTACAAAGCTGGACATAGTGGTGTGTACCTATAGTCCCGGCTACTGGAGATGCTGAGGTGGGAGAATCCCTTGAGCCCAGGAGTCCACTTGGGCAACATAGTGAGACACTGTCTCTAAAAACAAGCAAGCAAACAAACAAAGTCCCCGGTTCAATAGTGTTTAGTATATCCAGAGATATGTGCAGTCATCACCACAGCCAATTTGAGAGCATTTTCATCTCGTCGGGAAGAAGCCCTGTATGGTTCAGCTGTCCCCCTCCTATTCCCACACGCTTGCCCGCTCCAGCCCTGAATACCCACTAATCTCCTTCCTGGCCCTGTGGATTTCCATATTCTGGAATTTCATGAGAATGGAATCATAGAGCGTGCGGTCTTTTGTGACTGGCTCCTTTCACTTAGCATAATGTTTTCATGACTCATCCATGTTGTAGCATGTATCAGTGCTTTATTCTTTTTATGGCAGAATAATGTTCTCTTGTACTGCCGCCCCACCTTTGGTTTATCTGTTTGTCTGCTGGGTGACATTTGGGTTGTTTCCACCTTTTGGATATTGTGAATAATGCTCCCATAAACATTCAGGTCCAGTTTCTTTGTGGACATATGTTTTTATTTCTCTTGGAGATATACCTAGGAGTGGAGTAGCTGGGTCACATGGTAACTCTAGTTTTAATCATTTGTGGAACTGCTGGACTGCTTCCCCAAATAGCTGGACCATTTTACAATCACACCATCAGTATATAAGGGTTCTGATTTCTCCCTTTCTCTATTCTTGATAACAATTGTTATTTTTGACTTTTTGACTTTAGCCACCTAGTAGGTATGGAGTAATTTTTTTCTGTAAATAGAGACAGAGCCTCACTAAGTTGCCCAGGCTGGTTTTGAACTCCTGGCCTCAAGCCTCCCTCCCTGTTTTGGCTTCCCAAACTATTGGGATTACAGGTATGAGTCACCAGGCTGGGCCTAGATTTTTTTTTTTAGTTGGGAGGGATTTATATCACTAGATTTAGTAATTTGTTCTTTTACTTATTCTTTCAATGACTGATTATTAACCATCTGCTAGGCCTTGGGCCTGACTATGGAGATTTCAAGGTGTCCTATCTGGCTCTATACCTTGTGGGGTAGGAAAACTGAAAATGAGATGTACCAGAATACGAGCATTTTAATAGACCTCCACATAACACTCTGCAAAAACCCAAAGCAGCAAGTGCCTAACTTGAGATCCATTTAATCCAAACAGGTTTAGATTTAAGCTGCTGAATGGCTAAGATTAAAATATTTACTATCAGCTTTATCAAAAGGCTTTCCAGAAACATGGTGGCTTTCAGAGTCACTGTTGATGAGCCCACTGTGTCTAGAAAATAGCCCTCGTTTTCAGAATTGTCATTGAGTTCCAACTATTACAGTATGGCGACTATGCAAATATTTGTCTGTTGTACATGGAAACAATAAGTTGTGTTATCCTTCGATTGGTGAGAACAAAGAGCATCTGATGACTTTGGGATTCCAGGTACAGAAAATAAATTTCCTCTGCTGCTTAGGTCTTAAGCAGTCCACTTTTATTGGACTTTTGCCTTTCCCCCTCCCAAAACCAATTACTTCCATTTTGTCCCTTCTCTCAGTAGTCCCACCTCACTGATTTTCCCTGCTCCATTTCTCTATCTTTATTTTCTTTCGGGTACTCTGGGCTGTACCTCTGTCCCAGAACCCATTGCTGCATCGAAAAAGTTGTCCTCAGCCTGGCTGCCCTGTTGGCTTAGATGTGTTTAAAATGCACTGGGCCCTCTGTGGACCTTAGGAACGTTTGCTCACCTTCTTCTCTGTTCCTCTGGAGTAGAATAAACATGGAGGTGAGGTCCTTTTGTGACTATACAGGCCAGAGTTCATTGCCCGAGGCTGCCAGAGAACAGAAAACACCTGCTTTAATTCAGCAGGCCTCTGTCTCCTTTGCCAGAGTGGGGGACATTTTAGGTTCCATGGCTTCCATCCATCTTTCCTGCTGCGGTCACCTATTTTTATATGGTGGTGTAAATATCTGCAGAACAACAAGACTTAATATGCCCTCCTGTGCTTGGCTTGAGACTTCTCCTGGATGATTCCTGACTAATGACAGAGTAGAAGCCTGAGGTCATGTCAGTGTTGTGAGTGAGGGAAACAGGTGCCTGGGAGTGTCACCGCACTTAAAGCAACACCCTGTAGAAAGCCCTCTTTGGGGGCCTTTGAGGCATCTACTTTGTAGATGAAAAAAGCTTCTCTATCCAGGAAATGGCCAAGGGGGTGAATTTTCTTTCTTCACATGTATATGTAGTTTTAGGGGAATTTTGTTCATGCATGTCTTGGTCACTCCCCATGCTGGTAATAAGGGACAGATTTTTCTTCTGTCCCGTTCTGTCCCTGTCTGCAGGAGGCCTTGGCAGTTGCTTTGACTTAGGACAGAAGAATTACCAGGATTTCAGATATGGTGTCCACATGGGTGGGCTGAGGGAGGTCTTGGAAAATGTGGACTTGGCAGTACAGAGGATGTGAGAGAGAGGGGAGATAGCTATCTTAGAAAAATAGACCCTGTGAGAGTGCTGCAGCCAGTGGCTTTATCAGGAAGAAGACCCGAGGCCCACTTGAGATGGTCTGGCGTTAGTGAGAGAAGAGGGGAGAAGGGGGTTGGGGCTGGACTTTAGACTGTGATTACTCTGTGTGATTTGAGTGGAGAAAGCTCCTGTGTAAAAATAGCCTATCTGCTGGCTTTCCTGATGCCTGAGGTTCTAATCAAGCCACTACTTACCTGTGTGTGTGTGTGTGTGTGTGTGAGAGAGAGAGAGACAGTGTGTGTGTGTGTATGTGTGCTATGTATCTTATGAAGTCTTAATCCTTTCCTTGTGTAGGTTTTGAGGTGTCCCAGAATTCCCTCTTAAAATGCAACCACCCAGGAGGGAAACTCCTGTAAACCAACTCAGAGCATGTCCTAAGGGAAAGGGGGGGATTAGAGGAAGGGAATTTGGAAGAGGTCCCCACTGAAGGTGGAGTCCATAGAGAAAGGAAAGCTGGCACTGTTGTGGGGAAGGGGATAGTCGAGAGAATCTCAGCCCCTCACAGCCTCAGCCTGGGTTGCCCACCATTCCCCCAGGGAATAGATTTATACCAACATCAGGGGAGGGTTGGGGATGGTGGACTAAGTTCTTCCAGTAAGGCAGATGCCTGCCCTACAATAGGAAGTCTCAGTGCTTCATTGGCCTGCAGCCCTCAGGCCTTGACCTTGACTGTGTGTTTCCAGCCAAGACCAAGCTGACTGATGTCCATTCCCAGGAGCATCGTCCTGGGCCCTTCCTGTGTCCCTCAAGCCCACAGAATGCTGGTCACCAAGTCCTGCAATTCTACTTCCTTAGAAGCCACTGTTTTTGCCCTGTATACCTCATCCTGGCCTGCCACAGCCCCTTAACAGGTTCCCAGGCCTCCAGCTCAGCTTCTTCCAATCCACAGTCATGCTGCTGCTGAATTGAACTTCTAAGAAAGTCAGATCTCTTCATGTTCACTCCTAGCATAAAATCTTTCAGTGTTGCCTGATTGCCTCCCAGATGAAACACATTTCTTAGCAATGGCACCGCTCCTTGCTTCTGCTTTCTCTGTCTCACTCACCCCCGTGCAGAAACTACCTTCCTGCCAGAGGGATCCCTTGAAATCACAGTGCCCTCTCGCGCTTCCCTGAAGGTGCTGCCATGTCTGTGCGGAAACCCTTTCCTCCTCCAGATCATTTGGGACTTAGCTCAGGCATCACCTCTTCTAGGAAGATGATCCTGACCTTCTGTGTTCTGGTAGGTGCTTCTCCTCCAGCCCACAGTGCCCCGAGCTCTGTGGCTTCCTGGTTCTGCCTTGTAACTGCCTTCTCCTACCCAACCTCTCAAATATGATCCCTTTAAAGTAGGGGCTTGGGGGTTTTCTTAGGTTTTTCTGTACCCCAAGGCCCAGCAGTAGATACTCTACAAATATTTGTTGTATGAATTAGCTGTTGCTAGGTTATGGTTTTGGTGTGAAAAACCTTTCACACCTTGGCTTATTTCTAAGAGCTCCCCAAGCAAGGCCCAATTTAAATATGACCTTCTCCTTGAAGCCTTTCCCTTGCCCAGCGTGAGAGCTGCTCAAGAACTTCTCCCTCCCTCCACTGACATTCTTTGACATGTATCACTTCTCCTTTGTTTTTTTTTACAAATCTGTGAAAATCTCAGTACCTTGAAACCTTGAAAACCCAAAGGAGTGAATGCACTCAACAAATACTCAAGGATGAAACCTCTGGGGCACCAGGCCAGGAAAAGAAGACGGCTGGGCAGGCTGCTGCTTCCTCTTAAGTCACATCAAGTACTTGCTCTGCTTGCTTGTGGGGTTGAGCCTACTGTCTTTATTCTTTCTCCAGATGGATGGAAATTGCTTTTTGAGGATTGTTTCCACGTCTGGTTTATTTTTATTTTGCCAACTATGCCTAGCACAATGCCTCCCTTAGAGAAAGCCTCCAGTGAATAAATGAATGAATGAATGAACTAAGTTAGTGGGTAGCAGTAAACATTGATTCTGTTTGGCTCTGCCCTGAATTATGAGGGTTCAAAGGACTACCCCAGGAGCATCTCCCATACTGATATTGATTGTGTGTGTGTGTGTGTGTGTGTGTTTGTATGCACTGAGATACTGTGAAAAGCCTGAGAATTCCTCTCCCCACATTTCCCCAGGAAAAGAGAAAACTAGATTGCAGTTCTGATGCTCCCTTTTTTTCCAAAGAATTCCTCTTCCTCTTCAGCTCAGTGCCTGGAGAACATATCAGAGCTGGTTCTGGATCTCAGGGAGCCAGCACAGCCAATCAGCTGCTGAGGCCATGGCTGGTTGTTCTGTGGATGAATGGAGGGATTGAGGGTGAGCTTGTTCTTGTTTTTAATCCCCATGGGACTTAAAACTCCTTTAGCTCTTGGAGCCCATTGGGAACTGTATTTGTTTTGGATGACTTTTGTGGCACACATCCTCTTTCAAATGCACTCTTTGGCTGTTTGGAAGGCCTGTGTCTCCTTCCCTTACGTCTCTCTCACGTTTATATGTGCCTTTAAAAAGTCAGTTGGAAAGGTTGGCACTTGCTACAGAAATGCCATTCTTCCCTGCTTGTGGATGGGTTTCTTCTCAAAGCTTTGTGTCATTTGCTGAAACATCCCTCAAACTTTTAGGAGTAAAGAGAGATGGGGGCTGGGCACGGTGGCTCATGCTTGTAATCTGAGCACTTTGGGAAGCTGAGGCAGGCGGATCACATGAGGTCAGTAGTTCGAGACCAGTCTGGCCAACATGGTGAAACCCTGTCTCTACTAAAAATACAAAAATTAGCCGGGCGCGATGGCAGGTACCTGTAATCCCAGCTACTTGGGAGGCTGAGACAGGAGAATTGCTTGAATCTGGGAGGCAGAGGTTGCCGTGAGCTGAGATAGTGTCACTGCACTCCAGCCTCAAAAAAGAAATAAATTAAAAAAAGAGAGATGGGTGTCTTTTTGACTTAGGTTCTTGGGTCCTTGGTTGTGCCCAATGGTCCTTCAAATGGATGGCATTCAACAAATACTTGAGCTGGGCCAGGCAGTTCTGCTCACTGGCAACAAGGCTGAATTTGAGAGGGCTATGCTGGATGAATGAATATGGTTGAGAATGGTCCCCACACTTCTTTCCCTGGTGATGTATACTTCTTATATGTTTTTATTGTACAGTGCAACACTGCACAATAAAAATGCAATGCCAGCCACATGTGCAATTTAAAATTTCCTAGGGGCCTTTAAAAAAAGTAAAAATAAATAAGTGAAATTAGTCTTTAAAATGTATTTTCTTTAATCCAGTAAATCCAAAATATCATTTCAACATACAATTAACATAAAAATTATAATGAGATATTTTACCGTCTGTTTGTCCTAAGTCTTTGAAATCAGGTGCCTTGTTTTACAATTACAGCGCATCTCATTTGGGAATAGCCACAGTGCTCAGCAGTCAGTCACCTGTGGCCTGTGGCGGCCTACATTGGACAGTGAAGCTCAACATTCTCCAGGTGGGATGAGGAGGTGATTATTCCGGGGCCCCTCTGCTCTCCAAATTAAGCTGCCTAACTAGCTAAATCAAAATAAAAGAGATGGAGTACAATGAAGTATATTCAAATATATAAAGAGCTGTAGAGCTTTAGAAATGGGATTTTAGGCTACGGGTGCAGTGGCTCATGCCTGTAATCCCAGAACATTGGGAAGCTGAGGTGGGAGGATCAGCTGAGTCCCAGAGTTTGAGACCAGCCTGGGCAACGTAGTGTGACCTGGTCTCTACAAAAAAATTAAAAAAACGAACTGAGCATAGTGGTTTGTCCTGTGTTCTTAGCTACTTGGGAGGCTGAGGTGGGAGGTTCGCTTGAGCCTGGGAGTTTTTTCAGTGAGTTATGCTGAGCTATGTTTGTATGACTGCATTCCACCCTGAGCAACAGAGCAAGACCCTGTCTGAAAAAAGCAACAACAAAAACAAAACCCAGCACTTCGGGAGGCTGAGGCAGGTGAATCACCTGAGTTTAGGAGTTTGAAACCAGCCTGGCCAGCCTGGCCGGCATGGTGAAACCCTGTCTCTATTAAAAATACAAAAAATTACCCAATGTGGTGGTAGGCACCTGAAATCCCAGCGACTTGGGAGGCTGAGGCAAGAGAATCCCTTGAACCTGGGAGGCGGAGGTTGCAGTGAGCCCGGATCACGCTGCTGCACTACAGCCTGGGTGACAAGAGCATAACTCTGTCTCCAAGAAAAAAAAAAAAAAAAAAAGGATTTTAAAGGCATTTTGGTATCATCAGCAAGAGGCTTTTTTTAGGGTTATGCAGTTATGTGACTCCTCACTGAAACATCATTCCTATTATTTTATTTTCATTGTCCATTTGCTCATTTTTCTTGGATTAATGAGTTTAGAAAACTAAATGTAATGGCTAATTTCACTTTCTATTGTGTCTTGTTTTTTCGGATTCCCTACATTCCATATGCCATAAGGAAAGAATTAATTTTCTCTGTAAGAAATAATAATCAACATGGATTGAAAGCTTGCTATGTGTCAGACACTTGACATATATTACCTCATTTAATCCTGGCAAGTAAATATGCCCCAGCTAACCTAGCTGGTAAATAGTGGACTCAGGCAGATAGATTCCAGAGCTCATACTTCTGCCGTGTACAGCACCATGAAATTGCCCCAGAACTGTTAAAATTCTCCAAAAGTCTGTTTAAGGATACTGTCTTCTTTAAACACGCCTGCTCTATGCCCCTTTGCTTTTGAGCATTCTGGTTAAAAAAAAAAAAATCTTTGTATTTTAATTTAGAATATAAACACTAAAGTTAAAATAACTTTTTAATGTTAAATATAACTATTTAAAAGTCATAACTGTATTGATAGAGTTAAAATGACATTCTCCTGGGTTACAAAAAGCAAGGCTATTCTTTTTTTTTTTTTTTTTTTTTAAAGTACTGTCTTTAATTCACTATTTTCCAATTCAGTCAATAAATCTGACCTCACATTTTCAAGTTTGTCAGGTAGTCAGAGATTAGGCTGGTTTCTGCATCTAGGACTTAATTAATGATATGTACATGCTTAGAGTATGTGTTTTCTTTAATACGTAATATAAATTTGTTTTTCCTCTCTTTCCTCATTAAATTGTAAATCTTGTTCAGGGCAGGCTCTGCATTTCCTACTTCCTTTATCAGGCTGCACATTTGAAAATATGTTGTCCTCTTCCATCTGAATTGTTGTGTCTTTGATACCTCAAAGAGGTTGGTAGCAGTTCTGACTGATACTTCAAACTCATACTTCTTGTGTCAGAATATAGAGCTTGCTTTTTAATGATATCAAGGCCCACCTAAGGCAAAGCAGAGGCTTTTGAACCAATCCCTTGCCGAACTAGTAAAGAAGAGATTTTTCAAACTTTAATTTTGGAAAAAGGAGATAACTATAATCTCTGCCAAGATGCTCTGCAAAGAATTTATGAAGGAATCTCTAGAACTTGATTCTGCTTATTACATAGGCAGAGAGGAGTTAAAGATGTCAAAGCTATTACAGCGATTCAGCCATGTTCTGTTTATCTGTAAATCTAATAGTGTATGTAGTTTAAACTCTTAAAATTCTGGAATGTTTATTTTGTTTTATTCATTGTCTTGAGAGGAGCAAAAGGAAGTGAGAGGGCATAGCTTTGAAGAACTGGCAATTTGGCGACTTCTTTCCCTTGCCGCCCCTCCCCCACTATCTTAGCTATTTGACCTGATTAAACAGCTTTGGAATGGTAGCCAGACTTCTGTATGCTAACGAGGCCCCTGCCTTATTCGCGATTTAATGTGATTTCATCCACCCAGAGCTTCCCGGTGCCCAGTGGAAGCCTGACTTCGCAGAAGTCTCCCAATTTTGTCAGGGGCTCGCCAGTGAAGAGTTCACACTGACTTGAAGCAGACACAGACTCTCTGGACGCCTCGGGTCACATCAGATTATTCATTAGCAAATTCTTTCCACCTTCTATTTAGGTAGTGAAAGGTGACGCCAGAATCGCGTGTGCCACTCCTCTAAAGGGACTCTGACAACACCCGGTCCAGGTTCTACAACTTCTGCCTAGGCACTTGCTTCCTAGTAGCAGAAAGTTTCCAAAAGTTGCCTTAAGTCCTCCCTACCCCTAAGCCTAAAGGTCAGAGCGCCAGGTCCCATCAGCGAGCAGGAATCTGAGCATTTTGGAAGTTTCTGGCGTAGGGAGGGGAGAACAGAAGAGGTGGTAGCGGGAGACCGCGCAGAGTGACCCCCGTGCACTGCGTAAGGAAAGCCCTGGCTGCAGAAGGGAGCGAGTCTGACTATGAGACATTCCAGGGGGAGGGTGGGTTGCTGTCCTGGAGTCGCCAGGAACAGCAGCGGCAGTTCCGAGAAGCGAGAGAGGAAGGTGGCCGAGAAAAAGAGAACACTTAGGGAATAAGAATATTAAAAAGCCGCAGGACCCAGAGCATTAGCAAACGGCAGAGCACGTGTAGTAATTTGTTACACGAAACGGCAGTCTTCCAACTTTTGCACTGAAACACTGGGATTTACCCTTTGGGGAATCAAAAACGTTGATACGCAAAGCCAAAAGCTAATGAATGGGATTCCGTGGTTTGCTGGCAATATTTAAATATTTCTGTCCAGGAGCGCAAACTCTCTGCAGTTATTTAGAAGAGTAGGGAGTTAAACCAAACTGTAATACTTTCACGTGCGTCTCCACTTTCCCCAACCCGAAAAGGAGCTGCCAGAGCGGTACTGTCCCTTTAAGACCTGCTTGCTCTCGGGCTCTACAAAAGGGAGTGACCTCTGGGCTTTGACAGCTCCCCTAATAACTACCACCGCGCAGGCCCCGCCCACCTGGCGACCAGCCGCGCCGATTGGCCGGCGGGCCGGTATCCCGCACTCTGATTGGCCCGTCGCTTCCCCTGAGCGAACCTTTAGAACTCTGAGACAGACAATATTCTGTTACATTGTAGCAAAATGGCGACTGTCATTCACAACCCCCTGAAAGCGTAAGTAAGACTAAAAAATGTACATATTCCGCGTGGTTTCAATATGAAAAAAAAGGCGCCTTTTGCGTGGCGAGCGCTGCCAGTGCATCGCGCTTGCAGGCGCCTCCAGCCGCGGCGGGGCTTCTCTCTTCTTTCAGCTCTTACTTCTTCATCTTCTTTTTTTTCTCCCAAAGCGCAGAAACGTCAGGAGATGCAATTAACAAGAAGAAAATTGTTACATTTTTGTTCCGCTAAATTGCAGAGTGAGAGAGAGCGAGAGCGAGGGGTGGCCGGCGGAGGAGCCCGGCGCTCGAGCGCTCTACAGCGGGGGGTCGCGGCAGCTCGGGGACTGCGCGGTCCCCGGAGTCCCCCACCTCGCGGGCAGCGAGCGGGGCTCCCGGGGCGGCCGGGCAGGGGGCGAGCGCCAGGCAGGGGCCGCCTCGGTGCACTTGGCCGAGCCCCGCGCCCCCGAGCCCGCGGCCCCCGCCCCGCCGCTAGGTCGGCGGGGTCCAGCGGACGGACCGCGGCGGCTCCGGAGTTTGCAGGGCGCTCTCCGCCTTCCGATCGCTCTCGGGGAGTTTGTGCAAACCTTCCGGAGTTGGGAGCACCGCAGGGGAAGCGGTGGGTCCGGGACTGGCTGGGGATCAGGTGGTCGCCCCGGGCTTTCCCCGGCAGCCCCCGGATCTTGGAGGCGCTCAGGGCGATCGCGCGTGTGTCTGCGTGTGTTTGCGAGCGAGCTGGCTGTAGTGGATTAACGACTCGGGTTAACTTGCGGCGGATTTGGAGGCAGGGAAGCCGCAGGTCTTATGAATGGTGTTCTCGCCACCTCTGGGTGAGGCACCGAGGCGGGCAGAGAGGTGGTTTGGGGCTCCTGGCCCAGGGGCAGCGTCTGCTCCCGGCTGGGAGAGGGGCAGGTGCCTCTGGCCGCCTCGGGGAGACTTTGAGCGCTTGCCCAGATCCTGGACAGAGCGGGGCGGGCCGGCCGAGGACTCGCGGGGGCCAGCCGCTGGTCCAACAGCCAGTTTCTGCCTGCCCGCCTTCCTCCTCCTTTTCATCCTGGCTTCCTTCCTTCCTTTCTTCCAGTCGGTGGAACTGTTAAGCCGCCAAGTCCGCTCGCGATCGCGGAGCCAGGGGTGGCCTCGGAAAACTAGTGTCGCTCTGAAAGGGGTGCTATTGGGTGCTGTCGGCAGAGGGTGGCTCCCTCCGTATCCGAGGTGGGCTCGGGGTCCGCGCCCCTTCGACCAGGACTTCCCCGCCCGGATGAAGCCGAAGGCGAAGAGGGGGGGAGAGGGAGGTGCGGGCCGGGTTGGGGGAGATTTGTGCCGAATTCTCGCTGGTGAGGAGCCACTGTCGACACTGGTTCCTTTAATTCAGCGCATCCACGTCCTTACCCCTGGCTACTACTGGAGTTGAAAACCAGGTTCGCTCTGGGGGGCGGTAGGGGGGGGTTCTAACGCAATGGAATGCACAGGGAGAATCCGACGTGTTTGCACCAGCTCATCGCCCACTAGAAATAAGGAAAGGGGTAGGAATGCCCCAGAATTCAAATATATTTATATGAAAGCTGACGTTAAGAGGACGTTGGAAGCTGAGGCTGATCAGGTAGGAGCTCCTGGCTTCAGTTCTGGCTTGGAAGCTCGGATACACTGCACTTGAACGCCACAGCGTTTCACCCAAGAAAGAAAATGTTTTATGGCAGAATAAATGGGCGTAACTTCGCCGCATCCTCGCTCCCGGTTGCTTTTGCTGCAACACCGCTGATGCTGTTTCTACCGAACCCACAACTGATTTGCAGTTTCCCCATTTCCAACCGAAATCATATAACCAGGCTGATGCCATCTGGTAAACTCAAGTTAGAGAATCTATTTCACATGTGCACCAGGTTTGTTTCCTACTGGGGAAGCCGTACCCTAGTTACCCGGGAGCCCGCTTTCGCGCGGGCGGGAGCAGTATCCCTTAGCTTCAGGGTTTTCCTGCTAGCTCCAGGGTTTTTTTTGGATCACAGCAGGGTGCGTGTTTGGGGAGGGAGTCTGTGTAGGGTGAGGTTAAGGGTTGGGGAAGGGACAGACGCGGTAAAGAGGGTGGCGGAATCCCGGCTGCTTAGTGGAATTAGTTCCAAATTGTACTTTGTGTAATTAGAAACAGTTGCAGTGTGATATATTTGTAATTGCGTCGCCACACACATACACACATCAGCATACACGCAACGCCCCTGCCTGCTTTTTCTAGGTGGGAGTTGAGTGGTCATTTATAATTAGCCGTTTCTTTCTGCTTCCCAGCCCCTTTCCCTGGGGGTAAAGGGGTGTAAACAATACCCCGGAGCCGCCAAGCCACTCGCACCCTGGACGGTTTTTAACAGCTCCTAACGCGGGATCACACACGTTGTTATTGGGAGACGGACACCATCTGCCTTTATTTTTTTTAAAAAAACAACTTGTTTAATAAAACATCTTATATATTTCATTTGTTTTTAAAAGTTGCTGATCAGGAAACAATACACATGTGAATAAATTATGCATGGGATAAATTAGAACAAAGTACAGAGACACATCAAGCCGAAGGGATGGTGGCGGTGCAGGGAGGAGGGGGAGCGGGGAGAATGGTTTGGAGAGCTATGTTTTTATCCTCATGTGTCCCTCCTGACAATGAAACAGAGCTGAACGACATTAGCATTTTCTCTGTGTGCGTTCTGAGTCTCTCTCTTCCCTCCTAAAAAAAAAAAAAAAAAAAAAAAAAAAAAGCCAACACCACCAACGCCCCCTACAGAAAATGGTCATACAAAGGTTTCCTCAGGATGGGGGTTAAAGTGATGGTAGTTAGTGTGTTGGGAAGAAATAAGCTCAGGTTTCCAGCAGCACCTATGCAGGGCTCTGCCTATACTGAGTCTGGGCTATTTTTCACTGTACTAGCTTTTTCCATGTGGGACATTCAATAATTCACTTAGCTGGGGTGATGGGATGGCACAATTTTGAATCTCATTGCTTTGGGGTTTTCCTTAGGGTCCCAAGCTCCTGAAGCCACATCTCCTCTCTTAGCAATTTGGCTTTCTTCCTGCCGGTCTTTGATCTCCCCTCAACTCCCTTTCTCTTTCTTCCTTGTTGTACCCTTCACCCCCTTCCTCTCTGAAGCTGACAGCCCGGCTTCTCTCTCTGTTGTCGCCTTTAACATCTTATTACTGCCCAACAGGGTGTTAGAGGCAGAAATAGGAGCCGCCTGCACTGATCAGATCACAAAGGGGACACGGCAGGTGGCCCCCACAACCAAGCAGTCACATCTGGACAAATAGAATTCAAAAGCACTGGTGGACATGTATGATGTGTAAATGTGTATTACATGCTATTTAATTTAGCAGCTACATTGTCTGAGGAAAGACGTATGAGAGTTACCCTCATTTCTTACATCTACAAGCAAGATAACGGCCCATGTAGTGAAGTAAACACATGCAGGTAACATAAATATGGATTTGATAAAGGGCTGCATGTAGGTTAGTCACATTCTGGTTGACTTCTCCATACCTGGGAAACATAATGCTTTTATTATTATTATTCTGAGGCAGGGTGACTGGAGAATTTCTAGGTTGGGTGTCACCATCTTGGCTCACTGCAACCTCCGCCTCCCGGGTTCAAGCCATTCTTGTGCCTCGGCCTCCAGAGTAGCTGGGATTACAGGTGCACACCACTACACCTGGCTAGTTTTTGTGTTTTTTTTAGTGGTGTGGAGTTTCTCCATGTTAGCCAGCTGGTCTCAAACTCCTGGCCTCAAGTGATCTGCTAACCTTAGCTTCCCAAAGTGCTGAGATTACAGTCATGAGCCACCGGGTCTGGCCACGTAATGCTTTTAATATAAATTTGAATCTTAATATTTTATTCAGATAAGCCACTTTTCCCCAAATATGCAATCAGTCCTTTAAACAACTTACTCTTGTATTAAGTTATCAAAATGCTGGTTGCTATGCATTTAACTGAGAATGTCTGCCACCTTCTGCCAGACTTGATTATACACATATGTATCTATCATTGTAACTGGCTACTTAGAAACAAAATAACTATTATTATTATTAAATTCCAGGTAAGCCAACAGGGCTTTACCATAAGTAATTATTTATAAAGAGACTAGTAAACTATTTTGTCATGCTTATAGCTGGGAACACACACATATATGTAATTGTATTAAAACTTTCTTTTGTAAGCAGTTAACCTTGCTTGAGGTAAATGTTTATATCCCTGTTTTGTTATTAAGAACACAACTCTGGGAGAAGAAAACAAACGTACTTAGCCAAGTCAAACAGCAGGTCATGTGTGTAGATGAACCTCAAATCTGGATTTCTTTGTACATTCCATGATCTGTATTAGTGTATTCTAATCTAAAGTGGTTTTGTGCACGTGAAAGTTAGAAGCCAGACCTCACTCTTGCTGTGGCACTCAGTTTAGATATCAGAGGGAAGGGGTGGGGGTCACATTCCTGGTTCTAATCTCCTCTTAGCCCTTTCTGGTGGGGTTGGGGGATGTGGGTAGGTACTAAGTAGACAGCATGGAGGCCGGGACTTTGTGAACTTGCTGCCTTTTATGGACATTGCTTTAGCCTCTTATGAAAAAGGACCCTCAAACGTTGTAAGCCAACAGATTCCCAAGAACCTGTTCTCCATCTGCTTCTGCTTGCCACTGTAAAAAAGCCCTAAATTCTCCAAACTTCATTAGCACGCATTATTTTTTCAGTGGGATAAATGTCTGCTTTTGATGAGGCACCTATGATGGAGATAATGTCTACGAGAATGCAAGTGGAGGCATTGTCGCAGGGTAAACCTCTGGAAATAGCCTGGCCTGCAGGCCTCCTGGGAGACTTCGGAGACTGCGGGTTGAATGGGAGCTGCTCAGTCCCTTAAGGTGGGCTTGAATTCAGAGACAACTGAGTTGGAGACTCCTCATCCGCCTCTTTTTGGAATCATGCAGGTAGCTGGAATTTGGATACATCTGAAAAAGACCACAATGTCTAAAGCTGTTTCAGAGCCATCTGTTCAGATCAGTGCAAAAAATAAAATGCCATGGTCAGCATGTTTTGTTTTGAGCATGCACTGGAAAAAGAATGGAAACTGAGGCTGATGTTTCGGTTTTCTAAGGCAGCTACGCTGCCAGCAGTGGCCATGGGGGCTGGGTCATAAAAAGGCACCAGCATCCAGGCCTGTTTATTATCCCAACCTCTGCCAAGTAACTTTTGTGGTTTTTGAGTGTTTTGAAAGTCACTAGAAAACAGGAATGTAGCCAAATGTGGCAAACCTCTGGCCAAAAACATCCCACAACCACTGAAATATTTTTTGCCCAGCCACGACCCAACAGGGGTGTTATATAAGCCCTAATTTTAAATGGTCTTTAAATACGAGGGCATTTAACAAGAAAAGATAGAGAGTGGCCTAGGGTAGGGGAGGACGGAGGAGTGGATAAAACCACTATGTGGTCTGGAACTCTGCAAAGATTATTGTTGAACTGCAAGAGAGACTGCCTAGTATGATCCATTGCAAATTCCAAAGTTTTCTAGTTGTTTGAGTGACTGGGGAGAGATGAGGTGTTGCAGTGTTTTTGTAATTTGTTTTTCTTATTGGTCCGGTTACTGGTGTTTCACAGTCTGTCAAATCATATGGATGAATGGAGCTAGCATCATAAAACTGTCACTGAGGGAAGGTTTTTGAAGCCTGTGATTTGCATTAGAGTTTTAAAAGCAGTGGTTAGGAGGTGTTGGTGGGGCGGGGGGAAGAGGAGCAGACTGGAGAATTTCTAGGTTGTGTGTTTGTGAATATTAGTGTGGCAGACAGTGGCAAGGGAAGGGAGAGAATCCCTGAGGATGCTAAAATTTAGGGGCAATGTGTGGAAACAGGGAGGGGTGAGGGAATTAGGCTCAGAGCTCCTAATAATGGGGTTCAAATAGCCCACATTGAGTCCTCACCAAGCAGGCCTCAGTTCTGAGCCTATAGAACAATGCTGGCACATGTCTAATCCCCCCTTTGCACCCTCTCCTCCCTCTCTGAATCCAGGGACTGTGGTCATCTCAGGTTGCTGGGAAAAGTTTTTTTTTAGTTGTTATTCACCTTGAAAATCTGCTGTTTGAATTATCTGCAATTGGAAGCTCCACCAGAAAAATTTTCCCATCCTCACACTTTCACTTGCTATTGATGAAACCTGTCTCAACCTCTTTTCCTCTTCCGTGTTCATTTCTCACCAGTGGCTGATTTTTTTTGTAGCCTTAGTGACTTCAGAGTAACGGAGAGAAAAAAGCCCTGGGAGAGGAATCCCAAGCCTTGAGTTCTGCTTCCAGAGCTACAGGCAACTAGCTTGTGATCTCAGACACAGAACATCTTTGAGCGGCATATTCCTTGTCTTTATGATGGTGATGCACTTTGATTCCCAAATTTCTTTTCAAGCCAACAGCTTCCTGGCTCTTATTATGGTGAGTTAGGACAGGGAGGACAGTTAGGGGCCAGAGTTCTGATTTTTTCTTATTTTTAAAGTGTGGCTCTAAAGAGAACTTGTAAGACTGGAGACTTCCACAGTTTCTTTCTCTCTTTTTCTCTCTTTCTCTCTCTCTCTTTCTTACCTTCCTTTTATCTTCCTTCCTTCCTTCCTTCTTTCCTTCCTTCCTTCTTTTTGTTTCTGTCTTAAAAAAAATTTTTTTTTAATGGAGTCTTGCTCTGCTGCCAGGCTGGAGTGCTGTGGCGCAATCTCAGCTCACTGCAACCTCTGCTTCCTGGGTTCAAGTGATTCTCATACCTCAGCCTCCCAAGTAGCTGGGATTACAGGCACACACCACCACACCCAGGTAATTTTTTATATGTTTAAAGTAGCGTATACATAACATACAACACACCATTTTAGCCATTTTAAAGTGTGCAGTTCAGTGGCATTAAGCACATTCATTTTTTATCTTTAGCAGAGATGGAGGTCTCACTATATTGCTCAGGCTGGTCTTGAAATCCTGGCCCCAAGCAATCCTCCTGCCTCGTGTAACCATTGCCACCATCAGTTTCCAGACCCTTTTCTTTCTTTCTCTCTTTTTTTTTTGAGACAGAGTTTTGCTTTTTGCTCAGGCTGGAGTACAGTGATGCCATCTCAGCTCACCGCAACCTCTGCCTCCCTAGTTCAGCAATTCTCCTGCCTCAGCCTCCTGAGTAGCTGGGATTACAGGAATGTGCCACCATGCCCAGCTAATTTTGTATTTTTAGTAGGGATGGGGTTTCATCATGTTGGCCAGACTGGTCTCGAACTTCCGACCTCAGGTGATCTATCCTCCTTGGCCTCCCAGAGTGCTGGGATTACAGACATGAGCTACTGCATCCAGCCTCCTTTTTTTTTTTTTTTCCTATGGAGTCTCGGTTTGTCACCTAGGCTTGAGTGCAGTGATGCGATTTTGGCTCACTGCAACCTCCGCCTCCCAGATTCAAGCTATTCTCTTGTCTCAGTCTTCCGAGTAGCTGGGACTACAGGCATGCCCCATCATGCCCAGCTAATTTTTGTGTTTTTAGTAGATGGGGTTTTACCATGTTGGCCAGGCTGGTCTTGAACTCCTGACCTCAGGTGATTCACCCTCCTCAGCCTCCCAAAGTGCTGGGATTACAGGCATGAGCCACGGCTCCCAGCTGCCCAGATCCTGTTCATCATCCCAGAGAGAAACTTTATATCCTTGAAAGTATACTGTTCCATCTCCTGCTTCCTCCCGTCTCTGGGAACCACCATTCTGCATTCTTAGCATCCCATGTAAGGGAATCATACAGTATTTGTTCTTCTGTGTCTGGCTTATTTCACTTAGCATAATGTCTTCAATGTTTGTTTATCTGTGTTGTAGCATAGTCAGAACTTTATTCCTTTCTATGGCCATTGAATGGATAGAGCACATTTTGTTTACCGATATACCTGTTGATGAACATTTGGGTGTTTACCTTTTGGCTGTTGTGAATAATGCTGCCAGGAACATTGGCATACAATTATCTGAGTCCCCATTTTCATTTCTCTCAGGTTTTTGCTATGCCTAGGTCTCCTTCATATTTGGACTATAAAATCTAGGGACTAGGCCAGGCTCATGCCTGTAATCTTAGCACGTTGGGAGGCTGAGTCAGGAGGATCCCTGAGCTCAGGAGTTCTAAACCAGCCTGGGCAATATTGTAAGACCCAGTCTCTACAAAAAATTAAAAAAAAAAAAAAATAGCCGGGTGTGGTGGTGCACACCTGTGGTCCCAGCTACTCAGGAGGCTGAGGCAGGAAGATGGCCTGAGTTGAGGAGGTTGAGGCTGCAATGAGATGTGATCACACCACTGCACTCCTGCTTGGGTAACCGAGCAAGACCCTATCTTAAAAAAAAAAGGGGGGGGGGGCTAAGTTTCTAGATAATACAAACATTCTCCACCATATAAACTAAACAAAGAAAAAACCCAAACTTAATAGTGTTACAGAACTCAACCTCTCTGCCTCTCCTTCCACTGGCATTCCATTGTTTTTTGGGATAAATGTATTGGGAACTGGGAACCCAGAGACTCATACTTCTCCCATTCCCAGCCTTCCCCTCACATCCACCTTTTCTGGAAGGCAGGGACTCATGATTGGGGGTTCAGGGTTTGGTTTGAGGTAGTTCCAGGGGCTGTAGCACTAGCAGTTACCTGGTGAGACTTGGAGTGAAGGCTCCCTAGGTGGATGGAGGTGTGACATCTGACAACAGGAGGTGGGTGGAAGCATGGTGATGGCAGGCTAGCTTGGGGGCAGGAGTTAGCAAGTCAGGCCTGTCCTTCCAAACAGCCAGGAGAGCTCATATCTCCCTCCTCCTCCCTTCCCCTGCCCCCAGCCTGGCTTCCCCCCAGTGGCCCACATGAAATAATGGATGTGGAAATATTTCAGAAGGTAGAAAGTGCAAATGTGAGGTGTTACTATGAGAACTAAAAAGTTTCCTGTAGCTGACCGTGGCCTCCTTGGAGAGTCAATAATACCTACTATATTAAACGTTATTGTAAATATTAAAACAAAAATAAATTTGTTTCTGGCGTTACCCATCACATCTAATCATTGTTTCTCAGGAAATGCAAGGCCTACTCATCCAGCCGTGTGTAAATAGCCCTGGGATTGCAGTGGGATTTTCCCATTGTCTGGGTTTGAAATAAGTGAGAATGTAAGCACAGGGGAAACCCTTATTTCATTTCTGGTCATCAGCCCTGACCTGAGTTCACCCACCAAACCAGAGGAAGCAGAAGCATGGTGGGAAGAGCAGGGCACTCTTCTGGGAACTTGGGTTTTGGGTCCTCTCCGGGTCTCTGGCTCCTCCTTCAACTGAGAGGACTGAGAGAGGGAGAAGTGGAAGCAGGGTGGGGGCTTAGATCCGCTTGTGAATAAGGAGGGTGAGCTGTTGGTATTGGCGGTCAGTGGCAAAAATGGGTTCTTTTTCTTTTTTTTTGAGACAGAGTCTTGCTCTGACATTCAGGCTGGAGTGCCGTGGCGTGATCTTGGCTCACTGCAACCTCCACCTCCCAGGTTCAGGCGATTCTTGTGCTTCAGCCACAGGAGTAGCTGAGATTAAAGGCGCGTGCCACCCACCCAAATAATTTTTGTATTTTTAGTAGAGATGGGGATTCACCATGTTGGCCAGGCTGGTCTTGAACTTCTGGCCTCAAGTGATCTACCCACCTGAGCCTCCCAGAGTGCTGGGATTATGGGCATGAGCCACTGCACCTGGCTAGATTCTTTATAGAAAAGTAGACCAGACAGCATTGCGGTAGGGGTCAGATCTCAGAGTTACACACTTCTTGGTTGCTAGCTTCGGAAATGGTTCTGATTCAGTCTTGCTGCAAAGCTACAACTTTTTTTTCTTTTCTCGTTTATATTTTTTAGAGATAGGG
Source organism: Callithrix jacchus (assembly GCF_049354715.1). NCBI lineage: Eukaryota > Metazoa > Chordata > Mammalia > Primates > Cebidae > Callithrix > Callithrix jacchus. Next base: position 107,798,784 of record NC_133509.1, on the reverse strand, counting down.
TCTCACTCTGTCACCCAGGCTGGAGTGCAGTGGTGTGACCACAGTTCACTGTGGCCTCAAATTCCTTGGCTCAAGTGACCTCCCACCTCACCTTCCCAAGTAGCTGGGACTACAGGCATGTACTGCCACACCTAATTTCTAAATTGTTTATAGAGATGGGGGCCTCACTGTACTGCCCAGGCTGGTCTTGAACTTCTGGCTTGAAGCGATCCTCTCATTTGAGCCTCCCCAAATGCTGGGATTACAGGTGCAAACCACTGCACTTGGCCCTGCAACTTTCCTTTACAAGAGCAAATTAAGCAAAAAACGTCATCCCTACTCCTACTGTCTGCAACAGCAACTCTCACACATGTTCGGCCGCCAGTTGAGCATGGTAAGAACTGTCTCATCCTCTTTGGAGTTCCTTCATCCTGTAACCAACACGGATTGCCTGCCTGCCCCTGAGAACGAATCAGCATAGTCGTCTGCCTCCCTCCCTACACAGAGGAGCTTCCACTCCAACAGAGACTTCTGATCTGTCTCTTTCTTCTAGACCCTTGTTTTTTGGCAGGGCAAAGTAAGCGCTAGCAAACCAGGAGGCTGACTGCTGCCCCCGGCTTTTCCTAGGAAAACCATATAGGCGAGGGGAGTGGGGAGAGGGGAGGCAATGTGGTGCTGGTGATGTGGGGAGGGCAGGGTGGATGGGGCAGTGGGAGTGGAGAGAATATATTCTCTCCTGCTAATTACTTTCCCTGAGGACTTAGCCAGTGCAGAACCATCTATTATCGTGGGAGCGCTCTATGGTGGTTCTGCCTGTGATGAATGCTAAGTGGAAACAAGCAAGAAGAATTAACAGGCGGCTGCTTCTGTCCACCTAATTAAAATGCATATCCAAATGCATAATTCCTTATGTTTCCCCATGCACACACTCCCCTTCCAATCCCAGTTCTATGGACGAGAAAAAAAAAACACTTTCCCCCAATCATTTCTCTTGATTATATTTTCATCAAGGAAGAACTGGAGGGAGGCTTTCCCTTAGAATAGAGAAGGGCCTGTTCTTCTAACGCTTCTGAAATAGCTGGCTTTTGACTGAGATTGAGCCCCAAATTTTGGAGCTCTTTTTTGTTTTAAACACAAAAACTAGCTGCAGAAAAAAGGGAGAAGAAAAGAAGCAAAGAAAGAACAAAAAAAGAGAGTTCCCACCATTTCTGCTGACCTTTTAGATTTGTGTGAAAAGTCTGGCATGGATCAGCAATGCCAGTTCTGGAGGTCTTTTCTATCTGCTCTTCCTCTTCATTACTTTCCCTGACCCTGCACTGCCTTCTTTGGTCCCCCAAATCAACATAAGTTTTGTAGAGAGATTTTAGAAGACAAAGACACATCTACCTTTGCAGATCAGGTAGAGAGAAAAAATGCCAAAAGCTTCAGCATCTGGGGACAATATCAGAGGTGCTCACGTCACAGTCACATTGTTTGAGTCGAACAATACCTCTTCATCCTTATCGTCCCCTCACTTCACTTACCCAGCTGATCATTTTCTCTCTCTCCAAAGAATAACTTTATTCAGTGGTCATAAAATAGTTAATAAAACATAAAACTTAAGTCCCTGTGTTCAATTTGCCATCACAGCCGTCTCAGTGGCAGACCCCCTTCCCCTGGCCAGCCCACCCCTTCCTGAAGCCCCTTGCCTGCCTTCCACAGCAGCCCCAGCTGTTGATTTATCAGGGCTGGCTGGCTCAGCAGTGCATGGAGATTGCTTTTAATTAACTCTCTTCATTTTTCCCAATCTTCAGGGAGCAGCAGCCCTTTAATGATTTTAATATTTTATTTGGATTTATATCCGCCTTATTTGTTGTTTGACTTCGCATTTGTTCTTCCTGAATCGCCTCCAGACTGATATATTTATTTATTTGCCCCTTTTCCTACTACCCCAAAGACCGTTCCAGATAATGGACTGTGGATTCCAAAGAAGGCTGTCTTCCCAGGCTTCCCACTGTCCATCAGTAGACGATCTGGTGTTGGCCTGGGATATAGGCCTGTGATGGTTTGGATTGGAAACTTTGTCTTAGGAAACCCAGTCTCACCTGACTCTTAGCTTAAGGAGTTCCTGAGCTTTGCATTTTTTAAAAAAACAAAAGACAAAAAAACCACAACAACTCTGAATTTTAGAAAGTGAGATCTCTGCCTCTTTCGTGCCTCTGTAAGGGAGTGAGTTGCCTTGGAGAGTTGGTTAAAAACTGCTTCCCCTGTTTCACTGTTAGTAGTAGTTTGAGGCCTGTCATCCTGCTCAAACCCCAGCCTTACGTAGTTCAGTGGGGTTTTTGGAGCTGCAGGAAGATGATGGCTTTAGGGAAGGACTGGGTGTAGGTTCAGTCAAGTCTTCCTGCTGCTTTACGCATCTTTAGGTGTGGCTGGCATCTGCTCAGCAACTGCTTGGAAGAGTAACCATAGGTATGATCTGAAAGAGGAAGTGAAGAGGCACCAATTGCCTTCTCTCCTGGAGGCTGCCTTCTCCTTTAACCCTCAGTTCCCCTTCTCATGCCTACCCCCCAGAGGTGGGAAACACATAACCATCAAAACACCTTCCAGCCAGGTGCAGTGGCTCACACCTGTGATCCTAGCACTTGGTGAGGCTGAGGTGGGCAGGTTGCTTGAGCCCAGGAGTTCAAGCCAGCCTGGACAACATGGCAAAATCCCATCTCTACAAAAAATAGAAAAACTAACTGGGTGTGGTGGTGCACACCGGTAGTCCCAGCTACTTGGGATGCTGAGGTGGGAGGATCACCCGAACTCATGAGGTCGAGGCTGCAGTGAGCCGTGATTGTGCCACTGCACTCCAGCCTGGGCAACAGACCCTGTCTTAAAAAATGAAAAACAAAAAACAAAAAACAACACCTTTCTATCTTTCTCCTTCCAGCCTAGCTTTGGCTGCAAAGTCTACTCCTTACCCCACCAGCCCCAGAGAGGCCTGACAGACAGACTGATGAGGGGGCTAGTTTCAGAACAAGCTTGTCCACAAAATGCCCTTTTTGGCATCTTGGTTTGGTGATGTGTCTTCAGGGTTACTCGTTGCTAGGCAACTGCCAGCTAAAGTTTGAGCCTGATCTGGGGACTGCAGTGAATTGCCCTGGGTGACTTGAATCCACATTTAGGGACTCCAATTTACAATATTGGCTCTAGGAAAGGGTGGCAGATAAGACATTCTTCCATGTGCCTTTATGGAAAGAGTTACTGGTTTTTAAAGTCTAGTCCAGAGCCTGGCACACAGTCAGTACACACAGGTCTATGTTTTGGTGGTGCAAATGGTGATTCCTTCCCATCTTCTTATCCTGGAATGCTTTTCTCATTCCTTTAGCCCTGCCAGTTACTGAGCTGTATGTAGGAGGCAGATAGGGAGAAACTGGCGTCTGTACCTCAGTCTAGTGTGCAGGCTACTCAGACTTGATGTGTGTTTCTTTTTCACTTTTCTTTGGCAATCACAGGCCCTTTCAAGAATCCTATGAACATTGTGGATCATCTCCCCAGAAAAAAATGCATATAGGTATGAACATCTGCCTATGGTTTGATGGGGCTCAGAGACCTGGAAGAACCCATCTTTGGATGCCCTGGAGGCCCATGGGCTCTAGGATAAGAACCTCAGCATGACAGACATGTGTGAACTTGTTAGTCTGAGGGGTGTTCTGTGTTCCTGCCCAGAGAGATAGCTCCTGTCATATGTTCCCCTGGTGTCTCAGCAAACTGCTGTGGCTTCTCAGGACAGGTGGTTTGATTGTCCTCCAGCTCCACCCTGCCTCTGGGTGCACTTGACTCATAGGTGCCTACTCATCTTCCAGGTGGTTTAAGTGGCCCCTCTCCCTGGTGGAGCGCTTGCTGACCCTCAGGTAGAATTGACCACACCTGCCCTGGGCCACGCCTGGTCATGCAGTCCTGAGTGTACTCTTCTCTCTCAGCTACTGAAATAGTTGACTGTAGTTAGTTAGCAGTAAGGGCGTGGAAGGCAGGGGCAGTAGCCACATGTGTCTTTCTTTTCTTTCCTTTTTTTTTTTTTTTGGAGATGAATTCTCTCTCTGTTTCACCCAGGCTGGAGTGCAGTGGTGTGGCTCATTGCAACCCCTGCCTCCTGGGTTCAAGTGATTTTCTTATCTCAGCCTCCTGAGTAGCTGGGACTACAGACACACACCACCATATCCGGCTAATTTTGTATTTTTAGTAGAGATGGGGTTTCACTATACTGACCAGGCTGGTCTTAAATTCCTGACCTCCAGTGATCTACCCACCTTGGCCTCCCAAAGTGCTGGGATTACAGGCATGAGCCACCACGCCCGGCTACATGTGCCTTTCTATTGCTAGGACTTAGCCTAGCAGGCATGTAGGAAACGGGAATAGCTGAAGAAACGAAGCCTGCAGGCAGGCACCCTGCTCTGCAGCCTTTATTTGTTTCTAGCACTTTAGAAAGTTCATATGTTTCTCATTCTCTCCCTTGATAGTAGGAGTTTGAAAAAGGCAAAATTCTTCCCTAAGAGGCTTAAATTTCAGGAGTTGGGAAACAGATACAGGCTTGGCCTTGCTTGCATGTAGGATGTGCATTTATGACACATGGCAGCCTCGCTCATTCTAGCCTCTTGTTTCTTGGTCACTTTATCTAAAAAGCTTGGATTTCCCCCTTCGGTCTTGGGAAGTAAGACCTTTGCTTTGCTTTGCTTTCATTCGGGGGAGTAAGTCACCTCTGGCTTATGGATAGCCACTGACAAATCAGCTCCATTTTTATTCCATCCTCCTCTATGCTTAGCTATGTGTGGGATTTCCTTTACCTTATATACACTGGAAGACTCTTTTTTTGCTTTTGAGTTTTTAAGATAGAGAAGACCAGAAGATGCAAAACGCTGTAATGGTCTCAACTCGAGGCTGGGACCTGGTGAACATCTACTGTCCGCTCCACGGAGCTTTAGCTCAGTTTGAGTTGGCCCTCCTTGGGGACGAAGCCAGAACACTCTTTCCTTCCTTTGCGCCTCTTCAGTGCTTTTTGATCAAGATGCAATTCATGGGGGAAAGAGAAAGATGTAAATAGTGAATGAAGGAAGGGGACAAGGGATCAGAAGGAAACCTAGGCTGTTTTTGGATACATCTTCTTTGAGAGAATGCCTTTTATATACTTTCACAGTATCAAAGCCTAGAGAGAGAATGACTTTCCCTACGACTCAGTGTCCCAATCCAGTATAGCAGATAACTTCATTCAAAAAGGATGAGCTTCATTCATCCTCCCGAAAGGATGTCCTGGGGGCTCACGCGAGGGCCTTTCTCTCTCGTATTGAGAGAGATAAAGATACCAAGCATATCATTGTAACTTTTGTATGTCCTCTTATGGATTTTCCACCCTCCCAATAATTCTGTGTGGGGGCTTTTGGGAAGAGGGTACCCCCATGAAGAAGCCTGAAGGAGGAAGAGGAAGTCCCAAGGTGGAAACGGACTCTCAGAGTCAAGTTTCAATTGAGATCCTGGTCCAGATGACATTCTTCAAACTTGGAAAGCCAGAGAAAATGCTGATGATGTGCAAATATGGGCTGCAGGAACAGAATTGTAGAAAAATACTCGTTAACTCAGAAAGGTCATACTGCACTAGCAACCTACTCACAAAGGTAAGTCTCCCTCAATCCCAGTTCAGGACAGCGGGTGACACAGGGCTGTCCGATTCCTGGTGCTCATTTTCTCTCTGGGCAGCCATCCCAGTACAACAGATACTTAAACATATTCTGTCCTCATTTTATCTAATTACACATGTCTCTGGGGGATGGGAAACAGGTTTGAACCATCCAATTTTAGGTCACTTACGCACAGGGTAGCAGGGATGAACACAAATCTGTAGAGTTCTGTGAGATTTAGGAAGTTCTCATAGTTCTTCGGTCCCGAGCACACAGAGGGGATATTGTTTGTCGTCTCAGGGGCTGAAGATCCTAGCGAGGGTCAGAGGAGAGATGGAGGCTGCCTGGTTTGTGAGTCTGAATTCTGAAACCTTTTTGAGACCTTGCTAGCTCTTTCTATCCTTGGAGTAATAGGATGCTTGTTTTATTATTTTATAATCTGCTGCATGAAGAGGACCCACTACCATCAGTCCCCATCCTGCGGGTCATTTGTTCTCATCCCTTACCCGCTTGGAATGTGTTCAGTTTTCTAAGAAATACAGAACAAAAGGTGCTCCCGCTCCTGACTGATGGAACAGTCTTTCTTACCTGACGTCGCCCTGGGTGTGCTCCTCCTTTGCTACCCAGAGGAACTGGTCTGGATGGTATAAAAGCTCCACGGCATCTCCACCTCTCTCTAAAACCCAGAACTGGCAGCCTTGGGCAGCCCGCTTTCCTGCCATCTCACCTCCAGGCTTTCCTGTAGCTTTTCAAATCCTTGGGAAGAAAAGCCTTTTGCTTTTCTTTTGCTTTCTGCTGCTGATTTCATTTTCTGACTCAGAGTTAAGCCGCCCCAAGGCCCTCAGAGCCTTGAGTTTGCACCTCCAGCCTAGGTTTCCTTCTGATCCCTTGTCCCCTTCCTTCATTCACTATTTACATCTTTCTCCTTTCCCCCATGAATTGCACCTTGATCAAAAAGCACTGAAGAGGCACAAAGGAAGGAAAGAGTGTTCTGGCTTTGTCCCCTAGGAGGGCCAACTCAATCTCATGAATATGGGAGTGGGGCGAGGGAGGAAGGAAAAGGACAAAGCTTACAGGCAGCAGAGCCTGCATTTGTGAGAGAAGCAGCGGCTCACGAGGTTCCAGGTGGTGAATAGCTGCACTAAGCGACCATCCCAGGTCACCAGGGGTCCCTGACGAGAGACAGCAGTTCCTGTGGTTGGGATGTCAGGGGATGCTTCAGAGGGCAGCTGAGTTCAGAAGGACAGTGGGATCTGGGTAGGCTCAGGAGGGTGAGGCTAGGGAACTTTAGGCATGAAAGGGAAGTGAACAAAGATGTGAGACGTTGGAGGGATTCCTTCCGGGATGTCCTTCGTGTTTGCGGGAAGGAAGTCCAGATGGGAAGGTCTGCGTGGGGGAGAGCATGCAGATCTGTTTGACTGGTTGGGAGTAGGTGGGGGTGTCGGTGATCAGAAGAGAGAAATGGAAAATCAGCCTGGGCCAGGTTGGTCTGAGCGGAGCCCCATTTGGCAGTCAAGGCCTGGGGAGACTCATACACCTCAGCAGCCAAAAGGGAGGCTCCAGGGGGAGGGTAGGTGGCCATCCTGTGTCCTCCAGCAAGGGGGATCGTCTCTCTCCCATCCTCCCCTTCACTATGGGGTAGATTGGACCCCATCCTTGGTTTCCTTTGTTATGCATTTTGGATACTTTCCAGGGCACCTCCCAGAGCAGGTGGGGTAAGGGAGACACACTGAGGGACCCACACTGGTATGAGCCATCAATCCTGTCAGCTACAGGGCAGCTCTGTCCACCTGCAAGGGTGGATTTGCAATGTTGGATAGAGCCCGCCTGAGCGGTGGACCCAAATGTCTTCTTCCCTTTCTGCACTTTAATCCTCATTCACTTCTTCTTCTTCTTTCTCCATCTTCTTCTCCTTCTTTTTCAACAACAACAACCACCACCAATAAATGGTGTAAGTAAAATATACAAATTCGATCCAAGGAGCAAAATGTAAATGCCAGCCTGTGTAGCTTACAGTGTGGTGCCCTGAGGATTAGTTTCATGATTCAAACAGGGGAGAGTGAGGCTGCAGGTCTCTAAGGCAGTGGGTTTCTTCCTGGGGGGATCGGGGTGGTTTATTCTGATGGCGGTGCTGCCCTGTTCCCACTCAGGCACCCCTGCCACTGGTGCAGCTGTCTACCTGCATGTGCTGGCCACTCCCTCCCAGAAAGGCCCTGAACCTATTAAGCTAGCTCTCATGGGGAGGCTGGGGGTTACACAAGTCCTTGGGGTTACAGAGAATTCCTTGCATGCTTTGTAAGCCTTGTACACTTGAAAGCTCAGACACTTCATGGTGGGGAGCAGGAGGCTGGGGAGCAGTTGCTGTGTCACCCATGGCTTGGGTGCAAGCTCTGGAGCCAGAGAGTTTGGGTTCAAGTCCAAGCCCTGTGACCTTTGGCAGGATTCCTAACCTCTGTACCTGTTTCCTCATCTGTAAAGTAGGACTAATAGTTTCTGCCTTTATAGGGTTGTTGGAAGAATTACAAGTTAATATATGAAAAGTGCTTTGAAGAGTTGGCACACAGTATCCTTTTTTTTTTTTGAGACAGAGTCTCACTCTGTCACCAGGTGCCAAGCTGGAGTGCAGTGGCACAATCTTGGCTCACTGCAACCTCTGCCTCCTGGGTTCAAGCAATTCTCCTGCCTCAGCCTCTCCTGAGTAGCTGGAACTTCAGGCGCACACCACCACGACCAGCTAATTTTTGTATTTTTAGTAGAGACGGGGTTTAACCATGTTGGCCAGGATGGTCTCGATCTCTTGATCTTGTGATCCACCCGCCTCGGCCTCCCAAAGTGCTGGGATTACAGGCTTGAGCCACTGCACCCGGCCACAGTATCCTTTTTTTTTGAGATAGGGTCTTGCTCTGTTGCCCAGGCTGGAATGCAGTGGTGCAGTCATGGCTCACTGCAGCCTTGACCTCCCAGGCTCAAGCAGTTTTCCCACCCCAGCTTCCCAAGTAGCTGGGACCACAGGCGTGCACCACCACGCCCAGTTAATTTTTATATTTATAGTGGTGATATGGTTTGGCTGTGACCTCACCTAAATCTCAACTTGAATTGTATCTCCCAGAATTCTCAGGTGTTGTGGGAGAGTCCCAGAGGGAGGTAACTGAATCACAGGGGCTGATCGTTCCTGTGCTATTCTCATGATAGTGAATAAGTCTCATGAGATCTGATGGGTTTATCAGGGGTTTCTGCTTCTGCTTCTTCGTTTTCTCTTGCTGCCACCATGTGAGAAGTGCCTTTCACCTCCCACCATGATTCTGAGGCCTCCCCAGCCATGTGGAACTGTAAGTCCAAATAAACCTCTTTTTCTTCCTAGTCTCAGGTGTGTCTTTATCAGTTGCATGAAAACGGACTAATATAGTAATTGGTACTGGTAGAGTGGGGCCTTGCTGAAAAGATACCTGAAAATGTGGAAGTGACTTTGGAACTGGGCAACAGGCAGAGATTGGAACAGTTTGAAAGGCTCAGAAGAAGACAGGAAAATGTGGGGAAGTTTGGAACTTCCTAAAGACTTGTTGAATGACTTCGCCCAAAATGCTGATAGTGATATGGATAATAAAATCCAGGCTGAGATAGTCTCAGATGGAGACGAGGAACTTGTTAGGAACTGGAGCAAAGGTGACTCTTGTTAAGTTTTAGCAAAGAGTCTGGCAGCATTTTGCCCCTGCCCTAGAGATTCATGGAACTTTGAACTTGAGAGAGATGACTTAGGTTATCTGGTGGAAGAAAATGTCTTTTTTTTTTTTAAGATGGAGTTTCACTCTGTTGCCCAAGCTGGAGTGCAGTGGTGCGATCTTGGCTCACCACAACCTCTGCTTCCTAGCTTCAAACGATTCTCCTGCCTCAGCCTCCTGAGTAGCTAGGACTATAGGAGGCTGAGGCAGGAGACATGCGCCACCATGCCTGGCTAATATTTTTGTATTTTTAGTAGAGACAGGGTTTCACTATATTGGCCAGGCTGGTCTTGAACTTCTGATTTCATGATCCGCCTGCCTTGGCCTCCCAAAGTGCTGGGATTACAGGTGTGAGCCACTGTGCCCGCCCTGGTGGAAGAAATTTCTAAGCAAAGCATCCAAGATGTGACTTCAGTGCCATTAAAGGAATTCAGTTTTGTAAGGGAAGCAGAGCATAAAAGTTTGGAAAATTTGCAGACTGACTATAAGATAGAAAATAAAAACCCATTTTCTGGGGAAAAATTCAAGCTGCTGCAAAAATTTGCATAAGCAGCAAGAAGCCTATTGTTAATCCCCAAGACCCTGGGGAAAATGTCTCCAGGCCATGTCAGAGACCTTTATGACAGCCCCTCCCATCACAGGCCTGGAGGCCCAGGAGGAAAAAGAGGTTTCGTAGGGTGGGACCAGGGTCTCCATGCTGTGTGCAGCCTAGGGACTTGGTGCTCTGTGTCCCAGATGCTCCAGCTGTGGCTGAAAGGGGCCAACATACAGCTCAGGCTGTGGCTGCAGAGAGTAGAAGCCCCAAGCCCTGGCAGCTTCCATGTAGTGTTAAGCCTGTGGGTACACAGAAGTCAAAACTGAGGTTTGTGAACTTCTGCCTAGATTTCAAAAGACGAATGGAAACACCTGGATGTCCCAGAAAAAGTTTGCTGCAGGGGTGGGGCTCTCATGGAGAACCTCTACTAGGGCAGTGCAGAAGGGAAATGTGGGGTTGGAGCCTCTACACAGAGTCCCTCCTGGGGCACTGCCTAGTGGAGCTGTGAGCAGAGGGCCACCATCCTCCAGACCCCAGAATGGTAGATCCACCAACAGCTTGCACTGTGCACCTAGAAAAGCCACAGGCACTCAATGCAAGCCTGTGAAAGCAGGCGGAAGGAGGCTGTACCCTGCAAAGCCACAGGGGTGGAGCTGCCGAAGACCATGGGAGCCCACTTCTTGCATCAGTGTGACCTGGATGTGAGACCTGGAGTCAAAGGGGATCATTTTGGAGCTCTAAAATTTGACTGCCCCACTGGATTTCAAATTTGCATGGGCCCTGTAACCCCTTTGTTTTGGCCAATTTCTCCCATTTGGAATGACATAATCCCACTGTATCTAGGAAGTAACTAGCTTGCTTTTGATTTTACAGGCTCATAAGCAGAAGGGACTTGCCTTGTCTCAGATGAGACTTTGGACTGTGGACTTTTGGGTTAATGCTGAAATGAGTTAAGACTTTGGGGGATTTTTGGGAAGGCATGATTGGTTTTGAAATGTAAGGACATGAGATTTGGAGAGGCCAGGGGCAGAATGATATGGTTTGGCTGTATCCCCACCTAAATCTCAACTCGAATTGTATTTCCCAGAATTCCCACATGTTGTGGGAGGGACCCAGGGGGAGGTAATTGAATCATGGGGCTAGTCTTGTGATAGTGAATAAGTCTCTCAAGATCTGATGGGTTTATCCGGGGTTTCCGCTTCTGCTTGTTCCCCATTTTCTCTTGTTGCCACCATGTAAGAAGTGCCTTTGACCTCTCACCATGATTCTGAGGCCTCCCCAGCCATGTGGAACTGTAAGTCCAAATAAACCTCTTTCTCTTCCTAGTCTCAGGTATGTCTTTATCAGCAGTGTGAAAATGGACTAATACAAGTAGAGACAGGGTTTTGCCATGTTGCCCAGGTTGATCTTGGACTCCTGGCCTCAAGCCATCTACCTGCCTCAACCTCCCAAAGTGCTGGGATTATAGGCATGAGCCACTACGCCCAGCCTCATTATCCTTTTAATGGATGTTTGCAGTAACCCTGTAAAATAAGTAGACAAGGTGATATTTTCCTCACTTTGGCGTCTTTAAGAAAATGAAATAAGTAGAAGTGCTGGTTTTCTTAGAAGAAAGAAGTTCTAGAAATCTATGGCATTATTATTTTGATCAATTTATTTTTTTTACTCTTAGAACAAATGTGTAGAAGGGTCTTTAAGAAAGATTGATCTATGGCATGCTTTGTCCAGGAGCCCAGCTTATTGTGTACTAGTGAATTGGTGCTGATATTGGGTCCTTCTGAGAAAGAACAAGAATTTCACAGATGTGGAAACACAGCACACAGAGGCGAAGTGTCTCTGTAAGGTGACTGGACTCGGCCCACAATTCCATTCATGGCTGCCTCCTCCAAGGGGAAGGAGACTACTTCTTGCCTAGATAAGCTCTTCCCTTTCCACAACTGGAAGAGGGCTCGGAAGTCCTTTAGACCAAAGGTATTGAGGATTGGGAGTTTGTCCTCCAAGTTTGTCAGGGTGGTAGGAAACAGGCACCTTGCTCATCCATGACCCTCCTGTGCTGGTTGATGTATGTGTGAGTTCCCAGCACATGCTTTTGGTAGGCAGGGATCTGTGCTTGACAAGCTGACATTCCAAACTCCAGATCTCCCAAACACCGGGCCCCTATGTTATTTTTAACTGTCCAAAGTTTTTTCCACGTGGTGTAATTGATGGGACTCAATAGCCGAGTCAGAGAATCTAAACTTCAGTCTGTTTTGCATCCCTTGAATGGGCATGGGTCTGATAACCAAGCAGAAAAACACTCCGTTTTACGAATAACCTGCTCTGAATCTTCCTGCTCACCCTGCTCCCAACTCATCTCTAGGGAAAAAAAACAAGCTCAAAGATAACCTGAGTATGTCTGTTTCTGTGGCTCCATATAGGAGTGGGGACGATGGTTTCTGTCTGTGACCTTCTCTTCCCCACTGAGTTCTGATAGTGAGGGACGAAGTCACATTTTCAGGAGATAACAAGAAGGGCATTGAGGAGGTTGGCACTCTCTCTCTCTCCCAGCCCTCTTTTTCAGGCCCGCATTCCTTAGGAGGTCAGTCACTTTCTCCTGGTCCTTCCTCTGGGGACAGTCCTGGAGAGATGCTCTTATTTGGGAGAGCCTGAGATCTTGTGGCATCCAGTGACCACCATCTGTGTGACCGTCCAGAAGATTTTCAGTGGCCGTGACCAGGAGAAAGTGCACCGTTTCACACTGGCCTGTCATTTGCATTGTGGATTTTTCCAGTGTGTGTCTCACTTTTCTGCTTCATCCATGTCTCCCCAGACCAAAGTGCACTGGGCATTTATGCTGTGTTAGTTGAACACATACAATGTACCAGCTACTGTGGCCCTGGCTACATAATGGTGAGCCAAACCAACACAGATCCTATCTTTGTGAGCTTATGGTCCTCTTGGGAAGACAGATGTTAATCATATAATCACACAAATATATAAGTAAATGTGGGATCTGCATTAGGCTGAAAAGTTCAGTAAGATAGAAGGGTGTAGGAGGGGGATCTGTTCTGGTCTGGTGCACTGAGGGACAGTTTCCTTGAAGAGGAAACATTTCATCCCAGGCAGAGGGAATGGCATGTGCTCAGGTCCTGTGCGTGTTGGGGTATCCACGGAAGGCCACTGTGGCTGCAGCCCTAGAGAGGGATGAGATCATAAGAGAGGTCAGGAAAGGCCCAACTATGCAGGGTTCTGATGGAGAATTTTGAGGATTGCGTATTTTATCCTAAGAGCAGTGAGCAGCCGTGGAAGGATTGAAGTTAGGAAAGTGACTTGATCCAATGCACTGTCTAAAAATTTCCCCTGGACATGGAGAGATTTAGTGATGGACCCAGGAAGGTCGGGATGAACGGGTTTTGGGGAGGCTTGTCTGGGTGAAATTAAAAAAATTAAAATGAGATAGGCGCATAGGCAGGAAGGATAAGGGGTTAGCTGAAGAAGGCTTTGATGATGGCGCATTCCCTTTAACTGCCTCTCTTCTTCCTGTCATTCTGATGGACACTCCCTGCTTGCTCCTGGGAAGTTTTCTATGCTGTGGGTAGATTGTTTTCCTCCCAAGTAGAGTTGAGCAGTTTGCCTCTCTCTGCTGTTCCTTTGGGTTTGTCCTCTGAGGACTACCTACAGGAGGGGCACCTGGGTGACTGATGGAGAGGTAGATTCCTGGGGCTTCCCGCTGGAGCCACTGAATCAAAATCCCTGGGGGTGAGGCCATGCAATCCGATTCTCATGCCCTGGAAAGTTTGAGCACCATTGTTCTTCCGAGCTCTGCATATGCAACCACAAAGGTGATGATGCTTTAAATGTGTGTAGGGTGGTTATAAGGGGACCAAGTGCTTTGGAGACAAGGTGATTTCCTTTAGGCCCCTCAAAAATGCAATTGAGGAGACTAGGGCTCTGGGAACTCGGGCATCCTAGTTGAGACCATTACCATATGATGGAGTTGGTGAGAAGAGAGAGATGTCTGACTCCTAAGCACTCTTTGCTCTTCTTCCTTCCTACCTCTTTTTCCAGTGTTCGAGGTTAAAAAGGCATTGAATCTTACGATGTTCAGAGGTAGTTCCTTTAAAAAAAGATCAGTACCTCTTTGAGGGTTCAAAAGATCCATATCCAGTTAGTACATGAAAGGGTGGAATCAGGTGGGTTTATTGCTGTTATTATCACTTCTTATGGCCAGGTGTGGTGGCTCACACCTGTAATCCCAGCATGTAGGAGGCCGAGTCAGGCATATCGCCTGAGTCCAAGAGTTTAAGATCAGTCTGGGCAACAAGGTGAAACCCTGTCTTCACAAAAAATTACAAAAAAGTAGCCAGGCATGGTGGCAAATACCTGTGGCCCCAGCTACACGGGAGGCTGAAGTGGGAGGAACACTTGAGCCTGGGAGGTGGAGGTTGCAGTGAGCCAAGATTGTGCCACTGCACTCCAGCCTGGGTGATAGAGTGAGAACCTTTCTCAAAAAAACAAAACAAAACAAAAAGAAAACCAAACCAAACCAAAACAAAACAAAATACAATCCCCAAACCCAACTTATTGTGGAAGATATCAAGCCTATACGGCAGTAGATAGAATAGTATAAAGAACCCCCAAGTATCCATCCGCCAACTGTAATAGTCAGAGGGGGTGGGGCATCTCTTCAATTATTCAGACTTTGCCGCATGATTGAATGAAACGCCGGAGAGGAGAATGGGCAGAGGGAACAGAGAAGCCTTCAGAGTACCCCAGACAGCTATTGGCCAGAGAGAGAAAGTTCTTTTGAACCCTCTGTTCCTCAACAGTTCGGCTCATAGGAGAGCTAGTGCTTGGAATAATAGATCTAGAAACCACCTTAGAGACCCTGGGGGGTCTTCTTCACTATCTAGACACAACACCAGAGGCCTGGCATGGCCTGGGATAGTTCTCAGGCCTCACAGTTAATAAGAAGTGGAGCCAGGCCTGGGATCAGGTTCTCCAGTGCAACTCATCTCCCTTACTCGTCATAGATGTGCTCAACATTTTTTGCTCACATTTTCCAGCATTGAATCTTACAATGTTCAGAGGTAGTTCCTTTAAAAAACGATCAGTACTTTTTGAGGACTCAAAATATCCATATCCAGTTAGTACATGAAAGGGTGGAATCCGGTGGGTTTATTGCTGTTATTATCACTTCTTATGGCCACGTGTGGTGGTTCACACCTGTAATCCCAGCACGTGGGAGGCTGAGTCAGGCATATCGCTTTGAGTTCAGGAGCTGTAGCGAAGCTGTAGGAGGCAGAACTCCTATAAAAAACTGTTATACCTGTAATCCTAGTACTTTGGGAGGCTGAGGCAGGAGGATTGTCCAGGAGTTTGGGAACAACCTGGTCAACACAGTGAGACCGTCTCTATAAAAACTATTTTATTAAAAATAAAAGCTGTCCTTTTAAAATACCAGTATTTGGGCACCTAGGCCTTTGTTTCCTCCTTGTAAGACCCTTGAGGTAGCCTGAAGAGTTCATGGTTTGGCTAGAAAAGAACACACTTACAAAATGAGTACTAGCGGGCCGGGCGCAGTGGCTAATCCTAGCACTTCGGGAGGTCGAGTGGGGGCGGATCATGAGGTTAGGAGTTTGAGACTACCCTGACCAACATGGTGACACCCTGTCTCTACTAAAAATACAAAAAAATTTAGCCAGGTTTGGTGCATGCCTGTCTACAATCCCAGCTACTCAGGAGGCTGAGGCAGGTGAATCGTTAGAAGCCAGGAGGCAGAAGTTGCAGTGAGTTGAGATCACGCCACTGCAATTCAGCCTGGGCAACAAAGCAAAATTCCCTCTCAAAAAAAAAAAAAAAAAAAAAGAAAATGAACACCAGTGGAGGCAAGATGGGCTACATGCCCAATCTCCCACCGCTTTGCCTTCCCTAAAATTCTGGAGGCTCTAAGACGGCCTATGACACAATCATGGTTGAGGCAATGAGTGACATGAAATTTCGGGGAAAGAAGAAATCAATTTCACTGGCCAACTTTTTGATGGAGACAGGGCTTAAGGGGGTCTTACTGCTGGCAGAGGTTAGAAAGCTGATGAGAGGGGATCCTTACCTCTGGGAAAGGGAAACCAATCTCTCAGCACAGCACACCAACTAGAAATTGTTTAGCACCTCCTAAAGTGGAAGGCTCTGTACTTCACACCGTGGAATATTAAGAAGTCAAGGCTACAATTTCTATTCTCCAGGAACTTTCTGTCTCTTTGAGGGACAAGACATATATGGAATGCTAATAGAAGTTGAAAACTATAAGACTTTAAGATGGAAGTTGACTTTTCAGATAAGCCCGAGGAGGAATGCAGTGGAAACCAAGAGACGAATCACAAATCGGAACATAGGAGCAATATTAATGGCTTCGTGTCCGGTGTCTTCTGTGTGTGTGGCCACGTGCTGGCTGCTGCAATAACTGCGTCATTACACAGCAGCCCTTTAAAGTGATGATCGTTCTCGTTCTAGCTACCGTCGGGTGACCACTGATACTTTGCTCAGCAATCTGTGCCGTATGCTTTACATACACGAACTCATTTAATCACCCTAACGCCCCTAGGAGGCAGGTAGTATTAACTTTTTTGCTCCAAGGAGTTTAAGCAACTTACCCAAGACTCCATGGCTGGTAGCGATGGAGCAGAGGTGGGGACCTGAGCCTGAGCAATCCAATAGGGTTGGGTTCAGAAAGGAGCAGTGAGTACACCAGCCAGGCCATTGGGAGAGAGAAGTTGGACCAGTCATGAAGGACCTGGTTATAAATACCTGGGTGAAAAGTTTGGCACTGATCCTGCAGGTGCTGGGCAGTTACTTAAGGTCTGGCAGGCTGGATGTTGAGGGTGATGAATTTGCAGAATGGCTTGTGCGGGGAGGCTGTGGTGGGAACATGGACTGAGGGGACCGTGGTCTATGGAAGGGGTGGTGGTGGGAATGTGCCTGGTGAAACCAAGTAATGAAAACCCTCACAGTCTATCAAACTAAATTAAAATCAAATCAACAAACTGGCAAGCCCATCTCATACAAAGTGGAGGTAGAGCTTCCACATCACTACCAGGGCATTAGTGCTGCTTTTTTTTTAAAATCTTTTTTTGAGACGAAGTGTCACTCTGTCACTCAGGCTGGAGTGCAGTGGTGTGATCTCGGCTCACTGCAGCCTTTGCTTCCTGGGTTCAAGCAATTATCCTGTCTCAACCTCCCGAGTAGCTGGGACTACAGGTGCCTCCCACCACACCTGGCTAACTTTTGTATTTTTAGTAGAGATGGGGCTTCACCATATTGGCCAGGTTGGTCTTGAACTCCTGACCTTGTGATCCATCTGCCTTGGCCTCCTGAAGTTTTAGGATTATAGGCCTGAGCCACCATGCCCAGCCTCTTTTTTAAATTTTAATTCTTTTTTGAGACTGAGCCTCGCTCTGTCACCTAGGCTGGCGTGCAGTGGTGCCATCTCAGCTCACTGCAACCTCGGCCTTCTGGGCTCAAGTGATTCTCCTGCCTCAGCCTTCTAAGTAGCTGGGATTACAGGCACACACTACTACACCCAGATAAATTTTGTGATTTTTGTAGAGACAGAGTTTCACCATGTTGGCCAGGTTGGTCTCAAACTGCTGACCTCAAGTGATCCGCCCACCTCGGCCTCCTAAAGTGCTGGGATTACAGGCGTGAGCCACTGCTCCTGGCCTAGTGCTGCTGTCAGTCCAGTGGCAGGGACATAAAGTGACATCAGTCTGGGAGGCCTGTGAAACAGGCATGTGCTGTGTGCGGATGGCTCCTGACCTCCCTGTGCTTTCAGCCCTCAGCGAGGTCCTTGGTGCTCCATCATAATCTCTTCTCATCCTTTCCATTTCTTCCTATGGCAGAGAATAGTCCAGTGTTTTTTCATTTACCTGAAAACTATTTCCATCTCCCTGTTTTCAGCCTATGATTTCACCCCAGATTTGTTGAAGAAAATCGCAGCCACGAAGCAGAAACTTTGTGGTCGTCCCTGTTCTCTGCCTCATCGTGGCAAGGCCACCTCTTTACCCTTCCTGGACCACCGTGTCTAATATTGTCCCCGCATCACGCTCCCGTGGCTGGTTTTATTTTCTTCACAGTGTACATAATATCAGAGATTCTCTCTATGTATTTGTTTCGCCACCTTTCTTTTGTTTACCTTTCCTCTTGGAATGGAAGTTCCGCGAGAGCACAGACCTTGCCTGTCTTGAGCACTGCAGCGTCCATAGTGTCCAGCAGAGTCAATGCCTGGGACCCGGCATGGGCTTAAAAAGATAAGTGAATGAGTGATTCCCATGGCTCCAGCCAGCACCCATGACTCAACCTCCCTCTCTCCTCCTGACCGTTCTACTGCCTGGATGTCCTCCCTCACACTTCATCCTGAATGAGTCGAACTTCTTCCCTTAAAGCTGCTTATTCTCCTTGGAGTTTACTGTCATCTAAGCAAAAATATGAGGGTCATCTTTGGTTCCTCCCTCCCCTCATCCTGACTTACACTTGGTTCCCAGTCATATTGGCTTAACCTTGGAATGTCTCTGGACTCTGTTCCTTCCTCTGTTCACCTCCCATTCAGGCCACACTGTGGCTGTGGTGACACTGGCAGGAGCTTCCTTGTTGACTTCCCAGCCTGCAGTGCTTCTCCCCACCAGGCCACTTCCCACAGGAAAGGCATTGCACAGTTCAGTTTCTTTATACCTTTGATGACTCCTACTGACTATAGAATGCAGGCATCCATCCAGCCTTCCATTCCACCACCTCTTGGCAGACTCTGAGCTTGACTCACACCCTTCCATGCACTTCCTACCTCCAAGCCTTTGCTTCTGTGACTTTCGCTGCCAGGACTTCGTCCCCGACCCCCAGGTCTCTACATGATGATGCACTCTTTCAGTGTCTCTGCACACTTCAGGGCCCAAGCCTTCTTTCTAGGCAGAAATAGCTGCCCCCAGTGCTTAATTTCTGCCAGCAGAACATTTGCACAGTGGCGCAGTGACTTCTGATGGGCTGTGTCTATGCCAGCCCCTCCCACCTGCCAGAACTCCTTGAGAGGAGGAATTGAGTCTTAGCTGTTTCTGGTCTGCTGGGCACACAGTAGGTGGCTCAATGCACGCTCAAAACAAATGCACTGGAAAGCAACTTGTTTTCTTACCAGACCACTCTGTATATGTGTGCGGGCAGACATACGTGCCCTTTTCTACACATCAGTTTCTTTTTTGTTTTTTTTTTTAGAATTTCACATTTCCCAATGAAAGCAACAGGATCATGAAATTAATTTGTCACTCTGGTGCCAGCTTCACTCAGCTGACTCATGGCCTCAGAAGGAGTTTTTAAACATGTGTTTCTCATCTATGTGCTAATTTCTCTTCCCTTTCTCAGTAATCTTCTCTTCTCCTGAAACTTGTGGGTGGTAATTGCCTTCAGGTCGGTGGCACCTGCAACTCCTCCTGAGTCCACTGAGCACACAGATTCCAGCTTTGGGCCAGGGAAGTGAGGAGCTGGTCCTTGACTTGGGAAGGGCAAGAGAAAGTTAAAATGAAATGAGATGTCTTTCTCTTTTGAAATTCATTAGAGCTTATTTGTTTGCTTGTGAAAAGCCTGTAGGAATATTTATATATAAATGGAATAATATATCTTTAAGGGGGTTCTGTAATTTTTCCTCCCTAATGGTGATATAAAAATATTTCCAGGTGTCCTGGGATTAATTCAATTCAACAAATACTTATTGCTTAATTAATCACACTATTCTGGGTGCTAGACATAGAGCAGTGAATTAATCACACTATTCTGGGTGTTAGACATAGAGCAGTGAACAAATGGGTAAAATCCTTGCCTGCATAGAGCTTGCATTCTAGTGGGGGCACCCAGATGATAATGTAACTAAGTAAGGAAGTGAGATGGTGAGAAGTTTATGGGGGTAACTAAAGTGGGGAGTTGGGACCAGGAGTGTTGGGGAGAAGAGCTCCCTGAGCAGCAACATTTGAGGGTCATCTGGGAGAAGAGGATTCAAGTCAGAGGGAACAGCAGGTGCAAAGGTCCAGAGGCGGAGGTGTAGGTGATGATTTGAAGGACAGCAACAGAGGTCTTGTGGCTGGAGCAGAGTGAGAGACAGGAGGAGGAATAGGAGCACTTTGGCTTATCCCTGGAGTTGGGTTTTGCAGCATCACTCTGGCTGCTGAGTTGAGAGTAGATGGAGGAGGCAGTGACTTGGACCACGTGGTAACAGCAAGGGTGGTGAGAGGTGGTTGGATTTTGAGTACATTTTGAAAGTAGAGATGGGATCAAGAAGGAGTTAACAGTAGGATGTGACAACAAGAGAGGCATCCATCTGGCCTGAGCGAGCTGAAGATGAATGGTAGATTGCTGTGATGGGGAGGACTGTGAGGGCAGCAGGTGTGTGTGGGCTCCACTTTGCCTGGAAGGCTTGAGATGCCAATTCGACTTCCAAGTGGAAATGCCCAAGAGCAGGTGCATAGTTGAGAGCATGCAGGGAGGTTAGGGGACTGTTCAGGGGGCCTCGCTGGGACCTGGATGCAAACTGGTTGCTATAAAGGCACAGGGAACTGACTCTGGTTGTCGGCCACTGAGCTCTAATTTTTAAAGCACATTGGGATTCAATTCAAGAAATGTCTATTAGCCCTAATTATATATGACGCATTGTGCTAGGTGATGAGGATATTTCAGAAGAGTAGTGCTGAAGCGGTTTGCCTTCTTGGAGCTTACAGTCTATGGGTGAAAGCATATAATACATACATTTTTGTTAGAACAATGATAAATTCACAAATAATGTAGAACAGAGGCTATATTTTGATGAATGCATTAAAGCCCTATCACACCATTTCCATTATTGTGATAAAAATTGCAGTTTTTCCAAATTTATTCAATCTTTCTCTTTTCTCTTTCTTTCCTTCCTTCTTTCCTTCCCTCCTTTCCTCCCTCCCTCCCTCCCTCCTTTCGTCCCTCCTTTGGTGATTTGGAAGTCCTTGTGCACCAAATGTAGGCTTTATGAGGATTAGCCAAACATGGCTAGATGTTTTCCATGACCAAGCATTCATATAGGAGGTCCCTGGTTGTATTAGCAAGGTATATAAGTTATCCCTGGCAGGCAAGTTTTGCTTTTTAAAACTGCTACAATCATGTATGCTAGTAAAAAAATCCAAATTCATCCTCAAAAGTGGATGAGAAACATATTCAACATATTGAGAGAGAATATACACAACTTAAGGAGAGCTACGGGGGTTTGAACTAGCGGTGAGTACATATAACACTGAGCAAATGAGTTAAATAAGGCAATTATTAATTCTAGGAATACAAGTTATCCAGTGGAGGAAATGTAACTAGAGAATACTACATGTCACAGTTCTGAATAGAGTTTACATAATCATAGTAATAAAAAGAATAATTGCTGAGAAATAAAAATATATATTCACCAGTACACGCACAGAGTGAGCGAGAAAGGGAGGGAGGAAGGAGACAGATAGATGATAGATAGTATGCAGGCAGGCAGACAGATGGAGAATAGGGGGATGGAGAGAAAGGTTGAGTGTGTGTGTGTGTGTGTGTGTGTGTGTGTGTGTGTGTAGTGAGAACAGATAAAAAAGCACAGCCTACAAAAGGGTAAATCCATTCCTTCCTACCTGGGGAAGCCTAAAACTGAAAAATCAAGAAACAACAGTTAAAAACATGTTATTTAGAGATATGCAGGTAAAGATCACAATCTTCAGTTAAAAGAATTAAGCTGCAGTGGACCACGATTTTGTATAACAAGCCTTATAACAGGAAATTTAAGATGTTAACAAAGGGCCAGGTGTGGTGGCTCATGCCTATAATCCCAGCACTTTGGGAGGCTGAGGTGGGAGGATCACTTGAGCATGGGAGTTCAAGACCAGCCTGGGCAACACAGTGAGACGTTGCCTCTACAAAAAATAAAATGAAACTAGCCAGGCATGGTGGTCTGTGCCTGTAGTCCTAGCTACTTGGGAGGTTGAGGTGGGAGGATCACTTGAGCCTGGGAGGTGGACGTTGTAGTGAGCTATGATGGTGCCACTGCACTCTAGCCTGGGCAGCAGGGTGAGACTCTGTCTCAAAAACAAAAACAAAAGATGTTAATAAAAATAAAAGTGATATTCAAGCAAATGAAAAAAAAATGTGGGGGAGAACTTTGGTCAACATTACAGCAAAGCTTGTACAAATTCTGAATTTGGTCCCAGGTGGGCCTGGCACAGTGAGGTCAGGGTGCCCTTTCCTTTGCTGCTGTTTACTTACATGGTGGGGCTTATACCATTTCTGGTTTATTTGTCTGTGAAATGAGGAACTGGATTGGGGTGAGTAGTTGGGTGGTATTCTAGCTCTTGGCACTAGTTTATGTCTTTCAGGTTTAAATGACCTGGGACTAGATCCCAGGTGATTCAGGGATGTCTTGGAGAATACACCCTGGCCCTAAATCTGGGAGGGTTGGGGAGATGACATTGATAGTGGCTCCTTTACTAGCATGAAAACGATGTGAAGGTGGCAATTTAGTCTTGTGGACTGCTGGGTCCCCAGCATCTGGCTCAGTATTTGATGGGGGAATGAGTGAACTGTGCCCCTCACACCCAGGAGTCAAGCTGTTCTACCTATAGCAAACAGCTGGCTTTGAGCGGAGGTGTGTGGGAGCATTGCTAAGGCCCATCCCCTCTGTCCCCTGGGCCAGGGTGAAGTCAAAGAGGGATGGCCTGGGCACTGGAATGTACAAACAGACATGACACGTGATTCCAGAAGGTTGGGGGAAATGGTGTGGGGGTGGGAGGAAGCTACAGAGAACAAGTGAAGTTAAATTGTGATAGTCAAAGAGGAGAGGAAGCCAAGGGTGGTGGAAATCCCAGGTAGAAAGGCTGCCGGCTGGGAGCTTAGCTTAGCTTTGGGGAAATGTTGCTTCCCTGCTGGCCTTGAAAAGAGTTCCTCTTTTACTGTATAGTATGGAAAATTGCAAACTTATGCAGTGTCATGAACCCTCTTATACCCATTCACCCAAATTGCTCCCACAAATTGGAACTCAGAGCCAGTTTTGTCTCACTTAAAGCCTGCTCCTACTCACTCGCATTAGGGATTATTTTGAAATAAATCTCAGATATCATTTTGTCTAAATATTTCAGTATGTATCTGTAAAAAATAAAGATTCTTTCTAGAAATCTTGTCACAATCTTATTTGAGTTAACAATGATTCCACAGTATTATTAAATATCCAGTTACTGTTGAAATATATCTGTGTGTATATGTACGTGTGTGCATATAGACATACATATACTCCCATACATGGTATCGTTTAGCAGTATTTTAAAAATGCCTTTGTTTTTATAGAAATGACATATATTTGTTACTAAAAATTCAAGCAACACATAAAATAAAAAGATGAGAGCAAAAGTATCACCCCAAATCCACTGGGCGAACATAATTTCAGATACCTCTCCACACATATGTCCACACAGAACAAATAGAAGATGAATATGAATGCTGTCAGAAACACTTTGCTTGTTCAAAAGGAATCTCTGAGTCTTTTAGACCTGAAAGGGCTCCTAAGGCTTGTTAGCTTTTGCATAAGACAGGGCTAGACTGTAAACTCCTGGAGGGAAGGACCATGCCTTAGTTGTGTTTATACATTCTTCCACCCCCTATCTTAGTGCCTGGCACTCAGGCGGCCCATCAGTAACTGTGGTTTGAATTGAAGGGGTCCCTTGTGGGGTGGAACCCCACAAGGGTCATCGCAAGGGTCTGAAGACTTAGCCTGTTCCCATATAAATACTGATTTAGAAAAGAATTAGTGCCAGGCGTGGTGGCTCATGCCTGTAATCCCAGCACTTTGGGAGGCTGAGGCAGGTGAATCACCTGAGGTCGGGAGTTTGAGAGCAGTCTGACCAACATGGTGAAACCCTGTCTCTATTTTTATAAAAAAATAAAAAAAAAAAAAAAAAAAAAAAAATAAAAAAAAGGAAAAAGAAAAAAAAAAAGAATTAGAAATGTAGGCACATAGTTATTCCTTTATATAATCATATATAATCTTTTACTCACTTATAATCATAAAGATATATACTCAATATAACCTTTAATTTTACTAATGACTTTTGGGTTATGAAGCATGGAACTGAGGTGACACTGTGAACAAAGTGATCCTAAGGCAAGATGCTTTAAGCCCTCTGTCACGTCCGCATAAGGGCTGCTGGAAGGTGCCTCGGCTGCGCGGCAGTGCCGGTGCTGTGAAAGCGCCTGCTGTTTAGCCAGCTAGGGAAGGAGACATCCAAAATGACCGAAACATCTCCTTCCTGGGGAAGTTAGGAGAAAACTGCTTTTCTAAGCTCTTGTGGCAAGGCCTGCTGGCTGTCAGGTAGGCCCGTAGACATCCGGGGGCTTAACTGTCTCTGTGTGATGCTGTGCTTCAGTGGTCACGTTCCATGTACACTCTCACGCCCTGCTTCTGCACCTGGTTTCTCTTTTTTCTTAAAAGATAAGAATAATAGTAACATAATCTTAGTGTCCTTGATATTTCTGACAAACATGTGAAGAGCGCCGACGCATTAGCTTTTCTCCTTGCCTCGGCTATTTGAAAGGCTTGGCCCCCTGTCTTCAAGAAATGTGATTTCTATCACTGACCACCATTACCTCACCCTACCTTCCCTGCCCACTGCTTTGTACTCAATAAAAGTCAGAGTGTCCAGGCACTCGGGGCCACCGCAGGTCTCCGCGCTTTGGTTGGCCGTGGACCCCCAAGCCCAAACTCTCTTTTCTCTATCTCTGTGTCTGTGTCTTTCATTTCTACAGTTTCTCGTCTTTGTACCAGCAGGGAGGGGCTCACAGAACTCTATGGGGCTGGACCCTCTAGTCCCTAAGACATCATTCAATCATCTGATGGAATAGGATGCCCTACGAGCTGAAATCACTTGTCAAGATCCCACAGCTACTCAGGGTGCCTGTGGGGCTGGAGGCTGTTCTCCTGAGTCCTATTTCCAAGCTCTTTCTGCAGCCCATGGAATTTAGCCATGTAGTAGAGTTGGTAAGTGCACAAGCTTGGAGTGAGACACACCTGGGTTTGTGGTTTTTTTTTTTGAGACTGAGTCTCATTCTGTCACCCAGGCTGGAGTGCGATGGTGCGATCTCAGCTCACTGCAATCTCTGCCTCCCCAGCTCAAGCAATCCTTCCACCTCAGCCTCCTGAGTAGCTGGGACAATAGGTGTGTGCCACCACACCTGGCTAATTTGTTTTGTATTTTTGGTAGAGATGGGGTTTTACCATGTTACCCAGGCTAGTCTTGAATTCCTGTCCTCTAGTGATCTGCCTGGCTGGACCTCTCAAAGTGCTAGGATTATAGGCATGAGCCACCTTGCCCAGCCTACACCTGGGTTTGATTTTGCTCTGAACCTTTTCTATGACTTACCAGCTATGTGGCTTTTCTTACCCACATAATTTCCTTATCCTTGCGACAAGAGATGTTGCAAGGAGTAGATGAGATCGTGCGTAAAGCACTCAGTGCAGGCCGGGCGTGGGGGCTCACACCTGTAATCCCAGCACTTTGGGAGGCCAAGACGAGTGGATCATGAGGTCAAGAGATCATGACCATTCTGGCCAACATGGTAAAACCCCGTCTCTACCAAAAATATAAACAAATTATCCGGATGTGGTGGTGCACGCCTGTAGTCCCAGCTATTCGGGAGGCTGGGGCAGGAGAATCGCTCGAACCTGGGAGGTGGAGGTTGTGGTGAGCCAAAATTGCACCACTGCACTCCAGCCTGGGGACAGAGCAAGACTCCATCTCAAAAAAACAAACAACAACAACAACAAACAAACCAGAATTCATTGCATACTTCCTAGCATGTACTATGTGCCAAATAAATGTTAATTGTAGTCATTATTATTTGTGGTAATAGCAGCAGCAGTAGTAATAGTACCATTATTTTCTTATTCTTTGGGGCTTATCAGTTGAAGCTTAGAGGAAGTTCAAACCCTCCCTCCTCTACCAGTTCCCAGTTGCAGATGGAACCATGTTTAAACTTTTGCTTTTTAAGTAAGTTTTTAATAAGAAGTTTATAACTTTTGCTTTTTCCTACTATTGGGAAGAAAAGGTGATTTTATGTGGGAATTCTTGTCCCCCATAAAATTATTTTTCCTCAGTCAGAAGCTGATTGCGTCAGCTTCTGATTGGCCGTTCACATTTGGTGGTCAAAGTTTGCGTGTCTTCTCTCCATACATGGTTTAGAGGTGCTGCCTTAACAAGAGCTTAGCAAATAGTTATTCTAAGCTCTTCAAACAGAAACTCTGAGCAAAGGGCTGGGTGCAAGACGTCTGGCCTTCCTGGTCGCCCCTTCAGTCTGCTGATTCAGCAGCTCTTCTAGGTGCCTCCTCCAGGCCCTTGGTCGGTCAGGTCACTAATGGAATCTGCTGGAGGCAAATTTACTCATGAAGAAAGGGCCAACAAATCACTCCAGCTCTTGGTGTCTGCCCCTGGATGGCTGGCACTTCCCAGTAAACTCCCAAGTCCTCGGCGCACATTTCACACCTCCCCTGGGGAGGCCCGCCTCCTCTTGTATGGTTACTGAGGGGCACAGGGGCTGCCCCTAACCTCAGCCCCTCTGCACAGAGCTATGGCCTGCACAGGTGAAAAGGCCATCTGTGTGTTGCTGCTGTGTCCTCCTGTGCCTCATGCGTTATTCATACTTCTGGATTTGGGTTGGCTTAACCACTTACTCTAGTCGGGGCTAGGAAAAGGAGGGCAGATGGAGGAGGAAACAGCTATGCTCTTAACCCAGGGCATGGGCTCTTCTTCTCTGATTAAACATGTGCTCTTTTCAAAATATTATCTCCTGTGGGTGGGATCCATGCTCCAGCGGGTCTGTCTAGCCTCCATGCATTCCTGGAATGCGGTTTCCCTCCCTAGATCGGGTTTGGGGGACCTTCACAGAGCAGGCTGGGCAATAGCTTATTTCCAGAAGTGCCAGCACCCCACTTCCTCTTCCTTTTCCCCCCAACCCCTCTCACCTCCCCAAAGGTTCAGGGGAAGGTGTGAGAGGAAAGTGCTTCAAAGTCCATGGAGGCAAGACACAGCAAAACACAGGGAAGTGCCACGGAATGCCAGCGCCAGGAGGCAAAGGGACAGCTAAAAGGTAGGGGGCCCAGCTGCTGGGGGCTGCCTGCCCTGCCGGGCCTGTATACTTGGTGCCTCATGGATCCCTGAGTAAATTGACAGTGTTCTGGCTGGGAGTCCTGCTGGCTGTAATATGGATCTTCAGAGAGGGGGAAAGATGTCCTCCTTCTGTTTTAGAGGAGAAAGATCCAGGGGGAAGGATTTTGTGGGACTGGGGAACCCACCACAGCACCCTGTGATACTCTCGGAAGAGGAGAGTTAGAGTAGTGGAATTAAGGTGGGGCTGTGACTGATAACGTGTCTAGGGTGGAAAGAACAATGGACATCCTCATCCTCCTTCTGTGGTTGGAGTAAGTCCAAAGAAGTTGTGCCCTGCCCAAAGCTATTGCATGAGACAGCTCTGTGAAAGCCCAAAGCACAGGCCAGGCCACAGAAGTGTTTAATGAGGCCACAGTCACTAAACCCTTGTTTCTTTCTTTCTTTACAATTCACCCAGCTTCTTGGTAAGCCGTTGTTGGTCTAGATTCTACAACCTGTTTCCTGACATTTCCAGCCCACTAATAAAATTTGTATCAGAGTACAGGGATTATGATGTGTGGCTCTGCTGATTGCTCATGCCTCAAGCCGTTAAAAGCCCCAGAGGTTTGAGGTCCCAGCTAACAGTACCTTGATGCTAACCTTTCTCCTGTCCTGGTAAGCCAGGGTTGGAAGGGTTGCTTTGGATGGAACGTACATGTGGGTTACATACTGGCCCAGTAGGATCCTTTGCCTCCTGCACCATCCCCTGGGCCAGTGAGACTCTGAGGTTGGCTTGGTTAAAAAGTTCCCTATAAAACTAAGCTGCATAGAAGCCGGCTAAGGCCATGGAGAGAACTCCAGGCTGGAATGGAGAAGGCATGGCAAGGTGTTCTAGGTCTCCCACCAGGTGGCTGAACCTTCTAGACACATTCTAGGAAGGTCTTTACAGACCAATATCTCTGGAATACATTTCAATGCACTAAACAGGCCGATGCTTCTTCTACAGACCATGCTGCCATGGGCAGATCACCACTCTGTGCCTCAGTTACGTTTTTTATAAATTGGAGCCACTTGTAATGGCCTACTATCTCCCCAGGAATACAGATGAGATGGCACATGTGAAATTTCTTTTGAAAAGAAGGTATAGCATGGGCTCCATTCCTAGTTCCCTCATTCCTACTGATTTTTAAAAATTGTCAGCACAGTGGCTCACGCTTGTAATCCCAGTGCTTTGGGAGGCCAAAGCAGGTGGATCACGAGATGAAGAGATCGAGACCATCCTGGCCAACATGGTGAAACCTCATCTCTATTAAAAATACAAAAATCAACTGGGCGTGGTGGCACGTGCCTGTAGTCCCAGCTATTCAGGATGCTGAGGCAGGAGAATTGCTTTAACCTGGGAGGCAGAGGTTGCAGTGAGCCGAGATTGTGCTACTCCACTCCAGCCTAGTGACAGAGTAAGATTCCATCTCAAAAAAAAAAACAAACACCAAAATTGTCATGGCCAATAAGCCATTTGAGGTTTCATTTCGTTCGTCTCACAGATAAAAATGTAGACAGGTAAGTGTAGGTCATCCCTGCTTAGTAAATAGGCGTGATCATCACGGGGCCATTCAGTGACAGAGCTGCAAAAGCTGAGCCCTAGGCCTCTCAGTTTGGTGTATCCACCCCTCCTGCCTGTTACTGTTTCATATTCCATATCAAAGTCTCACTCTTTATTTCAAGTCCTATGTAGTCTGGGCTCTGATCATTCAGGGACTGCACAAGTCTTATTAATATTAAAGGTGAGGGTTTTCTTAGCCTACTTCCCTTCATTTCTAAATTAGTCTGGGAAAGGAGAGGGCAAAAGTAGAATCGGAAGTATAACTATGCCCCAAAAGGAATGCATTCTGGTTTGTTGCAAATTTGGGCTCCCTCTGGTGACTTTAAGGATTGTGCTGAATGAAGTGTGGGCAGTAAGTAACTGATTATCTGCAGAACTTCTGTGATGGTTAGAGGGTTTTGATTTCAGGGCCAGGCTGAAATTGACCAATCATCCTGCTGCCTAGCTCTGGCAAACACTAGGCCTTCAAGAGACCCAGGATGTACATTTTCCCTCCTTTCAGATTCCAAGTCACTGATTTGCTGATGACAACTATAGCTATATTCATGAGAAAAACAGCTGTAAGTTAACAATTCTGTAAAATTGGATTTTCTTATCAGCTTATCACTTCAACCTGTTTTTATTTTTTTTCTAATTGCTTTATGACTGGAAAGGGGCCTTTGAGGTCAGGTCCCCAGTTCCTGAGCTTCTAACTGAAATATTCTGTAAACATATACTTAAATGACTGAAGAAGTTGATGGCCCATGAAAAGTTCATTCTTTAAGAGAAGAAAAGTTTTTTTTTTTTGACACAGGGTTTCACTCTACCACCCCGGCTGGAGTAGCGTGCAGTGGTGTGATCTTGGCTTACCATAACCTCTGCCTCCTGGGTTCAAGTGATTCTCCTTCCTCAGCCTCCAGAGTAGCTGGAACTACAGCACTTGCTACCTTGCCTGGTTAATTTTTGTATTTTTTTCTTTTTGGAGATGGAGTCTTGCTCTGTTGCTCGGCTAGAGTACAGTGGAGTGATCTTGGCTCACAGGAACCTTTGCCTCCCAGGTTCAAACGATACTCCTGCCTCAGCCTCCCGAATAGCTGGGACTACAGGTGAGTGCCACAACAACCCAGCTGATTTTTGTATTTTTAGTAGAGACGGGGTTTCACCATGTTGGCCAGGATGGTCTCAATCTCTTGACCTTGTAATCCACCTGGCTTGCCCTCCCAAAGTGCTGAGATTACCGGCATGAGCCACTGTGCCTGGCCAAAAAGATGATTTTAATAACTGAAGAGCTTCCGGTTTATTGGTTGGTTTTGTGAGTTTGTGTGTCCTAGCCTGTCTGGTGTTTCTCAAGTCATCCTTAAAGAAGTCAAGTTAAGGAGCCTGAGTGGCTTCCTGTGTCTTGGAGGTTTGTATGACAGTGTCCTGCCAAATGCAGTTTCAACCTTTTCTTCTGGTAGGTGGGTTTGAAGATATTGTCCTTTCTTGGTATGGTACATTGTAGATGGTGACCTGAGGGTTGACAGTACTTCAGTTAAAGTGTGAAATTTTTTTTGTGTGTAAAAAAGGCAGCAGGCTGGGTGCAGTGGCTCGTGCCTGTTATCCCAGCACTTTGGGAGGCTGAGGTGGGCAGATCATGAGGTCAGGAGTTCAAGACCAGCCTCGCCAACATGGTGAAACCCCGTTTCTACTAAAAATACAAAAATTAGGCGAGCATGGTGGTACATGCCTGTAGTCCCAGCTACTCAGAAGGCTGAAGCAGGAGAAGCGCTTGAACCTGGGAGGCGGAGGTTGTGGTGAGCCAAGATCGCACCATTGCACTCCAGCCTGGGCAACGAGAGCAAGATTCTGTCTTAAAAATAATAATAATAAAGAAAGGCAGCAAGCTATTTCTAAAATCCACTGGTTTACTTTGTGCAGGCATGGGGACAAAATACCACACCTGGGGAAAAATAGATGATCTTAGAGTAACTTTTTCATTTTGTGATTTGAAACATTCAAAAGGCAACATGCTAGCTGTTCTGAAGGTAGTGAGTTATCCCGATGGATTGTTCAGTCAGTTACAGATTGAACTCCTTGTTCTTTCTTTCCCCCTTTCTCACTGTTGCACTTGACTAGTCTTAAAAAAAAAAAGCAACATGCTGATTGTAAACAATGCACAGTACAGAAGAACATAAAACAAGAAAAAGAAAAAAAGAGGTTTCCTTCCTCTGCCCATTCTGTTCCCCAAAGCTAAGGAGTTTTTGTAAATCCTTCCAGAATTTTCTATGCCTAGGCAAGCATGGATATATATATATATGCACCTATATCTACATATAGATACATACGTATCTCTATATATGCAAGGCTATTGCAGAATAGCTGTTGGTAGTTTAATTTCAAAAAATCAGTTTTAGGGGAATTTTCCTTATTTTTTGACCATTGGTAAATTGAGAGAAATCCTATTCAGATTCTTTAGGAAAGTCCTTTCTATAAACACTGAAATGTCTCCAATAAGCCCATAACATTGCATGTGGCATGGGCTCTGTTTAGTGGCCCAAACAGTATGTAGTGTGTGGCAAGAAAGTTACTCTAAATGTTAAAATGCAGGCTAAAAACATTCCATGTAGAAATAAGCGTGTAAGACAATCAACACTGACCACGTGAGTGGGGAAAAAATAGTGGGTTTGACCAGTGACATACAAGTTTTTCAGGAATCTCAGAGCAAAAATTAAAGGTCGAATAAATGTGTAATGTGAGACTGTGTGACGTTTATTGGCAATCATGGTGACAGGCTGTGATCACAGAGTGGGAGCCGTAAAAGTTCTGGGTTGGTCCTCCTAAGATGGAAAGCAGGGCAGTGCCTCTGTTTACACACACCGATCCCACCCCCTCCCCATTTTAGGAAAGGGGATGTGTGTGTGTTGGGGCGAGTTACCAAAACAGACTCAGTGTGGCAAATTGCATCCAGATTTCAATTTTTCCTCCTTCCACAGACTCCCATAGGTTGTTGTGCTAAAGAAGCATTTCTGAGCACAAATCTGGTTGTTGTAACTCTTTCTCTGGTGCCTGGCTTGGTGCACACAGCTGTACTCAGACTTCCAACCTTGTTTCACTCTGTGGCCTCCTGGGGGATGGAGCAGTGGGAGCCTTGAGGAGCACACCCAAGAGCAGCAGCTTCTGCGCCACGTCTCCCTGCCCAGCTTCCGTAGGTTCATTCTTCTCCTGCAACTTGACTCTCTCTGGAGAACCAGAACTGGGGCTGAAAGCCCGGTGCTCCACTTTCTCTTCTTCAACTTCCTGCCTTCCCTTCAACTACCTGCGGCACCTCTCAGCTTCCGCGTCTCCAAAAGGGATAATGTTCTTGAAAGTGTCTTTTGAGGATTAATTGATGTGAGCTCTATGCTTTGAAGAGAGGCAGAATCCTATCAAGTGGCTCTGCTGTCCTCAAAGTTTGCTCTGGTTCCAGCCGGTGGCAGGCCTGGCCAATTGGGAGGCTGGGCGAGCTGTCACCCCCACTGGCCGCCTGTCTGGGCATATCGGTTGCCTGCTCAGTACCTGGTAGAAGGGCGATTACCCACATGGGGAGGAAGAGATCCTCCAGTGGACATTTTGTACATTGTACATTTTTCACTTGGAGGAGTATCTGCATCAAAATACTTATCCCTCGGGAAGTTACTTTGTGGCCATCTGTGACGTTTTCTCATTTGGAAATTGTTCTTTTCTGTCTTTAAAAAAAAAAGCTTTATCCGTATAGGAGCAAGAGGAGTTATAATCTGCCACCTCTCAAAGAAGTCCCTTTGCCAGGCCATTCATATGTTAATTGCTTGTAGTTTGGGGAGGAAAAGGATGTTACCTGCTTCATGATAAGCATTTTCATCTCAATGAATTCTTTGTTCGAGTTGTTTAATCAAAGAAATGGAAACGGCAACCTACTTACTGGAAAGATCCAGATAGTGCAGTGTGAGTTAAGGACCTGAGGGCTCTATGGAGAAGATGGATAAGAACAAGAAAAAAAAAAAAGGCTTGTTTTAAGGTCAGAGCAAACAGGGATTAAGAAAAATATTAGTCAAAGACATTCTTAGGCTGGAAGGCAAAGTCAGCCAAGCACACTGGGGTCCTTTACAAAGTCCTGGGATGGGCTGATGAGGGACTGAGGACCTAATTCCGATCTCACCAATGGGACATTCAAAGGAGAACCTTCATTTCCTGGCATTCTGTAGCACCTGATCCTCCTAAAGTCTCTCAAGCACTTAGGAACTTGTTTCTCAGCACAGGTCTTTAGAGACCATTGCTCCCCTCTTCTAAGTTACATTCCTGGCTTCTTGAAAAGTTGAAAGATCTGGCAACCCTGAATCTTCATTCCACCCAGACAACCATCAGCAGCTGCTGCCCTTTTAGAAGGGGCAGCGGGACTGATACTTTCTGGTTCTCCAACTGGGGCAAATGTTGACTTCTCACCTGCCTGGGAAGTTAATGAGAAGAAAGAGTGTTAATCTAGAAACGCATGCATGAGTTCACATGTGTACATACATGCACACACACACATGCACACACACACACACATGCACACACACCCCCCACCAGTATTTAGGTCCAGGGGAGATTAGCCTTATTGAGAGGTCACCCCTCAGCAGCTTCAGGGTGTATAATCTGAACCACAGATTTGAGAAGAGTTAATCTTGGGGTGAGGTGAGGAGAATCAGATTGTCGGCACACAATAAAAGAGCTGTTTGTGACCTATGTGTGGAGTGAGGTGTCTCTGGCATGCGCAAGGCATTGGGGCAGCCACATGGATGAGTGCAGTGACTGAACAGAGCAGGGGCGGGGACATCTGGGAGCTGGATAAATATTGTCTAATGATTGCCAGCCCTGGATTTGCTGATGAACTCACATGGAGATCTGGGGGATCTCTAATTTCTCTTTGCCTTTTCTCAGTTTGCTCATCAGCAAAATGGAGGCACTGCAGTGGGCGTGGCAAGCTCAAATGCCCACAGGGGCTAGTCAGGCTTTGTAAGCTGGTAGGAGAAGAATAGGGAGTTGGTGGGAGGTGCGGGTTGGGGACTGTAGTCAACTGGGAAGTTTATGCACTTCCAGGGAGGAGGTTCACATTCAATGCTTGCTGCGTGGGAAGGTGAGCCCAGTGTTCCCCCGGCTCCTATTTTTCTGAGAGAAGTTTGAAATTTGCATTTTGATATGAACTCTAATGACTTTAAACCTAGCTAGTTTTTTTTTAGATGGAGTTTTGCTCTCTTGCCCAGGCTGGAGGGCAGTGGAATGACCTTGGCTCACCGCAACCTTGGCTTCCTGGGTTCAAGTGATTTTCTGTCTCAGCCTTTTAAGTAGCTGGGATTACAGGTGTGTGCCACCATGCCTGGCTAATTTTGTATTTTTTTAGTAGAGACATGGTTTCACCATGTTGGCCAGGCTGGTCTCAAACTCCTGACCTCAGGTGATCCAGCTGCCTTGGCCTCCCAAAGTACTGGGATTTCGGGCATGCACCACATGCCTGGCCTAAACCTAGCTAATTCAGTTTTCGAAAAGCATAGTGCATACCCAGAAAGCAATCCCAGGGGTTGTATTTGGCTCATAGCCCCAGGTTTATGAGCCCTAGGTTTACCCCAACTTCTGGGATAAAGGCTACCCTACCTAGCTCCTGACTGCATTGCTAAGTCTAGGAAACAGGGAGGGAGTAGTCATTGTGGATAAAGAGTGGCCATGAGGAGGAAGTTAGGGTGAAAGTGGGAGGTGAGATGTGGACCACACCATTACCGGGCCAGACCTGGATCTTGCTGGCTTTAGCAAGGAGAACTGCAGGGCCCGGCAGGAATTATGCACAGAGGCAGGCAGGAAGGCAGCCCAGGGGGATGGTGTCCAGGCTGTGGGCGGCAGCAGCGTGGGCAGAAGAGTGCAGAGGTCAGGGAGGCAGCCGGGGCAGCCCAGGGAGCAGGAGAGGGCAAAAGAGAGCTGAGTGGACCCTGGGGCTGAGGCTGTTTGCCCTCTGCTTGAGTCATGTCACCTGGTGGGTGTGTGCACCCCTCATCAACTATGCACAGAGGAGAAGTATCACAGCCACCAGTGGATGCTCCAGGCATGAGACGTCTGTTGAGATAAACACAAAACGTGGGCCAGCCCTTGAAACTTGTAATCATAGTTGGGAATATTGGCCTGTCACACAGGAAGAGAGTGGCAAATTGCTTTTGAAGAGAATACGTTTAGGCTCAAACAACTTGGGTTTGAATTTTACTTTCGTCACTAACAAGCCATGCAGCTAGGGGAAGTTATTTAACTTTTTTGGGGGGCCTGGTTTGTTCTTCTGGGGGTATTAATATTTCCTACCTCGTAGGGTTATTGTGAGAATGGAATGAAAATGAATGCCGTAATGTAAATGAAGTGCTTGGTACAGAGCCTGGCACACAGTAAGTGCTCTAATAGAGCTCAGTATTATTATCAGACAAGCAGTAACCTCGGTTAACTTGTGATTAAGCATGAAATCCATTGTCTCAGCAGAGAACCAGTAACAGATGCAGTAAAAACTTATCCCTTCCCTATTGCAAATACTTCCTTAAACATACTCTCTGGCCTGAACTGTTTCCAGGAAAGCAGGAGACATTGTAGTCATCTGGATAAGGGTCATCTGCACAGCTTGAGCAAATCAGTCTGTTTAGCCCTGGTACTACCTGCTCTACATAATGGTGTTTTCATTCAGCTCACAAATATTTACTGAGCGACTACTATGTTCCAAGCACTGAGGAAAGGTTCTGGAGATGTTGAGTAGAATACGACAAGCTGTGGGACTTTAGGTGCTGAATCCAGCATACAGACTAAGCTGCTATAACAAAGAGGTCCCCAAATAGAATGGCTGTATAGGCCGGGTGGGGTGACTCATGCCTGTAATCTCAGCACTTTGGGAGGCCGGGGGCAGGCGGATCACATGAGGCCAGGAATTTGAGGCCAGCCTGGGCAACATGGTGAAACACTGTCTCTACTAAAAAATACAGAAATTAGCTGGGCATGGTGGTGCGTGCCTGTAATCCCAGCAACTTGGGAAGCTGAGGCAGGAGAATCACTTGAACCTGGAGGTGGAGGTTGCAGTGAGCCAAGATCGTGCCACCGCACCTGCACTCTAGCCTGGGCGACAGAGGGATTCTGTGTCCAAAAAAAAAAACAAAAACCAAAAAACAAAAAACTCGGTTCGTATGCAAGGTAGGTCCAGAAAGTTATCATTCTGGATCCAGGTTTTTTTTTTTTTCTATTTTGTATCTCTTAAGTTTGTGTTTCAGGATGTGGGAAGCAGGAGGTGAAATCCAAGACAAGCAGCTTATCATTAAGGAGTTTCCACTCATATCCCATTGGCT
Source organism: Callithrix jacchus (assembly GCF_049354715.1). NCBI lineage: Eukaryota > Metazoa > Chordata > Mammalia > Primates > Cebidae > Callithrix > Callithrix jacchus. The sequence continues at coordinate 107,762,864 of NC_133509.1, read as the reverse complement.
GAAGCTTAGGCTCATGGCCGCACCTGGTTGCAAGGAATGCTGGGAAATGTAGTTTGGAGCAGATGGCCATATGCTTGGGTGAAACTCATGGTGGGAGCTATCGAAAGAAAGAAAGGAGAATGAGGCTGGGCACGGTGGCTCATGCCTATAATCCCAGCACTTTGAGAGGCCGAGGTGGGCGGATCACTTAAGGTCAGGAGTTTAAGACCAGACCAGCCTGGCCAACATGGTGAAACCCCGAATCTACTAAAAATACAAAAATTAGCTGGGTGAGGTGGCGCACGTCTGTAGTCTCACTTACTCGGAAGGCTGAGGCAGGAGAATCGCTTAAACCTGGGAGGCGGAGGTTGCTGCTGATATGGTGCCACTGCACTTCAGCCTGGGCAACAGAGCAAGATTCTGTCTCAAACAACAAACAAAGACAGGAGAATAAATAATAAGGCACGGTTAGCAGATTAAGCTTCAGGGAGATAGAAAAGTAAATCGGCGCTTGTAATACAGTGAGGTAAGTGCTCCTGTCAAGAGCTCTGATGGAATCCATGAATAGAGAAATACGTTGTGGCCCTCATGGAAACTTGGGCTTTGGAATCAGACTTCTGGATTAAAATCCCAGCCCTGTCACTTACCTCTAGTTCCTCCCCTACAGGATTGGTATGAGGATTGAATGACCACACACATGAAGCTCTTACGACACGTTCTGGTCCAGAGGGAATGCTCAGTAAGTGTAAGGTAAGGGTAAGTGTAAGGTAAGGGAAAGATGTGTTCAAGAAAGTCAGCCACCAACTCAGGATATCTGGGAATCACTCCTGGATTTACTACCGCCTCTTCAGTTTTACAGCTTCCCACAGGCCTTGTCTGCATGGATACAAAGTACAGTGTGGAACCCTGAGCGCTGCTTATCACTGAGAAATATGTTAATGAAGATAACACATTAATGAAGATAAACCAGGCCATCTGAATGGGTTGGTGTTTTGAAAAAAAAAATAGAGTCAATTTGTGTTTAACTGGACTGGAACTAGGGAAGGAATTTAGAGAGGATATTCCAAGGTCCTCCTCGGCTTCCTATAGCTTGAGCGGGAGCCAGTGAATTTGGTCATGGTCTATAGGCCTCTGTGGGAAGAGTAAGAGCTCATCTTCTTGGGTGTGTCTCCAGTAAAGGGCTCTGGAAGTCATTTAAAAACTCTGCTACTGGCTGGGTGTGGGACCTCACAATCCCAGCACTTTGGGAGGCCAAGGCAGGTGGCTTTCTTGAGGGCAGGAGTTCCAGACTAGTCTGGCCAACATGACGAAACTCCATCTCTACTAAAAATATAAAAATTAGCTGGGCGTGGTGGCGCATGCCTGTATTTCCAGCTATTGGGAGGCTGACGCAGGAGAATCACTCGAGCATGGGAGGTAGAGGTTGCAGTGAGCCGAGATCGCGCCACTTGTACTCCTGCCTGGGCGACAGAAGAAGACTGTCTCCAAAAATAAATAAATAAATAAAAAATAAATAAACAATAAAATAAAAACTCTGCTACTTAGCTAAATAAAGACGATGGTGGGCAGTGAGGCCTCCTAGGGGAGAATTTTAAGGAAAACCCTGGTGGCCTTTCCAGAGGCCTTTAGGCAAGAAGAGAAAAATGGAAAAATTGCCCTGCTGGGTGCTGTGCTGGCAAGAGTTGGGGTATCCTCTTACAGGGAGCCGGTGTCCTCTGATCTGCAGAGCGTATCACGTTTTCCATCTTCTGCAGGTGTCATGTGAAAAGAGAACCCTTCTCGCTTCAGAACAGGAATCTTAACTTTCCTTGGCAATTCACACAGTGGATAGATTTTAGCAGAAAAAGAAACAGATGTTGGAGATGCATTTCCACCAGCTTTCTGCCCTGTCTCTTCTAGGGTCTGGGAAGCCGTAACACTTTTTACCCCCCAGGTCTTAGAATTGGACATCACACTACTCTGGAAAGTGGCATTGGTACCATGTTGCAATGGGCACCATGATTGACTCCTAGGAAATGGGACGTGGGAGAAGGCAGCACACATTAGAAGATTCCTGGTGTTTAGGGCCTCACCTGTGCCTGTGGCGAGGCCAGCAGGAGTGGGCCAGGAGGTGAGTGTAGACGTGAGGCCTGGAGAGGACTAGCACATGGACAAGTAGGCAGCTGATGGAGTTCCTGCCTGCCTTTCGGAACCTCAGCTGACCTCTTGGACTTGACCTCTAGGTGTCACAGAGGTCTACACCTGGCTAGCCTGGGTCTGTTGGTGGCCGTCGTCCAGGGTTTTCATCCACATTTTCTCCCTCTCTGTGTGCCTCCTTTCTTCTCTATCATGGTTTCCCAGCTGGGGCTTTCACTGTTCTTTCCTTACTACTGGACTCAATATTTTGTTCTTTTTCCCTTAAGGAAGGCTTAGGAAGGGGGTTAGGGTGGAGTGGGAGCTGATTTAACTTGGTTTTCCCATTCATGGAGGCTTCTTTTTAGAGACAAGGTCTTACTCTGTCACCTAGGCTGGAGTGCAGTGGCACGATTGTAGCTCAGTACAACCTCCAGTTCCTGGGCTCAAGTGATCCTCAAGTAGCTGAAACTACAGACAGGTGCCACCACGCCTGGCTAATTTTTTGTTTGTTTGTTTGTTTTGAGATGAAGTCTTGCTCTGTTGCCCAGGCTGGAGTGCAGTGGCGTGATCTTGGCTCACTACAACCTCCGCCTCCTTGGTTCAAGCAATTCTCCTGTCTCAGCCTCCTGAGTAGCTGGGATTGTAGGTATGCGCCACCATGCCCAGCTAATTTTTGTATTTTTTGGTTTCACCACGTTGGTCAGGTTGATCTTGATCTCCTGACCTCGTGATCAGCCCTCCTTGGCCTCCCAAAGTGCTGAGATTACAGGCATGAGCCACCACGCCCTGCCCATGACTGGCTAATTTTTAAATTTGTTGTAGAGACTGGGACTCACTATGTTGCCCAGGCTGGTCTTGAACTCCTGGTTGTGATCTTCTGGCCTTGGCCTCCCAACCTACTGGGATTACATGTATAAGCCACCACACCTGGTTTCATGGAAGCTTCTAATGAGAGTTTGATATTATCTTTGTACTAGATTATACATGTAGTCACCAACATGTTCATCACAAAGCATCCAATGCATAGTCTGTGCCTTGACCATGCCATTCCTGGGGCATTCTGAGTCAATACTTAAAAATGCAGAGCCTTTGATTCTCCTGTGATCATAATTATTGTTCATTGTGTATTTGACTTTGTGTGTGTGTGTGTGTGTGTGTGAAAAATGTAAATTTGTTGTGTGAGGATCTATAATGTGCCAAAAATGTTGTAATCCTGCTTTGTATTTCTTCATTTTTTAATAACCTGAACACCTGGGGTTCTTTTACCTCTGAGAGCCCCTGTATTCAAGACCCTGCTAGATCAGTGGTCAGCAATCCTTTTCACATAAAAGGGTGATTCAGGAAAAGAAGAAAACATATTTATGGGGCATTTTTCCCCCTCCAACCAAAATGAGGAGAGCTTTATTGAGTTTCATGACCCAGGGATGGGTGGAGCGTCAAGGAATGCTTAATCCTACAGTTGGCTCTATTGAGCAGATAATATCAGTGAGAAAATGGGCACTGCATTTAGTTTTAATGTCCAGGTGTTTGGAGGCAGTTTTCTAATGTTTCATTCTGAAATTAGATCTCAGGATGCCTGTATGATTCTCATCACTGCATGGGCTAGAACCTGTGATGTGTGGACCTGTGTTTTATACATCTCAGCACCCCTTTTGCCCAACATGGTGCCCAGTGCACAGTAGGGGCATAATAAATGCTTACTAGGAAACAATATGGTGTAATGGTTAAGAGCTCAAAACTGCCTAGCTTTGTTACTTATTAGCTGTGTGACTTTGGGCAAGTTACTTACCCTCTCAGGGTATAAAGTGGGGATTACATCAATCCCAACCGCGTAGATGGAGATGGAATGAGTTAATATATAGAAGCTCATAGAGCAATGTCTAGCATATGCAAACCTTGCATAAGTGTTAGCAGCTATTATAAATATTATTATTGAACAGAATGGAAGCCCAAGTTGGCCTTCGGTGCCAGAGCCTCACAGTGAATCTTTTCCATCTCTGGCTTCCATTTTGTCACCATTGATCAGATCTCTTTAACAGATTTCCATATAAAATAACTATGCCTTTTCTACTCATTCAAAACAAGTTTTTTTAAAGTGAAGAAAAACCCAAAAACCCCAGATGCTTTTCAAGCAGACCTGGACCCAGCTGTAATGGATAGTGTGTTGGCCTCATTACCTGGGGTAGAGGCTGCACATCTAGGTTTTAGAAACGACTCTTTTCCAATGAAAGTGCCAGTTTCTTCTTTCCCTTTCATCTGTTCTTACAGAATACCGTCTCAAAATGCTCAGCTAGTCAGTCCTGGCATTGACAGGGGAGAGTTTCCCGGAATGATACATGCCAAGTAAAATATGGCTCCAAGAGCCTTGTCCACTGGACGGCTTCATCCTTAATCATGTTTGTTTTTGTTCATTGGCTAATTTCTTAAGTTTTAAAAACTGAAGTATAACATACACACCAAAAAGTCCACATATGTTCACCCACCCAAAATTTTCAAGTTGAACTTGCTTGTGTCACCAACCCCCAGAGGAAGAAACATTATACAAGTGTAGCTGTGCCCCTTCTGGGTACTCCAATGTCCCCTACCCCATCCCACCAAGGGTGACTATTCTGATTCTAACCGCCCCGGAATGGAATCTCCGAGCACATACACTTTAGTAGCTGGAATTCCCCCTTAACACTGGGTTTTTGAGACTCACTCAGCGTTAGCTGTGGTTGTAGATCATTCATTCTCAATGCTGTATAGTGCTGTGTTATGTAAATTCGCCATGATTTATTTTCCCATTTTACTTTTGATGAGCACATGATTGTTTTTGGTTTGGGACTTCCGTGAGTAGTGCTGCTGAGAACATGTTGATGCTTGTCTTTTGGATACCTTAAGTATACGCACCTGGCAGGGGAGTTACTGGGTCATGGGGCAGGTGTGTGTTCAGTAGATACTGCTGAATGCTTTTCCAAAGGGGTTCCAATGATCTGCTTGATTCGATTTTGAGAAAGAAAATTGTTCTATAATCAGATTTTGAGTTTTTTTTTTTTTTTTTTTCCTAGAGACAGGGTCTTGCTCTGTCACCCAGGCTGGAGTGCAGTGGTATAATCATAGCTCATTGCAACCTTGACCTTCTGGTCTCAAGCAATCCTCCTGCGTCAGCCTCCTGAATAGCTGGGATTACAGGCGCACCACCACACTCAGCTAATTAAAAAAAAGTATTGTAGAGAGAGAAGTCTCATGATGTTGTCCAGGCTGGTCTCGAACTCCTAGCCTCAAGAGATCTTTCCACCTTGGCCTCCCAAAGTGCTGGGATTATAGGCATAAGCCACTGCACCTGGTCTTGATTTGGGTTTTAAAGCAGAGTATCATGACACAAACTCTGTTGGTTTTCCCATGCCTTCTCCCCTTCTCTCACGTGTGTGCGCCATATGATAACCAGGTAAATTCATTCCAGTTTGCTGTAGCTCCTTCTTTTTGGAGAGACTCTTGAAAGTCTTTTAGAACTGCTACCGAAATGGAAGTTTTAAAGTTGTTTTCCTAAAATTGCTCCTTTTTTCTTTTCAAGAATAGCACATATAATCACTATACTCCATGCAAAAGAAGTCCTCCTTCTCTTCCCCAGCCTCAACTTTTTACTGAATGAAATACAGAGCTTAAGGAAATTTTGAGTGACAATCATACACCAGTGAGATTACAGATTTTCCAAAATCTGCTGATTGGATCACTCTTCTTATAATTTCAATTATAGTTGCCCCTCTTTGGAATCTGACAAAACTGGGCAAGTGGAGCGTCCAAGGCTCCCCCCCGTCCAGTTCCTAACTTTTCGTTGTAAACAACCACAGTGCCAGGTGTTTCAGAAATGTAGAAGATAGAAGCGCCTTCCCATCCAGCCCCAGGTACCTTATAAATAGGGGCCTTTAGTCTCAGAGGCAACTTAATTGAATCTGTTAGTTCTGGCCTGACCTCCCTTCCCTGACCCCCAGACAACAAGCCAGAAACAACATCCCACAGAATTACAGTAAAAAGATTTCACACACTGCTCCCTCATCAAAATCCCTTACCCAAGCGCTCTCAAATCCTGTAGCCTGAGGCAGTTATGATTTTATTTTACAGATGGGAAAATAAAGACCTGCAGAATTGACTTGACACAGTAAGAACCGGAAGAACTAGAGTTTGGAAGCCAGACCCATGCCTGGGAATTTGTACTTCTAGGAGCAGAGGGTCTCCTTTCTAAGGAGAATGTTTAGTTATTTATTTATTTTTATTTTTTATCTTTTTGAGATGGAGTCTTGCTCTGTATCCCAGGCTGGAGTGCAGTGGCATGATCTTGGCTCATTGCAACCTTCCCTTTCCCAGTCCTGGTTCAAGCAATTTTCCTGCCTCAGCCTCCCAAGTTGCTGGGATTACAGGTGCGTGCCACCATGGCCAGCTAATTTTTGTATTTTTAGTAGAGACGAGGTTTCACCATGTGGGCCAGTCTGGTCTTGAACTCCAAACCTTGTTATCCGCCCACCTCAGCCTCCCAAAGTGCTGGGATTACAGGTGTACAGGCGTGAGCCACTTCTCCCAGCCTCTAAGGAGAATTTAAGGATGATGTGGCTGAATCAGGCATTCATCATGAGGTCCTTTTCGTGGGTGACCTTCACATCCTGGGGCCTGGGCTTTTGTTGGGTTGGAAATGGTCTTTGGTTAGGACATATTGTCAAGGAATTTAGTGCTTTTTTGTTGGTAGTGGCCAAGAGTTGAAACTGAGTGAATACCCATTAGTCGGGGAATGGCCTGATAGCTTTGACACCTTTCTATAATGACTTATAACAGAACCATTAAAAGGATTTTGGCAAATTATGGTAGAATAAAAAAGGAGGGAGAGACTATGTGTGATGTATAATTCCATTTTTGTTAAACAATAATGCCCCCACACTGCCCAAGTCTTCACTATTGTTTGTGTGTGTAGAATTACATGAATATGGGGAGAATTGTGGAAGGACACAAACTAAGATGTCAACACGGGACACCTGCAAAGGCAGGGATGTGGGTAGCCATGTGGGAGCATAGGGCACAGGAGAATAGTATCAGTGATATAATGCTATTTGAATAAATTTTACCTATGCCTGTATATGTATACATATGCATAAAGGAATGCACACAATTATGTGTATAAATTAAAAGAAAAATCAAACCAGAGTGTCTCTAATATGAAGAAGGCTCTGAGCCCTGCATGGGTCCGTTACCTTGGTGAGAGCTTGGTTCCATGGCTGCAGGCTTTACCCTCTCAGCCAGCTATGTTGCAAGTGAAGGACATTGGTCAGCAGTGGGTGGCTGAGTACAGACACTGCTGCGTTTGGCAAACCGATAATTATAACTCCCATCTCTGCTGTGTGTATGTACTGTGTGCTCGCAGTGTCATAATTTCTCAAAGTCAGGTATTTTTATTCCCATTTTATGGATGAGAAAAAACAAGGACAAGTCACTCAAGACCACACAGTGACTGAGTGGTGCTGAAATTCAAGCCTGGGTTTGTGAGTCCAGAACTCCATCTTCTTCTTCTTCTTTTTTTTTTTTTGAGACAGAGTTTCTTTCTTGTTGCTCAGGCTGGAGTGCAACGGTGCAATCTTGGCTTACTGAAACCTCTGCCTCCTGGGTTCAAGTGATTCTCCTGCTTCAGCCTCCTGAATAGGTGGGATTACACGTCCAGCTAATTTTTGTATTTTTAGTAGAGACGGGTTTCTCCATGTTGGCCAGGCTGGTCTCGAACTCCTGACCTCAGGTGATTCTCCTGCCTGGGCCTCCCACAGTGCTCAGATTATAGGTGTGAGCCACCCTGCCGGCCTCAGAACTCCAGCTTCTCAGATTACTTCCTAATCGCACCTGGAGCTGGGCTTAACTGCCCTCAGTGGAGTGAGCGTCCACCTGCCTGCTTTGATCCAAGCTGAGATTCCTGTGAGGCCCTCTCTCACAGATGTGGATCCTACAGTGTGCGTTTTGCTACTTACACAAACTCAGCCACCACTGAGTGAGCATTCCCTGTGTGTCCTCGCTGGCCTCTTTCTTGGTTTTGGATGGCAAAGTTTCTTATCTGTATTTGGGGTGAGCAGCCTGTTGGGGCCACTGTCTCAGGAGAGCAGGGCCACAAAGCAAAGTAGGGCATCCGGATGTCCTACCTCAGGACAGGTGAAAGGCAGACGGGGCTGTGAAAAAGGACACTGTGACCAAGTCTGACATCTATCTGGGACCTGTGTCATTTCACCAGTCCCTTGGGGAGTCGATGCTTAGGGCTTTCATGTGGGTCTCACTTCCACTTCTGCCTGCCACATCCCCAACTCCACTAACCACAGAAGAACTAATAGTTGTAGCTTATTTGGTGGGCTGCTAACATGGCTTCCACACAAATTGCCGAGTGCCTTTGCTGTTGCCAAAGGTCCCTCAAAGCCAGAACTTAAGAGAAATATCACAGGTCTGCAAGTTGATATTACTTGAGACTCCTTCTCTTTGCTCATTTGAAAATGGAAATATGATTTTGCTCCTGCTTTCCATTAAAAGAATATATATGGCCAGGCACGGTGGCTCACACTTGTAATCCCAGCACTTTGGGAGGCTGAGGTGGGCAGATCACTTGAGGCCAGAAGTTTGAAACCATCCTGGCCAACATGGCAAAGCCCTATCTCCACTAAAAATATGAAGATTAGCCAGGTGGGGTGGTGGGCACCTGTAATCCCAGCTACTCGGGAGGCTGAGGCGCAAAAATTGCTTAAACCCAGAGGTGGAGATTGCAGTGAGCTGAGATCATGCCACTGCACCCCAGCCTGGGAAACAGAGTGAGACTCTGTCTCCAATGTACATATGATAGGTAATTTGTAAAAAAATAGCAAGAGACACATATATTGGAAAGATAAGGCTAGTTCTGTGTCTTAGGTTTTGGCTGAAAATAACTGTGCTGCTGGCACCAGCCATAATTGCCATTTAATTTTTTCATTTTTTTGAGACGGAGTCTTGCTCTGTCATTCAGGCCATTCAGGCTGGAGTGCAGTAGTGTGTTCTTGGTTCACCGCAACCTCCGCCTCCCGGGTTCAAGCGATTCTCCTGCCTCTGCCTCCCGAGTAGCTGGGATTACATCACCACCTCGGCGTCCCAAAGTGCTGGGATTACAGGCACGAGCCACTGTGCCTGGCCAGTAATCACCATTTTTATGTAGTAAGTCTGGATGTTTCCAGTGTGAATGGACTGCTGTCTTCTCCAGGGTGCTCCTCTCCCCTCTCCCCTCTCCCCTCTCCCCTCTCCTTTCCTCTCCGCCCTCCCTTCCCCTCTCCTCTCCTTTCCTCTCCCCCCTCCCTTCCCCTCTCCTCTCCTCTCCTCTCCCCCCTCCCTTCCCCTCTCCTCTCCTTTCCTCTCCCCACTCCCTTCCCCTCTCCTCTCCTCTCCTCTCCCCCCTCCCTTCCCCTCTCCTCTCCTTTCCTCTCCCCTCTCCCTTCCCCTCTCCTCTCCCCCCTCCCTTCCCCTCTCCTCTCCTTTCCTCTCCCCCCTCCCTTCCCCTCTCCTCTCCTTTCCTCTCCCCCCTCCCTTCCCCTCCCTTCCCTTGTTTCTTTCATTCTCTCTCTCTCTCTCTCTCTCTCCCCCCCCCCCTTTCGTTCTTCGCAATCTTGGCTCATGGCTACCTCCAGCTCCCAGGTTCAAGTGATTCTCCTGCCTCAGCCTTTTGAATAGCTGGGATTACAGGTGTGCACCACCATGCCCAGTTAATTTTTATATATTTAGTAGAGAAAAAGTTTCACCATGTTGGTCAGGATGGTCTCAAACTCCTGACCTCAAGTGATCTCCCCCCTTCGGCCTCTCAACCTGCTGGGATTACAGGTGTGAGCCACCGTGCCCAGCCTGGTGTTGTGTTTTAACAATGGCATCAGTGACTTCCAGGAGCAGGCCCCTTTCGTGAAAGTCGACTTGACTGTGCAGGTTAGTTGGCTGCAGGGACAGCCTCCCTGGCCCTCACGCCTTCTCTGTGGCAGATGGCCTCATTCCCCGGGTGGGGTTATTGCAGCTGGCACTGGAGCCACTGCTTGCTGCCTTCCTTCACTGCCTGTGGAAGCCGTCACAGATCCCAGGAGGGGAGGCCAGAGCAAGGACAAAGCGAGCAGCAGGCTGGGGTCTTCACTTGAGGATCTGGGGCAAGACTTGTCATGGCCAGCTCCTTTCCTCTCTGCCCACAGATCGTAGACTGAGCTTCATGAAGGCTGTAGACAAACTGTCTGGCTTCTCAGCTTATCTTTCTAGAGCGGAAATTCTTTTGAAGGAGCCTGTAAATGTTATGATTGTGAACAGTGATCTTATTGTTAGTTCCTTAAGGGCTTGGACTAAGTCTCTAGTACCTGCCACAATGCCTGATGCATAGTAAGATGCAGAGAAATGCTCTTTTTTTTTTTGAGACGGAGTTTCGCTGGTGTTACCCAGACTGGAGTGCAATGGCACGATCTCGGTTCACTGCAACCTCCGCCTTCTGGGTTCAAGCAATTCTCCTGCCTCAGCCTCCCGAGTAGCTGGGACTACAGGTGTGTGCCACCATGCCCAGCTAATTTTTGTATTTTTAGTAGAGATGGGATTTCACCTTGTTGACCAGGATGGTCTCGATCTGTTGACCTCGTGATCCGCCCGCCTCGGCCTCCCAAAGTGTTGGGTTTACAGGCGTGAGCCACTGCGCCCGGCTGAGAAATGCTCTTCATTGGCATGAAACTCCCTGTAGACCCTATGGCTGGACAGCACAACAAGTGATCCTTTAGTAAAGTTTTCTTTTTTCCTTTGCCTTCCCCTGTGCATGATAAAGTGTGGTATCAGCAAAGCTTTCCCCCACCCTTATTCTTTGCATTTATTTTACTTAAAAAGTGATTTCTGGCCAGGCATGGTGGCTCATGACTGTAATTCCAGCACTTTGGGAGGCTGAGATGGGCGGATCACCTGAGGTCAGGAATTCGAGACCAGCCCGGCCAACATGGTGAAACCCAGTCTCTACTAAAAGTAAAAAAATTAGCTGGGTGTGGTGGTGGTGGTGGTGGTGCGCACCTGTAATTCCAGCTACTCAGGAGGCTGAGGCAGGGGAATTGCTTGAACCTGGGAGGTGGAGGTTGCAGTGAACTGAGATTGCTCCACTGCACTCCAGCCTGGGCAACAGAGGGAAACTCTGTCTTGAAAAGAAAAAAGTGATTTCCTTCTGACCCATTAAGTAAAGGTGATTGGACCTTCCCACAGGCCCCTCTCCTGTTCGCATTCTGAGAGAGGATGTTGGATAGGTTCTGTTTGGTTCTGCTTAAATCTATGAGTAGATTGACCAGCTTGAGAGACATTTTCTCCATCCTGGGAGCTCTCCTGTTAGGAATGTGGAGTCTTCTGAGGTCCCAGATCCAGATAAGACAAGGGCGGGAGCTCCCAGCGGGCTCCTGGGCACCATGTAGGAGGATGTCCGTCAGAGAAAAGGGAAAACAATTCATCCAGATAGGACGATAAAAGGAACGACATCACAGTAGGCATGGCAACTGCAGGGTAATCACACTCTCCCCACGAGGTGGTCAGGACCCCAAGGGAAGACCTAGTTTCATTGTGTTCTTTCTCCCTTTAGGGCAGGCGGGAGCAGGGAGGCATGGAGGAGGGGCGCTTCTCCAATGGCCGGAGTAGGCCAGGGGTTTTGCTCCTTATCCCCACACTGCTTCCCTGTTCTGACAGTTTCTCTGGAGTACTGGTGTGCTACCTGGAAGCATTCGCATTCGGTTGCTTTATTATCCAGGGTTGCGCTGGGAGGACGGTGGGAGAGAGGGAGCAAAAAGAGAGAGCGAGGGGAGCAGATCACTGGTCAGGGAAGTAGAGATGTGATACCATCCGCAGAACGCCAAGCTCTGTCCTCGGTGCCCCCTCCCCAGAGGCTCCAACCCCTCCTGAGAACACAGTGGTCAGCTTCCTGTTCCTCACTGGCTTCTTTGGGCCTGGATTTCCTCAGCGGATCTGAAGCCATGTTTAAGTTGTGCTAATTTCAAAGCCACTTGTGTCTCCCGCATCTCCCCGTGGCACCCGTGAGGTGAATGCTGGCCCTTGGGACGTCTGGGAATGCTGTCTCTGGCAGGTGGCTCTCGAGCACAGTGCACAGGTTTTAGGTGTCGAAGAGTCAAATAAAGGGGATGAACCATGAGGTTGGTTTTTGAGGGCTCTTGGGTGTCCTGCGCTTGGAAATCATTTCTCCTTTCCTGTCCCTGTGGGGTCATTATGCCTGGGTCAGACCTGGTTGCTGCCTCGCTGCTGGTCAAGTCATAGTTGCATGTATGTCTCGCTGCCACCCTGAATTTGGGATTTTACAAGTGGGCGAGGTAGCCAGACCACAGAGTGATCAGCCAGGGGAGGCTGATGCTCCATCTTCTCCTCTTCACCTGCACTCTCTCCCCCAGCTGTGGATGCCTAAAGACATTTAAGGGGTCTCCTGGGAAGCAGGCTGTTTGGCTTCTTTAGTCGGAAGGTCTGGAGCTCCTGCTGCAAGCTGGAGAAACTGCTGCCCCAGCTCCTTGTGGCTGTGGGTCACTTTGTAAAGGATGATTGCATTTTTCTATTGAGAGAAAATTCACACAACATGAAATTCACTAGACTAACCATTTTAAAGTGCATAATTCAGTGGTGGGTAGTACATCCACCATCACCCACATCTGATGCCAGAACATTTTCATCACCCTAAAAGGAAATCCTGCACTCGGGCAGCAGAGTCTCACTCCCCTGTCCCCCCACCCCTGGTAACCACTAATCTGCTTTTTGTCTTCATGGATTTCTCTATTCTAGATATTTCATAGAAATGAAGTCATGTAACACATGTGGCCTTTGTATCTGGCTTCTGTCACTCAGCATAATGTTTTCAGCATTCAGCTATGATGTTGCCTATTTCCGTGCTTCCTTCCTTTTTATGGCTGAATAATAGTCCCTTGTATGAATACGCCATGTTTGATTTACTCATTCATCTGTTGATAGATACTTGGGTTATCTCTGCTTTTTGGCTGTTATGATTAATGGTAATATAAACCTTCATGTACAATCCTTGCATGGACATACGATTTCAATTCTTTTGGGTATATGCCTGGGGAGGAATTTCTAGGTCATATAGTAACTCTACGTTTAAAGTTTTGAAGAACTGCCAAACCGTTTTCCCCAGTGGCTGCAGCATTTTATGTTCCCATGAGTGATGTAAGGGGGGAGGGGTTCAATTTCTCCACCTCTTTGCTGACATTTATGATTCTAGCCATCCCAGCACGTGTGAAGTGGTAGCTCCTTTTTTCTTTTCTTTCTTTCTTTTTTTTTTTTTTTCTTGAGACAGTCTTGCTCTGTTACCCAGGCTGGAGCGCAGTGGCATGATCTCAGCTTACTGCAACTTCTACCTTCTGGGTTCAAGTGATTCTCCTGCCTCGCCTCTTGAGCAGCTGGGACTACAAGTGCACGCCAACATGCCCAGCTAATTTATATATTTTTAGTAGAGACAGAATTTCACCATATTGGCCAGGCTGGTCTCAAACCCCTGACCTCAAGTGATCCACCCACCTTGGCCTCCCAAAGTGCTGGGAAAGTGTTGGGATTACAGGCATCAGATTCCGTGTCTGGTCTCATTTTTTTTTTTTTTAAATTTTTGAGACAGAGTCTGGAGTGCAGTGGCACAATCTTGGCTCACTGCAAACTTCTCCTCCCAGGTTCAGGTGAATCTCCTGCCTCAGCCTCTTGAGTAGCTGGGATTACAGGCACATGCCACCACACCTGGCTAACTTTTGTATTTTTAGTAGAGAAGGAGTTTCACCATGTTAACGAGGGTGATCTCGAACTCCTGGCCTCAAGGGACCCACCCACCTCGGCCTCCCACATTGCTGGGATTACAGGCATGAGCAACCGCTCCTGGCCTATTTACGCCTTTTAAAATTGGGTTGTCTTTTTGTTGAGGAGAAATGAGTTTATTTTAACACATGATTGTTTATTTCCCAGCCTCAGCATGGTGTGACCAGCCTGTGGAGATGGAGGAGTTTAGTGGGTCACTGAGAAGCAGGCACAGATCTTTGCCTATCAGGCTACTCCTGAATATTTTTTTGGGTCTCTTCCTCCCTGGCTATCCTTAAATGTTTTTTCCCCCAGAGTTCCTGTCATTGACTCAGTTCTTGTTTTGCTCCTGATTCTCTAGCTGACCTCCTTCGAACCCTTGGCACCCTTCCCCATACATAATGTTGGTTACTCCCCATGCACATATTCATCCTGGGCTTCTCTCTGGAGCTCTGCATTTGCATATCCAACTGGGACCTCAACATGATCAAAACTCACCATGCTCCCAAGCCTTCTTCTGCTCCCGGCTTTCCCATCAGGATGAGTGTTGTCATCGTCTACCTCATTGGCCAAGCTGGATGTTATCGGGGTCCCTCCTCTCTCTCTCTCAGTCATGTCTGCCCTCTTCCCACCCAGTCTTCTTCCTTTGCTATGGTAGTAGCTCTTCCTAATGTGTTATCAGTTCATCGCTACCACTCTGCCTTAGTTCAGGTCTTCGTCATTCCCATAGACTTTCTAGCTTTGAGTTACTTTCATCCATCTGTACTCTACCAGAATGATCCATTTATATCACTGCCTACTTCAAACCCTTCAGTGACTCCTTGTTTTCTGAAGGATCAACTTCCAACTCCTTTGTTGGGTGTATGAGCCCTCTACCTTCTCTCCAAGTCATATTCCCTTGTTCATGGTTTCCTCAGAACTTACTTCAGCCATGAGGAATTCCTTGAGGTTTCTTGGATAGGTTGTGTTCCCTCAAATCATCACGCCTTGAGTGCCCTGCTATTGGTATGAGTTAATATATGTGACCCAGGATAGATTTTCAGGACTGGATTATGGACCCAGTATAGCCCAAACCAAATACTAATATGGATAGAGAACATGGTGAGTGTGGGTTGGGTGTGGATTTTGGTTCAATCATTTATGTGAAAGAATTTGCAAACTGAATAGAAATTAGATGGCATTGTATTGCATTTATAAACTACCTGTATTGCAAAGGTGATGGAGTCTTCTGGGAAAATCTGGTATTTGCCCTATCTATAGTTCATAGTTACTTTTTGAACCAAAAACAGAGGATACTTGATAGGACAAGCATATGGGTACTTTGGGAGCTGATGGGACAAAATATCTGACATCTTATTTGGATTCCAAGACTGCCATAGCTACAGACTGCTAAGAACACCAGCATCTCTTACTTGTTTGGAGTCCCACCCCTTTAACCTCTGGATTTCCTGTAACTTGGCCTAAGGATATTAGTCCCTAGCTAGGGAAATTAAATGAAATTGAAGGAGCGATTTTTTACTCTTTTCTAAATACTTTTTAAAAACCTTTTATTTATCTTGGATTGCTTAGAGCATTATCTTTCTCCCTCAAACCTTTTTATTTTCTTAATTTTAATTTTTAAAAAGAAACAGTCTCCCTCTGTTGCTCAGGCTAGAATGCAGTGGTGCAATCATAGCACATCACAGCCTTGAACTCCTGGGCTCAAGCGATCCTCTTGCTTCAGCCTGGGGAGTAGCTGGGACTCCAGGCATGAAATATCACATCTGGCAATTTTTAATTGTTTTGTTGCGATGGGGTCTTGCTGTGCTGCCCAGGCTGGTCTCAAATTCCTGACCTCAAGTAATCCTCCCACCTTGGCCTCCCAAAGTGCTGGGATTACAGGCATGAACCACACCTAGCGCTTCCTCAAACTTTTCCTTGGAAAAATGTCAAGCCTTCTGAAAAGTTGTGAAAATAGTTCAATGAACACCAATATCCCCTTTGCTCAGATTCATCATTGACTAGCATTTTACTAGGTTTGTTTTCTCTCTCCTTACCTTTTATGTGTGGGTGTGCCTGTGTGAGCACGCATCTGTATTTTCAGGAAAGTGAGATGTAGTTCATAGTACACCTTCCTTTTCTTGGTACGTTTTCAAGCCTCTGACAAAATGCAGGCCAAAACTGAAGGCTTGAGTTCGCTGCTCAGTGCTGCCACTGACGGGAGCATACTTGGACCATCCTGAACAAGTTCTTCCCCTCTCCAAGCCTCAGTTTCCCCATCAATGAAATGAGGGCTTGGATCCCCTGTTCTTGAAGTCCTCTCCTTGTACTCAATATTCTACAGCCCCTGTGATGACCAGAAAAACCCAGCCCTTTGGGAAATTGTCAGAAGATACTTAATGGACTTGTGAGATGAACCCCAGAAATTTATGGCTCGCTGGGCTTTGGCCAGGACTGCATCTGGTTTATAACAAGGAGTGTTTTTTTTTTTTTGCTTGAGAGAGCTACCAGTGCTTTGCCTGCTGAGGAGAGGAGGTGGGCTTGGTGGGGTTTCTACCAGAAGGAAGCAGCAGGAACTCTGACCAGCTTGCTGCCAAGTGAGCAGACAGAGAGGCTTGGAACCCCCTCCCCCGCCACGTTTCCTTGAGGTGCCTGCTCGTTTTATCTGCCGTTTGCCTTGCTTCCCCCACACCCTTTTATAGCTCCTTTTGTTCAAGGATCTTGCCACCTCCTTTTTCTGTCCCTGGCCCACCTCCAGGTTAAATATCCAAGAAGGACAGCAGGAGTCTGAAGATGCTGATGACATAGGGGGCATTCATGGCTGGCCCCAAAGAAAGGCTTTCATAGGTGGGGGTGATTGATATGGCTTGCTGGAGGCTTCCACGGCGCTCCCACCCGCAGGGCCCAGGGCAGAGGTCTGAGATGCACCAGGCTTATTTTATGGCTTTAATTCCCATGAGTAGGATTGGAGAAAGGTTTAGTAAAAGAGAAAGGACTCAAATGTGTTGGGGTTGAGGGAAGGAACAAGTGAGATCAGGGTGACAAGGGGTTCATTTGTCCATTTGGTAAGTGTTTATTGAAAGTCTGCTATATTACGTATAAGAGCCTTTTGACCCAAAAAGTCTGAAATTTGGGTAGCAATCATTAATTTGTGTTAGATACTGTACTATGTTATAGAAGTGGTAGAAATAATGTTAATGATTGTCGTACTTCCTTCCCCGACAATCACATGCTAAGCATGTCACATCGCTTCCATTGACTCCTCCCAACAACTTGGATGGGGGGCTATTGTCCTCACTGTGCAAGGGAGGAAAGGGAGGCTTGGAACAGTGCCTTGTTCAAGGTCGGGGAATGAGTAGAGGTAGGATGGGGATTTGAGTTCAAGTCCGATTTCAAATTCCACACACTTCATCTCTGAGTCTCTTGTTCCCAAAAACTGTTTATGGACTGGTGCCAGTCTGTGATAGTTTTCACTGACCCAAAATATAAGGACAGTGTAACTGGATTTCTAATAACGCTTACTTTTTAAAATTCAGTGGTGCTGAACTGGGGCGATTTTGCCCCCAGGGGACATTTGGAAATGCCTGGAGACTGTTTTTGGTTGTTATAACTGGGAAGTGCCGCTGGGATATAAGAGTATTGGCCAGGGCTGCTGCTGAGCCTCCCACAGAGCATAGGACAGCTCCCCGTTCTCTTCCCTCCACTGCCATAGCAGAGATTTCTCCAGTCCAAAGAGTTAACAGGTCTGAGGTTGAGGAACTCTGATTTAATTTGAAAAATTCATCTTAAAATTACATTATCCTGACTTTTGGGATATATATTTAATGCCCTTCCTTTTAAGAAACAATGGTGTTAAAAATAAGTTGTCAAGACCATGTTGAACCCTCCAATTTTGTTGTTGTTAAAAATATCTTGGATTATGGCTGAGCATGGTGGCTCACGCCTATAATCCTAACACTTTGGGAGGCTGAGGAGGGAGGATCACTTGAGGTCAGGATTTTGAAACCAGCTTGGCCAACGTGGCAAAACCCTGTCTCTACTAAAAAGTACAAAAAAGTTAGCTGGGCATGGTGGCAGGAACCTGTAATTCCAGCTCCTTGGGAGGCTGAGACAGGAGAATCACTTGAACCCAGGAGGCAGAGGTTGCAGTGAGCAGAGTCATGCCATTGCACTCCAGCCTGGGTGACAGAGTGAGGCTCTGTCTCAACACAAAATATCTTGGATTGTGCAATTCAGACATCTAGGAATTACTTAATCTAGGAATTATAAAAAAAATATTGTTGGCCCAGCATGGTGGCTCTTGCCTATAATTCTAGTACTTTGGGAGGCTGAGGCGGGTGGATCACGAGGTTGGGAGTTAGAGACCAGCGTGGCCAACATGGTGAAACCCCGTCTCTACTAAAAATACAAAACATTAGCTGGGCGTGGTAGCAAGTGCCTATAATCCCAGCTACCGGGGAGGCTGAGGCAAGAGAATTGCTTGAACTCTGGAGGCAGAGACCGTACCACTGCATTCCAGCCTGGGCAACAGAGTAAGACTCCATCTCAAAAAACAAAAAACAAAAATGAACAAAAAAAACCCCTGTTTATTAGGGATTAAAGAAGGCAAATATCTCAGGTTCTAAGTAAGGCAATGCCTGGTGATGGGTTCTTGGGGCTTCTGGAGTTTGATTTAATAACAAATATTTGGGCTGGGCGCAGTGGCTCACGCCTGTAATGCCAGCACTTTGGGAGGCTGAGGTGGGCAGATTGCCTGAGGACAGTTTGATACCAGCATGGCCAACATGGTGAAACCCTGTCTCAAAATTAAACAGACAAACAAACAAACCAACCCCAAATATTTATTGATCACATGTTGTCATGTATAATGCAAGGCCTTATGGGAGGTCAAAAGGAATTTTGCCCTAATGATCTTAATGAGCTCCATAGGACAAAAAGGGAACACATATAAAGTGAAAAACAAGGAAAGCCTGGCAGATGATGGTTCAATTTATTTGCTGATTGATGTTAATGAGGCAAACAAGAGGTTTCTACCAGGAGGAGCTTGAGGTTCTTGATTTGAGTTGTCCATCAAGTAGAGCAGGTGACCCTGGGTAAGGCTTTCTTACTGCTCTTGTATCTTGGAAGAGGGCCCCTCAAGCCCGAGTGAGAAAGCTGTTTCTGATATCGCCTTTCGTCCTGTCTCCAGTGGGACACCCAGTCCTGCGAATTCTATTTTGGGAATGTTTCTAGAGCCTGCCCAGTCTTTTCCTAGTCTGGTGCATGCTCCACCCCGTGGCCAGGGTAATCTTGCTGAAACAGAAATCTGCTCACGTCACCCACCTCTGCTTAAAACCTTCAGTGATTTCCTCATTGCCCACAGGATAAAGTCCAAACTCCTTGGCAAGTCACTCTTGGCTCCGTCCACTGGGCCCAGCCTCCCTGTTCAGTCTTCGTCAGCCTTTGCTCCTCGTTGCTTCTCTCCCTGTGGTCTGGATGCTCCAGATGGCTCTCTCTGTGCAGGCTGCTGACCCGCTCCTTTCCTCTCTTTTCTATCTTTGGAATCCCCTTTCCTCTCTTTTCTACCTGGTAAAATCATACTAATTTTTTAATTTAATTTTTCGTTTTAGACAGGGTCTCACTCTGTTGTCCGGGCTGGAGTGCAGTGGCACCATCACAGTTCACTGCAGCCTCGACCTCCCAGGCTCAAGCGATCCTCTCGCCTTGGCCTCCCCAACTGTTGGGATTATAGGTGTGAGCAGCGCACCTGGCCCATGCTGACCTTTTAATGCTTGTCTCAATCTTCTCCTCTGGAAGATGCCCCAGACCCTGCACACAGGGACCACTTCCTCACTTCTCCCCACGGGTCTGTGAACCTGTTGAAGGCAGCACCTGCTGTTTTTATGCTGCGTTGTGTGACCGTATACCCAGCATGCTTCTTAGCACAGGCAGGTACGCAATCACGGCTTGTTGAGTAGAAAACAAATGGATAAAGGAGGGATAACTTAAAGTGGAGATAATAATGTTTAACCTTTGTTACCACCAAGACTGCTTGTGGCATGTATGTGAGCATATTTTTTGAAGAATTCTGAAAAAAAACGTAAGGCTCTACAAATGCAAAGCAAGGTATTCATTATTGTTTTCAAAAGTAGAGATGATTAACCTTTGAACTATGATATCACCATTATACATTGTATTTTTTTTTGAGTCAGGGTCTGCTCTGTCACCCAGGCTAGAATGCAGTGGCATGACCTTGGGTTACTACAGCCTAAAGCTCCTGGGCTCAACTGATCCTCCTGCCGCAGCCTCCTGAGATGCTGGGACTATGGGCATAAGCCACTACAGCTGGCACATTTAAGAGAAAAGGGGGCCAGGCACAGTGGCTCACACCTGTCATCCCAGCATTTTGGAAGGCTGAGACAGGCAGTTCACCTGATGTCAGGAGTTTGAGACCAGCCTAGCCAACATGGAGAAATCCTGTCACTATTAAAGGTAAAAAAGAAAATTAGCTGGTTGTGGTGGCGCACGCCTATAGTCCCAGCTACTTGGGAGGCTAAGGCAGGAGAATCGCTTGGAGCTGGAAGGCACAGGTTGCAGTGAGCTGAGATTGTGCCCCTGCACTCCAGCCTGGACAACAGAGTAAGACTCTGTCTCCAAAAAAAAAAAAAGAGTAAAGGGAATGGTGGTTGAGTACTAGGAATTGGTATACTGAGGCGACATGTAGAAAAACCCAGGTGGCCAGAATATTGCACAATTCAGCAAAGATATGCCTTGTTGGCGCAGGAAGCAAACACGGCTTGGCTTGTGACTCAGTGGCATGGACCTGCCTGGAGGCCTCTAGTGACAGCACACCCTTTTCTTCTCTGGAACTAGGGCTGAAGATAGAGAGGGCCACGGCAGGAGGGAAGAGGGCCTTGATTTTCTTTCTCTTGTGTGTTCCACTTTCTTCTCTTTCTGATTCTTCCATTTTCCAAATATTGTTTTAACCACCCCAAGTGGAACATGGCACATGAAAGAAGCAATAAAATGGAAGAAGAGGCTATTGGACTAACTTTTACGATTGACATCTGGGAAATGTGTCTTATTCCCAGCACCCCACCCCAGGCTTTAATTCCATCCAGGGCAGGTATTTTCTTTGTATACTTTTGCATCCTCTGCAGGTGCCTTGCACATAGTAGGTGTTCATGAATGCTTGCTGAATGAATGAATGAGCTCCTAAGTAGGAATGAAGTTGACCTCTTGTGCCAATTCCTTGGTGCGTCATCTCTTCTCTCTCCTTTTCCCTGAAAAGAGGGGTTCTTCCTCCTTTTAGCCAGATGAGGATAAAGGCAATTTTCTTTGGCACTTCCTCTGGAAACTCTTATTGTCACCTACAGGTTTGAGTCTAGGGACTGGATCCCTCACTTTTCAGACCCCTGAAGGTTGCCCATAGCAGAAAGGAAGATGGGGGAGTAGGCAGAGTGCAAGGAGGAAGCTTAAAGGATTAATTGGTTAAACTTTATTACAAAGGCTGGTCCTATTGTTTACAGGCCATTAAAAACCATTATCATCTTCCCAGGCCAGGCAGACAGCAGCCAGCTGCTTTGATGCATGTCTTAGGGAGATAAGGAAAATTTATCCCTTGTTTTGACTTCACAATTTCTTCTTGGTTTATTATCGGACATGCGATTCAACTTTCTCTCCATATGTCCCTGATCTCAAGACAACTTTTTCAAGTTGTTGGCAGGAGAGGTTCAGGTTAGACTCCTACAATTTTTAGACTTGGAAGAGCCCGCTGAGATCAATGAGTGTCCCTAGCCTGCCCCCTCCCTTTCCCGCCTCCGCCCCCATCTGTATTTTTCCTCCATGGCAGAGCAGTTCCTAGACTCTCAAGTAATTTGTACTTATTGATCTCTCAGGAGGGCAGACTTTTCTCATGACCTTCAGTGAATCCTCCCACCTCCACGGTCACATCTACTCTGCAGAGAGGACTTCCTGGAGCTCGCCTGCCTCATTCCCAATGACCAGCTCCTTACTTAGCATCCGCAGGGTACTGTGCAGATAGATGGAGTTTTCTTAACTGCCATCTTCTGTGATAGGTGTATCTAGGGTTCCCC
Organism: Callithrix jacchus; assembly: GCF_049354715.1. Taxonomy (NCBI): domain Eukaryota; kingdom Metazoa; phylum Chordata; class Mammalia; order Primates; family Cebidae; genus Callithrix; species Callithrix jacchus. The sequence continues at coordinate 107,740,914 of NC_133509.1, read as the reverse complement.
TGAATGGTCTGGGCAGAGCCTGTGGGGGCCCTCATCCACACCCCAGACAATCTGTCTTCCTCGGGGCCTTCTTGAGAGTGTGACTTTCCATCTGGATAGAAACAGGCAATGGGATGTAGGCTGTGCCCATCCTGCAGTGTTCGGGTTATCCTGTGAAATTTTCTAGGTTCTAGACCTGAACCTGAAAAGAAGCCCTGAATTGATACTGAACTTACTTTTAGCTTGTTGATGAAAGAGTTTGAGTGTGCTCTGTGAGAGTGAGTGAGCCAGGGTGGCAGATATTAGGCACTCACATGGTTGTTGAGCAAATGAATGAATGGATGTAGGGAGCAAAAATGTCAGCCATTACCAAGTTGCTCTTTGTGGGTCTGTGTATTCAATTCAGTATTTACGGAGTGTCTGCTCTGGGGAAGAGCTGGTGCTGGGGGATGGGGTCAGAAAGATGTATAAGATCTAGTTCTTTTCCTGAAAGCTAGACTGAAAAGAGAACAAATAAAGAAAAAAAGAAAAATAAATAATAATTTAAAAAAAGATCTAGTTTTTGACCTCCAAGAGTTTACATTTAGAAGAGAGAGACAGACTCATTATAAGACAAGGCATAGGCTGGGCAGGGTGGCTCATGCCTGTGATCACAGCACTTTGGGAGGCTGAAGTGGGCAGATCACCTGAGGTCAGGAATTTGAGACCAGCCTGGCCAACATGGCGAAACCCCGTCTACTAAAAATACAAAAATTAGTTGGGCACGGTGGCGCGTGCCTGTAGTCTCAGTTACTTGGGAGGCTGAGGCAAGAGAATCACTTAAGGCCGGGCACGGTGGCTCAAGCCTGTAATCCCAGCACTTTGGGAGGCCGAGGCGGGTGGATCACGAGGTCAAGATATCGAGACCATCCTGGTCAACATGGTGAAACCCCGTCTCTACTAAAAATACAAAAAATTAGCTGGGCACGGTGGCGCGTGCCTGTAATCCCAGCTACTCGGGAGGCTGAGGCAGGAGAATTGCCTGAACCCAGGAGGCGGAGGTTGCAGTGAGCCGAGATCGCGCCATTGCACTCCAGGCCTGGGTAACAAGAGTGAAACTCTGTCTCAAAAAAAAAAAAAAAAAAAAAAAAAAAGAGAATCACTTAAATCTGGGAGGTGGAGGTTACAGTGAGCCAAGATTGTGCCACTGCACTCCAGCTTGGGTTACAGAGTGAGACTCCGTCTCCCGCTCCCCCCAAAAAAGAGAGCATATAGGAAAGCTTTGGCTGGTTGTGGCGGCTCACGCCTATAATCCCAGAACTTTGGGAGACTGAGGTGGGAGAATCACTTGAGCTCAGGAGTTTGAGACCAGCATGGTCAACATGGTGAAACTCCATCTCTACTAAAAATACAAAAATTAGCTGGATGTGGTGGCGGGCACCTGTAATCCCAGCTACTCAGGAGACTGAGGAGGAAGATGTCTTAAACCCGGAAGGTGAAGGTTGCAATGAGCCAGGATGGTGCCACTGCACTCCAGCCTGTGCGATAGGGTGAGACTGCCTCAAAAAAAAAAAAAAAGATAATAAAAAAATAAAAAGAAAGCAACTTGAAGGAGCGCAAAGAGTTGTAGGTTAACTCTCAATGAGAGCATCAGGAGAACTTCCCGGAGGAGATGATTTTTAAGGATTTCCACGAACAGGGAGAAGAAGGGGGAAGGAGATACGGGTGAACACCAAGCGCAAAACTGTGGCCACCTGGGAGTGTTCTCAGTTTGCCCTGGACTGTCCTGGCAGCCCCAGTCCAAACCCACGTCCCTCCTGCAGCCAGGGTGCCTCCAGAGCCATCTCACACAGCACCGAATAATCCCAGGAATTTTTCCAGGCATATGACCCTGGGGCTAGGCTCCGGGCAGACATTCCTTTTCTCCACTTTCCTCCTCCACTGTGCAGGTGCCCCTTATTTCTGGATTTTGCTCTCCTTGGAGGATACCCTGGAGTTGGAGAAGGTAGATAAGCTTCCAGTGCCTGATCCCTCAGCTTCTAGAAGAGATTTCTTTACCTCTCCCTCCACTTCCTCACTGCCAGGACAAGAACTACCCCTTCTTCAGGCTTTGCTCATGTGGTCGCCTCTCCTAGAAGGCCTTCCATCCATTCCTGTTTGTCCAAATCTGTGCACTCTTCCCCAGGGGCTCAGCTTTCCTACAGCTGGAAGGAAGCATAGCATTTTCTGAGCTCCCTAAGCATAGATCGGCCTCTCCCTATTTCTCACAATGATTGTCACTGGGTGCCTGTCCCATAGATGAAGGTAAGAAGGAGTTTCCTACTCCGTTTTATTGCAAACAAGTATCCAGGATAAATGTGATTTTTAACACATTAAAACACTTATATACCTCCCCACCCCCCAATTCTTCCTAGTTCTCAAGGTAACTGCTTAGTTACATTTCAGGGAGTGGGAGGAAGCCAAGAAAGAATTCTGAGTCTTGGGTAGCAGGATCGAGTGCAGAAATGTCTTGGAAGTGGAAGATTCCCCTGACTCCGCACCACAGCAGCGCTGCAGCCCATATATAACAGTGGGCGAGCTCCCCCTCGCCGCCTCGCTTATCTCTGCTTCACATTCACAGACTCACCAGCCTGGAGTCTCTCTGGATGTTGGCCAAGCCAGTTGGGAATGCATAATTGCTGAGATACGGGATGGGGCGCGTCCGCCATGTCCTTGCATGTTGCAGTGAAGGTCTCCTTCTCTCCCTTGTTCCTCCCTCTTAGCCTTTTCTCTGGCATTGGGAACTAAGCTTTCTGGTCTCACCTCTGTAATCTTCGAAAGAAGGAAACCCAGATTCCACGTTGGCAGTTGGCTGTGCTAGTAATTAGGGAAACCCCTTGGAGAATTGGAGGGAGATTTGGGTGAGCAGATTTAGACCAAATGGCGTCCAGCTAGCTGCCATTTTGAAACCTCAGCTACAGTACCTGGTGAGCTTGAAACCTTCCCTGCAACCACTGCCCTCCCTCGCCAGCTCATTTGGTTTTTGTGACTAAGACTTTGGTTTTGCTTTGGTGTCCTTCTGTTTGCTTTTTGTACTGGTAGCAATAGGGATGAGAGAAGGAAAGGCCTCTGAAAAGAAGATTCTAGTCTGATGGGATCAAGAGCTTCTGGGAAATTGGGTGAGATCTTCATGGGTCATGTTGATGCTCAAAAAGTTTCGAGTTTGGGAGCATTTTGAATTTCAGATTTGTGAATTTGAGATGTCCGACCTATAGGGGACATCAACATATAAAGGGGATAGAATTCAACTTATGACACTCCCCTTCCTTCTAAAAAATTCAACTCATAACACTCCCCTTCCTTCTAAAAAAAATCAGTGTTTTTGGTGGTGTTTTTTGAAAAAGAAAAACCTGTATACGATAAAAAAATTTAAACACTATAGAAAGTAAATGAGAGCAAAAAGTAAATCTAAGTCTTCCTCACCCCTCTTCTCACATCCTCAGACCCTAGTCTTTCAATATCGACTTACCCGTTTTGTTTTTTCTTCTGTATCTTTCTGGTGATAGTATGTGAACATAAATATAAGGCCGGGCGCGGTGGCTCACGCCTATAATCCCAGCACTTTGGGAGGCCGAGGCGGGTGGATCATGAGGTCAAGAGATCAAGACCATCCTGGTCAACATGGTGAAACCCCATCTCTACTAAAAATACAAAAAATTAGCTGGGCACGGTGGCATGTGCCTGTAATCCCAGCTACTCAGGAGGCTAAGGCAGGAGAATTGCCTGAACCCAGGAGGCGAAGGCTGTGGTGAGCCGAGATCGCGCCATTGCACTCCAGCCTGGGTAACAACAGCAAAACTTCTTCTCAAAAAAAAAAAAAAAAAAAAAAAGAACATAAATATATATCTATCTTTTTATTTTTTTCTCCCTTAAAATAGTAGCATTCCAAAGTGCCCTGTACTGCTCCTTTAAAAAAAATTTGACAATCTAGGACATAGATTATTTTATTTAATTTTCTGACATGGAGTTTTGCTCTTATTGCCCAGGATGGAGAGCAGTGGAGCAATCTTGGCTTACCGCAACCTCTGCCTTCTGGGTTCAAGGACTCCTCCCACCTCAGCCTCCCGAGTAGCTGGGATTCCAGTTGCTTGCCACCACACCCAGCAATTTTTTTGTGTGTTTTTAGTAGAGATGGGATTTCACCGTGCTGGTCAGGCTGGTCTTGAACTCCTGCGCTCAGGTGATTCACCCACCTTGGCCCCCCAAAGTGCCGGGATTACAAACCACCATGCCCAGTCTAGGACATAGATTATATCTGGCCTGTTTTTAACAGATGCATAGCATTTCACTTGTATGGACAAATCATGATTTATGTAATTTTATCTCTTTTTTTTCAATACAGGATCTCACTCTGTCACTCAGGCTGGAGTGCAGTGGCATGATCATAGCTTACTGTAGCTTTGAACTCCTGGGCTCAAGTGATCCTCTGACCTTAGCCTTCTGAGTAGCTAGGACTACAGGTGCATTTGACAGTGCCTGGCTAATTAAAAAAATTTTTTTGTGGAGATGAGGTCTTGCTATGTTATTCAGTTTAGTCTTGAACTCCTGGCCTCAAGCGATCCTCCTGCCTTGGCCTCCCAAAGCTCTGGGATTACAGGCATGGGCAAGTGCACTCAGTAAATTTCACCTCCATTGATGAACATTTAGATGATTTCCAATCTTTGCTGCAATAAAACAATTTGTTTATGCCTTTCTTTACCCAGGAGCATAAGTCATCTACACATCTCACTCCTTTCTAAAGTTCTTATATAGTATATATATTGAGTATGTTTGAGAAATATTTGTTAAGTTTGTACCATGGACAATATTTGATATTTCATCATATTGAGGTCAGCATTTACTCAACCTAGTGGCTTCTCCTAGATTGTTTCTTTCTAGAAAAAAGTCAGTAATACAAATTCTTTCTTGTCCCTTTTTTGGTGGAGACAAGGGTCTTGCTATGTTGCCCAAGCAGGTCTTGAACTCCCAGGCTCAAGCTATCCTCCTGCCTCTACCTTGCTAAGTGCTGAGATTATAGGACTGAGCTGCCAGGCCCAGACTTTTTTTTTCTTGTTTTGAGACAGAGTCCCACTCTGTTGCCCAAGCTGGAGTGCAGTAGTGTGACCTCAGCTGACTGCAAACTCTGCCTCTTAAGCTCTGCCTCCCACCTCAGCCTCCTGAGTAATGTGCATGCCACCACACTTGGAAAATTTTTTTTTTTTTGAGACAAGAGTCTCTCTCTGTTGCCCAGGCTGGAGTACAGTGGCACGATCATGCCTCACTTCAACCTTTCCCTCCCAGGTTCAAGTGATTCTCCTGCCTCAGCCTCCCAAGTAGCTGGGATTACAAATACGAACCACCACACCTGGCTAATTTTTGTATTTTTAGTAGAGATGGCGTTTCATCATGTTGTCCAGGCTGGTCTTGAACTCCTGGCCTCAAGTGATCTGCCCACCTCAGCCTCTCAAAGTGCTGGAATTACAGGAGTGAGCCACCGTGCCCAGCCTAATATTTAAAATTTTTTGTGGAGATGGGGTTTCACCGTGTTGTCCAGGCTGGTCTTGAACTCCTGACCTCAAGTCATCCTCCCACCTTGACCTCCCAGAATGCTGGGATTTAGGTGTGAGCCACAGTGCCTGGCTGAAAACTTTTGCCTGTAAATCTCTAATTTTGATTGTTCATCTTTGTTTATTCCTTAGCATAGGTTTCTAGAAGTGGGTCAAATAATCTGAAAATCGCTAAGGTTTTGGGCCGTAACTTTTTTTTTTTTTTTTTGAGATAGAGTCTCACTCTGTTGCTCAGGCTGGAGTGCAGCAGTGTGATCTTGGCTCACTGCAACCTCTGCCTCCCAGGTTCAAGCGATTCTTTTGCCTCAGCTTCCCAAGTAGCTAGGACTACAGGCGTGCACCACCATGCCCAGCTAATTTCTGTACTGGGACCTGTAGTAAATAAGAATAAATAAAAGGTTCCTCTTCAAAGCTTTCCTCTTAGTTCATTATGAATAAATAATAGTTTCTTCAAAGGTTAATTTACTTTAAAGCTTTTGCTAATAATCTTAAAGTCGCTGTTAGTCATAATAAAGAAATAAGTGCATCCCGTGTACTTAGTTCTTACACTTTAACCTAGATATTTGCCCTGACATGCCTGGAAAAGCCCAGGCAGTTCTTAAGTCAAAGCTTATTCCCCTTCCTTATTTGGAAACGTTATCGCTTTTCTAAGCATTCCTCAAGTTACTTCATCTTTTCTTTTGTTCTTCTCTGCCTTAACTTCGTTAGAAAATTTCCAAGTGTTTAGCCAATCGGATCAAGAGCATAGAGCGTGAGGTCCTGTTCCTGTCAATGGGAACTGGACGCAGCAGTAGGGCGACTGCATCAGGTTATGAAAGTCATAAATGTCCCTGTCTCCTCTGTTCAGGTGTGCTCTCTCGGCATGACTGCCGCCGCGTTGCACCCCTTCCTGCAGGAAGTAAAGCTAGCCTTGCTGAATAATCCATCGACGTGGTGTGGATTTTCCCCAATGTTATGGACGCATTTTCAACAGGGCCTTAACTTTAACCTTCCTGCTAAAGCTTCTATAATAGTATTCCTGCTAAATTGCGCTCTAGAAATGTATGTTTATATTTGTCCCAGCAGAGTGCTCATCTCTCCCTACAATACTAGCATTATCATTAAAGCAAAGACAAAAGAAAAAATATCATTCAAGCAAAAAACAGAAATAAAACTCATTTGGCATATGAAATGTGCTCATTTGGTTTGGGAAATATGGCATTTCGTTGTTTTAATTTTAGCCTGTTTATTAGATATTCTTATTTCCTCTTTTGTGGTTTCTCTGTGTCCTATGGCCATTTACCTATTGAGATCTTAATGCTTTTTATATCAATTTGCATGATACTTCATATATTAAGAATATGAGTTTGTCATACATGCGGCAAATATTTTCACCAGTTTGCACCTGTGCTTTTAAAAAGTTCCTTTTAAACTGTGGCATAATTTACATTCAATAAAATACACTCATTTAAAGTATATGGTTCTGTGAGTTTTGACAACTGTGTATGCCCATGTAACACAGCAGAATATTATTATTATCCCCAAAGTTCCTTAGTGCCTCTTTGTCATTACCCCCTCTCTGTCACTATAGATTAATTTTGCTGGTTCTAAGAGTTCATATAAATACAATCATATACCATCTACTCTTTTTTTTTTTATAAGATAAGTTCTTGCTTTGTTGCCCAGGTTGGAGTGTAGTGGTGCGATCTCAGCTCACTGCAACCTTTGCCTACTGGGCTCAAGCAATCCTCCCACCTCAGTATCTCTAGTAGCTGACAGGTACATGTCACCACAGCTGGCTAACTTTTTGCATTTTGAGTACAGATGGGGTTTTGCCATGTTTCCCAGGCTGGTCTTGAACTCCTGGGCTCAAGCAGTTTGAGCCTTGGCCTTCCAAAGTGCTGGGATTACAGACGTGAGCCACCATACCTGACCACTACCTACTCTTTCGAATCTAGCTTATTCCACTCAGACTTTAAAAAAAAACATGTTGTTGTGTATATTAGTAGCTAATTTTTAGTCCTAATACCAATGCAGTAACATCTTCTTTTTATTGCTGAGTTTTCCATTCTATGAATATCCCAAAATATTGTAATCGTTCACCAGTTGATGGACATTTGGGTGGTTTCCAGTTTTTGGCTATTATGAATCAAGTTGCCATGAGCATCTGTGTGTCTCTTTTTTGACATACCTTTTTTCCCCATTTCTTTTGTATAAATACTTAGTAGTGAAACTTCTCAGTCACATGGTTAAGTGCCTGTTTTTAGAATAAGCAGCTACCATACTGTTTTCCAAAGTGGTTGCACCATTGTACATTCCCATCAGCAGTAGCTGTGCTTTTAGTTGCTGTACATTCTCACCAGCAGTTGACATGATCAGTCTTGTGAATTTTAGCCATTTTAGTGGGTGTGAACGGTAGCTCAGCTCACTGTAGTTTTAGTTTGCATTTCCCTGATGACTACCGATGCTGAGCATATTTTCATGTGCTTATTGGCTGTCTTTTGCGCAGGGCCTGTTCAAATCTTTTGTGTGTTGTTTGCCTTATTACTAAATTGCCAGAGTTCTTTATATATTCTGGATATAGATCCTTCGTCATATATGCATATACATGTATGTGCTATGTATGTACTGTGTATATACATATCAATATATATATGTACTATGAATCTTTTCTCCCAATCTGTGGCTTGTCTAATTATCCTCTTAAGAGCATCTTTTTTTTTTTTCCCTGAGACAGAGTTTTGCTCTTGTTACCCAGGCTGGAGTGCAATGGCACGATCTCGGCTCACTGCAACCTCCACCTCCTGGGTTCAAGCAATTCTCCTGCCTCAGCCGCCCAAGTAGCTGGGAATACAGGTGTGCGCCACCAGCTAATTTTTGTATTTTTAGTAGAGATGGGGTTTCACCATGTTGACCAGGATGGTCTTGATCTCTTGATCCACCCGCCTTGGCCTCCCAAAATGCTGGTATTACAGGCGTGAGCCACTGCGCCCAGCTAAGAGCATCTTTCAAAAAAAATTGTAGTAAAATATACATAACATAAAAAATGCCATTTTAATCATGTTGAATATTTAGTGGTATTAATTATGCTTCCATTGTTGTGCAACCTTATACCCTATCTTGAACAATGTATTTTTAATTTTTAAATTTTTATCTTTTTAGAGACGATGTCTTTGTTGCCCACACTGGGGTGCAATGGCATGATCAAAGCTCACTGTAACTCGAACTTGTGAGCTCAAGCGATTCTCTCACCTCAGCCTCCTGCAGAGCTGGGACTGCAGGCGTGAGCCATCACACATGGTTAATTTTTAATCTTTTTTTGTAGAGATAGAGTCTCTATGTTGCCCAGGCTGGTCTAGAATTCCTGGTCTCAATGATCCTCCCGCCTTGGTGTCCCCATGTGCTGGGATTACAGATATAAGCCACCGCACCCAGCATAACAATGTCTTTTGAAGAGCAGAAATGTAAAATTTTGAAATCTGAGTTATTTTTTTCCTTTCGTGAGTCCTGTTGTTTGTGTCCTAAGAATCTTTGCCTACACTAAGGTTCTGAAGATTTTTCCCATGTTTTCTTTGGAAGTTTTTTTTTTTTTTTTGAGGCAGAATCTCGCTCTGTTGCCCAGGCTGGAGTGTAGTGACTCAATCTCTGCTCACTGCAAGCTTTGCCTCCCGGGTTCAAGGGATTCTTGTGCCTTAGCCACCTGAATAGCTAGGATTACAGGTGTGTGCCACTATGCCCAGCTAATTTTTTTTTTTTTTTTTTTTTTTTTCCCAGCTAATTTAATAGGGGTTTCATCTATTGAATCCCAGCTTGTTGGCCACGCTGGTTTCAAACTCCGGGCCCCAAGTGATCTGTCTACCTCGGCCTCCCAAACTGCTGGGACTCCAGGCCACCACACTCGGCCTTCTTCTGGAGTTTTCAAAATAATTTTAGCTTTTCTTTCATTCTCTGATCCATTTTATTTTTTTTGTGTACGACATGAGGTAAAGGGAGTGTTTATTGACTTTAAAAATATAGATATCCAGGTAAAAGAAGTGAAAATAGGTAAATGTTAATTAGTATTCATTTTATTGTCCTCTGATTTATTCCATTGCTGTGTAGCTTAGAAATTCCAACCCCATTCAGCTATCAGATAGATATTCACCTATATAATCTGAACTTTTTTAAACCTCAATTCTTTGTGTGTGTGTTTGGTGGTGTCTTGTTCTGTCGCCTAGGCTGGAGTGCATTGGTGCAATCTTGGCTCACTGCAACTTCCGTCTGCTGGGTGGGTTCAAGCGATTCTCCTGCCCTGGCCTCCTGAGTAACAGACTATAGGCTTGTGCCACTATGCCCAGCTAATTTTTGTATTTTTTTTTTTAGTCGAGATGGGATTTCACCATGTTACCCAGGCTGGTCTCGAACTCCTGACCTCAGGTGACCACCACCCCCACAAAATGCTGGGATTATAGGCATGAGCCACCACGCCCAGCCATTAGCCACAATTCTTTGATTCACTTGGAATATATTCAGGCTGATGTAAGAGTTCAGGGTCTAGTTTGATACCTCCTACCCCTATAGCTAATTAAATAGTGGGAAAGGGAGTTCCAGATATAGTGGGGACATAAAAGTGGGAAGAGAGTTGAGTTTTGGGAAATGGGGCCCCTTAGGCTTACCTGGGTTGGTGAGTCTTGGGAGACAAGCTGCAGAGCTTCGCTGGGGCAGCCCATGGAGGACCTCTGCACCCTGTCCCACAGGGGCTGTGAGCCTCTGACAGAGGTGACTGGAGAGGTGCTTTTGCATCATATAGGTTGGTTCTGATGGAGGGATGAGGACTGAAAGTGGTTGCTGGAGATTTCTAGCTTTCAAGCGGGGCAGACTGCAGGAGAAACTGATGATGGGATGGTGGGTGGGGTAGAGAATTGCCTGTTTTTGATTCAGAAAGGGTGAAGCTGGAAGAAGGAATTAAAGATTGATCTTGAGAAGTTGGAATGTTGGGTAGAAAGTCTCTGCTTTAACCAGAAATAAAGATGACAGGAAGAGAAACTGGCTTTTCAAGGGGATGAAGTTGAAAAGTAGTGACAATTATTCACTTTTCGAGAAAATTTGTAACATTTCTTGAGAGTGTAATCAGAATAGTTCCTTATAATTCACGTAGCATTTTAACATTTCCAAAGTGCTTTTACATACTACTTCCTCTTTTTTTTCATTTATGCCCGGTGGGATAGGCAGGGCAGGTATTACCCTGTGTTCCATCCTACAGATGAGGGAGGGGAAGCTCTCCTTGGTGGGTGGGTTTGCCTGAGTTCTGTTCTGAGTCAGTAGGCTCTTGTGGTGTCAGGGGGTGGGCTGGGGTTTAGATTCTGTTCTTGGCTTCTACCCACTTGCTGTGTAGGAAAGTACCTCAGCTTTCTGAGGGTTGGAGAATATGACGTGGAGAATATCTGCATCATTAGACTCATACGATAGAGAAGGCCAGATAAAATAACTTAAGTGTAAGAATGCTGATGAGTATAAAACAGAATGCAAATGTCCATCTTTTTTTTCCTTTTTTTTTAAGACAGAGTCTAGCTCTATCACTCAGGCTGGAGTACAGTGGTATGATTTTGGCTCACTGCAACCTCTGCCTCCTGGGTTCATGTGATTCTCCTGCCTCAGCCTCCTGAGTAGCTGGGATTGCAGGCATGCACTACCACACCTGGCTAATTTTTGTATTTTTAGTAGAGATGGGGTATCACTGTGTTGGCCAGGCTGGTCCAAAATTCTGACCTCCCAGGTTCAAGCAATTCTCCTGCCTCAGCCTCCCGAGTAGCTGGGATTACAGGCATATGCTACCATGCCCAGCTAATTTTCTATTTTTGGTAGAGATGGGGTTTCTCTGTGTTGGTCAGGCTGATCTCGAACTACTGATCTCAGGTGATCCACCCTCCTCAGCCTCCCAAAGTGCTGGGATTATAGGCGTGAGCCACCACGCTGGCAGAAAATATCAATTTTATTAAGGTTATAATGTCATCCTGCTGGAGCTGGGAATCTGCTGGTTCCAGGGTGGGGAGATGGGGAGGCCCAGGGTCTTGCTTGGCTCCACAGGCTTAGCTGGTGGCACAGTGTACAGGGGATTCTCCCTTGGACTGGGGTGGGCATGCAGGGATCTGAGACACAGTAGAGATGCCTATCCAAGGTCAAGATGGGGAAGTCTGAGGGCTCACATGAACTCTGGATTTGGATTCATAGGCCTTAGGGTTGAACATGATTTTCACCATGTCCTGGACCTCGGATAAGATACTTGATCTTTCTAAATCTCAGTCTCCTTATCTTTGAAATGTTACATTACACACCCTGGAAATATGGAACTACTTATACATTTCCCAAACTTGCTATGGCTCTGTGCCTTGATAAATTCCTGTTCCCTTAAGCAGAGGTTAAGAGAGAGACAGATTGGAAGATGCAATGTAACTGGCTTTGGAGGAAGGGGCCACAGGCCAAGGAATGTAGGTGGCCTCTAGGAGCTGAAAAAGATCAGGAAACTGACCTTGATGTTGGCCCAGTGAGACTGATTTTGGACATTCTGATCCCCAGACTGTTAGACAATAAATTTGTTGTTTTAAGCTACTGAGTTTGTGGTAATTTGTTAGAGTAGCAATTGGAATGGATACCATGCATTTAAGACTTATCCACATTACTGCATGCATGGGTGCATTCCACTGTGTGGCTGCGTCGCGACTTGCTGATTGGTTCACCAGCCGACGAACACTTGGATTGTTCTCAAGTTTTGGCCATTATGTGAAAGGCTGCTGTGAATATTCCTATATATAGGTCTTTGTGTAGACATATGTTTTTATTTCTTTTGGACAAATCTCTGGAAGAAATGAAAATATAATTGTATATTTAACTTTATAAGAAATTGCCAAACTGCTTTCCAAAGCGGCTGTACTATTTAGCATTCCCACCAGCAGGGTATAAGAGTCATAGTTATTCTACATCCTTGCCAGGGCTTGGCATTGTCAGCCTTTTCAATTTTAGCTATTATAATAGATGTTTAACAGTATCTCATTATGATTTTAATTGCATTTCCCTGATGGTTAATAATGTCAAAACTTTTTTTTTTTCATGTGGTTTTTGGCCATCTGTATCTCTTCTTTTGTGAAATGTCTGTTCAGTTCTTTTGCCCTTTAAAAAAAATGGAGTCATTTGTCGTCTTCTTATTGAGTTTTAGGAGTTCTTTATATATTCTGACTAAACATTCTTTATTAGATATATGTTTTGCAAATATTTCCTCTCAGCCTGTAGCTTGTGTTTTCATTTTCATATTAGTGCCTTTCAAAGAGTAGACAATTCAAATGTTGATGAAGTCCAATATATCAATTTTTTTCTTTTACGATCCATGCATTTTGTGTTCTATTTAAGAAAATTTTTGCTTAACTCAAGGTTAGAAAATTTTTCTTCCTGAAGTTTGATAGTTTTAGTCTTCTATTTAGCTGCCATTTTGAGTTAATTTTATTTTTGAGACAGAGTCTCACTGTCACCCAGGCTAGAGTGCAGTGATGCGATCTCGGCTCACTGCAACCTCTGCCTTCTGGGTTCAGGTGATTCTCCTGAGCATCCCCAGTAGCTGGGATTACAGGCACCTGCCATCATGTCTGGCTAATTTTTATATTTTAGTAGAGACGGATTTCATCATGTTGGCCAGGCTGGTCTCAAACTCCTGGTGTCAAGTGATCCACCTGCCTTGGCTTCCCAAAGTGTTGAGATTACAGGTGTGAGCCATTGCACCCAGCTCAAGTTGATTTTTATCTAGGGTATGAGGTAAGGGTTAAGAATTAAAAAATTTAAAAGTTCTTTTTGGTAATGCCTTTAACTGGTTTTGGTATCAGGGTAATTCTGGCCTCATACAATGCATTAGCATTGGACTAGGCACTGGAGAGACTATAAAGGTAAGATCTAATCCCTGCTGCAATCTCTCTCTCTCTCTCTCTCTCTCTCTCTCTCTCTAACGCACACACGTCCCCCAAGTATAATAAAGGCAGAGTTTGGTGAGCTAATAAGAGAAGTACACATGAACTGTTATGGGCTTTCAAAGAAGGGCGAAGGCATGGGAAGCCTCAGAATCTTCTTCGTGATGGAGGGACACCCAGGAAGGGCTTTAGGAGGGCTGCACCATTGCCTCAGTGTGGAGGCACCATTCAAATGACCGTCTGTTGAGTCATCCAGGGCCACATTGGCTGAAACATGGATGGTACCCACCTGGAGTTTTAAAACAAAGTGGCCCTGCTAGAAAAGAAAACATCCACCAGCGGAGAGACTGTCAGCTGGTGGAGATGGGGAAAGGTGGGTGAGGCGGGCAGGAAACCATGCACTGGGCGAGAGAGAATTCTATTAAAGTATGCCTTTGCCTCCTCAACCTCTGAATTAAACTCCCATTGTTCTGCGTCCTTCCCACATTGATTACGGTGCTGGAGGGCCCTGGAGAGGAAGGTGGGAAGGAGGGGGACCAGCCCTCATAGAGACCCTCGTCTCTTTGCTCGAGACCCAGCATCTATCATCTCATTTAGCTCTCTCACCAACTCTGCAAGAGCAGCTTCATTCTTTGCATGTTTGCAGATTAAAAAATGAGACTCATGAAGGTTAAGTGCCCTGCCTGGGGTCAGCCGCTAGCAAGTAGAGAGCCTGGTTGCGTTCAGCCCCCTGGCTTCCTCTGGCCCCTGCCACACTGTCTCCCACTGCTCTGACAAAATGTCATTTCTGAGGAAGGTAGGCACACAGACCCAAAAGGAATGGGTGCCGGGGGGAGGCCAGGATGAGATATTTGTGAGTGGGTTTGTTCTGATGTAGCAAACTCCCTTGTTGCTGTGGGCTGGGAAGTGGCTGACTGGCTGCGTGGTCAGGGTTTGCAAAGCTTTTGCAGATCCTTTTGCTAGAGGGGCTTTAAAAGCTGCAAGCGCTCAGCAGTTTCTATCAGTTGGAATTCTTTTCCTCCAGATTGGATCCTGTCGGGGCTTTACCAGAATGACGCCGTGTCCCCTCACCTGAGCCGCACAGCCTTGCTGCCATGGCGCTCCCTGCCACCACGCGGCTCCCGGGAGGAATTCTTCCCCAGCCCCGTCCTGTGTTTTGTTTCCCCAGCCCTTCACCTGATTCTCTCAGAACCCTCTGGTTTCTCCCAGAAGTGTGGAGCCGAACCCATCAGGGACCAAGGAATGCCAGGACCTTGTCTGGATCTCAGATTTGGGTGTTTGCCCCCTTTCCTAGTCTCATAGTTGGAAGCATTTTCAAAGGAGTCCCTGAAAAGCGAGGACAGTGTGGAGAGGCTGGTGCCCAGAGGAGATGTGGCATGTTTGGGAAACCAGAGGGCACCCTGCCTGCCAGTTCCCATTGCCCCGACCCCATTCCTATCCCCATGATCCCCCAGCCCTTCCTCGCCAGTGCCTGGATCCTCAGAGCCCTCTCAGGGAGCCGCGCCCACCGTCCTCTTGGGCATTTGGCTTCCCATCCTTTGTTTGGTCACCATGGGCCCTGCCGCTGCCAACTCAGGCAAACAGAGCTCGGGCCAGCTCTGGGCTGCCCAGCCTCCCGGATGCATTGCATACTGCTCTGCGTCAGCAGAAAAAGTATCCACGACAAACAGCATTCTAGAGCGCCCTCTCCCCCCAGGCCTGGCCTCGAGGCCTCTGTGCCCTTCTGAGCCCTGCCTGCTAGGTCCAGAGCACTCTCCGCCCACCAGCAGCACTTCAGGAATCCTGAGGTGCAGCTCAGGTGGCTCTCGGTGACGTCATGGGAAGTGTTCTGGGTCAGTTCTTTTTGCCTCCCTGCCTCCACCTCCTTCCCAGACTCGCCAAGGATGTAGCCTCCAAGTCCCTCCCAGCTCCCAAAATACCAGCCCTGCCTCCTGGCCCTGCCAGAAAATGCTTAGCACATTAGCGGGTTTAGCTGCCACAGTGGCAGTCAGTGGGGAGCTGCAGAGGCACAGATTTCATTCTGGAATTCTTTCCAGCTCCTCACTATTTTGACAACACTGGGCAATGCAGTTACCAGGGACCTGCCCTGCCTGTGGGATGGGACAGGCTGGGAGCCTGGGTTGGGAATGGGAAAAAGGTAAGGGGGGCTGGTGGGAGCAGCCTCAGGGTAAGGGACTATGAGAGAAGCGGGGACTGCACCAGGATCTCATGGTGCCGTGGCCGCCTTGGTTTTTAACTTGGACTTTAACGTGGCTGGCCTTCCTCCTTGCCTCTTGGAGCTCACTCGGGGCAGATCTTAGATACAAGAGAGCTCAGCGCTGGGGCTTCTGCTCACAGGAGGCAAGAGGTTCCAGGATGGCCAGAGAGGCAGCAAGACAGGCTGAAAGAAAACAGCCACACTAACGTGGTCTTGCACTCAAGACTTTACTGTAGACCCCTCTCTGCCACGCCAGGGCCGGGTGTCCTGGAGCAAGTCACCAACTCTCCGAAACTCAGTGTTCTCATCTGCACAATGGGAATAACCTACAGCCTGGCCTTCATCTCAATGGGATGCCCTTCCCATCTCAGTGTGAGATAGGGGGATACACAAGAGACAACGTGTGTCAAAGTGTTCAGCAAAGTGAAACGTGACAAACATTTGTATGCCTCAGAGCCCTGGAGGGCAGGACCTATGTCTTGTTTACATTTGAATTCCTTCATCATGTCTGGTTTATTGGGTAGAAAAGTAAATGTGGAGACTTTTCTGAAATTTCCAACTTGCCTCATTGGTAACCAGTGTGGTGAAGGATAGCAGGTTCTGGGTGTATTCGTTTGTTAGAGTGGCTGTAAGGGCCACAGACTCGGTAACTTAACAGAAATTTATTTTGTTCTAGTCTGGAGGCCAGAAGATCAAAGTGTTGACAAGGTTGGTTCCTTCTGAGGGCTGCGAGGGAGAGTCTGTTCCAGGCCCCTCTGCCAGCTCCTGGGGCTTGGCTGCCAGTCTTATGTTTGGCATTCCTTGCTTTATAGATGTATCACCCCAATCTCTTCCTTCATGGTGCAAATTTCCCTTTTTTATAAGGACACTACTTGATATGATTTGAATGTTCGTCCCTGCAAAGCTCATGTTGAAATGTGATTCCCAGTGTTGGAGGTGAGGCCTGGTGGAAGATTACTAGCTCTTGAGGGTGGATCTCTCATGAGTGGCCTGGCACCATCCCCTTGGTGATGAGTGAGTTCTCACTTGGTTAGTTCTGGTTATTTGAAAGTCTGGGACTTCTCACCCTTGTTCTCTTGCTCTTGCTGTCACCACGTGACACGCCTTCTCTCCTCTTCACCTTCCACCATAATAGTGGCTTCTTGAGGCCTCACCAGAAGCACATGCCGGCACCATGCTTCTTGTATAACCTGCAGAACTGTGAGCCAAATATACCTCTTTTCTTTACAAATTACCAAGTCTTCGGTATTCCTTTATGGTAATGCCCACAGACTAATACGGTAGTCCTGTTAGATAGGGGTCACTCTACTCCAGCATGACCTCATCTTAACCAACCGTATCCGCAATGGTGTAGTGGCTCCAGGAGTGCTGGTAGAAGGGGAGCCGTCATGCCTGCACATGAGTGGGGAGAGGGTGGCTTGTGTGGCCGTGCTGACCTGCCAACTTCTCAGTCTTTCTGGCAATCCCTATACCCTTTCCTGGTGCTATGTTCCCCCAGGTCCTAGATGGAGGGACCATGCCTGGTTTCGGCAGGCAGTGGCCAGGGCGAGGCAGCCTGAGCCCTGTGTGGTAACGATGTGGGAGTGTCTGTCTGTATTGCTGTAACAGAATACCAGGAACGGGGTCATTTATAAAGAAAAAAGGTTTATTTAGCTTATGGTTCTGCAGGCTGAGAAGTTCAAGGGCATGGCCCTGGCCTCTGGTGAGGGCTTTCCTTCTGCATCACAACATGGCAAGGAAGGTCAAAGGGAAAATGGACATGTGTGAACAGGGGTAAACCCAAGGGTACCCTCGTGTTTTAACAACCAACTCTCCAGGGAATGAATTCATTCCTGTGAGAACAAATCCAGTCTTTTTTTTTTTTTGGAAACAGAGTCTCACTGTTTTTGCCCAGACTGGAGTGCAATGGTGTGATCTTGGCTCACTGCAGCCTCCGCCTCCCACGTTACAGAAATTCTCCTGCCTCAGCCTCCCGAGTAGCTGAGGTTACAGGTGTCTGCCACCACGCCCAACTAATTTTTGTATTTTTAGTAGAGACAGGGTTTCAACATGTTGGCCAGGCTGGTCTTGAACTCCTGACCTCAGATGATCCGCCAGCCTCCGTCTCCCAAAGTGTTGGGATTACAGGCATGAGCCACCGCACCTGGCACAAATCCAGTCTTCTGAGAGTATGAATGTTAGACTACAAGGCACTGCCAAGTTAATCTTGTCTAGAAGGAACAGATGAGCAAACAGGGGCTCAGAGAGGTAAAATCACTTGCCTGGGTTTGCACAGCAGGCAGGTAGTATGGTTGGGGCTAGAATCCAAATTAATAGGATTGCTCCTAGACTCCTAAGAATGCCAAAATCCAAACCATCACTTCTGAAAACAGATGTCCTCACATGCCTGCAGACCTTTGGCTGGCTTCCTGGTAGAAGAAGCTGTTCAGACCCCTCTCTCTTTCTGGTTCCCTGCCGCTTCATGCTACTGGAGGGAAGCAACAAGCTGGTTTTTCCCCTCCCAGAATAGGAGGCATCCCCGAGCATGTTGGCTTGGATTTCCAGGCCAACTTTCTAAACACTACCTCATCCTAAGAGTAAATGGCGAACTATTTTCACACACTATTAAAATTTTAATTTGGAAAACTCCTGTCCTTGGAATGCAAAGTTCACCAGGCATTTTACATCCTGGATGCTGAGCTAGTTACTAGAATCTTCTTGCAGATCCTGCTTGTAAGTCCCACTTGTAGTATTGCAGCAAGGACTGGGGTGATTTGTACAGCATAGTGACTCTTACTATTTGAGTTCAAAATGTCAAAATGTCCTGCTTGTTTTTTTTTTTTTTTTTTTTGAGAAGGAGTCTTGCTCTGTTGGCCAGCAGGCTGGAGTGCAGTGGTGCGACCTCAGCTCACCACAACCTCTGCCTCCCAGTTCAAGTGATTCTTCTGCCTCAGCCTCCTGAATAGCTGGGATTACAGGTGTCCACCACCACACCTGGCTAATTTTTGTATTTTTAGTAGAGACGGGTTTTCACCATGTTGGCCAGGTTGACCAAACTCCTGACCTCAGGTGATCCACCCACCTTGGCCTCCCAAAGTGCCGGGATTACAGACGTGAGCCACCGTGCCTGGCCTCAAAATGTCCTGCTTGTTTTAAAATGTCCACTCAGTTAAGGTTTCTTCTTCCCTCTCCCTGCTCCCACTCCTTCAGAGAGCAGGACATTTGGATGCTGTAGTGGGAGGTGGAGGTGAAAAATTAAAGTTATTATGTCACCATCCATCAGATGGTCCTAAATCTCACCTCAGTTCTGCTGTCTCCAGCCCTGACCCTTACTCCATTTCTAACTTCCTGTTCTAGATCTCCAATCCATCTTTGATCCTTCCTTTTCCTAGTTCTCAGTCCATCCCTGACCCTACTCCATTCCTAACTCCCACCTCTACCTTACCTCATCTCTGAGCTTATCTTTCCCCATCCTGGAGGTCAGGGCGGAGGTGACCCTCAGGGAGGGAGGGAGGCATTTGTTTCTCACATTACTTGTTGTTGTTGTTTTTAGAGACAGATTCTTCTCTGTTGCCCAGGCTGGAATGCAGTAGCGTGATCATAACTCACTGCAGCCTCAAACTCCAGGGCTCAAGTGATCTTCCTGCCTCAGTCTCCTGAGAAGCTAGGACTAGAGGTGTGTGCCACTGTGCCTGGCTAATTTTTAAATTTGTTGTAGAGATGGGGTCTCACTGTGTTCACCAGGCTGGTCTTGGTCAACAAAGTGAGACCTTATCTCTTGGTGGTGCCTTGGAGCTCTGGTATTTATACTCTTGTAAGACTGGATTTGTTCTGGCAGGAGTGGATTAGTTCCCTGGGGAGCTGGTTGTTAAAAACCAGCCTCAAGAGATCCTCTGGGCATCCTCTGGCCTTGGCCTCCCCACGTGGTGGGATTACAGGTGTGAGCGAACTGTACCCAGCCTATCTGGTATTTTTTTTTTTAAACTGAAAGTTGATTGGTTTTTTAGGTGTTGCCAAAGGGCCCTCTGTCAAAAGCAGCCAAGTCAAAGCGGCAGTATCAGAGTTATGCTGAAGCCAGTATCGCTGCAGCCCTTTAACCTGTCAATAATAGTAATAATAATAAATAATCGTGTATTTATTGAGCCTCTGCCACATATTAAACCATGCTAGGTACATTCCCTAGTGCTAATTCATCAAATCCTCACAATAATCCTAAGAAATAGGTGTTTCAATTCTCATTTTATTGATGGGAAAGCAGAAACAAATATTTTAAGGAGTTTGCCCAAGGGCTAAATTATAGAATTACTAAGGGACAGAAGCTCATTTAGTCTGTGTCCTGAATGGGTGAAATGTTTGCTTCAAGGTCCCTAGATCTCTACCCTGTGGGCCTGCTTGAGGATTCAGGGTGGTCTGATGGTGGGCCCTGCAGTGCCCAAGGTCACAGAAAATTCACCTCCTTGACCCTGTAGGGTAGGCCAGCCCTCTCTAGGGCCATGCTAGAAATAAACCCAGGAACAGTTTTCAAATGGGCAGACTTTCCTGAGGAATGGAGGGGGGCAGAGATGAGGTTTCCAGGCTCAGGTAAACAACTGGTGCTGAATTACTCCCTGATCTTGCTGCATTTCAACCAATATTTAAGCACTGGGTAATATAATGTGGAGTCTACAAAAAGATCCGTCAGTTGGAAGCCCTTCAGAAGCCCACCACTTAGAAGAGACCCACAAAATGACTCTGCTGTAAGGTAGACAAGCAAAGTGCGAAGGGAAAGTGGGCAGGGAGGGGAGAACTGGGGGTGGGAAGGACACACAAAAGCATGTGGAATTCCAGGAGCTCTTGGCTGCACTTCCAGTAGAGATTTCCCACATTTTCAGAATAGTGTTGGTTGCAAGAATAGGTTCTTTTGCCCAGTGGGGGAAAAAATAGGATTATGATATAGAGTGTTTTTGCAAAGTTTGCAGAATTGAATTTTGTTATTACAAGAGGTAAAGAGTGTGGAGGTGCTTGGAGTCTTTGAAAGCCCTTTGCTGACGTAAGATGAGAGTTGGAGCCACAAGTGTGGGTGTGGGGAGGTGAGCAGAGGGTTAAGAACCGGGTCTTATTTATTGTCAAATCCCCACCACCTAGCAGGGGCTCAGGGAACTTTTGGGGAGAAACTAAATGAATGAGTAGAATCAAGGCTCTGAGGGTTTCAAGGAGCACAGGGAGAATACTGTCATATGTTGGTTGAGCAGCAATACCACCCATGAGTGGCCACTGGATTTGGCAAGAAGGAAGAAATTAGTCTCCATGAAAAAATAGCATCTGAGGAAGGATGGCTAAGAGCTGAGGGGAACGGGCAGAGGGGAGGAGCATGTATTTGATGAACTTTTCAGTAAACATTAAGGAATGAAGTTAGATCATTGCTAGGTGGCCCTTTGACGATTTAAAGGACTTGTCTTGAAGACCCTCAAAGGGAAAGGAGGCTGAGGAGTGTCGACGCTGAAGGTACCTGAGCACGAAGGAAGGTGCCCTGACTGGATCCCAGAAGAGACGGAGCCCATGGGAGCACACTTCAAGTGGAGGGTCCCCATTAGAGAGGAGAGAGATGTTTCCCTTAGAAACTAGAGATGTGCTAGGAAGCACCAATCCTGTTTTTCATATCTTTGCTGTATATATATATATATGTATATATATATTTTTAGATGGAGTGTTGCTCTGTTACCCAGGCTGGAGTGCAATGGCGCGATCTCAGTTCACTGTAACCTCCGCCTCCCAGGTTCAAGCAATTCTCCTTCCTCAGCCTCCCGAGTAGCTGGGATTACTGATACCCACCACAATGCCCAGCTAATTTTTGTACTTTTAGTAGAGACAGGGTTTCACTGTGTTGGCCAGGCTGGTCTCAAACTTCTGACCTCAAGTGACCTGCCTGCCTCGGCCTCCCAAAGTACTGGGATTATGGGCATGAGCCACCATGCTTGGCCACACTCTTGCTATGACCCTGTGTGTGCATGTCATGCTATGACTGTTCCATTTGCCCTGGGTGGGCCTTGGGCTTCCGTACAGTTTTTATTTTTTATTTATTTTTTGAGATGGAGTTTCGCTCTTGTTGCCCATGCTGGAGTGCAATGGCATGATTTCAGCTCACTGCAACCTCTGCCTTCCAGGTTCAAGTGATTCTGCTGCCTCAGCCTCCATAGTAGCTGGGACTACAGGCATGCGCCACCATACCTGGCTAATTTTGTATTTTTAGTAGAGATGGGGTTTCACCATGTTGGCCAGGCTGGTCTTGAACTCTTGACTTCAGTTGATCCACCCGCCTTGACCTCCCAAAGTGCTGGGATTATAGGCGTGAGCCTCTGTGCCCGGGCTTCCATGTGGTTTTAGAAGCCACAGATTTCCCCCTTTCTCAGTCACAGCCTGTATAGGCCAGTCCTATGGGAGACTGGGGCTGTGCCTTGTATTTAGGAGAGAGAGAGGGAGACAGAGACAGAGAAAGTGAGAGAGAGAGAGAGAGAGAGAGAGAGAGAGAGAGAGAGAGAGAGAGAGAGAGAGAGAGAGAGAGAGAGTGTGTTTGCATGTCCAGGGCTGTGGAACTCCCTCATTTTACACAGGAGGAAGCTGAAGCTCTGAGAGGAAAGTGACCACTGCTTTGTTTTTTCCTTCCATTGCTCGCTTGATGCCTAGCATGTGCAGATAGGGAACACATATCTCTTGAATAAATCAAGAAAACTGTTAGTTAGTGGCCGTGATATGGAATTCAGATATTCTGATTTCTTATCCCTGTCTTCCATGACACCTCCCAGTGTTCTGCCTATTTTATCCCAACATCCCTGGAAAGTAATTTCACTGGAGCAGTAAGAAGGAATCTCTTTATTAATGGAATGGTTTCACAGTAGAATCAGATTCAACTACCTTAAAGGGCTTCCTATGTGTCATACGCAACAGGGGCCCTGTCTCCTGCCCACGACATCCTCTACTTTCTGCCTCCTTATTGGAAAAACAACAAAACCTCAGAAACCGCCCCCAACTTGTCAGCCCCTTCCCCCAGTACTCTCTCAATTCCAATGAAAGAAGGCCTTGTGCTTAAATAATCACGTGAAAAGAGAAAAATCCCACCCTCATGTAAATGTGAAAGGGTACTGGCTTAGGCAGCTTTCAGCCTTTTCTGCATTAGAGATTTTGTGGATTGTTGTTGTTTTTGTTGTTGTTTGCTCTCGGTGGGGTGGTATCCAGTACTCCAGTGTTCACATAATGCCCTGACTTCGCTATCGCTTCTCCTAGGATAATTATAGGTTGGCATAATGTACCTATTGTTCTATTCCACAAAGATGCACTGTCACAGGATGATGGGGTGGGGCTGGCGGGAGGCACACAGTGTGGATCTGGAAGGGGGAATCTTTGTCTGCGTGTGTGTGAGTGTGTGCGTCCTGGACAGCAATGCTGCATCTTGAATTATTTTTCCTGTACCCTTCTTTGGATTCCTACCCATTCATCCCTTCTCTCCCGTCATTTGTTCCTTATTGTCCCCTTCACATTCTT
Source organism: Callithrix jacchus (assembly GCF_049354715.1). Taxonomy (NCBI): domain Eukaryota; kingdom Metazoa; phylum Chordata; class Mammalia; order Primates; family Cebidae; genus Callithrix; species Callithrix jacchus. The sequence goes on along the minus strand of NC_133509.1, from coordinate 107,717,767 downwards.
GTTTCTTGGTCTCTCTGCACCCTTCCCTTCTGGGGTTATCACTGTGACTGGGCATGGTGGCTTCAACCATAGATGCTGAGCTAGGGTGCTGGAGGAAGCGCTTAAAACCCTTTCAGTGAAGTTATTTGACTGTGTATGACAGGCTCAAGGGCTCGCCACATTGCCAATGACAGTACCGGTCACCCAGGCCCATCCCTTTCACTGGACGTGTTTGTGTTTCTTATTTGAGTTGTTCAGAGCCTTTTGCACTACAAAGCTCTTGACACTTTCTGGGACATATCAGAGAATGTAGGTATTCATTCATTCATTCATTCATTCATTCATTCATTCACTTTTCATAAGCTCATCAGAGGCTCACTCTAAGGCTAGGTCCTGGACTAAGTGGACTAGTACACAGGAAAGAGGAAAACAAAAGACACCATTCCTACCCTTGTGGACCTTCCACTCCAGCTGCCCGCCTATGCAGGTCAAAGATCGGCAGGTACTGTCTGGTCCATGTGACCTCTGTGGGATCCATGCTGGGCTTGTCTCTTGCATCTAGAAATCAGAACTAGATTTTCATGGCCCATTGCCAGCCTTCACCAGGCAACAACCTCTTTTTTTGTAGTGAGATTTCCCTGGGAGGTTTTTGTGGTAATATCTGTTTCTCGTGTCTCCTCTCCAGACCCTTCTGCATTGGGGCTGGTAGTCCTGCTTAGACCACAGCTGTAGGCAGCTGTTTTGACTAAGAACTGTTGGTGTCTGAATGGGATGACTACCTACGTGCCTATTGGCCTTGGAAGCCAGGGCCTTCACACCTCACCCTGAGAGAGGGGCAGTGGCAGATTTCACTGAAGCCAGAGGACAGAAAGGCCACTGGGATGAGATTCTATGAGTACAAACTTAGGAAGAGAGGAGGACTTTTCTATCCGTGGAAGGAGCCTGCGTCAGTTGCGCTGTCTGGGAAGGCACATGTTATACTAAAATATGATTTGTTCTCCATCTGACACTTGCATTTCACTGGGAGTCCTGTATTTTACCTGTCAACATGACAGGGGGTGGATAGGTGGAGACGTGGGCACAGGTAGAGAGGTGGGCAGTGGGGCAGGGGCTCTGTACCCCCATGGGGGTGATGATGGCAGGATGTGGTCATTGGAGTGCTGAGGTCCTGAAGGGTGGTGTGAGAGCTGCCCAGGTCCAGGCTATCATGTCAAGACAGGCTAGAAGGGAGATCAAAGATCTCTGCCATTTGCAGTCTTTGGAGAATTCACTGTGAGGAATAGCACTCACATGAGCTAAGGGAAAAGAACAGTCTTTATAGCCTTGCTCCTCATCTAGTTTGTATCTGAAAATATACAAATGTATTCCCTTTGTATATATTTTAAAAAGAATCCAAATTCTTTTCTCTTGGTAAGTTAAAACAAACATTTCCAGGGCTGGAAATCCGTGTACTTAGGAACTGTCAAAAATGTGTCAGGTCTGGGCTGTTGGGGGCATGTGGCTCGAGGTGTGTGCTGACAAGAGGGGGTGGGGGCTCAGAAGCTTTGCTCCCACTCCCAGGAGCTAATTCTGAGCTTTGATATCTATGTGACTCTCAAGAGCATGCATGTGGGACCCAGCAGGTCCTTGGAGAGTAGCCAGTCTGAGAGATGGGGACTCACAGCACTTAGGAGCTGTGAGGGGTTCACTCTCGACAGATGAGCAAACTGGAACCTGGAATACTTCATGATGCACTTCAGGGCCCCAAAGCAACAGACCAGGGCAAGAACTCGGGTCTCCTGACTCCAGGTTGTGTACAGTTCACTGTGACTCTGCACTCAGTGGTCCTGTGGCCTCTCTCAAATATAAGCATGTTGAGGGCAGAAACCAGGAGTCCGGTTTGCCTCGTGGTGTTCAGGTGATGGGGGGTAGGGGGCGCTGTGACAGCCCTGTGCACCCAGCTGTCCCTGCGTGAACATCTGCCTGCTCACGTCACTCACAGGCTGCCACTTGTTGGTGCCACTCTCTTTGCTTCTCAGCAGGAATTTGTTTTCCATGGCTCATCCCATGCCTGTGTTTTCTTGGCTCTGAGTCACCCTGAAGGTGAATGCCTGGCAGGGGCAGTGTCAATCCCTAAGGATAAGTCCCTAAGAATCTAGTTCTTCCTAGCTCTTGGAAACCACGATTCTTTGATGTCCTTGGGGTGTTTGTGTGTGAAACTCTGTTTTCTCCTACTGTCCTGTACCTTCAGTCCATGGCTGTAAGAGACATGAGATGACAGGTCCTCCTGTGTTGTGTCTTGTGCCTTGTGTTCAGGGCGGCATATCCAAGCATGCATGGGCCTTGTCCAGGCACCATTTAGTATGGGACTGTTTTCCTGATCTGTCCCCACTGGACGTCCACGTCCTGTGCAAAGTGAGAGCCGAACCCACCCAGCTACAGTGTCACTCCTTGGCAATCCCTGGAAGAATTCTTCCACTCAGACCTTTACGATGACTTCACAAAGACAAACAAGGAGAAATGTGATTCATAGGGGTGTGAACGATATGTAGCTTTCTAGGCAATTGCCTGAATTGTGAGCATATAAACCATGGTGAAGAATTCAAAGTGTGGTTCTGTGTGAATCATCAGTTACCTCCTTGAGGTCATGGTAATGTCTTCAGCCAGGTAACTGAGGGACAGGCCTTGTCCTGGATCTGACTCTGGTCTCTATTGCTGCTATGTTTTATGTTTTCTCAGTTCTTTGAGTCACTTACTGTCCCTCACCAGCCATCCTTGAGTCCTCACATCCATGTTTCAGGACCAGAGCCTCATGGATGCATTTGTGGATACTGGCCTGCAATTCTTCCATGTCCAGACACCAAAACCCAGTGCCTGCAACCTCTACAGCTTCTTCTGTTTCTGTGGCTGCTGCCCAGATTCAAGTAGATGCTGGGGATTGAGTGAGGCTGCCTTTTAGGGCCAGCTTTTCACAGCTACCTGTGAATGCCAGGCCTGGCTTTTCTTTGTGCTCCACTATTGGTGAGGTGGTGTTAACCACTGTGGCTTGAGAAGGAGGAGAGCAACTATGGGGTGAGTACTACCCAGAGTCATCTCCCATTATTCCAGACACCCAAACCATGCAGAAGTACGTCTATGGTTATCTCCTTTCCTATATTATCAAATGGTTCCCTGACTGCAGTGGCCTGCAGTTTTAATTCTTTAGTTGTATCATGCCTATTTGTGTGTAGGTTCAACTTGTAACTACATAACCGCTTGCTTGTCTGCCCATCCATCCATGCATCCATCCATACTTGCACCATCCATCCATCCATGCGTCCATGCATCCATGCATCCATGCATGCATGCATGCATGCATCCATCCATCCATCCATGCATCCATGCATCCATCCATGCATCCATGCATTCATGCATCCATCCATCCATCCATTCATGCATCTCCCCATGCATCCATCTATCTGTGCATCCATCCATCCCTCCATCCATGCATCAATCCATGCATTCATCTATCCATCCATCCATCCCTCCATCCACCCATCCCTCCATCCACCCACCCATGTATCCACCCATGCATCCATCCATGCATGTGTCCATCCCTGCATCCATCCATCCATCCAATAAGGGATGGTAAACTTATATATTTAAAGGGACCAGGCAGGTAAAGTAAATGAGAAAATGGGCTTGGCAAAGACAATAGGGAATGGTGGGGACCATGGTGAACTGCAGAGGGCAGTTCACTGTGCTGCCATCTATAGCATTCCCTGTCTAGAATTTTCTCTCAGGTTTGATGTATGGCATCTGACAAGCCACAGTGAACCATCCTTATTTCAAAAGCATTTGAGTTCAAGCAGCCTACAGATATTTGGATGGGGCCCTTGGGGTCTTCCTCAGCCTTATTAGAGTCTGTTGGTAACATCAAATGATGGGGTGTGCATAAGGCAGGGCTTTTTAAGGTTGCAAATGGCAAGAAGCTCAACTCACAGTGCTTAAGCACACAGAGGAATGTGTGGGTTCATCTAACTAAAAGCTTATGAGTGCATCTGCTCTTTTGTGACTCGGTCTAGGGGCTCAGCAAGGTCCTCCTGACTCCCTCCATCTCTCCTTCATCTCTCAACTCCATTTTCTTTACATTGGCATCCTTTGCAGACAGGCCTGCTTGATGGGTGGCTCCCAGCAGCTTCAGGTATATATTGTTATCTGCTTTTCCATACTAAGAGAAAGAAAGTGCCTTTTCCCCCAGAAGTTCCAGGATTTACTCTAATTTGCCTGACTCAGACCACATATTCGCCCTTGAACTGATCACTCTTGAACTGATCACTAAGGGATGTGGTTCTCTCTCTCTCTTTCCCTCTCATATGTGTGTGTGTGTGTGTGTGTGTGTGTATGAATGAATGATCTTGCTCTATTGCCCAGGCTGGAGTGCAGTGGTGCAATAGTGCCTCACTGCAGCCTTGACCTCCTGGGCTCAAGCGATCCTTTATCTCAGCCTCTAGAGTAGCTGGGACTACAGGCTTGCATCACCATGCTTGACCAATTTTTGTAGAGACAAGTTCTTACTATGTTGCTCAGGTTGGTCTTGAACTCCTGGCCTCAAACGATCCTCCTTCCCCAACCTCCCAAAGTGCTGGGATTACAGGTGTGAGCCCCCATGGCCAGCTAGAACATGGGTGGGTTTCGCCTAGTCACAAACCTGTCTCTGAAGTTGGAGGGTGAAGTGGGGTTGATTTTACACAACTGATGGTGAGGGAGAGGTAGAAAATGAGGTACTGTTACTAGAAGGAGGTAGAGTGGTATCTGGGCAGGCAGACAACCTATGTCCATTACAGGGAGGATGGGTTGATGGAAGGACAGAGCTCTCAAAATTGCACTGTCAAGGAAGACCCAGAGCCCTGAGCAGGACCAGTGCTGCCCATCCATTCAGTGCCACCCACCCATCCATGCATGGTTTGGGTTGCCATCCTGATAGCTTCTGTCCAGCCCCATCACCTACAGGATGGGGAGAGCACACTGCCTCGGGACAAGGCTGCCTTTTACTGCCTCCTGCATACTCGTGAAACCCTTGGGTGTGAGGACACCTGATGCTTTCTCCAGAACCGTGACTTCCAAAGGTTTTGGGAGTTTTAGGAGAGGGCAGGAACCCAAGCAGGCCCTTATATGCCTGGAGCACCCTGTGAACTTCCAACCTAGTTCTGCCATTGTGGAAGGAGTTGCCAAGCTGAAGGATTTCCATTTAGCATTGCCAGACCTGGGCTCGGAGCTCAGTGACACTGATCTCATGACTTGGCCCAAGGCAGGAACGGAGGCCATGGAAGACCCATATTTGGATTTTGTAGCCTCTGACTTCCCACACTGGGCAGAAGTCTCTGGAAAGGGAAAGGGATCCAGCTGCGTCCTCAGCAGCTGGCAGCCCCTGCTGCAGCCAAGTAGGGACCCAGAGTTCTCCACAGGAACTCGGGTGCTAGAGGCTAAATCTTGCAGGTATCAGGTCTGACCTTGGTCATGTAATCCTCAGTGCCAGCAATATTAGCTCTCTTTGGATTGAGCAATAGTTTTCTCCACTATCAAGGATAATTTTAGCTGTTTCCTATCTTGGATTCATACATGTATGTATGATGTATGTTGAAAATGTGGTTACTGGGATGCATGCAGAATATTAAAAGGAAGATAGCAAAAGGATAAATGGGGTCCTTAAGAGGATATATTATAAAAACACTAGAAACCATCAAAAAGTAAAACTCTGCTTATAGAGGAAGTAGAATTTTTTTTTGAGACAGAGTCTAGCTCTGTCTTCCCAGGCTGGAGTGCAGTCACTACAACCTCCGCCTCCTGGCTTCAGGAGATTCTCCTGTCTCAGCCTCCAGAGTGGCTGGGACTACAGGCACCCACCACCATGGGTGGCTACTTTTGTATTTTTAGCAGAGACAGGGTTTCACCATATTAGCCAGGCTGATCTCGAACTCCCAACCTCAGGTGATCCGCCTGCCTCAGCCTTCCAAAGTGTTGGGATTATAGGCACGAGCCACTGTGCCTGGCTAGAAGTAGAATCATTGATGGTAAAAAGTGCTCAGAGCCTTCCCATACTATCTTATTTGCTACAACAATCCTGTGAGGATGACAGGGAAAGGTAATTTTTTTTAACGTCTATTTTATAGATGTAGAAATGGTAATTAAGGGAATTAGCAAGGTCTCCCAGTTACTGGGAGAGTTGAATCTAGAACCCAGACCTCTAAGCAAACAGTCTAGTTTTCAATCACTGCATCCTACATTATATGTTTGTGTGAAATTTTCTTTTCTGTTTGTCTAAACTTGGTGAAAAAGAACATTGGCTAGGAAGAAAAAAAGAAAATGGATTTTAAAATTCGGTAACTGGTTACCCTAGTTAAAAATATTCCTTAAGCTGAAGTATCACGATGGAATTATGCAATCTTACAGGATTTCAGTTTTCCAGCATCTGTCATTTATTTATTCACACTTTTATTGATTTATCAGTTTAATACTTTATTCATGAAGCATTTACAGTGTAACTGTTATATGCCAGGACTTTTATTGACTGTTGAGGATATAAAGAGGAAAGAGACATTGACTCCTGCCTGTATCTGTTAGTTTTGCTGTTTACCAAAACACATCAAGCTGTAAAGCTTAATGGCTTCAAATAGCAACCATTTGTTTTGCTTACTATTCCGTGGGTTGGCAATTCGATTTAGGCTCAACCAGCTGGTTCTTCTGATCTGGGGTTGGTTACCCTAAGTGTCTGCAGTCAGCTTGTCCTAGATAAATAGCTTCATCTAGGCCAGCTTGTTTCTATTCCATGTCTGCTCATTCTCCAGCAGGTTAGCTCAAGTGTATTCATGTGCCAAGCAACTAGGCAGGGTTCTGGGAGAGCAGAGGGGAAGCTTGCAAGGCCTCTTGAGGTCTGAGCTCGGAACCAGTGTAATCTAACTTCCACTGTGTTCTATTGGCCAAAGCAGGTCAATGAATGTATCCTAGTAGACCCCACAGCCGCGGGAAGGCAGCTTTACTTAGTCTTCTTTCCAGGTGTGATGCTTTGTCCTGTACCCTTACAGGTTTGGCTTTTCTTGTCACTTCTTCGTGCCTTGCCTTACCCTATTGGAAAGACTTGGCCTTTTTCCTTCCTCCTTTTCTCTAAGCCTCCCTACCGTTTGGAGTCTACCTTTATAAAATCTCTTGTGGTGATTCCAGACTCAACTAACTTCTCAGTTCTTTTAGTTGGCAATGATACCTGTAGCTTGCATTTACCACTCGCAGGGTATTTGAGTATGGAGTTGGAGATAAAAAAACTATTCCTGCCCCCAAGAGATCTACTTTTTTAGGAAAATAGGAATAATAAACAGCACCTCATAGAGTTGTTATTAGCATTAAATGAATTAATGCAATACAATGTTTAGTGTAGCATCTGAGAGGTAGTACATGCTCTAAAAATCCACATGCCAAGGGTTTTACATATTTAACCCACGCAGTAGTCTTAAGGGGCAGATTTTCCTGTCTCCATTTATTTATTTATTTAGCTATAAATAAATCTCACTCTGTCGCCCAGGCTGGAGTGCAATGGTGTGGATCTTGGCTCACTGTGACCTCCACCTCCTGGGCTTAAGCGATCCTCTCACCTCAGCCTCCTGAGTAGCTGGAACTACAGGCACATGCCACCATGTCTGGCTAATTTTTTGTATTTTTGGTAAAGATGGGGTTCTGCTATGTTGCCCAGGCTGGTCTTGAACTCCTGAGCTGAAGTGTCTCAGCCTCCTGGGATTACAGGCATGAGCCACGGCACCTGGCCTCTGTCTCTTTTTATAGATAGGGAAAGGGATGCTGAGATAAATTATGTAATTTCCTAAAGTCACCCAGCTGATTAGCGGATCAAATTCAAGTCTAATGCATTCTAATATGGACCATATATATATTTATATATTTGAACTTCACCCGAGAGATTTCAATGATGGAATCAAATGGTTCATGTAGATAAAGTTCTTGTTCCTTTGGTCTTTGCCTCAGTTTGCACATGTGCAGAATTAGAAGGCAGAAAGATTTGTGATAGAAATAGTTGACTATAAGCTGTAGCTCAAATTTATCACAACACAATTAAAAATAAAGTACAATTGTTTATAAGAGAAAGACATACAGGGAAATAGAGCTCGGGTTTGTGGAAGAGAGGAGTGTGTGGGCCTCACCTTTTCTTCTTTCTGCAGAAAGTAAACTGAGATCCATGATTCTGGACGATGTCCTGACAGGGAAATTTGGATCATATCTCTAGATCTTTGGGTGTCTCTGCTGGGGCTCCTGACCTCAGCATGAAAGGGTTAGTCTGCATTGACCAAACAGCCCCTCTGGGTCCTGGGACTTGACAGGGCCTGGTAGTATTTGCTGATAGCCAAGTAGTTCACATCAAGCTGGTTTATTTAGTGACTGGGTCTGATAAAACCAAAGTAACAGAGTAACAGTACTGAGCAATTTCTTAGTTGCCATTTACTAAGAATTCACCTTGTGCCAGGCATGGTGTGAAAGATTCTGTGTGCATTTTATTCTTTATTCTTTTTTTTGAAATGGAGTCTTGTTCTGTCACCCAGGCTGGAGTGCATTGGCATGATCTCGGCCCGCTGCAACCTCTGCCTCCTGGGTCCCCGTTCAAGCAATTCTTCTGCCTCAGCCTCCCGAGTAGCTGGGATTACAGGCATGCGCCGCCATGCCCAGCTAATTTTTGTATTTTTAGTAGAGACAGGGTTTTACCATGTTGGCCAGGCTGGTCTTGAACTCCTGACCTCGTGATCCACCCACCTCGGTCTCCCAAAGTGCCGGGATTACAGGTGTGAGCCACCGCGCCTGGCCTGTTCTTTATTCTTTAGGATACATGAACCCTACAATGTTAGTGCTTCCAGTTGGGAAAATAGAAGTTCACACAGAGGAGCTTCTGGTTTTGAATAGCTTCAGCTGGGACTGATGGTGAAGCTTAGATTTGAACCCAGAGCTATGTGGCTCCAAATCCCTTGCTCTTGGGCATCATATGCTTTATACTTTAATTTTTTCTTTTTTTTTGTTAAAAAGAGGCGCTTGAGTATTCCTGGGCTTAGGACATAACTGCGTTTCTCCCAGTTCCTCGCCATTGCTTCCACAGTATCCAAGTGTACCTTGCAGCAGCAGCAGAACCCACCTTTGGTAGATGCCCCCAAAGATGTCCACATCCTAATCCTTGGAACCTATAAATAGGTTACCTTACGTGGTACAAGGGATTTTGCAGGTGTGATTAAGTTAAGGGCTTTGAGATGGGGAGATTATCCTGGCTTATGTGGGTGAGTCCAGTATAATCACAAGGGTCCTTGTAAGAGGGAGACAGGAGGGTCAGAGCCAGAGCCGGAGATGTGATGATGGAAGTGGAGGTAGAAGTGACACATGGGAGGAAGGAGCTGCAACCATGAAGTGTGAGCAGCTGCTGGGAACTGGAAAAGCCAAGGGAGCAGCTGCTCCCTTAGAGCTTCCAAAAGGAATACAGCCCTGCCAATGCCTGGATTTGTAGCCTTAGGACTCGTTTTAGATTTCTGACTTCTAGAAACATAAAATCATAAATTTGTGTTTTCATAAGCTACAAAGTTTTTTTTTTGAGACAGAATCTTGGGTCTTACACTGTCGCCCAGGCTGGAGTGCACTGGCACGATCTCAGCTCACTGCAACCTCTGCCTCCTGGGTTCAAGTGATTCTCCTGGCTCAGCATCAAGAGTAGCTGGGATTACAAGCACCTGCCACAATGCCCAGCTAATTTTGTATATTTTTAGTAGAGATGGGGTTTCACCATGTTGGGCAGGCTGGTCTCAAACTCCTGACCTCGTGATTCGCCCACCTTGGCCCCCTACAGTGCTGGGATTACAGGCGTGAGCCACCGCACCCGGCCAAGCCATGAAGTTTGTAGTAATTTGTCTCTGCAGCAATAGAAAACCAACACAACACTTTTCTACTTTTCCTATGGATATCCCAAAGTTCAAACCTGCTAAGGCTCCTCCTTCCTTGTGACCCAGTGCCCTTTAAACAAAGGTGATGGATGCCTTCGACCCACTTCTGGGAGGATCTGTGCTGTGAGATAGGTTTCTGCTGCTGGGGATGGTTTTTCGTGGAATCATCCACACACTGTTGGCTGTGCTTCTGACTACTGATTCTACTGCCTCTACTGCCTAGAAGCTGACTGGTGAGATGGTGGTGGTGGGGCAACCTGTAGCAATGGCATTGAGCTATTTTATTTTTTAATGCATTCTGCTTCGGCTCATCTGTGTGGACAGAGAGGCCCCTGGAGTGGATAATAGTGTCTGGGAGTTAACCCATGAACTGCCTTTTTCTGCCACTGGTGGCAGTGAGTGGAAGATAGGACTCCGCATCGTCATAATAACCGCTAATATTTACTGATCACTTATAGCAAGGCTGTCTCATTTGTTCTCGTCAGTGAGTCCATGAGAAGGGTCCTATTATCATACCCATTTTGCGGATGAGAATAGTGAAGCTTGCAGAGTTCGACAACTCCGACAGCAAGTAAGCAAGGAGCTGGAACTTGAACCTGGAGTCCTAATGCCAGTGCCCCAGCCTTTCATGGAAGAGTTTTGCTGCCTCCCACTTGGGGCAGCATGGCATGGAATGGGCAGCATGGCATGGAATGGGCACTCCTTGGATGTTTCCTGACTGAATGAATGTTCATGTTTACTGGCCATTTGGATAGGCCAGGAGCAGCTTCATGAACCCCCATCCAGAGGCAGCAGGGTGGACTGGAGGGTGGCCAGAGAAACCCAGCTGGCCAGTGAGGCCTTTTCTCCTGCAGGTGCAAGAATCATATGGAGCAGGCTGTGTACTTGTTATTAGGCTGCCACATCTGGACTGCTGGGCAGGTCCAATGAAATTCTTGTTGAATTTGCTAGCATCCTCTATGCGAGGGAGCTGCAGGCAAGCGAGAGGTGGGGATGGAGATCTGTCAATGTCTCCCTCTCCCCTGGGGCTTCCCCACCCCATCTTTGGATGCACTACATGGCCCAGCTGGTGATTCAGGATGGATGTTGGATGCCGGCTTGTTAATTTCCTTTCTTCCTTCCTGGATATGGAAGAGAGATGGAGGTAGAGCGTGGGGATGGAGATAAACATAGCATGAAGCTGCAGGGTGAGCCCATATGGCCTTTGCCTGCCTGAAGATTACCAGTGTCCTTAACAGACTGGCAGCTTGTGTGGATGTTTTCTGCCTTTTACTTTCTTTTATGTCTTGCTTCTGTGAGAAAGAGGAGAATTTACCACTAGTGAGCCTCGTGCTGTACGATGAGGAGAAAGCAAGTGACCTCAGCCGTCTCTCCCCTCCCTCTGTCCCCAGGAATGTCTTGTCAGCTTGAGTGGTCTCCAGCCAGCCAGTCCGCATGGGGCAATGCTGCCTTGTTAAATGGCCTCATGACTGCGGTGCGATGCTTTCGGTTTCTTTTCTCCCCACATCTCCCTCAAATTATTACTTCATTTGCAGTGGTGATCAGAACAAGGCAGTTCTATTGATTTCTCTCCTTTCATTCTGAGTTTCTCCATAAACTAATGGGACCTAATCATGTTTGCAACCCCATCTTCAGGAGGAATTGAACTTTCAGTGTTTAAAGGGAGGGACAGAGAATGATTTTGGAGTGAGAGCATTCAAATTCTATTTGTGCAGAGATTTTAAGATAACACCCAGTTCTGTGTTTCAGCGGTGGTTTTTTTTTCTTTTACTGTTTTGAAGAACTGGTCTCAGTTCTGGATATTTTCCTTGCAGTCTATAAAATGTTATGGGAGCCACTCCCCTGGAGAAGTAGCATCAGCAATCTAAGATTTGGAGGGGTTGAGGGAGAGAGGTTCAGGTCAGCTCTGGAGATTTGGGCCACACTGGGTCACTGGAAGTGGCCTCTGCTCACTGTACCTGGTTCTGTCAGGACACAGTGGGACTTTGCAGGGAGGGGTGGAATGGTCTGTAGGAGCAGGCGCTGCTGCTGCTGCGGGTCCTTGGAGTGCTTTGTTACCCTGGGGAGTGAGAGCTGGCCAGCAGTCACGTGGACCAAGGTTGGGAGGCTGTGCTGAGCTGGGTTCTCCAGGAGTCCATGGTGTGGACTATTTTGGGCTCTGTGGGGGCAGCACTGTGGGGTGTGTGTGCAAGAGAGTATGTTTGCCACCAAGAATCGCTCCCAACACTAGAAATGCGGGTTTCTTTTTCTTTTCTCTCTCTCTCTTTTTTTTTTGGCCATTGGTTCCTAAAACATAAAAAGCCAAAGCCTTTGGATCTTGAGTGGCATTCACAGGGGATGTGTCTTTTCCCTGCAGAAGGAACTTTGGGAAGTACAGTGGGCTCCAGGCCCAGTGGCAGGAGGCCTTCCCCCTCTTTGTGTCACCCTGTCCCTCCCCTCCCCTTCATTTTCCTCGTGACAGTCCTGGGCATGACTTGGAGGGGTCTGTGCTTGCAGGCATGTTTTGTTAAAATGCTGGTGTATGCCCAAGGACCAGTGATGACTCCCAGCTGGCTCTGCAGGAAGGAGCAGTGGGTCAGGGGTGGGGCTGGGGGGCATGTTCCAGCTCCCTGGCTGCTCAGCATTCTCTGTGGCCAAACTGCTGTGCCCCTTGAACAAAGTGACTCTAGGCAGCATGAAGCCTTCTGTGCCCTTTATCCTAACTCTCACGCTGCTCTACGTGATCTCCTCCCAGCCATGGGTCGCTGGCATCTCTGAGCTGCCTGCCTGGTTTAGGTTCGAGTCTGTGGTCCGTCTGTCATTCGAAGGGATCGGTCATGAGGTGTGTACTGGTGGGAAATTAAGGCTTTATAGATTTGGGCTGACCTGGTCTCTTATTCAAGTTTTGCCCCTTAGTAGTTTTGAGGTTTTGGTTAAACTCCGTAACTTATGTGACTGTTTTTCTCATCTTTAACATAAGAGTGAATGTATGCAAATGCAACCCAGACCCTGCCACATTGTAGTTGCTCACAAATGATATTGTGATTCTGAAGCTGTGATGGTGGCTTTGTGTGAGGTACCAGGACATCATCTGAGGGGTCCTCCAACACCCTGCCCTGGAGGAACCTTTCAGCACAGGGGACCCCTGCATTGGACCCGATGCTCTCTGCTTTCTCCTAGTCTTGGTCAGACAGCTGGCTGTGGGCTTGCTGGGCTCCCTGGGGCACTGCTCTCCCTGGTGGAGCTACCAGGGCAAACCCTCAAGCCAGCAAATCAACGTTTATTTATAGGTCTTGGAGAGAGAGAACGAACCCCAGCAGCAAAGAAGGGCCTAGCGAGGCAGCTGGAGTGATGAGGGGACAGCGGCAGTGGTGGGGGAGCTGGGGGAGGGGCAGAGGCCATGTGGCACTGGTATGTCCGAGAGTCAGGGTTCCAGAAAAGCAGCGGCTTCACAAGAAGTAAACCCAGGGGTGTTTAATACCATGTCTAGTTTCAAAAGTGTGGGCAGGGACTCACATGAGGGGCTAGTGCAGCAGTCTGGGGCTAGGTTCGCAGAGTGGGGAAGGTCACTGGATTGCAGAAGTAGCTGTATGAAGGGGGCTGGCCCACGGGAGCTGTGACCTTCAGTGGGCAGATGCAGACACTCCATAGTGACCTGGCAGGAAGGGGCTGGGAGAGGAAATCCCCTGTCTCTCTCTTCCCTCTCTGGATACCTGCCATTGACCCAGACCATCAGAAGCAGAGGGAAGTGGGCAAGCAGTTGATCTCACTGGACAGACTCCTGCAGCACCCAGCGGGGAAAAGAATGGTAGAGAGAGCATCTGGAGGGGCCGATGGAGGAGAGCCAGCACACAGGGGCCAGAGAAGGAGGCAGTGGGGCTCTCAGAGGGGAGAAGTAAGGCTGGGGTTGTTTTAGAAGTTCAGGGGTAAAGAGAGTCACTTTGCTAAGGGGACCCAGCCAGGGGCAATGAGGAAGCATGCTTAATGTCATGGGCTCAGGGGGATTGATATAATGTGGGTTAAGTCTTACCCTATTTCTGTATGGTCTTGGGCAATCTAGGTAACCTCTGAGGCTCAGTTTCCTCATCTGTAACATGGGAATGATAAAGACAATATTCTCTCCCTCATGGTGGGGTACAGTGAAATCCTAACCTACTCAGCAAGGTGCCTGGACACTGTAAAGCCTCAATAAAAGACAGAAAGACGGGTTTGCATAAAGTGTCCAATTAAGTACCCAACATGTACTATGGAAGGCTCAGTGGGGACATCAGAGAAATCATTTATCCAGCTAATATTTATAGAGTGCTTACTATATGCCAGGTACCAGCTTTAGGTACTGGCGACACAGGGGTGAACAAACTAGACTGATCTTTCTCCCAGGAAGCTTTTATATCTAGTGAGAAAAGCAGGTAGTAAATAAACATATACATTAATTAATTATATATATATTTATTATTATTTTTTAAGAGATGGGGTCTTACTTTGTTGACCAGGCTGGTCTTGAGCTCCTGGTCTCAAGCCATTTTGCCATCTCGGCCTCCCAAAGTGCTAGGATTATAGGCATGAGCCACCGTGCCTGGCCATTTAATTAATTTTAAATAGGGATAAGCTCTTACTATGTTGCCCAGGCTGGTCTTGAACTCCTGGGCTCAAGCGATCCTCCCATCTTGGCCTCCCAAAGTCCTGGGATTACAGGCATGGGATCCTTGCACCTAGCCCATACAATAATTTTTGATAGTTGGCATCATGCCAGAGTGATGGGAAAGGAATGAGTGCTGGAGCTAAGGAGTTTGGGGGAGGCCCCCTGAGGAGGAAGCAGTGAGTGGAGTCCTGAGGAAGAGATCACCAGCCCAGCTCGGGGCTCATGCCTGTAATCCCAGCACTTTGGGAGGCTGAGGCAGGTGGATCACTTGAGTTGAGGAGTTTGAGACCAGCTTAGGCAAAAAAGTGAGACACGATCTCTCCTGAAACAAACAAACCAAAATAGCTAGGAGTGGTGGCACATGCCTGTAGTTCCAGCTACTGGGGTTGCTAAGGTAGGTGAATTGCTTGAACCCTGCAGGTCAAGGCTGCAGTGAGCCATGTCACTGCACTCCAGCCTGAGAGACAGAGTGAGACCATGTCTCAAAAAAATTTAATTTTTTTAGAAAAGGATGATGTAAATAAATGGATGGATATAACACAAAATGTCCTAATGGATCAGCAGACCTTTACTGTAGAGGTAGCATGGGTGGAGGGGTTAAGGACCCAGACTCTGAAACAAGACTACCTGGTTCAAGTCCTGACTTGGCCACTGACAAAGTGACTTGGCCTGGGAATTAAGCTCTCTCAGCTCCCAGGTCCTCAGCTGTACAATGAGGGGCAGTAGCAGCATCTCTCTCATAGCGCTGTTGTGGAGATGAAATGCGATTCCTGTTTCTAAGCAGGGAGGGCAGAGGCCCGGCCAAGTGCTGTTATGGTGGCTCAGGCTCTGCAGTCCTGATCCTGTACTGATCCAGTACCCACGTTTCCCAGGAGCTCACAACTGGGATGGCAACATGCCTTTAAAGAAATCACGCAACCCAAAGCAACAACCGGATGGTTTTCAAATAAGTAGCCAGGCCATTGTTGGAGGGAGGCCTCACTGGAGGGCCGGAGTGGGGATGGGAAGGCTTTGAGGAGGGATGTGAAGACCAGAAGATAAAGTTAATCCTAACCAGATCTGAGGGCATTAGGTGAAGACAAAAATCACCTGTCAGTCTGCCCCAAAGCATTGCTTGGCCCTCCCCACACTGTTTGGCAACAGCCTGTACTTCCCCAGCTGTGGCCTCAACTTTGGGACTTATCTACCAATTAGGGACAACCCACCATCCCCTTTGTCAGCTACGGAACCTTTCCATCTGTTAAAAGTTGTCGTGATCCTTCCACCTCCACCTCCTCCAAGGCTGAAGAGGCAAAGAAAGGTTAGAATTCAGAGGTCAGAAGTCAGGAGCCAGGGCGAGGGAGGGCAGTGTGGATGGAACTGACTAGAACCCTGTGTGTCTGGTGACTGGCAGATTCTTCTGTTAAGATAAGTGGAACCCTCTGCAAGGTAATTATTAGAGAGCATAAATTCCCCAGATAACCTGTCCTCCTAAGAGATATTGATGGCTGTGGGGCATGTGCCGGAGGCGCTCTCCCTCCACCCGCAGTGACTCCGCGGCCCCACTCCTCCTCCTCCTCCTCCTGTTCCCCTCCTTCTTTGTTGCTTCTTCCTCTGATCAGCTGCCCTGCCCGGCCCTCCTCCCCACAGACCACAGCCTCTGCTTGCATGAGCTCTTCTGAATCTTTCTCAGTGCTCACCTCCTGCTCATGTAATGAGGTCCAGGACACAGTGTGGTCCTCCTGCATCCTGTGGTCCAGCAGGATTGGCGGCAGAGATGCAGCTGCCATGGGGAGGAGGAGTTTTCCAAGAACAGAAGGAAGGCTTGAGCTTTGCCTGGTCCAGGTCCCCAGAATGAACATGGGCCAAGCGCATGCCCGTCAGGGTCAGGCACTGTGAAGGGCCAGGGTCATACCTTGTCCCAGGGATCAGGTGCTTAGCATGGCCAGGCAGGTAGTAGGCACCTGCTGGCAGGTTTCCTTTCTCTTACAGTACTCTCCGAAGCCCTCTCTTCTCTCCAGAGCCTGTGGACCTCCTGTGGGGGAGGGGCTTACATTTTGGCAAATATTCTTTAAATGTTTGAAGACGTGAGGGCTGTGTGCCTGGCAAATGGAGAAGCCGGGCCACCTGAGCAGGCCAGTTCTGGCCCCAGACCTGCACCCCACCTCTTCACCAAACGGAACCTGTCTTCCTTAGAAGCCCATGTATCGCCATCACTGTCCCTGCCTTGGGCAGGGGTGGTGTCTCTCCTCATTCCTACCACAAACAGCTTATTAGTAGAGTGACTATCATTTATCAGCCAAACAAGGGCACTTTGAGAAGGAAAAGTCTAATAATCATTACAGTGGGACCTTGATGCGAATCGGATTATTCCATGAAAGCCGGGTCCTATTTCTCAAAGTTCTCTGCCTGAGTGACACTAGTAAACCTGTCTACGTTCCTGGTCATGACTTAGTGTGATTGGAGACTGGGGCCCGGGTGCCGCCGGGTTGGCCTGCTCCACCCCTTAATTTGGCTCTGCACATGTGAAGACAGTCTCTCCATTTGACACATGGGAGGCCTGGGCCCAGAGAGGTTGAGAGATTTGCCAAAGACCCAAAGTGACTAAATTCCGACTCCAGTCTGGAATCCAGATCTCTTATTTCCCACATCAGCCTAACTGGGGAGACCCGCTTTTCCCTATTCCATGGGATGAGAGAATGGTGGCGTAGCGTGGGCTGGGCTTCTGTGGGCTGTGTTCCTATCCTGATGACTTTCTAGGGAGGAAAGAGGCATCAGCAGGGCATGGAGGCACAGGAGGGAGAAGAAGCCAAAAAGAGAGCCTCTCCCATGCCTGGCTGTTCCTGAGGGTTCTATTTGAAGTGAAGGGCATAAGGAGGGTTTTGGCACCAAGGCCTTTGACAGAGCATCAGCTCTGAGTCCACTCTGGAGAGAGGGCAATGCTCTCAAGTCTTCAGCTGCCTCAGCAACAGCCTTTGATTCAACAGGAGGAAATTAGGGCTGCGTGCCTCTAAGAAGCGTCCTTTCGTCCACTGGCCAACAGCATTTCTTAAATGAAACAGGGCTTTCAAGGGAGGCTAGAAAAAAACCCAACAAACTAATTTTCAGCTATGAGTTTTGCTTGCTGTAGTTAACAATAATTATTAAATAGGTAGGGTGAGCTAGTGTTTGTTTTCCTTATGATTAACTGTATTTATGGGTTTTTATTAGGTTGTACCAAGCTGAGATAATTGTAAAACTATCTGCTTAAGCTGTGTGACTCTTTGGTTTCCTATTCTATTATTTTGCATTCTGAGGGTGGAGGCTTTTCATTATTCAAGGCTTATGTTATAAACCAGGAGTCGGCAAACTTTTCCTGTAAAGGTCCAGATGGTAAATATTTTAGGCTTTGCGGGCCACATGGTCTCTGTTGGAACTACTCAGCTCTGCCATTGTAGCACAAAAGGAGCCACAGACAATATGTAAACGGATGGGTATGGCTGGCCTCCAATAAAACTTTATTTACAAAAATTAGTCCTGGGCTATATTTGGCCAAGGGGTTGTAGTTTGTAGACCCCTGCCATAAATAATAGAGGAATCCCTGAACTAGGAGTCTGGGCTGGGATCTGATCTCAGCTCTGCCTTGGTATGTCCAGAGGATATCACTTCACCTCTGTGGTTATTGATTTTCTTTTTCCTTCCTTCTTTCTTTTCTTTCTTTCTTTTTGAGATGGAGTCTTGCTCTGTTGCCCAGGCTGGAGTGCAATGGCATGATCTCGGCTCACTGCAACCTCCACTTCCTGGGTTCAAGTGATTCTCCTGCCTCAGCCTCCTGAGTAGCTGGGATTACAGGCATGTGCCACCACACCCAGCTAATTTCTTTGTATTTTTAATAGAAATACAAAAAAATTTCTATTAAAAATACAGAAAGTTCACCATGTTGGCCAGGCTAGTCTCAAATTCCTGACCTCAGGTGATCCAACCTCCTTGGCCTCCCAAACTGCTGGGATTATAGGTGTGAGCCACCGCGCCTGGGCTGGTTATTGATTTTCTTTGCAACTTTCTTTGCTGGTACCAGACTAGACAGTGTCTAACATTCTAGGATTCTTCAATCTGACCCGTTTATGACTTTCTGGCATTTCATTTTTTCTGCCTTGGTCGATGTTCAGAACCACAGGGCCTCGTAGAGTCCATTGCTCCTTGCTCACATTTGGGATGGATTTGGTTTCTAAACTGCATAATAGCATTTTGTATTTCTCTGATGGTATCTTTTCAGGAAGCCCCGTATTAACTCTTTTTGAGTTACTGCATGGTGGCTCTGTGATAAGAAGGTTTATTTCTGGGTTACTTGACAGTTTGGGAAACTGAGGCATAAAGAAACGAAATAGCTAAGTTTACCCACCAAGCTGGTGATGCTCATGGAAACCTAGTGTCTCCAAGAAAGGAAGTGTTCAGGTTATTGTAGTTCTGGAGGCAAAACTCGTTGTGAGGCGGCAATGGCGCCCTTGTGAGAGGCCAACAGTGCGGTGGCCAAGAGTCAGGTTCTGGCAAGACTGCTCAGACTCAAGTATTAACATGGCCATGTAGATCCCTAGCAAATCCCTAGCAAATCTCTGCGCCTCAGTTCGCTAATCTGTAAAGTGGGGTGTGTGTGGGAGGGTATAAAATCATGGAGTTGTATGGAAAAATACAATTACAAGTTGTATGGGCATAATACATATAAAGTGCTTAGAACAGTGCCTGGCACACATAGTAAATGTCAATAAATATTAGCTATGCCAGTATTGCTCCTATGACCAGCATCCTGTCATCCTTCTGTAAATATATTGAAGGTGTCTCTTCTTCATTAAAATATTTTTTTTAATTAATTTTTTTTTCTGTAGAGGATCTCGCTATGTTGCCCAGGCTGGTCTTGAACTCCTGGCTTCAAGTGATCCGTCTGCCTTGACCTCCCAAACGGCTGGGATTACAGGAATGAGCTGCTGTGCCTGGCCTCTTCTTAATTTTATACCATATTCATTTTCACCTTTAAAAATTTTTTTGAGACAGTGTTTGGCTCTTGTTGCCCAGGCTGGAGTGTAATAGCGCGATCTTGGCTCACTGCGACCTCTGCCTCCTGAGTTCAAGTGATTCTCCTGCCTCAGCCTCCTGTGTAGCTGGGACTACGGTGCCTGCTACCATGCCCAGCTAATTTTTGTAGTTTTAGTAGAGACGGGGTCACCATATTGGCCAGGGTGGTCTTGAACTCCTGGTTTCAAAGGATCCTCTGGCCTTGGCCTCCCAAAGTGCTAGGATTACAGGCGTGAGCCACTGCACCTGGCCCATTTTCAACTTTTGGTTTGGAGACTTAGGCTGACTACTTTACTCCCAGCCTGTATTATAAGTGACTCTTGATGAAGTGGAGGAACTGGGAAAGAAGGTGGTAGAGGGGAAAGGCCTGGGAAGGAAGGGAGAATGGGAACTTGTGAAAATAGGTTTAGGGAAAAAGGAAAAGCAGATTCTAGATTCAGCCAAGCTAGCTGATATTTTTTAGAATGAGAAGAAAATGAGATTTCCCATCAGCAGTACAGAGGTTTTGTATCCTTTGTTGTTATCCTGGGATGTAGAGGTGACAAGGGCAGATTTAGGCATTTCTAGGGTGCACTCAAGATTCCAGTTTCAGTCCTCCTGGTTCCCAGTGTGTTTTTACTTCCTCCACCAGAAAACTTAAGTCTGGGGACATAACCAGCCTCTCCGTCAGTCTGGCTTTGTTCTATTTACAAGTGTGTGCCTCCAAAAATGGCAGGTCTGAGATGGTTTTCTTAGGAGGCTGTCAAGAGAGATTGGGGTGACTCTCAAGCTTGTGGAGGGTTAAATGAGACTCAATGCTTCTTTGTTTGGCTGGATGTCCCTTAGAAGGGTGGCCTGGAGATCATTTGGTGTGCAGGGCATTTGCTTCTGTAGGCTGATTTTAACCAACTCTGACAGGAGGGCAGAGGCCCGCAAGCGAGGTCAGGACCACAAGTCCCATGCCGGCAGGTGCATGATGGGGAGACTGCGCCCTCCGGATGACCTTCAGTTCACATCGATTTCCTGTCAAGCAGCTGCCCCACCCCTATCCTGCTGCTGCCCCTGGCACCACCCGTGGGCCCTGGGTTCTGCTGGAGGACATGGATCAGCTCTCTGGGAACGACCACACAGAGGAGGTTAATCCTTTTTAGGGACATGGATGGGTACATTGGAGACCATCTTTTGGCACTGCTAGTTTCCAGTGCCAATATCAGGCCTGGAATGTCCCTTTTGGGCATAGAAAGCAGTGACTGATGTCTTGAATGGCATGGTTGATCTACCTGGCTCTAGTCTCTCTCCAGGTTTGGGGTATGTGGGTGGCATTGTAGGGCCATGAGCAAGATTTGAGTGTGGACTGTGGAACGGGCCACTGACCTGCTGTCATTCATGGTGTGTTGCGCAGGGAGGGCCAGGAATGAGGCGATGGCTGTGTGATTCTTATTCCCTGTGCTGGGGGCCTCCCACCAGCACTGACTTCCAGCCCTCTACAAGGCCAGGCTCCCATATCATCCAAGCTGTCAGTTGCAGATGGGCCTATAACTTTCATGTATTTGTTCAGTGATATCTGTCGAGCATTTCCTATGTGCCAAGTCTTGTGATAGGGGCTGGGGATCTGGTGAGACAAGGACCCTGCTCTCATGGTGCTTACAATTTAGTTGCATAGAGATGATCAGTAAGCAAAGAGAAAAACTTTGATAGTGGCATTATGAAAAAATAAAGGATATGAGATAGTGGGTTGGGCTACTTCCAGATAGGGTGAACCCAGGAAGACTTCTCAGAGGAGCAGCCAGCCACAGGAAGATCTGGGAGAAGCATGTAGTGCTGGTAGAGGAGATAGCATATGCAAAGGTCCTGAGGTGAGCTGCCTGTAGTATAGAAGAGGAACAGAAAGAGGTGCAATGATGATGGAGCCCAGTGGGGAAGGAGGCAGGAGACAGGATGAAGTGGGGAAGGTGAGCCCAGCCAACCTGGGGATCTGTAGCCATGGGGAGGAGTTTGGATTTTATTCTGAGTGCAGTGAGAAGACATTGGCAGTGTTAGTGGGAGAGAATGCCATGGCCTCCTTTCCATTTTTAAGAGATCACTGGGGCTGGGGGTAGTGGATCATACCTGTAATCCCAGCTCTTTGGGAGATGGAGGTGGGCTGACCTCTTGAGCCCTGGGGTTCCAGACCGGCCTGGGCAACATAGCCAAACCCTGTCTCTACCAAAAAAACAAAAAAACAAAAAACACACAAATTAGCCAGGTGTGGTGGCATGTGCCTGTAGTCCCAGCTACTCTGGAGGCTGAGGTGGGAGGATTGCTTGAGCCTAGGAGGTGGAGGCTGCAGTGAGCTGTGACTGTGCCACTGCACTCCAGCCTGGGCAACAGAGCAAAACCTTGTGTCCAAAAAAAAAAAAAAGGTCACTTGGGCTGCTGTGTAGAGAACTGACTATGGGAAGAACATGTTCTTTGTGGCCATGTTAAATACCAGACTGATATCCTTTACTGGGAGGGCAGCGCCCCTTGTATTCCAGTGGAAAGATGAGGGCTGGGGATCTGTTTGTCTAAGAATTGTCTCTAATCAATTGTCTGCTTCTACAGGCGATCACACCCAGGGGGCAACATCCCAGTGCCCTGCTCACAGTGAGGGTTTCAGAAAGGACTCAGTCTGTGGACCAGGAAACTAAAAATACTTTCTCAATCAATGAAATTTCTGTGATGGATGTGTGCTTTCTCTCTAGGTATGATTCACCCTGGATAAAGCAGGCTTCCCCCCGCCTCACTTTTGTTGCTTTCTACATATTCTTTAGCCTCCAGAGGAGAGATTTATTTGGTCACGTCTGGATGGCATTTGAAAGGCAAACCTTGGATACAAAAAAAGCTACAGTCCTCTTCCTCCCTGGAGCATCCCCTTCCTGCCGCCCCCCGCCATTATTTACTGGAAGGAATCACTCTGCTTTTACTCTGCCTCCAGCCTCCTGTCCTTGGCAGCCCCTTGACTTCAACCCCGAGATCCGTATGTCATCAGAACACCCAGTGGCAGCTCAGAAATCATGGCCAGGTTCAATATAAATTCCATCTTGCTTAGGCAGCTTTGCATAATAAGTCCCTGAAAAGTCTTCACCAGGGTAGATGCTGGAAAAGGGATTTATTGAGTCTGGTGGGCCTGTGTATCAGAGTGAGCCACGTGGACGTCATAATGAAGGTTTTAGGGTTCAAGCCGTTTGTCGGACATCACTTTCACAAGGGATACCTTTGTCCCCAATGTGCCCTTCCTGGGATGTTTTGAAGGTCACAGCCACCCACAGAGTGACTAAGGATGTCAGATCTTCATACATTAGCCTTGACCGGGGCTTTTGGCCATTTTGTAGGGGATGAGGACGTCTGTGGGATTAGTTTGCTCCAGGTTAGTGCTGCCAGGGTGATCCCTGCCAGCTTCCTGAAAGAAGTTTACCCACAGGAACAAAACCAGCTGAGTGAAACAAAGTGGGCTAACTGGGCCACCCAGCTCTGCCATTCAAACATGGCAGCCGAGGAGCAGCACAAGCCCCTCTCCTTCTTGCCCTTGCTTTAGAGGTTGGGGAGCTATCTTTAGATCAGCTAGTCTTGTATTTCTCAGGATCACTGGGGAGCCGATGTCTGGATCACATCCCAAGCCTCTAGGATCAAAATCACACAGCTTCCCACCCCTTACCGATTTTTTCACAATCCCAAGTTTGAGAGCCATTCTTTTGGAGAATGTGGTGATGGCATTCTCACTAAGCACAAGAGGGGCATTGCTACCCCCACAGAGAAGGAGCTCGTTCTCCTGGCATAGGTCTGATGTCGGTATCATTGAGAATTCAGTGAGCTTCTTGTAAAGTTCAGAGAAGGAGAATGTCAGTTCTGTGGCACCTTGCAGGGTGGCATGAATTTGCACATGGAGAAATAAAAATCTCAGGAGCTGAAGGAACCTTTTTTAAGGATATGGGAAATAAAGTCAACAGGATTTGAACTGGGAGGATATCTATTTTCAGATGCCCAATCCTGGGCTCTGGAGAAGTAGCCAGATAGCTTCAGGCTTACCTCGTATTCCCATGGAGAAAGTTAGGAAACCCCAAACACCTCTCATTAGCTTTCATTAGTTTGCTGAGGATGACATGATATTTCAATCAAGCAACCCGTCTATCACATGCTTCTACATGTGTGCATGGGTTGGGTAGCATGCAAGCACATAGCTCTCAGTTCCTGTCTTTAAGATACTTCCAATCTTATTAAGTGAGCCGAGATAAGGAA
Organism: Callithrix jacchus; assembly: GCF_049354715.1. Classification (NCBI taxonomy): domain Eukaryota; kingdom Metazoa; phylum Chordata; class Mammalia; order Primates; family Cebidae; genus Callithrix; species Callithrix jacchus. Next base: position 107,693,968 of record NC_133509.1, on the reverse strand, counting down.
GGTGCAGAGACCAGTGAAAATAAAGTGAGGCAGGTAGGTAGCTCAGAGAAGCCAGACAGCAAACCCTACTGGCAGAGATAACCTGTGAACCTTCCTGGAAGAGGCAAGCCTTCAGCCAGCCTTTGACTAGGCTAAGATCAGCCAGGTCGAGGATAGAATACAAAAATTCCAGGTGGGAGGAAATAAAGTATTTTGTTGGTGATTCAGGAGTACGGCTGTTTCATATGTGCAGGGGAATCAGAGGAGGATTCACTCACTCACTCACTCACTCACTCACTCACTCATCATTTAGCCCAATGTGACAGGCATGACCCAACATATACTGGGCTTTGTGAGAGAGCAGTAAATGAGCTAGATGTGGTCTCTGTGCTTAGGGCCGTCCTTGGGTGGATTGCTGGGGTCACCATCCACCAGCTGCCCTGCTCTCTTGGATGCCTGAGGCTCAGCCTTGGTGACCCCAGAGGCCTTCTGTCCTGGGACAGAGGTTTGAGTGGGTTCCCAACAGCCTCAAGGATACTGCCATAGTGAGTGTGGCATCACATGGCAGGGATCAGCCTGCTCAGGCAGAGGGTCATGCCACAAAATGGCAGCAAGTACTGCACTTTGGGGAAGGAGAAAGGAGGCTATTTATTGCAGGCATCTATGTCTGTGTGCCAGAAGTTCTATCTTATTACATTTTCTCACAGGTCTGAAGTAGGACTCTCACAGGTCTGAAGTAGAGTTTAGGCCCAGGGAGGGTAAGTAACTTGCTGAGGGTTGTGTAGCCATTAAGAGGTGGAGCTGGACTCAGACATGCTCAATTCCAAGTCTTCTTTCCACTCTACCCCCATATATAGTTTTTCTGGAAACCTCCACAGCTGGTAGAGGAACTTGGGCACCACTTGGATTCTACACTGAGGAGTGAAAGACTAAATGCTGAGTTTGAGGGAGAATTCCTCTTGCCAGGCTGGGTAAGGGTAGGGCTGCAGTTCTTGCAGTTACACCACCCAGGTGCTGCAATGACCCAGGTACTGGGTGATGAGGACTGAAGGAGAGCAAATGCAGACCTTCTCTTAATGTTTTTTCTGAAGCTGTAGTGGACAGCCATACAGTTTAAATCACCAATTACAGACTCTGCAGACTGTGCCCATGCATGCCACATGCGTCTTCCTGCTCTAATTTAAATGCCTTCCCTAGGTGAGTGGAAGGTGAGTTGTCAAATGCTATTCAATGGGGACTTACTGGGCATCTATGATGTGCTGGGCGTTGTGCTGAACACTGGGGGTAAATCAGCAAGAAGGCCAGGTGTGCAGGGGTGCTGGGCTCCCCCACTTGAGGGGCTGACCTTCACGTTGATGATAATGTGAATGGTACTTGCTAGAGTTTTTCAGCCTGAGAGGCTGTGTGCTGTGGCTCTGCAGATGTGACCTCTGCCCTCATGGAGTTTATAGTCTAGTAGGGAAGAAAAATACTAAATGTCGAATTGAGTTGAAGTTCATATTATAGTATTATTATTGTTGTCTTTATTAGAAGAAGAAAAAATGAGGAAGGAAGGGGATTGGAATCTCTTACTTGTCCTCCTTAGCCCTTTTTTGGGAAACATCTAGAAACCCTTCCTTAGTCATGTCTAGCTGCTATATTAAAATGCCATAGACTGGGTAGCTTCAACCACTAGTCCCCAACCTTTCTGGCACCAGGGACTGGTTTCATGGAAGACCATTTTCCCACAGACTGTGGGGGGTTTGGGCTGATGCAAGTGCATTAAGTTTATTGTATACTTTATTTCTATTATTATTACATAGTAATATATGATGAAATAAGTATACAACTCTCTATAATGTTGAATCAATGGGAGGTCTGAGCTTGTTTTCCTGCAACTAGACAGTCCCATCTGGGGGTGATGGGAGACAGCAACAGATCATCAGGCATTAGAGTCTCATAATGAGCGCACAATTGAGATCCCTCATGTTTGCAGTTCACAGTAGGGTTTGTGCTCCTATGAGAATGTAGGGCTGCCATTGATCTGACAGGAGGTGGGCTCAGGCAGCAGTGCTCACTTGTCCCCTGCAGCTCACCTCATGCTGTGCTGCCCAGTTCCTAGCAGGCCATACACTGGTACTGGTCTCTGGTCCAGGGGTTCGGGACTCCTGGCTTAAACAATAATGATCTGTCACAGTTCTGGAGGCTGGGAAGTTCCAGATGAGGGTGCTCCTGATGGCTTGCATACAGCTGCCTTCTTGTGTCCTCTCATGGCAGAGGTGGAGAGAGTGAGAGAGCTCGTTCATGTCTCTTCCTTACCTGAGGCCTAATCTCATCATGAGGGCTCCACCCTCATCACCTAATTGCCTCCTGGATTAGGCTGTTCTTGTGTTGCTATAAAGAAATACTATTATAGTATTATTATTGTTGTCTTTATTAGAAGAAGAAAAAATGAGGAAGGAAGGGGATTGGAATCTCTTACTTGTCCTCCTTAGCCCTTTTTTGGGAAACATCTAGAAACCCTTCCTTAGTCATGTCTAGCTGCTATATTAAATGGGGTAATTTATTTAAAAAAGCACTTTAATTCACTCATGGTTCTGCCATCTGTACAGGATGCACAGTGCTGGCATCTGCTTGGCTTCTAGGGAGGCCTCAGGAAACTTACAGTCATGGCAGAAGGCAAAGGGGGAGCAGGGATGTCACATGACAAAAAGCAGGAGCAAGAGAGAGTCAGCCAGAAGGCATCACATGCTTTTAAATGACCAGATCTTGCAAAAGCTCACTCACTATCACAAAGACGGCACCAAGCCATGAGGGATCTGCCCCCATGATCTAAACATCTCTCCTCTCACCATGCCCCACCCCCAGCATTGGGGATTACAGTGCAACATGAGATTTGGGCAGGGGTAAATATCAAACGATATCACCTCCCAAAGGCTTCATCTCCAAACACCGTTGCATTGTAGATTTTTTTCAGGTGAGGAGGAACGACACAATTCAGTCTGTAACAAACACTAAACTTGGTCTTCTTTCAAGCGCTGCATTAGGAACAGGACCACTTCAAGGAAAACAAAAACTTGGCCGGCCGTGTCTCATGCCTGTAATCCCAGCACTTTGGGAGGCCAAGGTGGGCAGATCACGAGGTCAGGAGTTTGAGACCAGCCTGACCAACATGGTAAAACCCCATCTCTACTAAAAATACAAAAATTAGCCAGGTGTGGTGGCACGCACTTGTAATCCCAGCTACTCAGGAGGCTGAGGCAGGAGAATCACTTGAAGCTGGAAGGCAGAGGTTGCAGTGAGCCGAGATTGTACCATGGTGCTCCAGCCTGGGTGACACAGCGAGACTCTGTCTCCAAAAAATAATAATAAAAAAAAGTATTCTCCCACCTTGCCAGATATTGCCCCCTGCATGCTGGTTTTTCTAAAAGACTGAATGGGAGACAGAGCTTTCCATGAACAGTTTGAGTTAAACGTGTTTAAATGCAAATAACAGGAAGTTAGCATATTGGTGTAGATGAGCTTTCTTGTGTGTTTGTGGGTGGCTCTGGCAGTGTGAGCAGCTGAGTGAGACAGCTGGAAAACTCGGTGCCCACAGTGAGGAAGAGGCGCCACTGGGGGAAGGAGGGCCCTGAAATCCTGCCACAGGCTGGGGCTTCTCTTCAGCTCTGCTTATCTCTTCTTCTGTGCACAGATAGCAGTGATGGGCCAAGGTCCTGTTTATACAGCAAAGAGGACTTGGGGCCACAGAGGGGGAGTGGAGAGAAATGACAACTTCCTGAGAAATGAAAGAACTCAGTTCCAGATGGGATGAAGGCAAGGGAAGGGTCAAGGCCAACTTGTTAGGGAGAGGGAGAACGGCATAGCCTCGGCCCCCACCCCCACCCCTGGGAGGATTGAGACGGGTGGACGTGAGCAGGCTTCTGGCAGAAGATAAGAAACTTGCTATGAGACACGTATTTCTGGTGTGACAGGACACCTGTCCTCGGGTCAGAACACAAAACCATAGAGATAGTGAAATGCTGGACCTGACAGTGATCTGAGAAACTGGAGTGAGCAGGTATGGTCTTGAGAGCAGGAGGTTGGAGGAAGAGGAGCAGAGGTCTTAGAGGGCTGTGATTGATGGCTCTGAAAAATCACATCTGGAGCCTGGTTGGCAGCTCATGTTTCCCATTCTGAGTCTTTTTTGGCCCCCTGGAATCCATCTCTCCACAGATATACTCAAAGAGGGTTTCTGGAAATCTCACATAGGAATGCTCAGCTCTCAGAGCAGGGGCGGCTCCTCATTTCAGATGATAGGATCACACAGGGACCTCCATCTCTTACAAAGCCCCTAGAACTAGGCAGCCAGCACTGCTGCAACCAGGATGCTGTCTGGGGGGTCTGGGGAGCCCAGCAATTTGTTCCCCTTGCCTTTCCTATTTCCGATTGCAGCCTTGAGTAGCCTGAAGTCAGTTGTTGATGAGAACATCATTCTACCCTGCCTTGTACCATCTTCCTCCAGCCTAAGACATCAATCATCCCTTGGGGATCCAGCCCCCTTGGTTTGGTTTATGCAGGTGATGGCTGGGGCTGTCCATGTGTGATCCAACTCAGGGGACATTGGTCATCACTTCACGGATGAAGCATTCACTGCCAGCATGTCCTTGCTCCCTCTGACCCCTTCAAGTTTAATATAAATATTATTCCTGGGATCCTATCATTGTGGGATTTTTTTTTTTTTGGTAGAAATACCATGCTGGAAAGGACATTTGTCCTCTCTGCTGTTTAAAATGCTTTCTACAGGTTAGGGAGAACTAGCCATCGATTTTCTTCTAGAGAGCATAGCAAGCGCTGTGAAGATTTTGGCTAATTAACTTTTGGAGAAGTGCTTCTTGAATTTATCGGGGAGGTTGAAGTCTTCTTTTCTCCTCTTATGTCTTGAAAAAGGCTTCAAATTTTGGTTCCGAATCTCTGCCAACACTTGGTCTGTTTAAAAGGACTTCCCTGGAGATGGTGGTAGAGGGACTGTTGAATGTCATGTTTTTGCAGCTTCGATCTTAATACAGTTGTTCCAGTCCACGGAAAGTGTTCTCTGTTTACATAAGAGAGGTATCATTCACACAAAGATTACATTTAAAAATATACATTTCCCCCCCAGCATGCTTGTTACTAATAACATTGCATGTTCTTAAAGTGGAAAGTATTTAAGATGAAATTAATTTTCGCCCAGCGTGCCACTCTGTTTGACTTTCTCGATCCAGTTGGTATGGGGCACCAATGTTGGCCAACCTCACTTTGCATTTTTAGCAAGGCCACTGTCTTGTTCTCTCGTCTGGATTGACGCTGCTGGAAGTGAGTTACTAGCATATTAGGACAAGTCCACTTTGGAATTCTACTGTGTAGATTTCTTTTGTATTGCTTTCTAGAAGTTTATTTTGAAAATATTCATCTCCAGTAGATGAGTTTTGGAATAAAATTTTTAGTTTTCATTTTTTGGGGGGCCTGATTTTAAGGGTTCACTTTTCAGCAGAATTTTTGGGGTTGGGATAATTAGCATCTTTATTTTGGCAGTCTGTCAAAAGGTCCTGGGAAAGAAGATTGCTGCTCTCACGTTGGACACCCCTCCATCACATGTTCTCATCAGTTCTCATTGATGTGGCGTGGCTGCTTGCTCTTTTGTGGGTGGGGGCTGGAGCATCCAAGACACCCTGAGCAGCCTGTGTCATCTTATCTGGGCCAAGCTGCCTGTGAAGGCTCTATTCCACTGAGCTACATCGCCATCGCAGAAGGAAGTGTTTAAGCTGGTGTGACACAAACACTTTGTAAAAAGTGGTTCTTTATTTTTGATCAATCTCATGATCCTTGTTACCAGCTTGGATTATATCAGCTTATGTGCCATTCAGTTTCGTAGCATTTTAATGGGCTTTCATCTCCCCTCCCCAATTCATTTCCAGCTGCATGACTATTACAATTTGATTACAGTTTGGTTTTGCAACTGCCAGGACACTCTCTGAGCATATTATGCCTTCATGTGAATGTGAAGGTGTTCAGAGGTAAAAAAGGAGCAAAGGGGTTTTTGTTTTGTTTTGTTTGTTGTTGTTGTTTTTTTTTGAATGCTTGTCAACAAGTGATTTCCAAATGATGCCTCAGAAGCTTCCAGGATTGTGTTTTCCCATAGTGAGATATTTGCTTTAAGCTCTTTGATAGGACCTGACCCACTGACTTTTTAAAAAGAGTATAGAATAGTGCATTTAAAACTTTGCTTTCTAACAAGTGGTGATGAGAATGTGGAGTAGATGGAACGCTTGTACACCACTGGTAGAAATGTAAAATGGTACAGCTGCCGTGAAAAACAGTGTGGTGGTTCCTCAAAAAATGAGAAATAGAACTACCATGTGACCAAGCAGTTCTACCTCTGGGTATATACCTAAAAGAATTGAAGGTAGGTTTTTGTTTGTTTGTTTGTTTTTTGACAGAATCTTGCTCTGATGCCCAGGCTGGAGTGCAGTAGCAGAATCCTGGCTCACTGCAACCTCCACTTCTCAAGTTTAAGGAATTCTCCTGCCTCAGCCTCTTGAGTAGCTGAGATTACAGCCATCCGCCACCATGCCTGTCTAATTTTTATAGCCAGGCTGGTCTTGAACTCCTGATCTCAGGTGATCCACCTGCCTCAGCTTCCCAAAGTGCTGGGATTACAGGTGTGAGCCACTTTGCCCAGCCTGAAAGCAGAGTTTTGAAAAGATATTTATATACTTATGTTCATAGCAGTGTTATTCATAATAGCTAAAATGTGGAAGCAACCCAGATGTCCATTGACAGATGAGTGGATAAGCAAAATGTGGTATGTGCATACAACAGAATATTATTCTGACTTAAAAAAGAAGGAAATTCTGACATACGCTATAACATAGGTTAACCTTGAGGATATTATGCTAAGTCATATAAACCAGTCACAAAAGGACAAATACTGTATGACTCCACTTTTATGATATGACTCTACTTTTATAAAGTACTTGGAGTAGTCAAAATCATAGAGATAGAAAGTAGTGGTCAGGTGCAGTGGCTCATGTCTGTAATCCCAGCACTTTGGGAGGCCAAGATGGGCAGATTACCTGAGGTCGGGAGTTCGAGACCAGCCTGACCAACATGGAGAAACCCTGTCTCTACTAAACAACAACAACAAAAAAAATTAACCGAGCATGGTGGCACCTGCCTGTAATCTCAGCTACTTGGGAGGCTGAGGCAGGAGAATCACTTGAATGTGGGAGGTGGAGGTTGCAGTCAGCCAAGATCGTGCCATTATACTTTAGTTTGGGTAACAAGAGCAAAACTCTGTCTCAAAAAAAGAGAAAAGAAAAAAAAAAATAGAAAGCAGAATAGTAGTTGCCAGAGATGGGAGCAGAGTAGGAATGGGGAGTTGTCGTCTAACGGGTAGAGTTTCAGTTTTGCAAAATGAAAGAATTCTGGAAGTGGATGTAGTGGTGGTTGGAAGCACTGTTGTCTGCATGTGCTTCATGGGAAACTTCATGTTATGTGTATTTTACCACAATTAAGACATTGAAACAAAATCCCAATTTTGCTTTTTAAAAATTCTTCCAAATACTTGGGTTAAGAAATGTTATTTTTAGAGACTTTCCCTCTCATTTTAAGCTGTTATAATCCAATTTGAAATCTACATAGAATGAAAACAGAAAGACATCACAATATTGCTTCAGAATAAACCCTTGATTCTCCCTTTTGCCCTATGACCTCTGTGGTTCCTTCCCTTTCTACTTATTCTTCCCACCGTGCACTCCTTTGTGCCCCTGCCGCCCGACCCCAGGAAGAGGCTTAAATTTACCTGGCATAGGTTATGTTATGTGTATTTCCTTGAGGCATTTATTAGTCTGTGCCTATATTTTATTTGTTAGGCATTTGATCTCATTGATTATTTTAGTGCTTTGCATTTGATCAATTATATCGTGCTCTATTTTTGGTCTTTGAAAAGGACACTACCTTAAAATCAGTACCATCACCACGTGTCCAAAAACCAGAGTCAGGAATGTAAAATTTACTGTGCTTAACCAGATTCTCAGTCCAGCAAACCAGAAAGGTCTTTCTATTTGTGTTTTAAACTCCGTGAGTTGAATTATTTTGAATTCGAAATTGTTGAATTCCGTTAGTTTTTTCTCAGAAAATTATTTTTCTTTAAGTAATACAGTTTTAAAAGATTGGTGCCTGTTCCTCTATGCCTCCTTCCTCCTGCAATAGCCCTACTTTTATAGAATGTTTCCTCTGTCCTTCTAGTTTTTGTTTATATGGAGTGTTTCTCTTCCGTTGTAATGGAAAACTGGGTATCTTTGCTGGTGGTTTGGGTTCACCTAGAGTGCCTTAGCTGGTGACTTCTGAGAACAAAACGTAGCCAGTAGGAGTGAGGAGGTTCTAGAAGCACGATGCCCTCTAGATTCTGTACATAAGGTTGTTCCCGAGCTACCTCCCCTCTGGAGTGGGACCTATGCCTTTGAGAACATGGACCGTTCTCTCTTACTGGTGATTCATTCTTGAAAGCCCATGCTCTTTATTAAAGGAGTTTCCAAGTTGCTTGGCGGATTTGGGATAGAAAATAAAACCTGGTCAAGACCTGACACTGAGTTGCATTCTGCTCGTTCACAAGGCTCTTGGTGCTCATTGCCTTGGTCTTCATAACTGGGAGATCTTCAGTCTTCCCAGGGAGGTGGGTGTTTGACATCAGTTTCCCTCTGGGTGTGTTTCAGTTTTCCCTGGCCTCACTCCTTCACTCTCTGACTCTGGCAGGCTCGGGGACCAGTTCTACAAGGAAGCCATTGAGCACTGCCGGAGTTACAACTCCCGGCTGTGTGCAGAGCGCAGCGTGCGCCTTCCCTTCCTGGACTCACAGACTGGGGTGGCCCAGAACAACTGCTACATCTGGATGGAGAAGAGGCACCGAGGCCCAGGTGAGCTATGCCACTCCTGCTCTGGAGGGAGGAAGACCAGAGCTTGTCTGGGAATCCAGGCAGCCTGGGTGGGATCGGGGCGGGGCAAGCTGCACATGGGCCTCTGAGATACCTTAAAGAAACTCAGCTACTTTTATACTCATGGCAGGTGTTCCAAGGAATGCGTGTGAGTCATTGAAGCCATGTGGCAGGGGTGGGGTAGGGTGGGAAGTGAAAGAGCTAAAGGTGTTTATCCCAAAGAAGGCCAGACCGAGGACATGACAGCAATCTTCATCTTTTACCTTTGGGTGTTGGTTACAAGCTGGAAATCTGCTGTTAGATCTGAGTGTGAGGCCTAGCTTTGTCATCAAATTTCTGTCCCTCAGGTTCTTCATCTGTAAAATGTGAATAATAGTACTTACCACATAAGATTTTGTCTGAAATAAATGGGAAGTTTGATAAAAACTCATAACATGAGTTTAGCACATGCTAAGTATGAGCTTCCAAATTGCTGGCTATTATTATTATTACTGTTATTACTACGACTACAGGACACTAGTCTTCTAGGCCCCAAAGAACAGAATAAAGACCTTCTTATTAGGGAGATGGCTACAGGAATGTGACTTTTTGGCTCTGTCTGACTCTATTTTTTAAAACGTTTTATTTGGAAAAATTTCACATTTATATGAAACTGAAGACAACAGTCAAACAAATTTCCATGTAACCCTGCTTCAACAGTGATCAACTCAAGGTCAATCGTGTTTCATTTATACGCACTTCTCACTTTCCTCCCTGACCTCAGATTATTTGGAAGCAAATCCACGAAAGCACATGATTTTATCCGTAAATATTTTGTTGTGTATCTCTAAATGGTAAAGAACTTAAACAAACAAATCAACCCACAATCACTATCACAGCTCAAAGAATTAGCAATAAGACTTTGATATCATCAAATATTTGGTCAACATTCATGTTTCCCCCTGTAGTTTAAATCAGGATCCAAATGGAAGCCCTACATTGCAAGTGACTGATGTGTCTTTTAACATCTCTGGGTTTCTCTCTGTCTCTGCCTGTGACTCTCTCTTTCCTTCTTGCGTGTTACCTGTTGAAGATGCTGGGTTGCTTACCCTGTGGGGTTTCCCAGAAGGATTTGGTGGTTGCATCCCCACAGTGTTATTCCTATGAATTGGTAGTTAGGTCTGGAGACTTACTCAGGTTCAAGGTTTTTTTTTTTTTTTGGGCAAGAACAACTCCTAAGTGGTAGTGTGTACTTTCATCAGGAGGCTCATACAGTCTGGTTACCTTTTACTGATGTTAGCCCTTCATGATAATTGCCTAGATTTTTTATCCCATTAAGTGTTGCAAAAAGTTAATATCCAATCCAGGACTATCATTATATCTTCATTTGTTAGCTCTGCAACTTCTATAAAGAAAAACATTCCCTCATTAAAGTTTTAGTTATTGCGAGATACAGTTCACATATGAAAGGCAGGATAAATGACTTTTTTCCCCTCTGTTTACCAGTTTTCAAAATAATGAGTTGGTTCTCTAGCATTCTCCAAAGATGATCAATGTAATAGTAATTATTTTTTTGAATACCACCAGAAACTCACAGATGTAAACATATTTGATGTATTTTAATCCAGTGTAGCTATTACTCTTAGGATGCGTACCTTGCCTCATCTTTGGTCCTTCAGGATTCTGGCCAGTGCTGGTGATTTGAAACAACCCCAGTAGTTTCTGATAGCCTTTTTGCCACCCTACTATTAGGATAAAATATATCAGGCTCATCTTGTACACTTCTGGCTCTCCAGGCCTGAAATCAGCTATTTCTTGAAGAAATTCTGGCTTCTTTCTGTAGGAAATGTTACTCAGAGACCACAGTCTGGTGGTGGTCATTGCTACTGGCTTGGTCATTGTTTCTAGGCCTTATTGGTGACTAGAACTAAGAAATAGGATTTTTTTTTCTTTTATTTATTTATTTATTTTGGAGACGGAGTTTCCCTTTTGCTGACCAGGCTGGAATGCAATGGCGTGATCTTGGCTCACTGCAACCTCTGCCTCCCAGGTTAAAGTGATTCTCCTGCCTCAGCCTCCCGAGTAGCTGAGATTACAGGCATGCACCACCATGCCAGGCTAATTTTTGTATTTTTAGTAGAGATGGGGTTTCTCCATGTTGGTCAGGCTGGTCTCCAACTCCCAACCTAAGGTGATCCATCTGCCTCAGCCTCCCAAAGTGCTGGGAATACAGGTGTGAGCCACCGTGCCCAGCTTTTCTTTGTCTTTTTAAGAGAAAATACACTATAAAATTATGTTGATACATTCCATTCAATTCAGTTTTAAACAGTTTTTACTTTGCTATCTTAATTCTGTATCTCCTTTCTCCTACACCAAAAAAATCCTAGAAATGTTACTGACATAATTACTTATGTGCTTTATTTGCATACACACTTATTTGCATACACACACACTCACACACACAGTATCAGAATAACAATATAAGTATTAACAAGATTACTGAGACGTTACTAAGATATTTTCTTTTTTTGCAATTCTTTTTTGTCCTTAGGATATATTCCATTAAACATGTGCGGTCAAATTACTCTGCTTTAAGGTGACTTGAAATAATTCCTCTATGTGGTTGTGTCAGTAACTCAATACACAGTTGGATTTATTTGTTTCAATTTTCTTTCACTTATCAGGATTTGATTTTTGAGTGGGGAGGGGGGTTCCTATAATTTCTTCTTTATTAAATCAACTTTTCATCTTGAAATAATTAATAATTGCAATTGTGACTATATTTGCAATTATTTGAAGTTGCAAATATAATATAGACAGGTCCCTTGTCTGCTTCACCCAACTTCCTCCAAGATAAATAGATCTTACAATATCAAAACCTGAAAATTAACATTGGCAAAATGTATATACGTAGCTCTATGTCATTTTATCACATGTGTAGATTTGTGTAACCACCTCTACAATCAAGATACAAAACTATTACCACCCAACACTGTCATTATTTAAATCCTTTACCCTCCCCCATTTAAAATATAGTTGTTTAAACATTTCCTCTACATACACTGAAAAGCATACTAGTGTTATAATTTTTGCTTTAACCATCAAGCATAATTTACAAACTATAAGAGAAGCGTTTATTGTATTTACTCATATTTTTACTCCTTCATTGTTTTTCTTTCTTCGTGACATTCCAAGATTCCTTCCTTTAGCATTTCCTTTCTGGGGTAGTACTTTCTTTCACCATTCTTTTAGAGTAAATCTGATGCTAACAACTTCGTAGTTTTCCTTCATTGGAGAATGTCTTGATTTTGCCTTCATTCCTGGAGGATATTTTTGCTGGACATAAAATTCTGAGTTGATAGTCCTTTTATTTTGGCAGTTGAAAAAGGTTTTGTTACTTCTTTCTGATGGGTAGTGATAAGAGATCTGCTGTTATTTAAATATTTTTTTGTCTCTTATAAGTAAGGTGTCATTTTTCTCTCATTGTTTTCAAGTTTTTTCTTCTTTGTTTTTAGTTTCAGAAATGTGATTTTGATGTGTTTTTGTATACATTTCTTTGGGTTTATTCTGTTTGAGTTTACTCAGCTTCTTGAACCTGTAGGTTTATTTATATTTATTTTTGGCCAAATTTGGGAAATTTTCAGCCTTTATTTCTTTGAATACATCTTCAGTTCCACACTCTTTCCCCTCTCCTCCTGGGACTTCAACAACACAAATGTTAGCTCTTTTGTTACAGTCCCATAAGTCCCTGAGGCTGTGTTTATTTTCAAAATTCTTCTCTCTGTGGTTCAGCTTGGGTGATTTCTATAGTTTTCTCTTGAAGTTCACGGCTTCTTTTATTCTGTCCTCTTCCTTCTGCTGTTCAGCCAATTCGTTGAGAGCATTTTTATTTTTTGTTATACATTTTTTCAGTTTTCAAATTCTATTTGGTTCTTCATATTTTCTATTTCTTTGCTAAATGTGTCTTATATGTTTGTAATTGCCCGTTGAAACACGTTTAATGATGGTGCTTTAAGATCCTTGCCCGATCTAAAATTTTAACATTTTTTGTTACTTTTTGTTGATATCTATGTCTTTTCTCATTTGAGATTTTCCTGGTTCTTCATATGATGGGTGGCTTTGACTGAAACTTGGTCATTTTGGCCATTATGTTATGAGACTCTAGTTATTATTTAAATCTTCTGTATTAGCTATAATCTTCAAGCTGTGCTAGTAGGGGAGGCGAGGCTCCTCTCATTACTGTCAGATGGGTGTGGAAATTCAGCGTCTCTACTTGGCTTCTGTTGACATCCTAGTACGACATCCTCTTTAATAGGAGAGGAACACCTTGCTGTTGCTGGGTGGAGGTGGGAGTTTAGGCTCCTCACTAGGCCTCTGCTGATATTATCCTACTTGGGAGGAGGAGAGTCTCTACTGATACCACAAGGCACCTGCTCTTCCCTTAGCCTTCTCTGACACTACCCCAGCAAAGCTATTGGGATGCCTGCTTGTCTTGCTAGGCTGCTCCTTTACTGGGTCTCTGGCTAGAGAGAGCAGGATTTTCTGAAGGCTTTTTTTGGTCTTTATTTGTTGGCGTTTCTGGGTTGTCAGCTTTTCCAGAATCCAGTCCAGGATATATGAGGTATAAAGGATACCCAAGATTGGGCTGGGCACGGTGGCTCATGCCTGTAATCCCAGCACTTTGGGAGGCCAAAGGAGGAGGACTGCTTGAGCCTAGGATTTCAAAACCAGCTTGAGCAACATAGTGAGACCTTGTCTCTATAAAAATTTTAAAAATTAGCCACGTAGGGTGGTGCATGCTTGTAGTCCCAGCTACTTGGGAGGCTGAGGTGGGAGGATCACTTGAGTCTAGGAGTTTGAGGCTGCAGTGAGCCAGGATTGCACCATTGCACTCCAGTCCAGGTGACAGAGTGAGATGTCTTGATAAATAGCTAGCTAGCTAGATAGTTAGATAGGTGAGTGGATAGGTAGATAGAAAAAAGAATACCCAGGAGCTTACCACCCACCATGTTGTTTCTGAGATCCCAAAGTCCCTAGCTAGTCTGACTGGTTCCCTTCACCTTTCAGTTATTTCTTATGTCTCTTCTATGAATAATGTCCAGGATATTTAGTTGTACTTAGTTGGAGGAACATAAAAATGTGTATCTATTTCATCTTTCCAGAAGCAGAAATCCCAGAAATAGCCTTGTCATTAAAAAAGTTTAACAGCTTTATTGAAGAATAATTACATACAATAAATTTCACATACTTCATGTGCACAGTTTGATAAGTTTTGACATGTATTCACCTGTGGAACCATTACCACGATCAAGATAATGAACATATCCATGACTTGCAAAGGTTTCTTATGTGTCTAGTAATCCATCCTTCCTGTGCTTCCCTTTGTCTCCACCCTTCTTCGCTCCCTCCCCAGAGGAAGTCACTGGTTTGCTTTCTATACTGGAACCACATACCATGTACTCCCTTTTTTAGGGGCAAGGGCATGTCTGGCTTCTTTCGCTTAGCATAATTACTAATTAATACTATATCAGTAATTCCTTTTTATGCTGAGTAGTAGTCCATTGCATGGCTGTATCACAGTTAATTTATTCATTCACCTGTTGATGGACAATTGAATTGTTTATTGTCTGACTATTACGAATACAACTGCTATGAACATTTGTGTACAAGTCTTTGAATGGACATATGCTTTCCTTTCTCCTAGCTAGGTTAACTACATAGGAGTAGAACACCTAGATCATAAGAGAGACAGATGATTAACGTTAAAGAAACTGCCATGCTGTTTTCCAAAGTGGTTTTACCATTTTACGTTTACTCCAGCAATATGTGAGAGTTCCACTTCCTTCATATCCTTGCCAACACTTGGTGTGGTCCGTTTGAAATATTTTTAGCCATTCTAATAGATATATAGTAGTATTTCACTGCAGTTTTAACTTGCATTCCTCTAGTTAATAATGATTTTGAGCATTTTTATCTGTGCTTATTTGCCATCTGTAAGGGAAAACAAACTTTTCTTCTCTGTACTTTTTTTTTTGAGCCGGAGTTTCACTCTTGTCGCCCAGGCTGGAGTGTAATGGCACAATCTTTGCTCACACAAACTCCACCTCCCAGATTCAAGCGATTCTGCCTTAGCCCCCAACGTAGCTGGGATTACAGACATTTGCCACCATGTCCAGCTAATTTTGTATTTTTAGTAGAGATGGGGTTTCTCCATGTTGGTCAGGCTAGTCTCGAACTCCTGACCTCAGGTGATCCGCCCACCTTGGCCTCCCAAAGTGCTGGGATTACAGGCGTGAGCCACCACGCCCGGCTCTTTTCTATGCGTTTACTCAGTATTTCTGTGACCAGATGTGTGGATGCCCTAATTTCATATGCCAGTTTCAAGTCCAGGTTGTCAGCTGTGCTTCTGACTGATGGGCTATAAATGGAGGTTTCCATGACTGGCCATCATTTGCTAGAACTCAGGAAAACCATTTACATACTAGACTGCCAGTTTATTACAAAGGACATGTATCTGAAACAGCCAAATGGAAGAGGTGCACAGGGCAAGGTATGGGGAAAAGGGGCATGAAGCTTCCATGCCTTTTCCAAGTGAGCCACCCTCCCAATGTTCACCAACCCAGAGCTCTCTGAATCCAGTCAATTTGGATTTTCATAGAAGCTTCATTATATAGGAAGAGTTGATTAAATCATTGGCTATAAGTGATTAGCTCAACCACTAGTGCTGCTTTTCTTCCTAGAGATCAGAGGTGGGAGGTTAGAGCTGGGGCTAAAAGTTACAGCAGCTAATCTCGTGGTTGGTTCCCCTGTTAATAATCCCCTATCCTGAGGCTATCCAGCAGGGTCATCCATTAGCTTTTAAAAAGACACCGCACTTGGGAAATTCCGGGGGTTTTAGAAACTGTATGCCAGGAAGTGGAGATTAAGACCAAAATGTGTATGTCTAATTATATCACAATATGACATCATCCATGTATGTTCTTTGATAAAGTTCAAATCTTTCATCCATTTTGAAACTGAGCTATTTGCTTATTATTGAATTTTGATTGTTCTTTATATGTTCTAGATACAGGAATTTTATCAAACATATGCTTTGCAAATATTTTTTCCAGTCTGTGGTTTGTATTTTTATTAACTTAGCAGTCTCATTCAAAGAGCAGAAGTTTTCAATTTTGGTGAAATCCAATTTATCAATTTATTCTTTATGAATTGTGCTTTTGATGTTATATCTAAGAAATTACTACCTAATGCGGGGTCAGAGCTTTCTTTTTTTTTTCCTAAAATTTTATAATTTTAGGTTTTGCATTTACGTCCATGATTCATTTGGGTTAATTTTGTATATGGTACAAAGTATGGATTAGTTAATTTTCTTGCAGATGGCTTTCAATTGTTTCAACATAGTTTGTTGAAAAGAGTAGCCTTTCTCCACTTAATTGCCTTGTCAAAAAATTAGATGTCCGCACATATGTGTGTCTATTTTTGGACTCTCAATTCTGTTTTATTGACCTATTTTTCTGTCTTTACACTCTTACCACACCATCTTGATTATTATAGTTTTATAATGCTTGAATCAGGTGGTGTTAGCCCTCTAAATTTGTTCTTGTTTTTTTTTTTTTTGAGGCAGAGTTTCGCTCTTGTTACCCAGGCTGGAGTGCAATGGCGTGACCTCGGCTCACCGCAACCTCCGCCTCCTGGGTTCAGGCAATGCTCCTGCCTCAGCCTCCTGAGTAGCTGGGATTACAGGTATGCACCACCGTGCCCAGCTAACTTTTTGTATTTTTAGTAGAGACGGGGTTTCACCATGTTGACCAGGATGGTCTCGATCTCTTGACCTTGTGATCCACCCGCCTTGGACTCCCAAAGTGCTGGGATTACAGGCGTGAGTTTTTCTTTGTTATTTTGATTATTCTAGGTCATTTGCTCTTTTATATGGATTTTATAATCAGTCTTCAATTTCTACAAAAAAAACTGGCTAGGATTTTGTTTGGGATTGTGTTGCATCTGTAGATCCATTCAAAGAAAATTAACAGTTTTCAGTGTTGAGTTTTGCAGTGTGTGGATATAGCATAGCTCTCAATTTATTAATATCTTCTTTAATTTTTCTCATCAATGATTTTTAATTTTTAGTATATAGATCTTTCACATATTGTCAGATTTATCTCTAAGTACTTAATATTTTTGATACTATTATAAATACATTTTTGTAAATTTTAATTTCTGATGTTTGCTGATACACAGAAATACAATTGATTTCATATATTCTTCCTGTATCCTGCAACCTTGATAAACTGATTAGTTCTAATAGCTTTCTATAGATTCTGTAGAATTTTCTGTATAGTTGATTACCTGTTAGTTCAGTAATAGATAATCTGAATAGTAAAGAAAACTTACTTCTTTCTTTTAATATGGATAACTTTTATTTATTTTATTTGTGTCTTGTACTGGCTAGACTCTCCAATATAATATTAGGTTAAAGTGGTGAGATTGAACATCCTTTTGTTGTTTCTGATCTTAAGGAGAAAGCATTTATGTTTTTTTTGTTATTAAGTATGACATTGGCTGTAGATTTTTTTGCAGATATTCTTTATCAGATTGAGGATGCTCCCTTCTATTTCTAGTTTGAGAGATTTTTAAAAATCACAAATGGATATTTGATTTTGTCATCTGATTTTCTGCATCTATTGAGATGATCATATGGTTTTTCTTTTGTGGTTTGTTAAGATAATGAGTTACATTGATTGATTTTTGAATGTTAAACCATTACATTCCTAGGATAAACCCCACTTTGTTGTGCTATCTTATCCTTTTAATGTAGTGTTAGATTCATGTTGCTCAAGTTTTATTAGAATTTTTGCATCTATGTTTATGAGAGATATTGGTCTATAGTTTTCTTGTAATATCTGTCTGGTTTTGGTGTCAGGGTGATGCTGGCCTCATATAATGAGTTGGGAAGTATTTCTTCCTTTTTAGTTTTCTGAAACTTTATATAGAATTGGTATTATTTCTTCCATAAATATTTTATAGCATTTACCAGTAAATTCATTTGGATCTGGCAATTACCTTGTGGTAATGTTTTTAACTATAAATTTAACTTATTTTATAGCTATAGGGCTATTTAGGTTATTTATTTCATCTTGAGTAAGCTTTGGTAGTATGTGTTTTTGTTTATTGGTTGCACAAAGTTGTTCATAATATTGCTGCATTATTTTCTTTTAATATATGTAGTAAACACATACACACACACAAATACATATATATATATGTAGAATCTGTGGTGGCATATTATTTCACTTATTATTTTGGTAATCTGAATGTTCTTTTTTACCTCATCATTCTGACTAGAGGTTTATCAACTTTATTGATCTTTTCAAATAAATAGCTTTTGGTAGAATTGATTTTCTCAATTGTTTTTCTGCTCTGATCTTTATATTTCCTTCTATTTACTTTGAATTTAACTTGCTCTTCTGTTTCCTATTTCTTTTAATTTTTAAATTTTTGTGGGTACATTGTAAGTGTATCTATTTCTTAAGGTATAAACAGGTCACCGATCTGAGCTATTTCTTCTTTTCTACTATAGCATTTTCTAATATAATTTCCCTGTAAACACTGTTAGCCTCATTTAAAAAGTTTTGATACTGAGTTTTAATTTTAACTCAGTTTAAAATATTTTCCTTGTTGGATTCTTCTTTTACTCCCGTATTATTTAGAACTGTATTGTTTAGTTTCCAAACACTTGGGACATTTCCAAAGATGTGTCCATTATTTATTTCCACTTTAATTATGAATGGTTAGAGAGTAATTTTTATGGTTTGAATCCATTTAAATTGATTGCTACTTGTTTTATGTCCCCAGATATGGTCTACCTTGGTAAATATTCCGTTTGCTCAGGAAAAGAATTGTGTTTTGCTCTTGTTGGTTGGAATGTTCCATAAATATCAATTAGGTCAAATGGGTTAATAGTGTTGTTTAAATCTTTGACATCCATACTGATTTTCTGTTTATTCTATGAATTACTGAGAGGTGGGATATTGAAACTTATGACTATAATTGTGGATTTGCTTATTTCTCCTTACAATTCTATTACTTTTTGTTTGATGTGTATTGAAGCTTTGTTATTAGGTACATAAACATTTAGTATTGTTACGTCCTCTTAATAAATTGATTCCTTTTTCATTATAAAATAATCCTCTTAATTTATATTAATATTATTTTCTCTGAAATTTCCTTTGTCTAATTCTAATATGGCCAGTCCAGTTCTCTTTTGGTTAATATTAACATGAAATATCTTTTTCTATTCTTTTACTTCTTGCCTATTTGCATTTTTATATTAAAAGTAGTTTTTTAATAGGCAGCATAAAGTTGTGTTATGCTTTTTAAATTTAATCTGACAATCTGTTTTTGAATTAAGGGCATTTAGACAACTTACATTTAGTGTAATTATGTTTTCTCTCTTTTTTGTTGGTTTATTAACTACAACACTTGTTTTGTTATTTTAGTGATTGTTTGGTATTTATAGTGTACATCTTTAATTATAGTTAACCTTCAAGTGATATTATTCAGCTTCATGGATAGTATAAGAATTCTATAATGGTACTATGATAAACAGAATAAGGCCCCTCACTGACCCCAGGCATCCACATTCTAATTATTGAAATCTGTGCATATGTTACCTTACATGGCAAAAGGGACTTCGAAGACATGATTAAGGATTTTGAGATGGTGCGATAATCTTGGATTATCCAGGTGGGCCCAATGTAATCAAAGAGGTTCTTATAAAAGGAAGGCAGGAGGTCAGAGTCAGAGTAGATGTGATGATGAAAGCAGAAGTCAAAATGACATAATAGAGGAAAAGGCCATGCACCGAAGAATGTAGGTGGCCTCTAGAAGCTATTATAGAAAAGGCCAGCTAACAGGTTGTTTCCTAGAGTCTCTGGAAGGAATGCAAATCTGGTGACACCTTGGTTTTAGCCCACTGAGCCTGATTTTGGACTTCTGACCTCTGGAATTGTAAGATAACAAATTTGTGGTGGTTTGAGGCTCTAAGTTTGGGGTAATTTGTTACAACAGCAATAGGATATTACTATAAGTATACTTCTATTTTTTAAATATTTTTTCCCCTACTGATCTTTGAGCAATTGTTGTTATACATTTTATTTTAACATGTGGTATAAACCACATACTACATCATCATGATGTTTTTAAAAGTAGTTAATCATCTTCTAATGAGTTTAAAATAATAAGAAAAATATCTTATATAATTATTAATATACTAAACCATTTATGATGCTCTTCATTCCTTTGGGTAGATCTAAATTTAGATCTGGTATCACTTTCCTTCTGCCTAAAGGATTTATTTTTAACATTTGTTAGAGTATGGGCCTGTTGATGATGAATTCTTTCAGCTTTTGTATATCTGAAACTATCTTTAGTTAGCCTTAGTTCTTTTTTTTTTTTTTTTGAGACGGAGTTTCGCTCTTTTTACCCAGGCTGGAGTGCAATGGCGTGATCTCGGCTCACCGCAACCTCCACCTCCTAGGTTCAGGCAATTCTCCTGCCTCAGCCTCCTGAGTAGCTGGGATTACAGGTGTGCACCACCATGCCCAGCTAATTTTTTTATTTTTAGTGGAGACGGGGTTTCACCATGTTGACCAGGATGGTCTCGATCTCTTGACCTCGTGATCCACCCACCTTGGCCTCCCAAAGTGCTGGGATTACAAGCGTGAGCCACTGCGCCTGGCCTAGCCTTAGTTCTTGAAGGATATTTTAGCTGGGCATAGAATTCTAGTTTGTCAAGTTTTTTTTTCCTTGCTGTATTGTAGGGACGTTGAACCACTCTTTTCTTGCTTGCATTGCAAAGATAAGGATGTTTCTGTAATGTAACATATCTCCTTTCTCTGGTTGCTTTTAATACTTTTTCTTTATCACTACTTTTGAGCAGTTTTGATTATGATATGCTTTGCTATAGTTTTCTTCATGTTTCTTGTACCTGGCTTTATTGAGGTTCTTGAATCTATGGGTTTATAGTTTTCATCAAACTTCAGAAATTTCCAGCCCTTATTTCTTTTTTAAATCCTCCCTCCCTCCCTCCCTCCCTCCCTCCCTCCCTCCCTCCCTCCCTCCCTCCCTCCCTCCCTCCCTCCCTCCCTTCCTTCTTTCCTTCCCTTCCTTCCTTCCTCCCTCCTTTCCTCCTTCCCTCCTTCCCTTTTTCTCTTCCTTTATCTCTCTCTCTCTTTTTGTGGAGACAGGATCTTACTGTTTTGCCCACCTGCTCTCAAACTCCTGGGCTTAAGCCATCCTCCCAAGTGTTGGGATTAAAGGCATGAACCACTGCACCTGGCCTCCAGCCATTTTTTCTACAAATATTTTTTCTTCCCTCTCCTCAATTACACATATATTAGACGATCTGAAGTTGCCCCACCACTCATTTATGTCATTCTCTCCTTTTCTTCTTTTTTCCTGTAGGTTTCATTTTGGAATAGTTTCTATTTCTGCATTTTCAAGTTTACCAGTCTTTTCTTCTGCAATGTCTAATTTGACATTAACTCCATCTAATATGTTTTTCATCTTGCATATTGTAGTTTTCATTTCTACAAGTTAAATTTGAGTCTTAAAAATATAGGTATCTCCTAAATTTTTACTAAACTTGAACACATAGCATACAAATAATAGCTGTTTTAATGTTCTTGCTACTAATGCTAATATCAGTTTCAGTTCTAGATTGGTTTCATTTGATTGATTTTTATTTTCTTCATTATAAGTCATATTTTCCAGCTTCTTTACAGGCCTTGTAATTTTGGGTTCGGTGCCTCACATTGTGAATTTTACCTTGCTGAATGCTGTAGATATGTTTTATTCCTATAAATGTTCTTGAACATAGTTTTGGGACATATTTAAGTTATTTGGAAACAGTTTGATGTTTTCTTTTCTTGCTTTTAAGATTTGTTAGGTGGAGCCAGAGCAGTACTTAGACTAGGGCTAAGTGTTGCCTATTAGTGAGGCAAGATCTCTTTGCTCTGCTCTGCTCTGCTCTGCTCTACCCAGTACTCCATGAGTCATGTGGTTTTCCATATTGGCTGGTGGAAACAGACTATTTCTGGCCCCTTGTGCACACCAGACACTGTTACCTCTAATCTTTTTGGGCAGTTCTTTTCCCAGTTCTGCCTAATTTCCTCACAAACTTACACGGTTCAATTCTAAGCTGAATACTTGAAGGGGACCCTCCATGGAGGTTCACATTCTCTGTGCATCTCTCTTTTGTCTACTGTTCTGTTATCTTGGGTTCTAGTCATTGTGATCTCCTCAGACTCTTGGCATTTTCTCTTCAACTCAAACATGGGGAATCTGCTGGACTCTACCTGTATTCCTCCTCCTTGTGTTCCAATCTGGAGACTCTCTGAAGGCTGTAAGCTGGAACAATCATAGGGCTTATCTTGCTTGTTTTCAGTGTCCCAGGGATCACTGCCCTTCAGTGCCTGATGTTCATCGTCTCCAAACCATTGTTTGATTTTTTATCTCCCTCTCTTTTGGTTTTAGGTGGGAGCTAAAACTGTCTTTATACTCCATCTTAGTCAGAAACAGATATATGCTTTTTATTTTAACTTAATTTTACTTTATAATTGTGTATTTGCAGGGTTCTAGAGTCAAGTCTATAAAGCACGGCCTATTAGAGAACGTCTAGCTGCGTCTTCACTTTCACCCTGTTTCTTCTTCCTATAGGCAATTTCCCCTTCTTCCTTCTCTTTTTCTTCTTGCTACTACTATTTTATTTTTTCTCTTTCTCTAGGTAAGTTTTTCTTTAGTTTTTGGCTTATACCCCCATTAAAAAACCCACGCAAACACACCACACATATATATTTGTCTAAGTATGTGTGTATCACCATTCGTTAAATAAATGATAGTATGTTAATATACATAACAGTCATCCTTTAGTATCCACTAAGGATTGGTTCTAGGATCCCAGAAGATACTAAAATCTGTGGGTGATCAAGTTCCTTATATAAAATGGCATACTATTTGCATATAACCTACACATATCCTCCCGTATTCCTTAAATCATCTCTAGATTACTTATAATACCCAATACAATGTAAATGCTATGTAAATAGATGTTATACTGTATTTTAAAAAATTGTATTTAAATTGTCGTATTGTTATTTTCTATTCGGAGACTTTGATCCTGTTGCCTTGTTCTGAGCAGGTATCATCACTACCTCTTTCCTACAACTCTTGTTCCTCTCTAGTTCCTTGGCTTCTTGGTTAGCTCCCCTTCAAACCCAAGCGGATATAAGGGATGCAGGATTGGAATGTAGCTGTTTGCTGTTAGAACAGCAGGTGGACAAATTGGTATAACTTATAGGAAGATAGATTTTAATTCAAAATACGGGCTGGTGAATCTCTTTATCACAGTAAGAGTTGGCTAACAGTGGGACACTCTGTCCTATGACGTAATACATTTTCAATTGCAGGGAAGTTTCAGGGGCAGCTGCGGGCCCACCTCTCTGAGATCCTGTGGGAAGAGCCTTTCCCTGGGGGGCCTGAACTGCCACAGTTCAGCTTCGGATGGGAAAAGAGGAAACTACTTCAGTTCTTTTCTTCCCATGCCAATTGCTGTCCCTATTCCATATCCTTCCTTCCTTCCTTCCTTCCTTCCTTCCTTCCTTCCTTCCTTCCTTCCTTTCTTCCTTCCTCTTTTTTCTTTTCTTGACAGAGTCTTACTCTGTCACCCAGGCTGGAGTGCAGTGGGGTGACCTTGGCTCCTATAATCTCTATCTCCTGGGTTCAAACAATTCTCCTGCCTCAGCCTCCTGAGTAGCTGGAATTATGGGCATGCACCACCACACCAGCTAATTTTTGTATGTTTGGTAGAGAAGAGGTTTCACCATGTTGGTCAGGCTGGTCTTGATCTGCTAGCCTTGGCTTCCGAAAGTGCTGGGACTACAGATGTAAACCGCTGTACCTGGCCACTTTTCCTTCTCTTTTCTCTCCTATTTCATCTTCTAAATTCTGAGTAGCTTATGCTTTGTCTGTGAGAGATGCCCAAACCCTCAGGATCCGCCTGCTGAATGTGTGCAATGTGCATAACCAGCTCTTCATCTGGAGCCTGCTGACCATAGAGGCATCAAGCCTTTCGGTGCCAAATGTTTCCATGGAGCCGGTTCTCCCAGCAGGTGTGTGAGTTTCTGATTGTGTGTGTGTGCATCACATTTGTACTTGCACAGCAGCACGACTGTTGTAACTGGAGTTGCAGCTAGTAACAGAAAAGTAGTTTGCTCAGTGGGGTATGTGAGCTGAGGGGTCGCGGTGGCCTTGGTGACCAGGGAGGATTGGTTTCCCCTCTTGTCTTCAGCCACTTGTTTCCCCTCCTTCATATCCCCTCCCCAGCCTTGGGCTCACTCCTCAAGGTTAATTTCCCTGATAGCAGCTGGGACTCCATCCTCCTTCCCCCACCCCCATCTGCCACATATGCACACACACGTGCACATGCACAGAAACACACACACACACACGCTTTGAGTTATGTGCCTCCTGTTCTAATGAGATAAACAACATAAGTCTCATGGGGCCCTGCTCTTCCCTCTGTAAGTGGAACTCCAGGGCTGAACGTGGTGTTCCTATAAAGGAACACTGGTGCCTGTCAGCCTTGTGAGGAGGGCAAGGAAGGGGCCAAGGACCCCCAAGAAAGCTCTTGGGGTCATTTCCTTGTTGTGATGAGGTGGATTCAAAGAAGAAATCAAAGAAAAAGCTAGTTTCCACCCTCATGGCTAAAGAACCGAGGGACAGCATGGTGGGTGGGGCAGGCCGTGTTGTGTGACCGTGGAGTCCAAGACTAGAGTCAGCTAACTCGTGATAATTAACTACTGACATTTGTCATCTTCATGGGTATAGCGAACTTTCTCTTGAATATAAGCGAATCCCTGTGACAGCCCCTAGGAGCTAGGCATTAATGTTATTAATGTCCCTATCTTACAGGTAAGGCGACAGGCTCAGAAAGGTGTTAGGATGCTTCCCAGGACTCACGTGTTCTTCCTCTGCACTGCTGAGCTTCTCCAATCCAGCAGAGAAAGAATGAAACAAAAACAGCCCCTTCTTCTAGAGATTCATACTAGTTGCTAAAATGAACTCTCCCAGAAGAGTGGACCTAAAGCTACGAGCAGATTGGCCTGGGGCTTCCCTGGTACCACTGACCACCAAGCACAGTGACTGCTGTTTCAGGGAGGGTGTAGGACCTGAACATGTGTGGACACTTTTAAACTCTTGCCTCGTAGACCTTTTGAGAGTGTGGTGGGGCCAGCTCCCTTGTACTTATCTGCGTTTGAACAGGTTGGAAGCACATGAAGCAGCCCTGGGGCACGGAGGAAAGCTAAGGCCCAGAACCTGTCATGGTGGGAGAGGGGGTGTAGAGATCTCTGGCCTCAGTCCTGAACCCTCACTTCTGGAGTCCCTCTTGGATGGTTTGGATCTGGGTGGATAAGTCCCTGGAGCTGGGAACAGCAGGGCCAATGGTCATTCGATTCTGACATTTCTGAGTCCAGGTCAGTTCTGGTTTTTAAGAACCAGAGGTGCGGAGCGGTCAGAACCTCCAACTTACTCACAATCTTGCAACCTGTGGGAGCAGCTGTGTGATTAAACATAAAGAGACCTGGATATTTTGGTTCCTTTAATGCTGGGATAATTGACTCTGTTTAGGACCCATCCTGATAAATGGGTAGAGTTGACTGATAAAAATGAAAATGAATGAAGGAGTGTATAGCAGTGAAAGTTGCATAGATTTTTCTCTGCAAAGGTGAAAAATGATACCAGTTTTCCTTCTTAACTTTTAAGAGCCCTAAACTGGAAGATAGCAGATAAGAATCAGGTGCTGATGTTTTCTGAACCCATGGTCCTAGGTGTGCGCAGTGACGCTTTTGCGGGAGGCCATCTGTGTCCAACAGCTGTCATGTGCCACATTTACCTGCAGAAGACAGAATTGTGACTTTAAAAGGAAGCTGCAACGTATTCATTCATTCATTCAATGAGTATTTAGTTTGATTCTGCTCTCTGTCGGGCACAGTTCTGGTTCTGGGGTTTCTGACAAGAACAAGATGGAAAATTCCCTGTCCTCATTAGGCTTTTCTCTCTGTTAGAGGGTGGTTGACTTGCTGGTTTATTATGGGGGATATCAGACAGTCTCGTTAGACTGCAGATCACCTAGCCGATCTGAAAATTACCTAGCCAGTCTCAAACACCCGCCTCTTTACCCCTCAGCCTCCACCCTACCCCACTTCCCTGGAAATAGTGTGCAGCCTAGCATGGAGAAGCCCCTGGTCCTCCAAGGCCTGTGGCTGCCACCAGAGCCGCAGAATTGTTGTCTGGTGAACAGGAGGGTTTCCCGTGGTGCTTGGGATGACAGTATGCTGCTGGGTCAAAGGCCACATACATGGTGTAACATGCAAGCCCAGCCCCTGGCCTCCTACCTATTTCTTTTTGCAAGGCCCACACACACAGGTGGGAACACAGAGGTATGTGGGCTCTGCGGGTCATGCGGCCTGGTCACCAGAGTGGGCTTATGTCCTCATGGGGGTTACACAAGGCTCCGTTTGTCTGTAGTGAGCTGCCAGCAGCTGGGAGTGGGTGGGAGATGCCTGAGTAGATCTGGTGTTTTTGGTTCTGTCTTCTTGTGATGCTTCTCAATCCAGGCTGTCCATATGGTAGGCCAACTGACTACTGCTCCATTTTGAAGGGAACCTGCTTAACCTGGATCAGGATGGAGGGGCAGTGGATAGAGATCCAGTGCTATGGAGACACCGCAAAGGTCCCTCTTGTCTGCAGGTCCAGGTGGTGGTCTCTCCAGGCAGGGCAGCAGAACTGGTTTTGGTGAAGGCAGTGGCTCTTGTTAGCATGGGCTTGCTGAATACCATGGTGAAGCCGACAGAGCCAGGGTCCTGGGGTCAGATGACCTAGACTCAGCCCACTAGCAACCAGCTTTGTGACGTTCACCAGTTACTTCTCTCCGGGCTTCAGCTTCCTCTCCTTGTGAATGACAGGGTTAGTCAGGGTAGTTTCCAAGGCCCCTTCCAGCCTGGAGCCTTTAATCTTCACACTGTCTTTGTCCACAGGCCTTGCCCCAGGCCAGCTGTATACATACCCTGCCCGCTGCTGGCGTAAGAAGAGACGATTGCACCCACCTGAAGATCCAAAGCTGCGGCTGCTGGAGATAAAGCCTGGTCAGTGCCCTCTGGAGCTTGGCTGGGTCCAAGATGGGAAAGGTGGGAGGACTGGGCGGGGCCCAGGACAAGGTTGGTTTGCTCGTTTGTCCATAAGCTAAATTTTCTGGGAGAGGGAACATGCCCATACTGCTCAAGGGTGCGCCTCTGTGCCTGCTCCTGAGTAGAAACATGACCACATGTCCACCTGAGGTTTCCTCCCCTCTGGGTGTCTCATGCCTTCCCTTTGCTACCTGGGGGGAGGAAAGAAGCAGGAGCTGAGTCGGGCCAGTTCCAGGATGACTTTCCCAACAGGACTGAAGGATGTGCAGCTCTTTCGGGTCATGTGATACCTTTCTTGTGGCCTGAAGTAGAGAACTCTTGGCCCAGTTTGTATGTTTCTAAGGAGAAGAGAGCACACAGCGGACCTTCTACCCCCTTACTCTGTATGTGCTTTGGAGCATCTTACACAGAAAGGGGCCAATTCACTAAAAATCACACTTACCTTGGATATGGAACTGGAAGAGTTTGAGTTTAAAATTCACCCGAGTGGTACAGATTGCTCTGTGGCCACACAGGAAGAATTGGTGGATTTATCTTTATACTGACCTAATATATATATATTTTGAGATGGAGTCTCTCTTTGTTGCCCAGGCTGGAGTGGTGGTGTGATCTTGGCTCACTGCAACCTCTGCCTCCCGGGTTCAAATGATTCGCCTGCCTCAGCTTCCTGAATAACTGAGATTACAAATGTGCGCCACAACTCCCAGCTAATTTTTGTATTTTTAGTAGAGACAATGTTTCACCATGTTGGCCATGCTGGTCTCGAACTCCTGGCCTCAAGTGATCCTCCTGCCTTGGCCTCCCAAAGTGTTGGGCTTATAGGCGTGAGCCACTGTGCCCGGCCTATGCTGATTTAATATTACACTTCTGACTACGTGGCTGTCTTCAGACCTGTGTCTGTGTTGCAGCAAAGCCAAGTGATTACCCCAGGTCCTCAGCTTTGAGGGCATCTCTGGTTTTGAGGGTGCCAGGCTGGGATGTGACTCACAGTGGTAGGAACGGTGCTGTTCTGTGGCGCAAATAGAGTTGATATGCTTTCTCCCACTGTCACCAAAGCGTTGCAGTCTGCCACGGCTGGCTACCTGGCAATGGTACCTCACTCATTCCTTTCAACACGGGTCCTATAGGCTGACTTTGCTCTGCAAAAGCCCTACCTGCAGTGGCTGGAATGTTTTCACTCACAGTTCCATTGTTACGACTGCTTTGATTGTTCCTTTCAATCCACATTCCACTTGAGTAGAAGTTTTATTTGTTAGGGGTGAGTGGAGGCTAGATTCTTCAATATGCTCTATCCCAGTTCTCCAGGGTCCTTATGTCAATTTACAGACCCTTGCAAACACTGCAGGGTGATGACCCAGGTTGTCCCAACCCCTGCGTTGTTGCAGATGGTAGGAGATCAGGGTCTCCTAGACCAGCGCAATGCAATAGAAATATAATGCAAGTCATGTATGTCATCTTACATTGTCTAGTAGTTACATTAAAAAAAAAAACAAGGGAAATGACTTTCAATAATATCTTCCATTTAACCCAACATATCAAAAACATCATTTCAGCATGTCATTGATATAAAAATTATGAGTGAGATCATCTATGATTTTTTTTTTTTGGTACTATTTTTGAATTCCAATGTGTATTTCACACATCCCCACATCTCTTTTTGGGCTAGCCACATTTCAAGTGCTCAGTAGCCACATATGGCTAGTGGTGACTGTATTGATCAGTGTGGCTCTAGAACTACATTCAAAGTGCAGTCCTGGCCTGCTGTGGCAGCATCACCTGGGGCTTGTCAGATGTGCAGAAGCTTGGGCCTCACTCCAGACCTGCTGCCTCAGAATCTGCATTTTATCACAATCTCCTGGAGTGCATCTGCAGAGTGCACGTTGAAGTGGGAGAGGTGCTGGTCTCAAAGGCTTATGGGTACCTAGATTACAGGTCACCCCGGCATGACCATAAACACCAAAAAAGCCATATGTAATTTTCAAATTAAAAACTTGTAAAATTTATTTGACTTTGAGTAGCAAATACAGTTACATGTGTTTTTATTTTATTTTTTATTTATTTTAGAGGATAGGATCTTGCTGTGTTGCCCAGTCTGGTGTACAGTGGTTGCAATCAGCTCACTATAACCTCCAACTCTGGAGCTCAAGTGCTTCTTCCATGTTGGCCTCAATGAATACGTGGGAACTACAAGTGCGTGCCACTGTGTCTGGCTAATTTTGTCTTCCCCTGGGAAGCCAGGGTCTCACTATGCTTCCCAGGCTAGTCTTAAACTCCTGGCTTCAGATAATCCTCCTGCCTCGATTTCCAAAGTGCTAAGATTACAGGCGGGAGCTACTGTGCCTGGCAGTTACATATTTTGACATTCAAAAGATAAAAGGATATACTGTATCATGAAAAATAAGACCCAATCTCCCCAGAGGTAATCAATGGTAGCAGTTTTTTTGAGATTCCTTCAAGAGAGTCCATGCATGCACCAGGAATTAAATCTATCTGACTTTTCCTCTTCTTTTTACGTAGCACAACCACTCTGGATTTTGCAATTTTCAGTTAAAAATGTGTCTTAGATATTGTCCATAGCAAAATATAAAGTTTCTTTATTTCTTTTTGTGATTACATAATGAATATACCACAATTTGTTCGACCAGGCTGTTCTCAATTTTTATTTCTAAATCTTCCAATTTAACCAGTGATGCAAAGAATATTTTGCATATATATGATGATGTCTCATGTGTAAGTTGTTAATTTAAAGGGTTTTACTACAAGTACTTGACATGTTTTAAATTATTGATCTTGATTCATAACATTTCTATAAAAAGTCGATTAAGAATAATTTATATCAGACTAATTAGATCTTCTTTTATGGAAGCAAAGACATTTAGCACTGTACAATACCTTAGATATCAGTAACTCCAATTCTTTATTTTACTGGAGTCTAGACAGTTTAAGAAACTTTTTCAAAGTCACACAGGAATTTGTGTGGATCCAGCAGAGAATCTAGGTTGCTTGATTTCCCTGTTCAATGTTTTTGCTGCTTCCTCGTATTGCTGATAGGTATACTAACTTAAAGAAACTTTAGCAAGGCCTCTTCTCTTAAAAACTTTATTTTATGATTATAAAACTAATATATATTAATTATTAAAATACATCAAGATATAGTTGGAATTCCTTTAGTCATAAACATTAGAAGCTCAAGTCAAACTATCTGAAGCAGAAGAAGGGAAGTTGGCTCATGGACCAGTAAATTCCAGGGTTCACTGGCTTCAGGCATAGCTGCATCAGGGTGTTGAAGCATTATAGTGAGGGTAGTGGGGGCTACATGTCTCTCCCCGCCCCCTTTTTTTTTGGCAGAGTCTCACTCTGTTACCCCAGTTACAGTGGCATGATCATAGCCCACTGAAGCCTCAACCTCCCTGGATGGCAGCAGGCAAAGAGAGAGCTTGTGCAGAGAAACTTGTTTTTAAAACAATCAGATCTCATGAGACCCATTCACTAGCATGAGAACAGCAGGGGAAAGACCTGCCCCTGTGATTCAGTCATCTCCCAGTGGGTCCTTCCCATAACATGTGGGAATTAGGGGACCTATAATATGGAGGACACAGAGCCAAACCATATCATTCCACCCTCGGCCCCTCCTAAATATCATATATTCACATTTCAAAACCAATCGTGCCTTCCTAACAGTCTCCCAAAGCCTAACTCATTTCAGCATTAACTCAGAAGTCCACAGTCCAAAGTCTCATCTGAGACAAGGCAAGTTCCTTCTGCCTATGAACCTGTAAAATCAGAAGAAAGTTAGTTACTTCCTAGATACAGTGGGGATACAGGCATTGGGTAAATATACCAGTTCCAAATGGGAGAAATTGGCCAAAACAAAGAGGCCACAGGCCTCATGCAAGTTTGAAATCCAGCATGACAGTCAAATCTTAAAGCTCCAAAATGATCTCCTTTGACTCCCTCTCTCATATCCAGGTCACTGATGCAAGAGGTGAGTTCCCATGGTCTTGGGCAGCTCCACCCCTGTGGCTTTGGAGGGTACAGCCTTTCTCCCAGCTGCTTTCATGGGCTGACGTTGAGTGTCTGCGGCTTTTCCAGGTGCATGGTGCAAGCTGTTAGTGGGGGATACCATTCTGGGGTCTGGAGGATGGTGGCCCTCTTCTCACAGCTCCACTTAGTGGTGCTTTAGTAGGGATTCTGTGTGGGGGCTCCCACCTGACATTTCCCTTTCACACTGCCCTAGTGGAGGTTCTCCCTAAGGACCCCAACCCTACAGAAAGCTTCTGCCTGGGCATCCAGGCATTTCCATACATCTTCTGAAATCTAGGCAGAGGTTTCCAAACCTCAGTTCTTGACTTCTGTGCCCTCACAGGCTCAACACCACATGGAAGCTGTCAAGGCTTGAGGCTTGTACCCTATAAAGCCACAGCCCAAGCTCTAAGTTGGCCCCTTTCAGCCACAGCTGGAGCAGCTGGGACACAGGGCATCAGGTCCCTAGGCTGCACATAGCAGATACGCCTTGAACCCAGCCCACAAAACCATTTCTTCCTCCTAAACCTCTGGCCTGTGATGGGAGGGGCTGCTGTCAAGACCTTGGGGATTAATATTGGGCTCCTCATTACTTATGCAGATTTCTGTAGCCAGCTTGAATTTCTCCTCAGAAAATAGAATCTTTTTTCTATTGCATTGTCAGGCTGCAAGTTTTTTGAACTTTTATGCTCTGCTTCCCTTATAAAACTGAATGCCTTGAATAGCACCCAGGTCATGTCTTAACTGCTTTGCTGCTTAGAAATTTTTTCCACCAGATATCCTAAATCACCTCTCTCAAGTTCAACATTCCACAAATTTCTAGGGCAGGGGCAAAATGCCACCAGTCTCTTTGCTAAAACATAAC
Source organism: Callithrix jacchus (assembly GCF_049354715.1). Taxonomy (NCBI): domain Eukaryota; kingdom Metazoa; phylum Chordata; class Mammalia; order Primates; family Cebidae; genus Callithrix; species Callithrix jacchus. The sequence goes on along the minus strand of NC_133509.1, from coordinate 107,661,944 downwards.
AAGAGTCACCTTTGCTCTAGTTCCCAACAAGTTCCTCGTCTCCATCTGAGACCACCTCAGCCTGGATTTTATTATCCATATCACTATCAGCATTTGGGGCAAAGTCATTCAACAAGTCTCCAGGAAATTCCAAATTTTCCCACATTTTCCTGTCTTCTGAGTCCTCCAAACTTTTCCAACCTCTGCCGTTACCCAGTTGCAAGGTTGCTGCCACATTTTCATGTATCTTTTCAGCATTGCCCCACTCTACTGGTATCAATTTACTGCATTAGTCTGTTTTCCCACTGCTAATAAACACATACCTGAGACTGGGCAATTTACAAAAGGAAGAGGACTATTGGACTTACAGTTCCACATGGCTGGGGAGGCCTCACAATCATGGTGGAAAGCAAGGAGGAGCAAGTCACATCTTACCCAGATGGCAGCAGACAAGGAGAGAGCTTGTGCAGAGAAATTCCTGCTTTTAAAACCGTCAGATCTTGTGAGACCCATTCACTATTATGAGAACAGCATGGGAAAGACCTGCCCCCATGATTCAGTCATCTCCCACTGGGTCCTTCCCACAACATGTGGGAATTATGGGAGCTACAGGATGAGATTTGGGTGGGGACACAGAGCCAAACAATATCACCCAGCTATTTTTTTTTTTTTTTGGTAGAGATGGGGCCTCACTATGTTGCCCAGCCTGGTTGCAAACTCCTGGCCTCAAGTGATCCTCCTGCCTCAGGCTTCCCAAAGTGCTGGGATGATAGGCATCAGCCACTGTGCCCAGCCAGTCTCTCTGTACATCTAACACTCTCATCTCCTTGTAGGGCAAGTGAGGGGGCTGTCAGCAACTCCAGCCTGAGCACATACCACACCCAGCAGAAAGGCAGTCCCCCTCCATAGCTATGGCAGAGAAGGCCCAGGAGGAGCAGATTAGCTGGCTGGGGTTATGTCTCTCCCACCAGTTGCTGCCACCAGGGGAATGGGACACTGGTTGGGCATCATCATAACCAGAGTCTAAACGGCATGCTGTAGTTCACGCAGCATTTTCTTTCATGTTGGTTCCTTGGTCCCTACCATAACCCTGGGAGGTAGAGAGGGAAGGAAGAGGTAAGAGTGTTGTGAGCCCATTTTAGAGGTGAGGGAAATCAGACTGTGGCTAGAGCCAAGGAGACTTTGCTGTGCTGCTCATGTATCTGAGAGGCCCCTATTAGTGGGATTGAGGCAGGGGCAGCTATTTCTAGAGGGTTTGCACCTTCTGCCCGCAGACATTTACTTCAGGCACACTGGCCTGCCAGTGTTTATGCCTGGCCTGTGGGTGAATGTGGAGCAGCTGGGTTCACAGGCGGCTTTGGCCGCGCCCTGTCGTTGGGCCTGCCATGACACGCAAGGGGAAGGAAAAGGAAGAACCCAGGGCTGGTGGTTTTCTGTAGCCAAGTCCCCACCCCACATGGCGTCTTGCATCTGTGGTCATTTGAGAGCTTTCTTCAGCCTCTGCCCAAGCATGAGGCAGAAGTGGCTGGACTGTTTCCAGGGGTGAACGTCCACCCCGGGGATGGGCAGGGGCCCGGCAAGGACCCCATCTGCGGAGACAGGTGCCAGCTTTTGCGATGATGGGCCCCCAGGGGAAAAGTTGGGTTCCCCCAAAGCAGGCTCATTCCTCCACACCAGCCCCCAGATGCTGAGAAGCAGTGAACAGCCGGGGCTGGAGTAAGTGGCTATCACGTGGCAGAGCACCTTCTCAGAGGAACTTGTTCTTTCTTTGGGTAAACAGACCTACTACTAGGCCTGCTAAAAACACAGAAACAACCCCCACAAACCCTAGGCCAGATACTTGTCATTTCCCAGTCCTGTTCTGAGTCTGAACAGCCAGGGCTGCCCCTGGCTCCCAGAATATACCACCATGCCAGCCTGCAGCTGCGGGTGGTGAATGAAGAGGCCGTTGGAGTGCCCTGGAGTCAGGGGTAACGAGCCTCAGCCTGGTACCTCCAAGCAGCCGGGCCCATCTAGAGAATGAGAAAACAGTGCAGCCAAAGAAATGTACCACTGTCTTCCCAGAGGTGACGCAAGTTTGCATTTGAATTTTTTGCACAGGCCAAAATTTTAGAAGAGTGACTTCTCGGCTAGCTCATATAGTTCATTTGTGCAAAAGTGGAGGGTGGTACTCCCTGGGAGGGTGAACATTTACAAAATGTATGGTGCCCTTTCTGGTATGTTAGTACAGCATGAGCTAGATCTCATCCCCCCTCTTCTGTGCACCTGGTGGGCAGTCCCTGTGCGACCTGCCCACCTTCCAGAGCCTCTGCCCTCATCATTCATAAAATGCACACTTTCCACTTGAGAGAACTCCTCCCTTTTGGAGGGGTGTGTCCTCCCTCAGGACCAGGCTAACTCAGGCAGTATTTTAAAATAACTATCTCTTATTTTTATTCCATTTTATTTGGTCTCAAGGAGAGCTCAGTTTTTTGGCTGATACTTTGCGTGTGACTCGGGATAGAGTCGCTGGCTGGAGTCTCTGGGGAATTTGCTGCAAATTCTTAGGAGGTGGTGACCATCAGCTGGGTGGACTGAGGCTGCCCTTCCCAAGGGGAGGGGAGCAAGTGAAGGAAACAGAGATGGTGATGGAGGGAGAGGCGCTTTTACATATTGCTATGGAATCGTAGCACACACAATAAAGTGTGACTTTTTTGAAGTACAATGAATAGTACCTACCAGTATTTAAAACGCATATGCCCTTTGACCTAGAAATTCTATTGCTAGGAACTTATTCTATAAATAAATATATGCATATAATATATATTGCATATATATTTTTTACTGTGGCATGGTTCATAATAACAATGAATGGAAACTTCCAGAAGGTCCATTGATAGGGGACTAGTTAAATATATAGTACTTGTATATTCTGTGAATGGAATATTATTTTGTCTTTGAAAAGCATGAGTAGAAAAAAATGGAAAGATGTTAAAGATATATTGCTAAGTGGCCAAAAAAAAAAAGCAAATTATGTAACAAAAAGCAAATTGTTCAACACTGTATATAATCCTTTGGGCCAAACTTGCTGAAAATCAGTAATTTGTGCATCCTGAGCTGCATCTCTTTAAATTGACAGAAACTTGAAGACTGAGTTTATGTTGGAAGAAACCGAACTAGCCAACTCATCCACCCTTGGTGCCCTCACCACCAGCCCCTGAGGGTGCCTGTCCTTTCCTCTTCTTCCCTCCCAGCCTCCTGGTTTGAGCTCCCCTGGATAAAGGATGTTCCGGGAATCTAGTTATGCCCAGGACTCTTGAAGCCCACCCGGTACCACCACCAGCACTCCCTGACATGTCCTCATGTCCTTGGGGAAGAGGGAGAACAGTTTGCCTGCTCTTCGAAAGATGGAGGGGTCACTGGCCTGGAGCAGAATGTCTCAAAGCATGAGCTTCCTTCCACGTCAGACTCTCCTTTGGACAGTGAGGAGATGTCACAAACACTTTATCATGCCAACTTGTCATGTCCCTCCTGTATATTCCTTTCTGTCTCTGCCTGAGTCAAGCAGTGATGGGCAGGTTTCAGCAGCAAAGGCCAGGAGTGATGAGGGTCAGGGTTGTCTCTGACCTCAGGTCTGCAGAGCTCTCTCTGTCAGGAAACCAGGTCTGAGCAAAGAGGGGGTGGTGGGGTGCATGTTCAAGAATCTTAAGGGCTGTTGGAGAAGATCTGAGGACAGGGCCACAAAACCACCCTTTTCTGATTCAGTCCCCCAAAGCACTTTGCTCATGTGGTATGAGTGGACCTTCCAGGCTGGAAAGTGGGGAGCTGAGCCTAGGTGACATGGTGAGACCCTCTCTCTACAAAAAATAAAAACTTAGCCAGGTGTGGTGGTGGGCACCTGAAAGGTGGCGTTATTAGTGAGGCTGAGGTAGGAGGATCAGTTAAGCCCAAGAGGTTGAGGCTCAGTGAGCTGTGATTTCTCCACTGCCCTCCAGCCTGGGTGACAGAGGAAGACCCCGTCTCAAAAAAAGTGGGGAGCTGGGTCAAGTCATTTGTTCCTGGGTGGAATTATTCTCTCATGGAGTGACTCCCCAGTCCTGTTGTCCTCACCCCTTCAATATCGTAAATGAGCCATCCTGCCTCTGTTTCTTTACTATTTGCTAAAAATAAATATCTGTCCTCACGGGGGTAGGAAGCGCCTGAGACCTGGGAAGAACTCTGGAATTTGAAAGCATTCTTGGCATCCCTGGACCTATGTGTTTCTCACGCCAAACGTTGCTTCTCCAGTCAGTCTTGAATAAACATCTTGAAACCTCCTCCTTGCCTGGGCATCTGAAGGACAACACATACAACATGATTTCTCCCCACTGACTGACAATTGAGTTCAGTGTTCTCTGCAGCTCGCGCTTGGCCGCAGAGGCAAACGCAAGGTGTTTCATGATGTAGACATCACAATTCTGCAACACGAAGACTCCGGCAGGGGCCCAGTGCCAGCGATGTGCCTCCCCCGGCCCTTCTCCCCAAGAATAGGGCTCTGTCCTTGTGAAGGGGGAGTGGAGCTGGCAGAAGAGAAAGGTGGAGAGTAAATATCCACCAGAAGGCCTGGGAGCACAGCAGATGTTGGGCAAAGGCCAGCTGATTAAAAAAGAGGCCTTTAACTTCACTTTCTTTCTTTCTTTTTTTTGAATGAAGGAAAGACAAAGGCTGGGAACAAACTTTTACTTGTGTCCCCTTGGAGTAAAGGCTCAGATAGTCTGCTTAGATCAATTTAGCATCTTTCAACCCCAGACCTTCAGTCCCCATGGTCTTGGACAGACACTATCTTCATTTTAGAGACTGGGAAACTGCAGCACGGAATTAGGAAGCTGATTTCCCAGGTGATGCTGGTGATCCCTAGGACAGAGCCCTGTGGGAGCCTGCTGGAGCTGGTGCCGTGTTGCTTCAAGGCCCAACACGCTTGCTCATCCAGGACCCACAGATTAAAAGGGCTTTACAGCCGATGCTCTTCCTGCACCTGCAGTGCACCTGAGGCCTTGTGGATACCTTCTGCTCCAGGACACGTGGGGAGCAGGGTGGTTCTTTGCCACCCTCACCAAATTCTGAGGGTGATGGGAGGGAGGGCAGCCAGGAATAGGGTTCTCTCTCTCTTTGTTTTTTTTTCTGTTTTTGGCGGAACTTCAATGACTTGGGATGAATGACCAGGATGGTCACCCTCATCACGTGTTGTTGGGGGACACTCAAATGAGAGGGCAGGCGCCTTGGAGACGACAGTGGCTTAGGGTGTCCCAAAGCAGAGAGGGCCATAGGCCAGCCAAGAAGCAAGTCACAGGGACCTGCAGAGGGGTATCCCCCAAAGGGGCGGTCCAGGCGGAGGGACCTGAGTCTTGCCTGCTCTGGCAGGGGTGGTAAGGCGGCTTCACCCGCCCAGGGTGCTGTCCCCGCTGCGCTGAACTGCCAGAACTCTACAGATGGGAGCAGGCTGCGGCCAACTTCCCCCGCTTTTGAAAATCCTGCATCTTAATTAGTTCCCTACTGCTTTTGTACATGGCCCACATTTTAATAGTCTCTAGGCTTCTCCACCATTTGCTCTCTGATGTTCAGTGTGATTTCTCTTCTCCTCAAGACAGTGCCCCTGGCTCCTCCGACACCCTCCCAGTCCGGGAACAACTTAAGGAACGCCGAGGTGCCAAGCATGTAGCCTGAGATTGATGAGCCTGTCAGCCGGCTCCCTCTGCCCCCAGCCTTCCCCCTCTGCTGTGTGCTCCTCAGATGGATGAGCCAGGCGGGGGTGGGCAAGAGGGGGGAGATGGAGGAAGGGACCCACGGAGCCTCAAGCCAGGTGTGAGCCAATGGACAACGTGACCTTCTCCTGGCCTGCAGAGGAGTCTGGCTGTGTCCTTCCGAGGGGGAAGGACGCTCCGGCTCCCACCCCCATCTGTCAGTGCTTATCTGTCTCTGGGCAGGGGGGTTGCCTGAGCTTGGTACGGCTGGGAGAATGGATGCCTTCAAGTGCATCAGGGGGAAATGACCAGTCATTTATCTCTTTCCTGCAGTGTCAGAGCCTGCAGCCATCCATCTGGAGGCCGGGAACAGCAGCCTCGTCAGCACCGGTTGGCCTCCTAAGAAGGGGAGCTGGAGTGAGGCGGGCAGGCCGTGCAGCTCCCACTCAGGCTGTGGCTATTATGTGCTGGAAGTGACCTGTTCCTTTTGCCTTTCTGTCAGTCACAGGAAAGGAGCCAGGACTGGGGGATGAAGTCTGGGTGTCCTCACCTCTGCTCCTGTTCCCCAGCTCTGCTGGTGTTCTGCAGGGCTCTGGGAGCTGGGGCTGGCAGAGGAGGTGGGCCAGCAGCAGGCAGTGGGCAGGGCAGCGGCATGGCTGCTGCTGAGTGTCCACGGTCATGTTTTGCAGTGGAACCTGGCAGAGCCACGTGTAGAAGGATCACCCATTATGCTATCACTTGCTCACCTGTGCCTCTGCCCACTGGGAGGTGGACACCTTGATGGCGAGGGCGCATCTGTTTCTTCATCTGCATCCCTGGCACCCAGCATGAGGCTTGGCACATAGTACATGGGCAGTACGATTTCTAAAGGGATGAGGGAAAGAGACGTGTCTGGTGTTTGATCTTAACCTTGGAGCACGTGACTTAGCTCTCAACATCTCCGCTTCACAGATGAGGGAGGCTCTGCCGGAGAGGAGAGGCCTGGGGCCGCTGAGCTAGGCTTCCCTTGCGGTTCCCAGCCTGGCCTGGGGCCCCCAAGTGTTGCCATCCTGCCTCTTTGGTTTTGGGTTCTAGGGGTCTTCCCTGTCCAGATCTCCTTGTTCTGCAGGAGGAGAGGCACCAAATGGGGATCACAAGGCCTAGGTTCAAGTCCAGATCCCTGAAGCCACTGGCTTTGTGATTTTGGGCAATTTCCTAACCCTGCCTCAGTTCTTCATCTGTGAGACATGCATCATGGTGGTTTTGCGGGGTTATTCTGAGAGGTGTGTGGGGTGGAAGATGGAGGACTTGGCAAGCGTGCAGAGGCGCTGTGATGCCACCTCCACACTGCACTGCTGGGTGGGTCTCCGCAAAGTGGTTGCTGTCCCCAGCACCGATGAGGAATTTGCTGCAGACAGCTCACTGTCCAGCTGGAAAAGTGTGTGCCATTTGGCCCAGAATGGCAGCTCATTCTGCCTGAGAGTCTATTCGTTTTATTTTATTTATTTATTTTTAGAGATGGGGCCTTGCTGTGTTCCTCAGGCTGTATTTGAACTTCTGGGTCCAAGTGATCCTCCTCCTGCCCCAGCCTCCAGAGTAGCTGGGAATTCAAGCATGAGCCACCATGCCCAGTTGTGTTTTACAGTCTTTTAAAAGGCTCCAGCCTATAGATGACCTAGAACTTGGCTGTGGGACTCACCTTTACCAGAACCACAACTTGCATGGCCTCATTCCTACATCCCAGAGCTCAGCCCGAGGCACCCGTGGCCCAGGGCACAGAGATGGGCTCTGAAGGCCTCTTCTCTGCTTTTACTACACCTGTTATCTCATGGTATGCCAGGCTGGGCCCATCTGGCTGGATCTTTTTCCCTGCCTTTGTTCTAGGCTGGTCCACTTTCCTCTTGAAGAACCATTCCTCCATGGACTTTCCCTGGTATGGCTCCACACCTTTGCCCCCTTTGCACTGGATGCCAGGCTATCCACTCAGCCTCCATCCTGGTTCACTGGGTGAAGAAGCCCCCTGCTCAGGAGACTGCTTCCTCCCCAGTGCCTCCTGCCCCCAGGACACATCTGAGAACCACCATGTAAGCACCATGAGGACAGAGCTCTGTCCATATCATGCCTAGCTCCCTCCCCAAGCACCAGACTCACTGAGAGGGCTCCACACACCCTGCAGCCACTCCTCACTGGTCACCCCACATCTGCCCTGACCCCCTTCACTTCTTCTCAGAGTGATTCTGTTAACATGCGGGCATCATTGTGTCATGCTTTGCACCTCCAGTGGCCTGCCATGGCACGTGGGGTGGAAGCCAACATTCTTGCAGGTGACTACATGGCCTTCGAAGCCCCTGTAGCTCCCCAAGCTGGTCTCCTCCCATCCCCTGGCTTACCCTGCCCCAGGCAGATGGGCCGGTTTCAGAGCTTTTGCACTGAAGGCTCCTTCGCCTGGAACATTTTTGCCTGGATGTCAGTGTAGCCCCCTCCCTCTCTTCCTGCAGGCTTGCACTTTCCTGGCCACATTTAAAAGTGTAACCCCCCTCCCATCACCCTGATGCTCCAACTTCTCCTTGGCTCTGCTTTTCCTCCAAAGCACTGATTACCATCTGTCACACTGAAGGTTTCACTTGTTTGCTTCGTGTATTGTTTCTCTCCTGCTAGAATATAAATTCTATGAGGGCCAGGATTTTTGTCTCTTCTCTTCACAGCCATTGCCCCAGCACCTAGAACAGAGTCGATACGTAGTAGGTGCTTAATGACATCTTGTCAAATGAAGGGAGAAGGCAGGGTATCTTCCACCGTGGTTCTGCTGTGATTTATTCCCCCAAAGCTGCAGAAGCAGCATCCACCCTGGACTTGGAGCAGCACCAGCATCTCTGCTTTCCAGCTGCGTCTCAGTCTTGGCCTCTTCCATCCGCTTACCTGCCTGAGATTCCATTTGTGTCCATTCTCCCTGGGCTCATGCCCTTGGTGGGGTTTGCTATGCCTCACCATGTCTGGTGGTCTCAGAGAATTGGAAAGGTGAGGAGTTTTTGCTGAAAAGCACAAGGAGAGGAAAACTGTGGGAGGTAAAGAGAAGGGAGCTCACACTGAGCATCCTACCTCTGCCAGACACTTCATATGTGTTATCTCCTTTGGCCCCACAACAATGGTGGGAAGTGGGTTTTGTTCTCGTAGTGTTACAGATAAGGAGATCAAGGCCACGTGTGTGCTTAAGGGTAATGGAGCTGAGAGTTCACCCCGGAGCAGCTTCTTGCACTTTCCAGTTGTCTGTATTCCTTTGAACTATGCTTTTATTTATTTATTGTTTTTGAGACAGAGTCTCGCTCTGTCACCTAGGCTGGAGTGCAGTGGTGTGATCTTGGTTCACTACAACCTCCCCCTTCCAGGATCAAGTGATTCTCCCACCTCAGCTTCTCGAGTATCCGGGACTACAGGTGTGCACCATCATGCCTGGCTAAGTTTTGTATTTTTTTTTTTGTAGAGATGCAGTTTCACCATGTTGGCCAGGCTGGTCCCGAACTCCTGACCTCAAGTGATCTGATCACCTTGGCTCCCAAAGTACTGGGTTTATAGGCATGAGCCACTGCCTCCAACATGCATTTTTATTTATTATTTATTCCTTCCAAACTTTATTAAGGCATCATTGACAAATAAAAATTACATATATTTATGGCACACAATGTGATATTTAAATATATGTATACATTGTGAAATGACTAAATGAAGCTGTGTCTGTCACCCCACTTATTTGTCATTTTTTGTGTGTGAGTGAGTGAGAACATTTAAGTTCGACTCTCTCAGCAATTTTCATGACTGATAAGTAGAGTCACATGCTGTACGACAGATCTCCAGAACATGTTCATGCTGTCTAACTGATACTCTGTACCATCTGACCAGCCTCACCCGCTTCCCTGACCTTGCCTTTGGAAACACTGCCCGCACTCCCTCCACTCCCACCCTCACCCTGCTGCTAGTTGCAATTACCTGGTCTGCTGGCAGCTCAGCGGTGAGCTTCCTCAGGCAGTGTGAGTATTTTTCTGTCTTGACCCCTTGTCTGTGGTCCTGATATCTATATGCTGGAACCCATCCTGGTGTGTCTACTAAGGGGTGAGAGGTAGGCACAGCAGAGGCCATATGGGGAAGGGATGCATCCTCCTGTTATATGGATATCCTAAGATTCTTTTTTTTCTTTGAGATGAAGTCTTGCTTTCGTTGCCCAGGCTGGAGTATAGTGACATGATCTCGGCTCACTGCAACCTCCGCCTCCTGGGTTCAAGCGATTCTCCTGCCTCAGCCTCCCAGAAGCTGGGATTAGAGGCACCCGCTACCACACCTGGCTAATTTTTTTATTTTTAATAGAGATGGGGTTTCACCATGTTGGCCAGGCTGGTCTCAAACTCCTGACCTTAAGTGATCCCCCTTGTTTCGGCCTCCCAAAGAGCTGGGATTACAGTGATGAGCCAACATGCCTGGCTGATATCCTGAGATTCTAAAGCAAGTGGTAACAGGGCCTGCAGGGTGCAGCCTGGGTGATGGGTCCTCAATGTGAACCTCATCTATTTTGAGCTTTATGAGTCACAAAACAGGGAGTCAAAGGCAGCCAAGAAAATGGCACCCCTAGGGAAGGAGCAGATGGATCCCTGGGCCTGCCACCATCTTAGGAAATCAGGCCTCTGATCCCCTCCCAGTCTCTTCCCCTGTGAGGTGAGAGATAACAATACCTCCCTCCCTTCTCCCTCCTCATGAGTCTGACAGTCTGATGGGGATAAATGAAATAATGATTCTTAAGCTCCTTTCTTCTTCATGTAAGTTGATATATAAATCCAAGGAAATATGATGAGCTTAACTCCTCAAAATAATAAGCACCCGGAAGAGAAAACTGCATGTTTGTATTTTTAAAGAAAAACTAGAGGCCGCTAAAAAAAATTAAAAAAAAAAATGGAGCACTCACAATCTAGCAGGAGGATTCTTTGCCATTGTCTGTGGGATTTCTCCCTCCCTTTGCACCATAACTCTATCTCCAGGCCCCTGCGTCAGTGGGAGCCCATGATGGATGGACGGATGGATGCGCCTTGTCGGGGTGTTTCACCACAATTTCCCTGGGGGCAGTCTGTCTGTTGGCAGAGCACACAGCCTCCCGAAAGATGGTATCTCTTGCAAACTCGACAGCTAACAGACAGCTCCTCTCTTTGTATATTTCCCCAAAGAAGAACTGTCTTAATCTGTTTTCTATATGGCGTATTTTATTATAATCCATATATGACTTGCAGGTTTCCAATCCTCCATCCCGAGCCAAATAACGAAGGAGTCAGAGGCTTCGGGAGCTCATGACATTCGTGGCGTTTGCATTTTTAAATGACCTGGGATTTAATTACTCACTGTGCTCCCATGTTGCACTTTCAGACTCATCTCGCCTGCATTCTGTTAATGAGCTCGGTGGCTCCACCAACCCAGTGGAAGCTTTTCTTTTAGTATGTTGGGTGGCAGGCTTGGGGCACCTGTGTCAAAAGCTTGTGGCTTTGATCTGCACCCAAGAGGATGGCTGCCCTGTCTGTAGCCCTGAAGAGAAGAAGCCATTGCTCTTTGCTAGATTTTTTTTTTTTTTTGCTTTTATTTGTGCTTTTTTTTCCCCCTATGCTTCAATCCTTGTTTGTCTAAGAGGTTTTTTCTTATTTAGAAACCGATTTGCTTCGGTTTGCACAGAAGCTGTCTCTGGTGTGATGGATCGTGCTGGAAGTCACCCAAGGAGTATCTCTGTTCCCAATTAGAAGTAGAGGCAGAGCTGCTTACGGGGCCCGGGGAGGCGACTGGCTTGGGTGACAGCTGCTGCCGCTCTGGAGAGAGTAACGATCCATGGGTTTATATCCATGTGTATAAAATCAGGCTAATTTAAAGATGAATTATGTGTGGTTTTAGACCATTTTCTTTTAATGTTGAAGGTTCAATGGCTCCTGTCGGGCTATGTGGGCCCCAAATTTGTGTGAGTTTCAAAATGAGCACACCTTTAAAGAATGATTAAATCCTATATCCAGATGGGCCATATTAGAATCAAATTGAATCAATGAATTCCCTAAGGGCTCCATAGATGTGTGTCTAGGATGTACATTGTGCAAGAGCTGGGACCTGTTACCTTTCTTTCCCCTTCACTCTGGGACCTCCTGTGATCAGGAGGCAGAGTGCACCCTGTGCTGGTTTGTAGGGAGGGGTGGCTACCCTTTCACTCTGTCCTTGCAGGCCTTACCCATAATGCTTTGCAACCAGGGTTTGCCAGTGGTCTATTAGAACTCTGCTGTTGGAATGGCACTTGGCAGGTATTATGTAGGCAATATTAAGAACCACATTAAAAATCTTCCCAGTTTTTGGAAGCAAAGTCATAGTCAGTGTTACTTTTAATGCTGCAAACCTGCACTGTCGGGTATGGTAGCCAGTAGCCACGTGTAGTTATAGAGCACTTGAAATGTGGCTAGTCTGAACTGAGATACACTCTAAGTGGAAAATACCCACCAGAACTTTGAAGATAACGCAGATAAAAGAATGTAAAATTGGCCGGGTGCAGTGGCTCAGGCCTGTAATCCCAGCACTTTGGGAGGCCGAGGCGGGTGGATCACGAGGTCAAGAGATTGAGACCATCCTGGTCAACATGGTGAAACCCTGTCTCTACTAAAAATACAAAAAATTAGCTGGGCATGGTGGCACGTGCCTGTAATCCCAGCTACTCAGGAGGCTGAGGCAGGAGAATTGCCTGAACCCAGGAGGCGGAGGTTGCAGTGAGCTGAGATCGCGCCATTGCACTCCAGCCTGGGTAACAAGAGCGAAACTCTGGCAAAAAAAAAAAAAAAAAAAGAATGTAAAATTTGCATCCATATTTTATATTGATTTCATGTTGAAATGGTAATGTTTTAGAAAGGCCAGATTAGATAAAATATCTTATTCAAATTAATTACACTTGACTTTCTTCCTTCTTGTAAATGTGAATACTAGTAAGTTAAAAATTACGTAAGTGTCCCCTGTTATATTTCTGTTGGACAGTACAGCTGTATCATTAAAATCAAAAGTATTCAAATTTCGGAATAACATTTAGCATTTGTAGGATACTTACAATGTTGTAGATTCTTTACATATATGATCTAATTTTGAATATAAGTTTTGAATAGTATAAAACAAAAATGGATAAGCCTCATCTTCTACTCTATTTCTCACATTAGTTTTTTTTTGTGTGTGTGTGTATCCTTTTAGAGTTTCTTTAAACAGTGCATTACAGTGTTTGTTTCTGCAACCTTGTGAAATAGATACTGTGACCACGCCCATTTAGCACATATGGAAATGGAGGCTTAGGTTATGTAGCTAGCCCATGGTCACCTGACTTAATAAAGCAAGGCTGGGGTTTGACTCCATGGCTGTCTGAAGGCAGAATCTATAGGAGTCAATTAAATATTGTGGTAATTAGGGAAGCATGATGCCACTGAATGTCTCTGTGACCCCAGGAGAGTCTCTATATCTTTCTGTGCTTCACTTTCCTGTTTAAGGGATTAGACTCTCAATGCTATTGGAGATTCCTCCTTCCTTTTTCCATTTCACTTTTCCCATTTGCTTCCGTTTTTCCTCTTGATTCTTACACTGCTTATCTGGTAAAGTTTGGTTAAAGAGGACCAAGAGAGTAGATTCAATTACGGGAAAGCAGGATGGAGGCATATTTAGCAGGGGAGGAAAGAGGAGCAGGAGAAGGGAGAGCGGAAGTTTGCTACTGATGGAAAATTCTATAGTGGGTAGATACTGTTGAGGAAGAGCCAGCATTGCATGGGGATGATCATGTAGGGCAGGACCCGGTGCCATGACACGAACCTACCCTCATCCTTGGCTAAAGATCTGCCCTTTATCCTGAAATATGAAAACGATGGAGTCGCAAAATGCAATGAAAGTATAAAGGTTTGGAAAAAGACTTCTCAAGGAAGGACCACAGAGAGACAGGGTGTAGTGTGTGCAGCCTAGTTAGGTGAATGGGTTTGGAGGCAGACAGTTCAAGGCTGGACTTCGCCGCTTACCAGCTGTGTGGTATCAGGCAAGTTCTCAACCTCTATAAGCTGCACAGCCTTCACCTGTAAAAAGGGGTTGATAACTGTGCTTTTGGGAGTGGTGGGGTTGATGCATAGCAGTAACAGCTGCCAAGTTTTGAATGTTTGCTACTTGCCAAGCCCTCTGCCTGTACACAGAATGTACCACAGCCCAGTCAGGGCTCAGCCGGGGCCTGTCAACCACTAGTAAGAATACAATGAGTGGGGGACCCTGTCACGATTCCAGTGGCATCTCAGAAAGATCATTGGGCTGCATTGTCATTCTGCTGTGTGGCTTTTCGTGGTTACTTAACTTCTCTGAGTCTCGGGTGACTCATCTACAAAGTGAGATGATTGAATTAGCTGATCCTTAAGGTCTTTTCCAGCTCTAAAATGCTGTACAATTCTGGGAAATAACACTAATAGGATTTATTTCATGCTGAGAAGGCTGAGGGGGATACTAAAATATGAACTTCAACTCTGTATATATGATTATTATAAGTTTGAGGGATGGTGACCAGCTGTTCTCTTTTGACTGAGGACAGGACAGGAGGCAACACATGCTAATTACCTTGATTAGGCATTTGAAAGACTTTTCTGACTTGGGAGAAAGAGTAATATGTCATCAGAGCCGGCTGTGGAGCTGCACGCCCTGAGCTCATTAAAGCAGACAGTCGGCTGTTTTTCTGACACTCACCTTAAATGTAACTTCATCACACAGGTGTTCCCTGACTCCCTGATCTAAGGCAGACCCTACCTTTATTCTTTCACGTTTTATTCTGTTGTTTGCCTCCATAGCACTTAAGACAATTCACAATTGCATCTTGATTTTGTATTTAGCATTTAATGTCTGTCTCTGGACTAAGCCTCCTAAAGGCAGGGCCTGTCTTTATTTGGTTCATCTCCCATGTCCCTAGTCCCAGCACAGCTGTGGTCACAAGGCAGGTACTCAGTAAGTATTTGTTGGATAAATAGATGGGTTCAGAGGTGGCTGAACTCGTGGTAGCACTCCTTGATGGGAAGTGGATCCTTTGCTCTTCTTTTTTGGTAAGAAAAATCCTAAAGACTTTGTCTCTCAAGAGATTTTAGATGCTGTTTCTCCTTCCCACCTTCTTTTTCTGGGGGTGTGCATTTGTTCGGTTTTAATACATGCCCACGTGCCCCTTCCTTGGGGATTGGTTAGCCTCCCTCTGTTTCTGGTGGAGGAAATGGGAAGTGTAGGTAGGGTCCTGTTGGAGTCGGAATGGAGCCCAGTGGAGCAGACGTGATGGTGCCACTCTTCCCATTTGCCCCTCCAGGTCCATGCTTTGTCTATCTTCACCCTGCTCGGACCTCGATAGGCTGCGTGAAGGGGGCTCCCTTCCCATCTCACTTCTGGTTAAGCTTGGGGTAGGAGGGAATGACAGAGCTGCGTGAAGGGGGCTCCCTTCCCCTTTCACTTCTGGTAAAGGTTGGCCTGTGGGAGACAACACAACAGACTGATGGAGGATGGCTGGAGAGAGTGGCTGGCTGTCCCTTCCCTTGGTTCTGGCCTCTGCAAGCCACAGCTCCTGCCCTGGGGCTCTGCTAATGGTGCTGTCTACAGACATTTGCAAGCACTCTACCTCTGTCCCTCCAAAAATAGCGGCAGCAGTAATGACCCCTTCCCACCCTCATCCCCACCCAAAACCCCCCTGGGGTGCTTTACCCTACCTTAATCTCCTCCCCCATCTCTGTAAATAGTCCCTGCGCTAAACTCTCAAAACCTCCATAAGAGCGGGCCGTTTGTCTCTCCTGTTTTCTGGGGCACCACCGCATCATAGTTCCGGCTCCCAGCTTACCTGGTACAGTGGGAGGGTCCACATATCCAACTGCGGCAGTGTCGGGGCTATGAGGTCCAGGATCAGAGAAGTATTTTTTAGTAAATCAGAATGATCACCTGTACCTTAGGTTTGCATCTTTAATTAAAACAGCAGGGTATGGTGGCTCATGCCTGTAACCCCAGTGCTTTGGGAGGCTGAGGCAGATGGATTGCTTGAGGCCAGAAGTTTGAGGCTGCAGTTAGCTACGATAGTGCCACTGCACTCCATCCTGGGTGACAAAGTTAAGACCCTATCTCTAAAAGCAAAGAAAGAAAGAAAGAAAGAAAGAAAGAAAGAAAGAAAGAAAGAAAGAAAGAAAGAAAGAAAGAAAAGAAAAGAAAGAAGCCCAGTTTCAGCGACTCACACCTATAATCCCAGCACTTTGGGAGGCTGAGGCGAGAGAATAATGAGGTCAGGAGTTCAAAACCAGCCTGACCAACATGGTGAAACCCCCATCTCTACTAAAAATACAAAAATTAGCTGGGTATCGTGGCGGGCACCTGTAGTCTCAGCTACTCGGGAGACTGAGGCAGTAGAATCACTTGAACCCGGGAGGTGGAGGTTGCTATGAGCTGAGATTGTGCCACTGCACTCCAGCCCGGGTGACAGAGCAAGACTCCCCGTCAGAAAAAAAAAAAAGAAAAAGAAAGAAAAGAAAGAGAAAGAAAGGCTAAGAAACACACCAACCCTCTGTCAGGTCAGGAGTTTGGGACACCTGGAGGAAGGGGTTCAGCTTCTCTCTGGTCTCTCTTCTGGGAAGGGCTGGCTTGGTGACCTCAAACCCCAGGTAGCTGATCCAACTCCTGATACCTTCAGAAAAACAAGTTGTGGTGTGTGGGCCATGCAGTGCCCACTCTGCTAATCTGGGGCCTGTTAGGCATTTGCCCTCGCTCCTTCTCTTCCTGTGGCTTTTGAAGCCCTCACTCCCCCATGGGTTGATAAGAAGAGCCTCTCTGAGGCTGAACTAACTTTTCATGGAGGAAAGCAGATTCGGACAGCCAGCATGGCCACGGGGAGGTCACAGAGTTGCCAGACAGAGCTGGGGTAGGAGGGAATGAGCATAGTTGGTGCCAGCACTGTGCATTGTTTGAGTTTCAAAACACTTTAATGCAAATGAACACATTTCTCCCTACAAAACCACCTGTGGGGTTGGGCGTTGTTATTCTCACTTTGTGGATGCAGTAAGCGCTCCGGGCTCCCCCACACCTGCGTTGCCCGATGTCATGGCTGGAGAGGTAGAAGCATGGCGTGTGAGCTCATACCCTTTCTGCTCTGGCCCAGCTTCCTCTGGGGTGTGGGCAGGGTCGGAATCTGTCTCTGGATTATGAAATGGAGATGGAAAAGCTGGACGCAGCTCCAGTGTTCCTCTCCCTCCAGGAGGAGAGAGCACAGGCCCCGAGTCCTCCCAAGAGCCCTGGGCCCTGCGTATCCTCCAGGACTGTCCCTCCTGCCCCGCCTGCTTCTAGTGGCCTGACCTGCCTTTCCGTCTTTGTTTTCCAGAAGTGGAGCTGCCGCTGAAGAAGGATGGGTTCACCTCAGAAAGCACCACACTGGAAGCCTTGCTCCGTGGTGAGGGGGTTGAGAAGAAGGTGGATGCCAGAGAGGAGGAAAGCATCCAGGAAATACAGGTATTCCCGCACCTGCTGGGGACCCTGTAGAGTGTCACGGCGCTTACAGAACTCCAGCACCGACTTGGCTCTGGATCCTCCCTGCAAGGGCTGGAGCTGAGTCTCAGACTGCCTCGTTTCCATGGTGGCCAGGAAGCTCCCAGATTCTTTTCCAACTTAACATATCTTCCAGAGGGAGTCATTATTGCCTCCACCTTGGTTCCCCTCCCTCTCTTCTGCCTATTTATTCAAAGTGAATTTGTTGAGCCTAGTGAACACAGGGGCTGTGTGGGGTTCCAGGGACACAGGGTGGAAAAAACAGCCTGAGTCCTTGTCCCCGTGGAACCAAGAGTCCATCGTCAAGGCTTGAAAATGTGGGCGAGTGTCTTCTCCAGTTAGAGCCATGTGAGTCTGGCTCACCCACCCCCCCACTCCTCACACCCTGCCTCGCTGGTCTCCACCACTGCACACTCCCTTTCCCAGCCATGCCCACTCATCTCTCAAGCCCATGCAGTCCTCACCCTTCAGGTGGGCTGGCTGCTCTGTCCTCATGGGTCCATCACCCTCTATCCATAGATAAAGCTCTCACTGAATAGGATTATCATGGTGCATACCTACCATTTCTTTTTTTTTTTTTTGAGACAGAGTCTCCCTCTGTCACCCAGACTGGTGTACAATGATGTAATCTCAATCTCGGCTCATTGCAGCCTCTGCCTCCCAGGTTGAAGCGATTCTTGTGCCTCAGCCTCCCAAGTAGCTGGAATTACAGCCCTGTGCCACCATGCCTGGCTAACTTTTGTATTTTTAGTAGAGATGGGGTTTCACCATATTAGCCAGGCTGGTCTTGAACTCCTGACCTCAAGAGATCACTTGCCTCAGGCTCCCAAAGTGCTGTGATTACAGGTGTGAGCCACCGCGCCCAACTTCACACCTCCATTTTTTCTTATTTGTCTGGAATCCTCATTGTCTACTACAATGTTCGGCATGGAGTGTTGTAATACGAATTAATCTTACTATAAAATAATAGCATTGATAGTTAAATATGAAATCATTAAAATTAAATTGTATTTCTATTAAATTTATATTGCATATTAAATATTTCTATTTTATGCTATACCTAATGTGCATATTTAATATTCAATTAATTAATTAATTAATTAAAATTAAATTTTAATTAATAATAATGGAATACATTGTTGGTTAGCTTGGTAAGTTCCATCAAGCCAGGGACGATGCTGTCATGCTCACCACTGTGTCCCCGTGGTCTTTCCCAAGCTAGGTACAGAGTTGAGTCTCCATCAAGGCATTGAATGAGTCAGGGAATCTGAACTTCTTCTCTGCCATTCCTGTGTTAAGATGAATTGTCAAGTCTTTTCCACTGAGTTGCCACGGCATGGCTTGTATTTGTTCCCTCCCCTCCTTTCCGCGAGCTGCAGCCCTAGTGAAGATCCTCATTAACGGTCACCTTTATTTGTCTAAGAGACCTTGCAGTCATCTTTGACTCCTGCCTGTCTCTCACACCCGACATCCTGCTCATCAGGAGCCCTGCTGACAGTGCCTTCAACATAAACCCAGTTCCTCCACATCTGCTCTCCCCGCACCTGCCACGGGCACCCTGGCCTGAGCTGCCCTCATCTCTCGTGTAAACTGCTGCGGTTGCCTTCTCAATGGTCTCCCTGCTAATGCTCCAGAAGCAGCCTTAAACAATTTTTTTTTTTTTAACAGCAGTTTTAGGTTCACAGCACAATGGAGAGGAAGATACAGAGACTTCCCATATACGCCTGGCATAGCCTCTCCATGATCAACATCGCCCACTAGAGTGGTACATTTGTTCATATAGATTAGCTGCACTGACACATCGTTATCAACCAAAGTCCAGAGTCTGCATGAGGGTTCACTGTTGGTGTACATTCTGTGGGTTTGAACAAATGTGTGACGGCGTGTGTGTCCACTCTTACGGTATCATACAGAAGTTTCACTGTCCTAAAAATCCTCTGAGCTCCACCTGTTCCTCCCTCCCTCCGTCCTAATGCCTGGCTGCCACTGGCCATTTCCCCATCTCCATAGTTTTGTCATATACTTGGACTCATGGGGTGTCACCTTTCCAGATTGGCTTCGCTGACTAAGTGACATGCATTTAAGGTTCCTCCATGTCTTTTCATGGCCAGATAGCTCATTTCTTTTTAATGCTGAATAATATTCTGTTGTCTAGATGCACTACAGGAGAGGGAGCTTTTTAAAATTTAGGCCGATTCCTATCATTCCTGTGCTCAGAACCCACTACTGCCCGTGCTATCTCAGAGTGAAAGTCAGGGCCTCCTCACCCTTCTCTGACTCCACCCCTTTCTCTTTTCCTCACCTGCTCCCACTCCAGGTATAAGGATCTCCTTTTGCTCCTTCTAGAACATGCCAGGCATGCCCCAGCCCTCAGGCCTTTGCCCTGGCCATTTCCCCAGGTGTCCACTTGCCTCTCACCCTCACCTTCTTCATTTTTTAAATGTTTACTTTTTATTATTTATTTAGACAGAATCTCACTCTGTTGCCCAGGCTAGAGAGCAGTGGCATGATTGCAGCTCACTGCAACCTCCGCCTCCCGGGTTCAAGCAGTTCTCCTGCCTCAGCCTTCTGAGTAGCTGGGATTACAGGTGCACACCACCATGCCTGTCTGATTTTTGTACTTTTAGTAGAGATGGGGTTTCACCATATTGGCCAGGTTGGTCTCAAACTCCTGATTGCAGGTGATCCACCTGCCTCGGCCTCCCAAAGTATTGGGATTACAGGCCTGAGCCACCACACCTGACCTGCCTCATCTCTTAGAGACACCCCTGACCACTGCATTTCATCCCACACCCTTGCCCTTCCCGCCCCTGCCTCTTGATTCCACTCCACTTTTCTCATTCTTCTCCATCACTCTATCACCATCTAATGTACTTTCTAATTTACTTACTTATTATGTTGTTGTTTATTGTCTGTTTTCTTCCAGTAGAATGTAAACTCCTCGAGGGCAGGATCCATTGCCAGTTTTGCTCGCTCATATCCCGCAAGCACCCAAACAGTGCTTTGTGCTTACCAGGTGCACCATACATTTTTGTTGAATGGATGCATGGGGGAACAGATTTCAGGAATCGCCCTCTCTGACATGTCCTACTTTGCTAGCTGACCTTTTGTTCTAGAGCAAAACTCTGCTAAGAAACTGTTGTTTCCCACTAAATAAATCCAAAACGATGAGTGTGACCTTCCCGGGCCAGTCCTCTCCGTTCCTAACCTAGTTTTCAGGCTTATTTTCCACGACTCCTTTCCTCCCTCTGATCTTCAGCCTTCTTCCCTCCATGCCATTGGTCCCGCTGTGCCCTTTATCTGGCATGCCTTTTCTTCCATCTCCATGTGTACAAATCCCACTCGTCTTTTAGGCTCAGCCCCAGTGCCACCTTCCCCATCAAGCCTTTCTTATCTCCCCTCCAGCGAGGGGGATCTCTTCTTGGCTTTGGTGTTTAATCCACCTACTGCTTTCTTCCTCTTGTGTGTGTGTGTGTGTGTGTGTGTATGTGACTTTCAGATTCTGAATCAAGGTCTGTCATCTCTGTGTTACTTGCTAGAGTATTTTTTTTGCTCAGTTCATGTAATTTGACAGAATCAATGAATAGGGCAGAGCCATTGCCCAGAGTCTTGATGCTCTGGGGACATGGTTCGCTTTCCCTTTAAAGCTGGTGGTGGGCTTGAGTTCTTCTGATGCAGCACTGCGCTGGGTCCATATTGTCATCATCACATCACCATTGTCTCTGATGTAAACCAAGTGTCTGCTCAGTGCAGTGCATGGGTCTGCTATCAACTGTGCTAGAAGACAGAGCCAGGACCATAAGTCCAATGAGTGTACATGTTTTTTATTGCTGTGACATTATTAAAATACACCTGTAGCTGGGTGTGGTGGCTCAGTAATCCCAGCATTTTAGGAGGTAGAGGCGGGTGGATCACAAGGTCAGGAGTTTAAGACCAGCCTGGCCAAGATGGTGAAACCCTGTCTCTGCTAAAAATATAAAAATTAGCTGGATATGGTGGCACATGCCTGTAATCCCAGCTACTTGGGAGGCTGATGTAGAGAATTAATTAAACCCGGGTGGCGGAGGTCGTCATGAGCCAAGATCGCACCACTGCACTCCAGCTTGGGTGACAGATTGAGACTCTGTCTCAAAAAAAAAAAAGTGTAGTAAATGAATTATGCATTCATTCATTCATTCATTCATTCATTCGACCAAAGTTTAATGAGGGTTTCCTTTGTGCAGGCTAGGGACCTGCTGGGTGCTAGGAATACAGAGACCAAGAGAGACCTGTCCTCTCCACTCATATTCCAATGTGACATACAGGCAAGAAACAAGGAATACAAATAAAATAATTGCATTTTAGGATAAAACCCATAAGAAAAAACAGTATGAAGATTCAGCATCAGAGGAGGGACAGATTCTAGGTAGAGTCCTGGGGGAGATGAAGGATTTAACCTCAACCCTATGGGATGAAAAGAGCCAGGAAAGGGAGGGTCCTGGGGAAGAGCTTTCTGGGCAGAGGAGTAGTGGGTGTGAAGGCCCCTAGGCAGGTCAGAGCTGGTTGTGTGGAGAGAATAGAAGACCTGTGTGGCCAGAGTACTCTGCCAGGGAGAAGGGAGACCAGGAGTTCAACAGGTGGGCTGAGACCAGACCACCGAGTTCCCACAGGACACGGAGGTAGCTTTTGGTTCCATGTGAAATAAAGAAGGAAGCCATTTGGAAGATTTTGATGAGGGCCGTGAATTTATATTTCATAAAGATCCTGTTGCCTGCTGCGTGGAGAGGAGATTGGATACAGGGCCAGCAATGGAAGGAGGGAAATCAGGAGATTTTTGCAGTATTCCAGGCCAGAGATAATGTAGTCTTTAAAAAGGATTTTTTTTTTTTTTTTTAAAACACAACCACAAACCACTGTTATCACCATAAAGACTGTTTAGAGTAACAGGGAGAAAAGTTATTTTAAAATGTGTTTATTTTCCAGATACTGTCCTTGGACAAGGAATGCATGTCTGTTACTGAGGGATCAGCTGACTTTGCTGGACACCCCACCCCCACTCCCCACTCCTGATTCAGGACTCCCCCTCTGCTTCCTGAGCCCTGAAACGAACTTTGTTTATTAGAAACTCCTGGCTCCTCCTGAGTTATGTCCAGAGGCGTCTGGGGTCAGGGCCACGTCGCAGGAAATGCAGACTCACTGGGTCCGCTGCCATTACATTTGAGGCCTGGGGCATAGACAGAGCTTTGGAGTCATAGGGCAGCTGATAGGCAGAGGGAGGGTGGAGCCTCAGGGAGAAGAGAAGTCAGTTTACTCCCAGACATTGAGGCCAGGTGGCACTCTGGGGACCAGCTCAGCTGCCTCTACCAGTCTTTCACCTTCCAACCCAGAGTCCATACTGCGGGTAATAAATACCCTTATCATGAAAAATAAGAGTCAGAATTGTAGCGAGATGCCAGAGGCAATGACCTTTAAATTCGAGGCACTTGGAACTTACCATGATTAAATGACTTCAAGACCTGGAAAGTTTGCAAGATGACTGTATGAGCAGCAGCCTCAGTCATAATCAGGCCTTATATTTATACTACGTCTTTGCCCCTAAGGCTGCAGAGCATTTGGCCTGTCACGGTCTTGGTTGGCTTTTGCTAATGTTCCCACCTACAGGTCGGGAACCCAAGAGACTTACTGTAAATGGGGGCCTGACATTTCCTAGTTATGGGCCAGAGGTCATGTCCAGCAGACAATGCTCTTTCTGTTAGATGGTTAAGGCTGGCCCAGAGACCCATTAATTGCTGTCAGCTGGTGGCTTCCCAAATAAACCTAGTAGATAAGTCAAAGAAGAATTTACTAGACCTGTTTTGAGTTTTTTGGATGGACTGGGAGACTAGAAGTGTGATTTGAAGCAGAACATTCTAGCCAAGGGGCCGTGGTGGAAGATCACTGCTTGGTGGCTCAATCCTGAGCTTTCTGCTTTGAGGACAGGCCAGAGGTGTTGTCCAGGACGCTGCTTAAACAGCGATGGTTATCAGATGACGGTGCAGTGCATGCTGCTGTCTCAGCCTTCTCAACATTTTTGTGGTCTGTGACCCATCGCCGCAAGGAGGAGGAGATGGAGTTATCTTGTATGATAGGATACCTGTCCCCCTTACTAGCTCCATCTTATGCCATCTCTCCTTGAGCCACTCAGTACCGGCCACACTGGCCTTTCTGCTCCTCAGATGAGCCGTGTTCCTCTCCCTACCTCGGGGAGTTTGCTCATGCCGTTTCCTCTGCCCAGAACCTTTTCCCTCCCCGTCCCGCATTTCCATTCACAAGGCCAGTCTTTGCTCATCTTTCACATTTCAAATTCCCTAGCTCACATCCTCATGTAGGCCTTCCCTGGCCCTTGGATTAGGAAAAACTCCCTCCTAACACCCTCTCATAGCACTTTGAACTTGCCTACACTGTTTTGAGAACAGCTGTAATTATATGGTTGCATATGCACATTGTTTAAATCTGTCCTCCCTTCTCTAGACTGTAAAGTCCTTCTGGGGCCGGGACTGCAGCCATGTTGAAGCTTGCCTAGCATAGAGCCTGCCATGTAGTCAGCACTAGATAAATGTTTGTAGATTGAATGAATATTTTGTAATTGAGGAAACTGAGGAATGAAGAGATGATGACTTGCCCCAAGGTCACACAGTGAGTCTATAAAGAAACCCCCCCAGGTGGCCAGGGTGGTAGCTCACCTGTGTGATATGCCTGTAATCCTAGTATTTTGAGAGGCTGAGGTGGGAGGATCACTTGAGCCCAGGTGTTCAAGACCAGCCTGGGCAACATAATGAGAACCCCATCTCTACAAAAAATGAATTAGCCAGTCATGGTGGCATGTGGCTATGGTCCCAGTTGCTTGGGAGGCTAAGGTGGGAGGACTGCTTGGGTCTGGGAGGTTGAGGCTGTATTGAGCTGTGATTGTGCCACTGGACTCCAGCCTAGGCAACAGAATTAGAACCAGTCACATGGAGCCCAGTGAGCTCCATGCCCCTTCCCTCTTTTCCTATTCCCACTCTGGGGCTGGGTCCTTTGCCACAGTCTTTCATCCCTCCGTTAAACTCAGGAAAACATCCTACCTCCTCTGTCCTCTAAAGGCAGTGATGTGCATGGAGAGGATGCCCCTCCATGGAGAGTATGCCTGATTACATCTTGGAATTCTCAGTCACCATGCTGAGAAATGAATGGGAACCCCAGAGCCAGTGAACCTGACCTTGCCTTGGTCATGGCTGCACTGGATGATCTGGACCACTTAATACTGTTTTCAGCCTCAGTGTATTCACCTGCAAAATGGAAATTGGATTCTATGTTGCAGTGAGACTGGCAGGCAGTTGGAGAGAGATAATTTCAAATTCATGATCTTTAAGCTCCGTGACAAGTCAGGTGCTAAATGAAAGTCTATTTTTCTTAAAAAAAAAAAAAAGCAGTGGCTTATGATGAACGTGAATTTAAGATTCACGCAAAATCTGCTCAGATGAACAGGAAGTTACTTGTTTTCATCAGACAGTGCAGGGTTCCAGAATGGCAGGGAAAGGAGAAACAGTTTTGTATTTCTGAGGTGGCTCTTTGGGAACAAAAAAGAAACATTACATTTTAAAAAGTAAGTTTTGATAAAACATTTTGGCCCCACATAGAAAAGGGCCCCTACCAGCATAGTCTCTTGTTAGGAAACTCTTGATGGGCAAAAAGAATGGAAAAAGGTCGGTGTCCTGGGAGCACTTGTCTGGAAGGGACCAAAGGACTTAGGAGAGCCTCGGTAGTGCCAAGCGTTCAAATTCCGGGCAGCATTTTGGAGGCCCAACTGCCCAAGCAATGGTGGAGTCTTCACATCATTAAAAAATAACAGCAAAGCAGACCACCCTTCAAATGAGCCTCTGATGGTTTTCCCCTTTGCATTTCATTTCTCACCTTTTCTATTTTTTTTTTTTCACTTCAGAGGGTTTTGGAAAACGATGAAAATGTAGAAGAAGGGAATGAAGAAGAGGATTTGGAAGAGGATATTCCCAAGCGAAAGAACAGGACTAGAGGACGGGTAAGTTGGGGATGACATGAGTGAGGAAAAAGGTTGGGAGGCTGGGGTGTCTGGCCAGCAGTTGATCTCCACCTCAGCTAGATGGAAATCATGGCCATGGTCTTACTTGGAGAATGCTCAAAGAAGAAAACTCCAGAACAGCTCTGATCCCAGGTCATAGGCTGGAAGAGTTTAGAGCTGGGAAGAAGGAGGAGAGGAGGCAGAGGGGTTGCCCCGAGTGGGTGGTGAGGTCAGGGGAGGGCCGAAGGGTGGGATCAAGGTGAGGGTGAAAGACAAGGAGAATGTGCCTGTTGTCACCACTACCTGGTTACTAAAGAAGGCTGGACGTTTCCTGCTTTGAGCCTGGTGCTGCCCCAGAATGACAGAGTATGCTTTTGAGGTATGCTTCACTAGGCAGAATAGAAGTTTGCTGAGGTAGCAGGGGCTGCAGCTGGTGGCTTCCAGTGGCTTTGACTTGGCATGAGCTCTGGAGGCTTGAGACCATTGCAGGGGTCTTGGTATGGGACAAGGAAGAAGCCAGAGCCTGGGGAAGGGCAGAGGGAAAACCGAGGTAGAAGGAATAAAAATAAAAGACCGGTCAGGCGCTTCCAGGCATTTTTAGGTTGAGTCTAGAGTTCAAGCCTGAAGAGGCTTTCTGTGGTTGCCTTCAGGGGTCTGCAAGGGCATGTGACAATAACGAGGTGGAGGGGGACCTCCAGAAGTAAACTGCTGCTGTCTACCTGGAGAATTAGCTCTCAGGCTTGAGGATCTCACCCCTTCAGGCTCTAAGCAGGACCCTTACCCCTCCCATGGATAAGCAGTTAGTCCTGGGTGTTCTGTGAGTTTGCGACCAATGATAATCACAGTAGGCCTCTCCACTCTCATGATTCTCATGCTTCAGCAGACATCAGTATCCCTGAGAGAGCTTATTGAATGCAGATTCCCAGGACCCCACTCAGAAATTCTGCTTTAAGAGCTCTGGGGCAGGGCTTTATACTGTATTAGAAGCAAGTTCCCAGGTGGCAGCTGCAAGTCAGCCAGTGCTGCACACACTGTGAGCTGAGACGTTCCAGCCTGGCACAGTGTGGGGCTGTGCAGCCTGGTCAGGGCCTGGGTAGGTAGCTCTCTGATGGTGCAGCCCTGGCACAGCTGGCACCAGACTCGTCCCTTAGCAAGATCTTGACTATCTTGGCTCATCTCTTCTTTTTTTCTTTTTACTTTTTGTTGATTTATGTTTGTGTGATTTGTTTTCTGGAATATTTGAAAACAAGTCCTAGATGTCTTATGTAACTGGCACATGTCTCAGTGTGCCTCTCTAACAGATACTGTTATCATACCCAATAAAAGAATCGTTATACCTGCCATCTAGTCCCTTATCCTTTCCCCCTTTGTAAAAAAAAAAAAAAAATGCCTTTTTGTAGTTGGTTTGTTTGAAACTTAAGTCTCTCAGATTCCATGACCTACCTCTTCTGTATTACACCCTGACACACACATTTTTTTTCTCCTCCATGTCATTAATTTGTTGAAGAATTTCGGTTGTTTGTCTTGTGGAATTTCTCACATTCTAGTAGTGGTGGGAGGGTGGTGTTTAATGTCTTTCTCCATCCTCTGCATTTCCTGAAAACTGGTAGTTTGATTAGAAGCTTGCTTAGGTTCAGGATGTGTGTGTGTGTTTGCGTATGTGTGTACAAATATTTCTTGGGGGTAGGTAAGGATCTTTCTTAGGTGGTAATAGGTTCTTCTTGTATACATCAGGGGCATATCTTGACCAGTTCTGCTTGGAGTGGGATTATAATGGATCAGTAGACTTGAGTGTTGTCAGCCTGATCTCTCCCTTACAAAGTTCCTCATCAAGATTTCACTTAATGATTTTTGCAGCCATCGGTAAACTGGTCTAGACCCATTCATGGAGGGGAGGGTATTCAAAAGAAAATCTAATTCCATTTTTAAAGGACACTTTTGGGCTTGGACTTCCTGGGCCTTTTGTGAACTCCAAAGAGCTGTGTACCTCCAGACCTGCTTCCTTTTCTCCTCTCACCCCAACCAAACTGACTCGACTGTGGAAAATGGTCCTCTTTTCACCTTCTCCACCCCCAACCCACATTTACAAGATTGAGCTTGCAGTCAGTGAATACAAATTGGGTGTCTTTGTGAAAACATTAGCAGCCACTGCAACCATTTATGCTTACGGTGCACTTCCTGTAAACCAGGCAATGTGATGGGCTCTGTATAACAAGGGCTACCGTGTGGAGGGATGCCTTCGTGCCAGTTGCTTTAGACTACCTTCTCTGTTTCCGCACTGTGCATTATGGCAGCTGCTGGCCACATGTGGCTACTGAGCCTGCAACACGTGGCTAGTCCTAATGGAAATGTGCTGTAAATGTAAAATACACATGAAATTTTGAAGACTTAGTATGAAAAAGGAATGCAGAACAGCTCAGTATTAATTTTTATATTGATTAAATGATAAATGATCATTTTTGGATATATTGCTAAATAAGATATATTATTAAAATTAATTGGAACCTGTCTCTCTTTTTTTCTTTTAAATGTCCTATTGGAAATTTTAAAATAATGAGTGTGGCTCACATTGTATTTCTATCGGTCAGAACTGCTTTCATTTCCACAAGTTGGCATTATTGTCCCCAGGGGGGTTAAGTAATTTGTTCAAGGTCACTCAGCCTAGTAAGGAAGGAGCTAAGATTTGAACACAAGTCTGCGCTTTTTCCTCTGAGTTCATGCCTGGCCCAGGGCCCAGCATGTAGCCCATGACCAGCTTGTTGAATGAATAATTGAATGATGGAAAAGAGAAAAGTCATATTTCAGGTGTAGGGGAGATGAGAGAAGCCTGAACACAGTGAGAGGGCTAGAAGGAGCCTACACTGGCTCTGGGCCCACCGAATACTGGCCAAGAGGCATCTGAATGGCTCCATGTTGTATAGTGACACTGTGGACATGTCACCTATGTGGGGAGCCATGGAAGGACCCAGAAGGCTGTGGGCAAGCCTCTTGTGCTGGGGTGTGTGAAGCTGCTGCACTCACAGCCGCAGTTCAGCTGTCTGGCCCACCTTTTATTATTATTATTATTTAGAGATGGGGGTCTCTGTTGCTCAAGCTGCTCTGGAACTCATGGCCTCAAGGCACTCTCATGCTCTCACAGGCATCCAATGGAGTTTTCCAGAGGCAACATGACAGGTGATGATGCTGTCACTGTGTGTGTCTGTATTCTCTAGTTTAAAATGTTTTATTTTTCTTTTAAATCTTTTTTATTGGGCTTCCCCTTGATGCAGTAGGTCCATGGGGTGGGGGCTGAGCACCTGCCTTGTTAATAGGCACCCAGATGATGCTGGAGCTGCTGGGTCAGGACCACGCTTTAAGTGATCCTCCTGCCTGGGTCTCCCAAAGTGCTGGGATTACGGGCATGCGCCACCAGGCCCAGCTCATTACCCACCCTTTAGAGTGGTATATTTCAGCTTCTGCTGGCACTGGGGAACTCCTGTCAGAACCTAGAGGCAGTCTGTGTCTTGATTTCTCTGTGTGTGGTCCCTGGACTGTAGCATTAATATCACCTGGGAGCTTGTTAGGAATACAGAAGGCCAGACTTCACACTAGACGACTTAGAGTCTGCACTTTGACAAGCCCCCAGGTGCTTTGTGTGCTCACTGAGGAGGTCAAGGCTAAGGTAAGGATTATGCCATAGGCTCTGCTTTATTTGACCTTAGACCTTGAGAGTTCAAATTCCAGCTCTACCACTTACTACACGTTGGGTGAATTATGTAACCTCTGTGGCCTGATGATGGCCAAATGTATAAGGACCCTGGGCCTCAGTTTCTTCATCAGAAAGTTTTGAGTGCTTCATACCAGCTAGGTATTATCAGGAGGGTGAAAGCAAAGGGAATAACTCTCGGAACTTAAATACTGCATATTCTCTTGAGCGGTGAGGGAAATTCAAACCCAACGATAATTGTGTCTATGGTAACTTTAGCCCAAGAAGTCAAAGCTCTTTAAAATCCATGAGTTACTTGTGAGTCATTCATGTGAGTGTTATCAATTAATCAATCAATGCTGAAGTATTTATTGATGCACTATGGTATTCGGGTGCCTCTCAAATTTTACGTGCATATGGAGCACGTGAGGATCTTGGTAACTTACAAATTCTGATGCAGTAGGTCCAGGGGGTAGGGGCTGTGCTCCTGCCTTGTTAATAAGCTCCCAGGTGATGCTGGAGCTGCTGATGTAAAGTCAGGACCACACTTTAAATAGCAGGGGTGTAGGGTGGGGGTGGTGGCTCACACCCATAATACTAGCACTTCGGGAAGCCGAGGTGGAAGGATGGTTTGAGCCCAGGAGTTTGAGACCAGCCTGGGGGCAACATAGCGAGAACTCATCTCTTAAAAAACGAAAAAAATTAGCCAGGCACAGTGGTGTGCACCTGTGGTTACAGCTACTTGGGAGGCTGAGGTGGGAGGATCACTTAAACCTAAGTGGCCAAGGCTTCAGTGAGCTGTGATTGTGCCACTGCACTCCGGCCTGGGTGACAGAGTGAGACCCCATCTTAAAAAAAAAAAAAAAAAGCAAGGGTTTAGAGCAGTGGTTCTCAGTTTTTTTGATCTCAGGAATTCCTTACACCGAGAGCCCCCAAAGGCTGTTGTTCAGGTTATAACCAGTAATATTCATATCACTAGTGATCTTTGCCATATTAGAAATTAAAAAGGGCGTCTCGCTGAACCTATTGTGGTTCAAGGGGCAGCCCAATAAAAAGATTTAAGAGAAAAATAAAAAATATTTTTTTTGAGACAGAGTCTTGCTCTGTTGCCCAGGCTGGATCTCGGCTCACTGCAACGTCTGCCTCCCAGGTTCAAGTGCTTCTCCTGCCTTAGCCTCCTGAGTAGCTGGGATTGCAGATGTGTACCACCGCGCCTGGCTAATTTTTGTATTTTTAGTAGAGATGAGGGTTTCACCATGTTGGTCAGGCTGGTCTCAAACTCCTGACCTCATGACCTGCCCGCTTTGGCCTCCCAAAGTGCTGGGATTACAGGTGTGAGCCACCATGCCTGGCCAATTAAAACAAATTTTAAGCTAGAGAATACACACACACACACACACACACACAGTGACGGCATCATCACATGCTATGTTGCCTCTGGAAGACTCCACTGAAGGCCTGTGAGAGCGTGAGAGTGAAGAAGACAAATAATGTTTTAGGACTCTTATGAAGATAGTGTAGACAGTTGCAGAGTTCCTGAAAGGACACTCAGGGGGCCCCCAGAATTCCTGGGCCACTGTTTGAGAACAACTGGCATTGTTGAGATCTAGCTCTCTGCTTGGGACCGAGTCTGTCCTAGTCAAGGGTCTTTCAGCTTCAATAAAAATGGGAAGGATTCAAAAAGCTGCCAGGCCATTGCCCCAGATTTGAGCAACCTTTGTAGATCCAAACCACAGGAAGATCAGGAAAGTGACAGGGACTTAGAGTGGGGAAAGAGTGAGGAACCCAGGTTGTTTCTGGCCTCTACTTCTCCCTCCTTCATTCTTCCTGCTTCTCTGAGCATACAGCCCCATAAGCTCCTGAATTTATGGGTTCTCAGTTCTCATGGTCTATACTAACTAGGGTCACTGTTTTCTAATTCCAAGTCCCTTGGAGGTAGGATCTGATTGGCCCAGCTTGGGTCAGGTGACTACTCCTGAGCCAGCCAATTAACTATGGCCAGTGGGGCAGGACCATCTGGCACACTCATGGCTGCCATGGCCCAGTAATGTGGGGATAGGGGTAGGGAGGAGTGGAGTAGGGTGGGCAGTTCTGGGGGAAGGAGGATTGGCTTCCTTTGGCTAGTCGGCTTCAAATCTTTCTATAACAGAGCCTGGAAACCTAGGCCCTGCTCCTGCTGACCCTGGGACTGTGGACAGGTCAGAACCTGCTTTATCAAGGGCAAGATAGGAATCATAACACTACTTGGTCTAACTCATAGGGGTATTGTAGGAATTAACTGAGCTAATATGTAAAAGAGCTTTGCATGCTATGTGCTAAGTGTTAGGGGTTCATAATAAAGTATAGAATGCCATCTTTGCCCTCAAGGACCTTAGAATCAAACTGGGAAGAAGATGCTAATACCCATGATACCATTAGAAACAGCAGGCATCTGACTATTCACTAACCAAAGGCAACAGGAGTTCAGAGGAGAGAGATCAACCTAGGCAAGGAGGGAAGTAACGTATCGAGCGCTTCCTGTGGACTTAGTGCTGTCCCCTGCGGCTTCACACACTCTCAGCTCGAACACTCCCAACAGCTCTGCTATATAGGTGTTGCTGTGCTCATTTTATAGTTGAGAAAACTAAAGCTTAGAGAAGCGACTTGTCCAAGACACGTAGCTGGTGTTGCCATCTGTGTCTATCTTGACTTTAAGTGGATGCTCTTTCACTCCTTAGTGTGGCAAGAGGAAGATTCTTGGAGAAGTGGAGGTTAGCAAGGGCAAAGCCTGGATCAGATGTGCATGGGTGGAGGAGAGCATGAATGTGGGGTGAACCCGAGGGGTCAGTGCTAGGTTGCCATTGGCTGCATAAGTGGGTTTAGATGGCAGTGAATGAATGAATGTGTGAATGCATGAACCAGTGACCATGGGCTCCTGCCTTTCATCCCTTTGTCTAATGGTCTGAAAGTCCCGTGGGATGGGCTGGGGGCAATGTGGTGGTAGATCCCCATTAGTGAGTTATTTGAGCAGTTCAGCGGTCAGTCACTGAGCTCCTGGATGTGCAATAGAAGGGAATTGCAAAACCTAGATGGCCTTTGAAGGAAGAAACAATAGCATTTGGATATAGAGCATGAAGGAGAAGAACCAGAGATGACTGACTCGCTGCCTGCCTGATTGATTCATTTATTTGGCAAATGTTTATTAAGTGCTTCTTGTGTGACTGGTCCTATGCCAGGTTCTGAGAACAGTTGTGGCCCAAATAAACATGGTCTCCACCCCCATGTGGGGGAGACAAAATCAACTCGTAAACCAACACAGGTATAATCTAATGCCGGACAGTGCTCAGTGCCATGAGATGGGAGGGGAAAGAAAATGATGGAGAGGGCGTGAGTGGATGTAAGTTGGTCAGGGAGGGCTTCTCTGAGGAGGTGACATTTGAGCAGGACAAGTAGGATTCTGAGTTTCCAAACCTGAGATCTTCCAGGAGACTCTAAGAGTGCTACTGCCTCAGGAGGACTCCCTTATATGTCCCCTGCAGTGCCCTATAGCCACAGTCCCCATTTTGCAATTGAGGAAACTAAGGCACAGGGAGTGTGGCACACAGAGTCACCCTGTGGTCAGCCCTGCTGCGAGAGATGAAAGCCTGGCTCCCACCATGCCCTCCCTTTCCTGCTGGCAGCTCCCCCAGAAGCCCTCATGCTTTGAGTTCTGCTCAGCTCCTCCCCTTCTCCCTGGAGGTATTTTTAGTCTCCCAGAGCCCCTTCCCCAGTCTGCTGTTGCCTCGTCATTCTGCTTGACTTGCTTTCACCTGCTCAGAGGCAGCTGTGACAGGGCTGTGGGCTGCATGTCAAGCTGTCCCTGGCTTCACAGAGGGGTGTGGAGGGGGAGGGCAGCTGAGGGTGACCACCTCGGCAGTGCGGGCAGGCGGAAGGCCTGTCAGTGCCCGGGGTGACTGCCAGCGCCTACAGATCCCTCTTGGGGTCAACTCCAAGTAATGAGGGCAAGGGGAGGAGGGCTGCTGGCTGTCAGTGCTGCAGGGGTGGCATGGGGAGGGAGACTGGTGGGAGGGAGGGAGGAAGTGGAATTCGTTTTGGAGAGAGACAAGCTGAGGAGGTGGCAGAGGTGGTAGCTTGGCAGGTGGTGTTGATTGGGAAGTGGGTGTGTTTTGTGAGTGTGTGAGTGTTGCAGGCCTAGGGGACAGGCCTTTCCACTGTGACGTCCCCAGTGAGTGTGTGCATGGAATGTGTGTGCATGGAGTGTGTGCATGTGTGTATATGAGTGTGAATGTGTGTGTGAATGTGTGAGTGTGAATGTGTATGTGAGTGCATGTGTGTGAATGTGTGTGTGAATGTGTATGTAAGGGTGTGAATGTGTGTGTGGAGTGTGTGTGAGTGTGCATGCAAGGAGTGAAAGTGTGAATATGTATGAGTGTGAGTGTGTGTAGTGTGTGATGTGTATGTGTGAGGGTGAAAGTGTATGAGTGTGTGAATGTGAGTATGTGTATGTGTGAGTGTGTGTGTGAATGTGTATGTGAGTGTGGGTGTGTGAGAATGTGTATCTGAGTGAGAGAGAGAGAGAGAGAGAGAGTGTGTGTGTGTGTGTGTGAGAGAGAGAGAGAGAGAGAGAGAGTGTGTGTGTGTGTGTGTGTGTGTGTGAGAGAGAGAGAGAGAGAGAGAGAGAGAGAGAGAGAGAGAGAGCATCCCAGAGACTTTCCACCATTAAGTCCCCATGGCCACTTTTCCCAGCCAGGCCCCAGGGGCTGCCCCATTTCTCCTACATCCCAGGCTGCTGCCAGATCTTATTCCTCATCTGCTGCCCCTTCCTCTCTGTCCCCAAAGATCCCAGCAGGCCCTTTCCTCGGTTGGGAGTTGACTGCTACTTATTACCAAAGAAATGACCTGGAGAGGCGAGGTTGCTACACACGTGACCTGTGTCAGACTTACAAAGGTTTAAAAATAAACCTCACCGTGTTCTTGTCACCACTGCCCTGGGGCTGCAGAGCTGCCAGCAACCTCTCTGCCTGGGCTCTTTGATTCTTGAAGGTAGAGCTCATTCCACCCCCACCCCAGGTCATGCTGACCCTGTCTGGGAGATGCACACAGGGTGGTATATCAGGAGTCCAGCCCAGGAGACCATGAGGGTCAAGGTCTCTGTTACTGGCTGGAGGCCCAAAAGGCAGACCACACAGGGAGGCCGTAGCCAAAGCCCACCCCTACCAACTAGGCCAGGTCTGGGGTGGTGGCGAGAGCTGCCCTGTGGCTACACTCATGCCTTGGGCCTGGATACCAGGACTGTCTGGCTCTTGGGACACCGGAGGGGTGGGACGTGTGGGCACAGGAACCTAGGAAGACAACTGCGATTACGCCTCCTTGCCCTCATCAGGACTTGCTCCTGATACATGCATCAGCTGCTCAGCTGAGGGACCTGGGGTTGTCATCCTCAGCGTGTCAGTGAGGCTAGAAGGCTGAGGAGCTGGAGGAAGGGCCCTTAGTGGCACAGTAGTGTGTGGGAATTCGGTAGAGGGGGGCTTTTCAGTGTGGCTGCCCTGAGTAGCCGAATGACTTGGGCAAGCTACTTAACCTCTCTATCACTTCAGTCCTTTGATCTGTAAAATGGGGACCCGAGTAGAAACCACTTCTTGGAGGTGTGAATATTTAGTGAGATGACATAGATGAATGATTTGGGGCGAGTTCCCTGACCTCTCTGGGCCTGTTTCCTCGCCTGTAAGATAGGACTGTTGGTGTTAGCACAAAAGTTCGGATGAAGATGGTGTAAGGAGCTGCAGGTGGGGTGCTGGGCCTTGCAGAGCGCGTGTTCCGGAGCCGTAGTGGTGACCATGGTAACAAACATCTGTACCCCAATGTCTCTCCAGGCTCGTGGCTCTGCGGGGGGCAGGAGGAGGCACGATGCCGCCTCTCAGGAAGACCACGACAAACCTTACGTCTGTGACAGTAAGTACGGGGCCGGTCCCACCTTCCTTCCTCTGACCCTACCCCCTGGCCCCCCTTCCCTGTGCTTCCTGGGCTGCCAGCCTGCCAGCCTCAGTGCACGCTTGCCTCTTCCTCTCCATCCGCACCCCAGCTTACCTGCCTGCTTCCTCCACCGCAGTCACCACTTCCTTGGACCACTGCTGCCCTGGGTGTTTCTGCAGAGGGGAAGCCAGCCAGGTGGCCCTGCCCTCAGTTCTGCGGCCCCCGCCTCCTGCCGTGCCTCCTGCCGTGCCTCCCGCGTGGCCACCTCTGGCTCTCTCTCTCTCACGCTCTCTCTGTCTCCTTTAAGATTCATCCTCTATTTCTTTCTGTATTTCAGAAAGTTACAAACAAAAGCATAACTCAAAACTCTCCGACAGAGTTACTTGGTTCTCGTGGCTTTTCATTTGTTTCCCTTTAATTTCCTTTCCTTCTTTCTCTCCTGTCCTAGGTAGGGCAAGTTATGAATCTTTCTATGACAATGACTTACTTTAACAAATGGCCCTCGATCCATCTCCAGCCTTTCTTGCTTGCTTCAGAAACATCTTTTGGACAAGTGACTGCCTGGCTTGCTCCTGGGTTTAGGGTCTGCAGACAGAGCTAGGGAGCCCACGGGAGGTCTTAGGGAGCCAGGGCAGTGGGTGGACCTTGGGAAACCTGCAGCTTGAGGAGGGAAGTGGTCAGCTCCAGATGGCAGAGCACTGGGTGGCAGATTGAAAACCCATGCCCTAGTCACCTTCTCACTGTACTGGGTACCGTTTGCTCATTCTATGGGAGGCCAGGTCTCACCACCATACTCCTGAGGATCTTCACTTGCCGTCTTCTCTGGAGGGTGCAGAGCTTCACCATAGGAGGGGAGGGGCTACAGC
This sequence comes from Callithrix jacchus, assembly GCF_049354715.1. Taxonomy (NCBI): domain Eukaryota; kingdom Metazoa; phylum Chordata; class Mammalia; order Primates; family Cebidae; genus Callithrix; species Callithrix jacchus. Next base: position 107,626,193 of record NC_133509.1, on the reverse strand, counting down.
GAGGATGGTAGTGAAGCAGTCAAGGCCAGACCCTGGCACGGGGCTCCTTCTGGGCATCCCACCCATCTCACCAGGTCTGCAGTCTCCGTGAAGGCAGGGAGAGAACTAGGGGAGAGGGTTGCCCAGTGGGCACGCTAGGGGTCGTACTGATTTTCTCCACCTTCACTGGCCTCTTTTGATTTCAAAAAGTTGTTCTTTGTCCGATGGGGTGACAGCTGTTTGGAGAACATTTTGCTAGAAGAACTCAAACTCCATGACCCCCATTTGGCTGCATGATAGTCCGTGCAGATGCCATTCCCGAGACTACTGCAGGTAACGTCTCCACCCCAAAGCAATGTCAGTCCAGGATGTGGAGGGAGCAGGGCATGGGGTCTGATGCTTTGGCCTGGTTCTTGCTTCCTACATTGCATTTTCTTTTGGTCTGATATGTAGAGGCCCAAGCATGCTGACCCTTGAGAGGCTGGCTCTAGGCCATGGGCTGGGAAGGGCCCTCAGACTCCCTTGGCCTTTCCAGCTGTGTTTGCCTGGGCCAGCCCCTCTATCAAGAATGCCAACAGCTGCTTTGGAACTGGGGCATTGCTACTCTATTATTTTTATTTATTTAACTTTTTTAAGAGAGGCTCTCACTTTGTCACCCAGGCTGGAGTACAATGGTGCAATCATAGGTTTATAACTCACTACAGCCTTGACCTCCTGGCTCAAGCAGTCCCCTTGCTTCAACATACCCAGTAGCTGGGACTACAGACCTGTGCCACTATGCATGGCTATGTTTTTAAAATTTTCTATGGAGATGGGGTCTTGCCCAGGCTGGTCTTGAACTCTGTTTCAAGTGATCTTCCTGCCTTGGCCTCCCAAAGTGCTGGGGTTACAGAGGTGGGCCACCATGCCCAGCCCTTCGTTCCTCTTTTAAAAAGCTGTATTTTCTTATGTGATTGTCTGCTGCCATAGATGGTGGGATTTCTTTCTGTTCTCTCTCTACAGCTTTCACTGGATTCCCAGCCAGTCGTAATCCCATGGATTCCCAGACACGCACACCTCTGTGCCCTTTTCTTCGAATTCACTCCTCCCAGTTCCTCTTCTCTCACCTTTGCCTCTGACTTCTGCCTCCTTGTGGATCATCGCCATGCAGTGCCTTTGTGGGGGTCCTACCGGACACCCCTCTTTGTGCACAAAGTGCTTGCATCAAGTGCTCTCTCCTGAGCCCCTGTGGCTTTGTTTTGGGGCTCTCTCCCGATGCCCGCCCCGCAGGCTCTCTCCAGCCTCCTGTGTGCCCTGTAGTGCCTGGGAGGCCTGACAGTGGGGAAGGCTTTCTGGAAGTCTCAGTGACTGCTTTCTTGGCTCTGCCCACATGTGTGTGCTGCCTCCCTCTCCCTCCCTTGGTGGAGCAGGGGCCACCGTCGATTGCCCTTCTCTGTTCTGGCTCTCTTAGGAAATTGTGTGGCAGCTCAATGATTAATAGACTTTATTTTTATCTGGTGCCCTTCAGACATGTGATCCTTTGGGATAGAAATGACCTTTGGAGAGGTCACGAGGCCCACCCCCCCACCCCCAAACTGGGCAAGGAGTGCTTTTAATAATCTCTAATGCATCCTAAGTAGAGAGGTGTCTGGCCGCCTCCTCGAGCGTCCCCAGGGATGGTGTTACCATAAGCTGCCCTTTCTTCCATGATGCCAGCTGTGCTTTGAATGAGTGTTTTTCCTTAACAGGAGCTGAAGATGTTCTCTCCTACAGGTCTCCTTGTCGTTTGTGCATCTTTTCCCAACTAATAGGCACATTAGGCCTTTGTCCATTTGGGAAGCCTTCTAAACATGTGTTCTTGGTTGACCTGGGGCCCCACCCCATTGTCGCTGTGGCACCCTGCTCGGAATTCCCCTCCAGGTCTACACTTCAGCATGGCACTCCTATTGGAAGTAGCATCAAGTCCAGGTGGCTCACAGAGCAGTAGACATATTTCCTTATTTACATTATGCAGCAGCTGTTAGCATGGCCCAGTGTCTGTAGAGGACAGAAGTCTCTGGCCACCCCTCACCCTGTCCACCCTCTCAACAACTTCCCAGTCGGAGCCCCTCCTAGCCCCGGTGCCAATGCCTCTCTAGGTGCATGCTCTTTTCCACTTATGCATTTGATTATTCCTTCTTCCATAAATCACCCTGCATTTGGTCCCATCGAGTCTCAATAAACAGATCCAATAATATGTGACTTCAATATACAAGATTCAATAAAGACAAATTTAAAGACATTGCCCAGTAGTTAAATTTCATTCTCCACAGATTTGCCATCCCTGCCATTTTTGTATCATCTATGGTGTGATTTGCATAATTCCCACTCCATCTTTTGAGTTATTTATGAAAACATTAGATCACCTTGGACCCCAACCCCTTTCTGGGTTTATGTGGAGTGGTAATAGCTATCTTTCAGATGTGATTTGTTTAACCCTTTCTGGAATGCGTTCCTGAATATAGCTGTCCTATTGTGCTCTTGGTACAAGCTTCCCTTTCAAAATGGGTGGCTGGAATATGATCGTGGCTGCTAACTCCAGGTGATAGAGAGTGTGCCTGATGCCTTTCACTCAGTCATTGAATTTCTTCCATCTCAGAGAAACGTTAAATCATCTGAATATGATTTATGTTTGACCCAATCCGTGGTGTATGGGAGTATGAATACTTTGTTTTCCAGCAAGCAACCAATCTCTTTTAATTACCTTGAAAGTTTACCAAGCTTAAGGATTAAAGTTCTGTTTCTTCCCTTTTAATCTCTTGCCTAAGGAAAAGTGTTCGTTACATACAAAGAAAGCAACTGAATAGGCCACTGTGGAAAAGGCTGGTGGTGTTTGTGAAACTGTAGGCTGGGCCATCTGCATAGCAATGCCTAGTTGCTTCTTAGAATTCAGACTCCCGGGCCCCACATCAGAACTCCTGTATCAGAATCGCTGGAGGGAAGGCCAAGGGGCCTGCATTTTCTGAGCGCTTCGGGGGATTCTTGTGTCTTCTGGCTTTTGACAGTGACAAGGCTTCATTGAAACATGCAGGCTTCTGGCTCCTGACTGCTCAGCTCTTATTATTCCCTGCTCTTTGCATCTGGACATTCTGGAGTCTCCAGGAATTCTCCAGGCAGGTTGCCACTGGCTTGCATCAGTGTTTTAGTTGGTCTCCTTAGAATCTATTCTTTCCATTTATTCCGCATTGATATACAACTCAGCAATCCAGCACTTGATTTTTAATTCACTTAGTCCCTTTAAATCCTGGCAGTATCCTTAGCCCCATTTTATAGGCGGGATGGTCACTGGGGACAGGTATATGGAAGCTATCCTTGGGTTTGGGCTGCTAGAGAGTTTTAACAGTCATTTCGAGAGTTTGCCTCTTCTCTTCCTCACTGCTCCCAAGCCTGCATTTTTCTGTTAGCGTCATTGGAGCAGACTCCTGATGAGAGACCCACTTTTCCATTTTCTTTGTTCAGGAAACATCACAGAAAAGAAGCTGGTGATGACGGTATGATGTTCAGGAGAACATTTTGTCTCTGAGCATTAGCCATGCAGGGAGGAGCAAAGTAGGCATGTGCCCTTTTGCCAGACTCAAGGGAAGCCATGTGGGAAGTTTTCTTTATTCCTTGAAGTGTTTTCTGAATCACGGTCTTAATTCCCGCGAGTGGGTGCTTAGGGTGTGTAGAGCACTAGGCTAAGCGTTTCACGCGGATTAGCTCTGTAAACCCCCACACCCCACACCAACCTTGAGAGGCAGGGACACTCAGCCTCATTCTACCATGAAGAAACTGAGGCTCAGAGAGGTGAAGGGCCTTGTCCGTGGTCACACAGCTGGGATCTATGACACGGACACTGGGATATAATCCCAGCATCCTCGACTCTAGAACCGTCACACCCCAGGACATCTTCCATCCTAACTGCCCCTTAAGTATGCCCTCCTACCCTGGAGTTTGGTTCTCTTGAGGCCTGAGGAAAAAACGTTTTCAAAGTTAATTAATGAGCATGCACACGTTATTTATGAGGTGAAGCCCTGGCCGCCGTTGACGGGCAATATCTAGGCATCAGGGCTGGCAAGCTGGAGTCAGGTAGTAATTACCATTGAAGTGGAATGGAATGAATTGTATGATTTCCAGCCTGTTCAATTTAAATCGATTAAAATCTCTGCCCCCGAACTAGGGCATTAGGCTAGATGCGTGACAAAAGGCGAATAGATGTGGCTGAAGCCCTCCTGGAAGCGTGGCTCACTTCTGAGTCATGCCCGGTGTCACACACCAGAGGTGGGTCCTCTCCAGGCAACCTCTGGATCAGCAAAGTCTTTGTTCTCTATTGCCTCCACCCCACGATATGCATCTTCCATTGTGTGGCCAGTTCGCCCCATTGCCTCCCTTCTGGAACCCAGCAGGGGTGTGTGCAGCCATGCCCAGTGGGGGTAGTATCAGAATAGGGTCTAGGGTCTCTACCCGTCCTACAGTCCCTTGCTTCTTGGCAGTGGTGTACTTCAGAGAGAAGGGTATCAGGCTGAAGGGAGGAGCAGGCTGGAGGTCTAGCCCTGGTTTATACCACAATTGCTGTGTCACTGGTTTCCTCCTTTGTCAATGAGGGAGTGGCTCCTTCCTTGGGTCCCCAGACTGCCCTAATCATCACTCCTTTCCCCTACGGTGGCACCTTTCTTCCCAGGCAGCAGCTTAACAATGACGCTCTTTACTGGGAGGCAAGATGTCTGGAGGATGGGAAGGGAGCAGTGGACTGGGGAATTTAATGGGAAACTGCCACAGGCCAAGAGGTGTGATGGGAGGGGTGGATTGGTGGATTAGACAGACAAAACCTTGAACCCAATGCAGTCCCAGAAAATCTGCTTGACTTCAACCTCCTTTAAACGAGCCTGGTTTTACCCTTACCTGCATGCAGCAGGGACAGTTAGATGACTCTTGCAGTTTTGCTAAAAAAAAAATTTTTTTGAGGGCATTAAGGCCCATATTCTTTAAGACTCATGTGCTTTTAGCTTCAAGCTGCAGTGGAAAAGCCAATAACGTGGCCTTCAGGCTCGCTGCTTTTGTTGCTGAAGGGAAGCCAGGCTCATCACTCAGTTGTCTTGCAGGTCCTTGGATGGGGGAGGATAGGAAAGGCTCGGTGCCCCCAGAAACTTGATTTGTGGAGTGGGGCATGTGGCATGGGATTGATCCCTGGAGATTGAGTGCGCCCGTTCCAGCAAAGCTGGGTCAGTTTAAATATTTAAATACCATTGTGTCATGGACGCAGGTTGCAGGTGCTCGGCAGGGCTGGGCAGAGGCAGGGCGGGGGAGAGGGTGGAGTTTCTCTTTGCGTACCTAGACCCTCCTATGTCCGCCTCCTCTCCTTCAGGGCTCGCATCTTGGTGTTAACCTCCTCACCTACACCTGCCTTTTCTGGGCTGTGACCCACACCCTCTGGAGTTCTTTTCTCTTCAGTCACAACCTTGTTCTCCACTGACTGTTTCTTGATGCAGACTTTGTGACAATTCCTATTACTGTGTGGATGACCCATTATAGGGTTGATATTAACGTTTGTAGAGATGCTTTTTGTTATGTTTTAAAGTAACTTTTTCTATGGAAATAGTAGTTGTTCATTGTGGAAGAATCAGAAATTACAGATATGCAAAAGAGATTGCAGTGAGCTGAGATCATGCCATTGCACTCCAGCCCAGGTGACAGAGCAAAACTCCGTCTCAAAAAATGTAAGAGGGAAAAATAAAAGTCACCCATAATCTCACTCCTCAGAGATAACTGACATTTTGTTTTGCTGCATTCCATTCTAGAATTCATTCTCTCTCTCTCTCCACACACACACACACACACACACCCCGACTCAAATGATACGTACCATTTTAATGCCCCTCTGCCCCACTCAGCGATACATCAGAAACATCTTTCTGTAATACACACATTTTTATGACATCGTGTTTAGGGCTGAGTAGTGTTCCATGATGCAGCTGTGCCACAGCTTATGGACATGTCTCCTAATTTGCTCAATGTTCTCCTGTGAGATGTTTAGACAGTCTAAAATCTGTTGACTGTAGAAAGCACTGTTCCAGCTTTCCAGCTATACCTTTGCATGATGCTTTACTGTTTCCTACAAGCACAGCTGTGAGGCTGCAGGGCCTGGTGCATGGCCTTTGATCTCTCTTATTCTGAGTCATGGCAGGGAGGTAGAGGAAAGCAAGGAGCCTGGTGGGTCTGCCAGGTTGCAGAGAGCTGGGTGAAGCAGGATGTGCCCTGACTGTGGAGTGGCTCTGCTGCTTGTTATCTGTGACATCGAGAAAGTCATTTGGCTGCTGGGAGTCTCCGTGTCCCCAGGCATGTGGTGGGGATGGGGCGCGCTGGGAAAGCTGACTGCGATGATGTATGTAAAAAGCTTTGCATGTGGCACGTGCTTCGCAAAGGTTTCTCCCACCTTGGTCTTCTGATTTTCTCTTTCTCCAATATACTTGGAAGGAGAAAGGCTGATGTCGCAGGAGATAGCACACTGCCGGGCGGTATTTCATCGAGGGGACAGTGTGCACTGAGGGAACAGAGGAGGGAGTGGTCACTTGAAGAGGGGCTGCTGGGTCATAGGATGTGGCCCCAGGATGCCAAGGAGGCCCTTACGGCACACGCATGGAATCGATGCTGGCTCCCAGGGATGAATGGTGTGTCCAGGGGTAGGGGGAAAATGTAATAATGATAATGCTGAAGTTTGTTGACCTATATTATGGACCTGGAATGTTCTATTGGCTTCATCTACATTAACTCTTCAACCTATAAGGAAACTGGGAAGAGAAGGGGTTAATTCACTTTCCTGAGGTCGCACAGTGGATAAATGGCAGAGCCAGGGTTTGATCCCAGTCATTCATCTCTCTCTCTTTTTTTCCTCTCACTCACTCTCCTTCCCTCCCCTGCCACACACACTATCACTCCCCCTTTCTGGAAGCTGCTGGTACCTTGTGCATACCTCCCAGGCTGTCTCCCACAGTGCGCGATGACAGTTTGTTTCTCTGCTCCCTCAGGCTGGACTGTGAGCCTTCTGAGGGCAGGGCCCAGGCCAGAATCAACTTGCAGCCCAGCCCCAGCACAGTGGTGCTTTCAAACTGTTGAATGTCTGGAGAAGGGAACGTGGGATGTGCATACCAGGACAGAGGATGGATCAGCTCGACTAATCCAGAGCATGTGGGTAGGGAGACTAGGTGCTCAGAGTTAGACCAGGATTGCTGGAAACATCAGGCTGAGGTGCTTCGAGCCACAGTACCCAAGCTTTTTGGCACCAGGGACTGGTTTCATAGAAGAAAATTTTTCCACAGACCAGGGGTCGGGCAGGTTTAGGGATGATTTGAGCACATTACACTTATTGTGTGCTTTATTTCTATGATTATTACATTGTAATATATAATGAAATAATTATACAGCTCACCATAATGTAGAATTAGTGGGAACCCTGAGCTTGTTTTCCTGCAACTAGATGGTCTCATCTGGGGGTGATGGGAGATAGTGGCAGATCATCAGGCATTAGCTTCTCATAAGGAGTGGACCACCTATCCCTTACTTGAGCAGTTCACAATAGCATTTGTGCTCCTATGAGAATCTAACGTGAGATCTAATCTGATCTGACAGCAGACGGAGCTCAGGTGGTAATCTGAGCGATGGGGAGCAGCAGTAAATACAGATGAAGTTTTGCTTGCCCACTTGCCACTCACCTCCTTCTGTGCAGCCTGGGTTTCAGTCTGTAGCCTGGGGTGTTGGGGACCCCTGGCTTAGAGGTTGGCCTGCATGGTCAGAGGTAATTCATGACAATCCTGGGGACATCACTAGGAAGGTTGATCTGTAGGATTTGGTGTTCAGGGAGGAAAGCCTGAAGCCTGATGACCAAGAAGGGTCTTTTCTAGTCAGCTAGGAGAAGACATGAAATCTGGAGGGTGATGATAGCAGGAATGAAATGGACGGGGCAGACAAGGAAGGCTTAATGAAAGCAAAATTCACAGAACCTGGCAGATGATGGACAGGGTGTGGAGAGAAGGGAAGAGGAGAGAGGGAGGTGGCAATGATGACTCTTGACATCTTACACTTGAGTTGTTGAGACACAAGGGGAGGCTTAACTGGAATATTCTAAAGGGGGGAGTAATTTTGGGAGAGTGATGAAACTGACATATGCGTTTGTGGAAATGGCAGTAAATCCAGGCAGAAACATCTAACAGATGCTAATGGACATTTGTTGTTTCCTCAAAGGAACTGAGGAACTTACACTGACATTGTAGGTGGAAAAAGGCCTACCTCAGGCAGGGGTGGTAAATCACACTGGATAGCCTTGGACTCACAAATAAGGCCTGCTTGAAATTGAGGCCGTACTGATGTCCCAGCATGCGAGGTGTACAGAGATGTCGAGAGAGAGCGCTAGCAAGAGGGCTGCCTCAGCAGAGAGGAATCAGGTCTGATTTTTGACCTTTCTCTTTTTACCTTCCCCAGAAATGTTGACAATGACATTTGTTATTTAAATTTTTCTTTCTTTTTTTTTTTTTTTGTAAAATTGAAAAGAGAATTCGATGTCACTCTTAATTGAAGCTAATTAAGGGCATGGTAACATAGGACTCACTAGAATCAGGGATCAAAGACACTGCCCTGTGAGGGATGCCATTGGAAGAAGGTGGCTCTGGAGTCAGAAGGCCAGGATTTGAATCTTTACCACGTCACTTCCTAGCCACGACCTGAGGCAAATCGCAAAACCTCCTTGAGCCTTGGTTTTTTGTTCTGTTAGGTGAGGATAATAATATTAACCTTATCGGGTTTCCAAGAAGGTTAAATGAGACAATGTGTACAAACAATTAGCTCCCTGCTTGGTTCATAGCTGTTCTCAATAAATGTTTATTTTCTTTATGCCAGATCTAGGAAAGGTATTTATTTAACACCTGAGCCGGGGCCCCAGTTGTGTTCTGTGCCCGAGCTGCTGGAGCTGTCAGCGTCTAGGGAAGTCATCTGATCAAGTTACATGAATGATCAAAATTAGCTGGTGTTTGTGGAACATGTGCTGTGTGCCAGGTGCTGGGCTGAGCATTGTACAAAGATGAACTGCAGTTCTCACTACCCTCCTCATGAGCTACAATAAATTGCCCTCATTCTACAGACAAGGAAACCGAGGCTTAGGGCGATTAAGTAGCTTGCCCAAGGTCACATTGCAAATTAGCTGACCCAAGAAGGCAGACCCCAGAGTTCGCCTGCGTTCTGCTACCCTGCTTCTCAGCAGGCGGGAAACATTCCTGTAACACATGCTTTGGTTTTAGGGGTTTCTGCGTTTCCCTGCTGAGGATCCAGAATCAGGTGATGGAATATGTTGAAACAAGAGTCTGGTTGCTTGTCTCTGTTCTTCCTCACATCTAGTAAATTCCTAAAATAAGCAGGACACTCTCCCTCGATGAAGACACTGGGCTTTTGGGTCACTGGAGTTTGATAGATCCTGGCTCACTGCCAGGCCCCAAGGAATGTGGCTGTGAAAAATCAGGATGCTTTACCCCACACCTACCCCCAGCCCCCTGTGTTTCCATCCAAAGGAATTCGGTTTAAAATAAGCAGCAAGGGTGGCCTGAAAGAAGGTATGAAGCCATGGGAACTGCCAACCATGCAGAGTGGGATGGAGGGGAGGTGGCTGTAGCTAGCCCCTGGGAGCCTCATCATTTTCCTATCACAGTTGAGGAAATAATAGCTTCAGGACGTACAGAGAGTTGTGAAGTGCTGGAATGCAAAGGACTTAGAGATCATTTGGTTCAACCCCCGTATTCTGCAGTTGAGAAAATCAAGGCCTGGCACAGTGGCTCATGCCTGTAATCCCAGCACTTTGGGAGGCTGAGGCAGGTGGATCACAAGGTCAAGAGTTTGAGACCAGCCTGACCAACATGGTGAAACCCTGTCTCTACTAAAAATACAAAAATTAGCCAGGCGTGATGGCGCACACCTGCAATCCCTGCTACTTAGGAGGCTGAGGCAGGAGAATCACTTGAATCCTGGAGGCAGAGGTTGCAGTGAGTCAGGATTGCGCCATTGTACTCCAGCCTGGGTAACAGAGTGAGACTCTGTCTCAAAAAAAAAAAAAAAGAAAAGAAAATTAAGACCCAGAAAAGGGTATGAATTTGTCCAAGGGTGCTAGTATCAGACCCAGGGCCAGACCCTGGGTCTCCAGAAGGCCATCAACTCTGCTGGCCTCTGAGCCTCCAGGGCAGGGGAGGGAGGAGAAGCCCGCCTGGGTGCTGGAGCCCTGGACTTGCCCAAAGGGGCTTCTTTTCACTTAAACAGGGGTGGGCCTAAACATCGCAGGACCCGGACAAATCTTGAAGCCTTGACTTGTATCACATTGAGCTCTGTGGATCCGCTGTTGGCTTTTGAGAAAAGCCCGGGCAGTTGAAGTGGCTGTGGGATGGAGAGCTGTACCCTGTGTACCCAGCCTGAGCAGGTGGCTTTTGGAAGTATCTCCTGGGCTTTATCCCGATCTGAGTTTGTATCTGGGAGTCACACTGGGCTTTTCTCAGTTAGTCTTCTCCCCGCTTGGGGGAATTGGTTGTAGGAATTTCTCCATCCCCCAGATGGTTCTGCAGAGAGAAGACGGAGGGTTTTTGGGAGATGTTGGTGGCCCCAAACTTCTATGAACCAGTCTGCTAGGGGGTGAATATGCATCATAATGGTATCTGGCAGGACGTGGGATTCCACTCAGAAGGGCTACATGTAAAGGAATGTGATGCCAGAGTGATTCTGAAGGTGTGGGTGAGATGAAGGTGCTGACAGGGAGAGCGGGGAGCCTTCCCTATCCACAGCTCCAAGGAGCAGGGCAGACATGGGGTTCCCAGAGCCAGGCAGGGCTGGAGTCTTGGAAGAGGGCCCTGTATAGCTCCTGTACAGCACAGTGGCCAAACAGGGCAGGGCCCAAGTCCCCACGTGTTTCTCTTCCCATCCCCCCCCACCGCCCCCGTTCTCCTGCTGGTGCCTCCTTCTTGCTGAGAGCAAGTCATGGGAGCAGGCCTGTCAGCCCCAGGCCCTTGGGGCAGGAGGGGAGGGAGGCAGTGCCAAGCAGAGACTCACCAGCATACTTTTCAGATGCGTGGTTCAAAAGCAGATAGACCAGGGCTCAAATTCTGGCTGTGCCATCCAGAGAATTGCTTAAATGCCCCCAGACTCAGTTTTCTCATCTGTGGAATAGGGATCCTTGCCTCCTGAGCTGTGAGATTCTGCATGAGAATGGGTGCTGCTGGGCATGGCGGGGCCTGGGTGACAGATGAGGAAGTCCAGCTGCCGAGAGAAGGAAGTGGTATCCTCAGGGTTGTATGTCAGTGCCACGGGGTAGAGCTGGGAATGAGGTGCGGCTGGTGACTCCTGGGGCACAGGCTTTGTCTCTGGGACACTCATCCTGTAATTGCCTTCAGTCACTGCTTTCAGTCTCTTGGAAACCACTGGCTCAGATACCCACTGCGTGCTCCAAGTTTGGCTGATGAAAATGTGCCAGAGTCATTAAGTTATCAGTGGGGAAGGCTGCCGCTTCTCCCCGGCAGGAAGGATTCTGCTGTCTGCTGCAGTGGCTTTGTTCACAAAAACTGCCCCTGATTCCTCCTCCTCCCTTTCCCTCCCCGTCCACCCCCCACCCAGACTAGGAGTGAGTGGGGTGGGATTGAAGGGGGCAGGGGGCATGCAGTAAATATTTTGGAGCAGCACTGAAGGCATCCGTAACTCCAGACAGGAGGTCCTGCCTGCAGAATCCAGTTCTGGATTGGGAAGTGGGCAAACACTCCTTCTGCAGCTTGACAGATGGATCCGCCCCAGGGGGAAGGAGAGAGAGAAGGCAAGCTGGACCTCCCTTATTGTCACAGCCACTGCTCTCCATGTGCACCGTGCCAGGAACACAAAATCCAGGTGCATGCTTGCCAAGGTGAAAAGAAGGACCTTGGGTTGTGCATAGGCAGGGCTGCCTGGTCCCAGGGGTGGTGGCTTCAGAGGTGCCTGATGCAAAAGCACCTGCCCCTGGGGAAGGAGACTGGAGTGGGAAGCTGGGGCATGGCCTGCTCTGCTGCTTCAGCGCTCCTGGGGCTCAGGCTCATTCCGCACGACAGATATTTCCAGAGTGAGAATGCGACATGATAAAAGGAGAGCAGATGGTTTCAGTATTTTGTTTTGAAAATGTTTCTTTTCCCACCCCCTTTTCCTTCTATTCCACTCCAGACTTCAGAGGAGAAATAACTCCCCACTTTGGGGTTTATTCTCTTTGTTGGGCCACTTTGACTGCAGTGGTGATGAGGGCAGCTGAGAACAGCCTCGACCTCCGATGAGCTGGGCATTGTTTTGAATGCATTCTCTCCCCTGGGTCTCACTGCTGGGAGTAGGTGTGCTGTCATCATCAACCTTGTTTTACAGAGAGGATGCTGAGGCACAGAGAGGATCAGGAACTTGCCCAAGATCACACAGTCAACAGCAGAGCTGGGACTGGAACCCAGGCAGCTCAAATTGAGCCTGCCTGCTTACCTGCTACAGAGTCTGCCTCTCTGAGGGCAGAGGCGATCTAGAAGCCAGGCCTGAGTGGCTGATGGCACTGAGATGATGTCTCCTGAGCGGCTAAGCACTCTGACCAGACGTTCAAGGTTATCTCAGAAGGGAATTTTATGCCTGACTCAGGGCTGGTGGGGAACCTGGGTTTACCTTGGCAGCTCTCATACTATCAGGTCAGCGATTTGGAGTAACTTAGTCCCAGAGCTCCACTCTGAGTCCAACAGGTTTCTAGAAGCGGCTGCATGATTTCTAGGGTCCACTGCAAAATGGAAGTGCGGGGGCCCTTGTTCAATAAATATTAAGAATCTCAAGATGGCATCAGCAGGGCATTAAACCAAGCGTGGGGCCTTTCTGAACTCGGACCCAAACTAGACATACAGGTCGCAGGCTCACGAAGCTGGTCCATGGTGCTTGCAGTGACAGGAAGACATGATTAAACACAGAAGGAGAAACAGTGCTGGCTTCACTAAGCCAGTCAAAGCAGGGTTTCAAGACATCTCTTTCCATTGTAACGAAGCAGTTTGATCCTGATGCAATCCAACCAAAATAAATCTTGGAAGTCTTTGCTGTTCCTCTTGCCCCTGTGATGAAATCATTCGAAGGACTGGGAGTTGGGAGTCAGAAGCTAGCCTGGTAAAATGCAGGCTCCACTCTGGTCTCCTCTGACCCCAAGCTCCCCTCCACCCGCCAGCCTCCCTCTTTCCTCCCTTGCACAGCTGGCCCGTCAGCACTTCCTCATTTCTCGGGGCACCCTGTAGCTGTGCTCCACGACTTTGCAGATTCTCTTCTTGTTAAGGCAACTTCCCAATTGCCAAATCCAGTGGTCTCCTCTCAGTCTCCAACCTTCTTGACCCTTCTCACGCATCTTATTTATTACTGTGGCTCTGCCTCGGTGCGGAATCTCCTCATCTTTCTTTAACATGGGGATACAGGTTACTGTGAGTTGATTTACTTGAAGCACTTGGAATGGGCCTGGCCCACGGTAAACACTCAATAGCTGTTGGCAGGAGCTGTGACTGGTGGCGTCATTGTTACTGTCATTTTGAAACTCTATTCTTTTGGCTTATGTTGCTCACTCCTGTGTGAGCCTTTCTTAACATTTGTTAATTTTTTTTTGAGACAGAATCTCTCTCTGTCACCCAGGCTGGAGTGCAGTGGCATGATCATGGCTCATTGCAGCCTCGACCTCCTGGGCTCAAGTGATCCTCCCACCTCAGCCTCCTGAGTAGCTGGAACTACAGGTGCATGCTACCTGGCTAATTTTGAATTTTTTTTTTTTTTTTTTTTGTAGAGATGGGGCCTTGTTATGTTGCCCAGGCTGGTGTTGAACTTCTTGCTTCAAGTGATCCTCCCAAAGTGCTGGGATTATAAGGGTGAGCTGCCACACTCAACCCTTTCTAAACAGATTTGTACAGTTTCTCTTTCTCCAACAGTCTCTTAAGATCCTGGTGTTTTCTGAGTTCTTTCCTGCGTAGGCACCTCTTTTTTTCTCTTCCACAATCTCTCTTGACACTTTCCCCCATACCCACAACATCCATTGCCACCCTGCTAACTCCAAAATCTATGTCTCTTTCCCCAGCTTCAGGTGAACTGAACTCATTCTCTTCCTTCTTTAAATCTGGTTTTCCTCCTTCATCCTTCTACCCAATTGCCCAAGTCAGAAACCTGGGCATCTTCTTTGCTTTCCCTAGCTGACATTGAGCACCTGCCGCAAGCGAGGCCCTGTGCTGATCATCGGGACACAGCACCTGTGGACACACAGGACCTGCCGCACTTGCCGCCCGTGGGGGAGATGCACACAGATGCTCATCCTCTTATGGTGGGGCTATGTCCCGTCAAACCCATCAGAAGTTGAACATATCCTAAGTCAAAAATGCATTTCATACGCCTAACCTGTCGAATGTCATAGCTTAGCCTAGCCCACTTTTTTATTTTATTTTTTGAGGCAGGGTCTTGCTCTGTCACCCAGGCTGGAGTGCAGTGGTGTGATCTCAGCACACTGCAACCTCTGCTTCCGGGCTCCAGTCATTTTCCCACCACAGCCTTCTGCATAGCTGGGACTATAGGTGCATACCACCATGCCTGGCTAATTTTTGTATGTTTTGTAGAGACAGGGTTTTGCCATATTGCACAGGCTGGTCTTCAACTCCTGGGCTCACGGGATCCTCCCACCTCGGCCCCACAAAGTGCTGGGATTACAGGTGTGAGCCACTGCACCCAGCCCTAGCATACTTTGAACACATACATTAGCCTACAGTTGGGCAACATCATCTAACACAAAGCCTTTTTTTACAATAAAGCATTGAATATCTCTATAATTTACTGAATACTGTACTGAAAAACAGAACAGTTGTATGGGTCCTTAAAGTATGGTTTTATGATTGTAAAGTTGAAAAATCAAAAGTCAAACCATTGTAAATTGCGGACTGTCTGTATTGACACGTGATTAGTCCTAGGAAGGCAGAAGAACTAAGGTTCTAATTTTGATTGGAAAGATGTCCCTGGGGGAGGACATTTGAACTGAGATCAGAAGGATGATTAGACCTTAATCAGGCAAATTGGGGATGGGGCCATTCTTAGCAGAGGAAAGAGCTTGTGCGAAGACTCTGTGGTGGGAAGAAAAATCTATAATAAATGAAAAGGCCAACGAGCAGGAGGGCTGCACAGGAGGCGGACCCTGGTGTCAGAAGACGCTGGAGAGGTGGACGGGGCTGGGTGGGGCACGGCCAGGAAGGCCGAGTTAGTCTTTCTAGGTTCTTCCATGCTTTCTTGCTCACTCCCTCTTCCACCAGATTCTCTCTTTAACCCTCTCCCACCCCATTTTTCCCCTCCATGCATAAGTCCTCATTGCTTCACAGGTAAACAATTAAAATAACCCCTTGCCACCTTCAAATCCATCTTCTGCCCTACAATCTTAAGCAGTGTTTCTAACACATAAATCGGCTTAAGTTGGTCCTCAGGATAAAATCCTCCCCTGGCTGCCCCGAGGTCGGGGAAAGCCCTGCTCAGCTTCCTCTCCTGTTAGTCCCCCTCACATTCACCCCACTCCTCCTCTCCACCTTTGTTAGACTTCTCTCAGCTCGCAGAGATGATGGCTGCAGGTGCTTTGGTCCTGCTTTGCCTGCTGAAGTCCTGCTCACGTCAGGGGTTCCTCTCCTGGGAAGCTACCCCACTCACTCAAGCCAGCTTCCTGGCCCCTCTTTGATATCCCCCTTTGCCCGGCAGGGGCTCACACTGTTTCCAACCTTCCTCTCCCTGGCTTGTTTACATACAGATCCATGCTAGACTGCGACCTCCTCCACGGAGGAGTCTGGGGCTTATTCATCTTTGTCCCTCTTGTGCCACAGGGTGGGGCATATAGTAGATGTTTAATAAGTATTTCTTGAAGACCTGGTGATGAAAGAGTGACATGGTACAAGCACACGGTTAGAAATGGAGCTCCAGCCTCAGCCTCCTGAGTAGCTGGGATTGCAGGCACGCGCCGTCATGCCCACCTAATTTTTTGTATTTTTAGTTGAGACAGGGTTTCACAATGTTGACCAGGATAGTGTCGATCTCTTGACCTCGTGATCCACCTGCCTCGGCCTCCCAAAGTGCCTGAACCCAGGAGGCGGAGGTTGCGGTGAGCTGAGATCGCGCCATTGCACTCCAGCCTGGGTAACAAGAGCGAAACTCTGTCTCAAAAAAAAAAAAAAAGAAAGAAAGAAATGGAGCTCCATCCAGGGGTCTCTTCGTGAAGAAGTCTGGCTTCCAGGAACTCCACGGACTGTCTGGTCCAGATTGTACTGATAACTGAACACAGGCCTCAGGGCTGCCTGCCCTGCCCCTGCCTGCCACGGCCATCCATCTAGAAGGACGGGTGAATATAGGGTGGGTGGAGTCAAGCCGAAATAGGTCTAGCCTTCTAGCCCAGTGGTTCCCAAACTTTAGTGTGCACCAGAATCACCTAGAGGGCTCTAGATTGCTGGGCTCCACCACCAGTGTTTCTGATTCAGTCAGTCTGGCATGGAGTCCAAGAATCTGCATCTCTAACAGGTTGCCAGGAGATGTTGATGGTGTGCTGGTTTGGGGACTACTGTTTGAGAATCTCTGTTCTAGCGAAAAGATTTGCTCTAAGTATGATTACTTTCTACCATGTTGGGGAAAGAGAGAGGGAGCGTTTTGCTTAGGTTTGGTTTTGTAGATTTTTAAGAACAATGAGTCTGAGCTTAATGTGGATAGAAGTATTAGATTCTGCAAGCTTGCCTCTTCCCCCAACTCCTGGCTTTCCCACAAAGTGGTTCTGTATTCCTTCATCAGCCACTCAGCAAATATGTTTTGAATGTGTAGTATGTATATGTCAACATATACAGTGGAGTTGTTGATATCAAGATGAAATTGATATGAAACTGTCCTTAAGAGAGGTCCTTCAGTGCAGACATAGCCATAATTCAAGGAGTCTAGAGGAGAAATGCCTGCTCTGAATGGTGGTGAGTTTCCTATCAGTGGTGTCCAGAACAGGCTTCTAGAGTTAATGGGAATAAAACATTTCTCTAGATACACCAAATGACCATTAAGATCCAGAAATTGTGTGATTAAGCAACAGTGATGATTGACATAACAAAATGGCAAAAATGAAATGCTATGAGTTTAAACTGGGGATCTACAGAGGCGGCTGAGGCCTCCTTGTATAAATACTGATATCAATATCATTATTTTTAATAAACGTTTATTTTTTACTAACAGTATGCTTGGCGACTAAATGGATTTATATGCAATGACCCCATAATTTGCTGTATATTAACTTCAGATCATCTAAAAGGTTAAATAGAAAAAGCCACAAGCAAACTCGGAGTGCACCTCCGGGGCCTTTTTTGGGTCCGGCTTACTGCGTCACATGGAATTGAGATGCATAACATCATTTTATTTTATTTTTTGAAATATTTAGGAGAGAGAAGAAGAGAGAATATATGAATGTAAGCGGTCAATGATAGGCCTGTTTATTTTAATTTTTTATTATTTTAGATTCAGGTTTGTTACATGCCTATATTGCATAATGTTAAGATTTGGGCTTCTATTAAACCCGTCACCCAGATAGTGAACATACTACCCAATAGGTAGTTTTTCAAGTCTTGCCCTCTTCCTTCCCTTCCCCCTTTTGGAGTCTGCTGTTTCCATCTTTATGCCTTTGTGTACCCAGTGTTTAGTATATACCGTGGAATATTACACTGCCATAAAAAAGAACAGAATCATATCCTTTGCACATGGATGCAGCTGGAGGCCGTTATCCTTAGTGAATTAATGCAGAAACAGAAAATCAAATACCATACGTTTTCACTTATAAGTGGGAGCTAAACATTGGGCCTTGAATTTATAGTCACTAGGTCACCAACTTGAATTTCAAACTCTCATCTGGCCTTATCAAGGAAGTCCAACCAATTGCCAGATTTTATAATATGAGGCAAAGGTCAAAGTCCCTCTTTTTAGGAAGGTCCAGTAATTAAGATGTGGCAAACAATGCTGACAGCCCTTGCCCCTCACTTACCATTTATTGAGCATCCATTATGTGCTGGGTATTGAGAGAGCCACTTTACAAATGCTATTTATAATCCCTTTACCCATCCTTCAAGATAAGTACTGTTATCCTCATTTTCAGATAAAAGAAAAGGCACAGAGCTACGGTTTGTCCAATTTCACGCAGCAAAACTCTTCAGTTCATTTTTAGAGATCAACATGACCATAAAATTGAAACCTGATAAAAGATAGTCCAAAAATTGTAGATTGAGCTCAAGTCTTAGCACAGATTCAAGAAGCACTATTAGAAAACAGGATGCAGCAGTATATCAAATGAATAATATACTCTGATCAAATGGAGTGCATTCTAGGAATGCAAGAATGGTTCAATAATTGGAAATATTAGGAAATCAACATAATTTATCTTAGCAACAAACTAAAGGAGAGTCATATTACAGTAGCTGCTGAAAGGGTAGTTGATAAATTCTCCTGTAATAAAACTCTGTGACAGGAATAAGAGGAACTACTTACATTTGGTAAAGACTAAAAATTAGCCAGATACATCATTCTAAACAGCGAAGTGCTGAATCTGCTCCATTAGAAATGCTTACTTTTGCCATTTAAAAATATTGTTTTGGTGATTCTTATAAATGATCTAAGCTAAGATAAAAATCATCTATGTAAATATGGGGAAGAAGAAATGACATTATCTTGGCCAATGTTTGTCTACTGAAAAATCCCGAGAGAACCTGGTAGAAAGAGAAACTCTATCAGAAGTAATAAAGGTAATGGATAAGATGACTGGCCAACAGCACTTCTCTATACTCTAAGGACCAGCCAGTGAACCTCAGCAGTTGGAACTGGGATTTGAACTTAGGTCAGATGCTGAAGTTGTGCTCTTCCCACCTTGTGAAGCATTTATGCTTTCTTGTAGGACTCAGTCATGTCAGCACAAGGGAGAAGTCTTTTAGACTTTGTAACTTTCAAGCACTCCAGCAGAGCAGGTTGGTTTGCTCTGATGGGGATCCAGGCTGGGGGCAAGTGTAGAAGGTTGGCATGGGTGTTTCACCGTGAAGACTCTCGAGGTTTCTGCTACCAGCAATGCTCTCTCCCCGCAGGGGCTGAGATAAGAAGTCTATGCGGGGAGCTCGAGGGTGATAGTGTGGCCTTGAGCCATTTAGCCAGACTTCTGCATCCCAGGAACTGAGCATCTAACTAACAGAACTGCTGCCCTTTCTTCTTGGCTCCAAGAAGCCAGATTTCGATTGCTCGCTGCCCTTCGCCCAAACTGCCCCACTTGAGAGGTAGTACTTGTGAGAGCACCTTTTACAGATTTGGCTGCCCTGGGGCATCAGGGGCACAAGCTCTTGGTGACTACACCCACCAAGGATGCCTTAACTCCATGGCGTTCATGGTGTAAGTGGAGCATGTGTTTCTGGAACAAAATCACTGGGTGAGACATCAAAAGTATTATCCAGATAAAACTTTTCTAGTGTTTGCAGTGGCCAACCATGGTGGGGTGGAGTGGTGGAAGGGACAGTGCACAGGAACCCAGGAGACATGGGTTCTGGTGGCTCTGCCAACTAGCTGTGTGTTCCTGGGCAAGTCACCTGGTGTTGCTGGGTCTCACTTGCCTCATCTGTGTCATGGGATGTAGGATTGGGTAGATTCCCAGGGCCCTTTGAATTCAACATCCTAACAATTACGCTTACAACGTGCCTGACACTGTTTTAAGTACTTTGCATAGAGATTAACTTATTACAATAACCCTATGAGGTAAGTACTGTTATTATTCCCATTTTAGCTCTGAGGAAACTGAGGCACAGAGTGGTCAAGTGACTTGCCCTGGGTCTCACAGCTAGAAATGGTGGAGTGCTTACACAGCACTCCAACGTAAAACTTCATGTTTTACTTTTACAGTTTTCCTTCCATGAGCCGTGTTATGAGGGTGTTGGTTCTGCTGGGTAGGGGAAAGGGGTTTTGGGGTGGGAGACAGTTTTAAGGGAAGCCTGGCTCTGGGGTGGATGGATGGGGGTCACTGCATGGGAGAATGATAGTGGTGTCTGCACGGGCTGCTAATGTTTGCACCTCTCCCTTTCTTCCTCTTTTCCTCTCTAGTCTGTGGCAAGCGCTACAAGAACCGGCCGGGGCTCAGCTACCACTACGCTCACACTCACCTGGCCAGCGAGGAGGGGGATGAAGCCCAAGACCAGGAGACTCGGTCCCCGCCCAACCACAGAAATGAGAACCACAGGCGTGAGTGCCTACTTGTTAGGTTGGGGCAGTGAAGAAGTGGGGTAGGCAGGCTGGGGAGTGTCCTTTGTTCCTTTTTCTCACCGCTGGCATCTTCTGGTAGCAACTGCTGAGTGGTCTCAATATACTGGAGTGTGTTGGCTCTTTCAGCCAGCCAGCCAGCTGCCCCGCAGCTCAGCCCAACCCCAGGCTTAGCAAGAACAGGGCTCACACACCCGGCTCTGCAACAAGAGGGAGGAAGGTGAGTATTCAGCAGAAGAGAAAGCCCTTACCTGGCCACCGTCAGATGCCAGACCCACAGCTCTTGTTCCTCAGCTCCTGAAGAGCCACTCAGACTGGGATGGGCATAGCTCTTGGGTGTGTCAGTTCAGACAGACGTTCAAAATGCCTGCTTGCTCACTAAGAGCCTTAGAGTATTCTTAATTATTGCTGTGGTTTTGTTGTAGTGGGGAAGGGGTCACAGTTTTGATATAGGGCTCTCCTGCCTTAGAAACGCTGCCTGGAGAACCCATGTTCTTTGCGTCAGCACTCAAATGGCAAATGTGATCTGCATGGATTTGTTGTTTGGGATGTTGGGCTCTTAAGACCCAAAATGATCCTGAAGATTCGTGTTTCCATTTCTGTTCTTTCCTACCTGAACTTCCACGTATGAATTAGCGAACCCAAAGGGGCTTAGCATTTTCCACTTGGCTTTCCTCTAGAACATCCCTTGTGGTCTCTGCGCCTGCAGAAATCTCAGCATGGAAATGGGATACTGAAATCTTTAGAGCCTGCTTGAAGATGTGGACCACACTGAGATCTCACAGTGAAGGATATTTGTGGACAGGCCATATGTTTTTCATTTTGTTCAGACAAAAGTGTTGGTGGCAGGTATTCTGAAAGAGTACAACTCAAAATGCAGTGAAAGGGCTCAGACCTCTCAAAGTACTCAGACTCTAGGATTCGAGGATACATGTTAGTCATCAACTTAGTCAACCCACGTCCACTGGCCACCTTCACCAAATATTTGAAGTAATGAACACACCTACGGCCAAGACCATTCTTCGTATTAGTGTGGGGTCTCCCTTAACCTCCACTCCACTTTCCCCCTGTAACACTACCTTCTTTATGGGTTTGCTAGGGCTCTCATAACAAAATCCCACAGATAGGGTGGCTTAAACCACAGAAATTAATTTTCTCGCAGTTCTGGAGCCTGGAGGCCCAAGGTCACGGCGCTGGCAGGGCTGATTTCCTCCGCTTGGAGTGCAGATGCCACCCTCTCACTGTCCCCTCGCACAATTGTCTTTCTGCACACGTATGCCCTGGCATCTGCTTTTGTGTCCACATTTCCTCTTCTCATAAGGACACCAGCAGGTCGGATACCAGAGTCTATCCTAACAGGCTCATTTTAACTTTACCTCTTTAAGGACCTCTTTAAGGACTCTACCTCCAAACCTAGTCACCGTCTGAGATACCATGGGTTATGCTTTCAACGTAGGAATTTGGGAGTGTGGAGGGTATGCAATTCAGCCTTTGGCATCTTCTCGAATTTTTGCTCACTTCCAAGGTGCAAGCCTTTAGTGTGACAGACCCTTGCCCTCTCACCTGCTATCGTCATCTGGACAGAACCTGAACAGCAGAGCAGGAGGTGCCCCCCGCACCTTGCCCGCCTCTCCTCGCCAGGGCCTGAGGAGCTCCAACACTGAGGCCTTCTCTCTGGGAAGAGTTGTCCTTGGTCCACTCACCCTTCTCTTTCCAAAAGGAAAAGATACTGACCTGTACGGAGGCAGCCAATATTTGCATTTCCCCGTCTTTCCTCTTTTCCCTGATCTAAGTGACCAAGAGGTCGGACAGAGCTAGCTATTGTCTCCTACCACGAGGAGGCCGAGAATAATTGCCTTGGATTTTGGTCGCTCTCCGAAAAGTGTTTCTTCGCCATTGTTGTGCTCTCTAAAGTGTGTATTAGCTTGGTATTATTTCTCACTCCCCTGTGCTAGCTTAACTCTTTATATCTCTTCTCAAATGTCAGGCCGTTTTGTTCCTTTATTCATGCTCTGGGGTTTGGAATGCCTCTTGTCTGTGTCTCATTTTCCTTGGTTCTCCTGTAGCCTCATTATGAAAGGGGTTTGTGTGTGGTGTGCGCGCGTGTGTGCACATGTGTGTGCATCTGTGTCTGCATGTGTGTTTGTGCACATGTGTGTGCATGTGCATGCATGTGCATGTGTTCGTGCATGTGTATGCATGTGCACGTGTGTGCAGGTGTGTGTGCAGTGGGAGTGTGTGGAGAGCGTGTATGTGTGCACGTGTGTGTGTGCATATGTGTGCATGTGTGCATGTGTGTGCGTGTGCCTGGTGTTTGTGACCGCAGCACGGAGAGGTGTGCTGCAGACCCTCAGTAGAAGGAGGCAGTCTCCCTAGCGACCCCTGTGGTTCCCTCTGGATTGGTTGACTTCTGAGACCAGCACTCGGGTGTGGATCTTCTCATGCGCCCTCGTGGGCAGGGTGTTTGGCCTTCTTGGGTCCTCCCCTTGAGGCCACATGGCCTTGCTCGGGAAGGAAGGTATGCCTGTCTCCCACATCCTACATGGGACGTCTGCCTAGGAAATCTCACGGGTGGCTTGTTCTCACCTCTGTGGGCTTGTCACTGAGCAGCATGCACTCCAACTCCTCCCTCCCCCTTTTCTCTTTCTCACCTCGCTGTTGAGAAAGTGGGTTCTTCAAAAAGGATCATTTGCCTGGCCAAGGGTTTAAAACCTCCTAGAAAAGAATAGGTATTCCCAGGCGGATCCAGGCCTCACATGAAGAAGTTTCCAGAACCCTCACAAACACCTTTTCAACAACATCTCCTCACCGCACCCTCCCCCAAAACTCTGTGATTAACCCAGTTTTGCTAGTGGGGAAGGTGCAGCAGAAAGGCCCTTAGTGCCTGCAGAAGCCATTCTTCTCCCTACCCCCAATTTCTCTGGACAAACCCATGAGGTGGCTGCTCATCCGGGTTCTCTGCACCCCACACACCACTGACTTGCTTGCCGCCCAGAATGTGTGCTCTGTTCCCTCCCCGCTGGTGAGCAGCCCCCCCACTATTTTCTTGTGAGCACTAATTGCCAGCATCATTAATACCCAGTCATTAGCTGCTCCCACTGTTTGGTGGTAGGGGGTGGCTCCCATCCATCCTGCCCCTAAATGCCACTGGGGCTGTGTGCTGAATTGGATGTGACAGCTCAGCAGCATCCTAAGGTCTCAGCTCCATGATCCTCCCTTGGCGAGGCTTTTGGAGGGGAGGGGCAGGTAGGAGAGCTTAATCCAAGAGGCTAACCTGCAGCTCCCCCAGGAGAAGGTCTGGACACCAGTGAAGTGGAAATGCTGACTTTTTCCCCCTTTAGCAGAACTGCAGGGTGACCCAAGCTGCATGTGAGCAGACGCCTAATGGAAAAACAGCCTTACAGACACAGGGGTTTGCAGGGCCAAGGGCAGCTGGGCTCACACCACCTGCAGCAGTAGCGACCTTTTGACTTTGGTCCTCCTGCTGTCGCTTGCTCCATCGGCCCCCAACTGTGTCTTCAGCAGAGCCCATGTCTCATCCTGAGCCTGCTGCTGCTGAAAGGGCAGAGTGGCCTGCTGGAGCCAGCACTGACCTTCCCCGCCCCCGCCCATGCTGCCCCGGGCTGCAAGCTCAGCAGTCCACTGCCACTCCTGATCGCCTGGGCCCCCAGCCGACGCTCTCACGCCTTTGTTTCTCCCTTCATCTCTCATTTTCTCCTGAGTATACGCTTCTTGTGTTTCCTCTGGATTTGTCCCCTTTCCTGTGTGCCCCTGCCTCTGCCTCAACTACAGACAGCCAGGGATGCTTGGAGCTCAAATACTCCCCTTTGGGAGGTCGTGTTTACTGATGGGGTCCTTCGCACGTGACTGCATCTCATCCTCTCCCTGCATGAGGCTGGATGCCTCTTCTCCCTCCATTTCTTTTTACCACCTTTTTGCATATGAAATAAATTACCATGTATGTACACACAAACACACACATAGATATACACATGCATGAATAAAAGGAGGGCAGCTGGGGAGGATAGGACTCTGAAGGATGCCCTCAGAAGCATGCCATTGTGACTCCTGAAATGCAGTGTTGGTAGGGAGCCCCAGTGGGACAGGGTAGCAGAAAGAGCTCTGGATTAGAATTCAAACCCCCCTTAATATAGGCTCACGATGTTAAACTCTTTGAATTTCTTTTTAACCTTCTCTGCACAGTGGGAATTGATTATAGATGATGTTTTCAAGGTACTTTGTAGTGAGGATAGGCATTTATGAAGTCCTGGACCTGGATGAAAAAACTGTGTAAATAAATTCAGTCTAATTCATCCATCCATTTGCCATCCATCCATCCATCCATCCAGCCATCCATCCATCCCATTCGTCCATCCATCCATCCACTTAATAACCATGCATTGAACACTGTCTATATGCTGGGACTAGGAAGGACAGGCATGTAAATAGGACTCAGCCCCTATCCTTGAGCTCACAGTCTTGAGCGGGAGTGTGCCATGGGTGTGTCCAGAACTGTGAGGGAGCTCAGGACTCAAGGGCACAGGGTACTTTCTAAGCCTTAGGGCAGTGGTGTTCCAAGTGTGGCATTAGCGTCACTGGGGACCTTATTGAAAATGTAGATTCTCAGGTTCTACCGGATCTCCTAAGACAGAGACTCCAAAGATGGGGGCCAGCAGTCTGGGTTTTACAAAGCTCTCCAGTGCACACTAAGTGCACACTAAAGCTTTAGGACCACTGCATTAGGGGATTTGCAAAGGCTTCACTGAGGAGGTGATATTCAAGTTAGCTCTTGGTGAATGAGGAAGAATTTCTTAGGAGGGAGAGGGCTTCCCAGGTAGAGGGAACTATTCATCCATGAAATAGCAGACAGACAGATATGAAATAGCAAGGCACATTCAGACAATTGGAAATCATTGGGTCTGACAGTAATGCTGGATTTAGGGGATGCAGAGGAAAGGTAGAAATGTACTCAGGGCCCACAGTGGGAAGCGTCTTCTATGCCCCTCTGTGTAGTCTTTATCTTATAGGCAATGGGAAGCCACAGCAGCCATTACTAGAAGGCAAGAACAAATATAAAGACATCTGTTTGGAGTCTCATTGTTATATGGTATATCTCTTCTATTTAATAGCGTAAGTAAATATGACATACTCTCTATAGCATACTCAGAGCTCCCAAGAGGGAAATCATATATATATATATGAGTCTATAAAATTTATTTCAAGCTTATTTTTCAGGTCCACGAAATTGAAGTTGGGTTGTCCTCGGTTCCTGGAGGTCTCAGCCTTTTGTGCAAGGGTGGTGTGCCTGGCGCAAAGTTAGGCTTTTCATCTCTGTTGAAAGAAAAGTGGCCCCAGCCCTAGCATGTCTTTGAAGGGCATATAATACCCTGCAGTGCTGAGAGGGGAGAACCGAGTTGATTAAGGGTAATGGCTGCTGATTAGATAATCTGAAAATTCATCTGATAATGTGCAAATTATCTAAAAGAAGCATATGATGTCATTGCCACACTGTTGGGGAAGATCTAACAGATGTTAGTCCTCTGACATCTCTTGTCCTCTAACATATGGTCCAGGAGTGGCCAAAAGCTTTAAGAGATAGAGTGAAAATTACCTTTGAAACAAGCTTCGACATTTTGGATCACTCTGAAAGGTGAATGGAAAGCCATAAAGCCCACACAGCCAACCATGTACCTAAACTTGCCACAGGAGATCCAGCCTTTGTTATTAGGGGAGACGGAGGGAAGCTGAGATACAGAGCTCCTTCCGGGAAATTGGCCTGCTGCTTCCTTCTCAAAGAGCTAATTGGGAAACTAGCAACAGGTGTTTTTTAAGATACATTATTTAACTAGACAGTTTTCAGATTATAAAGCAAAGAATCCATGGCGTTGCTCTGGTCTTTGCAGGGATACTTGGGGCTCACTTTCTGGCCTCAAAGGTCATCTACATACTTGACCTTGTGGCTGAGGGAATGGCTGTGCAATTGATCAGTCCAGGGTGTGAATAGTGACCCTGCCACTCTGCCATCTTCGAGTGGCACAAATATCGGCCTCTTACCTACACTTGTGCTTCTTAATTGCCTCGTCTATAACATGGAGGTAATAATCCTACTGACCTCACGGGGTTGCTGTGAGTCTTAAATGAGATAATGTGAGTGTTTGGCACCGTGCCTGTGAGCACTAATGTCCCATCTCTGTCCCATTTGGGCCCACAGGCATGTCTATGACCATAGATGGCTCCTCTGAGTTATGGTTCCATCTGAGCCCATGTGATGGGACTTTGCTACCACTGTGAAGCTAATGACCTGTGGGTTCTCATTGGCATCAACAGTAACTATCAGAGCCTGACCTGGCCCTGGCATATCCTTGGCTAAATCTTAGCTATGGGACACAGATCTGTTTAAACAGGCTCACTATGAGTATTTATTGAGCACTTACTGTCCCTGCACCCAGTTGTGGGGAGAAGGGTAACTGGGCCTCCAAAAAGGGGTAACGTGGTCTCAGCCCTGGGAGAACTTCTGGTGCAATTGCAGAAGTAAGACAGGGACATAAAACACAGCCAGAGAAAGCTGTGTAGGGGAGTCTAGACAAGTGTGGCACCCTGTTATTTGCCATGCCATCGCCCTACGATTGGGCCTCCACATGTCTCTTGGCTATCTCAGTTTTATTTCTTTCACATTTGGGGCCTAATTACCTAGAATGTGCAGAATGGAAGAGACCACATAGCGAACAGCAGCAGTGGCAATGGTGCTCGCTTGCATTCCCAGAGTGTGTCAGACATGGTGCTAAGCATGCCATGTTGATCTCATTCATTCCTCACAATCACCCTACAAGGCAGGTGCTGTATCCCCCAGAGGACAGCAAGGCACACAAAGACCAAGTCATGTATCCATGGACAGGGAGGATGAATGTGAATCCACGAGTCATGTACCACTTATTGGGAGAGTTTACTTAGTTTGGTCTTTGATTTTTCCTGCATTGTTTTAGAAATAAGATTGTCTTGCATGTAGAAGAGGAAAGGGGGAAAGAGATGATGGAATAACTACTGGGTGTCAGGCATTCTACATACATCATCGCATGTTATCCTCACAAGGTCATTAGGCGCTTGTTATTATTCTCATTTTGCAGACAAGGAAACTGAGGCTCAGAGAGATCGAGTAACAGACAGCAAGGTGGGAAGCTGCGATGTGAATGGGCTTGAGTTGGTTACCATTGAGTTACGTCAGGACTTTGGAACCCTGAGTGATGGGCCCCAGTCCCAGGCTTGGATCTTTGTCATGGTCCTACTGATGTCCCTTAATTTTTTTCCTCAAGACTAGTTGTCTAACATAGCATGTTGCATGGTGGCTTTTCAAAAGAGATGAGCATATTAATAGGCACTGTCTTAATGGGCTTGGGCTGCCGTAACAAAATTCCATAGACTGGGTGGCCTAAACAACAGGAATTTATTTCTCACAATTTCAGAGACTGGAAGTTCAAGATCAAGGCACCGGCAGGGTGAGAGTGTGGTGAGGGCTCTCTCCTTGGATTGCAGATAGCCACCCTCTCATTGTGTCCTCATAAGGCCTTTCTTTGGTGTGTATGGGTGGAGAGAGAGAAACAACCTTTTTGGTGTCTAATAAGGGCACTAATCTCATTACAAGGACCCCATCCTCATGGCCTCACTAAACCTAATTGCCTCCCAAAGACCCTTTTCCAAATATCATCCCTTTGGGGGTTAGGGCTTTGACATATGAATTTTGGGGATGAGGAACACACTTCAGTCCATAGCAGGCACATTTGTTCTTCAAAGCTCTTTACTAACTTTGGCTGTTTGGGATGTTTTATAGACCCTACCCCTGCATTACAAATTCTAGTTCAGACTTTAATTTGTAAATGACTTTGTAGAAAAAAAAATCACACATCATTCTATTCAATAATTTTCTTGAGTCTCTCTCATTCTGTATTTCACTGTCTTTCCTGGTTCTCTTTTTTTCTTCTAAACTTTCTCTTTAAAGAAAAAAAAAGCTTGTGCCCAAAGTAAAATACTAGGATTCATCCTTGCCTCTTGGTTTTCCTTCAGTCCTCCAAAATAGACCCTACAGTGTCTTCCTCTCTCCATCTTCTGGCCACCTCTGGCTTCTGCCTGGGTCATTACAACTTTTTTTTATTGGTCTCCCAGCCTCTAAAGCAGGCTGGGCTTGGTGGCTCATACCTGTAATCCCAGAAGTTTGGGAGGCTGAGGTGGGCAGATTGCTTGAGCTCAGGAGTTTGAGATCAGCCTGGCCAACATGGTGAAACCTTGTCTCTACTAAAAATACAAAAATGAGCCAGGCATGGTGGTGCGTGCCTGTAATCCCATCTACTCGGGAGGCTGAGGTGGGAGGATTGCTTGAACCCAGGAGATTGAGGTTGCAGTGACCCATGATTGTGCCATTGCACTCCAGTCTGGGAGACAGAGTAAGACCTTGTCTCTAAAAACGAAACAAAACAAACAAAGTTTAGAAAATATAAAGCAGATGATGCCACTCCTTTGCTGTCAACACTTGCATCACATTTGAATACAACCCAAACTCCTCATCTTGAGGGTCTGTGTTTTGCCTCTGACATGTGGTCAGCATCACCCGGGGCTTGGGGACACCTCGTCCAGGTCTGTGCAGCTATAGCACTGAAAGCCCCATGCCCTGGAACCCTCTGTCCCAGGCAAACCTGGATGCATGGCCACCCTTCCAGGGGAGCTTTTAAGACATGTAGAATTTCAGGCTGTACCCTGGATCTATGAATTCCAATCTGAAATTTAGTGAGATCCCCAAATGATGTGCACAGCAAAATCTGGGAAGGCCTGGACTGTAACGCCCTGTGCGTCTGCGTCTCCGACTCACCTTCCCTCGGGTGTGTGGTTGTCTGGGTTCAGAGCCAAGTGAGCCACTCACTGACTGACATGTGACCTTAGCCGAGCTGCGTAGCCTCATGGATCACTATGTAAAATCAAATCATTAATGGCATCTATCTCATAGGTTATGATAAAGATTAAGTAAGTGACTTCCAGGTGACGTGGCTGTTAGTCCGCATTAGAGCCATGTTTTCAAGCTCGAGTCTGCATCAGAATCACCTGGAACATTCGTTAAAACACAGCCCACTGGATCCTACCCCCAGAGTTTCTGATTCAGCAGGTGGAAGATAGGGTGGTGGAATTTGCTTTTTTTTTTTGAGATAGAGTTTTGCTCTGTGGCCCAGGCTGGAGTGCAGTGGCGTGATCTCAGCTCACTGTAACCTCCACCTCCTGGGTTCAAGTGATTCTCTTGACTCAGCCTCCCGAGTAGCTGGGATTATAGGCATGCACCACCCCGCCTGTCTAATTTTTGTATTTTTAGTAGAAGTGGGGTTTCACCATATTAGCCAGGCTGGTCTTGATCTCCTGACCTCAAGTGATCCACCTGCCCTGGCCTCCCAAAATTCTGGGATTACAGGCATGAACTACCATGCTTGGCCAGGAATTTGCATTTTTGACAAGTTCCCAGGTAAAGCACTACCTTAGAGAAATCCAGCTTTCCAAGACTGATGTTCAGTCAGTCACTTCCCTTTTAAATTCCTTTTTCTTTTGGATGCCAGGTAACTTGCCAGGAATCAGGTTGTATTGTCAAATTGAAGGGGTAGCCTTGGTTTTTGCTCTTTTCCTAATGCTCTGTCCCATATAGGACAGATGTCTCTGGCTCTCAGCACTGACTTCCTGGCCTGCCTTTGGGGTGTGTCCCTGCCTGGGCCCCCATTCCCAGGCTGTGTTGCCCCTCAGCTCTGTGGTCTCTTGATTCCTTCTAGATGCTTGGGTCTAAAGCAGGAGGTTCAAGCTTTTCTTTTCTTTTCTTTTTTCTTTTTGTTCTGAGATGGAGTTTCACTCTTGTTGCCCAGGCTGGAGTGCAATGGTGTGATCTTGGCTCACCACAACCTCCACATCCCAGGTTCAAGCGATTCTCCTGCCTCAGCCTCCCGAGTGGCTGGGATTACAGGCATGCACCACCATGCCTGGCTAAATTTGTATTTTTAGAAGAGGCGAGGTTTCTCCATGTTGGTCAGGCTGGTCTCGAACCCCTGACTTCAGGTGATCTGCCCATCTCAGCCTCCCAAAGTGCTGGGATTACAAGCAGAAGCCACCATGCCTGGCTAAGCTTTTCCTTTTCTTAAATACTGCTTTCAGTCTGAAGAACAAAGAAAATGCTGGTCCTCTTGCATTCTGAGTTCAGTGGTGCTGGTGAAGAAGACTGAGAGGGCATGGCTGGGCAAAGCAAAACAAGGGGCTTGCTGAATCCTAATTATGTCAATAATAATATCCCAACAACTTAAACAGACAAAGCTTATCCAGCTCTAACACATCAAGGTGTCCTGGAATACATGAAGGGGAGTGACGTCACTTTGTTTAGAGCGCAGTTGATATAGTTGCTCTTAAATTAATGTTTTCTCCTTCAACAAACTCATTTGGTAGCAACCACAAGTTGCCACACCAGCGCATGAACCGACCCATATCCCCAAACACTGGAAAACAGAAATATCTCATTACGCGTCCCGTTCCCTCATCGACACTGAAAATATTCCTGAGCTTTACTTGGTCTTTTTCTTACCTTTCTGACGCATTAATGGCAGACCCAGCATTGCCCACCTAATGCTGGAGCACAAAGGACATTCCTTGGGGTCCATGTGACTGTCTGCCCCCAGATCTAGTGACATGGTGCACACACTCCTGGCATTGTTGTGGCCTTTTGGCAAACCGCAAATCACAGCTCTCACCAAATACATCCACCAAGATGGGGACATCAGTGTGAGTGGGTATGTTTTCTGCTTTTACAGCACAGTTTTTAGGAGTGACTATTCACAAGGTTCGTATGTAAAGGTGTAGGTCTTGGATAAAGATGGAGGAAAAGAAGGCAGGCACAGGAAGGGTGGAGGGCTGACTCCACGTTTTGAAATATTTGTAATATTTCTACAGTCACCAAAACACACAGCAAGATGAGGCCTATGTTCTTACTGGCTGCTGCTGGGCCCCTGGTGAGAGACTGAATGAGACTCAAGACTCCAGGACCAGCTGAGCCTGGGAATTCTTGATGCCTTCCATTCTGGTTGACTAAGAAATGCCTAAGAGGATTCCTGGGGGAGGCAGATGCAGTGGCTCTCCACACCACAGCTTTCTTCTCTCCAGTGTTTCTCCTTCCCACTTCCTCTGTGCGAGGATACGAGAGGGACTTAGGATGGTCACCCTGTGCTCAGGGGACTCTCCATCTGCTCAATTCCTGGTCATTAACTTCCCTTTGCCTGGCAGATTTTTTTCCTTAAAAAGCCTCTGTGACAATTTGTCCATCCTTTCCCTCAAGATTGATTGTCAGCTCTGTGTCAGTCGCTACCAGCCAGGTGCCAGCGATACAGAGGTGAAGGGCATGGCTCCTGCCTTCAGGTAGCACATAGCTAACAGGAAAAGAGGCATTTATACCAGCACAGAAGAGCGATGAAAGGCTGGGTTCCTCTGGGCGTGGAAAACTTGGTTTTTCTGTCGCTTACCTGATGATAATAGTCAAATAATAGACCTGAAAGGGACCCTAGGACTTCACCTAGCACATTCTCTTGCCTCTCGATCACCAAAGTAGTCAAAACCTTGGGCCTCGGGGCCCTTCCCTGTGTGCAGAGGCCGCTCCAGAGAAGCCCGCCCTGATTGTGGCTTTAGTCATTAACCACATGCCTTTCCAGCTCTCCTGTGGCACATGCTGCCTTTCCAGCTCATCTTGCTTCACCTTGTCCTTGACGGCGTGGAGTGTGACAGTTTATCAGCCCCATCCGTAATTGTGAGGACTGATGACAGTGGCCCCGGGCCTCAGTGCCTTCTGCACCTGCTCCCGAGCAGCCCCCTTCACTTTCCTGTACATTCACGGTGCCCTCAGGGCTGGTGGCAAGATGGCCTGTGGGGAGAGCAAGTTGTCTGTTGTTGAGGACTCTGATGGTTGGAGGGTCCTATAGGGAGCAGGCCCTGGTGTCTGCTTCCCCACTAGGCTTCCAGGCCCCTTGCCCCTCCACATTTGGGAGGAAGGTTTCCTTTGTCTTTCTCCCGGAGCCCTAGGGTGGGGCCTGAGTTGCTATTAGGTGGCCAAGGAGAACTAGCCAGAAAGAAAACCCCACACTTTTTATTCCTGGGATCTGTGGGATTTATTTTTTCATCAGTTCTAGGGAAGCAATGAAAAAAGGTGTCAGGCCTGGGGGATAATTTATATGAGTAAACACGACCAGCAAGCAGGAGCATGAGAATTAAGGCCATTTATCCCAGCTTTGATGCTCCCTTTGCCCTCTGGTCCAGCCTTCCCCACAGTCTCTATCACGCCACTTTTAACCCTATCCTGGCTCTGCTCCACTCTGGGCCTGCCGCAGCTCCTCGCAGCCGCCTTCTCTCCCCTGCCTGCCTCCCCCTCCTCCAGCAGCCCTCATTAAAGGCTGGGCAGAGGTAGCAGGCTGTGGCAGTGGCCTCCAGCTGAGGCCTGCTCCTGATTCTGCAGGGAAGGCACGTCAGGGTCCACCCTTGCTCCCCACCTCCTGTCTCCTGCCCCCAAGCTTCCTCCTCTGGACTGGCTTGGCTGGCATGTCCTGCCTGGCTGGCCTGAGTTCCTTTCCTCTTTCCCTCCTATCCTCTCCCCTTTCCTTCCCTCCGTCATCCTCTGAAGATGCACTCTGCACAGCCAAGTGGCACGGGGCTAGCATCCTTTACACTTGAGAGATGAAGTCATAACAGGTGGCAAGAGCGGAGGCTGCTGGAGCCCAGGATTCCGGTTGCCATGGAAACATGTCAGACCTGTAGAGGGACACGGGAACTGTCAGCCTGTGGAGGGTGGCGGGGGGAACAAACAAGAGGGGCGAGGAGAGGCGCATCTCTTCCCAGAGGGTTCTGCTCACTGCCCCTGAATTCCCCAAGGGCTGTGCACCCCATCCTCCCAGCCTAGCAGGCTCCGGAAATGGAGCTGCTCAGCTGTGGCTGGGACTGGGGCTGGGGCTGGGTGGTGGGCACTGAGCATGGCTGTGCGTTTGTGCACACCAGGCCCTGGCAGGCGGTCAGAGCGTCTGCTCAGGATGTGAGGCCATGCTTTTGTGCACGTGCCAAGGAGGAGCCTGAACTTCTGGCCTGCTTCCTATTCCCTAGGATGCTTGGGACACAGCTCCGGTCTCAGCAGAACCCAGATGAGTGGCTGTTGCCGACGGCTGGTTTGTCCCCGCCACTCATTCTTTCTGTGAGTGGCAGCCACATCACAGCAGAGATCAGACTCGGAGGGGGAGAGGCGGCACTGCCTGGGTGGTAGTTTTATGGAAGATTTGGAGCCTTGTTTGCCGTAGACATAAAACCTGATTTAACTCAAAAACCCTGTAGTGTGCACTAATGCCTTTCCAGAATGCCCGCTCTCCCTTCCCTGAGCGTGGTGGTGGGACTGTGTGAAGCTTTTCTTTTCTTTTTTCTTGCTTTGATTTATCTGAATGCTCTTCCCTGCCTTCTGTTATTTTTTTTTCTACTCTCTTCATGAAATTTGTTCCTGATTTCCATTTTTTTCTTTGAGCTTTTTAGAGTTATCTCCCTCAGGTAGATTTCTAAACTCTTAAGGCTCACTTTATTTTCTCAGCAACTTACTTGTATCTCTTATATGATCTCGGTCCATGAACATTAATCAACAGAAAACCACATCCATCATCGCAGATGCTGCCATAGAGATACCACTCGGGTCTTTGCCCTCCCTGTCATCTTACTCTATAAAGCAGGACTCAATTTCCCATAAGCAGAAGCAAAATCTCTATTTAAATCCCACTTGCAAGGTCTAGGCGAGCTTTCTATTTATAGTAAAATCCTCTTTATAATGATCTCATATACGGTACCAGGAAATTGCTCATGGCTGGGTCAGGCCATAGGCCAATCTAGCCATGATGTGAGCTTTACTTAAAAAAATTCCTTCATGAGCCTCTGGAATTCTCCAGAGAAGTGTTTTCATAGAGTAGATTACAATAAACAGGATCACCCAGGATGGATTACTGTAGTAGGGACATTAAATTTAAGTTCAAAGGGAATTTCCACTTTTATCAGGCCAGTCTCAATAATTTTTATCGCTTTGGGCTTTGTAAATATCATATTGGGCAAATCAGGTTGACTCTAAAGAGATTTATGAAACATTTTATATGCAAGGTATGGCTGGAAAGTGTTTGCCTCTGGACTTCCCAGGAGGCAGAGAAGTGTGATTAGAGGCACAATCTCTGGGGACACAGACAAGCTGGGGGTGAATCCTGCCTTCGAAGAACCCAAACGAGGCTTGGAGCCAGCGCTTTAATCTCTTTGGAGTTCAGTTACTGCATTGTCAAAAAAAATCCCTACTTCACAAAGTTTTTGCAAGAATCAATGAAATAACATGTATAAAGCATCCAGCAGAAGATTTGCCACAGTTTTGTGATCAATGTCTGCTTCCTTTTCTTCTCGATATGCAGTTGAACAAAAGGGAGGCTGAGTGGATAGGCATGACCTGGTATCCTCTCCTCAAGAGACAATGAATCATTGTCTTACATGTTCTTGTGTGTTTGGCATAGAAGATGTCTCACCTCCCACAAGAGGGGCACAGTGTTATTCTTCCAGTGACGCGGGGCTGTTGGCTGCTGACTTCTGTGTACTCTCGAGGCTGGCTGTGAGACCACATGACAGGCCAATTCATGCACACATGGACCAGCTCTCCTCCGGTAGGGAAATCAACCAGGAGCAGTGAATGATATCCAGTGGTCCCAGGGGCATCACTGTGCCACCCACTAACATCCCTGCCATTGCTCTCTAAGTCATTCATCCCACAGATTGTAGGTGTTCCAGCAGCAAGTTAGAGCTGGTCTCTGACCTGAAGGAGTAGATCTGTTTAATATGTAGAGATGATAATGTAAAATGGGGAGAGGAGGCACACAGACGCATGTATAAACAAGGGTCACGATGGCAATATCGACAGTGTCCTCCCCAGAGCATGACTGATATGTTTTAGCTGAAGTTTGAGACAGTTCCATGGGAGAACCCTTGCTCTGAAACTAACCCCAAGTACCAAAAAGCGTAAGGAAATCAGGTGCATAAGCAATTAGTCCATTCCACACCATCTGACCACAATGAAAGGATGCTTTGAGCTCACTGTTATAAGAAGAGAGTAGAAACTGAAGCAAAAATGATTTCTCTGAAAATAAAACATAGCTGTTCATGATCATTTTCTATACAGGGCCATTGCCAGATGAAAAATGTACTTCCACACCCCAGATGACCTGGCATGTCACACTGCACACACCAGGGCCTACACATGGGATTTTAGACCCTCCCTCACTCCTTGGACAGGAACTTCGTATGGCCAACAGGATGCTGCTCTGACTCCATCTCCTCATAAGCTTCCCTTCTTCAGATGAATTCAGTTCTTTTCCTTTGGTCTTTTTGCAAAGGCTCAATTTCTCCATCACTGCCTGCTTAGCTCTACCACATCATTTCTGATTGTTTTTATTTCTTGTAGTATTAGAGTTCATGATTCAATAGGGTGTTCTACCAATGGTCTGTTGGTAGTGAATGCTGTATAGAATTGTATTAGTCCATTTTCATACTGTTAGGAAGAAATGCCTGAGACTGGGTAATTTATAAAGAGAAAGAGGTTTAATGGACTCATGGTTCCACCTGCCTTGGGAGGCCTCACAATCATGGCAGAAGGTACAGGAGGAGCAAAGTCATGTCTTACATGGCAGCAGGCAAGAGAGCATGTGCAGGGGAACTGCCCTTTATAAAACCATCAGAGCTCATGAGAATTATTTACTATCACAAGAACAACATGGGAAAAACCTGCCCCCATGATTCAGTTACATCCCACTGGGTCTCTCCCATGATATGTGGGGATTATGGGAGCTGCAATTCAAGATGAGATTTGGGTGGGGACACAGCCAAACCATATCAAGAATTAATCTGCAAGTTTTTATACTCTATATTTTACTTCATCATCCTCAGACATCACAAGGGATACAGTGTGCTGAAGAAAATGAGATTCTTTGGTTACTTAAAGATCTTGTGGATGGGGAGGAAATTGAACGTTATAGGAAGTCCCTAAGAGTATACGAGAGAGACAGCTGAGAGAATAGGCCCCCTGCACGTTTTTATGGAATGATATATATGGGATTCTTTGATTGCCTTCTATGCAGGAAGCTACCTAAGTAACAACTGGCATCTCCACATTTTATATCTAGTTCATATCAATTGTGACACTTAACTTAGGTTTACTCTCAGCCCCTAAAAGTATAGTATACCCGATCTCTTCTTTCTGTTCATCATTTGATAGATTTCCATCCATCTCTTGATGAGGAAATCCTGAGTTTATTTGCTTCCTAGAGATGCTTGGATTTTCTTAAGAGAATTCTAAAAATGACGAAGATGGCAATTGAGGGAGAAGGGAGAAAGGGACACTGGTACTTCTGGGTTTGGGTAATGAAAATTTTATAGGCAGAGTAAAATTTTTGCGGATGTACTTCTTTTTGGAGATTATTTGCAAAACCATTCTGTATGCCATGCAGATGTGTTTGAGATCCAGGGACTGATGAAAAAAAGCCCACACTCAACAGACCCCAGAATGTGGCCAGCTCCTCTGTCTCCCCCAAACAGCTAACACTTCTTGCAGAGAATTGTCTGCCTCCCTGAAGATGGAAATCAATGACTTAGAAACCAATTAAACAATCCAAATAGCAACTGATAAATGGATTAACCCTCTATAATGAAATTCTGCTAGCTTTTGTCTTCCGCCTTCCTCAGGTAAGTTTTCTATTCCTGGAGGCAAAGCAGAGGCATGGAGGAAGTGGAGGCCAGAGGGAATCACATTAAAGTGGGTGAATCTGTTTATCACTTACTGTCTGGATGGTATTTCTGCTCACATCTCTGCTACCTTTTTCAGATTTGTGCCCTATGGGAGCCTGATTAACATTAGCCAGTTAATAATGAAAGGCAGCAGCAGACACTGGGTCTGGAGAGGAGGAAGATACTTGGGTGGTTAAGGCTGATCCCATAAAAAGAGAGACATTTCTTCTTAGTCACGAACAGGCAGTGTGAATGTGACAAAGAAATGCCTGCAATGGGGAAGGAGAAACAGAGAAAAAGGGAGGCATTTCTCGCTCTGCAAATAACCTGTTCAAGACTTCTCAAGCAGCCGCTGGAAACGGAATGATTTTGGTGCTTGAGAACACAGGTGCTGTTCTCCTCACAGGCTTTGTTTTCAAGGTTATATTCCAAGAGTTATTTTGGCCTTTGTTTAAGGGCTTCTGCAGGAGTGGGTTTTGAAGTCAGTGTGTTCAGTTACTTGCGATGGTCTTAAGCCTAGAGATATGCTCAGTAACTCACCGTTTAATCCATCTCTGGCATGAGGCTGAGCCAAGCGCCTAGAAACCTGGGTCTAGTTCTGATTCTAGGCACTTGGGGTCTTGGGTACTTCCCAGAATCAATGCGTCTGGGCTTCAGGGAGATGGGGCTCCCCTTCAGGGAGACTGATGCCCTACCAAGATGTCTGTCAAAGTTCCCAAGAACGTCTTTGGTATTATTCCTGGAAATGACCACCCATCGGTGCTTCTTTGTTCTCCACTTCAGGGACAGGAGGAATATCTATTAAACAAAAGCACCATTCCCAATGACAAGGTTCAGACACGGGTTGTTTCCTCTCCCTCTTCTCACACTGCGGTGTGTGGTTTCCATCTGATGCCTGGAGCCTGGGCCTGCGGGCCTGATTGTTGAGGGCTGAGAGTAGTTCACTTGACCAGTACCCCTTCCAGATGGTTTGATCATCTAAGGATGCAATCAGAGGAGCAGGGTGATTTCCACAATAACATAGAGTTGGGAAATACTCTAAAAATGAAAATAAACTCTAGATGACTTGAAAGACATTAGTACCATTAAACCCGAAAGGGTTCAAAAGAAAGCCTAGCCCAATTTGCCAACTCGGTTATAATAAAACTTCAAATTCCTTCTGGAGCAAATTCTACCACACTGTAGGAAGAGAAGGGGCAGTTGAAACTCACGTAAGCCTGAAATTGGAATGTTTTAAATGTTCCCACAGCCCAGAAAGGACCAGATGGAACAGTCATTCCCAATAACTACTGTGACTTCTGCTTGGGGGGCTCCAACATGAACAAGAAGAGTGGGCGACCCGAAGAGCTGGTGTCCTGCGCAGACTGTGGACGCTCTGGTGAGTGTGACCCCTTCCCGCACTGGGTGCTCGTAGACCAGGAATGCTCCTTTTGCATTCCTCTTCCATCTTGTGGTGGTGGAGACTGGAGAGGGATGCGATGGCAGTGACGCTTTCTAGTGGAGAGGGGTTTTCAGCTCGTCCTGATATTTTTCCTCTTTGGGTCTCAAGAACCAAAAGTTGTGCCCTAGGATCCAGGGAAAAGGGCAAAGAGAAGTTTTGTATTTGTGTCTGGCCTTTCCATGAGGTGCCTATTTCTTTGTGCGTGTTTTTACAGACCACAGCGAGGTAGGGTGGAAATGCCTGGAGAGAAGGCAACGTGCTTTCTCGTAGTGGATGATGCACATGTAACAAAAAGATGTGTTTGTTCTGTGGAAGTGCCTAGGGCAAACCCAAAGAGTGTGGTATGGAAACATGAGTATTGGGAGAGCAACCACATCTTGGATTGTGGGAGTCAGAGGTCCCTGGGCTCCTGGCCAGCTGCATAAACACCACCTCCATCGGCCGCTCATCTCATTTTCTAAAATGGAGCAAAAGAGACCCTGATAGATCAATGAGGCAAAAGGACAGGCATTCCTAGGGCCAATCTGGGGTTGATTCAATGTGTATGTTTATATTTCAACCTATCTAAAGGCTAAAGTAACAAAAAGAGACTTCTGGTCTTGTTCCTTCATTCTTAAAATGAATTCAGGGCTTCAGGTTACGTTCAAGCTGTTGTTCTGTTTTTTAGTTCTAACCAAACCATTATTTTTGGCTGGCCATGGTTGGTTGGTACCCTCCATTTTTCATGTTGTATTATGTCATCGCCAGACCACAGTGCAAGGCAGGGAGGAAGGAATTTAAACCTCAGTTTTAGTATCATCAGCTCCTGATATGAGTAGGTGAAACAGTTTGATTGGATGCTTGGTTCCAGCAGTGAGAAGTCATTTCTCCTTTTTACCTTTCTATCCAGTGTCTTTTTCACTCCCAGTCCCCAGAGAAGGACTGAGATGACCCCCTCATGGTTTACTGTAGCAACTCAGTTCTTTCCTTGCTCTGGGTCTGCCAACCTTAGCTTTAGCCGTTTTATATTTTGATGGTAGGGCTGTTTAGAGCTTAAGACTGGCTTGAGTAGCAAATCAGCAATTTAAAAAGGACTGTGGTTTCTGCTGCATGCAACCCTCAATGTGTAACTCTCAAGGATCCTGACAGGGTGGTCCATTTGTGCAATTCTGTCAGTTCATTTACTGTCCAAACATGGTACCTGATGTTGAATTTTTTACTCTACTGATGCTAGCTTAGAAGACAGGGCCCTTGTGATAACGGGCTCTGTTTTTTTTAGATGCTTCTAAAAAAAAAAAAAAAACAAGATAAAATTCAATGCCGTGTTTTTTAAAAGCAGGCAATCAGATGAAATCTCTACTTCCAGAGGCAAGGTCACTTGGAGTGATGTTCTGAGCAACATGTTATGGACTGCTGTAGGTTTGGATGGGTTGTGGGGGCAGCTTGAGAATTCTTCTTGCAAACTGCTATAATGTATATCTCCCCTTCCTTTCTTACAAAAGATGGGGTGCTAGAATCCCAGCCATGGGATGTCAGGAGTGGGAATTCATTTTTTCTATGCAAAGCTCTTTCCACAATCTTCTCTCAGCTTTCCTCGCTGTGTGGCTTGGGAGCCATTTTCTACCAGCCATTTCTAGATATTCTCATTGCATTTGCCGATGATTAGTTTTGGTGGATCATTTAGACAAGGTCTGACTCTGGTATTCCTGAAATAGTTGACACCTTGGGAAGAAACAGGTGTCATTGGCCCATGAGATGAGATGTGCTTGTTAAGGGAGGTGGGCGAGTACTTCCCTGTGGCCTCCCTACGGTCCTTCCAGAGAAGAGTACGGAGCTTGGAAGAGCTTCCTTCCCGCTCCCATCTACCCCACCACAGCTGTTTCCTGGGAAAAAATGAGATTCCTGAAATTGACACCATGTGGATTGTATCATTCCCTTATACAAGAACAGTCCTGGGGCTCATTTAGAATGTGAAAAAGTTTAAACCTGAGTTTTACAGATTTCAGAATGCTCTGTTTTATTAGGACTTTTCTACTCCGATTTCTCACCTTCTTAGTGCTCTGAGTGAGACTTGACAAGTGAACTTTCTGGAGTAACCAATACCCGGGCTCGGTTGGTGGCTGGAGTGTGTGTGTGTGTGTGTGTGTGTGTGTGTGGTGTGCGCATGCACACATGTATGTGGATACAGTTCACAGCAATTTCCTCCAGTGGTTAAAGAAAGCAAACCCTTTTATCACCTGCCACTTATCAGACTTTCCAACTTCCTTTTGCTTTCAGTGCAAATGAACTACATGGTGTAAGGGGAGAATTGAAAGGGTTCTGAAAGGATGGGATTAGAAGCGGGTAAAAATAAAAATGAATGGAGGCTTAACCACCTTGAATGGGTTATCTGACAGTAATACCTTTGTAGAGCTGACTGTCAAAGTGAAGGACAATCATTGTTCAAAGAAATACCAACAGAAAACACCAAAGAAATGCCAGCCAGGCTTAGAAATCACCAAGGAGAATCATTGTCTGGGGCAGGGTCGAGTGAGCATGCAAGCGTCTGTGTGTACGCACAGCCGAAGATCATGGGTGGATCTTTTGCTGTCTGAAGCTGTGGACATATGTACTGTGGTAGAGGCAATGCCTTTTTGGGGAGTGGGGGAAGCCTCTTCCCTGGAAATGTTTGCGTTGTCCCAAATCCCCGCCACCAGGTGATGCACCTGGTTAATCCCTTTGGTGTGAAAATGGTTTAATATCTTGCTATTAAGAATAACATTGTAATATCATAATGAGAATATTAATAATGCTGTCTATTGCTTAACCCATGTGCTGATATATTCATCATACATGTCAGCTCATTTGGGAGGAGAAGGCAGGAAGGAGAAGGAGGCAGCGGCCGCAGCACGCACCACGGAGGACTTATTCGGTTCCACGTCAGAAAGTGACACGTCAACTTTCCACGGCTTTGATGAGGACGATTTGGAAGAGCCTCGCTCCTGTCGAGGACGCCGCAGTGGCCGGGGTTCGCCCACAGCAGATAAAAAGGGCAGTTGCTAAACCCATGGAACAGACTCTCTGGCCAGTTAGCCATCCCCCTCTGACTTTGGTCATTGTGCTGGTTCTGATATATTTTTTTTAAATGACAGACAACTTTAGGTTTTACCTCTACCCTTGCTTTTTTCCCCCTCACCTCCCATGTGCCCCTCTATCCCTCCCCCAGCCCTCTGTTTTGGGTATGTACAACAGAAGCACAGACTACTGAAACAAAGCAAAAGAGCAGAATGAACGTTCTTCCAAGAGATGGCATCGTGATGTGCTATTTATTTTCCGTAGAAATAGGAAGTTAGGTGGATTGTCTCTTTTTTGAGGGGAAGGTGGTCTTTTTGACAGGAGCAGAGTTGATTTCCTCAGTTTTCATATTTATTGGCAAAAGGAAGAGAAGAGGAACTTTGGGTTTGGAAACAAAGAACCAATAACATTAAAACATTATTATTTATATATTGTAGCTATTATTAGAATCAGACTTTTTTTTTGAGAGAGAGAGAGAGAGAGAGAGAGAGAAGGGAAATCAAAGAAATTGAAATAATATCCTGTTTACAGGCAAACCACTGGGGGAGAATTTCCTCAATGGGAGGTGGTCGCACTTTCTGTGCCCCACAGAGTTTGTGGCTCCCTGCGCAGACCCCTCCCTCATTCTCCTCCCTGACCTTTCCATCTTCCTCTCTGCTTGCGAGAAAATGTCAGTAGTTCCAGAGAAGTCGGGGCGTCTATGCCTGGCCTCCCTCCACACCCGGGCCCTGACCAGCCGCCTCCTGGGATCCTCCTCCTCCATCAGTAGAGCTGCTGTTTTGTTATTGCTGGTTTTTCCTCACTTTCCTCCTGGCAAAGAACGACTTCCAAATGCAGGGATGGAACATAAGCAGAACATCACGGGCTCAGCAGCGACTCCACCACCTGAGGCCAAGACTGTGCTCCTGGAAGAAAGAGGGAGACCTCACCGTGTGTTTCCCCTCCCCTTGCCCCTGTTAAGAAACATACCAATACCCGTTGGATGATGAAGCCTACCGTATTTCTTCTATATTTTTTTATAGTGCCCGCCAGGCGCTTTGTTTTATGTTTCCAATAGTACTTCCTGAAATAAACCAAAGCAACACTGCTCAAGACCCCTGGGGCGATGGAGAAGGCTACCCACCTCACTGATAGTCCCAAGAATGACCAGCTGCAAGGTCCTAGTCAAAAGGTATGTCTTGGCTAACCTGTCTTACAGTGTGGGCAAAACCATCATATCTATTTTTTAGTTTTCTTTTTCCTTTTCCCCCCAGCTTGCTTTTTCGTTTTCCTGGGTTTGGACCCACTTCTGCGTGTAAGAGTGGCTACTGGAGTATCTCCCCCGGCCCTCTGTGGTCCGTGTGTGCATGGGAACTCACGTGTGCCCAGGCGTAGGTGTGGGAACTGAGTCTTGCTTGGAGTACGGGAGGGGCTCAGTGTGGAGAATGGCAGGCTTCTGGCTTCCACTACGAGAGAAAATGGCTGGGGAAGTGCTTGGCTAACCCTGCCTCCCTTAGCTAGACCTGGAAGTGGAGTCCAGGGAACTGAGATTGGAGTTGGCTGCTGGATTTGGGTAGGAATAAGGAGGTGTGGCACTGCATGTATAGGTGGTATTTCTTACTCTGGGTTCCAATTTCACAACCAGGGGGATGAATCCATATTAAAGAAGATCCCTGATTAGGCACAACACTCAACTTAGCTGTTTGGAAGATTCTGAACTCCTTTAAGGTTGGCCAAGTCTCCGGCTCCAGGAGTGCACAGTTCCAGAAACGTAGGCAGAACCGTCTGACATGGGCTGGGAGACCCAGGTAGCCGCCTGGTTAACAGGCTGCTTATCCACCCAAATGTCTGGGAAGATTTGCTTTGACGGTCCAGCCCCTGCAAATCCTTACGAATTAGACCGACTGTTGAAATAAAAAACTAACCCAAACACAAGGACAAGCAAAGAAACCCAGAAATAAACTCTTTGTGCTTTCCTGGTAGCCTGAGACAGAAAGGGCTTCCACTTTTCTCATGCGTGAGATGTGTATGTGACTGCCTGGGCATTTATTCTCAGTTGTGAGAGAATGAAAGTAACAATCCCACCCACTTTTGGGATGTTCTGTCTAATCTGTATGTGGCCTGTTCCTAGGAAATACGGCTAAACCTCCAACATTGTCATACTCTGCATGCTAAGCCAATAGAGTTTGCTCCAGTGAGTTTCTGCTAAGGAGATACAGCCCACACTTGCTGACATTTTCCACCTCTTGACTCTGTACTTTTGACTCAGATGTCGGATTCATGGGATTATAACTTGCTTTCATTGGTAAAATGTGAGCTTCTATGTTAAATAAATATATGTTCAATCCATACTCTTATCTGAATTCTGTGTAGTTGCTTATAGTCCCAGAATTCTCAATGACTATTTGCCTTTACACTTGAGGGGGTTTTCCCCCCTAAAAATCCACATAATTAAGGCAAATTATAAAGGGCTACCTAATTTCAGAGTCTAGCCTGGAGTCTCACAGAGAAACTAACTGTTTAGAACTAACAAGGCAAACCCACAGGAGAATGTTTGAGAATGGGTAT
Organism: Callithrix jacchus; assembly: GCF_049354715.1. Taxonomy (NCBI): domain Eukaryota; kingdom Metazoa; phylum Chordata; class Mammalia; order Primates; family Cebidae; genus Callithrix; species Callithrix jacchus. The sequence goes on along the minus strand of NC_133509.1, from coordinate 107,582,077 downwards.
TGCTTGTCTACTTTAATGATGTAGCTTGATCTTTGATGTGCATTTCCTCTTACTGGAGGTAGTAGACGTCCTCGCCTTTCTTACTTGGGGTAATAGAAGCGCAGTAATGTTTTTTAGCATTGCCAGGGTGTCTTGTCTCACCTTGCTTATAGTGTCTTTGAACAGACTCAGAATGTATATCCTTAAAGAAAAACTGGAAGGGACTTTTAAGATGATCAAGTTCAGATCTTTCACTTTTCAGTTGAGAAAAGTTGACCCAGAGAGGTTGAGTTGAGTTTGCAAGAGTGGAATGGGCATTGCTTTGGAGGGAATTGTTTTAAGGCAAAGGAAAGAAACTCTGAGAGACCGTATTGGAGGAGGAAGCTGGCTGTCCTCGGTTTCCAGCCACTTTAATGTGGATGCATATCTTTGTCTCCCTTTCTCTAGATAGCAGTCATCAAAATTTATGTGTAAGGCATTGTTCCGGGTGCTTTCCTTGGAATATTTCACTTCATCCTCATGACTACTCCCATGAGACAGGTGTTTATATTAATCCCCAGTTTGCAGAAACTGAGGTTAGTAATAAGGTTAAGAAATGTACAGCTAGGAAGGAGCCAGGTTTTGGTCTTTGGCAACCTAATTGTAGAACCTCTACTCTGTCATTGCCTGCACTGCCCCTAGCATTGTCTATGATTAAGGAATACATCTATGTGTGTGTGCTCGTGTACATAGTTTGCTATTTCTTAATTCCAATGGAAGAAAATGTAATGAATATAGCTTTTTAAAGGTAGTGTCATTAAAATAGATTTCAACAACTGAAGAGTAAGCAATTAGATCCCATAAGAGAGAATTCTGATTCAGATTCTGTGTGGAATATTGTAGATAACTTACCTTCTTAATCGTCATTTCTAGATACTGTACAAAGAGATCTCCTTTTTTGTGACCTCAGGAATTATAGGAGCTGTGTGAACAGTCAACACACCTTTCTGTTCTTGCTTTTGTTAAATAAGTGTCACTACTCAAAATGTAAATACAAAAGAAATGAGAGTCATCAAGATGAAGATGATCTGACTAGCTTCCTTTGCCCTCAGCTCAGTAAAGTGTCACCCTGAGTTTTCTGAGTCCTAGCCCAAAGAGAGGGGAACCAAAGATATAGAACTTTCTAAATTTGTTACACTAGTTTAATCCCCTGGAGAGGGGGGCTGTTGACATAAAGGTGACAGTTGTTATCATTTAGCTGATTTTTTTCCCGATCTAGAACAATCGAATCCTTTATTTCTGTTACTAGGAGACTATGTAGAGATCAGATGCTATAATCACTATAACCCTGGGAATTAGAAATCTGCATTTAATTTTTTAAAGGTACTTTAAAGTCAGTAATCCAATTTGCTACTGGTATGTTAGAGAGAAGAATTTAATATAAAAACTTGATGTTCACATGAATGGCATCCCTTTAAGGGTTCCTGCTTACTCTACATTTCTCTCTGCACCTAATGGGCTGCAGACTGAGACTGCCTTTATCCAGCACTGGAGGGAATGCAAGATCATTACTCGGGGAGAGAACTAAAGGCTGTCTGGAGGTTCTTGCTTTATGGTGGAATAAAATTAATTCACTTTATCCCACTATGCCTCCTGTTACCTCTGATGGATATGATCTTGAACATGTACTTAAAGTTGGAGCAGACTCATCTGTTAGGAATTTTTCCTCATGGGATTTTGCTTCGGCTTCGGAGAAGTGACTTGTGTTGTGTATTCTCTGAGTGAGGTGTCTTTGATTTGGTGTGTGGAAGCCTAGAGTAGAGATAAAAAGTTCTGGGCTCTGGACTCAGCTCACTGTATGAATTTGTTGACAGGGATCTCTGCCTCAGTTTCTTAGAGAGGAAATGGACAATTCTTTCCCTATTAGAATATGTAACTCATATTGTCTCTTGATGATGCTTAGTGCTGTGAAGTAGGGTAGACGTTATTTATTCCCATTTTACTGATGAAGGAAACTGAGTTTTGATCCTGTTTGATGACTTGTCTAAAGTTCCAGACTCAGCAAATGATGTATGGATCTTCTAATAAGCTTTCCTCAGTCTATACGGACTTCCCTGGAGATCATCTTTTGAAGAATTCTTGAGTGAAATCACTAAAGTCCATTTAGGTCTTTTATTTAAGAACTTATTGGATGAAAAGGAGGTATTTGATGCTGTAAAAGAAAAACAAAACCAGCCGGGCACAGTGGCTCAAACCTGTAATCCCAGCACTTTGGGTGGCTGAGGTGGGTGGATCGTGAAGTCAGGAGTTTGAGACCAGCCTGGCCAACATGGTAAAACCCCATCTCTACTGAAAATACAAAAATTAGCTGGGTGTGGTGGCAGGCACCTGTAATCCCAGCTACTCAGGAGGCTGAGGCAGGAGAATCACTTGAACCTGGGAGGTGGAGGTTGCAGTGAGCAGAGATCACCCAACTGCACCCCAGCCTGGGTGACAGAATGAGACTGTCACAAAAAAAAAAGAAAAGAAAAAGAAAAATAGAACCGAAAAAACATAAACCCCAAATGAAATGATGACCTATTAGAAGAATGTTTCTGAGAAGCAGCAATGTCTAAGTCCTCAGGAACTTTCTGTGAGAACTAAAGTTGAGCTTCCTAAATGGTCACTGTTTTGGTGGTGCCTGTGGTGGGGGGTAAAGGTGGCAGGGAGTGAACATTTTGGGCATGTTTTGGTCACAAGCCCAGTTGCTTCTAAAAAAAAAACTTTGAATTATGTAATATTGTTGTGTTCAATAAAAGTGATTTCTGATTACTCAAATAACAGTATAGGAAAAGCCATTCTGCTTGATTGATTTGCAAAATAAATGAGAATGATGGAAGAGTCCTGTTAGAACCGAATTATTAACTAAAAAACACTGAAAATTAGGTTTTCAAAGTATCTTATCACTGGCACCCAACCAGTAACTAAGACTTTTTGGAAAAAATTACTTTTGAAATAATTTTACACTTACAAAAAACTTAACGAAGGTTAGACCAAGCATTCCCATATGTCCTTCACCCAGATTCTTCAAATAACCACAGCACAGTGATCACAACCAGGAAATTAACATCGATGCAATACCAGAACTGACAGACTGTATTCAAATTCTGCCAATTGTCTCACTAACATCCTTTTTCTGGTTCAGGATCCCATCCGGGATCACAGGTTGTCATGTGCTCTTACCAGCCTTTGAAATAGTACCACAATCTTGCTTTTCACAACCTTGATACTGGCTAGTATTTCATAGAAAGCCATTCACTTCTGGCTTGTATGTTGTTTTTCTTTTTTTTTTGAGACAGAGTCTTGCTCTGTCTCCAGGCACCAGGCTGGAGTGCAGTGGAGCAATCTTGGCTCACTGCAAACTCTGCTTCCTGGGTTCAAGCAATTCTGCCTCAGCCTCCTGAGTAGCTGGGACTGCAGGCATGAGCCACCACACCCAGCAAATTTTTCTATTTTAGTAGAGATGGGGTTTTACCATGTTGGTCAGGATGGTCTTGATCTTTTAACCTTGTGATCCGCCCGCCTCGGCCTCCCAGAGTGCTGGAATTACAGGCGTGAGCCACTGTGGCCGGCCCTGTATGTTATTTCTCTAATGACTACACTGAAGTTGTACGTTTTGGTTAGAATACCGTAGAAATGACGTTGTCTCCTTCTCAGTGCATTACATCAGGAGGTATGTGATTGATGTACCCCATTACTGGTGACTCAGACATTTGGCCTTGCAGCTGAGATTTCAGGCTAGTCTGTTTACAGACCTTGGATGATAACATTTTCATTCAGATATACTTTGGTTCATTTGGTAACTAGGGACTGAGTAATAACAGTATTCATGCCACTGCTGAGCACTGTGAAGGACGGGATCAAATTAGACATGGGGCCAGGAATTTATCAGCCATTGGATTTATTTTGTGACCTAGTGGATCAGACTAGAAATTCACAATGGTTAAAATCGTGTGAGAGCTGTCATGGGATAGTTTGTGATTATTTTTGCCAAGGATCTCAGTAGACAAGAAGATTGTCTTGGAGGAAGCCATCTAGATCAACAAAGAGCTCCAGACTGACTGTTGCTGTTGAATCTGTAGGCAAGAATGTCTATTGTCAGCGAGAAGGGAGATCATATTTGAACAAAAAGCAAAACTGGGAATCACAACCTGACCCATGTAAAATGGCAAAAATCACCGTTTGAAAACCCGCCTAAGTACCATTCCATAGCAATTTGTTTCTGCTGCTCTTGTGGTTATCGCAACACACCATGTTTGTTTGCAGTCCTTCTCAAACAGATGGCGTGTTCCTTGAGGGCAAAGGTGATCTCACTCATGTCCCCCAGACAGTGCCTGACACGGGTGTGCCATAATTATTTGTTGAAATACACCGAGAACTGAATTGTTTCTGAGCTAATTAGTGGAAGTCTTACTAAATCTCACTCTATACATAGTGGATGCTTAATAAATATTGTTGACAGAAAGATTGGAGAAGTCGTCTTTGGACACAGCATCCATTGGTTGAGTCAGATGGGGCAGGCGGGAGCCAGGAGGTGTTGAGGTGGTGAGGGGTAAAGGAGGGAAATGGGGGATGTCAGGACAGGGGTGGGGAGGGGTTGGCCACATGTGGAGGGGTAGAAAACGATACCTTTTTGCAGGGGATTGAGAGCAGGAGTCTAAGAACATAGCTGCACATTTTTCCATTTTTGTGGCCTGCAGTTGACCTAGCCGGAGGAAACAAAAGAGAAAATGGGGTGTTAGGAGTGCAAAGTTGGGAACTCACCCACGATCTTCTAGGTGGCTTAAATGGGGCAAAAGAAAAATATGTTTGTGTACTGGGGGGTCAGGGGTGGAAATCTGAGGAAACTTAAAGTGCATGGTTGTATGCTTATGAGACAGACTCACTACAGAGTGGCAGGTAACATCTGATCAGAGGGTCAGGGTATTGGGAGAGGGACAGAAAGACTCCTGGCAAGGAGTGAAATTTTGACAGGTGCTCAAGGAGAGAAAATCCGCAGGCATTCTGTAGGAGGTCCCAGGGAAGGCCACTTGGGTTTGATCACCCAAGGGAAGGGGTTAGAGACAGGTGGGACAACAAAGAGCATGAGGGAAGAGGGCGCTCACCAGCAAAGTGGATCAGAAAGGGAGACAGTGGGGTGGGATGGGGTAGAGGCAAGGAACAGGAGCAGGTGTAGAGGGAGGACTCAGTCAAGGAGGAAAGCTGGATGGATGGAGTCTCAGCTTTGGAAGAGCATCTAATCCAGGCTTGTGCACCTGGCCAGTGAATGACACCATGGGTACCAGGAGAGATGGGGCAGGGGAGGGGGCTTTCAGCTTGAAAGAGGCTGAGCTGCTCATTTGCTTTTGAGCTTTCTTCCCTGCTGGCTTGGCCATTTTCCATTTAGGTCCATCCTCTCTCTCTTCCCTCCCTCATCACTCAGCTTAATGTGACCTGGGCACTGTTGGGGCACCCATTTCTGCCTTCAGAAACTGCTTCTGGGGTGAAATGTGAGAGTTCTTGGTCTTATTGCTTACTCCGTTACATCCACTGCTTTGTTCCAAAGAGCAAAATGGCAGATTTCATTTCAGTTGGAAGCAAAAGCTATGCTTGGCTGTCCAGGCTAAAGGGCCCACCTGGTGTGAACCAGCACCTGCAGGTTCTAAGGCTGATAAAGGGATCACTGGATTAGTGGAGGACTGGAGCAGATCTCTTGGTTGGGGTCTCTCTTCGAGTAATTCCGACACACCCGAATCACTGGGGCAGGGTTGGAGGTGAGTGTGTGTGCTTGTGAAGGAAGCAGTGTCCTTTTGGACTTGTTAGGCCAAGTGGGGCATCTGATGGGGTTTTCTGTGGCCGAATTGGTTCTATCCCATAGAACTACTTGTTTCTACTTGGATCACAGGGAGAGAGATGACATCATAAAGGTCCTTTCTGGGATGTTTTAACTGTGGAAAGATTCAGTTTGTTTGGTTTCCAAGTGGAAGGACAACTTTTTTTTTTTTTTTTTTGGTGAACACCCAGTTCTGCCTGCTACACCACCTGGAAATTGAAAATCCAGCTGTGTTCTCTCTGCCTCTGGCTCAGTAGCAACTGACCTGCCCTGTCCTGGCTGATCTCGTGCTGCTGACGTTCAAGGCACTGGACACACTAGCCTGATTTTTGTTGCACCTGGCCTAGCCATATTAGCTTGGCGATTCGTTGGTGGTTTTCTTTCTTTCTTTCTTTCTTTTTTTAAAAATTCATTTCATTTCTGTCACCCCCTTAGTTTTAATCTTTCTTTTTTAGGTAGTTGTTCCATGCTGTTGTTTTTTGTTTTATCTTTCATTGCCTTTCCCTCTGCAGTCAACACTGTGACCTGGGGACTCCAGCATCCTTCAAGCAAGCCATTTCTGAAGAAGGTGAAAAGAAGCCAGGATGATTGGCTCCTCCTCCTCCTCCTCCTCCTCCTCCTCCTCCTCCTCCTCCTCCTCCCCCTCCCCCTCCCCCTCCTCCTCCTCCTTCTCCTCCTCCTCCTCCTCATCCTCCTCCTCCTCCTCTTCTTCCTCTTCCCTTGTCCAGCCCCCTCCTGTGCGTGTGTTTCAGAAAAAACAGGAGCCAACACGGAAGTGGAAAATCCTGCGGCGCAACTCAGCTCAGCTCAGCTCACAGACGCCTCGGGAATGGCCTCCGTTTGTGCAATAAGAAGATTTTTTTTTTTTCTTTTTAAAATTCTTCATTACATTTTCTTTGATTGTCTGTGAGAAAGTACCCAGGTCAGCCTGGAATTGCTCTACAATAGAAATAACTGAACACAAACAAACTGACGGAAAAAAGAGTTAACTATTTTATTTATTTCAATATTTCAAAGGAAAAAGTGCTGGCATTGCACAGTATTTTTGTTGAAAGTACCTCCTACTTCAAACGTTAAACACAATTTGTGAAGACATGAAATCATAAGAGTATTTACTGTAAAAATAAAAGACTGCATATTAACTCTAAAGAAAAATACCCCACATTTTTAATAAGAAAATAAAGATCAACTCTGCTCTCTTGGGCTTTTTAAAAAGCCATTCATGTATGTGCTTTAGGTATTTTTATTTCTGCGAGTTGGATGTGGTAAGTGAGGAGTGATCAGTTTTTTTTCCCTTCCTTCAAAAGCCTATTGAAAATGTTGGTGATGTTAAATGATTGTGTGTTAAGACTTGACTGAAATAACGTAGCCACAAATCAGCAGTTTCCCCTACCCTCACTGCCCCCACAGCCCAGGCAAACCCCTTTTATCTGAATGTCAGAAGCAGCCTGACTCCTGGTTATCATGTCTGATGAGGTCTAGCTCAGAAAGGAATTCCATCTAGTGATGGAATATATCCCCTCAAGTTCAATAGATTCAAACACAGAGAGCTTTGTTTAAAATAATGCAGTGAAAAAAAAATAGCAAAAATAAAAGCATCAGCTAAGATGATATTAGTTCAGTCACCTAACAACTCCTAGAAGAGATGAGCAAAGAGAACCTTCTGCTGAACTGGCTTCTGGGACCTCAGCTTCCAGAGCTGTCCCCAAGGGCTAGGAAAGCCAGCCTGAAGGACGGGAACCTCGAATTCAGTTGCTGGTTGGGGCCACGGAAGAAGGCGAGTATACTAACACGGCCCTTTCTGGTCATCGGCGGAAGTGGGCATTCTGGCCGATGGGATGTATCTCAGTGTTGTGTCTGGGCCCAGCAAAGGTGCAGGGCTGACTGGATGAGCCACTGGGTTCTACCCGCAGGCTCCTCGCTGTACTGGACCTTCACACAGCCATGCTGTTGGGTTTCCCTCCCTTGTAAGCAGAGTCATAATCTAACACACAAGCAGAGGTCCTTGAGTCACAGTGTTACTAAAATCTCTTGCCTCAGACAGGGGAGGGTGGGTGGGCACAGACTTCCTGCCAGTCCCTTCAGGTTTCCTGTTCAAAGCCAGTCCTGGTGGTGGAGGGGATCACCGAGAGTGTCTATATCATTTTGTAGCCCTTTTCTCTGACGTTTTCTGGTAGAAAATGTCCCTTGTCAAAATGCTAATAATGATCATAATAATCTGCTTTCCAACCAACTCCCACAAGTGACAACCTGTGTAGAATTGTGATAAAGGTTTGCATAATGTAGGGTTTGTACCAAGTGTGTGTAAGTTTCTGTTAAATAAAAGCCTGTTTCCAATGCTCCTATAGCATCTCTGTAAAATTTGCTTGACCACCCAAGCTCATCCTGCATGAGTTCACTTTCACACTGTCATGCGGCAGGGACTCCTGAGATGATTCTTCCACTTGCATGCCAAGATTTATTGAACCTTGTTTTACTTACAAGCACAGTCTAGAAGTGCAGTTGCCACTGGCTTGGCTGACAGATGGTGGCCTGTAAAACGAACAATGCCCAGGGTTGGTGCCAGTGTTCGTTCTCTGAGCCCAGGGTTGCTGTCACCCACTCCCCCATCACCATCACCATCACCATCCTCATCCTCTCCGTGGCCAAAACAGATGGATTGAAAGCCTGATTATGTGTACAGACTTGGTATACCTATCCAGTGTTGCTGTCACACCTGTGCCAAGAACAGACGTTTTGCACAAAAGTGCAAGATGTAGTGTGTGCTTAGAATAGGTAGGAAGTTAAGGTTTTCATTGCCTGAAATGAGCTGTTGGTGTAGCCCCCCCCAAGCTGCCGGTTGGTGCAGCTGTAAGCTGGACCCCCCAGGGTAGGCTTTCCTTGAGCGTGAATATGGACCCTCTTATCTGATGGGTCCTCCAGGTCAGGCAGAACCAGGGCAGCATGTCAGGCCAGGTCTTGACCTTTGAACATTGCCGGCCCCCAGTGGGGCCAAGTGGAGAGGAACATGACATTGTAATGCTGCTGCTAGTGTACTTCTATTTTTCATTAGACTGAACATCACCTTATGACTCACATTGTGAACTTCGTAAGTTTTCCTAGCCGTAAAAAGAAAGGCCCATATCAACATGGTGCCCTCCTTAGGTTTTTTTTTCCCCCTCTTTTATCCTGCTGAAGTATGCATCATATGAAATTTACCTTTCTAACCACTTTTAAGATACAGTTCTGTATTAAGTACGTTTACATTTTTGTTCAACCATTGCCACCATCCATCTCTAGGACTTTTCATCTTCTCCAACTGAAACTCTGTACCCTTTCAACACATACTCCCCATTCCCTCCTGCCCAGCTCCTGGCACTCACCATTCTACTTTCTGTCCCTCTGACTCCTCTAAATACCTTGTGTAAATGGAATAATATAGCATTTGTCCTTTTGTTACTGACTTATTTCATTTAGTGTAGTATCTTCAAGGATCATTTATATAGATGTGTGAAACTTTCTTTACTTTTGAAGGCTAAATAGTATTTCATTGTATATATAAACCACATTTAGTTTATCCATTTATCTTTTGATGAACACAGAGTAGAAATGAAGTTTCACATATTTATTACACATCACCCACTTCCGATAGTGACTCCAAATTTGAGACATTAGGCTCAATTCAGAAGTCACCTAAGGGATTAACTATCTTCTTCCGTGGGAAGTGATTGCACCCTTTAATTTACTCCCTAGAAAAGATCTGATTCTGAGTCAAGTGCTTTCTACCTAGAATGTGTCTTTCCTTGTGACTTAGGCTTTCTTTGCAGATACTGCCTTTGGGCTGCTTACAGTGGCTGAGAGGTCTGGCATGAAGTTGTTCTATCAATGTAAATAATTAAGAATAGAGGAGATCCAGGATCACCAAATGTCCAGAATGAAGGGTCATGAGGACAGGGACTGAGTTTTTCAAGTGTCTGATAATTGGTTGTTGGCCAATAATGCTTTCTGTCTGTAGATGGTCACTGATCAAGAGGGAGGGCAAAAGTATACACATGGTATGAATGAAAAAGAGAGAAAGAAATTATGTTCCTCATCCACTTGGAAACATTTAGTTACCATAGATGGTTAGCTCTGGGGTTGAAAATTAGATGCTGACCAAGCAGGTATCTTTGGTGAGTGAAGCAGGGCAGGTGTGACAAAAATGACAGTGCCAGGGAGATGTGGAACAGCCCTTGAGGCTCAGCCTCAGGTCGCAGGGAGACAACAGGAGTGGTAGGGAATGTCTCCAGCCAGGAAGCCCCTATGCTTCCAATGGGGCAGCTGTGACTCAAGGGATGCAGCCTGCAGGAGGTGGGCCCGGGGTTCCCAGGTCTTCTGCTTTTTCGAGAGAGGTCACAATTCAAACATTTTGATGAGATCTCCCTATTTTTTGGTGTTGGTAGTAAATGAAAAATGAAAACTGAAAATTGGCTTTGAGTTTCCTAACTGAACATGACCGTGTGCCTACCAGGCACACTTGGATGGCTTTGGGGCAGCTTTTCCCAAGGGCTGCCGGTCTGGGTAAGGTGGAAGCTGAGGTTGGAATGCCTTGTGTGGATTCTCCTAACAGAAGATCCTTGTCTTAATTTGTGGATGCCTCTAGTGGTATCCTGACTTAGGGTTGTTATGTGGTGGAGATGGGTCCCTGGGTTGGTCTCCGGATGAAGCTAGGTTATTACTCAGCACGTGTTAGGGATGATTCAGGATATGGCTCTACCAGAAAACATTCCTCCTTCCATTTTCTTTTCCTCTGCTTCCTGAGTAGCTGGGATTACAGGTGCATGCCACCACGCCCGGCTGATTTTTTGTAATTTTAGTAGAAACAGGGTTTCACCATGTTAGCTAGGCTGGTCTCGAACTCCTGACTTCAGGTGATCTGCCCACCTCAGCCTCCCAAAGTGCTGGGATTGCAGGCATGAGCCACCGAGCCCAGCCCTAATTCACTTTATTCTTTTTTTTTTTGAGACGGAGTTTCGCTCTTGTGACCCAGGCTGGAGTGCAATGGTGCGATCTCGGCTCACCGCAACCTCCGCCTCCTGGGTTCAGGCCATTCTCTTGCCTCAGCCTCCTGAGTAGCTGGGATTACAGGCACACACCACCATGCCCAGCTAATTTTTTGTATTTTTAGTAGAGACGGGGTTTCACCATGTTGACCTGGATGGTCTCGATCTCTTCACCTTGTGATCCACCCACCTCAGCCTCCCAAAGTGCTGGGATTACAGGCGTGAGCCACCGCACCCGGCCCACTTTATTCTTATTGATGACCCGTTGTCTATCACATCACATTCCTTTTACCCTTCTTTTCTATGAAACCCAAATCATACCATGTAACTAGAACCATAGTCGAGTTTTATTGTATCCCTAAATCAGCAATTTCAGAACTTCCTTTGATTAAAAAGTAATCCTTCCAGAATTTTAATTTAATCTTTTAAGTATTTTGTGTATAGATGTTACAGATTTTTTAAATGAAATTTTTTTGTGGGTACATAGTAGGTATAGGTATTTATGGGGTACATGAGAAGTTTTGATTCAGGCACACAGTGTGAACATAAGCACATCGTGGAGAATGGGGTTTCCAGCCCCTCAGGCATTTTCCCTTTTGTTATGAACAATCTGATTATATTCTTACATTATTTTAAAATATACCTTTAAGCTACCACTGTCTATAGTCACCCTACTGTGCCATCGGATAGTATTTTATATTTTATATGCATCTCATTTCAGAGTATACTTTGTAAGAGAGTTAGGCTTGCTTTTAATTATGCAACCACTACTCGCTTGGCTCAGGGTTGTTTTCTGGTTTTGTTTTCTTTTGTTGGGTTGGAGAGGAGGTTATTCTGAATAAGCAATTTATTTTCCTTATCATTTATAATGGCGATCAGCAAACTTCTCTCCTGTAACATGCCAGATAGTAAATATTTAAGGCTTCGTAAGCCAGACATCTGTCACAACTACTCAGCTCCGGGGTGAAGCATGAAAACGGCTGTAGAAGATATGTACAGGAATGGGCGTGGCTGTGTTCCAATAAAACTTTATTTACAAAAATAAGCAGTTGGCCAGATTTGGCCCATAAGGCATAGTTTGCTGATCCCTAATTTAAAAATAGGGAGTATTGCACTGCTTAGTTGAGGGGTAGGCGGTTGTGGTAACAGGGTGTTTTCTAAGCCTCAGGACTAAGGAAAGATAATTTCACGTTACCAGGTAAAAGGCTACTGATGCATTTCATGATCAGTACTGTAAGCTGTTTCAAGGCCAAATGCAAAAAGTGTTTCACAGCCAGTAAAATCTCACCACAAGAATTTGGAAAGCTCTTTACTAGTTTTTCTAGTTTTGGGACAGAGTCCAAACTGCAGTAGTGCAATGTTTACCAGAAGTGTCTATGAATAATGCAGCCATGCATAACAGTGACTCTCTGTTATGGACATGATGACTGATATTATTCATCTCCAGCAACTTGGGTCTTATGAGTCAAGTGAACATAGGTGGTAGAGTTTCACCTATATGAGACAAATGATAGGGGACACTGAGAGTGGGGTCCAACTTGGGAGATGCGGATTTGTTGCAGTTAAAAAAATGGTCTCTTTGTGGTGAGCACAGATTCTTTAATGGCTGTGGTTCCTTAAAGTAGTTAATTATGGGATGTTGAGGATATTGTTAAGATGTATTTATTCCTAAGTACTCAGATTTTTCATATTCAGAATCACACTTCCTTAATTTCTTACTTCACCTCCCAAAACAACCGATGAAAAAACATGTTCTTCCTTGGATGGTGGAGATTACTGATACCAGACCTACTACTGAATTGAAACCTTCTTACTAGTTGCACATGGAAGTATCAATGAGCTAGTTATGTAGGTGGTAGTGGTCAAGTTAAGTTTATTGAAGGGATGCTCTTTAGTGGATATTCCATTGTGCTGAGAGGATCAGTGACTTTCAGACCTCAGGATAACTTTCAGTGGGGTTTATTTCTAAGTTTCCCCAGTTATCTTCAAGTTTCCTGAAAAGGGGCAGTGTTTTGGATAAGCATGTTAAATATCTGCTTCATTTTCTCCAAGCTCTACCCCGTGATCACATATGAAGCCACCCAGAAGTTAGTTTTCAGGCGTAGACTAGGAGGAGAAAGAGTCTTCAGACTAAAAGCTAGAAAATGCTCTGCTTTGTATTTTACTAAATACGGTGTGAGCAGCACACACCTTTTGGTTACCTGATCTTTTTTACACCAGACTGGGAAACCCTGTCTTGAGAGGTGATGACAGTGGTCATCAGTGGTTTAGCATCAATCTGCTTGACTGGATTATGCTGATTGTATTCTTAGCCATCACCTGGCAAGGCACAATTGTAGCCGAGACAGATCTGGAAGTCCTGGTAGAACTCAAGGTGGAGGAGTGTCGTGTGGTTTACTGTTAAGAAAGCGTCATAAGCAGGCTGTGTTAAACGGGGAGTGATGTGGAAGTCTGGGAAGCGATGCTCCAGCTCTAATGTTTGACACCACGGTATTTGAATTAGCTGAAAAAGACTGTGGGAAATCCAAAAAGTACAGAAAAGCTTGTTAACGATGTGTTTAGCAGGATGAACAGTAAGCCCTTTGAGGAAAGGTTTGTGGATTTGGGGTTGTTTAACTTGGGGAAGAGAATCAGGGCCCACTTAATAGCTGTTATTATGTGTATCACTGAGATAAAGGCACTGACCAGTTACATTTGGTGTCCGGGGAGCACAGGAGAAACACCCTAGTGCCTAAAACAAATAGACAAGCAGTTCTTTTGACACCAAGAATTTTAGACTGTCAAGGTGGATGGATGGGGAACTCACTGACAGCCAAGCATTTCTCTTGCATAGAGTTGAGGGCATGGGCTAGATGGCCTCTTGGGGTCCCCATCTAGCTCTGTAATGAGCTAGATGGATTCACATTATAGATGGATTCACCTGGAAGAGCTGGTGCCTAACTCACCACCAGGGAGTGGAGAGACGTGGAGAAAGTTAGTTTCACGGATATGTATTATAGTCACTAACTAAAATTACATTTCCAGGCATGTTTCTATTCATGCTGAAGCAAGGTCTCAAGCCTTTTGTTGACTTCCGTTATTTTGGTAGCATGAGACACCAGCTGAAAAGTGAATGCAGTGGCAAGAGACATTTTCTTCCAGAGAAATGCCAAGTATGTGAACAAAGAACAGTGAGAAGAAACTGTAAGGACAGTAAGGTCAAAAGGCCACCAGGTGAAAATGGTTCTGCTGAAACTCCATTTGAGTTTCACTCCACTTTTCATATCACTGGACCCACCACATCCAACATCATCCTCAGTGCATCGATTTCATAATTGCTCATAGGACGTGGATATTCTCAGCATGATTTTTGTTGAATGACCTCACTAATATTCATGGTTATCTACTCTATTCTCTCCAATCTGAGGAGGAAAAGTCTTATTAGAAGACAAATTTAATTATATATACAATTATATTTATGTATGTTACATATATAGATAAATGACAAGAATTCTACTTGGGAAAAGAAGTGATCAGCATTCTTTCTAAATACTTATGAAAAGAACTCCTTCAGAAAAATTTTGCTGTGTGTTTCATTTGAAAAAGTAGCAAGGATTGTACCACATTTAGCACGTGAAGTGAACTTTCTGTGGACCATGAATATAACTGAGTTTGAGGATAGAGATGAGTCGTATAGGAAAGAATGAGGTATGAATTACCAGCATGAACATTTATGCTGAAACTTCTGCTTGGCTGAGTGATGGGCACAGAGAGACTGGCAGTTTGTAATCCTGAAAACTTCTGTAGCTAAAAGAGATTGTTTTACCCTCCATAGATCTCAACCTTTTGTCCATGATTGAAAAACTAGATCGATGTGTTTTGACGGCATGCTGTTACTTTGTATAATGACCCTCCAGTTACTGGTTTGCTATATGCTACTGATCAAGGAATCAAACCTTTACCGAATGTCTTGTGTTGCAGTAATGTGCTAGGTTCCGCAAGACATGAAAGAGAAGCAAAGGGGAACTAGAATAAATTTTGGGGGGTTACTCTCTATGCATGAGGTACTGAGTCTAGGCTTTTTATAGATATTAGCTTGTTAAAGCCACGTAACAGCCCTTTGAGATTAAGATTATTATTCCTGTTTTACAGAGATGGAAATTGAGGCGAAGGGAATTTGAGTTGACAAAGGCAGTAGTGATTCCTGGTGGTCTGATTTTTCTGGTCAAGGATTTTTCTGCCTCTAAAACCTTCTCCACTGTGTAAGATACCTTTTCTGTTCTGGAGGAGGAGAAACAGGTGGTTAACATGTTATTCAAGACAAGACCGTTTATAATTAAGTGCCAACTTGGTGGAAAGTGTGAGTGCCAGGTAGGCTCAGGAAACGGAGTTACCAGTGCACGTTGGGGTAGCAGGGGAAGGATAGAAAGAGGCACAGAGTTGGGGTAGACAAACAGAAGGCAGACCCCCAAAGTAAGAGTGGGAAGTACCTGAGCAAAAGCTCTGACATGAGTGGGTCCAGGAGGCTTAGAGCCAGAGCAGAGATGAACCTGAATGAAGTGGAAGGAAGATCTCAGGCTGTCGGGGGGAGTCACAGGCATGTTACTAATATCCACACTGTTTTGGGAGCTTGATTCACAAGGGCATTAGGGCACAGTAAGAAGGAGGAGGCCGGCCATGAGCTCTTGAGCAGGATGCATGTGATGTGTGGGATGACTGTGTGAGGACAGTTGAACTGGGCATGTCAACCTTCCCCCACCAGGTTGCCTCTGATCCTGTTGTGATTGTAGGATACTAGACCTTGTGGGGAAAAGAAGTGATCAGTACCCCTTCTAGATGTAGATGTCATAAGAGAACCCCAGTTTCTCCCGTCGTCTGGGTGATACTTACCCAACTGATAAAATGTTCAAAGCACGGCTGGGTGCAGTGGCTCATGCCTGTAATCCCAGCACTTTGGGAGGCCAAGGCGGGTGGATCACCTGAGGTCAGGAGTTTGAGACCAGCCTGGCCAACATGGTGAAACCCTGTCTCTACTAAAAATACAACAATTAGCTGGGCATGGTGGTGGGCGCCTGTAATCCCAGCTACTTGGGAGGCTGAAGCAGGAGAATCGCTTGAACCCAGGAGGCAGAGATTGCGGTGAGCCATTGTGCTCCAGCCTGGGCAACAAGAGAGAAACTTCATCTCAAAAAAAAAAGTTCAAAGTGCTAAGTGTCAATTCCATGGGCATTTCCCATGAGTTATTATTTTGAAACCAGATAAACTGCAGTTTTACTACCTGCTGGGTGATAATGCATTTGGAAGGAGGGTGGGGTATCCTGAGAGGCTGGC
The DNA here is from genome assembly GCF_049354715.1 of Callithrix jacchus. Lineage (NCBI taxonomy): Eukaryota > Metazoa > Chordata > Mammalia > Primates > Cebidae > Callithrix > Callithrix jacchus. The sequence goes on along the minus strand of NC_133509.1, from coordinate 107,565,937 downwards.
TGGCTCCAGAAAGCTTTGTTTCTGAGAGGCCAATTGAATTTGGGATCAAAATCTATAATTGTTTTCTTAGTCAAGTTGGAAAAGGGTTTATTTGAAAAAGCGCCCTCTATCTAGACTGATAGGTCACTGAATGTGGTGTGAGGAAAAGAGAGGAAACCTGGCTGAGATGCTGGCTGTGACGCTCCTTGGGGTCTGACCCTCAGCTGATTGACTTCTTGGAGGACCTGAGAAGGGCTGGCTTGCAAGCCCTGAGTCCTGGCTTCCATTTCCATCACCAGTTCTCTTCTCTCTTCACTTCACCTTGTCGGTGGGCCCCTGAGGCCGAAAGAGGTGCAGCCATGTGTGAGGAGTGTACATGGCGAGTCAGGGAATCTGAGCCATCTACTCCACAGTGCCCGGCATGGCCGGCCCTCCCTGACATGCTGAATAATCACCAGTACGCTCTCAGTGTAATCTTCCTAGCAGCCTTGTCAGAAGATATTGTCCCACTTAGCGGATGAGTAGACCAATTCTTGGAAGGGTTAAGTGACTTGGGCCAAAGCTATGCAGAAGCGATAGGGCCAGCCGGGACTCCAGGTCTTCATTCCGATGTTCGCGTTAGTGTTAGTTCGCGTTAGTAACACTGAGTGTTACTCACAATATCGTTCAGTGACAATTGTCTTGCTTAGGCCTGGCTGGAAGTGGCAGAGCCCCGGACTAAAAAGGTTATTTGACAGCATGGAATTGAAACCCACAACAGAAGAATACCCAATCTCCTCCTGAGGAAAGGAGAAACCATTGGAAGTGAGTGTCCACGCTGACCTCTCTTCCCCGCTCTGCCCACCCCTGCATCATGTGTATAGCACCTGAGCCTTGTACAGCGTGGTCTCACCCAACCCTTGCAAACTCCCTCTTCTGTTCATCTGCCTTCAGGTTGTAATGTTTATGTAGATCTGGTGCAGCCTGCATTCTGGGGCCCACTGTTAATTGTGCATTCAGGCAAATGGGGTAGTGTTCTGTTTTATGCACCCACCTATGTTACCTACATACTCGTTTGAAATTTCATGGCGTACTCTACAATAAAAGCCCCAGGTCTGCCTCTGAGGGCCATAATAGGGCTATTGCAGGCAGTCCTCTGAGTTGATTTTGCCTAGCAGAGGTTGAGAAGTTTGGCTCTAAAGGAAGTCTCTGCCTGCTAAATGGCCCAGGGAGAGAGACTGCCTCCATGCTTCTCCTGCCTTAGTTTCAGGAAACTCTGCAGCTTCCCCCACCAACCCCCTGCCACCATCCCTCTGGTCTCTGCTGTGCTAATCACAGCTCATTCTGGCTGCAAGCCTCATTTGGGGAAAGAGTGCTCCAGGACTCCCAAAATGTGAAGAGGGAAATTAAGGACAGTTGGCCAAATGAGTCAGCCCTCCACCACCAATGAGTCATGGGGACCACCCCACTCTCTAAGCCTGGGAAGCTTTGCGGGGAAGGCCCCTCTGCCTTGTTCAGGGCTCACTGGAAAAGACTTTCCCTGTGGGCTTTACCTTTGGAGCAGGTGGTGCTGGCTTTTATTCTGAGAGAAAGGGAACCAGGCTCACTGAGTGTCCATTCCATATTACCCCAGGTTCTCTAACCTCATTGCCCCTTATGTGACAATCCTGTGATTGTCCCCAGTCACGGGGGTGTTCCCATTTTATAGCTGGAGAGCTGAGGTCGAGAAAGTTTGACTTGCTCAGGATCAGGAAAATGCACATGTCTAGTAACAGAGTCCAGCCAGCCCCGGGGAGAACCCATCCTGGCTGTGAGTCTTGTTGCCCATTGGCTGGTCAGCAACGTGGGGTTACGCCAGTGTGTGAATGAGCCTGAGCTTCCCAGCAAGGGCAAGCTGGGTGGTTGCAAAGAGCCAGCTGCTCTGGCCAGTCTACCCCATGCTGGGCAGCTCTACGGGACCCTACCACGTGGCTGGCTGTGAGACTGTCAGGAGGGGAGCAAAAAACCCTCTCTCAGCCCCAGGCAGGACACTTTTCCTCTCCCCAGATTTCTTTGCCTCTTGTTACCCCATGTTAAGCCCACAGACATCATTTGGTTGTACCGCTTTAAAGGAGATTCCGTCACCAGCTTTGTAAATAACAAATACAACCTGGTATCAGTCAGATGGTCTTGAAAGTTCCCAGATGCCATTTTGGTGAGAATGTGACATTTAAAAAGTTACTCTCTTCTTCCATCCCCCTGTCTTCCTGCCTTACCTCCATTGCCCAAACACAGGAGTGCTTCCTAGAGAGGCTTCCTTTCTGTTAAAGCCTTTGGAGCTGTCTCTTTTGGAGACTTCTCCCTCCCAAGAGGCTGGGAAAAAGAGAGCTGGGTGCAGAGCAGACAGGGCCCAGGAATATTTTGGCTCTGGCTTCTGATGTGCATTCATCCTTCCGGAAGGCAGGGTCAGGGAGGGGTCAGTCGCTGGCTGAGGCCCCAGGGGCTGTTTGCTGTGGTGGTTGAACAGGAAGAAGGAGCAGCCCCGGAGCACAATGCCAAGATTCCAGACCCCCTGCCCGCCTCCATCCTGGGCTACCTCCCTCAGGGGCCAGGGCCATGCTGCAGAAAGACTTAGGAGACCTGGCTGCAGTTCCAGCTCTGCTGCCACCTGCTCCTGTGACCCTGAGCCAGTCACTTCACCTCTCAGGGGCTTGGTTTCCTCCTGCGTCTCAAGAAGGGGTTGGACTTGGTGGTCTCCAAGATTCACTCTGGTGCTGACAGTGTCTGAGTTGATCAAGTGAGGAACCTCGATAGTGTTATCCTCTTTAAGAAAGCTGCTTGCGTTTTAACTGGGGGGTTTTGGAAGTGTGGTTTTAAGGCACTGGGGCAACATCAGTGGTGGAAGTTTCAGCACTGTTCCCAGGGTCCGTGGAGGGGAGACGGCATTTTGTATACCTCTCATCCACACACGCTGATCCTGTCGTGGAGGGAGATACCTCTTTTGTCCTCTTAGTTTGCTCATACCTGTGACTCCCTCTGACCCCCTAGCTCCATCACCTTTTACCTCAAAGAGGCAGATGGAGAGGTGGCATGGTTGGAATTATAGGGGGCATCTGTGTGGATCCAGGGCACCTATGGGCTGTGCGTCTGCAGAGAGCCACTGGTCTCTCCCCTACCACCTCCGCTTTAAAGAGGTCACGGCCCTCATAGTGTGGCTATAAGGCTGGACCCACTCCAGATGAGGTTGTGCTGGCCACAGGTGCAGCCCTATCCTCAGCTGTTGGGTGCAGCGAAGAGACCCTAGAGCTTGTCTGACAGAGGAGGAAACAGACAGCAGAGAGCCATTGCCAAGATCCCCTGGCCCCCGGGGTGTGCTGGCCCGAGTCTCTGGAGTCCTAGCTGAGTGCAGCGTTCTCTCCCTAGTGGGGCTCCCTTCTTCAGCTGACCCCTTTATCCAGTCTCTGTTTTCCCCCTTTCCTTTCAGGGAGCTGATCAACTTCTCTGTCTTTTCTGCCTTTCCAGTTCTTCGCCTTTAATTCTGTGGGGATAGGGTTTGGAAGTGGCCTTGACCTGGTTTTGCCCTGGGGTCATTCAGGGAGTGCCTTTAATCCTGGAGCTTAGATTAGCTACCAGGGCTGGGATGAGCAGCCCCCCCACATCCCCAGGCCACCCTCTGGGTCCTCGTGTTTCCCTCAAGGGCAGCCTGGAGTTGGATGGGGTGGGAGGGTTGTGGGAAGAAAGCAGGACTTGAGCACAGGTGGGCAGGCGTCTATTGCCCCAGCTCTCTGGCAGGGAAGGCCACCGGATGGTCAGAGCCCAGTGCTCTCTGGAGTCTGCTCATCAGCCCCTTGGCCTCCTGTGTCAGCAGAAGGGTCTCTCCTCAGTGCTTGTTTCTTGTGGCCCAGCAGTGTAGTAGTTACTTGCATGGATGTTGGTTGGAGTAAGATATGGGTTTTCCTCTTGTCTCTGCCAGCAGCTGGCTGGGCTGTCTTGAGTGAATTACTCAGCTGTTCTGAGCTTCAGCTTCTTTGTCTGTAGAATGGGGACAATAATGCCTTCAGCTTCTTTGTCTATAAAATGGGGAGTCACAGATTATTATTTTTTATATATATTTCATTGCATTTTAGGTTTTGGGGTACATGTGAAGAACATGCAGGATTGTTGCATAGCTACATACCTGGCAATGTGGTTTGCTGCCTTCCTCCCCATCACCTATATCTGGCATTTCTCCCCATGCTATCCGTCCCCAACTCCCCACCCTCTGCTGTCCCTCCCCTAGTTCCCCCCAACAGACCCCAGTGTGTGATGCTCCCCTCCCTGTGTCCCTGTGTTCTTATTGTTCAACACCCACCTGTGAGTGAGAACATGCAGTGTTTGATTTTCTGTTCTTGTGTCAGTTTGCTGAGAATGATGGTTTCCAGGTTCATCCATGTCCCTACAAAGGGCACAAACTCATCATTTTTATGGCTGCATAATATTCCATTGTTCAAAGTGCCTAGCACATAGGAAGTGCCTCATTAAGTTGTAGCAATAGTACTAATAAATTAATACCCCTCCAGGGATGAATCAGACAATTGAGTTTCTGCATCTTTTAAAGAATTTGGCCAGAATTCTGGTTGAGCTCCTGAGTAAGCAAGGACCAAAATGACTTTCCGAGTTCTTGTTCACCCCTTCCTTCTCGCTCCTTTTTTCTTTGTCTCCTGTCTTCTTTCTTTGTCTCTTTCCTTCCTCTTCTCACTTTATTGCTTCTCTTTGTCCTCACTCTTCTGGAACCTGTGATGACCTCTTTTCTTTACTTATTCATGATCCAAAGTGCATCCTGGCAGTTCCTAAAGCTGGTGATATGCAAATAATTTTCTGCTTGCTGTGAGTTCCACCTCCTGCCTCCAGCTGAAGGCTCCCCGCTTGGCTGGCAGGGTACTCACCACCCTTGAGATGAGAATTGTCCCACTAAATCCTTTCCCATCTTAGGTCTTTTTTAGCTTTCTATTCTTTGGGTTCCCAACCACCATGACAAATGGATATATGAGTCTGGAATTCAGAAAGAGGTTCATGCTGGAGATATACATTGGGAATAACAAGTGTATAGAAGATACTGAGGGGAAGTGAATTGACATAAAAGGAAGAACTGGGAGAAAGGGAGAAGAGGATGATTCAGCAAAGAAGACCAAGAAGGGGCAGCCAGCAAGGTGGGAGGAGAGCCAGGCGAGTGTGAGGAGAGGGGAGAGTGTGGAAAGGAGGGGGATGGAGGGAACTGGCCCTTTCCAGGTATGCTAAAAGGAGGATCAGAGAATTTGGGCACTCAACACAGGGGGCTGCTTGGTCAGGATGGCAGCTTTTACAGCTCGTTTGCATGCTGGCTGAAAGGTCTGCTAGAGAGAGAGAAAGATTGATGATACAAGAGGGAATAACAGCAGGAGCCAAATTCTCAGGGTGAAAGGTGGGGAGCCTGGCGAAAGTGGGAGACTGGGTTTGGGTTAGGAGCTGAGATCATTCATTCCTGGTAATAGGAGGGAGACAAGCATAGGGATGCAGATGCAGGGAGCTGGGTGGGCGTGATATGGAGAAGATGCGATAGTTTTATTCTTTTTTTTTTGAGATGGAGTCTCACTCTGTCACCCAGGCTGGAGTGTGCAATGGTGTGATCTCGGCTCACTGCAACCTCTGCCTCCCAGGTTCAAGCAATCCTCCCACCTTAGCCTCCTGGGTAGCTGGGATTACAGGCGTATACCACCACATCTGGCTAATTTTATATTTTTAGTAGAGACAGAGTTTCACCATGTTGATCAGGCTGGTCTCCCACTCCTGACCTCAAGTGTTCCATCTGCCTTGGCCTCCCAAAGTGCTGGGATTACAGGTGTGAGCCTCTGCACCTGGCACAAGAGTTTTATTCTGATTGCTTATGTATTTTTCAACTAAATAAGGAGAGTGTGAGGAAGGGATATATAATATGGGAGATTTGAAAAGATGGAGAGAGATGGGAGAATAATTTGATTAGAGAAATATGGGAACAATGACCATGACTGCTTAGCACCATGGTGTATTTTTTTTGCTCTTGGTATAGGCTTAGAGTAGGTGAAGAGTTAGTCTTAACTGAAAGTTGAGTAAAGAGGAAAAAGGGGTAAAGGGGTAAGCAGACATGTGCAAGGCTGCATGTGGAATCTAAGATGGGTCCACGAGCAGTGACAGTGCAAGAGGAGGTATGGTGAGAAGTGGTACTGTCTGTGGACTGGAGCTCCTGGCGAGATGAAAGAATGGATGGCATCTGCCTCCCTGCCCTTAATAAGTTAGGACCAAGCTTGCCACTATTGGCCATCTCCTTGTGATTTTTGGCTCTGGTATATTCCTCTTAAAATAGTTGAATAGACACTAAAATAGAAAATGGTCAAAAGCAATGCTTGTTCTAGGGCTGTGGAATCCATCATCATTTAATGGGTGCAATCTAATTAGGTTGCAAAGACATCCAAAGCTTCCTAGTGAAACAATGGAAACTGTGTCTATTATTATTATTATTTGAGATGAATTCTTGCTCTGTTGCCCAGGCTGGAGTGCAGTGGCATGGTCTCGGCTCACTGCAAGCTCCACCTCCCAGGTTCAAATGATTCTCCTGCCTCAGCTTCCTAAATAGCTGGGATTACAGGTGCCTGGTCTCAGCTCACTGCAACCTTTGCCTTTCAGGTTCAAGTGATTCTCCTGCCTCAGCTTCCCAAGTAGCTGGGATTACAGACACCTGGTCTCAGCTCACTGCAACCTTTGCCTCCCAGGTTCAAGTGATTCTTCTGTCTCAGCTTCCCGAGTAGCTGGGAATACAGGTGCCTACCACAATGCCCGGCTAATTTTTTGTATTTTTAGTAGAGACAGGGTTTCACCATGTTGGCCAGGCTGGTCTCGAACTCCTGACCTTGTGATCCGCCCACCTCGGCCTCCCAAAGTGCTCAAGGCTGGGCACAGGCATGAGCCACCGTGCCTGGCCTGCAGATTATGTCTTAAATCTGTTCTAAATCTTTCCTAACAATTCAGTTGAATCAGTCCTACAAATACTGGAGTGGGCATTTGTGTTTGTTCTTAACCTACAAAGGAAATACTCCAAATGCTTTGCCTTCGAAAAGGCCTTATCTAGGGGAGAGAGTATATGGTGCCTGTCTCAAGTTGCTGAGAGGAAGCTAAGACCTCCTGTTTATGCAGGAGACCCACAGGTCTCTGGCAAGCAGGATTGCTGTTGGGAAGACAGTTTGTGCCTGGACACTGGCCGGCGTGGACTGATGTCCTTTGCATGCAATAATCATAGGCCTGTCTGAAACACTTATGGGTATGTTGACAGTGGGCTGTGAGGTTGAAAGAAATTTGGAATTTCTGGGAAAGGGCATAGAGGTTTAGTGGTGCCTAAGCAAAGCAGAAGAGTGATAAACCTTGGCCTTTTGTTCTTTTAAAGTTTTCCAGCTTAACAAAGTCGTCGTACATAGCCCGTGGTCTTGATCCTCATAATAGAAGAAGGATGAGGTGGGCAGGAAAGGCTTTCGAGCCCTAATTGAGCAAGGCTGACTCAGATGAGAGTGGTGGGAAGACTTGGCTGTGTGTCCACGCACTGCGTTATAGAGCAGCTCACTGATGTGCAAAAGCCCCCAGGAGGCGCTGGCAGCAGAGGGTCTCCAAGTGTGCCCAGGGCCATCTGCATTTGAGCCCCCTCTGGATACTAGCTAAACAAGCAGATGCCTACCCACGCCAGGGCAGGGGAATTAGAAGCTTTGGGGCCTGAGAATCTGCGTGTTTCAAACTTCTCTTGTGGCGATTCTTCTGAACTCTGAAGCCCGAGAGCAGCTGGGTCACCAAAATTGCATTGCTGTGCCTTGCAGCAGTGAGGGGGCCAGAAATGGACGTTTCCGCTCTGAGGTCCTTGTTCTCCAAAGGAAAAACTCCCCATTAAGGCAAGGGTGGTAGAAGAGCTGGGTGCCTGGGATGTGTGTTTGAAGGATGGGTGGAGAAAGGTCTTCAGGGATTGAGCGACCTGGGTAAAGAAGAGGCATCAGGGACTAAGAGCTTCAACGAGGGAATCTGATTTATGAGCCGCCTCCATGGGGCTTCATCCACCAGCAAAATTAGTCTTGTTTTACTGGTTCCAGCCTTGAAGTCCTGCCCCTGAGAGTGACCGAGGGGCTTCTATCCGAGGTCGTGGGCATCCTTTTTAATTTTTTTATTTTTGAGACTGAGTTTCGCTCTTGTTACCCAGGCTGGAGTGCAATGGCGTGATCTCGGCTCACCACAACCTCTGCCTCCTGGGTTCAAGCAATTCTTCTGCCTCAGCCTCCCAAGTAGCTGGGATTACAGGCACGCGCCACCACGCCCAGCTAATTTTTGTATTTTTAGGAGAGACGGGGTTTCACCATGTTGACCAGAATGGTCTCAATATCTTGACCTTGTGATCCACCCACCTCAGCCTCCCAAAGTGTTGGGATTACAGGTGTGAGCCACCACGCCCGGCTGGGCATCCTTCTTAAAGGCAGTGCATTGCTGATGCTGAGAGCACTCACTGGGCTTGGCGTCAGGTGGACTCCACATAGCGGCTGTGGTGCTGTAAGCAGGTTCCCCATCCTCTTAGGACTTTGATTTCCTTATCTGCATTAGTGGGTAGAGAAGGCATCAAAGAAGTAAGGTCCTCTGGACTGGACTTGGAGGATGAAGAGAAGTTCCCAGGACAGGCAAAAGGTGGAAGTAGTAGTTTATTTATTCTTTTATTCATATCTGCATGGATAGATTTACTCATTTAATGATAGTTTATCTGGGGCACACCTGGGTGAGGGTCCTGAACCTAGAAGAAGGCATTGGGCCTCGTGGTGGTGAAGTGTGTTTTGTACTGATGGCGCAGGACCGGGTGAGGCAGTGGGAACTTGATCTTGGAGTCATGGAACTGCCTGATGGCTGGCGGCCCTTGCTGGATCTGGTCTCCTCAACCTTCGTGATCCAGATGGAGTGGGTGTAGTGCTGGGCACCCATGTTGATGAGAGTTTTTTTGGTGGAAAAGTGAAGAGAGAAGTCAGTGTGGAGAGAATGAAGACTGAGTCGGTGTCCCAGAAAGAGTGAATTTAGAGAAGTGCCTCTCAAAACACACTGTGCATGGGAATCACCTGGGGATCTTGTTAAAACTGCAGATTTACAGTCCCTAGGTTACAGCTGAGGTGAGCATTTCTAACAAGCTCCCAGGAGAGACTCCTGCAAGTGGTCTGCGGACCCACTTTGTATAGCCAGAGTGTAGACAACCTGTTTGACAGGTTCGGTGATGAATGGGAGTTGAGCGATAGTGAGAGACCTTTGTGTGGAAAAGTGGAGGGCAAAAAGAACAGTGCTGTTTGGCGGTGGGGGTGGGGATGTGGCAGATACTCTTCTGTGGTGGGGTGGAGGCTGGGGTCCACGAAGGGAAAAGGGCAGTTGTGACCAGACAGCAAAGAGGCTTGCAATGCTAAGAAGCTTACGGCATGCTGCAGGCAATGAGAGACAGAGGAATTACTTAAGGAGGGGTGGGTTGATGCCTTCTAGCTGGTGGAGTAGAAAAAATATGAAACATCATTAAGAAATCCCTTCTTACAAGACTGGGCAGCACAGGGAGACTCCATCTCCATATAAAATTTAAAAATTAGCCAGGCACGGTGGCACGCACCTGCAGTCCCAGCTAGGGCCAGGGTAGGTTCGGGGACGGGAGCGTGGATGCTGAGGAGGGAGGATTACTTGAGCTGAGGAGGTGGTGGCTGCAGCGAATCAAGATTGCACCACTGCACTCTAGTCTAGCCTGGGTGACAGAGCGAGACCCTGTCTCTCAAAAAACAATTTTTGCTTCTTAGCATCTCTAGATGATTTTCTTTGAAAACAGAACTATATGACTATAGCAATACTGTGAGTCCAACCACAAAACATGGCCACCATTTGGTTTAAGTCTTAGCTATTGTGATAGAGTTTCGGCCTCATGGAAAGGAAAACAGAAGTTACATATTTGACAGTGACCTACCTAAGATGTTTAAACCTATGAAGCTTAATAGCTCCTAGCTCAGGGATAGCAAGTAGGTTTCTTCCTGTATGCAAATGTGAGACTGGTAACAGCCACTTGGAGTGCTGTGCTGAAAAGGATCCATGCAGATTGGAAGAGAACATTGAATTGATTAGTAATGTCTGCTATGGATACGGGATAGAATGGTGGCATATGTGCCACATATTTAGCTAACCCTGAAAGGAAGTCAGATTTCTGGTGATCTATTCCTAATTCTCTCGCACCTAATGCTCAGGTGAACCAGAGCCATTTTAGAGATGGTTGGTGCTTTCATTTCTCTGATTATGGAATGGGGTTGGTCACTGCTTATCCAGAAGGGCCTTGTGAATCTTTGAATACTTGTGAGGCTGCTCTTGTCTACTTTACAAAGTACCGGGAAAGGCCCTCACTGCTGCACTACTCTAATATTGATGGGTGTTTTTGTACTGAATAGACCAAATAGACTGTATGTCTTAGGGCATCATTTCTATTAAACCTGAAGACAGATGCTGGTAACTGGAAATAGCCATTGATTTGCTTTCTTTTATACTATTCCAACTCCCTAATTTCTCCAGAGGAAAAAAAGAAAGCCCACGTAAAAATCATCCCCTCTAGCTTTTTGAGTAAACAGCAAGATCAATTCTCGTTCAGGAATTTGTTGGATAAATATTTGATTGTCAGGAAAAGTTGGATTAATCTCAGATGAAAATGTGGCTGCTGGAAATGGATCTATCAGTTGGGTTTAGTGATCACAGATACAGGAGGAGTGCAGACCTGGTGCTGCCTGGATGTTGAGGCTTGGAAGCAAATATGCAGAGGTAATACGCTGCCAGATGGTGCTGGGTTTTGATGTACTCCCATGGAGCTCCAAGGATGTTTCTCTGTAAGCAGCATCGGCTCAGCACGATTGCTGTTTCTTCCTTTTTGAAGCTGTTGAAGGACATCAGGTACCTCCAGGGCTCAAGAAGCCTGGGTGAGAGACTTCTGGGAAAGCTGGTTGTCACCATCATCATCCTCATTTTCCATTCTCCTGCCATTGCAATTTGAAAAGTGAATTCATGACTTGGGGAAATCGGAAGGTGGAGAATGAAAGGGGGAAGAGAATTAAAAGGAGCCAGTGATCATTGGGGTCTCTGGTGGGGGTGGGGTTGTGGGTCTCTTGACTGTAGTACAGTCTGGCGATGCCAAAAGCGGACCCTTCTTGTGTGCTCTTTCGTTCCTTTCTTAGATGAAGTGAGTGAGGAACATTCCTGTCCTTTCTTGACTGATAGCGTAATGGAGGTGTGGTGTCAAATCGGCTTTGGATGCCAGACGTCTTTCTGTGCTCCTCTCAGAGGCTTCACAGGGAAAGCTGGTGATGGGTGGTTACTCGGGGGAGCCCTAGGGAGGACCTGGACACCCAGCCCCAAGTGGGAATAACTGGCTGACCAGTCTGAGTGGGGCCGTGAGGTGGCCGGGAGCGGGGATGACCCCTCCTCACTCCAGCCACGGGCTGAGGAGCTGTCACCAATGAAGTCAAGTACCTCTGCTGAGATTCTCAGGAGCTGAAGCCCAATAACGCCACCATCGGCTGCTGACCTACTTCCTGCAGCCTCCAGGCCCCTTTGTGTGGGCTGGACTGGCTCACTCCTGAGCAATTCTTCCCCAGGGTTTTCCAGGATTAGTCACTGCCAGATGGTGAGGACTCAGTGCCCTGCCTCATTGTAAGCAAGTCTGGCTTCTTGAGGGATTTTGCTAGAGGCATGGAACTCCCAAAGGGGCCTGAGGGGACAGCTGGTGCAAATTGAGGAAACTGAGGCATGAAGAGAGTCAGTGACATGTTTCGTCATGCCTTGGCAAACTTTTTATGCATACAAGGAGAAAATGTTGCTGTATTTAGCAGTTTAAACAAGGAGCTGAAATGCCGTTGGGTTTCCACTTTGGGGTTGGCCATCCTGGGACGGGGTGTAGTTTGAGACCGAAGGATTAGAACGTGAAGACATGGATGTTCCACTAGCCCGGCTCCACTGCTTGCTGGCTGTGGCTACCTGAGCCATGCTGAGCCTCGACTTCTTCATCTGTAAATCAGGAATACTCCCATCTGTCCTGCCCACCTCACAGGGTCGCCATGGGGAATCAAAACAAAGTCAGTGACTAGAAAGGTGCTTCCTTGGAAATGTAAGGATCATTGAAGTATCCAGACATGGCTTTCTTTTGGCTAAGATGCTGGCTGCAGGTTCTTCCTCTGCTCATATCAGTTGGGCCATACTTCTAGGAAGCCTCTGACTTTCTAACCCTGGGGTGGTGTTCTGGGGAACCAAAGGGGAGGCTTGTTGGAGGTGAGAGAGGCTCAGGCAGGTGGAAGGAAGGAAGAGCAGGGTGAGGGTGAGACGGGGACATGGAGGGCGATGCCCGAGGGGAAGATGGCAGGGGAAGATGGTGCAGCAAGTCTCCTCAGGCCACGCTGTGGAAACAGGTTGGACCCAGGCAATTGAAGGCAGATGCACTCACCTTGCTGTAAATGCTGAGGGGTACACCCATTCACATTGCCACCGAAATCATCTTTGTTCCCACTATTAGCTCTTTTAAATAAGATTCATTTAAAAAAAAATAACAGCATGGAGGAGATAACTGATCTAAAATCCCAAACCCTGCTCCTCTCTATGGTCCAGCCCAGCACTGGACCTCACTGTGGCTGGGAGCACAAGCCAGACACTGCCTAAACAGGAGTTCTGTCCTATGTCTGCTTTCCAACCAGACCCCTTACTGTTCCTCCTTTGCCATTGTATTAGTTAGCTATTGCTGTGTAACAAATTATCCCCCACCTCAGCAGCTTAAAATTGCAAACATTTATTATCTTCTAGTTTTTGAGGGTTGGGAACCTGAGAATGGCTTGGCCAGGTGGTATGTCCACAAAGTATCCCATGAGGCTGCAGTCCAGATATTGGCCAGAGCTGCAAGCCTCCTCCAGGGCTGAAGGAGCCACTTCCAAGCCCACTCTCATGTTACTGGTAGGCCTCAGGTCCTCATGAGCTGCTGCGCTGAGAGCCACAGTTCTTTGCTGGCTGAACAGAGGCTTCCCTCAGCTCTCTGCCATGTGGGCCTTTCTATGAGGCAGCTCACAACACAGCAGCTGGCTTCCTCCAGCGTGATCAATTAGTGACAGACAGAGATATAGAGACAGGTGCACCATCAAAACAGAAACCACAGTGCCTTTTATAACTTAGTCTCCAAAACTGTATACGATCACTCCTTTTTACTGTGTTTGTTAAAAGCAAGTCATGAAGTCCAGTCTACATTCAAGAAGGGGGGAATAGCTTCCCCATCTTGAAAAGAGGAGGACCAAGGAATTTGTGGGCATCTTTACAAAGCACCACAGCCAACAACATTGCTGCCTGCCACCATTTCTGTCCTCGCCTCAACATTCCGCCTGGCTCCCAGTGCTGCTCCTCCTGCCTTTGGCCGCAACCTCCCTCCTGGAGAATTTTCATGACTGCCACTTGACCAGACTCTGGGACTGTGGGAGAAGCCTCCACCAGGATATGCTCCAGCCTCATGGACAGGGATCAGTCACCTAGGACTGAAGAGCTTCAATCCAAGGTCAGAAAGAAAGGCATGGCTTCCAGTGGGATTTGATTCATCTCCTGGGGAAGGACAGAAACTGAGGCTGGCAGAGGGCCTGGCTTTGGCCCCAGAATCCATATTGGAAAGTGATTCCCGCTAAGAATGAATGGAGTTGAGTGAAGACAATGCTCCTGAGATCATCGCACATGGTGCTTCCAAGCTTGAGTGCTGGACAAAGCCTGCAGCAGGAGAAGCATGCTGTGAGACCATCTGTGTGTGAGTTCTTCCTTCTGCGCTGCTGAAACCAACAGTGGATTGGAGAGGCGTGAAGGCTCGCTGCTACTAGCGACAGTGTTAGTTCTCTCATCACCAGTGGCTCACCCAGGGCAACACGTTCTCTTTGGTTCTGATCTTACTTCACCTGTCATGTGGTGGTAGTACCACCCTTCCTCTTTCTTGGATGCCATGAAGTGCCTCTCTCCAGGTCCTTCTCCCTTCTGACCACATTGTCTCCAGCTTTCTCAGTAGACTGTCTTCTTGGTGCTTTTTAATGCTTTCAAGTCCCGTGGTTACTCTTCCCCCTACCCCTAACTAGGTCCTTTTTATTTTGTGCTCTGTGGTCTCTCCCTGAGTGTCTTGCCAAGTTCCAAGTCTTCATCAACCACCCAGACCTGATAATTTCTAAATTTGTATCTCCAACCTGGTCCTGTCTCCTGGATGTAGGCCCACATTTTCTCATTGATTCCTGGGCATCTTCATCTGCACCATAAATGCAATGTGCCATTGTTATGTTCTGCAAGCTGCGTCTCTGCTGTTTTGTCATCTACTCTGTGACCCAACCTAGGAATCTTGCTGCCATTTTTTACTTCTCCCTCTTCCTCACACACATGTTCATGTAGGCATCATGTCCTGTTGACCAACTCTACCTCTCAAATGTTTCCTTCTTTCATCCCCATAATTATTAGATCTGCCCTGGACTAATGCCTCTCACTACAGCGTAAGCTCCACAGAGGTAGGGTTTTGTCTGTTTTGTGTTGCTCAGCACCTATTACAGTGTCTGGCTCATTGCAAGTGCTCAATACAACTCATTGAATAGATGGATATAGTGACTGGTCCCCCTTTCCCCAGCCATCTCCAACACATCTGCCTTCTGCCCTATCCCCAGACTCATCTCTCTAAAGCATGGGTACAAGCACATCAGGTTCTTGCTTAAAAACCTCCTAGGAGTCCTCACTGTTTAAAGAATTAAATTCATATTCTTACACCTACATAAGAGGCTCTTCGTAATTTCTCCCCATACCTTTCTAGCATCATCTCCTGCAATTCCTCTTTTCCCTCCCTTCCTTGAGCTACTTTGCTTTGCCTGAGTAGACCATGCATCTTATATTTCCTGCTGTTCCCTTTCACTGTAATGCTGTTTCTTCTTCCTCTTTTTTTTTTTACTTAGAAAACTCCTATTTATCCTTTAAGAACCAACTTGAAAGCTACCTTCTCTCAGTGGCTTTCCCCTAGCCTCCCCAGCATTATTTATTGCTTTCTAATCTGTCAGAACTATATTCATTCTCCTATTATAGCACTTATCACATTGTATTATAGTCATTTAAAAGAGTCTCTTATATATAGTACTTACCTGCTGCTGTGTAACAAATAACTCTGAAACTCAACAGCTTAAAACAACAGACACTTATTATCTCATAGTTTCTGTGGGCCAGAAATCTATATGTGGTTTATCTGGATGCCTCTGATCTAAGGTCTCCCATGAGGTTGCAGTTGAGTTGTCAGCTGGGGGGCTGTGGTCTCATCTGAAGGCTCACTTGGGAGAGAATTCAATTCCAAACCCACACATGTAGGTTCTGGCAGGATTCAGTTCCTCCTGGGCTGCTGCAGTGAGGTCTTCCTTCATATGTTGCCACATGGACCTGTCTGTAGAGCATGTCACAATATAGCAGCTGGCTTCCCTTAGGGCAAGTAAGTGAGAAAGCATAAGAGAGAGTGTGGAAGATGAAAGCCACAGTCTTTTTGTAACCTAATATTATAAATGACATCCCATCACTTCTGCCATATTCTACTGGTTTGAGGTGAGTCATTTAGTGCAGCCCACACTCAAGGGAAGAGAATGACACAAGGGCATGAGCACCAGGAGGGGGATCATTGGTGGCCATACCAGAGACTGCCTAGCACACCTACCAAACTGAGTTCCTCAAGGCAAGCATCATGTCACATTTCTCTTTGAAACTTCAGCACCTTGTACAGTTCCTGGCAATGAACAGGTGCTCAGTGAATTTGGCCAAATTAAGTGGAATTATTTTTTTATAAGAATCTGATCACAATTGGATAGATTGCAAAGTCCACAAGAACCCTCAAAATTAGACTAAAATGATTTCAAAATGTAAAAGAAAGTGTCCAAGTGTCATGAGTATACTGTCAGTCCTCTACTTCTAGGTACTTCTAAGGCTTACGTAGGCTTCCAAGGTATTGCTTCCAAGGCTTACATAGAAAAGGATAGAAAAGCGGGAAAGTATCTTTTTTTCTTTTGATTTAGCACAAGTCTGTGGAATATTTTTTGGAAGAAAAAATGAGAACGCTACTTCAAAGGGCCTCAAGCAACTCAAGAACTTAGACCACTCATGAATTCATATTCTAATTCATGAATGATCAGCAGTTGGAGGAACATGGGTAATCAAATGTTGGCTAATCACTGCTGTTTTCCACCAGCTATCCATCAATTATAGACATTATAAAACTCTCCTGGATGTACTTAGGGCAGTAGGAAGTACAGGGATTACAGGTCTTCAGTCTAAGCAATGGTTTCTTTTTCAGGCCCATTTTCATGAAGAAAACACAAAGCCTTCAGCCAGGGTCCATGGTTGGATGCTCCTGAGATCCAGAAGGGCCTGGAATACATGGCTGATGTCAGGGCTTTGCATCTAAAATCGACGTCAGGCTCTGGACAATGATTCAGCTTGGCCTCCACACACTGTTGTGGGACAAGAACCACTCTGGGCAGCTGGTTACCTACAGTCTGCAATTCCAGAGAAGCATTTAAAAGGAAAGCCATCCTGAGTGCTCATACTGATGACCCTCTTCTCTTAGTCGCTCCCTGCCTGGCAGTATCTGCTGCTGTCACACAATCAGCTCAACCCAGCTCAACCCAATCTCACATTCCTCATGGATAGAACCTTGCCTAAGGCCTCTGTCTGCCTTCAGTTTATGACAGCTCATCTGTATAGACCCAACTTATTGCATGGGGGTGGGTGGTATTGTTGATGAAAAGTGCTTTAGATTTCTATATTTCCTTTGCTTTCTGTTGTGGCCATCTTTTGTTGTGTTGACGTTGGGCTAGGACTGTACTGGTTAATATGGGAAAATTGACATGAATCTAGAAGGACTCACTGGCTATTTACATTTCTTTCATAGTTTTTTTTTTTTTTTTTTTAACTTTGAGTTTTAGTTGGCAAACTTTAGAAGGCTTATGTATCCCACCAAGCAGATGGGCAATTGGGGATCAGTAGTACCTCTCAAAATTTATGGGTGGCACCGACAAAGCCACAGCTTCATTGATAGCAGATTCCAATGCTTTAACTTAATATATTGAAAAATAAATGTCCAGAGAAGTCAGGTGACTTGTACAAAGGACTCAGGTGCTGTAATGTATCTCAAAGCGTGGCGGTTGTAACACGAGGGCAGGGGTTTGGATTTTCTCACTGCTATATCCCCAGTACCTAGAAAAGTGCCTGCCACATTTATGTATTCAACAAATTCTGTCAAAGGAATGAATAAATTATTTTTGATCAGGGGCTTTGGGGTCATTGCTATGACCCTCAACAAATTTCTAGTGCTGTGCGTTGGCCTCAAGTTGAGTCGAGTAAGTTGTATAAATCCAGGTCAAGGCTTCCCTATCCCATTATTTCACTTTAAGAAGACCTATGATGCATGCCCATAGGTTTATAGACAGGTATAGATCCACTTCCTGGAGACTCTACCTTGGACCACACTTGATCTTGAAAACTTGGGAAATTTCTAGAACCATTTGAGAATGGCGCCATGAGCTCTTGGCTGTTTAGCCCATTAAAAGTGCCCATAATGCTCTCGCATGAATGTGCTTTGTGTGGTTATTTATAAGAATGACTGGTGCAACAGCCCCTGTGGCTTGCATCCCATGTGGTTCCTGAGTGCGCAGACCCGGACAGCTGGACGAGAGGATAAGCAGACTTCTAAGAGGAGTGGAACTGGCTGCATAGGAAGGTGCTTTGCCTTGGAAAGGGCAGCCACCGCTCACACTATTATTTATTTTTAATGCATTTTTGTTTGTTTGGTATTTGTCCTTTCCATCCTGTTTCTCTTCTTTGTCCTCTTTGAAGTACGATAAAAATGGTGAGAGAAAAAGGGAGCCATTCAGATGCCTCTGGAGTGCCATTGTGATCATAGATTTGCAGGTGTCTTCAGCATTAGAAGTAACATCTGGGGGCAGATAGAGATAAACCTGCAGACCTTTGCAGAAAGGTTACAAAGCAGGGCTTGAGAAATAATTCTGTGAAGTAGCAGCGCCCAGTTATCGTACTTGCCATAATGTATACATAAGGAGGTTGAACTCTTGATTGCTTGGAATTGGTCCACCCCTCTCTCCTTTACAGATTGAATGTAATGATTGAGGCTTCTTCCCTCCACCTGCCAAGCTGGGTCTCAAAGCAGAGGAGCATGAAGAGAGGGGGAGGGAATGGGGCAGAGGGAGAGAGGAGAGAAACAGAGAAGAGAGGAGAAAGAGAATGAAAATGAATGGATCTATTGAGTGAGATGGCTTCCTAGAGAGAACTAATAATAATATTTTTTCTCAAATTACTCTGTAGCATGATGATTCAGATATGACTATACTTTGCATAAATGCTTTAGCTAAAACTACATATGTACATTTGCAATTTATAAATACCAGGAATTTTAGATGTATATGAGAATATAGAGAACTATTAAAAATTTGAGCCAAATTATTTTCTAATGAATGGCCATGGAGACTTGTTTTTGGTGCTATTTTGGGTTGAAATTGATTCTGTGTACTTTATATAATACAATTTCTATAAATCAAGAATCAGAACAAGGAGCACAATTTGAAATTTGCATTTACTTGCCTGAGAACCATGGATATTTAAGTTCTTTTTCCTTGAGAAGTTAGTTTTTAAGAGATCAACATTGATAAATAAGGTCATAAAGTATAATTAGATGTTTATAATTTCACAGTGAATAAATAATAGACCATGCTGGTTCCAAAGTTATTTGTATTTATTTTATTTATGTTTTCCACACATACCTAGCAAGGTAATTTTTTTTTCCTGGAGCCTTAATTCAATCAGTGATGTGGCTTAGCCTAGTCTAAATTAAATACCGGCGATAATGAAATAAAAGCTCTTTTAATAAGGATCATAATATAAGAGACACATGTCATAGCAGTTTGTGTATTTCTTTTGCCCAGGGTTTGTTGAAAATGAACTGTGTTTCTCTCAATGTACTGAATATCTATAGAGGAGACTGACTAGTAAGTGACTTAGGTTAGCTTTTAAGTTACAATCATAATGTGAGCTTAATCCACAAGGTATATTTAGATATTTTCTCCCCTATACGTCTGGAAATATCCTTGTGTCAGGGCAGTTGTGTATTAGTATGCATGGAAATGGGCAGCTGTGAATATGAAACGAACACTGGTTTTGCCTGGATATTCATCTGTGTGCCTTCTCACTCAAATACCACAAAATCCCATTTGCTGTCCCTTGAACATTTTCAGCATCTGTGTACATGTTTCTATAAAGACATGAGATGTGTCCTTCCAGTGGCATCTCATGCAGTCACTGCTCTCAGAGGCCTGCCTGTCCTTTTCTACTGAGCTCAGTAGGCTGTAGTGTCAGAAACACTGGGTACTCCCAGCCTCATGGACTATCATCTGAGAAGTTTCCCATCCCCGTTGCTTTCCTTTTTCCTCCATCTGCTGAAATAGCACCTCAAAGCCAAATCCTGAACACCCAAAAGTCTGCTCCAGAAGTTAGATCTCCCATACACAGTGGCCATGGGTGACACACCCAGTGTCAACCTCTAGGGAGGATTGAGCTGAGTTCTGGAAGGGTTAGGGCTGAATCAGGAATGCCTCTTCAGACCACGTTCACTACTGAACCAGCAAACAAGCTGGCAGGAGATTTACTGAAGGCTCCTGATGGAATAACTTTGGAGGAACACCCGGCAAGGACTTGGTTTTTAACGATCCGGCTGGGCCGAGTCAAGCACACTGCACCATTTTCTAAATTCATTTTGGTAATTGGAATCTGATAAATGTTCTGTTGAATCATGGCACCCAGGGGGCCCTGAGAGGGGTTGTCTCTCCTCTTCTACACTGGGCTACTTAAATAGCAATACGGGTATTTTGTGCTTTAAAGAAAACTGGAGATAGGAAAAAATCTAGATTTCCAAGCAAGTATTAGGTTGGTGCAAAAATAATTGCAGTTTTTGCCATTAAAGTAATGGCAAGTACTGCAGTTACTTTTTCTATAGAATGAGGGTTCACTTTACCTAAGAAATTATGATAGGGATCCTCAAATATTGAGTGACCATAAGTATTATAAATTACCTTATAGTAATGTGGCTCTTTTTTTCTTGGACCTTTGAATTGGAGAGACTGTATCTGTTATTCTCTCACTTTCAAGGCATTTAGGAATTCATTCTGGGCAAAAGAAGGAGTTCTATCAGTGAACCTTAGAAACTTCTTTTTGTCCGACAGTGTGTATTATGTAAGTAGTTTTTGTGGCAGGTAAGAAGCCTCATTCTTGCAGTTTTATCCAGCAAATGATATTTGCAGTTTTTGGAGAAAGGCGCAGGAGCAAACCTGTTACAGTGGTCCAGGCAGGAGGATTTAGTTCTAGGCTCAGTTTTTGCACCTGCAGATGGCTTAACGTTCTGTGCCTCGCCCTCCCTGGCTGAGAAGTTACAATAAAATCATCCCTCCCCTACTTTCCTCTTGCACTTGAGTGTGGAGGGGGAGGACTTCTGCAGCCAGAGCTGAGGCCTGTCTCAGTTCTGCATTTTATTGGGGGCTTGAGGCTGTGTGAGCTTAGCGCCCTTCCTCTGGTTTAAAGATATTCAGGAGGCTGATGACTTTCTCAGGATGGGAACACAGAGAAAGCCATGAGATCATTTCAGAAACTTCCAACAGGTGTTTTCAAAACCCACTTGCTACCATCCATTGTCCAAAGCTATCCCAGAAAATGTCTTCATGGCTCAGCACAGGAGTCTTAGAGCTGGCTCTCCATAAATACGGGTGGAGTGGTGCTAAACGCATGCAGTACGCACCACCCCCAGACCCTCCTCACGGAGACAGCTCCAGATGCACAGTTGGCTGCTGAGTTCTGTCATATTCTGAAACATGCTGACTTTCCTTCCTCGGGAAGATGGCATGACTGACAGGTGTTATTTTTAGGAGGCTAGCTTTTGCCCTGATCTGTCAACATTCCCTCATTCGGTTCTTTACTGAGCAATAATAAACTGCAGAACCTGTGGCGGTGAACAGTTGACCACCTTCTCTGTCTTGAACCCTCTTCTTTTGGTTACTGTGACCCCATACTCGCCCGATTTGCTTCTTACCTCTTGGGCCATGCTTCTTGCTTTCCTTTGCTGGTTCTTTCTTTTGATCTCTAAATAGCTGAGCTCCTCCAAGCTTAGTCCTAAACCCTTTTCTTTATTCTCCTTTCCTCTCCCCTTTTCCTTTCTTTCCCTAGATACTTCCTCATTCCCCTTTCCCTAGATAATTTCATTAATTCTTATGGTTTCAATGATCACCTATTTAGCAAAATCTTCAGAATTTCAACTCATACATTCAACTATCCACTCAACATTTCCACCAGAAGTCTCATAGTCTCAATTTCAACATGCTCAACACAGAATTCTCTCTTCCTCCATGTGGTCCCTGAAATCCTTCTGCGGCCTTCCTCATCTAAGTCTCCCTGTCGCCTGTAATCTACCTAGTTTCTTGGGTCAGAGACTTGGGAATATTTCTCATCACTTTCCTGTGTTCCCAACATTCAAACAATAGTCAAGTCCTGTCAAGTATTTTTTTTAACATTTCTCAAATTTCCACCTTAGTTGAATCATACTTGTATCTCTCCTGGTAGCTGCATTAGCCTCCTAATTAGTTTCCTGGCAACAATTCTTACATTCCTGTACCCACCCACCCCCCCAACAATTCTTTCCTTAGAGACAACCCCTTTCTCCTTCCTTTCTCTCTTCCCTCCCTCTCCCCTTCACCTCCCTTCCCCCGTTTCCCTCCCTTCCCCTCCTTTCCCCTCCCCTTCCTCTCCTCACCCTTTCCCCTCTTTCCTTTTCCCCTCCCCTGTCCTCCCTCCCCTACCCCTTCCTTCCCTTTCCCCTTCTCCTTCCTTTCCCTTCCTTTTTTCCTTCCCTTTACCCTCCCCTTCCCTTCCCTCCCCTTCCCTTCCCTTCCCCTTCCCCTTCCTTTTTCCGTTCCCCTTCCCCTTCCCCTTTCTCTTCGCCTTCCCCTTTTCCTTCCCCTTCCCTTCCCTTCCCCTTCCCCTTTCTCTTCGCCTTCCCCTTATCTTCCCCTTCCCTTCCCTTCCCCTTCCCCTTTCTCTTTGCCTTCCCCTTTTCCTTCCCCTTCCCTTCCCCTTCCCCTTTCTCTTCCCCTTCCCCTTTTCCTCCCCCACCCCTCCCCTTCCCCCTTCCCTTCCCCTTCCCTTCCCCTTCCCTTCTCTCCCCTTCCTTTTCCCCTTCCCTTCCCTTCTCCTTGCCCTTCCCCTCCCTCCCTCCATCTTTCTCTCTCCATCCCTTCCTTCCCTTTCTCTTTTCTTTCTTTTTTCTTCTTTTCTCCTTCTCTTTTCTTTCTTTCTTTTCTTTTTCCTGCCTTCCACCTTCCTTTCTTTTTCATGATTTAAATGTTTGTTTTCCTTATTTAAAAATATATTTTCAACTATTTATTTTGACATAATTATAGCTTCATAGGAAGTTACACAATGTATCACAGAATGGTCCATGAGCCCTTCACTCAGTTTTCTCCAAGGGCAGCATCTTACATAATTATAGCACAATATCAAAACCAGGCCATTCACATTAGTACAATCATCGACTTTTTTCAGATGTGATTGGTTTTACATGCACACATACATGTGTGTACGTGTATGTATAGTTCTGCGCAGTCTTATCACATATGTAACCACCACCACAATCAAGATACAGAACCACCTCATCCCAATAGCCCCCACGCTAAAGAATGCTCCCTTAAAACAATGCACTCCACTCACTGCCTTGCTCAACTACCTTTAATGAGCTAAAGGCCCCAGATTCTTAAATAAGGGCTGCAAATGCCTGTAATCTGGCTCCAGCTACCTCTGCAGCCACCTCTTACCCCTTTCCTTTTGCTTACCAAGCCTCTGCTCCCTGGCCTTTCTCCTTGTAATTTGCTAAGCTGCTTTCCTGCTCAAAGCCTCCACCCATGTTGTTCCCCTTACTTGGAATCCTCTACTTCCCACCTAGATAACTTCTCATCTGCAACGTATCAGCTTAAAGGTTTCTCAGGCAAGGTTTTCTTGACATCTCAGGCTAGGTTAGGTTCTTCTATTGTTTGTTTTTATGGCCAATTATACTTTTCCTTCATGGCACTAATCATACAATCGTAATTGATAGATAGGTGTGTATGGCTGATTTGAGGCCTCTTAGGCTAGGCTGGAAGGGCTTGAGGTGTCTTGCTCATCTCATGGTGTCTTTTCTGTCTAGCACAATGGCTGGCCTGGAAGTACTTGGCAAGTTAATGAATAGTTATCCTGAGCTGGCTGGGTGTGGCTGGGGTGTGGCAAAGAAGCCGGCAAAGTCAACTTGCCTCTATGGGCATCTGTTCCATGACCTCATGTTCATGCTCCTGGTGGTGACCTGTCAGAGAACCTGGGCATCCCTGGAGTTCCAAGCAGATATTTCCTCCCCAGTTCCCATCCCAGTGTTCTCTCTGAGAGATTGGAATAGGGAGCAACCCTGGCTAGTGTTCTTCTTAGACAGATCTTTGAGATGCTTTCAAGAATGTCGGCTGGCTGTTCACCCAGGCTTTTAATGTACTACTTCTTAATCCTTGGGGTCACTGTCATGGTGTCACCTTGAGAGGGTTATTAGTTGAGAGCTGTGGGAATTTTAAGTTGGATGGTACCTTGAAAAGCGATTAGATCCGGCCTCTCCTTGCTTCTTCTGCATGTATTCACCGAGTGTCCCCCCAGATGCCAACAAGTCATTTCCACACCCCTTGAACTCTCAGAGATAACTCAGTGTGGTTTCTATTTGTGGAGTTAAAATTTGAAGGATCCTTACATTGGCTGAATTGACAGTATTTCATCCAAATGGCCATGATGTGAACATGGACTCTGAAGACTTGGAAGGAAGGAAATGGGGGCTCCTGCTAAGATGTGGCTTTGCCAAGGGCGGTGGTGCCATGGGGGATGCTGTCTGTGGAGGACACTAGGTTGGTGGTGCTAATCATGCTGTCTCTAGCATCCTTCTTTAAAGCACATAATCCTTCAAATGAAAGAGGCAACACAAGGCACCATATAATGGTTTGGCAGAGTTGGAAGCTCTGGAGAATGGTGAATGGCCAGCACTGGACAAAGCTGTCCATTTTTTTGTGATAGAGTCAGTAATGGGCTTTGCCCTGGGTGCTCTGGGCAGATTCTGATCTGGTTCACAGCCCTGGGAGCCCTGGGAATGTCATCCAAGTTTTCCTTCCATACCAAATAGAAGGCCAAGGGTCTCCACATTCTACAGTTCATGGCCGTCTTCTCCCTGAAAGCACCTCTCTGTTAGATGACCTAGGTCTGCAGACAGAGTCCAGCTCTGCAGGCCAAGTCTTCATCATGGCCCACTGGGGCTGTGCTTGCAGGTCACAACTTGATGCGCCTCCTCTCATCTTGTGATTGGGTTGGCTCCCAGGAAACTTGGGATGGAGAGAAGAGTTAGAGCCAGTGACCAGTCCTTTTGGGATAGACCTGGCCATTTGCTCTGATGCTCCATTTTTTTGCCATCCCTGACAGTCCACTTCCTTCTGTAGTCCCTGGTACTGTTCAGGATGTGGACTTTTGCTAGTCTCATGGGTATCAGCATGGATACTTTAGGTACCAGTGCAATGTCTCATCCTACCCTGGAGCACTGATCCTGGAAACCTCATGCAGTCCTTCTGATATCCTCCCTTGCACTGCAAGGCAGTGTGAATAACTGGTTGAGTCAGAAGGCCAAGCTCCAAATAGTTCTTACTTGTTGCTGCTGCCATAGCTGATGCTGGGGCTTGGAGGGCCCTGCTGGTGTTTCTCGCAGTGCTGCCCTGGGCTGCGTGCTCTGCAGTTTCCTCTCTCGTTTTCTCTGATCACTGTTTTCTATCCTTATCAACTGGTTACACCTACTGGGGAGCATGGTCTTAGTGCAAGTGGAATTGGATATGCTTATATTTCTCTTTTGCCCTTGATCTGAATAATGGGGCAGTGAAGAATGTAGGTAGAGCCGTGTCCGGGCCCTGATTCTTTTCCCTACACCATGCCACCCTGCCCTGACTACACATTGGGCATCAATGTGTTTCCAGTTAGTGGTGTTGAGGGGTGGCAGGTCAGACCCTTTGGCCCTAACTCTGCTGTTTCTGGCTTCCTCCAGGTCACCCAACCTGTCTGCAGTTCACCCTGAACATGACCGAGGCTGTCAAGACCTACAAGTGGCAATGCATAGAGTGCAAATCCTGCATCCTCTGTGGGACCTCAGAGAATGATGTGAGTGTGGGGCTTTCCCTGTGGGAGGGAGAAATCCAAAGAGCTGGGGTCCTTTGAGAGGTGAAGAGGAAGGAAGGACTCTTGTCATTAGGACCCTGGGGCCTGTTACCTTGGCACTTGGGAGCAACCTGGCCGTTAGCCCTTGAGGGTTCAGTGACTGACAGGGGTGACCACTGCTTACGGCAGGGATGTGTCTGACTGTTTCCACCATGTTACAGTATGTGATCTTATTTGGCCTAAATGTTAAATATAATACATGCAGAATTTTCAAAAACATTTTTTATTATAGGAAATTTCAAACATTCCATAGAGAGAATAATGGAATTGATGTGCGCCATCATCAGCTTCAACAAAGATCAATACACGTCCAACATTTTTTCATAAATGCTATGACCTCCCCCCTCCATAGTCTGGGTCATAATATCATTTTGCCTGTAACTATTTCATATGTATCTCAAAAAGATAAGGAAGCTTTGAAAGGCTGAGGCGGGTGGGTCACGAGGTCAGGAGTTGGAGACCATCTTAGTTAACACAGTAAAACCCCATCTCTACTAAAAACAGAAAAAAATTAGCTGGGTGTGATGCAAGGGCCTGTAGTCCCAGCTACTTGGGACGCTGAGGCAGGAGAATCACTTGAACCCAGAAGGCGGAGGTTGGAGTGAGCCAAGCCTGGGCCACTGCACTCAGGCCTGGGTGACAGAATGAGTCTCAAAGAAAAAGAAAAAAAAGACTAAGGACTTACTTTTACACCTAAATAACCAAAATATTAATGTAGCTAAAAAATCAGTAATTCCTTAGCATCATGAAATGTCTAGTTAGCAGTTCTATTTCCTCAGTTGTCTCATCAGTGTTTCCGTTGCAGCCTGTTTATTTAAATTGGGATTCAAATAAGGCCCATACTTTGCAATTAGTTGATATGTCTTGAAGTTTATCTAAATATTTGTAGGTTCATGTAAACATATACATATAGCTTTTTAAAATTGTTACATCTGAGTGAGTTGTTAGGAAAACGCCACACTCTGAAATCTGATTGTGAGTCCTTTATCATCAGCGACCGAGAGTCAGCTCATGCTCAAAATCTCTCAGCCCCGAGGAAGGGGTTTGATTTCCTTTTATATGTTGCTCAGAGTAAGGGGGCAAAGCGGAATTTGATAGAAGCAGAATAAGCAAGTTAGGGGAGGAGGCTCCCATGATTGTTGATTAACTAAGGAGGGTATACACAAATGGTTCCCATGATTGCTGGTTACTGGGGGGGCATTCCGTACTTTCCATACAATCGATCAAGGGGGTATTCAAAATAGCGAGTGGGCTTGTCAAGCAGGATATGGTTACAACGGTTATATGTTTCTATAGTTCTAAGCACAACATGACCCAGCACAGTGTGGCCCAGGTATGCACTCAAGGGAGAAATGGTGGGGTGGGGGGAGAAGCCAAGATGGAGTCAGTCAGGCTCACATCTAAGACGGAGTTAGTTTGGTTCATCTCAAAATAACACATAGATTTTTTCCTCCCTCTTATTCTCTTTCTTCCTCCCTTAAATTCTTCGTTAAAATTATATCATTTGTTCAAGTCCTCATGACTGTGTGCCTGTGCTAGTTGACATTTTTTTCTGTCTCTTAAATTTCCTGTAAATAGTTAGGGCGAGAGGCTTGATTGAGGTTGTCTCTCTGTCTCTCTTTCTGTGTCTGCCTTTATCTATCTCTCTGTCCTCTCACCAACTCTGTCTCCGTCTATCTGTCTCTCTCTTTTGGCAAGACTACTTCATAGACGGCGGTGTATACTTTCATCAGGGGGTTGTCTAATGCCTGATGTTTCTCTTTTTGTAAAGGTAGCATCTATTGATAATCTTTGACTAGACTGACTATTCTGTTAGCGGTTGCAAATAGTGATATTCTTATTGGATAATTTCTTTTTTGTTTATTGCTGGAGTAATTCCAGGAAGAGAAACTTGCCCAATCTTTTATTTGGTTACTTTCAGGTATAGATCGTATAGAAATGGCAGGAAAAATGCTTGATTCTTACCCTTTGTCAGTTTTCAAATAAGCAGTGTGGTTAAAATATCTATTTCTGATAAAAACATTTAAAAATAGTAATTGTGGGTTATCTTCTTAACATGATAAAGTATTTCTACCTTAGTACTAAAGCCAGTATCATATTTAATGAAGAAAACACTAGGCACAATTAGGAACCAGGTGAGGATTCTCACTATCTCTATGACTATGGTTCAACACTATTCTAGAGATATTAGCTAATGCAATGAGACAGGACAATTTAATTAGAGATGTAAGAATGGATAACAAAGCAGTAAAACTATTTTTATATTATGTGATAATATATCTGGAAAACCTTAGAGAATCAATGATAAGCTAACTCAAATATAGAAGGTAACAGATTATAAAACTAACACACAATAATTAATAGCCTTTCACATACAAACAATAACTAGTTAGAAAACGTAATTCCATTTATAATAGCAACAAAGAAGAAATACTTAGAGATATATTTAATGACAAATGTGCAAAACCTACATAAAGAAAACTTTCAAACACTTTTGAAAAGACACAAAGAACAAGTGGAAAGGCATCCTAAGATCTTGAACAGAATGACTTGACCTTATAAAGATGTCATTTCTTCCGGAGTTAACTTAAAAATTGGACTTATCTCAAGTCCAATAAAAATATCAATGAACTTTTTTATGGAGTTAGACAAATTGTTACTTAAGTCCATATGAAGAAACAACATGCAAAAAATAGCCAAGAAAATATTGATAAACAAACTGTGATGAAAACTAGCAGTACCAGATATTAAAACATACCATAAAGCCTCTATAGATAAAACAGTGTAATACTGATGCATAAGGAGACAAATAGACCAGTTGGGATAGAATAGAAAGCCCATAAATAGATCCAACTACATATGGAAATATAGTATAGGGTAAAGGTTGCATCTAAAATTAATGGGTCAGAGATAGACTTTTAAATGAATGGTGCTGGGACAATGGGGTAGCCATTTGAGAAAAGACAAAATTAGATTTATATCTTATACCATACATAAAAACAATCACCAAAGACACTGGGGATCTAAATGTACAAAGTAAAACCATGCTAGTACTAGAAGAAGCAGAAGTAAATCCCTCTCTAATCTAAATACAGGAAAAGGTTTTCAAACTGTACTCAAGATCCAGAAGTAATTCAATGAATGTTGGTACATTTGCCTACATAAAAAAGTTGCATAGTCAAAAACATGATAAAGTCAGAAGACAACTGACAAACTGGGAGGAAATGTTGGTACCATATACCACAGTTTAAGGGCTAATTCCATATATAAAATGTTAAACATTGAGGACAAAGGACCAGGCACCTGATAGGAAATGAGAAAAATACATGAAAGACAATCCACAAATGATATAAAAATGACCCTTAAAGATGCAAAAAAAAAAAGTTCAAATGCACTCACAAAGAAACTCAAAGCTGAGATATCATTTTTTTACCTATCAAATGGGCAAAAGTTGCAAAATATGACAATATATTCTGTTGATGCAAATGCAACAGATATAAATGCAAAAATGGTGCATTTATATACATTGTTGGTGGGAATACAAATTAGTACAACCATGTGGAGGGGACTCTGACAATACCTAACAGAGCTAATATACACTTAACTTGTGTATATTAAATAAATAAAACTTGTGTTATAATTTGTGTTAAGTGTATATTAGCTCTGTTAGATATTGTCATAAGCATTCTCACCTATAGGAATCTATCTTGAAGATATACCCTCTACAGGTGGAAATACATATGCATAAGGTTATTTGTGGTAGCATTGTTCATTATTACAGAATATTGGAAACAACCTAAATATCCCTACATAGAGAAGTGTTGTTGAATAAACAATGGCATAGCCATACAGTGGAGTACTATACAACTGTAAAAAAGAATAAGGTGGCCGAGGCAGGTGGATCACGAGGTCAAGAGATTGAGACCATCCTGGTCAACATGGTGAAACCCCATCTCTACTAAAAATACAAAAAATTAGCTGGGCATGGTGGCGCGTGCCTGTAATCCCAGCTACTCAGGAGGTTGAGGCAGGAGAATTGCCTGAACCCAGGAGGCGGAGGTTGCAGTGAGCTGAGATCGCACCATTGCACTCCAGCCTGGGTAACAAGAGTGAAACTTTGTCTCAAAAAAAAAAAAAAAGAATAAGGCAGATGTCTATGAATTGATTTGAAGTTATTTCCAGGATATGTTGTAAAGTAAAATAGAATAGCTATAGTTTGCTGACCTGATTGTAGGTAAAAAAGAGACATAAGAAAACCTACATGCATTTGCTCACTTGTGTCAAAGAAATGTAGGAAGAATAAACAAGATGCTAATGAGATTGGTTATCTACACAGGTCAGGGAGAATAGGGTAGAGAAAAATGGGAAAATGAAAATGGGGTAGTAGGGATAAGGGAGGAACAACACTTTTCTGAGAATACTTTCTTGTATACCTTTGACTCTTAGAGCCATCATAAGGTTTTCCATACCTCCCAAATAGATAAATACTTAAAATCAACTAGGATGCAGGGAAAACCTAATATGGAATAGAAACAGTAACAAATGAACCTACCTATAACATAATTAGATAATATAACCATACCGAAGGGTGAGAAAGAAAAGAATAACCTAAGTAACTTTGGAAAACAGTATTTTGACTGTGTGTTGTAAAGCTAAGGACAGAAATAACTGTACCACAAATACTGTACTCTATTTTCATAGATATATGAATTATTAATTCGGAAACTACATATGCTAGGTTTGAACTAATAACTGTGTATTGTGACTAATGAGAGTCCAGTTTCTCAAAGTCAGAAAAAGAATAACCAAATAAAGGAGGGAAGGCTAGATTGAAGGCATTGGATTGGAATAGTGGTAATCAGTATAAACTCATGATTTTACATACAGTATATTATGTATAGTTTATATATTATATCTATATCTAGCCATATGTGTACAGACCTATGAATAGGCAGAAAGAAGTAGAGATGTATACATGTGTACCTATACATACATTTATTTCCTAGCTCTGTTGGCTGGGAGGGCCTAGAAGCAATGACAACACAGAAGCAATGAGGACACATGGCATCAAAAAATTGGTTTCTAAACACCATTCTCTCATAAAAAGAACCATGAATGCTTAGAGAAATGGCTGATGCCAGGGCTGGGATGCAAAATATGCCAGATGAGCTTGGAGTACCATGTGGTGTCAGAAAGTAAGGAGGTGTTCAAAGAATGAAAGGGCATGTTTAGAGGACACAGGAAGCAACTTGAAGGAACCCCTAATGACCAAATCTAGGAAAACTTGACCTATTATTGTGTTATAATCTGAAGAAAAAATAAATTTCTATATTAATATAAAAAATTGAATAAATAAGTAAACAGAGGAGAAGGTAAGCTCTTAGAGCAGAATTCCAATGAATAAATGTAGAGGTAATCATTGGGAAAACTTCACAGTTGTGGTTGTAAGCAAGAAACATCAATTGATGCTAAAATTAGTGGGCAAAATATGATGAGAAATAGGATATTTGCATAATCTCAAATATTTTATTTCTCCTGTTGGGGAGATAATCTCAAAGTATCTCCCCAACAAGATTACATATTAGTATATTACAAAGGGAAAAATAGTAACTTTGCAGTGAAAAAAAAAAAGCAGACACTACCTTAACTATATGATCACAGTTAACATTACAAGTAATGAGCTATACTGGCATCAATATCCCCCAAAATGATGTGCTGAGAAGGGCACATCAGTTTAGTGGTATTCTTGCCCCAAAATGCATGCATATGTGGATCTTCTCATAAAAGATCCAACTGAAATTGAGTGACATGTACAAAATCACTGGCTTGAATTTTTCGAAAGGGTCAAGCTCATGAAAGACAAAGAAACTGAGGAACTGTCACAGATTGAAGGATACTAAGAAAACATGACAGTTAAATGCAGTGAGGGATCTTGGACTGGACCCTGGGTAAAGAGACATAGGTAAAAACCGGAGAAATTCAAATAAAGTCTGTACATTAGTTAATAGTGTTACACTAATGGTAATGTTCTGATTTTCATAATTCTTCTATAGTAATATAAGATGTTAATATTAGGTCACACTGAGTACAATTCTCTGTACAATTTCTGTACTTTTCTCTAAGTTTAAAATTATTTCAAATAAATAAACATATAGTGTGATGTTTCTCTAGCATCTTCTGAAGGTGACTAAGGTTTTAAAAACACGATGTTTATGAACTTAAGAATTTAAACATATTTTATTTGTTGTAATTC
This sequence comes from Callithrix jacchus, assembly GCF_049354715.1. Lineage (NCBI taxonomy): Eukaryota > Metazoa > Chordata > Mammalia > Primates > Cebidae > Callithrix > Callithrix jacchus. The sequence goes on along the minus strand of NC_133509.1, from coordinate 107,534,355 downwards.
ATTATAGGTAAAAATTGTCCCATCTTTGACCAGTGGTAACATATTCAGGTTGGATCCTGAATCCTTTTGACATAATCCTAATAGCATACTCATAATAGCTTCCGTACTTTGTAATATCTAAAGATATTTGTACATTTTATGCACCAGACCTAGAATCACCGATTTCTCCCAGAACTCCTAGTACCTGGTCTTTAGAGAACATAATATGTGTGCTAGAGGTGCTAATTTTGCTGTTAGCCATTGTTCTGGAGCACTTTCTATGAACAAAGGTAGAAAATATTTTTTGCTTGTTTTAAAGATAAACTACACCATGAATTTATACTGATGCATCCAGTTCATACTTAGAACCAACTACTGAATTTTGATTTAACTTCAGTGGCCTACATTTTTATTTTCTTTCAATCATGTTACAAAATCTTGCTTTTCAATGATGCCAACATAATTACTCATTTGATGCACACAAAGCAGTCTCAGAATATTGATTCCAATATTTAAACCAATAATATAATTGCTGAACATTGTACACACATGCATACATGTGCATATTTGATTTACTTATGACCTTAAGGTATGTCCTACTAAGGATGTATTGCCAAATTACTTGTTTTATAGCCAGTTGAAATAGTTTATCTCTGTGTGGTTATGCCACCAATTGGATATATAACCAAATTCATTTGCCTCCGTTTTCTTTTTTTTTTTTTTTTAGGGATATATTACTATTTAAATTGTTTTGTGACCGTGTAAAATATTTATTGGTTGGTCCTAAAATAAAATTATAAAGAAACATTATGTCAAAAGAAATCTAGCTTCTCAGTTTACCCCTTCCACACTAGTCCCTCGATCTGCATGTAGGTAACCATTAAAATAATATGGTTTGGGTTTCCATTTTGTTTAAATGTGTGTGTATATGAATCCGTAGAAAATGTTAACAAATATACATGTTTTCTCTATCTTGCTTGTTTTCACTGAATATCTTAGAGATTACTCTGGAGAAATACTAGACATATGCTTCATTCCTTCCTACAGCTGCATAACGTTTACTAGCCTATTCAACCAGTCTCTTACTAATGGACATTTGGGTTGGTGCTGGTCTTGGGCTTTACAGATAGTGTTAACATAGGTTATTTTTTGGTGTTGATTTGGCAGGGCCTTCGAGGAGTCAGGGTGAGGTTGCTGGGGCACTGGGTTCCTCTCACATGGTCAGGGATTTACCCTGGATATCCCAGAATGGGATTCCCATTCTACTGGAACTGTAGTAGTAGGTGAATCCTGGTTCCTGGACACTTGGTAGTAAGAAGTACTAAAATTGTGTTTGTCATGAAGTTAGCATGAGATGAGGGTTCTTGGTGATGGAGGAGAAGAGAATATGGTGCTAGACAATGATCAGCCCATGCAAAATGCACTTAAACTCTCAGATGCCTAGTTTTCCTTTGGGAAATTGTAATCCAGGATATTCTACCTTCTTTTATGTCCCATGTCAGTGCTATAGTAGGGTTATTACTGTTTTTAAGGCATTAATAACACTGTTTCTGACAAGTCCTGTCTGTTTTCTGTCCCCATCCTAACTTGTTTCTCCTTGTATTATCCTTAAATCAAATTGTCCTATAGCTTATGCTGGCTCTGCAATAATGACGTAACTTTTTTGGCATAAACCACAGTGTGCTTGTCTTCATCCTACCTTTCTGACTGTTCCTTCTCAGTATTTTTCTCTGCCTGTCCTGTAAAGTTGGTGTACCCCAAGTGCCCATTCTTGGCCTTCGTCTCAGGAAACTCTTTTGGGTCTCTGATCTTTCAGAGAATTCAATGAAAACTACGGATTTACTTTTTTTTGTAGAAAAACATATATTTCTACCTATGTACAAACGTGTATATTATTTCAAGGGGTTCGTGGACACTCCTCTCTGAAGACAAGTTCAAAGACATTTGCTCTCATACCCTGGGCTTCCTCTCTGAGGACCTTCATTTGCCATCTAATTACAATGACCCCCAAACCCATATCTCATGCCCAGACTTCTCTCCATTGGAGAACGGCCTCCAGGTCATCCCTATGTGTAGGATATGTCTATAACTGAGGTTGCCCTCTCCCTCCCATGAGTCTGCTTTTCCTCCCATGTCCCAATGGGTGGCTGCATCATCTAGCTTGCTGACCAAGCCACGACTCAGAGGGCATCCTTGGCTTCTTCCCTGTCACTCTCCCCATCTAATCAATGATATTTAAATGGGAGCAAGACCCATTTCTTTCTCCCATGCCACAGTCATAATTCAGGCCACCATCATCATGCACCTGGATAGCAATAGCAGCTTCCTAACTGTTGTCCCGGCCTCTTGAATGAACCTCTCCCCTGCTGGGTATCTACTCTTACATAGTAGCTAGTAAGATCTTGCTGAACTGCAATCTGATGATATCACTCCCCTGTGATAACTCTTCAAAAGCTCTCCTGTTGCCCCCCTGACAGGCTTTAGCATGACAAAAAAGCCCTCATTGCTTGCTCCCTGGGGATTCCAACTGCTATATCTCATTTTATCCAGGATTTCTGCACTGGTGGGAGCCAAGGTGAGATTTGATACAAAACTTTATTTTACAAAAGCCTCATAAGCCATCCAAACAGGTTCAGTAATCACCAAATACAACAGGGCTGAAGCCAGAGGGTGGGGCCAGACCACAGTTTCTGAGCAGCTCCTGTATGCAAGGAAGTCACTGCAGTGGAGGCAGTGATGAGGAAAACAAGGTTTTGCCCCGAGGACCTTATCGTCCATAAAGGGAATAAAGGGTGGAAAAAAGAGGCATGCTCCAAATGAACTATTGAAGAAAACAAACATGTAGATGTCTTTTTTTTTTGAGACAGAGTCTCACTCTGTTGCCCAGGCTGGAGTGCAGTGTTGTGATCTAGGTTCACTGAAACCTCTGTCTCCCAGGTTCAAGAGATTCTCCTGCCTCAGCCTCCTGAGTAGCTGGAATTACAGGTGTGCTTCACCACGCCAGGCCAATTGTAATATTAGTAGAGACGGGGTTTCACCATGTTGGCCAGGCTGGTCTCGAACTCCTGATCTCAAGTAATCGACCCACCTCCCTAAGTGCTGGGATTACAGGCGTGAGCCACAGTGAGAGGCCAAGAAAACAAATGTGTATAGATGTCTACCACGTGCCAGGCATGTAACATAAAGCAAAATGCAATTAAATGTCACAGAAAGGGAAAGTACCATGGGGCTGCAAGAGCAAAGAGAGAATTTCCAGTTGAGGTAGATTAGCAAGGTCTTCACGGAAGAGAAGTGCTTGAAGAAGACTTACTTGAAGAGCAGGCAGGGGATGGACATGCAGAGAAGAGGCCAGGGCCTGGAGACCCTCCAGGCAGATGTAGCCACAGGTGCAAAGATATGGCCTGTGTCCTTTGAAGTTAACCCACAACCCTGGGGGTTTCTGCTCTCACCTGGGCTCCAGCCTCCAGACAGTTGAAAGCTTCTGGAAGCCAAGGGATGGCACTACTTGCATGTTTCTACATTCTAATAAAACACTGAAGAGGTTCTGAGGTTTATCCCAGTACAGCCGTTGACCATTTCACAGATGGCCAGAGTGGAGTCCAGAAGAATTCAATTAAGATTTTCAAATATATAGTCGTGGAGGATAGAGACATTTTCTGCCCTTTGGAAGCAGAGCTATTGGCTTTGGAAATTCAGAAGAATAAGTGATCCCTTTAAATTTGGATGTGAGGTGGTAGTCAAGGAAGGCTTCTTGGAAGAGGTATGAGTTGAGCAGAAACCTAAAATGGGGGTAGGATTTATATAGGTTGGAAAGCAGAGGGGGAAACCCCAGGTGTAGGAAAAGCACAGGCGTGTTCAGGGGACAGTGAGGACTCCAAGTGGGGCCTGGAAAGGGGCATCCAGTAAGGCTGATGTGGAAATAAGGCTGATGTGGAAATAAGGCTGATCAGTAAGTGGGGGCCGGACATTGGCCTCAAATAATGGAATCGCTCCTCTGTGCTTGCTCTGTGTTCCACCAGGACCAGCTACTCTTCTGCGATGACTGTGACCGTGGCTATCACATGTACTGTTTAAATCCCCCAGTGGCTGAGCCCCCAGAAGGTAATGACGATGAGGCCAACAGTAATACCAGCAACAATAGTACTCGTAGCACTTACTGAGCCCTCACCATGGCACAGGCCTTGTACTAAAGGCTTTACATGTCCTTGTCTTGTCTCATTTAATCATCACAACCCTACAAGGTAGGTATGACAACTGCCATTTTACAGATGAGGAAACTGAGGCACAGTCCCAGCAGCTGAAATTTCAACTTGAGGGCCAAGGAGGTTTTTCCCGGACATTCAGTGGAGAGGATGGGGAGTGAGCTTCTGGGGGACCTGGTGCAGGCCCGGTGACACTAGTTGGAGCATGACCAGGGAGTGAGTGTCCTGATCAGAGCTGAGCCCATCTCCTCCAAGCACCTGCTTTCTGCTGAGCCACAGACGCTGCCATGTTTTCAGGCCTGAAACTAGGTTTCTGCATGACGAAAGTCCAAAGAAAACAGGGTTTACAAGAAGTTAGGACCACTGGGGTGGGGCCCCAGAGTCAGGAGAGGGGCTGCTACTAAAGCCATCTCATTTCTTGCAGGAAGCTGGAGCTGCCACTTATGCTGGGAACTGCTCAAAGAGAAAGCCTCAGCCTTTGGCTGCCAGGCCTAGGGCCCCAGGTCACAGAATGTGACTTGCTGCTGGAGAGGCTAAAGCAGAGCCCAGTTCAAATCAGAAGGCGCCCTCCTCCCACATGTCCAGACAGACTGACTGTAAGGAAAAGAAATAGTCTCAGAGGGGCACAGACACATGGAACCAAGAGGGTGCGGCGTCTCCCAGCCTCCCCCTATACATGCGGGACTGCGGCCAGCACCTCCTCATCTCCACCGGAAGGAAGCTGCACTCTGGAAGGACACCCCAGACCCAGACCCGTGGAACCCTCTCACTGTCACCCCAGCACTGAGGCCCTCTCCTTTCTTCCCAGTTGAAGGGAAGCCATTTCGTGACGATTCACCCATCACTTGTGTGTAGTGTGGTGTTTTTTATCTGTTGTGTTCCAAGAAGTCTTCGCACAGCCTCCGCCCCCTCCCCCCAGCTTAGGCTCTTCATCCTGAAACTCACCAGCGGAACAAAGGGCTGTGGAGAAGTTATCGTTTATGGCAAGCCTCGCTGGAAACTTCTAGACTCAGAGACTTGAAACCCCTCCTTGTTCCTTGGAGTTGTCTTGGAGACAGAGAGTTGCCTTCTAGAATGCATCAGTGGCATCCACAGCCAGCCCGGTCTCCATCCACTGTGTTAAGTTACTAGATGGGGGTGGAGAGGGAGGGAGAGGCCCAGAGACATGGAGGAAATGTGGCGGAAGTGGTGCCAAGGCCCCGCCATAGCCAGTCAGTATTTGCTATCCATCGGGAGAGACTCTGCAAGAGGCCTGGCTGGTTCCTTGACCTTCAGAGCTGGGCATCCTCTAGGTGAGACCAGCCAAAGTCTATGGACAGAGGAAGATGGTCCAGCCTCTGCCTCTCAGCCCACCTGAGTCTGGAGACCTGGTTTAGCTTCCCCTGGTAGGACTCAGGAACCAGGAAGGGGAGCGTAGGCTGCCCAATCATGTGTCCGAATGCTGGATACAGAGGGCTGCAGCTTTGAGAAACCTTCAGTATTGATCCGACGCTCTGAATTCCTTTTCCCAAGTAATTTCTTCCTTCCATGTGGTGTATATTTGCTATTGTCTACTGAGCCCTGACTGGGAATTTTAGGATGGGAGAGAGATGATTGTTATCTAAACAAATAATTGGGGTGAGGTGGTCATGATTCGCCACCAGGGTGGCCACGTGTTAGAACCCTCAGGGCGAGGGCTGCTGTTGTTTCTGAAGCTCCCCAATACATACAGGACTCTCACTTTCCAAAAATTGTGTCTAGAAAGGTGGGGAGGCTGCGCTTCCGAGAACTCTGTGCGTTGGAAGATAGCCCTGAGGGTTGGAGTGGATTGGGCTGACTTTGAATCGAAGCAGCAGCGCAATCACTGACATATTTCTGGAAAAATCATTTGCCCAAAGGGCAGGTCTCAGTGAGTGGGACCCTTGCGCATGCCTGGCTTCTCTGAAATCAGCTCCATCTCAGTGGTCCAGCTGCTTACAACAAAGGCCCGGGTTATTTTTAGCTCTTCGTCTCCTGAAGAAGCTCCCAGAGACTGTGGCTAGTTGGGCCACTTCTGCTCAGCGGCAGCATTTGTGCCGTCCCTCAGCGGGAGTGCTCCTCTCCAGGCTAATTGCTCTTGGCCAGTGGACCCAGGGCAGCCTGGCATGGAACCAAGCAGTGTGGGTCTCCCCCATGCCTCTGCAGAGTGACCTGTGGCAAGAGACAGGGGTCACTCTCCTGCAGGGCTCTGTGGTCTCAGAGTGAATCACATACATACATAATGGTCTCATTTAAAGGGCCCCTGTCTGGATGGAAGTTTAATCTTCCTCATAAGTAATTTCCTTCTGCCTGCTGGTCGGTGAGCTCGTCTGGATCCTGGAGGGACCAGGAGGGTGACATTACATCAGAGGGGCACATTTTCTCTCCTGACTACTCCAGCTCTCTCTCTTCCCACAAAACCCAAAGCAGGCTGTCTCCAAAGGCTAATGATGGGTTTTAAGAGTCATTTTAATTTAAATTTAGAAAAAAAAATGTCCCAAATATTCCCAAATGCCACAATAGCTTAAAAGTTTAAAAAGCAAGTCTGAAACCCCAAATTGTGGCTCCACGACTTGACAGGTCCTCTTTGGAGTATGTGCAAATTTGTTTTTCACAGAAGTGCAGGTGATGGGGCACCCCCATTCTCTCGCAGCCCCACGTCTGCTAAGGATGAGCCTAAGCCAGGTCTCAGGGCTCTGGGACTTGCCTGCAGTGGTGAGGGTCAGGGCTCTCGAGTGACATTAGGAGGGCCCTAGAGTTCCCTGCGTGCTTCATTACTTGCAGAATGGGCCCAACCCCTTCACCTTTGGAGGCCTCAGTTTCCCCATCTGGAAAGCAGGGATAGCAATGCCAACTGATGGGCTGGCACTGTCAGGGTCCTGCAGCAGACAAAAGCCTTCACGGCCACAGTGATTGCCTCTGTGTTGAAAAGAGGACGGCATTGGTAAACTTTAAATTGGTCTCTTTTTTTTTCGAACCCCAGATAATGAGCTAGAATCATAGGATGCATGTGAAGGATCAGGGTTTTTGTGTTGCCTCTGCCATTGTGTAGCTGCGTGACGTTGGGCAAGACACCAAACTTCCCTGAACCTCAGTTTGCCCACCTGGAAAATGGAGATTGTAACACTGGCCTTGCCTATGCCAGAGTGACATTGGGAGTCTTAAGCATCATGTTACATCAACAAGCACTGCAGAATCTTGCTCGTCTGGGAAGACCACCACAGGTTTTCCATGTCCACTTTCTTGTGTGCATTAGCCAATGTCAGATGTCTTCTTGGTATGCCCCTTGTGACCAAAGGGGGTTTCTATTGCCAGGGCTGGGCTGCCCATGGTCAGGGTCCTGGCAAAAGCTGAGACCAAGGACATCACAACTTGCATGGGCTATGGGGTGGAGGTGAGGGATGTACCATGGGGTTGGGGATTTAAAAATGAAGATGCTCAGGATATTCCCTTCTGTAAGATCAATGCAGTTTAGAAGGGAAAGGTGACTTCTAGAGAGGGCTATGACTCCTTTCAGTTCATGGGTAATGCTCACTTTCGGACCAGCACTGCCACTTTCTAGCTGACTGACGTTGGGCCAATGACTTTACCTCTCTGAGCCTCATCTCCCATGTCTGTAAGGTGGGGAAATGTGGCCTATCCAGCGTGGTTTTTGCAGGTATTCGAGGTGACGTTGGTAAAGATCCTGGTGTGGGTCTGGCATGATGATGGATTCCACTCCATGGTGGCTATTGTCATTTTCTGCAGAGGCCACCAAATGGAGATGATGTGGTTGTCATCCAGCTCAAATTCCGGGAACAGCCAGGAGACCTTTTCTGGGCTTCACCCCTCTGTGTTGTGGCTCCAGCAGACCAGAGAGGTGAGGCTGCAGGATCCAAGCCGGAAGTGGAAATCCTGTTTCCTGTCGGCATTTTTGAAACCCTGCATTTTGGACCTGTAGCAAATCCAGTGTGGGCAACATTATGTGGAAATAGAAACAGGGCTCCTGCTAGGAGAGTGACATTATGGCTTTCCTTCGGAATTGCTCACTGACTCATCGCCCCTGAAGCAGAAGCCATCAGGTCCCAAGGCTCCCTGGCTCCTGTCCCTGCCCCAGGGCGAGGTAGGAAGCCCAGGCAGGCTGAGCCCAGCCAACTGGAAGCAGGGAAGAGCCCATGGGTGGGTGGAAGGGAGGGGAGGCCAGATTCCTTCAGAGCTGGGGAAGATAATAGGTTTCGAAGCTGGGGGTGGGTTTGGGTTTCACAGTGGTGGTTTCATGATACCCTGGAGCGTTACACACTCATGGTGCATTTTTGTCTTCGTGCTTTGAATATAGCTCATTCCCTTTCAACCCTCTGCTTAAAAAGTTCCTATGTTTTAAGGAAGAAAAATGAGATGATTGTTATTACTTTTCCTTTGGGGGCAAGGCGAGGAGACCTGCACTGTGCCGCTGAAGAAAGATTGCTGGCAACCTCAGGCTTCAGGACTCAAAGAAGAGGGGCTTCTATCTCCTCTTTGGGTCTGTGTGTGAGGGAGTGGGGGGTTGCGCTGCCCTTGGCCCAGGGCGGGCCCTGAGGACCACATCCCTGCCCCCCAGGCTGGGTTTTAGCCTGTGTGGAAGTGCTGGGACAGGAACAGCCCCTTCTTCTCTCACTCACTGGCTACCCTCCCTGGCCCTTCTTAAGGGGGGTTCCAATGTCACAGCCCAAAGGAGAAGTTGGCTCTGGCCAGAGCCATGCTCACACTCCCATGGAAGATGCCATAAGTCCCAGGCCTGGCTCTTTGTAGCAGTAGTGACTTGGTGTCCCTTTTAGCAGGCTCCTACCATGGGGAGGGAGTGAGACAGAAGGGGCTGGGGAAGGGAGGGTGGGTATTTGGGAGGGGCGAGGATCTCTGGGGGAACAAGGCAGGGAGCTGGATGTCCCCAGGTAAAGATCCTGGAGCTTAGGAGTGGGAGGGCATCAGGTGGGTGTGATTGTAACCTTTTTTTTTTCCCCTCAGGCCTGTGATCCTGGGCAACAGATCATTTACTTGTTAAAAAAGGTCAAATCTCTGCCCAATTCTGGACACAGATTCAGCTCCCTCTCTCTTGAGGCCCCCGGTTGGTTGTGTGGGGTTTTAGGGATGTTTCTGAGAGCAAAGCAGGCCCCTCATCCAGCTGGGGGGAGAGAGAGATGGCAGTGAGGGAGGGCTAGATCGTGCCTGCAGCCTTGGGGAGTGAAGCCGTTCCAGGCACTGCTACCAGAGGGCTCAGGCCCCTCAAGGCCAGGACACCAGTAGCCGAGAAGAGGAGTGGAAGCCTGGCCAGTCCTGCCCCTCCGCTCCCTGCAAAGTGGACGGAGCTCCTCCACTCCCTGCTGTGTGTTACCCTGCCTGAAATCTTACTCCCATCTCCAAAGCATGCTTTTGGATACCAGGTGAAGGGGAAGGATAGCAGTGGTGATGAACAGATATTTTACTTTGTCTCAGGCCTATGATTCTCCCTACCTGATCCCCAGCTTGCCGTAGAGTCTAACTGATCCGTGTTGAGAAGGTGGGCTCCACAGCTGTCTGCGGGTTGGGGCCCCCTCCCCCATTTCTGAGCGTTCCCAGGGTTTGGGAGTCTGTTTATGATTCTCTGCCAGAGGCCACGGCCACCAGCCCTGACTGTGGAAAGAGCGGGACAGATGGCCTTTGGGTAGCTGGCGGAGGGGCTTGGAGAGCTGGGAACCCCTTTCTCGGGAGGCTGGAGACCCTCTGCTCTGAGTGGACAGCTGAGAGGGAGGCAGGGGGAAGGAGGGGAGAGGAAGCTGTGGGTGCTGCCTGCTGGCCACCCGGGCTGTGGGAGGACGGACAGCCTCCCAGGCAGACTGAGTGGGAGCTGGCTTGGAGCCTCTGAGCAGCTGTCCCCCAGGGAGGCCTGGCTGTGCAGCAGGCGCCCCCTCCATGTGCGCAGCCCAGGCACTTGAAGAGAGGCCCAAAGGAAGTGCCGCCAGGAAATTTGAGGAGGAGGAGGGGTCTGGGCTTGCCAGTTCCCTACCAGGGGGTTTTCCAGAAGGAACAGGGAACTCCCTGCATGAGGGCAAAGTTTTGGAAGTGAGTGGGTTCCCGGAAAGGCTCTCTATCTCTGGGTTCTGAGTGTGCCCTGGCTGTGAGGAGGTCCTGAGGTGACTCCCTAGGACCCTTGGTTCCAGCTTCCATTCCCGCTCCTTCTCTTTCTCTGCTCCAGTGCTGGCCTCAGATCGCAGGGCAGGTGGCCTTGAGAGAGTGCCCTTCCACAGTGTCCCCCTCTTGGCCCCACCAAGAGAAGGAAGTATTTTGCTGATGGTGACATTTCCCAGGGCAGGCCAGAGGAAGGCAGGAACCAGGACTGGCAGGCAGCCAGAACCCTCTCGGACACAGATATAATTACTCATCATGACCTCTAGCCCAGGCAGTGAGCAAAATGGCCCTGCCGGCTGGCACCAACCCTGTCTAGCAAATAAACGCGGCTGTGGGGGGACGGGAAGGGCAGGTCAGTGGGCCCAGTAGGAAATGGGAGAGGCCCACAAGCCCCTGGGCCTCTACATTCCCTCAGCAACACAACCCTACAGACCCCCAGGTTAGATTGTCACTCACTGCCTCCCGCTTGCTCATTTGCTTGCCTCTCTGCATCTGTTACTCGTTTCAGTGTTATGAATATTGATGATGAGAACAGGGATGCCCATGTGCATGTGCGCGCACGCACACACACCCTGCTTAATGAACTCAAGGGAAACTTTGATGTTGCTCCAGGACTTGAGGGAGAGCCAGGGGCTGCCAGGCAAGGTGCATCTTTCCCGAAGTCTTCTCCAGTCCCGCTCCCCCAGCTCTCAGCTCTGGCACAGCCGCAGGGGTTGCGAAGGGAGTCTTGTGCTGTGCTTGGAAAGGCCCTGGCTCCATGACCTCTCCCCTTCTCTTCCCTTCGTTCACCTATGTGTCTTTTTGGGAGAGATATTTGACAATAGTTGGAGACTTGAAAAGTCTCAATTCTGCTATCAAAGGGATGCAAAGCTTTCATGGCTAGAATTGGGGTTGTGGGTTTTATGGACTTGGTTTGCCCTTCCACGTCTACTCCCCACTGAGACCTTGATTCTCACCCTGCCCTCTCCCTTCCCTGCACTGCTTCCTCCCTTCCCTTTACCATGCTAGATGCTAAGGGGTGGAGGTGGGAAGTGGGAAGCAACAGTGGCATAAAGGAAAAAGAAAATATACCCCGTGCACATTTTCAACATGTAGTTGAAGAGGCCTAAATTAGGTACTAGAAAAAAAAGGAAAGAAACATTGCCTGATATGTGAGTGAGAGAATGAAAATATAGAACGATTATCTCAGAACAGAGGAGGTGGGGAGCAGGTGGCTGGAGAGAGGCGGGGTAGGTAGGCAGGGTGTCCCTGGCTCACCAATGCAACTGGTCCACATGGCATTTGGGAAAGCAGACGGGTCATGCTTAGGGGGCATTTGTGTTCCTCAGGCTGGGAAGGGGAACAGAGTCCACTGGAATTGTCCCCCACTCATCTGCCATGTTTGTCCACTCTTGGGGGTTCTCCTCTGAAGGAAAATGAATCCATCTTTTGCCTGCCATGAGTCATTGCAGGGCAGGCTGTTACTGGCTAATTTAAAACCCCTGGCAGGGCATCGACTATGTGCAGGGCAATGCTCTAGGTCCTGTAGGGGCTGGAAAATAAACCACATCCTGGCCTAGCCTTCAAGTTGCTTTTCAGCCATAAAATTAAACTCTGCCAAGGAATCATGACTGCAGGTCAAGTCTCGCGCCACCACGGAAGGTGTATGTATATGTAGGTTTCTCTGTTGAGCATGTGTGTTCATCAGTAGAAGAGAAGCAGGTAGGAGCATCCAGTGATTTCTACCCTGTGGAGCTTGGGGGGTGGGAGGAAGAAAACAGATGACTTCAGCCTAGTTGCTTTCATTTGCTTTTTAAAGCACTAGATGCCCTTGGATAATGGCGTCCTCGGCACTAAAACTGGTGAACCGAAGAAGGTGCTTGGGCTGGAGTGTTGGGCAGCCAGTGCCCCAGTGCTGCTTGTGGGGTCCTGGGCTGGAAGGCAGACAGGTGCAACTGGCAGGGCCTGATCAGAGGCAGAAAACGACCCCCACAGTGGTCTTCTCTGTGCTACAGAAAGCGGGGGTGGGGTGGGGGAGCTTCATGCACAGATTGGGCACACTCCACCAGACCCCAGCAAGGTCGGCTGCACCATGCTTCCGTCTAGCACTGCAGGTGTGCGCAGGGATGAACCCAGCATCAGAGAAGTTTTCAGCAAACCTTCCATGTTCACCTTTGGCCAGGTGCTTGTCAGATCCTAGCTTTATGCTGCCTTAGACTCTCTGTTGTTTGTGTTGACAGCATTGGGAAGAAACCATTTGTTTCGGCTTTCCTTTTCTCCGCACGTGTCACCGCCAGATTTTAGCTTTGAGTTATTCCCTGAAGAAGCCACACCAAGCTTGCTTTCAAGCATAATGCCTGGGCTTGGGGGAAGGCATGTATCTGTCCATGTGTGGATGTCGGCTCAGAGCTGTAGCTCCTCTGTGGGGGTGGCCTGAGGGAAGGCTCCTCTGGGGCCCTGGGCGGCACATGGCTCCCAGGGTGGGGGTGGGAATTCTGGTGATATCTGTGGAGGTAGTCAGGGACATAGGCTTTGCTGTGAGTCTGGTTTTAAAGTGCTTGAGAGCTTGAAAAGCATGTACGTTGGGGTCTGATCACTCACCTACTTGAAAGTCGGTGAGCAAGGCTCCTCTGAATGGCCCTGCTGGTGGAAAGGGTGAGGCAAAGGCCTCTGACTTGGACTCTATACAGACTACACTGGCAGCACTGCCCCCAGGCAGCCAGCAGTTGACCCTAAGCCCTCAGGTCCCCAGCTCCTCGAGGGACGAACCTGGGAGCCCGAGAGCCTGTGGCTGAGCTCTGAGAAGGCCCCATCTCCCACCTGCCCTAGAGTGTGCTCTCAGGCTGAGCACATGGTCTGATCTGGCACCTTCCAGGCCTGATGCTGTGCTGTCTGTGTCACACGGTCAATTCACAAAAGCCAGAACTAGTCCTCAACCAGGTCGGCTCCCCCTTGTCAATTGGGTTCAGGCTAAGGGCAATTTTAAAGCCTGGTTTCTCTCTTAGCCAAGAAATGGAGCATCTCTGCTAAGAAGTCAAAAGAAATTGGTTTTCTTCTTCTCGTTGCTGAAGCCCCCTGTGTCTCTCTCAGGGACAAGCTGGTCCAATGGCTTTGGGGAGGGCACCTTCATTTATAAACGCTGGGATTCCTCTGATGGGTTTTGGCGGCGGCTCCTACAGTAGGAAGGACAACGAGGTCCCTGAGAAGGAGCTGCCTACACTGCTGCTCCATGAGGAAGCTCAGGCCTGCACAGGCTCACCAGGCCTTGGTTGCCCTCTGGTTGAGTCAGAAAGCATGAGGACTTGCAGAAGGGGTGTGTGTGGTCCTCATTGCCCTGTCTCAGCTGGTGAATAGAGATCCTGGGCATCTCACAGCCTTAGGAAGGTACTGCCTCTCCATCGCTTTAGACTGCATTTGGAAAAGGAACCCTGGAAATGCACTGAGATCTCCAGTGCATTTCTAGCCAGAAGATCTCAGGCTCTTTTCTCACAGGTTAAAGACTCTGAGCCCCTGACATTGACTCTTAGCTTCAGAAAGTGGCCCTCCATGTGTCATGTGGCAACTAGGGTTCCATGGGAGAGTTTGCCCTAGATCTGGGTCGCAGTGTCTAAGACACAGTTCCCAGGCAACCCCAGCCCAGCCTCCCTAGGATAAACAGAGGTGGGGCTGGCACATTTTGAAAGCCACTGAGCTCACTGTCTCTCCACTTGGAAAGTCCAACTCTAAATCACTGCTGTCAAAGTCCTGTACATCCCTCAAGGTTCTGCTCCAACGCACCTACTCATGAAGCCCTTCTACAGATGATCTCCCTTCCTGTTGCTGCCTCCACTGGTATCTCTAGAGCTGCAGATATGATGCAAACCGGGGGTCATTTCTTCCAGGTGTGGGCACCAGAGAGGGAAACCAATTCAACATTTTATCCCCATCACTCCAAAATGCTTTCTTGTCTCTTTTACCCCACACGCACAACTCCTGAGACTCTCATTCATCAAAGAATGACCAAGAGAGTTGTTCTCCAGTGGCAGAAATGCCTGTGAGAGTTTCCCTTTCTGCTCCTTGAACGCCCTCCTCCCGATCTGTGGGACCTAGTGCCTCATTGCTGATGAGTTTTTGCCTTGGGCTGCTTGGGTACTTGAGACCAGGACTGAGGTTGACACAGCTTTCATGAGGTTACAGAAAAGGGCTACAGATTTGGGAAGTTGTGTGTAACGGTCGTAAGACATTATTTCCATTTGGCTCACACCGGCTTCTCTAAAAAGCAACTACAGCCACAGATAAACAAAAAGCCCTGCCTCCCACCCCACCAGCTGTCCTCCTCCTTCCGCTGTGATGTGGTTTCGTTCTCTCTCTGTAGGTGTATGTGCCACCCCGCTCCTCTGTCCTCTGGGGATCCGCCTTTCCCACGTGTGTCAGGTTCCCACTCTTTTGTGGCTCCTAACATGAAGTGCTGTGATGTTTCTGGCCTGTCTAATGGAAGTATCAAGATTGCTCCGTGTTTCAGTGCTGGAGATGAGGCTGTGCCATGTCTCCCACTGTCCTAAGGGGATACGCTGCTTCTGTGACTTCCCAGAGAGCTGGCAAGTTATGACAGTCTCCAGGAGGATCTACACATTGGAAGCAGCCCACACCTGATGTGGACTCGCTGACCCGGGACTTGCTCTTCATGCAGAAGACTGGTGGCCCATGTGCCAGGACCACCCCACCTCTCTCGCTGCCTTTTCTCCTGTCCTGACAGGGTTCTGGGAGGGGGACCTGTAGCTGATGAGAGAATGACATGGGGATCGAGCAGCCTTCGTCTTTGGGACCCTTCGATATCCCAGCCCCTCTGTGGAACCCTCGCATGTTCACAAAGACTGTCACAAGCCCCCGTCCCTTCCTTGCTGTGGTTAGTATCTTGTTCTGTGATTGGTTAGCAATGTTGACTACCCATGTAGTGACTCTTTTGTCTGCAATTTAGAGAATGTGTAAACAAATAAAAGGCTTTAAAAATCTTGGAAACTTTTATTTTCTGTGGTTGAGCTCTCTAAGAAAGTTAACTGTCTAAGAAGGCTCTCTGTTTCAGTGTTGGAGATGAGGCTATGCCACATCTCCCACCGACCTAAGGGGACATGCTGGTTCTGTGACTTCCAAGAGAGCTGGCAGGTTGTGACAGTCTCCAGGAAGATCTACAGATTGGAAGCAGCCCACGCCTGATGTGGACTGCTTGCCATTTAGAAGACCAACATTTAAGGCACCAATTGCAAATGTAGAGATCCTGTGGGGGTCGAGCCCTTTTGTGTTGGGGTGTGCAGTGAGACTGCATTGTGTGTGTGTGTGTGTGTGTGTGTGAGAGAGAGAGAGAGAGAGAGAGAGAGACACACACACACACATGCATGAGCATCAGGCTCCAGAGAAACACTAGTGCTTTCACGGTTGCAAGTTAACTCCAGGAACAACAAATTCCAGGTCTCAGTTTCTCCCTGGTGATGGACTTCTGACCACGTCATACGTAGCACCAGGGAAGCCACAGTCATGTCGGCAGTTTTTATGGGCACTGTGGGCAGCATAGCTTCAGGCCTTAACTGAGAGCCTCATCTGCAGGAGTAGAGCAGCTCATTATCTGGAGACCCTCAGAGAAGACCCTAGGGCATCCTGAAAGGAGCCTCCTAGATTTTCTGGGGGAAGGGAAGTTGATGACTCAGAGATGATTCACAGAAAGGTTGGGGAATGTGGTAGGGGAGAGAGAGACCTCCAGTGCAGGAACCATCTAGAAGCCAGCTGAGTCATTGCTCCTTCCCTCTCGGCTGCCTTCCATAAAGGCAGTGAGTTGGCTGCCCTGGGCAAGGAGCAAGAGGCATCACAGAGGATACATCTGCCCCTAGAGTCTCCAGAGTCTGCTTAGCCTTAAAGGAACAGCCTCTGGGCACAGGACTCCTGGTCCATGCGGGAATTGGTTTCCAGGGGCTGAAAGTTAAGAGTCAGTCT
This sequence comes from Callithrix jacchus, assembly GCF_049354715.1. Classification (NCBI taxonomy): domain Eukaryota; kingdom Metazoa; phylum Chordata; class Mammalia; order Primates; family Cebidae; genus Callithrix; species Callithrix jacchus. The sequence goes on along the minus strand of NC_133509.1, from coordinate 107,518,114 downwards.
TCCAAAAATAAATTTTAGATAGATAAATAAAGGCCTCTACTCTATGTTATGTACTGGAGCTGCAGCAGAGAAGACAAAGCTCCCTTCTCATGAGGCTCACAGTCTTGCCAAGGAGGCAGGCACCAGACAGGTATCACCAACATGTGATGAACGGGGTCAAGGGGGTAACTGAGGGAACTAGAACATGAGCTCCCAGTCTCAATCAGTCAACGTGGTTTTAGTTGAAATCTGCTGTGCATTTTGGTAAGACACAGGTGGGCATGGCAGTGGGGAGACACCATGTCACTTCTCATTCCTCCCCTAAGTGAGTGTTCACTGTTCTTTAGTAAGTCATCCATGTGCCTTCAGCCTTTGCTTTTCTAAGCATAATATGGGGCTGTTATTTCAGCAGAGGAGCCGTTGATGGTTGCTGCAGACATGGGCCATTGAGCAGGTTGTTGAGCCATCTCTGCAGTGGGAGTGATGTCTGCGTTCAGGGACCAGAGGAGAAAGGCCAGGCCTTTACTCAAAGCAGTTTCGAGTGACAGCTGGACCTGCAATGCTGCTAATTTCAGCCATCGGGGGGACTTAGGCTCATAGCAAAGTCCAGGCAGCAGAAGATGACACAGACACCCACATTCAGGCCTTTCATCTGCACAGAGAACTGTGCACGTTTCTGTTTTAACCTCAGGGAACTGGGCATTGCATCCTCGTCTGCTACGGTATGAATGTTATGTCTCCCAAAATCCATATGTTGAAATCTCCACCCCCAGGTGATGGTATTAGACGCAGGGACTTTGGGAGGTGATTATGTCATGGGGGGCAGAGCACTTATAAAGTGCCCTTATAAAGGAAGCCCAAGATAGACCCCTTGCCCCTTCACCATGTGAAGGTAGTGTGAGAAGGTGGCTGTCCATAAGGAAGCAGGCCCTGGTTGGACGCTGAATCTGCTGGCACTTTGATCTTGGACTTTCCAGTCTCCAGAATTGTGAGAAATAAATTTGGCTTATTATTTATAAGCCACTCAATCTATGGCCCTTTGTTATAGGAGCCCAAACAGATGAAGACTGTCTTATCCCACCAATGGCCGAGAGAGGGCTTTTGAGAAGCCAATAGATGTGCCATGTTCTGCTGGGCCTGAGAAAGTTAACTATCAACACAGACCAGAAACTGCCATTGCCCTGAGTTGGAGGGATAGAGGAGGGAGGGGGTGTTAGTCCATTTTGTGTCACTAAAGGAGATACCTGAGCCTGCGTAATTTGTAAAGAAAAGAGGTTTATTTGGCTCAGGGTTCTGCAAGCTATTCAAGAAGCTTGGCACCAACATCTGCTTCTTATACGGACCTCAGGAAGCTTCCACTTGAGGAGGAGCAGGTGTGTCACGTGGCGAGGAAGGAGTGAGACAGAGAGAGGGAGGTCCTAGGCTCTTTTCAACAATCGGTTCCGGTGTGAACCAATAGAATGAGAACTCAGTCATTCCCTACTGTTGGGAGGGTACCAAGCTATTTATGAAGGATCTGCCGTCGTGGCCCAAACACCTTCCATTAGGCCCCACCTCCAACACTGGGAATCACATTTCAACATGGAATTTGGAGGGAACACACATCCAAACTATCAGCCGGGAAAACTGGAGGGATCCAAGTTATATAAGTTCAAGCAAACACAGAGCAGAACGACCCTCCTCTGTTTTTTCCCTTGGGGAGAAGAAAAGTCTTGGAATGCTGGTGGAGTGAGGTGGAGAGGCACAGGAAGAAGGGACCAGTGGGATAAGATGTTGATGAGTGGCTCAGCACCCAGCAGTAGAGGGAATCTGAGGGATGGGGTTGCCATAGAGATAAAACATGGTTTTCCTCCCTGGGTTGGCAGAAAGGCTCCTGAGACAGGAATCAGAAGTTCTAGGTCTTGTCTTATTGGCTGGGTGACATTTGACTTTACAGATACAGGCATGAGTTTCTATAAACTCAGCTCTAGACTTGGTGGGTTTGGGGAAGGGGTCATGCAGACCGGGGTGTGCATGTACCAGAGGACCGTGCCTGTCTGTCAGTCCCCATAGCTGGCCTGAGTCAGGGGCCCTTGGGGACATCTGGCCAAGTGTGTTTCCATGCAGTGCCTTGGAATGGCATGATTTAATAGCAGACACGATGAGGCCAGAGGTTTACATTGTTCTAGAACAGTGGTTTTCCAAGCAGATTCTGCAGAGGCCTAGGCTTCTGGGAGGGATTTGGGGATGCCCAGAGATCTTGGGGGACAGGGGTGGAAGGAAAGTCCTTGAGCCCCGAGCCCCAACTTCCAACTCAAACCAGTGACCAGCACAGCTCCCATTCGATCTGTGTCTCCTATTGGTGGTTCTGCTGCTTCAAAAAACACACAACAGTCTGAAACCATCTTTGGGGCTAGATGGTGGGAAGGGCACAGGGGTGTCCCCTGAGGCTGTGGGAGGCAGAGTGATGATGGGAGGCCACCTCCATTCCATGAGCCTCTGCCATGCACAAATGGATGCAGCTCATTCCCGGCTTTGGGTCTAATCTCCACTTGGGGCTTCTCCCTTGGGTTACTCTTAGGAAGAGCAGAGGGACATTGGTGTCATGACCAGGAAGTCCTACTCTGTCTACTCCTGGGCATTCCTGCAGTCTGCAGCACGCACTACCCTACCTGCCCCCACCCTGGCTGGCCTTGGTGTTCTGCTGTCAGGTCTTGTCATAAGCCTCAGCCCCTGTTTTGAACCATCAGCGCTTTTAGCAGGGCCAGAACAACAGTGTGTCCCCAAGGCGGGTGGGTTAGGAATGTTCGGGCTAAACTTCAGGTAATTAGCATTGTTAATGCTCGTTCTGTGATAGTACAGCTGTGAGCCTCATTAAAGTGTTCTCCGGGGGAAGCAAGCTGAGATCCAGGTGTCAGTTCTCTCTGCGCGCAAGCGCCTGCCTGCCATCTCCAAGGCCCTGTGCCGAAGCCTGGCTCATTCCTATCCCCTCCTCCTGCTCCTGCTCCCTGTCTGCTGGCATCTGGGCTGGGCCTGCTTCCCTTCACTGGGATTTGCTTGTTCCCACCCCACTTCTCCAGCACAAAAAGCTCTGTCCCCTCTTTACCCAGAGAGAAACATGCCCACAACAGGGAGTGGAATGGCTGCCGCTGGTCCTCAGTCACTCCAACTCAGCTTTGAAAGAAAGGTTATTCTGCTGCAGGCAGGGAGCCCACACCTGCCCTCTACAGTGCCACGGCATTTTATCCAGGGCCATACCCTCCCTTGCCTCCCAGAAGACCCAAGACCCGGTACCCCCACCTCCTGGCTGTATTTCCTGGGCCCAACTGGCATCTGCTGCAGCAGCCCCGCCTCAGAAAGAAACCGGAGTCCCTCTGGCTTTAATTTCTGGGATTCCTGATTCCTGGGAGGGGAGGCAGGGGACATTTGCCAAACAGAGAAATATGAAACGCTCTTCAACCCCCTTGAAACCTTGAGGAAAATAATGCCATTCCCACCAGGGACTAAACACAGGCTCAACCCAAAACAGAGAGGGAAAACACAATTCCAGAGAGCTTCCCTGGGGCCTGCGAGGAGCTCAGGAGGGGCCCAGACCCTGCGCTGTCTCCTTTTCTGCCTTCCTTAACCCCCTGGGTCCTCTGTGTCCACAAAGGTGCATGTTCAGAGTGGTCATCCAAGCCATTTTGTTGGACACAACTCACTGTCTCATGTGGCTACAGACTTGGAGGATAAAACTTGACAGCAACTCGAGAACTTCCCAGTGGAAGCAACTTGTCAACTGGGGTACAGCATGTAGATTGTTGCCTTTAACTCAGGATGGAACCACAGGTATGTGGTCCCATAGGCACATAGGAAGGGAGATCATCTATAGAAGGGCATTGGAGCAGAACCTTGAAGGATGCATAGGACTTTGACAGCAGTGGTCTGGGATTGGGGATGGGCTTTCTGAATCGAGAGGGTAATTTGAGTAACTGCCCCACCTCCGTTTATTCTAGGGATGCTGGGCTGGGGTTGCCTGGGACCTGTGTCTTAGACACTGCCACCCAGGCTGCACCCCAGATCTAGGGCAAACTCTCCCATGGAGCCCTAGTTGCCACAAGACACATAGAGGGCCACTTCTGAAGCTGAGAACCGACGTCAGGTGCTCAGAGTCTTTAACCTGTGAGAAAAGAGCCTGAAATCGTCTAGCAGCTAGTATTCCACTTTGTTTGATGTGTGAGCTTGCATCCCATCACACTATAACTTTTACTCTCTCTCCCATCCTCTGTGTAGCCTGCAGAAAGATAGCTCCTTAAACCTCTGTCTGATTCCTTTTTGTGTGTTTTCTTACAGTCTTCATTTCCCACCAGGAACTCCCTCATTTCCCACAAGGAACCACTCTAACCTTCTCTTTTTGCTTTTGTCAGTGTGTTTGAATGGAGATCTCTGATCTGGAATCTCTGGAATGCCACCCCCACCACCCACACTCCGGCTTTCTTGCACACACATTCGCTCTCCACCTGCAAACATTTCTAAGGCCTACCTCCATGTTTTGCCTGTATCTCTCATACAGCACCTGAGGCTTCCTGCTCCGTTGACAGCCTCCCTGATGAGATTAGCTCTTTGAGTTCACTGTTGAATGTCAACTGCCCGGATCATGTAAGGGAATGGATGGATGGATGCAGGGATGCTTGAATGAATGACTGAGTGTGTGAATGAGTGAATGAGTGGATAAGAGGAAATCCAGTGGGGTGGGGCATGGAGCACAGTTTGTCTCACAGGCATGGAACTTTCTCCCTCTGGGGCATGGCCCTGGCAGAATCAGAAGCAGATTGCCTCCCCTGGTCCCCGTGGGAGGAAGGCAGTTCTGTTGGCTGGGAATGGACTGGGCTGCTAGGCCTTTACCCATCACTCTCGTCGGGTTACTACAGCCCACTTAAAACCCAAATCCTTCAAGTCTCGCTGCATTATTAATCACGATCTCTTCTAAGTGGGCCACCCTGTGTTCCTCCTAAAGGAAATCCGTTAAGCACTTAAAGAAATAATAAATTATGAAAATGATCTCCATCTTTCTCTGGGGCAAAATGACCAACTTTCTTCTGAAAGAGCTCATAGAAGACCTTGAAAAAAAATTATTAGATTTACTTCCTAAATAGGCATTCACAGATTAAAACTACTTATAAACAGTACCTAAAAGCTCAGGGCTTAAAACTGGTGGCTTATAACTATCCTTTTATTTTAATTATTTTTCTTTCTGATTTTTTTTTCTTTTTGTTTATCTTCCTCAGTGATCCTTGTTCTGATACACTTTGATTTTAAAGGACCAGAGTCGAGGCCTGCCTTTCTGAACCTGGATCTAGCGTTGGAGGGGAATGGAATGCAGCTTCTGGGGTGATCTTTCAGATGTGCTTTTGTTGTGCCATAAAATCATTAACTTTCCTCTAGTTATGCCATTTAAAAATATATGTTGCACTCCTGTATGCTTTTAATTATGTCTTGAGGCCAAAATTATTGCCCTTGGGAATACATTTCCAATTACATAATGGAAGTCAGAAAGAAAATACTTTCAGTTACAAAAATCACTGGACTCTCACCTTTGGTGATCCATTTGCCAACTGGAGAGAGGCACCAGGAGAGCTCACCCCGGCCTCAGTGTGCACTGTGAGCCTGCTGGTGCGGTGGAGGGTGGCTTTGGGGCTGGGGAACCCTTGAGAGAAGGCTGGCAATGCCACTCACAGGCTGGATGACTGGTGGTGGGTATATTACATAACCTCCATGAGCCTCAGTTTCCTCGTCTGAGAAATGGGGAGAGTGACACCTGCTTTGCAGGGTTGCTGTGAGGATTAATCACATGTGTATAGTGCCTGGCACGTACGGTTCTTCCTCTCTCATCCTTCTACCATCCTCTCCCCGGCCATGGAATCACCAATATGCCAATAAAAACTTGATCTGAGAACACCAGGGGAATAAGTTTCTACTCTTAAGACACACCTTCCCTCAGGGAACTTAGGTGGCAGAACAGGGCAGAGGAAAGCACCCTGGCTTGGGAATCAGAGAGACATGGCTTTGCCTGTTCTTCCTTTTTCTCTTAATGGAGAGAATTATAGCCACCTTCAGGCTTGCATTCCTGGGAAGGTTCAATGAGGCAATGTGGGTGGAGCCGTTGGCCCCATGTCTGGCACACGACAGGCTCCCAGTAATAGCAGTATCATCTGGGATTGTGAAGTTTACCTGTGGAAATTGAGGAGAATGTGGTGGAGGCCACAAGCACCCCCAGACACCGTGCCATGAGAGTTCAGAGGGGAGGGCGCCTCCAATTGGAGAGAAAGCTAGGAAGGTTTCAGAGAGGAGGTGGCATTTGAGCTAATTTGAACCTTAGGTGGCAGGGAGGAAGAGATTATGTCAGGCACATATGTGTAGACAAGAAAATGTGGCTGGTAGTCCAGGTAGGCCAGTGTGGAGGAGAGTTGTTTTATTGATTTTTAATTGACACGCAATAATTGTACATATTTACAGGATACAGGATGATGTTTTGATACCTGTACGCACTGTGTAATGACTGAATTAGGGTAATTAGGGTAATTACCAAATGCGTCGCCTCAAACAGTTATCATTTCTTTGTGCTAAGAACATTCCAAATCTTCTCCTCTCACTCTTTTGAAATCTACAATACATTATTGTTAACTGTAGCCACCCTCCTGTACAATACAACAGCAGAACTTACTTCTTCAGGAGAGTTTTAGAAGATGAGGCAGGAGTGCCTGGGGCTGAAGTCAGACCTGAAGCACCTTCAGTGGGAGAGGCCGCAGCTTCTTCTGGAAGTGACAGGGGCACGGTGGAAGGGTCCTGAGCACAGGTGGGGTGGGAGCTGTGCTGAGGGGGTTAGATTCGGGAATAGGGGTGGTGAAGGAGGTCCCTGGCTCTCAGAGCAGGCTCTGTCAGAGCCTGCTGCTGGCTACGATGGTGGGAGGCTGGCCAGGCTGGGCCAAGGTTGCTGCTAAGGGTGTGTGAGCAGATGCTTTGTAGACTACACCTCCCAGGACAGGCTGAGCCCCTTTTCGGGTTAGGATGAAGGGCTAGAGGCTGCGGCCCCTTTAGTCTGTACCTCGTCTACTAAGGGAACCATTCCCTTTCCTTACCCTTTTCCTGCTCTTCCTGCCCAACTCCTCCTCCTGCTCTTCCTCCCCTTCTCCCTCTACTCCTCCCCCTGCTCCTCTCCCTCCTTCTTTTCTCCCTCTTCTTTCCCGTCCTCCTTCTCCCCCTCCTCCTCCTTCTCTTCCTCCTCCTTCTCTTTCTCCTCCTCCACCTTTCCTTTCCCCTTTTCCTCTTTGCCTCTTTCCTGCAGCTGTAGCAGGCTGGGGGGAGGGCTACCATCAAGTGGGAGGTGGGGGGAGCTGTGCAGGGAGCAGGGCCCTTCTGCTGGTGATGGTGGCCTGGAGGTGGAGGGGAGAGGCTGGGAAGCTGGGATGGCCAGTCCGGGTGGCCGCTTGGCCTGGCTGGCCCTCCTGTGACTCCTTTGGTGTTTCCTCCAGCCCAGGGAATGAGGAGGTGCAGCTGGTATGGTGTGGAGGAGCCCAGCTGGGGGCCAGACTCAGAACATGAACACAGACAAGATCCCTGGGTGGCCTTTCTCTAGACCATGGCTGGGTTTCAGGGCTCCATGAATTGTCTGTAAAATTGTGTGTGTGTGTGTGCGCGCGCCCACACGCGTCTGCCTGACTTCCATCAGATTACTCAAAAGATCTGTGACACCCCAAAGCTTAGACACCCCTTGTCAATGCAACCCTCCATTTTCCAGAAGAGGAAACTGAGGCCTAGAGAGGGGGCGTGACTTCCTGTGTCCCACAGCTAGTTCACTACTAGCCTGGGCAAACTGAAGGAGAAGAACGTTGGGCAGGGGAGCAGGGGTGCTGGGAGCTGGCCCAGGGCTGGGGACAGAGAAGAGGGAGGGAGAGAGGAGGGCAAGAAAGGAAAGCCCAGAATCGCCTGGGGAGCAGCCATCTGTGTGTTTTGTAGGGGCCAGTGCCCGGCCAGGATACCTGATCCCCTTCCCCAGGTATTGTTCGTGTACTTTCCCAGGGTCCACGGCACTGGGCTGGGTAGATCGGGAGAGAGTGAAGGCAGTAACAAGTTGACTGTGTGTGTGTACATGTGGCGGGGAGAGAAAGGAGGATCAGGAGGGAGGGGGGAAGGAGAGGGCTGGAGAATCACACAATGACACAATGACAATGACAGGCAGAGGAGGAGGCAGAGGGCCAGCTGGAGGGGCAGGCCCTCCCTCCCTGCCCTGAGAGGGGAGCTCTCCTGGCTCTGGAAGTCCTCTCCAGGCCTTGGGGCCAGAACAGTTGTAGATAGAGACTGAGGCTTCTGCCAGAATTTTCCCGAGGGCAGTTCCAGAAACAAGAACCCGAGGACTGTGTTCGCCCACAGGACCAGAGGCAGGTCTCAGGGCTTGCCTCTAAAATCTTATCAGTCCTTCCTCAGCCCCACTTCTCCCCGCTCCCCACTCTCATCACAGGCTGTGACTGGTGCAGACTCGGGCAGCAGGAAGGAATCTTAGCAGTCAGTGAGCTCAGTGGTTTTAAAAATGTGCTCTGATGAGCCCTGGGGGCACCATGGGATGAATGGGGTGGGGCCAAGGGCTGAGGACACCCCACCCCCAGTGCGGTTCCCACCACAGCAGCACCGCTTTTACTGAGTAGTGTTCCTTCTAAGATTTCGTTGGGGAAAGAGTTTTTTGGCTAAACGTATGAATTCTAGCCCTCCTGCTCCCTCCCCTGAGTTTTATGGGAGAGGAGAACTGAGGTTGAGGCTTCCTTAGGGTAACAGGGAATCCTGTGGCTGTGCTGGGTCTCCCAATGCCCAGACCAATTGCCTGATCTCTTCCTTCTTCTCCCCAGAATGAGCTCAGTCTGAGGGAAGAGGAGACCGAAGTCCTAGCAGGGGAGAAGGAATGGGCCAGGGCTAGGGAGACATAGGAAGCCCCCTAGAAGGGTAGTGGCTCTCCTGCTGGCAGAGCACAGGGAAGTCCTCCCAAAGAGAATCCTGGACCATGGGTCTGGCTGCTTGCTCCTGCCAGAGTGTTGGGGAGGCGGAAGCTCTTTGCTCCTCTAGTCCTTGGGTGTCAGGATGACTCTTGTGCCCTTGTCAGCTTGGTGGGAAGCTGTGGCAAGCCTGTCTCTCTGTCTTCCGAGGCTGAGCAGACAGATGAAAGCAGTCCCTAGCCGCCGAGCAAGGCACTCTGAGCAGAGGTGGCTTCTGGACAGCTGTGGAAGGCCTCGTTTGCATATATGCAAATGATGCCTGGCTTCTCTCTCCCTGCATCATTCAGGCGGATCCAGGTGCTGCTGGAAGAGCTCCAGATCTTGCATCAAAATTAGCCTCTTGAATGAGCTTTTTCGTCTCTCAATGAGAAAATTCCTTTGAAATCTTTCCAAGACCCTGGGACCCTTCCTGGGCCCCAGTTTCACTCCCACTTTCAGTCATGTCAACCTCTCAAACTCTTGGAAACAGAGCTGAAGAAACAGATTTAGAGACATCCCGGGTGGAGGGCAGCGCTTGAGCCTGGCAGTCAGGAGGTTCTAGGTGCTGGCCCTGGCCCTGCCATGGTGCAGTGTTTCCTGGATGAGCCCCCTAACTTCTCCCCACAATGTCCCAGAGGGGCAAAAGAAGAGAGGGGTTGCGGGTCCCTTCCAGCTCCCTTGGTCTGCAAATGTTTGCAAACACCTGTGCACTGGGGCTCTTTTGTCATAAATAACAGACACCCACTCAAGGCCACAAAATTAAAAGATGGCCATTTAAGGAGGGCACAGGGTGTCTCAAGAACAGCCTTGAGTGGGCATGGGGTGGGTTCAGGAGGGGAGGAAAGGAGGGTGTGGAGAGCTGCCAGCTCCCTCCATCTCTCTTCTCAGCTCCTTTCTGGGCAACCGCCTCCATCCTCTCTCTCTGGGGGCTGATTTTTCTCTGCTTCTCAGTGCACGTAGTGAAAAATGAATGTCCCACGGTGCCCAAGTCCAGGAAAAATGACACCCAGAGACTGAGTCCAGTGTCTGTCAGGGTCCAGCACAAAGAAATGATCAATGTTTGAGATGATGGGCTACTCTGATCTAATCACCACACATGGCAGGTATCAAAGCATCACCATGTACCCCATAAATATGGACAATTATTATGTGTCAATTTTAAAAGTCTGGCAGGAGCCTGATTCCAAATTACTGGGAGAAAACATCGATGAATTCAGCCTGAATGAAAAGATTCACTCTGGATCACTCAGTCATGGCCGAGAGGTCAGGGACACGTAGCCGAAACGTGGCTGCCTGAGGCCCACAGCCCTGGTGCTTCCAGGTGCTGGGTGTAAACTCCTTCAGTGTTTACACCCCACTAAGCTGAATTACAGTGAGAGCTACTGAGCCTTTACAATGAGCCAGACACCATGCTAAATAGGTTTCATACGATATTCAATTAAACGAATGCATTCAATGCTATTATTATCACATTTCATCCTCACAACTGTCTCTCTTTTTTTTTTTTTGAGATGGAGTCTCACTCTGTCACTCAGGCTAGAATGCAGTGGCATGATCTTGGCTCACTGCAACTTCCACTTCCTGGGTTCAAGCGATTCCCCTGCCTCAGCCTCCTGCATACCTGGGATTACAGGTGCATGCCATCATATCCAGCTAATTTTGTATTTTTAGTAGAGATGGGGTTTCGCTATGTTGGCCATGGTGGTCTCAAACTCCTGACCTCCAGTGATCCACCTGCCTCAGCCTCCCCAAGTGCTGCGATTATAGGTGTGAGCCAACACCCAGCCCCTAACTCTTGAGATGGGTTTCATTATTCTATCCTTTTTACAGAAAAGGAACCTGAGGATTGGTGAGGTTAAGTAACTTGTCTATGGTCATACAGCGAATGTGAGGCAGAGTGGGGAATCTTACCTGAGTCTCTCTGAGCATCACGTTTATCTTCTCTAAAATAAAAATTTCTGTTTAATAGGACTCTCATGAAGCTGAAGATGTAAGATACAATGAGTGCTTAACAGAGTGTTTGGCATGCAGTAACCACTTCGTTATGATGAAGTGGCTCTTTGACCTCTGCTCGAAACCCTCTAAGAATTAGGGATTTAGTATCTTTAAAGGCAGTCAATTCTTCCTCTGGGCAGCTCTGACTGTTAACAAGTTCTTCATTTCCTGAACTTTTTTTGCTGGACTGAAATTGGACTTTCAGTAACTCCTGTCTATCGGCCTTACCTCTACCAGTTAGGGGCTGTAGTCATTGCCTCTTGAAAGTGTTCATGTCCTAATCCTCAGAACACGTTGTTCGATGATGAGGGAAAATTAAAGGTGCAGGTGGAACTAAGGTTGCTAATCAGCTGACCTTACACTAAGAAGGTTAACCTGGATGATGCAGGTGGGGCCAACATAATCACAAGGGTTCTTAAACGGTGGAAGGAGGAGGAAGAGTTGGTATCGACTGAGAAAGACCTGACGTCGGAGACGCAAGGGAGCGACAAGCAAGGAACGTGGGCAGCTTCTAGAGAACGGAAAAGGCAAGAAAGTGGATTTTCCCCAGAGCCCGAAAGTAATGCAGCCCTCCCGACACCTGGACTTTCGGACCTCTGAGTCTCAGAACTGAAAGGTAATACGTTTGTGCTGTTTTAAGCATTTGTTACAGCAGCGATAGAACAATGACTACAGGCGTCGTTCTAAGCAAATCAGAACACTGGTATTCCCTTCCCGAGTGTCTTCTTAGGCTGTACAACCCTGGTGTTCCTTCAAGTGCTCCTCACATAAATGTTTTAAAGAGCTCAAAGCCCTATCAGAATCAAGATGAGATCATTAAGTTTGGCAATTAGTGGGGGGTCACCAGTGGGCTTTCTGTGGAGGTAAGTGATTTAAGCATCGCGAACGCGAGGAGTCTAGGCCATAGGGGTTTGCCACCGCGTGATGGTGGTGGTGTGGAAAAGGGTAAATGCAGGTACAATTTATCACTTCTCAGGCTCTCTCAACATCATGCTAAATATCAGCGTAACCTTTAAAGAAGGCAGAGGCCATCAATTAAATAAACAGATCCTTGGTGGAGAGTGGAAGTGTAAACACAGGCACCATCTCATAATTTACTGATGGTAAATCAGCCTTATTCACTTGGTGGGCTGTTCTCTGTTCACCCTCAAGAAAAAGGAGGAAATCCATCACAACAGCATGAGGACCTTCATAAAACCTGCTAAGCACCAACATAGATTACAGAAAAAGGTTTGACATTGTATTCCTGGGGCTAAACTTTTTTTTTTTTTTTAAACCAAGAGGTTGCAGGAATTTGCTGGGAATGATTTAGTCAGTGCCTTTGGATATGCAGGGTGTGGATGAGATGATCTTTGGACAATTCATCCTGCCTTTTAGTTCCAGGATACACAGGTTCCCGCTCATGATTAAACCATACCTACAGGTTGCTTAATATAGATAGAAAAATACACTGACCTGAGGATGCGTGTGACGCATTCAGCAGAATCGGGCCAGGGATTAATACTGCTAAGGTCAGGATGGTCATTTTGGGCACACAGGGGGTAATCTTTTATAAGGGTTTTCCACTCTTCCATATCTTAGTTCATCTATAATGAACTGGCAGAGAGAGATGGTTATTAGCAAATAAAATGCACTTAGAGTCCCCCATGAATCATTTATGGAAGACACCACGCTTAGCAGAGACTATGAAAATATGGCTGTTAAGGGCAACTCGGGCACTATTTCTGGATGACTTTCAAGCATGACCACTGGCTACAGGACTGGGCCTGGACACATGAGAAGAATTTAGGGCTTCAGATGGAAAGGCAAATGTGTGGACAGAGTCTGAGTCCAAGGGAGTGGCCTTCAGGAGGCACCCTGTGGTGGTGTTCACAGTGCAAGGCGTCCCTCGCCTGAGAAGGGAGCTTTTTCTGCACAGGATGACTCGTTACATTTGCATGTTCCCACCATGAATGAGACAAAGAGAGGTCAGCTGAAAAGGCAATTAATTCAACACAACTGAGGTTTGGCAATTAACTTTTAAGTATGCAAGCAGTTGAGGAGAGAGGAAGTGGTTTCCTCTTAGCACAGCCAGTGAAAGATGGCGCTATGTTACCAATGCTTTTGGGTAACCAGCAAAAAGTTTTAAAATTCCTACTCTGCCCACAGTCAGAGTATGAGTGGTGATAGCCTAATCATAGGGGTGCAGGAGCCCAAAGCAGGGGAGAATTGGTGTTCTCTGGATCAACTATAAATAGAACTTAAGATCTTTCTAGAAGGCTGGGGGAAGCAATCAGCTAGCTAAAGATTTGTGCAGGAGTTTGCCCGAGAGAACACTTCCACCTAGGCTTTTTATTTCCTTTACAGTCTGTAACTAAAGTGAAATAGATGAGCTTCCCCACAGGTGAGTTCGAGTTCTATGACCGCCTGCTGGGAACTGGGAGGGGTCCTGTGGTGGAGGTGGCAGTGGGGCAGGAGGGCTCCGCTTTGAATCTTTGCTCCACCATGTTTGAGTTGTTGGACCCTGGAAGCCCTTTTACCTGCTTTGGACTCCTCTGTAAAGTAAGGTCAAAATACTTACCTGGTAAAAGACTTGCCTATTGTGAAGATGAAAAGATGTTTCATAAGCCCACACTATGTTTTGGGGCTTCTAGGGAGATAGAAATGCCTGTCTTGGGAGTGAAGAGATCTGGGTTCTGGTCCCACTCCCACCACCAACCCACTGTGAGGCTTTAGGAAAATCACCCCCTCTCCCCTCTGGTGAACCCTCAGTTTCTTCTTACAGGATGAGGGAGTATACCGCATGAACTACACTTTGCTGTTGAAAATTTATTTGGAAAAAAGTATTGATGTGCTGTGGGCCTCACCCTTTCCAAGAGGGAGAGTGAGAGGTACCTGTCCTTCGTCTCAGATCTTGTGAAAGGAGCTTCAGGGAGACCACTCGGTTTAACATCTTGTATCACCTGGGTGGTTCAGCTTCCTGAACCCCTCTTCTGGACATTCTAACTCAGAAAAGGTGGGCTGCCTCAAGATTTTTTTTTCTTTTTTTTAAAGAATCACTGGAGATGTTTGGGAAACACTAGATTGGATTCCCATTTTCTAGATCTAGCCGATCATGAGAGTTACACAGTGGATACGAAAACATAGACATCCAGGGTCTCTAGCAATAACGTCTGGAAAGCTGCATTTCTTTCAGCTCATATAATCAGGTATGTTTAGCAAACACGAGTCTAAATCTTAGAGTCAAAGTTTCTGAATAGTTCTACTCAGATCTGATGTTCAGCTAAGATACACAGATCTGAAGCCTTACTTGACTGGCAGCATGGAAGGATGGCCTCTGGGTGACTGATGCTCTTTCTTGGGTGTGATTGTGGGTGTTTAGGACTCCTTTATTCTACCCTTTCCTGCAGGTCCCTTGTCCAGGATGGCCACCCCTCAGCATGCCCACAACTCAGAGGAATTGGAAATCATGTCAGCTTTTCTCTGCTGAGGATTGCTCACCCCTCGAAGTGGCCTCTTTTGAACAGGGCCCACTGTGACCACACCTGCTCTCCCTTGTACCATTGGTTCACAACTGGTCCAAGGGACACTATCGGGTATCCCTGCCAAGCCACATTCTGAGAGCACGTAGGTCAGCCCTAAGGCTGCAGAAACATCTCCTTTCTTCCACAGTGGGAGCAGCCAGGCAGCTCATCTCTCTTTGCCATCCACTGTTCCATTCATCGCAGCAGACATGTACCAAGCTTTCCGAGTGGTCTCCCTGAAGCTCCTTTCACCACATTTGAGATGAGAGACAGGTACCTCTCACTCTCCCTCTTGGAAAGGGTGTGGCCCACAGCACATCAATAATTTTTTTCCAAATACATTTTCTTCACAAACCTTCTCGCTTAATCTTGAAAAGCCAGGCCATTTTATACCCTCAATGTAGGTATGGGTGGGAAGCTTGAGTTCTCTAATAAACTTTTAGCTCTTTCCTTGAAAATATGCATCATCTGGCACACTGGAATGTCATGCCTGTCGTATCATGGTGTCTCAGGCAAACCTTCAGTTGAACATCTTGTTATACTTCCTTTGGTCTTAATGCAATTGCAGGTGGAGTTAGGAACAGCCATGAAAAGTTCTAATGCTTGAAACACCATACTGTGCCCCATGTTCATGCCATATATTTCTTGTTGAGAATTTCTTGGGAACCAGTGAATTTGGCTGGACCATCAGAAAATTTTGTGACTTCTCCCTCTGCCTATTGTCCAATGACGACGAAGAGACGAACCCTTGTGGCCAGAAAAGATGCTGGTGATTTCTCAGACTTGGAGAGCATTTTCAGAGAGATCTCAGGGTGCTTTTTCCCTTTCTCTTTATTGGCTTCTTTGTTTCCCATGGGATGACTAATGAAGCCTAGTTCTCCTGGAGTTGAGTGTGGTCAAATGGTAAAGAATCCCAGGTGTTTGTTGCTATTCTTCTTTGTCTTGGACATTTTGGAGGACTCGCCTCCCACGACTGGAGAGGAGGTGAACTGACTTTCCAGGGCCTCTGTTGGTTTTAGCGTGGCAGAAGGGGTAATGGGCATTGAGGAGATGGGAAAAAAGAGAGCAGAGAGAAGAGCTGCCATCTTAATTCCACCAAGGATGTCCAGGGTGGGGCTGGCCGGGACAGGATACCCAACCCTTCAGGCTAGATGTATCCATTTGTTGTCTCTGGGCATGTTTTCCATCTGTTTTTATGTGTGGATGTTTATTCTCTTCTGCGAACTGGTCTGCCACACAACAAACTCAGAGTCTGCCTGTGTCCTCTGCTTCCAACACCCACACAGTCCTTGTGTAGGTCACTGGACACAGTAGGCACTAAGTAAATGCTGATTGAGTGACTGTGAAGCTGAACGGGCTCAATTAGAAGCAGTCACCAGAAAACCTCATTTACATTCAGTTCCCTTAATGCCACAAGTGTTCACAGAGGGCTTTCTAGGTGCCTGGCACCATGCGGAGACTTACATTATTATTTTGGTCGAAAGCCAATGGAGAGATCAAATTTAGTTCTCCAGCCAAACCTGGTTTAATAATGGTTATTATGGGGGGAAAAATCAGGATAAAAAAGGAAAGATAAGATGAAAAAAATCAGCTGTAATTCCACCACCAAGAAAATTATTGTTAATATTTTCTTAAATGTCTCTAGTTTCATGCATGCCATTTTAAATAATTGAATTTACTTTTATATTCAATTGTGTTTCCTTCATTTCCAGTATGATTTAAAACTTGTTTCTAAACATCATTTTGCTTCTTTATATAACGTTTTTTTTCCCATTTATAAAAACAATGCATGCCCATTGCAGGAAATTTGGGAAAAAAGTATGAGTATAAAGAAGGGACAAAATAGCATCATAAAACTTTCACCCAGACAATGACTGCATTTCCTTCAAGTCCGTTTTTTTGTGTATGAATTTATTTATGTATGTTTTACAGTACTGGTAACCATACACCATGCACGGTTGTTTTAAGTGTATTTTTTAATGTTTGGTAAAATAATATGTGCACATCATTAATAAAAATGGTATAGTTAATAAAAATAACAGAGGGCTTAGGATGAAAAGCAATCCTATTGCCTCCTCCCTCCCTTCCCCAGTCCTGATCCTCAGAAACAGCTGCTTCTAGCCCTTCTGGTCTTTTGTTGGTGGTTATGTCTGCCTGTACTTCTCCAGCTGACATGGGTTTACCACCATTTCCTGCTTACCAGTGTTAGACTTTATCCACTAGACTTCCTGCCCTCATGATAGGCTCCTCTGTCTCCACCTCCCAAATAGTTATAATTCCTTTATTGGTTACTTTTTGCTGCAAGGAACACAACATTTATCTTTTTACTCTTGTTCTATCAACTCTACCGTTATTTTGACCGTTGCATCCCCTTCCTCACCTAGCCCCAGGTAACTACTATTTTTGTTCAGAATTTTATAGAAAGGAAACTTACAATGGGTACATCTTTATGTCTGGCTTTTTTTTCTCAGTGTAATGTTTTTGAGATTCTTCGAGGTTGCTGCATTGTTCCTGTTTTTACTGAGTAACATTCCATTATATAAAAGAGCCACAATTTGTTTATTCATTCACCTGTTGGTGAACATTTGGGTTGTTGCAAGTTTGAGGCTATTACGAATAAAACTGATGTCTATTCATATTCCAGTATTTTTGTGAATGTATATTTTTATTTCTTGGTTAAATATCTAGGATAGGATTGCTGGGTTATGTGGTAAGAGGAAGTTTCAGTTTATGCGAACTTACTAAACTTTTCTCCAAAGTCATTGGACTATTTAAACTCCCACCAGCAATGAATGAGCGTTCTAGTTGCTCCACATCTTTGCAATGCTTGGTATTGTTGGTCTGTTTCATTTTAGACATCCTAATGGTGTGTAGTGGGATCTCATTTGTTTAATTTGCATTTCTCTGATGACTACTAATGTTGAGCATCTTTTCATGTGCTTACTGGCCATTTGCATATCCTCTTTTGAGAAGTGTCTGTTCAAATCTTTTGCTACTTTTAAATTAGGTTATCCTCTCGTTTAGTTGTAAGATTGTTTTATATTTTGGAGTTGAGTCTTTAGTCAGATAGTCCCTTTGTGTGTTTTTGAACCCTGTGTTCCCCCTACTTAATACTGCATGGTAAGCAATTCTTTGTGTAGCGACTTTGGAAACGTGATTTTTAAAGTTTGTTAGTCTTATAGTATATAATGGTGTCATTATTTATTTTAATAGTTTTCTTTTTCAGACATTAATGTTTCCATTGTTGTGATTGCTGTAATAATGTATATCCTCTCACAGAAATCGGGTTTGTTCCTTAGGATAGATTCTCAGAAGCAGAGGAACAAGGTCAAAGGGGAGAACATTTCAAGCACTTTTGATATTGACAGGTGTGTGTTTGTGTGTGTGTGTAATGACATATTGCTTCCCAAAAATGTACATCAATTTTTTTTTTCTTTTGAGACAGGTTCTCATTCTGTCACCCAGGTTGGAGTGCAGTGGTGCTATCTCAGCTCACTGCAACCTCTGCCTCCTGGGTTCAAGTGATTCTTGTGCCTCAGCCTCCTGAGGAGCTGAGATTACAGGTATGTGCCACCATGCCCAGCTCATTTTTCTATTTTTTGTAGAGATGGGGTTTCGCGCTGTTGCCCAGGCTGGGTGGAACTTCTGGGCTTCAGTGATCAACCTGCCTCGGCCTCTCAAAGTGCTGGGATTACAGGCATGAGCCATGGAGCTCAGCTGAAGTTTGCAGCAATTTTAAGGGCCCCCAGCAGCAGGTGAGAACCTCACTTTACACTCCAACTGTGAGCTCTGGATATTTTTATTTTATTTTATTTTAAATACTGATTTAATGGGTGGAAATGGCAGTTAGTTTTAAACTGTATTTCTTAAATTATTAGTGTAGTTGGACATCCTTCCAAGTGTTCAGCAGTCATGTATTTTTCCTCATCTGTGAATGGTTTATTCATGTCTTTTGTTCCCAAATGGATTTCTGAGGCATGCTTCCGAACTCTGCGAAGGAGCTGTAGCAGGTAGAAGCGTTTGGTGTTGGAAGAGAGGTGGGGAGTGCTGGCAGCCGACAGAGAAGGGGTGCTGGCTTGACAGGATACCTGGGACACCCAGGGCCCCTGCACACGACCATCCATCTCCCGTGCACACTCCTTTCTTCACGCAGGCCAACCAGTTTGTGGAAGTTCCCATTTTTTTTTGGTAAATAGCTAGGGGGCAACAAAGAGGGGGTGCCCCAAAAGAAAGAACAGAAACGTGCCCTGTGAGAGTTCAAGTGTAACTTTGTTACCTAATGGAGCATAACATGACATGTGAGGTCACCAGACAGGGTCAAAATGGCTCCAGGCCAGCAAGTTTCGATAGCAACCACAGCAAAAGAATTGCCAGCCCTAAATAATGTTCATTACTCAGAAGGGGGAAGGGGTGAGGTTCTCGGTCATTAAAACGAGTATAGAAATGCCCCAGGCCCATGGGTAAAAGAAGGTCACAGGAGTTATAATCCTCAAATTTCACTGGAGTTTGCCTCAGATTGATCGTGCCGAACATCTAATTCCTGCAAAGGACCCCCAAAAGTTCAAGCCTATGCTCTCACAACAAGTGCCTGCATGAGGAGGTAGGAGTCCTCAGAGGCGTCTCTCATGAGCTCAGGAATAACAGTCCCTCCCAGGTCTTTCTGGGAATCTCTAGGGCACATCTCAGATATACTCACAAATGAAAGACCCTTTTACAATATTTATGATAATCCCCAAGGAGTCCCATAGATGAGCTTGCAAACAACTCTTCCCAAGTATTTCTGGGAACTCCCAGGGGCTATCTCACAGAGGTTCACAGATGAGAGTTCATCCCAATATTACAGGGGTCCCTAGGTAGTACCTTATATCTGTACCCTAATGTGTTTCTGTGCCCAGATATTCCTGGGAATCCCCAAGGAGAGTTGCACCCTAGTTCCCCAACAGGGCTGCCTTTTTTCCTGCTCTAGCTAGAGGTTCCCCAGGTTCTGGAGCCTCCCAGACACCTGGTCAAGCACGGCCATCTCTTGCTGGCCGATGATGTCTCCCGTTGTTGGAAGCTTTTGAGATGCCAAAGCTGCAGGATTTGTGAAGCAAAGCAGAGTAGACTCCATCTCTTTCTGTAGCCAAGCAGGGCCTCAGGGTGGCCAAGCAGGGCTGGTTGTGCCCAAGGTTTTACACAGTATTAGTAGACAGTTCTTTCTACCTTACTGATGGTTCTCCTGTCCCAAATGAGACTTCAATAGGGCGCACGTGGGCTGGGCCGGGAGATGAGTCTGAGGGGCAGAATTTTCCTGCAGATCATGGAGGCTTTACTGCTGGCTTAAGTTGATCGCATCTGACTCTTACCCTCGAGGTTGGACTCTTTCCAAGGAAACGCTTCAGGCTTTCTTGTAAGTGGGCATATTAATTATTTGCTAGTTTAAGGATAAAGGAGTTTATTATAAGTTATGGGGTGGATTTTACCTGCATCAGGAAATGGGTCAGGAGAAATGCCCAATGACTATTGGAGCAGAAACTCACTGCTGGGCCCGCCTGGACCCACTTCACTGTCTCTAAGATGAGGGACGAAGTGGTTAGAACCATCACAGCTTCCCCCAACAACCAAACTCCTCAGTTACCAGTTCTGATCTCCCCATATATGGCTGCCATCTCACACTACTCAGTCCTGTTTTCCAGTTCTCTCATGGGTATGTCTGCTTGGTGGAAAGTAAGTCATGTGGGGGCTGGAAATGGATGTGGTTTCCAGTTCTCAGTCTCTAAGTCCGGGCATGACTCACACTAGAAGGGCTTGGCATGAGTTAGATGAGCTATCATGGGCATTCATGGATGTGTCTCATCAGCTACCAGAAACAGGCAGACATGGCTGACCCTCAGCTTATGTGAAAACCATGCTCGGAGGCAAAAGGCTGTTATGGCTGGACACCGTCCTAACACTCTCTGAAGGCTGTTGCCCTGGTATGATGATTCAATCTGCCCATTCTTTGTGGGGATTATATTCCTGTTCAGTAGATGAGTTTGTGAGAGTATGTTGTTTTAGTATTAAATATTCAGATAATAGGACTAATGCCTCTTATTCTCACTGGTTGACTAATTGATTGAGTCATCAAATATTGACTGAGCAGCTATTCTACACCGGGCACTGCAAAATGGTATTTGGGAATATTAAAAAGAACAAGATACCATCTCTGTTCTCAAGAATCTTCCTGTCTTGTGGGTAAGGTAGACAAGGCATCAGGCCATTATGAGATAGCTGGAGACTGAGATGTTTTGGGATGAAGTAGGGATGGGTTGTGTTGGGTGTATTGTTTCAAGATAGAGTAAGCTCTGCATGAAAGGTCAGAGAGGGTGGAGATTAAATAGGCCCTTCTGACCAAAGTGCCCTCTGTTGAAAGCATCAGTATCTCAGTCCATTTGTGTTGCTGTAAAGAAATACCTGAGGCTGGGTAATTTATAAAGAGAAGAGGTTTATTTAGCCCACGGTTTTGTGGGCTGTACAAGAAGTGTGACACCAGCATCTGCTTCTGACAAGGACTTGAGGCTGCCTCCACTCATGGTGGAAGGGGAAGAAAAGGAAGCAAGAGAGGGAGGGGGAGGTGCCAGGCATTTTTCAGCAACCAATTTTCTCAGGAACTAAATATGAAAGCTCACTCAATCCTGTGGGAATGGTAACAAGCCATTGATGAGGGCTTCACTCCTACGACCCAAACACCTCCCACTCTGCCTCTCCACCAAAACTGGGGGTCAAATTTCAGTTTCAACATGAGACTTGGTAAGGCCAAACAGACCCTATCCAAGCCATAGCAATCAGGGGACACTAAGCTGTGCAAAAAGCCTGAGTCCAGAGATAGGAATGAGGATAGGTCAGGACAGAGAAGTCAGTGGGGGCCAGGCCATGAACGACTTGCAATTCTGTGATCTGAAATTCAGATTTTATCTAGAGGAGAATTCAGGTTTTATTCTGAAGACAGACAAGGAAGAGTTTTCAACAGAGTACTATGTTCAGATTGGGTCTTCGAAAGGTAGTTCAGATAGTTATATGGAATACAGACTAGAGAGGACCAGAGAGAGCAGATTGAAGACCCAGTCTGGGTGAGAAGTTCTGAGACCTGAACCAATGGCAATATTGGAAGGAGAGAACAGGATGGATAGGAGAAATATATAGAAGGTGGCCCCTCAGGCTCATCCTTCATGGGACAATGAAGATGAGACAAAGGGAAAATAAGTTAAGGACAATTGAGCGGAGGCTTTGATGTTCTACCAGAACTCTTCAAGACTAAAGGACTTATTCCTCCAGCTCCTGGGAGAATTGCCCTTGGCTGAAGACAGCCATCTTGTCCAAGGTCACACTGCCTTCCTGGACAGCTCACATCCAATGACTGGTCAACATTTGGGTGTAAAAGCTACAGCCCAGACCCCTCAACCCAACTGAAGACAACTTTGTAGGGCCATCCCTGCTTCAGAGCTCCCAGAGGGGCTGGCTGAGGCCTTGGTTGAGACTGTGTTGCAGCTTAACTTCCTCTTCTTTCCAACCTGCTTTTTACCCTTTCCTTCCACAGGTGGGATCTGAAGAGCTCTTTCTAATACATCTCCTTACGTTCATATACATCTCAGAGTCTGCTTCATAGGAAACTCATGTCCGCAATGTCTTAGTCTCCTGGCTTGAGAAGAGTGTAGATGGTGATGTCATTCATTGATTTGTGGAATAGGGAAAGAAGAGGTAATTTGGAGTAGATGGGAGAGAGATAGTGAGTTCAACTTTAGAAAAGTTGGAACTTCCTGAGACTTTCAGAGAGTTGAGACTAAAGTTCAAGAGAAGTGAAAGTATAGATTTGGGAGTCATTAGTGTTCTGGGATGGATAAATTGGTCCTTATCCCAATCAGAAGCATATATCGAATTTCTTGGAAATGAAGATGATGGTTGGGTCTCTTGGTCTTTGTCTTTGCATCTAGCTCCTGACTGCATCTTGGGTTCCTGGTCCACTGGGTTATTATGGCCTCCACCCCTGCTCAGCCTGGACTTGGTTTAATGTCAACTTCCAGACATAGCTCATCTCCAGCCTCTCTTATACTTGCCTGCTTCATTTTTAGCCTTGATTCAACCCCCCGACCCCACTTCCAAAAACCTGGCTTTCCTACCTGACTCCATGATCCAATGTTAAGCCTAGTCCTGGTGTGAATCCCTCTGATAATTCTGAGCATCCTGATGGTAAATATTGCTGAGCTGGTCACTGTCAATCTCTGCCTTCCGCAGTCTCTCTCAGCTGCAGGTGGTGATGCCTTCATCCCATGGCAGAATCTCACCTTGGGCCTTTCACTGGCTCTTTTCCCAACCTCTGTATGGTTAGCTGGTCCCTTCTTGTCATTCAGATTGTCATTCAGCTTCAAATGTCATCTTTTCAGAGAGGACTTCCTTGACCACCCCATCTAAAGTACCCATCCAGCCCCTATCATGTCACCCATTTTTACTTTTCTGCATGGCAATTATTACTACCTGACATTTTCCTGTGTTTATCTCTCTGTCATCCCCTGACTGAAGTACAAATCTCTTAAAAAGAGAGGTTTTGATGTTAACTGGCTATTTTATCCATTCTTTGATGTAAAATAGCCAGTTAACATCAAATGGCAGTAACCCTAAATTTAAGTCGACTAAATCCCCCAATCAAAAGATACAGCCAAAACCTAACGATATGCTACATCCAGACCCATTTCACATCCAAAGATACACAAAGACTTAAAACAAAGGGATGGAGAAAGATTTACCAACCAAATGGAGAGCAAAAATAAATAAATAAAAAGCAGGAGTTGCAATTCTCGCATCTGATAAAAAAGATTTCAAAGCAACAAAGATATAGTGGTAAAAGGATCAATGCAACAATAAGAGCTAACGATCCTAACACCCAGATACATAAGACTCATAAAGAGATTTAGACTTAACCAGACATAAAATGAATAAGGATATCCAGGACTTGAACTCAGATCCGGCACAAGTAAACTCAATGAATATTTATAGAGCTCTCCATTTTAAATACACAAAATATACATTCTCCACCTTAAATACACAAAATATTGATCGGCCATTATTAATACCCATTTTTAGAATAAAGTTACATTCCCGTTTTCTCTCCCTCTTTTTCTTCCCTTTCTTTCTCCTTCACTCCTATTTTTCTTTCTTTCTTTCTTAAAAAAAAAAAAAAAAAAAAGGGAGGTTTTGTGAAAATTGTTCGCCATTCTGTCTGTCCCCAGCACTCAGAGTGATGCCTGGCCCATGAGTGTTCAATATACATTGAATGGCTAAGTGAATCTGCCATTGGCTGTTGTTGATCTTTATTAGATTGAACTTACTAGATTGAACACCCCAGACAAGGTACCCACTGGAATGAAATTTGAAGCCCACATCCCCTGTCTCTGAGTTCCTGGCTTGCTCTAAAGCAAAGCCTGCCTGAAATATGGCCATTTATGTTATGAAATCCAGATGCACCCCCTGCTTCCTTGGCCACCAGTTCATTTCACCTCTTGGATGATCATCCTTTCTCATTTTGTTTTCTCCTGCACCACTGGCTTGATTAGTGGTGATTAGCAGAGGGTGGTCCATTTATGTGAAACACCTGCTTTCCACCTGTGTCCCCATGAGCAGTCAGCTCTGGACCCAGTGCAGGAAGCTGGCGGGTGCCCTTCATGGCTGAGTGGGATTCCAGAATTTTTTATAGGAGTCAGATCCAAACTGGCACCATATGGGTAGCCACCTGTATGACATTTTGCCAGCATTGCATTGAACACATCTGCCAGCTTATTAAAGAGACCTGGTGAGGCCTGGGTTATCAAGAAGGTTTGGCAGAGAAGCTGGCCCGAGAAGAAGGCTGAGCCAGAGGGAAGCAGTTTCCACTTTGTGACTTGGTTGTGATTTAATCAGCCTCCCTTCGCTTCTTCATGGAACCAGCAAACACTAGCCCAGAAAACTCTTCTTGCAATACCATTTATCCACTCTGAGAACAACACTCTGAGAGTGGACAAATATGTCAAAGATTATTTTACTCCAGTCCAAAGCTCATCTTGACACAGCAATGTTACTATGTGTACTAGTCAAGATTCTCCAGAGAAACAAACAATAGGATCTGTCATCCATCCATCTATCAATCAACCATCCATCTAGATCTGGATAGATATGTGAGAGGACTTATTAGGGGAATTGGCTCATACCATTATGGAGGCCAAGGAGTCCCATGACAGGTGTTCTGAGAGCTGGAGCCTGACCCAATATGAGAAGGTGGCTCACGGCTTGTATGAGGGAAGCTAGTAGCATGGCCTGAGAAGCAGGAGAGCTGGGGGTGTCACTCTCAGTTTGAGGCTGAAGGCCCGAGACCCTGGGGGAACTGCTGGTGCAAATCTCAGTCTGAAGCCTGGAGATCCTGGAGTTCAGTGTCCAAAGGAGGAGGAGAAGAAGAGTGTCTCAGTCCTGGAAGAGAGTGAATTTGCCTTTCCTCTGCCCTTTTGTTGTACCTGGGCCCTCAGCTGATTAGATAGTATGTTTGCATAAAAAGTAAGGGCATTTTTTTTTTTAAACTTAGTCCACTGATTCAAATGCCAATCTCTTTAGGAACCACCCCCACAGACATACCCAGAAATAATGCTTTACCAGCTCTCTGGGTTTCCCTTAATCCAGTCAAGTTGATGCCTAAAATCAATCATCACACCATGATAAAAACCAGACGGGGCAGAGGCTGTGACCATTCCCCTAGTGATGGCATCATAGCCACGTCATGCATCCACTACCTAGTCAGGCTACACTACACGCTAATGAACAGATGTTGTTCTTTGGGTCAGGGATAAGACTCACAGAACCAAGAGTACACGCCTTTTATTGCATGGGTCTAGTTGGAACACACCAGCCAAAACTGTAAGGGAAACCCTAAGCTACAGGTATTCCATTTGAAAACATGTCTCAGTTTTCCATGTTTGGTTTCCACGTGATTCTGCCATCCTAATCTTCAGTTATGTTTATCCCAAGCTATTGTCCCATTGGGTGATTTCCAGTCTTCTCCATTGTTTTTTCATAAATGCAATCATTTATACTTTTGAAATGGTTATTGTTCCATGCTGTAACAGACACAGGGGATACAAAGTTGACTACAATAGCATCCTTGCCCTGTAGGAGCCCACAGGCAGGTGGGGGAAATAGGTGTTACAGATTAATACACTGTAATAGCTCAGGAAGCAGACCCAGCTGTGCTTTGCCTATGGTTTGTTTCCACCAAAGCTCATGTTGATAGTTGATCCCCAATATGGTGGCATTGGGAGGTAGGGTCTGTCTTAGGTGTTTAGGTCATGGGGGCAGATCCTTCATGAATGGTTTGGTGCTTTCTCCTGGCAGTGGGTGAGTTCTCCCTCGGGCAAGACTGGATTTTTTTCCCTGGGAAACAAATTAGTTCCCATGAAAGTAGGTCGATATAAAGCCAGGAAACCTCTGGGTTTTGTGTCTTTGCACGTGTCCATTTCCCCTTTGATCTGCCATGTTGTGATCAGCAGGAAAGCTCTCACCAGAAGCCAGGGCTATACTCTTCCCAGCTTGCAGAACCATGTGCTAAATATAACTTTTTATTGATTAATTATGCAGCCCCATGTATTCTGTTATAATAACATGAAACAGACTAAGACGCTTATCCCAAGTTTGGAGGAAAGAGGAATCAGAGGTTTCTAGAGAGAAAAGGCTCTTGTGATCAAGTTCTAGAGGAGGAATAGGATTTGGTCTAGTAGGGGGACAAGGGAAAGTGTTCCAGGCAAAGGGGCAGCATGTGCATAGGCTGCTAATGAGAGAAGAACCACTGGGACACCATGGGTAGTTTCAGTATGGCAGCAGCTAGGTTCACGCATGTGCAAGGGATCAGAGAGGCATTTGGACACACATCCTAAGGGCAATAAAAGCTATTGAAGGATTGATCAGAGGCATTACAGGATCAGACCTGAAATTTCTAGAAGGCGATTATGGCTGCAGCGTGGAAAGTGGATTGAAGAGGACTGGATTGCATGCAGAAGACCCTGCTGAGCTGTCGTGGTAAGAGCTGGAATCAACCTGAGTGGCACTGGGGAAGGAGGAATGTAGTTGGCCTGAAAGATATAAAAACAGAATTTGCGACTGACTGGATGTGGAGGCAGATGAAGGAAAAGATGAGAGCCAAACCGTAGCCCTGAGGGTATGGATGGCTGGGGTGCCATGAACTAAGGCAAGGAACTCAAAGAAGCAGCTGGTGGAAACATACTTTCCTCTTTCTATAGCCTCTGAAGAAGGCGGCCTGGATCTACTAAGTGGCCAGAAGGAGCTGGGCAGGGGGCTTCATCTACTGGGGACTCTGAGGATCCCTCTCCTCTCAAGAGGCTGCCCCAGACATGAGACTGCCATTGATTCCCCTTAGACAGCCTGAAGGGGATGGGATGGTCACATGTGGCATTGGGCACTAGACACTGCCAACCCTGGGGCGCAGAATGAGGCTACTTGCCTGTGAACTAAAGAGAAGTGTTCCTGAGCCAACCACCCTTGCAGGGACTCTGGACTCTGACTCAATATGAGAAGGTGGCTCATGGCTTGCACTTGCTGCCATAAGGCAGGCAGAGTAGATTGAGGGCAGGACTTTTCCTGGAAGATCCTGTTTACTCCTGAGGCCCAGGGAAGTGAGTAGTTCTGACCATGGTTAGCTGGAGACCTGAGTCCTATCTTGGCTGTGTAGGAAGCTGAAGAGCTGCTTGAAAGAGATCACATGCATAGATTATACCAACATAGACTCTGCTTTCTCTGAAAAGCCATTTCAAAGCCACTCCATGCTCCACCTGCATTTCGCTAATAGCCCGATTACAGCCACACTAATAATCTTCAAACATTCTTGGCCTTGGCTCCGAAAGGTGTCGCCTCCCTTTCTCCTTGCCCTATCTCATGCTTCCCTGTGACTGCAATGAGAACAGCTGTGCATTCCTCCCAGGGCCTTTTCCTACTTAGAAAAAAGGCAGATGGCTGTGGGCTAATTCCTAAAGTGCACTTCTGGGGACCATCAGCCTCAGCTCCCACTCAGGGCTACAGGTCAGAACAAGAACAATTCTCCATGAATATGGATGCCAAAGATAGGAGCTGCTTGCTTCTCTCCTGCAGGGCAAAGCTGTCACCCTGGGTGGGGGAGGGCATTTTTGCTGAGATATAAGGTCTAGGGAAGTGGTGTCCTCTGAGTCACGAGGCAGGACATCTTAAGATTTAGGATGCTGGCCACTTGGAGAAAGGTGTCTCTGCCAGGAGAGGCAGAACAGAGGAATTTGCATTTGTCGTACTTTCCCTCCATTAATTATTGCCTCTTACTCTTACAGCACTAAGTTAAGAGGTTGGATGGTCACGATGCTGAGAAGGATTTTTACAGTAGCTAAGAATTTGAATGGATGAACAGCAAAGTGTCTTCCAATTGAAGAGGCTAGGTGTCCTCATTTGTGCTGTAGCTGGTATTATTCCCCCTGGGTTGCACTTTGTCCCTCTTTCCTGTTGTCTAAATCTCACCCAATCTCTATGATTCCATTCATGCTCCACCCTTCTACTCTTTGAACCCATCCCTGATGGCCCAGTCCACACTAACATGACTTTTACTGTCTGAAGAGCTTAGTTATGACAATGGCCTCCAGGTGGCACCTTATATGCTGCCATGTTTACTTGTTGCTCTTCCTGGATCTCACCTATCCCGTGAGATTATGAATACCTAGTGATCAGGGCTGACACCCTTTGCTGTCCCTTCCTAGTTTCCTATGTCAAACTGGTGAGTGTTGAACAGCCTATATTCTAAGGAATGAGTCTTCAGGATGCTCAGAGGGGCCGGGCATTGTCACTTGATGTCATTATCCTTGGGCTGCGGGAATGCCTCACCCCAAGAGAGATGCCCCCGATGACAGGTCCACAGGCTTCCCTTTAGTGTCTCAGGGCAACAGGACTGGACATTTCCTGTTCTTCCATAGCCCCATGATAGAGCTGTGGAGGAGGGATGCATTCTGATCACTGTTAGTATTTGGCTGACTGGCTTTTTGTCTGGTGCAACAGCCAAGACAGAGTGCTGTGCTCTGGCCTGATTTAGATGGTCTTTTACTAAAGATGGTACAGGTGGCACATGACAGTGATGGCCAGGGACAATGATTACCCATTTAGAGGCCCTGACCCACTCAGGGACTTCCAGGTGGTGGTCAAGGAGGACCTGGGCTTGTTCTCCTCTGATTTCCTGTGGTGAGCACACTGGAGTCATCCCTTTTCCTTAGGGTAGATAGGCCATTGATCAAGTACCCAGTCAGTTAGATCTGAAGCATGGCGGGGAAACAGACAGACACTGGGAACTAGGTACAGTGGAAGGAGTAGCTAGAGATGAGATAGGAGCATAGGCTGATGCAGGTAGTTGATACACAGGTTGATACATTTTTCTAAGGATTACAGACTTCATCTCATCTAGGGTCCCCTTCTCCAGCCTCTCACACCACCCCACTTGCTTATTCCCCAAATGCCATCAATGATCATAATTCTACAGCTTTACCCAAGCCATTTCCTCTCCCTGAAAGACCCCTCAGCATCCCTTTCATTAGTGTCCACTTGACAAATACTTACTCACCCATTAAGCCTTAGCTCAAATATCACCAGTATTCTGTAGTTTCTTCTAACCCTTGGCCCCCAGGACTCCAAAATGTTTTTATAGTCCCTTTTACTTTTGCACTTTTCCTAGGAAACCATACCCGCTGTGTGCCTGTCTCACTGTGAACTCTTGAAGGGCTCAGACTGTGCCTCATTCACTTTGTATCCCAACGCTACCCCAGTGCCCTACACATCATTGGTGCTCAATTCATGCCTGAGAAATTGTACTGAGTGAGTTTTGATGGCATTAGGGAGCCACTGAGATGTTTTAAGTAGGAAACAGATATTTTTCTAGTTCTAGGAGCTTTTGATGGGACAGGGATGTTATTGCAAATAGTGAAGGTCAAGTTCTGGACCTCAGCTCAGAGGAAGTAGGAAGGGATGGAGTGAACACAGATGTCACAGGATTTGATGACAGGTGGGGCACAGAAGGTGAAGGAGGAGGATTAGAGGTCTTTTATGTGAGGAGGTGGGACTCACAGATGCCATTACAGGAGGCATGTCCTATGGGAGGAGGAAGATGTGAACATGTCCCAGAAAATGGTGAAGGTTCTCTAAAGCCCAAGAAAAATTCAAAGAGCATTCCTTTCCTGAAATTAGTAAAAGAAGGAGCTTTCAAATGAGGAAATCTAAGTTCTAATGGTCAGAGCAGATAGATCCGGCTCTTTGCATTCCGGGTTAAAGAGAGAGAATCCAGGCCTAAGGGAAGGTCAGGTCATTTTGGCCACTTACTCTGAGGGCTGGAGCATTTAGAGGTCAAGGAGGGAGAGGAAAGGCTTTTATCCTGTGCCAATTCCCCAGCCACTCATGCAGTCTCTGCAGTCTGCCTCAAGGTAGCTCATGCTGGGAGTCTTAGCTCTGACTTCTTTTTCTGTTTAAAGCGAAGCGTATTCTGGGTTTTGAAAGCAAAAAGCCCATTTGTTACTGGGGCCGATGGCTCAGGTTAGATCATCACCAATCTTGCTCTTCCTGTGTCCCTCAGATCTGGAAATAGTAGCTCAGTGCTATGGAGAAGTGGCTTTCTCCTGTGAGGGCTGAGCTGGACTCCTTCCAAGGATGTAGGACAGAGAAGTCACCATGCAGCCTTGAGTTGCCTGATAGGTAGGCAGTGCTTCCAGCAGCCTGTGTACCTGGAGCACTAGGGGCATTTTCATTAAGTACATGGGTAAACCTGAATCCAGCTCTCTTTAAATTACATGCGTCTTGATGTTTCCCTGGTGACATTTCAGCTCTTCCTCAGGCAGGATAGTAAGAACTGGAACTGCACTCAATATGGGTGTTTTTCAGAGGTGGGGTTAAAAGGAGCCAATACAGAGGTAGAAAGGGTGGGAGAGAGAGAGTAAACGGTCAGTACTAAGAGCTGGTGGATGCTGCAGGAGTGTGGAACCCTGGCCATGTTTAAACGAGAGAATACTCTGTTTCTTCTTTGCTCTGATGTCTAGAATTCAGCCATAGAGGACCGCCCTTAGCAGATCACATTTCAAACTTTTAACTTATTTTCTCAGAAAATTTTCCTATTGATATGAATTACATATGGCTATGAGTAGAGAATTTTGGGCAACAGAAATGATTGGTAATATTGTATCACTCAGGAGTTACTGATTATAATGAAGGCAGTTCAGGCTCCATTGTTATCGTCAAATAATAGACCTGCCTGCTGCAGCCCCCTGTTGGGAACTTCAGTGCAGATATGCATGAAGATGACTTTAGTAGATAAAATGGGGCTCAGCCTCATGTGCCTGGGGCCCTCTTCCCACAGTCTCACTATACAGATTATACTGATGTTCCAGAAATGAAAGGAAGGAGTTCTCTGTGTAGACGCAAAGGCTTCCACAAGCGCATGTGTTTACTACACCTGAAAGGCACAGGGCATCTTGAAGCCTTAGGCTCTCAACCCAGAGCCCAGTTTTAGAATTTGGTGTAAATTAATATTACTAACATTAACATTACTAATATTTTGGTTCTTCTCTGAAAATCATCAGTTCTTGCAAGGTATAGTGGACAGCAGGTTAGAAGCATTGAGAGGCTGGAAAGGGGCAGCTGGATCCATTATGCTGAGAAGCCTGGATTGACAGTGGGGGAGAAGAGAGCCAGATTTTAGCTCCCCAAATCTGTCTGCATCATGGGATCACAGCATGGGTCAAAGAACAAGCATCACATGCCTGTTATCACAAAACGATGTCATAACAGATACACATTTTGATAATTTTTTTTGCAAATAATTCTGTTCCAAATGGCTAAAATGAACAGACAAAAGGGTTTATGTTTCAAGGTGCTGAAAGCATTCTATGAGATTACAGATGTGTCGCAATCTGTCTGCTGCCAATAGTATATGAAAGGAATGACATCATTGCGTTGGAAACATGGGTCCCTTTGCTACATACTATCACCATTTATTTTATTTCTACTACAGATAGGATAATGCTTTTCAATGGAGACTCCGTGTGTACTTTCTGGGAGGAGAACCATGTACAATCCTGCCTTGTTGGGAACTCCACAATATATCCTCCCTTACCTGGCCAAACAGAGACGTGTCTCAGCTGGTTTCATAGGACCTGGAGGAAATATCCTATAT
Organism: Callithrix jacchus; assembly: GCF_049354715.1. Lineage (NCBI taxonomy): Eukaryota > Metazoa > Chordata > Mammalia > Primates > Cebidae > Callithrix > Callithrix jacchus. The sequence goes on along the minus strand of NC_133509.1, from coordinate 107,486,447 downwards.
AGAAAAACTGGGAGAATAAAAGTGGTACTTTCAAGGAAAGGAAAGTAAAATGTGACAAGAGAGCTTTCCCCAATTGCATTCGAGGAGACTGGAATTTGGTATGAGGCAGTTCACCTAGAATCTAGGGAAGTGCCCAATGACTGAAAAATCAAAGGGCTGTTGGCATCAGATTGCCATGCTTGTGAGGCAGTTCTACAAGATGTCCCCTGAAGACAGGAATGGGAACCTCTGGCTCTGGCCATCTGAGAAGACATTCAGGAAGGATGGGTGGGATGCCAGGCCAGAATGTGGTCAGGGAGCCAAAGGCAAGCCGATCTGGCGCTCAGACAGGCTGGCTTAAAAATGGGATTGCTTTTAAAAATACATTTATTTTTAATTGACACATAATAATTGCACATATTTATGGTATACATTATGGATGTTTTGACACCTGTATACATTGTGTAATGATCAAATCAGAGCAATCTGCAATTTCATCACCTTAAACATTTATCATTTCTTTGTGGTAGGAGTATTCAAAACCTTCTCTTTTCGTTATTTTGAAATATCTGATACATTATTTGCAGAACTGATGGAGGTGGTGGAGAAAGCTTTGTTCCAGATGTCCTTCTGCAGGCCATCTGGATGAAGCTGGAAGCATGCCCATCCCTTTGCTGTCCTTGCTGCCTTCAGGCCACCAACCTGTGAGCTCTGTCCAGGACCCTATCTCCTTCTGAAGGAACACTGGTTGGTTATTCTATCCTCTCCTCATCCTCAATGCCCTCACCCACAGACATCCAGGTCACATTTCCATATTCCTGCAGGACAAGGGCACCAGCCCCGGCTTCCAGCCTCTTCCTCCATTCCACATCCTGCTGTCATTTGGAGTAACCCCAGTGTCCCCTGATGACCTACACAATCCCTGCTGCCAGGACCTTCATCTTCTCCATCATGACCTTTGCATGCCTCTCCAGTCCAGCTACCCCATGGCATACACCTGGGTGCTTCACAATTGCTCTACCTCTGAAACAACACACTCTGAATGCTACCTTCTATCATTTACCCACCTTACAGCTTCTATTTCCAGAAAGCTTGCCCCTAGGCTGCCAGCTCTATCCTCACCCGCTTTGGAATCTGCTCTGGTATCTGCTGGCTCCACACAGTCCCTGCTGCCTCCTCCCACCCCCTCCGTGGCCCAGCTTCATGTTACAGCAGAATAGGAGTGACCACCCCAGCAATCGGCACTGTAATTCTTTGAAATCCGCAACACCCACCTCTCCCTTTCCAACCTCCACATTGAGTCGCCAGGGGCTTTACATCCTACTGCAGCATCTCATGAATCTGTCCCTCTCTGCACCCTCCCAGCTAGTCCCTAACCTGGTTTGAGCCATCATGACCTGTCCTTTCTCAGCCTTCATGCCTACTCCAGTTCCCCACACTGCACACTCTGCTCATGGAGTCCACCCACTGCACCCTCTCCAGGTGGGGGCTTTTCATGCTACCCCCTTCCCCACTTCCTCCTAGGTCAAGTGAGTTGCCTCTTGCCATGTACATTCTATTTGTACCTATGCCCCTTTTACTTGCATCATGGTAGGTTACGTATCTATATCTTCTACTAGAAGGTGTGGTCTTTGAGGACAAGAACCACTTTCACTCAACTCTCTGAGCTTAGTAGGTAGCCTAACGCCTGCCACGTGGCCAATCTCAATAAGCACTCATAGACTTAAATGTCCTCAGATATACCTTCCATCAGACCTGCCCCCTGGGTCATTATCAGGACAGCCACCAAGCCCGGCCTCACTCCTATCTTTTTCTGGGAGGAGACACACACCTGCCTTCCTCTTTGCTGGGCAGATTGCTGGAGTGGTCATTTCTATTCTGCTGTAGCAGGAGGCTGGGCCATGGAGGGGGCGGGAGGAGGCAGCAGGGACTGAGGAAAGTCACAGAACACTGTGCAAGTGAACTGGCAGAAGTTCTGTGGGCTCACCAGCTGGCACCCTGGGAGAGAGCCAAAGAGAAAGTTCATTTTTTCCTGCCCAAAGCTTGGAATCCTGAGAGCAGCCATGAGTCTGAGTGCTGAAGGCTTATGAATGAGAAGTGTCAATGTCACCTCTGCTTTGTGTCTGACCGGGGATGGGCACTATGGATGTTGCATGTGTGTGTATTTGTGTGTGTGGGGGGTTGTTGCAAACCACTAGGCATGTCTGGATAGCTAATAGCATGCTTCCTCAGCAGAGCGAGAGGACGATCCACTAATCCAATTTGTAATTTATCTTTTGGTTTGCACCCAATGTTTTCCCTTTGTTTCTGACTTGATGCATTTATCTGAGGGCTGAGTTCACCTTGGCAAAGTCTTGCATGAATAGGAGCATTTAACTCAATAGATCAGCTCGCAGTTGTGTGTGTATGTGTGCATTCATGTGTGTGTGCATGTGTGTGTGTGTGCAAGCATGTGTATATGCATCCTCCTTAACCCCTAACTGAGGGCCTCCCTCCCAGGAAGGGAACCCAGGATTGGTTGCTGCAGAACAGCTTTGTGAGGGTGGCAAGCAGAGGTGGTTGGAACCGGTTTAGAGAAATTCTGGATGCAGCAAGGCCACGGCTCACAGACTGGGGTAGATGGAGGTGGGCATCTCTGGTTGGAGAAGAGGCGAATAGGAGGTATTATCTATTATGGACTTCAATCTGACTCCTTTCCCGGAGTCTTAGTGTTCTCAAGCTGAAAGGAAACACAGGGCATCTGGTTCATGGTTGCCATCTGCCTGTGCATCCGAATCACCCAGAATTACTTGTTAAAAATGTAGATTCCTGGGGTCCTTCTCAAACTTCCTGATTTGTAATCTCTGGAGGTGGGGCCTATGACTCTTTCTGTTAAACATTTGCCCCAGGTGAGCTGGGGTACCAGCTGCCTACAGCCCCACTGTTAGTGGTGAACCAAGTCTTCCCACTCTCCATCCAGGGTGTCTGTTCTTACAGCTCAAGTGTCCCTGGGGCTTCAAGCTTTAGGAAACAAGGCTTTTATTTGACACAAAGTGGGCATGTGAGTAGCTCTCTTATGCTGCTGACCAATAATCCATCTAATTAAATTCTTTTTTTCCTATAAGGGGGCTCAAGGGCTTCAATCTCCATTGTGGGCAGAGACAGCTTAAGACCACTCGCTCTGGGATGTCCTGGCCCCTTCCAATCCTGTCTTTGGCACTATGCAGGATTCAAAGTCCTCTGTGGCTGCCTTACCTTCTTTCTCTAGGGAGCAGCCCTGTTCTCTTGGCGACTTCGAGAAACAGGCTTGGATTCGTTGTGATCTGTAGCTAGCTCTTTTCTCTCTCTCCTTCCCTCCCTCTCTTTTTCTTTCTCTCTTCCCTCTCCTTTCCTGGTCCCCTTCCCTCCCTCCTTCCCTCCCTCTTTCTTTTTTTTGTTTTTCTTAACAGCTTTACTAAAATGTAATTCACATACCATACAATTTATTTGTTTCAAGTGTATAAGTCAATGGTTTTAAGTATATCCACAGAGTTTTGTACAATCTGTACACATCACTACAATAAGTTTTAGAAGATTTTCATCACCCCTCAAACTCCATACCTATCAGCAGTGACTTTTCATTTCCGCCCCACCAATCTCCTTGTCCCTAGGCAACAACCAGTCTCCTTTCTCTCTCTATCGATTTGCCTGTTCTGGACATTCTATGTAAATGGAATCATACAATGTGGCATCTTTGGTGACTGGCTTCTTTCACTTAGCATAATGTTTTCAGGTTTCATCCGTGTTGTGACATGTATCCATACTTCATTCCTTTTTATTGACAAATAATATTCCATAGTATGATTATGTCACATTTTGTTTAACCCATTTACCAGTTGAATTGTTTTAGATGTTTGAAGTGTTTCCATTTTTTGATTATTATGAATAATGCTGCTATAAACAATTTGTGTCCAAATTTTTGCATGGCTCTGTTTTTTTATTTCTCCTGGGAATATATCTAGGAATGGAATTGCTGGGTCATAGAGTTAACTCTATTTTTAACATTTTGAGGAAATTTCAGACTGTTTTCTAAAGCGGCTGCAGCATTTTACATTCCTACCATTTTATATTCCAGAACTCTTTACAACCTCACTGACACTTGTCAAAATCCGCCTTTTTCATTATAGCCATCCCGGTGGTTGTGAAGTGGTATCTCATCATGGAATTTATTTGCATTTCTCTAGTGACTAATGATGTTGAGCATCGTTTCTTGTGCTTGTTGGCCATTTGTGTATCTTCTTTAGAGAAATTCTGTATAGATCCTTTGCCCGTCATTTAATTGAATTATTTGTGTTATTACTGAATTTTAAAAGTTATATATATTCTGAATATAAATACCTTGATAGCCAGATATTTTTTCCCAATTTGGGATATCTTTTCACTTTACTGATGGTGTTCTTTAGACCACAACAGTTTAAAATTTTGCTAAAGTTCAATTTATCTATTTTTTTCTTTTGTTTGTATTTTTAGTGATTTATCTAAGAAACCATTGCCTAATCCAAGATCATGAAGATTTACTTCTCTGTTTTCTTCTAACAGTGTGATAGTATTAGGTCTTTTAACCATTTTCAGTTAATTTTTGTATATGGTATGAGGTAGGGAATCAAATTTCATTTTTCTACTTCCATTTTGTTTAGTTATCCCCGAACCATTTGTTGAAAAGATGATTCTTTCCCCTATTGAATTATTTTGGCACTTTTGTTAAAAATCAGCTGGTTATAAATGCATGGGTTTATTTCTAGACTCTCAGTTCTGTTCCATCTATCTACATGTCTGTCCTCTTATCAGTACTACACTGTCCTGTCTGGATTACTGTAGCCTTGTCATGAGTTTTGAAATCAGGATATTTCTGCTTTTTATGTCCACCTTTCAGCACACACAGCAAGGCTAGGGCGTGGCTTGGGTGGAATTGTCTGACTAGATGGGCTGAGGACATATTAGGAGAGGAAAGGCCATGGGAAGCATGAGACTGGGAGTCAGGGACCCTAGTCTTTAATCCTTGCACTGAAATAAGCCTGTATAACCTTATGTAAGTCACTTGATGCTTCTGGGTGTCTGTTTCCCATTCTGTAGAATGAAGGCTCTGGACTGGCTGATTGTTAAAGGAATTTTCAATTCTAATAATCTGTAGGCATGGGGGATTCAGTTTACATAGGAAAAGTCCATCACAGGACCCTCTAATTTTATAGCTACATATTCATAGACTTTCACTCACTTGAAACTTGGGTATGGGAGAGGAAATGTACAAGACAGGTCTGGATTATGCTGTCATACCAGATAGCAGTGAAATTCTCAAAGATTATCAAGGTCATGTCTAAAGACTCAGGCCCTCAGTGGCCGAAGATAAGGTACTTGGGACATCAATAAGGACAATAAATGCAATGGATCAAAACATATTAAATATATTTAAATAATGATGCTTAGCAAAACTCCAATTATTTGGAACTTGTGAATTTTTAGACCTCTCACTGAGGGGACTCCTGAGTCATCTCCTCCAGTTGACCTGGTTTTCATGGCTGCCTCACTCTACCCTGGATCCCCATGTCCCTGGGGTCTATTCCAGCACTTTGTTTCCAGTTAGCTTTTATCACTTTGTTAAATCTGTGTTAATCTATTTGGAGAAGGCATGGGAGAGCTCAGAGTTACTGGTAGGAGCCAGTCAACCTAGAGTTGCACCAAGCACTGCCTACTAACTGAACAGATAATGCCTCACTCTGCTATTCACTATTGCTTATACTATGAGGTAACCACCACCACAAATCAAGATAGGGAATAATTCCATCACCCCCTTGTGCCCCTGTATAGTTCCATTTCCCACTCTGATAAGCACCACTGCTTCCCTCTGTTTCCAGGTACAGTTGTCCCTCAATATTTTTCGGGGAGTTGGTTCCAGGACTCCCCACTGTTCTCACAGATACCAAAATCTGAGGAGCCTAAATTCCCTTTTAGAAAATGGTATAGTATTTGTCTGTAACCAAGGCACATCCTCCTATATACTTTATATTATTTCTAGATTACTTAGAGTAATTAATACAATGTAAATGCTGTATAAATAATTTTTATGCTGTAAGGTTTTTTAATTTGTATTTTTAACTGTTGTATTATTTTTTAATTTTTTTCAAATATTTTTCATCCATAGTTGGTTGAATCCATGGAAACTGTGGATACAGAGGGCTCACTCTAAGTAACTTCTGTCAGATGAAGAAAGCATGCATTCTCTTCCTTGTGCAGGTTCTGTGATCATGTGCTTTCTCACACTGGCTCACAGCATTTTTCTGAGACAGAATTTTGCTCTTGTTGCCCAGGCTGGAGTGCAATGGCGCGATCTTGGCTCACCACAACCTCCGCCTCCTGGGTTTAAGCAATTCTCCTGCCTCAGCCTCCCAAGTAGCTGGGATTACAGGCATACACCACCATGCCTGGCTAATTTTTTTTTGTATTTTTAGTAGAGATGGGGTTTCACCATGTTGACCAGAATGGTCTCGAACTCCCGACCTCAGGTGATAGCCCAGCTTGGCCTCCCAAAGTGCTGGGATTACAGTTGTGAGGCTCACAGGCTTAAGGGGGTTAAAAAGGTGACTTTTGTGAAGAAGTAGGGCCAACCAGCCTGAGGATCTGGGTGGTAGTCATGACCTGAACGCTAACCCCTGTTCCTCCAGCTCCCTCTGCTCTTCCCACTATAGCCACAGTTTCTTTATGGATAAAACAAAAGGCTGAGGAACGTGCTACCTAGACAGGCAACAGTGTGCACTAGCTGAGTGAGGGGAGCCAGGCTAGGGTCACATAGTGTATGACTCTTTGGATGTGGCCCTGCCCTCCCCTCTCCTTTCCTTTTTTTTGAGACAGTCTCATTCTGTTGCCCAGCTCTGTGGCTGCCGTGGAATTGTGTGATCTCAGCTCACTGCAACCTCCACCTCCTGGGTTCAAGCAATTCTCTTGCCTCAGCCTCCCAGGTAGCTGGAATTATAGGTGCCTGCCACCACCCTGGCTAATTTTTGTATTTTTAGTAGAGACAGCATTTAATTATGTTGGCCAGGCTGGTCTCAAGCTCCTGACCTCAGGTAATCCACCTGCCTTGGCCTCCCAAAGTTCAGAGATTACAGACGTGAGCCACTGTGCTTGGTCTGTATGTGGCTTCCTAAAAAAAGCAAAACTACAGAGTCAGAAAACAGACCAGCAGCTTCCAGGAACAGAGGGGCAGGGGGAAGGAATTAACTAAAGGGGGACAGGAACGTTTAGGGGTATGAAATTATTCCCTATATTGATTTTCAGTGGTGGTTATATCATTGTATATATTTGTCAAAACTGGTAAGTGTTGTAATATAAAACGGTGAATTTTAATGTAGGTAAATTATAGCTTAATAAACTAAGTCTCTTACGCGCACACACACACACATGTGTGCACACACACACACACTCAGACCAGAAAAATCTCAAAGGTTCCTCCCTGTGTTAACATTCAGTGTTCTCCACGGAGGGTGCGATCACAGGTGAGGCCACAGGAGGCGATATCCAGAGACTGGTCTCATTTTTTAAATGTGCCCTCCCTCCCTGCTCCCTCCTACCCCTTCCCAACCCACGGCAGTCCTGTGATGTACTGGGAGGAAGAGAAGAACTAGGCTTTCTTTTCTTGGTTGGAAGTTGTAGGAACGAGGCTGCCCCTTCTGTGGAGGTCCAAGTGTTCCCTTGGACGCCGGATGTTCTCAGAGGATGGAGGCAGGTCTCTGTCCTAGGTCAGAAGGCAGAGTCACTGGCCTGAAATGGAGTATTTTGGAAGAAGAGATCAGAATCCAAATCTCACTGAAGCAGCCACGAAGCCCATTGGGTAAATGGAATCTAGATGGACAGCGTGAATCTCCAGCGTTTCCATTTTCCACTCAGGGTCTGGGGAGGAGGCCTCCGGCCCATCACTCTGTTTCTCATGCCATTAATGCAGGGTTATTGATTGAGGCCATCCAAGTGACACAATGAGGGAACCAGAGCCTTGTCAGATGCAGAGAGAGGCCACTGCCCACACAGGCAAACAAGGCCCACAGTCTGAAGGCTGGTAGAAGGGCTGGTATGTGGGAGGCGGGCTGCCAGGGAAACTGCCCTCTGGCAGGGATTGCAAACATACCCTCCCTTTTCTGCCTTTCAATGCCTATCTCAGACATGGCTCCTGCTAACACCAGCACCCATTGTGTGAACATTTACCATGTGCTAGGCCCAGGCTAAAACCTCTAGATTAATTCATAGCCACCCTAGATGTTGAAATTCTCTGGACTGTTTCACAAATGAGGACACTAAGACTCAGAACAAGGGTGGCTCAGGCTCTGCACTCACGGGCTGTTCCTCTGTTCTGTCTGCTGAAATAAGCCAGACCTGGCCAGGAGAGCTCAGGGCTCTGAGGAGGAGAACCGAGCCCACGCTTTAAGTGAGCGAGAGCGTACCAGAGAGCTCTGTGACAGATGGAGCTCTTGTGGATACATCCCACGCCCCAGGCCCCCTTAAAATAAGCCAGATCCTGCAGCCTCTGTGTATGGGGTCTGGGGCGGATCCAGTAACCAGCATTGGGTGTGCTGAAGGGTGGGATACACGGAAAGGGGCCTAGCTGCAGGTGTCGGAAGTCCCATGATGGAGACCAGGAGTTCATGTGGGTGTTTCTGTGAAGGAAGGGAGGTGGAGGGAGAGCCTGCTGGGCAGAGCTCCATGGGCAGGAGGAGATAGGCTACTCAGAGAGCCACTTGGTTTTGGAAGCTGCCACATCCCAGGAAAAGTTCTAGGATCAGAGACGCCCATCAGAGGCCCCGGTGATTCCTCAGAGGCTGGGATCAATGAACAATTGGTGGCTGGCACCGAGGGAGAGGACAGCTTCATGCCTGTTAGGCCACAAGTCCCCAGAAGAGTGTAAGAAGAGAGGGAGCCGGCAGGACAGCTGTCATTCTTGGGCGGGTGCAGCTTTTTGTGTTATAACTGGTAACCTCAAATCTCCACCTTGATTCTGGACCTGAAAGCAGAGCTCTCCTCTTGGCGGTCAGTAGGGCCGTGCGCATGCACCGCAACAGCCTGATAAGCAAAGATTCTGGAACTAAGCCAGATGGCCCAGCTGAGTAGCAGGTGCAGCTCTAGGTTCCCTGGAGGTGGTGGCCATGGTCAAAGAGGACAGGAAAGCATAGCTCCTTTCGGGGCAGGCCAGGACATGATGTGGGTCATGTTATGGACCTGAGGCAGATGTGACCTTGATCTTGACTCTGTGGGGCAGAAAATCCTGCACAAGGGGCTGGCCCAGGGGTTTAGAGACAAGTTGGTTCCCTTCTAGCTGTGGCTAGAGTCCCATTCTCAGGCCTCTGAAATCATTTCTACCTTTAGGAGCAAAATTTCCGCCACGAAGTATGCAGCTAACTGTTGGCCTTACCGTTCATGGAGGGATTGCAGTACAGTAGCACTGCTTTTACCTTGTGCTCATCTTCCTCTTGTTGGCCTGATGCTCAGGCGCTCAGAGTCCTGCTGCTTTGGCGTTAGTGGGAAATGCAACTGTCTGTCACTCAGGAAACAGACTCCACATAAGAAGGGCTGTCTGTATACAGCGGATTCCGAGCCTGGGATCTTATTCAAGAGGGTGTCAGAGCAGCCACAGGATTTTGCACCTGAGTACAGACAATGGGGAATGGAGAACCCCCTTCCCCAGCCAAGGAGACTCTAGAAGAGTCAGGGACTTTGGCTTTATGGTGACACCACTGTCTCTACCTACCAGGATGAGTCCAGTGCCCCAGAGAGCTGGCTTTTTCTGTGCTGCTTGGCATCCTGCTTGGGAGTGAGAAGTAAACGGTGTGTGTGTGTGTGTGGGGGAGGGTAATGGGGAAGGGCAGGGTATAGGGAGGGGTGGTCGATGTTTCTAGAGGAAAATCCTGCCCAACGAACCCCCAAACCAAGGAGCCACACAGAGTTAGCTGGATTGAAGTGGGTTCAAGTTATTTATTTTTAGAGTACCAGCATGTTTGGTTCTGGGGTCCAATCCCCAAATTCCAGAAAAATAAACTAATGAGAACCACATGCACTAAGAGGAGGGCATTCCGACGTTTCCATGATCATGCGGTGAGTGGGCTTAGAGTATAGGATGGGGGCCCAGTGTGGGGCAGGACTTTGTGCCCCAGACAGCTGACAGCAGCTGGCTCTGAGCCCTCATCGGGGCTGGGGAGAGGGCCAGGGCCTGGTCATTTGGACCCTGACCCCATATGGACCTGGGCCCCTTATTGCTACATTTGCTACTTTGCTACTTTATGGCCCCTGGGCCTAGCCCAGGGGATGCCTTATCACTGGGTGGTACTAATGAGTAGGTTGTTGGCATCTGCTGTTGCCATGGTTACATGAGCACAGGCCTCTCTTCAGAGGGTCCCATGGTGAGTTATTAGTGATTCATTTGGCCACTATTCAACTTATCCCATGGCCTTTGCTACATATTCAACTTGGGCAGTTCCTTTTCGAGGCTGGTGGCACATTCTCTCCCTCCCCATGTCCTCCCCAAGCCCAGAGCTTCCCAGCTCCTCGACATGGCAGCAACACCTCCCTCCAATATATTCTAGAAGGCCCAAAGGCCAAGAGCCCTTAATCCTTTTCTCCTTCTGGGAAGGCTCTCCTGGTGGTGGTTTTTGAAGCTCATGTATTTGGAGCAGAACAGGAGGGATGTATTTTAGGAAAAACGTCATCTTCCACAATCACCAAGGGGGCCAGTTGGGTGGCAGGCTCCCGGTTCAGTGTCCTGTTGGTGAGGTAGTTTGAACATCCCGGGAATCCTGCCAGGAAAGAAGCCCCTGGAACATGTCCCCACATGTTTAGCTAGTCCAAGCTGCAACTCAGTGGCGAGAGGCCCTTCCCAGGGTGCTGGCCGGGCACCTGACTGCTCAGTGGTGGTGGGCCTGGAGTGCAGGCCCAGCTGACTGCACTGGCAGTTGGGCCCTGCTTTGTTCCTGGGGTACAGCAACACCTTCCCAGGAGAACAAAGCTGATGCATCGCTTTCTGGAAGGGCAGGAGCCTCCTTTCCAGTCTGGAGAGTTCCTGCTGCTTCGGTCAGGCCATCTGGCTGCGGCTGGTCATTTATATGTGCCAACCTACAAGCTTTCCTCTTCCCATGTAGGGAGATGGCATTTTAGTCAGATGCCAGTGCCTGGTGTATCTAACCTGATGGGTGGGTGGTCACTTGCTACAGCTGCCCTGACACTATGGCTGTGGCTGTGGGGCTGCCAAGTTGTGGCTGAGAGCATTTTTCCTCATAGGGAGGAGTCCTAGGTTCAGAGACCATACCCAGTCAGGGAGGCTAAGGCAGTTTCTAGGGGGCAGGACTGGGTAGGGGAATCTGCTTTGCCACAGAACTGCCTGCAGACGTCTAATCTAGTCTGATGTTTTGGCTGTGTAGACCAGGCCAAAGGGGGATGGGCCAAGACTAGATTTTCCAAATGTACTTGCGTGACCAAGGTCTGCATGGTAGATGAACCTTGGGTTGGCAGCCTAGTTCTACTCCCTTCTTGCAAGCCCCTGGCTTGATCTACTGGGGAGCATGGGCGCCTTCACTAGGGGGTGGTGTGAGGGGTTATTGCTCTGGGTTTGAGCCCATCTGAAGTCTCCTTAGCTCTGTCGTGCTTACTGACCCTCCCCTCTGGATGCCCCCAGAGGTGCTTGGAAGCCTGCAGCCAGCTTCGTCTCAGGGCCACAGTCCTCCTTGCTCTGGGCAGATCCTCTGAGGATCTCCAGGATGAGACCGGTCAGAAGGAGAATGGGGCCAGAAGGAATGGCCGAGAAGCCAACCCTGCCCTGTCTGCGGCCTGGCTTAGAATGCCTTTTGTACCATGGGGAGCAGCAGGGGGCAGCCAGGCCCCTTGCCCTGGATGACTGAGGGCACAGAGGTGCCTGCTACTTGGGGACACCCTTTGCCCTATGCCCTGTGCCTGCGGGTCAGCACAACCTGGGGATCCTTGGGCAAGGCTAGGTGCAGATGAACTTAGACTGCAATTTTGTTCTGAAACAGGTTTATGCAGAGAGAAATGGGATGAAAGGGGAGTGTCAAAAGACCCTGTAACTTGGAATGGGACTTCATGGCATTCATTTACTCATCCAGTGGTTACCGAGTGCCTCCAAAGTACCAGCCTCTGTGCTGAGCGTGTGCAGGTGTCCAGCAAGAATCTGGGTCTATACTGCTGCCTCTGGAGACAGAGCAGCACTGAGGATTCAAGATCTGTCATCTCTCTAGTTTCCACTGTACCTCCAAGAGAGGAACTATTACCAGTGGGGGAAACTGAGGCATGGTAGTCAAGAACTCACGAGGATACGACATAATGAAGACCCCTAATGCCCATGGTGGCATTGCTGTGAGGACAGAAGGCTGCTGCCCGGGGGCCAGGGCTGTGTGGAAGCAGGCATAGACAGGACTCGGAGGTGGCAGGGTGGAAAGAGGGGTCACTGGGGAGCACCCAGGAGGCTGGGTCTGCAAATAAGAATTTGAGCCTTCGGTGGTCACCAGCTGGTGAGTTTGACTACATGAGAAAAGAAATACCAGCAATCGCTTTATTGCTTCTATGTTTTTTGTTTATATGCTCCCAAGGGAAACTTTTGTTTTAACCTATGGCCAAAAATAGATCAAAGGAGGATAGTCATAGCAAATGGGGGAGTGAATGTCTGGAATCCAAAACAGGTTACTTAACACAGCTCTGTCTGGGGGCTCCTGGGTGTCACAATGACAATGACGATGACAGTATTAGCTACCATTTGCTAAGCACCTCCATGTGTCAGGCACCTGACCCAGTGCTTTACATACATTACCTCAGAGCTGAGATGAAAATGGTCATTTTGACACACATACAGGGAACACAGGTGGGTCTTTCGCAGGTTTTTGCCCCCGAGGCAACTGGTTTAGTGGGGATGCCTTTGCTGGGCCTTCAGATAAGACTAGGAGGAGAACCCTGTGGTCTGGCCTGGTCCCATCATAGCATGCTCTGCCCCAGCTTCACACATAAAGGGGACCTGAACCAGCAGGGGTCTCACCACGCCTGTCAGGATGCCACCACGTGGGGGCTGCCAGCCCTGCAATCCAGCTGCCTCCCAGGCTGGGGACCCTCCCAGCTCCCATCTGGGGCTGCCGGAGGGGAGAATCCTAACGGCCCCTGAGTTCATGGCCATGTTTATTTTGAGTAAAACATGAGGGAATAAACCAAGGAGCAAGGGGGCAAAACCAGAATAAATTATGAAATAATTTATAAAAAGATGGTCAGCAGAATCCCTGCAGCTGTGAAACAACGAGCTCTGTCATCGACACCAGTGCTTCCTTGAACACTGGACCCTTGAGACCTTTGATGGGACCCAAGGGCAGCCACCAGGCTGGTGGAGACCTCTCTGAATGCTGATCTCAAAGAGGGTGGGAAGAACTGGAGGTGCAGCAGTCCATGAGGTTGCTTTCTTGCTGAAGACGCGATTTGGACATTCTACATGGAAGCGGTGCTTGGTGCTGGCAGTGACACCCGGGTGGCTATGCAGACATGAGGGATGACAGGCGGCGATGGGGATGTGGTGACTGACTATGGGAGGTGCCAGGGAGGTGATGCATAATATTGGATGTGCTCTTGGTCCACTCATCCCTCTTGAACTTGCCAGAAGGTGTGAGCGCCCCTGGACAGCTGGGGAGTGAGGATAATAATATAATCTCAGTGGTACTTGCGACAGGAACCCTGTGACGTGTTCTGCCCTGAACGAGCTGGGATCAGGGCCTCTTAGCGGGTGGAGTGTTGGAATACAAGTGTACAAGGAAGAGAGGGCTGTCGATAGGCGCCGCCGCCGGGCCGAGTCTGGGCTCTGTGGACTCTTTCCTTCTGGCCTCCCCATTCACCCACTGGGTCTCCCCACCGTCGCCCATCATGGCCCTCACTCTTTCTCCTTCACAGTGACCAAATCTCCCCGTAAGGAAACTCTGTCCGCGGAGGTGGAGCGCCGCCGGCTGCCCGTGGGGTCCGTGGGCCCGGGCCCTGGACCTGCGCTGGGGACGGTCAGGAGGACTGCATCAGGCCCGTGAGGCGCTTGCCCGCCAGCGACTTTCCCTGCAGAGAGACAGTCGACAGAGAGGCACGCACAGGCGCACACACACAGATAGGGACAGAGACAGAGAGCCGGACAGGTGGATTAATTGTTGCCTGAGCCACGGAGGCCACATGACCGACCAACCCAACTGATCGCCTTAATAGTTTATCTCAGGCTATACGGGAGCCTTAACTTTGGACAGCTGGAGAAGCCAGGGCTCCAGGGAAGGTTAGGGGAGTCCTGGAGGGTCCCCTTGTGAGGGCGTGTTGCTGATACTGTTTTTGGGGTATGGCAATTTTACTTACCAAAACCAGGTATTTAAACCCTGAGGTAGAGCAATTTTTAATTCCAGTGGGCTGCCCTGAACTTGGTTTTATTCACGTGGGGAAGGAAAAGGTAGACTGGGGTGTACTGAGGACAGGGAGGGTGGGTTGACTCAAATAGAGGGTGACCCAGCATCTGGGTAATGCGAATCTAATGAATGAACGAGTCTTAAGAAGGCAGAGTCCTGTTTGGAATGCAGGGTAGACACGAAGGCCTTGAGTCCTCTTGATGGTGCCTTCCGGGACCGTGAAAGTGAGCAGCATTTGCTGGGGCTTGGAGCCATGGTAGGTACCCAGGCAGTACACTCCTGCTGTCGCCTATGTTCTTGGCTTCCCATCTGTGGCACCCACTGGTGGAGTTTGATGACCCTATGCCAGGAAACCTACAAGCCCTTCAACTATAACCCATGTGGGAGATCCTCTCAAAAACTCAGACGATGAACTGAATCATGAGGCCGGGTGCATCAGCCATAAAGGCACCGGGAGAGGCCAGTCGTGTATGTGTCCTGGAGAGGTGGCAGAGAAGCCCCCTGATCTAGGAGGGGAGTTGTGACTGGGCACCAGGAGGAGGGTGAGGGGGGCAAGTGAGGCTAGGTGACTTTGCTTACTGTCCTTACATAGTGTGTGCCTGTTCTCCAGCTCACCCTCTTTAAAAATCCATATCACTGTACAGGGGTCTAGAGGAGAGTGTGGTTGGGCCCAGGCAGATTGATCACTGTGTCTGAGAAAGCACTCCAGACCCATCCTATTATTGACAGCGGGTCAGCGACACCATTGCCATCTGTGAAGGGCTGCAGTGTTTGGCCGTGAGATTGCAAGGGCCAGTGATTCCTCATGTTCATTTCCAAGTGGGGTGTGAGGGCTCGTCTTGTTTACTGGGCTTGGCTGAGTGTAAGCTAGATGTAATTAAAAAAATTGATCAGGTTTGTGAAGCCTGATAGGGTCCTCAATAAACCTGCTGATTGATGAATTGATGGATAACAGGTCTGTCTAATAAACGAACGACACGGGCTGTGGATTTGCTGGATACAGGACAATGTGGCATCTGGCTTAGATCTCCATGGAGGGGCATGGCCAGCCTGACTTTGAGAATTCATGGGAGTTTGTCCAGAAATGAAATTGCCCTCAGGAGCTGTCAGAAAGTCTGCCTTTCCCTACCTCTCCTTGACCTTTTCCCCCTATTTCTTTCACTGCCCGTTTTCACTAGACCAAACTTATCATTTTTTTCTCCCCATCTTAAAAAACACACACACATGCCCACATAATCTCCTCATCAGCAACCTTATCTGAATCTTCAACTACACTAAACTTGGCCTGCAGCAGGATACATTTATACTCAGCTAAGGAGTTTTTAATCAGATTTTTAAAAAAAATCCACAAGGGTTATGGTGTCGGTCTTTGAAAATTGCTAAGATAGAACGGCTATGCCTTTGTCCAGAGCGGGTTAGGTACAACAATAGCTCTTAGAAGGCAGAGGCTGACCTTCAAGGGCTCCCCCGCCCAGCCCCGGGTTCTGTGGCACACACCCAGCTATGACTCTCCTTGAGTGCCCTTTCTTACATAGAGTGTGAGGCATTTGTCACTTGGGAAGGTGCCTTTCTGGTGCAGGCCTGAAGGCAGGAAGCATGGGGGTGTGGGGCATCCTCTCTGAGGAAATGTGGGGCTGTTGAGCCTAGGGGCCTGCTTGTGTGAGAGCTGTTAGAAACCTCCCCTGCCCTGTTACCCATGCCCATCCCTGCCCTATGAAAGGCACAAAGGAAGTTTGCTCTCCTCTTAGGTGCTGCTTATTGCTGTGATCACCACCACATACTAATATTGGCTCCTCCTCCTTCACACATTGTGTATCCACATATATATGTTCTGGGTTTGCAATCCATAGCATTTGGGGCTCTCATTTAGCTGGTGGATAGGTGGAAAAAAAATCACTCAAGCTTCTGAATAAGTCTGTTGCCAGTATGTACATTAAAAGCCTGGAGACAAAGGAGGTGAGGTTTACCAGTTGCCCAAACCCTCACTGCAGCTTCATTCTTACTAGCAAGGTCATTTTGGCTGGAGTAGGGACTGTGGGTTGAGGGAGGTTAGAGATTCTATTTCTGGAGGATTCTGTGTCTGTCTGTTTTAGGTGAATTTGGCCCTGAGGCTTCCCTATCCTCAACTCTTCCTCGTTCTACAGAATGGGCTGGGCTGGACTTGAAGGCACTAATTAATCTCTTCCTGACTAAATCCTGGAGCTCAGCCTCACAGTTCCGACTCCAAGGACCTGTGGCCAGCCTGTCACTGCCCGCTCCTCTGCTTCCCCCAATTGCTTTTATTTCCCAGGACTTCAGGGAGGGATGATGCGGCTGACCAGCCCAGGGGCCACCCCTGGGATTGTTCCCAACCTCTCAGCAACCTAGGAGGTGCTGTTTGGCATTTTTGTCTCCCTCTCCCCATTCCTGCTTTCACGCATTTACCAAATGCCAGCTCTGCTGCTAAAGATGGAGGTCATGAGGGTTCAGGTCTGCTTGAGAAGCAGCTCAGCCCAGCTGCAATCTACCCGCTACCCAGCGACCTCCTGGGTGAGTGAGGGCAGGCTCAGGCTGGAAGGCGGTTAATCATGCAGGATGCAGGCATGGCTAGATGCCTGGCCCCGGGCTTTGGGGAAGAAATACTGCAATCACACTTGCTCAGCAGCTGCCTCCCTTCTGAAGAGCTGAGCTACTCCTGTAGTTTTCAGTGATCAAAGTGAAATCTGATAGCAGAGGCTACCTGTGTTCAGAGATGAGCTGCCCTGAAGTGCATGCCCCTATAGGCTTGCAGGAAGCTCCCAAGGAACTGTCTCCAGAGAGAGGGGAGCTCCTGCCTATTCCGGGCATTTACCCCCAACCCCCACTTTACTCTCATCCCTGCCTCCAATTTGGATGATCCTGAAGGAACCACTTTAGAAGGGGAGTGGTAATTCTGCCTGCCTGTGCCTGGCATTTGCATAGTTACAGAGGAAGCAGTTTTTTTCAGGGTGTGAATATATAATGTTCCTCAGTGCTGGTCAGTTGGGAACGGATCATGGTGCCAGGAAACGGCAGCCAGCTCAGCCCGAGGCCTTGGCGTAGCTGAGCAAAGCAGCTGAGGATGGTTGAAAATGCTATTAGCAGGCAGCCTTTGTCCAAGTGAAAAAATATACAGTGATTAAGAACTGAGCTGCAGAAGGTACATTCCAGAGACACCAAAGCCTTGCATACCGACAAAGTGCTTTTCACCTTTGAGACATTTGGCAAAGTGTAATCCAATAGAATTTGGGATCCTTCAATTTCATGGACCATGGACTCAGTGCTGGGTTCACTAACACCTACACATTCAATTCCCACCCTCCACTCTGATTAATCATTTCAGCTCCGTGGCCATCTCGATGGCTAGAAGCCTGGAAGAAGGTGGTCATGGAATCCTTTGTTTCTGAAAGGAAACACACAAAAGGAATGGCCCCCTTTTGTGCAGTGAGAAAAATCAACATGCTGCTTGACATGCTGTGGCTCTGTGCATTGCACTTCCACATATTAATCAACAAAGCATGCACTATCTGGGTTACCAAGAGCTTTTGCCACTTACTTACCTGGGAGACTGAGGCTAAACTCTTTGGCTGGGAGGAGGGCTGTGACTCAGAGAGTAGCCCTGGGGTCAGATTGGGGCATAATGAGGGACAGCAGAGCCAAGCACTAGCAGCTCAGGGAGGACCTTTTCCAATACTAAGAGAGTAAAGACACCTGAGCTTCTGATGAGATTCTTTTGCTGATATGCTCAGATGAAGTAAGACCAAAGTTACAAATCTCAAGTCTGCCAAGTCAAAATCCAGGCTATTATGGGGAAAGAAATCAACCATGGTTGCCCCTGGGGGAGGAGGATGAAATTGATTGGAAAGGGACATGAGGGAGCCTTCTAGGGTGATGGGGTATACGTTACACGGGTGCATACACTTGTCAAATTCATTGAGCTGTACACTTCAGATCTGTTCATTTTACCATATATAATTATATCTCAAAAAAAAAAGACATTAGGAAAAAAAAAACGTCCCAGCTATCACATCTATGCCTTGGAGTTTCCCACTCCTTATTCTTCTTCCGTTGCTGGGCCCATCCCTGGCCTTGGAGAAATTCAGTGCTTCCCCCTCCAGTATAGGAGGAACCTGGATTCCACTGTTAGGGGAATTCGAACTTGCAACAGAACTTATGTGGAACACTATTTCTAGCCTCCATTGACCCAAACGGACCCCTTGGGTGTGACACACAGACATTTTTCATCCTTGCTCATGAAAAATGGTGTTCTGTTGAAAACAGCTCACCAAGCGACCTTAGCAGGCAGGAAGTGAAGACCTCAGAGATGAGCCGTACTTTCAAGGAGCCTGAAGGTCACCTTTGAATAGATGGTGCTCAAGTTCATAAAGGATGTATATGTGTGGAATTAGGGTCCTGGGGCTGGACTGGGGAGACTTCCTGATGACAAGGGTTGGGAGCCCAAGAGACAGGTGGAAAGATAGGGGATCCTAGCTTGGGTTTGCAGGATGGGAGAAGCGAAAGACCTACTTGACTTCATCGGGTGACTCCCAGAAGAAGGTTGTTGCCCCTGGTGCCCCTTCTCCACCGAGCAGAGCAAAAGAAATACTTTTTAAAATGGAGTGCAAAGAATTCCATGGCATCTCCTTTCTCAATGATGTCTAAAACTGGGGGGAGAGAGTGCTGTCTGGGATGCCTGAGAAACGCTGGCAGGGGGTGGTGGGAAAATCCACACTCAACATAGAATAATTTGAAAACACTTTTAAAATTCTCTATTTCTTATCACCCACTCTGTTCAACTCTGTGAAACAAGGTGGGGCAAATGAAATGAAAAAACGGGTTAGGGGACCTGCTATGGCTCTTCCACAACAGAGATAGGTCAGAGTGGCATGGGAAGGAAGGGAGGCCATTCCTGGCTTTCTTGCCCTTCCCCAGTGAGGAGGGGCAGGAGCCTGTGGCTGACCTATTCCTGGAATCTGTGTTACTCATAGGTCCTTGACAAGCTTTCTGATCTCTCTCAGGGGCTAAAGGGCATTTTACATGATTTTAAAATGTTCTGTTTATTTGACCCTTTTTAAATAGGAAGCTATATAACAAATATAAAACAATACCCCAGTCTTATAAACACCAAGGGATTGATGAAAAGAAGATTAATCAAAAAAGAAGTTCACTGGTTGAAGAATTAATATATAGTGGACTCATGGATACTTAAAACCGAACCTGTTTAAAAAAAATAAGAAATTTGATCAAAATAATGATTTTTTTTTCTTTTTTTGCAGTAGCCCCTGTCTTATGTACAGTGATATAAACACTCAGGTTCTGCCTAGTAGACAGAGGGGATATGGGATCTACCCAGGAGTAGGTCATCTGAAAACAATTTCTACAGAATGTCACTAGGACCACTGGTGGGCTCAGACGCCTTACTCTACCCTGTATTGGTGGTATGTGTCCCCACCCAAATCTCACCTTGAATTGTAATCCTTATAATCCCCATGTGTTGAGGGTGGGAACTGACAGGAAGTAATTGGAGCATGGGGGTGGTTTCCCTCATGCTGTTCTCGTAATAGGGAGTGAGTGAGTTCTCATGAGATCTGATGGGTTTAGAAATGTTAATACACATGGGCTCTCTCTTGCCTGCTGCCACAGAGGACGTGCCTCCTTCCCTTTCCAACATGACTGTAAGTTTCCTGAGGTCTCCCCAGCCATGTGGAACTGTGAGTCAGTCAGTTAAACCTCTTTTCTTTATAAATTACCCAGTCTTGGGCATTTCTTTATAGCAACGTGAAAATGGACTAATACAAGTGGCAACTACCAGTGCTTTAAAAATTTTTAAGTTTTTGAATTTAGAAAAGATGAATTGCCAGTTATCCTATCTGGATTAAATGTAAAAGGACCCACCTATCCCCTGATTTCCCATGGGCCTTTCTCTTTGAGTTTCTTATTCCAGTTTGATGGAGTGGTGTGGATAGCTGATGTACCCTCCCTTCTCAAGTGCCCTGCTCTTCAAATCACCCAGGCCTTGACAGGGGCATGGTGGGAATGGTCCCCCTGCTAGGAACACATGTAGCTGTGAGGACAGTTACTAACAGCCACCTGCCGATGGACCATTGAGCAACTATTGTGTGTGGAGCACACGAAGCATTTTACAAACACCTGGACTTGTGTTCACAACATGCTTGCCAGTTAGGCATTTCTATAAATGCCACTAAATGAGCAAGGAAACAGACTCAGAGCTTGAGTAACTTGCCTGGGAGTGCATGGCTAGTCAGTGGCAGAGCTGAGTTGGTCGGCCTTCACGACCCATGCCTCTCTTCCTTTGCATGTGGCTGTCATTCTCAAGGAAGGAGGCAGATGGAAACACTTGGGGACGAAGGAGTCCCCCGTGCCCACTCACACCAGGCAACCTCTCTGGGCAATGCAGGGTGATTTTCTCAACTTCCCTGAGAAAAGAACTTAAGCTCTTGAGCATGCCTGAACCCATCTCAGGCAGTTTCTACCCTGTGAAGGGGCTTCCTCTCATCACATTTGGGAATCCTGAGAGAAAGGAGGTACCATCTGCTGGCTGGCTACCCTGGCAAAAGGGGCTTTGGTTACTGCACTGAGCTGGGGCACAGGTCACCATGGCTTGGTGCATGTAGATTTCAGGTGGTGGCTGCTGGATAGCCTGGGTGAAGCCACCATTCTGTTTGTGGCCCTGTGTTACTGGTGCTGATTCCTCTAGGAACACACATGGCAAAAGCTCCAGGGAGAACAGAAGCAGGTGTGATGTTCACCATTCTTAGGTGGGGCAGGCAGGGTGGACTTACTCTAATGAGAACCAACCCCACTTCGAATCATTCTAAGTCAAGTGCCTAATTCAGGGTGCCCAGCTAGGTGGGGGGAGCCTTCCCTGCTGGTGTTCCTGGCACCTCTAACCCTGCCCCCGCCATGTTCATCACCTACTTCTGCCTGTCAGTTTTGCTGAGTGATGGGGGGCCTTTCTCCATGGTCCCCAGCTGTGTAGGGACAAATCTGGAGTCGGGCAGGGATGCCAGGAGAGACAAGGACTCAGCAGCAGAGGCCTACATGAGTGGCAGAATGCCAGGCCCAGACTCCCCGGTCTCACGTCCAATTTGTGCATTGCCGTTTTCCCTGCTACTCTATATCCCCGTGTGGTGGAAATGCCCCGTTTTCACACCAGCTCTCTCTTCTCTCCCTCCTCTCACCTGACTGAACAATCCTGTTGCTCTTTCTACTCTGAGGTTGCGGGAAATTCTTGGCGGCTTCAGGAGTAGAATGGAGGGGGGCATTCTGCCTGTAAGGCCTCTCAGTGGCATACCTTCCTGTGACCCACTTAATGCCCTCCTGTTCCTCTTCTCTTCCTCCTTCCCAAATGGACTCTGGGATCTAAGCTCTTATTCACTCCAAATTAGGCAAAGACCAAAAGACTCCAGGAAACAGGGACATGGCTGTGCTGCTATTGGCAACAACTTGATGCTACTTTTTTCCAACTAGGAAATTCAAGTAACCCTTGACTATGACTATGGGAGACAGTGAAGCCAGAGTTTAGTTACTTGATACTGTGGATGAAGCAGAAAGTTATTTGCTTGGCAGTATGTGATATTCCCAAGGACCTGTGAGGAGGACTCTGACTTCATCCTCCTAGGGACACTTATCATTTCTTGCAAATGTTTTTGCCCAAAACACATACGTTTGTTGAGGTCCTTGGTTTAGCCAGCTGATAAGGCAGAGCCTAGAACTGCTGACCCCTCATCCCCTCACAAAAGCATAACACCAGTGAATGTCCATGACCATTTGGATGCATATGCAAGGAGGGCTGACTCATTTCTCTTTCTTCCCCATGCTCAGGAATGCAATTCAGTAGGAACTTACCAGACATGCATTCCTAACCTGAAAAAGTACAGCAGGGAACAGACTAAGCAGCATTTTCAAGAGATACCTGGATAGAAACTTGGGTCATTGGAATTCTTAGCTACAGGGAACCTTATTTCTCTACAGGCTCTTTACGGATTGCTGAGATGCTATCAGTCCCTGTGGGACAGGGGATGGGCTGTTTCCCAGCTTTCTTCTCCCTGGTGGTATAGTGTGTAGAAATGTGAGATTGCTATGTTTCCTGCAGGACTTGGCCAAGGGCCCACAGAGGAAGAGTTATGGCAGCTTTCACCAGGAAATGAAGCCTAAGGATGCTGCTATTGGATTTAGAAGCATCTTCAAAGATTGCAGGCATTCCCTATTCTGCTAGGGAATGGGGACCAGGAGAAGAGAGTTACTGGGTCAGTACCTAAGGATATTATCTGCACATTGCCTCTGGGACAAGGGACTCATCTCAGCATCATTTCTGGACCCCTCAGCTCTTTGTTTCTTAACGAGAGAAAAACTATGGGTACAAAAAATGGGCAACAAACATGGAGACACCAAGAAATGGGTGCTGCCAACTGTCCCTGAAACCAGGGCATGAGGACAGAAGTGGTGGGCAAAGAAAAGGCCATGGACAAACAGATCATCTCTTTTGGATTTTGGGACACCTTCTGTGCAGAAGGATCCCACAGGTCAGAGAGCGTGCGAACGCCGGGATCACTCACCCACTGCTGGAAGGAAGCCACCTCGGGGGTGAAATGCAGCGGCCATTCTGACTCTGCGCCAGCAGCACTAGGCAATTGTGTTTTTAGGAAGGGAAGTGAAGAATAACTTATCCAGCTGAAACTGTGAAGACCTGTGGCTTTAGAGGAGCCCCTGCCCAGACACACATACAGCTGCAGCGGGCATGCAATCCATGCGACAGAGACCCTTGCAGGTTTGAGGCATATGGTTATACACATACCATACACCGAACACAGAGGCGGACATCAGGCAGCCGGCACATGCACCTGTGTATGCGTTCATGTGCATGTTTAGACCACAGGCACTTACAGAAGCATCTCATGCGAGGTGCACAGGCAATTGCTTGTTTGGCTGTAGAGTTTTATATCAGCTCCTAAGATGCCACTCTGACAAATACTGCAAACTTAAAGCATTCACCTTAAAATACATATATAAAAACAGAATCCTCCCCCATGAAAAAGCCATTTATTCACCTCCCTGGAAATGGCTTCTCCGCTTCTGCTTCTGTCGGAACGATAGGCAGTAGGAATGCCCACCCCAGGGGTCCGGTTTATCAAGGGATTTCAAAGTATCCCCTGCTTCTGACTCCTCCACTACCTCACTTTGGAACAAGTGATTAAAAAACGGAAACCTCTGTTTGTCGCACCAATGGAGCAACTAGACTTTGTTGAGGTTGCATTGCTCAGGGTGGCTCCAGGCAAGCAGACAGCTGAGAGGCGAGTGTTTCTGTCATGTGGTGGGGCCTACATTCGGAGGAGTGGGTTTCACCTTCTTATCATGGGTAGACCCATTCCTGATCTGTGTCTGGTAGTAGGAGGCATCTTTGGGTCCCGCACCTCTGTAAGGGACCAAATGCCAGATCCCCACAACACATGCGCCATTTGCCCGCTGGCCCTCCCCACCTCCCATCACCTTACAAAAGGCTGACAAGCCCCGTGGCTCCCACTGCTTCCTGGGAAGTGCTTAGGGCTCCAGGAAATTGACCACAGAGCAGGAGCTGGCCTGCTGGGCACCACAGTCCCTTCATTTCCAGGAAATGCAGAAAAACTACCTCTCTGAGTTGAGTTTAAAAATAAGCCAACAATAATAGCTACCATTTATCAAGTAGTTACCATGAGCTCATCTCTGTAATAAATGTACTCTGCACACACTGTCATATATGAGATACCCACATACCCACCCTCAAGCACAAAATAGATATAATCATGCCTACCTTGCAGAATAGTGTTGGAAATTAAATAAGTGCAGAGCTAAGTATGAGCTGGCTGCAAATAACATGATGATGATGAAACTGATTCTAACAGCCATACCTATTAAGCAAACACCCTGTACACAGTGTGCTAAGCACATTGTGAATTTTATTCCTACTTATTTACTCTTATTTCCCTTTTATGGATGAGGAAACTGAGGCTTAGAAAAGCTGTGCAATTCACACAGCTACGGGATGGAGCTGGAGTAGAACCACAGTCCATCCCAGGTGAAGCCAGCACGAGACAGTACAACATTATGAGCTCCCAATAAATGGCAGCTCTTGCTATCACACCCTCATTTAATGCCAGCCTCTTCCCTGTGCAGTGGGCTTTGCTGTACCCACTGGGCATGCAAGTGACTTGCCCAGGATCATATACTTCTATCAGGTGGAGGAAAAGGGATTCAGCTGGGTTGTCTGACCAAACTTAGCTTACTTCTGTGCATTCTGGTGGGTACTAAAGGGACGTGGTTCTTAAGAGGTCACATAAGCAGGTTATCTTCGGTAGTGGATGAGAATGCAGTTAGGGGAAATGTCCCTGCCAGGTTTTTGACATCTAGCTCCAGGTCGTTGGTGCTGTTCAGTTGCAGTCTAGCTCCTTGCTCTTTTGACACATGGACAGTGTGGTAACTGGCTACCTGCAGGATAAAAGGCAGTTTGGTGGGTGTGGGACTGTCAGCCACAGGTAGCCAATCAGGGGCCTCTCAGAAACACAGTCCTGCTTGGGCAAGATGCACCTCCCTGTGTAGTCATCTGTGTAGTCTCGGGGAATATAGAAATAAAGGGAACCTGGATGAACCTGCTCACACACATAACCCACACTCATGATCTCCTACAACTCTGATAACTCTTCAAGAAAGCTACGGGTGGGGCACAGTGGCTCATGCAGCACTTTAGGAGGCTGAGGTGGGCAGATCACTTGAGGCCAGGAGTTCAAGACCAGCCTGGCCAACATGATGAAACTCTGTCTCCACTAAAACTTCAAAAATTAGCTGTGTATGGTGGTGCAGGCCTGTAATCCCAGCTACTTAGGAGGCTGAGGCAGGAGAATCGCTTGAACCCTGCGGGTGGAAGTTGCAGTGAGCTGAGATTGTGCCACTGCACTCCAGCCTGGATAACAGAGTGGGGCTCTGTCTCAAAAACAAAACCCAGCAACAACAAGAAAGCTATGATTAAAGGCTAGCCAAGAATGAGATCCGAAGCTGAATCATTATCAAGGAAACCTCCATCAGGTGTAAAACCACAGGATGGTGGTGACTCACAAAGGCTAGTGATTGGCTCCTTTAATTATTTAAAATTATGGATTCCTCAGAACCTTCCAGTATTAACCAGGGCAGAGCAGCGGTCAGAATTCCCCCACTACTTTTGCTGCAGATGACAAGGTTGGGTTGAGTGTTGTCTTGGATGTCCCATCTTCCTTTCCCAGTGTAATCTGCTATGATGTTAAGGCCAGGCTTTCAGTCCTTGCCTGACAGTCTGTCTTTTCCTATCAGGCATGGGGGCTTAGATGCACTTGACACTTGGTGCACGTGGAACAGGCCAGGGGCATAGTGTGGAATGTGACTCCAGCCCTGTGACTAAGTTCAGGTGCCCTCTGCCTCCCTGCCCTCCCTTTTCCCCACCTTTTATGCCCAGGCACCAACTGTGCCCGATAGAGTTTTAATGGAATATATGAGGGAACATAGTAGCAATCAACCCTGACTAGGCTTTCTTTAGCTGTAAGAAGTGTCTATTAAAACTTTGCTGACTTTACCAGGATTGCCATGCTTAATAAGAGGCCTCAAAGAATTTGAAAGCAAAAGATGAAGAGAGGAAAAAAGCCACAAGCTGTAATAACCATAATTATACAATCCCACGATAGTTGAAAGCAGCCCTGGTGAAGCCCAAGAGAGGAGGGAGTGTCATCGGCAATTGGGTGGCTCTTAGGACAGCTGGAAAGAATGTGACATGGGAGCCCTTTCCTTCCCCTGAGCTGGGCTGAGGACGTCTCCCAGCAGGGCCCCAGAGGAGGGGAGCTGGGATGGGGGGACAGTTTCTTCTCAGTTCGAGGTCTCTGGGGGTATGCCCTGCTCCTGGCCAGCCTGAGGTGTTTTTTGTTTTTGTCCGAGATGGAATTTTGCTCTGTTGCCCAGGCTGGAGTGAAGTGTGAGTTCAGCTCACTGCAACCTCTGCCTCATGGGTTCTAGTGATTCTCCTGCCTCAGCCTCCTGAGTAGCTGGGATTACAAGTACCCACCACCATGCCTTGCTAATTTTTGTATTTTTAGCAGAGATGGGGTTTCAGCATGTTGACCAGGCTGGTCTCGAACTCCTGACCTCAGGCAATCCACCTGCCTTGGCCTCTCAAAGTGCTTGGATTACAGGCACGAGCCACCGCCACCCAGTCAGCTAAGGTGTTTTTGATGTCAACTCATTTACCTGGAGTCTGCAACTGGCGTTGGGTAAAAGGCAATTGATTTCATGATCCTTTTTGCTTTCAACAAAATGCCTTTCCAGATGGGAACTATGACAGGAAGAGCTTTCTTCAACCTGGGGCCAGGACGCCCCATGCACATGGCCACCCTGGCTGTGCTGGGGCTCACTGCACCCCGGTTGCCAGTGCCCTGTGCCAGCGGGCACCTGTGTCCTCCACTCACTGACCTCCTTTTAGGCATTCAGGAGAGAAAGCCCTGTTGCCCAGAGCTCAGCTGCTGTGGCAGCAAATGACAAAAAAAAAAAAACAAAAAACAAAAAACCAAGGATGACATGTGAAGGGCAGTGATTCCATTTCCTGACGGTTTCCCTTGGTTTGACTGTGTCATCGTGTGGCGTTTTCTCCCTCAAGGCAGAGTCTAGTCTGAGTCTTTCAGATCCCTCTCCTCCAATCACAGCAAACTCCCTCCATATAATTCATTCTCCTTTTCCACGACTTATTTATAAACCACAGAATGAAATGCAGTAAGATCCATTTAACAGCTATTTGGGGCAGCATAGAATTCCGGTTGCAAAACAAAGATCTTGGGATCTGGTGTAGAAACCTACTCTATACCATCCTTGGCCATTCAGCTTCTGATTGGCGAGCCAGGGGCTCGTTGCTAATTTGAAGGGATGTAGTCCATAGTTGGAATATTTTGTTACTGTTAGAATATTTTTAGTATCTTTTTATTTTCTAGCCATTTGTTCCAGCCTTGCTCTCTGGAACAATCCAGAAGCGTCTACTCTCGAGGACAAATGCAAAGAGAGCTCATGGTGGCCACTGTGTCTGCTGGGGACTAGATGTTTTTACTTCCGACTCTTGTGACATGGCTTCCAGAGTCCCTATCTCTCTCTAGTTCTCTCTGCATTGTTTCTAGATGTTAACGTTCCCGATAATGTGGGGGCTTAGAACCGATACTTAATATTGCTTAGAGCAACAAAAAGCAATGGAACACTTGTCCTTTCTCTGACCATCCCACTTTTGATATAGAGCCTAAAGTTGCCCTTTGGAAAGCAGCTGCATTCTGCTTTTACTTGCACTAAGCTTGTAGTCAATGACATCCCATAGAACTTTTTTTTTTTTTTTTTTACTTGATTTTTAGGAAAGGCTACAAATGCCATCCTGTAGTTGGGAAACCAAATTTTAAAAAACCGTAACTATGACCTGATACAATGTTATCTGTTTTTGACCCATCATCATCCCAGCTACAGAAATGCTTTCCAAATAGAATTCCATTATCTACCAAATGAACCACACTTTGGAGGTCTGGATCTTGGAATGTGGTTGGAAGGTTTCTCTCTCCATCTAGGTCATCAGAAAGGATGTTGGATGGGCCATGGCTGAACACTTGTGGCCCACTGCCTTTCCAGCAGACATAGATGGACTCACTCACCCTCTCACCTGCCATGAAGACGCTGAATATACTCACTTCAGCCACATAGGGGCAAACGGAGGCAAGTGGAGGTGAGCAGGGGGAGGGAGGCAGGAGTGGACATTGCTTTCAACCTTATTGTGCTGTGAACAGGCCACATGTGGTTTTTTTCTGGAGCAGGGCATGTATTTTTTTAAGATTATCCTTCTACAGTAAGCCAGACTGCCATGGGGTGTGTGGAGAGAATCTGCCAAATATTACACTAATGAGGCACATTCCCATTTGTGGCCATGGTGCTGTTGTTCAAGCTGATGTGATTTGACCATGATTAGGGAGCATGAAAGAACCACTGCCCTGTGGGCCCTGCCACTGCCGGGGTGACTCCATGCTTCCAACCCTGTCTCACCTTCCCACCCATTGGCAAGTCACTGAGCAAACACCCAAGGGTCTTTCTCCCATCCACCTTTGGGCAAACGTGACAAAACTAAAAATCCCACTGCTCTGAGCTCTTCTAAGCGCCCCTCCCTGCTGCCGGCAGTGTCCCATGTAGCCACACAGCTGGAGGGCAACATCTTACGGGCTGTTGCTACCTATGGACTGATATCGTGCCCTCCTTCCAATATGTCATGCTTTCCTAACTCAACTCGAACTAGGGACACTCATTCGCTATTTTAAAAAGAGAAAGCATCCCCCGTGGTTTCCACCAGGAGCTTGTTCTAGGGGGACTTCGTGAAGGTCTTACGTCTTAGTCTTTGAGGTCCTTAGACATGGAGTGCTCTGACTTCTCTTTGAACTTTCTAGTCTGGACCACAGGCAGAGTTGTATCTCCTCTCCTTGACCTTGACATTGGCAGTGCTGTCCCCTTGCCAGGCTCCTGCCATTGGATGCTCTCTTTCTGGCCCCTTCTGCTGCAGTGTTGCTGCTCCCCACATGGGACTGAGGCAGGCTCTGCTCTTGGCAGAGGTGGGCATCCTGTCTCCTGTGTGGTTGGCCTTCCCATGGTTTATCCTGTGAAGGGGCTCCTACACTCCCCACCTTCTCACCAGGCAGGTGGGAGCCCACGCAGTTCCCATGTGACTGCACAGGAATGGCACTAGGGTCTGATTGCACATGTGACAAGCAGCAGGCCGAGACCTCACAACCCCATCGGCTGCTTGTGAAGTGAGAGTGCCTTCCTGAGAGGGGGTGGAAGGAAGCCACCGCCATGGCGAAGGGCTGCAGGTTACCTCCTGAAATAGATCCCTGCCTGTCACACACACACTCTGCCCCCAGCCTGCCTTGCTGGAGACTGGCCGGGTACGCGATTTGGATCTGAATCAGTGGCTGTAAACACACAGCTGTGTCCTTCTGCCTCAGAGGATTTGATTTTCACTTGACTGCTTGGCACACTGGGGTCTGGGGAAGGCAGGAGAGGGCCTGGGCGGGGGGTGAGGGAGGGCTGGTGAGGGAAGGCCAGTAGCGGCTGCCCCCACTGGACCCCGATCGCCCTACATGTCCAGAAGCTGAGTCATGAGTGGGGTTTTTCTCCAAGTGGGCACTCTATGGGGATGGCATTTTGGCTGCTTTTGGCAGACAGGTTGAACTATCAGCGGGAACAGCTGGGGTTTTTTCATTCCAAGGGAAATGCCAGGGTCTAGGGCCCAGTGTCTCAAAAATGACAACCAACCTGTGGCCCTTTAGGATAAATAAAAGCCTCGAGATTCTTCCCCATTGACCCCGTGGGGAACCACTTTGCCACTGTGTCTTCTCTGCACCCACCAGCCTTGCTGAGTCTGTTGTTTTACATTTTATAGTTTATTAAAAAAAACTTATATTTTCATTTTCCGGCTACTTAATCAAAACAGTAAATATGCTTTTCCTAATTTCACACAGAGCCGAGAGAAAAAGTGAAGCATGGAGGAGCTGTAACTTGGTCTTACTGTGGACTTCACCACTGATTGGAAACAGGATAACACCGTCTCTCCTACCCTTATTTCCCGTCTCTAAAAGAGGACAGCAACAAGCCGGCCTAGGGCTCCCGAGGGAACCAGAAAGCCTGGTAGCAGGTGAGCAGCAGAGTGTGCCGAGATTCCCAAATGCTCACATTTCATCCTTTCCCATACCCATAGGGCCCCTGAGCCCCAACAATGCATGCAGTGATGTGGCAGCACCCACCCTGGTGTCCACCTTTCTACCCAGTTGACCCCATCTGACACACACACAGCTGGGCACCTGGACCAGAAGGGCGGGGAAGGAATGCAGAAGTGGCGAGGCTGCAGGGTGTGGGGCACTGATCCTGTTCTCTGTGAGTCCTCCCTAGGCCTTCAGCAACTCACTATATATGAGTGAACCCTGAACAACCCAGCAGGGCTTGCAGGGCAGGTACGGGGAGCCTAGGGCACTCAGTTCTCCTGCCAGTGCATGTCCAGGGTTTGTAAATACACCCCTCAACTCTATCCACATTTATCTCCCAGCCTCATAGGCTGGCAGGCAATTCCGAATCAGGTAACTAATTGGGCAGGAAGGTAGCTCCTCTCCCATTCTAAGGAATAAGCCACATAACTCAGAAATCTCAGGACAGAGGGAAGCACAGAGCTGCAGAATACTCCTAGCTGGAAGGGATGAGATGACCCTGTCCATGTCAGAGGAGAAAACCAGGGCTCAGAGAGGGCTAGTGATTTGCTTGAGGTCACACAACTAGCACGCTGAGGCTGGAAGCAGGAGCCACTCTGTACGGTGGCTACTGCGGCATCTCAGAGGCCCAGACTTGGACTCGCTGTTTGAGGCAGGTTTCCATGCTTGCCCTCCCACCTTGATGGATGTCTCCCTCCAGATCCAGCCAGGGCCAGGGTTTTACTGCAGCTGGATCTCAGCGCTCTGAGATGGGAGAGGCTGGCACTAATGTTTGTGACCCAGTAGTCCCAAAGGAGTCCAAGGACTGTTCGCAATAAAAACTAACTCCTTGAAAGGATTTTTAGTTAATTGGCCCTTGCCAGAGGCCTGAAAAGATTATTTCAACTGAGGTCAAAGCCCTCTGGGGACTCTGCTGAGTCTAGGTGTTTGGGAACTCATTCCACTGAGGTGCGCGGCTGTTTACCCTGAAACCTTGAGGAGGGGAAAACAATACTGCCCTCCCGGGGCAGGCAGGAGCTGCTAGGCTGACTGCCCTTGTTGTCTGCCTTCCCCTCCCCTGCTGAGAGCCTCAGCCCTCCACTTCAGGTCAGCACCTGGGCCTAGAGCTGGGGGTTTCTCTCTGCAGAGCTGCCTGGGGCTGGGCGTGTGGGTGAGCTGTTGACTTCTTGGCTCTCATTAGCTCTTCTTTGGCTTTTGGCAGGGGAAGGAAGAGGGGGAGGGAAGGAGGGGATGAGGGAGGCTGAGTGGCAGCTGGCTCCCCAAGCTTCCCGCTCCCCATCTGACTTGCCTGCTGCATTCCTTGGCAGACAGGACAGAAAAGCCTGTCGCAGAGATGCCACCCATCACGTGCCAAGGCTTCTGCAGCTTCCGGCCCTTGCTGCCGCAATTCCAAGGAGCAACTTGGCAAAGCTAAACTTCGATGCTCTCTTAGGAGGTGGATGAACGCCTGGTCCTCCTCTCCCCTCTCCTCTGTGGCCTCCAGTGCTTGCTCTGGCACCAGCAACCCCATTTCCCATCTTCGGAGCCCAAGGCTGGAGCCGATGAAGCTCTACAAGAGGGTAGGTGAGGTTTCAGCTGAGCGCCTAGACAAAGGTACCCAGGAGGTTGACGCCAGCCTCACTCGGGGCTGCCATTTGCTCCTAACTTCAGTGCCGTCACTCTCTGTGGCTTTTTCTGTGGAACTGGACGTGAGGAGCAAAGGACTTTCTCCAGCTTCACTCCCCCCAGGTTGGAGTTCTCACCAGATGGCTTCAGCCACTTTCTCAAAAACGGAGCTGCTGCAGTGGCTTGGCTAAGGGCCCCGTTTCCTCCTGTCCCCTCTCCCTCCCATGCATGCTCCTAGTCGTCTATGCCAGAGCCAGGCTCTCTGTGGTGAGGCCCCCACCCCACTGTGGTAGACTCTGTGGAAGCTGAAGGAACAAGTACACATAGAGAAGGGGGCCTGGTGCAGTGGCTCACGCCTGTAATCCCAGCACTTTGGGAGGTTGAGGTGGGCAGATCACTTGAGGTCAGGAGTTTGAGGCCAGCCTGGCAACATGGTGCAATCCCATCTCTACTAAAAATACAAAATTTAGCCAGGCGTGGTGGCGCATACCTGTAATCCCAGCTACTCTGGAGGCTGAGACAGGAGAATCGCTTGAACCCAGGAGGCATAGGTTGCAGGGAGCCAAGAGTATACCACTGTACTCCAGCCTGGGAGAGCAAGACTCTGTCTCAAAATAAAAAAAATAGAGCAGGAGGAGGGTGAGCCTTTTAGCTCTGGCCACCTTCATGCCCCCATTGTCCTCTGTCAACTGCAAAACTAGGAAGACAGCAGAGTGGCAGGCTGGTCAGCACCAAGCAACAGGAAATGGTCTTTAGTGAGAGAAGGCCCCTCCTCTCCTTGGTCAGTAGCCCCGAGACTTCCCACCAAAGAATCTGAAGAGGAGCTGGAAGGTGAAGCAAAGGCAACCCACCGTGACTAGCTAGATTTCTCCTACCGTGGCTTTCAAAGTTTACAGCCACTGAGACAGGAAGCTTCCCCGTGAGCAGGATTAGGCAGAGACAGGCTCTAAGTCACATGACCTGAGGCCAGGTATGGGGGGCCCTTGAGAAGCTGCTATGTGTTACAGCTCTTTCTCAAACTGAGGCTCCTTGGACAAGCGCTGTCATGTACTGTGGTGTGGATCATTCACTGCACAAGGGCAGCTGAGGATCTCTAAGGGCTAAAACCCAGCCTGTGTTTTGCCTGGCCAGCTGGGCAACTGAGGGGTTGAGCCCACCGGAGGGAGTCTTGTTTTCCATTTTGGGTGAATGTGCATTGCAGGCTAGGTGCACGCTGCCGTGGACTTCAGTCACGTTTGGCTCAGAGCCTGGGCCTTCCTGATCAAATGAGCAGGGTGTGTGGTTTCCATCCACAAAATGACAGGATGCTTGGCGCAGGGTTCCCAGAGATTTGCTTTGTATATCCAAGTCCTGAGTGACCTGGAATGAAGCTTGCATTGGAAAGAGAGGCTCACCCAGCACTTTCTCCATTGACTGGGGAGTGCCAGGCCTCTTCAGCACCCAAACTAACATGGCCCTAAAGATACCATGAACCATACTAAACATCTTAGGATTTCGTGGAAAAGGGGGCATGTGTGTTCTTAACAGATAATCCCGCTATGACATGGCACAACTTAAGACTTGGAAACAATTTGTTTTTTTCCACGTTTCTCTTCTACCAAAAAAAGAAAGGACA
Organism: Callithrix jacchus; assembly: GCF_049354715.1. Taxonomy (NCBI): domain Eukaryota; kingdom Metazoa; phylum Chordata; class Mammalia; order Primates; family Cebidae; genus Callithrix; species Callithrix jacchus. The sequence goes on along the minus strand of NC_133509.1, from coordinate 107,453,055 downwards.
TTGGCATGTTCTGGGGAGAAATTCTGAATTCAGATTCAGACTTGACAAGCCTCCAGCTGAATGATCTATCCAATCACCTGGATAGCTTTTTTTTTTTTTTTTTTGCCATTCATTAATCCTAAATGGCAGTTGGCCTCACTTCTTTAGTCCGTGAGCTGCCCAGCTTCACTCCCCCATTTCCATTATTAGCCCCATGACGTGGGTCGTGCTCTTATGCATCTCTCCCAGCAACATGGGAATGAATGTTAGAAATGAGCCCTTCATTTAGTTTATAGCTTGTAGTACACAGCAGATGAAACATTCATGTGGATCTTCTCTTAGACAAATCAAATACTTTATGCATATGATATTCAAAGAATGACTATCAGACTGTGAGGCATATTGGTTGGTCAGTTAGTTCTATTTGATGAACTGGGCTATTGCGATTAAATTCCTGCATTCCAGTCTAAAGTAATCTGAGAGCCAACACACGGGTCATATCCCCAAACTTCCACAGTTGTGGGCCATATCCCCAAACTTAGCCACATCTTGTGGGGGCATGGTGTCACCCAAGAGCACGAGGAGCATGGATGAATGGCAATCCATCTCCACCCATGGAACCCCAAATTCCAAATGCATCACCTATTGAGTCCCTTGTTCATAAAAGAACAGCAGGGAATTTAGGTATTTTTTTTTTTTTTTTTTTTTTAAGTTGGGGCCTTTTATCCATACCCTCAGGACTCCTTCAGCTCGCCCTGAAACTCTCTCTCTCTGCCAGTTCCCCATGTGTCCACTTCAGACACTTGGGGGTGACTTGGTGCTTTCTTGATCCAAATGCTTTGCTAACAGACCTTGGAGAACCACTGAGCCAACGTCACTTTTGGGATGAAGGGAAATCAGTAAATGCTCCTCACGGAGCTGCGGTGAGACCATTCTTGCCTTTCCTGATACTCACTTCTCTTGAAAAGCAGTGCGAAGATTTTTGGACATCCTGTTCAAGTACCCAGCTTCCTCTCTCTCACCCTCGGCCTGTGTGGTCACCCTGAAGAGCTTCTGGAGGGCTGTTAGAGCTCTGCTTTCATACAGTTTGTACCCGAGAGTCACAGGCACTCTTGGCCTGTCAGCAAAATCTCTAAATATCCTGTACCCACAGAGTAGCCAGGCCTCAAAAGAGACAGAGAGATGGGACCCCACCACCTTCTCTCAGGCCATCACGGGGTGAAGGAAGGCCCAGAGGCCTTGCCTCTGACAGCCTGTGGCGGCTTCTTAGTGTGCGGAGCCACACGGCCATGGCAAACCAGCCATGAAGACAGGCGAGGCACCTGCAGGGCGTGCATTCTCTACCTACTGATTTCTCATGAGGGAAAGCCACGGAGAGGGAAGACAGAGGAAGGGAAGGGATGAATACTGATTTTTAACAGCCACCTACTAGTTATTTGATGTTTACATGTAGCAAATTCAAGACAATGTTTAAAGGCATTTAAAATGCATCTAGCTATGACAGGTCAGTGACTAGGTTGCTTTCGACCCGAGATCCTTAGACTTTTTATCTTAAAAGGATGAAATACGCATACCAGTCACACAGTAGTCAGGTTTTACAAGGACTTTCCTCTTCAACAGAGGTGGAAACAAGGCAAGTCAGTGTCAGCAGGCTGCCACCCTTCAGAAAGGGAATGTGGACAGTCCCCTGGGTGGGAAACCTGCTCCCTGGTTGCTATCTTGGTTCCCTCTGGTTTGATGTTCATGGTACAGGCAGGGCCCTGTGATTAAGCAGGATTGACTATTTCTTGTGCGCTGAGCTTGACATTCACATCTGGAGGTGACCAGCATGGAAAGAGGAGATTGGCCTGTGCTGTTCTACAGAGACGGTAGAGTGTTTCAGCCATGCAGCCCAGGGAAGAGCCACGGACTCCCCACTCCCACCTGTGGCCACAGCCGTATTTACGTGCCACTGTGGGAGCTCTACCACTCTCCAGGTGGGGCGGACCGTGAAGCTGTAGGAACCTGAAGCCCATCTCGACCCACCCTGTCAGTCAGAATCAAGGCCTGAGGAGGCTGTGAGGACCTTGCCCCTGGGAGTACCCCAGACGGCTCAGGGATTCAGCTACTGCCCTCCTCTCCCTGGCCCGCTGTGCACATGAGGCCAATGGGGGCTGGAGGGGATTCATGCAGAGGCGACTAACACACACACCAGCTAGGCCACAGTGCCAGGACCCATGCAGCACGGCCGCTTTCTGCACACAGCAAAAGCTGCCTACACAGCAACATCAGCTCGCAACCCGCACCGGCGTGACTGCCAGGATTCACAGAGGGAAATCTGGCTTTTTTTTTTTTTGAATGAGCTATGGTTCTGAGCCAATGTATTTCACGGTATAGTTCCATGGCTTCTCCCTGGGCTGCTGCAGAAGATGCACAATGCATGGCCCCAAGGGCGGCAGGGCCCTCAAAGCCGTGAACCCACGATCAAATGCCCAGGCCTGAGGCTGGGTGATCAAGTGTGCACCTTCTGCAGAGGGAGCCGCTTGCTCTTTTTGCATTTGTATCCCTAGAAGAGAAGCTGCAGACACTCGCAAAAGAAAAGAAAAGGGCTGAGTCGAGGGAGAAAGCACTGGACTCCCTCCCACCCGAAAGGAAACAACAACCAAAGGAAAAAAAAGAAAAAATCAAAATCAAAAGAAAACTGGAGGGAAGAAAACCGACTGAACTTACCACACTGCGAGTGAACTTTTCTAGGGAAGTTCTACGACCTTGCTCACTTTCTGGCTTTAGGAAAAAAAAAAAAAAAAGGTAGGGAGAAAAATACAGGAAAAAAAATCTTCAGCTTACACATGGTTTCCAAACAGCAGTAGCCGCAGCTAAAGAATCACAAAAACCAAAGCAAAATGGGGTGAAAAATGGGAAAAGAGAAGCAGCCAGCGGCGTTGGAAGAGTCAACGTGAGAGACAGAAGACAGAAGCCCACAAGAAACGGTGCTGCCTCCTTGGAGCAGTGAGCACAGAGAAGAGGGTTTACTTCCCCAGGGACCATGAATTGTGCTGCGGGGCTCGGATCAGAAGCCTCACGACTTTGCACAGGACCGCAGTTGGTGGGTTTGAGCAGCCTGTTTGCTGCTTTCAACCTGCCGTGCCCACAGGCAGGAGTCCTGGTGGTTGTGGCACTGAGGCCCTGGGGCCCTGGGGGCTCCACGTCCTGACTCATAACAGACTAGCTCCGAGGGCCAGCGGGGTGTGGGAGGGGGAGGGATGTCAGGAAGTGGCCGCCGGGGAAGTGAAGTCGTCTACTCATCCCTGAGTCTGGGTTAAGACTGTTTTCTTTCTTGAGATTTCCCTGCCCAGAGGCAGCCAGAAAGTTTGCTAATTTCCGTGACTTCCTAATGACCCTCCTCTGTGTCGTTAGAGCAAGGAGGGTCTACTCACGGCCTTTGCCATGGACAAAGGGTCTTGGGTCTCAGAAGACAATAAGTCTTCTGACAATGGGGATTGTTCTGAGAAACAAAATGTTCTTTCTGTATCTGAGAGGTGACATAACACCTGCCGAGATGTGAGCAGGACAGGCTAGAGGAAGCTCAGAAGCCACTGTGGGAAGCTCTTAGCTGGAAGCCCAGAACAGGGGCGAGGAGAGGCAAAGCCCTTGACGGGCCTCCCAGGCCTAGCCTCCCTCTACTACAAGAGGAAGAGAGGTGTGGATGCTCCTGACCTTCCCTTCACCCCATGTCTCCTACCTGCAGGGGTTCTGGGAGAGTAGAATCACTGCCCAAATACCTGCTAGAGTATCCTGGAGCCCCGTTCCAGGGTCCTGAGCCCGGGGCTGAGAAGTTTGGAGACGCACATAGTACACCCAGCAAATAACTGAAATGAGGGAGCTAAAGAGGCAGCCGGGTGTCTGTGGGGCTGCGGATTGTGCTGAAAGCAGAGGGGACAGGCCACACGCAGCTGCCTGTGTGGATGAAGTCGGGGGCGTCCTTGACAGCCAAGCCCCTTGTCAGCTCAGCCAGCTGCCAGAAGACAGATACGAGGTCGCAGAAGGAAAATACAACACAAACGACACATCACCAGAGAGTTGGGCTGGGCTTGCTTTTGCACTAGAAACTGAAGGACTCATGCTTGACCCCGGCTCCCATACCAAGTCTCTATTCTGGGGAGGGCAAGACTCAGCTTTAACCCTGTGGTCAGCCTGGGTGGCATGCATTTGGCTGAAGCCCGGTCAGTCCTGGTCCTGCAGCTGCCATTCTCGGTCTATCACTCTTGGCGTCTGGCCCACAGAGGGCAGCCACTGGTATGGCTCACTTGGGCTCCTCTGCCTTGCACTGGTCACTGAGCTGACCTTCTCTGCCTTGCACTGGTCACTGAGCTGACCTGGAAAACCATCACTGGGACAAGTTTCCTAGAATAGCCCTCAGGACTCAGCTCACCTACCCCCTGAGAACTTGGTTCTTCAGTGTAACTATCACTGATTTTGAAAATATTAGAAAAGAGGCTGTGCCTCAAGACTCTGTCCAGGTCAGTCCTCAGCAGACAAAAGGCTGATTCATACTCCCCCTCTCTCCGCTGGAGGTTGTGACTCTCACATACCTTTTATGACCTGGATACAGTGAGCCCATCCCTGAAATCAGACAAATACTCTCGGCCTACCTGAAAGTGCCGAGTTACAAATCAGATCCGTACCTGGAGACTCTCAGGAAGAAATAGAAGAAAGTAGGTTTTGTCACTGTTCTGGGAAGCAACTCCTCGGTATTGGAATGTTGGTTTCTGCAAAGGTTTCCTGTCTCAAGAACATCCCTGACTTTGAGAGCTGGGAGGATAATTCTAAGGAACTTTTACCAGGCAGGTTGGCTGTTCCTTCCTCACTCCGATACCTCCTCTGAGAGGTTTTCTTCTTGGAAAGGAGGATCTGCAGGCACCAGGGTCTCAGCATGGTTTGGGGTACATTTTTCCTTCATGTTGAAACCCACAAGGAGAATGAATGGCCTCTAGCTTCTCCTCTTCTAGGTATGCAGACAGGCCCAGATTGGTCACACTGCTAGAACCTTAAAATGTCCCCAAATTGTGATCAGGTCAGGTGTCTTGAGCCACAGAAAACAAGGGAAACTTACTTTGACCTTTGCCCTTGAGATCTGGGCTAGAGATATCAAAAGTTCCTATAACCTTTCTTTCCTCTAGTTCTTAGAAAAAATGGGCATTAGAGCCATGTCTGGGGGTGTCAGCCTCCTCTAAAGGAGCCTCTCCATTGACATCCTCCAGCGGGAGTCGACAGGAGGCCAGGCTCCACACTGTCCATCACAGTAGCCACACCTGAGGGGGAGGGATGCAGGAAGCCCAGAGAGCTGAGCTGTTGACAACTGGGATGCCCCAGAAGTCCTCTTCCCTTTCTCAGACTATGGCCTCTTCCCAGGGCATGCAAGGGCAGGAGAGCAGGGTATAAATGCTCTCTGGGACTCTGGAGCTGTGTGGTCCCTACTAGATACGCAGACAGGATCCTGGCACATGAGGGTGACGACACACAGAAGACTTGCATGGCTGAGAGGCAGCCCAAAGGAGAGCGTGGGATGGGCAACGATGTGCTTAGGGCCTGGCGCTGGGAAGCCAGGAGGGAGGAGAAAGGGATGCATGTGCTCTTAAGTGGCATGGCACAGAAGTCATGGGGTTTGATGCAAATTGAGCCACACTTAACCACACATGGGCCTCAGATCAGAGCTGAAATGCACAGAGGGTGGGCAGGCATACTGAAACCAGGAGCCCTCTCTCTTGCCCTCCATTCCCTTCCTGGACCCTATTCCCCTGCATGCTGAGAGCCCCTGCACCACAAATCTATGACTCCACGGGCTGCAAGAAACCATGGCTGAGTTCTACAGAGGAGGAGGAGGAAGGAACTGGGTGCAGTTACTTCTTGGTTAAGAGAGAAAACACGGGGGGGCAGGTGAGGGAGAGGAAGGGGGTGTCCAGGAGGAAGAAATCCCAGGATGACTTCAGGTACTGGATTGTGCTCTTGAAACTGACAAGACTTTCTGTCCAGTGAGGGAGCTGCCCCAGCCGTGGCCTCATCCTCACTTCTGGGCTGGTCAGGGAGAGAAGTCGAAGGGAAGGGCTCTGGACTTTGCAGTGAGGGGCTCTCTCCAGTGTCCTGAGGGTTTTGCTGGTGCTGCTGTCAGCCCCGTGCTCCTGTGCTGAGCCACTGTGGCCTTGGCATTTTGTCACCTCACATACCCACCCCCGCCATGGGCAGGACATGCAGACAGAGGCAATAGGGATGTGGAGGCAGGATGCCCCATCCTGGACTTAGCAGCGGGGTTGGGGTGGTGACCATCCTAACTAACTGTTTCCATTAGAATGGGAGCAGATAGAGAAGGGAAAGAAGAAAAGAGGAAACAAAACCCAAGGGATGACATTCTCATTTCAAACCAGCAGCAAGCAGCAGGCAAGAGTAAACAGTGCTAAGAAGGGCAAGCCTGCCCTTCCCAAAGATACCTTCTTCTTGGCCAGCAGCAAGTCCTGGTAAGCATTTGACCGGAGGAAGCGGGCATAGCTGTCACTTTTCATCAGCTTGTAGATGTGCTCCTGGGGAGGAAGGTGACAAGGAGACACAAGGAAGGGCTGTCAACCAGTGCTAAAGAATATTACAATCCAACTGATCACTCTTCGGGGGAAAGAGGCAAAGGAACTGAGGTCTATTTGCATGTACCTTGAAAACTTGCAGCAGGTTCCACCCTCATACCTCCAAACTCAGAAGCACCAAATAAAAGATCCCTGAGGATCATATCCCAAGGGATTTGTAACTGGACCTGGGTGCCATGCTGGGGTGCTTAATGATTACAACCAGACACGGCAATGAGAAGGAACAAACTGTTCTTACACCCAACAGCGTGGATGAATCTCAAGGGAATTATGAGTGAAAAGGCCACACTCCAGATTATAAACTATATTATTTCATGTATGTAACATTCTTGAAATGACAAATTAGAGAGATAAAGAACAGATTAGTGTTGCTGGGGTTAGAGATGAGTAAGGACAAGGGATGAGGGAGGTATGGTTATGAAAGGCAACAGGAAGTATCTTTGTGGTGACAGAATGGTTCTGTATTTTGACATGTCTTGACCCACATGATAAAGTTGAATAGAACGAAATGCACACATATATGGGGTACAAGTAAAGTTGAGAGATATGAATAAAGTCAGGGGATTGTAGCCATGTCCATATCACGGCTGTGATATTGTACTATAGTTTTGCAAGACGTTGCTGTTGGGGAAAACTGGGTAAACAGCACATTATTTCTTACAACTGCATCAGAATCAATAGGTATCTCAAAAAGTTTAACTGAAAAATGAAACAAAACAAAACAGGCAATAGGGATTTCCGCCAAGATGGCCAAATAGGACCAGCTCCAAAGTGCAGTTCCCAGAGAGAGGGATGCAGAAGGTGAGTGATCTCTGCATTTCCAACTGAGGTTCCAGGTTCATCTCATTGGGACTGGTTAGACAGTGGGTGCAGCCCAAGGAGGGTGAGCTGAAGCAGGGTGGGGCATCACCTCACCTGGGAAGCACAAGGGGCCGGAGAACTCCCTCTTCTAGCCAAGGGAAGCCATTAGGGACTTTTCCCGACACTCTGGCACTCTGGCTCAGATACTGTGCTTTTCCCATGGTCTTCTGTCTTCACAACCCACAGACCAGGAGATTCCCTCTGGTGCCTACAGCGCCAGTGCCCCATGTTTCCAGCACAAAACTGGGTGGCCATTTTAGCTGCAGTGGTTTGTTTTTTCTCATATCCCATTGGCACCTGGAATGTCAGTGAGACAGAACCACTCATTCCCCTGAAAAAGAGGGCTGAAGCCAGGGAGCCTAGAGACCTGGCTTGGTAGGTCCCACCTCCATGAAGACCAGAAAGCTAAGATCCACTGGCTTGAAATTCTTGCAGCCAGCACAGCAGCTTGACCTGGGACATTCGAGCTCAGTAGGAGGAGGGGTCCACCATTGCTGAGGCTCTGGTAGGTGGTTTTAACCTTGCCTATGTAGGCAAAGTCCCTGGGAAGTTTATACAATAACTGGGTGGAGCCTACAGCAGCTCAGCAAGGCCTCTGCAGGCTGACAGTCACTAGACTCCCATCTTGCTGGGCAGGGCATCTCTGAAAAAATGCAGCAGCCCATCAGGGACTTATAAATAAAACACATACCTTCCTGGGACAGAGCACCAGGGAAAAGGGGTGGTTGTGGGTTCAACTTCAGCAGACTTAAACATCCCTGCCTGGTAGCTCTGAAGGGAGCAATGGATCTCCCAACACAGTGCTCAAGCTCCGATAAGGGACAGACTGCCTCCTTAAGTGGCTCCCTGACCCCCAGGTATCCTGACTGGGAGACACCTCATACAGGAGAGCTCTGGCTGACATCTGGCAGGTACCCTTCTGGGAGGAAGCTTCTAGAGGAAGGAACAGGCAGCAATCTTTGCTGTTCTGCAGCCTCCACAGGTGATTCCCAGGCAAGCAGGTTCTGGAGTGGACCTCCAGCGAACTCCAGCAGACCTGCAGCAGAGGGGCCTGACAACAGTCAGGAAAACTAACAGAAGGAAAACTAACAGAAAGAAATAGGTTCAACATCAACAGAAACGTCCACTCAGAGACCTCATCCAAAGGTCAGCAACTTCAAAGACCAAAGGTAGATAAATCCATGAAGATGGGAAGAAACCAGTGCCCAAAGGCTGAAACCTCCAAAAACCAGAATGCCTATTCTCCTCTAAGGGATCACAACTCCTCACCAGCAAGGGAACAAAACTGGATGGAGAATGAGTTTGATGAATTGACAGAAGCAGGCTTCAGAAAGTGCATAATAACAAACTTCTCTGAGCTAAAGGAGCATGTTCTAACCCAATACAAGGAAGCTAAGAACCTTGAAAAAAGGTTAGATGAAATGCTAACTAGAATAACCAGCATAGGGAAGAACATAAACGACTTGATGGAGCTGAAAAACACAGCATGAGAACTTTGTGAAGCATACACAAGTTTCAATAGCCAAATCAATCAAGCTGAAGAAAGGATATCAGAGATTGAAGATCAACTCAATGAAATAACGTGAGAAGGCAATATTAGAGAAAAAAAAAAGTGAAAAGAAATGAACAAAGTCTCCAAGAACAATGGGATTATGTGAAAAGACCAAATCTATATTTGATCAGTATACCTGAAAGTGACAGGAAGAAGGAAACCAAGTTGGAAAACACTCTTCAGGACATTATGCAGGAGATCTTCCCCAACCTAGCAAGGCAGGCCAACATTCAAATTCAGGAAATACAGAGAACACCACAAAGATATCCTTCTAGGAGAGCAACCCCAAGACACATAGTCATCAGATTCATGAGGGTGGATATGAAGGAAAAAATGCTAAAGGCAGCCAGAGAGAAAGGTTGGGTTACCCACAAAGGGAAACCCATTAGACTCACAGTGGATCTCTTGGCAGAAACCCTATAAGCCTGTAGAGAGTGGGGGCCAATATTCAACATCCTTAAATAAAAGAACTTTCAACCCAGAATTTAATATCCAGCCAAACTAAGCTTCATAAGTGAAGGAGAAATAAAATTCTTTATGGATGCGCAACTGCTGAGAGATTTCATCACGACCAGGCCTGCCTTATAAGAGCTCCTGAAGGAAGCACTAAACATGGAAAGGAACAACCAGTACCAGCCACTGCAAAAACATACCAAATTGTAAAGAGCATTGACACTATGAAGAAACTGCATCAACTAACAGGCAAAACAACTAGCTAGCATCAATATGGTAGGATCAATTCACACATAACAATATTAACCCTAAATGTAAATGGGCTAAATGCCCCAATCAAAAGACACAGGCAAGGCAAATTGGATAAAGAGTCAAGACCCTTTAGTGTGCTACCTTCAGGAGACCCATCTCATGTGCAAATACACACACAGGCTCAAAATAAAGGGATGGAAGAAGAGTTACCAAGCAAATGGAGAGCAAAAAAAAGCAGGGATTGCAATCCTAGTCTCTGATAAAACAGACTTTAAGCCAACAAAGATCAAAAGAGACAAAGGCAGTAATATCATACAGGGAGGGATCCAAGATGGCTGATTAGGTGCAGTGCCCAGCGAGAGAGTGGAGGGTGAGTGGACACTGCCTTTCCAGATGGATTTTTATTGCTCACAGATCAGGAGATTCCCGGGTGGAGAAGCCCCATGGGTCACCAGGGCGGATGTTTTGGCCAGCACAGTGGGTCTCCACACAAAATACATGGGTCTAGGCACCATTTTAGCTGGCGATTGGAGTGCCTGGGAGACAGAGTTGCCTGCTCAACTGATAAAAAGGGGACTAAAACAGGGAGCCAGGCCAGGAGATTCCCAGACAAAAAAGTGCTACAAATCTCCAGCGTGGCTGTTTCAGCCAGTGCAGTGGGTCACTGCTCGGGAAACCACACAGATCTGGATGCCTTTTCAATAGGTGACTGGAATGCCTGGGAGACAGAGTCACTCATTCAACTGAAAAAAAGGGGACTGAAACAGGGAGCCAGGCCGGGAGATTCCTGGGCAAAAAAGCACCACGAGCCCCCAGTGTGGCTGTTTCAGCTGGCACAGCATATCTCTGCACAAAATCTCACACAAATTCAGGTGCCTTTTCAACTGATGACTGAAACACTGGGGAGACAGAGTCGCCCATTCAACTGAGAAAAAAAAAGGGGTCTGAGGCAGGGAGCCAGGTGATCAGGCTCAGCCAGTCCCACCCCCACAAAAAACAGCAATCTGAAACGCTCTGGATTGAGAATTTCACAGCAAGCACAGCTGAACCCTGGATGGTCCAGCTCTGCGGGGGAGGGGCATCCGCCATTATCAAGGCAGTCCACCACTACTGAGGCAGTCTGCCATTACTGAGGCATTCTGCCATTACTGAGGCAGTTTGCCATTATAGAGACAGTCTGTAATTACTGAGGCAGACCGCCATTACCGAGGCAGTCCACCACTACTGAGGTAGTCTGCCATTGCTGAGGTGGCCCTCCATTGCTGAGGCAGTCCACTATTACAGAGAGAGTCTACCATTACAGAGGTGGGCTGCCATTGCCAAGGCAGTTCTAGCTATATCCCTATAACTGTAGGGAAGTTCACACAGCAGCTGGGTGGAGCCCACAGCAGCTTAGCAAAGCCTCTGCTGACAGACTGTGATTAGGCTGCCTCCTCACTGGGCAGGGCAGCCCTGAAAAAAGGCAGCAGCATGACAAAAACTTATAAATAAAGCCCTACCTTCCTGGGACAGAGCACTTGGGGAAAAAAAGAAAAGGCATTATGAGTTCCGCTGCAGCAGACTTAAACGTACCTGCCCAGTAGCCCTGAATGGAAAAACGGAGCTCACAGCTCAGCACTTGAGCTCTTATAAAGGACAGACTGCCTCCTCAAGCAGCTCCCTGACCCCTGTATATCTAAAGAGTCACCTCATAAAGGAGAGCTCAGACTGACATCTGGTGGGTATCCTTCTGGGACAAAGATAGCAGAAGAAGAAACTGGCAGCAACCCTTACTGTTCTGCAGCTGCTGCAGGTGATCCCCAGGCAAGCAGAGCCTGGGGTGGATCTTAGCAGTCCTACAGCAAAGGGGCCTGACTGTTAGAAGGAAAACTAAGAAACAGAAATAAATAACTTCATCATCAATAAACTGGACATCCACTCAGAGACCCCATCTGAAAGTCAATAACTACAAAGACCACAGGTAAATAAATCCACAAAGATGGGAAGAAACCAGTGCAAAAAGGATGAAAACACCCAAAACCAGAATGCCTCTCCTCCTCCAAGGGATCACAACTCCTCACCAGCAAGGGAAATAGGCTGGATGGAGAATGAGTCTGAAGAATTGACAGAAATAGACTTCAGAAGGTGGGTAATGAGAAACTTCCCTGAGCTAAAGGAACATGCTCTAACCCAATGCAAAGAAACTAAGAACCTTGAAAACAGGTTTGATGAAATGCTAATGAGAATAAACAGCTTAGAGAGGAATATAAATGAATTGATGGAGCTGAAAAACACAACACAAGAACTTCGTTGAGCATACACAAGTTTCAATAGCCGAATTGACCAAGCAGAAGAAAGCATACCAGAATTCAATGAAATAAAGTGAGAAGTCAAGATTAGAGAAAAAAGGGTAAAAAGAAATGAATAAAGTCTCCAAGAAATATAGAACTATGTAAAAAGACTTAATCTACATTTGATAGGTGTACCCAAATGTGATGAAGAGAATGAATCCAAGCTGGAAAACACTCTTCAGTATATTATCCAGGAAGACTTCCCCAACCTAGCAAGGCAGGCCGATATTCAAGTCCAGGAAATACAGAGAACACCACAAAGATATCCTTCAAGAAGAGCATCCCCAAGACACATAATTGTCAGATTCACCAGGGTTGAAATGAAGGAAAAAATGCTAAGGGCAGCCAGAGAGAAAGGTCAGGTTACCCACATAGGGAAGCCCATCAGACTCACAGTGGATCTCTCAGCAGAAACCCTGCAAGCCAGAAGAGAGTGAGGGCCAATATTCAACACCCTTAAAGAAAAGAACTTTCAGCCCAGAATTTCATATCTAGCCAAACTAAACTTCATAAGTGAACGAGAAATAAAATCCTTTACAAACAAGCAATTACTCAGAGATTTCATCACCACCAGGCCTGCTTTATAAGAGCTCCTGAAAGAAGCACTAAACATGGAAAGGAGCAACCAGTACCAGCCACTCCAAAAACATACCAAGTTGTAAAGAGCATCGACACAATGAAGAAACTGCATCAACTAATGGCCAAAACAGCCAGGTAGCATCAAAATTGCAGGATCAAATTCACACATAACAATATTGACCCTAAATATAGATGGGCTAAATGCCTCAATCAAAAGACACAGACTGGCAAATTGGATAAAAAACCAAAACCCATCAGTGTGCTGTTTCCAGGAAACCCATCTCACATGCAAGGATACACAAAGGCTCAAAATAAAGGGATGGAGGAAGATTTACCAAGCAAATGCAGAGCAGAAAAAAGCAGGAGTTGCAATCCTAGTCTCTGATAAAATAGACTTTAAACCAACAAAGATCAAAAGAGACAAAGAAGGGCATTACATGATGGTAAAAGGATCAATGCAACAAGAAGAGCTAATGATCCTAAATATATACGCACCCAATACAGGAGCACCCAGATACATAAAGCAAGTCCTTAATGACTACAAAGAGACTTAGACTCCCACACAATAATAGTGGGAGACTTTAACACTCCACTGTCAATATTAGACAGATCAACAAGACGGAAAATTAACAAGGATTTCCAGGACTTGAACTCAGACCTGGAACAAGCAAACCTGATAGACATTTACAGAACTCTCCACCCCAAATCCACAGAATATACATTCTTCAAAGCACCACATCATGCCTACTATAAAATTGACCATATAATTGGAAGTAAATCACTCCTCAGCAAATGCAAAATAACAGAAATCACAACAAACAAGTCTCTCAGACCACAGTGCAATCAAGTTAGAACTCAGAATTCAGAAACTAACTCAGAACCGCACAGCTTCATGGAAACTGAACAACTGGCTCTTGAATGCTGACTGGATAAACAATGAAATGAAGGCAGAAATAAAGATGTTCTTTGAAACCAATGAGAATGAAGACACAATGTACCAGGATCTCTGGGACATATTTAAGCAGTGTCTAGAGGAAAATATATAGCAATAAATGCCCACATGAGAAGCAAGGAAAGATCTAAAATCTACACCCTATCATCAAAATTGAAAGAGCTAGAGGAGCAAGATCAAAAAAACTCAAAACCAAGCAGAAGACAAGAAATAACTAAGATCAGAGCAGAACTGAAGGAGACAGAGACACAAAAAAAACCCTTCAAAAAAATCAATAAATCCAGGAGGTGGTTTTTCAAAAAGATCAACAAAATAGACAGACCACTAGCCAGATTAATGAAAAAGAAAAGAGAGAAGAATCAAATAGATGCAATAAAAAATGATACCACAGAAATACAAACCACCATCAGAGATGACTACAAACAAGTCTATGCATATAAACCAGTAAACCTGGAAGAAATGAATAAATTTCTGGACACTTACACCCTCTCAAGCCTAAACCAGGAAGAAGTCGAATCCCTGAATAGACCAATAGCAAGGTCTGGAATAGAGGCAGCAATTAATAACCTACCAATTAAAAACAGCCAAGGTCCAGATGGGTTCACAGCCGAATTCTACCAGACATACAAAGGAATGATACCATTTCTTCTGAAATTATTCCAAACAATCCAAAAAGAGGGAATCCTTCCCAAATCATTTTATGAGACCAACATCATCCTGATACCAAAACCCGGCAGAGACTCAGCAAGAAAAGACAACTTCAGGCCAATATCCATGATGAACATAGATGCAAAAATCTTCAATAAAATACTGGCAAACCAACTGCAATAGCACATCAAAAAGCTTATCCACCATGATCAAGTAGGCTTCATCCCGGGGATGCAAGGCTGGTTCAACATATGCAAGTCTATAAACATAATTCACCACATAAACAGAACCAAAAACAAAAACCACATGATTATCTCAATAGATGCAGAGAAGGCCTTTGACAAAATTCAACAGCCCTTTATGCTAAAAACTTTCAATAAATTAGGTATTGATGGAACGTATCTCAAAATAATAAAAGCTATTTATGACAAACCCACAGCCAATATCATACTAAATGGGCAAAAACTGGAAGCATTCCCTTTGAAATCTGGCACTAGACAAGGATGCCCTCTCTCACCATTCCTATTCAATATAGTATTGGAAGTTCTAGCCAGAGCAATCAGGCAAGAAAAAGAAATAAAGGGTATTTAGTTAGGAAAGAAGGAAGTCAAATTGTCTCTATTTGCATATGACATGATCGTATATTTAGAAGACTCCATTGTCTCAGCCCAAAATCTCCTGAAACTGATAAGCAACTTCAGCAAAGTCTCAGGATATAAAATCAATGTGCAAAAATCACAAGCTTTCCTATATACCAATAACAGACTTAATGAGAGCCAAATCAAGAATGAACTGCCATTCACAATTTCTACAAAGAGAATAAAATACCTAGGAATACAACTGACAAAGAACATAAAGGACCACTTCAAGGAGAACTACAAACCACTGCTCAAAGAAATAAGAGAGGACAAAAACAGATGGAGAAATGTTCTATGCTCATGGTTACAAAGAATCAATATTGTGAAAATGGCCATACTACCCAAAGTAATTTACAGATTCAACGCTATCCCCATCAAGCTACCAATGATCTTCTTCACGGAACTGGAAAAAAACCACCTTAAACGTCATATGGAACCAAAAGAGAGTCAGTATAGCCAAGTCAATTCTAAGTAAAAAGAAAAAAGCTGGAGGCATCACACTACCTGACTTCAAACCATACTACAAGGCTATAGTAATCAAAGCAGCATGGTATTGGTACCAAAACAGAGATGTACACCAATGGAACAGAACAGAGGCCTCAGAGGCAAGGCCACACATCTACAACCATCTGATCTTCGATAAACCTCACAAAAACAAGTGATGGGGAAAGAATTCCCTGTTTAATAAATGTTGGGAAAACTGACTAGCCATGTGCAGAAGGCAGAAACTGGACCCCTTCCTGACACCTTACACTAAAATTAACTCCAGATGGATTAAAGAGTTAAACATAAGACCTAACACCATAAAATCCCTAGAAGAAAATCTGGGCAAAACCATTCAGGACATAGGCATAGGCAAGGACTTCATGATTAAAACACCAAAAGCATTGGCAACAAAAGCCAAAATAGACGAATGGGACCTAATGCAACTCTACAGCTTCTGCACAGCAAAAGTAACAGTCATTAGAGTGAATCAGCAACCAATGGAATGGGAAAAAATTTTTGCAATCTACCCATCTGACAAAGGGCTTGATATCCAGAATCTACAAAGAACTAAAACAGATTTACAAGAAAAAAACAAGCCCATTCAAAAGTGAGCAAAGGATATGAACAGACATTTTACAAAAGAAGACATACATAAGGCCAACAAACATGAAAAAATGCTAACCATCACTGGTCATTACAGAAATGCAAATCAAAACTATGTTGAGGTACCATCACACGCCAGTTAGAATGGTGATTATTAAAAAATCTGGAGACAACAGATGCTGGAGAGGATGTGGAGAAACAGGAACACTTTTGCACTGTTGGTGGGAGTGTAAATTAGTTCAACCATTGTGGAAGACAGTGTGGTGATTCCTAAAGGACTTAGAAATAGAAATTCCATTTGACCCAGCAAACCCATCACTGGGTATATAGCCCAAGGATTATAAATCATTCTATTATAAAGACACATGCACACAAATGTTAATTGCAGCACTGTTTGCAATAGCAAAGACTTGGAACCAACCCAAATGCCCACTGATGATAGACTGGACAGGGAAAATGTGGCACATATACACCATGGAATACTATGCAGCCATAAAAAATGATAAGTGTGGGTCCTTTGTAGGGACATGGATGAACCTGGAAACCATTATTCTCAGCAAACTGACACAAGAACAGAAAATCCAACACTGCATGTTCTCAGTCATAGGTGGGTGTTGAATAATGAGGACACATGGACACAGGGAGGCAAGCATCACACACTGGGGTCTGTGGGGGGAAAACAGGGGAGGGACAGTGGGGGGTGGGGTGTTGGGGAGGGATAACATGGGGAGAAATGCCAGATATAGGTGATGGGAGGAAGGCAGCAAACCACACTGCCATGTGTGTACCTATGCAACAATCTTACATGTTCTTCACGTGTACCTCAAAACCTAAAATGCAATTAAAAATAAAAATAAAGAGACAAAGAAGAATATTACATAATGGTAAAGGGATCAATGCAACAAGAAGAGCTAACTATCCTAAATATATATGCACCCAGGACAGGAGCACCCAGATACGTAAAGCAAATTCTTAATGATGTACAAAGAGACTTAGACTCCCACACAATAATAGTGGGAGACTTTAACCCCACTGTCAATATTGGACAGATCAATGAGACAGAAACTATCCCAAACAATACAAAAAGAGGGAATCCTCCCTAACTCATTTTATGAGACCAAGGATATCCAGGACTTGAACTCAGCTCTGTACCAAATGTACCTAATAGACATCTACAGAACTCTCCACCCCAAGTCCACAGAATATACATTCTTCTCAGCACCACATCAACTTATTCTAAAATTGACCACATAATTGGAAGTAAAACACTCCTCAGCAAATGCAAAAAGAATGGAAATCATAACAGTCTTCAGACCACAGTGCAATCAAATTAGAACTCAGGATTAAGAAACTCCCTCAAAACCACACGACCACATGGAAACTGAACAACCTGCTCCTGACTGACTACTGGATAAATAATGAAATGACGGAAGAAATAGAGATATTCTTCAAACCCAATGAGAACAAAGACACAACGTACCAGAATCTCTGGGGCACATTTAAAGCACCGTGTAGAGGAAAATGTATGGCATTAAATGCCCACAAGAGAATTGAGGAAAGATTTAAAATTGACATCCTAATGTCACAACTAAAAGAACCAGAGGAACAAGATCAGATAAATTCAAAACCTAGCAGAATACAAGAAATAACTAAAATCAGAGCAGAACTGAAGAAGATGAAGACACAAAAAATCCTTCGAAAAATCAGTAAATCCAGGAGCTGGTTTTTTTAAAACATCAACAAAATAGGTAGACCACTAACCAGACTAATAAAGAAGAAAAGAGAAAAGAATCAAATAGTTGCAATAAAAAATGACATAGGCAATATCACCACCAATCCCACAAAAATACAAACTACCGTCAGAGATCACTACAAACACCTCTATGCCAATAAACCAGTAAATCTAGAAGAAATGAATAAATTCCTGAACACTTACATCCTCCCAAGACTAAACCAGGAAGAAGTTGAATCCCTGAATAGACCAATAGCAAGGTCTGAAATAGAGGCAGCAATTAATAGCCTACCAACCAAAAAAAGGTCCAACACCAGATGGGTTCATAGCCAAATTCTACCGGAGGTACAAAGAGGAGGTGATACCATTCCTTCTGAAACTATTCCAAACAATACAAAAAGAGGGAATCCTCCCTAACTCATTTTATGAGACCAACATCATCCTGATACCAAAAACCTGGCAGAGACACAACTAAGAAAGAAAATTTCAGGCCAATATCCATGATGAACATTGATGTGAAAATCCTCAATAAAATATTGGCAAGCCGAATCCAACAGCACATCAAAAAGCTTATCCATCATGATCAAGTCAGCTTCATCCCTGGGATGCAAGACTGGTTTGACATATGCAAATCTATAAACGTAATCCATCACATAAACAGAACCAAAGACAAAAACCACATGATTATCTCAATAGATGCAGAGAAGGCCTTTGACAAAAATTCAACAGCCCTTTATGCTAAAAACTCTCAAACTAGGTATTGATGGAACATATCTCAAAATGATAAGAGTTATTTATGACAAACCCACAGCCAATATCATACTGAATGGGCAAACACTGGAAGCATTCCTTTTGAAAACTGGCACAAGACAAAGATGCTCTCTCTCATTTCTCTTATTCAACATAGTATTGGAAGTTCTGGCTAAGGCAATCAGGCAAGAAAAAGAAATAAAATATATTCCATTAGGAAAAGAGGAAGTCAAATTGTCTCTATTTGCAGACCACATGATTGTATATTTAGAAGACCCCATCATCTCAGCCCAAAATCTCCTTAAGCTGATAAGCAACTTCAGAAAAGTCTCAGGATACAAAATCAATGTGCAAGAATCACAAGCATTCCAATACACCAATAACAGACAAACAGAGAGCCAAATCATGAGTGAACTCCCATTGACAATTGCTACAAAGAGAATAAAATACCTAGAGATTTTCTAAGAAGGGATGTGAAGGACCTCTTCAAGAATAACTACAAACTACTTCTCAAGGAAATAAGAGAGGAAACAAACAGATGGAAAAACGTTCCATGCTCATGGTTAGGAAGAATCAATATCATGAAAATGGCCATACTGCCCAAAGTAATTTATAATTTCAATGCTATCCCCATCAAGCTACCATTGACTTTCCACAGAATTGGAAAAAACCACCATAAACTTCATACAGAACCAAAAGAGAGCCTGCATAGCCAAGTCAATTCTGAGTAAAAAGAACAAAGCTGGAGGCATCATGCTACCTGACTTCCAACTATACTGCGAGGCTACAGTAATCAAAACAGCATGTTACTGGTACCAAAACAGAGATACAGACAAATGGAACGAAACAGAGGCCTCAGAAATAATGCCACACATCTACAACCACGTGATCTTTGATAAACCTGAAAAAAACAAGCAGTGGGGAAAG
Organism: Callithrix jacchus; assembly: GCF_049354715.1. Lineage (NCBI taxonomy): Eukaryota > Metazoa > Chordata > Mammalia > Primates > Cebidae > Callithrix > Callithrix jacchus. The sequence continues at coordinate 107,433,702 of NC_133509.1, read as the reverse complement.
GATTCCCTATTTAATAAATGGTGTTGAGAAAACTGGCTAGCCGTATGCAGAAAGCTGAAACTGGATCTCTTCCTTATACCTTATACAAAAATTAACTCCAGATGGATTAAAGATTTAAACATAAGACCTAGCACCATAAAAACCCTAGAAGAAAACCTAGGCAATACCATTCAGTACATAGGCATGGGTAAGGACTTCATGACTAAATCACCAAAAGCAATGGCAACAAAAGCCAAAATAGACAAACGGAATCTAATTAAACTTAAGAGCCTGTGCACAGCAAAAAACTATCATTAGCATGAATCAGCAATCAATAGAATGGGAAAAAAATTGTAATCTATCCATCTGACAAAGGGCTAATATATAGAATCTGCAAAGAACTTAAACAAATTTACAAGAAAAAACCCCCATCAAAAAGTAGGCAAAGGATATGAACAGACATTTCTCAAAAGACGACATTTATGCAGCCAACAAACATATGAAAAAAAGCTCATCATCACTGGTCATTAGAGAAATGCAAATCAAAATCACATTGAGATACTATCTCACACCAGTTAAAATGGTGATCATTAAAAAATCAGGAGCAACAGATGCTGGAGAGGATGTGGAGAAATGGTAACACTTTTACACTGTTGGTGGGAGTGTAAATTAGTTCAACCACTGTGGAAGACAGTGTGGCGATTCCTCAAGGATCTGGAAATAGAAATACCATTTGACCCAGCAATCCCATTACTGGGTATATACCCAAAGGATTATAAATCGTTCTATTATAAAGACACATACACACATATGTTTATTGTGGCACTGTTCACAATAGCAAAGACTTGGAACCAACCCAAATGCCCATCAATGACAGACTGGATAAAGAAAATGTGGCACATATATGCCATGGAATACTATGCTGCCATAAAAAAGGATGAGTTCATGTCATTTGCAGGGAAATGGATAAAGCTGGAAACCATTATTCTCAGCAAACTGACACAAGAACAGAAAACCAAACACCACATGTTCTCACTCATAAGTGGGTATTAACAATGAGAACACATGGACACAAGGAGGGGAACATCACACACTGGGCCTGTCAGGGTTGGGGGCTAGGGGAGGGAGAGCAGCAGGTTGGAGGCGAGGAGAGGGATAGCATTAGAAGAAATATCTAATGTAGATGATGGGGTAATGGATGCAGCACACCATCATGGCATGTGTATACCTATGTAACAAACCTGCACGTTCTGCACATGTACCCCAGAACTTAAAGTATAACAACAGCAACAACAACAAAAGCAAACAGGCAATAATGCAGTTGGATCCGTTTGTGTATTTCAGGGCCACCACCTCGTTCTGGAAGGAGTTCTTGGCAACCACATCACAGGACATGTAACTAACACCTAGGAGGGACAGGTACTACAGCAAGGTGCCACCTCTTCTCTTCAGCTCCCAGGGGCATTTATTACACATTCTGGCCTTGGAAAATAATTTCACCCCTGATTTCCAGCCAGTTCCTAGAGTCTTGTGGTCCCTTCCAAACAGATCTGTCCTCACCAAGGGTAGGAAAATACTGTTCCATTAGAAAAGAGGTCTTGTCAGTGGACAAAAGATTATTTATTTATCCATTGAAGTGGAATTCAGCTCAGCTGCAGAGGAAAGCTTGGCTGTTCCAAGAGAGAATGTGTTAGGAGGGAGGTTGGCCTTCATTAGGGAGGGCAGGCTCGTTAGTTAGTGGCTGGCCTGGTGGAGGAAGCATCTTCCCCCATGTATGCTTATTGTTCTTCCCATGAAGCCAGCCAAGGGCCCTAGTGGTGGGGGGAATGGAGAGCTAGTCAGGGAGGAAGAGAGTACTCAGCTGAGAGGCAGGACTGGTCATTAAAGGCCTCTTCCTTTGGTGCTCTTTCTAGGGAAGGCATGGAAGGAGGAGGCAGAGACTTCCCATCAGCTGGGGGACATATTTTAGAGATGCCTGGCCAGAAAAAGCCAGAGCAATGACAAGGATTCACCAAGACTCACTCCTTACCCAGCAAAAAAGAAACAGAGAGCACAGTAGATAAGATATGGAGTCAACCTATACATCCATCAATGAACAGGCAAATGGGTAAATGCAATGAGGTATACAGGCATAATGGAATACTATTTGGCCTTAGCAAAGAAGGATATCCTGTCATTTGTGACAACATGAATAAACCTGGAGAATATGATGTTAAGTGAAATAAGTCAGGTACAGAAAGACAAATATCACTTCTTCACTTACGTAGGGAGGCCTTGGAGATATTGTGGGTTTGGTACCACCAGATCATCACAATAAAGCAATTCATAAGAAATATCTGATTTCCCAGTACACATAAAAGTTATGATTATACTATATGGAGTCATGATGTATGCAATAACATTATGTCTAAAAAACCAAGGTATGTACCTTAATGAAAAAAATACTTGATTGTTAAAATGCTAAGGACCACTTTGGGAGGCCGAGGTGGGTGGATTACGAGGTCAAGAGATTGAGACCATCCTGGTCAACATGGTGAAACCCCGTCTCTACTCAAAATACAAAAAATTAGCTGGGTATGGTGGCGCGTGCCTGTAATCCCAGCTATTCAGGAGGCTGAGGCAGAAGGGTTCCTTGCCTGAACCCAGGAGGCGGAGGTTGCGGTGAGCCGAGATTGCGCCATTGCACTCCAGCCTGGGTAACAAGAGTGAAACTCCGTCTCAAAAAAAAAAAAAAAAAAATGCTAAGGACCAACTGAGCCTTTGGAGAGTCATAATCATTTTGCTGGGGGAGTGTCTTGTCTTGATATTGTTGGATGCTGACTGATTAGGGTGGTGACTGCTGAAGGCTGGGGTGACTGTGGCAATTTCTTAAAATAAGACAATGAAGTTTGTTACATCAATTGACTCTTTTGCGAAAGAACAGAAAATGAAATACTGTATATTCTCACTCATAGCGGGGTGATGAAAAATGAGAACACATGGACACAGGGAAGGGATTACTACACACTGGGGTCTATTGGGGGAACGAGGGACAGCAGCGGGGGGAGCTGGGGAGGGATAGCCTGGGGAGAAATGTCAAATGTGGGTGAAGGGGAGGAAGGCAGCAAAACATACTGCCATGTGTGTACCTATTCAACTATCTTGCATGTTCTGCACATGTACCCCAACACCTAAAAAGCAATTAAAAAAAAAAAAGATTTGTCTGTAGCACGTGATGCTATTTGACAGCATTTTACCCATGGAAGAACTTTCAAAATTGCAGTTCGTCAAATCCTGCTGCTGTTTTATCAACTAAGTTGATGTAATAGTCTAAATTCTTTGTTGTCATCTCAATAATGTTCACAGCATCTTCATTAGGAGTAGATTCCATCTCAAGAAACCACTTTCTTTACTCTTCCATAGAAAGCAACGTTTCATTCATTAAAGTTCGATCATGAGGTTGTAGCAATTCAGTCACATCTTCAGGCTCTATTTCTAATTCTAGTTCTCTTGCTATTTCCACCACATCTGCAGTTACTTTCTTAACTGGGATCTTGAACTCCTCAAAGCCATCCATGAGGGCGGGAATCAACTTCTTCCAAACTCTACTCAAAATACAAAAAATTAGCTGGGTATGGTGGCGCGTGCCTGTAATCCCAGCTATTCGGGATTAATTGACATTAATATGTCAATATTTTTACTTCTTTCCATGAAACACAAATGTTCTCAATGGTATCCAGAATGGTGAATTGTTTCTAGAAGGGCTATGATTTACTTTGCCTAAATGCATTAGAGGAATCACTCTCTGTGACAGCTATAGTTTTATGAAATGCATTTCTTAAATAATAAGACTTAAAAAGTTGAAATTACTTCTTGATCATAGGCTATAGAATGGATGTTCTGTTAGCAGTCATGAAAACAACATTAATCTCCCCGTACCTTTCCATCAGAGCTCTTGCATGGCTTGGTGCATCGTCAATGATCAGTAATATTTGGAAAGAAATATTATTTTTTTCCTCAGCAGTAGGTCTCAACAGTGACCTTAAAGTATTCAGTAAACCATGCTGCAAACAGATGTGCTGCCATCCAGACTTTGTTGTTCCATGTAGAGAACACATGCAGAATAGATTTAGCATCATTCTTAAAGGCTCTAGGATTTTCAGAATAATAAATGAGCATTGGCTTCAACTTATAGTCACCAGCTGCATTAGTCCCTAGCAGGAGAGTCAGCTGGTCCTTTGAACGTTTTAAGCCAGGCATTGACTTCTCTTCTCTAGCCCTAGATTTATCTTCTCCCAATATAAGGCTGTTTAATCTACACTGCAAATCTGTTGTTTAGCATAGCTACCTTCATCATTGATCTTAGCTAGATCTTCTGGATAACACTGCAGCTTCTATATCGGCGCTTGCTGTTTCACTTTGCACTTTTACGTTACGGACTTGGCTTCTTTTTGTAAATCACATGAACCAACATCTGCTAGCTTCAAACTTTTCTTCTGCAGCTTCCTCACCTCTTTCAGGCTTCAAAGAATTGGAGTGAGATAGGTCCTTGCTCTGGATTACCCTTTGGCTTAAGAAAATGTTGCAGCTGATTTGATCTTCTATTCAGACCACTAAAACTGTCTCCACATCAGCAATAAGGTTGTTTGCTTTCTTATCATTTGTGTGTTCACTGCAGTAGCATGTTTAATCTTCAATAACCTTTTCTTTGCATTCACAACTTGGCTGTTTGGCATAAAGGGACTTACTTTCAGCCTATCTTGGCTTTCAACATGCCTTCCTCACTAAGTGTAATCATTTCTAGTTTTTAATTTAAAGTTAGAGATGTTCCTCCTGCTTGAACACTTAGAGACCACTGTGGAGTTATTAATAGGCCCAATTTCAATATTGTTCATCCCTGCTTCTTTCAATATTGTTGTCATTTCAGGGAATAGAGAGACCCAACGAGTGGGAAAGAGATGGGGGAATGGCTGGTTGGTAGAGCAGTCAGAAAACAAACACACACAACATGTATCGATGAAGTTCATTGTCTCATACAGGTGCAGGTGGGCACCCCCAGGGCAATTAAAATAGTAACATCGAAGATCACCAATCATAGACAACCATAAAAATATAATAATAGTAAAAAAGCTTGATGTTACAAGAATTACCAAATTGTGACACAGACAAAGAATGAGCACATGCTATTGGAAAAATGGTGCTGTTAGACTTGCTTGATGCAGGGTTGCCGCAAACCTTCAATTTGTGTTTTTGACAAATTGAATAAACCCACTGGAAGGACTCAAATGAAATTAAATAGTGGCTTGGTTCTTTTTTTCTCTTGTGAGACAAAGTCTCGCTCTGTCACTCAGGCTGCAGTGCAGTGGTACGATCTCAGTTCACTGCAACCTCCGCCACCTGGGTTCAAGTGATTCTCACGCCTCACCCTCCTGAGTAGCTGGGATTACAGGCACACACCATCGCACCTAGCTAATTTTTATATTTTTAGTAGAGACAAGGTTTTGCCATGTTGGCCAGGCTAGTCTTGAACTCCTGGCCTCAAGTGATTCACTTGCCTTAGCCTTCCAAAGTACTGGGATTACAGGCGTGAGCCACCATGCCTGACCTCAAATAGTGGCCTGGTTCTAAGACTACTTGGATAGTCCAGATGTATTCTGATTTAACACGCTTGGTGGGAACATACTTCACTAAGTATTTTTCTGAAAATTTCAGACAAAAATCCAGCCCACTCTTGTTTAAGTGCCTTGAGGAACAACAGCATGTGTCTATCGTTTATAGACGCATAGTGTCTAACACAGGGTCAGATGTTAGTCAGATATACATGTTCACTGAAATGTCTGTTTGAATTTAATGTTCAGCAAGCTTACTGGCTACATACTTGTTTGGGTTTACGATTGCATCAAACTCCTGCTCTCTGCATAGAAGGAGAGTGAGGATTACACTCAGTTCAGAGTAGCATGAGTATCTTGGCTCATCCATCCCTAATGGTCTTGGAGCCCAGGCTGAGGGGTATCCTTGGTCTTTGCTTTCATTTGTTGTCTCTTTAAATTGTTCTAACTTTTTTTTTTTTTTTTTTATGGAGTCTTTACTCTATTCCCCTGGCTGGAATACAGTGGTGTGATTTCGGCTCACTGCAATCTCTGCCTCATGAATTCAAGCAATCCTCCTGCCTCTGCCTCCAAGTAGCTGGGATTACAAGTATGCGTCACCATGCCTGGCTAATTTTTATATATTTTTTAGTAAAGACACTGTTTCACACCCTGTTGGCCAGGCTGGTCTCGAACCCCTGGCCTCAAGTGATTCACCTGCCTCAGCCTCCCAAAGTGCTGGGATTACAGGTGTGAGCCACCACACCCGGTCAAACTGTTCTAATATTTAACGCTTAGGTACAAATATTAGTCCTGAGTAAAAATGACACACTGTCTCCTTGTGTCAGGCATTACTTCTTTTCTGGCTGACAGAGCCAGGTGGCTCCTGAGTCATCTGGAAAGGCCTATCATAGCACCTGGACCCTCTCCAGACCCTTCTCCAATGCAACAGTTCCCTGCCTCTTGTTCTGACTTCTCAAAGGAATTGAAATCCCCAGTCATTATCTCACAGTACCCCTCTGCTGTCCCATGAGAAGTAAGGAAACCTTTCCTAGCCAGCTCTTCTGGCTCAGCACCAAATTTCCCACTTGATCCAGCTAGTTCCTATAGACTCATTGTGGGGAGGAAAGGCCTGGTTCATGAAGAGAAAGAACTTGTCCATCAAAACAGAGCAGGATAAAGCAGATGCCTAAACATGGAATCAAAATGATATTCAGCAAATATTTATTGAGCATTTACTAGATGCCAGGGCACTGTGTCAGACACTGAGATAACAGCCTGAAGAAGACAAGTAAGTCCCTTGTGACAATAAAGCTTAGATCCAGCTAGGCAAGATAGACTTTGCACAAGGATGCATTTAGCCAATTCAGCTAAGGGCTGCAGAGATAAAGTAGAGGCACAGGGTATAAATGGCTGTGGCTGGGGATGACCTATCCTGCTACAAGTGGGGAATGGTGGTCTAACAACCAGAAAGATTCTCATCAAGGTGGAACGATCTGAGTAGACAGACAGAAATATGTCTCCTAATTCTGTGGGAATTGCGGGGAGGGAGGGTGTGATCAATCAGAGGAGAAAGACAATCAAGGGGCAAGGAGGAAAGGGCAGCAGAGGTCATGTGGGTCAGAGGAGCAGCCTGGGCACCGCTCTCATCTTCTCCATGTCACGTGGCCAACTCCAAAGCCAGATACAAGGTGAGGATGGTGTGGGGAGAAAGATAAGAGGATAAGGACACAGCCTACTGGAGGTGGTCTTACCACGCCAATCCCCTTGCTAGCCCTTGACCACCATTATAACCTCAGCCATCCTTCAAGGGAAAACTAGCCAAAGCAATAATAGCAGATTCAAGGTGCAGGTGAGAAAAACGGAATCTGAGAACCTCTGCGGATCTCCCACACCCCGTGCACAGCCCATGGCCTCAGCCTCCCTCTGGCCTGGACCTCTCTTTCCCACAGCCTAGGGACCTGTGACTCTCTCCTGCCCCGCAACTCCTCCCCCAAGCAACGAAAGGCAGCCTTTGATGATCCGGTTATGGAACTGTGTTCTTTCCTCCTTGCCAGCTTTGTCTAGGAAACACAAAGACGGTAAACAAGGGTGGGTAAACAAAGAGCTGAGATTTTTCTGGGAATGGGAATTAAGATTGGACTCAGGGTCTCTGGCCATTTCCCAAATGCAATGAGTTTATCATTGCCAGGGACAGCAAGAGTACAAAGCTCTTGGCAGTGACCTCTGCTGATTTATGGGGGTGCTGGTTTGTTTCCCCTATTCTGCAGACAACCAGTCTTAAGGGAAATGTATATCCAGAATCTGCAAAGTGCAAGGGAGTCACTGGCAAAACCAGCCAAGCTAAGCCCCTGCTGAGAGTAAATTCCTAAGGGGATAGCGAAAAAGCACTCTCTCTCTCTCTCTTTTGCTTTGTCTTGCCTTGTGTTCTTCCCTCCCTTCCCGCTTCCTTCCTCTGTCCCCTCCTCTTTCTCTCTTTCTTGCTCTCTCTCTCTCTCTTTCTACAACAGATGACTGAGCTGACTATGAACAAGCAGAACTATCAGACATCACTCCCACCTTGGGGTGCAGTGGAGAGGCACCTCCTCCAGGGAGGATGAAGATGGTTCTCTAAACAATGAGAAACCAATGCTCTAGGGCTCTAAGTCACGCGGTGTCTTAGCCAGAGTCCTCGGCAGTGGGAGGAATCACACCCCCGGCGTGGTTGACGGCTGTAGTGCAGGGATGTTACCCCGATGATCCACTCTGCCTTTATTTTCTCTTCTTGGGCCAGGAGAACTCTGCTTGCCTGGGATGCTAAGGCAGAATCAAAACCAACTAGAATCAATAGGGTCCGAGGTACACTGAGAGCTGGAGAGAGCATGCAGTACAAACTGTCTCAAAACCGCACCTGCTGGAAATCAATACATTGCTGTGAGAGTCCTCGTTTGGAAATCTCTTCTTTTTAGATAAAACACAGTGACTGTCTCAAGAAGTGGGGAAGGTAATCAGACAAATGACTGGAGCCCTGGGCCACAAGCACACAGCCTAACTCCTCAAGAAGACCCTTATGTCCTCCCCTTTGCTGTGGGCTCCTAAGACAGCACAGATCTCATTTCCCAGCTTCAGAACGTCCTCCTAGAGTGGAGAACCACTCGGCTGCAGTGCTGCACAGCAGCCAAGAGCTCTTCTTGTGATTTTCAAGTATCCTATTTTTCTTTTTGCAGGTGTTTGTGCCTCATCTCTGCCCTCCATACCTAAGCTGCCTAGAATCACATCCAGACTCTGGGAGCTGTTGGGTCCCATGTAGTCTCTTGAAGGAAAATGAGGCTGTGTGGGCAGGATGTGGTGTTGCTGTGTGGGGTGATGGAGAAGGAACCGGACTGGGAGCCAGAGGCTCACCTTTCTAGTCCTGTCAGTCACACAATTAAATGTGGAAGTAGAAACAGAAGCACCACAAAAATGATTGTACATGTCAAGTGGCAATGATAATTGCATGCTGTGACTGTCCTTGCAAGGGATGATGTGTAGGATGAGAGAGAAGATTCTGGAAAAAAAAAAAAAGCAAAGAGGATCTGGGAGCAGAGTCTAGCTATATTATTTTAGTCATTGGTGATGTTTGCTCTGAAGCAGCGCTTAGGTTTAAACAACCCCATTTTACAGATGAGGATACTCAGACTCTAACAGGTCAAGTGGCTTGCCCAAAGTAAGTACGGATCCAGGATTTGAACCCAGAGCTATGTGACCCCAAAGCTCATGCTCTTCTCATGTTGATGTGTTGCTTTTCATTGACCTTGACTTGGGTCCCAAGGGGAGTCAGCACTGCTTGGCTGAGAAAAAGTCCTTCATGTCGTTTCAGGAACGTTAGGGGCCTCCTCTCGAGTCCTGAACCTGAGTCCTCCTAGTAGGATATGTGGCCACTGCTTACGATTCCCTTTTGGGTACCATTCACAGTCACTGCTGTTAGCAATGGTAATGGCCAAGACAATAGGGATGGCCCAGGTGTCTTGACAGGCAGGTCATGCACAACCTGCTATCCATACTTGAAGGAAGCTACAAACATCTTTGGAAACAAGGTCCCAAACTGGTAAAGTGTTGAGGGATGATGGGCTCTTAGGAAGTCATAAGTCTGTATCCTTGAGTCTCACCTTTCGGGAGACTTGAATATGTTTAACCATACCAAAGGCCCTCAGACCTTAGGCATAGTTAGCAGAAGCCTAGGGAAACTGGCTTTTCTTCAGCATGGTTCTTGCAAGACAGCACAGTGGTGAGGACTTGAAGTGGATCACAAGTCAGTATTTGCTTCGTAATCACAGAAGAGGCAACAGAAAACACACTGCAGCAATACGGACACCCACGTAAGTGAAGGGTAGGAAGCTGGTTGCTCCTCCTGGATGCGTCTTTGGACGAACATCTTGGCATCATGTGGATTTAAAATGAGAAGCCCCCTTTTGGATTTCCTTAGCCTCTTAAGTAGGACATGGGAACTCCTTGTTTCCACATAAGGCATCATTCCAGGTCATAAGAGGATGTAAGAGTAAATGATCATTTACCTTTACTCCGCAAAGCATTTATTAAAACATATTTAATTTAACTGGCCAAAGGGCACATTATTTTCATGCTGTTCAATCCCTATTCTTAGGTAACGGTAGCTTCAAAGACAGCTTTGCATATTGTCTTTCACATACCCAAATATCACAGATATTAACATGGAAAAGTGTTTTCCTTTTCCTCCTCAAGTAGGTCGGGGGTTTGGTACAAAAAACCTATGCTCAGAAGTAGAAACCAAGAAATTTTGGAATTGAAATCTTTGAACTACTAGTCTGTGGGGTAATAAACAGAACTGGATCACAACTGACTAATTTATTCTTTGCAAAATGCATCCCTCACTCTGCTGTTCATCTCCCAAAAATAAAACCACCCACAGGATAAAATGAGCAACTTCCCTAGAGCAAGCAGTGTCACAGACTCCCTTATTAAAATATGTCTGGCATGAGAGTCTACCAGGAAATGCCCTTCAATAGAGGATTAACAGCAGGAAACTTGGTGTGGTCTTGTGATACTGGTATACAATGCCGCCACCTCCACCACTGGAGCAAAGATGAACAGCTGGGAAGACTTCTACTTCTGAGTAATCTGGGCAAACATGAAATCACACTCCACTGGACTTTGGCTTTTAAACCAAGCAAATAGTAGAAACCTTGCCTTCCTTATTTAAACATCTGCATTTAGGTAATAATATAAACTTTTTGCTAGCGGCTTCTTGTCTGCTCATGGTGGGAGTGGACTTGACAGTATCTTTCTCAGCTCTTTTATCGCCCAGACCTCATTCTGGCCTTCAGCTTGCTCTTTGATCCTCTCATGAGTTCATGATGGCCAAGGAGAGCTTTGGTGAGTCAGACTGAGGGCCACTTAAGGGAAGGAGCCCACCTATGCTCTTGTGTATTCACAGCGCCTAGAACATCTGGCACTTAGTGGGTATTCCAAGTTTTGCTGAATTGGCATATTGTAGAAATTTAATGTAAGTCACCTTTCTTGATTACCTAGTAGGTGTACTCCCCAAAGTTGTCTGGCAAAGCTCTCCAAAGTTGAAAGCTAAGGGACAAATTGTCCCCCACTTCTTTGATGATAGGCACAGCTAAGAATGTTATAATTCTGGACTGAGTTGTCAGCGTTCAGCATTGCCTTTGTGCTGTAGGAACTTACAAAGGGTAAAGAAGACCAAATCTCTGCTCCCATGAAAGAACTTTCAAATACAGAGGTCTGGAAGACCCAGACACTCCAGGTACAGGGCAGGGTGGGGCACCTCAGCAGGTACCGCAGGTACCAGGAAAGCAGTGGAGCTGGGACAAAGAGGAAGGTGAGGTGGGGAACTGTAAGGACCAAAGCGAGCAGCACTGAGCTGGCTCGTCCTCCTTCGCTATCGGTCCATTTAAAGGACAGATTTCCAATCCAATCCCATCTCAATGAAATGCTTTCTTAGGTCTTGTTTGTTTAGTTTGTAAAGAATGATGTGCTTTTAGACAAGCTCTGCCTGATGGCTAGCCATCTGGGCCTCCTATTTCCTGTGTTATTTCCCTCTGCACAGAACCTCATGCCCCACAGGTCAAGGTTTCCCAACCTGAATGGGAAAATGGATGCTCATGACGTGGATGGATGGGCAGATGGACAAATGAGTTCCAGGGCCATTGTCCTTGGAATGTCCTTGGATACTCTGAGACTTTTAAAATGGAAGCCAAGCAGCCACTGTGCTGGCAGCTGATTCCTATCTCCTCTAGAGCCTGTGGAGGCTTTGGAAAGAGGCAGATGTCCTACAAGGAAGCTGTAGGTTCTCAGTACTTCCTGTGGTTTAATTCTCTCCACCAGTAACTGCCAGCAGAGCTTTAGACGACATGCCCCAGGATCAGATCTCCCTCCTGGCTCCAGCCCGCTCTGCCCATCACCATGGGATTCACCGGCTTCCAGGTGAAAGCCTTCAATGCATTGCTACTGTCTTCAGGATGAGAAGCTCAAATTCCTTAAGATGCACTCCAGGATCAGAACATTCTGTTCTTATATCCTTTTCTGGCATCCACCCCTCCCAACGCCCCATCTAAGGGAAGATACTTGGAGAGAATTTCTTTTGGATTCAGCTTGGAATTATGAGACCCCCCCCACCGAGAGTTCATTAATTTTTGAGAGTTCACAGTTACAAATATATAGCACTTTTTACTTTTTCAAAGATTTTTCAGGGCTATTAGCTCATCTGATTTCTCTAAAATCCTTAGCAGGCTGTAGAGAAGAAATCACCCCCATTTTACAGATGAGGAAACTAAGGCACAAAAGGTCAAGGCTTTTGCCTGAGACCACATAGCAAGTAGGTGACAAGGCAGGTCCTTTGAGGCCCCACGGTTAGGAACAGAGAATTCAATCCATAGCATAAAGAACCGAGTGTCCTTTAAAAAAAGTAATCGTGGACCATATTTTTTCTCCCCTCACAAGGCTAAATCTATGAAATTGGAACAACACAGCAAACAGCTGAGGGCTATGGTCGCAGCCCACAGACCTTTATGGAAGATTTGGTCTTGGCCCAAATTTTCAAAGCTAAATGGATCAGCAAAACACAAGTGCAAATGCTGGGCTCATGCTGACAGGGTGTCTTGTGAAATATTTCCACAGGAAGCAAACACAGGCAATTAACTTGGCTCCAACAATGCATGTGGTCAAATAAGAAAGAAAACCCTTGCAGAGAGCCTGCACCCACCCCAGTCCCTGCCTCCAGTGAATCCATAAATCTGGCTGTACTTTCACCCAGGCTACTGAGCACTAAGGTTAAAGCACATGATGACCACAGGGGTATACGAGAACCATCAGGACCATCTGAGAAAGCCGCCCAGAGTCCCTGAGCCCAACGGGCCACCCGAAGGGCTGAGATATTAACATCCCCATTTACCAGATGGGCAAACTGAGAAGAGAAAGTTTGAAGAACTTAAATGTAGAATTCTACAAGGAACTTCTAGACTCTTGGCCTTTCTCTAGGGACTGTCACTTTTCCAGGTCTCAGTGTGACAACCAAGCTCTCAGCACTAATAATCCAGGGACAGAGTGGTCTGAGCAGAATCTCAGTCAGCAAGTGAGGCCATGGCTGGTCATGGTCTGCTAAGGATTTTAACCTTCTTGTTATACCCGGGAACTTCTGAACTTCACCTCCCTTGCCAGGGCAGGCAGCCAGTGCTGGCCAGGAAGGTAAGGCAGTGTGAGTCTCTTGGCACCTGCTGACCTCTGCTCTGCAACACTCAATCCTGATAGAGAAATATTCACAATTCAGACTGATGTGCTGCCATGGCTGGGTCAAAACAAAGTCTCCTCTAACCTACTCTCTGAGATCCATCATGCCCAATCCTCCAACCTGTAGATTTCTGGATTTCTTGAAGCATTTCAATAATTCTCATGACATACTATTTAGTACAGGGCCTGGGATTCAAATGGCTGAAGAAAACGAAAAGAAAAATTATATTTTGTGAAAAATTGTATGAAACTGGATTTCACTGCTCATAAACAAACACAGCCGTAGGTCCTCATTTATGCTGTCTACATTGCTGTGTTGTGGCATCATCGCTGCTTTTGTATGGCAGAATTGAATTGTTGTGACATAGACCATAGGACTCACAAAGTCTGCAATGTCTGCTATCTGGCTCTTTTTAGAAAAAGTTCAGTTTTTTAACTGACCCCTGGTTTTAGGTAAAAGGCAGGTTACAGGATCACCGTATTTGCAAACTCCCCTGTTGTGGAATGATGTTGTGTCTCCCTAAATTTCATATTGTGGAAGCCCTGATGCCCAGTGTGGTGGTATTTGGAGGTGGGTCTTTGGGGAGCTAATTAGGTTTAGATGAAGTCATGATAGAGGTGCTTATGATGGGATTAGTGTTCTTATAAGAAGAGGAAGAGAGACCAGAGTGCGCATCCTGCTATAGCTTATAAGGACACAGCAAGAAGGTGGCCACCTGCAAGCCAGGAAGAGAGCCCTCAGCAGCAACCAAATCTCCCAGCACCTTGATCTTGGATTTCCCACTCTCAAGAACCGTGATAAATAAATTTCTGTAGCTTAAGCCACCCAGTCTGTGCTATTTTGTTGTAGCAGCCTGAGCAGACCTTACACGTAGCTACACACATAAATCAAGGAAGAAAATATGCCCAAAGAGGGGTTATCTTTGCGTGCTAAGATTACATGAAATTATTTAAAAATTTTCACCAAATACATTCAACATAAAAGCATCAAAAGAGAATATTAGTGACGTTATAAAAATAAGATGGTAGTATTTACTCTGTCTTACTGTGGGGCAGACACTGCTAGCGGTTGACATGCTTCCTTTCGCCTGGTCCCCATTCCACCCCATGCATAGGCTCCATTGCATCTCTGTCTTACAGGTGAGGGAAGGAAAACTTAGGGAATTTAAGTAACTTGTCCAAGGTCACTCTGCTAGCAAGGAGCACTTTGGATATTACGATGGAAATACACTTAAGAAGCGATAGAGAATTGGGCTGAAAATAGGGATTGGCTTAGAAAGATTGTTTTATTCCCTTCCTGGAGACTAATCCTAGCAGATAATGGAGAAGATGGAGATGCTTCTGACATCCTCATGTCTAGTTTACCTCACAAGATTGCTGTGAAATGAGACGTAATGTACTTAGAAGCACCTGGAAAATGGCAGAGCACTGTACTAATGGAGGTTGGATATTCAGAAACTTGTCAATGTCTAACTTCATTAGGGTCACTTCTCCACTTCTTCCATCAAATCTTTCTGAAATTTGAAACAACATGAACGTCTAAGAAGAGAGAACTGGCTGATGAAACTATGGTGCCTCCACGCAATGGAATACTATGCAACAATTGCAGAACGAGGCAATAGTCACATTGTTGCTCTATTTTTAGTGTTGTGGTTTAGAGGCTGTTCTGTGTAGCATAAAGCAAATGAGTAATTATGCTATCATCCACAGTGCCCTTGAAAGTCAGGATTCTCAGCGTAGAGAAAAGAGGCACAGATATAAGAAATGAGTGGTTAAATAAAATCTCCCACGGGTCAGAATTTGAATTAAAAGAATCAGTATGAACTCATGATATATTTTTATTATGAACAACAACACATTTCCTAGCTCTGTCAACTGAAAAGGGCAGAAATGATCAACAATCCAGAAACAATGAGCACTCTTAAGTGCCTAAATTTTAGTCTCGAAAACCATTTCTCACTAAGCAGAATCAGGGATGCTTGGAGAAATGGTTTATTCTGGGTAAGGGCAAAGCCTGGAATATCTTAGCTTCCTTGCTATTTGGATGACATCAAAGACCACTAGGGCTGTGTCAGAAAGAGCTAAAGAGATGGTCCAATCCAAGCATCAATAAAAATAATCAGCAAAATGGATTAAAACATAGCACATATGTTTAAACCCATGAGTTTACAAAGAGAGTAAAATCAAAACAATAGACCCTAATGTTTACCATAGGAAGATAATAGTAAACCACTCATGTTGGAAACTGGCAAATGAAGGGATAGAATCAAACATTCATCCTGCTCTTCTCATGTGAACTGTACTGCCAGTTAATCCCATAGCAGTGGAGGGAAGTTTCTCTTTGTCAAAGTATTCCAAATACTAAGTAAAGAAAGAATGATGAACTTAGTATGTCATCATTTTGTAACCTCTAATTAACTAACGGATATAAGCAATAGACATCAATATCTGCAAAAAAGACAAAAAGAGAGGTGGCTACACATGTGCCTTCTGATAGGAGAGTACCAACAATCCATGACGTCGTTTTGTGCATAAAAATCAAACCTAAATCTGATTAAATAGCTAAAACAATTAGTTTATAGGAAAGAGAGATGATAGAAGAACATGATAAATTATACCACATGGCTGCAGTCAGAAAAATCCAGAGCTTGGAAATCTTTACAGGACAAAGGATCTAATTCCTTCATCAAATAAATTGCAAGGGGATGTGGGGAGGGGAGGGAAATAAAGGACATCGTGGCAATGTTAAAACAAAAGGATCTGTTTTCCTTAGTGATACATATCTCCGTGTTGCAGATAAAATGATGCAATATCTTGGATTTGTTTTAAAGTCAACCTGGTGGCAGGTGAAAAAGTAGGT
The DNA here is from genome assembly GCF_049354715.1 of Callithrix jacchus. Lineage (NCBI taxonomy): Eukaryota > Metazoa > Chordata > Mammalia > Primates > Cebidae > Callithrix > Callithrix jacchus. The sequence continues at coordinate 107,417,550 of NC_133509.1, read as the reverse complement.
GGGGCTAGAGATAAAACAAGATCAGACATATACTGATGATTTCTGAGGCTGGATGAGGATCTATAAAGATTTGCTGTTTTGCTCTTTCCACTTTTCCAAGTAGTTAAAAGTTTTCATGATACAAATTAAACTCCTCCTGATGTCATGCTTGAAGTGGTAATACTATGCTGGCTGCATCGAGTTTCTGACCAGTATCCCTCTTCTCGTGTTTCATGAATAATGGAGCTTTGAGCTTCAGCTCATCCATGCAGGGAACCCCCACGGATGTTCCCTGTCACTCTCTTCTCTGGCCAAGTCAATATGGTGCTTGAAAGCCTACATACATACACATAAGCAAAAACATCTCAGCAAAGAGCTCTCATGACTCAAACATTCTGCTTTGAAGCTGCAAGGGGGATAAAGGAGTCATGATTTCATGACTGGCACAGGCATCTGATGGAGTTCGTGACAGGAGGAGAGAAGTTATGGTGCTGAGGTTAGCAGGGGTTTCCATCTTGAAGCTCTCAGCAAAGGACAAGGCAAATCCGGATGACAAGGGACACTGTGTTCTCACACCATTATTTGCACTGATGCAGCTACACTGAATTTCTTCAATCAGATAATAATGTCTGCAAGAGGTCAAACTACCCAAATTCTCTACTGGGGACCCCAGAGGTGAGAGAAATCAGTGGGGCCAAGGAGATAAAGAAACCAATCCTATGCTTATTTTTAGAAATGGCACCTCCCAGCCATGAAAGTTTAGTCTGCTGTTTAGGGTAGTTTCTGTTTCTTCAGCCAGCATCACTAGCATCTGTAAGCATCCTAATTGTGTCCTATAGGGCTGGGGGTCCCTCCTGCGAGCTTGCTTTAACCAAGGGCTCACCTGTTTGGGGCACTTCCCACACTGTTGAAGCTGCCCGCTTACTTGTCTGTCTCCCACACTTGCTGGTAACCTCACTGAGAACGGGGGTTTTGCCTGTTCTTTGTGGTATCTTACCACATAGCACGGAGCCTGGAATGTGTTTAAAAAATATTCACTGCAGAGTTGGAGATCGCTGCAGAAGCAGGGTAAAGGGGCAGTTATCAGAGCAGGCTGCAGAGGTAGACAGATGTGGGCCTGACTCATGGCCCTGCTAACTCACTACACCCACTTTCCCAATGCTGTGTTATGGTTTCCAGATTCTACCACCGACTTATTACAAGGCTTCAGATTTTGCAAAACACTTTGAGCCTTTCCTGGAATACATAAAGCATACAACTGCACATTTTTGTTTCTATATAATAATGTAACTCATCTAGGAAAACGATCCTCGGATTTTGCTGTGCATCTATCTGGAATGGTTTCCATGGATGGACTTATAAATAACCAAATCTGAAATTTTAACTACCCACAGTGCCTTGGACTTGAGTTACTAGGTCAGGTGATGAAGTGGACAAACGCACACCTTATGACAACCACTTGAGTAGATAAGCAAACCTGGGCATCCTCAAATGTGTATCTCCCTCCATCCTTGACGTTTTGACTGGTTATCTCATAGCTGTGAGAATCCAGGTTGATTGCACTTGGAGCCCCTGGAGCCAGAAACTCTTGCCAGATTTCTTCTACCCTCTTGGCCACATCCTGTAGGGGCTGTTTCTTAAGATCTTGGACAGCCAGCCAGAACCTGAAGAGGGAGCAGAAACACAGTCAATTCAAGAGGGCTCAGCATCGGGATCTTGCCAGAGATGGCCCCAGAGCTGACGGCCCATGAAACCCATTCTGCTGCATCTCTCAGCCTGCCCTGATGCCACCACGCAGGCTGCAAAGACCATGGAGATGACCGAAAATATCAAAGGTGTTCCACTGTTGTGGAGGACAGAAAAGAACTGCATATTAAAAAATCAATGTGCTTCTCGTTATCAGAAAGAGATTTCTCTCCCTTTACAAGGTTTCTCAAGCTCAGCACTATTGCCACTTCGGGCTGTGTAAGTCTTGGCTGTTGTGTATAATGTAGGATGTTCAGCAGCAACCTTGGCCTCTACCCACTAGATGCCAATAGCAACCCCCCTTCCCAAGTTACGACAACTAAAAATGTTTCCAAACATTGCCCAATGTCCCCTGGGAGATGAACTCATTGCTGGCTGAGAACCCCTGTGCTACATACATGCTACCACACAGACAGTGTGAGTCCCTTTGTCAAATCTAGTTGGGATCAATTGGTGGCATCAAAATGAAGGAAAGATCACAGAAGCAGGCAGGATCCTGGAATCATAAAGACTATCTGTGCGAGAATGAACTGGCCATTCCTATTCATTTCTATTATAGACGGAGAAACTGAGCCAGTTCAGATCGGTGTTCAGCATGGTGCTTGGTAAATAGTAGGTGCTCCATACATGGGTTTCAGAGGGAAGATGGGCGCATCTGGAACAATGCAGAAGAGGCACACACTGAAGACTTCTGCTCATTTCCCTCTGTTTAATCCCTCAGCATCCGCATGGGAGCAGCCCGTGGGAGAACCGTGTGTGAGCTCTTTTCTGCTAAGAGCAGCAGCAGCCAGAGCCAAAGCTTGGACAACAGCTACCGGGTCTGGAGGATGCTTCCCAGGGCAGCCTTGCAGCAGGACCCAGGTCTGGGTGTCACATCCTTTGCCCTACGAATGAACAGGCCAGCTCCCCCACATCAGTGAGTTAGAGAGAAGGTCCCTTGCTGGTTCCCACAGCTGTGGGAATCATAGGTAGTCTAGTTGACAGAAAGAGAGGGACAATCCAAGCTGAACCACGACGTGGTGGAAAGTGCGGCAGTGCATTCGATCTGTCATCAAATTTCAACCAAAGTAAGATGTACTTTTTTTTTTTTTTTTTTTTTAAGGTTAAACAGGTTTTTGTGTTGCTGTTCAGAGAGAAATGTCTTTGGAGCCAAGTGCATGGCCCAAAGGTGCCACTCAGTGGCAGAGTGGAGTAATGCAGCCCCATTTCCACAAAGTGAGAAGACACGTGTGTGTATGTGTGTGTGTGTGTGTGTGTGTGTGTGTGTGTCCCGTCCCCAAGTGCTGGGCTCCAACTTTTCCCCTAATTTGCGATTTGTGGCCATTTAGGATTCTGATTTCCTTAAAGGAACCCCTCAGTGACCCTGCAGAGACAAGGCAGGGAAGGCTTCATGACTCCCATCAGATGAGGAAGTGGGCTCTGACCTCCTCCTGTTTATGCATATCTTGTACCTTTCTGGGTGCCTCTCTCCTCATCTGTAAAATGGGCATCGAGTGGATGGAGGGATATGTGACATGGCTTGGGAAAACTTCCCATCCAGACTTAACTCAGAGCTTTCAGGTCCTGTGAGTGGGAGCTGAGGAGGGGTCAGTGTGGTGGCCAAAGGCTCAACGCTGGCTCAGTGTGACCCTCAGGATTCCAGCCCTCTCTCTGCAGGTGATCTGGGCAGACACTGCTGCCTAGCTCTTGCTGCTGCCATCTGGCATCCCCTGCTCTTCCACAGCTCTCTGACTGCCCCAAGTCCTGGCACTCAGGTCCTTCTGGCTTCGGGGTGAGAGGAAAGCAGTCATGTTCCTTTATCCAGAGCCCAGAGAGGGTAGAGAAGGAAGGGCTTGAAAGGAGCTTCAGGTGGGCCCTAGACTCTCAAGCTGGGGCACGGGTCTCCTCCATCTCCCAGGCTGGCCCTAGGTTCCTCAGGGCTGTCTGCTCACTCTCTCAGGTCTCAGAAGGAAGTGGCTGAGAGGCTTAAAGGTGAAAACGGCCATCTGCTGGCGAGAGTACCTACAAGGCTTTCTCTGCCTGGAAGGCCACATCTGACCAGCAGGTAAAGGACGCAGGGACCCTGGCTGTAAAGGAAGAAGCCAGTGTTGGTGTTTCCGAGCACCGGAAGGAGTCAAGTCTCCAGAGATGAAGTCAGTGAGTGCTCCTCAGTGTGATTCTGGGCAGATAGGAGAACCAGGCTCACATAGGGAGGCGCCTGGGCTGAACCCTGGCTGGAAGCAACCTTCTGGGTCAACGTCTTCCCACGCCCCCTGGGCCCCTGCAACTTCTCACACAAATGGATGACACCCGGGTGATTTCCTGCCCCCTCAATCGATGCCACATGGGAGGCTGCCTTCTGCCATCTCTGTCAGCACTGAGGAGGAGCTGCTGAGACCCTCTGGGAAGGCCCCGAAAACCCCAGGAACTCTGCAGTCTCCCTGCAGTTCCTGAGGGCTCAGGGTCCTTTCTGCAGGATGATTTGGTGGCCACATGAAAATGCACATCACTCAGCTGGGTATAGAGATAATCCAGAGCTGATGAAAATACAAATTTTAGAATATTTTTTTTTTTTTTTTTTTTTTTTTGAGACAGGGTCTTGCTCTGTCACCCAGGCTGGAGTGCAGTGGCTCGATCTTGGCTCTCTGCAACCTCTGCCTCCCAGGTTCAAGCAATTTTACTGCCTCAGCCTCCTGAGTAGTTGGAATTACAGGGGCATGTCACCATGCCCAGCTAATTTTTGTATTTTTAATCAAGATGGGGTTTCACCATGTTGGCCAGGCTGGTCTTGAACTCCTGGCCTCAGGTGATCTGCCCACGTTAGCCTCTCAAAGTGCTGGGATGACAGGTGTGAGCCCATCACACTAGGACCCAGAATCAAATTTAATAAATATTTACATAAAAATTAAAAGGTTTCCTTTGTCACATAAAACCAAGAATTTTTTTTTTAAGTACAAGGAAAAACAACAGGCATGCTGGAAGAAGAGGAAGGGGAGGGGAGAGACAAGGAGGGAAGGAAGGGGAAAGGGGGAGAAGGACAGGGGAGGGTGTGGGGTAACATTCCCTAGACAGCAGTTTTCTCTCCCTGCACACACTGGGGACTCTCCCTGGCCTTCTGTGCGCCGTGGAGCTGACCTGCCTTGTCTCTCTCAGACAACAGCATCCTGACATCCCATGAGTTTACCATCACTGGTTTCAAAGAACCTTTGTGTCCATTCGAAATTCAGAACAGGCTTTGGTTCATGTTGGCTGGCCATCTTCAAGCTCCACAGGCCTGAGCCAGAAACTCAAGAGCCCAGGCTGCCCAGGCCACCCTCCCCAATGCAGAGAGCCTCAGAAGCCCCTCTCTGCACATCTGCTGCCCATGGGAGGCCTGTTGAGGCTTTGGAAGCTTCTGCTCTTAACCTGCAGGTACCACTCCTCCCAGAAGGCAGGAGTGGGGAGTGAAATGCCGGCAACTGCATCAAATCCACCCATCCTGCACTAAGCACCATGGCTTGCTGCAGAAGGGCCACTGTGACTGGCAGGCCACAGGGACTGGTATCTGGGAGACCATTTGGCCTGCCCTGATCCTGGTCCATGCCAATTGTCATAGCAGCAGTGGGGAGGCAGCTCCTGTGCAGGCATTTGATCCCTGTTCACGACTTAGAAATGCTGGTAGGGCTGGGCGCGGTGGCTCACACCTGTAATCCCAGCATTTTGGGAGGCTGAGGTGGGCAGATCACCAGGTCAGGAGTTTGAGATCAGCCTGACCAACATGGAAAATCCCTGTCTATACTAAAAATGCAACAATTAGCCAGTGTGGTGGCACACACCTGTAATCCTAGTTACTCAGGAGGCTGAGGCAGGAGAATTGCTTGAACCTGGGAGGTGGAGGTTGAAGTGAGTCAAGATCACAACACTGCACTCCAGTCTGGGCGACAGAACGAGACACTCCACCTCAAAAAAAAAAAAAAAAAAAAAAAAAAAAAGAGAAATGCTGGTGGGGAAACTGGCATTTGGAGAGAGGCAGCCCAGGCTCAGATACCACTGAAGCAAAGCAGCGGAGAACAGGATGGGAGGGCCACCCAGGGGGAGCCCCCTTTCTCCCTAGAGGCTTTCAAGGAATAGGATTTTCTCTCAAGGCTGGCTGTGCAAGACAAACCGTGTGGCCTGATCATTCTCCATCCTGCCAGGTCTGGGCAGACCCTCAGTCACCACTTTACATATCTTTTCAGAAACTAGAATTTTCATGGGTTTGAAAATACAGTTTTTGGTTTGTTCCCAGAGAAAAAGCAAACTCCGGGAGAGAAGAAAGTGTTTCTGTGCCCTCTGCTGGTCAACGGGAGATGTAGGAACTGGGCTTAAACTTTGTTTAGTTCCCTGAGGGGCTGAAATTCCCAGGCACCTACGTTAGTAACCACCTCCAGCACCACTGAGGCTGAGTTCTGCTCACTGGGCAGTGGCTGAAACCTTGCAGATGGTTGTGGTGTTGTGGGAGTCATCTCCGTTCCTATTAATCGTGGGTTTGGTAAGCGGTGGGTCCTGCTGGGCCTAGCAAACCTTCTGAGGTCTTCCTAGGACTCAGGGCCCCTGCCAGAGACTAGAGCTCTGGAGAGGAACCAGGCACCCCACTGTGTTCCCTTTTAATTGCTTCTCCCTTCAGCCGACACCGTGTGGAACTCGGATCACCAATCTTCAGGTTAGAGGAACAACTACCTTCTCTCAGGCGATGTTACAGCTCATAAAAAATGTACAGGGGACACTCTTGGCTGTGGATTTTTAACTCATTCTCTGCCATGCAGCAGAGGGCGTAAGCCAGGGAGGACAAAAATTTGTGTGGGGGAGATGTGGGAGAGGGCACAAAGATGGATGGCAAGGAGTGACTGTCACTATTCCAGGAAAATGCACAAAGCAGGCAGAAGGATGAGGCCAAGAAACTCAGCAGAGCTCCCTGTCTCAGAGCTGTGAGGCCCCTGCCCTGTGGGCAGAGCCATCTGCATTCCCAAGGTACTCAGCAAACAGCTGTCTGTGGCTCCATTCAGGGAAAAGGGAGCCTGCACCTGGCTCAGGGTGGGTCTGAGAAGGAGAAAAAGAGGTCATCCTTGCCACAGACAGCTCACAGCTTCAGCAAAATGCACTGCTGGCAACAGCCCACCCAGCCCACGGAGATGACGCCCCACCCTCATCTCACAGAACCACCTGATCAAAAGAAACTGATCAAAGGGGACTTCAAATTCTATTATGTCATCATAGAAGTCATTCCTTAAAGGATCCAGGGTGACACTTTGGTTCTCCTCCATTCTGCATTCTGAAGCTCTGATACAAATTTAGCTGCTTGGCTACTTAATTGGCACCCCGTAGGTTGCACAAAATGTGATAATCTAAGCATCCCTTTCACTGGAGAGACAAGAGGGAGCACAGGAGGATGGAGGAAGTGGACAAGCACTTTGTAATTTACCCAGGTGAGTTCTGGGTCAGGCTTTTTCTGGCCATGCTACAATGCCAGTGGCCTGGGCCTCTGGCCAACCCTGCAGAGAAGGGATGGCTCCAGCACAGCCAACGTGACGGGTTGGCAGGATCCTCAAGTTGTGCCATGTTGCACAACTCCCAGGGACTGCTATGGCATGGGCCACAGTGGAGGTGCATCTGCGTGGCTGTGGATGGCTGCCCTGATATTTATGCAGTCAGCTTTGAATCCTCAGGCCCTGTGCCATGGTAGGTGCTACGTTGGTATCTGCAGCTGAAGGAATGGGGAAGAAGCCACCCTGTGATGGGTGACAGAAGAGTCCTACTGGACTTCTTCTCCCACCCACCATGTAGCCAGTCATGCTGAATATCATAAAAATGTAATTTGGGCATCCAGAGAGGATTTCAGAGGCTCTTGCCTCTCCTTTTCCTACCTACTACTGTTTTCCTTACTTCCTCTCCTGTCATGGATCAGGGGTGACCCTCTGAAGTCTGGATTTCTGCATGCTAGGGGGTGTGGCTTAGGCTCTGGCACACAAACACATGCTCACATGTGTGCTTTCACCCAAGATTAAATGTAGCACAGGGAAAGGAGCTGGCAGAGGTGCAGGAGGTGATGGCAGGAGGAAGCACTGAACACCTGCCAGGGACACACTCCTCGGTGCACTCCAGGCCTTAAGTGTGATGCATAATTTGTGGAGCTAGTCTGAATCGCTGGGTGGTTCTGACTACACTCAGAGCTTTCCAGAATAAATGCTCTGACCAGGCAAGGTGGCAGCTGAGCCAGTGGATGCTCCTGGGACCCTCACAACGACCAAATCATGGGTCATTCTTCAAGCTCTCTGCAATAGTGCAGGCAGTGCTACCTGTGGGCTGAGATGTAATTAGGTAAAGGGGACTCTACACCACTCCATCTTGGAGACCCAAGGGGAACAGGTAAGAAGGGGAGATGAGAAAGACTCCCAGAAGTGGCTCATAGGGGCCATGGTGGGGGTGGAAACTGGAACTGAGCTGCCTACACAAAGAGACCACCTGGGTCCATCAAGCTGGCCACAGAGGGCTTTCCTTCCTATGCCCGGGAAGCTAGTCTGGGTGTGTCCCTGGTGAAGAGTATGAGAAGTCAAACCTTCTGTTACAAATGCTTCATCAGGCATTGAAGCAAAGATCTGAAGTGTCTGGAATCATGCTTCAGCATAAGGAAAAGTGCCTGTATCATAACCCAAAATAAGATACTCAGCCTTATCTGGTTTATAACAGACACATGGATGCCTAGAATGGTATGCTCCATACAGCTAGTCGGCATCTACGCGTCCTCCCAGGACCTTACAGCGTGGGAGAGTCGCACGGCCACCCCTTTCCTCATTTGGTCCTCCAGCCTGGGGTATCCTCTCTCCTTCTTCCTTGTCTACTGTTATCCTGTATATCCTTTAAAGTCCAGCTTATGATTTAACCACTTCAGCTTTCATTGGTTCTTCTCCTCTAAATGCTTTCAAAACGGTTCTTAGAGTTTACACTCATTTACGTAAATCATTACATTCAACGATTTAATCACTTCTTGTGCTTTTTCCTCAAGGACCTACAAGGTCGTTGCAGGCAAAGATCACACATCTTGACTTGCGTCTCTCAGCAGACTCTCACAGGGCTTGATACAGCACAGGTGTGGCATAAATATCACTTGATTGACGTATGGGACTGAGATGGTCTCAACTTCAACTAAGTAGATGGATGTTACACATTAACTTTGGAGGGGCAGTCCTTTGCCTGCAGCACATGTTCTGAGTTTTTAAAGTAATATGATATTTAAACATTATTAAAACATCTTTAAAGCAAACAGCACTGGAAGATGGGTGTTACTCTGCTATATAAATCAGAACCTGGCACAAAGAAAAAAGAGAGAGAGAAATTCCATCTTACCCGTTAAGAAATCACCAGTTTGCTAAGATCACTAGGTAAGTCTTAGATAAGTCACATTTTCTTCAGATTTCTGATTCTTCATCGAATGCGATAAAAGTCTAAATAAACAAGTTCCCAAATTTTTCATGACCAAAGAGATCTTCCTTTTAATTTGCCCCCTTTTCTTCCTCTCATATTAGACCTAAGTTTTTGAGTATCTTATTTTTCTCCTATTAAACAATTATTATTATTATTTTATATATATATTTTTTGAGACGGAGTTTTGCTGTTGTTACCCAGGCTGGAGGGCAATGGCACGATCTCGGCTCACCGCAACCTCCGCCTCCTGGGTTCAAGCAATTCTCCTGCTTCAGCCTCCCGAGTAGCTGGGACTATAGGCACGCGCCACCATGCCCAGTTAATTTTTGTGTTTTTAGTAGAGACGGGGTTTCATCTTGTAACAGTAATTATTAATACATTCTCATCAAGTACTAGTTTATAGAACAACAGGATCAGTCAGATGTTCTCACTGGCATCAGATGATAAGAGTAACCACTATTTGGAGTTGACAGAAGTTCTAAAAGAAAAAAGCATGTTTTTATTGGCGGCTACAGTTACGTAGCTGCTACAGTTACATCTCTGGTTATTGAGCGGTATTTACTTTGCTTGTTGAAACTCTGAAATGAGCCCACTGACTCCTCCCTCTTCTGTTTAGCATCTCAGATATTCAGGTCCCTAGACTGGGAAGTTGGGAGGAGAGAGCCTTTGAGCTGCCTCTCCACTCTGAAGCTTCCTGGTGCTATGGCTGTACTTAATGAATAATGTCATAAAATCCGTTTGACTATTTATTATTGAAGACTTACTTCCAATTAGTTGAACAAAGGTCATAGAGACTTGAAGTAAAACACGCCGACGTTAGTCGGTGCTATTACGGTAGAATCAGAGTTGCATATTTTAATTTGTTCTTCCCTCTTTCAACCTCAGCCAGATTAGCTGGTATTTGAATTTGAATCCTGATAATGTTTTATTGAGAAAGAGAGATGGAGAGACTGATCATGCAGATTTCTTCACACACATTCTGCACACAGCTCAAACTTTGAGAGATTTACCTGAGGTTTTCTGAACTGAATTCGGACTCCAGGAATCGCAGAAACTGGTCTCGTCCCACCTGGTCTTTCAATATCTCATCGAAAGAGAAGCCCCATCTTTTTACCCGCTGTTGGCTGGGCTCTTTGCTTTAGGGTGAAAGAAGAAGGTTTTAAAAAAAATCAATACCAGGGGAAAGCTTGTATCATATTCTCTTCAGTGACTCAAAACTGTTTTGCAGTCATGTACCAAAGGGAAACATCTCCTATTTAAGGGGAAGATTCTATAAAAGCTGCACAAATTCCGAATGCAGACCTCTGTATACCAACAGTAACCAATGATGAACAGTTTCTTTAAGAAGGCATGTTAAGGGATGGTCACCAGCATGCCTTTCAAATGGTTGCTGTCTACCATGCCATTTATTAAGCTCCCTGGGCCATTCCTGTCAATTATGGACCCAACTTTTGACTCCATAATTTTTTCATGAGTGCTATAACCCAGGATACTTCATGGACCCAGTCTTTCATCAAAACATATTATCCCCCACCTCCCACATCTCCTTCAACCCTCAGGGGAGAAATTAGGGTCCTGCTTAGAGTCAAGGGATGTACAACTGGTTACAAATGTATTGACACATCCAGAATAAAGCATATTCTCTGGTTAGAAGCAGACTGTTACATGCATTTATTGCTTTAGCAACCATGGACAGTGCTTACCATGTGCTAGACATGGTCCACACATTTTACATCTGTTAACTCACTGAGTCCTCACAACTACTCTGTGAAAAATATACTAGTATTATTCCCATTTTCCAGATAGAGAAAGTGAGGCCTCATGATAGTTTGCCTAAGGACAAACAGCTAGGAAGTAATTAAGTCAAGAATCAAATCTAGACAGCAAGGCTCCAGTTTTTTTTTTTTTTTTTTTTTTTTTTTGAGACTGAGTCTCACTCTGTCAGTGCAGTGGTGCGATCTTGGCTTACTGTGACCTCTGCCTTCCAAGGTTCAAGTGATTCTCCTGCCTGAGCCTCCTGAGTAGCTAGGACTACAGGCATGCACCACCGCAGCCAGCTAATTTTTTGTATTTTTAGAAGAGATGGAGTTTCACCATGTGGGCCAGGCTGGTCTCAAACTCCTGACCTCAGGTGATCCCGCAATGTGATGTGTACAGATTCACTAGGGTGGTTGGCAAAATATTAAGGGAAATATTTGGGAAAGTGGTAAGATTATAGTCTCAAACCTTTTGGAAAGCTGAAAGGTTTTTATTAACTTATGGAACAGGCTGAAGGCAGCCAGTCCTTACCTTAGAGCCTGAGGTCATAGAGTGAAGCATCCCCAGTTAAGTCTGTTTAACCCTACATTCCTTTGTCTCTACTCTACCTACTTGTTTACTCATATAAACTTTGTGCTGGATAGCCATCTCGGGGAGGTTGAAGGGGAATTACTGGTTAATGGTGTTTGCTCTGGGCTCTGGAACCAAACCTTTTGTCATTTGTAAAACCACTCTTTTAACCATGTTAATTATCCACAAGCATGTTGACTTAGAACCTCTGTTATTAAATCTATACTGAATAAATGTGAGGGCGAACAGCAAGTAGGGGTTGGTTAGCTACAGTTGCCCTCTGAGAGCAGCTGATGACCTCTCTGGCTCACTCAATTCACTGTACTTTGTGTGTGAGTGTATTTATTCATCCATCACAGAATCGGGGTCTGCAGGACAGACCTCTGGAAGTGGTGATCAGCATCTCAGATGGTGTCTCTGACATGATCAATACCACAGTGATGGTATTAGGAGGCAGAATCTTTGGGAGGTGATTAGGTTATGAGTGGGATTAGTACCTATGAGAGACCAGAGATCTAATTCATAGATGGCTGTCTTCTTGCTATGAAGACATAGCTTTCTATGTCAGATCCTTGCCAGATATTGAATTTGCCAGAACTCTGATCTTGGACTTGCTTACTCCAGAACTGTGAGAAATAAATTTCTGTTGTTTATAAGCCACACAGTCTATAATATTTTTGTTATAGCAGCCCTAACAGACTGAGACAGAAATTGATACTGCAAGTAGGATGCTGCTGTAATCAACAACTAAAAATGTGAAAGTGGCTTACAGGGTAATAAAGAGTTTTGAGATATATGTTAGAAAAAGCCTCAGTGGGCTGGGTGTGGTGGCTCACGCCTGTAATCTCAGCACTTTGGGACACTGAAGTGGGTGATTCATGAAGTTAATAGTTTGAGACCAGCCTGGCCAACATGGCAAAACCCCATCTCTACCAAACATACCTATACACACACACAAAATTAGCTGGGCATGGTGGCGGGCACCTGTAATTCCAGCTAATTGGGAGATTGAGGCAGGAGAATCACTTGAACCCAGGAGGTGGAGGCTGCAGTGAGCTGAGATCACCCCACTGCACTTCAGCCTGGGTGACAGAGTAAGACTCTGTCTCAAAGAAAAAAAGAAAAGAAAAAGCCTAAAATGCTGTAACCAGGCCTTTATAGGATATTCTGGTGAGGGCTCAGAAAGAAAAGAGGAGAGCTGTAAAGAAAGCCTCAATCTTCCTTGATAATACCTAAATAATCCTGAACAGAATGTTGGTAGAAATACAGATGGTAAAAGCCATTCTGATGACTTTTAGACATAAATGAGACTTAGATTACTGGAAACTGGAGAAAGTTGATCCTCACTATAAAGTAGCAAAGAATTTGGCTGAATTGTGTTTGTATTCTAGTATTTTGTGAAAGGTAAAACTTGCAAGCAATGAAATTAACTATTTAGCTGAGGAAATTTCTGAGCAATGTGTTGAAGGTGCAGATTGGCTCCTCCTGACTACTTATAATAAAACATGACTACAGAATTGTTAAGCAAGAAGAAACCAGAACCTGAAGATTTGGAAAATTCTTAGTCTATCCATATTGCAAAAAGAATAAGACCACTAATAGTGTGGCCAAGTGACTGTTTGATAAGGATATTAGTATGGATGAGTCATCTTAATAGAATCCAGGAACTATTCTTCAAGACAATGGAAGAATTATTCAAAAGCAATTCAGAGCTCATCAGGGCCGCCACTTGTACCAGAGGTCCAAAGTGCAAGGGCCATGTGGTGGGACAGCAGAACAGTTTTAAAGGATCAACTCATCTCTTCAATTTAGGTAGGCCAGGATACCCCTACCCAGTGCCTTGGGGATGAGGTCCCCACAGACAGCTGCAATGTGGGCTGCACCCAGCAGAGCCATGGGGGACTGGGCTACCCAGAAGGACCTGCAGGCAAGGAACCCCAGCCTGGGAAAGCCAAATGGGCCCCAGGAGAAAGCTGCTGTGGGGCCATCCCATCAAGCTGTGGGGATAACGCTGCCACCCAAATGGGCCTGGAAGACAGAGCATCAGCCCAGGAAAGCCATGGGTGCATGACTCCAGCCCAGGAGACCTGTGGAGGTGGGGTTACTGCCCCAGTGGGTCTAAAAGACAGAGCATTGAGCCAAAGAGAATTATTCTAGAGCCTTACAGTTTAATGTTTTTTGCCCTGTTATATTTTGGACTTACTTGGGACCCATTACTTTTTTCTTCTTTCCTATTTCACATATCTTCCTTTGGAATGAAAATGTCTATCCTATACCTCTCCCATCCATTGTAGTTTGGAAGCACATAATTGTTTGGTTTCACAGGTTCGTAGCTGGAGAGGAATTTGCCTCTGGATAAATGATATTTTTAATCTCATTCATATCTGATTTACATGATATTTAGATAAACTTTGGACTTTAGAAGTGATGCTAGAACAAAGACTTTGGGGACTATTAGGATGGAATAATGTATTTTGTATGCAAGAGGACATACACTCTAGGGATCTTGGGGTAGAATGTTATGGATTGAATGTGTTCCCCCTCAAGTTTACATGTTGAAATCCTGATCCCCAATGTGATGATGTTGGGAGGTGAAGCCTTTGGGAGGTAACTGGGTCATGTGGAATGGGATTAGTGTCCTTATAAAGACACCCCAGAGCTCTCTTGCCTTTCTGCCATGTGAGGATACAGCAAGAAGCCAGCCGTTTATGAACTAGGAAGGAGGCCCTCACCAGACACCCAATCTGTGGCATCTTGACCTTAAACTTCCCAGCCTCCAGAACTGTGAAAAAGAATTCTCTTCTTTTTAAGCCACACAGTCTATGGCATTTTTGCTTTAGCTGTCTGAACAGACTAAGATAGGTTATTAGAAAAATTATGAAATAATAAGACAGTTCCTTGAAAAGAAAATAATCCAGTATCCCCATCTCAGAGCCAAGGCTACTGAAGAAACAATCATAATTTTATTTAATACCCCAAGAACAACCTGAGGGTCCTGATTATGCCAATGGAGAGTGGTCCAGTTATTTACGTGGCATAACAAACCATCCTAAAAGCCAGGGGCTTGAAAAAGCAACTTATTACTCCCTCACTCTCCTATGGGTTGACTAGGCTCCACTGGAGCTGTGCATCCAGGAGGGCTCATCACCTAGCAGGTGATGCTAGTTGCTGACCAGGAGCTCAGCTGAGGCTGTTGACCAGACTCTCTGCACATGGCCTCTCCAGTGGCTTTAGCTTCTCACAGCATGGCAGATGGATTCCAAGAAGGAATGTCTCAAGAGCAAATATTTAAAATGACCACGGTGGAAGCCACCACAGGGGTACTGCATTACTTGTTCTCAAACAGCTTGAGAGAGGGAAAAAGATGTTCCCTTCTTTTCATCTGGCCTTGGTCTTGTTGTTCTACTTGATATAAACAGGGAAGGCACCAATGGGACATATTTGTAGATCCACTACCATAGGAAAGGAGCTTGACTAACTTCCTGGATTAATAGTTCTGTCAGACTCGCTGTGCATGGGCAGCTCAGGGATGATCTCTGCCTCTCAGCAGGTCAGGCTGGCTGGGAGTGAATGCCTATGGCCAAGCTGGACAAGCCAGGTTCCTTGCAGCTCTTTGCTCATGTGCCTGATACCCAGAGAGGGAGAGAAATACGGAAGTCATGTGGCGAGAGCAAATCACAAACCACATTCTGCTGGCAGCACCAGGTTTCATTAGACTCCAGCATCTGGTTAGTGGCATCACCAGAAACACTTTCCATATGTGTCTCTGGGACACTCTCCTGGTGGTGTTCAGATGACATAAAGAATTATGTCATCTGGCAACTTTTGGCTGACTTTTTCTCAATGAACTGTGAGAAAAAGAAGCCCTGGTGATCACTATTTCCTTTAATTAAACTTTATTTCTCAGAATTGACTCTTTTTTTAGGGGTCTTGCTCTGTCACCCAGGCAGGAATGCAGTGGTGCGATCACAGCTCACTACAGTGCATAAACTTGAGATGTGGTTTGCCCATCCTTTAAAACAGTAGCCTTTTTCCCCTCTGCATATAATACTTTTATTCTTCAAATTCCAGATCGAACAGCTTGTCTGAGAAGGAGAAAGCACAATTTTCTACTATTTACGCTATATCTTATGTCATCTTATCCATATTCTATTCAACTACTATGCCATCCTCCATTTGGCTGTCTGTAACCTCCCCATGGCAGACAGTATATTCTCCACCTTGCAGAATTCAGACATGGTCTGTGACATCCTGGACCCTGGAAATCATAACAAGTGTACTTAGATCCCTTCACCCAGCCCAGTAAAGTCCAAAGCCCCCCTGAGACTGACATGAATTCCCGAGGGAGTCCTGCTTTCTCAATGTCTCCACTTTCCTGCAAATCTTGATCCACATTCTCCAAACCCCTCCTCACATTAAGTGTTTGGGAGGGTGGGGGCCTTCATTGGAATTTGAAGATCTTGAGATGGGGGTACATATTGCACCTCCTGGCCGCCTACTACTTAAAAATTACATACTAGACATTCCTGTGTTTGAAAAGTCCCTGGTCACCTCAGTGTTAGGCATTTCCCTGGCCCTGCACAGAGACCTAGTTTTTGTTGGCCTCTAGCTTCTCTCCCTCCTCTGTTTTCCCTCCCCTTAGTTCTCCCCTCTCAGGAACAGAGAATTCATTTGTCTCATTTTCTCAGGGGCACAGAATAACCCCATCCCTTTGTTGTTTGAGTCTCTGCCAATCTCTCTGCCCTAAGGGCCTTACTTTCTACCCCAAGTGGCTTAGTGTCCTTTGCCAAGCAAGGAGGAGTTCTGGTGCCAGATGGTAAGATAGCATGTTTTATTTACCTGGCTACATTGGTATCCCAAGAGCCCTTCCTGTTCAGAACACAGCAGATAGTAGGCTTCTATACGTATGTGCTGAATTAAACTGAAACTGAGAAAAAGTGACTCAATTATTTTACTGGTCATCTTCAGCCTTCATTGTGTGGCTGAAACTGTCCGTTGGCTGAAGTGCGATGTTGGCACTGATCCCACACTCTGTTTTTCCTAACATCATTGCCAGCAACTAAGTGGGTAGGAGCAGTTGGAGGAAGAAACAGGGCTTCGTTTTCACTTGTATCCGAATGCTTGATTCTGCCTGGAAGTGGACAGAACACTGTAGCTGTCTTAGGTTAGGCATGAAGCTCAGAGTTGAAGCTGGAACAATAGCAGTAGAACCAGGGCATGAGTCGTAAGGGGCAGGTAGCACCTTCTTGGGGAAAAAGTGCTGAATAGGTTGGAATAAACCAACAGGCCAGGCGGCCCCATTTTCCTAAATGATTACATACTTCTTTGCTGACTTTCAAGAACAAAAGAGGAAGTTCATTTTATCATGGTGAATTAGGTTCACATGCTTGCCTCTCCTCCCTTCCCAAATACCAACGAAATGATCAAAGAATGACTTATTCATCCATCCTCCCTCCAGCCCACACGGTGCCCACTGTGTGCCAGATAGGCCCAGGCGCTGAAATAATCCTAAGTCCTGTTTAGAAAGGGAGCCAGTGGGAGGACAGAACAGCTGGAGGGTGGGGCGGTCACTCCAGATTGGTGGTCACAGAAAACCCTTCTGAGGAAGGGACACTAACGCTGAGTGAGACCTGAATGAGAAATGAAGATAGCCATGCGAGGATCTGGGGGACAAGTGGCCGAGGAGGAGGGAATGGGCAAGTGCTCAGAGATAAGTAAAAAAAAAAAACAAACAAAAAAACCCAAACAACTCCAAAACAAAAACTAAACATAGTATATAGAGGCAAGGAAATTTCCTATCAGCAGATGAGAGCTCTGAGATATTTCAGAAAGGCACAAAGCAGATGGACTGAACTTGTGACATAGCTGATTGAGAGCAGTCTACAATTTCAGTGAAGGCATCAGAGAAGGAAATAGCTGAGTGTCCCCAACAGAAGCCTGGGCATCAGGCCTGGAAGTGGAGGCAGTGGGTGGGCATCAGACAAGGGGCATATGGAAGCAACTCAGGAACATGGGACAGGCTCCACATGGCAGAAAGCATGTGCTAAGTTAAGGGGGCTGCTTCCTGGCCAGCTTCTGAGATGGACACTAAGGCCAGAGGACTGTGCTTCTGCCAACTAGAGGGCAGCATAACATGCAGAGGAAAAACATCTTGGGAACCGGGGAGACTTTAAAGACTTGCTAGCTTTCTCCCCACCTTCCACTGGCTTCTGCAGATCCAAGTGGGTTCCCCTAAGACCCATCAGTGGAAGGAGAAAAGTGGACTTGTTGGGGAGTATCGTGGTGAAGAAACAGAAAGACATCAGAAATTCCACTGGGGCTTGAGCCACAGAGCAGAGCCCTTGGCTGCAGGGATATCTCACTAGGGAGGGTGGGGTCTACCTCCCCAAGACTCCCATTGCCACCTGTCTCACTGTAAGAGAGGACCCAATCTTTTAGTCTGTTCTTGGACCACATACCCAGGACCCAGAGAGGAACTGTGGCAACGGACCTATGCCCATCCATTCATACATTCAGGTGCAGCCCTACACCCGTGTAAACCGCTCAGGAGAAAGCCGGCCAGGGAACTCTGTGAACCACACCAGGAGTTCTTAAACCGTGGCAGCCTCAGAATTGCCTGGGGTGCTTGCCTAAGATGCAGATGGCCAGAGCCACCCCAGTATGTGTGTATTTTTTCTTTCTTTCTTTCTTTTTTTTTTTTTGAGATGGAGTTTTGCTCTTGTTACCCAGGCTGGAGTGCAATGGCGCGATAGCAGCTCACCACAACCTCCACCTCCTGGGTTCAGGCAATTCTCCTGCCTCAGCCTCCTGAGTAGCTGGGATTACAGGCACGCGCCACCATGCCCAGCTAATTTTTGTATTTTTAGTAGAGACGAGGTTTCACCATGTTGACCAGGATGGTCTCGATCTCTTGACCTCGTGATCCACCTGCCTCAGCCTCCCAAAGTGCTGGGATTACACGCATGAGTCACTGCGCCCGGCCCATGTGTGTATTTTTAATGAGCACCCCAGGTGATTCTGATGCACAGCATGGCTTAGAACCATTGACTCACACCATCACTGAGAGCACCCTCACCAGCTACTGATAGAGTCCCAGGCCATGGCTGCACCGTAGACTTTTGTGTCTCCCCGAATGTGGGGAGATCAAAAACAACAACAAAAAATCTAGCGTCCAACTGTCCAACTGCCAGAAATTCTGAATTAATTGGCTGTGTGTGAGGATCAGGCATTAGTATTTTTTAGAAACTTCCAGGTGGTTCTAATGTATGGCAGGATTGAAAGCCAAGACCTTCCTTTATAAAAACGAGCAGTCTTCCAAATAGCTGGGCATATGAAAAGAATGATCTGCTTTGAGCAGTGACCAGAGGAATGAAACAATGACCAAAGATGATGATTCTCTAACAAATAATCCTGAATGAAAGTAAGTGGCAGAAATAAAGAGGAGACATGAAGATATGGGAAACATATAAAATATGAAAAACATCTGTATCACATTTCCAGGGACATTAAGATGATAAACACCAACAGAGCAGAGCAGGCTGCTAAGAAAAGAACAGTCCAAGAAGTATTAAGAAGTGTTGGGAATGAAAAGTGCGGCTGTCAACCACCCGCCCAACACTCAGAGGGAAAAGAAAATCTCCCTGAGTATAAAATCACGAATGGACGCTGCTGAAAATCAAAGCAGTGATTCTGAAGAGCAATTCGGGATATCGTACCCTTTGAATATAGAATAAAAAGACTATAAGATGGAAATTATAATGGGGAAAATATAAGAGATATAGCAATTCCATCCCAGAGGCCCAGAATTCTTAAAAAAGGATTTTCTGAAAAGTGAGGGTAGAATGGAAAAAAGAACAGCAACAATTGAAAAGAGAGAGAGAGAGAAAAAATCCTGAATTAAATGAAGAGTTAAGTTCTTGACTTAGAACAGAAGAAACTACTTAGGTCTCATCAGAAATATTAGAAAGAATATACATACTAAATGCTAGTTATTTTTTAAATGTTCACAGAAACATAAGTTCAAAAATGTTACTTTAAAATATAACAAGTTAACACACCTCTGGGAAGAATGGGATTTAAAGGAGGCAAAAGTAACGTCTACTTTTTATTTTATATGCTTCAATCTTATTTGTTTAAATTGATGATGTTTTTAATTAAAACATTTAAAAGGAAATGCAACTAGAATAGAAACTAGAGTTTTTACAAAGTTAACATAAAATTTGATTAATAAAGTAAAAGGGAAGAGAAAAAGAAACAAGAACAAAGAATGAGATTCAGAAATATGTCAGGAAAAAGATAAAATATATAATTCAAGTAAATGTGGCTGTTGTATATCTCAATATCCAAAGCAAAACATATTGCTAGGATCTGTCTAAGAACAATGTGAAAAGGTTCTCAAGTATATTAACAAAGAAACGAAGGAGTAAAACGAGAATGATTTTAGCCTTTTGGATTTGCAAAGATAAAAAGATTGATGATGCTTGGGATGGTAAGAATGTGGGGAAATGGGCACTTCTAAGCTATGGGAATGAAAAAGATGTGTTACGATTTTGCTCAAGAGGAATCTGGACATATGAACTAAAATTAAAATATGTGTATCATTTCTAGGAATTCTACTCCTGGAAAATTTATACTAAGGAAATAACTGAACTTGTGTACAAAGATGTTGCTGGAATCATTGTTTTTAGTGGCAGAAATGGAGGATATAACCTAAATATTTATGACCCAGGGATTGGTAAAATAAATTTTACTTCACCCATGCCAGGGGATACTATGCAGCTATTAAAAAGAGTAAGGTGGATCTATGTGTTTACGCAGAAAGACTGCCATGACATATTGTTAATTTAAAATTATTGGAATATATTATATTCATATATACATATGTATACACACACAGAACCCAATAGCCAATATACAAAAGGATGGAATATTACACATGCATAAAAATCCAAAGGAATAGACACTAAATCAGACGTTCCCAAACTTGCTGAGCTCATGGGACCCTTAGTGTCTCAGTAACTTTTTTGCAGTGCCCCTGAGCCAAAAGAAATACTTAACAGTGGCATTTACTATGGCCAGGACCAATTAACTTAATATGTATTTGTATCCTGACAACTTAGTAGCTGTTTGAAAGACACATGAATGGATTTTTTTCATTCTTAAATAACTACAATATGTACCTATTGGGCACTACATGTTTTCTTAAATTTTGGAATTAGATTGGACCTTACCATCCCTATGTCCTATTCCATGTTAATTTTCTCACAGTACTTGCTTTTTATCACAGCAACTGCACCGAAAAGCCAGGTTTGCAAAGATGTTTCATCACAAGGGATGTAATGTGGTCTAACGTTGAAACGGAACCATCTTAAGCTAGCAGTTTATGCAGTATCTGGCATGAGTCAACTATCACTGTTTTTCCCTCAAACATTTGGGATATTCTGTGGTAACTCTCTGAGTTCCCCACAGTGCCCAGGGCGCTCTGGTCCACTTTGGGAGCCACAGCATCAGACTAGAAACAAAGGTTCTTTTCGGAAGACGAAATTGGGTTGGAGGAAGAGAGTGTTTTCTTCTTTATGCACATCTGGATAATTTGAACTTTTTACAATAAGCATCTGTGGCTTTTATTACTTTTTATAAGATTTTTTCCCTTTCAGGAAAAGAAGCCAGAAAAGGAGCAAAAGACAATGTGAGAGCGACAGAGACATGAAAACGGAAATAAATGCGGGGGTGCGAAGGCACATCACACTAGCTTTGTCTGTGTGTTTCCTTCCATTATTCTGAAAGTAGTCCAGGCCCCTCTGGGCTTTGGTTCCTCCCCTCTTAAGTAAACACACTGGCTTCCCTCATAGGGAAGGAGAAACTGGCTGGAATCACTGCCGGAAGTTACTCCGAGAGCGCAGAGTGATAAATCATGGTTCTGGAGCCCTCTGCCTGAGTTCTAGCCCTAATTCTGACGTACTAGCAGAACTTGACCTGGGGCAAGTTCCTTTACTCCTCTGTGCCTCAGTTTCCATACCTGCTCAATGGTGAGAATAGTAATGTTTACCTGTCAAGATAATTCAGTGAGAGACACTTACTGCAGGATGTGGTCAATGTGGAATATGTGCCAGCTATTACCACTGTTATTGCTGTCTAATAGGAAAAAAATTGGAACAGCGAATCCTTTCCTTCCAGCAATCAGAACTAGGGAATGATGAGGGACTGTCCCAGTTATCATGATATCCAAAGGGTCAGAGGGATGGCTTTGCACAAATCAAAGCTATAAGGAGGTAGAAACTGTAAGTAGAACTCAGCGGGAGGCTACTTGAGGCATTTCTGTTCTAGCAATAAAAAAACTCAGGATAGAATATAAGGTAACCTCATGATCTCATGGATTTTTGCCTACATCCATCCCACTCCCAAACCTTAAAACATTTTTTACCTCATCTCTATGTCCCACAAAGCAACATCGTCGCTGATCCAAGGGTTGGATGGCTCGGCTGGTGTTATCAAAGGGTCATATTCCATGTATTGTTCTGTGTAGGCAATTAAGCTGCAGGAAGAAGGCAGACCAAAGAATGCCACTGATTTCCTTAAAAAGGAAAAAACTATTCTATTTTACACAAACATTATGGCAGTCTTCACATAATTCTAAATTAAAGGAAAAAATTTATTTCCACTCCCACTTCTGACACATCAAACTGTTTTCATTTGTCCTTATTTCCTTCTCATTATGAACATGACATTTTTGCATTGTTGCAGCCATAATATACACATACATTTTCTATCTCTTTTCCCTACTTGACTCTTTACCTGAACCTTGGTGCATCTCTCCCTGGTTATGCTAGCCTTGCTGATGTTAATGCACTGGTTAAACCTGTTTGTGTATTACCCTCCCACAAAGACTGGTTCTCAAGGCATTGGATCTCACAAAAGGCAGCTCCACCAGATTGCTAGCTCAGCATTCCCAGCTGAAGGACTTTCTTATTACAAAGTTTTTTTTATTGCATTTTAGGTTTTGGGGTACATGTGAAGAACATGCAAGATTGTTGCATAGGTACACACGTGGCATTGTGATTTGCTGCCTTCCTCCCCATCACCTATATCTGGCATTTCTCCCCCCAACCCCCACCCACCGCTGTCCCTCCCCTATTTCACCCCAACAGATCCCAGTGTGTAGTGCTCCCCTCCCTGTGTCCATGTGTTCTCACTGTTCAACACCAGGGAAAATGTGGTACAAAGATTTTTAAATACAGGCAGACCACAAGGAGTTAACATAAGCATTAAAAAAACTTAATTTTTCTGGTTATAATTATGATCTAATAGATGTTGATTTAATAGATTAACAATCTATTTTAGACTAATTTTATTTTTATGAAAATGTATGTGAATTGTTAGAATAATAAAATAGTACCAAATGATTACATATACTAAAAAAGCAAAGGAATTATTTTTTCTCCTAACCCTTCTTAGAGAGGCATCTACTTTCTACCTTGTTTTTTTCTAAAAGTTACCTATGTATTTCTAAATTATATGCTTTTATATCCATTCTAGATTTTTTTGATTTTAGACAAGAATTTAACTTTCTGTTCACCAGTCCTCAACTCCCACCTTTTTCCTACACAGTCCTCCAAGTAGACTTGTATAATAATTTTTGTTAACTCAATGGTCAGTATCTACATTATTAAACTAGATAAAAATTGTTTGCTGTTTAGCTGAATATCATACTACTTTTTCCAAGTGTTTTAACAAACCTGCAAAACATCTAGCAATCATTTTTTTTCACATCTTAAACACACCAAATAATTGAGCACTTCTGTCTCCTTGTTTCCCAGAGATTATCTCTCCCAAAGTCTTTAGTCTTCTTGCTCAAAACTGGATCATTTGTTCTATTGGCTTGATGCACAATTATCATCTTGGGACTTCCTTCATTTCTGTGTTGAAGCCCATGTTTACTGGATTCCATGCCTATTTCTTGTTTTTACTCCCTGGTTGTGTTGAAGCACATCCTTTAGTAGTTTCCTAATAAAGGATGCATGAAAATCTTTGCAAGTCTAAAAATGCTTTTATCTCCATACCTGACTAATAGTGCTAGACACAGAACACTAGATGAAAATGTTCCTTTAGAATTTTGAAGGCATCACTTCATTTTTTTTTTTTTTTTTTTCTGGCATGCAGTGTTACTATTAAGAAGCCTCGATCCATTTTGGTTCTTATTGTTTTGCTCAGTTTCTTTTCTCTCTGTCAACTTAGAATCGTCTCTTTATTGCCAGAATGTTCTGAAATTTCAACATGGCTCTTGCTGGTTGTTTTTATTCATTATGCTTGGCACAGTGTGCAACAGATAAGAAAATATTTTATCAGGAATTTTATAGTATTTCATCACTAACTTTATACCCTTCATTTCCTTGGTTTGCTTGTTCTATATTTTTTCCAGTTCAATATTGGACATCTTGAATTGTTAATTTATTCTCCCTACCATTTTTCATCTCCTTGTCTTTTGTTAAACTCTCTTTCAACTTTCTCTTTATTTTTTAATTTTGAGTCATTACTTTCTTAAGTTTCCAGAATTTCCTTTTCGTTATCAGAGTGTCAAGTTCTTGTTTTATGGATGAAATATCTTCTCTTATCTCAGATAAAATTAATTCTATACTTTTATTATAAGTTTCTTTTACATGTTGAATTATTTTGGTTCTTCCAAGGTCCTTTTTTCTGTCTATTTTGATTATACTCTTTCACGCGGAGGCTTGAGTGTCTGGAAAATCTTTGGACATCCATTTGTGCTTAAGGGTGAGGTACTGAGACCTGCTTGGAGGCTCAGTGTGCATGTGGATGGGGCTGGTCACTGACGGGCTTCATAGTCACGGGGAAGTTAACGAGTGTTTTCATGGGAGCTCCACATAAGGCATCTGGAGTCTTTCCTGGGGGATCTATTTTTCTCTAGAGCAGGCATTGGCAGGCTTTTTCTACAGGGCCCAGAGAGTAAATATTTTAGGCTTTGTGGGTCAGATGGTGTCTGTTGCTACTACTCAGCTCTCCTTTCATGGCATAAAAGCAGCCATAGACAACTTGCAGATGAATGCGTGTGACTGTATTCTAATAAAATTTTATTTGCAAAACAGACTGGAGTATGGATTGGCCCACAGGTTGTACTTTGACAGTCACTTGCCTGTGGGTATATATGCTTGGCTCCTGGAGGCCTGAAAGCAGGGCCAGGGAGGGGCCAAGGGTCTGTTGGGGCTCAGAACACGATACTCCAAAGTATGGCACTTTGGTATGCTGAGTACTTTGAACTAAAGGAGACTGAAAGGGCCTCAGAAGCCAAGGCTTTCACTTTCTCTCATGCCTCTATCTCCCATCCCTTTTTCTCCCCTGACACCAGTCATAGAAACAAGAATTTTTTTTCCCAAGGTGGGTCATAGAAACTAGAATGCCTTTCTCGCAAAGCAAGCCACAAAACCTAGAAGGTCACTCTCTCCCTTCTCCCTGGAAAAGCCTCATTCCAGAGAGGTCCTGTTCTATACCCTAGAGGAAGGAACTACTCAGAGAGACTAAGAAGAATCTGAACAGAGAGGCCTTGCTGGGTTTCCCCCCTCACGTTGTTACCAGTAGATCACACCCTTTTTTCCAGTCACATTTCTATGAGGCTGCCCATTCTTCATGGAACCTAAGCATAAAAACAGACAGTTTTTTCCGGGTCTTTGAGTCTTCGTTTCTGAATGCTTCTGTGTCATGTAAAACTTTGATGAAATAAATGCATTCATGCTTTTCTCTTGTTAACCTCTTGTGATAGCAGTGTTGGCCATAATCCTGATGGTGGATGAGAAGAGGTATCCCACTTTCCATCCCTACAGGCCTCACAGCTCGGTGTGTAGAGCTTGCATGAATTCTCTTGTTTTCGGCTGGCCTCTTATGATATCTGATGTGCCTGTGTTCTGAGCGTATGTGGCTCAATTTCTTTCAAGAATAAACTTCCCATCTCCTGTCGTGGTGGTAGGTGGGAAAGATTGTTTCCTAGTGGGGCAGGAGATCTAGGGGTGCAAAGTCTCCTGAGACAGACTTGAGGGTTCCTCTGCCATTAGCCCCATGCCTCATTCCTGTCTTCCACGGTCCCTGGTGCCTTCAAGAGCCAAGGCCAGGCTTTGTTGGGAAAATGGGCTCACTTTGTCACATTATTTCTGCCCCCAGCATGTAGGTTAGAATGTTCTTCACTCTGTCCCTATGCACTTTGTTTTTTCTCTCTCTCTATTTTTTTTCAAGGTGGAGTTTCGCTCTTGTCATCCAGGCTGGAGTGCAATGGCATGATCTCTACTCACTGCAACCTCCGCCTTCTGGGTTCAAGTGATTCTCCTACCTCAGCCTTCTGAGTAGCTGGGATTACAGGCATGCGCCATCACACCAAGCTAATTTTGTATTTTTAGTAGAGATGGGGTTTCTCCATGTTGATCAGGCTGGTCTTGAACTCCCAACCTCAGGTGATCTGCCTGCCTCAGCCTCCCAAAGTGCTGGGATTACAGGTGTGAGCCACTGTACCCGAACCTGCACTTTTTTTTTAAATTAAATTTTGAAAATTTTCAGGCATACAAAAAGGTATAAAAATTGTAAGAAATCACCCTTGTACTCACTGATCAATTAAAAAAATAAAACATTACAAATAGAGACATGGGGGCCTGTACTTATGTTCCCCAATTCTGTAGACTTTGTATCTTGGACAAATATGTTGAAATTATTAACAAATAGTTTGGTAACCTTGTGTGTTAATGCCATTTTTGTTCCTTTAGTGACATGTTGCATTTGAGGAAAGGAAGAAGATGAACAGATGTCTACAATATTGTGTTAGTTACATTGAGCGACTTTATTACAATTTACTTAATCATTTCCTTTATATTAGACAGACTTTAAATATTTCTTCTTTAGTATACATAGGACTGTTGTAGAGCCACTGTTCATACAGATTTTTTTTTCATCTTCCGGGTTATTTATTTAGAATTCACATCCATGCAGAACTATTTGACTCAAAGGTGTGAATATTTTTATGGTTATTGATCCACAATAAAACTTTCCTTAAGGATTGCCAGCTCATGTGTCAGCAACTTCGCCCACAACAGCAAAGTCAGAGCCACAATTCCTACTATTGAATTGCGAAGGGCAAACATGGCCAATTAGCTTAATGCTGAACACACAGAGAAATTAGTCACAGGCTCCATCTCATGCTGCTGGAAATGTGAACCATGAACCAGCAGCACTGGCATAACCTGGGAGCCCATCAGCAATGCAGGATCTCAGGTCCCAGCCCAGGCCTCCTGAGTCAGAATCTGTATTTTAATAGGATCCCCCAGGTGATTCACATGTACATACAAGTTTGAGAAGAAACACATCTCATTCCTCAATTTTGCAAAGGGTTCAGGACATGAGATGTTTCATTTATCAAATCAAAATGGAGAAGCCCCTAGTAATTTTGGTTTTGAAGATGGATGTACATTTTCTGATACCTCAGAGCCTCCCCACTGTCCCAGGTGTAGACTGTGACCCAGCGGGCTAGAAGAAGCAGTGGTCACAGTTGAAAAGCACTGGTTTGAGTTCTTGGTTGAGCCACTTAACTGAATCTTTGTCAAGTTCATCATATGTTATGTAATGGCCTTGCTGAGCACTCAGGACCATTGTGATAGTGGGAAAGCATCTCACAAGAATCTTGACAATCCTCTACAAATATAAAATAGACAAGTGAAACCACGTGCACAGTAGAGGCACATCCTCTGTCCTACAGATCTCCTGCCAGGTATGCATCTTCCCCAGGGCCAGGCTTCACCAATAAGAGCTGTATTAGTTTGATTTCATGTTGCTGATAAAGACATACCCAAGACCGGGCAATTTATAAGAGAAAGAGGTTTAATGGACTTACAGTTCCATGTAGTTGGGGAGGCCTCACAATCATGGTGAAAGGCAAGGAGGAGCAAGTCATGTCTTACATGGATGGCAGCAGGTAAAGAGTGAGCTTTTTCAGGGAAACTCCCATTTTTAAAGCCATCAGATCTCATGTGACTTATTCACTATCGTGAGAACAGCACAGAAAAGAACTGCCCTACGATTCAATTACCTTTCACCAGGTCCCTACCCCAGCACCTGGGAATTCAAGATAAGATTTGGGTGGGGACACAGCCAAATCATATCAAGAGCTATACAGCATCTCAGGCAGAATGAACATGTGCAAGGAGCTTTAAGAAAGCTCTGTGGCAGGAAGGGTCAGGCTATAAGTTGGTGATGCAGTAGGCAGCCACTTCTTAGCCACTTGGGCTGACTGAATTCTTTATAAAAGAAATGGTGTTGCATGTTAAGGAATATGTTGGTTTTCTAGAGCTGCTATAATAAATTACCACAAATGGTTAAAACAACAGAAGTTTATACTCAGTTTTCGAGGCCAGAAGTCTGAAATCAAAGTGTTGGCAGGGCCATCCTCTCTCTGAAGACTCTAGAAGACACTCTCCTCTCTTCTCCTGTCCTGTCCTGTCCCGTCCTGTTTCTGGTGGCTCCAGGCATGCCTTGGCTCGTGGCTGCATCATTTTCATCTCTGTCTTCACATGGCCTTCTTCTCTGCCTGTGTCATCTGCTCTCTTTTTTTGTCCTATAAGGACACTTGCCATTGGATTTGGAGTCTCTCTGGATAATCAATGATGATTTAGATATCTTTAACTGAATTACATCTGCAAAGACTCTTTTCCCAAAGGAGGTCATATTCACAGGTTTCAAGGGTAAGGACTAGGACCTACCTTTTGGGGGTCCACTATTCAACTCACTACAGGGAATGGGAGAGAGTAAGCTGGATGTGGGGATAGAGAGAGCACACTGGGCCACCTGTCTCCTTTATTCAGATCAGCACAAACACAAGCCAACAGCAAAAAACCAAAATCCTGTTCAGGGGGTGATGGGTCATAATGAGGTGCCCCAGAGAATCTGAGTCATGATGCCAGATTGGGGGGTTCTCCCGATTATGAGACATTTGAGCATCCATGGCATTCTTAAAATCTGAGATGAGCATACAGCCTGGGACCTTTTTCCTCCCAGGACATATGCCTCGGCCATTCCAAACATCTCAGCCTTAGTTAGCTTTGAATCGGAAATAAAAGACATCCACTTGGCAAGCTAAGGCAAAAGGTAGGGCCTCTTTTAACTAGTTAATTGTGTTATTGGGCAATGTTTTTTAAAGACCAGAAACAGGTTTTTCTGAAGTAGAACATAGGGATTGAAAATGAAATTTCCTCCCCTCCTCCCTCTCATTGCCTTATTTCACTGAGACCGGCTGGGGTTTTCATCAGACTCCTCCTGGAATGTGTTCTAGCAGACCCTCCATGTGGCCGTATCTCCAGCCTGGGAAGGAGGAGTCCAACCAGCCAGGTCAGGTCCTGTGGACAAGTTCCCATATGGAGCCGAGTGAGTGCTGGGGTGAGGGGGGTTAGGTGGGAAGGCTCAGGAGAGGCTGCGGTGAGAATTCAGCCGGCACCTGGTCCCTTAAGGAGCCTGTGGGGTCTAGCTGACTATTACTGTATGCACAGCAATGAAGGCAGCTGCCCGCTGACCTAAGGCAGCAGAATCTTAAAAGTCCAGAGAGCAACTAAAGAAATGGGAAGTAATATGTAATTACTTAAGCTGTAATGAAATACAGGCACATAGCCAGATCTCTTTAAGAGAAATCTGGGAATATCTTCAGAGAAGTGGATGGAGGGGAGGTGGTGAGAGCTAACAGTGATGTTGGTTTAGGAGAATGTGGTTGAGAGCCTGAGGTGAGATTTTTGTAACCACCCAACATAAGAGCACAAGATATGACTTTATAATAGGTATTAAGCATGAACTGAATTGTTCCTGTAAGCTTGTGCCACGTTGCACCTTCTCCAAAAAAGGTCTGGGCAAGTGGCATCAGGACACGTTGTAGAGGAACACGTGGAGAAGGAACACAGAAAGTCCTGATGATCTGAACCAGGCAACAAAGCCAAAATCGTTATGAGCAACTCATCTGTCAGCCAGTGTCAGTGATGAGTGGTATTGGTCTGAAGGGAAATTTATTCTATTAAAAGAGGGAAATCTATTCTTTTAAGTTACATAAAGTCAGAGGCTTTGAAAGGAAACAGTAAAATTCTATGGCCATATGTATTTTGAATGATGTAATTCATTGGTAGAAAAAGGAAGTACCGAATCATAGAATTAGACATATGCACACTGGGGCTATAAGAGGCACTCCTAGTCAGCAGGGCGCTTGGAGATGCTGGTATATTCAAGACAATGAGGATGAACAATTTGGTCTTCAGATTCTAAGACAAGGGGAGAGACTGGGGTTTTATATTTGTTTCTAATGGTTGCTGAAACAGATTATCTCATATTTAGTAGCTGAAAACAATACAAATGTATTGTCTTATAATTCTGAGAGAGAAGTCTGAAATGGCTCTCACTGAGCTAAAATCAAGGTGTCAGCATGGCAACGTTCTCCTAGGGGAGAATTCATTTGCTTGCCTTTTTCCAGCTTCTAGAGGCTCCCCAGATTCCTTGGTTCATGGCCCCCTTCCATCTGCAAAGCCAGCTATGGTTGTCTCATGCTGCATCACTCTGACACTGACTCTTCTGCCTCTCTCTCCCACATTTCAGGGCACCTGTGAGTATCCTGGGCCATCTGGGCAATCCAGGATAATGTCTCTATTTTAAGGTCAACTGATTAGCACACTTAAGTCCACACTGTCACAACCCATGCAAATAAACTCAGTGTTCATGGACCTGTGCTCCCTCGTTTGTCCTATTTGCCATCACCACTGCATGGAAAAGACAGGAGACGGCAAAGTGCATCTCACTGGAGGCTCCTACAGGTCACGTGGGCTTTTAGTATTCTGCTGCCTCAACTGCTCTCCCAGCTTCTTGGGGCAGGGACGGGGGTTGTATGTGATCCTTCCCAGAGAGAACAGCAGAGAGGGTTAACTTCACAGCCAGGGTAGCTAAAGACTGAGAGGAGCTGAAAGAACACCCCCTACTGGACAGACAGGGAAGGTGGCCTCCTCTTCCCTTAGGCTTCTCAACATCATCACACTGTACAGAAACAGCACAAGAAATGAAAGCAAGGACTCCTTGCCTTTTCCTTGCTTTCCTGTCTCCTTAATCTGGGCTGGAGGTGCCTTACGCCTGGTAGCTAGAGCTTCCAAGGTGGGACACAGGAAAGAAATGAAGGTTGGCCACATAGGGTAAGATCTAAGCTTAATGCAAAGAGATGAAAAGGCTTTTGGGTTTGTGCCTAGGTTGTCCAGTGCCATTTCTCAGGCATGAAAGGAGAATCCAAATGGAGATAGAAGTGCTGCCTAGGAATACAGTGAATGAACTGGGTTGTGTTGACCCTTATGCTGGGTCTCTTGAGAATCTGAGTGAAGGAGATAGGAATTCTGGATGGTAAGAAGTACTCCAAAATGGGTGAGCAGGCATAGAAGGCCTCTCTGGGTTTCTGCTCAGTTCTCCTTGTCTCCTGACATGTACACAAGGCTACTTCAGGAGCTGCCATGTATTTATTTATAAGCCCTGATCCTGGCCACGCTTGATTTGTCCAGGAACAGACAATGATGCAAACGGCATTCATATACTCTTTCCCCAGCTTCAGCAGTAGAAGCTTACATTAGTCCATTCTCACATTGCTATGAAGAAATACCCAAGACTGGGTAATTTACAAAGGAAAGAAATTTAATTGACTCACAGTTCAGCATGGCTGGGGAGGCCTGGGAAACTTACAATCATGGAGGAAGGGGAAGCAAACCTGTCCTTCCTCCCATGGTGACTGGAAGGAGAATGAGAACTGAATGAAGGTGGAAGCCCCTTACAAAGCCATCAGGTCTCATGAAAACTTACTATCACGAGCATAGCATGGGGGAAAACACCCCCAAGATTCCATTACCTCCCACTGGGTCCCTCCCACCACATGCGGCAATTATGGGAACTACAAGATGAGATTTGGGTGGGGACACAGCTAAACTATATCGAAGGTGTATAGTCACAAAGTTCAAGGGTTAGTGGTGTCATGTTTCCTAACACATGTCTGTCATTAAAGAGAGTAAGGCCAGCAAGGAAAATGGGCAGGAGCAGAGAGGAAGAACAGGTCTTGGAGGCGCTCAAGGCTCTAGCTCCAGCTCTTCCTGAGCTCAATGGCATTGCCGCCTTTCCCAGGGTTCAATTCCACAGCCCCTCCTTGGATACTGGGAGCCAATGTATGCTCTTATTTTGCAGAACTAGGTTCAAGCTGGGGTTTTATTGCTTGGAATCAAACAAATATAGTTGCAAAGGGGATGAAGATGATGTGAATGTGAAGGCAAGTTCATCAAGGCAGCCCTTTGTAGAATTATCCAGAGAGGTTCTCTTTCAGAACATGTGCTTCCTGGTGGTGCACAGATTACAAGATGAACACAGTCGGTTTGCAACACACAAGACAATGAGAAGGCCAGGCAGGCAATGGCCGATGCACAGTCAATACCAATGACTGCAGAAAGACTAGAGGTAGGAGAGGAAAAGTAAAAAGGGAGAAGAAAATAGAGGCATACAATGAGCTTTGTAGGATGTCCAGCACATAACAGTACACAGCAGAAATGGTCCTCCAACTGCTGGGTGTGAGTGGCAGAAAAGCAGAACTGGAACGAGATGGAAGAAAGAAAATAAATATAGGGAATTCAGAAGTCCTTTGAGAACAATATTTCTCATTGAGTAATTTTAGCATTCTTGTTCCTTTATCCCTGACTCCTGATTGATAGGTAGTTTTGTTATTTTCAAATGACAAATTCTCACATCACTAGAAGATGCTGATCTGTGAAGCTTTAGCAAATGTGCTACCCACCATTGTCATGGGCTTTGAACTAGGTCTTGGGTAGAAGTGTGGAACTGGCCGATTTGTTCACATACTCCTGTGCCATGACCCTTTAGTAAGTGGCAAAGATCTACCAGAGGGCTGCCAGGGGCACAGTCATCTGTAGACATTATGCAGTACCTATTATGCCTTTAAGTAGCAAACAGCTCTCTGGATCTCAGGGAGTTGTTAGGGCTGAGCTAACAGCAAAGTCACAGCTTCTAATCATAGTAACCAGTCCTGGTAGGAGGGCAGTTATTAATGCAAAACATTCCCAATTTAGATTGCCAGTGAGGGTCTACCTTTGACAAACTTGGAGGGGACGGAAACAATGAAAGAGAATTAGAGTCTATACACTTGAAAAAATATGAGAAAAATAAAATTTTAGATTTTCTTTTTTCTCTCTTAAAAAAAGACTTATAATTTTATTACAAATTGTATATATGCGACCAAAAAGAAAAAAAAAACTATGATGAGTTGGAGGAAGAAGAAATGCTGTCCATCCTGAGTTAAGCAATGCCTAGGAGGAATCCCTAGAGCTAAGGACACATACAGAGCAGGTGGGGGGAAGATGAAGAGATACCGACATGGCTAGGCTCCAGAAAAAACGGACAGAGAAGTATGGCCTGCAGCTATGGGAAACTATTATTAAGAAAAACATACAAAACTGAGGCATGGAATCGAAAGGATTATGGAATATGACCATTAGTCCTACTTTAGAAAGACAATAAAAATGCACTAGATCACTCATGATGAAATCAGGGACTCTAAATGAGGGAAGACCTGGAAACAGAACGTGAAAGGGAGTGAAGGGCAGAGCATGCTGGCACGCCTCGCTTTGCTCCGTGTGGTTTCTGAACTGTGATGCACAACAGGGAACCGGGACAGGAAGGAATGATTAGAAAGGCAAATGAGAAGCAGAGCAGCACTGCGGAGAGGAAAGAAGAAAGTTTGATTCCCAGCAATTAATTAAGTAATCTAGCTTTTTTTCACGTGGAGAAGGTGGGAAGTAGAGAGAATATAAAGAAGGAAATCCTTAATTGCAGGCCACCCAGAGAAAACACATTCAATAGAGTAATTTGGGATGAGTGAAGGAGCATGAAGGTGATTCAGTCCTGCAGGAGCAAGAGCTTACACTGGGCCGGGTATGGAGGCCCTCCTTTCCCAGATGCAGCAGACTCCAGATCTTGTTCTGGATACGGTCACCCTGGCTATAATGATACCTCTGGTCTTTTTTTTTAAATTTCTGTCACCTAGAACAGGCTAGGAGAAAGGAGGAGTAAAGACCCCCATGGTTTCTGGAATCCCATAAAAGCAAAGTTGTAATGACTACTGTGACCCTCTGTTTTTCTCCCCTGAAACTATCATTAGACATTAAGTTCACAAACCTCTATCACCCTAGCAGGTTTTTAATAGACGCTTAGGGTGTCCAGTCCCTTGCTGTCTTATCTCATTTCATTAATTACATTTCATGATCACCAAGGGTCAGGAGGTGGAGGAAGAACCAGCATCCAATTTCAGGGAGCAGCGGCAATCTCAGACATGGGCAAGCAAGATGATGCTTAAAAAAATCAATTCAGCAGTCAGCTGTGACACACAAATGGCTCCCAGCAATACTGTGAGGATGAGCCAAGTACAGACGTAGGTAAGAAATGAAACAACTCGGTCTCTCTGCGTGCCAGCAGTGTGTTGGGATAGCTGCAGTGACTGAGGTGTAGCTCGCTATGGGTGGGAAGAAGTCTCTGGGGATCGCAGCCACATGTGGAGACTCTAGACAGTTTGGGAATAAAATGCATGGAGTTCTGCTTCTCACAGTTGGTTTGTCAAGTGCTATAAGGCTTAGGTGAATTAAAAAGGGGCTCCCTTGGGGATGATTGCACAGAAGAGTAAGACCTCATTTACCTGGCAACTTCAATTGTCCAGAGAGCACAAATGAGCTAAGAGACTGTAAGAGCCCACGAGCAGTCTACAGATGAAATAAATGCCACACCTCAAGGTTCATTGTCTGTTATTTGGGAGAACACACCTCCCAAAAACAACACACCTCACACTTGCTTTAGGATCAAGGCTAAGAAGTTTGGTTATTAGATTTCCTGGTGTAGTTCAGTTTCAAAAAAGGAGTCTATTTCTCAACCCTTGAATCTAGTCCAGCTTAGTGACTTGTTTTACCCAATACAAGGAAACAGAAGTGACAGAATGCTAGTTCTAAACCACAAGAGTTTTGTTCGCTTCCGTTCTCTCTCTTGGAATCCCACTATCCCCATGTGGAAAAGGTGAAACTAGCCCTTTGGAGGGTGGGAGACCATGTTAAGGGGTGCTCAATTGTTACAGCTGAGGCCATCTTAACCCAGCAGAAGCCAAACACGTGAGAGAACGCGGCAAAGATCAGCAGAGCTGCCTAGACAACCCGCAGCCACGCAGGAAACGTGGCTGAGACCAGTGGAGCCAGGAGGCACACACACATGTGAGCAATAGTAAAAACCTATTTTTTAAGCCACTGAGCTCTGGGGTGTTTTGTTACTCAGCAACAGCTGATATCCTGGTCTGCTACAGATTGGAAAGTGGGTGGGTGGGGTTAGTTAGAGATGGGGAAGGGTTAGTAGAGACAAGCAGACAGACAACTAAAAGGCAGAAACAAGAATTCAAAGGACATTATCATCTGGGGCCATTTAGGGAAGGGGAAGCAGTTTTTGGCACCTTAGAAGATCCCGACCACTGACAGTTTTAAAGCACAATAGAAGACACCTGACTCTGAGTCATCTAGAAAAAGTAACTGAAATGTAGTGTCCTTTTATTAGGAAGGCAAGTGCATGAACCATATTTAAGAAAGATTGCCATTAAAAATAGTTAAAATCAAAGGCTTAGGGGGTTAAGTGTCATTTAGCTGAGACATTCATGTGTGTGTGCAGGGACAGGACGTGCTGCAACAGAAATTGGCTAACAGCTCAGAAAGGCTCGTGTGTCGCTCCAGGGGCAGAAGGCAGCCTAGGAAATGCAGTTCGGTTGCCATGATGCTGGCATTCTGGGGACACTTAAGCATTCATGAAGACAAGGGACAGAATATTTGGAACTGGGATGGCCTGAGAAATTCTGTGCTGAAGTGCAAGTCCTTTCTCCCCCAAAGCCCCAGATTAGTGATGGCGTGTGAGGCGGTGGGAGGAGACAGGCAGGGCAAGGTCAGCCTGAGGCAGCCTGCAGAGACCTCTGTGCGGGAGACTGAGAGCAGACAGGGTGCGGGAAAGAACTGCATTAGCGGCCTCCCTCCTTGGCCTGCCCTTTGCTTGCTCCTCTAAGCACCGTATATCCAGTTCATTCCGTGCCATGCACTTGAATTCTGCTCTCTTCCGAAGCCCGATCAAGTGCCATGCTAGAAAATCAGCAGCAGCAGCATTCACATTCCTAGTGTGCATAATGGACCAAAGGACTGGACCAAGCTTTTGCCATGCGTGAGCTCATTAACCCTGTAACTTAAATGTGACTACTACCTCCCCTCTAAAGAGGTGAAACAGGCACCGAGAGAAGCCACTGGCTTCATCAGTTAGAAAATAGGAAAGAACAGAAAATCAAACACCATATGTTCTCATTCATATTGAAGGGTTATGAACAGGCAGGTGTTGAACAATGAGAACACATGGACACAGGGAGGGGAGCATCACACACTGGGGTTTGTTGCAGGGGACTAGGGGAGGGACAGGGTGGTGCGAGGTTGGGGAGGGATAACATGGGGAGAAATGCCAGATATAGGTGACGGGGGGGATGGAGGCAGCAAACCACCTTGCCATGTAAGTACCTATGCAACAACCCTGCACGATCTGCACATGTACCCCAGAACCTAAAGTACAAAAAAAAAAACAACAACAGGAAATGGCAGAGGCAGGATTCAAACCTTGATGATCAGTTCCAGACCCATCCCCTAAACTGTCTGTTCTGTCCCTTTAGTTTGTAAAGTTCTCTTATTCCCTCCCTGCTGGTCTGGACACACCCTTTAGTCCAACCCTGACTGCAGCCATCCCAGAACCCAGCTTCGCTGCCCCCAGCCCTCCTGCCTCTCCTCACTGTTAGTCCTCACAGAACTCAGTGAAAAATGATGAAGACCTTTCCTGGGGGATGCAGTTCTGATGAACTGTCGCTTATCACCTGGAGCAGGCCCAGGAAAGCCAGATCGGGATGGGGATGTGGATGTGCGTGCCCACCTGAGAGAGCTCAGTCTGCACCTCTGGCAGCTTCTCACCAGCTGCCAGCACCTCCTCCCTGGCCCCATCCTCACAGACCCCTGACAGGCCCTGCTCCCAGCTGCTTTATCTCTAGCTAACACGCATCTCCTCTCCCTCCTCCTCCCTATCTGGGGGTTTCCTTGCGGCTCTAATGAAAAACCCTAGTGTCACATTGAAAAGTTGCCAATTATTGCTGCTGGGAATAAAATCCAGCATCTGCCGGGCAGAGACTCATGAAAGCTTCTAGCGGGGCTCTGAGGAGTAGCCAGTTGGAATAATCCTTCAATATGAGCAGCCTCTCAAGTGTAATTAGGTGATACTAGGTGGGCCCCTCCGTGACAGCAAGGAAACAGACAAATAATAGGACAGGACAGGCTCCCCACCCCCACCTTGACTTCCTCCATTCCTTGGCCTCTGCACACCTTCCCTGGAGTCTGCCTATCTCATCTGACTGGTTCAGGCTCTTTCCCTGCATTCCAAGATACAACAGAGTGTATGTCCTTACTGATGTGAGCTCTCAGGTCAGCCTGAGTAGCAGGCAATAGCTTCACCAGATTGTGAAAGGCCAGGTCAGTCTACCTGAAGATTATCCAAAATGTGGATTTCTTGGCTCTACCTTGGAACCACTGAATCTGAATCCCTCGGGCTGAGGTTTGGAAATTTCAATTTTTTAACCCCTTCCCTCACCTAGATAATGCTACTTAGAACCACTGGACCTGAGCAACTAGATCCAAAGAAAGATACTCCTATATTTATGCTCTTCTAAATTGTAAACCTTAAAGAGCCCTTCCAAGGCCAGACATTAGCGTTGCTGGCACACCGACCCACAAAGTATACTAGGACAGTCATTTCTGTCCCTAGTTCACAGAGAAGGAAGCTAGTGGTTCCTCACAGACTATAGATGACACCAAGAGAGTTGAGGACATGCTGCTGTTTCACTCACAGACACTCTTCTGGGGCAAAGGAACCAGAGTCAGACCTAAAAAGCATTTTCAGAGCCTGGTTCTCGCGCCAGAAGCTACACATAATGAGAGAGGCAGTGTGAGGTGCTTCTGCAGCCTACACAGCTAGCCGAAATGGTGACTTCAGGCTGATTGGTACCTGAGTGTAAGCTGAGTTTCAGCCACGGCAACTTTCTAGGACTTTTGCAGAGAGAAAGCAGGAATATCAGTGATTCTCAATGGGAGTGACTTTCACCCTACCCAGGGGACATTGGCAACGTCTGGAGACATTTTTCATTGTCACAACTGTGGTAGTGTGGGGACTACTGGCCTCTGATGGGGAGAGGTCAGGAATGCTGCTAAATATCCTATAATTCATCGGACATTAAGAACACAACAAGGAATTATCTGGCTCAGAATGTCACTAGTGCTACGATCGAGAAACCCTGGAAGAGATGAAGACGTCAGCCCAAATGGAGGGACGCCCTTAGCCCCCAAAGGTAGGGTGTTCAGTCAGGCTCTTCGTTTGGGGTCGGAGTTGTTATAGCTTCCATTTGTTGTTATTTATCTAGAAAAAAGATGTGGATCAACACAGGGGCCAGCAGAGAAAGGCTTACAGGCTTCTAGGGACCTCACACAGCTAGCTCCCATAAGAGCTGGGCTTAAAAGACTCACTTTATCTGGTATCCAATAAAGACCAAGATCCAACTTAAGCTCTTGATTCCTTCAGCAATTGGTCATTGCTTTAACGGTGGCAGATGGACAAATAAATATTCAGTACTCAGCTGCCTGGTTAGATTTATTCCCTATAAAGTCCCCATGTGGTCTTCTGTCTTCATGGAAGAGTTAAAAAAACAGACCATTTAGTTGATAAAATTGAGTCTCCCACAAGTTAACGGAGCGGAACTAGCTACTGATGCAGACTGAAGCACACACGCCATGGTGGAGGACAGGCTGGAGGGGCCAAATATTTTCTTTCCAGCTGATCCGATGCAGTTCAGTGGTTGATGGTATGTGGAGGCAGATCTCTTCCTGATGATCCAGTCCCCTCCTGTCTATCCGGCCAGCGCCTCAAAGGACACACATAATTTCTTTTCCCCTATAAAGTGAATCTGGGCATTTTATAGCTGAAAAGGGAGCAATTTCCATTTGAATTAATCAAGAGGCTGAAGGCAAAGGTGCAGTATGTAGCTTTTCAGGATGTTCTTCCTTGATTGACAAGGTCCCGTGGCCACTCCCTGTATGTAAAGCCTTAGCAACGGAATATTTC
The DNA here is from genome assembly GCF_049354715.1 of Callithrix jacchus. Classification (NCBI taxonomy): domain Eukaryota; kingdom Metazoa; phylum Chordata; class Mammalia; order Primates; family Cebidae; genus Callithrix; species Callithrix jacchus. The sequence goes on along the minus strand of NC_133509.1, from coordinate 107,378,817 downwards.
TTGACATCACTCCAGGGAGTTATGTTATCTTAGTTATACTCACATGGAGCCTGTGGGGTTTTTTGTACCTCAGTCTAAGGAGTAACTACAGTCTGACTCTTGGCATTGAACACATTTGTTAACCACAACCCTGTAACATTTCTTCCTTGTTAAATTAGAAGAAAGGAATAGTATTATTAAGAGAAAACATACCTTTCAGCCACTTTGGACATTTTCAAACAATGTCTGTCGATCTGTGCATTCAAAAATGTTATCTGGGAAAACAGAGAACATAGATGTTAAGACCGAACTAAAATTATTTTTTCCCTTTGCTCCCCAAACCCAAATCCTGCATTTCCACCAAGATCCAAACACCTCCTGTGGCCAGACATCTCTGACTCCAGCTCTGCCTTCCAGAAACTCAGCTGTGGCTCTGGACATCCCTATCACACAAGATTCATATTCTACCATTTAACCTGCATCTCATCTCCTCCTGTATTGTGGTGTGATTTAAGTCTTGCTTTCTAAGACTGAAAGGCTTAGTCTACAAAGCTTAGCAACGGCATGAACAGGTGAAATGTGCACTACAGATACCTGTTTTGAACAATCCCCAGTGAGCCTTCCTCTGCCACCTCTCACATGCATGTCACACCTGTGTTCTTGGCATGCTTGACGGGGATCATCAAATAGCTTTTTTCTTTTTTTTTTTTCAAGATGGAGTCTTGTTCTTGCCCAGGCTGGAGTGCAGTGGTGTGATCTCAGTTCATTGCAACTTCTGCCTCCCAGGTGGAACTACAGGCACACACCACCACGTCCGGCTAATTTTTTTGTATTTTTAGTAGAGATGGTGTTTCACCATATTGGTCAGTCTGGTCTCAAACTCCAGACCTCAGGTGAGCCACATCTGCCTCGACCTCCCAAAGTGCTGGGTTACAGGTGTGAGCCACTGTGCCCGGCCAGACAGCTTTTTTCCATACATCCGTTACCTCTTACCCACAAGATAATAAACTTGTCAAGGGCAAGCACCTAAAAGTTTACTCCTTTGCATTTTGCTCTCTAGGACCCAGCAAGGCATAATATAAATAATAGGCCCTAACGTTGCTTAATTATTAGTAAATCAGAAGGAAGTAATATAATTAGCCATTGGCTGTTGACATGGGCTCTTCATCATGAAAAAAAAAATAACATTCAACTAAGTAATATTGAAATGGCATTGGGAGTAGGGCTTTATTTATTCTTAAAATTTCCTTTCAAATCAGAGCAATAAAGTCCACCATCCTGAGCCGGTTTAGTCTGGAAGTGCATTCCAGTTTTAAGGACTGTGCGACATGAGCCCCTCCTTTCTCCAGCTCCCAGAGCGGACTGTGGGAAACCCCGCTGGCGCAGTTACCCCCAGGCCCGGGGGGACTCATTTACACCCTTTTCTAATAACTGCTGGAGGAAGTGGGTAGAGAATTCTTTCTCTCCAGCTTCCGTGGCTGGTTCTCAAACAGCACTCAAAGGTTCAAGTCACCCACAGCTGGGTTCCACTGTGGTTTTCAGGAACTCAAAGCTTGCTCAATCTTCAGAAGTGAACATTTGAAAAGGTTTTTAAACTAGCCACATCTCCTCCTGCGAGCGCGAGCAGACAATTCATTCACCTGTTTCCGGATATCCTCTTTTGTAGTTTTCCTGATTGGTTGGCTGAGTACGTGCACCGGGCTCTGTGACTGGGACTCTTCGGTCACGCCATACACGGACTGGGAGAAGAAGCAAGAATGTAGGATCATTTACCCGCAGAGTCAGAGGGTAGCTTAGGGGTCAGCTAGTTCAAAGACTCATCCAATTTCTTGAATCCAATCATGACAATAAGAGATCGGTCTCTGCTTTTATTTCTTCAATGATGAGAATGTTGTCTCTTAAGGCATCTCATCTCATCTTTGGGGTACCACTGTAACCTAAATCCTGCCTTTTATTGGGCTGAGAATAGCCTCCTTGTATCTGTGTTTCTCCGAATACAGTCCATAGACCATCTGCAAATAATCGCCTGGGTGTGCTTGGAAAAGACACATTGCTGAGTATCCCCTCGCCCCCTGGACTTACTGCACTGGAATCTTTGTGGGTGGGTTTGGGAATCTGCACTTTTATCAAATGCTCCAAATGATTCTGCGGTGAAAGGAGGTTGAAGAGCCACCGTGGAAGGGTATGCATGAAAGATCCCCTTGACATTTCTGCTGGTCAGCAGATGACCATCTGGTACAAAACTGGGATAGCGGGGTTTCAGGTTTTCCCTTTCAAGTTAAACAGTTTTCTGGCCTCAGTTTCTCCACAGGTCTGTAGCTATAGCTATGTTTAAAGCTGTTCCTGGGATTATGGACAGACTAAACACAATCTTTGCACTGGGAAAGAAACAAAACCCTGAAGTGTATGCAATGTATAGCCCAAATTCTGAAAATCAAGAAGGGCTCACATAAAGTGGATGTGACTCCACGAAATTCTGCAATATTAGAATTAGGGGGGTCTTGAAGATGAAATGAGGACATTTTAGGACTAATATTTTAAAGTATAATATAGTGGGTATTGTTATCTCAGTGAAGAACAAAATACGTAAGGAGATTGAAGAAGTTTATATGTATGTGCACGCCATGTCGTGTGTGTGTGTGTGTGTGTGTGTGTCTTTGTTTTTAAATACAAACACAAGAGAGAGCTAATTGGTCATCAGAAGAAATAGGAATGTATGAGGACACATCGCCACTCTGAAAATTAATATTATGGAGTCTGGTCATGCTCTCCTGCAATACTGTCCCTGGTGCTGTGGAGAGGGTGGGACATAGGGATTGTGGGGGGTGTGAGCATGGCACCCTCAGATATGCTGTGGCCACTACTTCTTTCAGTAAAGTGAAACACAAGTGACCACTGGGTCATTAACAATTGGGCAAGATGGTGGTTTGAGTTTGGATGATCCAGCTCTACCAAAAAAATAAAACATAAAAAGACTTTCATTTGTTTCTAACTACAAAGCTCACTTTCACTTGTGAGCTCTGCTACTTCTTGTTCCTTTTGTTTCCTCCCCTCCCTGCCACCTCCCCAGAGACACCTGCAACTTACCCTTCAGAACACCTGACCCTCTTTCAGGAAGTCCTTGGGAAGCCCCTATCCCTGCCCCCTCCAGCTGTGGCTCAGCTGCCCCTCCTGGGCTCCTCAACTGTCCCATGACTCTCCTAACACAGCATTCATGGCCCTGTTGCCTGTTGGCTTGTTTTACTCCCTGCCAGGCTGTGGGCTCCGTGAGGACCTGCCACTGTATCCTAGCACAAACACAGTGCCAAGCATGCATCGGCTGCCCAATCAATATTCACGAAATGGTTATGGTTTCAAAAGACAAAAGGTGGCAGAATAGCAAATTACTGTTTGAATAGTACTAGAACTGGGAGGGCTATTCACATCAAGAATTTTTAACTCAGCTAAGCCAGCGAACCTTTTTAACCTTTTGTGGATTCTTCAAACGTCGACATTTTCGGATATCCATTTCTGTTGTGTTCACACAGCCTGGCTGAGGAAAAAAAAAAACACATCATATAAATTACTAAGTGAAAATTATACTTCCAATTTAGCCCATGTAACACCATTAGGACCAACCTTTATCTTTTGCCATTACAGATAATGAATGATTTTTTTTTTCCATTTTGCCATAATATGTGTTCCTCTTGGAGTTCTCATACAACATAGAAGAGCTTACCTCATAATCTAAGGATGATATGTAAAGGGTATAGTGCACAGTTTCTAAGTGAAAATTAACTATTCAAGTGGCAAGACTACATCAGCAACAGCCTTTTAAAACATTTTACATGCTTAGCCATTTGGAAAAGACTCCACAATATCAGGATGAGTAGCTATTTCTTTATTTTTTGCTTTCAATCAAATTTTAAGAAGACAAATAGTTTATTCCCTTTTAGTTCCATTTCATGAGGAAAATGAAAGATTTGTTTTAATAAAGTGAAATTAGAAATACAGTCAAACCTTGTTATCTACAAATTTTACATTCGTGAATTTGCCTACTTGCTAAATGTCATTTGTAACCCCCTAATCCATAGTTGCCCCTTGAGTAGCCTGACGTGCGTGTTTCCCGCTGAAATTGAACAAGGCGACGTCCTGCCTTTTTGTTTCAGGCCTGTCTATTTAGGGCTTATTTAGTGCCCACTTTTCTGCATTTTTTTGCTTTATGTTGGTGATTTTGTTGTTTAAAATGGCCCCAAGGACAGTGCTGAAGTGCTGTCTGCTGTTCCCAAGCAAGAGGGCTCTGATGGGCCTTTGGAGGAAATAACCGTGTTAGCTAAGCTTCGTGCAGGCATGAGCAATAGTGCTGTTGGCTATGAGTTTAATGTTAATGAACCAATGATATATATGACATAAGGTATCTTTACACAGAAACACATTTAAAAGGTTATGTATTGATCGGCTGATAAAATGTTGTGGCCACAGGCCCTCAGGGACCTCGCTTGGTAGTTCCCACAGGAGTGATGTGCGCTAATTCAGTGTTTGCGAAGACTTTATAGAACGTAACTGCCATGGATAACAAGAATTAAGTGTATTTGGCAGAGAATAGTTTAAGATTTAGAGTTGAATGGCAGTGGAAATGAAAATTGTCGATTTGGGGAATGTAAACCTTTGGGGCCCAAAGGTCTTTTGGTGGAATTCTCATAGCTCCTCCATTTTCAATTCCATATTTTCATGGATGAATAATTTTTAAAAGGTGGAACTTACAGATATTCCAGAAAATTTACTGAGATTATATAACTGAATGGCAAAATCAATTCCACAAAGCGCAGTCATTTTCTTAAGAATGAGATACCTGGTGGTTAAAGACAGTCTTTTCCTTATTCAGATGAAAATGAGAAAATTAAGGACAAAAGAAATCTAGAGAACTGAGTAGAGCTTTCTCACCACAGGCCTGTGGACATCCCAAAAGGCTCGTTCTTGACTATCCAAAATTTTCCTTTCTGTCTTGTCCTTTTTCCGGTCAATCCTGAAAGAGTAAAGAGAGGAAGGAAATAAGAGGCTTTGTATTCCGTTTTTTCCCTCCAACACTTGCCCCAGCATTTGCTCCTGTTTTAGGAGCTAAGTGAACACAGGGCTTATTGGTACCTGCACAGTGCCTGCTCTCTGCAGACTGAAACAGGGGTGTGCACTTCCCTCCCAAAAACCTCAGAAATTCCACACATGGTAAGAGAACTTGTTTTAGGCTAGATTACAGATTGTCATATGGGTAATGAACATGGTGGCCTAAAGGGAAGAACAAGAATGCAGCTGTTCATCTGAAGTATTGAGATTTGGATTATTAAGAACTGATTTATCTACTGGCATGCCCCTCTCATCAAAAAGGATACTGCATATACAAATTATAAGAAGGAACAGAACCACCATCTTGCCAGTGTTTCATGTTCAAATTTGGAAGTTTACTTTAGATTTAGAATCAGTAGAAAGAACCGTCTTTAAAACGCAGCAATTATGTGTTTTATAAGTCACGTACACCGTCTGGCTTTCTTGAGGCAGTATAATGGCCCTAGAGTGAGACAAGATCCAGGAGGCAAATATCACTGGCCTTAGCTGGGGAAGGCACAAATTGCAAGAGGGAAATTGCAGGTGACAAAGACAGATTCTTATTGTTTTGATCTGCAACAACGATAAGAGGTTTTTTTCTTTTTCTTTTTCAAAAAAGCATGTATTACTTCACTTTATTTCTTCAAGTAAAAAGCAACTCAGATTAATTGCCGTGTAACTCCAGTTCTTGGCTCTCTTGGGAACACTTTAGTTTTCTGGACTGAAATAAACCCACAATCACCCTACAATTTTTGTAATAATTACTGTGTACTTAGATGGCCCACAATTATAATATAATCACAGAGTTAATAAAAAAGTTAATCGAGAAATACCATATATTTATGAAGTAACAATTTCCCCTCTGTTTATAACCTGTGATGCTGCTTGATCCTGGAAGAACAAATTAGTGTTCCTCTTTGCTCTCCAGTGGCTTCTGAGTACACAGGCACAATTCTGCGTCAGCCCAGTAGAATCCCAGTCTCCATCCCACCTACTCTCCCACCTTCAGCTCTTCAGGGCCACCCAGTGCCTGGTACCCGCCTACCCTGGGGGCTGCTGGGTGGTCAGGAGGTGGCTTGGCATCATGGGCAGGAGAAGGGCAGAAACTGCAGGGGGAGGGTTACAGCAATGGCAGTGTGCAGGCCAGTGGACCAGATGGCCTCAGGCCATTTCCAGCTGTGACCATAGCTCACACAGCCTGAGACCCAGCTCCGGGCCATGAGCTGCAACACCCCCCAGGAATGTGAGAGGATTTCTCTGAAGACCCAGGGGCTGCTCACATGCAAGTGGTACCCAGAGGAAGTGTAATCGCATTCTCCCAGCTCAGCATCCCTTTCCTGTTCCTGTCCCACTTCTCCTCTTAACCATCCTGGCTAACCTAGACACCATCCCTGGGAAGGACACAGGAGATCCAGGTCCAATCATTCTGTTTCCCAGAATTAAATGGATCTGGTTGACAACCATGGGTTTGTGGAGTGGGGAACTTATAGTATCCACTCCTCAGGCTTCCTTAGAGAGGAAGAAATGTCCACTACAACCAGGAGAAAAAAATATGGGAAAAACTCTTCTAACTTTTTTCTTCCTTTGATCTCTTACCCTTTGGGGAGAAAATGACTTAACTAATTGGTAGACTTGAAAGAAGAAACTGAGAAAGTTCAGGCTTTCCCCTCTGGGCCCCCATCTGGGTCAGCCTGAGCTCAGGATAGCTGCTCTGTGTGTGCAGGAAACTTACAGGGGTCAGCTCTGCCCTGGTGGGGTGGAGGTGGTGATGTGGAGGAGAGGAGGCCTATAGATACACACCCCTGTCCAGGAAGAGCAAGTTTAATTTGCACCTGTGGCCACAGATCCAATGTCATGCCCTGTAATCTTGCTTTTTTTTTTTTTTTTTCAGAGTTTCACTCTTATTGCCCAGGCTGGAGTGCAATGGCACGATCTTGGCTCAATGCAACCACTGCCTCCTGGGTTCAAGTGATTCTCCAGCCTCAGCCTCCCAAGTAGCTGGGATTACAGGCATGCACTACCATGCCTGGCTAATTTTGTATTTTTAGTAGAGATGAGATTTCTCCATGTTGGTCAGGCTGGTCTCGAACTCCTGACCTCAGGTGATCTGCCCACCTTGGCCTCCCAAAGTGCTGGGATTACAGACATGAGATACCATGGCCGGCCCTAATCTTGCTTTTAATTAATATAATAATCTGATATTTTGGACTCCAACTGTCTGACTTCTGTGCCTTATTTTTTTTATTGGTTCTAAACTCCTCCCCTATCAGGGAGAAGAAGACAGGGCTACTTGTCCTTCCTAAAACTCAACCTGTTTTCCTATGAAGACAAAATCTCCAGTCCAACGAGTAAAATGGGATTTCAGCCTTTGAGCACAGAAAATACCTGGAAATTTCTTAGGTAAATAGGTACACCTTCTTATAACCAGCGTTCTACCTTTGGGAGGATCTCCCTTGCCTGCGGAAACACACACTTCTGAAACTGCTTTAGAATAATATTGGTTATGAAGATGAAACTTATCCATCCTGACCTTAATTTCTACTCAGTTGGTCTCATGCCAGATTAGAAATACTAGCGCCACCTGGAAACTTCACTTTGGCAATCCCCCCTTCACACCATTTCCAAATTCCAGAGTCTTTTCCTCTCTGAAAAGGTCTCTGTTAAGTCCACCTACTTTACTTGTGCTTCTGCTTGCATAAAGATGAATTCCCACTTCCTTGCAAAGGCCCTCTGGAGTCTCGCTAAGTTTTCCTAATGAGAAATGAAAATCAACAAGAAGGCATTAATCATTGTAAATTAGCACATGGACGTCTATGTTTTTCATAAGTCAGCCATCCATTTTGGTTACTTCCGACAAAATAGCAAGACCTGCTTTGAATCCCCTGGACATGCATCCAATCTGACTTTGCACCAGACCCTGCTGTACAGAGCTGAACTATTAATACTCATTTACACACCCATTAAGTCTGAAGTCTCTATGGTTCACCAGATTCCTTTCTTCATATGTGTTTTACAAGAATGCAACTCACATAGCACTTGTTTCAAAGGTTGCTGAAAATAGGGAAAATTGTTTGTGGCTATTGGGGAATTAATGACGAGTCTTCGCCACCTGTTGGTATCTCCAGGCGCAAAACCAAGGCTGGATTTCTCAGGACTCGTCCTCCAGCAGGGAGCTGGAAAGGAGAACCAAGGGGACCTGGCTTTCATACTTTTTCTAATGTCAGGATTCAAAAGTGGCCCAGGCTGGGTGCAGTGCCTCACACCAGTAATCCCAGTACTTTGGGAGGGCAAGGCAGGTGGATCACCTGAGGTCAGGGGTTTGAGACCAGCCTGGCCAACAGGATGAATCCCCACCTCTACCAAAATTATAAAAATTAGCTGGGCGTAGTGGCAGATGCCTGTAATCCCAGCTACTTGGGAGGCTGAGGCAGGAGAATCGTTTGAACCTGGGAGGTGGGGAGGCTGCAGTGAGCCAAGATTGTGCCACTGTACTCCAACCTGAGCAACAAGAGTGAAACTCCATCTCAAAAAAAAAATTTTTTTTAAGTGGCCCAAAGGGAGTGTCTACATTTGTGATGTTGATGAAAGAAAAAGCCAAAACAGAAAGAAAGTCACTGAGGGTTGCCATTAGAGAAAAAGAAAAGTATTTTCTCTAAGTCTATAGAGTTACCTCGTGGAACATGAGGACAGACGGTGAGGAGGGGAGTCTGACAGGCGCCCTAATGGTCTCCCTAAGTCTGATGAATGCAAGGCTGGAGACCATATTATGGTATGTATTTTCATAGAGCTCCTGCCAACACTAATTGATTACCCTCATTAATGGATTATTAATATAAAAGGAGCTTCAGTTGGAGAGTACTACACATGAGCTCACAGTTACTACCCAGGCTTAGTGCACAAGTACTTCTAAAAAAACTGTCTTTCACTAGAGTGGATCGGCAACCAACAGAATGGGAAAAAATTTTCGCAGTCTACCCATCTGACAAAGGGCTGATATCCAGAATTTACAAACAACTCAAGCAGATTTACAGGAAAAAAACCAACAAGCCCATTCAAAAGTGGGCAAAGGATATGAACAGATACTTTACGAAAGAAGACATATATGAGGCCAACAATCATATGAAAAAATGCTCATCGTCACTGGTCATCAGAGAGATGCAAATCAAAACCACATTGAGATACCATCTCACGCCAGTTAGAATGGCGATCATTAAAAAATCTGGAGGCAACAGATGCTGGAGAGGATGTGGAGAAAAAGGAACACTTTTACACTGTTGGTGGGAGTGTAAATTAGTTCAACCATTGTGGAAGACAGTGTGGCGATTCCTCAAGGCCTTAGAAATAGAAATTCCATTTGACCCAGCAATCCCATTACTGGGTATATATCCAAAAGACTATAAATCGTTCTACTATAAGGACACATGTACACGAATGTTCATTGCAGCACTGTTTACAATAGCAAAGACCTGGAATCAACCCAAATGCCCATTGATAATAGACTGGATTGGAAAAATGTGGCACATATACACCATGGAATATTATGCAGCAATCAGAAATGATGAGTTCGTGTCGTTTGTAGGGACATGGATGAATCTGGAAAACATCATCCTCAGCAAACTGACACAAGAGCAGAAAATGAAACACCGCATATTCTCACTCATAGGTGGGTGATGAAATATGAGAACACATGGACACAGAAAGGGGAGTACTAAACACTGGGGTCTATTGGGGGGAAAAGGGGAGGGCCAGTGGGAGGGGGAGGTGGGGAGGGATAGCCTGGGGAGAAATGCCAAATGTGGGTGAAGGGGAGAAGAAAAGAAAAGCACACTGCCATGTGTGTACCTATGCAACTGTCTTGCATGCTCTGCTCATGTACCCCAAAACCTATAATCCAATAAAAAAATTAAAAAAAAAAACAAAAAAAACTGTCTTTCAACTCTTCCACTGCTCATAGGAAGCAAAACTGGTAATGTCTAAATGCCAATCAACTGTGACACACTTATAGTACAGAATTCTAGGCAGCCATTAAACACAATAATGTAGATTATAGTTACTGACATGGTAAGGGCCCCGAGATACCTCCAGTAGAATGACTGGGGAAAGAGAAGTAGCTGACACAATAATGTTTATGATATGATTCTAATATGTTTTGTAGAGAAAAAAATGTATGCATAGAAGAAACAGGTGGGGGAGAGTCACAGGTTATAGTCTCTCCTTTATTGTTTGAATTTTTGTTTTTGTAAAAATAATATGTAATCAAAAAATTTATTAAAAATTATTGCATTTTGGAAGCAAAATGCTTTTTTTTTTTTTGAGACGGAGTTTCGCTCTTGTTACCCAGGCTGGAGTGCAATGGTGCGATCTTGGCTCACTGCAACCTCCGCCTCCTGGGTTCAGGCAATTCTCCTGCCTCAGCCTCCTGAGTAGCTGGGATTACAGGCACGCGCCACCATGCCCAGCTAATTTTTTGTATTTTTATAGTAGAGACGGGGTTTCACCATGTTGACCAGGATGGTCTCGATCTCTTGACCTTGTGATCCACCCACCTCGGCCTCCCAAAGTGCTGGGATTACAGGCGTGAGCCACCGTGCCCAGCCAGCAAAATGCTTTTTTGGATTCAAATCATTTTTGTGCAGAATTTCAATCTGAGAGCACATCCCACTGCCACATTCTTTACAAATCCCAGGACAGAACATGAAGGGACAAGAGAAGAGACAAATCAATCAAATACAGCATGAGGTGATACTGTCTGACATCTGTGTGGGACCTTTTCTAAAACATAAAAAATATGGGGAAGAGACACACAGGAGGGAAGGGTCCCAGGCTTCTGCAGTCCGGGCCTTTCCTCTAGGTTGTGTTAAGGAAGTAACATCATCATGTCAAAGCGACTTGCACTGGGTGTACAAAGAGTCCAACAGCAGTCTTTTGAAGCGGGGGTGATGTGACTGCTGGACATTGGGGCAGACAGGGGCACGACTGGGCTCCCAGGATGTCCAGAGCACAGAACAACCAGGCCAGGGTTTATCCAGAGAGATCATAATGTTCCAACATATGATCATCCGATAATGCAAGCTTTAGCCAGGTCCTGAGGCTCTTGACAAACTGCTACAGTGTTTCCTCCTCTACTGCCCCCCGAGCCCTATTCACAGGTCCATCATGCCAGTGGGATAAAAGAGGTGAAGGGCCGTGCACAGATCCTGCTCTCCAATGGCATGCACGTTCTTACTTGGGCTGTAGAGAGGAGAGCAATGGCCCAGCTGGCTTGGTAGGCTGGGGAACATGAACCTAGGAGAGGTAAGGCCTGGCAGAGTAGGACCTCACACTTGTTTTGAAAGACCGAGACAGTGAAAGCAGGACAGTCTTTGGAGGTGGGTGGGTCTGAAGATGCTGTTAATGCAGATTATCCAGGGAAGGATTCTCTGCTGCCCTTAATGTTGCCCCTCCTCCCACAGCTGCTGGCCCTTCAGTCATTCATGGCTCAGCAGCACATCCTCTGGAAGACTTATGGGAAGAGGGAAGTGGAAGGTATATGAAAGTTCAGCCAATTTCTCCCATTCTCTGTGACCCATATAACGTTCAGTTTGAGGGAAAAAGTTAAAACAATAAAATAAAATCTATGAGTTTTCAAGTGCTTTGGTTTCTGGGCTGTGTCAAATGGGAATGGACCCAAGCTTGGTGGCGGGGCCTCTAATTTTTGCAAGGAGCCCCATCTTATGAAGGAAGATGGCAGAGGAAGGTAAGAAAGCTGGGAAGTGATACCTCATGTGACATACATCTTATTTTCTGAAATTGAATTTTACCCTCAGATTCTGCCTCTATTACTGAGCACAGGAGAGTGGGTAAAAAGATGCAAATTAAAATTTCAATTTAAGATACTATTATACAGCAAAGTTGACTTTCTTCCTTTTGTACAATTCTGTAAATTTTAACACATGTATAGATTCATACAACCATCATCACAATCAGGATACAGAACAGTTCCATCACCTTCCAAAATTCCCCGACCCCATCTGTAGCCCTTAGCAATCAGTGATCTGCTTTGTATCACAATAGTTTATTCTTTTCATGAATGTCGGGTTTCTTTCATCCAACATAATGTCTTTGGCACTCATTCAAGTGGTCATGTGTATCAATAGTTCATTCCTTTTTACTGTAGTGTAGTATTCTATTGTATGGATGTACCACAGTTAGTTTAACCATTCACCTGTAAAAGTGCATTTGGGTTGTTTTCAGCTTTTGGTTACCACAGATGAAGCTTGTATGAACATTAGTTTACAGGTTTTTGTGTGAATGAAGTGGGACTGCCTGGTTATATGGTAAATGTATGTCTAACTTTATAAGAAACTGCCAAACAATTTTCTAGAGTGGCTGTACCATTTTACATTACCACTAGCAATGAAGGAAAGTTCCAGTTGTTCTCACCATCATCCTCACCAGCACTTGGTATGATCAGTATTTTTTATTTTGGCCATTCTAATATGTATGTAATGGTTTCTCACCATGGATTTAATCTGCATTTCCTAAATGGCTAATAATGTTGAGCATCTTTTAATGAGATTATTTAGCATCCTGTGTCATCTTTAGTAAAATATCTGTTAAGTCGTTTGCCTATGTTGAGTTCTTTTTTTTTATTGTTGAGTTTTAAGAGTTATGTAAAAATACAACCTTATTGTGATGGTAAGAGAAGCTGAGAACAAAGGAGGAGAACTAGAAGATACTTCCCTTCCACTGTGTGAAGGGATCAAAAGGGAACAAAAGAAAAAACAATACAAGCCTAGACAGAGCTGCAGATGGGATTTTGCTCTCTTCTCATATGTATCCTGGAAAATAATCATACTTACTGCTTCATAATCTGCCAGTTCCAGTCTAGCTTTATTCTGCATTGTCCTCTTACAAAGATAGATGGCTGAGGGAAGAAAAGAAATGACAACATGTACAAAACCAGCATCACAGTGGAATCATAAACCCATCTGTCCATCCATTCACCCATCTATCCATCCATCCATGTATCCATCTATCCATTCATCCATTCAACCATCCATCCTTCCATCCATCCATCCATCCATCCATCCATCCATCCATCCATCCATCCATCCATCCATGCATCCATCCACCCACCCATGCATCCATCCATCCATCCATCCATCCACCCACCCATGCATCCATCCATCCATCTATCCACCTATCCACCCATACATCCACCCACCCACCCATGCATCCATCCATCCGTCTACCCACCTGCCCTTGCTATGTTCCCAGCACTGCCCTTGCTATGTACCCAGCATTGTCTTGGGAAAAATATATTTTCTAAGTGGAAACAGAAGGCTACGAAAATGTCTTTACATTCTTGATGCACTTTAAAGATGCCAAAACAGGGTAGTTTATTTCAAAATGTGGTTGATTTAAGAAAGAAACTAAAACTATTCAGCTCATAATCAAAGAGAAGACTTCGGTCCTACCTCACAAGGCTGTCAAATGAGTGGTCATTTGTTTATCTTACCTTTACATGAAGTGATTAAGGTGTATATATGTCATTAAAAAATTATTTTCTACTTACTAACTTTTCCAATGAACCAAGCAGCTGTAGTGTTCCACTGTATCTGATAAAGGGGTGTCTGATCTATCACAAAGTACTTCCTTCAGTCTCTTGGATCGCTGGCAGAATTAGGGGTAATCTCAGGCAGGAAGCTTGACATGTCACCAGCCCCACAGGGCCAGGTCTTCATTACCTTTGAGCAGTGCAGGGCAGTGGAGGTGGCAGCTGCTTTGACAATCCTGCCCTAGACGGCATTTTGCACTGGCCAAATGTAAAATCAGAGAAGGCGAACCTGGACTTGACTATGGGTTTTATGCAGGCAGTCACTCAAGAAATCTTTGGACATCCAAGATATGTCCAAATGTGACAGCAGGGTTGTGAAGTCAGGTATCATGCACAGAATGCAGAGCTGGGGCCACTCCTGATGGCCCTGAGTCACAAGGTCACACACTGAAAGCTCACTTCCCTGGCCTAAAGTCATACAACAAATCTGTTCACCACAATGAGGGAGGTGGGAGGTGGCTGTTCTTGGCATAGAACTCCCTGGGGCTTGTCTGCATGCCATAATACCTTCACCAGGGCCTGCTCTAACTTCCAGCCAACTCTACTGACCACTGGTGACAACAGCCAGCCCTACAAGAGGGCATCTGGAAGAACTGTCTTAAGCTCAGATACTGGTTTTTCCTGGATATTTAATTCCTTACTGAAAAATGTATATTTCCTTGCCCTCACACCTGGCATTGCACCCTTACCTGTGTCTCATCTCCCATGCAGATAAACCCACTGCCATCTGAAGTTCACCATGTGTCACCACTAAAAAGTGGAACATGTTTAAAAACTGTATAAAGGGAACAGATTCATGTATTATATGTGCAATTAAATTTCTTAAAAAATATTGAACTTATCGAATTTCAATGTGCTTAGGAAACTCACCCCTTTCTATACTGTCTGCCTTTATTTGTGACATCACCATTTACCTCAATCTCCTAAACTAGGGAACCTATAACTCACTTATTTCTCTGTCTTACTCATATTCTCTGATGACTTTTTAGAACAACATTTTAGCATTGGAAGTAACCTTGGCAACCATCAAGTCCAGACCCCTCATTTACAGATGGGGAAACTAAAAGCACAGAGAAGTCAAGTGATGGACCTGAGGGCTAGTGATGGAATCGGAATTAGAATTGAGGCCCAGTGCAGAGTTTCCTCTATGACATCACTGATCCATTTGCTCATTCATTCACTCATTAAAAAACGTACTGAGTGTCTCCTATGGGCCAAGTACAGTTTTAGATGCTGGAAAAATCACCATCGTAGCAGCTACTGCTTCCACTGAGCCCAGTGTCAGGGACTATCTGGCTAAATCGCAGCCCTTACTTAATCCTCCACAGCCCACTTACTAAATCCCCATACTAACCCTATAAGGTGGGTTCTGTTATTACCCTCTTCTTATAGATGGATTGATTTTTTTTCCCGAATTGGAAAAAAACCTGGGAAAGTTTGTTCATTGTTGGGTACCCACAATAGCTCCCCCAAAGTGCTGAATCCATTCTAAATGTCTCTCCTTGACTGCCCCTCCAAAGCTATTCAGCCTTCTCAATCATTTATCACATAAAACCTTTGAATACTCAAGCCAGATCCTCACACCTTTCTTCCCTGCTTCTTGCTGCCTCTTCCAGCTTGGAATGCCTGGGAGAAAAGGCTGTGACTTACTTAAATCTCCAACACAGAATCTGACAGAGTAGGGACCAGTAAATGTTTGTTGATTGGATGAAAATCTATGGGGTACTTCATCATTCCAAATCATACTACATTGAATTCTTAGCTTCAGTTTCACATCCTTCCTGGTGACAGGGCCACCTCGGTAGTAATGACATCAACCAACATCCCAGTGGCAATAATACCAACCCCACCCCATATTAACTCAGCAAACCTTACATGCATTTCATTTCTTCCTAACAAAACAACACAAGAAGACAAGTGCCACTATTCCTCTAATTTTAACATAAGGTCTCTGAGGCACAGAGAGGTTAAGTAATTTGCCAAGATCACCCAGCTAGTGGAACTGGTTGATCCTGGGGCTCACTGTGCTGGATTCTCTCTTGGTAAATACATCCTGATTTTCTAACTAAACTGCTTTGGAAATCCTGGGGAGTGCCGGTTTTTCTCTGTTTTAGAGACAGGTCTTACTCTGTGGCCCAGGCTGGAGTGCAGTGGCACAATCATAGCTCACTGCAGCCTTGAACTCCTAGGCTCAAGTGATCCTCGCATCTCAGCCTCCCGAGTCACTGGGATTACAGGCATGCACCACCATGCCCGGCCTCTGGTGAATACTTCTGCATCCTGAGCCTTGATTTCTTCCTCTGATTTGCCATAGTGGCACAGGAATTTAAAATTACTTTTCTTTAATGAGAGCCTCAAACAAACTGTTATTTCTATCCCTGTTCATGGTGCCAATTAAAATTATCAAATGAAGAAAACCTGCAGACACACAGAAATGATGCTGTTAGTACTCAGCGTCAGATGGCGCAAGCTTCAGTGAAGTACATATTTTAATCTTACTTGGACCCAGGTATCTGGTCTTACTATCCTCCCACCCGCTCCACTGCTTGAAAAAATACTGGTTTTCACTTTCACAAGGGTACACGCTACTGCCTGGAATCGAGCTATAATTATTCGAATTCCAAGCAGGGCTTTTGTGAGCAGTCTTTTCAGCCCCAGAAGCACTTGTTTTATGAGCAGTCAAATGCAGCTCTCGCTTGCAGCCAGAAGCCTTCCTGGATCCACTTATCACATCAGTTATGGTGCGGCAGTGTCAGAGGGCCCACAGTGGTGCCTGTGGATAGCCAAGCAGACAGCCCCAGGGCCTGCCCTTCTGCATGACTGACGACTGAACTCCCAACTTCACCTACTCTTTATTTTCCTAGTCCAGGGTAACTTCTGTATACCCCTACCTGGTCCCTCTCCCTTTTCCCCTAAATTGCAACTATCAAGAACACCAAAAGGTTCTTAGTAAGTTTTGACAAGTCTGTGAGAACAGAAAGGGCCAGGAGGAGGTAGCCCCTTGATCCAGCCCTCCCTGAAGTCCTATCCCTAGAAAGAACAATTAAAAGTCACCATCCCATAGTGTTGCTGTGGGATCCTGGTTCTCCATAGGCCCTAGATGAACATTTTGACCACCCTTGATAAGATTTTTCTTCCCTCTCCTGCTTCCCCTCCAAGGACTACATCTTTCAGTGAGCTGGGCCCTCCTCTGTTACGTGGAACAGGACGTTTGTTATATAGCAACAATATGAGAAAGGACTAAGCAGAGAGGACCCTCCTCCCCATGTACCACAGTTGCCCGGACACCAAGCATTTGTCTTCTGCACACCCGGAAGTGACACACAGTGTGGGCTGTGGCTTCAGTTCTCACCATAGTCAGTGTTTTCAGGTTCCCAGCAGTTTGAAGGCCAGAAGTACGGAGCCTGCAAAGAAGCATGGGTGTCAGGGCTCAGAGGCGTGCCATGCTGCTCTTCCCTCCCACACCCAGGGAGGAGCCTCCCGCTCTCCCCCATCTCCTTGCTGGTGCTACCCTGCAATGCTCTCCTTTTTGCTAATGCAGCTGAGGTGAGTCAACATTTTAATCTAAGCATTGAGAGGCAAAATCTAAGGCAAGCAAAACAAATGCAAAATTGAGAAGTTTTGTTCACAGGGGAATATATTCCTATCCTGAGACAATAGAAGTCTAACTGCAAAAGCCAACCTGGCACAACGTACTGGGGACCTAAGCCCAAGTTCCTTTTCTCCCTTTAACCTAGTCCGAAGAACTCTTTTCCCAAACACTTTTGTTTTACTCAAGCCCCTATCCTCTGCCCTCATTCCCTCTAGGGAAGGATCTGGGAGAAGGGATGCCAGATGGGTGGGGAGGATGATTAGGCAGCAAATAGAAACTTGAATCTGGGAAGGTGGCATGAGACAGTAGAAAGATCAAGGTCTGTGCTAACAGGCTCACTTAGGTTCATAAGGCTGCCTCCTGCATTTACTAAACGCCACTTTAATTCTTTGAGCACTTCAGCTTTCTCATCTGTAAAATGGGTGATATTTACCCACTAAAGTGTGCTCTTCAGAATAAACGAGGAAATCTATACAAAGTGTCTGCCATGGTCTGAACGTCTGTGTCCTCTTCAAATTCATATGTTGAAATCCTAATCCCCAAGGTGATGGTATTGGGAGGTGGGGCCTTTGAAGCCCTCACAGATGAGATGAGTGCCCTTATAAAAGATCTTGGGCACCTTGATCTTGGACTTGCCAGCCTCCAGAACCATGGGAAGCACCTTGTTGTTGTTTATAAGATACCCAGTTTATGGTATTTCACTGCAGCAGCATGAATGGACTAAGACAGTACCCAGGGAATGGTAGGCTCTCAATGACAGCCTTTTACTATTCTTCAAGTGGGTCACCCAATCACCCAGTCAAAAGTTCTCTTGGCTTTCCCAGAGCTGATGAGGAGTGAGGGTTTCTCCCTCAAATATCCCTTCGGTTTTCTTTGTAGTTCTAATATGAGATAAAATGATGTTGAGAAGAAATGATTCTTGAGGAGAGGGAGCCAGGAGGCTTACCTGGAAACGATAAAAGGTGCCATCATCCTTCATGGTGAGAACATGGTCTGAGATTGGGAAGATGTAGCCCTGGGCAGCGATAAGGCTTCCCAAGTGTATTGCTTCAACTGTGAGAACAGAGCACAGGGAGAGAAGGAATTAGGAAGCAGATTATTCAGCTGAAAACTAACCTGGGAGAACAGAAGTCAACTGTCATTGCCCCCAGATGACATGTTGATGATATGATCACCCTTGCTCAGTGTGAGGGTGAGGAGCGTGCCAATGGCTGGAAAGGGCCACTATATGTCTGGGACTTGTCTGAACCCCACCTCTGAGAGTCTGACATTGCTTAACCCTTCCCCACTTTGACCTTCAGAAGAAAGTCTGGCTTCAGGGTCAAGGGCATAAGTTTTGGCATAGATGAACCTGTATTTAACTAAGTGAGATATTTCATATAAAGTGATTAGCAGTGTCCATTACAGGTCAAATACTCCGTAAGTGCTGGCAGCTCTAATTCATATATTTAGTTTCATCATCCCCAGAAGTAAGAATGCAGCCTCACTGCCCATAGAGACAAAGGAGTCCCACTGCGTTCCCCAATATGACAGTCACATCAGGGATGAGAAGGGTGTTACCTTCTCTTATGGACAAAGAGGAAAACCTCACTTCCTTGGAAAGTTAGAGGAAGGACACTGAAGTAGGCAGTGACAGAGGGAGGCTGACCTGGTAGAAATACTTATATTTTTGCCACAATCAACCTGTTCCTTTGTTCCTTTAGCACCAGCCATAAATAGATGCACATAGAAAGCTGAGAATATAGGCCTGGCACGATGGCTCATGCCTGTAATCCCAGTACTCTGGGAGGCCAAGGCGGATGGATTACTTGAGCTCAGGAGTTTGAGACCAGCCTGAGCAACATAGTGAAATCCTGTCTCGATTTAAAAAAAAAAAAAAAAAGTTAAGAATTTAGATTTAACCTGAGGAGAGCTAAGAAAAAAATAACAAACCTCAATGCTTCTACCACACACAATAATCTTTCACAAATCCAAAAGTACTGTTACAGGTTAAAACTAATTTTTGGACATGGAAATTGCTGACATGCTCAGGGAATCTCTAGCAATTATTAATTTCATGAGCTCTGAATTTTTAAGAGTAATTTGTTTTACTTTACTTGCAAACTTTTCAAGAAGTTGAATATGATGCAATGTTTTGCTTATTAAGAACTCATTCTCCTTTGAAAGAAACATACGTGTAACCGGTGGAATTAGAATGAACGAAGTTTTATTTTATTTACTTAGTGATGACCAATTTGCTTTTTTTAAGAGGCAGGCCTCACTCTGTCACCCAGGCTGGAGTGCAGTGGTGCAATCATAGCCCACTGCAGCCTTGAAATCCTGGGGTCTAGTGATACTCCTGCCTCTGCCTCCCAAGTAGCTGGAACCACAGGCACATGCCATCACACCTGTCTCATTTTTTTATTTTTAAATTTTTTGTAGAGATAGGGTCTCACCATCTTGCTCAGCCTGGTCTTGAATTCCTGGGCTCAAGCAATCCTCCCAGCTCAGCCTCCCAAAGTGATGTGATTACAGGCATGAACTACCATGTCTGGCCAGTTTGCTTTTTAAAGTCTATATGCTTCAAGAATCATGAGTCCAGCTAGAAGTTTCATCAGCAGCAGCTGCTCCTTCCCCAGGGAAGGAAGAACAAAATCCAGTAGGAAGGTGACTTTCATGCTACCAGTCTGAAAGTCTTTTTGACTTTCATGCAAAAAGGAAGGAGAGAGGGGCAGATACTGGATCTGCTCGTTTCCCAAGGCCTTGGTTTGCTTCATCTCCCTGCTTCTATTCCCAGCTGGCAAATTGTTCTTAGCTCCTCCTCAACCACTTTGCAGAGCCCAAACAGGCCCCAATACTACAGTGTCTTCCCAAGGGCATCAGAGTGTAATGGATCTTCATAGAAATAACTCTCATCATTCAGGACCCTTCACAGAAGCTTCTCATGCCAGGGCCAGAGGATTCGGAAGCTCATTTTCACATACTGCTAGCCAATTTAGGTTTCTCATAACAGTAATAATAAAATACATGTCAGAACTGCATTGATTATTTTGAGGGGGGAGGGTAAAGAAGCCAGTGCTCTTGGGAGAGAAAAGGCGGCCATGAGGAAACATGTTCCTTAGTTTAGGATTATAATCACAGGAAACACTGACTTTAAATAAACACAACTAAACAGGTAGACACTGATCCAGTCCAGACTTTCCAAGAGGACACTCAGAAGCCCAGGCTGCATCAGAGATAACACATACGGGGGTTGCTTGGGGTTCTATCCCTTACAAAGGGCTGGCATGTATAGTTTTCTCCCTGTGAATCAAGAACTTGACTAGAATTCAGAATTTTCACGAGTTATGAGAGTAGCCACTAATCAAGGGGGTAAAAAGACTCAGGTCACTTCTATGAACGATCTGCTTTTCTGGCACTCAGAGTTCTAACAACTATATATAATTAAACTGTACAGAAATTGTATCGTTTTGCAGTCAACAGGTTAGAAATGTTTGGTTAAAATACAGGAATGCCAAGCTGACACACTGATTCCAGCGAGGAATCACAGCTGAAGGTCACAGAGCGAGAATGGGCACTTGAAAACCATCTTCAAAAAGCACTGTGGTTTGCGGCCATTTCATTTGGGGCAGATAAGTCTAATCACGCCAATGTCCATTAAGAACATA
This sequence comes from Callithrix jacchus, assembly GCF_049354715.1. Taxonomy (NCBI): domain Eukaryota; kingdom Metazoa; phylum Chordata; class Mammalia; order Primates; family Cebidae; genus Callithrix; species Callithrix jacchus. Next base: position 107,357,921 of record NC_133509.1, on the reverse strand, counting down.
GAGTGAATTAGTGGATCTTTATAAATGTGACCTTCAGGCATCAAGAATACTCAGGTAATCAAGGCAAAGGAGTATGTAATACATTCAGAAAAGTATTAACTAACAGCACATGGGGATAAGCTTTCCTTGCCTTGAATTTTTATTTTTCTGGAACACCCCCCACCCCATTTCCTAATTATGCTGTGAAAATAAATTTCACTGCTTATTTTCTGGTGGGAGGACAGATTTGGAAATTGTTTTATTGGCCAGGGTTTTGCTGTTGTTTTCCTGGTAAGGCCTTCCTAATTGAAATGCGCAATTAAAGTTGAAAAAAAAATCATTCCTTCACTTCTGCAGAAGCAGAAAACAGAGGGAGTCTTAGCAAATAATTAAACATCTGAATTGTGGATCAGGCGATCTAATTTTAAGAGCTGGCTCTGGAAGGCTGTTCAGTGGCAGTGCTGCAACTTATCTTTAATTGCTGCAGCTAAGGAGAATTCAACTCATTTCACACATTATTGTATTGGGCTCTTTGGCATTCTAAATAGTTGCTCATTTCCTCAAAGCATGATTGAAATTTAAAGATAAATATTCAGTGGAGAAAATAAATTAATTCTATTTGTAAATAGTGTGATTCCACATCTTGGAATTCACATTTACGAGCCCAGTTCTCAGGAGGGTAGGAGGATCTAGTTTGGAACTTGGTTATGGGACGTTTACTGATATAAGGGTAGATGAGGGCAGGGTCAAAGGTCAAGTACCTGGGTCCTCAATGGAAAGGTTCTTCATAAGCCACTGCACAATGTCAGTACCTGCAACGATAAAGCAATTTCGGCTGAAGACCTCATGAGTGTTTAACGCTGTGGCAGAAGAAACATATTTACCTAAGAGAATCCTAATTCCAACTAGTACACACTGTAGAGTGGAATAATATGGACGCTTTCTGTTTTTCAGGACACTTCCATAGTTACAATTCCATTCTTGGCCAAAAAACACTCACTTCCCATGATGCAGGAAGAGCTTACATTCACATTTCTAGAAAGTGTCTATAGAGGACTTCCCAGAGACAGGCTAGGTGAAACTTTATCGTGCCTGGCCCCCTGACCATTTCTTGAAGAAGGAGGCCTCTTCAGCTCCCTGCTGTCACTGACAAAAGCTCACTAAACACAGGTGACCTTATAGGCTCTTGCAAAACTCTCATCTCTTCTGGCATAGGCCTATCCTGAATGCATGTGCCCCTGTGTTTGTGGCAGAAACGTCTATGTATTCACCAAAATCTCTTTCCTCACTGTGCCACAGCCAGATTACATCTCCAGACTCCCCTGCACTTAGGCATGGACTGAGTTCTGCCAATAGAATGTGGGTAGAAATGACCTATGCCACTTCCAGACCTGGAAAAAAAACTCCTACATGGCTCTGCATAGCTCTGCCCCTTTCAATTACATTCCCTGGCTGGATGTGGGGGACTCCAAAGATCTGGGGGGAATGCAGAGCCACAATAGGGAGGGAGCTATGGTTCCAGCCACGGACATTAAGCCCATGTGGGGCTCTGACTTGACTGAGGAATACACTTTGCTGTGTGAAGCCCCTGAAATTTGGGGCTTCGTTGTTTTGGTATCTAGTATTACCTTAACAAATGTTAATCTTAAAAGTCTGAAGGCACTTTTAAGTTGAACTTGTATAATTTGGAGGAAATTGACACATGGGCACATGTACACACACACATACACACACACACACACACACACTCTCTCTCTCTCTCTCTCTCTCTGTGACTAAGAATGTGAATGAATAGGAGTATTTTTGATCAGAAGTTTAACTCACAGATGCCATTCGTGAGCATCTACTACTCCAACCCTAGCCAATACATGAGTCCCATCCACAACACCCTGGAGAAGAGGTGTTGTAATCTGAGTTTAGAATCCCTAGTACCTGGAAAGCCACAAATTCCCCCTACCCAGCCTGACCCAGTTAAACCAGCCTTGATTCGTCTGAACAGAAACTTGCCCCTCTGACTTCCTCATTTTGACCTTAGTTTTGCTCTTTGATGACCGAAAACCAAACCCTGTCCTAATCACTGTGTGACAACCCTTTGGCTATTTGGACAGCCCTACGGGGTACCAGTGACATCCTCCCTCCAAATGCAACAAGCCTGGGTCCCTCAGCTGCTACCTTGCAGGGCATGGCCTGGAGGTCCTCACCATATGTTCCCAATCCTCTGAATACGCTCTCTTTTGTCTGCCTCTCTTTGAAAATGTGACCCGCAAACAATGTTCTGAGAGTAGCACTGTGTACATGGAGGAGAGGAGTCTGGTTTTCTGGAAGGTTCTGAATTTCTGGTCAAACCACATTTGCTACCCAAAAATCTCACTTTAAACCAGTGCAGAATATTGAAGGTGTAGCATTGTCACTTCTGAATTGTTTGGTGGAAAACAGCCTGCAAGGGGAGATGTTTCTAGATATCAGAGTCCTACCCTGGGTCTGAGGCTTTGGTTACGAGGGAGGGGATGAGCCAATAACTCTTCTGGGCTGGATTCCTGGCTGAAGGCCTGGGGATCCAGCAGAGGGGCTTCATGAGGATTGCCTTTTCCCAGAAAGCAGATTTCTTGGATACATGACTGGTGGCCAGAAGTGGGTCTGGTGCAGGACAGAGAGCCTGGACATTTTGTTTTCCTCTGGCTCCGTGACATGTGACATAACCCTGAACAGTGGAACTGCCAGGGCCATCCTCATCCTCCTGTGTGCCCTCTTTCTGCTGACACAGCCTTGCAATTTTGCAATGTCCTCGCACCAGCCTCAAAGGCAGAATTTCTAGGCTTCTTGCTCTTGCTGCTCACAGATAGCATCTGTGAGTTAAACTTCAGAAGAAAAATATTCACTCACATTCTTAGAAAGACAAGGAGCGAGAGAGTGATTGTGTATGTGTGTGTGTGTGTGTGTGTGTATGTGTGCATGTACCTGTGGCCGTGTGTCAATCTCCTCCAAATTATACAAGTTCAACATTTGTCCCAGGAAATGAAGAACAAAGCAGAAATCAAAAAAGAACTGTAGTCCCAAGCTGGGGTAGGGGAGAGACTCTAATCTGTTTTTTCCTCAAAAGAAAAATAGTTCTGGCTGGGTACAGAGGCTCACACCTGTAATCCCAGCACTTTGGAAGGCTGAGGTGGGCGGATAATGAGGTCAGGAGATCAAGACCATCCTGGCCAACATGGCAAAACCCCATCTCTACTAAAATATAAAAAATTAGTCATGCTTGGTGGAGGGTGCCTGTAGTCTCAGCTACTCGGGAGGCTGAGGCAGAGGAATCGCTTGAACCTGAGAGGCGGAGGTTACAGTGCGCCAAGATGGTGCCACTGCACTCCAGCCTGGCGACAGAGGGAGACTCCCTCTCCAAAACAAAAAAAAAGAAAGAAAAATAGTTCTCTTTTTGTGGGTTGCCTAGAAACTGCGAGGACTCCTGCATTAGCTGAGCTCTCCCCCAGGCCGGCAGATTATCTTTCTGCTGAGCTTGCCGAACCATTATTTATCACCTGCCAAGATTGATTACTCACCCTGGGACAATGACAGCCCTTCCTTTCCCCTGTTAATTACTGTCATCATTAATATCCATGTCACTAATTAGTATTCATTCGCATTGAATGAAACTCCTTCCTTGCTATCATATCCGCTCCCCCCACCACCCGAACCCCCGGCTCAGCATCATTGTCTGGGTTTCTGCCCCCTTTTGGTTTCCTGTGCTCAGTCTTTGGCCTAATTGTTCTCCCTGGTCCACCAGGCCCTGGTTTGCATTTACAGAGTGGAAGGATCACATTTGAGCACCTTTGTTTCTAAAGAAAGGAAAGTCACAAAAACCCATTTCCTTTTTTTCCCTAGCCCCATGGAGACCACAGAGCAGAATTTCTTTTCCCTGGTTCAGCCACTGTGACAGCTGCTATTTCTGCTGGGGGCTGATCTGAGCTCAGGCCCACGCAAGGGCTGAGCTGCTGCCCCTGGCTGCCTGGGACACTGCATTCCATCTGCAGTGCCATCCACTCCGCCACCATCCCTTCCATGCCACGGCACTGCCTGGTAGACTTCATTTCAGCACAAGCAACAACACCTAGAGACAGGACGCGCTCACTCTTGTGGGCATCAGGTACTGCAGGCTTCCATGGACCAACCCAGGAGTGGCCACGCCTCCAGCCTGTGGCAGGAAGTAAACCACAGTGTGTTCAGCCCCAGGAACAAGAAAGGGAAATGTGTCTTAACATTGCATCCTTTAAAACATTTACAGTTATTATGCTGTAGCATCTGACAAGAGTAGTTCAAACATCCAAACCACCAGCAGGAGAAAGCATTTCCATTCTTTTTTCACTTTCCTTTCTTGCTTCTTTCCTTCCTTCCCACAAACCCATGATCATTCTTTCCTTCCTGTTCTAAAGAGAATTTGTAGCTGATTCCTTTTCTGTTCCATCTAAAATTAATTGTTGACTTGTTATCACGCTTGGTTTCTGGATCTTATCTTAGTCAAGCTGCTTTGCCAAGGACTTAAAGCCAATATAACAACATTACACACGCTTTGTTGAAACAACAAAACAAATGCAGGACGACCACTCTTTAATCCCACAAATCCTAAAACACTGAAAGCTTTCTTTTTGAGGCTGATTTATCAATATATATTCCAGGGATATCCATGAAATACACCAGGAGGCACCCAAAGCACCTCTCTGTTGTTGCATGTGTGTTTTATTAGTGTATTTAAGGATATATTTATGATATGTAGTTATGGGTTATGTTTCTATATGTGTTACAGGTATTTCAATTATGTCTTTTATATCTAAAATCATGTTTATTAGATGACTGGGAACAAACCAAAAGCCCTCTAATAAGGGATTGAATAAATTATGGCTCATTCATGCAATAAATATTTATTAAACATCTACAGTGGAAAAGCATCTTGAGAACAGGATGAACTGTAAAATATTTACATTCTATTAATTATATATGTCTCTATATAAATATGGAGATGAAAAATTCCGGATGTATATTCAAATTGTTAACTTTAGGTTATTTTGGGGAGAAAGGAGGCATCAAATAATGGAAAATTTCTAATCTTTAGATTTCTGTATTATTCAAAGTTCACAGAACATTCGTATAATACTTTCACACTAGAAAAATAATTCTTTATTTTAAAGAGCTAAGAGAGAAGAAAGAATTGGCCTTTGAGGCCAAAGTGGAAAGGGTATGGGTAACTTTGGATGGCCTCTGGTGATCCTCAAGCCCTGGGCACTTCCTGCTCTCTGGGGAAAGGGCCAGGAAGACCCAAGCTGTCTTTTTCCTGAGGGGTAAACAGTGGGAGGCTCAATAGTGTGCCTCCAACTGGCCATCTGCCACTCCGGGAATAGCCGTTTATCGACTCTGACAGGGCTGTCCACCCAGAGCCCTGGCCTAAGGGTGACAACCTGCACCTCCTCGCTGTGTTTGTTAGTTTATTTACTCCGTTAGAGTAAGACGCAGTCATCTTTTTCTGGTGATTTTCCACGCTGAATCAACTCTATTGAGTAAGCTGGTCAGGGGTTTCTGTTTCTGGTTTCAGGCAGACATAAAATTCAGGGCATTGTCTTCAGGCATTTTAAGCTCCTCTAAAACTGTAGCATTTGACCCAGATACCTTCCTCCCACGAATGTGTCCGAATAGCAGGGGATCCTAGTATGAAACACTCCCCCAACTCTTCCCAAAGCATTCTATCAATCTGAGCCCAGATCAGATGACGCGAAGTGGATAAAAAGACTGGTTCCCATCACCTGCAAATTTCCAGTTACTTGAAACCTGGTGGATTATACAGTACATCATAGTACTGATAAATGAAGCAATGTATACATTAATTATCAATCTTGACTGCTGGGGAAAGACACTTTCTTTTGAGTAAAATGTTTCTGGAGCCCTATGAATGATCAGATGGTTCCTGCCATGAGTGAACTCACCATACACCCCAGTCAAGGTTATAACTCAATCCACTGGATTTTCACATTCCTACCAGGTCTCTGCTGCACCTCTGGGTGGGGAGGACAGTTCCTGCCACCTTATCACATAGATGTCATGTGCAGGCCAAAGCGTATGAAGAGGGAGTGACATTTCCTGAGTACCCATGCTGTACCAGGCCAGAGCTGGGCATTTGACCCTTTTATCACATGCCATCTTGACAATAATTGTGTCCAATACAATTATTATTGTATCCATTTTAAAGATTAGGCCCAGAGAGGCTCAAGGCCACACACTAGTGCCTATTTAGAGCCAAGGTTGCAATCCATGCAATTTCACGCCAAATGTTATTTTCACGGTACCATTCTGTGTTTCTTAACTCTGAAGAACTTTCCAAGTAGTATAAATAAAAACAATTCGAAAACTGATATTCTGTATTCAGTTTTTTTTCTGAAACAGGCATTAATTTAGTGATAATAATAATTGGTACTATTATTAGCTATTGCACTAATAATGTATTGAGCAGTTTCTATACTCCACGCTTTGGAATAATCCTACTCTACTAATCCTATGTGGTAAATAGCTTATTATTATCTCCATTTTGCAAGTGAACGGAAGGATATTCTAAGTAGGGCAATCTCTACAGTCTCAGACCTTTCTTTTATGCCTTAGTTGAAAAAAATGCAACCATCAGCTAGCAGAGAAAGCTTAACCCCAAGGAAATGTTAAACTGGGCCTGGGTGGGTGAGCACAGCGAGTAGCTGGCAGTAGGCAGAAGGGAGCACAGCTGGGAGAAATGGAGTGATGACAAGTTCAGTGGCTTTTTCAAATAGTATTGTTTGGTCAATGGGCTTGAGTTTTTCCAAGGAAAAGAGTGGGAAATTTCACATCACTTGCTTACCAAGCATATGAAACAATAAGGCGCAGTGTTTATAAAGTCAGACACACTTGAGAGCAACTCAGGGTACATCACTTACAAACTGTGGGAACCTGGGAAGGTCCCTTACCCACCACCTGCCCTGATTTCCATTTCTTCATATGTCAATTAGGGGGAAGTACTATATAGTTAAGAATAAGACCAGGTATACAAAACCCTCTTCACCATGACTATTTTATGGTTTTGCTGAAATGGCCTAGTTGTTAGCAAGCCATCTGCTGGCCCTGTGCCTTTATTCCCTCCTATGAAAAGAGGACAGTATACTTTGGGAGGCCAAGGCGGGTGGATTATCTGAGATCAGGAGTTTGAGACCAGCCTGGCCAACATGGTGAAACCCCAACTCTACTAAAAATACAAAAATTAGCCTGGTGTGGTGGCCGGCACTTGTAATCTCAGCTACTTGGGAGGCTGAGGCAGGGAGGATTGTTTGAACTCTGGAGGTGGAGGTTGCAGTGAGCCAAGATCGCACCACTGCACTCCAGCCTGAGAAACAAGAGTGAAAGTCTCAAAAGAAAAGAAAAGGGAAGGGAAGAAGAGAGGACAGTAATAATGGGACCCAACACCTTGGCTGTGAAGAGTAATGAACCTGGCACATCATAAGCATTGCTATTAAAACACATTGGCTACTCATAGAGTCCATGTTTCAGGGGCCTCACACCAGCCAAGTGTCTAACCCAATCATCTGCATGGCTGGAGAGATGGCAGCAACTTGGAATCCTTGTGTATTTACCAGCTTTTACATTTTAGGTCTTAGAAAATCTCAAAATGTCTTCTAGTACTTTTAGGATGGATCTTCCGATAGCTTGTTGGACGAAGGGGAAAGGAGGAGGGCATTGTGGCCGGCCAGCTCTAGATACCCTGGCGAGGACTCACTGAGAGACTGGGACCCCTGACTGGAAGCTTTTCTGACCTTGATCCAGGATGTGCATTTCTCAGAAGTGAGGGCACAAAGCAAAACAGGTGCCCTCACCCCACTGTAATTCAGCTGAATTAAGTTTGAGTTTTTCCAAGGAAAAACTCAATTTTTCCAAATTCAGTTGAAGGTAACAGTATCTTTCTGGTTTGGGTGCTCTGGTTGCTGCCCATCCCAATGCCCTCTTCTTCCCCCACCTCTCTGGCCTTGGGAGCAGTTTTCCCTTCCCAGAATGCACCAATCTCCGTCGCACAGCAAGCCCTTTGCATCTGCTCCTCTCTGGGCCTATAATGCCTTCCCTTTCTCCTCCCACCTCTTCCTCTAGCTCAGGGGTCCTCATCTCCACAACAGGTAATGATCCCTGGCCTGTTAGGAACCAGGCCTCATAGCAGAAACTGAGCGGCTGGTGAGCAAGTGAAGCTTCATCTGTATTTGCAGCCACTCCCCATTGCTTGCATTACCGCCCGAGCTCCCATCAGATCAGCAGTGGCATCAGATTCTCCCAGGAGTGTGAACCCTATTGCGAACTGTGCATGTGAGGTAGGTTGCACTCTCCTTATGAGAAGCTAATGCCCGATGATCTGTCACTGTCTCCCATCACCCCCAGATGGGACCGCCTCCTTTCAGGAAAACAAGCTCAGGGTTCCCACTAATTCTACATTATGGTGACTTGTAGAATTATTTCCTTATATGTTACAATGTAATAATAGCAAGAAAGTGCACAATAAACATAATGTATTTGAATCATCCCAAAACCATCCCTCTGCACCCTGTCGGTAGAAAAATTGTCTTCCATGAATCTGGTCCCTGGTGCCAGAAAGGCTGGCGACCACAGCTCTAGCTGACTCCGACATACCCCTCAGCCCTAACTCCCTCAGGAAAGCCTTCATTTCCCTCCAGACTGGGTCAAGGTTCTTTGGCTTTCAACCTCAAGAGAAGGAGGTTCTTTCTCCTTGGAGCATTTATATCAATTTGGAATTAGCCACAATGTAATTATTTGATCAATGTCTGTTTCCTCTTTATATTAGTTTGCTATGACTTCCATAATAAAGTATCACAAACTGGGTGGCTTAGACAACAGAAATTTATTGTCTATGGTTCTGGAGGCCAGACCTCTAAGATCCAGGTGTCAGCAGGGTTGTTTCTGAGGGCCGTGAGGGAGGATCTGTCCCAGGCCTCTCCTGATCCTCCCACTTCAGCCTCCCAAGTGGCTGGCATCATAGGCATGCACCCCATACCGGCTAATTTTTAAATGTTTTGGAGAGACAGGGTCTTCTTATGTTACTCAGGCTGGTGTCTAACTTCTGGACTCAAGCAATCCTCCTGCCTTGGCCTCCCAAAGTGCTGGGATTACAGGCATGAATCACCATGCCTGGCTCAATTTTCTCCTTTTAATAAGCATACCGGTCATACTGGATTAAGGCCTACCCTAATTACCTCACCTTAACTGATTACGTCTGCAATGAGTCTATTTCCAAATAAGGTCACGTTGTGGAGTTACGGTGTTTAGAACTTCAATATATGAATCTTTGAGAGGACATAATTCAACCCATAAGACCCACTAAACTGTAGCTCTGAGGGAGCAGGGACCCTGTTAGTTCTGTCCCTGGCATGGAGCAAACATCTGGTGCAGAGCTGGGGTTTAATGAATGCTTATTCACTGATAGTTGTATTCAAATATACGTCATAATACACAAACACCCACACACATGTATTAATTATGTTTTAAAGTTTTCCTCAGTTTTTTTGCGGCCCTTGAAAACATCATCACAGACTAGTACCAGACGTCATATAGGCAGTTTACAAACACTGCTTTAGAGGAAAGGTTCAGGGCCTTTCATCCATTGATACGGTTTAAAAAAAAAAAAATCACATCTTTTTTCCTGTAATCCTAGCACTTTGGGAGGCTGAGGCAGGTGGATCAACTGACATCAGTTTGAGACCAGCCTGGCCAACATGGTGAAACCTTGTCTCTACTAAAAATACAAAAATTAGCTGGGTATGGTGGCGGGTGCCTGTAGTCCCAGCTACTCAGGTAACTAAGGCAGGAGAATTGCTTGAACCTGGGAGGCAGAGGTTGTAGTGAGCCAAGATTGCACCACTGCATTCCAGCCTGGGCAACAGAGTGAGATTCCATCTCAAATAAATAAATAAATAAAAATAAATCTCAACAAATTACTACTTAAACAAACATTAGGCAGCAATTCAAAGCCTTCTTCTTTTCCTATGAAACACTGACTGTCACTGGGAAGAGGATGGCAGGCAGAAGGGCAGAAGGAAAGGTAACGTCTTCAGCTCCCTAGCTCTGGGCTGAGAGATACTCACTGGCCCCCTCTTACCTCTTCAGGCTGGCCTTGCTGCTCAACTGCACTGTGAGCCTACTTTTTGACTGTTTTTTGTCCAGTGGGTGATTTTCCTTTTTCTTTTCTCTTTTTTTTAATTTTTGAGGTGAAGTCTCGCTCTGTCGCCCAGGCTAGAGTACAATGGCATGATCTTGGCTCACTGCAACCTCTGCCTCCTGGGTTCAAACTATTCTCTTGCCTCAGGCTCCCAAGTAGGTGGGATTATAGGCTCCTGCCACCACTCCTGGCTTTTTTTTTTGTTTTTTTTTTTGTATTTTTAGTAGAGATGGGGTTTCATTATGTTGACCAGGCTGGTATCAAACTCCTGACCTTGTGATCCACCCACCTCAACCTCCCAAAGTGCTGGGATTACAAGCATGAGCCACCGCACCTGGCCTGATTTTCTCTTCTTAACACGTGGGCCTTTCCGTCATTCTGATGTTGTCTTGAACAGGGAGGCATTACATCCAGACACAGCAAATATGATTTTGGGCCCAGTGATGCCTCAAGCATCCTGCCATATGCAGTCCTAAACCAGGGCCACCTCCCTGGTATCTTCTCCCAGGTTGGCCAAATCAGCTTGCTGGCCTCCACGGGGTATATGTCAACTGCACCCTGTGGTGACCCGAAGAAGGAAAGCGAAGGTCCTGACTGTAGCTGGGACAGAGAAGGATGAACCTCAGGCTTCTCCGGATATTTTGCCTCAAGAACTGGAAATTGATCTGGGAGAAGATCCCATGCTGAGGGAGAAGCCGCAAGACTGAGAACAGATGGGCTCATCTATTAGAATGAAACAGATAAGCTTGAAAGAGCCAAGGTAGAACAACTCCTGAACTGTTCAGGAGTAGAAAACCTGCAGCAAAGGCCTGCGGGGAAGGGGCAGGAGAGACAATCAGCTTCGGGGAAGCCCTCGGCCACTGTTCTCCCCCAAGCCCCACCCCTGCCTCCCTCCCACTCAGACTGTGCACTTCCCCATTCTCTGATATTTAAAGTTTCCCTGTGCATTATGAAAAATACTAGGGGCCAGGAGACCCAGCGAGGTTATTACCAACTCATAAATCAACCAGGAGGCTCCAAGGGCTGTGGTGAGGTGTCTGAGATGGGTTCCCCTGGTTTGTGATCTCACCCAAGCCCCCATGATTGATTCATAACCTCATAACCCTCCCGTGTCTGAATACCAAATCTTGTATCTAATTGTCAGCAGCCGAGTACATGATTTGCAAGAGGATGTGGGCAGCAGCAGACGTGGGGGTGGAGGAGAGATTAGTTTTGTCAATCAAAAGCATCCAGGGCAAGGGGAGAGTGCACGGGATTTAGCTCAACAATCAGCTTATTAAATGGAGGCTGGGTATGTGCTACGTTGATTAGGCCTCAGTGCAGGGAGACGGAGGATCATTACCACTGTGGACGTCGCTTCTGTTCCTCAAGGGTGACTGCCACTGATGACTGCCTTCCATTCAATCCAAAGGCAGAAATGAAAATCAAATAAGCAGAGCTGAGCTTTGGGAGAGAAGTGATCTAATGTCGGGTGCCCAGTAGCACCCACCAGAGAGCATTACGGATATTTTGAGGACAGCTGAACATTACGGATGTTTTGGGGGCAGCTGAGCTGAAAGGGACCCCATGGCTGGCAGGCTTGGGAGCTTTATTACCTTCCAGTGGTGTCTAATGGTCACTTCATTATGCATGTTTGAATCTGCAAAGTAGTTTATGAATATTTCATATTGAAAATAACCTAGGGGTGGCAAGCAGCGGTGGCTCACGCCTGTAATCCCAGCACTTTTGGAGGCCGAAGTGGGTGGATCACGAGGTCAAGAGATCGAGACTATCCTGGTCAACATGGTGAAACCCCGTCTCTACTAAAAATACAAAAAATTAGCTGGGCATGGTGGCGCGTGCCTGTAATCCCAGCTACTCAGGAGGCTGAGGCAGGAGAATTGCCTGAACCCAGGAGGCGGAGGTTGCGGTGAGCCGAGATCGCGCCATTGCACTCCAGCCTAGGAAACAAGAGCAAAACTCCGTCTCAAAAAAAAAAAAAAAAAAGAAAGAAAGAAAATAACCTAGGGGGCTAAGGCTTTCTTGAGGAGAACAGGAGAGGCAAGGGGGAATCTTTCAGATGCCAGGGCTGCAGGCTGCAGTCACTCACCAGGAATGTGATAAGCCTAATCACAGTGTTGGAGCAGTAATGCTGTTAGCAGTTCCACAGCATGCTCTGAGATTGAAAGTTTGCAAAGCGCAACAAAGTCTGCCACCACCTTGGAAAAGAAGAGGTCTGAACAGCAGGGTGTGTGAGTAAACCAGGTTTCAAGCGTGGTCTGGGACACACAAGTTCTTGAGCAAAGATCTTATTGGTGTAGTGCTCTGAACCTCAGTTTACCCATCTGCAAAATGGGGCCAAGCCTAGGAACTACCTCAGACTCTGCTGTATAAGGGTTTAAAATGAAGAAATGTAGGTAAAGACATTTGGCACAGTCTCTGGCACTTACCCTCCCTCCTTCTCCATCACGTGTCCCTTCCATCTGTTGAAACTAGAAGCTGTCTTGGAACTGATCTCCTGGTAGAGGTTCCTAATTTATAATCCAGCCTTTCCGCCCCTTCTCCTCAGGCCTTTGCTATGGGTTTTCTTGTCCTAGACAGTTCAGAAATTGTTCTACCTTGACTCTTTCAAGTTTCTCTGTTTCATTCTTTCTCAGTCTGGAGGCTTCTCCCTCAACATGGAATCTAGTCCCAGATCAATTTCCAGTTCTTGAGGCAAAATATCAGAAGAAGCCTGAGGTTCCTCCTTCTCCATCCCAGCTACAGCTAAGCTCCTCACTTTCCTTCTCCCATAGGAATGGCCAGAAGGCGTGTGGCTTGGGTATGAATCCCAGCTGCCCTCCCGCCAGCCCCGTGACCTTAGGTATGAATCCCGGCTGTCCTCCCGCCAGCCCCGTGACCTTGGGTATGAATCCAGGTTGCCCTGCCACCAGCCCCGTGACCTTAGGTATGAATCCCGGCTGCCCTCCCACCAGCCCCGTGACCTTGGGTATTAATCCCGGCTGTCCTCCCACCAGCCCCGTGACCTTAGGTATGAATCCTGCTATCCTCCCACCAGCTCTGTGACCTTGGGTATGAATCCAGGCTGCCCTCCCACCAGCCCCGTGACCTTGTGTATGAATCCAGGCTGCCCTCCCACCAGCCCTGTGACCTTGGGTATGAATCCAGGCTGCCCTCCCACCAGCCCTGTGACCTTGGGTATGAATCCAGGCTGCCCTCCCACCAGGCCTGTGACCTTGGGTATGAATCCAGGCTGCCCTCCCAGCAATCCTGTGACCTTGGAAGTAGGCGCTGCCCTTTCCATCCTTCGGTTTCTGCAGGATATGATAGGAGCACAGTATGAGAGAGTGAACGTGAGGATGATATCTGTAAGATGCCCTGTCCTATGTCCTGTGACACAGCCAGTGGCCGGTAAGTGTTGAGTTTAACATTGTTGTCATTGCCATCATTACTGACTTGAACATTTTTATTCATTTACCTGCAATGATGAATGAGACAGGGCTCTGTCCTTAAACAAATTGGTGTACCAGAATGTTACAAGGGCTATGATTGAAGGATTTGTGGGGTGCTAGCGGGGCACAGGCACGGGAGTAATTCTGGCTGACCCAGTGTCAGGAAAAGGCTCACATAGGGCACACTTGGGATCAATGGGAAACAGTGAAGAGATTGACTGAGCAGTGAGTATTGGAGGCAGACTCAAGGAGGTCTCACACACAACAGCCTGCAGCTCACCATGCTAACGGGACTCTGTGACAGCTAATATTTATATCCAGGTCAAGGCGGGTTTAACAGCAAGTCCCTATGAAATGGAAAAGGGTCCTAGAAGGGCAAAGTCACCAGCATGCTCTGGCATTACCTATATGCAAAGCACCAGCCTCTACTGCCAGACACCAGAGATTCAAGCATCAAGCAGGAAGAGAACCAAGCTTAAGAACTGGGGGAAATCATCTCAGCATTGATAATGACCGATCTGTTTCTCAGCATCAGGATGCAAATGTTTCCCTCCATCCCAGTTCTCAGCCTCATGTTTGGGGCTCATGGCATTCCAGCATCGCTGTGAGTGAACCTTTCCTGCAGGCTGCTTTGCATAGCTGGTGCACTGCTAGGTCAGTCTACGTGGCCAGGAGCTGCGCCTCTGGGCAATGCCAGTTGGCAGCCCCTACCCCTCCACTGCTGGGGGCTGGCTATCCAGAAGGGCTTGGTGTGCGGAACAATGGCGTACCATCATTATACCCCACTTGCCATCTTTTGAGGGAGAGCCAGCTGCTTTGGGCGGTGCAACAGACACCCAACTCATTCCTCTCTAGGGCCATCTGCTCTGATGCCATCACAGGACATCCTTGAGTGCTGGGCAGCCTGAGGGCAGGGAAGTTGTTTTGACCACAAAATAGGACTGGCAGCAGCAGTGACAGGAGCAGGTCAAAGGCTTGTCCTGGCCCTGCTGAGGGCTGGTGAGGGCCCTGGATGTGAGACGCCAGTAGGATGGTGCTCAGTGCCCTGGCCAGCCACAAGAGGCCAGCACTCTGGCCAGGAGGGGAGCCTGCAGTGACCAAGGTACACTGCCCAGGAATGCATTTCCTGCCCTACTTTTTCCTCCTAAGATCCCTAATTCCGTTTTTTTCTTTGGACATTTAGATAGGGGGTCAAGGCCTGGCTTTGGAGGACTGGTGAGAAAATTGAAGTCAGCCATGTGACACTGAGGGGAGATTTTAGAGACTGCAATTCAGACCTTCACACCTGCCTTTTCTGGTTCCTGCAAGGAGAGGAAGGGGCACCAAGGGGAGCGAGGCTAGGTCCCTGAGGCTGCAGGGGCCTGCCTTCCTCTTCTGCACTCCTTCAGTTTCTCATTCCAGCCCTCCTTCATCTCCTGAATAGACAAGGTGCCCTCTCATGCCTACCCATCAGTATCAGCGCACAGTGATTGCCCATCTCTCATTAACACAGATGCCGCAGCTGTACACACTCACACAATCATACACACCTGCACACATGTGGAGATGCAACAGACACCCAGCTCACATGCAGGCAACACTCACGCAATCATACACACCTGCACACAAGCGGAGATGCAACAGACACCCAGCTCACATGCAGGTAACACTCATGCTAACTCATCCACCTGCACAGATGCACACGTAACACACAACTCAGGCATGCATGCAACGCTCACACACATTCACACCCACTTATACACACCTGTGCATGCAAACAGATGCAACACATGCAACACTCATATATGCCTGCAGCTCACACACACACACCTAATTGCTTCCGTAATACGTTCCCACCCCTAAAACCCTGAAAAATAACAAAAGCAGCTCAGGTTAAGAACAAAGTTTTAGGAAATAACTCTATGTTACCTGCCAGAAATCTAAGTAATAAGAAGCATAGGTCAAATTTCAACATCACTCACATGCTCAACTGCTCTGAGTCCATTTGCTAGAAATCATCTGAACTGCCTGCCTGCAGTAGTTGGAGAGAAGCAAAGAGGGTCTGAACACAGCCCGGGGGAGGGAGAAATAAATCCCCTGCGCAAACGGCATTCATTTTCAAGATGTCAAATACATTTTCTCTTTCAGGCTCCTAGGCGATTCTGGTCCTCTATGGTTAAGGAATGGTCTTGTAGCTGAGGGGCAGAAGGCTGGGATATCAGGCAGGAAAAGAAAAGGAAGAAGGCAGAGTGCAAGTGCTGTACCTGCAGACAGGTATATTTGTAGAAAGCAGCAGCACGTGGAGGCCAGCAGGGCCCTGAAATGCCACAGCTGGGGAGAGTGTCAGGAAGGTGTTTTAGACAATGGTTTAGGTGGGTTAGGGATTGTGGAGCAGCCTGCAGCTAGAGCAACAGCTAAAGGAAGTTTTCCAACCTTAGGTCAAACAGGATGGCAAGAAGGAATGGTTACAGGAATCCACAGGATGTGGTCTTTCTAGGAGAAGGTGGACAGAGAGGGGCCACAGCCTTCAGCAGAACACAGCTACTTTCTGATGAAATTTTCATCTGCTAGTGAATAAGTAATGTGGCCTCCCTTTCCTGCCCTCTGATCTCCTTCTGGTGTCACCATCAGTTGAAGTCATTGTACCCAGAGGGCAAGGGAGCTTCCTGAGGCAGCCTGTGAGGCACAGAGGCAGGTAAGAAGGGTGGAGAGGGGCTCTGGAGGGACAAGTGGAGAACGTCCAGCTCAGATGCAGAGGAGAGGAAGTATTTATTGCATAGGATTAGCAACAGCATGGGAGAGGTGAGCTTTATTACTTGGCACACTTTGCTTCTGCAGAGCAGGGTTTTGCCCTGATGTCCTGGTTAACACAATGTACACTGACACTTTGCATCTATAAGGAGATTTAGGGCTCAGAAAGGCCTCATATCCATCACCTTCCACTTTACCCTCACAATACACCAGAGTCTCTTCACTGATGTGCCCATTGTACAGCTGAAGCAACTGAGGTTTGGGTCACCTCATGGTTTCTTACTTTGTTTATGCATTTTCTAAAGCATTTATTGAGCTCCTACTGTGCCCCATATCCTACTGTGCTCCTCTTTGTGCTGAGGTGGGGAATGAGACAGAGATAGATGTGGTCCCTGCCCTCTCCAGGCTTACTCTCTAATGGAGGAGTCAATGAATAAGAAAACTGCATAAGACCAAGAAAAACCAGTGCAATAATAAAGCTAAAATGGGAGATGGGAGAGAGGGTCACTGGGGACTACTGGGATTGGAGTGGGAGTGCAGTGAACTTCATTCATTGAAAATAAAGAGCTCAGGGACAAGAAGGAGATGGCCATGTGACTCTTTGGAGGAAGAGCTCCCCATCAGAGGAACAGCTAAGGTCAAATCTCCAAGGCAGGAAATAAGCTTGACCCACCCAGAGGGCAGGAGGCAGGCTTGTGTGCCTTAAGGCTGGCCACACAGGACACGGTAGAGAGGAGGCCAGGAAGGCAGGGGCTGTGCTGGGTTTTAAAAGCAACAGGAAGTCTCTGGAGGGCTTCAAGTGGGAAGGGGTCCAGTTTATGTTTCTAAAAGATCACATTGGCTGTGAGTGCAGAATAGATTGTCAAGGGACAGGAGTAGAAGCAAGGAGACCAGTTGGGAGCTGTGTCCACTGGGTTAGCAAACGGAAGGCTGGTTGGGCATAGGTGGTATGGTGAAATCAAGAGGGGCAAATGGGTCTGGAGGTGGGGCTCCTGGTCCTGTCTGATGGATGGGGCCTTGCCTGTGGGTAAAAGAGGAGTCCCAAGTGACTCCAGGTTTCTAGCTTAACTAGTTGGGTACACGGTGGAGCTTACATCAACTGAGATGAAAAAAACAGGGTGGGAGGAAAGCTGGGCTTGCGTGCTAGCCTTGTTCCTCGTGAGGTCTGTGGGAGCCATCCGAGTGGGGACGTTGAGTGGCCAGTGGACCTATGAATCTGGATGTGGGGGAAGAGGGCCGGCTGGAGATTGCATTTGAGAGTCACTCGTGTAGGAATGCACTTTAAGCAGTGAGGCTGGATGAGGTCACCCAGGGAGAAAATGCAGAGAGAGAAGAGGAGCTTGGAGCCAAGGCCTTGGCTTGTAAGTGGGTGGCAACAGGGACCTGGCCTGTCTGTTCTCAATCTGAAATGCCTCCTGTCACCTGAGTTTCACTCTTCTGTAACTTAACCTGTGATCACGGCAGTCCATTCTCCTCTTTCTCGGGAGAAAGCAAGAAAAACGAGCTCTAACAGCTGAACCCTCCACCAGGCCCTGCTGGAACCTGCCTGTGATCTCCACCCGCCCCTTTTCCTGCTCCTGTCTTGATTCACAAAGAAATCGACGCTGACCACTGATGGCAGCTGATAGCTCTGCTCCATGACCAAGTCAGATAGACAGCTGAAAAAGCCTGTTCTCTTCTGATAACTAACAAGTTAAAGCCTGTTTTCTGACTTGTCTATTACTAAGTCACAGCAGACTCCCTGAAGTGTCTTGTGTAACTTAGGAGTGGTGGACGCTGCTTCCACGTGGACAGATCACACAGCCAGACAACTGACTGCAATCCCCAGATTCCAGTGTGCTGGGACACTGTGGGGTGGAACGTCATCAGAGCCATGCGCCTTTCTAATGCGCGGTCTTCCTCTCCCATGGATCGACTACAGACCAAGAGAAATGGACTTCTGTTCAGAGAACAGGCTAAGAATGTTCCCAAATGGGAAAACCCTGTAACTGGGAAAAGGATGGCATAAATGTCAAACTCATCACAGGTTTATTCCTTTCAGCCCTGTTTTCTCAACCCAACTCCTGCCCCCAAGTGCTGGTCACTTGCAGAATGGATTAGATTTGAAGCAGTGAATAATTTTAAAAACTGCTAAAACTAATAATGAGAATACAATAGGACCCAGATAATGAATGAGGAGAGAGCTGAATGAGGAAACCCTAGCAAAGGATAGCTGCTGTTAGTGGTTATGGAATCTAGCCTGTGATTCTCTCTTTTTTTTTTTTGGATACAGAATCTCACTCTGTTGTGCAGTGGCACCATCTCTTAGCTCACTGCAACCTGCGCCTGCTGGGTTCAAGTGATTCTCCTGTCTCAGCCTCCTAAGTAGTTGGTATCACAGGCAGCCGCCACCATGCCTGGCTAATTTTTTGTGTGTTTTTAGTAGAGATGGGGTTTCACCATGTTGGCCAGGCTAATTTCAAACTCCTGACCTCAGGTGATCCCCTGGTCTTGGCCTCCTCCCAAAGTACTGGGATTACAGGCATGAGCCACCACACCTCGCCATGATTCTTGACAATATAAAACAAAACAAAACAAAGGTACTTCTTGGTCTGTCTCTCCATGAATGCAATGGAGGTTCTTAAGGAGAGAGACCCTCATCTCCTCAACCCTGCCCTCTGACTCACTGCAGAGGCCACACCATAGATTTCCAATAAACATCTGCTGAATACACTAAGGAGTGTTGCAAAATCAATGACTTGCATCTTTGTGTCACTAATAACTACGCTGCATTTCCTTACAGACATTGACTTTGATGTGTTCGATTACTTTTTAGGTCCTTGACTCTTGATATTAAGAGTAAGACAGGTCAGTAGAAAGTGACCTTGCTATTTCCTATTTCAGGTTGTTAAATACGTTTACGTTAAAGATGAGGAAATAACCACATAGCCCTATTTTGAGCTACTCAGGGACTAGAAATTGACAGGTCAGTAGCCCATTCCTGCCCACCTGATTCTCCAGGGAGTACAATGTGGCCCAGGATCAAAGCTCTGGAAGAATGTTAACGGCCCAGAATATTGAGGCTGCATGGCTCAGCCCATAGGCAGAGCTAGAGGCTGACAACTGATCAATAATTGATAAACACACTGTCTGTTTTTGGAACACATTTTCTGAGCAATGGTCATATTGAAGCTGACTGCCTGTCTGTTCCTTAGGCAGGGTAGTAGGCTGAGGGAACCAGCCTTGCAGTTTATTGAGAAGAGAGCTATGCATAGTTTTAAGGGACTGAGATCAGGTCCAGCTATATGTTCCAGGAAAACAAAAAACAAATAAGATAAGAGTAGCTTAAGCAAGATAGAAGTGTATTTGGTAAAGGAAGTCTGGAGGTGGCTCCATGGCATCCTCAGGAATTTATATCTTAATGTTTCTCTTCTACCGTCCTAGTGCTTGGCTTCCATCCCCATAGCCACCTCATGGTTCACAATGGCTGCTAAAGAAACAGCCATCACATTCCAGCTTTAGAAAGGAAAGAAGAAGGAAAGGCTGAAGGGTCAAGGGATGTCCTCCTCAGTTGAGACACCTCCCTTTCAGCACATGTCTGAAAATCCCATACTCTGTTTACACATTATGATAGAATAATGGCCCCCCTTAAAGATGTCCATTCCTGGTCCCCAGAACTGTGAATGACACCTTACATGGCAAAAGGGACTTTGCAGATGTGATTAAGGACCTCAAGATAGAGAGATTATCCATGTGGGTTCTAGCTCATCACAAGGGTCCTCATGAAAGAGAGGTAGAAGGATCAGAGAGAGGAGATGTGATGACTTGATAACACAGCAGAGGAGGGGGTGGAGGGAGGGATGGGGGAGAGAAAGAGAGAATATGAGAACAAGAGAATATGAGAACGAGAGCACAAACATATCAGAGAGCTGCTGGCTTTGAAGACTGAGAAAAGGGCCACGAGACAAGAAATGCAGGTGACCTTGAGAAGCTGGAAAAAGCAAAAAAATGGACCCTTCCCCTGTAGCTTCCAGGAGGAATGCTGCTCTGTAGCCTCTAAGATCCATTTCAGACTTCTGGCCTTCAGAACTACAAGATAAGTGAGTGAGTGTGTGAGTGTGTGTGTGTCTGTGTGTGTTATGTGTGTGTTTTGAGATGGAGTCTCAGTCTGTTGACCAGGCTGGAGTGCAGTGGCACAATCTCTGCTCACTGCAACCTCTGCCTCCCAGGTTCAAGCAATTCTCTGCCTCAGCCTCCCTAGTAGCTGAGATTACAGGTGCCCACCACCACATCCGGCTAATTTTTTTTGTATTTTTAGTAGAGATGGGGTTTCACCATCTTGGCCAGGTTGATCTTGAGCTACTGACCTCATGATCCACCCACCTCAGCCTCCCAAAGTGCTGGGATTACAGGCATGAGCTACTGTGCCCGGCAAATGTGTGTTGTTTTAAGCCACAAAGTTTGTAGTAATTTGCAGCAGCGTAGAAAACTCCTACACACGTCTTTGGTCAGATCTTAGTCACCTGCCCAGGCCTATCAGGGAAGCTGGTTTCAGTGGTTCATTCTGGGCAAGAAGGTGCTCAGCCCAAAATGGGGCTTTATGACTAAGGAGGGAAGGAGAAATGGACGCCGGGGCTGGTAACAGCAGATTGCTTTGCAGGGCTATTACAGGAACCGGAGGGTCCCTATGCTTAGGACATCAGAAATGTATTCTTCTCCAAAGAGAACTGGCCACATCTTGAATCCGTCTTGAGGAAATATACCTAAGAAGTCAGCATAAAAAACCACAAGTACTGTGGCAACTGATTCAGAAACGTTTCCAGTTATGTTTAGGGCAGAACATTTCCTGGCCTGCCTATGTCAGCTGAAAGTTACTGATCACAAATGCGGTGGCCTGAAGGATTGGTGAGCCCAGCTGTGAAGTTGAGAGGCTAAAACAGGGCTCTGAGTTGGAAAGAAAGAGCTCATTCAGTTATCAGTCAGACTTCTGGTCTCTAACATTTTTTCTTGTTAAAGTCAGGCCATGACCAAAGTCACACAGAATTTGGTTCTCTTTTTGTCCCAGTTAAATGTGAGGACTGACACAGAGATTACAGATCATCAGAAAGAAGCTGCTGGTAAAGAAAAGCACTTGGTTTACATCACAGAGGCTCAACAGGTGTTTTCTGAACAGAGGAAGAGAATGAGTGCGTTAATAAACATATGAATGTAATGGATTTCAGCAGAGTGTTACTATTTATTCAATGTGAGGGCCTTCTATATTCTAGGACTATGCTGACTGCCGGGTACAAAGCCAAGTGAGATGTGGTCCCTACACTCCAGGGGCTTGAAACCAGGGGGAAGACAGACAAGGAAACCAACAACTGTGCCTCAATGCATTGAGTGCTACCAAAGATACATTTTCAGGAAGCATGGACAAGGCCCTGCGTCAGACCTGGGTGCCAAGAACACTTGGCTGGAGGAGGTAGGGCCTGAGATACATTAAATACATTTTTTTTTAATTAAAAATTAAAAATGTTTAGAGACAGGGTCTCACTCTGTCACCCAGGCTGGAGCACAGTGGTGAGAGCAGAGCTCAATGTAGCCTCAAATTCCTGGGGTCAAGCAATCCTCTTGCCTCAGCCTTTGGAGTAGCTGAGCCTATAGGTGCACATCACCACCTCTGGCTAATTTTAAAATTTTTTTCTGTGGAGACGAGAGCTT
The DNA here is from genome assembly GCF_049354715.1 of Callithrix jacchus. Classification (NCBI taxonomy): domain Eukaryota; kingdom Metazoa; phylum Chordata; class Mammalia; order Primates; family Cebidae; genus Callithrix; species Callithrix jacchus. Next base: position 107,335,889 of record NC_133509.1, on the reverse strand, counting down.
TCTATCTTGCCCAGGTTGATCTCAAACTCCTCGGCTCAAGAGATCCTCCTGCCTCAGTTTCCCAACGTTTTGGGATTACAGACGTCAGCCACTGTGCCCAGCCTTGAGCTGAATCTTAATGGACACGTTGGAATTGGCTAGGTAAGGTAAGGTGGCATTGCAGGATGAGAGAGCGGCATTTTCAAAGCCACAGAATCATGGAGCACAACATCAGCAAACATTTACATAGGACTTCTGTTTCCTAGGCACTGTTCTCCGTAGTTTACACATATTTGCCCGTTTGTATGCACAGCACCCTGATGAAACAGGTGGTCATTATCCCCCTTTTCAGTTACGGACAGTGAGGCAGAGAGAGGTTAGGTGACTTGCCTGAGGTCACAAGGTCTGTAGTAAGTGGCAAAGAGCTGGGAGTCAAACCCAGAGTTTGGCTCCGGACTCAGTACTTAGGGTCAGTCATCTTGCACACTTGCGAGGAGGCCGGGGAGTTGCATCTTGAGGGTATGACTTAAGAGGCAAGAGAAGCTAGAACCTGAAAGCTACCGAAGACCTGACGGGCGTTACTTAACTGACAGGTGTTAAGTAGGGGAGCTTCCTCGACATCCTACTCATGATGGTCTCCTTCCTAAAACGACTTTTTTAGTTAGGCTTTTCTTCACTTTCTGGACGATTCTTTTTTTGTCTTAATGTAATTTTTATTTTTGTTTTAAGTTCTGGGGGACCTGTGCAGGACGTGCAGGTTTGCAATATAGGTAAATGTGTGCCATGGTGGTTTGCTGCACCTATCAACCTATCACCTAGGAATTAAGCCCAGCATGCACTAGCAATTTTTCCTGATGCTCGCCTTCCCTATACCCCACACCCCAGTAGGCCCCAGTGTGTATTGTTCCCCTCCCTGTGTCTGGACCATTATTACCAAAGTAACAAACAGGGTGGCCAGTCTCCCAGCTGCCTAGGACGGGGAAGTTATTTCTAGTTTCAACCTGTGATTTGTTTTCAGGCAATTTCCGGGGACATGTGATCAGAAAACCATCAGGTGGAGTATAGGAAGTTCTTTGCACCACATTAAACCACCAGTCATATCTCACCCTGTCTCTACCTTCTAAACACCTCTTGCCAGTCAAGTTGTGTGTGGTCATTTGGATGGTTCAGAGCTAAGGAAATGAATAAGAAAGAATCACGTATGCCCTATGAGTTCCACTCCCCAGATGGAGCTACACCAGGGACTGATAACTGATTCTTCATCATCCTTACTCCCTGCATTGGAATGGTGTGTGACACTCCCTTTCCACAGTGTCTGCTGGCTGCCATTAGACTGTATTTGGTTGTGATTGCAGAATTTGGCTAAATATTTCCTTCTGCTTCAAGAGGCTACTCCTAAAGCATGGTTCTGGGGTCACAGAATTTTGTGAAGATAAACAACAACCAAAGGGTAGCCTGTGGCTTATTTCCCAGTTTATGGCTCCCATTCATCCATGCTTTCTGGAAGCAGAGATGCTTTAGCTGGAGTGAGAGGAAGACCCTTCTTCTGTTCTACTGCCTGAAGGAGGTGGAGTGGACAGGGGCAAGCACTAAGTGGGCTCCTCAGGAATGCATTATGAGGTTACTGTACTAAGAAAGATACAGTACCTTCTGATTAAGGACCAAAACTTATAAACAGATCTGGTTAAGCAAACACACTGGGTCTGCCTTCCATGATCCTTCCTCTTGCATACCTTACCTTCTCCACTGTCTCTTCTCTTGTGCATGCAGCTGCCCAATACTTGGGACATGTCTTTACTCCTGGAAGGTGAGATGCCAAGGCAGAGGCTGTCTTCCTTTCTCTTTAAATGACATCCTTCACTTTTGTGGATCATGTAGAATTGTTAGCTGCCAGAACAAAGCCTGCCATTGATGAGGACTAGAAAACTGACTTGCACAAGGCAAGTGGGCCATGCTCATCAACACGGCCCAGGACTGGTTCTGAGGAGGAAATTACTCTTGCCAGGGGACAAAGGACTCCTGTACCCCATATCCCTGGCTCCTGAGTCAATGTCTTACAGGGATGTATCTAATCAGCAGAGCCTGGATCATATTCAATGTCCCGGCTTCACCAGAGATGAGCAAGGTAAAACAAAAAACAAAAAACAAACAAACAAACAAAAAAAAAAGAGATGAGCAAGGTAATAGCTATTATTTCTCTATTGTTGGGAGTGGTCTTTGCCCCTAACAACATTCATTCATTGGGGGTTTACTAATCCAAAGCAACATACTCACATTTGGACACAGAAGACAAGTGACCAATATCCCCTAAATTTCCTCCTTGCTGACCCTGTCTCAACCTTCTAAACATTTTCTCATTCAAAATGAGAAAATCCCAAATGCCAAGACCAGGAAAGTCTTAAGGGAAAAAAGGCAAAAGATATCATGGACTATCACTGGCATAAGAGGGGAAGAGGCAGCCCAAACTGAATGGCCATTGGGAAATCCAGTGGGCATTTGCCCAGAGAGCTTTCCCTGCACTTATCCCTTGGGGACCTGGTGATGGGTGCAGGGACCTTGAAAAGCAGGAGGATGAGATTCTAAGAGCTAACATCTGGTTAGGAGAAAGAGAAGTTCAAAGCACTCTACAGTGCCTTGCAGTATACATGCCCAAGGCAGACATATCACTCTAAGCCAAGAGATGAGACCAGCCTGGGCAACATGATGAAACACCCACCGTGTCTACTGAAAAACACACAAAAAATTAGCTAAGTCTGGTAGTGCATGTCTGTAATCCCAGCTACTTGGGAGGCTGAGGCATGAGAATCACTTGAATATAGGCGGTGGAGGTTGCAGTGAGCCAAGATCGCACCACTGCATTCCAGCCTAGACAACAGAATGAGACTCTGTCTCAAGAAGAAAAAAAAAGAGCAAAAGCAACTGGGTGCTTATTAAGATGGCAGATTTCAGGGCCCTATCCCATCAAGTATAGGATGAGCCTTGAAGTCTGCACATTTTTCACAATTCTGCAGGGTGATTTTGGAGCAGGTGGTCTACAGTCCACACTGAAGACTTCCACTGCTACACAGAGCAGGTGTCTGGTCCACTTAAAGAATCCTCATACCCAGCTTCCTTATTGTTTCCAACTGGACAGTAAGATCCTAGTACATATAGACTTTCCTCCTCTGCTTCCTTTCTATAGCCTTGTAGCACTGTGTAGAGTATGTGCTTAATAAATGTTTGCTGCATGCATGATGCAACACTTGCATACCCATTATTCATGCTGTCTCCAGGGCTTCTGAACTTCACCCCCTCCAGTTGGATGGAAATGGATAGCCAGCAGGAGGGAGGAAAAGACCCAGGAGAGGTCTGAATGAAGCAGAGCAGAACAAAAGAATGTTTTCTAGATTAAATAGTATTTTCTGGGCCCTGCAGACCACAGACACCAGCTGTTGTGGGTTTTAAAGCCATGGTTGCAACCGTCAAGAAGCATGCCCATGGGTGATCCACATTTGGGAGGCAAGATAAAACAAGATGCCGAAGATCACAAAGGAAGTGCCTGCATAGGATTCGCCTACTCACACCCTGGTGAGGAAACACAACATCAACACCACACAGAAAAAAACCCAAAACCAAAACCAAAAGCCTGCAGGTGCCAGACACGTGCTGGGACTCTGGGAGAGAAGGGCTTTGTAACTCAGAAAAGGTGGCAATTTTGCTGAGTACAATTAAAGGCATCTTAGCTGGAGACCTTGGCTGGGTGCACATTCCAAGCTGCTGTGAAGCCAACAAAGGTGAGCCTGTGCACACTTATTTCCTGTCTGCAGAAGAGAATTCTGACCTGACCTCTGCAGTTTCTTCCCACCCTCAAAGGAGTGTCCTTGATCAGCCCTAATGTTTTTAGGCTTTTGTGAATGTGAATTGGGGAGAAACTGGAAGGGGAGTAAAGGAAAAGTCAAGTTTAAATAATGACTGGAGAGTTTTAATGTTTTGCTTAGTTGCAGGTGGAGAGCTTAGAGATGATACAGACTAGCTATTGTGTGTCAGTGAAGTGGATGGGAGAATGGAAAGGCTATTTTAAAGAACATCTATCTGCATATATAGATCCCTTCCCTGAAGTCTGAGAGCTATATGTACTTTGCGTTTTCTCCAGATTGCATGGAGCTTGTTGCATTAGTCCATTTCCATACTGCTATAAAGAACTCCCTAAGACTGGGTGATATATAAAGGAAAGAGATTTATGGCTTGGGAGGCCTCAGGAAACTTACAGTCATGGCAGAAGGTGAAAGAGAAACAAGGCAGCTTCTTCACAAGGCAGCAGAAAGGAGAAGTGCTGAGCGACGTGGGGAAGTGCCCTTTGCAAAACAATCAGATCTCATGAGAACTCACTATCATGAGAGCAGCATGGAGGAAACTGCTCCCATGATTCCGTTACCTCCACCTGGTCTCTCCTCTGACACATGGGGATTATGAGGATTATAAATCAAGATGAGATTTGGGTGGGGACGCAAGGCCTAACCATATCAGTTGTCTTCTAACACTGCTGCAAGCCTTCCTACTTATGCAGCCCATCTATGACAAGGCTTCCCTAGGCTACTTCCATCCTATGGCACCTGAGCACATCTGGAAGCCACGTGAGCACGTTGCAATATCTTCTCTAAAAATACAGATTTAAGTTCTGATGAATTATATAAGATGTTTCTCCTCAAATTCCCATCTCCCCTATACCCAGTATCTCTTTTTCAGGGCCGGTTTCATTCTATTGTCCTCAGCCTGTCCTGTACTTTTCTTCATAGACTTTTCCAAATCCCTCAGCTAGCAAAAATCCTGGCCTTCATAAGCCAGATAACAGTCTCAGCAGAAGACTAGAATGAATTAACTGATCACTGACTCCTTTTTGTTTTTCAAGAATATACCTGGGGCCCTCAACATCCACTCACCCTGCCACATATGAAGTTAAGAATGCCTAATTTAAACCTAACTATGCAGGATGGAAATGATTCCCAAAGTGTGGTCTTAGCAGTATCAGTATCACCTGGGAATTTGTTAGAAATGTGCATTCTTTTTTTTTCCCCCTGAGACAGAGTCTTGCTCTGTTGTCAAGGCTAGAGTGTAGTGGCATGATCTTGGTTCACTACAACCTTTGCCTCCTGGGTTTAACCTGTGCCTCAGGCTCCCAAGTAGCTGGGACTACAGGTGTGGGCCACTACACCTGGGTAAGTTTTGGTATTTTAATAGAGATAGGGGTTCACTATGTTGCCCAGGCTGGTCTTGAACTCCAATCCACCTGCCTTAGCCTCCCAAAGTGCTGGGATTATAGGTAAAAAATGAACATTCTCAGGCTTGCTCAGCCCTGCAGAATCACACCTTCTAGACACACACACGTGTTTGAACAAGACCTTGTCTAGTTGACAACTACTGACTTAGGAGAAAGTTTGGAAAGGGTAGATTCCTTTTTACCAACAGCATCACTATTTATATTTCTACAGAATTGAAAGTGCTACAGGTTGTGCCCACTGGGCTTTCTATTCCCAAGTCAGAGATAAGACCTGCTTCCTATCTGTTGCAGCAAGGCTGCTCTTCAATAGTTACATGGAATTGAACCACTGGCTACAGGAGCCATCACAAGTGGATAATGAAGTTGTTTAACCAATGATGAAGGGAACTCTGCACTGAATGCCTGTACACCCCAGTAACAGATCAGTCCAGAGAGGGCTTAGCCTCCTCTTTGCCACCCACTGCTTCAAACATTCAGAGAGAGCCTCGGAGATAACAAATGCTCCTAGGGCTATCTCAGAAACACTATCACTCCTGGGCAAGCTGAATCACCCACAGAGAAATCCTCACATCTGTCCATTCATCCATCTGTCTGTTCATCCACTGCCATCTACCATCTACCCACCCACTCATCCATCCATCCATCCTTTGATCCAACTAACACACAAATATGTAAAATATGTATTAGGTTACCTGTAACTGCTGTTAGAAATGTTGAGACCAACTAGTACCCCCCATCCTTGCTGAGTAATATCCAAGTGCCTCTGGAGTCCTGTTATTTCTCTGTCTCATCTCTATATTGCTTTGAGCTCCCTCTTTCTTTAATCAGTCCCTTTCCCACTCTCCACACAAACATCTGGAACATCTGTTCTCTGGCTCTATTGGTGAGATAAGTCCCCATCTAGCCTTTGCCTAAGCACAGAAAGATCCCTTTACCACTTGGTATTCATGTGGTTTTTTCCAACACCCTTTGTTCTTTTCACCTTCTCCCACCTCTGCCGCCTAAATTGTGGTTGGTAGGGAAAATGAGCATCTTTCTTGCCTTTTGATGCCCTTCATGACATTCCTCCTTTCTCTCATGTAAAAAATTCTTGATTATTTGAGCTTGTATATTCCATTAGCTTCCTCTCTACTCCTCCAAGCAATTTTCAAACAGAAAGAGTAAAATGGTTTGAATCTGAAGAACACTGGAGTAGAAGACAAGGAATTGAGAAGCTAACATATCGAGTAGGTCCCCTTCATGGATAATAGTGTCACCAAGGATAATGGCAGGTTTGGGGTGGAGAATAAGGTTGTGATCCAGGTGCCAAAGTCTGCTACAAATGAGGAGGAGTTAACAAAAATAGAGATGACAGGCCAGACTCCCCCTTCCTTGCCACCTAATTTTGGGTTAGGAGGGAAATGAGTATAACAAACTATCCCCAAAAGACTAATCACTTATTTTACACAGAAATCTGCAATTTGGGTGGAGGTTGGTGGGCTCACCTCACTTTGCTCAATGCAACATCAGTTAGGGTAGGCTACTTAGGAGCAGGAGGATCTACAATACTCCCATTTATCCAAGATTCCTAGTGGATACCTGCAACCGTGGATAGTACTAAATCCTATATATACTATGCTTTTTTCTATATATCTATTATAAAGTTTTATTTATAAATTAGGCATAAAAGATTAACAACAACTAATAATAGAACAATCATAGCAACATAATATAATAAAAGCTATATAAATGTAGTCTCTCTCTCAAAATATCTTATTGTAATATACTCACATATTTTTGGGCCACGGTTTAGCATCAGTAACTAAAACCTTGGAAAGTAAAACCTTGAACCTAAAGTACTTTCAAGATGACTCACATGGCTGGCAAATAAGGCTGATGGCCAGGAGCTCAGCCAGGGATGTGAGTTGGGCATTTCAGTTCCTTTCCATATGGTCCCCTCCACAGAGCTGCTTGGGCTTCCTCACAGCATGGCAGCTGGATTCTAAGCACACACATCCCAAGAGAGCAAGGCAGAAGTGCATGGAATGTTGATGATTTAGCCTTGGCAGTTGCATAGTGTTGCTTCTGTTCCCCCTTTTGGGATGGAGAGGTGAATAATTTTACAACAGTATGAGGGACACAAGATATTACTCCAGATATCTTTGGAAATACAATCTGTTACACAAGATTGGCCCTCAGTCTTGTTAACCCATGACACCCATATGGAAAAGGAGTTTAAGAGAGACATCACCATATCACAAACCTTTAAGAGTATTATGGGACAAACTGTTAATGAAGTTATGAATTTATTATACCGAACTGAAGTAGACAGATCAGGCATTTAGACTGAAAGTGTTTAAATCCTAACTTTACCACTTACTGTGTACAGCCTTGGGAATGTCACTTAACCTCTCTGAGCCTCAGCTTCTCCTCTATAAAATGGGAATAATAAATGTATCTTGCCTACTTGACACAAATAATCGAATGGAGTAAAGCCAAGGTAAGAGCTCTCAATACCATAAAATAGTTTGCTCTACACCTTTGCAGGCCATCAGCAGTCTAATGGTCATTTAGATTTTTGGTTTGAAGCAAGAGATGATAGAGGAAGAAGCACTTAGCTATGGGTGTGGCACCCTAGACTTTATGGCCAATTTTACCATTCATTAACTATGTGATATTGAATAAGTGATTTAACTTTTCTGAATCTCAGTGTTGTCATGAAGAATAATGCTCTGCTTAACTATTATTGTAAGGGCTTAATATAGGTTAATTCAGAGGCCCATGAAAAGAATTTAGTAATATAGGTTAGATCAGTTGGTTAATTTAACATAAACATACAGTTGCAACAAAAAACAACATAAATATTATGATTATATTATCATCTAAGCAGCTATGAGTTTTATTTTAGAAATTTCTTTTGTTTAAAGAGTTTTAATTAAAACTTTAGAAAATATAGCTAAGCAAAAAGAAGAAAAGTCAAACATAATTTTCCCCTGAGTCTCTCTTTCTCTTTTCCCCACCCTCTTGATTTTTAACATATTATGGTGTTATATCATATCACTTCCTTTAGCTGAAGTAGTTTTCCAGTTTTTTTGTGCAATGATAAGCCATACAGCAATAAGCAGGTGCAACTTTTCATGCCTCCTGTGATTTCCTAAAGATAAATCTCTAGAAGGAAACTTTATGGATCATTTTCAAGGTTTTGAAACATACCATACAACCAGTCTTTAAAACCAAATTATCCTCCCTTTGGAAGTACATATATATGCTAGGCTGGATCTGCATTCTTGTTTATTTTTGCCAGTCTGATTGTGAAAAAATGATATCCTGTTTAGAAAAATAATTGTTTTTATAAGTGAGATTCAAATGTTTCTAATACATTTATTGGTCATTCGTATTTCTTCTATTTGGGTACTCATATTTGTATACTGATTAATAGGAATTCATTAAGTATTAGGATATAACTGAATTATCTGAAATTCATGTTATAAGATTTTCCCCTTCTGGTCAGGTGTGGTGGGTCATGCCTATATTCCCAGTGCTCTGAGAGACCAAGGTGGGCAGATCACTTGAGGTCAGGAGTTTGAGACCAGCCTGGGCAACATGGTGAAACCCCACCTCTACCAAAATTACAAAAATTAGCTGGGTGTGGTGATGCGTGCCTGTAGTCCCAGCTACTTGGGAGACTGAGGCATGAGAATTGCTTGAACCTGGGAGGTGGAGATTGCAGTGAGCCAAGATCTCACCACTGCACTCCAGCCTGGTTGACAGAGTGAGACTCTGTTTCAAAACAAACAAACCAAACAAACAAACAAACAAAAAACTGATTTTCCCCTTCCAATCTGCCATTTATACTTCAGTTGCCCTTCGAGGCAGAGTTTTAAAATATTTTATGTTTTAATCCATCAATTCTTTCTTTTATGGTTTCTGCCTTTGGTATCATCCTTGCAATACTGTCGAGATTTTTTGTCGAGTTGTTGTTGAATTCATTTATTCAACAAACACTTACTGAAGTAACACTTAGTGAACGTTTCCTGAATGCCAGGCACTGTTCTCAACACTGGAGCGTCCTCTGAAGCATGGAGCTGAACTCAGGATGAAAACAACCATCACTGAAGGGTTTGTAAACTGAAATACGCAGAAACCTCAAACATATGCCACTCTATTGAAAGGCCATCTGCACAGGGAAAATCTTGGTTCTGGGCAGGGATTATAGCATTGCCCCCGGCAGAACTCGCATTCCTGGATCTGATGGCATTTTACAATGAATAAAATCCATATAAACAAGATGATGTCCAGAAAATACTAATGCACGTATCCATGAATGCCAAGGATTAAAATCACACTAAAAAGTATTAACAGCATTTTCCCCATATCAGCCGAGGAGGAATAATCAGCAATGATACAATTTTTCACTTCATTAGGAAGATAATACAGATATGATTTACCCTCTGGGAATCTTTTTTACAATCTCTCTGAAACAAAGACTCCCAGCAAGGGAAGAATTCTATCTCCTTCAAGAGTTTCACCAAGAAAGGCCAGAAAGCAACAGAATGGCATGTCAGGATCACCCACCCTGGCCTGGACACACATCAGTTCCACAAGGGCTGCAATGCCCTTCGTTTGCTGACCTCTGAACTGAACGAGCCTCTATTTATTTGTTACACTTTACTTCTTTGAATCCTGCATTTTTCTTTTTAAGTGAAACATTTCAAACTTCCAGAAAACTTACCCCCAAACGAAGTGCCGTGCCAAAACTGCAGAGGACTCAAGCCCACAGCACTTGACACATTCTAGCAAAGACTGGAACAGGACACAATACTTGGCCTGCCCTTGTGACCACAGGAGAAGGGACATGGGCTTCTAGGCAGGGCTCCAGGCCCTACCAGAATAGACCCAAGCAGGGTGGCAACCCAAGGAGACTGTCCCAGCTCCATTTATAGGTACCACCTCATGCCTGCCATGCCACCTGGATGGCTTCATCCTCAGAGGAAATGCCTCCACGAGACTGGAAGCTACTTGTGCAGAGGGATGGGTTCGCTTTTGCTTATCACAACCCCAGCCAGCATTGAATGAACGAATGGATGAGAATGAAACTTTCAACTAGTCTATAATTCCTAGTGTCACGGGAGGGATCCTTACTTATGATTTGTATGCAGTCAATAATTTTGGAATGAATATTGTTTTTTGACTTTTAGGCTCAGGGGGTACATGTGCAGGTTATATGGGTAAATTGCGTGTTGTTGAGGTTTGATAGACAAAAGAACTCATCACTCAAGTAGCGAGCAGAGGACCCGCTAGGTAGTTTTTCATCCCTTGCCCCCCCCCCCAACTCTTTCCCCTCTAGTAGTCTTCAGTGTCTATTATTCCCAACTTTGTGTCCATAAGTACCCAGTGTTTATCTACCACCTGTAAGTGAGAATAGGCAGTATTGAGTTTTCTGCTCCTGCTTTAATTCCTTTAGGATAATGACCTCTAGCTCCATTCATGTAGCTGCAAATAACACGATTTTGCTCTTTTCATGGCTGTGGAGTATTCCGTGCTGTATGTGTACCACATTTTCTTTAACCAATCCATTGTTGAATCAATAACTTTAACAGTTATTTCCATCTCATCTCGTATCTTATAATTAGAGACCAGACATCAGCTTTCGAGAGGAAAAAAGCAGCCCAGGGCCATCCATGGGAGCCTGTGTGCCAGGTAAACATTACATGGGATGGGGAGACATATGGGTGGAAAAAGAGAGTCTCCATAAGTGGGACAAATTTCTGTCTATTTCATGACTTGGTCTGTGGCTAAATCTGACACCCATAGTCCCTAAAAAGAATCTTTTCCATCTCATATTCCTTGCTATATTCAACATGCTGCTAAGGAATGGCCTTCTTCACAAATCCTTTTCAAAACCACCTTCCCTGTGGCTCAACTCTCTGACTCATCTGCCACGTGGCCATCTACCTGGCCCTTCTTCTCTTCATAGTCTTTTTCTTCCTTTGTGGGTTAAAACAATAGAAATTTATTCTCTCCCAGTTCTAAAAGCCAGAAATTGGTTCTTCCTAGAGCTGAGTCCACTGCACGCCCTCTCTGGGCTGCTGCTGGGCATCCTTGGTGCTCCCTGACCTGCAGGTGGGGCCTGGATCTCTGCCTCCATCCTCACCTGGACTTCCTCTTTCAGTCCTCTTCCTGGGCCTCATAAGTGAGTCCATTTGTGTTTGACCTTGTCTGCCCACAGAATGGCAAATCCCCACATCTGTCACCCATGTGCTTAGCCCTTTGATGCTGCGCATAATGGCACCACCCATTCTCATGGGGACACACACAAGCCGTGGGCACCCACTCCCCAATCCTGGACAACGATGAGGGGTGAAGCTGCTCTCCTGAGTACACAGGGCTCTCCCAGTCTCCTGGGCTGGCCTGCTGAACTGTGCCTGAGCTTTCCTGGAAAAAGAAGAAGTGGGCCAGGCACGGGGGCTCATGCCTGTAATCCTAGCACTTTGGGAAGCCAAGGTGGGCAGATCACGAGGTTAGGCGTTTGAGCCCAGCCTGGCCAATATGGTGAAACCTCGTCTCTACTAAAAATATAAATTAGCTGGGCATGGTGGCCCATGCCTGTAGTCCCAGTTACTCGGGAGGCTGAGGCAGAAGAATCTCTTTGAACCTAGGAGGCAGAGGTTGCAATGAGCTGAGATCAAGCCACTGCACTGCAGCCTGGGTGACAGAGTAAGACTCCATCTCAAACACACACACACACACACCCCCCAAAAAGCAAGACTTTTCTCTCACTCACTTGACTCTGCAGCTCCAGTTTGGACTGCTTATTTCTCTAGATTTGTTTTCTCCAAGATTGCAGACACTAACAAGAAGTTACTGAGCTACCCCCCTCCTTTATTATGACTTACAATATACTAGATACTTTATGTTATTATGTCGATCAGTATTATAGCATAACTCAGATGTAAAGCCCCTGTTGCAGTTCTAAGGATATACGAATTGTATTTTTACATCCTATTTGTATTAGTCCATCTTCACACTGCTGATAAAGACATACTAAGACTGGGCAATTTACCAAGGAAAGAGGTTTAAAGGACTCACAGTTCCACATGGCTGGGGAGGCCTCACAATCACAGCGGAAGACAAGGAGGTGCAAGCCATGTCTCACGTGGATGGCAGCAGGCAAAGAGAGAGCGTGTGCAGGGAAACTCCCCCTTATAATACCATCAGATCTCCTGAGGCTTATTCAGTATCATGAGAACAGCACAGGAAAAACCTGCTCCCATGATTCAATTACCACCCACCAGGCCCCTCCCACAACATGTGGGAATTCAAGATGAGATTTGGGTGGGAACACAGACAATCCATATCACCATTTAATCCATGGAATGATTCTGCGAGGTCTGCAGGGAGCGTGATCCCTGCTTTTCAGAGGAAACAGGAGCCCAGTCTTTCTTGCAGCCCACAGCAAGCTACGTAGCACAGTGGCCTCCAAGGGAGGAGGCATGGGGAGCTGTGCACAGGGTGCAGGTGATTAGGGGTGCAACTGCCCAGAAACAATGTAAGCATCATAACATACATCTGTGATGAATACTTTCTGCCCTTGGTGCTCCACTGATGTTGGGACTAGAACCCAGCTGTGGGGTTTCTAGGCCAGTGCTGTTTCCCCTCTCCCATGGCCCCTCAAGGTCAAGGCGGAGGTGATTTTAGAGGCTCCTGGAGGGGCACATCCCACATATTCAATTCACAGTCAGGAGAAATGAAATCCTCTTTTCTCAAAGGGGTATGTTAGGTCAGCCTGCGGTGGGGAGGCAGTCCCCAAGGCATCATGTTAGAGCTGTGAATTCTCAACTCTGGTGATGCTACTCCTCTGTTCTGGGTGTAAGATATTTCAATACAGTTTTTGGTTCATTTTAGAGTATAAATGATGACATTTCCCATAGGTTTGATGACCAGGAAAATCCTACCCCAACCTCACTCTGCTCCCTGCCTCCCAGCCCAAGGCAGCGCACCTCATCTCCACGTGGCTCATCACACCATCCTGCCAGACCACTGTTCTGGCCGCAGTCCCTTCCTTTCCCCTCACCCCACATTTCTGATGAAAATTATTCCAACCCATCCATGCTGCTCACTGTCCTCTTCCTGACTTCACAGGGGAAAAGAGATCCTCTCAAAGATAAGACAGATTCTCAGTACAAAAGAAAAATAATCTACCTGCATCCATCTTTTGGCAGACAAACAGTCTGTTGGCGGAAAGCAGAAGTGATCTGGGCATGAACAGGTGTCCTTGCTTGAGGCCGGCATTCCTTTCTGCCTTATTTTCAATCACTCCCTGGTTGCAGTGCACAGTATTACCACATAGGGGCGCTGTTGCTCTGGAAAACCATACACTGCTTCTGCAGGGAGCTGTCTTCAGTTAAGAAAAACTGCCAGGTTACAGAGGTGTGCTATTGATTCTTTATTTCTTTTAAATTAATAATCACTGGCATTCTGAATGCTACTTAATTTCTTAGTTGCAGGGTTACAGAGCTGAGCCTGTTAGATGTTGTTTACGGCATTTTCCAGAGGCAAATAAAGAAGGCCCAGGGATAGCTTGGCTACAGTAAAATTACTGACGAAGCTTTTTCATGAGTTTAACAGTGTTCCTGGACCTTCAGGTAATATGAATTAAATAATTAAAATGTTAATTGCAGAGATCCAAAAGATAAAAAGAAAAAAATGAATTCACAGGAAAGAAAAGTTTTAGGTTTCTTAAAGGATAGGGGTGGGGACAGAGTTAGCAGAAGGGAGCAGGAATCATCCTATCTCAGACCTCACAGATAATGTAGTGATGGTGACTGCTTACTGAAATGTGTCATTAAGCCAGCAGTTCCAGAGTTCAGGGGACTGTGGAGCAGAGGCCTAGCTTCCTCAAAGTTATTTGCAGCAAATCCCGATTCCCAAACCTCTAGCTTCTCCCACTGTAAAGGGGGTGCTTATTCTTGCCTGCAGACAGTTAGCATTTGACTAATGTTAACTTCAAATACGTAATTTTGGAGACCCTCAAACAGAACAGGATATAAAATCATAACACCCTCCTGGCATCGTGAGACCCTTGTTATCTGCATGTTTGTGCCGGGAGAGCAGGCCAAAGAAAACTGGGGGCAAGCCCGGGGTTTGAGACTTACTTCTGCCATGAACTTGGTACACTGAGTGAGTCACATATCCAAATTCTTTCTTCTTTCATCTCTCAATTGAAGCTTATAGCTAAGCTTCCTTCTGAGTCCATTCTGATTCTAACAAACACCTCCCCTCCCTGTGTTCAGCCCACTCGGTGCCAGCCTTCCTGGCCTTCTAGTCCACTTCTCTGTCTCGCAGCCTTATGGGGGCAGACTGGACCATTTAGTTCTACTTCTCTCTACCTACAATGTCCTTCTTCCCGTTCCGCTGCATTTCTATGTGTGTGTGTGTGTGTGTGTGTTTTTTCTCTCTTACTTCAAGTCTTAGGGCAAAAGCCACCCACTCCGAGAAGCATTCCCTGATGCCACAAAGGCAGTCTCCCGCTCTTTCATGATTTTGCTGCACTTTACCTATACTTCTCTTTAGCACCTGCCCTTTTCTCTTTTGAGTTATGATGATTTAAGGAGCCTTTTTGCACTAGCCAGGTCTCCAGGGGCATGATTGACATCAATTTATCCATCCCACAGGGTCCAGCTCAGTGGCCAGCGCACAGCAGGAACCAAGAAAATGGCTGATTAACAACCACATGTGCATAGAGCATCTGGGCTCGACTTAAGCACTGATGTTCAGCTGACAGGATTTGGTCCCTGGTATACTCACACTGTCTCTCTCCTATGATTCAGGCAGGCTTCCGCAGTGGTCAGTGCTCTTGGACTCTGAGTGAGACTGCCTGAGTTCATAGCCTGGCTCTGCCACGTACCGGCTATGAGAGCTTGGACAAGTTAATGAATTTCTCTGTGCTTCCATTGCTCACCTATGCAGTGAAGATAATGACAGTATTCTTTTTACACAGATGCCGTGCAAATAAAATGAGCTAATACTTGAAATACACTTGAAAAGGTACCCAGTGCAAAGCAAGCTCTCAAGAAAGCTACTAGCTTTAAATGGTATTTTTACTACTATTAATCAAAATATAACAACCCTGGGACTTCCTGCCAGTTAGCTGTATCTTTCTCTAATGGTAAGAACAAAATATCCCTTTGTATTTATCCTGGTGCCCATTCATGTCTCTAGTTAGTTTTACTAGCATCCACTGTAGAAGGCTGGGGAACTCATCCAAGACAGCCTGCTCCCTGAGTGGGCTCCAGCTTTGGGTCTTCACAGCGAATCTCAAAAACCTTGAGTGCATGGAAAACAGATGAACTCACCATCATTTCAGCCTGCCACCAGCCATTTGCTAAACTGCACAATTTGATCTGGTGTGTGTGCTCCTGGCCCCTCTCAGACCTGCCCAGGCGCCAGCATTGCCCTTATCTATATGGTGCTATGGCTGTAATTCATCTGACCACTTGTGACATGCATCCTCCTCTCAGCAGATTTGTCCTTTTATCTGCTGCGATTCAAGGACAGCAGAAAGCAAAGGGAATGAAGAGAGATGAGAATAAATAACAGGAGAATAAATCCATTTCAAGACACCTCTGTGCAAGGATTTTCGAGACGTTCTCCCTCCAGGTTGGAGCTGAGCAGCAAACGTGCCTCTCCATCCATCATTGGGCTAGCTCAGCCTGTGTTTGGCTGCAGTATTATTTCAGAGAAAGCTTCTTTTTCTCTCTTTCTGATCCTACTCTAATTTCCTTCTACCTCCTCTTAATCCTATTTCCTGGTAAAGAAGTTTGTTTTGAAGGGAGACACTGGTAGTAAAGATGACGTCTGCCTGCCTCATGGTCTTTGCCCAAACTATCAGGATCCAGTAAAATGGGCTGAGGCTTTTGGCATGCACATCCAGGTGGGGACAGGGGGATGGAGGACAGGTGGGAGAATGATAGAAACAGGGACAGCCTAACCTGTCTTTTTGCCTCCAAGTGTTCAGATCTCCCCCAAGCTATTCTATATGTCACTGCCACATTAAGCTTCAAGTTCCACCAGAGCTCTCTGGATCAAAAACTTGGGTGTAAAAGGATGTAAAATTATGTGGTCCAGTGCTCCTTGTTATGGATATGGAACCTGGGGCCCAGAGGGGCCAAGAACAGTCAGCACCTACGTAGTTCTGATTATGTCAAGCACTTCATTTAAATGTTGACACAGATGAACTCATTTAAGCCCCAGAACAACTCGTGAGGTAGGTACTGCTCTTTCACGCACATTTTGTAGGTGAGGACCCAGAAGTGCAGGCTTGCTAAGGAATGAGTCCAAGGTCATCTGGCTAATGAGTGGCAGAACTGGGAGTGAAACCCAGAGCTGGCGGCAGAGCCATGGGTTCCCCAAGTTATGACGCCTCCTAGGAGTGATCTGTCAACAGAGAGTGCCAGAGGGTCTAGGGGGTCTCATGTCTCCAAATCCAGTTCCCTATTATCTGGGGGAGAAAATAAGAAGGCCTGGATCTTTAGACTGGCTTTTTACACCTTCCCCGCCTAACGCCATACCACCTTTCCAGCTCAGCTGGCATCTTCTCCCAAATGCACTTAATTCTCCTGGATGGACGGCACAGTGAAGGAGTGAATAAGAAATGAAGGACTGAATTCTCCTAGGTTGACATGAGGGGGGTCATCTCCCTACTGCAGTCATTCAGTAGACTGAGAATATTTGACAATGACCTCATCAACATTTCAATCCATCTTTCTCATTCTTTCTGAGCCTAACACTTTTCACACAACGTGGCTGGAACGTTACGGAAACCAGAATGCCGGCTGCACAATTTCATGT
This sequence comes from Callithrix jacchus, assembly GCF_049354715.1. Lineage (NCBI taxonomy): Eukaryota > Metazoa > Chordata > Mammalia > Primates > Cebidae > Callithrix > Callithrix jacchus. Next base: position 107,318,824 of record NC_133509.1, on the reverse strand, counting down.
TTTCCCTCCATGCAGGTGGCATGCTCAGGGAGTGACGCTGCGAAATCCCTGAAGGGTTAAGGTCTACTGCCCCGCCCTGTGGTGGCAGCAGTAACAGTACTGACAGTAACGTGATGCAGTGCTAACATCTGCTAAGGCAGATTCTGTGCCCGGTGTTGTCCCACGTGTTTTGTTTTGTTTGAGATGGAGTCTCACTTGCTTGCCCAAGCTGGAGTACAGTGGCGCAATCTCGGTTCACTGTAACCTCCACGTCCTAGGCTCAAGCGATTCTCATGCCTCAGCCTCCCGAGTAACTAGGACTACAGGCGTGTGTCACCATGCCCGGCTAATTTTTCGTATTTTAGTAGAGATGGAGTTTCACCATGTTGCTCAGGGTGGTCTCAAACTCCTGAGCTCAGGTGATCTGCCCACCTTGGCCTCCCAAGGTGCTGGGATTATAGGCAGGAGCAACCGTACCCATCCTGTCCCATGTGTTTTATACACACCTATCAACCCGTGTAATCCTCATGCCACGGTTATAGTGGTACATACACTATTATTAGACTCACGTTGCTGAGACATTGAGAGATTAAGAAACTGACCCAGAGTCACATAACTGGCATCAGAGGTGGTATCTGAACCCAGGCAGTCTGTTGTCAATATTCACACTCTTAACCACACTCTTTAGAGAGTTCAAAGAGAGAGGTTCTTGCTCCTGCCTGAGTTTAACTTCGGGGGATCATTTCCCTGTTTGCAATGGGCAGCTGCTGGCACAGGTTATATTAGACTAGAGCCTAAGGTCGGGTGCCCACTGCTGCTTCCTGAGAAGGGTTGTGGAGTTCAACCCAAATACCCGAAACTCTAAACAGATGACGTAAGCTTAATTTTGTTTTTTGATTTTGTTTTTCATGGTGGGGAGGAGGCACTTTACAGTTTTCACTTCGGGTTAATATAATTAACTGAGAGCACTGTGAAATTAAAGTTCAGTCAAGCTACAAATCCATACTTCATAAATGTTAGGCTTCATGTAAAATACTGGCATTTTTGCAAAACTTTTATCACGCAGAGCTCAGAACAGGGGACAAGGAGAAAACGAGACCCATCTTTATATCTTTTGCCGGCGCTCAGGATCCATGAGGCATAGGAATATGCAGATTAGTGTTTCTCAAAACTGTGTAATGCATACAGCTCTCTGTTAAAGAAGAAATCCTCACAGTGCTCTGGTATTTCTTTACACTCTTTTAATTTCAATGCCACAAATGCAAAACTAAGAATACGCTTTTTTTTTTTTTTTTTTTTTTTTTGAGACAAGTCTCACTCTGTCACCCAGGTTGGAGTGTAGTGGCACAATCTCAGCTCACTGCAGCCTCTGCTTCCCAGGTTCAAGTGGTTTTCCTGCCTCAGCCTCCTGAGTAGCTGGGATTACAGGTGCGCACCACCACACCTGGCTAATTTTTGTATTTTTAGTAGAGATGGGGTTTCACCATGTTGGTCAGGCTGATCTCAAACTCCTGACTTTGTGATCTGCCTGCCTTGGCCTCCCAAAGTGCTGGGATTACAGGCATGAGCCACTGCGCCCAGCCTAGGAAAATAAACTTTTAATGCTTTTAGTTCTTACACAAGTGTACAACCAAATGAATGCACATAAACACAGAGACAGAGATGAGTAAAATTCAAATCAAGAAGCAGTATTTCTCGTGATGGATGTTGCTTTGGTAGCACTGGTCACCAATGTTGTGCGTGTCAGGTCAAACCATAGGCAGCTGCCACTTCTGTAGATCAGAAATAAAAGTAGTGTTTAAAAAATTTTTAATTGGGAGGTCATAAGGCTGAAGCAATTCTAGAATGTTATGTTCCTATGTAAGCAAACCAAAGTCCACTGTAAACGTAAAATGAAACTAGAGAAGTAACCGATCAGAAATCTCCAACTAACCTCTAACTGGGGACTTTCTACTCTAACAAATCAAATATGTTTTCTTGGTCTTACTTCCACGTTCAGCCTATTAAAGCTCACTACCCACGCTGCTGGGTAGAGCTCCCTGGACCTCTTCTGGTTGAGTGCTCCCCGATTCATGAATCCTTTAATCTGCACATAAACTCTGTTAAACGTGTTGTGTCCAAAGCTTTTCCTTTTAACAGTGGGAAAAGGACTAACTTGCATGTTCCATTTTTGTTGACTTGAATCTTTTGACCCTGAACAAGAGGGACCCCCTCATTGGAGTCTCTGTTTTTATTATGATTTTAAAATAATACGCTAGTTTTTTGTTTGTTTGTTTTGTTTTGTTTTTTGAGACGGAGTTTCACTCTTGTTACCCAGGCTGGAGTGCAATGGCGCGATCTCGGCTCACCGCAACCTCTGCCTCCTGGGTTCAGGCAATTCTCCTGCCTCAGCCTCCTGAGTAGCTGGGATTACAGGCACGCGCCACCACGCCCAGCTAATTTTTTGTATTTTTAGTAGAGACAGGGTTTCACCATGTTGACCAGGATGGTCTCGATCTCTTGACCTCGTGATCCACCTGCCTCAGCCTTAGTTTTTACAGAAGTAATCCAAGTGTGCTCCAACATACATGACTTAAAAACTTTGTTTCATTAAAGTAAGAGTCATTTTGTATTTTATGCTCTACTTTCTGCCGCAGAATTATTCCAAGTTGTTGTGAACTAAGATGGAACCCAAAGCAGACGTCTTCCAGCCAGGCGCCCCAGGTGTGCACGTTACAGGGCAGGCACCCTGTGCTGACTCCATTCTCCCAATCACTTTTATCCTTCCACATTGCTCTAAAACTGGTTCGTTAAGCTTGCCATGACTTTACTTAGCGGAAATGCACCAATTATCTAATAAACGCTTTTCTGCTCTTTATCGTTAAATTGTGACACTTAACGTAATGTGTGCCTCTTATGTACCACGCCATTTCCATGATGTCAAATTGATTTAATATCTACTCCAAGAAACTAAACTCTTGGTCTATAAGAATGTCATTCAACTGTGAACTATCACGGCAAAGGAGTTTTGCTTTCGTACCTGATGATAGAGTCCCACACAGTACAAAATGAGGACAAGACAGATTTTATCAACCCAATCACAGCCAGATATGCCTTGCAAATATTTAAAGTCAAGTGATGTTATTTTAGGTGATGTCTTGGTTACCAGCAGGACTGGGAACAAAGGCACTGAAATCTCATGACAGTTCTAAGGTGGTCATCTAGGGCATATATATGTATTATTATCATAAATACTGAAAAGATTATCATAAAAAAGTTTTTAAAGTCATCATAAAAAAACACACAATTTGAAAAATCAGTAGAATTTGCAAGTCATCTGAGAACCACCAGGGGTCTGTGGATCTTAGTATAAATAGACTTGAGTTGATCTGAAACTGCTGAGTGCAAGTCAGTCTTCAAAAGATAGGGCTTTGCCAACTATGCTGTCACAACAGAGAAGGACTCTATCATTTCCTTTAAATAGTTAAGTGTTATAAGTGGATTAACAAGCATGAGTCAGTTTGTTAAAACTTGATTTAAATACAACTTTTTTGGAGCATACCCTCCATACAAAGCAAGAGCCAATTACTATAGTTCTCTCCAGTGGAGCAGGGGGAAGGCCCCCGGTAATCAGAAAGCAAAGAAAGCCTGGAGGTTTCATAATTGGCTATACTGTTGCCAATATACAGCTCCTTCGGAGAGTAGTTTACCTCTCTACTTAACACAGACTGCAACAATGTTACAATAAGAGAAAAGCGCACTTAAGAAAGCAACAGTAGTAATGGTGCTCTGCATCTGCTGAGGCGTGAAATGATCCAGCCATCATCGCAATGAGCTATTTCCCTTGCACTTCAACTACTGGGGTAGGATTTTAATGTCATTGCACTACAATGGTCAGATTCTAAAGAAAAGTAACATTTTCTGAAAAACGGGGATTTACAAGCCTCTTCCAGCTCCCTGTCTGGAATAACACAGACCTTGCAGGAATTACATGGCAGTTGAAAAATACAGCACTCACAATAACGTTTGACTAAATATCTAAGCACCCAGTGGCAACTGCAGATCCGGGGGCTTCTCAGCCTCCATAATCACATGAGCCAGTTCTTTACATAACTCTCTTTATACACACACAGACATGCAGCACTCACCAGAAAGACATTAGGAAGAGCAATACAATAGGACACCCAGAGGGAAGCAGCGCTTTCCATTGACAGCCACCAGGAAAGACGCCATACTACAAGACGGTTCTCCAAACAACAAGCGGATAAGCAAAGACTAAGACAGAGCTATGAGAGTCATGAAGCAAAATAAAGTGGGCAGCTCAGCATAGGTAGCGTGGGGCAAGGCTGCATGGACACACAGAGGGGACTCGGATCCTCCCAGAACTATCATTGTTCCACCACGTGAGTTAGAGGTGGTCATCGATTTTTAAGACAGGAACACTATAATCCCAGCACTTTGGGAGGCCAAGGCGGGTGGATCACGAGGTCAAGAGATCAAGACCATCCTGGTCAACATGGTGAAACCCTGTCTCTACTAAAAATACAAAAATTAGCTGGGCATGGTGGTGCACACCTGCAGTCCCAGCTCCTCGGGAGGCTGAGGCAGGAGAATTGCTTGAACCCATGAGGTGGAGGTTGCGGTGAGCTGAGATCCCGCCATTGCACTCCAGCCTGGGTAACAAGAGTGAAACTCCATCTAAAAAAAAAAAAAAAGACAGGAACACCTGGGGTCTTGGTGTTAGAACTTAAAATAGAACATGATACATTACAAATCTATATAATTATAAACAGAATGTAACAACATCAATGTAACGAAAGCAAACTGTATAGACAGTTTTCATTAGCCAACATGGCTTTGGCTATTCTCATCGGTTATTTTCATGAAGTCTGAGTTAATGTTACCTGGTGGTGTCCGGACAATGTGGACCAAGCTGACTATTGAGCTCACAGCTGGATATCCACATAGTGGCCACGAGCAAAGCTGCAGCCATACTGAGTACAGCCTTAAGGAGGCTGACTTCCCTCTCCGTCCAAAGGTGTCTGTTGGTACCTGTAACCACCTTTGTGTGGTGGCTGGTTTGGGAGTTTTGTCCCCAAAATATTCAGATGAACACACCCATATTGCTCCATATCTATTATAAGGCAATAACAGACATTGCCAAACACAAAGAAAACACAAAATTGCACTCAGCTCTACAAAGGAAGCTTTACCCATCTTTAGGAGAAATCTGGTAGGTAGTGGCAGAAATTAACACCCACCTCCTGACACCCAGCCTCTACTCCCTTCGTAAACAATCAGTGAGCTTTGGGAGCCTCTTAACTCTGCACAGCTTCTGTTCCTGGTCACCAGCTCCTACACATGACTGCCTTTGCCTCAGTTTCACAGAAGTACTCAGGCATATGCAGCAAACTGCTTATTTGATGTTTTGCTAAATAGCAGTTTCTTATTTTATTTTTGAGACAGTCTCACTCTGTCACCCAGGCTGGAGTGCAGTGGCACAATCTCAGCTCACTGCAATCTCTGCCTCCCGGGTTCAAGTGATTCTCCTGCCTCAGCCTCCTAAGTAGCTGGAATTATAGGCAGAGCCACCACACCTAGCTAACTTTTGTGTTTTTAGTACAGACGGGTTTCACCATGTTGGCCAGGATAGTCTCGATCTCCTGACCTTGTGATCTGCCTGCCTTGGCCTCCCAAAGTGCTGGGATTACAGGCATGAGCCACTGCACCTGGCCCTAATTTCCTCTTTTGTGGCTAAGAGCCTTTCCTCCAGGTAACTGGACAATTTTCTCTAAACATCCTCCTTCCCCCACCCGCTCCCATTTACGTCTACAGTAATATTAACATCTGAACATAGACAGCCCTAGCAATCCTGGAAGAAATCTTGGGAATCGGAGGGTTATCTTCTATAAAACCCATAGCAGCTCGGAGAAACCAAATGGCATTCCAATCTTTAAAAGAAGGTACAAGGGGGTGAAACTGAAAGCTGATTACATTTCTAGAAATAGAAAATTCAATCCTATCATCAAAGGAAGTCCCTGCCAGAGATTCTTCCAGCCCTCAAGAGGGGCAGGCAAGGAGACCTAGTACTAATGTAGAGGTTTGTACTTCCCAAAACGCTGGTTGTTGGGAGCTTCAGCGAACTTCCCTGTGATGACACAAGGCCACATGGGTTAGAGGCAGTCATCATTTACCCATAAATGATGTGTACTTGTATACATACACATGTAAAGACTGTATATGTCATCATGTCTAAGCACTCACCAATCAACCTGGGTATATGGAACTGCTTTACAGAGAAGGTTGTTAAGGCATGCATGACTGCTCAATGTGACACTGTCATTGGTGGAGCCACACTCTGAACCCACTTCAGAAAGCAAGTCATTTATTCTTCACTTTGCTGTGTTGATGTCCTTTCAGAAATTTAAGTAGTTAAAGAAATGTAGGGGGTAATTAGTATTATTTAGTGGCCAGCTGGCTTCCCTGCTAGGAGTAGACTGCCTACTCCATGGTTGAGGGAAAGATGGAAATGCTGCTGTGAGGTCCTCTCCTCTCTCTTCTCTGTGCTGCCTTCCAGGCTCCCTCGCAAGTTACAGGATCACAAAGGAGTGGATTTGGAAGGCAGTGGAGACCTTGCAGAGATACATTCCGGCCTCTTTGCTGGCGCCAGCCAGCTCTCCCCTTGACATTCTTACTATAGTGACCCAATCTCAGGAAGCTGCTGATTCTGTTTTGAAACCTCTCTGATTGTCAAGGATTGCTTTTCCCTTACACTGATCTTAAAAAGTCTGTTCCCCTGCAACCTTGTCTCATTGGGCTCTGCCCTCCTCAACTTCTTGTGAATCCCTTTAAATTCTTCTCTTCTCCAGGGTCCCCCCTTCCTCTCACTGCTCTTCATCCTGACAAATCTTCCTGGCTCATCACTCTGCTGGGCACTCCCCAGGGAGAAACTAAGATTTGTCATTGTTCTCTTACAGTGGGTACCTCAACATAAGCCAGCACTTCTGAGGTGCTCTCGCTACGTTGGGATGTGGGAGGACTCCACATCTCTCGATTCCGACACTCAAATTCCACCTGTGGTAGTAACCCTGATGGCAGCCCTGCCACTCTTTCAGCCTTCATTCTGGCCAACGCTTAGACAAACTAGCTCTATAAACCAGAGAACTCTGATGCCTAACATGTCCTTTAACTTGGCTCATCAGTTGAAATCTTTTGAGATTTGGCCTCTTTGTTGTGCTTGCCCTATGGGGCCACACAGAGTCCTGAAGCATGCAGGGCTGCTGGCAGGGGCCTGCATCCCGGGGAAAGCTCACCCAGCATCATGGTTGGGAGCACAGGAGCGGGCATCAGGGGTTTCCCTGAGGGAAAGGGTGGTTCTCAGTATCTGGAACCAGAGGCAGTGCTGGAACAAGGCAGATGGGACATCAGGTTCTGGCTTCATCCAGAACACATCAGACAAACTTCAGTAAACACCTCCCCTCAAGCTTCAGGAAATATTCTCCCATCCATCCAGAATTTCCAGCTGTCCCATGGCTTCATAGCCTCAGGCATCTTAAGGGAGCTCCTCAGATCCACAGAACTGACTTTTGTTTCTAACTTTGAATCACTCATAAACATGACTTTGACCTGCACCTCCTGTCTTCATTCAAGACTTTCACAGAAACTTGAATAGACGTGGGTCAAAGAGAAGGGTCCTGTGCCCTTTTCTCCTCATGCCATGCAAGCATCACTAATGAACACTAGTGCATGACTGTCTAACCCGGGTCAGTACAATCTTTCTGTATGGCCAACATTTCCTCAGCATATTCATTACCAACCAAACTTTGAGAGGCTCCATTAAATAGCTTCCCGAAATCAAGAAACCTGAGATCCTTCACATTCCTTTTAATTTTAGTAACTTTATTATAGGTTCGATAATATGCTACATTGATCCTTTCTGGAAATTAAACATAATTTTCTTTCAGTGCTCTCAGGTAAGATTCATTTGGGCTTGCAGACAGGCTTAACAGAGTCAAGCATTGGCTTATTGTTTTGACCATTTTGGGCTTGTTTCTTCTGCTTTCAATGTTGTTTATTCTTTACGTTACTTTTAATTGAGTATAATCATTGTACATCTTAATAGGGTAGGGAGTGGCATTTCGATAGATAACAATGTGTAATGATAAATCATAGTAATTAACATATCCATCACCTCAAACAGTTTTCATTTCTTTGTGTTGGGAATATTCAAAATCTTCTATTCTAGCTCTTTGAAAATATACAAAAGCTACTGTTAACTGTAGTCACCAGAGAGCGCTACAGAACACTAGAACGCACCCCTCCGACCTGGCTACAATTGTGTATCCTTCAACCAACCTCTCCAGCTCAGCCCCTCCTACCCTTCTCCACTTTAAATAACCACAATTGTACTCTCTACTTCTAGGAGATCCACTTGTTTTCAGCTTCTGTATGTGAATGAGATCATATGGTATTTGTCTTCTGTGCCTGGGTTATTTCACTTAACATAGTGTCCTCCAGGCTCGTCCATGTTGCCATGAATGACAAAATTTCATTTTTAAATGGCTGAATAGTATTTCATTGTGTAAATATACCACACTTTCTTTATCCATTCATCTGCTGATGGAAACTTAGGTTGATTCCATAGGTTCCATATCTTAGCTATTGTGAATGGTGCTGTGATGAACTTGGGGTGCAGGTATCCCTCTGATACCTACAGGTTCCCTTTCTTTGAATACATGCATAGTAATGGGGATTGGGCATGGTGGCTCACACCTGTAATCCCAGCACTTTGGGAGGGCAAGGTGGACAGATCACTTGAGATCAGGAGTTCAAGACCAGCCTGGCTAATATGGCGAAACCCCTTCTCAACTAAAAATACAAAAATTAGCTGGAGATGGTGGCATGTGCCTATAATACCAGCTACTGGGGAAGCTGAGACAGGATAATCACTTGAATCCAGGAGGTGGAGGTTGCAGTGAGCTGAGATCACACTATTGCATTCCAGTCTGGGCAACAGAACGAGACTGTCTCAAACAGAAAAACAAAACAAAACAAAACAGAAACCTAGTAGTGAGATTGCTGGATTTTGTTCTATTTCTAGCTTTTTGGAGGAACCTCCACACTATGCTCTATAGTGGCTGTACTAATTTGCATTCCTACCAACAGTGTGTAAGTGTTTTTTTGCATCCCTGTGAGCATGCTATTGTCTTTTTGATCATAGCCATTCTAATGGGGGTCAGATAATATCTCACTGTGGTTTTTATTTGCATTTCCCTGATGACTGGTGATGCTGAACAATTTTTTCACATACCTGTTGGCCATTTGTATGTCTTCTTTTGAGAAATGTCTGTTCAGATCATTTGCCCAGTTTTTAATCACAATGCTGTTTATCATTTTCTTTCCAGTTAGACCATTGCCTTTGATAAGAAAGATAAATGTGAAGTTGTTTGTACTTCAGCTTTTTTTTTTTTTTGGAGACGGAGTTTTGCTCACTGCAACCTCCGCCTCCGGGGTTCAGGCAATTCTCCTGCTTCAGCCTCCTGAGTAGCTGGGATTATAGGCATGCACCACCATACCCAGCTAATTTTTTGTATTTTTAGTAGAGACGGGGTTTCACCATGTTGACCAGGATGTTCTCGATCTCTTGACCTCGTGATCTACCCGGCTCGGCCTCCCAAAGTCATCTGCTTTCTTCATATCAACTACCATAGCACTCAACCTCTTGAAGCAGGAAGTACTTCCGTGCCTTCTTGCCCTTACTGCTGGATATCTCTATTTGTTCCTTCAGAAATGCTCCCTTTCTGTACCCTGCTCTGAGCCCTGAAAGGGATCTTGGATGGACTGGATCAATGGGTTTCTGTTTGCCTTCTGGTTTCTGGTTGGGTTCAGCCAACGGGAGGCAGCACCAGGAGGTGGTGGGGCAGACAGTGGGTCAGTTCCCTTCCTGCCCAATCCCATGGGGTGGCTGAGCTCCGCCATTGAGAGCCAGTGCTTCCACTATGGGTCCCTTCCCCACAGATCACTCCCATCAGGGTCCAACTTGCTCCATCTCTCGTCACTTTCCCTGTATCCTACTCACACCTTTTAAAATCTTCTTTTTATTAAAATATCCTCAAATATCTTTAGTGAGCCCTCTGTTTCCTCTGAGATCACATCATCTTTCTTGTCACTCCAAATCAAATGGTCTTTTTGCTGTGGCAGTGGCTGACCTCAGGATGTTCTGCAAGACTCCAGTCTTTTCTGAGTGTTAGCCTGTCTGAATGTCATTCTCTCAGCTTTGGATGCTCTGTTTCTTTCTCCTTATCTTCCTTGCTTTATTTTTTTATGCATCCTTCCTTTATTATTTTATGCATCTTTTAAAAATTTCAGCTCTTCAGAAAGAGCTACCTAGTTTTCTAATTTAATTGCACAGGTTTCCCCCCCCCCCCACCTTTTTTTCTCAGTAGAAACATTTAGAAATCCCAAACTTGCTAGAGAAACTCAAGTTTGAAAAGGAGCTGGGGATCACAGGAGGGTTACTCAGTCTGGCTCTTCTCATTCTATGCCCTCCCTCAGGCAGCACCACACATATTTAAAATCACGTTTGACTTTTGGCTCCATATTTCCAGTTAACAGAGTGGTTGTGATTCCTTCCCAAATGACGGAGTGTGTCACAACAGTGAGGCTTGTGAACCACTCACCCAGCTAAGTGACAAAATTATTCTCTCTGCTTTGAAGCCATTCAGGAAAACAAGCCAGGCCTGGAAAAGCTTAAAAGAGGCTCAGTCAAAATTATTCTGTAAGAATTGATCCAACGTGAAGCATGCTAAAAAAAAAAAAATAGTTAACATATTTATCTGCCCCTACTCTAGGAAACACTTTATGGCTTGATTTTACATCAGGGATTTGTGCTCATAAAAGTATTTAAGGAGTTACACTTGGAGTAAAGATAAGTTAGAGAAGACTGATCATAAGATTTCTCTAACCTAGCAATGCTTAAGAAAAATAAATAATTACAGCATCAAAATAGAGAAAGCAGCCAAAATTCTTATTAGAAGCCACCAACCAAGGACAGGGGCATAACCTAATGTCACACACTTCCAAAAACCGCAGCCAAGGAAATGCTGCAGAGAAGCAGTGGAGAAAGGCTTGGCCTGCCCCTGTCACCTGCCCCTTCCTCACTCCTTATGCTGGGGAACCTTTGGCTTGAATCTGGAAAAGATGGAGCTGCTTCTTCAAACCTGGGAAACCTGGAGAAATCTGCTGCGGAGGATCAGAGATAAGAAGGTAGGTGGAGGATGGGCTGTCTGTCAGTGACGGAAGTGAATTTATAGTACCATGCCATTTTCATAAAAGTGAGTCTGGCTATCTCTCCAGTCTGCCAGACTTCTACTGATGTATATGCATAGAAGGAATTCAAATATAGAGACAATACTGAACAATTATGATGCTTATGGCTAGTGAACAGAATCAGCACAATGTCAAAGAGTGATTTACTTTTTCTTTCTATTAAAATGCAAGTCCCATGATGTGTGAGAATCTTGTCTGTTCCATTGATAGCTTATAGCTCTAGGTTCAGCACCTTGAAGGTGCCTTGCACAAAGGATTCTCTAAATAAACACTGGTTGAGTGAATGAATGAGAACAAACTATAAAAATTGGGAGGTGTGGCAGAGAAGTGAAGGAAGCATTCAAATTATCTTTCATTGCTGGAAGTTGACTGATACTCTATAAAAGTAAAACGTTAATTAATAAAAATATGACTCCAATGGCTTTTATAATCTCTTTTGATAAGGCATCTATAAAAAATCAATATGTTCGATAGTAAAAAAAATTTGTACGAGGGTCTGAATTCCTCCTGTGTTACTTTAGTTTCATTTACTTCTGTATATAAGCACAGCGGATCTGAATATGTATTTTTTAAATTAAAAAATGGCATTAGAGTATGATTCCATTCTTATAGTGTGTCTATCTAGCCAGCCAGCTTCTCTCTCATAAGTATGTATCCATATATATGTATAAATACACACACATATATATCCTTAATCTTGGAAAGAGTATGAAATGATGACCACGTCATGCTCAACATCATTATTTTTGGAAGGTGAGATTTAGAAAATGATTTTATTTTCTTTTTACTTTTCCATAACTCTTGACTTCTTTAAAATGAGCACTCATGGTCTTCACAGAAACATACTGCCATTTTTCTTTAAATTTATTTGAATAAAGCAAGGTGATAATGAAAGTAGAAGCTGGTATATCATGTTACTGCCACAGACTGAAATGTCTAATAATTTGATTTTGCTTCTTTTAAAATAGATGATTAATGATAGCTCTGAGCTAAGACTGTAGGTTGAATAAGACTTTGCTTATTGGCTGGGTGCAGTGGCTCATGCCTATAATCCCAGCACTTTGGGAGGCCGAGGTGGGCAGATCATGAGGTCAAGAGATCAAGACCATCTTGGCCAACATGGTGAAATGCTGTCTCTACTAAAAATACAAAAATTAGCTGAGTGTGGTGGTGCACACCTGTAGTCCCAGCTACTCGGGAGGCTGAGGCAGGAAAATCACTTGGACCCGGGTGGCAGAGGTTGCAGTGAACCAAGATGGCGTCACTGCCCTCCAGCTTGGCAACACCATGAGACTCTGTCTCAAAAAAGAAAAAACAAGACTTTGCTTATTTACAAAGGTTTTCTTATTTACAAAGGTCTTCAGTTCACACACTCTCTCTCTCTGCCTTTTTCTAAAGCACACTGTCACAGAGGCTCCCAGCTCAAGTCTATATTGGACTGATAATGTCAGCACATGCTAGAAGACAACTCCATTTTTAATACACCTAATTATTGGCTATTAAAGCTTTCCCGTAGTTTATAGGATCATTCCAAAATGCATTCCACTGAACAGCACATTCCTAGACTTGTCTATTTTCCTTCTCTGTCACACATATGGGCAAGGTAAATTGAAAGAATCAGACTTCCAGGAGGTATTAAGTCTGTAGGTCACACACGAGCGTGTGAAGCACCAGTCTCACTCTGCGCACTAGTCTACAGATAGTGTGCATTTCAAAATCACCCTATTCTCAGCACACAGTAGAAAAGGCAGTTTTAATGTGTGTTTTGTACTCTTCTCAGCAGCAGATACGGCAGGGCATATAGTGAAAGGTGATGAGTTTAAGAGTCGGGAGACTTGGGGTCTATTCTTTGTATTCGCTACTGGTCAACACGCCTAACTTCTCTGTGACTTCGTTTCATTATCTGGAAAAGGGCTAGGTTAGATCCTTGGTTCTACACTCAGGTTGCACCTTGGAATCACCAGGGGAGCTTTACTAACTGGTGATGCCTTGGGTGCACCCCCAAAATTTCTGGGGAGCTTGGACATCAGAAAGGCTGTAAAACTTTGCCTGTGATTCCAATGGTAGAGTCGGGGTTAAAAACCATTGAGTTTCTTGATCACCAGAATCTCTTTATTCTAAATTCCACGTTACATCACAGAATATTTCACTGCTGGCTCAGTCCCGGCTCCCCAACACTCTGAGAAAAGTGGGGACAAAAATGTGTCAGATCTTCATGTGTAAGGGTGGCTTGGAAATCCTCAGGTATGACTAGGCAGAAAAACATCCCTTCTATCTAAGCAGATAAGCCACAGATGAAATGACATCAGACCCTTTGTTCATTAACATGCCACGCAGGGTTCAGTATTATCTTCAGAAGCCTGTCGCTTTTTATTTGATTTGGCCATTAAGAGAGTCTCTTTTACCTCCACTTTCTCTAATTGTAATGGTGAAGGTTTGCACTGCTGCCAAATGGCCTTATAATGTTATTAGCTGCTGCTTCTCAACCTCTGCCTGCTGGCAGCTCATTTGGAAATTCCAAAGTTTTTCCCGGCACAACTGGTGTGTGGGGTGAGAGGCTGCATCACCAGAAAGTGCACACTTGACCCTGGAGAGAAGGGTGGGATCGGCAGGAAGGAGCGCGGAAGGCTTTGCAACCCTTCTCCATGTCGCAGCCCGAGGGGCTTGTGGAGCGTTAGCTTGGAGAGGCTCCCCACCCAGATCTCCTCTCCTGAATGTTTCTGGTTCGAGTGGGCCAGAGATGTTTCCACGTGAGATTTGCAGGAGGAAGGGAAGCAGCAGCCATTCTGTAGCTCACACCTGTTTTATCTGTGGTTCACGTTGCTGGGTGGGGCAGCAGCCGCGTCGCAAGTGCTCTACCTTCCCTGAATTCTCCTTCAGCTCCTGTGACTCTTGGGCCAGGCGTGTGTGTATCTCTGTTACTATGGGAGGCGGCACATCCTGCAGGACAACTACAGCACTCAGGGAGGCGGCAATGACTGACATGGTTCTGGTGGGTCTTCATGGGTTCTGTGTGTGCGTGTGGGTCCCAGCCCATCCCTACTCTTCCAACTTCATACACATCTTCCTCTGCTGACCATCTGCCTCTTGAACCTCAAGCTCCAACATCTCATGGTCAGATGTAAAGACAACAGCCTTACAGAGATTGCTTAACTAGCAAACATAATTGCATAAGGACAAACCCTTGTGACAAATATATACATACATACATGTGTATGTGTGTGTGTATATATATATATGCACACACACAATATACACACATATTTATAATGGCATTCACATATATGAATATATGCACACATACACATAGTGCTATATCCTAGTAGTTCTGCTTTTCTGATTGAGCCCTGACTATTAGTGGCCTTTTCAAAATTCACATCTGAATTTTGTCATCCCTATTGAAAACCTTCAATGGTTTCCCACAGTTCCCCAAACCGAAGTCCTGTCCACCCCTCCAGCCTCACACCACACTGTGCTCCTCTGCCTCCTTTCTTGCCCCAGCCACCATGATCATCTTTTAATCCCTGCTCTTGCCATCGTCTCTTCCACACTAGCATTTTGCGCACACTGTTCCCTCTGCCTGGATCTTTCTTTCCAGCTACCATCAGCTGCTTAACACCAAATTCAGCCTTCATATCTCAGCTCTTAGGTCAGCTGAGTCAAAGTGTCCTCTGGTGATCTCTTCCGTGACCATGTGCCTCTCCTCTGAATGCAAGCACAGCCTTGACAGTTAACTTCCTTGTGTGATTTCTTGCCTAACGTTTCTTTCCTCTATTGGACTGGAAGCTCCAGGAGGGCAGGGAGGGCTGCCTATTCTTTTTCTTTTGAGACAGTCTTGCTCTGTTACCCAGGCTGGAGTGCAATGGTGCCTTCTCAGCTTACTACAACATCCACGTCCCAGGTTCAAGCGACTCTCCTGCCTCAGCCTCCCAAGTAGCTGGGACTACAGGCACATGCCACCATGCCTGGCTAATTTTTTGTATTTTTAGTAGAGACGGAGTTACACCATGCTGGCCAGGCTGGTCTTGAACTCCTGACCCTGTGATCTGCCCACTCTGGACTCTCCAAGTGCTGGGATTACAGGCATGAGCCACTGCACCCAATGGGCTGGCTATTCTTACTCTTCATTGGGTCTTTCCTACCTCTAGAAACTTCCTCAGTAGACAGTTTACTTTCTTCTTGGCACAAGAAATGTGATTTGAGTGAATGAAGAAATAAAAGATGTAGCCTGGCCAACATGGCAAAAATCCCATCTCTATAAAAAACACAAAAATTAGCCTGGACATGGTGGCACACGCCTGTAATCCCAGCCATGGGAGAGGCTGAGGCATGAGAATCACTTGAACCTGGGAGACAGAGGTTGTAGTGAGCCAAGATCGCATCACTGTGCTCCAGTCTGGGTGATAGAGACCCTGTCTCAAAAAATAAAAAAATAAAAATAAATACAAGCTGTTAAATGGATGAAGGAGATGGAGGAAGAGTGGCAGAAATGGCCCAGGGGGTAAGATGTAAAGGGATTTAAGGCTTGGAGCCCAGCCAGGTCTGGCGATCTGTCCGGATCCACCACTATGGGGAAAGCCCACCCCGATGGCACACAGGCACCTAGCCTTTCTCCAGTGAGAGTGAGAAACTACTCACTCGCATATGGTGTTTAATTTTTTTCTTGAAGTTTGAATTTCTTTAAAGTAGAAGTCGATTTTGGAAATGCAGCATTCCCTTCAGAATAAATTAGTGAGTGTCTGCAGAAGAGAGAAACAATGAAAACATTCATGCATTATGGTTTAGTTTTCACCTTTCTTTCCAAGGGCAATTTATATAAGAAAAGCTGTTTGTCCTGATTTCGGTTATTTATTCATGTGCTTGCGTTTGCCTAAGTATATTTGAGTTTCACAGTCTCTGCTTCCAGCCCAGGACAACACCCTCGTAAGCCCTGGACAGGACCCTGGAGCATGAAATCTGAGTGGAAGGTTCTAGCTTGGTGCTTATCTGTGGCTCCAAAAGAAAGAAGCCAGCAGCCGATGAGAGTCTGTCTGGTCACTACATCTCAGCCCTAGAATAAAAGCCAGGAAACCTGGCTTTAGCTTCTGATTTCACCACTATTTAGCCATGAGTCCTTGCAGGGCTAACCTAACCAACCTCTCTGAGCCTCCATTTCTTTGCTTGTAAAATGAGTGCTGGACTAGAAGCTCACAAAAGATCATTACACTCAGGAATACTATGATTCTAAGGTTTACTTTTTCCGGCAGCAATCAGGGCAAGTGGTTTTTTTCCCCTCTGAACACTTCACCTCTAGACATTTACACATAAATATTTTAATCTGAAGATAACATTTGTGTGTGTGTGTGTGTGTGTGTGTGTGTGTGTGTGTGTGTAGGTATCCTATAACTTTCATTTTGCACTAGAATTAAAATGTACAATTAACTTTTCGTAACTGTCCCTATGTCTTCTTTCTTCTTCCCATGAAACCTTTTTGTCCCAACTATAATGAAGATTTTTCCAGACATTGCAATAGCTGATGTGAAAAGCTTTGCTTTCCACTAAGAACTATGGCTCCCAGCTGGGCATGGTGGCCCATGCCTGTAATCCCAACAGTTTGGGAGGCCGAGATGGGTGGATCACCTAAGGTCAGGAGTTTGAGAGCAGCCTGGCAAGCATGGTAAAACTGTATCTTTACTAAAAACACAAAAATTAGCTGGGCGTGGTGGTGTGTGCCTGTAATCTCAGCTACTGGGGTGGCTGAGACAGGAGAATCGCTTGAACCCAGGAGGCAGAGGTTGCAGTGAGCAGAGATCACATCACTGCACTCCAGCCTGGGTGACAGAGAGAGACTGTGTCTCAAAACAAAAAAAAAGAGAACTATGGCTCTTTACACTTTGCTTTTTATTTAATATTCATTTGTTTTAAAGACTCATTTATTTTTTTAAGAATTTTTCCCACTTTCCTACACTTTACTGTTCCCACTATCTGTTTTGAGTCTTGAATGCTAACAAGTTGGACTTTTGCTGTTAATTTAAGAATATACAATTGTATCAGAACAATTTCTGAAAACTAATTCAATAGACTCATTAGTTAACATAACTCCAAGATTTTTATTCACAGACTTCAACTTTACTAATTTACACAAAGCATTCAAACTCAAAAATAAGCTATCCACAAACAGCTTTTTATTGTGAATTCCCCTCCTCATTCTTGCATAACAGTTTGTGTTTAAATGACTAGAAAACAAATAGCCAATCACAATTACTGGGGAGACCGCTTAGGAGGCTACCACTCATGATGATTGGTTTCCAAATATTCCCTGGACCGTCTGTCAGGCCCTGGGGATCGGGTTACAGAACTCGGGAAGCAGAACCTCGCTCTCTGATGTGGGTGGGGCCTTTGTAAGGTTTCCCTGGTGTCACTGGCAATAATGTATTCTGATAAATTAACTGAGATAATTATTTTCCACCACACTTTTCACCCAGTGTGTGTGTCCTTGCCTTCACCCCAGGGAGCAGCCAGGTGAGGAGTGACCACACAGAACCAGCAGACCAAGAGTCAGTGCTGACATTTGACTCTCAGAAGGTCATTTATTATCTTAGGGCATCCTGGGCAAAGCAGGCTCCCGAGGACTAGATGCTAAGAAGGAAAGAAAGCGGGGGTGGGGGTGGGGCAGCCTACCCTGGGGTTGGTATGGGGCCACACAGTTGATAGAACATCCAGGACAGAGACAATTAGCACTGCTCTACTTCTCAAGGGAAATTCAGGAAGTCGGCAAAGTCATACACCTCCCTGTGCCCCAGCCCGACAACCTGTATTCCCAGCATGATGCAGGAGCAGAAATATGGGCCTAGCCCACGGGCCCAAGACAGCCCAGGAGAATTTCTCTCTCACAGCTAAGAGAAGTAAATGGAGTACTTTATGTGCTTCTAAAACCAAAACACCAACGAGGCAAACACCACAGTAACAATACTGCTACTAACACTTACAGTGTATTTTACTACAGGGCAGACACAATTTTAGATGTTTTTACACACTAATTCATTTAATCCTCCCAACAGCCACATGCAGTAGACACTATTATTGGTAGCTTTAATTTACAGATGAGGTAATCAAAGCACAAATAAGTGAAGTGGTGAAGGTACACAGCCTGTAATGAGTAGAGCTGGGATTCAGACCCAGAGAGTAACAACAGAGTCAAACTTAAGACGCCTTAGGGTCAGGACAGAGGATACGGCAATGATGCATGGGAGTGGCCAGGCAGGAATGAGGCTAAGGGAGGCCATCCTGGAGAAATGACTGTGTACCCTGACAAGGTCCAGAAGAGCTGCATGCCTTCCCTGGCTGAGACCACAGACACCCCCAGCGCCATGAACTGAGATGCAACTTTGAGAAAAGGGGGACTCGAAGCAGAAGTTCAGACACAGGAGAATCAAATGATAACTCCTGCACAGCTGTGTGTGATGACTGTATTAGCTACTGCACTGATGCGGAAGGTCATAGATGCAGGTTACAAGCGATAAGTTATGGGGACCAATAAGTAGCACAGTCCTTTGATCTCATCAGCACATATTTGGGTCACAGATGATCTCTGCCTTGTTTGAAATATACACACACATATGTATGTATATATATGTATGTGTGTGTATGTTTTCCCATATTTTTTTTTTTTTTTTTTGAGACAGAGTCTTGTTCTGTTGCCCAGGCTGGAGTGCAGTAACACAATCTTGGCTCACTGCAACTTCCACCACCTGAGGTCAAGAGATTCTCCTGTCTCAGCCTCCCAAGTAGCTGGGACTACAGGCACACACCACCACAGTTGGCTAATTTGTATTTCGGTAGAGATGGGGTTTCACTGTGTTGCCCAGGCTGGTCTCAAACTCCTGAGTTCAGGCAATCTGCCAGTCTCAGCCCCTCAGAGTGTTAGGATGACAGGTGTGAGCCACTGCACCTGGCCCCCCAAATATTATTTCCTAGTTTGCCATCAGACATGACTTTGTAAATATTTTCAGACGGGAGAAAGTAAGATAAAATGATGAGGAATGGATTCTCCAGGTCAGTGCCAGGACTAGACACAGAAGGCAGGCGACCCTTGCTGCCCAAGACATTGGGTTTCTCCCTTCAATCCATGTCCTGCCCATGCCTAAGAAAGCCCCAGGGGTAAGTCTGTGATGAGGGGAAATGCTCATCCAGGAGCATGACATTTTTAGGGTTTATCCAGACCCCAGCAAGCACATGTTCTCTTTCAGAATATTCAAGCAGAGTTTCTTGGTGGCAAACGAAACATCAATATGTGACATTAGCTTTCTTCCACTCTCATTCATGATGAAAAATGAACCAGATTGAAACTAGATTTGGACCATATTTACAAATTAAAGAGCAGTTCAGAAAATGTTTCACCTTTCCCACTTGCCCCACAGCAACCTTTTGTCTGGCATAACGTTGAAGGTCAAAGCCAGGGCTAAACACAGGAGAAAGAAGATGGGAGACAGTGTACCCCCTGGGGCCTTCAGAGCCAGACACACCGACCATGTCCTGGTTCTGCTGCCAGCCAGCCTTGTGTCCCTGGGCAGGGCAGGTCAGCTTCCTTAGTCTCACCCTTGCAGTCATCAAAAGGTCCCCACATACCTGGGCTTCACATCATTGTTTGGAGTTTCAAAGAAGAAAACGGGCATTCAGAACGGATTAACCAGTCCCATCCCCCACTATATGTTTAAGGAATATGCCCAATTGACTGAAATTTCTTTTTCAAGAATTCTTTCACAAGAAACACCAAGGAGACTTGGCTAGCGACAATCCTTCCACATGTGCACAATGTCTGATAACACTACTTTACAGCACCTGTCTTCCAAAACTTTTCTTCTTTGTGTGATCCCCTAAGAGAAATTGGAAAAATGACATCCCCTCTTAACATATTTTTAGCATAACGTCTAAACATTTTAAAGTACATTGAGATAACTGCAAAGGATGTAATTTCAGGTGTAATGTATATTAGACCCAAGTTGTGAATATGTTTTTGACAAAATCTTTGAGATTCAAATATTCTGTTCATGGAAAAACGATTACCCTATAAACTACATGGCAAGCAAGGTGTGTTAGAGCAGACCAAGTTAAGGAAATTGATATGCAGAAGCTAAAGATACCATTAAAAATATGCAAACCACGTCTCCCCTCAGTTAAGAGTCCACTGGTTATGTCTCCTCCTGCTCTTGGTCCTTACCCAACTGGATTTCCCACTGACACTGGGGACCTGACCAGAAAAGAGAATCACAGAATACACCTAAGGATTTGACACCCAGAACACAGCATTTGTTACATCCTCTCTTTCCTGACAACAGCCAATATGTGATCTATGATAAAACTGAAATGTCTGCAAACAGTCCAGTTTAGGCAGGCAACCACTAAATTATGCTAGTAACATAATGTGTCATTTTCCAAAATTTCTTTGTATCCACTTTTAAAACCAAAAGATAGGAAAAAGTACACATTTCATTTTAAAAGATATTTCTAACATGCAATCATTACTCTCATGTGTGCCGACATGTGTATTTACCAAACAAAAAGAGTATGTCTTGCACTTGTTACTTTCACTTAAAACAATTCAAATATAATTGCAAAACACAAATATAAATTCCAAGTGGTCACACAGTGCGACAAAATTGAAATAATTTACATTCTGTTTTTTTCATCTTTTCCATCACCATGCTCCAGTGTTCATTTTAATGAGAACATGTGGACACAGAGAGGGGAGCATCACACACTGGGGTCCATTGCGGGGGAGCTGGGGGAGGGATAGTGGGAGGGAGGGTGGGGAGGGATGACGTGGGGAGAAATGTCAGGTATAGGTGATGGGGGGCTGGAGGCAGCAAACCACCTTGCCATGAATTTACCTATGCAACCATCTTGCATGATCTGTACATGTACCCCAGAATCTAAAGTACAATTTGAACAAAAAGTACCATACAGGTCTGAGACACGCCCTGTGCCCAGTTCCACACTTTTAGGCACTTATTATACTCTCAAAATGTGTGTGTGTCACTGAGTGTGCTGGCAGTCCTGTGCAACTTCTGGTTCTCTGAGTTAACTTCCATGTAGAATATGATAAGTAATTAAAATATGCTAATTTGACATTTACGTATATATATTATTATAATGCAAAAGTAATCATAGCAATTTAGAACTCTTAGACCAACAAAATAATTTTTAGGGGAGGAATATTTTAATGCTAACATTGTTTAGAACTGCACAGTGTAACATATAGCAGCTCACATTTTTATGATTATGTTGAAATTCCTTGCATTTGCTGTGGATGGCTCCCCGAGCCCTGCCCTTTGTTCACCACTAGAGGATAAATGTCCGTTCTTGGGAAATGGTAAAACAGAAGGAATTAAGTGAGAGAAATTAGTACTGAAGATGAAGTTGTCTGCTCTTTTCCTTCACAATCCTACTTAAGAACTGGACCGGTGATCCATAAGGGAAGGTATCAGCTCCATGCAGAAATACTGTGTGTTTATGGCTATTAATAAGCTGAATATATGATAATTGGATAATAACTAGAGCGCAGCCAGATGGATCACACTGCAGGTTTACAGAAGCTTGGCAATGTGGATGAGACACACAACACCCAAAATAATACAGTCTGTTTGAAAATACTTAAGACTGAATGGTGTTCAATCATCTCCTGCCTACCAAAAGCCCAGTGAGACTAATGAGTCAGCACAATCCTAAAAAGCACAGTGAATTCAAATTCATCTTCCACAAGTGAATGTGTTCATTTAGTCCCACCTCATGATACACTTTTATTTTACATTCCTTTAAAATCAATCTTTCTTTCTCCCTCACCACTCACACACATACTAGTGTGTATGTGTGTGTGTGTATGTGTGATGTGTGTATGTGTGTGTATGTGTATGTGTGTGTGTGTGTGTGTATACACACACATATACATACAGTTGTTTTCATGGCTGTAAATAGAGTACATATATTTATACAATGGTAAACTCCCAAAAATGTTCTCATTGTGAAATTTATCATAAGCATATATGTAAAAGTATAAAGATAGATTCTAAAATAAAGGTACTCACAATCCAGTAAAAAGAAGAAAACATTATGAATACACTTTGAGATTGATACCAAGTACCTCCATACCTAACCCACAAGTTAGCCCTTCTTTTCAAGTTTGTATTTTTACCATTTAACCAAATATGCATGAATCATTAGATGATATAATGATCACTGTAGGCTGATTTTAAACTTTATATAAGTGGCATCATGAGATGCCCTGTGCTTATTTTTCATGAATATTGAATTTTTAAACTGTATTCTTGTTAAAGCCTGTAACTGATTCATTTATATAATTCTACCATCTGACTGTAACATACTTTCTCTTTCCATTCTAGAGCCAAATGCCATGCCTGGATTATTGCAGAATTTTGCTAATACGAACAATGCTGCTAAGATGAGTGTCCTCGATCACTTGCACAATTGCTTCTCTAGTCTACAATACACTCCTTGTAGTGAGATGCCAAGTCACAAGTATGCAAGAGTGCAGCTTCAATTGGCATCATCACCATGTTGTCCAGTGTGGTCTGTGGATGCACACTCCCACCAGCATTAGCTTAGGATTCCCTTTGTTCCACACGTTTGTGCATACTTGGCATGGTCAGTGTTTTTGATTTTTTCCAGTTGGGTGAATTAAAATGCTATCGCACTGTAGTTTTAATTAAGTTGCATTTTATGATTGTTAATGACGTTGAACAACTGTTATATACTCATTGGTCATGTATATTTCCTCTTCTATGAAATGTCTGTTCATGGTTTTGCCCATTTTTCTATGGCATTATTTGTCATTTTCTAATTTTTAGAAGTCTTCTATGTATTCATGATTCTAATGCTTTGTTGGTGGGTGCTGCAAATATCTTCTTCCAATTGGTGGTTTCTTCTTACTTTAATAGTATCTTTTGATGAGCAGAAGTTTTACATTTTATTAATGCAGGTGAACTAAATTTTAATATTTTACATGACTGTAATTAATTTCAACTTAAAAAGCCATGCAGAAGAATGACTGCTTAAAAAGCCATTAAGAAACCATTCTTCTGCATATGGGTATCTATTTTTCCCCAGCACCATTTATTTTAAGACACTGTTTTTTTGCCCCAATGAGTGTTCTTATCAGTCTAGAACTACTAAGTATCTTGACCATTTTTCCAAACAATAGAGGACCTTTATCAATTTGCATGCTCTTGTTTTCCAGTAGGGAGAAGTCGTTTGGGTTTTTACTAACTCCCCATAGTGGACATTATTGCTTTTGCGTTCTACAGTCCATGACTGTTCAGATTAAGCCACACTTACCACATTCCTTACTTATCATTCCTTTTGACATCTCAAACTTTCTTCCGAGGTAATTTTCCTTCTTCCTAAAATGTATTTCGTAAACAGGTTTTGGGTTTTCTTTTGGTAAAGATAGGGTAGTGACATCTTCCTTTCATTTTTTTGTATGATAATTTTGCTCTTGTCGAAAGATAGTTTCATTACATGTAGAATTCTAATTGTTTGAGCACATGGAAGATTTTCTTCTCTGCCTATAGCTTCCATTTTTACATAGGAGCTTTCTGTCAGTCACTTTTTGATAAGCAGCCTTTTATTTCTAGTTGTTTTTATTTTAAAAATTGACATGTAAAAATTGTACATATTTATGGGGTACATAGTGATGTTTTGATACATATAGTGTATAGTGATCAGATCGGAATAATTAGCATAGTCTATCATCTCAAACATTTATCATTTTTTGTGTTGAAAACATTCAATATTCTCCTTCTAGCTATTTGAAACTATGTATTACTATTAATTAGAGTTACTCTACAGTGCTATAGAACACTAGAGCTTATTCCTATCTGTAATTTTGTATCCTTTAGCAACTCTCTCTCCCTGTCTACCCTTCTCAACCTCTAGTATCCTCTCTTCCATTTTCTACTTCTATCAGATCAATATTTGTTTTGCTTCCACGTATGAGTGACAACATGTGGCATCTGCCTTATTTCGCTTAGCATAATGTCCTCCAGTTCCATCCATGTTGCCACAAATGACAGGATTTTATTCTTTTCCTAAGCCTAACAGTATTCCATGACATACATCTATGTATTAACAAACACCACATTTTCTTTGTTCATTCATCTATTATTGAACACCTAGGTTGATTCCATACCTTGGCTATTGTGAATAGTGCTGCAGTAAGCATGGGGGTGCAGATATCTCTATGATATACTCTATCCTTCCCTTTGGATAGATGCCCAGTAATGGGATTGCGGATGCTATAATAGTTCTTTTAGTTTTTTGGGGAACCTCCATACTGTTCTCCTTAGTGGCTGTACTAGTTTACATCCGCAACAACAGTTCATAAGTTCCCTTTTCTCTGCATTCTGGCCAGCATTTGCTATTTTTGTCTTTTTGATAATAGCCATCCTGACTGGGTGAAATAAGACCTCATTGCGGTTTTGATTCACATTTCCCTGATGATTTCACAATGTTGAACACTTGTTTCCTGTATTTTTTGGCCAGTTGTATGTCTTCTTTTGAGATATGTCTATTCAGATCCTTTCGCCACTGTAAAACTGTTTTTTTTTTTTTTTTTTTTTTTTCTGTTGAGATATTTGAGTTCCTTGGATATTCTGGCTATAAATCTCCTGTCAGATGGAAAATTTGAATATATTTTCTCCCATCGCGTAGCTTGTTTTTTCACTCTTGATTGTTTACTATACAGAAGCCTTTTAGTTTGGAATAATCCCATTTGTTTATTTTTGCTTTTGTAGTCTGGGCTATTGGGGTCTTATTCATAAAACCTTTTCCCAGACCAATGTCTTAAAGCATTTCTTCTTGTTTTCTTATACTTGTTTTATGTTTTCAGATTTTATTTACATTTAGGTATTTGATTTATTTTGAATTGACTTTTGTATAGGATGAGAGATGAGAGTCTAGTTTCATTCCTCTATATTTGGATATCTGATTTTTCCAGATTATTTATTTAAGACACTGTTCTGTCTTGTTTTGCCTTAGTGAGTGTTCTTCACATCTTTGTCAAAAATCGTTGGCTATAGATATGTAGATTAATTTCTGGGTTCTCTATTCTACACTATTGGGCTCTGTGTCTATTCTTATGCAAGTACCATGCTGTTTTGGTTACTACAGCTTTGTAATATATTTTAAAGTCTAGTAGTGTGATGCCTTCAGTTATGTTCTTTTTGCTGATGATTGCTTTGGCTATTCAGGGTCTTTTGTGGTTCTATATACATTTTTATAATTTTTTCTATTTCTGTGAAGAATATCATTATAATTTTGGTAGAGATTGCACTGGATCTATAGTTTACTTTGGGTAGTATGGTCATTTTAACAATGCTAATTCTTCCTATCCATAACATGAGATGTCTTTTCATTTGTATCTTCTTCAACTTATTTCATCAGTGTTTTGTAGTTTTCCTTACAAAGGTCTATTGCCTTTTTTATTTCTTTTTCATCAGTCCATTGTTCAAGTACAGAACCACCACTGATTTTTGTATGTTGATTTGGTAACCTGCAACTTTTCTGAATTCATTTATCAGTTCTAAGAGTTTTCTGACAGAACTTTTAGGTTTTTCTACATATAAGTTCATGTATCTGCAAACAGAGACAATTTGATTTCCTCCTTTTCAATTTGGATGCCCTTTATTTCTTTTGCCAATTGCTCTGGATAGGGCTTCCATTACTATGTTGAATAAGAATGGTGAGAGTTGGCATCCTTGTCTTTTTCCAGTTCTTAGTGAAAAAGCTTTCAGGATTTCCCCATTCAGTATGATGTTAGCTGTGGGTGTGTCATATGTGGCCTTTATTATGTTGAGGTACTTTCCTTCTATAACTTCTTAATTGAGAGCTTTTATCATGAAGAAATGTTGAATTGTATTAAATGCTTTTGCTGCATCTTTGGAGACAATCATATGTTTTTGTGTTTCATTCTATTAATGTGATGTATTATATTTATTGATTTGCATATGTTGAATCATCCTTGCATTAATGAGATAAATCCTACTTGATCATGATCTTTCTGATGTGTTGTTGGATTTGGTTAGTATTTTGTTGAGGATTTGTGTATCTATGTTGATTAAGGATATTAGCCTGTATAGCCTTTTTCACTTTTTGGTTGTGTCTTATCTAGTTTTGGTATAATAATTACACTAGCCTCATATAATTAGGAAAAATTTCCTCCACCTCAGTTTTTTGTAATAGTTTAAGAAGGATTAGCATTAATGTTAAGATTTAGTAGAATTCAGCGGTGAAGCCATTCAATCCTGGGCTTTTCTTTTGTGGGAAACTTTTTATTACTGGTTTAACCTTATTACTTGTTAATTGATCTATTCAGGTTTTCTATTTTTTTTTTTTTTTTTTTTTGGTTCAATCTTGACAGGTTGTATGCATTCAGGAATTTATTTCCCCTAGGTTTTTAAATTTACTGGCATATAGTTGTTCATTATAGTCTCTAATGATCCTTTGTATTTCTGTAGTATTCATTGTGATGTCTCCTTTTTCATTTCCAATTTCATTTATTTGGGTCTTCTCTGTTTTTTTCATTGTGTAGCTAAAAAATTTTTTTTTTAATTTTGCTTACCTTTTCAAAAAACAACTTTTTATTTCATTGATTGTATTTTTTTTTTAGTTTCAATGTTGTTTATTTCTGCTCTGATCTTTATCATTTCTTTCCTACTTTGGATGTGGTTTATTCTCACTTTTCTAGAGATGCATATTGAGCTAATAATTTGAAATCTTTCTAGTTTTGCAATCTAGGAATTTATTGCTATAAACTTGTTTCTAAAACAGCTTTTGCTGTGTCCTATACATTTTAGTATGTTGTGTTTCTAGTTTCATTTGTTTCAAGGAATTTTTAAATTTCACTTTAAATTTCTTCCTTCACTCATTGGTCAATCAGGGGCAGGTTAATTTTTGTGTGTTTGTATAGTTTCAAATGTTCCTCTTGTTATTAATATCCAGTTTTATTCCATTGTGGTCAGATTAAATATTTAATATATATTTTTTTTGAGACAGAGTCTTACTCTATTGCCCAAGCTGGAGTGCAGAGGCATGCTTATGGCTTGCTGCATCCTTCCTGCAACCCTCCTGCGTTAAAGAGATCCTCCCACCTCAGCCTTTTTAACAGCTGGGACCACAGGTGTGCAGTACCACAGCTGGCTAATTTTTTAATTTTTTGTAGAGTCAAAGCCTCACTATGTTGCCCAGGCTTGTCTCAAACTTCTGGGCTCAAACAATCCTCCTGTACTGGCCTCCCAAACTGCTAGGATTATAGTGCTGGGATTACAAACATGCCTGGCCTTAATTTTGATTTTAAAAAGCTTTTTGAGATTTGTTTTGTGTTCTAATATACGGTCAAGCCTGGAGAATGTTCCATGTGCTGATGAAAAAAGTGCATATTCTGCAGCTATTGGGTGAAATATTCCGTAAATGCCTGTTAGGTCCATTTCATTTGGTCTATAGTACAGTTTAAATCTAATGTTTCTTTGTTGGTTTTCTGTGTAGATGATCTGTCAGAGGCTGAGAGTGCAGTGTAAAAATCTTCAATTATTACTGTATTGTAGTCTATCTTTCCCCTTAGATCTAATATTTGCTTTATATGTCTAGATGCACCAGTATTGGGTGCATACATTTACAATTGTTATATTCTCTTGCTGAATTAATCTCCTCCTCATCATAATGCCCTTCTTTGTCTCTTTTTGTAACTTTCATCTGGAAGCCTGTTTTGTCTGACATAAGTACAGCTACTCTGCTTTTTGGTTTGTTTGCATGGAATTGTCTTTTTCCATCACTTTACTTTCAGTCTATGTGTGTCTTCATAGGTGAGGTGAGTTTCTTGTGGGCTGTATATTGTATCTTGTATTTTTAATTCATTCAGTCAGTCTATATCTAAATGAAGATTTTAATCCATTTACATTCAAGGTATTATTGATAGGTGAGGACTTTTATCATCCTATTGATTTTCTTTTCCTTGTTTTGTATATCCTTTGTTCCTTACCTCCTCTCTTATTTTTGTGGTTGGGTGTTTTTCTGTAGTGATACGGTTTGGTTCCTTTTTCTTTCTCCTTTGTGTGTTGGCTCCACCAATAAGTTTTATGGTTCTGCATGTCTTCATGAGTGGTCATTGTCTTCTCACTTCTAGATGTAAGATTCCCTTGAGTGTTTCTTTAAGGTTGGTCTAGTGGTGATGAATTTTCTTAATTTTTGCTTGTCTTTGAAAAATTTTATTTCTCCTTCATTTCTAAAGAATAGCTTTTCCAGGTATAATATTGAATAGTAAGTTTTTGTTGTTTTTTTTTTTTAGTACTTTGTCTTTATCATTCTAGTCTTTCCTGGCCTACATAGTTTCTGATGAGGAATCTGCTCTCAATCTGATGGAGATTACCTTATATGTGACTTGATGCTTTTTTTTTTTTTTTTTTGCTGTCTTTGACTTTTGACACTTTGACTAAAATGTGCCTCAGAGAGGACCTGTTGGGGTTATATCTATATGAGGTTCTTTGAGCTTCCTGGATCTTTCTCCTAAGACTTGGGACATTTTCACCTATTATTTCATTAAATACTTTTTCTGCACCTTTTCCCTTTTCTTCTTCCGGAATGTCCATAATGCAAATATTTGTTTAATTCCTTTGACTTTTTAATTCCTTTTCATTATTTATTTAATTTCATCTTTTTTTTTTTTTTTTGGCCTGTATTATTTCAAAATACCTGTCTTCAAGTTCAGAAATTCTTTCTTCTGCTTGGTCTAGTCTGCTGTTGAAGTTCTCAATTTTATTTTTTCTTTCATTCATTGAGTTCTTCAGCTATAGAATTTGTTTGGTTCTTTTTAAATGATATCTATATCTGTTGAATTTCTCACTCAGATAATGAATTACTATTTTCATGATTTCACCAAATTGTCTATATTTTCTTATATTTCACTGAATTTCCTTAGGAGTATTCTTTTGAATTCTTTTTCTGTCATTTCATATATTTCCTTATGATTGGGGTCTATTACTAGAGAATTGCTGTGTTCCTTTAGAGGTCTCATGTTTCCTTGCTTTTTCATGTTTGATGTGTCCCTACACTGATTTTCATGTTTGATGTGTCCCTACATCTGATGAAACAGTCACTTCTTCCAATTTTATGGAGTAGGTTTAATAGGAAAAGACTTATTCATTTATATGGGTCTTGGGGTATGGGTTCAATGCAGCACATTGGCCTTGGTTCTTGGTAGACACAGTAGTATAGTACCCAGTAGTTTCTTAAGCTGTAAGCCATACTAGTGACACTTATGAATGCCTCAGTGGCCTAAGCTTAGACAGTTTGTAGTGGTAGTGGTACAGCTTTCCCAGGGGTGGGCTTGCTGAGATGTTTCTCAGATTGGGAGCATATGCCTGTACATAGTAGGTCAGTCTACTTGGGGTCTGGCTCATTGGTTTTGGGACCATAGGACTGTTACTCTGTCTAGGCGCACATGGTTTCTCAGCTGGCCTGGGGGCATGCTTGCTGGGGCAGCCTGTAGGGCTCTTTCTCAGGCCCAGGAAACGGGTTCACAGCTGCTCAGCCAGCCTAGGAAGTGGTGGCTTCATACCAGGGGTGGCCCATGGTACTGTTTCTCAGGCCTGGAACACAGGCACAGGTCTGCTCAGCTGGCTCTCTCTAGTCATTTTAAAGATTATTTTTGCGTTTAGTGTTCTGCAATTTGACATCAGTGCAGCTTGTTTTCATTTTATTTTGCTTGGAATTTTTTTGGCTTTTGTAACCTGAGGACTGATTCTTTTAATCAACTCTGAAAAACTGTCAACTATTGGATCTTTAAATTTGGAAGGAAATAGCAAAGACAATGGGGAAGAATTGCTCCTCCCATTTTCTCTATTATTATCAAAATTTGATTCGATGTTATAATTTATCACTTTTTTCAAGTCTTTTAACCTCTCTTTCATATTATTTATGTTTCTGCCTTTCCATGATACAATCTGAGTGCTTTTATCTGCTTTATCTTCTAGTTTATCAACTGTTTAGCGGTGTCAAATCTTCTGTTTAATGTTTCTATTAAGTTTCTAATTTCAACTGTATTTTTCATTTGCAGAGATTCCATTTGGCTACTTATCAAAGCCTCTAGTCCTTTTTGAGAATCCTTCATTCTCTTTTCAACATACTTCTAGTACTCTTATTTCTTTAAAAACATTATGTTAACCATATGAAACTGCAGATAGTTGCCAGCTTTGACCTATGAAAATAGCAATTTCATATGATACAATACTCTATAATCTGAATGTAATCACAATGTCTGCTACCTTTATGTGTTGGATTATGCCCGTTTTGCTTTTTGCTGACTTATCCTCATGTTGTTTTGTTTTCTTACGTTTCTAGTGACTTTTGTTTTTATTGGGAACTTTTTGTGGTCTGTACTTAATGTGTGTTTCTCCAGAGAGAAGATGTGTTTGCTTCTTCCTGGTAGCTGGGGGCAGTACTGAAATAGAGAAAGTTTAAGTTGTTTGCTTGAATTTTTGGGCCACGTGGGGTTTAGTGAGACATACCAGCAAGAGTAGACTTAGAATTTGGAATCAGGAATTTTCTAGGGAGACTTTTTCTACTTTCTTTCACTCTCTTAATAGCCAAAGACAAAACAATTCTTTCCATCACCTCCTTCTCCAAAGCCCTTCCCTCTACTCATCTCATAATGACATTGCTCTTCAGGAGTCTCTGAACTGACTGCCACTCTACTCAATGTTTTACTTGATACCCATATACATGGGCTTTTAAAATTCATGCCCTCGGCTACCCAGGATGGACAGATGTCCTCTGAGAAAAGACTAATCGAAAACCAGTTTACTTTTCTGAATTCTTACTTTTCATTTTAAGGCCTCTAAAAATTTCCCTTACTTTCTTACCAGTTCAGTATTCTGCACCAGTGGGTATTGTTCTGGCTACATGACCAGAATAATATTTGGCTGTATGACAAGAACAAAACAGAAGTCCTAGTCTCTATCACTAGGTCTTATATCCAGTTTCTTGAACAATATGCACTCAATGAGGTGCCAATGGGAAATAATTTTACTTTTCCCTTATGACATCTTGGACAGACCATTTAGCTTTCTAGTCACTTGAAATTTAGTCCAGTTTAAAATTTAAATCCCATTTTGTCTTTTATTTTTTCCCCTTCTACCAGCTCTGTCTAGAGATACCTGGACAGGAACAGGGTGTGACCCACTCCCTCCTTTCCTCTCTCTCTCTGTCTTCCTCTCCAGTCATGGTCCTCCTTTGAGCCTCCAAGGGTCACAGGGATCCCGGAGGTGGAAAAGTGAGTGCTCCATGTATTTCTCCTTAAGCATCACACTACAATATGGGCCCTATTTGCCTTTTGGTGTGGGCTGCCCTATGCAGCCTCTTAGCCTCAAGAAGCAGACACCAGTCTCATTTCCCATACATCCGCAAACACTAAGAGGGACCTGGCAAATGGCCTATGAACCTTTCTGTATTTTCCTCTCTGGCAGCAGAAGCAAGGATGAGCCATGGGTTCAACAGCTCAGCAAGAATCCAATCAGGGAGAAGGGTTAACACCTGCTTCCTGTGGGACCCCTAACCATCACGTGATTCCCCTGGAGCCCTCCTTATTTGGCTTAGTGGGAGGAAAAATTTAGATTTAGAAAGTGTTCTTTAGAAAACCTATAAACTGTGACTCTGTTGTAGAGTGTCCTCTTTTGACTCCCGACCCACCCTCCACCCAACCTAGAAGTTTACTTTTATACCTGGATAAACATGGGAGATTTTAGACAACATTGATAGTCAACAAATGTCATCAAAGATAAGCTCAACAAATGTTTCTGTTATTAATTCTCACAAAAAAAATAATATTCTAGGGGCATATTATCTGATGACTATATAGGATAGGTCACTGTAGAAAATCCTGAGCCAATGATATTGCTCTTGGATCTAGAAAGTGATGTCATAGAACTTGAATTAAGTGTTGGAATTCAAGTTTTATAGAAAAATGACTTTAAATTTCCTGTGGCTGCAACTGATGGTAGAATTAGACTTTATTTGTACAAAACATGCCTTATTAAACTCAATGTGTTTAAGGAGAACAAAGCCTATATAAATAACACAATAATACCTTCTAAATTTAGTTTTTAAGATTTTGTATATATAATACATGGCATAATTATTTTAACATGCCAGTAACAACAATGTTTTGTGTTTAAAGCTTGTATCTGGTATCACTGTCTTCAGTAGAACAAAGTAACAGAATCAATTGCACAAGGAGCCAAGCTGAACACGCATGTTCTCGAAGCTCACAATGTGCACAGACTTTCTGTCAGAAGCATGACTTGCTTAGGGTCTTCCCACCAGCACCCCAGGAGGCCATTTTCGTGTACAGAATTTAGTGCTGCAACGATGATGCAATAACATCCATAGTAATTGTTGCTACGGAGCATGAGGTCCACTGCGGTTTCCCAGCTCCTTCTCTACAAGAGAGTCAGGGATCCCGGGTCAGCTACACCAAATCTGGATTCCATTCTCTTCTCAAATTTTATCTTAACTGAAACAGTATTTTTTAATAGAAATGTTTAAAAAGAAATTTTGGAGTACAATTCAGAGTTTCTATTGTGCCTTTTGACTTTTAATAAATGGTCTGTATTTTCCTTCCTTCATTCCACTTAGCATTTCTTCTTCCAGGAGAAAAAAAAAATCACACAAGATAAAATGTTGAAAAGATGAATTAATGTGACACTTTGAGTAAGATTTTAATAATAAAAAGGCCAGAAACATCAGAGATATGCCTTTGCTTTCACAGTTATAAGTTAACAGGATTTCAAGAGGTTGTTACTGAAATGAATCTCATAAGGAGAAAAATTCATACATTTTAATAAAACATGCTACAGTGAAGTTATATTTGTTAAGGCAACCACAGCATAATTAATATTGAATTAAGCATTGTGATTTTCAGAGTTGGTCCTACAAAAGCCACACCCTTCTTTCCATCAGTATTGGCTGTGCTACAAAAGTTTTTGGAAATCCTCTTTGAAAATAAACTTATGAAATAGCTTTTAAGGACAACAAGAAAACTGACTTCATTTACCCAGAGTCACATCTTATTTAAATCAAAATTGGCATTCCTCTGTTTAATTACCAACTTCATTGACCAAACTGACTTCAAATTACCTTTTGTAAAACAAAAGGAAAAAAACTATTTTTATTGTGAAATGTTATACAAATAGAAAAGTGCTAAGAAGAAATACTGTGGGAACAGTTTACATTATTTTTTTTAAATCATGTTACCATGATTATGTTTAAAAAAAATTTTTAACACTCTGGTTGTCTCTTGCAGGTACTGTCCAAATCACAATATACTCCCTGCCCCTTAGAGGTAAACAGTAGTCACTGCCCATCACAAATTTATTTAATATAGTTGCTGCCTTGGCATCCATTTTTAGGCCTAACCTAAGTTAACCCAGATGTACCTCATCACCTTTGGCCTAGTTGAAACTTCCCCTCCCTGTGTGGTGAAGATACAGCCTCCTTGTTCCTCATCTCCCTGACCCAAACCCGACACAGCCCATAGCTGCTGACCATGGTAAAACCTAATGGTCAACACCAGAGTCAGGTAAATAAGCTGTCACCTTTGCATGTGATTTCCTTAAACTAGCAAATCCACAACCCTCAGGGCAAAGGGGATAACATCCATGGGTCTTAATGAAGGCATCATCTGACAGGTGCTCTCTTGGATTGCCAAATGTCCCCAGGGCAAAAACAGCACCCAAAGCCACCGTCATATCTATGGATGTTTATGGTAGCACGAATCTTGGCCCAGTAATTCCTTATTCTCTTGTTAACTCTCCAGTGACATAAAGTAAATTTTTTTTACCAGATTTTATAATTCTTCTCATTCAGACAATTGGTCTGAACAGGCTAGTCTACTATTCTCCAAAGCAGAATCTCCAAATCAATTTTGATTACATAAATGTATAAAGGGTTATGAATTCATGGCTTTGCTTCTCTTGAGGATATTTAAACAAGTTCTAGAAATTCTAAAAGCTCTTACTGGAGGAAAAAATCTGAAAACAAAAATCGAAGCAATGGAAGCATTATTGAAATAAATATACCACTTCTCAAAGTGAATATCTGAAGAGATTATTTTATATATGTATAAATTCTGGCATGCTAATTAAGAATAAATTTTATTTTATAATTGATTTAACTTCATTACAAATGTGGAAATAATATGATTAGTTATGATATCCAAAAGCTATTTTAAACTACATTAAATGTGGACAAATAAGATCTATAACATTATTGAACAATTTAAGCTGAGTGATTATTAAATAATTATACTACATAAGTTCATGTTAGTATAATTTGCTTTCAAAATTAATTTTATAATGTATATTTTTTTTCACTAAAACTTTGGAATAAAACTGTAAATTTTGTTTATTTCTTTTTTCAGTAAATAAATCTCAATTTTTCTAAAAAACCATTGTGTCATTTGCTTTACAGTATAATGTGTTTAGTGTAATTTTGGCAATGTATTAGTTTTCTACGGCTGCTTTAACAAATTGCCACAAACTTTGTGGCTTAAAACAAGATAAATTTATTATGTCACAGTTCTGGAGGCCAGAAGTCCACAATTGGTTTCACTGGGCCACAATCAAGGTGTTGGTAGGGCCATACTTCCTCTGGAGGTGATAGGGAAGCTTCTGGTGGCTGCTGGCATTCTTGGCTTCTGGCCACATCACTCTAATCTCTGCCTCTGAGGCCATATGGCCTTCTCCTGTTCTGTCTATACCAAGTTTTCCTCAGACTCTCATTTATAGGGATACATGTCATTGCATTTAGGGCCTACCCAGATGATCCAGGACCAGCTTGTCCAACCTGTGACCCATGGGCCACATGTAGCTCAGGATGCCTTTGAACGCAGCCTAACACAAATCTGTAAACTTTCTTAAAACATGAGACAGTGTGTATGTGCATTGGGTGGAGGGTGGTGGTGATTTTTTTTTTTTTCTATCATCAGCTATCATTAGTGTTAGTGCATTTTATGTGTGGCCCAAGACAATTCTTCTTCCAATGTGGCCCAGGGAAGACAAAACATTAGATACCCCAATCTAGAATAATCCACCCATATCAAGATCACCACACCTGCAAAGACCCTTTATCAACAAAATGTTTACAGATGCAAAGAACTAGGAGCTGATATTTTGGGGGGCCACTCTCCAGCCCACAGCATGCAGCCAACAAATATCTCTATTTTGAGACACTTTTAAAGTTCTTCCTTCCAATGATACAGAAGCAGAAGAGTAACAAAGACTAAGAATGCTGCTTAACTTTGGGCAATTATCAGGGAATTACTAATTTGGGTAATCCATTTCTCTATTTGTAAGAAAAAGATAGAATTGGGATGAATGAACTGAAGCAAGAGGCAGGCAGGGAAGTTCATTATAAAAAAAAGAAGTTTCTAAAGGTGAAAGTTGTCCAAAGATGGAATGAGAGATGATGCCATCCATCACTGCAAGTTATGAAAACAGAGGCTGGTTCTTATTCTTTGTTTTTTTAATCTGGAAGTACCACAGTACAATGGTCTGGATGTCTCCTCCAAGACTCATCTTGAAATTTAATTACACTGTAACAGTATTAAGAGATGGGATCATTAATGAGTGATTATATCATGAGGGTTCCACCCTCATGAATGAATTAATGCAGTTATCCTGGGAGTGGGTTAGTTATCCAAAGAGTAGGTTCCTGATAAAAGGCTGAGTTCACGCCCCCCGTCCTCAGTTCACACATATGCTTCCACGTTCTGCTTTCCACCTTCCACCATGGGATATACCTTGTTAGATGTTGGCACCATGCTCTTAGACTTCCCAGGCCCTAGAACTGTAAGAAATAAGTTTCTCTACCCTTTCCCCAATCGGTGGCATTCTGTTACAGCAACAGAAAACAGACTGAGACACACATCTTAAGACAAAACTGGTGGCCTGGATTAACTCAGAGGTAGATTCAGTTAGAACATCTTGACAAAAAATGAAAAGCATTCACTTCAGATAGGACTTTGTACATATCTTGTGAAGAATCACAGAAGATCAGAGCCAGAACAGACCATAAATATCAATTAATCCAAACCTACCAATTAACAGATGAGAAAACTGAGGCCCAAAGAAGTTGGTGACTAGGTCAAGGTCACACAGTGACCAGCTCAGGTCACATAGGCTGTTTGGAGCCCTAGACTCCAAACCGCGTTGCCAAGAAACCACAAGAAAAATACTTTTAAATGTTTAGGTCAATATAAAGCTATTAAAAATAAATTTGTGCATAATGAAAAGGCAGAAATGTATTCATGAAAAAATATGTTAAGTAAAATAAAAATGCATGTATGTACCTCAGATATTTTCTGAAAATTATTTGTACACGAAAATTCCATAAGGAAGAGCTAGGTGGGCATACATTTAATCAAATCCATTCCTCTACTCTTTGTGGGACAGAGGTAGAATTGGAACTAATGCAGTGAAGGAACAGGGAGGCTGGTAGATTCATTATGAAAAAAGAAGTATCTCAAGACAAAGTTCTCCAAAGATGGAATGAGAGATGATGACATCCATCACTGCAGACTGTTAAAATGGAGGCTGGAAAGCACTCTGTAGGGGTCTTACTCATTCCCAAATTTATACAGGCTGTAGGAGACAAATCTGAGAAGTTGCTGAAAATAGAGGTTCCTGAGTCCAGACCCATGGGGATGTCCTGGGAATCTAATTTTAACAAATTATGCAAGTGATTCTCATGTTCAGGGAGAACGCAGCAAACACCTTTAAGAACTGTTGCAATCCAAGAGTCTATAATTTTGCACATGAGGTCATGGGAACAGTTTGCAACGGCGGTGAGGAATCCCGATTCCAGTCTTGTTTCTGTCCCTAACAAGCTGTGTGATTTTTGAGCACATTACATCATGTCTCTGGGACTCAATTTTCCTGACTAAAAGAATAAGTGAGACTATATGTATCTTATGGCTCTTACACACTAGAAAGTCGTGTTTCTGAGGGTGATCTTGGAGAAATCAATCTCTAAAGTCCCTGGAAAATTCTTCATGACATTAAGGTGATGGAGAATTATGCTGGAACAACTATCTATGACAGCTGGGCAACGCTGCACAATCTGGCTGCTTTCCTGGGGCTGGTAGGCATTCTGCCCAGGATATGTCTATCATCTGCAGGGCAGGTGGGGCAGAGAAAGAGCTGGCATGCTGAAGTTGGAAACTCTGAAGCTTCACCATCTTGATTCCAGTGATCAACTTTGTTACCTACTTACTATTCAAAGAGAGTCTGAGAAGGCTGGTCTGTGGTCCTGAAAAGGGATTGGTAGGGTGACTCTGAAGTATCCTTTCTATGGACACCTTGCTCAGAAATCTTAAGCCTCTTGAAGATAAGATGGTTTGCATGCGACTTCCCCTGCAAAGCCAATGAGCCTTGGA
This sequence comes from Callithrix jacchus, assembly GCF_049354715.1. NCBI lineage: Eukaryota > Metazoa > Chordata > Mammalia > Primates > Cebidae > Callithrix > Callithrix jacchus. The sequence goes on along the minus strand of NC_133509.1, from coordinate 107,281,062 downwards.
GTTTGATCTAATATTGGGCTCTCCTTTCTTCCATATTTCCTTTTCTCTCCAATTCTCTACCTATTTTTGCTTAGGGAAGATTTATTTGCTAAACCTTACCCCTTATAGCTCTTAATTTTTCACTTTCTAAGAGAGGGATTGTATTCTAATGGCTAACTTTTGGATTTGACCTTCTCCCAAACATACCCATCCGCTATCTCAGTGCATTTACTCCCAGGGCCAGCCTTCCCAATCCCAACATTTCTAACCCACAGGTGAACCAATGGGCATTCCTTTTCCCTCTTATTCATTGATATCTCTCCTTCAAGTTTTTCCATTCCCTTGCATCATCTCCCCCTCTCTACTGAGTCATTTCTAGAATACAAACATATTATCTTTTTCTTAAATTAAAAATCTTCCTGTTCTGACCTAATGAACCCCTCTAGAGCTGACTTCATTTTACAAAGGAAACTCCTTCCAAGATTAACTATCTTGCCATCTCAAATCGCTCTCCTTGTACTCAGACTTCAACACATTCCAATAAGGATTTTTGCTCCCAATGTTTCACAGAATGTGCCCTTACCAAGGTCAGCAATGAATTCAGTGTTGCTAAATTCAGTGATCAATTCTCAGCCCTTAGCTTATCAGTATAGCTATAGTAGGTCACTCCACTCTTCCTTAAAATACTTTCTAGAAAAGTTGGCTTCCAAGAAATTATATCCTCTTGATTTTTCCTCCTTGTCTCCAGCTACTTGTTGTCAATTTATTTGGCTGTTTTCTCCATCTCTCCCTCACATCTATAGATTGGAGTTTTAGGACTAGGACTGTGTGTTCTATCTATACTCACTCCCTTGTGACTTCATTATTCCCATGGCTCTAAATACTGTCTACATGCTGATGGCTTATGAACCCATCTCAAACACTCCCTTAAAATCCAAATCCACATACTCAAATACCTACTTGTCATCTTCAACTGAATGTCTAATAGGTCACTAAAATTGATCTGTCTAAAATTTATCTTTTGATTTCTTACCCTTTAGCTAACAACTGCCCCCACCCCCACTCCTGGTGCCACATCATAGTCTTCCCCATTGAAATTAATAGCAACTCCATTTTTCCTGTTGCTCGTGCCAAAAAGTGTGGATCATGGCTAATTTCTTTTTTTCCTCCCACATTCTATATCTGATCAATCCCCTAATACTGTCTGTTCTACTGTATTAGTCTGTTCTCATGCTGCCAATAAGGACACACCCAAGATAGGGAGATGAAGGAAACAGGTTTAATTGACTGACAGTTTAGTGTGGCTGGGAAGGCCTCAGGAAACTTGTAATCATGGCATAAGGGAAAGCAAACACATCCTCCTTCACATGGCAGCAGCTAGGAAAAGTGCAGAGCGAGGAGGGAGAAAGGCCCCTTATAGAATTATCAGATCTCATGAGAACTCACTGACTATCATGAGACCAGCATGGAGGTAACCAACCCATGATTCAATTACCTCCCACTGGGTCCCTACCAAGACATGTGGGGACTACTGGAACTAAAATTCAAGATGAGATTTGGGTAGGGACAGAACCAAACCATATAATTCCACCCCAGCCCCTCCAAAATCTCATGTCATCACATTTCAAAATTCAACCATGCTTTCCCAACAGTCTACCAAAGTTTTAACTCATTCCAGCATTAACCCAAAAGTCCAAGTCCCAAATCTCATCTGAGACAAGGCAAGTCCCTTCTGCCGATGAACTGGTAAAATCAAAAGCAAGTTATTTACTTCCTACATACAATGTGGGTACAGGAATCGAATAAACCTGTTCCAAATAGGAAAAGTTGGCCAAAACAAAGGGGCTACAGGCCCCACACAAATCTGAAATCCAATAGGTCACTAATTAAAGTTCTGAAATAATCTCCTTTGACTTCATGTCTTATATCCAGGTTGTGCTGATGCAAGAGGTGGGCTTCCACCATCTTGGGCAGCTCTGCTCCTGTAACTTTGCAGGCTATAGCCCCCCTCCTGGCTGCCTTCATAGCTGGCATTGAGTGTCTGCAGCTTTTTCAGTTGCACAGTGCAAGCTATTGGTGGACCTACCATTCCTCCTTGGGTCTGGAGGACAGTGGCCTTCTTTTTACAGCTCCACTAGGCAGTGCCCCAGTGGGGACTCTGTGTAGGGGCTCCAACCCCACATTTCCCTTCTGCACTGCCCTAGCAGAGGTTTTCCATGAGGGCTCCAACCCTGCAGTACACCTCTGCCTGGATATCCAGATGTTTTTATACATCCTCTGAAATCTAGATGGAGGTTCCCAAATCTCAATTCTTGTCTTCTGTGCACCCATATGACAAACACCATGTGGAAGCTGCCAAGGCTGGAGGCTTGTACCCTTTGAAGCCATGGCCTGAGCAGTACCTCAGTCCCTTTTAGCTATGGGTGAAGCAGCTGGGACACATGGCACTAAGTTCCTAGGCTGCACACAGTAGTGGGGCCCTAGACCCAGTCCAGAAAAACACTTTTTCCTCTTAGACCTCTGGGCCTGTGATGGGAGGGGCTGCCTTGAAGGTCTGTGACATGCCCTAGAGACATTTTCCCCACTGTCTTGGCAGTTAACATTTGGCTCCTCCTTACTTCTGCAAATGTCTGCAGCCAGCTTGAATTTCTCCTCAGAAAATGGTTTTTTTCTTTCCTACTGGTTCAGTCTGCAAATTTTCCAAACTTTTATTCTCTCTTGTGTCCACAGGTGTCTGGTATCACCTCTTGAACACTTCCCACCTAGACATTCCTTGACAGATACCCTAAATCATCTCTCTCAAGTTGAAAGTTCCACAAATCTCTAGGGCAGGGGGAAAAATGCTACCAGACTCTTTGCTACAGCATAATGAGAGTTACCTTTGATCCAATTCCTAACAAATTCCTCATCTCATCACCATCTGAGACCACCTCACCCTAGACTTCATTGTCCATATAATTATCAGTACTTTGGTCAAAACCATTCAACAAGTCTCTAGGAAGTTCCAAACTTTCAGACATCTTCCTGTCTTCTGAGCCCTCCAAGTCTCTGGGAAGTTCTAAACTTTCCCACATTTTCTTGTCTTTTTCTGAGCCCTTCAAACCGTTCCAACCTCTACCTGTCACCCAGTCCAAAGACGCTTCCACATTTTTTTTTTTGAGACAGGGTCTTACAGTCTGGAGTGAATTGGTACAGTCTCAGCTCACTGCAACTTCTGCTACCCAGGCTCAAGTGATTAGATTACTAATCACTTGAGTAGCTGAGATTACAGGTGTGTACCACTACCATTGGCTAATTTTTGTACTTTTAGTAGAGATGGGGTTTCACTATGTTGGCCAGGCTGGACTTGAACTCCTGACCTCAAATGATCCATCTATCATGGCCTCCCAAAGTGCTGAGATTACAGGCATGAGCCACCACACCCGGCTGCTTCCACATTTTCAAGTATCTTTACATCCATGCCCCACTCTCTGGTACCAATTTACTATATTAGTCCATTCTCATGTTGCTAATAAAGACATACCCAAGACTGGGTAATTTATAAAGGACAGAGGTTTAATTGACTTATAGTCCAGCATGGCTGGGGAGGCCTCAGGAAACTTAAAATCCGTGGCAGAAGGGAAAGCAACCTTCTTCACATGAAAGCAGTAAGGAGAAATGCAGAGCAAAGATGTAGGAAAGCCCCTTATGAAACCATCAGATCTTGTTTGAATTCACTAACTATCATGAGAACAGCATAGAGGTAACCATCCCTTTCATGATATGTGGGAATTATGGGGACTGTTATATAACTCCAGATGAGATTTGGGTGAGGACACAGCCAAACCATATCATCTACCTTCAGACTTGAATCAGAATCTGACTACTTCATACATCTCCAGTACTAATAGCTTAGTGTATTAGGCCATTTTCACACTGTTATGAAGAATACTTTAAGACTGGATAATATATAAAGAAAAGACAATTTATTGACTCACAGTTTCAGATGGCTGGGAGGGCTCAGGAAACTTACAATCCTGGCAGAAGGTAGAGGGGAAACAAGGTATGTCTTACATGACAGCAGGAGAGAGAGAGAGAGCAAGGGAAAATGCCACACTTTTAAACCATCAGATCTTGTGTGAACTCACTTGCTATCATGAGAACAGCATGTGGGAAACACTCACATGATCTAATCATTTACCACCAGGTCCCTCCCTTGACATATGGAGATTATAATTTAAAATGAGATTTGGGTGGGGACACAGAGCCAAACCATATCACCTAGTCTGAGTCACTATTTTAATAGTAGCCTCCTATCTGGCACCAAAAATCCTCCATCCCCCAGGGAACTCTGAATACAATAGAGTGATCTCATTGAAAGGTAAGTCAGAGCATGTCAGGCCATGTGCAAAATCCTGCAGTGGTAAGAGGCTAAGTGATCTAGCTCACCATTCTCATGTGGCTTCATCCCTGCTCTCCTTATTTTCTTGACTCTATTTTAGCTGCCCTGGCTCCTCCTCACAGATCCTCACTGCTCCAGGAAGTCTCCCGACTTGGGCACTGAGCTCTGGCTGTCTGGAATGCTATTTCCCTCAATATCCATATGATTCAGTCCCTCATCTCCTTTCCATCTTTACTCAAATGTCATCTTCTCAAGGAGCTCTTCCTTGAATACCTATTCCAAAATTGCAACATTCAAAACTCCCCATCCTTTTTGTGTATTTTATTTTTTCTCCTTGGCCTTTATCACTACCTAAAATTCTGCAAGTTTTCCTTACTTATTTCCTCCTCTACCAGAATATAAATTCCATGAGGGTAGAACTTTTTATCTGTTTCATTTACTTCTGAATCTCAAGTCCTTAACAATGCTTTGAGAATAGTTAACACTCAATAAATATCTAAACGAATAAATAAAAAATGAATGACCGAGCACATTGTAAAAAGAACCAGAGGAAATTTTAGAAATAAAAAATAATGGAAATTACATACCTAAAACCTGGATTAAAGGGATAATTAGTTTTCAAAGAAAGGCAGGATATCAACAAAAGGGAGATATTTCATGGCTCATTCATGAGGCTAGCATAAATTTGATACTCAAACCAGCAACTATGGTAAGAAAAACAACAGACCAATGTGGCCCATGAAAGGGATACAAAAATCTTAAACAATGTTATTGAACAAAATCTAACCATGTGAAAAATAATATAATAAAATTACATACAGAATATATATGTATAATATATATAGTAAAATTCCATTTACATAAATTTTTACATTAGAAAACACTAACAATACAAGTATCCTTCATTACCCAAATCTATGTGGGATCTATTTTGGACTGAATGTGTCTCCTCCAAATTTATATGTTGAAATCTAATCCCCAATGGCATTAGGAGGTCTTTGGGGGGTTTATGAAGGAGCACCCCTCATGAATGGAATTATTACCTTATACAGAGAAGCCAGAGAGCTATCTAGCTCTTTCCACAAAATGAGGATACAACAAAAGTCAGCAGTCTACAACCTGGAATGGGCTCTTACTAGAACTCATGATGGCAACCTGATCTCGGACTTCCAGCTTCCAGAACTGTGAGACATACATTTCTGTTCTTTATAAGCCACCCAGTGTAAGGTGATTTGTTCTAGCAGCCTGAGCTGAGTAAGACAGAACCTTAGTTCAAACAGTGACATTCTGAATAATGAGTTGGGATACTTATGAGTACTTGAACTGGGTCCATTTATTTTTTAAGTTAATATACAGTAATATTGACTCTGTGTGTATGTGTGTGTGTGTGTGTGTGTGTGTGTGTGTCTGTGTGTGCATCCTGTTCCATGAATTTTTGTTGTTGTTGTTGAGACAAAGTCTCGCTCTATAGCCTAGGCTGGTGTGTAGTGGCACAATTTCGGCTCACTGCAACCTCTACCTCTCCCAGGTTCAAGTGATTCTTCTGCCTCAGCCTCCCAAGTAGGTGGGACTACGGACACACACCACCACAGCCAACTAATTTTTGTATTTTTTAGTAAAGATGGGGTTTTGCCATGTTGGCCAGGGTGGTTTCAATGTCCTGATCTCAGGTGATCCACCCCACTCAGTCTCCTAAAGTGCTGAGATTACAGGCATGAGCCATCATGCCCAGCCTGTTCCATGAATTTTGGCCTGTAGAGAGAGTCATGTTACCATCACCGCAATCAGTACAGGGAAATGTTCTATCATCTTATAAAACTCCCTCCTGCTGTTTTTTGTAGCCACACTTGCCCTGCAACTGCCAGTCTATGGAAATCACTGAGCTATTCTCTATCACTGTAGTTTTGTGATGTATAGAATGTTGTATACATGAAAGCACATAGCATGTAACCTTTGAGACTGGCTTCTGTCACTCAGAAAAATGACCTAGAGATTAATCCAAGTTGCTGCTGGTATCAACAGTTCCCTGGCTTTATTACTGAGTATGGAGAGAAAACAGTTTGTTTATCCATTTTCCCCATTCATTGAAGGACATTTGGGTTGTTTTCAGTCTTTGGAGATTATGAATAAAATTGTTATATTCAGTATACTTCAAAAAAAAGTTGCTATAACCACGTACATACAAGTTTTTGGGTAAACACCAGTTTTCATTGCTCTTGGATGAATACTCAAGAGTGGGACTGCTGGCTCATATGGTAAGAACATGTTTAACTTTGTAAGAAAGTGCCAAACTATTTCCCAAAGTAGCTGCATGATTTTGCATTCCTATTAGCAATATGTGAGAATTCCAGTTGCTTCACATCCTCACCAGCACTTGCTACTATCAATATTTTTATTTTTAGCCATTCTAAAAGGTATATAGTAAAAACTAAGTCCTTCTGGTTACTGAATTTTGAAAAGCATATAGGCAGATTAAGAGATTTATCTCAAATGTTATCTTAATTTATTTGGTTACTTGTTTGGATAGCAAAAGATACATGCCTAGGTAGTAAAACTATGAAGAAAACAATGAATTGATTAGTATATGAGGAGATAATGTTTAGGGAAGTGGATGTAATACAGTAGATACCAAGGGGGCTCTAAGAGATTGATAATATGTTCTTTATAAGGCAGGATGGCAGATACATGTGATGTGTTTTATTATTCTTGAACTGCCCACGTGCTTGATATATTTCACAATACAAAATTTTAAAAGAAAGATGAACACACAAAACACAATACAAGGAATGAAAAATATTTTAAAACCTCTTCCAGGACTTCAAGTATGGTGAGTTAAAAAACTGAAAATAGAAGCATTTTGTAGAATTTGAACATAGCACTTTCTTTGTTTTAGGTATAAGTTTTAATTTGATCATTTTTTGGTCCAGTTAGCTTAGATTCATCATATGCTTTTACTCCTGCACAATTGTCAGCGTAGTTATTCAGTACCTTGTCTATAAACTGCACTGTGCCACTGCTGTGGCTAGTGCTAACAAAATGTAAAGTATGTCCTTTGTTCTCAAGGATCTTATAAAGGACCTGGGCAAACAAAACTAATAACCTGAAGTACATCGTATCATACACTGTTAAAATCTCTCAGTGAGTCTCTATTAACATTAGCATTCTGTGTTCAATAAGGCTTCTTTCATTCCCCATCCCATCCCCTTAGCATGTTTTTTTTTTTTTTTTTTTGAGAGACGTAGTCTTGCTCTGTCACACACTTTCTTAAAAACCTGTTTAAACTTAATTTCTTTAATATTTCGGTGCTTGTGTATATCCCACAGGCAAAGTTTCTAATGGGCCACTTTATTAATGGGCTTATTTATTTCCAGAGGCCTCAATCTACATGCACTTGAACGGCTGCTCATGGTAAAGTCATTCTTAATGATAGGCAACAAGTAGCTTCTTCCTAGAACTAAGACTAGGATGGAACCCGAGTCAAGAAACATTCAGACATCCCATCAGGCCACAATCTAGACTTATAACTCTTTGGTAGTTCTGATTGTTACCAGCCCCGGAAGGAGGTGTTACCTGTGACAACACTGGGGATTTTGGAGAGAAAGCTCTTGACTGTTCTGATGGGCACACCCCCTGTCTTGTCATCTTGCATCTTTGTAATGATGTCTTCAATCTGAAAGAGGTTCAGAAAAGAAGTGTTATTTTCTCCCATGATATAATCGTAAATGGTACCTTTTTAAACAGCCCAAATGTGTAAACTTGGACATCAACAACATACCAGAAAAAGCTCCCATCTAATCCTTCAATAAATACAGTATCGGTATTTGCTATCTACCACATGCTGGGTATAGGGAGGTCTGAGGTATACATACAGAGCCTAAGTCATGTCCTGGAACAAGTTCCCAGTTCAACAAGGTATGGAGGAAGAAATATACTAGGATTCTTGATGGGATCCAACATATAATTTAATATGAATGTGATCACAGTCTCCTTCTTTCCCAAATTGGGTTTATACATAGGTTGAAACATATGAGATTTCTACATTCAACCCCCACTCCTTCCACAAAGGTAATTTCTTATGGTTCAATCTAATATGTTGACATAGATTAACATGCTGCTATTGCGAATTGCAGACAGGGCTACCTTTGGGATCAGAGAAGAATACATCTAGAGTCACATGAGAGAAAACAAGACATGGAAAGCTCTGATCTGAAGAAGCTGGAAAACAGGTCTCAGTGGTCATAAGTGGTGATGTGTGGATAGCTATTTGAGCCCGTACTAAGGTGGTCAAGGACAGGATCTTCTTTTGGTAAGACCAGGCTAACAGGAGAAAAGATCACAGTGAGCTGTGACATCTTACTGGGGAAAACAGAACAGAGAATGAGGATGGACTGATGAGGGTGTAGGTGCCTCCTACACCAATTTTTAGCTAATAATTTACAAGCCAGAGACATTTCCTGATCAGAAATATTCAGAACAGGGTACAGGAAAATTTCTGTATTAAGGACAGATCTTTTTGTTTGGGGAAGGGAGAGCAACTGAAGGGGAGAAAATAATGTTTAGTATTTTCACGTTTTATTTTCCTAACCAATAGAAATATCTTCAGAACACCAGGATGGAGTCTCTGAATGAGTCCTTAATAGAGGTTCATAAGGCTAGAAGTGAGTCTTACAGCTCACTTATTCTAACACACCACTATTGCAACTTGATGTTAAGTGATTTACTCGAAGATGTATGACTAATAACTTGTTAGAGACAAAGTTAGGGCATGGCATGACATCATCATCAGCACTAGCAGCCAAAATATGTTAAAAATTTATTATGTGCAAGGTACGATTCTAAGCATTATAACACATTATCCTGTTTAGTTCTCATAATTACTTCATGACACAGATTCTACTATTATCTCCACTTTTTCATATAAAGAAATGAAATTTAGTGAGATGCATCAATCAGGGTAGGGTGGATTAAGTTATGGTAGCAAATAAACCCCCAAATGTCAATGGCTAAGCACAAAGGTTATTTCTGCTACATGTCTAACTCATGCTACATGTCTAGTGGAGGTTAATAGGGGAACTCTGCTCATTGGAGTTATGTCACCTTGCATGTTGCTGGTCACTGTGCCAGAAGAGAGAATTCTGGAGAGTTTCTCACTGGGTATTACACAGTATAATCCAGAAGTTACATAAAGCATGTTTGCTCACAATCCTTTGGCCAGAACTGATCACATAGCATCGCCCAACCACAAAGGAGCCAGGGACTCAACCCTCTGGGTGCCAGGAGGAAAGGGGAACTGAAGATCTGTGATGAACATGAGTGACAACTGCAGAGGTTAAATAACCTTTGCAGGGTCACACAGCTACCCAGGTGTGCAGCCAAGTTTGAATCTAGCCATAGATCCCAGAATGGCATCTAACCCGAGCCATTCTGCCTACCAGTAAGATTCCCAGAAAATCAGCCAAGCATGGAAACCATTCTCACTGGATTCTTCTGGATTACTCTAAGAAGTACCAAAAGTGAAAAAGAATCCTTAGCTTCCAGCCCTTCAGAGGGTAGATGAGTGTCATGCTAAAAAAAAAAAAAAGTCATTCTCTGAAGACCTGAATTCTGTTAAACGAAAACTGAAGAGGGGGTTTTATCGTAATTCATGTTAATAATCTCAGTTACTGCTGGCCTTTTGTCTCCTAAACTCAACCCAACAATTGAGAGCAGTCTGAGTATTATCTGATAGCCAAGGAGAGCTATTCCTAGAAAAGTGGTCACATTTTCAAGGTAAGTTATGCATTTGATGTAGCATATTATTTGAAACCAGAAGTATCAGTTACATTGACGGTTTCTATGAAAATGGCCAGAAAAATCATTGAGAATTGGAAGGAGTCCAATAGTTTGAGTCAGGTAGACCCCTGAGTGGACCTTAGATGGTAATGATTTACACCTCTGCTGCTGTTGGCTGGATTTGAAGGACTGGCTCTGTGACTTCTTTTTCCTCCACTCAGTTTAGTTATCTCACCACACAACTGAATCTTAGAAGGCTCATTTACTAAAGAGGTCCTGTCTCCTTATGTTGGCCCCTAATGAATGACGTACTAAGAGGTACATCATTCATCAGGGGTCACAGCTAGATCAAAAGGACAATCCTCTCCACTAACAGACAGGAGACTACACTCCAGGAATAGTCTGCAACATCACAGTTGTGGAAGAAGGAATGATTGACCCTCAATTTCTGACTCTGCCACGGTATTAATAGATACCTGAATACTTGCCCTGGTCTCATGGTGAGCAGAGTCTACCTCTTCTCTTTTGGGTTTGGCCATATGATTTGCCTGGCTACTGGGGTATTATCGAACATGATAGAAACAGAGACTTGCTGTGTACTGCATGGCTGTAGTTACTCTCTTCTCTTGCCCTTTTACCATGAGAAAAACATGCCTCAGATAGTTGTTATTCCAAGAAAGATGAGAGACATCTGGAGCAAATGGTACTGAACCCATTGCTAGATCAGCCAAACTCAGCTGGCCTGTAGACTCATGAGTAAGAAATAAATGCTTATTTTTGTAGATCATGAAGTTTTAAGTGGTTTGCTCTACAGCAAAATTATGACACAACAAGGCTCTGAAAAAAAATGCATTTATCAGAAATTTTTGAAGCCACAACAAGTACTTGGCAATCAGAGTCAGTGAATTGTAGAATTGGTGTATCTCTCAATCACCCTTTGTAAGAATGCAGATATTCAATTTGTTACCACCCATCTATTTAAAAACTCTTAGGGACTACATATGCTATTTAGGCAGTCCATTCCTTTGTTGTGTCAGACAAATTTTTGGTGTTGTTGTATTTGATTCTTGAGCACAGTCCACTACAATATCAGCTAATAAGGCTCTCTGAAATTCCTTGTCATGGCTTCTGGAGAATTCCCAAGAGTGCAGATCCAATGAAAATTACAAGTGGGCTCTCAGGAACTGATAAAAATAATTACAAATCTTTTCTGAACATCTATTTTATGATCGATACTGCCCTCGGTATTTAAATATTTGATTCTCCAGTCATAAAAGTTATTTAATAAAGACACTGAAATTGAGGCTCAGAAAGGTTAAGCAATTTGTCCAAGGTCAAACAGCTAGAAAGTGGCAAAGCCAGGATTCCTACTCACATCCTCCTGACTCCGACGTGCAGCCCAGTTTAAAGTTCATCTTCTATTTCTCAGACATTTACAAAAACTTGTGTACAACCCTTCCCTGAGTAGTGTGACTATTAGGTTCATCAATGAGGGCAGCTCCTGGAAGGTAATGTTCAGAGGCATGAACCCAGTGAGTGGCCCAGAGACAGGCCAATCCTAGGAACCTTACTTCTCCTAGCGCCATATGCCAAGGTTACTGCTTTGTTTGCTGTGGATCCCAGGGTGAGCTCCAGTGGAGTCTGGAGTTGGCCCCTTACACTATACAACCCATTAAGTCTTGAGCTGAACTTGGCACCCAAAGAAAGCTTTTAGTCTCAGTGCCACCTGGTACACTCCAAATTCTTAACCTTTTTGCCTCTATTATTTTTAATTCATTTCTGCCTTGCTGGACAATGAGTATAATTTATTTTACCTTACAAAAGGGGCAACTCTTTGTCTATGGCCTTAGTAGTTGATTGAAAATACAAAACAGAGGCGTATATACATAGCCTCTCATCTCCCTCCTTAGATTCAAAGCCTTTTTTTAAAGGCAGAGATTATAGTTGAGCTTTCATTTTCATTTTCTTAGTTAACATGAGTTGAGTATCCACTCTGGGCCAGGTGCTGCTCTAAGAGCTTTACCTTATAAACTCACTGAATTCTCACAGGAGGTAGATTATTCTATCCCCATTTTATAGACAAGGAGACAAAGATTCATCTTTGTGTCTTCAACCAAAGCCTGCCAACAACCTTTTCAGACACAAGGCACTTAATACCATTTGCATTGAAGGGAAAGTTTAGCACAGGCCTAAAAGGGCAGAGGAGGATGCAGAGAAATCGATCCAGATAATCAGATTCTCAACCATCTCATGATTTATTTCTTCCCAGTGAATGCTGCTGTCTTGCTGTGCAGCGTTCTCTCCCTTTGTCCCATGGGTTTGGTTAGATTTATCTTTCACTGGTAGATCATGGCTTCTGGGTCAGGGATGGGGTGATGGGAAGGTACAGAGACTTATGTTTTCCTGACTGTTCAGTTCCCTCTAATATCTGATACCTTTTGTTCCTAAAGAAGAGCAAAATCAATTCCCCAACATCCTTTAAGATGAAGTTCTGTGTCATTAGGAAGGCTGTTTGGACTTAAGGGTCACTGTGCCAATCAATAAGCAGGTGGCCCTTATCTGACAGCCAAATGATGCCGAGAAACCACTTGGCCAGCTCAGCTGGTTCTGCCTGGAGGGGCCAAGCCATGGGAACATCCTTCTTCAAGGAGCTCAAAGCTCAGAATTGACAGGCAGGTAAAACATTCTTCCAAACAGCAGGGCACTGGAAACCATTATGCCACAGAGTGGGTTTTCTTTTAAATGAGAACTGCATAAAGGTAGATATAATTCATCGAAATAGCCCCAAGAGTGTGTGAAGGGAGTGAGGAGAAGCAATCTTCTCTTTACAAACCGAAGCCACAGACGAGCAGTAGGAAGAACGTGGGGAAGAACCCAGGAGACTGGCTGGCCTCAGCTTTTCCCACATGCTGTGTTGACCTGGGACAAGTTGCTTCACCTCTCTGGGCTTCACTTTTCTCATCCCTACAGTGATAGGCCTGGTTGCTAAACTGAGGTTTCTCATTCTCAAACTGGAGAGACTTCTCTAGCTTGACAGTTTGAAACTGTCTGTGAGGGAAGGGCAGGACAGGAAGCCAGGTCTCTGGGCTCTTCTCCACGCTGTCTGTCTTACCAGGTGGGTTCACACAGAACACGTCCCTGCACTAGGAGGTGCAAGGTGGGGGAAGAATGTTGGGCAGGACTGGGGAGTTTCTGATGTTTCCAGAAACTGCGCTGGGCAGATGTCATCAGAAACCAGACAGAGCTCTGACCCAGAGAGGCCCTCACACTGCTCTTTCTCCATCAGCCCACGCCCCTTGTCTCTGCTTGTACCCGTGACACTCCTAACAGAAATGACAAAGGGCAATATTAATTTTGTTTCTATAAATTAATGATCCAATGAGCTCATTTATTTAGCGCCTTCAATTTTTCCCCAGTGGAGACTTTAAAAACTTAAAGTATAGCAAACTATAACGTGATTTTTTAAAAAAATCCACCACGACTTCGACAAAGCAGCAGAGAGTATGCCTCAAGCATGAAGGTTCTTTTTACTGAAGCATTTCATCTTGACTTTGCAATCAATTGCTTGTTTCTAGCTACTAATGACCGTCACTTCGGAGTCTGCCTTTCACTAAAGACCCCTTCTGTTTTGGTGTCTGCAAATGAGTGAAACTGATTCCTCGGACACCATCTTATCAGCCTAGAGGCAGAAATCTGAGCTGACTAATGATAATCATATTTCTTAATCCAAAATGTGCACGCTTCATTGTACAGGCTCTGCCCCATATGTGTTTCAAAAGATCAGGCCATTTCTTTTTTAAAGACACAGTGTGTTGCTATTTCCGACTTTTGCATGTGTTCGGGTTATGTACTGGCTTAGTGGACATTCACTGAGCACCTCCCAAGTGCCAGACACTGTGTTCATTTCCACAGTTACGCAAATAGTAGAAGACAGAATCTGTTCTCCTTCCTCATGGACTAAAACATTTCAGAGTGACTTGGGGATCTAGGCTTAGGGAGTTAAGGCTGTGTTTGAGGCTGAAGAGCTAAGTATGGGTTCCAAGGAGGCTGGAAGTGAAACACTAAGGAATGCCCCTGTAGGCCCATGGAAGGAAACCATCACGGCTCCCTTCCTCTTTCCCTGCCTCTTTTATCATCCCATTCAAAGGCTGTGACTTCAGTGGCACAGGGGAATTTGGGGATTCCACTTGCTAACTATGACAACGATCAAAATGCCTATTAATTTGTTTTCGGCTAAGCCTATGTTTGGATTGTTGTATCTGTTTAGAACACTTTGAATGGAAAGTAACAACCACAATAAATCCAACTTCCAAAGATGGGGGCTGATATTTTCCACATAACACACAGTTCATATGTGGGTGGTGCTGACATGTCTGCAGAAGCTCGAATCTACAAACACCACCATCCTGGGTGTTCCCTTGTGGTTGCCCGACAGCTGCCCAGCTCTAGTCATCCCTTCTCTGTGAAAGGTGGGAAGTGGGGAGGGGGAAAAGCTGCACTCATTCCTTTTATCAGGGAAAGTACATTCCTTCCTAGAAGACCTCAACGGATCTCTGCTCAAGTCTCAGGCCAGAGCAGGGTCACATGCCTACGCTGAGCTGCACAGGAGGCGGGGAAGAACGTACTTCACTTTTCCAGCCTCTATACCACACTTCTCTTTCCATCAGGGAAAGAGAAGAATGGAAATGGGTTAACCCTATAACACTGTCTGCCACGAGACCCTGTGTTAAAGAACACTCATATAGGATGGTTGGGCAGGCCCTGAAGCCTCTCTGATCTGTTTCCCACACTGCAGCCTGTATGATACTCTTAAGAGGGAAAATCTGAGGGGAGGGATAGCACTAGCAGAAATAACTAATGTAGACGACGGGATGAGGGATGCAGCAAACCATCAGGGCACGTGTATAACTATGTAACAAACCTGCAGGTTCTGCATATGTATGCCAGAGCTTAAAGTATAATTTAAAAAAAAGGGCCGGGAGTGGTAGCTCAAGCCTGTAATCCCAGCACTTTGGGAGGCCGAGGTGGGTGGATCACGAGGTCAAGAGATCGAGACCAACCTGGTCAGCATGGTGAAACCCTGTCTCTACTAAAAATACAAAAAATTAGCTGGGCATGGTGGCGCACGCCTGTAGTCCCAGCTACTCAGGAGGCTGAGGCAGGAGAATTGCCTGAACCCAGGAGGCAGAGGTTGCGGTGAGCCGAGATTGCGCTATCGCACTCCAGCCTGGGTAACAAGAGTGAAACTCCGTCTCAATAAATAAATAAATACATAAATAAATATAAAAAAGGGAAAATCTGATCATTTAACTCCCTTACTTAAAATCTGTCCATGGTGTCCCAGTGCTTATCCTGTTATAAGCTCTTATTAAACCCTCTATCTTTTCTCCACATCAACAATCGCTCTAATTTGCATTTATATCTCCCATTGGAGTGTTTCTATCTCCTGTTAGAGTCCTAATAATAGGTACTCAGTAACTATTTCTTGAATGACTATATCAATGAATGAATGAACAAATGAATGACATGAGTGCTATATTCTTAAAGAACTTTATCTTAGATTCCAGCATTCAGTGAGACTCAATATATTAAAAGGGTCTTAGGGGTGGTGATGTCTGCAGTTGACAGTAAATTTGTTATTTACACTTAAGATCATTTTGCTTTGGGAATGCGTTCCATAAACAAAACTCTCGAGATTTCATGAACCTTAGCAACAATGTTCAAGGTAAAGCTCCAAAGGCATCCATGTACCATTTGAGTGGGGAGCCAGTTCCCCGATGTACTGTGCCTGACATTACCCAGGGGCAGTAGTACCAGGGCAGATGGATGAGGCAGCATTATTTGTTTTGTCCCCTAGCAGCTTACTTTTACAGTTTTCATATTGCCATATGGAGTGCTTCATAAATTACTTTTATGGAAAACATTTCATTTTCTTTCATTTAATTGGAGAGAAGAGCAGACAAGAATGACCTTCTAAGTCTGAGATCAAATGGCTTGTTGATACCTTAGGAAAATGTCTTTCCCCTAAGCTTGGCTAGAATAGCCAAGCCTTAGAAGGCATCATCTTTCTTGTTTAAGAATCTGTTGTTTGCTTTGCAATGTGAGTGGAACAATTTCTTTGGTCAGGCCCTGGACTGAGGAATCTCTGACTGCAGACGGCCAGCAACAATGTAGATGAAGACAATAGATATTGGCCAATGAAACATCCTAGCAACTGCAGAAGACCTAAAATCCCTTCATTCTAATCTCCTCAAGTTACCTGAATTTGAGTGTGTCATCTGCTTCTTGTTGGGAACCATCCCTCCTTTAAAGAAAAACATGCTGATATTTGAGAAGGGTAAATTGCTCAAGGCCAAGTGAGACTGTTGGATAAATGAGATTATTGGCATGAACCAGAGCTGGCTCCCTGGATCACCACACCAGCTGGCCAGGGCAGCTGCCAGGGAGGCCTCAGCTCACCTAAGGCTTTAGCTGAGTGGAAGAAGATGCAGAAAACAGGGCCATGCCATAAGCAATAAAGCTTAATACACACTAGTAGAAGGCAGAAAAATGTTCCCCCAAAAGATATCCCTGTCCTTATCCCTGGAATCTATGAATATGTGACGTCATATGGCAAAGGGACTTTGTAGATGTGATTAAGTTTAAGGACCTTAAGATGGGAGATGACCCTGGTTATCCAGGGTAGGCTCTGTGAATCACATGAGTCCTTGAAAGCAGAAGACCTTTCCCAGCTGTAGTTGGTTAGAGACAGATGTGATGATGGAAAAGGTGTCAGATAGATGAGACTTTGCTGATTTTGAAGATGGAGGAAGGGGCCACAAGCCAAGGAATGCAGGTAGCTCCTGGAAGTTGGAAAAGGCAAGAGAACAGATTCTCCCTTAGGGCCTCCACAAACAGTCCTCTAGCACCTTGATTTTAGCCCAGTGAGATCTTTTCAGGTTTCTGACCTTCAGAATTATAAGATAATAAATTCATGTTGTTTTCAACCATTAAGTGTATGGTAATTTGTTATAGCAGCAACAGAAAATGAATACACATAGTGATAACCATCCACTAGCAAATCTTTGGCTAATCAGTATGCCATATTGTTTCCAAAACAGATTCGTATGCACCTTTTCCTTTTGCGCAGGCAGGGGGTGGATTTCACCAAACTCTGTGGCTCTCTCTTCCCTTCTGAACAGCTTAATGGCCAAACCAATCATCATCCAGGACCTGTGGCAGCCCGCTTGGGAAGATGTCAGGGATGATGATAGGAAAGATGCCTGTTTATGAATACTAAGTCATTGCCTCCATGGCATTTTCAATACTGCGTTTCTTTGGTTTATCCGGGATCAATTAGATGGGTGGCTTAGAGGTTATTTCTGGGAGATTTTTTTTTGAGATCGAGCCTTTCTTGCCCAGGCTGGAGTGCAGTGGCATGACCTCAGCTAACTGCAACCTCCACCTCCAGAGTACAAGTGATTCTCCCGCCTCAGCAGCCCAAGTAGCTGGGATTACAGGCGTTCACCACCATGCTTAATTTTTTTCTTTTAAAGACAGAGTCTTGCTTTGTCACCCAGGCTAGAGTGTAGTGGTCTGATCTTGGCTCACTGCAACCACCCAGGTTTAAGCAATTCTCCCACCTCAGCCTCCTGAGTAGCTGGAATTACAGGCGTGGGCCACCATGCCCAACTAAGTTTTATATTTTTGGTAGAGACGACGTTTCGTCATGTTGGCCAAGCTGGTCTCGAACTCTTGACCTCAAGTGATCTTCCACCTTGGCCTCCCAAAGTTCTGGGATTACAAGTGTGAGCCACGAAACCTAGCCTCTGGGAGCTTCTTAATTGGGTTACAGTAGCCTATTTAAGCATCACAAGCATAAAAAAGCAAAGATCCTTTTTAATTTCTCATCTCACATTTTACCCAGCCACATTTGTAACCCAGCTCACCAAGGAGAATTGTATATGGAATACCATGTGGCACCCTAGCCCAAATAATTCAGCCAGCACTGTGACAGGCTGCACATTTGAACATAAGGCCTTTAATATTAAGGTTCTACAGAAACATTCAAGTTCTAACATACATATCACTTTTCCCTTACCGCTGCAGAGAAGTCAATAACCTTGTTTCCAAAGAAAAACATGTCCATCTAGTGTCCTGGACTATTACTACTATTGCTTCTTCCTGGAAAAGGGCAAGGGACATAAGATCTTGTCCTCCCTCTGACCCCTAGACTCTAGGATCACTCATCCTTTCTGGTTTACTTCCTGTCCAACCCTTCCTCAAACCAAACAAGTGAACTAGCAACTAGAGTGAATTTGAGGGCTTGGAATAATTGATGTAAATTATTTCTTCAGTGAAAACCTGCTATGACTTCCTATGGCTACAAAATAAATGCCAAGTTCACTACTATGGAATTCAAGGTCCTCCATCATTCGGCTTCAACCACCTTTCCAGCACCACCACTTCTTCCAGCCCATTTTGCTTCTGGACATACCTATCTGCAAACCCCTCCTAAATCTGCCCTTGCTGGTCATGCTCTTCATCCACCCACAACAAACACACCTAGATCCTTGCCCTGCTTCTAGGCCCTGCTCAAAAGCTACTTCCCCTAGGAAACTCCTCCTTGATATTCTAATACCTGCATCCATGTGTATTATACATGTTGTTATGGTTTGGCCCCGTGTCCCCACCCAAATCTCATGTCGAATTTTAATCCCCAGTGTTGGAGGAGACGCCTGGTGGGAGGTGAGTGAATCATGAAGGTCGACCTCCCCTTTGCTGTTCTCTTGAAAATGAGTGAGTTCTCATGAGATCTGGTATTTAGAAGTGTGTAGCACTTCTCCCTTGTGCTCTTTTCTTCCTTCTGCAGACATGTAAGATGTGACTTCTTCCTCTTCACTTTCCACTATGACTGTAAATTTCCTGAGGCCTCCCAAGCCATGCTTCCGGTACAGCCTGTGAAACCGTGAGTCAATTAAACCTCTTTCCTTTATAAATTACCCATTCTCAGGTTCTTTATAGTAGTGCAAGAATGAACTAATACCCATGTCTATATTTTTTATTCCCATTTCCCATTCCAAAGCTGAGAGGCAAGAACCTGAATCAAGTGTTTCTCTCTCTGCTCCAATCACAAGAGCCACACACTCCTACTTAGGACCAATTTCATTTTCATTGTCTTTTTTTTTTTTTGAGATGGAATCTCGCTCTATCACCTAGGATGGAGTGCAGTGGTGTGATCTTGGCTCACTGCAACCTCTGCCTCCCAGGTTCTTCCAATTCTCCTGCGTCAGCCTCCCGAGTAGCTGGGACTACAGGTACACGCTGCCACACCTGACTAATTTTTTGTATTTTAGTAGTGACAAGGTTTTACCATGGTTGCCCAGGCTGGTCTCGAACTCCTGAACTCAGGCAATCCACTAGCCTCAGCCTCCCAAAGTGCTGGGATTATAGGCGTGAGACACTGCACCCGGCCACCAATTTTGTTTTCTCTGTTACTAAAGTTCTGCTTCTTTCCCTCTGGAACATTAACTTTCTGGAGGGAAGAGAGAGTTCTCATCTCTGAAGCACCCTTGATTCTCTACATCTGGACTGCATGAAACGGAAGTAGAGGATAGAAAGGTTCATACTTCTTCCCTAAAAAAAAAAAAATATTTCAGGGCAATGAGAGAGCCTTTCACAGTCTTCCAGAGTTCTGGAGAGAAGTGCATTTCCAGATGGAACAAGAAGAGTGAGAACAAAGTTTCCTCAGAAGCTGCAAAAACTGGAAAGCCTAGAGAAGGCTTAAAGAGTCTACATCCGAGGCTGTCATCCCCAGGCCCTCCCCTCTGCCTTCACTTTGTCTACATGTCAAAGTGCTGCCCCCAGATGGCCCACCTCGTTCTCTGGAGATCTTCCCAGCCTGCCTGAACCCGAGGGCCCTTGTCTGCCTTGCACAACGACCATTACCCTTCCTCCTGAGGGCTGCTCCTGCTGCCCCTCCCGAGCACAGCTGGCCATGATCCTATGCATTTGGGGCTTCCTCTGGCCCACTGGAACCTTCCCTAAGGAGCCTCCTTCTTTCTACCATTTCCTTAGATGGCAGCCTCCCTGCCCCAGATGGTGCCATTCTCTTCCCTGGGTGTTTTCTTTTCTCACTATGTCATTCTTCATGTTTGATGTCCCAAACTGCTCCATTGAGCACATAAGAGCCACCCCTTGGGGAAAGATACTGAGATAAATTATAGGGTAGAGAACCCTCCCCGCAATTTATAAGCAAAATCAGGTAGAAATGAGTATCAAGGTCAGCCCTGAAGGAGAAGCAGAGGAGAATAATCACTTATTCCAAATATAAATTATATTTGAGCACTCACCGCATCCTAGGTGCTGGGAAACTTGACAGGCAGGGCCCTTCCTTTGGTGCTTACTTAGAGCAGAGAGGCCCCTTGAGGATTTTAAATGACTTTAAAAAAGGAGAACAGTCCCCAAGGAGGCCGTGTGGAAGGAGGTGCAACCACAAGGCTGATTTCAAGAAATTCCTGGCTGATCCCAGCAGCACCTGAGCTCTAGAACCCCACAAGGGGCCCCAGGACAACTCCCTTCCTTGTGCTGCCTGAGGCCCAGCAGGAAGGATCCCCTTTTTGGTTTCACATTTCATGCCTTTCCTGCTGATTTTTAATGCTGCATCTGAACACACCAGCTCAGGCGCTGCTGCTTTCAGGAGTGCCTTTCCAAGTGACACCAGAGTGCTGCTCTGGCTCTGCAACTGACTGCCCCGAGACCACCATCTCATCTGGGGACTTGGGCTCCTTTTCCTCATGGTGTTCCTACACCATAAAATGCCCTCTGCATTGCCCAACTCCTCACTCTTTTACACAGAAGGAAGCATGACCAGGTCCCCACTGGTCTTTCTGAATTGGCTGGTTTCTTTACTGCCCAGCTCTTCAATCCAGCCACCAAAGGATTCAATGGAATAGGCTAAGGAGCAATGGCATTTTAGTTCTTTTGTACTGCTGTACCAAAATATCTTTGCCTGGGTAACTTATAAATAATAGAAATTTATTACTCATAGTTCTGGAGGCTGGGAAGTGTAAGACCAAGTCACACACACATTTGGTGTCTGGTGAGGGCTTGTTCTGCTTCATAAATGGCACCTTCCATGTGACCAGATGTGCTGGAAGAGCCAAACAGGCTTCCTCAAGCCCTTTAATAAGGGCTTTAATCCCATTCATGGAGGTAGAACACTAATGACCTAATCACCACCCAAAGGCCCCACCCCCTAATAGTATCTTTTTTTTTTTTTTAAGACGTGGTTTCACCATGTTGGTCAGGCTGGTCTTGAACTCCTGACCTCAGGTGATTTGCCCACCTTGGCTTCCAAACTGCTTGGATTACAGGCGTGAGCCACTGTGCCCAGTGGTGGCTTTCAACATATAACTTTCAGTAGGACACAACATTCTGATCACAGCAAATGTATATTTCATTCTCTATGCTGTACAATGATAATTACTGAAATATCTCTAATATCCATGAACTAATTTTATCAATTTTTAAAAGATAATAGTTTATTTCTCAAATGTATTTATTTTTTTAAAGCTAGCCCTATGTCTAAAATTTAAGTGAGCATGCAGGCAAAAGCTCTCAGTGCAGTGCCTACCACACAGTTGCTCGCTCCTCAATAATGTTCATTTCCCTTTCCTTCACAATTGGTTTTAATTTCATTTTCTATCTGAAGCAAATGAATAACCACAAAAGCTTCTATGGCTCCCTTCAGAAGCATGTGATTGGACCTTCTTTTGTGCTGCTCCCTGACAAAGCCCCAGAGGACAGCAGCTGGGATTGGAGACTCACGCTTTCCAAGCAGGTATCACTAAGGTCACTTCTAACATAACAAGCCCCACTTTGAATAGGTTTCCAACTATGTAGAAAATGATTATTTCATTAGCCAACTCTGCACTAATTCTGTGCTTCTGACATGGTTTGGCTGTGTCTCTACCTAAGTCTCATCTTGAATTAAAGCTCCCTTAATGCCCACTTGTTATGGGAAAGGCCTAGTGGGAGATAACTGAATTATGAGATCCTCTCATCTTTTTGCCTCTCCTTACACACACACACACACACACTCACTCACCCACACACACTCTCTCTCTCTGTCTCTCTCTGTCTCTCTCTCTCTCTCTCACTCTTTCTCTGGAGATGATACCTAATTATTTCCAAATTAGACAGCTTTCCATGAGCCAAACTGACCAATTTGACTTCTTGCAACTCTTTCCCCCATACTGTTCTGGTGGTAGTGACTAAGTCTCACAAAATCTGATGGTTTTATAAGGGTTTCCCCTTTTGCTTGGCTCTCATTCTTTCTTGCCTGCCGCCATGTAAGTTGTGCCTTTGGCCTTCTGCCATGACTGTGAGGCTTTCCCAGCCACATGGGACTGTAAGTCTGTTAAACCTCTTTTTCTTTATAAATTACCCAGTCTTGGGTATGTCTTTATCAGCATTATGAAAACTGACTATTACCCCTTCTCAGAGCAGCCTTATGTTTATCCACCTTATGTCCCAACTTCCATTACATGGCAGGACAAGCAGCAGGACCTTCCTGCCTACAGGTAGCACCTTGTCGAGGGGAGGCCCACATCTGCCTGGAGAAAGAATAAGCTATGCAGGCTCAGGCAAAGGTGTTTTTAAACTTCCAAGTTCTTTTCTTCCTGATCCTGAAATCAGGGACTGCAAGAGAAACTTATTTTTCATCCCCAAGAAAATGAGATTTGATAAAGCATGTATCTATCTGATTTAATTCTGATTTTAATCTAAGAAGGAACCCTGACTGACTCTGGGAAGCATTTGATGGACTGCAGGCTGCACATTGAAATTCAGTGGGATAAATACCAGTATCTGAAAATAAGCCCCTCGTGCCCCTTGGGAGAGCAAGAGGGTCATTTGCCAATCACTTCTGTTAATCACACAGATTAAAAGGTTTTTGTAGCTTGTCTCCCTGTAGCTCTTCTGCAACAGGAGGGTGAGCAAGTGCAAGGTGGAGTCTGCAGCATAGTCAGGCAGGGCCTAGGAAAATGCCTGGGCCCAGCTCCATTTAGCAGGAAGACAGCCAGCTCCATTTAGGAGTGCTTCCTACCACTCATTGAGCTGGCCAGGTCACCTCACTGCATGTGTTCTGATGGGGATGTTGCTGTCTACCCTACCCAGCCATCAGGAGAAATGAGAAAGGGCACCCAGCACCTCTGCTCTAAACAACAGGGTTCTTCTCTTCTCCTTCCTCTGCTCGTGGGTTAAGGAATTGCAGGGAACCAGGAGGTGGAGAGGAGGGATGTAGAGCTGAGAAACCACTGCATTTGAAACACTGGCCATAATAATGTGAAGAGTTTACCCCCAACCTAAGGAGAAAGGCTTTACAGGGGAGGGAGTGTCAGATAGGTGGTGGGGATTAGAGGTTAAAATGGGTGATATGGGTGGGGATCAATTCCAGAGCTGAGCCACAGCAGAAGCACTATGTCTCACATGTGACTTTCCTAATGGGGGCTGCACCTGCTTTGGGAAGCTTTGCTTGAGGGGCGCTATCCTACAACAACTCTTTGGGAATCCCCTTGTTATGGACTGAATTGTGCCCCATCCCAAATCTATACATTGAAGTCCCAATTTCCAGGACCTCAGAATGTGATTGTATTTGGAACGGGGCCTTTACGGAGGTAACCAAGTTAAAATGAGGTCGTTAGTGTGGACTCTGATTTCCTCACAAAGCGGGGGAATGTGGACACAGATGGGCATGCACAGAGGCAAGATGCTGTGAGGAGACACAGGGCAGAGTCAGCTACAGGCCAGGGAGAGAGGCCAGGAGCAGCCCCGGGAGGGAATCAACCCTGCCTGCATCTTAGACTTCCGGTCTCCAGACCTGTACACAATAAATGTCTGTTACTTAGCCCACCCTGTGAAACTTACTTGTGGCAGCCCTAGCAAGCTAATATACTCCTGAAAGGACTTTGCAGAGCATACACATTTTTTTCCCAACTCTTTCTGACTAACATGCAATGAAAACTATTTCCTCTCATCTTTTTTTTCTGTCCTCTCTTACTTCACCTTCCCCATTGCCTCTCCTTACACACACACACACACACACACACACACTCTCTCTCTCTCTCTCTCTCTCTCTCTCTCTCTCTCTCTCTCTGGAGATGATACCTAATTACTTTGAAATTAGACTGCTTTCCATGAGCCAAACTGACTAATTTGACTTCTTGCATATTGTTTAATCCCCAGTAAGCTACACAGCACAGTACTTCAAAGCGCGGTTTTCTGAAAGCCAGTACTCTGACTCATGTTAGGGGATAGGAATGAATGCCAGATTCCTTGACCAGATTTAAAACCAGGAGGGTCAAGAAAGACAGTGTTTCCTAGATTCGGGAGTGAGAAGTGTCATCAGTAAGGTGGTCTTTCATTTGTTTTAGGATGATATAAAGTAAGGAATAAATATAAATCCTTATACTTATGGTATAGACATATAGTTAGAACAGCACACAGTTTGAGAGATAAGTGATTTAGTAGCCCAAATAGAAGCTATTTTGCAATTGAGTCAACTGAAAAATTAGAATATAATACGGCAGCAAAAACCAAAAGGTTAATTTGATCTCAGGATGCATGAACAGAAACATAGTGTCCTGAGGGAGAGCTGGAGTTCCTTCATCTGCTTTGAGTTCACACTGAGGAATACCAAGCTCCCTTCTGCTGCTAGACTTAGCAAGACACATCCACAGGCTATGGTGATTACCAAAGCCAGTGACCTAGATTAGCCACAGGGAGAGGACAGTCATTAGATCTTCTCCTCAAATATCTTATCAATTTAAACCAAGCTTGTCCAACCCGTGGCCCACAGGTCACATGTGGCACAACACAAATTTGTCAACATTCTTAAAACATTAAGCTCATCAGCTGTCGTTGGTGTCAGTATATTTTATGTGTGGCCCAAGACAAGTCTTCTTCTTCCAGTGTGACCCAGGGAATACAGAAGGTTGGACACCCTTAATTTAAACAAAACTATAAACTGTGTAAAAAGCATGCTTGTTCTGTGAGCGCAGCTCCAAGCAAAGACGGTAGCCCTTGGCCCTTTCCACAGAGACTCAGGCTCTGCCAAGCTGTAGAAGCACCTGTTGAGCCTTGTCCCTGGGAGTCGCATTTTCACCTTAAAATGTAAGTCAGCCTGGAAGGGGAACTTGGTAGTCTATTAATCTAGTCCTCCCTAGGGTGAATTAGTCCCTCAGAGGAACTAACTCTCTTCAGGGAACCCAGAAAACAGGAGCACCCTGAACAAACAGGGACGGGGGCAGTCAGCAGGGGAGGAGGAAGGAAGGGTGGCCTGCAACATGAACTCTAAGGAGGGAAAGCCTAGGTGAGGGGCTGTATTGGTCTGTTTTCATGCTGCTAATTAAGACATACCTAAAATTGGATAATTTACAAAAGGAAGAGGTTTAATTGACTCACAGTTCTACATGGCTTGGGAGGCCTCACAATCATGGCGGAAGGCAAATGAGCAGCAAAGTCACACGGCAGCAGGCAAGACACAGCTTGTGCAAAAGAACTCCCCTTTAGAAAACCATCAGATCTCCTAAGACGTATTCGCCATCATAAGAACAGCACGGGAAAGACGTGCCCCTCGTGATTAAATTACCTCCCATCCGATCCCTCCCATGACACATGGGAATTATGGGAGCTACAATTCAAGATGAGATTTGGGTGTGGACACAGCCAAACCATATCAGAGGCTGCAGGGAGAAAGGGTGTGGGTGGCAGGTAGAAGCATGTGGGCGGCAGGTAGAAGCGTGTGGGCGGCAGGTAGAAGCGTGTGGGCAGCAGCTGGGTGGAAGCGCATCTCTAGAGCCAGGGAAAGCCTAAGGCAGCCAGATCCTATGGAGAGATGCTGGAGGGTGGGGAGACTCCTAATGGGGGTGTGGGGAGAGTCTCGTCTGGAAAGCCTTCCCAGAGGCTTCTCTGCAAGCAGTTCTGACCCTTGCTAGGTTTGCAGACATCACTTTCCTCTGAGGTCTCAGTCCCCTCGTGAATGAACTGGATGAGTTCCACCACGGAACACATTCCTGCCAAAAAATGTTTCAGATCAACATCCTTCATGTCCCTGAATTCTGAATGCCTCTGTGGGTGCAATTTGGGTTTCTGGGTGTTTTCAAGTCAATTCAGCCAAGCACCTTTTCCTCCTGCCATCAAGGTGATTGATGGTTTCATGGGGGAGGGGTGAAGAAGTGAGGGGAGAGGAGGGAGCAGAGCCTTGTGGCTTGTTCACCCTATGGCCTTAACCTCCCCACCGCCTGCCCTGCCAGCTTCCCCAGGTTTTCATAGGCTTCAAATGAGACATATAGGAAGGCTCTTTCAGGAGCTGGGAGGGGCTGTGCTTGGCCCAGCTCCCAGGCTGACTTACCCTCCAGAGAAGTGGGGTTTGGCATGAGCCTTGGGGGTGGGGTTCTGGCTTTGCAGCACTGGGCCTTATAGAAAAGGACAGCTCATTAAACGCAGGGGTGAGCACACACAAAACCCTTTTTGTCCCCACGGGGCCTCTTTCTGAACAGGAATTACATGCTGGCTTCAGACGTTCTCCTGGGGCATTGAAGACTCAGGGGTGGTGGAGGTGGAGGTTTAAGGGGAGGTTGTGGGTGAGATGGAGAAAGGCCTGCACTACCTGCATTTGTGGTAACACATGTGCAGTGAAGAGAGAGACAGACAACTTCGATTTGATAACTTCTGACAGATAAAAAGCCTTTGCCCACAGGTAGGTCATTTGGGGATGCAGAGATTTAATGGGAATGGAAATCTGGTGTGTGTATGTGTGTACTTGTTACCTTGCAGTGCTGGAAATAAATCTCAGCCAGTGGGTGTCTATATTGTGCTAGCTCCTCTGGCAGGAAGGGGGTGAGGGGGGTTGGGGAGTGTGACAACAAAGGTGCTGGCCACCCCGAGGTCATGGGTGTGATGGGGAGGGCCCTTTCCTGCTTCCTCTAGCACACAGTGTAGGTGCTGTAGTGGGGCCCAGACCAAAGCATTTCAGCTTAAGCCCCAAACGCCAGCTGAAGACAAGACAGTATACAGATTCTGTGACACGGTAAGTGGCTGGGAGGAATGTGATTCCAACAGTGGAAAGTGCCAACCAAGTAAACACAGCAGTGGGAGGTGCATGGAGAGGACAGAAGGAAGAAGGCCAGGGAGCTGTCTGCAGTTCTGAGCATTCACAGAAGCAGGCCTGACAGGACGCCCATCGGATGGGGCGGCCACAGCCTCCTCCCAGTGACATGCCCATGCCGGTCCCCCGCTTCCCTCATCTCTCCCTGGGCTGGCTGTCCTGCCCAGTGACTCAGGCAGGAGCTGATTTGCCTTCCCAACTGTCTGCTCAGGGTCTGAGAAGCTCAAGGACAAAGCCTCAACAAAACACCTTTACTTGACTTCATTTCACGATATTTCCATTTTCCCCCAGAAGTGATCATTTGCTGTGAGTAGTAGTTCAGTTACTGTGCATCCGCTAAGCGTATCACATTTCCCAAGGAAGGACAGATGAAGTAGGAATGGACACCTGCCCTGAGACCCACAGTGGGGTGGAGCCACATAGATCAAGAAGCAGCGTGGCTCCCCGTGGTGAGATATGGGTGTGAAATGCCCACTGCTGTGTTCTTCATACCATGAGGGGCGGGCTTTAAACTGCAAAGCGCCACACAGATTCAGCCCTGCCCCTAACCAGCTATATAACAATGAGGGAGTCCCTTCACCCCTATGCCTTCATTTGCTTCTGTCAAAAGAGAGGATTCCAATGACTTCTGAAATCCTCTCCAGCTCTTGCAATCTGACTTCCTCCTCCAAATATATGCAGGTCCCATCTCCCTGGGAGATATATGGGATCCTGTTTACCCCAAGGAAGGCTTTTCCCCAGATGCCCCTATCTCTTGCCACAGCCTCCGCCCTCTCCTTGGTAGGAGAGGAAAAAAAAGCTCACCTGAAAAGTGAGATGAGACAAGGAGAAGCGAGAAATTGGCCCTGGCTTCTTCCTGTAAGGAGCTGGGTGTTTGCAGAAGGTGTAGCTCCTTTCTGTTCCTGCCCCAGGGTACAGGGACCCAAGATCTTGCCTCCTGGGGTGAGGCAAGTGAGGCAGATGGTTGCTAGCACTGGACGTGAAAGTATGTCTCTACGCTGGGGTTTCTCATCAGGACGTCCCCTGTTCTCTGAGAGATCTGTTGGTGACAAAGGTGATGTTTTGAACTCAGTCTACCTCACTCCTCTCTCTTTTTCTTTCATAGGTTCCAAATTCAGATGGGAACCGGGGGTGTTATTAAATGGACTAAAACCTCAACAATAATCCTGGCATTCACAGCATGCAGGCAAACCTGCCGCCTGGACTGGAAGATTGCCAACTCTCTCTTTTTTGGCAAAGCTTTCAGGACTCTGCAAAACTCCTCTCTAGTTTGTGAGCCATCTGGAGCCAGGAGGAGCTTAGTTCAAGTTGTTCTCAAGGAGACCTGGTTCTGGCAGCAACCCACCGTGTCTGTCAGATGGTTTCCCCAGCCAAGTGGAAGCTCTCGGGCCACAGGCTGCACCTCCAAAGGAACTCGGGCTCAACAGTGTCTAGTCAGACGCTGAGCCAAGAGTCCCTCCAGTTAAATAATTCACAGGCCACATCTGGTTGTGTAAATACAGCCCTATCTAATGCGGGCTGACAGGTGATTTTACGCATCATTTAACTCTTTGCAGGGCTGAGGAATGCAACAGAGATTATATAATTGGAATAATTTCACATTGTAAACAGCTTTTTTCTCTAAGGGACAAAATATCGCAAACATGAAATGTAAAATAATAACGCATCTGGATAGCTCGTGGAGAAAAACAAAATCAGGTGTTTGTTACGATAATGATTTTTCACTTCTTCCCTTCCTCTCCTCCACTCAGGGTGAGTGGCCTTAAAGAAAGGTGTCCAAGGCCAGTAGGAGGTACCACCCGAGCTCTGTGCTGAAGAAACTACCTGGAGGCAGTCAAGGGAAAAAGAGGGGGAGAGAGTGAATGAGTGGAACGGGGAGACAGAAAGAATGATGATGGCCTAAGGGCAGTACCCATGGGTTGTGGAACTGTGGTCTCAAAGGGACCCCGGAGCCCCAGGTGAGGCAGGTCTTGGCCGACACAGAGTGGAGATGCAGCTGTGGGTTTCTGAGCTATGCTCCTGGGGCAATTATCTCCACAGAATACTGCACCACATTCAACCCTCTGTAATAGAAACTTCATCAGGCATTCCCAGATTGTAAAAGCAGGGCACATCCACCCTGCAAGAGCACAGTCTGTTGGCTTATGTTTATTCCAGGGTTAAAAACAAAATCCTAACGTCTGCTCGCCTCACTAACAAACTGCTATGTTCTGTAAGAAAAGTGTTCAAACACCAAATAGCTGATTGTTTTTTTAACAACAGGGTGGTTTTAAGCTTGGTGATAATGATTTAGGACAGCAGGCCAGGACAGGTGCTATGGGAAAATGGAACAGGTGGACCCAGCATCTTGAGTCTTCCTGACCTCCACTTTTGGCCAAGTGACCTTGTGTCCTCTGTTCTAACAGAATCCTGGAGGAATCCGCTGCCTTGATCCCATCCCTCTACAGACTGACCCTCCGGAGGGACTCAGCTGAAAGCCCTCTCTGGCCTAGGCCAGCAGCCTTGTCTGTGTTGTCAATGATTAACTGATTAACTGGATCAGAGGAGGCTCCTCGAAGGCACCCTGCACACCACTGGGCTTTGGAAAGAGCACAAAGTGACAAAAACTTGCAGCTTGTCTGGGAAGATGGGGCACACCAAAAACTTAAAATGTCAACTCAGAAAGAAAAATCTCTGCAGGTGTCAGTTGAAAGCTGGGACAGAATCCTCATCACCCCACTATGGCCAGGAGCCTCTAGGAACCACATGGGGCCTGCTGGGAGAGGGTTTGGAATTCATTCTGACAAGCATGCAATAGTAACTTTAGATGTGGGCCCTGTGGATCTGAAATGAAATATCCTGTCACTAACACAGATTTTTAAATCCCACTCTGCAGAGGTAATATGAAAAGTTAATCCCCTTTTGGAGGAATCAAACTCAGCCACATGGCAAAACCCTTGATTTTTCTACCTCACTATGACCTTCCTGGCACAAGGAAGGTAGATATATGGTAAAAGAAGGTATTGGGCCTCCTTGGGTCCCCAGCTTTTCCCAGTTAATGAGTGTTCAGGGTGCCGCTGGTTCTCGAGGACTTCCTCTCTATTTACAGTCACTGATTACAGCTGAAGGGTGGTGCAGCAAGGTACACCCAAATTACAGATGCTCAAGAAAGATGAGCAGGGCTTGGAATACCTGCTCCTCTGCAGAAGTGTTCCTCCCTGTCTGGTGCCACTCTGACGTCACCAGCTTGTGTCTCACACACATTTGGTGGGTGTTTAATACACACGTTTATGGCATTAATTGTCAAGGACAAAGACTGACACTGGGGGAGAACTGGACTGGAAGGGTTCAAACCATTATCCTGGGTTGGGAGTCCCAATGGCAGATCCTAGCAAAGCAAGGCCCCTGATGCTGGAGAAATATTTGCACCTACAATCTCTGTCCCTCAGATTGACTGTGAACCTGCTGTCAGGTGTATGAGATCAGTCAGGTGGTGGGAGAAATTATAAAATAGATGCAAAGCCTTTTTGGAAGGCTGAAAGGTTTTGCCAAAGCCTCAGGAGACAGTTATGGCTGAAGGCAGCCTAATCCTCTTACCTTGATCTAATAGCAAAGAGCAGATAACTCAGAAATACAGAGGAGTTTATCTAAATAGCCTGTTTACTAAGACCAACTTCTGTCCATCCACATGCATGAGTGTTCGCTACTCAGTGCGTTGGCAATGTTAATTACCCACAAATGGTATTTACTCAGGACCTTTGTAATTAAACCTGTACTAATTAAATACAAGGATTGCTGGCTTATCTTGCTGGCTTATCAGGGCCACCACACTCCCCTTGGGGTCAGTAAGCCGTGAGCCCTCTAGCTGTGCAACCAGGCAAAAAACCTGTGTTTGTATATGTCTCTCATCCATTGTTCAGCCAGAGTCTGCCAGCCAGACTCAACAGTCAGGTGCTATGGAGCACACAGAAGTGGACACAATGCCATCCAAGGGTATAGTTCACCATGGAGGGGTCTTCACTCCACTTGGAAGTTTGGCACAGTGGCCTTTGACCTCAGAATTCAGTGTGTACAGAAGGGAAGTGGGTTGTGCAGTCAGAGGTGGGGAGAGGGGCTGCCCTGTGATGCCTCCCAGCAGGTCTCTGGACCCCATCTAGGGGATAGCTCCACATGCCCCTTCCTCCTCAGGTGGGCAGCCCCTCCCTCTTTTTTCTCCAGGTGCTCATTGCCTTTAGGCTGCTTCCAAGATCTGTCACAGAGCTGCTCCAACTGACCTACCCTCTGCACAGAGTGCTTCCATGCCAGGGTTTAGCCAACTTCCTCTTGACACTTACATGAACCTTCATGAGGCCTCATAATTCCAGGGTTCTTCTCTTTTCCTAAAACGAAAACACTTGCATGTTGCAAATTAGTCTATATTTGCCTTCCTTAGAGAAGAAAGGACTTACTGGATAGACAATGCCAGTTTAAACCTACTCAGGACAGTGCCCACTTGGGAGGATGTGGTATGGACCTTGGCCACCAGGCCGCCTGCCCCTGTGTTTCCCACAACCACTTCCTCTGAGAAGATGATGCTGTGTCTACTGGCAGGCTGCCTTGCCCACCTAGAATGTGAGGGGCCCAAGAGACTTGGCACCAGGGAGTGGAGACTTTATCTTGTTTATTGTTCCTGAATAAGATTTCACCAAACAAGGATTAATGATAAGAAGTGCCGTGAAGTGTGTGTGTGCGCGCGCATGCATGTGTATGTGTGTGTATGTAAATGAGAGTGGACAAGAGAATTTTCATGAAACTTCCCAACATCTAAAATAATAAATAGTGTTGGCTGGGCACCATGGCTCACACCTGTAATCCCAGAACTTCATGAGCCAGAGGCGAGTGGATCACTTGAGGTGAGGAATTCAAGACCAGCCTGGCCAACATGGTGAAACTCCATGTCTACTAAAAAGTACAAAAAATTAGCCAGGTGTGGTGGCAGGTACCTGTAATCCCAGCAACTGGGAGGCTGAGGCAGGAGAATCTCTTGAACCAGGGTGACAGAGGTTGCAATGAACTGAGATCGAGCCATTGCACTCCAGCCTGGGCAACAAGAGTGAAACTCTGTCTCAACGAAATAAATAAATAACATAAAATAAGAAATATTGTATGTGTGTGAGCACTATATATAGTTCACCTTTTTCTCAGTATAATATTTAATGTATTTTGGGAGAAGAGCTTAAAATGTCTGCATTTTGTGACTTCTTGAATTTCACACCCATTTCATCTTGTTCCTAACAGCTCCCAGGCCTTCCTGAGGACTCTGCTGGTTTGGGGTGTGTAGGATTGGCCCTCACAATGATGTCTGCTCTCCTCCTTGGTATCCTGTCTCCAGTTAGTTAATGTGGCCACTAGCTCACTGGTGGAGCATTAGAGAGGGAAAGGAAATTACTCTTTATGAGTCGTGCCTACCCTCTTCAGTTTCTACCCTTAGATGGCTTCGTGCTTTAGTCATTCGGGTCACTGTTTCATCTCCCTATTAATTTGTGTAGACCCTGAAGGCAGAAACCGTTTCCTGCTCCCTGCACAGAGTGTTTGATACTTTTCCAAAAATATTTGTTGAGTGCTTATTATGTACTGGGTGCTTTTCTAGATGGACTTTATGTATTCTAGACAGCATCTGTGATGGTTAATTTATGTGTCAATTTGACTGCGTTTTGAGGCACCCGAACAGTTGGTAAAACATTATTTTTGGATATGATTGTGAGTGTGTTTCTGAAAGAGAATACCATTTGAATCAGAAGACTGAGTAAAGATTATCCTCACTGGTGTGGACAAGCATCATCCAATCCATTGAGGGTTCAGATTGAACAAAAAGATGGAGGAGGGGCAAATTCCCTCCTCCCCTTGACCTACGACATCCTGCTTCTCCTGCCCTGGGACATCAGAGCTCCTGGTTCTGGGCCTATGAACTCATACTGAATGATACCACTGGTTCTCCAGCTTGGAGACGGCATATGTGGTGCTTCTCAACCTCTACACTCACATGAACGACTTCCCACAATAAATCCTTATATATATCTAGGCTATATTCTATTGTATATAATGTAGATCCTATTCATTCTGTTTCTCTGGAGAATCTAATACCGCACCTCTGTGAGGTATTAAACAGCAATTCCCATTTCACAAGTGATGCTGTGGGAGTCTGCAGAAGTCATAAAACATCTCCAGTGACAAAAGGCTGCCAAGTCGCAGTCAGGAATGACAGAACCCAAGCATCTCAAGTCCACAGCCATACGTAATTGTGCTCTAGTGGCTTCAGTCCTTTAAATCTTTTTCTAGTTGTGCCAAGGACTGGTGAATCTCTACACTTGGCTCTGAATAAAAAGCTTCACTTTTACAATCGGGAAAGAAGTATGCCTGACCAGTGAAGTACACTGCTCTCTCTTTTACTTAATTACACCTATGGAAGCCAGATGTTTAAATCATTCAGGTACTATAAGAAAATTAAAAACACAGCAAAGCACAATTATGTACCTTATTAAGTCATAATAGTTAGATGCAGCTTACTTTAATTCTGGGGGGAAAGAAGTGGAGGGCATTTACTAAGCAATTACATGTAATTGCCCAATACTTTTCCATGATTATCTCATGTAGCTTTGATCACACCCTGGGATGGGAGATTTTGACAGTCCCTGCTCCACAAAGTCAGCTGGCCTGCAGTTTGCTCTAGGTCACAAAGCTGGAGGCAGCAGATGTAGAGCTGAATTGAGATCTAAGTTAATTAAAAATTACCTTTTGAATAGGTAATACATATACATGTACAAAAATTAACAGATGAAAAGGGGGACACATTAAAAATACTTTTTAAAAAAAAATTCTTACACTAATTTAAAAAAATACTTCTTATCACCAACGCTAGCCACTCAAGTCCCCTCCCAAGAAGCATCTACTATAATCAGGTTCTTATGTATATGTGTCAGGCCATTCTTCCGTTGCTGTGAAGAAATATCTGAGACTGGGTGGGGTATTTAAGGTTTAACTGGCTCGTGGTTCTTCAGGCTGTACAGGAAGCATAGTGCTGGCACGTGCTTCTGGGGAGGCCTCAGGAAACTTACAATCATGGCAGAAGGCAAAGGGGGAGCAGGCATTTCACGTGGTAGGAGCAGAAGCAAGAAGGGTTGTGTGAACCACAACTTAAACAACCAGATCTTGTGAGTACACACCATTGCAAGGATAGCACCAAGACACAAAGGATCTGCCTCTATGACCTAGACATCTCCCAGCAGGTCCCACCTCCAACACTGGGGATTACATTTCAACATGTGACTTGGGCAAGGACAAATACCCAAACTATATCAGTATACTTTCAGGGCATTTTATTTATACACAAGCATACATTTACATAATAATTATTACTATTGCCATATTACAATAATGGTAATATACCCTACGATGCTGTCAGCACTTTGTTTTCTTAGGGATTACTTCCTTCATGGACAAAGGATTTCTTTATCTAAATTGACCAGATCTTTGTGGTAATGAGTGTATATCGGCCAGCATTTGATGGTTTGTAATCTTTCATTCTCACAAACAACATGACGAAGCATATTCATGTACCTATATCATTCACACAAGTGCAAGTACACACAACTGCACAAGCGTAACGTAAGATAAACTCCTAGAAGTGAAATTTCTGAGTCAGGAGATGCATGCAAGTTACATGATAAATACTGGCAATTTGTTCCTAATCAACATTGTACCAATTCATGGTTCCACCAAAGATGTATGAGGGTAACTTCTTTCCCTACCGTGTCGCCAACAATGTGTGATTAAACTTTTTTATCTTTGTCAATCTGAAATCAGTAGTCTTAATATACATTTATTGTGAGTGAGATTGGGCATTTTTTCAATGGTTTGCATCACGTATAGTTCTTTTTGTTAAAAACAACATTGGGCTGTTTTTAATTTTATTCAAGAGATTTTTAACATGTTAAGAAGAACAGTCCTTTGTAAATGATTTTTCTCAGTATATCGTTTTTCT
Organism: Callithrix jacchus; assembly: GCF_049354715.1. NCBI lineage: Eukaryota > Metazoa > Chordata > Mammalia > Primates > Cebidae > Callithrix > Callithrix jacchus. The sequence goes on along the minus strand of NC_133509.1, from coordinate 107,245,782 downwards.
TCTGATTTTGTTTATGGTGTTTCTGCTTGTTTATTTTTTCCAAAGAGGTATTCAGTTATTTCAATAGCGTTTTTGAATAGACTGATTTTTATTCATTGATATGTAAATACTACATTTGTCATATGTAGTTTCGTCTATTTTTAGACACCTACATAAAGCTTCCTGGTTGTTAGGATACGGAGATACAAATGAATAAATTCTAGTATTTGATAGCACAACAGGGTGACTAGTCAGTGATCATTTGCAGTACATTTTAGAATAACGAGTGGGTACAATTGAAATGTTTGTAACAAAATGAAATAATCAATGCTTGAAGTGATAGATACCCTATTTACCCTAATGTGACAATAATACATTGTATGCCTGTATCAAAATATCTCAAGTACCCCATAAATATATATACCTATTATGTGGCTATACAAATTAAAAATAAAAAAACATATGGAGACATACATATTTTTAAATTCTGTAGTTTTACAATACTTTTTTTTTTTTTTTTTTTTTTTGAGATGGAGTCTCGCTCTGTCACCCAGGCTGGAGTGCAGTGGTGCCATCTCAGCTCACTCCAACCTGTACCTCCCGGGTTCAAGCAATTCTCCTGCCTCAGCCTCCCAAGTAGCTGGGATTACAGGTGCCTACCACCATGCCTGGCTAATTTTTGTATTTTTAGTAGAGATGGGGTTTTCACCATGTTGGCCTGGCTGCTCTCGAACTCCTGACCTCAGGTGATCCACCCATCTCGGCCTCCCAAAGTGTTGGGATTACAGGCGTGAGCCACTGCACCCAGCCTCCAATACATTTTAATATTTGATAGGGCTAATCCCCTTTTCTTACTTTTTGTCAGAAATTTTTGGGTTGGGCTTATTTGTTCTTGGACTTTAGAATCTACCCCTGTACTTCTAAGAAGACCTATTGTTTTTTATCGCATTGCATTACATGTATAACTTAATTTAGATAAGAAATCTATATGCTAGAGTATGCCTTTCCATTTGTTTAAATCATTTTTCATGTTTCTCAGTAGCATTTAAAAATTTTATTTGTGTAATTTTGGCACATTTCTTGTTAAACTTCTTCTTATTGTAAATGGGATCTCTTCAGTTATATTTTCTAACCAGTTTCTGTTTGTGAAAATGTTATCAGGAGTAGTATTTTTGTACTCAATTACCTAAGAAAATTTCCTTACTGTTTGTACTATTTTTTCCATGTGATTCTTTTTGTTTTACAGTATATAATCATATCATCTGCATATATGATCATTTTAACTCCTGGTTCCAATTATTCTGCTTACGTTTTTCTTTTGTTTACTTAGGCTGGCTTGGCTCTCTGGAGCAATGTTAATTCATGCATTGATAACGGTATCTTTTCTTGTAGTGGATCTTAATGACACTTAATTCAGCAGTTATATCAATAGCTTTGGGGAAATGTTACTAAGTATGTATTAATATGTGTATGTGTGTATGTCTCTGTATAATAAAATACCATTTGATTATTAGTTTCTCAAGATTAGAGAATTTTATCAAATGCCTGTTCAATTATTTATGGAGATGATAAAGTGATTCTTAATTTTGATAATATTTTATGAATACAGTTGTGAATTTTGAAATATTTTTACATTTTTAAGACTAAATCCCATTTGATCATGGTAAATTCTTATCTTCGTGAGGTCTTAGATTTGTTTTCTAATATTTTAATTAGGATTTTTTTACACTGACATTTATAAGCAATATTGGTTTTTAGTCTGATTTTTTGTGTGCTCTATCTATCAGAATATGAATGATGCATGCTAGCTTCAGAAAAATCACCTGGAAGCTTTCACTTGGTTTAAATAATATTGGACCTGTCTTTTCCTTACAGCCTTGGTAGGAGTAATCTGTGAAACATTCTGGGACTGTTAGGTTTTCTTTTTCTCTACATTCTAGATTTCTCATATACTAATTCATTTCCTTAGATTGTTGTTTTCTCTCCATCTGGGCTCATGCCTGGTAATGTTTTATTTTCCTAGAAAATAATTTATTTGCATCCATTTTGGTTTGTTTACTAATGATCTATTGATTTTTCATAAAGAGCTAACTTCAAGATCGATTTTTTTTCCCTAATTATTTTCTGCGTTTATCATTGTTATCTCACATTTCCCTGAGGTTAACTTTATTTTTCTTGTACTTCATGAGTAGAAAATGCAATAAGCTGATTTTCTTTATTTTTGTGTTCATTAATGTAAGTACTTATGTATACGAATTTTCCTTTGAGCAAATGCTTTAGTTGAGCCCATAGGATATGTAATGTGGTTATAATCATTATCATTAATTTTAAATAGTCTATACATTCACATTGATTCCTTTTTGACTCAGAGTGATTAGAGGACAATATCTGCACAATTTCTGATTTGGGGAGTTTATTTAGGCTTTCTGTGAGTTTATTTAGGTTTTCTGTATAGTCAGTTCTTGGAAATGTTTCATGGATATCTAAAAGTGTGACATATTTTTAGTTTTTAGAGATGGAGTTTGATATACGTAACTTTGCTACTTACTTCTATTATTTAGGCAATCTATGTCATCTTTCAGGTCTATTTTATCTGGTAAGCCTCCTATAAAGTATTTCCATTTTTCTTTATCTTTTCAGCAGTTTTTGCTTAACTTTTCAACTGACATTGATACAGAAACACTTACGACTGTTAGATCTTCCTTGTGAATGATACACCTTATCACACAATTGTCATTATCTTTCTCGTTTAATGGTTTTTGCTCTAAATTCAACCTTGTTTTATTCTAAAATAACTGGCCTCTACTTTTCTTTTTGTCGACATTTGATAATATTCCTTTGCTCATCCTTCTATGTTCAAGTTTCTGAGACACTTTGCTTTATATATATACTGGGTATAGCATATGGTTAAGTTTTACTTTATTATTCGATTTCAGAATCTTTTTCTTTTAATATGTGAGTTTAACTCACATATTTGTTGATAGGAGAGACATGTTTGGTCTTACTTTATAGTATTTTGATCATTTTTCTGTTTCTATTGCTTTTTCTAAGAAATCTTCTACTCTTTGGTTTATATTTTCTTTTTGTGAGTAGTCCTTGTACTATTTGGGCAGGTTTGTATTGTGGTTAATTCTTCCAGTGATTACTTTTATAACTAACCCTTATTTAACTACTTAACTTCTCATGTTTCTTGAAACACTGACATTTTACTTTCCACTAAAAGCAATAAAAATTGTTCTTTTCCTTCTATCACCTGAATTTGGTTAATAAGCACTAAAAATTGGTTTGATATTTACACATTTACATACTAAACAGGTGTCTTATAAATTACATATATATTTCAAACTAACATATATGTTCATTCTTACACTTATTTTTGTATATTTAAATATACTTAGTATATTTAGTAAATATATTAATTTATTAATATATTTAGTAAATATGCTAAATATAAATATACTTGATTTATCATGTTTAAATGAGATGATGAATGAATCTACATACTACCTTCTGCCTTCTTTATCCTTATATTAGTTAAAATATTTATATACATTCAGAGTTTATAATTTTTTTTTCTGTAACAGACATTTCTGCACTTACATTTACTCAGTCTAAAAGCAGAATAGATTCAGTGTTCACTGAAAGTCCTTTTGCCATGATTTCTTCATTGGTTTCTTAGTTAGATAAAGCCTTTAATAGTTTTTTAAAGAATGACTCACGGGAATTATCTTCTCTGGGTTATTAAATATTGGACAAGTTTTATCTATTGTTTTCACATTTGAATGACAGTTTGGCTGTGCATAAAACTCTTAGGCCAAATACTTCTTTTTTTTTTTTTTTTTTTTTAAGCACTGAGGGCTTCATGGGCATTACTCTCTGCAATCTCGGAATGTTGCTGTAAGGGAGGCTTAGGTTAACCTGAGGCTTTTTAAAAAACCTTTGGTCTTATATAGGTTACTTGATACTTCTGCTGGCTTGATCAAATTATTCTTATCTCCGAGATTTATCAGTACATCTATAATACAGAGTAGTATTGATTGTTCTTTAGCAAATTTTCTGGAACATAGTAGACTTCTTCAATCTATAAATTCAAATTTTTTATTCATTAAAAGTTATATAGAATTATATCTTTGTTTATGTTTCATTTGCTTAGTTCTCTTCTTTGAGGATATTTTGTGACGTATCTGTGGGATCTTCCATGTTACCCAAATATACTATTTTATTTGTAATACTTTTAAACCATTGTTTCCCTTTTGTTTGCTTTGATCATCCTGTCCTTCATATCCTCTATTCTATCTTCAGCAGTGTCTAGTGTCTATTTTACTTTGGCAGTTTCAAAATCGTCTTCATATCTGTGATGATTTTCCTCCTCAGTTCTTCGGAGAGCTACATCAGTGTATGTTTCTTCTCTTCTCACACTACCATATTACCCCTGACCTCTTTATCTCTGTTTTGAGCTCTTTGGTGGTTTATTTACGTTGTTGAGATCATGGTAATGTTATTTTTTTATTTGCCTGTCAGAATCACCTACAGTGAGTGTTCTGCATTTACCATCTATTTTCCAGTTTTTTCTTCTTTTATGTCACAAAATCTTTGTAGTGTCATGTATAGTGTATTATAATATCCCGTACTGGTTCCTTTTTAATTGTTACTTTCCTCTGAATATGGAAACTTCTTGATTCAGATATTCAGAGGGCATTTTTGTGGGACAGGAGTCAGGATGTTGTGAATGGTAAAAAAATTGCCTGATTTACTGTGAAACCTTATTACAAAGGGTTGTGTGCTCTGAGTTATTTAAGCCACTGCTGCTTCTCAGCCAACAGGCTGCTGTAGTGCCGTAACGATCCACTGCTTCCCGTATGCACAGGATGACTGTGCATTTCCCTTTCCATTTTATTTGCTGCTACATAGTACCAGGTAGGGTTTAGGGAGGCTTCTACTTCCAGTCTTGTAATACCCTTGCCATTTTCTAATCAAAGCATTTTTGGTGTCATCCTTTAGGGTATGCCTGCTCTGAAGTACCAGTTTTGGAGATATGTTTTTTTCTCGCTTTGTCAAAATCTATAGCCTGATCATAGTCATTGTCTCTTAGCTCTTCCTGAGTTCTCATTCCACTGCGTGTGGCCAGCCTTACCTCATATATTGTGGTTCATGGATATCCCAGCTTTTTAAAAAGTAAAATTTATGCTTTTCAGTCATTTTTCTGTTTCATGATTGTAATAGCTAGTACTGAGTGGCAACTTGATTGGATTAAAGGATGCAAATTATTGATCCTGGGTGTGTCTGTGAGGGTGTTGCCAAAGGAGATTAACGTTTGAGTCAATGGGCTGGGAAAGGCAGACCCACCCCAATCTGGGTGGGTACCATCTAATCAGCTGCCGCATGGCCAGGATATAAAGCAGGCAGAAAAACGCGAGAAGGCTAGACTGGCTTAGCCTCCAACCCTACATCTTTCTACTGTGCTGGATACTTCCTGCCCTTGAACATCAGTCTCCAAGTTCTTCAGCTCCAAGTTCTTGGGCTGAGGTGGGATTTTTCCCTCCCCACAGTGCACTGAGCAATGGTAGGTGGTGAGGGGTGAGGGAGTCATGCTGCTGAATTCTGGTTGGCATTCTCCCCTGTGTAAAATGGGGGTGCTAGGGTAGGGCGGCCTCTGCTTGGGTTTGATTGTAAGATAAACCTGGAGGAGAAGCACAGTTGTCCTACTGAATTATCTGAGCAAAAACTACTGTAAGTTACTTTTGTTTTTGTCTTTTGTCAAATAAAATTGTTTGGGACTTGGACTGGCTTCCTTGCTCCCAGCTTGCAGACAGCCTGTTGTGGGACCTTGTAATCATATAAGTTAATACTACTTAATAAACTACCCCTTTTATATATATCCCCTATTAGTTCTATCCCTCTAGAGAACCCTGTTCCTCCATGATTCTCAAGAGGAAACTAGGAAGAGCTTCCTTTCTGATGACATCTTAAAATTTAAAATGCTCCATGCTGTTTTTGCTGTCAAAGCTTTTAACAGACTGAGTTTGCTTTCCGGTTTAACATTTACAATGGCCATTTCACAAATCAACACAACACAGGGGGCTAGAGGAAAAAAAGCAAACAAAAAATTCCAAATCAAGTATTGAACTTTGAGCCCCTAAGAATGTCAGGAAGCATCTGGCTAGAATCCTCAGGTAAAGTAGTGAAGGCCTTTGACAATGGAAATAGAAGAGTCAAGGCAAACGTGCACAATTTCACCCTTCACAAGCCCCTAAGGAAGCTTCTCAAGGAAGTGAAATCATTGACCTTTTAATTTTAGAAGGACACTAGTGTTAGATTAAAAAGGGACCGCAGAAGATGAATCTAGACAGAGAAAATTAGAATATTTTCACCTTAGTTTTTATATATTTCATCAAATTCCTTCAATCTGTAAGTCTTAAATAATTCTATTATTATCAGCCACAATAATACCACTGAGTGCTTGCTTTGTGCCTGATCTTGTGTCAAATGCTCCTCAAATCTCTGTGAGATGAAACTACTCTTACCCTCAGTCATACATGAGGAAATGTATGCAAGGCCAACGAACGGGCTCAGGGTCACACAACCAATCAGTGCTCCAGCCAGCATTAAGACCCAGCTCTGCCTGACTTTTACATCTTTTGCTCTAATTGCTGTAAGTGATCAGTTACCAAATTTACACTGTCATTTTAATAGAGTTGCATTCTCCATTTTCAAAGGAACATCAACCTGAGTGATATGTGAGATACACACACACACACACACACACACACACACACTTCACCTGCTTTCAATTCTCTACACCTAGGAAACAGTTTATAAGCTAGTAGCTACCAGATGGTCACTTTGAGAAGTTCAGGTTTATGATTTGGCCATGTATTTGGCTATGCAGAAAAAAAAGAAGAATGTCAATCAGTGATCTGAACACAATAAGCGATTATTATTCTTGCATAATAAGGAATGTAATGGCAGGCAGGCTAGGGCTAGAGTAACTGTTTGAGAATATCACCAAGCAACTAGACTTCTTTTACTTCCTGTTTCAACAACCTCAACCATGTCTTTCCTTCTGACGGTTAGAAGGTGGCTGCATGTCTCAAAAGTGAATCTTCTTTTCGTGAAGGAAAAAGGGGAACAACAAAGGGTAAAGGGCAACGCAGCTGTACCTGTTTGGGGAGAGAGAAATGTTCCTCAGGGAACTCTGTTTATGCACGGTTGGGAAGAACTGTGTCTACTGGCTACCCCAAGCCAAGCCACAGGGAGGCTGGAGATTTGTGGTTTCTGGCCTCTGTGACAGAAGGAGGTAAGATAGAGTGGGGGTAGAACAAGAGTTAAGTGGGCCAATCTGCTGAGTCTGCCACACTGCCCAGGAAGAACTGACTTGTATGAGCAAGTGGTGGAAGGTCTTCCTTCCTTCCTAGCCATGTGGCCCTGGGCTAGTTACAACCTCTCAGGGGCTCGGCTATCCGTCTGGAAAAGTAGAGCTAGGAATCCTACTGGGCTGGGCGAGAATTTAATGATCCATGCTTAAAAAATTACCAAACTTGGCGCCTGGCACATAAACATTAGCTCTTAAACATCACTGGTAGGTTCAGTAACATTCCACTCTGTTAAAACTATTAATTAACTTAGGAGTATTAAACACTCTTGCTAAACATAAAAGATTCCCCAGAAAAATGCAGGGGGATTTACTTTGTCAACACTGAATTACAGCTCCCTTCAGGGCAGCTATTATTCAGCTCACCTGCAGATTTCATGATTTATTCAATGTTTCGACTACTGACTGAACACGTAGCCTGTGCTATACTGCCAATTTACTGCCCGGAGCATTTAAAGAAAACACAACAAAACATTCTTGCACAATATCCCATAGCTAAAAAGGAAGAAGCCAGTGTAAACGATATTTCAAATATCTCCAACAGAAACATATTTACATGTCCAGACTCTGTTATTTCTCTACGTGGGACTGAATTATCCAGCACAGCTTCCCCGCTGTGGCGACTGCAGTGGAGAAATTCCTCCTTGGCTTTTGTGTCCAATCTCTCAGGCTGATATTTACCTATGTTTTAAACTCTGGTCTTGCTTCAGGAAAGTGAGTTTAATAAATTAGTAAAGGCATCCAAATATGATCTTCATATGTAAATAGTTCCTACCAAAAAATAAACTGGCTGTGGTTTGAAGAGCAGCAGAGTGGGAGAAGGGCAGCTTAAGGCCAGACGGGCACCATCCATCCTAAAGCAATGTTTCACACAATTTCTGGTCGTGTGCTTCTAAATACACTACAACGAGTTCTACAAAACTTTGCATGCACAGAATTTCTCACGTGAGAAATAAATTTTCTATATAACACCTTATCTCTGTTTAACATAACTTGGAGAAAGTTCTCTCTCAGGAATCTTACGTTCCCTGTTTTAAATTTCCAATAACATGGAGTGACATCTGTCTGCTTGTCTCAGCAGGAAGTGGACAAGCTGAATGCTACGGAATGTATTTTTTAAAAGAAGAGCAATATGGAAGAGTGGCAAAAATCTCTAAATTCAAGATTAGAGGACCTGGGTTCCGGTTCTGTCTTTGCCACTACAAAGTATACACTGTTGTGTGCTTCACCCAAGAGCTGCCTTTCCCCACCAATATAAAAGCTGGAAAAAGCTAAACACCCACTTTCTCAGTCATTTATATAGCTAGGAACCCCCCTAGTTCTGGCCAATGAGACATAAATAGAAGTCTGTAAGCCGGTGGATGCCTGAGAAGGTGTAACTTTTTCAAGAAAAGAAAAAGAAATATGGCGGATACTGTTTCTTCCCACATTTCTTCTTTTGACTATGTTGTGATGCCTGGACCCACAGCAGCCATCTTGTGATTATGAGGGAAAAGCCAAGAGAGTAGCAGCTAGGAGCCATGATGTCAGTGAGCTGTCTAACCCCTGAGGCAGTGGTCTGCCTCCAAGCATCTCGTTAGGAGCACCCCCTCCCCAACTTCCAACCCCCAACACAGACACTGTAAATCAGGCTTTCTGCTATTTGGAGACAAAATATTTCCAACTAACACAGTAACTATGGGTGGTTCCTCTGTCTCCTCCTCTATAAAACGAAGATAGAAGTAGCATACCCAAATCCACAGATACTGTGAATCCTGAATAACGCATAACAAATATTTTGTTAATTACGAGGTTTAGAGACAAGGGACATAAGTGCACAGAAAACGTCTGGTTGGCTTATTTAGTGGAAGTGGCTGAAAAAAGCTGGGAAAAGTGCATGAGGTGATTTTATAACTAATATCCCTCAATCATACTTAGATACACGGCAGCAAAATAACAACCTCTGTGAAGCGCAAGCTTTTATCTTCTAATACCTTTGTTTTCCTTTGTTCTGTTAGATATACTGAACCCCAAATTTCTCTTCAAAGAATCAGCATGTCAGTATGTTCAGCTCTCTTATTCTTTAATTCTCCATTTTAAAGTTTAACTTCCTTGTATTTTCAGTAAACAACCAGTCACCTGCTCCAGTCACCTGCTTTGACTCCTGGTTACCTGCTCTGACCTGCCATTCACCGTCCTTCCTGCCAAACTATCAACCCTGCTACTCCGACTTCTACCCCTGCTCCCTTTAAAATAGCCAATCAGGATTAGACTAGACCGTGTGGTGTAACCCTAGCCAATAGGGGAAGGACACAGCAGTAGGGGCAACCTCCGTCAGGCATAAGTACCCCTTCCCCTCCCTTGTCCAGGTGTGGGCTTGCCATTGTTCCATCTGTGAGTTGTGCCCTTCTATAGAAGTAAATTGCCTTGCTGAGGAAATTTATATCCCAGTGCTACTTCTTTTGCAGCACCGAAAATTTTACGCATAACAGTTCTATCTTCTTTGCCTCAAAACACCTTCTCTACCCTTACTCCCCAGCCTGCCACACATACACCATAGGCCTTTTGTATGCATCATGATGTTGTTAGTTCATTTTCTTGGTTTATCTTTGAAAGAACTTGGGAAATACGGACATAGAGATGGGAGGGTTGTGTAGATAAGCTATCTTCTCTCAATGACTTGGCTCCCTGATTTCAGAGGCAAAAGAGAAGCAGCAATTTAACCAGCAGAAGGAACTATCATAAGGGGAGAAACCGTGGCAGGAAGTTTAAGAGTAAATGCAACTCTCCAAGGGAAGGATTCGAGGCTACAAAGGGAAGACACAAAGAGGAAGAAAGAAAAGCAAGTAGTCTTTACTGAGTGCCCACTAGGTGGCAGGCTGTCACTATGGGAACCGTGGCCAGGGTGGGCTTCAAGGGCATGTGACCTACACAGTTGCACAAGACCCTGAGCTCACAAGGCCTAGGGCTTGGTTTCATGCTCTACTGCTGCATGTCTTGAAATGCTTAATATGCTTGAATAAGGGGTCCTGAATTTTCATTTTGCACAGGGCCCAGCAAATTAGGTAGCATCTCCCGACTGTATCATCTGTGTCATTTCAACCTATTAAGTCCTCTATGAGGGAGATGGTATGACACTATCCCCAACTGAAGACATTGAGAAACAAGGTATTGACAGTTGCCTGGAATCAATCACACCCAGCTAGTAAGTGGCAGAGCTGGGATTTAAACTCAAGTCGCTATAGCTCCAAGGTCATTCCCATTACAAGGTCATTCTGTGTTAATGCCAGATTCCCTGAGAAAACGCAGCTGAATTCTACAAATGTCTGGAAAGAAGGAATGAGGGGCTCCAAAAAAGCAAAGTCTCCAAAGCCAAAGAATATGAACAGCATTGAGGTGAGCACTGGGGCTATTTAGATTCCTTTGCTTTACATGGGAGAGGGGTTATGGAAGGGATTTGGTGGTCACACCCTTGCTCCTTGCTCTTTCACCTGCCATCCACTGACTGTCCTTGTGTGTCACACTGTCTTCTAAGCCTTTTGACATTGGATCCTCACAATCACCTTCTGCAGTACGTCTATAATTCATTACTTCTGTCAACACACGAGAAAACGCTACCTAAGCACCTTAGAATCTTGCAAACTTTCACATTTGTGATTTTACCCCATGCATAACTATGTTACAGGTTGGCCGGGCAAGGTATTATTAGCTCCCTTTGACAAATAAAGCAATTAATTCCCAAGAAGATCTGGACACTTGCATAAAGAAGCACATGAAATTAGAGGCACAGCTGAAACCAGAGCCTGGCCTGTGAGGAATCTGAGAGGTCAGATTCTTCTCCTAAAACATAAAAAGATGAAAAGGAAAAACACACACAAACAATAAAACAACTTATTTAGTGCCTTTACAGCTCTCTTTACTAACGTTCCTTGGCAAAATAATGAGCAATAGTAGAACTGCGTGAGAATTTATTCTCATGTTTTCGAGGGGTACATTCACCTCAAGTTTACAGAACAATATTTGCCAAGGAAAATTAGGGCCGAACACCAAAAAAAAAAAAAAAAAAAAAAAAACAAATTCTCAGCCAACGTAAGTAACTCTATAAATTCTGTAGAAGCTTTAATCAGAGTACACATGCCCCTGCAGAAACTCTGAGGGGAGCCATCCTCGTGCAGAATGAGCAAGGTGACCCTAGTAACCTCAGGCTGCCCCCAAGAGCTGATGCCCTTTCATGGGCACCTCATGTTACCCAAGAAGAGTTGCTTCTTTCTTCAATTACTAGAAATCCCAGGGCTGGAGTTTTCTGCTGGGGCCTTTTCAGATTGCTGCCTACAGAAAATGAAGAAATCGATCTTGACCCTTGCAATCTTTTGATTTAGCAAGAGAACTGGGAGCAGAACTCTGCAATTTCCTATTGCATCACCAAAGGTCATTCTTCCTTTTCCCATCAGAAGTGATACTCCGGTTGCCAGAGCTAAAAAACCAAACCACAATTTTGTATGTAAATATCCGTGTGTATCAATCATGGCAATAAAACCCCACAGCGGTCTTTTCTAATGACAGTAAGTGGAGCACTTTGAGAATGTGGCATATTCCAGAGATGCTGTTCATCATCATCATTAGAAACAAAGAGGGAGAGGAAAGAGACAAACCGAATGAACAATACAAAGGAAATTACCAGGTCGCCAGGAAATGCCTAGCGCAGGCTTGGCTATAACAAGTTTATGCTGGATTCATTTGAGCAAAATGCAACAGCTACAATGATGTTTTCTTCCCTTTTTATTTTCTTTAAGAAAAGGCTCACTTGACCTTCAGCAGAAGGATTATCCCACTTTGATGAGAGTGCATTAAACATTAACAATCTTACTATGTTACTCTCCCAGGCCAAATCTTATTAGCATTTAGTTCTGACATTGGTTCTTGCTGGTGAATTATTTTAAAAATGTAAGAATCTGAGATTGTGTGATAAAAATCACGTAGTCACATAATGGAGGTTATTAAAGGCCTTTGAAGCTTTGAAACAGGCAGAACCAGCAGTACATGAGGCTTTCAGTCACCGTTTTGCGTTCATTAAAGTATTTTGTGAAGCAAAGGGGTCTGTCCTTTTGTGAGATGATTCTCAGCAAGGCTTGAAAAACTTTAGGTGCATTGTCCCTTGTAGGAAATTAGGACTAAAAAGATGGTCTTCGCTTCTCTCTACATTCTTTAGCTCGAGTTTCCGTGCACATTGCCGCCCTCCCTTTCTGTATTCTAACGACAAGGTTGGAGGTGGCTGGAACACAGCAGGAATCTGTTTTCCTATTCTGACAACATGAGTACCTGTTTGAATTTTGGGGAACTGGGAAGTAGGTGCCTTATTGTTTTTCTCCAAGATTATCCTGGTCCCTGTGAATTCTGAACTCTAACTTATGATTTCTGACTATTGTGGGAGAAGCTGGAGTCAGATTGGTCCCTGGAAGGGTCTGGATTGTTCATGTTCCTTAAAGCAGCAGCCTGTGTCTTATAAAGTCTCAGGGGAGACTGGCGGTGGAAGGAGCTCCATGTGTTCAAGTGAGGCATACAAACGTGAAGGTGGACAGTCATTTCCAAGGTGTGACTCCAGCCTTCACCGAAGAACAGACAAGCAGAGCCTCCGCCTTCAGAAAGGGCACGCCATGCAAATTAGCCACCACATTGTATCTTGTCAAGACTTGGTTAAGTAACAACTAGAAAAATGGTGAGAATCAGTTTCTTTTCTTCCACTGCTTTTCCCCAATAATTAAGCTAACCACACACATTAGCCTCATTCCTTCTGACTAAATAGAAAGCAAAGAAAACCACTCTAAGGAATGAGCAGTGGGTGTGTCGGAGTAAAGGTCAAGGGGTCTAGGAATCAGCTCACTCCAGAAAGACAAAGCTTGGTGTTTTACACTCAAGGGAGGCTCTTAAAATGAACAGTTTAACCTTTTACTTCCTAGAAGACATAGGAGAGAAACTAACCCTTCCTAAGACTGGCTGCTGCTGCCACTGTGGCTGTACCTCTAGTGCCAGGCATCCTCTTTGACAGCCAGGAAGGGAAAGAGTCCTGGCAACCTCGGAGCAGCAGTCCTGGACCCCTGCTAGATCCCGCACCTGGCTCTGCTCAGCAGTGCACAGGGCTATGGGAACACCGGGGTGGAAAAGGTGCTGGAGGGTCATCAATAATTAATGCCCAACATGCCGAGGAGAGCTGGTGGAGAGAAGCTGCTCTCCGAAAGAGCCGACACGGGCAGCTGGCACCCTGAAAACTCAGTTGATATCAATGTTGGGGGCAAAGGAAAAGAGAAAGAGATGAGGATAGTGCCTTAAAAATCAAGACGGAAACACACTAACAGCCACACTACCCAGAATATGTCTCTAGTTACAAAGACATTCTTTGAGTTTATACTGATCATACAAGTTTGGCCAATCACAAAAATGTCAATACATATGGTCTGCAATTGCGGGTTCTCTCCTCCCTGGGCTATGACCAGAGATTTGGGGGACCAATCTGTAGCCATCATCTTCACGGATTTTTTTTTTCCTGAGCATAAAAGAAAGAACCTCTTTAAAAGAGCACATAGCTTAAAAGGATTTGCTGCTGCTTTCAGTGCATGTGTTCTTTCAAATGCATGAATTAATAATAAAACTATATTTATCAAGTAAGCAACCCAAAGTTCACAGTACCGCCTGAGGATTAGGTTAAGGAAAGTTTTCTAAACCAAGTGCAAATATACAAACTACCAACATCAATCACACTGGAAAGCTTAGAAAAGCCCATAGTGAATGTCAGTTCATGAGCCGGCTCCCGATGAGACACATGTGTATCCAGTCATTCACTTATCTGCCTAGTCATTCATGCATTGAATGGACATTAAGAGCCAAGTATGTGCCAAACAGCATGCTAGGTTTAGGGTGCGAGATTCGCAACCATGATGACAAATCATGTTTCCTGGTCTGGACACACTTTCTTCCTACTATGGCTTCTAACCTGAGGTGGCAAGAAATTCAAGATCCCACATCCACTGCCCTGTACACCAGCCTTGCTCTGACCTCTGAGGATGTTGGGAAGAGGGCACGGAAAACAGCAGCCTGATGACAGGCCTCCCTTGAGCAGCTCCAGTTCCGTATGAAATGCTTCTGTATAGACTTACAAGGGGGGCAGAGAGCAACAGTGAACACATAACACAATACACGGAGGAGCTAAAAATAGGAATTTAAAATCAAGAGGATACTCTGTACTAGCTAAAACTGATTACACATTGCAAAGAAACCAAACACTGATACTAAGGCCACTCACCCTATTATCCCTGTTGAGAGAGGCTTTTTAGAGAAAAAGATCCTAAAGTTAAGTGTAAAAAGCATGAAATGACTTGATGATTCATATCATTTCACCTAGATTTAGAGAACTGGTGGCGGTTCAAAGACTCCAAGCTTTCTGGCTCCAAGTGGCTTTTTCCTTTCTATCTCATTCTGTCTATAATAATTTAGAGGCAAATGTTGCGCCCCCTTTGGGCTAGTGCTAAATAGGAATACATGTATATTTTGAGAGCCGGACTTACATTTATTACTCATGGCTAAGTGCTCTGCATGAGAATCCTGCATTTTATCTGAGCAGATGCTTACTATTTGTTTGAATATATCTGAACAAATTTTCATATTAATTTATAATTAACTAAGCAGAACGGTGTTGACCATTTGCTGTGGGAAGGCAGAGTTCTGAGGGTGACTAGATGAATTGTCAAAGATTCTGCCTTCTCTGAGCATACCGATTTTTAGTGGATGATTTGAGACAAATATACACATAATTCTAAAGTAGGATAAAGAGGAGGATGGTACAGGGAAGGAAAATATAAAGTTTGGAAGAGGTAAAGACAATTTCTGTTTGAGATGATCAAAGTGGGCTTTGGAAGAAAGTGGATTTGAGTTGAGTCCTGAAGGACAGCTGGATTTGCAACATCCTGGTGCCCGGAACATCATGGATACTTAGTATTTGCTGTAGGGAAACTACGGACCCATTTTTGTTAACATCAAGAACAAGATAAAGACATCCTTTATCCTTTACTCAGTGTTGTTCTGAAGGGCAGCTCAAAACCTACAAGGGAAAGACACAAGGACTACCAAAATTGAAGCAAGATCAGTAAAATCATCATATTTAAAGATGATATCACTGTACACCTGGAAAGCTAGTATAAATAATGAAACATTTGATTAGATGGCTGGGGGAAGCTCATATCTAGAAATCAACAGCCTTAATATTTATAAATGACAAGTAGTTAGAAGACAGTCTCAAAGTAAGAAAAGGCTACTATTGAGATACCTAGGAATAAATGTAATGAGGCATGTGGAAGAGCTATATACACGAAACTCTAAAACACTATCAGGGCATGAAGACCTTGAAAGAAATAACATGCACATCACAGTCTTTGATTGGAAAACTTGGCACTGTAAAGATTCAATTCCTCTTACTTTAATACATGAATTTTCAATAATTCAAACACAGCAATAGAATTTCTTCATGGAGTCATAGGCAAGATGATTTTTAAAGTTCATTTGGAAAGCAAAATAAGAATAAGGAAAAGACAAATATAAATAATGAATATTAAAATATTTTAAATATGTAATAATTAAACATTCTTGTTTTTGTGCATGAAGAGACAGATAGAGCCATGGAACAGAACACAGATCAGAAAGTCTCTTAGTATTTGATAAAGATGACATTATATGTAGAAAAAAGTGTTCTCAAACTATCAACCTTAAAAACAGTTATGTTTCTTCATCTCATTCCTTATATCAGCATAGATTACAGATGAATGAAATATTTAAAGGTAAAAATTAAGCCATTAAAATTTTGACAATAACATCAGAAGAATTTTTTTAATGCAACTATAGGCATACCTCAGAAATACCTGTGTTCAGTTTCAGACTGCCACAATAAAGCAAATGTCACGATAAAGTAAGTCACATGAATTTTTTGGCTTCCCAGTGCATATAAAAGTTATGCTTATATTATAGTTGACTGAGTGTGCACTAGCATTATGTCTAAAAAACAATGTATCTACCTTAATTTTAAAACACTTTATTGCTAAAAATTGCTAAGGATCATGTGAGCCTTCATCAAGTTGTAATCTTTTTGCTGGGGGGAGGTTTTGCCTTGATGTTGATGGCTGCTGACTGATGAGGATAATGGTTGCTGAAGGTTGGGGTGGCTGTGAGTGTTTCTTAAAATAAATACCACAGTGACATTTGCCACATAAATGGATCCTTCCTTTCATGAAACATGTCTCTGTAGCATGCAATTCTGTCTGATAGCATTTTAACTACAATAGAATTTCTTTCAAAATTGGAGTCAGTCTCTCAAACCCTGCTGCTACTTTATCAACTAACTTTATGTAATACTCTAAATCCTTTGTTGTAATTTCAAAAATGTTCACAGCATTTTTACCAGGAGAGATTCCATTTCAAGAAACCACTTTCTTTACTCATCCGTAAGAAACAACTTTTCATTTGTTCAAGTTTGATCATGAGATCACAGCAGTTTAGTCACATCTTCAGGCTTTGCTTTGAATTCTAGTTATCTTGCTATTTCCACTACATTTGCAGTGACTTCCTCCAGTGAAGTCTTGAACGCTCCCCCCGCAAAGTCATCTATGAAGGTTGGAATCAACTGCTTCTAAACTACACTTAATGTTGAAAGTTTGGCTTCTTCCCAGGAATAAAAAATGTTCTTAATGGCATATAGAATTGTGAGTTCTTTCCAGAAGTGTTTCAATTTACTTTGCTCAGATCCAAGAGGAATCACTATCTATGGAAGCTATAGCCTCACAAAGTGTATTTCTTAAATAGTAAGACTTGGAAATCAAAATTATTCTTTGCTCCAAGGCTGAAGAATGAATGTTGTGTTAGCAAGCATAAAAACAACATGCCTTGTATTACACATTATTATACATCTTCATAAGGCTCTTGTGTGAATCAGGTGCATTGTCAATGAGCAGAAATATTTTGAGAGGAAATCTTTGTTTCTGAGCAGTAGGTCTCAACAGTGGTCTTAAAATATTCAATAAATCCTGCTGTAAACAGATCTAGGCTTTGTTCCACTTTTAGGGCATGGGCAGAGTAAATTTAGCATCATTCTTAAAGGCTCTATGATTTTTGGAATGGTAAATGAGCATTGGCTTCACCAGCAACAGTAGCCCCCAACTAGAGAGCCAGCCTGTCTTTTGAAGCCAAACATCGGCTTTTCTTCTCTAGCTATAAAATTCCTACATGGCACCTACTTCCAATAGAAGACTGTTTCAGCTACATCTAAAATCTGTTATGTTATGTAGCCAGCTTCATCAGTTATCTCAGCTAGATCTTCTGGATAACTCATTGCAGCTTCTATTATCACCACTTGCTGCTTTGACTTGCATTTTTTATGTCATATAGATAGCTTTTTTGCTTAAACCTCATGAACCAACCTCTATTACCTTCCAACTTCTCTTCTATAGCATTCTCACCTCTCTCAGACCTCAAAGAATTGAAGACAGTTAGGGCTTTGCTCTGCATTAGACTTTGGCTTAAGGGAATATTGTGGCTGATTTGATCTTCCATCCAGACCATTAAAATTTTCTCCATATCAGCAATAAGGCTGTTTTGGTTTCTTATCATTCCTGTTTTCACTAGAGTAGCACTTTTAATTTTCTTCAAGAACTTTTCCTTTGCATTCACAACTTGGCTAATTGTTTGGCCCAAGAGGTCTAGCTTTTGGCCTGTCTTGGCTTTTGACATGCCTTCCTCACCAAGCTGAGTCATTTCTAGCTTTTAATTTAAAGTGAGAGATGTATGGCTCTTCCTTTCACTTGAACACTTAGAAGCCACTGTAGGGTAATGAACTGGTCTAATTTCAATATTGTTGTGTCTCAGGAATAAAGAAGCCTGAAGAGAGGGTGAGAGATGTGGAATGGCCAGTTGGTGGCACAGTCAGAACACACACATTTATTAAGTTCTCCATCATATATAGGTATGGTTTGTGGTGCCCCAAAGCAATTATGATAGCAACATAAAGATCGCTGATCACACATCACCATAAAAGAAAAAAATGATAATGAAAAAGTTTGAAATATTTCGAGAATTACCAAAATATGCCACAGAGACATGGAGTAAGTACATGCTTTTGGGACAATGGCGCTGATAGACTTGCTCAATGGAGACTTGCCACAGACTTTTAATTTGTAAAAAATGCAATCTCTGTGAATCACAACAAGGCAATGCCCAATAAAATGAAGTGCTCCTACAAAGGGTGGAGAAGATGTCTCTGTGTGTAACCCCAACACCGGAATCTACAAAAGAAGGTATATTTGACAACATAAAATAAAAATCTAGGCAGCAAAACCTACTATAAACATAAATGACGTTTCAACTTCATATCATAGAAAAAGGGGTAATTTATTCAATAAAGGAAAAGCTTCCTTGAGTCAATAAGAAAAAGGTCAGAAATACAAATGACTCATAACCACATGAAAAGACACTTGCCCTCACTTCTTATAAAGATGTAAACTAAAACCACAAGGAATTGACATTTTTTACCTCTCAACTTGGCCAAGATCAGAAAGTTTGATAATGTCCTGGGTTGACAAGTGGGAAAATAGACTGCCCAGCTGCCTGTGGAGGTATAAACATTCTAGCAATTGGCAAAGTTTATTACATTTGTTTTTTTGAGATAGAGTCTTGCTCTGTTGCCCAGCCTGGAGTGCAGTGGCATGATCTCGGATCACTGCAACCTCTGCCTCCTGGGTTCAAGCAATTCTCCTGTCTCAACATCATGAGTAGCTGGGACTACAGGCACATGCCACTGTGCCCGGGTAGTTTTTATATTTTTAGTAGAGATGGGGTTTCACCATATTGGTCAGGCTAATCTCGAACTCCTGATCTCAAATTATCCACCCCCACCTCGGCCTCCAAAAGCACCAGGATTAGAGGCATGAGCCACTGCGCCTGGCCAGTGTTTATTAAAACTTAATGTGTATAGCTTTTGACCCACACTTTACTTGTAAGAATTTACTCCTTCAGATGCAAGATGTGGAATAGAAAATTCACTAGAGCATTGCTATGGAACCAGAGTAAAAACCCAATATCTACCAACAGGGAATAAGGTAAATAAATTGGTTCCTATTTATACTATAGAGTTCTGTGCAGCCATTAGGAAGAGCAAGGGCTTGCTCTGTGCAGTAATGTGGACTGATTCTAATCACCTCCTATTCAACCAGTTGGTAAAGGTGGATCCTCTGCCCTAAACAGTGTGCGAAGGCCAGACACCCAACACCCCACATCAGACAAAAGAGACAGCTGGTGGTTAACTAGTCACATGCACTTGCAGCCTGGGGGAGGAGGACACTGTTCACCATGTAGGATCACACAGGGGCCACACTCCAGAGCAGAGCAAAGCACAGGGGCTGTGGGAGGCCGGATGTGTAGTAACAAGAAGAAGAGGTGTCCTCTGGTTCCTACAGGAGGATGTGACTCAAGTCATGGGCTGGCTGGGAGGTGAAACTTGTTATATTGAGGAATGAGTAGGGCTCAGCAGGCCCAGATGATAGACTAGGTAGGGAGCCTTTCTCTTTGGGAAGGTTGGGGGAATATCTGGAGAAAGCAGGGAAACTCAGGACTTTTGGGCTCAAAGGCAGCACAATAAGTTTCCGTATTTTCCACAATACGGAAATGGTATCTTAATAGGTGAAAGAAGAGGTTTAGAATACTGTGGAGAGTATGTTACTTTTTAGATGAAAGTAGCGTATGGATGCTAATATGTTTGCATCACACATAGAATGTCTCTGGCTGAAACACACACACAAAATGAATGATAACAGATTTTTATAGGAAAGGAAACTTGTTGAGGATGGGGTAAAAAGGAGTCCATTTTTGCTATGAAATGTTTGTATTTTGTGCATATACCTGTGAATAATTATGATTTATATATCTTAAAAATGTCATTATTGAATTAACTAGTGGAGCCAGAAACTCTTGGGAAGCTGGTTGTTTTTGTTTTGCTTTTTTTTTTTTTTTTTTTTGACAGAGTCTCACTCTGTCACCCTGCTGTGCTGCAGTGCAATGATGCAATCTCGGCTCACTGCAACCTCTGCCTCCTCAGTTCAAGCAATTCTCCTGCCTCAGCCTCCTGAGTAGCTGGGATTGCAGGCACATGCCACCATGCCCAGCTAAGTTTTGTATTTTTAGTAGAGACAGGGTTTCACCATGTTGGCCATGCTGGTTTTGGACTCCTGACCTCAGATGATCTGTCTGCCTTGGCCTCCCAAAGAACTAAGATTACAGGTGTGAGCCACCACACCCAGCCTGGAAGCTGGTAGTTTTCGTTATATAAATGATGTGGTGCATGACAAAAAGCAAGGGTGAATAACAGAAAGAATATAGGTAAAGGAAAGACGATCTTGGCCTTAGATGGCTTGTATTAGTCTGTTCTCATGCTGCTAATAAAGACATAAAAAGAGGTTTAATGGACTCACAGTTCCACACGGCTGAGGAGGCCTCACAATCATGGCAGAATGCAGAGGAGGAACAAGGGCACGTCTTACATGGTGGCATGGAAGAGAACATGTACGGGAACGGCCCTTTATAAAACCATTGGATCTCCTGAGACTTATTCACTATCACGGGAACAGCATGGGAAAAATCCCCCCCATGATTCAATTATGTCCCACTGGGTCCCTCCTACCACATGTGGGAATTATGGGAGCTACAATTCAAGATGAGATCTGAGTGGGGACACAGCCAGGCCACATCATGGCTGTACCACAGAAACTGAGGGCAGGAAGGACTGAGGTAAGACAGTGTGTGTGTATGTGTGCATGTGTGTGCTGGGGGCCAGCTGAGGCTGTTTGGAAAGGTAGATTTTTAAATTGTGATTGCTTGGATTTACTCCAGTAATGATGTAGGCCCTGAAATTTCGAATAACATTAAAGAAGGTATGAGTTTTGTAGGGTTTCCAATGAGTATTCTGAAAGGGGAAAAGTTTGATAAACACTGGGTAGAAAAAAAAGAATTAGAGGTGGAAAGGACAAGACTTTGCCTGAGTTCTCCTTTTAGTGACAACTAACTTTTACATTGGGCCTTGCATTTTACACAGAATTTATATAGTCAAGCTCTCCTGGTTCCCTGGTTGAGAGAATTGGCACTGTAGCCATTCTTCCTGGGTTTGAATCTTGGCTCTGCTACTTTATTGGCTCTGTGGACTTAGGCAAATTACTTTACTTCTCTGTGCCACTGTTTCCTTTCCTGTAAAATATGTCTACTCTTATTATAGTACCTACTATTAATACCACTCGATAAATGGCAGCAGCTATTGTTAAAATTGACTACAAGCCTGTAACATAAGGAGAGCAAGCATTACCTCTTCCATTTTACAGAAGTAGCAGCTGAGGTTGGGATAATGAAGTAATTTATTCCAGGTCACACAGATGCTTAGAACAAATAGAAGATAAACTACAAATCTGTTCATCTTATAGGTTCCTTATTAATAAATATATAGAACCTTTTCCACCTATAAGCAGTATTGTAAGTTTTACCATGTTCCCCAAAATGTATATATTGAAGTCCCCATCCCTGGTGCTTCAGAATGTGACCTCGTTTGAAGTAGGGCTTCTGCACATGTAATTTATTAAAGTTGTCCTGGAGTAGAGTGGGCCACTAATCCAGTGTGAGTGGGGCCCTTACATACAGAGGAAACCTGGAGACATACAGGGACAACACCATGTGAAGATGAAGGCAGAGGTCAGAGAGATGCTTCTATAAGCCAAGAAATGCCAAAGCTTGTCAGTCAACAACATAAGCTAAGGAAAAGGTGTGGCACAGATTCTTCTTTGCAGCTCTTGGTAGGAGCCAGCACTGCCAACACCTCAATCTTGGACTTTTGGCCTCCAGAATTGAGACCACAAATTTCTGTTTAAGTCACTCAGTTTGTGGTTCTTTGTTATGACAGCTCTAGGAAACTGATACAACCAGGGAGTAGCTTCTGACCAGGATAGTTTCCATCCGTTAAGAGAGAAAATGAGAAACAGAATCACAGTTTTAGCTTCTCCACGCTGAGAAACTAAGACATGACTCTATCAATTAAAAAAAAAATCCTTCAAGGGCTAATAACAAATACTTCACTGATGATACGTTGATTTGAAATATCAGTCTGGAGTAGTCTAGAATGACACACAAAACACTCTCTCTCCTGAACCAGGGATGCACACACGTTTACTTCACTATGAAACCCACTAATCAGAGAACATGACAAACCAGAAGTTTCCATTTATTTACATTGTTCAAGGATTGCATCTTTTATTTCTTTTATATCTGCCCCATATTGTTTCCTCTGCTTGGTAAACATTGATACTATTCTTTCTGAATCTGAAAAGTTGGAGAAAAATATTAGATGGTGTTACAAATCCTCCCTTCATTTCACACAAACCAAGCTATCCCTGCTGCTTTGAATATACTCCTGTGTTCACCAGTATATCAAATCAGGGGGTTCCACAAATAAGTCGTGTTTCCCTCCCCTCCAGTTCTGTGAACTATAAAACTTCGTTTATTCTTGCACGTTTCTGTCATGGCCACATGGCCTCATTTAACATTTCATTTAGTAACAGTCAAGATCTTGTTCTGTGTATAGGAGACATCACGGTCTCACCCAAGTTGCATTTTTTTCAGTCAAATAACCTGGTGCTTGACTCACAGAAAAAGTCAAAGAAACAATAATACACATGAGCTCTATTTGACAAACATTTACTGGCCACCACCAAGATGCCAGGCACATGGACATTCTGCATGCCTGCCTTCAAGAAGACTCCAGACTCAGGTGAGTGAATACGAAGGAATTACCTGTGTATGCCACGCCCTTCACTGATGATCGAAATGTCATTTCGAGACATTTCACAACTCAGTCACATTAGTCAACAAATACTTTGCTTAGTCAACAACTGAAGTAAGACCATAAAAATCCAGGTGTTTAGCAAATAAATCAAAAACTCATGATATCCCCCTCAAATATATCTTATCAAACTGTGACAAGCCGAGACGGAATGCTTTTGCTATACTGGAATCATCAGGTCTGCAGGCACACTGTACTGCCCCTTCCAACTGGCTTCCTGTCTGTACATTCTTCCAACCCAAGCGGTGGAGTCTACTTAACTTTCATCTCTAGGTCAGCTGCACACCAGCAATCGATCACCTTTCTGAACCTCAGGTTTCATTTTTTTTTTTTTAATTTATAAATTGGGTATAGAATAACCTATTCAAGTTTTATGGGTATAGAACTTTGAAATCTAGGTTAAAGCAGTTTTTCCAAGCAATCAATAGTACCAGAAAAAAAAAAAAAGAGAAAATGTGAAAGCCCCTATCAATACATTGATCTTTTCAAGTTCACATGGTATGTTGACCTGGACAGATCATATGCTAGAAAAAGCTAGTTTCTTAAGGTAGAAATTTAGATCACTGATCTAAATAATCTAAGGAGCAAATGAAACTCAGGGTAAATAAAAGAATGAAGTGGTAAAGAGAAGAAATGAAATAGAAAATTTATAAATAATAGAGAAAAATGACTAAACCCAAAAGTTGGCACTTTAAAATATCAGTAAAATTTATAAACCTCTCTTTAGACTCACTAAGGAGAAAATGAGAGAAATGAAGATTACTGATATCAGGAAAGTGAGAAGGGACACTGCTACAGATTCTGCAATCACTAAAGGATAACAAGACTGAATGGATATTTCCGTAAGGAAGATACATACACACGCCCAACAAGCACATGGGATGATCTCAACATCATTAGCCACTAGGGAAACGCAAACTCAAAGCACCATGAGTCCTACTGCACACCCACTAGGATGACTGTTAATAAGACAGACAGATAACAACAACTGTTAGCAAGGATTTAGAGAAATGAAATCCTCCTGCACCACTGGTGAAAGTCTAAAATGGTGCAGTCATTTTGGAAAACAGTCCATCAGTTCCTCAAAAGCTTAAATGTAGAGTTACCTTATGACCCAGAAATTCTTCCCCTAGGTATATTCTCAAGAGAAATAAAACTGGATGTTCACACAAACATTTGTACGTGAATGTTCACAGCAGCACAGTAAACCTTCAAAACATGATTCTTGTATTATAAGTGTATTATTATATACTTGTATTATAATACAATAGTATTACAAGTGTATTATAAATGAAATTGTATTATAAGTGAAAGAAGCCAGTCGCAAAAGACCATGTATTACATTATTTCATTTATATAAAAAGTCTGGAATAGGCAAATCGACAGAGACAGAAAAGAGAGGAGTGGCAGCCTAAGGCTGGGGAATAGGGTGGGGAGAACTGGTATAGGTGCACGGTTCTTTGTAAGGGTAATAAAAATGTACAAAAATTGGTTGTATAGCTAAATATCTTTTAAAAACATTGAATTGTATACATTAAATAGTAAATTGTATTATATGTGAATTATATCTCTAGAAATATGCTACCATAAAAAGCTACAAAAACACAATAAAATATGGAAATTATATGAACAAATTTATGCAATAAATTTAACAACCTACAAGAAATGAATAAATTCCTTCAAAGACTAAAATGAACAAAATTACCCTAGAAGAAATAGAAAAATTGAATAGCCCTGGGTCAATTAGACAAATTTCACTAATAAATACAAACTTCCCACAAAGAACTCTCCCATCCTGGATAGGCTCACTGGCAAATTCTACTAAATGTCTGAGGAATAAAATAATAAAATCCTCTACAAGTTCTCTGAGAAATGGAGGAGAGAACATTTCCAATTATTTTATAAGGCCAATGTCGCCCAGACACCAAAAGAAGCAAGTTATAAGAAAAGAACATTGATGACCTCATAAACACAAACACAAAAATCATTAGCAAAACATTAAAAATTCAAATGTATCAATACATAAATAATAATAATATATCATGATCAAGTGAAGTTTAACCCTGGAATGGATAGCTATTTAACATTCTAAAATTAGTCAACACAGTTCAACAAATTAATAAAAAAAGAAAAACAAATGGCCACCTAGATTCAGAAAAAACATTTTAAAAAGCATTCATAATAAAAAATTTCTGTAAGAAAGAAAAAACTTCTCTCACTATAATACTCTAGTAAATTAAAATTTTATCCCACCATAATGTAGTTCTTGACTGACATCAGCTATAGAATAATCTGCAAGATAGAACAGGAAGTGACAGGTATATAATATTAAGCAATGTTTTACGAGGCTATAATTAATCAAAGATACAAACAAACCAAAACTAATTAGCAAACCTGGTAGATAAATAAAATTCTATAATCATCCAAAAAAAAAACTTCTACATAAAGAATTCATCAACGTGACATGTTAAAATACTATTTATAACAGCATCCCCAAACAGAAAGTACTTAGGAATAACTTTACTGAAAGATATGTAAGATGTATAATGAAAACTACAAAATACTGCTGAGAGAAGTTAAAGAAGATCTAAATAAACAAGATATACCATATTTAAGGATTAGAAAACTCAATAATCTTATGACTTAATAGATCTCAATTAAAATTTCTGGAGTTGTTTTGTAGAAATTGATAAGCTGATTCTAAAATTTATACAGAAATGCAAAGGACCAGAATAGCCAAAACATTCTTGAAGTAGAAGAACAAAGTTGAAGGACTTTATCTAATTTCATGATTAACATAAACATACAGATCAAGAGCATGGTTTTGCTGAAAGAAACAGAACAATGAAATAAAATTGAAAGCTGCAAAGTAGGCCCACATACATATGGTCAAATCCATTTCAATAAGATACCAAAGCAATTCAATGAAATAAGAAACAACTTTTCAAGAAATTGTGCTGGAATGACTAGATAGTCATGTGGAAAAAGAAAAGAACTTTGAAAAGTATGCCAAGTTTCCTCATATCATATATAAAAATTAACTAAAGATGAAGCATAGACATAAATGTATAGAAGCATAAATATTCTAGAAGAAATGTAAGATAAATCTCTGTGACTTTGAGGATGGCAAGATTTCTTTGAACACAGAAAGCAATAACCATAAGAGAAAAATATACACAAATTTAACTTCGAAATTTAAAACTGATTATCAAAAGACAATCTTAATAAAATAAGCAAACCACAGATTGGAACAAAATATATGCCAGACCTACATCTCACAAAGAATGCCTACAATTTAACGATAAAAAGACAAAACAAATTTTTAAAGGACAAACATCTGAATTGGCATTTGACAAAAGACAAGTGAATAGCCAATTGTCAAATTGGCATTTGACAAAAGACAAGTGAATAGCCAATAAGCTACTCTACCATTCTACTTGAAAAGGCAATCAACATTATTACAGAGAAATGCAAATTAAAGCCACATGAGAAACACACCCAATAGAATAGCTAAAAAATTTAGTCTGATAATATTAAGTGTTGACAAGGATGTGGAACAACCAGAATGCTCACATATTGCATGGGTGTGTAAAACAAATAATTGTTGTGAAAACTCTGATTTTTTTTTTTTCGTAAAAGATATACATCACTCTTATAATTCAGCAATTCTACTCCTAGGTATTTTATCCTAGAGAAATGAAAATATATGCCCACAAAAAGCCTTGAAAAAGACTTTTCATGGCAGCCTTCTGATCCTAGCCAAATACTTGAGACATTCTAAGTGTCCATCAACAGGAGAATGGATAAACTGGCATATTCATTCACACAATGGAACACTACTCAGGCATAAAAAGGAACAAGGTATGGCCATATGCTGCAACATGGATAAATCTCAAAAACATTATGCTAAGTGAAAGAAACTAGACACAAAAGAGTACATATGGTATGATTCCATTTATACAAAGTTCTAGAATAGAACCAAGTGTGGTGATAGACATCACATCTGTGATCGCTTCTGGGTGGGAAAGATTTATTGGGAAGGGGAATGAGAGAACTTTCCAGAATGATGGAAATGTAGATTTTTGGTAGAGCTGTGGGTTACATAAGTATAGTGAACACAGATCAAACCGTGCACTTAAAAGCTATGTATTTCACTGTATGTAAATGCACCTCAATACAAACAAATAACTGAAACAAACTTCTATCGAGATCTTTAAATGCACAGCTGATGGGCTATTTCATTCACATGGTAACAAACACTAATAGCAGTTTCCTTTGTGTAGTTATTTGAATTTACTCTCTTCCCACTGGCCGCTTAAATCCAATAGAATGTCAAATACTAATATGAAGCCTTACAATTGTATATTGTCCTATATAAAAATATCCTAAATATGGCCGGGCGTGATGGCTCACGCCTATAATCCCAGCACTTTGGGAGGCCGAGGTGGGTGGATCACTAGGTTAAGAGATCGAGACCATCCTGGTCAACAACGTGAAACCCCGTCTCTACTGAAAATACAAAGATTAGCAGGGCATGATGGTGTGCGCCTGTGGTCCCAGCTACTCGGGAGGCTGGGGCAGGAGAATTGCTTGAACCCAGAAGGCGGAGGTTGCGGTGAGCCGAGATCGCGCCATTGTACTCCAGTCTGGGTAACAAGAGCGAAACTCCATCTCATATATATATATATTTCCTAAATATATATAAGCAACCAAAAATTTTAAAGTAGGGGAAATGGAAAGGAAAGGGTGTTTCATATCAACAAAACCTGGTAGAAAACGTTATCACCTAAAATTATTTTATGTCTTTGCGCCTCCGTTGTTTCACTTGCAGTGAAGAGATCAGTAACTCTCCAAACCAGGTCCTGGGGGAGTCTCAGCAGCTCCCTCTGGGTGGGATCTGGGGAGGGAGGTTAGTGGGGGCACTCTTGGTCTTTCCTCTCCAGCTGCACCAGAGCACTCTCTCTTTTTCACAGTTGATTATACTGGAGTTCTAGATAAGATTTTATTTGAACAAAGGATTCTGATGTCAAAATTTGAAAAAGTATGCCAAGTTTCCTCCTACTTTAATTACTCTACCATTCTAAGATGGAGATTGGTGGCTGATATGGTTTGGATCTGTGTCCCCATCCAAATCTCATGTTCAGTTGTGATCTCCGATGTTGGAGGTACAACCTGGTGGGAGGTGACTGGATCCTGGGGGTGGATCCTTCGTGAACAGTGTAGTGCCATCCCTTTGGTGCTGTTCTCATGATAGGGTTCTCACAAGATCTGGTTCTTTATCAGTAAATGACACCTTCCTTCTCTCTCTCCCTCCCGCTCTGGCCATGTGAAGTGCTCTCCCCGTTGCACCTCCACCCATGATTCTAAGTTTCCTGAGGCCTCCCAAGAAGCCAAGCAGACGCCACCATGCTTCCTGCACAGTCTCCAGAAACATGAGCCGATTAAACCTCGTTTCTTTGTAAATGACCCAGTATCAGGTATTTCTTTACAGCTATGCGAGAATGGACTCATACAGTGGCCTAAAATCACAATTTTGGACAGGACAAACTTTGTAAAGGGATTATGGTTTTTGTAATAATACCCAACAGGCCCCCTAACCAATAAACTCACCTTCTTTGGGGTCCCTCTTACCTGGAGTACTTTCCCGGTCTACATCTCTGTTGGAGTTTTTCCTACCACTGACTCCCGGTCTATAGGTGTGGGCTCAGACAGCCATGTTTGAACAATATGGCTCTACTCATTTCAGTAACAGCCTATTGGATCAAAGGTTAACCCTTAGCCTAATAGAGGAAAATTTGGTCCCTCTTCCTCCCACTTACACAGACCAAGGTAAGTACCCTAATGTATTAGGAAAGGTGCTTGTTTTGGTTGGAGACAGTCTGTGAACAAACGGTATCTCCATATGAATTACAAAGAAGACATATAGTCCACCGATTATTATTATTTTTTGAGATGGAGTTTCACTCTTGTTACCCAGGCTGGAGTGCAATGGCACAATCTCGGCTCACTGCAACCTCCGCCTCCTGGGTTCAGGCAATTCTCCTGCCTCAGCCTCCTGAGTAGCTGGGATTACAGGCACGCACCACCATGCCCAGCTAATTTTTTGTATTTGTAGTAGAGATGGGGTTTCACCATATTGACCAGGATGGTCTCGATCTCTTGACCTTGTGATCCACCCGCCCTGGCCTCCCAAAGTGCTGGGATTACAGGCGTGAGCCACCGCTCCCGGCCCTTTTTTTTTTTTTGAGACAGAGTCTTGCCCTGTCATCCACGCTGGAGTGCAGTGCAGTCTTGGCTCACTGCAACCTCTGCCTCCTGGGTTCAAGCAATTCTCCTACCTCAGCCTCACGAGTAGCTGGGACTACAGGCACATGCCACCACGCCCAGCTAAGTTTTTGTATCTTTAGTAGAGATGAGGTTTTACTATGTTGGCCAGACAGGTCTCAAACCCCTGACCTCATGATGCGCCTACCTTGGCCTCCCAAAGTGCTGGAATTACAGGCATGAGCCACGGCACCTGCCCCAAAAAAGGGTCTTTTGTGGTGGAAGGAGTGGAGAAGCAGAGCATGTATTATATTTCGGGTCCCATTTGCACCCCTGGCTAGGCACTGTCGCACAGGACACAGCATGCATATCCATCAGCAGTACCCCTGCAATAGCTTAGCCCAGGGATTGGAAAATGAGGATCTGTGGGCCAAATCCGGCCTGTCCCATTTCTATAAATAAGTTTACTGGAACACAGCCAGGCCCATTTGTTTACTATTATTTGTGGCTACTTTGGTGCTATAAGAGCAGAGTTGAGTAGTTGCTACAGAGTCTATATGGCTTGTAAAGACTAAAGTATTTACTATCGGGCCTTGGCTGAGCCCATGTCTGATATTCCTTTTCTTCAGGTTCATACTCTAAAATAATGAAATGAACCTATTGCTGGGCACAGAATATACCGCCACCTACGGGAGCTGAAAGGGCACTTCTGGCTACTTGGTTGGCATTTGCTTATAAATAAAATGCAATGCTGGATCCTACAGATTCTAAGAATATATGTAGTTTTGTTTCTATTTAAGAGAAATGGAGGGGGAGGAAGGAAGGAGGAGAGCAGAAGTGGGAAAGGGGGAAGGGGAGGGGGAAATGAAAGGAAGAGGGAGAAAGAAAACAAAAACTAGCCCATCCAAAGAAATTTTCAAAACCTCACCTCAATCACAATCTCAAGAACATCGTGCACCTCAAATTTTTCTACATTTTTTGCAAACAGACCTTATCTGTTGCTTTGCTACTATTCTGGGTGGCCTCAGTAATCGTCATCATGCGGAGGGGCTATGAATAATAATTGGAAATGAAAACACAATTATCTTGAACTTATTACGTGATAATGGCAAAGAAGGAACCAAAAGAGATAGGTGGGGGTTCTGATGGGAATACTCAGTAAGAACACCCCCTTTGATATAACTACACGTAGATTTCTGTTTAGAGTCTCTTTAAGAAGGGCCGAAGAAACTAACCTTTTGTTGGTTTCTGTTTTGACAGAGGAGCAGTTAAAAAGGTATGAAATTCTTAGAGCTGTAGAAGAATCACAATGCAAATATCACCAGGGAAAAGTCAGTAGTCTTCAGGGATGAGAAAGAGTCTCACATGTGAGACCAAGAGCTGTTGGAAAGCGATGCTTTCAGAAAATGCAGCATTGTTCTTAATCCACCTGCCCATGTCAGGGTCCCTGGGTCATCCATGCCAGGACAGCTCTGGGCCAGTTCAGGAAATTTCAACTCCTAGTGGACCTTTACAAAGAAATCTCTCAAGAGGGTAAAGGTCCTTCCTTCCAGCGGATGGCCTGGCCCACTTCTTATGCTTTTAAGAAACTATACATCAGTGACATCTTCCTTATGTCAAGAGAACTTTGAGCTGAGTTCATCTTGCAGAAAGAATTCCTAACGGAGAACAAGAGCAGATCAGGCCGGCAGAACACTGTCGTTTTGGAAATAGCCAGTAGAGGGCACTGTTAAAACAGTATGATGGGAAAATAGAAGTTAACTCAACAGACAAGAGAAAAAAGAAAGGGTTGTTTTATTATCAGGCAGGATCAACGCATTTCCCTCTAGTCTGCAGATATGAGTAATTCTAAGTCTACGGGATTTCTCAGCTGTTTTTGATTCCATCGTTCACTTGCATTGGCTCAACCTGAATTTCTTCGGTCCAGCCAGAGTCTCCTCTGTCCTTGGCAGTGGGAGAAGCGACTGTCACTTTTGGCTGTGTATGATCAGGGAAATGCAGTGTTGTGAGACACTGGATACAGGTCCCAGCCACTGTGCTGGAAGAGAGGGGAGAACAAACAGCAGCTGGAATTGACCATACAGGGGCGTCAAGTCTATGCTTGTGACTCAAACATGCAGCTTACTAAATAAAATGTTTGATGCCCTGGGAAACCAGTAGTTTCCCATGGGGGGAACTGGGGAAGGCAGGCTCTCGGTGTGAGCATTCTCCTAAGTCTCTTCTGCTTAGGACAGTCTGGAAAATCACACAACTCCCTACCAGTGAGTTGCTGTGTTCATGTCCTTTAGGCTTGGCTTCCTCTGGAGTGTGCTACGTGATACCAGATTTTTTTTCTTTTTCTTTTTTCTTTTTTTTTTTTTTTTTTTGAGACGGAGTCTCACTCTGTAGCCCAGGCTGGAGTACAGTGGTGTGATCTTGGCTGGCTGCAACCTCTGCCTCCTGAGTCTCAGTTCAAGCAATTCTCCTGCCTCAGTCTCCAGAGTAGCTGGGATTAACAGACATGCGCCATCATGCTCAGCTAATTTTTGTATTTTTAGTAAAGACGGGGTTTCACCATGTTGGCGAGGCTGGTTTTGAACTCCTGACCTCATGATCTGCCCACTTGGGTCTCCCAAAGTGCTGGGATTACAGGCATGAGCCACTGTGCTCGGCCTCGTCACACCAGATTTTTAAACACACTGGGATGCACATATCTATCTGAACGTTTATGGGCAACTATTTCAGGGTTAATAATGGGATGCACTTTGAGGCCTCACTTGTGAAAAGGGATCAGCTCTAAAGTAGAAAAAGCACCTGTTCCTTTTTTTTTTTTAGTAACTTTCCATTGTGCTTAGTGCTTTGCCCAGTACACAAGCACACTCGGTAAATATACTGACGGGCTCAGCCCTCACTTGCTTTTTAAAAAATCTGCTATTGTGATGTGATAAAGACCCTAAAAGAAAACCTTTCTTTGAGCATGACTTTAGCCAGCCTTGTCCTTTCCATCTTTAGAAATGCTACTCTGCTCTATCTTTCTAGGTATATCTTTCTAGCCCATCAGAAAGGTTGGCTTGCTGTTCTCAATTCAACAAATACTTTTCAACACTAGCTTTGTGCAAAGAACTTGATTAGGTGCTGTGAGGTTACAGAGATGAATATGACAGAGACCAAGCCCTTGAAGAGTTTCAACTCAGCAGGGGGTAAAGGCATATGGACTACTGTAATAAAGCAGCAGAACAAAATATGTGCAGCAGTGCTGCAGAGGACAAGTGCTTCAGGGGCATTAGGGAAAGAATAATGCACTCTTCCCGGAGAGTAAAGGAGGGGGATTTGAACCCAGCCATGAAGAACTAATAGAATTTCCTTAGGTGGGAAGAGAAAAAGGGCAGTCTGGTTGGAATGATGGCATGGGGATGCAGGGTATGTGAGGGACAAATACCCGTGGAGAGCGGCTTGCCTATGAAGCTCACGGAAACAGATGGCGATGGAGTTGGACACAGAAAGGTCACCGAGGAGCTTGAATGCCATCTAAGGGCTTGAAGTTAATAGCCTAGGGAATGAGGAGTTGAGCAATTGGAGCCTGGCAATTAAGGAGAAGGATCTAGGTATAGCCTGGCCCCAGGATGTGGAGAACATAAGCTAGAACACAGGCAGGGAAAAGAGTGTGAGTTGAGAGGCACGTGGTCATCTGGCAGGAGCAGAAGCCAGAGGGACATTCACTCCACCTGCTGTTCGAGAGCCTTGTCCCTTGAGAGTCTGGCTCCCTAGATTCTACACAGTGAGTGAAAGAACCTTCTGCATTTGGAAGAACTCACATTCAAACCTTGCTCCCCTTGACACAGTTGACAGCTGCAAACAATTCAACCCAGCCATGAAAGGTGTCACTGGTGAGAGGAGCAGCTTCTAATTAATCCATGCGAGGCTCTAACATAGGTGCAAATTGGGCACTTTCTTTAAGAATCCCAAATGAGGACCAATTCCTAATTAAGCACATTTTCTTCCACTATATGCCCAGTTTCTCTCTTGCTTCCGCAGCAACATAAGCCACACTGACTTACCAGCAACAGATGATTCTTCAAATCCATCCCCAAAGGTGTCAACTAGAAGAGGGGGCCCCGTGAAGCCAAGAACTTCTTAAAGTCCGAGACTCAATAAAAGGGTTTACTCACTAAGGACCTGTTTCAAGGGACTTCCAAAATACCTTAAATTGATGCTGTGGAGAGGACGCAAGCTGAGGGAGAAGAGGGCTGGCCGAAGGTCAGAAGGAAAACAGCTACCTGCTAGGTGTGAAGCTATCAAGAGTACGGCAGGTAAAAGTCTTTTGAGAGTGGGGAGGGCACAATGAGAACCTCCGGAAAAGATTGTGGCCTAGACAAAAGATGGAGATGACATGAAAATGGAAAGGATGTCACCCTCTGGAGGAGGGGCCCCGACACTGATTAGGGTTTCTGCAGCATATTGGATATAATGCTTGAACTCAGAGACCAAAAGGCCTTTATGTGCTGTAGAATTCTTTGTGACGAAATCTCTATTTCTTCATTTTATGTGAGATTTATCTTCCTAGGATTTCTCTATTATGTTTTTCTTATTATGATTTGCCACACCAAAATGAACTTTTCATTCTCTTTTGAATGGAAAGGTCTGTCTTGATAGTGAAGAATACACACATTTTAAATGCCAATTTTCTTCATGCTTAATTTTTTCTAATCCAATCTGAGGAGTGACAGGGAAAACAACAGTTCTGACACAGAGCGACCATTAACTTTCAGCAAATCCATTAATTAGGGTC
The DNA here is from genome assembly GCF_049354715.1 of Callithrix jacchus. Taxonomy (NCBI): domain Eukaryota; kingdom Metazoa; phylum Chordata; class Mammalia; order Primates; family Cebidae; genus Callithrix; species Callithrix jacchus. The sequence continues at coordinate 107,211,513 of NC_133509.1, read as the reverse complement.
AGATTTACACTTCTCGTCGTCAACTAAACATCTGCCTAAATAGGCTTTCTTAGTTTACAAAGTCGTAGCCATCTGTCCACATGAGATAATGTACTCTATTTAAGTTTTAAAAGTATGTGAGGACTGTGGGCTTCTATTTTCTGTGAGAAGGGAGATTTAGCTGTATAAAGAATGCTGGGTGTGGAGTCAGAAGACCTGGGCTGAATTTCACCTTTGACATTTGATAGCAGAGAGGTGTCGAGCAGATAACCTGCATTTCAGCATTTGAAAAGGTAGGAGTAATAATTACCTCCCAGTGTAAACATGAGGTTCTATGATACCAGGCATTGAGGAATTCAACAATAATGTCCTGAGGGACTCTTGCTAAGAGTAGGGGTGGAGAGTGCATCTTCCAGAGCTGCTGATTAATGGTTAATACCAACTCCCTAGGTAGGGAACGTTTAAAGACTGACATGAGAAACATTGTATGATCCTTTCTGGTTTATGGTAGACACATCGTATATGCATTGTTTGTAATTCTCATTTCTAAATTTGGGCTTCATGGCTCTGCCGAGCCCTTTGCCATCTTCCATGCCATTTCAAGAACTCCCCTTGGTACTGGCATTTATAAACATCCAGGCCAAGTGAAGCTTATCTAAGTCTTAGAATCCAGATTCAGGTACTCAGAGTGAGCAGGAAAACTGTTGTCCTTTAAAAATTCTATATAAGATGTTTATGGCAGGGCGAGAAATTCATGACAAGATCAGGCCGATGCTTCAAGCGGACAGCGTTCTTGGGGGCAATCTTCCTCATGCTTCTTAGACCTCTGAGCCTTCTAATGTTCCTAACCTTCTTTCCCCTAAGCCTCATTCCTCACTTCATTCTCTAAATCTTGACCTGCAACATTCGCTGTCACTCACCATTGCATACTAGACTTGCCCCGACTGGTCAACATACATCTAGTTTCCCCAGATGGTGACTGTGACCTCCCTCCAGCCTGTGCTGTCTTCTTTCCACTTTAACCTGGGGAACTCCAACAGACTACTTAGCTTATTCTTCTTCCATCCCAATCAAACCAATGCAACCTTCTTCCCTGCTACCTGTGGGGGCAGCCCCCTAGCCAAACTGTCCTAGAATTATTGAGGGCTGCACCTGGTTGGTCAAGGGTAAAGCTTCCAGCAGTGGCTCCCTTCCATTCAATAGTATGATGGAGTGCATTTCAGTACTATGGTGCTACTCCATTCTAGCAGAATAACTAGAAGAGTCTTAAAGTAAGAACTGAATTTCCTAGTACCTTTTGAGGAACAATTCTTGACTTACTAAATTATGTATACATAATATTTCCATTATGGCTTCACTGGCAAATTCTACCAAATATTTTTTTTAAAACACCAATCCTTCCCAAAGTCTTCCAAAAAAAAAAGAAGAAAGAAAAGAAAAACTAAAGAAGAGAAAGCACTTCCAAACTCATTTCATAAGGCCAGTATTACCTGACACCAAAGGCAAACAAAGACACTACAAGAAAATAAAACTATAGGCCAATATCCCTGATGAACATAGATGCAAAAATTCTCAGCAATCCAGAAAACAGAATTCCATAGCACATTAAAAGAACCATACACCACAACCAAGAGGGATTTATTTCTGGGATCCAATGATAGTTTGACATATGCAAATCAACTGATGTAATACACCACATTAACAGAATGAAGGACAAAAATCACACGATCATCTCAATAGATGTAGAAAAAGCATTTGACCTTCCATGATAAAAACTCTCAACAAACTAGGTATAGAAAGAATTTACCTCAATATAAAAAAGTTGGTTGGCCGTGATGGCTCATGTCTATAATACCAGCACTTTGGGAAGCCAAGGCAGGTGGATTACCTGAGATTGGGAGTTTGAGACCAGCCTGGGCCAACATGGTAAAATCCCGTCTCTCCTAAAACTACAAAAAATTACCCAGGCATTGTGGCGTGTGGAGTCTGTAGTCCCGGCTACTTAGAAGGCTGAGGATGAGAATCACTTGAACTGGGGAGGCGGAGGCTACAGTGAGCCAAGATCATGCCACTGCACTCCAGCCTGGGTGACAGAGTGAGACTCTGTCTCAAAAAAATAAATAAATAAAAATACAAAGGTCACATATGACAATCCTGCAGTTAACGTCATACTAGTGAAAAACAGAAGCTTTTCTTCTAAGATCAGGAAGAAGATAAGGATGCCAGTGTCACCACTTCTTTTCACCATAGTACTGAAAGCCCTAACCAGAGCAATTAGGCAAGGAAAAGAAACCCTAGCAGGAAAGAAGGAATTGAAAATACCTGTTTGCAGATGACATGATCTTATAGCAGTAAACCCTAAAGACGCAACACAGAAACTGTTAGAACAAATGAATTCAGTGAAGTATCAGGAAACAAAATCAACATAAAAAAACTAGTCGCATTTCCCTATACTAAGTATGAACTATCTGAAAAGAAAATTAAGAAAACAATCCCGGGCAGGTGCAGTGGCTTGTGTCTGTAATCCCAGCACTTTGGGTGGCCAAGGAGGGTGGATCACCTGAGGTCAGGCATTTGAGACTAGCCTGGCCAACATAGTGAAACTCCGTCTTTATTAAAAACACAAAAATTAGCCAGTCATGGTGGCACACGCCTATAATCCCAGCTACTTGGGAGGCTGAGGCAGAAGAATTGGCAGAGGTTACAATGAGTTGAGATTATACCACTGCACTCCAGCCTGGGCAACAGAGCAAGACCCTGCCTCAAAAAAAAAAAAAAAAAAGGGAAAAAGAAAAAGAAAATAATTCTATTTCCAATAGAAACAAAAAGCATAAAATACATATGATAAACTTAACCAAGAAGGTTTAAGATTACTCACTGTAACTAAGGAAACATTGATGAAATAAATTAAAGAAAACCCCCAAAATGGAAAGATACACTGTTTTTGTGGACACAAAGACAATATTGCTAAAATGTCTGTACTACCCAAAGTGATGTACAGGCTGAATGCTTACCCCATCAAAATGCCAAGGGCTTTTTTTTTTTTTTTTACAGAATAAAAAAAAAAATCCTAAAATTCACATGGAACCACAAAAGACCCCAAAAAGCCAAAGCAATCTTGAGAAAGAAGAACAAAAATAGATGCATCACATTTCCTGGTTTCAAAATATATAACAAACCTAAAGTAATCAAAATAGTAATGTTACTGGCATAAAGACCGATATAAAGATCAATGGAACAGAAGAGACGGTGGAGAAATAAATGCATGCATATACGGTCAGCTGATCTTCAACAAGGGTGCCAAGAATATACAATGGAGAAAGATTAGTCCCTTAATAAGTTATGCTAGGAAAAAAATGAATACTTTTGTGCAAAAGAATGAAATGGAATGCTTGTTTTGAACCATATAAAAATCAACTCAAATCTAAGACCTGAAACTATAAAACTCCTAGAATAAAACATGGGGCAAAGCTTTATGATACTGGTCTTTGCAATGATTTCTTGGATGTGACACTAAAAACAAAGGCAACAAAAGCAAAAATAGGCAAGTTGGACTACATCAAATTAAAGAGCTCTATGCAGCAAAGGAAACAATCAACAGGGTGAAAAGACAGGCGATGAAATGGGATAAAATATTTGCAAACCACATATCTGACAAGAGTTTAATATCTAAGAGATACAAGGAACTCTACAACTCAATGGCAAGAAAATAAACAAATTTTAAAATGGGCAAATGACTTAAACAGACATTTCTCAAAAGATGACATAAAAATTACCAACAGGTATATGAAAAGTTGGTCAACATTGCCAATCATGAAAGAAATGCACATCAAAACCACAGTGAGATATCACTTCATACTTGTAGGATGGCTATTATCAAAAAGACAAGTTCTGGCAAGAATGTATAGAAACTGGAATCCTTGTACACTGTTAGTGGAAATGTAAAATGTTGTAGCTGCTATGGGAAGCAGTATGGAGATTGTATTAGTCTGTTTTCATACTGCTGATAAAGACATACCCAAGACTGGGTAATTTATAAGAAAAAAGAGGTTTAATGGACTCACAGTTCCACGTGATCATGGTGGAAGGTGAAAAACACACCTTACATGGTGGCAGACAAGACAGAATGAGAGCCCAGTGAAAGGGAAAACCTCCTATAAGACCATCAGATCTCATGAGACTTACTAACATGAAAACAGTATGGGAGAACTGCTCCCATGATTCAATTACCTCCCACCAGGTCCCTCCTGCAACATGTGGGAATTATGGGATCTACAATTCAAGATGAGATTTGGGTGGGGACAGAGCCAAACCATATCATTCTGCCTCTGGCCCCTCCCAAATCTCATGTCCTCACATTTCAAAGCCAATTATGCCTTTGCAACAGTCTCCCAAAGTCTTAACTCATTTCAGGATCAACTCAAAAGTCCACAGTCCAAAGTCTCATCTGAGATGAGGCGAATCCCTTCCGCCTATGAGCCTGTAAAATCAAAAGCAAGTTAAGTTACTACCTAGATACAATGGAAGTGAAGGCATTAGATAAATACACCCATCCCAAATAGGAGAAATATGGCCAAAATGAAGGGGCTAAAGGCCCCATGCAAGTCCAAAATCCAGCAAGGCAGTGAAATCTCAGAGCTCAAAAATGATCTCTTTGACTCCATTCTCACATCCAGGTCATGCTGATGCAAGAGGTGGGTTCCTATGGGCAGCCTCACCGTCGTGGCTTTGCAGTGTACAGACTCCCTCCCAGATGCTTTCAGGGCTGGCTTTGAGTATTGCAGCTTTTCCAGGCACACAGTACAAGCTGTCAGTGGATCTACCATTTTGGGGTCTGGAAGATGGTGACCCCCTTATCACAACTTCACTAGGGAGTACCCCAGTGGGACTCTGTGTGGGGACTTCAATCCCGCATTTTCTTTCTGCACTGCCCTGTAAGAGGTTATCCATGAGGGCCCCACTCCTACAGCATACTTCTGCCTGGACATCCAGGAGTTTCCATACCTCCTCTGAAATCTAGGCAGAGGTTTCCAAACCTCAATTCTTGACTTCTGTGCACCTGCAGGCTTAACACCACATGGAAGCATCCTCTAAAGCCATGGCCCCAGTTATACCTTGGCCCCTTTTAGCTATGGCTAAAGCAGCTGGGATGCAGGCACCAAGTCCCTAAGCTGCACACAGCATGAGGGCCCTAGGCCATTTTTGTCCTCCTAGGCATTTGGGTCTATAATGGGAGGGGCTGCAGCAAAGTTCTCTGACATGTCCTGGAGACCTTCTTCCTGTTGTCTTTGTGACTAACATTTGACTCCTTGTTACTTATGCAAATTTCTGCAGCCAGCTTGAATTTCTCCTCAGAAAATTGATTTTTCTTTTCTACTGTGTCATCAGGCTGCAAATTTTCCAAACTTTGATACTCCCCTTTCAAAACTGAATGCTTTTAACAGCACCAAAGTCACCTCTTGAATGGTTTGCTGCTTAGAAATTTCTTCTGTCAGATACCCTAAATCATCTCCCTCAAGTTCAAAATTTCACAAGTCTCTAGGGCAGGGACAAAATGCCACCAGTCTCTTTGCTAAAACATAGCAAAAGTCACCTTTACTCCAGTTCCCAACAAGTTCCTTGTCTCCATCTGAGACCACCTCAATCTGGACTTCATTGCTTATATCACTATCAGCATTTTGGTCAAAGCCATTCAACAAGCCTCTAGAAGTTCCAAACTTTCTCACATTTTCCTGTCATCTCCTAAGCCCTCCAAACTCTTCCAGCCTCTTCCTGTTACTCAGTTTCAAAGTTGCTTTTACATTTTTAGGTATCTTTACAAAAGGGCCCCACCCTACCAGTACCAATTTACTATATTAGTCCATTCTCACACTGCTGATAAAGACACACCCAAGACTGACTAATTTATAATACTATTCAGCCTGAAAAAAGAAGGAAATTCTGAAATATGTGACAATATAGATGAGCCTGGAGGACACTATGCTAAGTGAAATAAGCCAGTCACAGGACAAATACTACATGGTCACACTTATATGAGGAGTCTAAAGTAGTCAGAATCATAGAAGCAGAGTCGAATGGTGGTTGCCAGTGGCTGCAGGGAGGGAGAGATAGGGAATTGTTACTGAACAGGTAGAACGTTTCAGGTATGCAAGGTGAATGAGTTCTACAGATCTGTTGTACAACGCAATCCCTATAATTAACAATACTGTATTGTGCACTTAAAAATATTTGTTAAGAAGGTGGATCTCATGTTAAGTGTCCTACTACACAAACGAACGAAAATAACAAAGAGGCACAAGGAAACTTCTGGTGGTGATGGCATGTTTATTCCCTTGATTGTGGTGATAGTTTCACAGGTATTTGCATACACCCAAACTGGTCAAAATGTACACATGAAATATGCATCCTTTTTCACATATTAATTATACCTCAAAAACTTGTTAAATTAAAACTTTTTTTTTTTGAGCTGGAGTTTTCGCTCTTGTTACCCAGACTGGAGTGCAATGGCACGATCTCGGCTCACTGCAACCTCTGTCTTCTGGGTTCAGGCAATTCTCCTGCCTCAGCCTCCCGAGTGGTTGGGATTACAGGTGTGCACCACCAAGCCCAGCTAATTTTTGTATTTTTAGTAGAGACGAGGTTTCACCTTGTTGACCAGGATGGTCTCGATATCTTGACCTCGTGATCCACCCGCTTCGGCCTCCCAAAGTGCTGGGATTACAGGCGTGAGCCACTGCGCCCAGCCAAAACTTTTTCTGTTATCCTGCCAGCTAAAGAGAAATTGGGCACATGTCTTAAACCAGGCATAGCATACGCAGGGGTGGAGGGGTGTCCACTGCTACCTTTGCGGTTCCATCTTGTCTTCCAAACCCTGTTAGTGGGATACTACAGACTTGGAAATTGCAACTCTTGTTAGGGTCAGATATTAATGGATTTCTTATAATTTGGGCATTTCAAATGGTTTAAGGAAACCTGTTATGTGAAAAGGGTAGCACACTGATCATCTGTCACAGTGACCCCAAAATTAATAAATGCTGATCACTTAGAACTTAGTCACAAAGAGGTGGAAAGAGTGACATGAAGGTCAACCATGTTTGATAGAAAGAAGTGGAAAACAGGACCACACAGCCATCACATCCATCTCTGTGGCTGCCAAACTCAAGGGTCCACACCACAGCCAGGATCCTAGCAGCTTCTTCATTCTGCTGTTCCAGAAGTTCTCCATTATTCCCCATCTTGTTCATTTCAAGCCAGGATTTCCCAGAATCTCCTGCCTTGAATGTTTCTGAGCATGCATGAATGATCCAATGCACACACATCTTTTAAAAGAGCAAAAAGCTTACAGTTGCTCCATAAGTGATAGTTTTATAGCAGACAGTGATTTTTAAAAAAATATCAATGGCTTGTCACTCTTGCTTAAAATCTTCCTATGGCTTCCCCTGTGTCTTAATATATTAATAAAATTCTAATTCCTTACTGTGGGCTAAAAGGAACTAGCTCCTTTGTACCTTTTCAGATGCATGGATTACCATGTCCCATTTCCTCAGCAACCTCCAGCCACTCTGGTCTTCATTTTGTTCCCCAAGGACACGAAGCTCATTTCTGCCTAGGGCTTCTGCACCTGTGTTCCTTCTCCTAGAATGGGCTTCTTCAGATTTTCGGAGATCTGCCTCCTCATTCCTCGGGCATATCTTAACAGTCTCCTCACAGAGGCCTTCCCTCACCAACCAGTCTAAAGAGATCTCCTCCCCCATCACTCGACCCCATCACCCCCTTTTATTTCCTCAATTGCACGTATTCCTCTAGTAGTAGAAATCTGTATTATGTGAAGTCATGAAATACATGTGGCTAGTTCCCAGTCATTTCTATTGCCTTAAGAAACTTGTTTCAGGCCAGGTGCGGTGGCTCACGCCTATAATCCCAGCGCTTTGGGAGGCAGAGATGAGTGGATCACCTGAGGTCAGAAGTTCAAGACCAGCCTGGCCAACATGAAGGAAACCCAACTCTAGTAAAATACAAAAATTAGCCAGGCATGGCGGCGGGTGCCTGTAATCCCAGCTACTCGAGAGGCTGAGGTGGGAGAATCACTTGAATCCGGGAGGCGGAGACTGCAGTGAGCTGAGATCTCGCCACAACACTCCAGCCTGGATGACAGAGCAAAACTGTCTCAAACAAACAAACAAAAATCTTGTTTCACTTCTCACTTCTAAGCTTGCTACATATGCCTTATTTGTCAATTAATACAGAATAACTATCTCTGTATTAATAGCAACCAATAACTTGCAGAACACACATTCATTAGGGTCATGTTTATACTTCTTTTCATCAACTAAACATCTGCCTACATAGGATTTCCTAGTTTGTAAAGCCATAACCATCTGTCCACGTGGGATAATGTACTCTAAGTTTCACAGGTACATGAGGACTATGTGCTTCTGTTTTCTGTGGAAAGAAGCATTTGGCTGTATGAAGAGTGCCGGGCATATGGAGTCAGAAGACCTGGACTCAGTCTCACCTTTGACCCTTGATAGCAAGGGGTCTTAGACAAGTAACCTCTGTTTCAGCATTTGAGAAAGGTAGTAATAACTACCTCCTTGGACGAATGTGAATGTATGATTTCTATGATATTAGACAGTGAGAGACTAAATAATAAACTATTTCTTTAATTGCTTTTGTATGTCTCTTCTCACTATATTGCAAGTTCCATGAGAATAAGGACATTGTTTCTCTATTCATTCCTGTGCCCCCAGTCCTGGGAATAGTGCCTGGCATAGGGTTAATGGTAACTACATTGGCAGTTGGTTTTCATGATTGTTCTGTGATATAAATATGTCAACACCGCTTCACATGTGACATGCCTGAGGCTAGAGCAGATTGGCCAGCATGGCACAGCTGAGACATACATTCTCTGTACCATAACTTGGAGAGGATCAGGTGCTATAAATTATACATGTGATTTCGAGGGTCATTCAGGCTACATCTTTTACTTTGTAGAGTTTTAATTCTAAAACAAGTCTTGGGGATTGCTTTCTGTTTCTATTCCCTATTATTTTAGAAACAAACTCATGTTTTGATTCTTACAGTAATACTTCAACTGTCTGGTTCCATATGTATCCCCTGCCCTCAGCTCCCATAAAAAGAATAAGACCTGTTCCTTTTTTGAAAGAATACCCAGGTAAATACCTTTAGAGTTTGGGCTGTGGGGTGAGGTAGGGACTGCACTGACTTCACAACCCCCGCCTCCATAATGTTGGGCAGGAATGACATGTAAATAATTTTTATAGGCATCCAACACAATACCCTGTCGTAGAAAGTCAGTATCATTGAGTCCGTGAAGTAAATGTGGCTAGTTCCTACTGATGTTCTCTTTCGCTATGAATCTTGTTTGACCTCTCACTTTTTAGCAGGCCACACATGCCTTGTGCTCTGCATTAATGCATTCTGGCTATTCGTAATAAAGGCATCTCAAATGCCACCCTCACCCTTTCTTTCTCATTTGCACGTCTTTAACTCTGAACGAACACCCCATCACCACATCGCTCTTCCTTTATTTGCACCGCTGTTCTTTCTCATCAACAGAGATCCCTTTGTAGATCAGTTTCTGGGCCACTGACTATTCATCCAAGTACAGCTAATGGCTCCGATCTCCCCTAGCCCTGGACCTCATTTCTCCTTAGAGACTGTGGTGACTTTGTAGGATGTCAACATGGCTGATTTCAACTGGATTTCCCAGAATCGCCTGCCTTGTATGTTTCTGAAAAGAGTGGGCCAAAGAGACCTTCTTATGGAGGATCTTTGGCCAACAACACAGCAGCTGGGCCCACACCGCCCCACCTTCCTCTAGACCCTCCTCCAGCTTCTTTGATGTCTGGATCTGTCCTGCAATTAGCTCCATGATGCACATCAAAGTCAGAGGCAGCTAGAACTGACCTGGGTTTCAATCCAGCCTCACAGGTTCCCACTTCTGCTTGTAGGTTTCAGCTTTTTCCTGTTTCTCTAGTTTACATCTGCCATGTCCCTGCAAAATTCTTATGTTAAAGTCCTAACATCCAATATAACTGTCCTTGGGGATAGTGTCCTTTACAAAAGTAATTAAGGTTAAGCGAGGATAAGGTAGGGTCTCAATCAGATAGGTTGAGTGTCTTTATAAGAGAAAACACCAGAGAGCCTGTTCTCTTCACACGTGCACAAAGAAGAGGTCACATGAGCACACAGCAAGAGGGCACTGCCCACAGCCAGGAAGTGGGGCCCTCACCAGAAACTGAACCCTGCGAGACACTGATCTTGGACTTCCAGCCTCCAGAAGTGTGAGAGAATAAATCCTGTCCCACAGACTTCAAACTCTAGCATCTGACCCAGACAACAGCTTGATGGAGATGGTGGGACCAGCTCCTACAATTGTGTAAGGCCATGTTCCTGTAACCAATTCCTTATTTATTTATAAGTATATAAAACATATATAAATGCATATGCATGTATGTGGCTATATAAACCCACACACACACTTCCTAGTGAAGTTCCTTTAAAACAGGTATCAAATCATACAATATTTTGTGGGTCTGTGTTGTGTGCCTTAACTGCCATGTGTCTCCTACGCGATGCATATTCCCAATGCGGGGAGTAAAAACACCTCTCTCTGTCAATGTCTGTCGGAAAGCAAGCCCAAGGTAAAGTGAAGTCAACTGTTTACTCTTGACATCCCTTCTAGATTCTCTTCTCGTCTGCCTCCTCAAACCCCTCACCACAAGCCTGTAAATCAACATTCTTATATTGCCTCTTTTTCTATCAACACTAAATTGTTTCTGGACAAGGTGCATCATTTGGACACAATTGTTTTGAAAATTCAGGAAGTGTTGAAGGATGCTTAGAGATTCATAATTCATGTTTGTATGTTAAACGTAACACCAACTGACTTTCAAATGCTCAAATAGTCTGTAAAGCTCCACCCTCGGGCCCCCACCTGCACCTCCAGACACTACCGTTTTCTTTTCCCATTCTACCCCACCCTCCTATCAAAGGACACTGTCCACTGTCTTTTACTTTCAAGGACCGCGTTAAAGTACTTGGGGCACAAAGCTAGAATATTAGGGTTGAACAGCAGAGGTTTTTATTTTTATTTTATTTTACGTTATTTTTGAGACAGAATCTCCCTGTCATTAGGCTGGAGTGCAGTGGTGTGATCTTGGCTCACAGCATCTTCCACCTTCCGGGTTCAAGAGATTCTCCTGCCTCGGCCTCCCAAAGTGCTAGGATTACGGGCTTGAGCTACAGCACCTGGCCTGGATAGTAGAGATATTTAAAAGGCAAACAATGGATGCTCGAGTCGGCAGGGGGCTCACAATGAAGATCAATGTGCACAGTACCAGGAACAAAGAGGCCTCCTCTGATGCACCTGCCACCTTAAACTACCGTGAATGCACCTGGAAGAGCCCAGTTCTGGCACTGTTCACAAATCTTCCAAATTGCCAGCTGCAGTGCTGAGAGAAAGTGGACTCTGGGATGCTGAGGGAAGTTGTTCATTCATGCATTCAATTCAACATGTATGGACTGAATTCCTCTCACACCCCAAGCACCATTCTAGGCACTTAGGATAAATCAGAGAACAAAACAGACAAATATCCCTGCCTTCATGGAACTTGCATTCGACGAGGAATGGACAGCCAAAAAAAAAATTACAAGTTGGATACTTAAATTTTACTATAGATTAGTGTGTCTCAACTTTTTCTTTTTTTTAAAAAAAAGAGGTTTAATTGACTCACAGTTCCACATGGCTGGGGAGGCCTTACAATCATGGTGGAAGAGCAAGGAATGTCTTACATGGCAATAGGCAAGAAGAAAAATGAGAGAGAAGTGAAAGTAGAAATCCCTTATAAAACCATCAGATCTCATGAGACTTATTCACAACCACGAGAACAGCACTGGGGAAGCCACCCCATTATTCAGTATCTCCCACCAGGTCCCTTCCACAACACATGGGAATTATGAAAGCTACAATTCAAGATGGGATTTGGGTGGGGACACAGCCAAACCATATCAAGTATCACCCTAAGGAGGGTTTTTAGACATTTTTCCACCTCTATATGAAATTTTAGTATCACAGATATGTATCATTCTATGTACTGTATGTATATTCTGTGATTTATTTAAGACTTTTTTCACCACTCCCAATCCAGAACCAATTTTGGGTTCTCTTAAGTGCCTCCTTCCCCAAATTCTGCGCTGCTGCCCAGCCCCGGGACCCAAAGTCTTGTGGGACAGAGAGTTCCAGACCTTGGAGAGAGGGTTTCCCCTTGTGCTGATGCTGGCTTCCTAATGGAAAGATGTCCACTGCCCATCTGTCTACCTACTGCCTGCTAATTTCCTCCCATGAGGTGTCCTCTATAGCTGCCCATGGGAAGTAGACTCTGAAATATATACTACACTTTAGTTATAATTTTCCAGTATGTTCCTTACATATAGGCAAGGAAGTAACTTAGAAGCTCAAATAACCCACATATGAACATTAGAGTGAGGGGGGAAATAAGTGAGAGACACTGGTAGTGTGTGAAAGGACAGAAAGAGAAATGGGTTGCTTGTATCCCAGTATGGGCACTAAGAATGTTTTATGCCAATAGATGCTATAGATTATGTAGGAATCTTGCCCACAGAAACAGAATAACTGAGGTTTTAGCCTATATATAATTGAGACTACAGAAATTAACTCCCTATGCTACATAAATTGCCAGGTTGTAAGCTTTTGAATCTGTAGCCTGGATTTCAGTTCCTCCTACTGTGAAACCAATGGCCCGTGAAGCTTTTGTTGTAGAGATGTCTTTTGATCCTTGTACCCAACCTTCCAGCATATACTTAGTCCTTTCAGCTATCTAAAGTGCCTCATGAACCAGCCTAAATTCTAGGGTTTATGAACCAAACTTGGTTTTGGGGACTATCTGTTGAGATAGCATGTGGCCTGAATTTGTTAGTATTATGGTTTTTTTTTTTTTTTGAGATGCAGTCTTGCTCTATTGCCCAGGCTGGAGTTCAGTGGCGTGATCTTGGCTCACTGCAACATCCATCTCCCATGTTCAAGCGATTCTCCTGCCCCAGCCTCCTGAGTAACTGGAACTACAGGTGTGCACCACCCAAATTTGGCTAATTTTTTTATTTTTAGTAGAGACTGGGTTTCACCATGTTGGCCAGGATGGTCTTGATCTCCTGACCTCATGATCCACCCCACCTGAGCTTCCCAAAGTGCAAAATGCTGAGATTATAGGCGTGAGCCACCATGCCCATCCTAGCATTATGGATATTAAGTGACTAAAACTGCCATCTCCTTTTAAAATTTATAATTATTGTGTCATTTAACCACAAAATTAATGTGCTCATTAAAGATATTTTTTAGAAAATCAGAAAAGTGAAATAGTAATGCTACCTTCCACATGTAACTATTATTTAAGACAAATGAGCATTTTCTGAATTGCAATATAAAAGAAGAATACCACAGCAGACAAGCTGACCTGCCCAAAGACAATCATACACTGGTTTGTGGAATTTGTTGGAACCAGGGTGACAAACTTTCACTCTGGTGGGTGAAGGTAAGTGTTTTGTTGAAGGAAGTGGAGGTACTGTTGTTGTTCATTAACCCCAAAGTAGTTAATAGTGAGTAATGGAATAAGATAAATTGTATTACTTTCCACCTGCTTTTGTAACAAATTTTCACAAGCTCATGACTTGGAGCAGCACAGATTTATTATTTCGTACTTTTGGAGGCCAGAAGTCTTGGGATGAGTTGGCAGGGGTGAGGTACTTCTGAAATATGTGGGAGAGAATCTGCTTCCTTGCTTGGTCCAGTCTCTAGAAGCTGCCCATGCTATTTGGATCATGGTTCCTGCCTCCATCATTACAACTTCTTCTCTGACTCTAATACAGGCCAATCTCTGTATTGTAATTCACTCACATTTTCAAAATCTCTTTTACCATGTTAGGTAACATACACACAGGTTCTCGGCATGTGAATGTGGGCATCTTTGGGAGGCCATTATTTGGAGGCCCAACCTTGGGCCTGAAGGAAGAATCAAGCCTGTGGTCTTTGGGTTCATGCTAGGAAGCCATGGGAGGAAGGGAGTGATGCCAGAGGTGCAGGTTGAGCGCCCTAGTTATACCACTGATGACCTGATGGCAGGAAGCAGAACCCCAGGCTCTGGATGCAGCACTGGTGGTTGGAGACCCCAGGGGTGTGCACCTGAATTCTAATTCCACTTGACCTAATAGACTCTAGCAGAGGATGAGCCTGCCTTCGAGCTCAGAGGGGAAAGCTATTTCCGGAGCTGGTGAGGATTGGTGCTGAAACCTCTCCTAGTACGTGGTCCTGGTCACCGTAGGTTTGCCTGGAGGAAATGACTATCTAGTGTACCCCTAACTGGGTATGGCATGGGAAGAAATGACTCCCTCCCTCAGATTTCCAGGAATGATCTGGGCATAGCCACCAACTCTGTGGACTATCCTAGCCTGGCATTAGCACTGTTTCCTGTGAGGAAATACTGCTGCTGAACAGGAACAAATGGTTCTAAATTAGTCTACACACTTGAGCAGGGACTGCCTCTTCCTTTGCAGCTAGCCATATTCGCATGCATGTTCTGGAGGAAATTCCACTTCTATCTCCACATGCCAGAGTCAAAGGCATGCTTTCTATACCTTTCTCTAATGATAGCTCTTGCAAATGGATGCAGCTCCACGTGCCTGCCATACCTAACATTTTCAGGTCTGCTCGCAACCATCCAAACATCGTTTTTGAGCGACTACAAAGAGGACAATTCCTAAGTATTCTTTAGGTCTGCTCTGGGGAAGAAGGGTTACCACAAGAGATTATACTCCAGGCATTAGAAGCCATCAAGTGAAATGAATGCCTTCATAAGGCAAGAATGTTTATCAGCTGCTGATAACCATATGTCTGCTCATCTTTTATTACTTTAATTCTGAATAAGGCCCTTGCACTATTCAACAGCTTATCAATGCCAGCAGCACAGGATCGTTTATTTCCTGTGTATATACCACTGGCTGTCCCTGCTGTCCACACTTATGCTGTGTTAGCTGTTGACCCAATTTAATGCCTAGCTGAAAACTTTTCTCTCAGCTGTGATTAAAGAGGAAAAAAAAATGAAAGAAGAGGTGATTCAGTTTCTTGCATATGTATAAGTCTTTGATTAAAGAAAAAAGAAGGTGGTGAGGGAGGAGACTGTCTAATGACCCACATACATATGAGTTCTTTTTAGGCTTAAGTTTCTTACCATAATGCAAGCTCTGAAAGCCAGAATCCACTTTCTCAAGTCACTGTGGAGGGCTCACTTTCAATCATATGTGACCCCATACGTCTCCAAGTTGATTTTCTTTTCTTTTTTTTTTTTCTTTCGAGACAGAGTTTTGCCCTTGTTGACCAGGTTGGAGTGCAATGGCGCCATCTTGGCTCACTGCAACCCCTGCTCACTGCAACCTCCTCCTCCTCCTAGGTACATGCAATTCTCTTGTTTTAGCCTCCTGAGTAGCTGGGATTACAGGCGCCTGCCACGACACCTGGCTAATTTTTTGTATTTTTAGTAGAGTTGGGTTTCTCCGTGTTGGCCAGTCTGCTCTTGAACTCCCGACCTCAGGTGATCCACCTGCCTTGGCCTTCCAAAGTGCTGGGATTACAGGTGTGAGCCACTGCGCCTGGTCTCCAGGTCGATTTTCTGAAAGCCAATATTTCAGCTGTAGAGCCACAATTTTATCTCTAATTCACCTAATTCATTTACCTAATTTATTCATTATTCTTTTGGCATAATTTCCAATGTAGGAGGAAAAAAGAATGGTAGTGAACACTGCATTAGAATGCTCAGGGTCAAGATGATGGGGCTGGGCCCAAGAGAGAACTAAAAGGGGCACAGACATTGAGTTGTATATTATACAACATTCTGTACATCATTCCAGCATTTTTGATGAAATAATGGCACTTCATTTTCCACAGGCCTTCCTTTCTCCATTTCCAGTACATTCCCTGTGGAAACAAAGAGCCATGGAAAACTATAGACTGAAAGAAGATTCGAGAACATCTCACCACAACCTTGATTTTTTACTGAGAAGGAAATGGAGGCCCACAGCAGTTCAACAACTTGCCTACTGACCCTCAGCAGTCTGTTTAAAGGAGAGAAGCTAAAATCCAAGTCTCCTGATACCAGGCAAGTGCTATTTGCATATAACATGCTGTCCATCTTTCTGTCTTGACTGAGTCACCTCAATTGCATTGATTATGGTGATATGAAGTCACTCTTGGCAAAGGCCAGGTAATCGCTGTCACTCCTGAGCCCAGATCATATGTCCCCAGTCCTTATCTATCAAAAAACCAATGGTTTTAGAGAAGGATGAGAGGTGGTGGTAGGAAGATTCATTCCCCCACCCCAATAGATCCATATCCTAATCCCAGAACCTATGGATATGTTCAGCTACATGGCAAAGGGAATTAAGGTTACTTAGAATTAAAGTTGCCAATCAGCTGTTCCTCGATTATCCAGGTGGCCCCAATGCCATCACAAGAGTCCTTAAAAGTGGGGAAAGGAGGCAAAAAAAAAAAATAGAGAGATGCCACATAAGGAGGAGTCAAGTACTGCTGCTGGCTTTGAAGAGGGGAAGGGGCAAAGAGCCAAGGAATGTCGGCAGCCTCTAGAAGCTGGAATTGGCAAGGAAACAGATTCTCCCCTAGAGCCTCCAGAAAGGAGTGCAGCCTATCTATCACCCCTTGCTTTTAGCCCATCTATTTCAGATTCTGACTTTCATTTACATGGTTTTAAGCCATTAAGCTCATGGTAATTTGTTACAGCAACCACAGAAAACTAATACAAAGTTGGAATGACTGCTCACCAATCAATCCACAGGTTAAAATGCTGTGCTTTTACAGGGAAGATGCGGCACCATTCACTTAGGCTCATTTGACTACTGACCAGGTCTGAACCTGGTCACATCTACAGTGGTTGATATAGTTTGGCTGTGTCCCCACCCAAATCTCATCTTGAATTGTAGCTCCCATAATTCACATGTGTCCTAGAGGGACTCAGTGTTAGGTAAGTTAATCATGGGGGCAGTTTTCCCCATACTGTTCTCATGGTAGTGGATAAGTCTCTCGAGATCTGATGGCTTTATAAATGGGAGTTCCCCTGCACAAGTGCTCTTGCCTGCTGCCATGTAAGAAGTCCCTTTGCTTTTCCTTCAACTTCTGCCATGATTGTGAGGCCCTCCCAGCCATGTGGAGCTGTAAGTCCATTAAACCTCCCTTCTTTATAAATTACCCAGTTTTGGGTATGTCTTTCTTAGCAGCATGTGAGCACATTAACACAGTAGTGAAATGAGAGGAACAATATTAACGAGGTACAGCGGTTCCTCACTCTCTCTTTCCTCTGGCCTCCCAGGCACATGGCTGATGCTGCTTCTCCTGTACTGTAATAATCTGAACAAAAGGCATGGCTTTTAAGACCACAGTTTGTACATCTTTTTAACCCCACTGACTTGCATAACAGTCGGTGGTCAATAAATCTTGATGGAGCTGAAATGCATGACAAAAGGAGATGGCTTGTGTCTTCTGCACTTCCCCTAGAGACATGTGCACAGAACAGAAATTTTTAAAAGGAATTCTACCTAACTTTTGGTGCAATCAAAAGTTTTTTGTGGCAGAATGAGGACTTGGGAAAGGTGTAACTGCACGAAAGGTAGAAAATCGCGGCCTTTGATGTATTATAAAATTCTTTAATGACTCATCTTCCCAGCTGCCCAACAACAAATGAAGATGTATTTTCAGTCCTGCTTGACAGGCAGTGTTGGAAGTCCAAACTATTGTTGCCACAGTGGAACAGCTTGTCACAGCCACATAATTTATTCTCTTTCTCTGAAAGCCTGGCACAAGATTTGCAACTGAAACTGCTTTTGTTTAAGACTCAACTAATGCCGCCAACCAAGCCAAAATGTGTAGTCACTATGTGTGTGTGTGGCTGCATGTTGATTGTGGCAGTGTCCTCAGGTGACATCTGAAAGGCTGGACAGTTGACAGTGCACACCACGTCAGAGTCTTTGCCAGTTGTCCTCTCTCCCATCCTTTCCTATTGGCAGTTCCTGGGGTTATGCTGTTTCATTTCCCTTCGTTCTTTCTCGTCTCACTGCCCTAGAGGATTCCATTTGTTCTGGCTGTCATCCAGTCTCATGCTTTTCTGTAGACCAACACTGTGGGCACAGACCTCGTTTTAGTCTATGGCTGAGTGCCAGAAGAGTTGTACAGGGCTGAAATCCTGCAAACGAGAGCATTTTGAATGCCATGAGGAGCACGTGGCATAGGGGAATTTGATCCAGAGCGTCCCCATTTGTCAAGGTCTCCTCTACTAGCACCTCCTCCAGGAAGCCTCTCTAGATTTCTGCTAAATGGTTCTCCGTGCATAGGGCTTGAGTTGCAAGTTTTATTGGCATGTGTAGTATGCTGCTACAAATTCTAGTTTTTTGTTTTATCTCCCCTTCAAAATGTAAACTTCCTGAGGGCAGGACACAGATGTCCCTTTATCTTTTTATCCTCTAACTTCCCAGCAGAATAGTTTACATGGTAGGAACTAAGGCCATATTTGATGCATTAAAGCTATACAAAGGCTGGGTGTGGCAGCTCACACCTGTAATCCCAGCACTTTGGAAGTCTGAGGTGGGCAGATCACTTGAGGTCAGGAGTTCAAGACCAGCCTGGCCAGCAAAGGGAAACTTCGTCTCTACTGAAAACACAAAAATCAGCCGGGCATGGCAATGGCTACCTATAGTCCCAGCTATTTGGGAGAATGAGGTAGGAGAATCACTTGAGCCCAGGAGGCAGAGGTTGCAGTGAGCCAAGATTGCATTCCAGAGCGAGACTGTTTCTTTAAAAAAAAAAAAAAAAAAAAAAAGAATGGATAAAGTAAGTTTCACTGCAAAAACATTCCAGTAAATACGTGCAGGAGGTAAGGGACTCAATCATGCAGTCTCCTGGGATAAGAGTGTTTCAAGCAGAGGGAGTAGCAAGGGCAAAGGCCCTGAGTATTCGGGAGACAGCAGGGAAGCCAATGTGGCTAAAGGGAGGGAGAAAGTGATGGAAGGGAAGGCCAGAGATAGTGTGGGCCAGGAGGCAGGCTGCAGCAGTGTAAGGACTTCCGCTTTTATTTGGAATGCAATGGGATTGCCCAAAGAATGGGAAAACAGTCACAAGTCTGATCTGGTTTATCTGCCTGTGTATTGAGCATCAACTTTAAGAAGTTAGGGCAGGAGCAGGATGACCAAGAAGAAGGGTATCACAGTGCTCCAGGAGAGAGATGAGTGAGGCTTGGAGCAAGGTAGGAGTGGCAGAGGTCATAGATTCTGGGTGTATCTTATAAGTAAAGCCAGCAGGGATTTATTGCTGGATTAGAAGTAGGATGCAGGATGGGTACAGTGGCTCACACCTGTAATCCCAGCACTTCGGGAGGCTGAGGCAGGCAGATCTCGAGGTCAGGAGTTCGAGACCAGACTGACCAATGTGGTGAAACCCCATCTCTACTAAAAATACAAAAAAAAAGTTAGCCAGGTGTGGTGGTGGGTACCTGTAATCCCAGCTACTTGGGAGGCTGAGGCAGGAGAATTACTTGAACCCGGGAGGTGGAGGTTGCGGTGAGCAGAGATCATGCCATTGCACTCAGCCTAGGCAACAGAGTGAGATTTCATCTCAAAAAAAAAAAAAAAATGTAGGATGCCAGAAAAATAGAAGAGAAATCAAATCACACCAACACATTTGACAGGAGCAGGTGGAAGGATACACTGCCACTGACTGAAATGGAAAAGGTGGAAGGAGGGGAGGGAGATCAGGTCCAATTGCCAGCTGTGTGTTACTGGGCAAGGCTCTTAACCTCTCTGAACCTGAAATTCCCCCTCTGTATTCGGTAATGTCTATTTACAGATTTGTCATAAGATTCAACCAAGATAATGTGTTAGGCAAAATATTTCTTGGCATAAAGTATGTCTAAAGATTAATATCATCTTATGGGGCAGGATGGTGCCACAGCTGTTCTGCCTACCTGTCTCCCCTCTCCCAACCATCCTTTCTCACCTAAAGTCTCTCTCTTTCTCTCTCCTAGCACAGGGTGGATGAATCACTGCTACAAAGTCCATTTGAAGGCACGAGTGGCTTACAGTATCTGGTGAATGAAATCCTATATAGGATGAAAATGACTGAACAATCACACGTAGAGACGGTGCTAAGCATATCCCTGTGGGTTCTTTAA
This sequence comes from Callithrix jacchus, assembly GCF_049354715.1. NCBI lineage: Eukaryota > Metazoa > Chordata > Mammalia > Primates > Cebidae > Callithrix > Callithrix jacchus. The sequence continues at coordinate 107,191,270 of NC_133509.1, read as the reverse complement.
CACTGATTTGTAAAGGAGAGAGGGAGGAAGTGAGGAAAATACTCTGCGGGGTGCTGTTCCATTTCCCTCAGGCTGAGACATCTCCCAAGGGAGGGGGTTCATTGCCTATCAAATCTTGTGAGGAGGTTTTCATTCAAAAGTTGCCATGAAATTAAAGAAAAGAAAAACCAGTACAGAATGGGGCAACAGGAGAACAAAAAACTCCCAATACCATACCTATAACAACCCACATCAGACTGCAGCTTGTTCTTCGGTTAACAAAAGAGGACCTCATGAGGGACCTGCCATGCTCCAGAAAGATGAGCTGCCCCGAAGCAGAGTGGGGTATTTTGAATGAGTGTTTCCCACAATGTGGTGGGTGCAAGAATAATCATCTAGACGAGCCACAATGTCAGGAAGATTTCAACAAATACAATAGAAATATCTTAAAAACCAACTGTAGAATAATTGGGAGGATATGATGGCACCTGAATGAAAATGAAGTCGGATTCTTCCAGTACATTTTCTAGGGAACTGCATGTAACCACACGAGTGTGTATGTGTGTGTGGGTGGGTGTACAAGAGTGTGAATAGGTATTTCCCATTCCCTGTATCATCAATGACCCTGGAAATTAAAATAATGACAGAAATAATCATAGTCTATGCTTCGGGGCAGAAATTAATTGGCTGTGAGGACAAAAAAATACATTTTTTTCTTGTATTAGGAATCACTGAAGTACAGTGGGCTGAAAGAACGGATTCAGCTGTGAGGAATAGTCTAACAACGAGTCTTTCATTCTTCTCCCAGTTCAGGTAATTAGCTTCTCTGCTGGCTTTTAGGAAGCCATTTGCTCCATGGAGTTGGAATGGCAAAAAATACATCTGTCGCTAACGCTCCTAACGGTTGCGTCTCTCCCCCTTGCCCCGTCAGCACCCAGTCACGAGCTATACTTTCTGGTTTCCTTGCTGTAACTCTGAGCCTGGAATCCAGCTTTAAAAAATGCATTTGGTCTTAGGCAGGGACAGCAAAAAAGTTACTTGTCTGTAAAGAGCAAGGTAGCAAATATTTTTGGCTTTGCAGGTCATCTAATAATTGCTGTCACAACTATTCGACCCGGCCCTCAGGGTGAAAGCAGCCATAGATACCACGTACATGAACAAGCACAACTGTGTTCCAAAACCTCATTTATGGACAGTGAAATGTGAATGTCATTATAATTTTTATGTATCATAAAATATTATTATTTTAAAATCTGTTTCCCAATCATCTAAAAACATAAAAATCGGCCGGGTGCAGTGGCTCACCCCCTATAATTCTAGTGCTTTGGGAGGCTGAGGCAGGCGGATCACTTTGAGGTCAGGAGTTTGAGAGCAGCCTGGCCAACATGGTAACACCCCACCTCCACTAAAAATACAAAAATTAGCCAGAAATAATTTGAATGGGGGAGGCAGAGGTTGCAGTAATCTGGATGAGACAGTTTGGGTTTGGAGAAAGCAATACAATCTTCAGAACATCAGAGAACAGAGGAGGCACATGTGGATATTGACAGCGGTGGCGGACTTTGTGGTAACACACAGGGAGAGGTTGGGACTAGGTGAAAACTAGGAGGATTGAGGAGCTGTGCGACCACAGAGCATAGCAGAGAGGATCCTGGGCCCAGGCTTTGGAGGCTTGGCCACTTCCGCTTCCTCTCTTTTGAAATGCTCACTCTTGTGGAAGCCAGCTACCTAAGAGAGGTCTGACTTCTCTGAGACCACCATGTGTGGGAGCCCCAGTGCAGAACATGCCTTCCAGCCATCCCACCAAGGCACCAGTCATGTGAGTGAAGCCATCTGAATCACCTCCAGTCCACCCATCTGCCAAGTGAAAGCACCCAGTGACCCCCTTCAATATCACAAGGAGCAAAAGAATTTCCAGCTGGAGCCTGGCTGGAATTCCCAATCCACAAAACCACGAGAGATAAGGGAAACGGTTGACTGCGTTGAGCCATTAGATTTTAGAATAGTTTGCTATAGAGCATAAACAGAACAGCAAGGATGAGGAGCTGTACACCTCCCACCTGCCCCACCCCCCAGAAAAAAGTGGTAGGACTGATATCTAGAGAAGGAAAAGAAAGGTTAATAAAGGCTGAAGTCGTTGCGGAAAGATACGGAAAAGGAAGAAACTGGAGGCTGAGGGAGCAGAAAAGGGAGGCTTTGTACAGGCAGCTGGGCAAGGCCAGGAGAGTGGACGGGAGCACAGCTCTAGTTCAGGTAGGGAGTACGTGTATGTGTGAAGAGTGGGGTGCTGGAGGGAGGGTGGGGGTTAAGAGACTCTGAACAAGGAGATTTAATATAATGAGGCAGTCAAGCCACCCTGGCTCTCGGTGGATATCACGTACCTTGTGGCCACTGGGTACCTTTAGTAGTTAGTGGCAGGTTGGTGATGGCAGAGTTAATGAGAAGGGGTGGTTGCAAGCTCTACCTCTGGCAACTTCACTATTAGTGGGATGTGATCAAGCAGCCCGTCACTTAAAAACAGGCAAACATGGCAACCCTACAGCCTGTCTGTGGTTCCCAAGAGGTCTTCTCCATCCTTGAGAGCACTGACCAGTACCTGGCAGCACATGCCCCATTTCACCCCCAGGCCTGTGGCTGGGCCAGGTGGCAGGATTTCCCACGAAGCAAGGAGAGAGACACAGGGTCAGGGGCCTTGGACCACAAATGCTGCACTGGCCACAGAGTTGCCTGGCTTGCCAGTTTTCTGATACCTCATGTATGCCAGGATGCCCAGTCCCATGTCACCATGCCCATCACACTCCATATATTGAACACCACTAATGTAATCAATCCCAAAGTGTTTTTCAAATTAGGACATTTCACATGCACTTAGCTAACCTTAAAATCTTCATACCACCATTCAGAATTTTCACAATTCTAATGAGAAGACCATCCCCTAATTCCATTCTCCCATATCGATAGCAGCTTATATGTGATTATTTGGATTTACTAGAAAATTCTTTAAGCCCCTCCTCCAACTCCCTCCTGGCAGGCGTCAGAGAAAGGTGCATCAAATTCACCCTTGACAGTTGCCAAGCACCGGAATGTAGTACTGCGAAGTTCCGGAAAGCATGGTATGTTGAAATACATCAAAGACTCTTAGAGCTGACAGACGGGATAACTGAGACATTGTGATGATAAATGGTTGACACAAGTTGGCAGGCACATTAGCAAAACTAGAATGGATTCTGCCCTCTAAATCTCCCTGGGAGAGACCCAGGGTTGCAAACTTGAAAATTCTCTTGAACTTATAATGCTAAGTGGTAAACGAACTTATTTTTGGATACTTGAACTGCATGTACTCCTGGTAAGAGTGTCCTCTAACGTATGTGCATGAAGACAAAAGACTTGGAAAATCCTTTTATGAAGACCCCACAAGGGTTGTTACAAATAGAGAGTTGCAAACAAGTTTCATGTTGACCTAATTTCTCTCTGTAAAAACCTTCTTTGGTGAGAGTACTTTCCTCTCCCCTGGACAGTAAGTTGTACTTTAAAGAAATGAATAAACATGTTTAATGTTGTAGAGTAGCCTTCTAATTCTTTGCTCCCCAGTAACCACTCAGAGTGAAGATACTGGCTGAAAGTCTGTTCCTTACAGTTATTTACTCACATTGACACACTTACTTTAAACACTTTAACAGGAAAATGCTGCTTAAAGTGCTTTAATTTAAAATGTTTCTTAAGTTTGAAATCTTATAGAGACCAGTCCCAGCTGCTGAGAGTCCAACAAAGGTAGTCATGAGCACTTAATACATACAAGGAAATATAAATTCAGGATCACTTGTTTATAATTCTGAAATTACAAAAAGCCCTGGAAACAAATGTTTCTCCTAATATGTTTGGTGACAAAACCTGACCTGAACTGATATAAGGCTACTATTGATTTTCTTTCTCCTACGTAGTATGAATATTCACAGGTTTCCCTGCAGAAATGTTAATGAGATGGATGTCTGCTACTGTCTCAGACTCTGCTACGGGTGTCAGTAAACAGTATGTGTATAGTACTCCCTTTCTGAGATTAGAAACTGAGTTCCAGAATACACTTGACCCCAAGAATTTCAGATAAGAGATCGGGCTCTTGCATTCACATGAAATGGGTAACACGAGGTGTTTTAGTCCATTCAGGCTGCTGTAACAAAATATCACCAACTGGGTGGCTGATAAACAACAGACATTCATTTCTCACAGTTCTGGAGACTGAGAAGTCCAAGATCAAGAAGCTGGCGGATTCAGTGTCTGGTGAGGGCTCACTTCCTGGTTCACCGATGAATGGTGTCTTCTCTCTGGGTCCTCACATGGTGAAAGAGGTGAGAAGTCTCTCTCAAGCCTCTTCTATAAAGGGAGTAATCCCAATCATGAGGGCTGCCTCCATGACGTAATCACTTCCCAAAAGACCTACCTCCTAATACTATCACTTTGGGGGTTAGGATTTCAACATATTAATTTGGGGGGACACATACATTTAGATATAACAATAGGTATGCATAATAGGACAGAGAAGGGGGAGGTTAGGGGAGGAGTGCAGAAACCACAGCCACAGCCATCATGCCAACAGCGCATGGTTAGCCAGGCTGGAGCCAAATCTCCAGGTGGTGACAAGGCTGGGTCGTCTGGAGAGTCTGCAGAGCAACACCTGCAAAGGCCGACATCAGTTGACTTTCAGAAAGGTTCTAATGACCTTCAGATGGAATCTCTTACATATATAAAGATGAACTAATTTGGACCTTCTCTGGACTATCAATTATATAATTATACAAGTCACAAAGCACAAATAAGTGGTTTTAGCTCAGAAACCTAGAAGGGGAAGACTGTGGACATGTCTTACAGTTTGATCTACCTGGAATCTTCCATTTGGTCCTCTCCCAGCTGTTGAGACTGCAAGCCTGTAACTACCCAGGTAGGCCCAGGGCCCAGGCTGCCGGAACATATCCCTAACCCAGGTGGGGGCAGTCAGAGTTGACTCTTGGGCGCCAGTTTCTTTCCATTTAAAGTTGCAAACTCTAAGGGCCACGTCAGCCTGGAGCTGCCCCAGGTCATCAATGCCACCCTCCTGAGGAGGATCAAGCATGGGGGGACACAGAGCTCAAGGGGAGAACAGAGGCCTGATGACATGAACCCTGGATCCAGCTGTGGCTGGCATATCTGACCCTTGGTCATCTGCTATGTGAGCCAAAAAATATCCACTTTTGCTTCAGCTAGTTTGAGTTGAGTTTCTGTCATTTGAAAAAGAAAATTTCACAGGCAATTGGTTTTAAAAGTCTCTTAAATTTGGAGAATAAATATATTTCTCAGAAATGTCAACTTGAAGAGAGCACTTTTTAAGAATCTCTTTCTTCCTCTCTGTTACAAACTGTGTTCTCCCCTTGCCCCCAAATTTATATGTTGAAGCCTTAACACCCAATGTGACTACATGTAGAGATAGGCCCTTTAGGGAGTTTAAATAAGGTCATAAGAGATGGGCACTAACAGGTAGCACTGGTGTCTTTAGAAGAAGAGAAGAGATGCCAGACAGCTCTCTCTCCCTCCCTTAAGTACACAGAAAAGAGGCTGTGTGAGGTCACAGTGAGGAGGTGTCATTCTACAAGCCAGGAAGAGAGAGGTCTCCCAAAAAACCAACCCTGACAGCACCTTGATCTTGGACTTTCCAGCCTCCAGGCTGTAAGAAAATAAACCACTGTTGTTTAAGCCACCCTGTCTGTGGCATTTGGTTATAACCGACAGCCAGAGTCAACTAATACACTCCCCATAAGGTTTCCAGGGGAGACAACTTAACAGTTTGTCTTGCTGTGAGGGTCACCTTCAATCCTGTGTTCTCCACTGTGATCCAAAAGGAACAGCTACGATGAGGCTGAATAGGAAACTAGAGGCTGCCTTCCAAAAACTGGAACTGCTAGAAGGTACTAGTGACTAACACAATTGAAAAAAAAAAGCAATCCAAGATGTTGTAGGTTAATTTCTTCGTATTTTATATAAAACATGAGTTACAGTGATTTAAAACCTCATTTGAAATCACCATGACTAAAGATAAAAATCAAAATATAATTTTAAGTATTAGGTATCATGACTCAGAAATTATCTCTAGAACAGATTCACCTTTAACATTAATTAACCAAGTAATTTGCTTTAATTCGGCTGTAAAAGAAATATTTTTCAAGTAAATTTTAGAAGAATATGATTTTGACTTTTGGCTACAAGACTTCAATTTTGAAAGAGCAGCAGTGATCCCTCCAAAAAATGATTATAATACACAGAAGATGGCAAGCGAAGGTGCCTCCTTCTGTGGAATTAGAATATTAGAATCTCAGTGTCTTTGTATTGCATGGGTTTGGTAACTGGTTCATTGAATGGTGGGAATTTAAGAATCACTTTTTTTCTCATTATTATCTTTGACATGTTCTGGTGGAAATCCATTCCCTGCAGCTGGACATCTCAGGAAGACCCCATCATTATTCAATCACTTTCACTGATAATAGCCTTATTCATGGAAACTAAGAATCATTCACCTACTAAAGGTCTAGTGATTTCATATCAAAACTTCAATCTCATATCAATTCAAAGCTTTTCCCTCCTCCTTTTATACGACCTGTAGTGGGGAGGGAGCTGTAGTCCCTCCATTTACCCTCCTCCTCCTCTTTCATTCTCTGCTCCATCACTCGGATGCTATAGCTAACTTCTGGAGTCAACACAGGGAAGTCACATCAGTGGTGAAGAAGCTGAACATCTTTCTACATTAGGTCATTCTGTTTTCACTTCTCTTGGCTACCAAAGTCATTTGTGCAAGGCAGGTGGTCGCATCCTGGGACCTTCATGGGGAGCATTTGTAGGTTCTTGAGAGGCCCACATGGACCCTCCATGCCGAGTTCCCTAACATGGTTGAAGAACCATTGGACCAGCCTTTTGTGAGCCCCTCCCCCAAAACATACATCTTCTACCTCAATGTACACGTCAGGGTTCTCACAGTCTGCGTTGCCTCAACCCAAAAGGTCACCTCTGGCCAAGGAAGCAGCAACAATTGCTGAAACTCTCTACCTTTCCTCATGTTGCTTGGCCCCATAAAAATGCACACTTAATTCTCTGCAAAAGGTGGAAGTTGAGCTTGCCAACTACTAAACATCTTTTTCTCTGTCTCACTTTCACAGGTTGCTCTAGCAACTTTGCATCTACCAAATACTGTGTGTTGGAAGCATCTGTGTATATGCTCACAGATCCCTAACGTCATCTCTGTGCTGCATTCTGATGGGCTTGGAGGCAGCTCTACAGGCATCCGATTGGGAAGTGAGATGCCAATCTCTCATGGTTGCCATAACCCCAATCTCTAGATCAGAGCCCTTCTCTCTTGGCTTGGGGTAAGGGTAAGAGCACTCTTCTCTCCATGGCAATGGGAGGGAAAATGCCCAGTACTCTTTATGAGCTTCTTCACTGAGATAACCTTCTATAAGCTCCTCCTAAATCACTGGTCATCTCTAATGTTGGCTAGAGCTGTGATGGGGGCTAGTGGTCACAAACCAACTTTGACATCTTTTATTAAACACTCCATAGCCATGTCTAGCAGCATGTTTTAGAATATTAGATAATGATCACTCATTTTCAACTTTGGAGAATTAATTCCTTCTGATAATTGGGAATGTCCCATCTAACATCCTCATTCCAAATTACATTTCTGGAAAATTAGCAACTCAGTGCTGAAAACATCTTACCAAACTCAACAAGTCTAGAAACCAAAGTGGACCTTGACAAAAACACCATCTTTACAAGGACTCACCTCTAACAGTAACGACTACTGTCACGAAGTCATAGAGCCTAATGATCATACTTTATACATTTAAAAGCATACTTAAGAGGAAACGATCCAAGATGGCTGATCGCTAACATCCCGGGATTGCAGCTCTCAGGGAAGGCGCGGAGAACTAGAGGACGCCACACTTTCAGACAAATTCTGGTCGCTCACGGAGCAGGAGATCCCCCAGTGGAGGAAACACACGGGTGGCCAGCGCGACTCTCCTGGCCAGTGCAGCGGTTCCGCCGGCACCTCGGCGCAGCAGCTCTCGGAGCAAAGTAAGCAGGTTCGGAGGACCCGCACGGGTCCCCAGCAGGACATCAGAGCCCGTGACGGCACCTCGGCGCGGGAGCGCTCAGCGCAGAGTAAACAGGACCGGTTTCCCTTCTGACCGAGGTTTGGAGTCCCAGGAAGGCAGAGTCGCCTACTACCGACACAAGAAGGAAGCCCGACAGGAGAATCCTGGGCAGAAAAGCACCATCAGTTTTAACGCCGCTGCTCTGGCCCTGGGAACTAACAACCTGGACGCCCACTCAAGAGACCTAATCTGAAAGTTGGTAATTTCAAAGAGACAGGAGGATAAATTTACAATGACGGGAAGAAACCAGTGTAAAAAAAGCTGAGAATACTCAAAATCAGAATGCCTCTCCCTCTAAAGATGATCACAGTTCCACATCAACAATGGAACAAGGCTTGATGGAGAACGAGCGCATCCCAATGACAGAATCACTCTTCAAGGAATGGATAATAAGAAACTTCGGTGAGTTAAAAGACCATGTTGTAGCCCAACGTAAAGAAACTAGGAACTTTGAAAAAAGGTTTGATGAACTCCTATTGAGAATAGACAACTTAGAGAGGAGTATGAGTGAATTAATGGAACTAAAGAATACAATGCAGGAACTCCGAGAAGTATGCACAGGTTTAAACACTCGAATTGTTCAAGCAGAAGAAGGGACATCAGAGGTCAAAGTCCAACTTAATGAAATAAAACAAGAAGACAAGATTAGAGAAAAAAGGATAAAAAGGAATGAGCAAAGTCTCCAAGAAATCTGGGACTATGTGAAAAGACCAAATTTACGTTTGATAGGTGTACCTGAAGACGACGGAGAGAATGAATCCAAGCTGGAAAATACCCTTCAGGATATTATTCAGGAAAATTTTCCTAAACTAGCAAAGCAGGTCAATATTCAACCCCAGGTAATACAGAGAACACCACAAAGATATTCCTCAAGAAGAGCAACCCCAAGGCACATAATCGTTAGATTCACCAGGGTTGAAACGAAGGAGAAAATACTAAGGGCAGCCAGAGAGAAAGGTCATGTTACCCACAAAGGCAAGCCTATCAGACTTACAGCAGATCTCTCAGCTGAAACTCTACAAGCCAGAAGAGAGTGGGGGCCAATATTCAACATCCTCAAAGAACAGAACCTTCAGCCCAGAATTTCATATCCAGCCAAACTAAGCTTCACAACTGAAGGAAAAATAAAATCTTTTATGAACAAGCAAGAACTCAGAGATTTTATTACCACCAGGCCTGCTTTACAAGAGCTTCTGAAAGAGGCATTACACACAGAAAGAACCAACCAGTATTAGCCTTTCTAAAAATACACCAAAAAGTAAAGAGCACCAACATAAAGAAGAATTTACACCAACGAATGGATAAAACAGCCAGTCAACATCAAATGGCAGTAACCCTAAATTTAAATCGACTAAATCCCCCAATCAAAAGACACAGCCAAAACCCAATGGCATGTTACATCTAGACCTGTTTCACATGCAAGGATACACAAAGATTCAAAACAAAGGGATGGAGAAAGATTTACCAACCAAATGGAGAGCAAAAATAAATAATAAATAAATAAAAAGCAGGAGTTGCAATTCTCGTATCGGAGAAAATAGATTTTAAAGCAACAAAGATATAGTGGTAAAAGGATCAATGCAACAACAAGAGCTAACGATCTTAACACCCAGATACGAGACTTAGATTCAATGAGACAGAAAATTAATAAGGATATCAAGGACTCGAACTCAGATCCAGAACAAGTAAACTTAATAAATATTCATAGAGCTCTCCACTTCAAACACACAAAATATACATTCTTGTCAATACCACATCACACCTACCCATAAGTTTAAATGAAACATTGATTGGCCATTATTAATACTCAATTTTTTTCAAAATAAAGCAATATTTCCATTTACTCTCCCTCTTTCTCTTCCTCTTCCTTCCTCACCTTTACTTATTTTTTTTTTCTTTCCTTCTCTCAAAAAAAAAGAAAAAAAAAAGCATACTTAAAACATGGCTTTCCTGTGATACTGCTTTCTGATGAAAATATATAGCCATGTAAATATTTAAATAAAATATTCTGAAATTTTTATTTGATTAAAGAACAACTGGAATGGATACTCTGGGTAAACTACTTGTTAGGAGATTAGTTTGGAAGTTTCGCTACTTTGCTGAGGTTGTTTTAATTAGCTATTTGAGACTCTTGTTCATAAGCATTTTTTAACCTTTAGTCATGATTTCAAAGTACTAACAGTAATGTCAATATTCTAATTCTACACTTTTATTGTAGGACAATGTTGTACAGAGTGCCAGCATTTTTCCATATCAATCAATCTTCTCAAGGATTCTTAGCCTTATAAAATGTATTGCTGAGCTTACTACAAGGACGTTATAGAATAGAAGTCATTAAATCAGGTGCCTAAACGCCAAGTATGAAATAAAATGTAGCCAGTAAGGCAGTAGGGAATGGCAGAGACTGAGGCAAACCTGAAATCATTGCTGCATTAAAAAATAAAGCTGCTACTCAGTGCCAATTAATGTTGATATATAGTTACAATATTAACTGATCATTTGATTTTAAAAGAAAACTTAACAATGGAAGTTTTGCAAAATCTGATTCTTTTAAATGTTGGAAGAAACTTTTTAGACATCAAGTCAAAATGAAACAAAACAAAAATCCCAACAAATGGTGGTTGGTGGACTGCTAGTTTGCAGCTTCCCTATCTAGTAGATACTGCAGGCTGCATCATGCAATGTCCTCTTTTGCAAACCCCTGAGGACAGTCTCTCTCTGTTAAGCTATTAGGAAAAGGAATATTTTTCCTGAGTTCCTGCTGTGTTGCTTATCTGGTAGACACCATGATTAAAGAAAATAAGGCTTCTATTTTCTCTTTGGCTGCTAGAAGGCACAGAAGCAAATTTGTGGCTCATTCCTAGCAAGCATATAGATCTGTATAAAAGGCACAACTTCTTGACCCCATTTTATTTGTCTACTTTTAATTTATGTTATCTTGCTGCATTTCATACAAACCCATAGGTCCACTTTAAACCTCTATAACAAAGCACAGTATAGATAATCTTCACAACAAGCCCTGTGAAATAGACATTATTTGCCCTATTGATAAATGAATAAACAGAGGCTCTACAAAATTAACTGGCTTGATAAGTAATCAAGAAGGGTGAAGATCCAAGCTTTCTCTTCTGGCTCCAAGTCAAGTGCTCCATTGACTTTAAAAACAAACAATACAGTCTTAGAGTAGAAATTTCAAACTCAGGTGCAACCCAGACTTGGGTACTATAGAAGCTGGAGAGTGCTACTCAAAGTCATGGCATTGTAAAGGGGCACAGTTCCCTAAAACACAGTGTGATCACAATACGAAAGAGGCCCCCTGGAGTTGTGCAGTGCAGCATGCCCCTTCAGAAGACAAAATCTACTGTTTTCACAATGGCAACAAATTCATGGGCTAGACGTGGAACTGACACCCCAGTTTGAATGTCAGGCTATAGAATCTGGCCAAATCCAACATGGGAACACACTACATACAGAATGTGATTCAAATGAGCCTTCTAAAGATTAAGTGGTGTATAATGGTGTATCCGATAGCCTGTCCTGGAGGGGTCCTCACTGTAATGTCATCTCCAAAATCTGGGCCATTGTGCAGTTTTATGTGTAAGACAGCCCAAATAAATCCTCTGAATTTTTCTGTAACCAAATCCCCAGAGAGTGCTCCAAAATGGATCTGCTATATACAAAACTCTGCTCTTGGCCTAGAATTGAATTATGGTGTGGTTCCAATGTATTTGGATTAAATTATAACTGTACAAGAGCACAGAATGTTCCCAGGTCTTAAGGAATTAGCTGTTTGAATTCTATATTGTTCTTATTCTTAGTTTCTTTTCTCATAAACAATGCTAGAGCAGTGGTTTATAAACTTGTTTAAGCAGAACTTTTTTTTTTTCCATTGACTTCATGGAACTCGAGTACTCTGCATCCTGGTGACATAGAGAGGGAGGCTTGTGGACTTGCCCTGGACAGGTTGCCCTTCTTTGACCAGGATTGCTGTAAATCGGCTTGGCCACTCCTCTCTTTCTGAGAGGGTGACCAATCCTCAGGGCTCCTCAGCTACTGTCTTACTAATGAGCCTGCTTTGTGCCATTTCTTCTTTTGCTATTTAGTTTTGTATTAGATTCGGGAGGTATGCGTGCAGGTGCTTCACATGGGTACACTGCATAATTGGAAGGGTTGGGCTTCTAGTGAACCCATCACCCAAATAGTGAACATTGTACCCAATAGGAATTTTTTAACCCTCACTTCTCTCCCACCCTCCTCACTTTTGGAGTCCCCAGTGACATGATCTTATATTTAGAAAACCTAAAAGATTCCTCCAAAAGACTCCTACTAGACCTGATAAACAACTTCAGTGAAGCTTCAGGATATGAAATTAACATAAAAAATCAGGTGCATTCCTATACACCCACGACATTAAAGCTGAGAACCAAATGAAGAACTCAACCCCATTTAAGTGGACATGAGGATGGAAATAATGAGCCTGCTTTAATGTGATCCAAATGTTCAGGGAAAAGTCTAAAGCAGTTCTGAAGAATCTAAGTGTTCCAAAGAACATGGCTCAAAAAGTACTCTTTTTCAGGACATATTGTTAACACAGTAATTGCCTGAGTGATTAACTATGAGGGATATTACATCCCTAGAACAAATCAGAAACACAGTGGCCCCTTATTCTGGTTTTCACAGCAACTTCTAACATCATTGGCAACAGTCTTATTGAAGTAGAACACATCTTCATGTAAAAAAGTTTTAAAAGCCCACCTCTTGCAGGTGGCTACCTATCTCGATGACATGTTCTTGGGGTGCACATGTATTTTTCATAGGATTGCTGTGTGCCTGGCCCCAATCTCAACATCACTAAGTTGACAGCTGTTTGTAGTTATTTGTTAAATTCAAATGAAATTATAAAATCAAATAAAGCATAGCATACTACTCTATTAAGAGTGAGACCACTTTTGCAAAAATTATGACACTGAGAGAAAGCTAATCAGCAAAATAGTTCACCCCATTCTGCTTCTAACCTCCCTAACTGTCCTGGGTATAGGCCAAGCTTACTATGGGAGGAATTTAGTTTACAGTTTAATTTTAAAGCAAGGAAGATAACAGTCCTTTCCCAAAACTAACCCCCCCGTCTATCCTAAGCTAACTGTCCTGGGTATAGGGCAAGCTAAACTATGGGAGGAATTTAGTTGATAGTTTACTTTTAAAGCAAGAATGATAATGGCACTTTCCCAAAACTAACCCCCTCCTTGTTTAGGGATTAAAAAACACCCTTGTAAAATTAAAGAAAAGCCACAGTGTTAGAATTATGGGAGGGGACTGAATTCTGCTAAAATGTAGGAGTAACTAAATGATAACCAGCCATGGTACCGAAGCTTGCTTTTCTATAATTTCTTACAGCTCAAGAGTCATGTAGCCAGAAGTCACATGATTGGCAACGCCCTCCAAATACTCCTATAGATAACATCACTATTTTAAAACCTAAGATGGTCTTTGAGATATTTTTTCAGAGTTTTGCATTCTGGCCACTCACTGACTCTACCTGGACCCATGACTCACACCAAGGAATGACTCAACTGGTCCTGTGGCCCCCACCCAGAAACTGACTCAGTACATAAAGACCCCAGTGATTTCATCTTTAACCAATCAGCAGCACCTATTCCCTAGTCCCCTGCAAGCCTGATTATCCTTAAAAACCCTAGCCTCTGAGCTCTTGGGACAGTGGATTTAAAAAATGTCTCCCTTTCTGTCGTTTGGCTGCCTTGCAATAATTAAAGATTTCTCTGCTGCAACACTACTGTCTCAGCACATTGGCTTTGTCTGTGCAGCAGGCAAGAAGAACAAAAGCAAGTGGTGTATTTCCTTATTGAATTTAAAAACATTTAATATGTGTTCAAAGAAGTTACATGTTTCCAGAATCACAAAAGGAATCACAAAGAAAAGCTACAAAAAGGGGGAAACATTTTACTAACATAAAGCAAAAAAAAAAAAAAAAAATTTGAACAACACTTCGTAAGTTATCACTTAGTTCTATCCTTAGAGAATGTGAACAACTTTTTCTATTTGGTAAGGAGTGATAGAAAATGTGAAATGCAAATAAAAGTTTTCCAAATAAGCAAAACACTCTTTTATATATAAAGTAAATGGTACTTTCTTTGAACATAGAGAGGTATACAATTTTTAGCAACAGAAAATCGGCCTCTTTGAAGTAAAAGGTATCAACTGAATAGTTAAAGAGAATTTGTGCCACATTTTAAGCCTGCCTAAGGTATCCACAGGTCTCAGTTCATCTCTGGGAAATGACGAGGAAAACAATTCAGAGTCTGCCTAAACAGGGACTTCAGTCCAGAACTCCATTTCACTCTTACTAGACAAAATGAAACATCAGTGTGAGGAATAACTGTGGTAGGTACAACCCCCCCGTATGTTGACATCTGTCATAGTTGTAATGTATTTTTTATTCTATGCTGTCTTCACCCTGTTTTGAGGCCCTAGCTAGAGGCTAGTCAATCCTCCTTGAGTGATTGATTGAGTTTAAATTCCCACCACTTGCCTTAAATGCTCTCACACCCTGGGCCACTGTTCACCCACCCTCATTGCTCTGGGGCCAGGTATGAGACAACCAGGGACAGCCTCTATGCCCCAGAGCCCCAAGAACATTTTCAAATTTGCCAATCCTAAACCTGCACACCCTGCCTTTCCCTTTCCTTTCCCTGGAAACCACAATAAAGCTGCTTCTCTACCATCCTCCATCTCCCTCTGCCTCATGCCTCACTCTGTGCTTCCCCTGAGTGCCCTGGCGGCACAGCCTGTTGTGTCTCCCCAGGAAACTGTGAGCATAAAAACTGTAAAATCCATCCTGTTTCTCTCTCTTGATCTGCATCTGGCCTTCAGCATACCTCAGTCAAGGTACTATGATTAAAGCACTGGTCTGTAACCTTTCATGATAAAGAAAAACTCTGAGACTAATTGTAGGTGTTGCTAGAGAAAATGTATGGAAAGCATGAGCCACTGCTATGGTGCTAATGAGCCTGGACCCCCAAGACACAGAGTTGCACGGAGACTATATGTTCTCTGACAACAAAGGGATTCTGCCTTTTACTTTGTAACTCACCCAGGATTGATAGCTTGACACATGGAGGGATGGCTGCTTCTGTGATTTATTCTCCCTTGAGCATAAAGAAGGGAGAAAAGAATCCCCAGGGAATAGAAACTTTCTAGAAATATTAGTGGTGATCAGAGTAGTTGCAGAGGGGTTCCTGGTATGCTAAAATTGGACAATAATTTAAGGCTGCTGTTTGACATGTTACACAGAGAAGCAATTAACCAGACCTGGGAGAAGGATGGGGACTGTGGAAAGGCAACTCTAGGCATGCACTGTCAAGCAGCAGATGAGGCTTCACACATGAAAGAGGATAAGGCAAGGGAAGCTGCAGGTCCGAGCCA
This sequence comes from Callithrix jacchus, assembly GCF_049354715.1. Classification (NCBI taxonomy): domain Eukaryota; kingdom Metazoa; phylum Chordata; class Mammalia; order Primates; family Cebidae; genus Callithrix; species Callithrix jacchus. The sequence goes on along the minus strand of NC_133509.1, from coordinate 107,175,677 downwards.
ACCATCACAAAAGAGTCGTGGCCCAACCGTGCTGCTGGCAGACTGGTGATACAAAGTGATGACTTCAATGAACCTGCACTGCCATCATTAAGCAAGAGCCCAATAATTAACCCTCACACACCAGGGAGAACATGGCTCATGCAGGATTATCCAATTTGTACTTTTTCAAAGGCCAGGCTTGTGAATCAAACTAGTAACAGATTTAAGCCATCAAAAATTGAACTCAAAAATTATTTCAGGTGATTTCATACCTTTGAAAATATTCAAGAGCTCATGAAGTTCACTGATTTATTTGTAAAATATTTGTAGTCACACTGTTTCAATAGAACAATCCTCTCCCACACTTAAACGATAATCAATCATCTTTAAGTAAATTCTGTCATCATGGTCTACAACTCAAACATTATAAAGAAGTCAGTAACATAGAATGCCACATGAGGTGCCCTGGGATGGCAGTGAGCAGAGGTGGTGCCCTGAAATGTAATGCCAGATAGACCTGTATCAGTCGAGACAGGCTCAGTTATACATGCGGCTGTAACAAACAGCCCAAACATCTTAGTGGTTGTAAACAATAAGGTTTATTTCTTAGTTATGCTATATGTCCGGCATAGGTTGGCTGATGCCCAGCTCTCTAATGGTATCAGACTCAGACGGACAGAGTAGCCACTACTTACACCAGTTCTTTGAATGGCCTGCTTTCCACTAGGCAAAGCAAGCGTCACAACCAACTTCACCGGCCACATCCAAATTCAAGGAGGTGAGGAAGCAAATCCTATGGCAGGGGCTGGCAAACTACAGCCCACAAGCCAAAGACCTGTGTTTGTAAATAAAGCTTTATTGGTACATAGCCATACCCATTTGTTTATATATTGTCTATGGCTGCTTTTGCCATAGAACTGAGTAGCTATGACACAGACTGCATATGGCCCAGAAGCCTCAAGTATTTACTATCTGGTCTTTAAGAAAAAGTGGGCAGGTCTCTGGCCTACTGTATAAGTTGTCTTTCACTAAGTTATGCAGCAGGAACAAATAACCTTTCACCCACAGGGGTGTACACAGCAAAGGTTTATTTCCCCTTCACATTACATGCCAGTGGCAGGTGGGCTGTGGCTCTGCTTTGGTCTGTCTCCACATGGTAACATGCCATTCTCATGGCAGAGAAAAGAGCATGGCTAAGTCACATGATGGCTCTGATAGCCTAAGCATGGGTGTGGATAGCCATATCACATCTGCTCACATTTTACTGACCAAAGAAAGTCACATGGCCAAGCCTGGGACCATTGGATAGAGAAGTGAACTCTTCCACAAGAAAGCACCGCAAGTCACTAACTTCATGCAAATGCTAACACAATTGACCATGCTTATCACACTTCCTGAGCAGTTTGGGTGGACAACACTAGTGGCTGGCACAAGACCTTGAGAGGTCCTGGGCAGGTGTACAGGAGCAGAGGGAGTCCCCCATATGTTTGAGTCAGTTCAGTCCTTTGAGAAACCTAGGATCAAGAGTTAACAGACCATAAATCTAGAACACATCATTGTATCTTCCTTAACATTTATAGAGTCCTCCTCTATAAAATGAGATAGCTGGACTGCATCACTGTTTTCAACCTTTTCATGTTCCTGCATTTTGACTATCACCCCTCTCCATATCATGACTATTACTGCTCTTCTGTGAGTAGCCACAGAGTGAGAATATGCTTTTGCTAAAACCATCATATTCATCAGTTGCAAGCCACTGTTTACTATTTCTAAAGGTAATTTTGAGAAAATTGTGAAAGACAGCACTTCTCTCCTGGGATTACTAATTAACACTTGAGCAGATTTGTACAGACTAACAGGGAGATGGGAGCAGACATGCTGGCTTTAAAGTAGTATTTCTAGAATTACAGACACCTAAATTTATACCGCAGATAGATATAATGGGATCAGTACTAAATTCACTAGACGGTAATCATCTGTTAATCTGTATGTTTCTCGGATTTACGGCTGTCAGATTCACTACTGAATCCCAGGGTACTTGTAATTGATACAAAGTTGATGGTCATTAATAATTTTTAAACTAACTGATAAAAGGAATCGTGTGTTCAGTAATGCTTTTAAACGTTTTTTTAAAAATCTCTTCTGTCAGTCAAGCCCACGCATGCATTTGAAAAAGAACGGTGGGCATATGCATGAGTGAATCATATTACATGTTTGGTTTACAGATAATGCAGATTTGCATTCCTTGTCTCTCCAGGGACCTTCCTTAGGTCTGAATTCTTGTACCTAAAAAGCACAAGTGCATCCATCTTAACTAAAAAACTAGTCTAACACATTCTTTTTAACTCAGTTAAGAGTCTTTGGGCCGGGCGCGGTGGCTCATGCCTGTAATCCCAGCACTTTGGGAGGCCAAGGCGGGTGGATCACGAGGTCAAGAGATCGAGACCATCCTGGTCAACATGGTGAAACCCCGTCTATACTAAAAATACAAAAATTAGCTGGGCATGGTGGCGCGTGCCTGTAATCCCAGCTACTCAGGAGGCTGAGGCAGGAGAATTGCCTGAACCCAGGAGACGGAGGTTGCGGTGAGCTGAGATTGCGCCATTGCACTCCAGCCTGGGTAACAAGATCGAAATTCCGTCTCAAAAAAAAAAAAAAGTCTTCATTCCAACGGCATGCTCATCTAGGGAATAAATGAGGAATTGAACTTAGTTTTCTACACTTTCAACAAGTTTCCCACTGGGACTAATAGTCATTAGAAAAAGTCTAAGGTCATAAAATTCCTGTGTTACACAGGATTTATTACTTTTTCTTTTTCTTTTCAACTTTTATTTTAGGTTCAAGGGGTTCATATGCAGATTTGTTACATGGGTATTTTGTGTGATGCTAAGGTTTGGGGGTATGAATGATCCCATTGCCCAGGTAGTGAGCATAGCTCAACAGGTAGTTTTTCAACCCTTGCTGCTCCTCCTATCCTCCCCTCTGGTAGTCTCCAGTGTTGACTGTTCCCAACTTCATGCCCACATATTCTCATGTTCAGCTCTCACTCATAAGAAGATGTGGCATTTGTTGTTCTGTTTCCGTGTTAATTTGCTTAATTCAAATCTCTGGACAGGCCTGTTGTGGCTCAGAAAAATGATACTCCCAAGTATAGTGCTTTGACATGCTGACCACTTCTGAATTAAAAGAAGTTGGAATACCTTAGAGGCTGCCTCAGAACCCAGGGCTTTCTAACCTTCTGTTTTCCTTGCTTCTGAGTGCAGGGAGAGGCTCTCTCTGGAATTTCCCTATCTGATTAAGAAAACGTTGTCTAAAGAAAATGCAATTGTCTTACACCCCCTTCCTAGGAATTTCATTAAATTAACAGGGAAGATTAACTACTGGAAAAGAGAAGAAAGTAAAAGCCTGACCATACCCAGACAAACAGTTCAACTCTCCTTCTAAGGCTACTTCAGGAAATGACCTAAGAAATTTTATCTGCATAAAAAGACAACCTTGTTTGCAGTGTAGTTCTGTCCCTTACCTTCCCATAACTTGTCAGTCCCATTTAGCTTCTAAAGAGAATCATTTACAAACTATTGTTTGCTCTTTGGGTCCATTAAGCTCTCCTAAAAATCATTTACTAACCCTCAATTTCATAGGTCCACCATCTCTGGCTCCTCTGCAAGTAGAGTGCTTTTTAAGCTTCAGCTATCTGGCCTTCCTGCAAGCCTCATTTTATTTTTTTATTATTTTTTTATTGCCTCATTTTTTGTATGGCTTCCATGCTTATGCACATTAATACATTTGTATGCCTTTGCCCTGTTAATATCTCTCATCAGTTCATTTCAGCAGACTTGAAACTTCATGGGGGGGGTGGATTTCTCTTTGCCCCTACAGAATCTAACCATGGATAAAGAAAAATGGATAAATGATTGAATCCACACACTTAAAGACCATGGCCTTTGTGTCCCATCTGCTCACATATTTGACTACGCCATACATTCTTATTCCTCATTGTGTTTCAAAATCACCTTGTCAAAATTTTAAAGGTAAGTAGGTAAGTATCTATCAAACTCTGATTCCATCTCCCAGATATGTTTTTTTTTTAAATAGGTGATTCTCTGTTTATTCAAGATTGAAGCCCACTGGTCTAGAGCAATGACTATTATTCTCCAAGGTGAAATAAATGAGACAGTTTAATCTTGACAACTGATTACTTTCCCCTTCTTTCTCAGATCCTGTGATTTCTTTTACCTCATAGTTACACCAGACAGAATGGATGATGACGACGGCTACTACCTCTACTTCTTCCTTTTTTTTTTGAGACGGAGTTTAGCTCTTGTTACCCAGGCTGGAGTGCAATGGCGCAATCTCGGCTCACCGCAACCTCCGTCTCCTGGGTTCAGGCAATTCTCCTGCCTCAGCTTCCCGAGTAGCTGGGACTACAGGCACTCGCCACCATGCCCAGCTAATTTTTGTATTTTTAGTATAGACGGGGTTTCACCATGTTGACCAGGATGGTCTCCATCTCTTGACCTTGTGATCCACCCGCCTCGGCCTCCCAAAGTGCTGGGATTACAGGCTTGAGCCACGGCTCCCGGCCTTCTTCCTTTTTTTTGAGAAACCACTCAATGTTTTTACATCTCTTGGGATTTTTGATCAGTGGATTTACATGTAAAAGTCAAGAGATCAACACACTGAAAGGCCACTTTCTTATAAATTCAAGGAAGAAAGCTTCGAGGAAAACTTCCTTAAAGAGAATTTGTAGGAGAGTACAACAATCATTAAACAGAAGGAAAGAGAGGTACTGTTTTTCAGTTTCTCAACCCTCTCACTCCTTACTTAAATTAATGTATCAGCTTCACCACCTCACGACTGTACAAAGCCAAAAGGCCATAAAAAAATACAACTCCAAACTGATCCCTCATTGCATTCACATTGGAGGATGAATATAAATGTCAGACGAGTCAGTCCTTTATCAGATTTCCTTAGAAGGTGATGGAGTTCAGGACATGCCACCCCAAAATACAACTGTAGGAAGCCAGAATATGCCAATTCAAATATGCCTCTTTGGCATGGGATTATTTTGAACTGTTTTTGAGAAACTGCGCATATACAAGAAACACTGAAAAGTTACCTTTTTGTAGCCTAAATTTACATCTCTACAGGACATGTCCATTAGTAAGGATGTCTCCCTCTCTGCACCATGAAGAGAAAAATGTCTAAATCACTAGAGACACTTACCAGTGCAGAAGGCATTACTTAAATCCGCATAACAAACCTTGCTTTTGTTTACCATCCTTTTCCTGGCCATCTCTTCCTTTCCCTATAACCCTCTTTTCTTTGTCTCAGCAAAGGATGTTAGTTAAGCCTGAAGACTAAGACAGTTTCTTTAGATCTGCTCTAGAGGTTTAGTCATTTCTCTGAGTTATCTCCCCTGTGCACAGCAAGTATACATGTTAATAAGTTTCTGTTTGCTTTCTCTTGTTAATCTGTCTTTTGTTACGGGGAGTCATAGCTAAAAATTCATGAAGAGTGAAGGAGAAAAGTATTTTTTCTCCCCTACAGAAATAAGTTTTATCCGGATAAATTGCAGTTATCACCGCGAGCCTCATTAGGAGAGACTCAAAGGAAGAGAGAGTTACTTAACATGGTCAGTAAAGTTGGAAAAAGATCCAGCCAGATTCAGGAAGGCAAAGTTGAGCAGTGCTCATAACTCTCGACCTGTAGATTAAAACTACCCACTGATCCTGCTAAAATGCAGAATCTGATTCCGTAGGCCCGGGTCAGGGCCCAAGAGTTTAAATTTCTAACAGATGTCAATGGGCCAAAGATCAGGCTTTTCATAACAAGGCCAAAGAATTAACATAGAACTAATTAATTTTTCCACTCAATTCAGCTGCAGCACATTGATTTGATTTGGAGGTAAGCAAGCAAAGAATGAATTATAAGAATATGTTTCTAAAAATCTCAGCTTTGGCCCAAGGTAGAGGTTCTCAAACTTTTTTGTCTTACTCTTACTGAGGGCCTCAAGGACCTTTTGTTTATGTGGGTTACAGAGTGTTATTTGCTGTACCCAAAATATAAACTGAGGAATTAAAAAAAGTGTTTATGAATTATTTTAAATTAGCAATAAACTCATTAGATGTTAACATAAATAGGAAACTTTTATGAATTATGACTCTATTTTCCCAGACAAAAATCTCTGTGAGAAGACTGGCACTGTTTTACATTCTTTGCAAATGTCTTTATTCTCCTGGCTTAATGGACCAAGCTGCCTTCTCATATCTGCGTCCACACTCAATCTATAATGATATTACATGTCATATAGTATCTGGAAAATGCCTTGATACATTTATGAGAGGAGAGAGAAAAAGGCAAATAGTGTCTAGGTCATGTTATAAAAATCACTGGACCTACAGAAACCCTGGAAAGGTCACTAGGACTCCTGGGAGTCCCTGGATTGTATTTGGAGAACTGTTGGCCTAAGATAGGGGCCACATATAAAGATGGCTTTCGCCGACACAACTGAGAGAATGCTGAATAGCTCTTCAGTGAGTACCTCTTTAGAGTCACTGTCTTCGTCTGTTTTGTGTTGCTATAACCAAATACCATAGGCTGCATAATTAAGAACAGAAATTTATTTCTCACAGTTCTAGAGGCTGGGAAGTCTGAGGTTGAGGGGCTGGAATCTGGTGAGGGCCTTTGTGCTGTGTCTTCTCACAGTGAAAGGCAGAGGAGTAAAACAGCACACAAGAGAGCACGAGGAAAATGGACCAAACTCATTCTTTTTATTAGCAACTCACTCTCTAGATAACTATTCCACTCTCAAGTCAATAGCATTAATCCATTTATGAGGACACAGCCCTGATGGCCTAATTACTCTTTAAAGGTCCCACCTCCAAACACTGTTGCATTGGGATTACATTTCCAACACATGAATTTTGGGGGACACATTCGAACCACAGAAAGCAGTATTTTATGGGTAAAACCAGAAATTAATTGCTCATGTCGATTTCACCTATGCCTCCTTGTGTACCTTTGTAGTGAATGTCTAAAGCAAGCACTATTTCCTTGAAGCTAAGCAACTGCATTTGGTCATTCAGACCAAAGTTTTAGAAACACCTGATTTCTAAAATGACCACATAAAGTTATGAGAGGATAATAATGCTTGTAGGTGTAGGAGAGTTGGTTTTGAAGGATTTGAGTTGGTTATTACAGAGCATACATCTTAATGAGATACTTCCATTAGTTGTGTTTGGGGGAACACAAAAGAGGAAATAGAAGGTATAACCCCAACTTTCAGGGAGCTCACATTCTATCTCTGGAAAAAATATTAGAAAAAGTCCAAGCTGGCATACCGCCATGTGCTACATTGTGGAAAAAACTATAAAGTGTTAGAAGAATTCAGAGAAGAAAGAAAGAAGGTAGACTTATCATGGCAAGTCTTCACAGAAGTCAAGTTATTCTAGGCGTTTAGAATAACTTCTGAAAACATCCTAGGTACGGGAATGAGAGCGCTGAGGCAGGTGTGCAGGAAAAGAGGGAGTACCCAGCATATCTGACAGCCAGAGAGCATCATTTAAGACCCCGCTCCTCTACACAACAAAATTGCCTTCAATAATTTTTTTTATTTATTTATTTTTGAGATGGAGTCTTGTTTTGTTGCCTAGGCTAGATGCAGTGGCATGATCTTGGCCCACTGCAATCTCCGCCTCTCAGGTTCAAGCAATTCTCCTGTCTCAGCCTCCCAAGTACCTAGGACTACAGGCGCTACCATACCCAGCTAATTTTTGTATTTTTAGTAGAAATGGGGTTTTGCTGTGTTGGCCAGGCCGGTCTCAAACTTCTGACCTCAGATAATCTGCCCCACTCAGCCTCCTAAAGTGCTGGGATTACAGGCGTGAGCCACTGCGCCCAGGCTTCAATAATATTCCTAAAATAACAGTAATAAAAGCCAGAAAAGAATGACAAACATAAAACATAGTCTTTTATTAAATTTTGTATATACATTCAAGTCAGTTAGAAAATTACTGCAGGACAAAAAAGAAAACAAAGTAACGGATTAATAGTTTTTCTCTATTAATATTAGTAACTAGCCAAGTGCAGTAGCTCACGCCTGTAATCCCAGCACTCTGGGAGGCTGAGGCAGGTGGATCACCTGAGGGCAGGAGTTCAAGACCAGCCTGGCCAACATGGAGAATCCCTGTCTTTACTAAAAATAACAAAAATTGGCTGGGCAAAGAGAATCGCTCAAACCCAGGAGGCGGAGGTTGCAGTGAGCTGAGATCGCATCATTACATTCCAGCCTGGGCAACAAGACTGAAACTCCAACTAAAAGGAAAAAAACTAATAATTTTTCTCTAACAAGGTTAGAGAAAGACCTGCACACAAAACTGCAATAAGGCAAGCTCTGCAACTTTATCCTCAGGACTGCTGAAGGGCCATTGCTTCATTTTGAACCTACTCTTTAAACACAGGACTAGGTATTATCACAGGACTTAGAGACACAAACTGTGCTAGCAGCAACACTTATGAACCTACGCTCAGCTGAGAATAGCTGACTTGCCTGTAGGGGGCCATTGGGTCAACAGTCATGACAGCAATCGTTTAGAACTTACCAACAAAAGGATTTTCTGGGGAGGAATATTGCATCACTGATGATAAGGTTCAAGACATACTACCCCAAAATACGATGAGTTAGAATACTGAATATTTTAAGTTGAAAGAATCTGGAAAACAGCATGTAGAGCAAAGATTGTCTGACCTTTCCCTGAAGTAGATCATGTGAAAGGAGCCCTCCTATGCCTGGAGGAAAACAACATCTTTCTCTCCAAAGCCACAGGGAGGGCAAGAGGAATGTGAACCTAGAGACCTTGCTGCTTCTCCAGTTTACTGTCCTCGGCTCATACGTCTTCTGTCCCAACACATTTCTCCATGACTCTCCACTCTTCACCAAAGCCGGCATAAAGACTCCCAGTTTTACTGTGAAGATTCCCATGCCACATAAAACTGGCATTCAATAAACGTGTGCACTTGTCTCGTTAATCTGTCTTTTATTATAGAGGCCCCAGCCAATGAACTTCAGATGCGTAGAAAGAAAAGATGTTTATCCTCCCCCACACTGACAGAGTTTAGAATTGCTGGAACATGGTGATAATAAAAACAAGACAAGCCTGGTCAACACAGTGAAACCCTGTCTCTACTAAAAATCCAAAAATTAGCTGGGCTTGGTGGTGGGTGCCTGTAATCCCAGCTACTGGGGAGGCTGAGGCAGGAGAATTTCTTGAAGCCAGGCGGCGGAGGTTGCAGTGAGCTGAGATTATGCCACTGCACTCCAGTCTAGGTGATTAAAAAAAAATTTTTTTTTAGTTGATTTTAACATTAAGACTTTTGCAGACAATGCACCTCTTATTGCCTGTATCTGGGGCCAATGGCACCCATTGTCTTAGCTGGATCCTTGACTCCCACCAAAGGCTTGGAAACGGGAAAGAAGACAAGCTTTGCGTATAAATGTGGGGTGCAGGGATGGAGGAGCTTCCTGTAGTCTCAGCAATAGGTCCCTCTCTTTTTTATCTTCAGTTACTCTGTGACTAAGTGACTCCTGGCATGAGGAAGGAGCTAGCAGCTATGATAAGGAGAACAACTGTCCTTGGAATAACTTCACAGTCTCCACTGGGAGGCAGAAGGGGTGACACTAAGATCAGGTGCAGCCACTTCCCTTCTCCTTGGAAGACAGGGACATGTTGGCAGCCCAGATTAAGGTCTAGATAGCATCATAAAGCAGGGGGCTATGATGTCACCCCCATGGTAGCACCTTTCTTGGTGAGGTAGGAAGTGTGGGTTGTTTGTTCAGAGAGAGGTAGGTAGAGTTGACATTTGAGAAAAGCAACAGAAGTCTGAAATAGAAAATCTCAAAAAAAAAAAAAAGTTAGACAAATAAAAAACCAAAAGCATGGGGCAGGGGCTGGGCCTTGTCCCAGAGGTCTTAACTGCTAACCTTCCTTGCCTCCCATTCTAGCTTTCCTCTGTTCCCTGTGCTATCAGTCTTCAGTCATCATTATCTCTCAGGGAGTAAACAGAGCCTCCAGGGTCTCAGGTTGGCTCCGTATGTCTAGCTGTTCTGAGGGTAGACTGCAGGGACTTTTCCAACTTGCTAAATATAACTGCCGTTTCTATCTTCCATATATAATTAGAGTCACTGATTCAGGCCAACAAAAATATTGAGGAATAAAATTCAAAGTAAAGCTCTAGCAAACCTTTGGAGGGTAACATTCCTGGTCCCTGATCGCCCAGGCTGTTATTTCTCTAACGGAGTGAACTGTATTCCCTCTATAGCTTCCTCATAGCTCTAGAACTTAAAAGTCACTTTGTCCCAGACTGAATAGCTGAATCAGTGACAACAAATAATGGTTATGAAGGCAAAGGGAAAAAAAAAGGTGCTTTTCCTAGAGAAGGTAGGGAGTATTTCAGTGCCTCCTTCTCCATTAAATAAAAGTAAACAAGGCTGTTCACTGAGAGCAGTGTATTTTGCCTTCATATTAAATCTAAATAGAAAGGAAAGAGTTTATCTGGTTGAAAATAGAAATATCCTTTCACCCAAATGATTTACGCCTTTAAGACTAGCAAAAGGCTCTGGGAAGAATTGGAAGGCAACAAATATCTGTAGCAAATATGCAATGGAGGGACCCAAATCAATTGCGTTGTCACGTACAACGAGCCTTTGTTTTGAGGTATGTAACCCATTTTCTCACTTGTCATACTTTTCAATTATGTCTCTCACACGGCATTATCCACAAAGCTGCCAGGGGATGTTCAAATCAAGGGTGGCTACAAAAGTCAAGGTTCAAGGAGCTGAGGTTCCAGGAACTGAGATTTGCCTGAACAGTATCGGTAGAAAAACTATGTCCTGGGTAAATATCCCAGGAAGAAGGAATCAATCTAATTTTCCATTCCTGACATTTATGACTATTTATCCCAAACAGGGTAAGTCAGAAGTTTTCAACATATTCCATGACTGTGACTTGAAAGAAATGAAATTGGAAAAATACTGCATTAAGAGATGCGTTAAAAAATTTTTGAAAACCACACCTACTATTCACCCTCGCCCATACAGTAGTGATTATTTCTGACTAATTCGTCTTCTAAAAAGTTGTCAGTTCCAAACAAATATATTCACATCTGTAATAAGAATTATCCTTGTGACAGTTCTTTATTTTCTCCTCTTCTCCTCCTGCATCACCCCTTACTGGTAATTTACCTGTCAAAAATGGCAGAAAACACCATTATTACTAATATTCAATGTTTCATGATGAAAAATATATCTACTATTGAGCACATTTACTTGTGATGTTAAAATAGAGAGTATGGGAATGCACTTGGACCTTTAGAGTTTTTATAAAGGTTATTTAAGTGAAAATATTTGAGCCGCAGAAGATGCAGAAAGAAATCTTATCTGAACTTCCCTTATCTGACTGTAGCAGAGCCTCCCAAAAATATAGCTGCCAGTAACTCCCCTCAAACGCAGTTTCCTCCTAATTCAGCTGCCATGAAGACATTCTTCCTATTTCCATTATCACTGAAAAGCCCAAGAGCACCTTCATGCCTTCCCTCTAAATCTCTAATGGCCCCCTTCACCTTTGTTAAGTTGGTATATAAACTGTATCTCTGGCTAGTTGGTGGGTTACTTACTACTGAGCAGCTCTCCCATGCCTGGGCAAATAAACGTTAATTTTTCTCTTGTTAATATGGCTACTACCAGTTAATTTGCAGCCCCTCAACTACTGAATCCAAGTTGAGAGAGAAAGAAGTCTTTCTGCTCCAAGATGCAAAATGAAGTTGAGATAAAATAGGTCATTATTTGATGTTCCACCATATCTCATTCAAGTTTCCAAATTCAAAAACTATCAAGTTAGCAAGTTAATATGATTTCAATCATATTAGATATGTTACTCGGTATGGCGGCAGTAGGACAGACACTCTGGAATGTTTCTAGCGCCCTGGAAATCGGTGTCATTTTCTGGAAAGCAATTTTTCAGCATGTATCAAGAACCTGAACAATGTTCATGTCTTTAGGCATAAAATGTGTATTTCTAGGCATTAAAATAGGTAATTAGAGATACTGTCAAATATTTAAAGAACTGTCCAACATACCATATATCTATTATTTGCAAGGACAAAAATTACAACAACTTAAATGTCCAGCAATAAAGAATCACTATATAAAATGCTAAGGGGTAAAATCAAGCGACAAAACTACGTGATCCAAATTATGTTTGATATATGCTTGGAAAGGCATTTGAAAGGAACTACATCAAAATGCCAATAGATGTTTTCTATAACCTGGAGAATTATAAGCAATTTTTGTTCCTTCTTAGAATAAGAGACAAAAAAGAAAAAAAAAGAATGAGAAAGAAAGAAAGACCAAGCTGTAGGTAAAAGAACCAAATGCACCATAATTACCTATGAACCCATTTAGTAACTATTGTCTGGAGAGTTGGATCAGAAGACAGGAAATGATTTAATGTATTTTCAAAAATAAAGTATATGATGGGAGGGGTTGTTAAAATGCACATGGACTTGGTTACATCTATATTTGATCAATATTATTTGAGTTCCCATTTTTTTGTACACAAAATGCCAGGTTTTTTCTTTTGCTTTTCTGTCTGCTTGCTCTCATAAAAGGCATAAGGCTTTTTGTTTTGTTTTGTTTTTCTTCCTCTTGAGATGGAGTCTTGCTCTGTTGCCAGGCTCGAGTGCTGTGGCGTGATCTCAGCTCACTGCAATCTCCACCTCCCAGGTCCAAGGGATTCTCCTGCCTCAGCCTCTTGAGTAGCTGGGATTACAGGCACGTGTCACTACACCCAGCTAATTTCTGTATTTTTAGTAGAGACAGGGTTTCACCATGTTGGCCAGGATGGTCTCCATCTCCTGACCTCATGATCTGCCCACCTCAGCCTCCCAAAGTGCTGGGATTACAGGCATGAGCCACTGCACCTGGCCAAAGGTATAAGTTTAATTGTTGGAATAAGCTACAAATTATCAGTGAATGGGTTAAATATTTAAATACTAAACCACATTGTTAAATACATTATAGAAATTTCTGCTGCAAACCATGTAGAAAATGTTTTAGTAGAATAGACCAATAACAAGGGCAGAAGTTGAGGCAGCAATTAAGAGCCTACCACACACAAAAAGCCCAGGTCCAGACGGGTTCACAGCCGAATTCTACCAGACACACAAAGAGGAGCTGGTACCATTCCTTCTGAAACTATTCCAAATAATCCAAAAAGAAGGAATCCTCCCCAAATCATTCTATGAGACCAATATCATCCTGATACCAAAAGCCGGCAGAGACCCAACAAGAAAAGAAAACTTCAGGCCAATATCCATGATGAACATAGATGCAAAAATCTTCAATAAAATATTGGCAAGCCGATTGCAACAGCAAATCAAAAAACTTATTCATCATGATCAAGTAGGATTCATCCCGGGGATGCAAGGCTGGTTCAACATACGCAAGTCTATCGACGTAATTCACCACATAAACAGAACCAAAAACAAAAACCACATGATTATCTCAATTGACGCAGAGAAGGCATTTGACAAAATTCAACAGCCCTTTATGCTAAAAACCCTCAATAAACTCGGTATTGATGGAACGTATCTCTAAGTAATAAAAGCTATTTATGACAAACCAACAGCCAATATCATACTGAATGGGCAAAAACTGGAAGCATTCCCTTTGAAATCCGGCACTAGACAAGGATGCCCTCTTTCACCACTCCTATTCAATATAATACTGAAAGTTCTAGCCACAGCAATCAGGCAAGAAAAAGAAATAAAGGGTATTCAAATAGGAAAGGTGGAAGCCAAATTGCCTCTATTTACAGATGACATGATAGTATACCTAGAAGACCCCATCGCCTCAGCCCAAAAACGCCTGAAACTGATAAGCAACTTCAGCAAAGTCTCAGGATATAAAATCAATGTGCAAAAATCACAAGCCTTCCTCTACACCAATAACAGACTTAAAGAAAGCCAAATCAAGAATGAACTGCCATTCACAATTGCTACAAAGAGAATAAAATACCTTGGAATACAACTCACAAGGAACGTAAGGGACCTCTTCAAGGAAAACTACAAACCACTGCTCAACGAAATCAGAGAGGACACAAACAGATGGAGAAACATTCCATGTTCATGGTTAGGAAGAATTAATATCGTAAAAATGGCTATACTGCCCAAAGTAATTTACAGAATCAATGCTATCCCTATCAAGCTACCATTGACTTTCTTCACAGAACTGGAAAAAACCACCATGAACTTCATATGGAACCAAAAGAGAGCCCACATAGCCAAGTCAATTCTAAGCAGAAAGAACACAGCGGGGGGCATCACTCTACCGGATTTCAAACTATACTACAAGGCCACAGTAATCAAAACAGCATGGTTGGTACCAAAACAGAGATATAGACCAATGGAACATAACAAAGGCATCGGAGGCAACACAACATATCTACAACCATACAATCTTTGATAAATCTGACAAAAACAAGCAATGGGGAAAGGATTCCCTGTTCAACAAATGGTGTTGGGAAAACTGGCTAGCCATGTGCAGAAAGCAGAAACTGGACCCCTTCCTGACACCTTACACTAAAATTAACTCCAGATGGATTAAAGACTTAAACATAAGATCTGGCACCATAAAAACCCTAGAGGAAAATCTAGGCAAAACCATCCAAGACATAGGAGTAGGCAAGGACTTCATGAACAAAACACCAAAAGCATTGGCAACAAAGGCCAAAATAGACAAATGGGACCTAATGAAACTCCACAGCTTCTGCACAGCAAAAGAAACAGTCACTAGAGTGAATCGGCAACCAACAGAATGGGAAAACATTTTTGCAGTTTACCCATCTGACAAAGGGCTGATATCCAGAATCTACAAAGAATTCAAACAGATTTACAGGAAAAAAACAAACAAGCCCATTCAAAAGTGGGCAAAGGATATGAACAGACACTTTACGAAAGAAGACATATATGAGGCCAACAATCATATGAAAAAATGCTCATCGTCACTGGTCATCAGAGAGATGCAAATCAAAACCACATTGAGATACCATCTCATGCCAGTTAGAATGGCGATCATTAAAAAATCTGGAGACAACAGATGCTGGAGAGGATGTGGAGAAAAAGGAACACTTTTACACTGTTGGTAGGAGTGTAAATTAGTTCAATCATTGTGGAAGACAGTGTGGCGATTCCTCAAGGCCTTAGAAATAGAAATTCCATTTGACCCAGCAATCCCATTACTGGGTATATATCCAAAGGACTATAAATCATTCTACTATAAGGACACATGCACACAAATGTTCATTGCAGCACTGTTTACAATAGCAAAGACCTGGAATCAACCAAAATGCCCATCGATGATAGACTGGATTGGGAAAATGTGGCACATATACACTATGGAATATTATGCAGCAATCAGAAATGATGAGTTTGTGTCGTTTGTAGGGACATGGATGAATCTGGAGAACATCATTCTCAGCAAACTGACACAAGAACAGAAAATGAAACACCGCATATTCTCACTCATAGGCGGGTGATGAAAAATGAGAACACATAGACACAGGGAGGGGAGTACTAAACACTGGGGTCTACTGGAGGGAAAAGGGGAGGGCCAGCGGGAGGGGGAGGTGGGGAGGAATAGCCTGGGGAGAAATGCCAAATGTGGGTGAAGGGGAGAAAGGAAGCAAAACACACTGCCATGTGTGTACCTATGCAACTGTATTGCATGTTCTGCACATGTACCCCCAAACCTAAAATGCAATAAAAAATTAAAAAAAAAAAAAAAAAAAAGAAAATGTTTTAGTAAAGAGAGAAAATGACCATCACATACCTTTCAAATGTACCTAGTACTGGAAATAAAAAACCCAAACTCTTCATATGTTGAGAAGGAAGCTTAAGTGTTTATTATCTCTAATTTTAATATACAACTTAAAAAATTCCCTGAGCTACTGCCTAGCCCTACAAATTCATAGAAGCATAATTAATAACAATAGTAGAGCCAAGAATTAATAATGAGGCTATAAACTTAATTAACAGCAACAGTTACCAAATGAGTGGCACTTTAATAGCTCCAAGAGTCACTTGAAAGGCTTATTCTGCTGCTCAGCTTCTGTGCTGTGTGCCCTGAGTAAAATGGCTCTCCATCCAAATGAAAGTCACTTCTGATAGCCAAGAAGCATAATCAGAGCTGCATTTAAACAGCAGACTTGTGTTTAAAAATGCCCCTTCCTCTGATTAACTCACAGTTGATTTGCCTACTCACTGGTTTGCTATCCATAAGGATGAGAGATCAGGGGAGATTAGGATACAGGCTGGAGCTGTAACCACATTAAGTGTGGAGGCAGAAAATCCTGTTTACTCAAAGGATTCCCTCAAACTGAAAACTCAGGAGTCCAGTGGCGATGCCATTGTTACAGAGGGGAAGAACACATGGACTCTTGTACCTCCCCACTGTGATTCGGATTTTATGGTGAAACACTCCACCATTCGTAGTGAGCTTTATGTGTGTGTGTAGATTCATGTTAGGACATTCTCAACAATTACTAGTTAATATATGAAGTACACTAAGCAGGAAGTACCAAGACAGTGATGTTAGTGAGCATCTGAAAGATCCCAAGCAGTGTTTACATTCCCAGAAGTGGCCTCTCCTATCTGAATTTGCAACAGAGTGTTCATTAGTTAGCATAAAGGGGTATTAGAAATTGTTTTCAATGGTCAGATGAAGGCTATGAGAGATGTGTGGGTTGGCTAGAAACCTTGACGTTTTCATGAAAAGGGTGCCGGGCTTAGCCAGCCTAACACTTTCAGAGGAGGGCTGAGGCCCAGAACTTCATTCACACCATTGTCCCACCACTTCTGGAAAGACTCTGTCCTCAAGAAGCAGCTTCCTGATCCTGCTGTAAGACCACTGTGTCCAGCGAGGTGCCCACTGTGTGACAGGTAGTTAGACAGGCATGAGCGGGGCAGGAGAGGGCTCTTCTCCACCACCCACTAGGAATGTCAGGTGATGATCTGACAATGATCACACTGCCTCTCTAAAAATGATAACTCAGCAACCAGTGCCAGGACACCAGGGAGAGACAAGCTTCTAATGATCCACAGCTATTAACATTAAAGTGTTAATTGAATGCAGGCACTAGGGAGAAGCAACTTCCTGGGCATGTGATGAAGAGACAAAATGGCAAAGTATGACTTCTGGGGGCACTCCATCAGAACAAGGATGGGCACACGTACAACTTCCTAAACACATTGTGCCTGCACAATTCCCAAGGTAAGGAGCGCACTGCACATGCCGGCAGCCCACCGTGAGGGAGGAATCAAGGGAAAGAGGCGAGCCTGGAAAGTCCTAGCATCACTGGTAAACGGGGCTCTGGACCTTCAGGTGCCCACTTGAGTCTCTTCCAAGTGAATTTTTCTTTCCTGTTCTAAAGACTTTTTAAATAAACTTCCACTCCTTCTCTGAAACCTGCTTCAGTCTCTTTTTCTGCTTTATGACCCTCCATTGAATTATTTATTCCGAGGAGGCAACAATTGAAGTTGCTGCAGCCCCACGTGGATTTGCTGCCAGTAACTCGGACACCTTTCACTGGTAACAACTGGGCTGCCTAAACCACAGATGGGGAACACTTGAGTTTACAGAACAGTTTGTATGAATGTTTTAGGCATGGTGTATGAATCTCCTTGCTAACAAAAGTTTCTGCGTGATGCAGAATCAGGTGGGAGGCAGGCTTTCATGATCCCAGAGCAGCTGGGAGTGACAGTAGAGAGAGACTCAGGAACCTCTTGGCTGACTTCTCTGATTGGAAGTAACTGAGAGCCACCAATCAAAACTGCCACATTGGCTTAGGTCACTTCTCAATAACTCCCTCCACAGACCCTCCCTGCTGCTACTCCCCTCACCCAATATATACACACTGAGAAAACAAGATGATATCAAAGGGGAAAAAATGTGTAAGTTCTGGTGACCAGAAGCTTAAATGGAGCCAAAGTACAAACCAAGAACTCTTAAAGATTATAACTGTGGCACAGAGCAACGCGTCGGGGGAAGGGAGAATGCAAAGTACACACACCTTCAGTTTGGCCCTGAGATAGTGACACAGACAAGAGACAGGGAAATACTGGGTAGAAGGAGGCAGTTTTCCAGCACAGGCCCTACCCTCAAGCCTGGAAACCACAGCCCTAAATGAGAAGTTATCCCTGTTTTCCCACCCAAATGTTACTTTTTTGGCCCTCCTGTTCCCCACCTCTCCTGTGCCCATATAGACCTCAGACCTTAGACAAGCAGAGACAAGCAGCTGAACATGAAGAGGAGAAGGAACTGAGTGTCGGAGACTACAAATCGATGTGGCTTAACTTCAGACAAAACAATTTCAGAGAAGAGCCTGGTCAGAGAAGGCCAGGCTTCAGAGGAAGAGTACCTTCTTCCTGTACCATCCCCTTTCTAGCTCCCTTTCCCACAACATCCCCTTTCCATCGAGAGCCACTTCTACCACTTAATAAAATCTTAATAAAATTGAAAGTTTACTTCAATTATGCCAGAGAAAGGCCTTCCATATTCTTGTGTTCACCATCCTTCAAGTCTAGGTGACCTGATTTTTCCAGGACACCACACAAGAACCCAGGTACCCAGAGGGCAGGGTGTAAAAGGTTATCACCCTGACTCTTCATTGAGCTGGTTAACACTTAGCTTCTGCAGATGGCAACTGCTAAGAGCATTGTTTGTAACACATGCCCTCTGGGGCTCCAGAGGTCATGGACAACCCTGGATGCTGCTGTGGACCAGGACAGGGTTCGTTCCTGCCACACTCGCCCCAGCTCCTGTACCTGCTCACCTGCATGCTCCCCATGTAACAGGGGGTTTGAGCATGGTAGCAGTCAAATAAGTGAGCCACACCCCTTTGCAAATCCTGCAAAGGGTTCAAGGGAACTCTTCTGTCTCAATAGCAAGCAGCCAAAGAGCACAGAACTAGGAGTGAGGAAACCTGGGTCCTCGTTTAGCTCCAACAGTTAGTAAGTACCGTAATGTCTCAGTTTCCATTATGTGGATGGCCTCTGCCTCTTCATCAGGTAATTACAAAGCTCATCTGAGAACAGACAAGGAGGAAAATGTCTGGTATACTCTAAAACCGAATGTCATGTGGGTTTTATGCCAGGGCAACATATATATTCATTGAGTAACTACTATGTATAGACCCTATGCTGAGGTGGCATATTACAGAGGTTTCAAAAGTAAGCAGAAAGCTTATGCCTACAAGAAACTTGCATAAGAATGTGCACAGCAATTTTATTCATAATAGTCACAAACGGGAAACAGCCCAGGTGATCGTCAATAAGTAAACAGATAAATTGTGGTATATCCACACAATGAAATATGACTCAGCACTAAAATGGGTACAGATTGCTGACCTATGCAAACAAAAATGGATGAATTTAATAAATGTGCTGTGAAGGAAGCCTTATGCAAAGTAATATGTATTGTATATACTTATCCCAAATAGTACGTACTATATGATTGTAGAACTGTATGAAGTTCTAGGGAAGATTAAAGTAATCCATGCTGAGAAAAAAATCAGAACATTGGTTCCCTCTGTGCGCAGGTAGGATGGAAATTGACTGGAAAGAGACACCAGCATTATCATTCTGGGTGATAAGAATGTCTATGCCTTGGCTTGGGATTGGCATTGCACAGGTGTATGCATTTCTCAAAACTCACTGAATGGAAAGCTTAAAATGTGTTTATGTTGCTGGGTGTAAATTATACCTAAAATATATATAAATATCAAACTCTAGTTAATAACAGGCATGTTGAACTGTTTAGTGGTGAAGTGTACTGATTCCTGCAATTTAATTTAAAATATACCAAAAATAAGATGAAGAGAAGGTTGAATACATGGAGAGCCAGTGAGGAAGGAAACAGAGCAAAACATGAATTGTGAAATGCAGGTGATGGGTGCAGGGGACCCACTGAGCAGTTACTTCAGATTCTGTTTGTGTGAAGTGATCCTAATAGAATGCTGGGAACATCCATGACCATTCTTTTTCCCTTTCACTTTTCCAAGCAATTTTAAGATATGAAGAAAATGGAAGTGTGTGATCAACACAGCTGCTATAAAACACATTTTTCAATGCATCATGAAAATTGCATTGTCTACAAATCTGGCTTACTTTCTTTAATTATTGAAGAAGGTCCAAAAGTCTTTAGTAGTAAGTAGCTCCATTTGATCTGGAACAAGATAGGATTTTAATGGTCTTTAAAAAGATTTAAAGAAAGCAATTTCACTTTCTAATACAATAAATGCAAGGTAATTTCTAGAAATTACGTATTTCTACATCAAAGGTGTATCTGATAAACAATACTGGACACTTGAGTTAAAATGTTGTGGTTATTCACCCAACAAAATATGCAGAATACATATATGTCCATCTACAAGCTGTTAATAGCTAGCAAATTGGCAGACTGTGCCAGAATCATATAGTCAAGGCTTAGGTTTGGTATTACAAGAATGCAACCATTGAGCCACTTATTCTTTCTTAGATATCAATGCCTAAAACTTAGGTGGCTAAATTTACCTGGTAAATTTGGGTAAATGGTATTCCCTTTGGCTGAGCCATTATAGATGGATATAATTAAAACAAAATGATAAAGGATGTAGATTACACATGATTCGTCCAGCTACAGATATTATCTACAAAGATATTTAAAACAGGACAATTGTTCATCAAAGTTTATTTCAATTATGCCAGAGAAAGGCCTTCCATATTCTTCTGTCACTGTGTGTCACCGGCTCCAGTCCCCATTGTCACATGCTGGTTTTTTAAGAAGACACAGGGACACAAGGACCCCCAGAACATGCCCTGAGTTTTCATCTGATTTTCATTTTGGTTCAGATCTTCTCATATTTTCCTCCCTTCCACCACCTCACTAAACTGAAGGTGGGGTGTGGGAGAGACTGGGATTGAGGTCCTGCGTCACCCTTCTTCCATCCACGCATACTCCTACCTGCCCACACCTACCTCATACCACTTACCATTCCAGGTGCTGGGAATATGGCAAAGACCTGCTGACCCCAAGTTTACATTCTAACAGGAGAAATAGACAATAAACAAACAACTAAATAAATACTGTGTCAGATGGCAATGGGAGCTAGGGGGAAGAATTAAGCCATGCCGCCTAGTTGACTCAACTGTAAAATGAGGACAATAACAACTTCTCTGAGGTGGGAAATCAGGCTGGCAATATGGTGCCTCTCCTCTTTTCTTCCCCTTTCCCACAAATTTGGAAATGGAACAATACAACTTCTCTGTAGAGCTTACAGCCACAAAACAAAAATAACGAACGGAAGTGGTGAGATCCAAAGATACCACAAAGAGAAAACTTGCTCTCAAAAGACGATGACAACTTACTGAGGGTCCGTCCAATGCAAAAATGTCTAAAGAAAGAATGAATCAGTGTTAGAGGCACTGTAGGCAGACTGAGTGCAGCTGGGACTGGTGGTGGTGTCCTGATTACTATGAGGCAACCTCACCATCAGCCCTACGACGGGCAGGGCAGCACTGGAGCCAAGAAGATCACAGCTCTGTGACCCTGTCAGTAAGACGCCCTATTCTCACTCAGCCTATACTGTTTCAGGCTGATAAGCAACCTTCTGGTTTTAATTCATGCTCTCATATAAATTTGCCTTCATATTGAATGCACTGATGAGAGAACATATATATCTGGTTCAGAGGATTATTTTTTTCTTCTCACAAAATAAGCAGCTGGCATCATTTCTGTCTTTTATACATCAGTCTCTTATGAGTTAGGATAGTATATGTCAGTTTCCTACATATCCATTCACCTCTGTTTATGCATATCAGAATTTTGACCCTAACACAGTTGAGACCCAGCTCTCAGAAAATGGTTACCCCTCTGAGGTACAGTCACTATGTGGGGTTATGTCAAGGGATGAGCCTGTCTTAACTGCGTGCCTTCCTCAACAAGCAAAACGGAATGACTGTGAAAATAAAAGGCAGTGTTTGCAAAGTGCTTGTCAGACATAGAACACAGGTGCTTAACGTAAGATGCAAGACACACAACACTATAAGGATTTGACTCTCCCCACCTCCAGAAAGTGAATATACTCACAGCATAGCACAACCATGCCTGTTCATTCCCTTAACCAGCCCTAAGTGCAGCCACCACCACCAAATGATGTGTTTGGAATCTCCTGCACCACAGACACTTGGAAAGAAGTCCAACTATTCGATCCTTCACCCCATCACCACAAACAGCCAGGGTCTTGAAGCCATGGCTTGCCCTCCAAAGAGCCCATGTGCCACGATGTCCACATCATGGGCTGAGAGGGTCACGCTACTGCCTCATGTGCCAAACGCCGCCTCTAGCGTCCGGTCCGTCCCAGTGAGCATGCAACCCTCTCTCTTCCAGGTCATTGTGAAACCATGGCAGGAGACACCATGCTGCCTCTGCTCACTGTGAACGTTTGTACAAACCAGCCCTGCCACACACACACTAAAAAACAGCTACCAGAAAACGGTGTCCTAAGCACTGCACCACTAGCAAGCAGACAAAGCATCGACCCAGAACGTTTGGTGTAGGTTTCAATTTAAGTGACATTTCATATGCAGAGGCTGTGGAGGCTGCTGATCTCAACTCCTTTTTAATACCGTTTCCACACTGATAAGCCATTTTTAAGTCCCTCCCACAAGTTTGCATTCCGTAAACAATTTACCTGCCCGAGCCATGCCTGCACTCTGTCCCGATGGAGATAAGCACCAGGCAGCATGTGACAAGGACACACAGACGCTCTGGGCAAGTGGAAAATAAAGGACATCTACTCTAGCCCCCAAGAAATACCCAAGCCTCCATCCTGCACATTCCTTCTAAGTGGCTGTCCTCGTCATTGCTTAGTCACCTCCAATCATAGGGAACTCATTTCTATATAAATACAAGGCCAGAGAGGCAGGCATTGCAATCAGAGCCCTTGGGGCCCTGAAGTGGGACAGGACGAAGGGCCTAACTAGGACGAATAAGGATGTTTTGGGGCCTGCTCCTTCTCTGCCAGTCACACCTGGTTTGCATTCAGGTCTACAAGCCATTTCAGGCTACAGCTCATTCAAAAGTTCAGTATCCTGAGAGCTATGTAGGCAGGTAGAGCCTGGTCACTCCTCACATCCCCTCAGACAATGCCCCTCACATCTCTTATGACCACCCACACTCTGCTTGGTGCCCCAGGAAGTATACAGACTGCATGCACACGAGCCTCAGGCTTGTCAGGCCCTCCCAGCGTAGTCCACCCCGCTTTCTGGCATCCTCAGTTCCCATCCCAGCACCTGTTCTCTGGTCCTCTTGTTATTTCATCCCCATTGATTCTTCCCTCCTTTCCCGACTTCCCTTCAGACACTCCCCATGGTGCCTGCTGAAACCCCTAGCCCATGGTCAGTAAAGTCCCCAGCATTCTTACCCCTTTCCCAGGAGAGTCCCCTCACCTCTCAGCCTCAAGCCAGACCACAAGACCTCCCAGGCAGCGGCTGCTTGTGCCACCCCATTCCAGGTGACAGAAGGATGGAGGTGACAGAGTTCTCTTCATTCTTCCATGTACTATTTCCTGACAGCAGCCTTCCAACCTACTTAAACAAAGACCTGAGGTGGGAAGGAAGAGACTGAGTCACGTGGATATTAGGAAGAGAATGTTCCAGAAAAGAAAGCAGTACGTACCAAGGCCCTGAGGCAGGAGCCTCAAGCAGCTACCTGCAGGCAGCTAATGCTCCTCTTTCTACCCGTTTGCTGCTGTCCTCCACCACCCTCTCACTCCTGGAGGACTTCAGAACCTGGGTCAGAGTCCTTCTCCCCACCCCCACCCATCCTGTCTCCATCTTAAACAGTTTCACGTCAACACAGCAGACCCCTCCAGACATGCCGCTCTAGGGTCCTGGGCCACTTTGGTCTTCGCTGGCAGGCTGCTTCACCAACGCATCTCCGTGGCCACATCCCATCCATGTTAACACCTAGCATGGCGTTCCGGCCACAGATGCTTCCTGCCTGGGTCACTGTAACAGTTTCCCACCGGTCTCCTTCTTCTACCCTTGTCCTCCTAGTATCCCTTCCTCACACAGCCTCCAAAATGGCCCTTAGAGAAGAATCTTGTCACTTCTGTGCTCGAAACTCTGCATTGTCCTGCCACCTCACTCACAGTGAACTCCAGAGAGCTTACAATGACCCACCACACCCACCATGGCCCCTTGCCACCTACTCCAGTTCATCCCCGACCCCTCTCCTCCTCACCAGCAGGGAGAAGCAGGCCCCAGCCTCTGAGCACCTTTGCACACACCATGTTCCTTCCTGTGAACACACTCTTCCTTCTATACGCATAGCCCACGCTCTCCCTCCACACCTTCCGTGTCCTGTTTAAATGTCACTTTATCAGAAAGGGTTTCCCTCATAAATCTAGCATCCCACCCAGCCCTGTCTGGCCCCATCACTCTCTACTGCCCAACTTGATTTTACTATTGTTCATAACAAGCTTACCACTGGACCTGTGGCTAGTTTTGCCTCCTGAAGTTGTCTGCTTATTAGCAGATACCTCCTCCCCCAACCAGAATGCAGGCCCTCTGAGGGCAGGGACTTGGTCTTTTCTGCTTGCCACTGTATCTCTAGCACCTAAACAGTTCCTGGCTCATAACCGATGCTTACTAAATAACTGGTGGTGGAGTACGTAAACTCCAACAGGCCTCTTAGCTCATCCTCTTACTCCCGCTGTAAACTGTCAGTTCCGTGACAGTTAAATGAAATCACAACCATAATAATTTAAAATTAATGTGGTAGTTAGTTCAGTGCCCAACCTAAGTACTATTCATGCATTCTTCATTTTAACTGGTGTGGCTGGTATTCTTATTGTCACCACTTTCCACTTGGGAAACTAACTTCTCAGACCAGCCACAACCCTGAGGGACTTCATCTACCATTCTCTCAACAGAATGTCAAGCTCTTCCCTTGAGGCCCCAGGGTCCCCATCCGGAGGATTCCTCCAATCTTCAGTCCGTTTAACAATTCACTCTCTCGGCTTCTATTTGCTAGGTATTCATCTCTGTGGAACTGAGGAGGAAATGTATCACCCAATGTCGTGCAGCCTGGCTCAGAGTTTAGGCCTCTGTGACACGCAGTTGTATGTGTTCACTTGGCAAGGCCACAGTACCTGGTTAGCCCATCAAACACTAACTGAGGTGCTGCTGTGGAGGTATTTGATAGATGTGGTTCACAGCTGCAACCAGCGGGCTGCCAGGAAAGGAGATGACCGCCGATCAAGTAGGGGAGCCTGATCTCTTTGGTTGGAAGGTTTTAAAAGCAAAACGGAGGTTTCCCTGAGGAAGAAGAAATCCTGCCTCGAGACTGCAGCATCAGCTCCTGCCTGAGTTTCCAGCCCGCAGGCTTGTCCTAGAGATTTTAAACGTGCAACCCCCACAGTTGCATAAGCCAATTCCTTGAAATAAATTTCTGTGTGTGTGTACATACGCATATATATCCATCCCACTGGGTCTCTGGAGAACCCTGAGTGCTACAGCTTCCAATCTTAGTTGGATGCTCAATGTCTCTTAGCAGTCCTCTACATTGTCCTTGGGCTCATCTCTCATTCTTCAAAACCTCAACTAGCTTTTTAAGCTCTCTGACTCTGCCCTCCTGTCTTTTAGCAAGCCCATTTTGTTTTCAATTCACAAAGACAATTAAGGCCATTAGGTCTAAACACCTTTAACTTCCAACCTCACACACATAAACAGCTTGGTGCTTACAGCCATCCTTGCCTTCTTCCATCAACACTGACCATAACTCCCAGAAGGGACAACCACAGGAGCCATGTGACATTCCTCTCTCCTCACCACAGGAGAAGATACCAGATCCAAACAGGACTAAAATGGACATTAGCTGTTCTGTCCAGCCCAGCATGTCAATATCTCTTCCTTTGGAAAACTCTTTTCTTCCCTTTCCATCTGGTTCTACTAAGCCTGACAACCTGATACCCCAATCCCAAGTCCATCAGATGATAAAGAGCTCAGGCTGAGTCACTGGTTGATTCATCCAAAATATACTACATCCCGTTGCACAAGGGACTGGCCCATGGGATTGGCCCAGGATGAAATGAGGCCAGAGCCTTTCCTCAGCAGCGTGTTGCATGGATGGTGGAGGGGCAAGTCTGATTTCTCATGTGTTACTCAGAACTATAAGGCTGTATCTCCAGATCTGCCAATGGCTATATAAGCCACACCATGAAGAGCTTGAGGTCAACAAATCAACAAAAGCTGGAAGGGAGAGAGAACCCTGATCATATTGTTTGAATCCCGGAATCTCAGAAAGAAGCTTTATTGAGTCCCAGAATCTCCAAAGGGAGCTTTATCCTTGGACTTCCCAGCTCAGAAAGCTGGTACATTTATGTTTCTGAAGTTAATTTGATCTGTGCATCTGTCACTAGCATACCAAAGTCCTAACTATTATAGAAACGAATTTCTTAGAAATGTGGGACAAAGGCCCTAAATGACTCTGTCAGTTATCTGGGAGAGCTGTGGCCAGAATCAACCCCCGAATCTGCCATGTATTTAAAATATGGTAAGAGGACTGCTGAAGCTGGGGTCCCTACAAGTGGACATGGAGGGTACATGTAGGGGGTACCAGCCCACAATAGGAGGCTCTGGCTTTAGAAGGTCAGGATGGATACCAGGCGTCCACCAGAGACATGATTTTCCCCACTAGGGTCAAGATCCGCTTGACCAGGGGAGCGTGGGGACAGGGCCCGGTACTAGAGAGCCATTAGGTATGTGTGTGGGAAGCTGGTGGGGTCAAGGGATGGCAGGAGTCAGGTGGTCAGGAAAATAGTAAGAAATCAGCATGAAAGTACAGATATTTTTACTTAAAATTGTTCATAATCATACAATTTTCAGAAGGGTTTATTTTACTCTAGTTTTGTAAGATGTTACCACTGAGGGACAATGGAATCTCTTTGTATTATTTCCCACAAATGTATCTACAATGATCTCACAAGGAAGGGAAGACAGAAAACAAGGAGCAACTGTAGAAGAAAAGTAGACGAGGTGAGAAAACTACTTACTTTCCATCTTGGCATCAATGACCTTCAAGTTCGCCTAAGTAGAATCTTCAGTGTTTCTTGTCTGTTTGCTCTCCCTACTCTGCCTCTTTGCTCAGTCCCTAAGCTGCCTGCCCAACTTCCAGTGTATCTCCGAACTCAGTCTTACACTACTATCGCTGTGCCTCTATTCAAATTCATCTTCTACCACTCAATGGCTGCAGTGACTTCCTGGTTGATCTCCCTGCCTCTGACCTCACCTTGCTCTATTTCCACTGAACCACCAGAATTACCTTTCTTAAATACAAATCTAATGTCATGCCTTCATTAAAATACTGCAATGGGTCACTACTAACAAGATGATGAACACATTTGTTAACATGGCAACCTACTTTTGTATTTTTTTTATTACTTTTTTTTTGAGACAGAGTGTGGCTCTGTTGCCCAAGCTGGAGTGCAGTGGCATGATCTTGGTTTACTGCAACCTCCACCTCCTGGGTTCAAGCAATTCTCCTTCTCCTGCCTCAACCGCCTGAGTAGCTTGGACTACAGGCACCCACCACCACCATGGCTGTGTGTGTGTGTGTGTGTGTGTGTGTGTGTGTGTTTAGTACATACAGAGTTTCACCATGTTGGCTGGGCTGGTCTCAAACTCCTGACCTCAAGTGATCTGCCCACCTCAGCCTCCCAAAGTGCTGGGATTACAGGCATGAGCCACCGCGCCTGGCCTGCTTTTGTATTTTTCTATTCATTCTTCTAGTTACCTGAGGTGCTGGTTCCTCCTGGTTCCCATCAGGGAATCTTACTATTCATCAAGATTCAGTTTAAGTGTCCTTGTGCTGTTAAGACCTCCTGGCACTCTAACACAGAGCAGGTTCTCGCTCTAATCCCAGGACATGCATGTCTTTATAATTGTAATCACTGGCACATAAATTGCTCTTCCTCCCTCCCCAATCAAGTACCTGGCATGCTCTGGACCCACCAAATAAACCAAGTCACATCTAACAGAATTTTTTCTTTTCTCCCAGAGGACCCTCTATACAGACACATCAAGTTATGTGCCACAGTTTAGCTGGTTAAACAGAAGAAATCATATTCTTCATCTCATATACTTTAATATGACAACTAGATTCTAAAACTTCAACATCTGACAAAATATGCAAAACAATAACACAGCAGTTAAAATGCTCTGTTTTTTAAAAATACTGTGTTTGAAGGCCAAATTATAGCTTATGATTATGCCTGTGCTTATGAACAATTTGTAGAATGACTGGCATTGGGAAGGGGCTTCAAAGCCTTAAAATCATTATTACCCCAAACACTAGGGATTTGTGAGCACCTTTATTCAATGTTTTCATCATTTTAATATTGTAGTCTTAGTTTAGATGTCTCCAGATAAAGAAAAATCTCCTAAACCCTGTGCAGTGGTGCTTGCCCGTAGTCCCAGCTACTCAGGAGGTTGAGGGGAGAGGATTGCTGGAGCCCAGGAGTCCAAGTCAGGCCTGGGCAACACAGTGAGATCTTGCCTCGAAAACATTTTTTAAAAACCGCACAGTATGCTATATTAAAATAAAAAGAAGGAATGAAGGGGCTCACCAAACCCCCTATTATCAAAATAAAGTGAGAAGATTCACTGTATGTAACTCTTTATGTCAATTTGATTGAACACATGCATTTCTATATGAAGGCACATACAACAGCTTCATATTTTTAATCACTTTACACACCTGCAAGAATCTATTTATTTGAAAGAAATGTGGATCTAGTGGGGAGAAGCAGATGGATGTTGTGTATATATCTGGTTGGTCTGATTTGTTTGGTGTCCTCAACAGCATGCATGGGCATGGTAGCTCACATCTGTAATCCCATCACTTTGGGAGGCCAATGTGGGCGGACCACTTGAGGCCAGAAGTTCAAAACCAGCCTGACCAACATCATGAAACCCCATCTCTACTAAAAATACAAAAAAATTAGCCAGGCATGATGGAGTGTTCCTGGAGGCTGGGGCAGGAGAATCGCTTGAACCCAGGAGGCGGAGGTTGCAGTGAGTCAAGATTGTGCCACTGCACCCCAGCCTGGGTGGCAGAGCATGACTCTGTCTCAATCAATCAATAAAGTATATAAGAATCACCTGGGGATCTTGTTAAAATGAAGATTCTGATCCAGGATGTGTGGGCTGGGATTCATGGTTTACTTGATTCGTTCACTTGATGAGTGAATGGGGCATCTAGTTCCCGGTTCATATGTTTGCCACTGGTCCATGGGCCACACTTTGAGTAGTAAATGCTACAGAGCTTACACATGATATAAAATTGGCAGCTCTGGGCCCCCCAAACATATCAAGCCATACCTAATAGAAATGTTTTTCCTTTCTCCCGGAGATCCACCCATAGAGACACATCCAGTGACATGCCACAGTTTAGCTAGACAAAAGAAATCATATTCTTCATCTCATATACTTTGATATGACATCTAGATTTTAAAATTGTAGTGTCTGATAAAATATACTAAGCAAGAACATACCAATTAAAATGCTCCCTTCTTTAAAAATACTCCTTTTGAAGGCCAAATTATAACTTGCTTTAGGAACTGCTAAATGTCTAATTAAAAATGATTTCAGTGGTATTTTCAGTTTTTTCCTTTGAAATTTCAGAGACTATGGTGATTGCTTTCAAAGAAGGGGGTGGACGTGGGCTATAGATTTGGATTTTTATTTATTCTTATTTTCCAGAACAAAGCAAGAAGTGAAAATTATATCTAAACATCCTTAAACTCTGAGGAATTTCTTTTTAAGCAAGAAAACTGGATGCTACAAAGCACCTGTTTCTTCAGAGACTCCAAAATTAACCATAACAGCAGCAAAAATCCTAAATGTTAATGGCTATAAGCATAGAAAGATGTTAGGAAAATCTCATTTATGGAATGAGCCTAAGCATCCATTGACACTTAAAGTGTACATAAATGTTACAGAATATTAGCAGCCAGTGAACATGATAGATGGAACTTATTGAAGTAGATACTTAAGATCTAAGTGAAGAAGTCAGATTCGATTACACTAAGTATAGTATGATCCTATTTTTGCAAAAAAGCACAGCATGTTTGCTAGAGAAACACATGCTATTGTATTAACATTAACAGTAGGTGTCTTCAGTCATAGTATTATAACAAGTTTGATTTTTCTGTTTTCCAAAGCAAATTATTTTTGGCTAGGCATGGTGGCTCATGCCTGTAATCCTAACACTTTGGGAGTCTGAGGCAGGCAGATCACTTGAGCCCAGGAGTTCAAGACCAGCCTAGGCACATAACAAAAACCCATTTCTACAAAAAATAATACAAAAAAAAAAAAAAAAGCCAGACAAGGTGATGCATGCCTGCAGTCCCAGCTACCCAGCAGGCTGGGGTGGGAGGATCACTTGAGCCCAGGGAGGTTGAGGCTGCAGTGAGCCGTGATTGCATCACTGCACTCTTGCCTGGGCAACAGCGTGAGGCCCTGCCTCAAAAAATAAAAAATAAATACAGTGAATGGCTTTTAAAAAATCTAATTTATAACAGGCCCAAACCAAGCCAAGGGCACTTCACGTATCACAAGACTAATTCTGAGGTTGCAAGACCCATACGCCAGAGAATATCATCTTAATTTGCAGTGATAAAACATAAATATAAAGCCCGAGCCCAGCCCAGGAGCCCAATGTCATTAGTAGGACATAATCCTACTAAATTCATCAAATGCACCTTCAGTTAAGGCTCTGTTGCTAAATATGGCACCAGGCCTTGATGAGCGAATGGGGCATCCAGGCTTGCCACTCAAGATGGGTAAACGTGTAGTATTCTTGTAGAGAAATAAGTATTTTTGTGGCAATTCTGACAGATTTAAAGGTGGGAGTCGAGGCCTTGAGAACTGCTGAATTCCTCAGTTTGGGTTTCATCCATTTTTTTTTCACCCAAACCATGCCCTTTCCCTTCTTGCTACGGCTGAGTCATAGGTGGAGCCACTTGACTTAGTGAAGCAGCAGACTGGGTGGTTTAGGCTCAGGTCAGAGGTTCTTGATTTGGAGCCCAGAGAGCAGAAGTCTATAAATCCCCAGAGATTAAATGTAATGCTTTATATGCTGATGTACATGCATTTGTAGGAACCAGCTTCCACGCCTTTCATCAGATTCACAAAGTGTACAGTATCCTAAAAAAACTTATGAGTTATTGGTACACAACTTTTTAGGCATGGGAGACATAAATTTGAGCATATCCATGATTCTTGTATGTATAGTAAGAGTACTAAAATTATTTTATGCACCATACTCAAATACAAATAACTAAATAAGACCACATAGAGCAAAAAAAAAAAACCAAACAAACAAAACCCAAACCACACCCAAACACATTTATTTTTTATTTATTTATTTTTTTTGAGATAGGGTCTGGCTCTGTCACCCAGGCCGGAATATCCAGTGGCACTTCTGGAACTTCTGCCTCCAGGGCTCAAGCCATCCTCCCACCTCAGCTTCTTGAGTAGCTGAGACTAGGCGATGCCACCACACCTGGCTAATTTTTGCACTTTTTTGTAGAGATGCGTTTTCACCATGTTACCCAGGCTGGTCTCGAACTCCTGAGTTCAAGTGATCTGCGTACCTCGGCCTCCCAAAGTGCTGGGATTACAGGAGTGAGCCACCTTGCCAAGATCCATTTCTTATTGCTTGTTGCAAATTTAAAACTTTCTTCCTCTTAAATATTGTATTTCAACTGTTGAGGGCAAAAAAATCCCAATAATAAATACCAGTTGAATTATTTCTCAGTATTTTCCTACTTAATGTTTTAATGTCTTTGCTATGTCGAATTTGTTTCTGTGTCTCTTCTCTCACTTGTCTCCTGCAGTGGTTCTCAATTTTAGCAAGCCTAGGTATATTCTGGTGTGCTTACTAACCACACAGATTCCTGGGCCCTAGCCCCAGAGGTCTAGAGTATAGCCTAAGAGCACACCTTTTTAACGAGCTTCTCAGATGATTCTGACGCAGGTGCTTCTCTCCCCATTTGTAGAATAAAACCGACCTAATGGAAGCTTTTTTCTATGCAAAATCCCCCTTCTGGATCATTTGAGGCAATCCCTTTGCATCTCTGGGTAAAACACTTCTCTTCTTGAATCTGGAATAAGACTCATCTAACCTAAGTGGCCCTTGTCTATTACTAGATGAGGTGGCATCACCTTGCCTTAGCCATTCCAGGCAAACTTCCCAGATTTATCTACATGAATAGTCTCTAAATGGGTCACATCCCCTCGATCCACACCAATAAGTGTTCTAAGCATAAACACAAATTATCACACTAATTAGAAGTTGAACACAAACAGATTTTTTCACAACCTTATCACTGGCAGGGACTAATGACTATAATAAATGGAAATTTTAATACACCCTATTAGAGGTGACAATCAGAGGTGTGATCAAACACAACTAATGAATTTGCTAATTGAACTTCATTGTTACATCACCATTGGGTTTTAAAGCATTACAAGAATCTATTTAAGAGAGTGAGTTAAGCTGCAAGATGACTTTAAGGCCAGGTTTGTGAGGCTGTTCCATTGCTGCCTCCCATAATAAAAACTGGGAAGAATATCTTAGAGTTTTTCTTTTTCAGGGATGACAGACTGATCATTGTGAAGTTTAATGAGAAAATTTCATCAACGAATTTGAACTCTTGAAGGGAAAGTCTTTACAGAATTTTAAGGAGTTTTAATTAGCATGCAGTTAAATCTCATTAATTTGAATTCCACAAACACAAGGTTTGTTGTAATTTGCTCAGAAACCACAATCAAGTTGGAGTTTGTGATATGAAGAAAGGCCTTGTAAAGTAAATTAATGAGATAAATAAAACTGCCCAGGAAAAAAGATTGAACCTCCGTGAGTACAGTACTCAGTTTTGGATGTGAAAAACTTAAAGACCATTCACATGAAGTGATTTGCTCATGGACAGCCATAGTAAAGAAAACGAGCACTTAAGGCTTCGGTCTTCCTGTCCAGAACTCTCTTTATCCTACTGATTATTATTGATAACATCTCTATTAGTCAGATGTATATCTTATTGTACTCAATAAATATTAGCAAGTTAACTGGAGCCCAGATGCTGTACATGACACTTGGTAACCTATGGGTTACAGAATCAATGACTTACTGTTTTGCAAGCTCATCCTACATTTTTGTCATTGGTATTATTCTAGTTACATCTGTCACCGCATCCTTAAAGGGAATCTGATTGGTCCCAATCTATAGTGGTCAAGGTTCTGGAATCATGCTGATTCCAGGAAGATGGGAACTGGACCTGTCCCACCCTGCACAGTATCTTTGGTACTTCTGGAGACTGGGCACTTGTTACTGCTGAAATCTTACATAAAATAAAACTTATGACATCTACAACAGTTTCAAGGGTCCCAGGAGATGCTAAAAAGTACAGCAAAGGGAGCTCCCCAGGAGGTGAGTGGGATAGAAGCCATTTACCTGGAGAATTCCTGTTCTAGGATCTGGCCCTCAACGTCCTTACAGACTCAAGACCTGGCTTGTCATCACAGGTAGAGCAGATCTCTTGGAGGTGGGGGTGGAAGACTTACATTAACTAAGCTCAGACAGAGATGCTGACTCATAAAATCTTCTATGTAAATGCACTGACTGAACTGGCAATCAGATCACAATGTTAATATTAGATTCGTTCCTATCCCTCTTATAAATTACATGGGAAGTCAAATCCAACCAGCAGATTGTTCAGTGACCATGAAAGTGGAATAAGAGTAATAAATTTTAATGACATATTCACAGTAGGGATGAAGTGGACACGGTACTCACCTATTTCACATCCAAACATCTCCTTTTTTTCTTCTTAGCACTTCTCCCATGGAGCTACAAACAAGTGGGTTTAATGGCCTTAACCCCAGTTTCCAGGGAGGGCCCTACTGGCTCAGGCTAACTAGCACACAGCAATTGTCTGGCCAAACTAATGGAATAAAGTGTTGGTATGGGATCTAAATTAGCAAAATCAGTGAAGCTCAAGAATTTTCAGTTTTTCAAGGGGAAAACAGATGCTTTCTAAGTCTTTGCTACATTTTTGCATCATCAGTGCTGATGACTGCGTTTGGCTGAATGTATCAATTAGGTTTCTTTGTTTCCCCTCCATTAAGAGAGAGAGGGTAGAAATGAATGCCATCACTTGTTCAAGGGCTTTAAAATGTCAGATTAAAGGTCCTAGCAAGTCTCCTGGCCTTTCCCTCATGAGTGCAAGATGACCTCTATAGTTCCAGGAATGACGACCAAGCCCACAAGGTAAGAAGGAATATACAAGAAGGAAGGGTAGTTCTTAGGGTACCAAAACATTTTTTAGAAATAATCAGTACAATTAAACTTAAGTCTCATTGACTAGGTCCCATGGCCGCCTTTCTAGATAGTAGAAAGTTTGAGTAATGTAGTATTCTAGTAGAGTCACTGCAAAAACAGATGTTTCTGTTAGGAAGAAAATTAGGATGGATAATGGATAACTTTATGCAAATTTTGTAGACATAAATTGCAAAATCTTGTGATTTTTTTTTGGTATGTAAAAAATTGTAATAGCAGTGGCAGTAGTAGTAGAAGAAATATATTTCTCCCAAGGTATGACTTTATGATTAATCTCTGGGACACACTAGGATCTGACTTCAAATAGGTAAGTAAAGGTAATAAGATAGGAGTGAGTGATGAGGAACTGGTATCCTCTTAGAAGCTAGGCAAGGTCTTTCCAAAGTCTTCAGACAGGGTTGTGTCCTTCAGACGATCAGAGCTGCTGCTGCTGCTAAGAAGGATTTAGAGAGGTTGGGATTGTGAATCATCTGAATCCTCCCAAATGTTTCTACTCCAATTCTCAGGGTCCCATTCTTTTCTTCCCAATGCCCTAACTTTCACTTAAGAAACACAGACAGTCTTTAAATTTAGCCTATAATTCAGTAAGTCACAGAATCAGAGCATATATTTGATGTTCAACTTCATCAACCCCGTTACTATAAGATATGATATCCTTTTAGGCCCATCAAAAATTCTCTTCTTTTCTAAGACTACATTGAGGCAAGAAATAAAAACCTTTAGCGTTTTATTTTTCTTTAAGATTTTTTAGCACAATTACATGTAGTCAGTACAGCTACATTTGTTTAAAATATTACATGGAAGCAGCCACTTGAGTTTCCCAAAATGCTGCCTTCAGTAGGCACTTCACTCCAATTAACCGTAACCAATATTGAAGGAAATGTTTCACTCCACATGCCTTCAAACTCAGCGATGTTAAATAGCTAATCCCACGTTCCCATTTACTTGACAGTCCGGTAGGTACAAGTATCTCCTGCACCAATTACTACTCTTAGTTGTTAAATCAGAATCTACTTTATCCAGGCTAAGTAGAAAATGATCAATAAAGGATATAAATAGTTCACAGAATCTCTGGGAGGGCCTGGAAACCAGGCGTGGATAATGTAGATCCAGGAACAACTCGGACGAGGGGAAAATATTTCATGTGGAATGTTTTTCAATTTGTTTTCGTCATCTCTGATTTCTTTCAGCAGCGTTTTGTAATTCTCTTTGGGGAGGTCTTTCACCTCCTTGGTAAGCTGGATTCCTAGATATTTTATTCTTTTTGCAGCAATTATGAATGGGATCGCATTCTCGATTTTGCTCTTAGCTTGAATGCTGTTGATACATATGAATGCTACTGATCTCTGTTCACTGATTTTGTGTCCTGAAACTTTGCTTAACAGGAGGCTGAGGCAGGAGAATTGCCTGAACCCAGGAGGCGGAGGTTGCGGTGAGCTGAGATCGTGCCATTGCACTCCAGCCTGGGTAACAAGAGCAAAACTCCGTCTCAAAAAAAAAAAAAAAAAGTTGTGTATCAGATCAGGGAGCTTTTGGGCAGAGACTACAGGGTTTTCTAGTTACAGAATCACATTGTCTGCAAACAGGTAGAGTTTGATTTCCTGTCTTCCTACATGGAACAACTAAGAATGTTCATCTGGAAGAAAAAAAAAATGAACAAAGACCCCTGCCTAACACCAGATACAAAAACATTCTGGATAGAGTCAAGATTAAAATGTAAAATATGAAACAATAAAAGTTCTGGAATAAAAATTGTAAATTCTATGTAATCTTGGAGATAGAGTGAGAGATCTTTAATCACAAAAGGCGGATAAATTCAGCTATTAAAATATATAGCAAAGATACCCAAAACAAAAATAAAACAAGCAATAGAACAGAAAAGTATTTGTATAACATATAACAAAGGATTGATATCCCTGATATACAGCTTCTAAGAACTGATGAGAAAAAAATTAAGTTACATAGTTGGACAAAGGATTACCTACATGAACAGGTAAGTAATCAAAGACTGCATTTAAATGTATAATAAATTAAGAAAATATGCTTAACCTCACTAGTTAGTTGGCAACAAGGAAATAGTTTTCTCCTAAAATTTCACAATTTTTTTTTAAAATGAAATATTCAGTGGAGGTGAAGAATAATCAACATGAGAAACACATTGCTGGTGGGAATCTACGGTCAATCCTTATTATTTGTGGTTTCTGTATTCACAAATTTGCATATACTATCAAATGTATTTGTAACCCCAAAGCCAATACTTGTGGCACTTTGGAGATCATTCATGGTCATGAATGGTCATGTGCAGTGTGGTTACCCAGCACGCATGTTCCCAGTCCAGGTAGAACAAGGTGACATTCTGTTTTCTTGTTTCATCCTCACAGTGTAAACTAATATCCTTTTGTTTGTCAATTTAATGCCAAATTTTCTGCACAGGGCTGAATGCCTATGTTACACATGAACTTTCTCCATAACACACTTTTACAGACTTTAGTCAAGGCACTTTCGTCTATAAAGTGCCTTATGGAGAAAGGCCATGTGTTAGATAAGCATTGTTTGGGCATGAGACATACTGCTGGCCATGAGTTCTATGGCAGGTTATCTATAATATATAACAAAGAAGCTGTATTTAAACAGAAACACATGTAAAATAAGATTAATTATTGATGGGTTGACAAAAATGTGACCAGGAGCTTACAGCAACCTAACCTGTATTTCCTCAAGTTAGTCATTAATATTAATATACAACATATTAATACATTAATACAGTGAGTCAACATCTGCTACTTTAGTGCTCAAGGTGATTTTATAGGACATAACTGAGTGGAATCATGATAATCAACTGTAATTTACCTCAAGCTTTTCGGAAAGTCGCACTACTAACAATTTAAAATGAACATAGCCTTAGACTCAGAAATACCATTTCTGCTCATCTATCATCCCCAAAATAAAGGCATTTGTAATGGCAATGAAATAAAACACGTGCAACAACAATAGGAAACAACCTGAATGTTCATATATGGGACATGCTTAAAATCCATACCGTAGAAAAATAATATAATTTAAAAGAATACAATTCTTCAGAGTTTTTTCTTTTTCTCAAGTTTTCCTTATGATAATGGACTAGTGTGCCAGTGTTTAGCCTTAAATGGAGTTTAGCATCCCTTTTGAGCTGCATTTTCAAGCAACCGGACACACATGTGAATGTGTTTGTATGTATGTGTGTAAATGTGAATACATATATAGATGTACATACATTTTTTTATAAAACCTGGAGTGTCTGGCATTATGACTTAAGTAAATCTCAAAATATTATTTATAATATGCCTAGTTTATAAAAACAAATGAGAAGCAAAAAAATAACCTCTTAAAAAAATGTATGTATGTTTGTAAGTGTGAAAAATGGGATGGAAGGGTGCTCCTGTTCACCAGGCTGCTAGTACTGTTACTTCAGGGTAAAAGAAAAAGACAGATCAACTAAGATTTACTTTTCTTTTCCTCATATTTACATTCCTGGTCACAATGAGCCAATATTGTGTTAATTTTTTTAAATTAGAGAAAAACTCTAAAAAAGAAAATTCAGTTGAATACAGATTCTTTGAGCCCACCCCAATTATTTTTGGTGTCTATGCAGCAAAGCCCTAGGATATGTTTTTTTGTTTGTTTTTTCTGTGACGGAGTTTCGCTCTCGTTACCCAGGCTGGAGTGCAATGGCACGATCTCGGCTCACCGCAGTCTCCACCTCCTAAGTTCAGGCAATTCTGCCTCAGCCTCCTGAGTAGCTGGGATTACAGGTGCGCGCCACCATGCCCAGCTAATTTTTTTTATATTTTTAGTAGAAACGGGGTTTCACCATGTTGACCAGGATGGTCTCGATCTCTTGACCTCGTGATCCACTCGCCTCGGCCTCCCAAAGTGCTGGGATTACAGGTGTGAGCCACCACGCCCGGCCCTAGGATATGTATTTTTACAGAGACCTCAGGAAATTCTTTTTCTTTTGAGACACAGTTTCACTCTTATTGCTTAGGCTGGAGTGTAATGGCACAATCTCGGCTCAAAGCAACCTCTGTCTTCTGGGTTCAAGTCATTCTCCTGACTCAGCCTCCTAAGTAGCTGGGATTACAGGCATGTGCTACCACCACCTCCAGCTAATTTTGTATTTTTAGTAAAGACAGGGTTTCTCCATGTTGGTCAGGTTGGTCTTGAACTCCCCACCTCAGGTGATCCACCCACCTCCAGCTCCCAAAGTGCTGGGATTACAGTTGTGAGCCACTGCACCTGTCAGGGAAATTCTCATGCCTGTGGTCTTCTTACCACACTGTGAGAATCCCAGCTATGTGATGGCATCCCTTTAAAATCCAGGGAGTCTTCCTGTGGGAATGCAGCTGATGAGGTTGTTACAGCTAAATGCAATCATCTCCAGTTCGACCTTCATGAGACTGCTCCTGTATCACCTTAAGGTTTTGGGTGTTCTCAAACTCTTTAACCCTCCATTGATTGACCACCTCTTCCTTTCCCATCGCAGATGGCTAATGACATCCACTGCATGTGGGTTTTCCCTCATTTAACTCCCAGGGGCACTCTGATTTTCCTCATCGTTGAGCTGGTAGGGGACAGGGTCTACCGCTAGCCCCCCGAACCTAGAACTTTGTCATTTTCCATACAAAGGTTTTTACTAGGGGAGCTATCCTGTAAAATTAAACTCCCACCCTGTATGGGCCTGTTTTTCTGTTGCTGAGGAAGAACTTGGTTATCTTTACCAAAAGGTCAAAGTTATTTCTTTATATACATTTGTAAAGTAAATGTTTTTTTCTCCAAAACCAAATGTATTTTCATCTATGTAATTATCAAAGAGAACTGTGACCTTGTCGTCCAACATAAAAATTGTGTGTCTTATCAAAGGCATGGATGGAGGAGGAAAGCAGAGAGACAAGCAAGAGATGAACAGCAACCAGAGATAGAGAGAATCGCACACCTCAGTGCTTTTCAAGGCTGATCAGCTCTTCAATCTTATTTCTACAGGCTCATTATTTCACCAGAACAGTTCCCAGTCAGCAAGTATCATTTTGAACTTACGTTAATTATTGTTTCCTTACAACCGAAATTGTAAGACCTGCAATCTGATGTGCACATGTTTGTATTTTCCTTTACATGTTAGTGAAATAATCTTTACATTACCTTACTATGTTTCACATTTAAAGAGCCTAGAAAGAAATGTGCCCTACATGGCAAGATTCCTCCGTCCTCTTGGTAACAAGATGGTAATTCCTTGCAATCGATACCTTGCATTTGTTTTGCTGTACCTGTGGTAACTAATTGGAGTTAGGATAAATGACAAAGCCTGCATGAATACACCTTTCAGGGGACACCTTTACATTTACAGAAAGCATAATCCGACAGCTAAAATACTTTATAACATCCAGCAGGTTTGGCTAGACCAAAGGCTATATCCTGCTCTGGGCAAGGCCTGAGCCTTACCAAGCGAGGCACTGAGCATGTCAATGAAACAAACTAGCTCTGAAGTCCACATAATTCTCAACAGAGAATTTGGACCTACAGAATAAGGTAAAATATATACTTCCATATACTGTTTGTTGTGAGCTCTTTAGATGATAGTGAACAATTAATCAGTAGCATATAATATTATTTAAGTATGTATGATACTTTCTGTTTTCCAAAACCTCAGGAAAACTTTAAAAGATCTAGGAAGGTAAGGGAGGAACAGAGAAACATTCCCTTCCTTTCCATCACTACCCCTTGTCAGCAAAGCACCATCCCCCAAGTACTCAGAAATAGACACAGCCTCAAAAAGATGACGTGCTGCATGAAGATCAAGTCTCTGGCTGATTGGTTGAAAGTCAAAAATGAGTTTTTACACATTTGAACAGTAAGGTCTGCTAGAAAAGGAGGAAGAGAAGAGTTGATAGCAGCCCCTCGTGCTGAAATCAGCAACGGAAGTGACAAGTTGCAGAGTCTGGCAGTGAAACGCACACCAAGTAATACAATTAAAACTGTTTTCAGTCTGTGTTACCTGGAACTCACTAAGGGAAAGGCTGGCAGAGTGTCCTGATGAGAGTCCTAGACCAGAAAACAGAGGAACAGAGTTCTAACCCTGGTCCGGCCACTTACGAGTCAGGTGAATTTATGCAAATCACAAATCTTCAAATCTCATATTTCTCATTTATATTAATAAATGAGAATAATTTTTATATCACATTGCTCTGTACAGCCTCATGGCTGGATGGTTTTCTTCTCTCCTTACCTGTTTCTTTCCTTACCCTACCTGCCATGTTTTTTAAGAGACAGTGTCTCACTATTTGCTCAGGCTGGACTCAAACTCCTGGGCTCAAGCAATCCTCCCGCCTCAGCCTTCCAAGTGGCGGAGGCCACAGGTGTGTGACACTGCACCCAACTTTCCTGATCTCTTTTTTGATAAAGGGCTGCACATACATAGTCTTCTACATATTATACATGTAATTAAGCAATTTTACTATCAATTGTCATTTTAAAGGTTCTTTTTCTTCTAACATTTGTGTTCCTTAGGGGCTAAAAATAAGATGGTGATCAGATGCCTGCACTGTAGCTCAATGACTTTTTGGAAAATTAGCTTACATTATTTTATTCTTGTTAATTTCTAAACATAAGAAATTGTAATTTATACATACACATGCTAGATAGTTATAAATTCTAAGATTATTTTTAAAACACTGTCATTATGGCAAAATCCCATCTCCACCAAAAATGCAGTCAGCCAGGCATGGTGGCATGTGCCTGTGGCCCCAGCTATTCAAGAGGCTGAGGTGGGAGGATGCTTGAGCCCAGGAGGCAGAGGCTGCAGTGAGCCGAGATTGTACCCATTGCACTGCAGCCTGGGTGACAGAGACCCTGTCTCAAAAAAAAAAACAAAAAAACACCTGGCAATTCCTGCTCGACTACTCTCCATGCCTTCCCGCTTGACTCCTTTACCCAGGTAATGCAATACAACTGGTGTAGAGATCTGACAGGTGAGAGTTTCAAAAGGGATAGGTGGTCAGGTACCTGTATGTTGCTTTGAAATGTTCCCTTTTCTTTCGGAAAGTGATGTAAAGAGTTAGAAAGATGCCCTGTTCCTCTCTGGATGTACAGGATACCCACCGACATCCTTGGAACTGGGCCTACCCCACCACTAGGGAAGATGAATTCCTTTACTCTTGCATGAGCCTACAAAGGGGGTTATGTTGTGGGTTTGTGTCCAACTGTAAGACTAGAGACTCACTCCTAGAGGGCATGTACTGATTCGGGGATTTCCTTGTATCTTCCAAAATTAATGATAGTGACAAACACATACTGGGAAACAAACATTGATTAAGCACAAAGGGGAGAGATGTCACAGAGAGCAAGAATACAAAACTGTCATCATTTATTAAATCTCTGATGTGTCACTGGAAAACTTCCAGGGTAACATGCCTGCCAATTTTTGAAAAGTCTCAACCGTATGCAGCTACCCACAGCATCTATTCACAATCCCCATGGACAAAAACACTGCCTTCACGGCCCCACATAAATCATAACACTATCTGCCTCCAGTTTTACCATTACTCTCCTCTCCGATGAAACTGCTGGCGGCTAACACAGGCAATTCAGCAAGGTCAGCTTAGCTAAGAGTCTTTGGGTTAGCAATATCAGTGTAGACTAGACAATGTATCATAAGTATTTAGCATAATTAGCATTGCCACATCCCCAAAACATTGCCCAGTGCTTCACACCTTAGAAATCTTGGTGCTGAGTCCTCAAAATGGACACAAAGGGAGTTATGTGCAATTGAGGAGTCTGGAGGGTACAGCTGGTCACAGCTGTTCTACTTGTTAAATTCTGGCCTTTCTCAGGCACGCCAACATCCGTGCCTCTAGGTGCTCTCCTCCAGGTAATATACTGGTTCCACGTTAGTTTCTTTGGTGACAGCTTTAAATATTTAGAAATCTGACCTGAGATAAAACCTAACTGCCCGGCTACTTCACCTCTCTCAGGTTATGGCAAAGCTAAATTAACTTGTAGTTAATTTACTGGCCATATTCAGTTTCTAATTTTAATTGCATGTATCTTCACTGCCTGCCCCTCTCCTTATTTTTACCAGGCTTGAGGTAATATCCAACATAACTCTACATTCCTTAGAATCAAACATGGAGAAAATAGTAACTCAGCCCTCTTCTTTTTTCCTTCAGGCTGGACATTGTTTCCTAAATTCAGAGGCTGTCTAAAAATAGGGTCTTTGCTGTTGAACTTTGTATCCCAAGTCTGTTCTAAGATAATTATTGGGTTTGGAGGTCATTGTGGATCTCGGGAACTTAACATCATCTATTCTATTTTCTCTCTTGGTTACTGCACCTCTGCCTTCAGCTGAATCCTTCCCATAAGCTTGAAACCTGTTCAAGTATCTCCCATCAAAAATAAATTATTTCCTAGTCTTCAATCCCCTATCCTCCTCCAGCCACTGTTCTATTACTGTCTTTACTGCTAATCTGAAGGAAGGGTCTAGACCCACAGCGCAATGGCCTTAGCTTCCACTAATTCCTCAACCTACCAGTTTGACTTCTAGCTCCATAACTCCCCAAAAACAATGTTTGTTAAGGTCACTAATAATCTTCAAGTCTCTAAATTCAAGATATATTTTTGAGTCCTCTTTATACTTAATATTTTAGCTGCACCTGACACTGTTAACCACTTCCTTTTTTTATTGCACTTTAGGTTCTGGGGTACACCTGCAGATCATGCAGGATTGCTGCACAGGTACACACAGCAAGGTGGTTTGCTGCCTTCATCCCCCCATCACCTATATCTGGTATTTCTCCCCACGTTATCCCTCCTCACCCCCCACCGTCCCTCCCCTAGTGTCCCCCCACCCCCACTGACTGCAGTGTGTGATGCTCCACTCCCTGTGTCCACATGTTCTCATTGTTCAGCATCTGCCTATGAGTGAGAACAAGCAGTGTTTGGTTTTCTGTTCTTGTGGCAGTTTGCTGAGAATGATGATTTCCAGATTCATCCATGTCCCTAACAAAGGACACAAACTCATTGTTTTTTATGGCTGCGCTTCTTCCTTTTTAAAACACTTTCCTTGGCTTCTGTGACACCTCTGTATCCAGGTTTTCCTCTTATCTTTCTGATCCTTCAAAACCTCCAAGATCTCTAGATTTTTTT
This sequence comes from Callithrix jacchus, assembly GCF_049354715.1. Classification (NCBI taxonomy): domain Eukaryota; kingdom Metazoa; phylum Chordata; class Mammalia; order Primates; family Cebidae; genus Callithrix; species Callithrix jacchus. The sequence continues at coordinate 107,132,029 of NC_133509.1, read as the reverse complement.
TTTTTAATAACTCTAGGTTTTGGCCAAGATTAGGGTCAGCGACCTGCTCTGTTCACATGTTTATCTGAATTTCTTTGATGTATATGCTTAGTATTTTCTTAGAAATTTATGTACCCCCAGATTTAGAAGCAAATGGTAAAATAGAGGGGTCTGACCCTGACAGAAGATGAAATATGTGACATTGGCCATTTGTGATTATTATTTTGTTATTAAGTGTTTTGATTGGTCGTATGGATATGTACAGTCAAAAGTGTGTTGTTTATTGCTCAATTTTACAGCACCATTTGAAAGCTGTCTCTTTGTATGATGGTAAAAAAAAAAAGAAAGAAAGAAAACTGGCAGGAAAAGGACAGGGGAAAGGGTAGTCAGCAGTTTTGGAAGAGTTTTAAGATGGCATTTCTGGGAATTCAAGGCAAAGCAGAGTGGAGAAAGGAAAAAGCAGAAGACCAAGTAGGCGAATTCTAAAAGGATTTGCACTGTTATGGTGTAGTGTCTCGTTTTCTAGATAGTTGGATGCAATGACTTAGAAGTGCTCCCTCCCATCACCGCAAACATTCTCACTGAGATAGCGTTTAAACAGGAGTGAATCTGTTATTCAGGACAAAGACCTGAAGTGACTCAAAAATACAACACTCTTCTTTCTTTCAAATGACAAAAATTATTTTCCTCAAAGACTTCCCACCTAAATACACTCATAATGTGGTATCACGTCCTTCCTTGATTAGACACACACCGGTGTTAAACTCTGAACAAATTTGACAGAGGGAAGGCTTGTGGAGACCAACTACAGGAGAAAGAAATACAAGCAATCTGAAGTAGGAACGCCTGGCAGTTCACCTCTCTAGCAGCGAAACGGGACTAGAGGGACTCTGCCATTTCTCATCCTTCTCTGAGTAAGTTGCTTCTTCTGAGCCAAGAATAGTGTGCTCAATCTGCCTGTGGCTCTCACTAAAGGATTAATCCTCAGTCCACACATGGGCCAACCAAGTTTTTGAACACTTTATTAGATGACTTTCTCCATCTGTCAAAATTCCAACTCTAAAGGAAAAAAGTGATTCCGGGATAACTCAACTCAGTTTTCAGCTCCTGCAAGACAAGAGATCCACCTTCTGGGTATCCGTGTATTCTGCAAAGAGTTTGGTCCGTAAAAGGTGCTCTCTGAATATTTACTGAATACAGCAGTAATTCGTTTTGATAAGGCCATTATATAGACAACTGAATGATTAGTAACTGTATTTAAGTGGTCAATCTACTTATGTCGATTACTTTATAAGAGTGCTTTCATAAGAAAGAGCCGGGCCACACTACAGTCTTCATTCTTAGGTTCTGAGAAACTAACCTAAAACAATATAAATTGTTTACAGATGGAAAACAAGGATCATGATTTAGGTGTTCTCACTACTGCATGCTTCCTAAACAAAAGAAGTCAGGGAGCCAAGCATAAAAAATCCTTCTGGACTGAAGGCTGCTCAGTGCTTTTCTTCTGGCCATCTAGTCCCAAACCTGAATGTCACCAAGTATGGGAAAATAAGCTGGCAGTGTGGGGGGATAAGAGGATTTCCAGTGACCTTGAAATTGTCCCACATATAGACAACTATGTCACTTCCCCCAGCTAATTAAGTGGCTGAGTACAAGCATATCACTCTCTGTAATCTTAAGTTGACTTTGAATTTAAATGTTTTACTACCGAAATGACATATTTTAATAAAATCACTCACTTCGATGCTAAGAAGAAACAGAAGACAAATGTATAAAATACAGCATTTTGAACTCAAAAGATTCAAATGATTATTGCCTTTTAAGAAATAGAACATGTATACTTTTTATCTGCCTTTCATTTTCCTTGTTAGATACTAAAGGTATGCTTTTTTTTTTTTTTTTTTTTTGAGATAGGGTCTCATTCTGTCGCTGAGGCTGAAGCACAGTGGCATGATCATAGCTCATTGCAGCCTTGACCTCCTAGGCTCAAGCAATCCTCCTACCACAGTCTCCCAAGTATCTGGGACTATAGTTGTGTGCCCCCGTACCCAGCTAATTTTTGTAGAAATAGGGTTTCACCTTTGTCCAAGCTGGTCTTGAACTCCTGAGCTCAAGCAATCCACCTGCCTTAGCCTCCCAAAGTTTTGGGATTACAGGCATGTGCCACCACGTTTGGCCCTTTTTCTTATTTCACTGATATTCTTATTGAATTGTTCTTTTATTTACTGACTTGGAAGTACAGTAATAGACCTATCATGGGAGAGCAGGAAGGGAGAAAGAGCAATTACACTTTCTGATTAAATGACATAATGTAAAGCATCATCTACATTACCTGGTTACTGACAGGCATTCAATAATATTAATTCCTTTCCCCATCCCATTATGTCTTGCTGATAGGATTCGCAGAATTTTAGGCCTGGACAAATCAGCAGCATTGAACAAGTTATGCTGAAATAGTCAAGGTAGCCTCTGAGACATTTTTTCATTCAACAAATACTTAGCATCCAATGTAGTTAAGCACTATGTTGGAAGCTGGAGATACAAAGGGAAATAGAACCCCAGCCCTGTCCTCACAGACCTTAAGGTCTCCTGCAGCAGAGAGACCAATAGAAAGACCGTTATGCTAAGGGATGACATTAGTAAGACATGGGATATATCTCTTGAAACTCTGGGTTGTGACAGAAAACCTAACCCTTACTGGTTTAAACAACAAGGAAATATTTTGGCTCAAACAACTGAAGAGTTGGAGGAAGAGCTGGTCAGACATGGCTTGATGAAAGGCTCGACCCAGTGTCACCAGGACAGGACTTCTCTCTCTGCTCTGCTGTGTTTGCCTCTGTTGGTTTCATGCTCTGAGGGGCTTCCATCTGCAAATCTCTCAGCTGCAATTGCAGTAAGCCTAGCATGCATTGTGCACGTGCCTGGAGATAAAGACTTTCTCTCTCTCAGAAAGTAAAGGCTTCATAGTGACTCTCCTTGGCTCAAACTGGGTTTTGTGTTCTCTCCCGAACCCATCACAGAATCTAGAAGGATGAGATTTACTGATTATCTTAGCAACCCCTAGAGCAGAGGGTAGAACCAATTCAACCAAACTAGATGGACTGAGTAAAAGAGAGATGATTCCAATCACAGCAACTACAGCCTCAAACACACAAAGCCCCCTTCCCATGTCCCAGGCACTTCTAATCCACTGAGAGATATTCATTCTTTTCCTCCAGTTAATAATCTCAGGAGGTTGGTACTATTATTATTCTATTACTAGATGATGAGCCCTGATGAGCCTGAAGCATGGAGAGCTAAATAACCTTGCCCGAAGTCTCTCACACACAATGAACTATTTTGCCAGGAAAAGGAAGACTGTCTATTGAGTGGACAAAGGGGAAGATGCTATGAGAAACAGAGACGTAACTGAATCAGAAATGAAGTCACTGGGGCTAAAACCTGAAGGTGGAGTGAGAATAAAGCTGGGTGGGGTGAGGTGAGCCATTGATGGGAGTTGAAGATAAAGGTGTTGGCCAAAGATGTGCCAGAGGAAATGTGAGCTGCAAAGTGAGGGGCCTTGCAATCCATCTAAGAAAACCAGAAACTTATCTTGAGGGCAAGGGGTAGTCATGGAAAATTTTATTCAAGATGCTAATGGAGATTAGGCATAAAAGGTGGACAATGTAGATGTATGGATGAACAAGACTGAAAGCAAGAAGCCAGGTAACAGGATACCACACTATGAATTCACCTTGCTCATTTCAAATGCTTAGTTTCTAGTAATCTCATGTACCTAACAAATGTAACATTAAAATCATTAGAAATATAATTGAATATCTACTGGCACGTAAATGTGTTCATTATGCAACTCTTCACGAAATAATCACATTTATCCTATATTGTGAAATAAAAGCAGCAGCTTACAAAATGGTCCAAATGGAACAATTACATTTTCAAAAACAAACAATGCATATATAAAAAAAGGTGTGGAAGATTAATAGTAATTATATTTGGGCAGAGAGATTATAGGGTTTTTTCTTTGCTTTGCTTAAAAATAAATGTTATTTCTGTAATAAGTTTAAGAGGTAATGTTTCAATGGTTTCATAAATTACAAAAGCAATGTATACCAATATAAAAAATTCAAACAATATGCAAGTATACACAGTAAAGCAGGAAGCAACCCTTCTACCCTCTAGCAAATTTGATTTCTTTCTCAAGAGGAGGAATAAGCACTATTAACTGTTTGGTGTGTATTCTTCCAAACAAATGTATGTGGTTGTACATGTATTTTACATATACATATGTGATATGGCTTGGTTGTGTCCTCACCCAAATCTCATCTTGAATTATAACTCCCACAATTCCCGTGTGTCATGGGAGGAACCCTGGGGGAGGTGACTGAATTATGGGACAAGTCTTTCCTGCACTGTTCTTATGATAGTGAATGAGTGTCATGAGACCTGATGGTTTTAAAAATGGAGATTCCCTGCATAAACTCTCTTTTTTCACCTACTGCCATCCATGTAAGATGTGACTTGCTCCTCCTTTCCTTCTGTCGTGATTGTGAGGCCTCAGGCCTCCTTAGCAATGTGGAACTCTAACTTCAGTTAAACCTCTTTCTTTTGTATATTTCCCAGTCTCAAATTCAAATATGTCTTTATCAGCAATGTGAAAACAGACTAATACCATACACACACACACACAAAATATTGTGCATATATATAGAAATTATATATATAGTAGCATATGTATATATGTTTTCCTACAGAAGTGATTACATTAAAATATTGCTCTAGGACTTGCTTCTTCCAGGTAGCAAAATACTATGTCCATCTTTCCACATAAGTACATACAAATCTGTTGTTTAGTTTATTTTAGAGATGTGGGTGTGGGAGGGGGTCTCTTAATGTTGACCAGGCTGGTCTTGAACTCCTGGCCTCAAAAGATCCTCCCATCTTGGCCTCCCAAAGTTCTGAAATTATAGGTGTAAGGCCGGTTGCCTTGCCAGGAGCTTGGGCACACCCATCCCTCTCCTCACCTGAAAACTACGTCACCAGAATCTGCACTCAACACATGCCCACTTCTGCACTCTGCACCAGAATCTGCACTCAACACTAAACTCTGCACTCGGTACCTAGCTTGCCGTTGGAAAACCCTGCCAAAATTTAAAAGAAGCCCTGCCAAAACCTGCCCAATAGCACAGCCCACTCACTGGAAATCCCGCCTACCTACCCATAGCAGCTCGCCCCGTCCACATCCTGTTTCTCCACAGCCAATCAAACACCTTCACTCCCTATAAAACCCCATGCCTGAGAGGAGTCAGGCGCGACTTCTCTGGCCCCTTTCCCCGGGACCACAGAACCTCGCCCGGGAGTTAAATAAATTGGCATTTAATTGTTCTTATACTGGCCTCAGTTTCCTCATTTTAAACTTGGCAATAACCCTTACAATAGGCATAAGCCACTATACCCAGCCTGCTCATTATTTTAACTGTTGTTCAATATTCAAGAGTCAAGGCACATTATATAATTGATTTATCTGGTCTATTATTGACATACAGTTGTTTCCCCCTTTTTCTTACTATAAGCAGTACTGTAACAAAGCCCCTTGTATACATGTGCAAGAATGATTTAAGGTTAACTTATAGAAGTAGAGTTGTTGGGCCAAAGGCCATATACACTTTAAATTCTGATAAATGCCACAAAATTGCTTGCCTAGAGGCATGTCCAATTTGTACTCTCATCAGCAAACCATCCATGACTGTTTTACCATATTCTCATCAACCCTAGAGATTATCAATGTAATTTTGGTCAGTGGGAAAATAAATAATATTTCAGTTCACAGAACACACTTTAGAAAACACTGATCAGTAATTATTTGATCAGTAATTATTTTTGTTATTATCAGTAATTTTTTTCCTGAGCATTAGCCAGTATTTTTATTTCAAATGTTTTTAACAGTCTTTCCAAAATACATTGTAAAATACTGCTCAGTTATTATTTGATCAGTAATTATTTTTGTTTTTCTGAGCATTAGCCAATAAACTATTTTTATTTCAAATGTTTTTAATAGTCTTTCCAAAATACTCATCACCGGAAACCTTTGCACACAATTTTAATTTGCTTCTTTAGCTTAAATATGCAATCATCTGAATTAATTTTCAGCTAATTAAGGATCTGCATTGGTACCATTCCGTAGGACCACAGAAGTAGAAAGACATGGCTGGAATGTATGATGGCTCAAAACACATCCATGAGCTAGTGTTTGGAATGAGCCCCTGACTTGTTTAGGGTCGACCTGTGAGAGGGGACAAGGTTGGGAAGAGATACTGCCATTTTGAAAAATTTTAAAGGACAGTTTTAAAAGTAGCCTGCTTGCTCATTACATAATCATATGCAAGGCCTCCAGAGGAAGTAACTGTTTCTTATTCACTGCACAGGACAGCTCATCAGGAAAAAGGACACATTAAAGTGACACTGGGAATGTGCATGGAAGAAAGAGTAAACCAAGATGGGTAAAACAAGATGGGTACTGAGGGAGCAGCAGGTCCATTTCCAGAGGAGGCATGATGAGGGCATGGGAGCTCAATATTGTCCAGGGCAGGCTTCTCCTTCCTTAGAGGAAGCTCTGCTCCCCATAAAGATTGTGCTGGGAAGAAGATGTAGGAATCATATTCTGAATCGCCATAGTACTGCCTCTGCTCCGCCCTCTATCTGCTCATGCTGTCAGCGATTTAAAGATGGGATCTCTGCCGAAGCACCATGGAGATCTGAGAAGCCATGCAGGAAAAAACTGCCTGGAGTCCAAGGTGGCCAAACATCATGGCTCAGGAACATCCATTTAATCTCATATTGAAGAGTAGAAACTTGGGAGTGCTCCCCGTGGATATAAGTACAGCACTATGAGGTAGGCAGAATCATCTGCTTGGTCTGAATATTTGTGTCTCTCCAAAATTCATATTCAAATTCTAACCCCAAGGTGATGGTATTAGGAGGTGGGGCTTTGGGGAGGTGATTAAATCATGGGAATAGGGCCGTCAGGAATGAATTTAGTGCCCATAAAAAGAGGCCTAAGAGAGACCCCTTGCCCCTTTAATCATGTGAAGACACAGCAAGAAGGTGCCACCTGTGAGGAAGCACCCTCACCAGACAGACTCTGCCTTGCCCTTGGACTTTCCAGCCTCTAGAACTGTGAGAAATAAAATTGTGTCATTTATCAGCCACTCAGTTTATGGTATTTTGTTACAGCAGCCTGAGCAGACTAAGATTTTTCTCTCTTTTTTTTTTTGAGACTGAGTCTCGCTCTGTTGCCCAGGCTGGAGTGCGGTGGTGCAATCTCAGCTCATGGAAACCTCCTCCTGGATTCAAGTGAGTCTCCTGCCTCAACCTTCTGAGTAGTTGCAATTACAGGCATGTGCCATCATGTATTTTTAGTAGAGACAGGATTTCTCCATGTTGGTCAGGCTGGTCCTCATGATCCACCTCATGATCCACCTGCCTCAGCCTCCCAAAGTGCTGGGATTACAGGCGTGAGCCACTGTGCCCAGCACAGACTAAGATTTCATCCTTGTTTTACAAAGGTTGAAACTGAGGCTTAGCAAGGTAAAGTAACCTGCCTAAGGTCACATATCCTGTATGGTAAGCAGCTTATGGGGCTGCCTTCTAGGATGTCTTCTTCCTGGGCTTCTTGCCCTTCAAGATCCCCTCCCTCTGGAAGTGTGGACTACAGTTGGTGACTTGCTTCCAAGAATATAACAGAATGGTGGTATGTTGCTTCTGAGATTAGGTTATAAACACACTGTAGCTTCAAGTTTCTGTTTTGGGTAATGAAAAGTTTTAGAAATAGATAGTGGTGATGGTTGTAAAACATAGTGAATATACTTAATGCCACTGAATTGCACACTTAAAAATGGTTACAATAGGCCAGATATGGTGGCTCAAACCTGTAATCCCAGCACTTTGGGAGGCCAGGGTGGGTGGATCACTTGAGATCAGAAGTTTGAGACCAGCCTGGCCAACATAGCAAAACCCTGTCAACTAAAAATACAAAAAGTTAGCCAGGCATGGGTGGACACACTTGTAGTCCCCGCTACTCGGGAGGCTGAGGCACAAGAATCTCTTGAACCTGAGAGGTGGAGGTTGCAGTGAGCTGAAATTGCACCACTGCACTATAGTCTGGGTGACAAAGCAAGACTCTGTCTCAAAAAAAAAAAAAAGGTTACGATAGCAAATAATGTTATATATATTTTATCACTCACATAAAAATATTTTTCAACACCTCCCCGCTACTCCCACCGGAAACAAAAACACTAGCTTTCATCTCGGATCTTTCTCTCAGATTCCTCTCTCTAGGGGAAGTCGGCCACCCTGCTGTGAGCAGCCTTTTGGAGAGGCCCAGGGGGCAATGGACTGATGTCTCTAGCTAACAGCCATGATAGGTTTGAGGCCAGCCAACAGCCACATGCCTGAGCTTGAAAGCAGGTCCTTCCCTGGCCCCGCCAAGCTTTGAGATGACTGTAGCTTTGATACCCAGAGAGCCAAACCCGGATCCTTTGCCCACAGTGCTATGAGGTAACTTAAGCCACTAAATTTGGGATAGTTTGTTATACAGCAATAGATAACTAACAGCTATTAACTGGCAGAGATGGGATTTAAACTCGATTTTGCTTTTCTCCAGAGTCTGAGGTCTTAATTCATCTATTAATTTTTGAATGCACTCCAATATGCATTTGTGCCTATATACATGGTAGATGTTATCTTAGAGACAATACATAAAGTGATGGATGAACAAACAATCTACTTTCTCTAAAAAGCAGGATCCATCCTACGGAATCCCTGACTGTCCTCCAGGGGACAGACTTGCTGTACAAACAGAAGTGGACAACTGCAGCCATACCTGCTTTCATCTACTGCCCTTTGAAACACGTGCCTGCCCTCCCTGGGCCCCTCCCCTCCAAGGGTTTGCATCTCCAGTCCTTGTGGAGAAATAGCCTTTGCAGTCGGCAGCAAAATTGAAGGCAAAGACACTTTGCAGAACATCTGTGCAGTAACTTTGCTTACTCTCCTGGGAGAAAAAGTGGCCTTGATGATTGTGAGTTTGGCTGCAGACTCAGGAGAGCCAGATATTTTTTAATTTTCCATTAAACTGAGGGCATAAATTGGTTGTGTAAGCTCTTCCTGAAGCCCCCTATACGCAGGGATTTGTAATGGATAAGAGCTGAAACTGCTCGAACGCAGAAATGCCCCCTTGCAAATGGACTCAGAGTAGGTCCACAGGAGAATCTGGGGGTGGGGGCAGGAGAAACTTCTCTGAAATGCACTACATATGCTCTTGTTATCTGTGGCCACCTCTCTTCCTAACAGGTTTTGTAAACTTGGGTAATTAATGTGGCCCTTCCTCTGCAGTGGGGTTGATGCATGGTCTCAGCGATTTGGGAAATATTTCTCTCTGTTGGTGAAGATGACTTACTTCATATTTTGTATTCTCTAATTTGTGTATACAGACACACATGAAAACAAGAGATATTTTCAGGATGTAAGGGTCAAATATTTCTTAGCTAGCTAACCATGTTAATACATCATCATGAAGAGGAGGATATTTTCAATTTAAATCCAAATGTGTCTAGATTTTTAACCACTGTTAAAATGTACCAGTGTGCTGGTTCTTAAGTCATTTTACCAGTCAGAAGTAGTGAACAATGTTGTGTTTTTTGTTCTGTTTTGTTTTTTGTTTTTTTGAGACGGAGTCTCGCTCTATCACCAAGGCTGGAGTGCAGTGGCACAATCTCGGCTCACAGCAACCTCTGCCTCCTGGTTCTAGTGATTCTTCCCCCTCAGCCTCCCGAGTAGCTGGGACTACAAGAGTGTACCACCACGCCCAGCTGTTGGCCAGGATGGTCTCCATCTCTTGATCTCATGATCTGCCCACCTCGGCCTCCCAAAGAGCTGGGATTACAGGTGTGAGCCTCTGCACCCAACCAAATAATGTTTTTTTTTTTTTTTTTTTACTTCTTATGGGTGTTCAGTATATTCTAGACCAAGAGTTGGCAATTTTTTTCCCCCTGTGATACAAGAAGTAAATATTTTTTCCCTGTGATACAAGAAGTAAAAATGCTGTCCCAGCTGCTCACCTCTGCCTTATAGCTTGAAAGCAGCCACAGACAATAACTATTATGTAAATGAGCGGGCATTTCTGTGTTCCAACAGAACTATTTATAGAAACAGGTGGCAGGTGGAATTTGACCTTGGAGCTGCAGTTTGCCAGCCTCTAGTTTGGACCGTTTTATCCTGCCTCAGTTTATTTGGGAAGTAGAAATGGTGAGGGGGATGCATAGTAGAGAAACCGTTTTTAAGCTGTGTTATAATTTGAACATACCCAAATTTACTTCTTTAATTAAGATTCTTAGAGATTAATTTAGAGTACTGTTAATCTACAATCTGAACAGCTCAGGCTTTAGATAATCACTGTTGAATTTAAAAAGCCAAATTTAGTGTGACGTGAATGAGGGGGACACAGTTCTCAGGGAAAATTTCCCAGTTTCTCCAGCCTAGATTGCAATTATTCATGAGCTGTCATTTTTATCAGACTTGAGCTCTTTAAAGATGGGGCAAACCTTACCTGCCACTGTGCAGATTCCAATGACACATAATAGGTGCCCAATAAGTTTTAGTTGCAGGAACATATAAGAAACATGTGGCAAATCATTAGTTGCCATAAAAAGCAATTAACATATAATGATCCCCTAGAAATAGAAATGCCATTCGACCCAGCAATCCCAGTACTGGGTATATACCCAAAGGATTATAAATCATTGTATTATAAGGACACATGTACATGTATGTCTATTGTTCACAATAGCAAAGACTTGGAACCAACCCAAATGCCCATCAATGATAGACTGGATAAAGAAAATGTGGCACATATACACAAAGGAATACTATGCAGCCATAAACAAGGATGAGTTCAAGTCCTTTGCAGGGATATGGATAAAGCTGGAAACCATCATTCTCAGCAAACTGACACAAGAACAGAAAACAAAACACTGCATGTTCTCACTCATAAGTGGGTATTGAACAATAAGAACACATGGACACAAAGAGGGGAACATCACACACACACCAGGGCCTGTTGGAGGGTGGGGGGCTAGGGGAGGGATAGCAGGGGGTGGAGGAATAGGGGAGGGGTAGCATTAGGAGAAATACCTAACACAGATGACGGAGTGATGGATGCAGCAAACCATTATGGCATGTGCATACCTATGTAACAGACTTGAACATTCCGCACATGTACCCCAGAACTTAAAGTATACTAAGAAAGAAAGAAAATGATCCTGATGTATGTGACCATAATGAGAACAAGATTCTTTTCTCTACATATTAAAAAAGCAGGACCATGTAAGTCCCACGGTGGCCACCTGCTATTGCTTTCTGGTGCTGGCTCCCCAAGGCACCACTTCCTTGAGAAAGCTCACTGTGGCTGACCTAATCCTCAGAGGGTGGGCGATGCCAGTGCAGGCTGGCTAAGAAGGCTCAGCATTGTGGTTATTCCCAACACAATTTCTCTTCTTTTAAGCAGAGCATCTTCAGGAGTAAGTATCTCCTTCTAAGAACTGTTCCTAAGTCATATCGAGCCCCCTCGCCCTTTGACAATTTCCCAAGGCATGTCTAAGGAGAATGCCATCTCCTGTCACGTGTCCCAAAGAGCAATTGACTCCTGTGCTTTTCGTATTAGTCTTTTTGTGTTTGTTCCCTAAATAAATTGACAACATTGAGAGATTATTTGTTAAGTGTCTGAAATCCCCCAGACATTTAGCAAATGTTGTGAGGCTTTTGAGGTGAGGTAGACTCTGATCTGTACCGTAACCTGGGGATGAGCTACACTGAGCCATGCAGCCACTGAAGAGAATGGTGTGTTTCCAGGGATAGCCCTGTCCTGCCATCCACCCTCCCTGTGCTGCCTGCTGATCCCTTCTCCCTCCACTCCTCTGAGTTGGTCAGACCTTTCAGGGAACGCAAAGCTTCCTCCTATACGTAGAGGGGACAAAAAGCTTCAAGTGCAAACACCCTTGGAAGAAGCAAGAAGTGGACAAATCAAGTAAATTTAAATGTAGGTAAAAGTGAGACATCAGAGTCTTCACTGATGTGCCCGAGAAGCAGGACAGAGTGAAAAGGCAGTGACACAAAGACATGAGGAAGAGAGGGGACTCCAAAAGGAAGGGCAGACGGGTGGAAACACAAGTGTCTCATTCACTGTGCAGCCTGAGGCCAGCTCTGGCAGGTGGGGTTCCTGAATCAAACAGCATCTTGCTAGCCTCCAGCATCAGAAATGGTTACATTTAGCCCATGTGTCATAGGGTACTGCTGGATAGTAAAGATTCTGGACTCTGTGAGCCAAAGGGTCTCTATCACAATTACTGGACTAAGGCATGATAGTGGGAAAGCAGTCACAGACAGTCTGTATATAAATGAGTGTGCCTAAATTCTAATCAAATTTTATTAACCAAAACAGACTATGGGCTGTGTTTGGTCCACAGCCATAGTTTGCTGACTTCTGGCTTAAGCTACGTTAAAGGGAAGACATATCCTTCCACCACTTAGACCTTGTACATCGTAACGTCTTACAAAAGATTTGGTTCTAAAGTCAACAAAACAATAGAATTATCTCAGAATCCAGAATTGCCCGTGGGAACAGCCACCTATTGGGGGTAGAGCATATCACATCTCCCACACCAAGTTCCTCCCAAGTATTTCACACAGGGACAGCAGATCAGCTCATGCCACCTAAATTATCTCTCATGCCAATAACTTCTCATAACTTAAATGGAAGTGCTATAGGAAGTCAGTGTTCACAACAAGCTTGAGTAATGCATAGACTCTTTCTAAAAGAAAGATGAAATCTCCTGGACTGTTGGCATTGTTTTCGATTACTTTCACTGCAATGTTGCTTCAATGTATACAAAGCTAACACAGCTAGAGGCAAAGTGCTTTTGCTTACAACTCTTCTGTAATTCTAACACCAACATAAATGTAAAAACTAAATACAAAGCTAGTAACAATTGACTGCATTAAAATGATGCAATGGATAATGGCATTTCACTGCAATTACATCACACTGCAATTACATCATTGTAATAAAAAATAATGTAAAAAAAAAAAGTCGCCAACTGCCACAACCCCAAACTAATGCAAAGCATCATCATTCCATCACCGGGCCTTCACTCAGTGTATACACATCAATTACAAATCAATTCCCTTCTCCCCTTCAATGGCCAGGAAACTGTCATACTCACTCACAGAAATGATTAAGAATCCTGAAATTGTATATTCACTGTTTTCAAAGGGAACTCAAAGTCCCCTGAGAATGCATTTGGATACCCCAGTCTGAGAACCACTGCTAAGAGACACTGGCTTGCTTGAATCTTGTTATGTTTCTGAAGGAATTTCTGTCCTATAAACCTCTATAGTATTTACTGTTTTTGCCATTAAGGGGACATCTGTCATCTAGTACCACTTTCCTCTGTCTCTCTCTTTTCTTTTATAGGCTTGGAATATACTTTGTTATTATCTAACACATTGGTCACTGGTTCCTTCAGACCAGAGGCCAAGGCAGGTGGACTCTTCTCTGAAGGCTCATGTTCTCACCCGGGTTACAGCTGTATGACTTGAACAAGTCCATTTATCTTCTCTGAGCCTGTTTCCCCACCTGCAAATTAGGAAGTTGAACTTCAAGATCCTCTCCACCTCTTCTCCTTTCTAGTTCTGTGAGCTAAAAGAGGGGGACTAACTCAAAGCACTCTTACTCAGGTATGTGTAGAGATAAATACAGTGTCTTACTCTAATAGAAACCCCGTGAATCTGTGTTTACAGAGAAACATCAGAGCAACAGAATAGTACAACTAAAATGGACCCCAAGGACTAGTTAAGCTATTGTCCTTATTTAGTAACTTAATTTATTTGAATTGTCTGCTCGTGGCCTGGGCCTCATGTAAGATGTTGGAGATTTCTTTATTCTTTATTTTTAGACAGGTTTTGCTCTGTCGCCCAGGCTGGAGTGCAGTGGCATAATTTTGGCTCACTGCAGCCTCCACTTCTGAGACTCAAGTGAGCCTCCCACCTCAGCCTCCTGAGTAGCTGAGACTACAGGTGCACAGCATCACACCCAGCTAATTTTTTGCAGACATGGGGTTTCGCCACATTGCCCAGGCTGGTCTCAAATTCCTAGGCTCAAGGGATCCATCCATCTCAGCCTCTCAAAGTGCTGGGATTACAGGCTTGAGGCACTGTGCCTGGCCAAGATGTTGAAGATTAATAACAAACACAACAAGTACTTATTCTTATGGAGACTCAATTACACTGACGAGGTTTGAGATAAGTCCAGAAGCAATTAAAATATAGTAACAAAAATATATAATACGAAAAATATAAAATATTACATATATTAATAAAAATTGCTATGGCTACCTTAAGAGCATTGGACCTGGAGGCTCAAGAACATCATTCCCTGAAGGACCTCAAACTTATCATGACAGCAAAGGATTCTGGTGGCTGTGACCCACCGGGGACCACATGCCTTGAGTTTAGGACACCAGCTGACCTCCAGCTGAAAATTACCAAACAGAAATTTGGGCTCAATGATGTCATATTTTCTGATTTTTCAAGAGAAGTGGGATATTTGGATTTTTAAACAAGAATTACTGATTCCTAAATTTTGTCACAATTTAAATTTTTAAAAATACTATTAAATAAAGTCCTCATTCAACCCATACATCGTCCCCTGGGTCTCTGGTGCTCCCTACCCACTGTAGCCCTGGGCCTTCCCTTCTTCATTTGCCAAGTGTTAGGCTTGTGTGTCCCTCGCAGGACGGTGGAAACGTGGACCCCGGACTTCTGTTCAAAGCGGACATTTATAATGAAGTCTGAACGAGGCACTCTGGCATCGGTATTTGAACTTAATTAGAAAATATTTGTCCAGGTGTGGTGGCTCATGCCAGTAATCCTAGCACTTTGGGAGGCTGAGGCAGGCAGATCACTTGAAGTCAGGAATTTGAGACCAGCCTGGCCAACATAGTGAAACCCCATTTCTACTAAAAATACAAAAATTAGCTAGGCATAGTGGCATGCACCTGTAATCCCAGATACTTAGGAGGCTGAGACAGGAGAATGGCTTGAACCCAGGAGGTGGAGGTTGGAGTGAGCTGAGATTGTGCCACTGTACTGCAGCCAGGGTGACAAAGCAAAACTCCATCTCAAAAAATAAATAAACAAACAAACAAACAAACAAATAAATAATAAAAGAAGAAGAGGAAGAAGAAGGAAGAGGAGGAGGAGGAGAAAATATTTGGAATTTGGGGGACTGAGAGATTCTGAACATTTCTTCTACTTAAACAACCTTTTCTTTCATTCTCATTGGTCCAACAAGAGGTCAGAATGTCCCTCAAGAATTAAAGCAACTTAAGAACCTGGGGAATTTACAGATCTCAGAAACATTTGCCCAACTCAGCTTCAGTTTTCCCATCAGCACTCAGCATGAAGCGGCTACATCAGCCTTGGGGAACGCTCATTTCATAGTAGAAGAGGCAGTTTTCAGGAGGACGGAAGTCCAGATGGGAGAAGCAGAACACAAATCGCAATTCCAAAGTGGAAAATTCAACTTTGAGGTGTGTTTGACAGATGCAAGAGAAACGACTCCCAAGTATCTGAAGAGGAAAGTTGCCATGGCATTTTCGCAAAACACCACTAGACAGAAGGATAATTCTGTGGTCCACACATTTTCCCTTTTCTCTGCTTTTTCATTAGGTGAGAACTTCAGAAGAGCTCTGGAAGGAGAAAATCGGATGTCAAGGAGACCCTTTCAGAGTTAGGTTCCCACGAGTGGGGGGCATGTCACATGATGGCAGTAATTCTGGGTCCCCCCCTCCAGGCACCACAGCAACTGTGGGGAGGCTCAGCTCCATTCCTCCCACCCCACCAGGGACAGGCTGTAGCATTCATCAGCCACCACCTAACTACCAGCTAACTAATTAGTGAGGAGGGGGGCTCCCAGGTCCCTGTTTCTTAATAATGAATCCTAAACTGGTTAATATGACAGCAAGAACCATCTCCCAGCAAGAACCCACAGTGGGCTCTATCCTCCAGTCACACAAGATAGATCCCAAGAGTGGTCTTCACTCCTCCTCTCTTCCTACCTCCTGCAGTCACTTACCAGATGCGGTCTGTCCACTTTCTCTGTCTCTCCAGTCTCTACTCCTTTCAAATTCTCGCTGCTTCTCCTCTGGTTCAGTTCCCCGCCCACTGCCCCCCATGCCCGCATTTCACAGCTCAACTACTGAAATACCTCCCTGCCTATCACCTCTCCTTCTTCCACCTCACCCTTCCTTCTTTCTGCTCCCCAAAATACTTACATGGAACAGGCTACATATATCACTCTCCTGCTGAAAATCCATACCTAAATCCCCAGTGCCTATAAATTTAAGTTCAAAATCTTGGGCGTGGTATTGACTCTTCTGTGATCTACACCCACTGCCCTGTCTGGAGAATAGCATTTTTAATTATTCTTAATAAATCACTTAAGAATTATTCTTAAGTGAACACATGAATACCGGCAAACACAAGGGGCTCAGCCCTGGTGTTCCCGTGGGCACACAGGGAGAGGCCACCTTTCTGTGACTCTACACACCACTGTGAAATAGTTAACAACAGGGGACCTTGATTGCTTACTGCTCAGGAAATCGCTTATTAAAATTCTCCTAGTTACTTCCTCAACCCACTCACCATCTCACCTGCTGCTTTGAGCTTTCTACCTCTTCAGCTCTTCATTCAAGCGCCTCATTTTTCTCCCACCTTCTTGACAATTCCTTCTGCATCTCCTTTGCTAATTCCTCTTTTCTTCTTTCCCCTTCGAGGACCCAGTATCCCCTAGCCCTGGCCCCTCTTTTCTCTCTCCACTCTCATCCTTGGGGACCTCATCTGGTCTTACGGCTTTAAAGATCCTCTAGGCTGGGCAGGGTGGCTCATGCCTGTAATCCCAGCACTTTGGGAGGCCGAAGCAGGCGGATCACAAATTCAAAAGATTAAGACCATCCTGGCCAACATGGTGAAACCCCATCTCTACTAAAAATACAAAAAAATTAGCTGGGTGTGGTGGTGCACGCCTGTAGTCCCAGCCACGCAGGAGGCTTAGGCAGAACCACTTGAACCCAGGAAGCGGAGGTTGCAGTGAGCCAAGATGGTGCCACCGCACTCCAGCCTGGTGACAGAGCAAGAATGTATCAAAAAAAAAAAAAAAAAAAAGAAAGTAAAAAGACCCCCTAGACAGAGCCCTGGCCTCTGCCTAAGCCCCATATTTGAATATCCAACTATCTACTTGGTATTGTCATTAAGAGACACCTCGAACTCAATACTCAAGGACTCAAGGACACCAACAGCTTGTTTACCGCACCCTAACCTCCAACCTGCTTCTCTTCCCACTTTTATTTATTTATTCTTTTTTTTTTCTGAAATGGACTTTCACTCTGTCGCCCAAGCTGGAGTGCAGTGGTGTGATCTTAGCTCACTGCAACCTCTGCCTTCCAGGCTCAAGCAATTCTCCTGCCTCAGCTTCAGGAATAGCTGGGATTACAGGTGTGCACCACCACACCCAGCTAATTTTTGTATTTTTAGTAGAGACGGGATTTCGCTATGTTGACCAGGCTGGTCTTGAACTCCTGACCTCAAGTGATCCGTCTCCCTCGGCCTCCCAAAGTGCTGGGATTTACAGATGTGAGCCACGCGCCCAGCCTATTTATTTATTCTTTATAGAAATCTCATTAAATAGTAGCGTTAGCATCTGTCTAACTACTAAGGCCCAAAAACCTAGGTAACCTCTTAAGGATTCATTGCCCTAGTTAAAATTTCAGCTGTTCCCCTGCCCCAGGGTCCCTCTTCCGCTCTCTTTTTTCTTTTTTACCCTGACAAATATCATCTTCTGAACATGTACTATAATTCATTTTGTTTTTTGCCTTTGTTTCTTTTTCTAAAATGTAAAGTAGGCCAGGTGCAGTAGCTCACGCCTATAATCCCAGCACTTTGGGAGGCCAAGGTGGGAGGATCACTTGAGGCCAGGAGTTCAAAATCAGCCTGGGCAACATAGTGAAACCCTGTCTCTACACAAATTAGCCAGGTGTGTTGGCATCACCTGTAGTTCCAGCTCCTTGGGAGGCTGAGGCCAGAGGATCACCTGAGCCCAGGAGATTGTAAGCTACGATTTGCACTACTGCACTCCAGCCTGGGTGACAGAGCAAAACCTCATTTCAACAAAATAAAAAATAATAAAATAATAAAATAAAATGTAAGTTCCACAAGGGCAGGAAGCTTTGACTATTCTGTTTACCAGTATAACCAAGCGCCTAGAACAAGGGCAGGTATTCGACAACTATTTGAAAATGAATGAATGAGTGCTGCTCGACCCACTGCTTTCTCTCCTAGCCCACAACTGGTACAGCAACAATGATGAATGAG
This sequence comes from Callithrix jacchus, assembly GCF_049354715.1. NCBI lineage: Eukaryota > Metazoa > Chordata > Mammalia > Primates > Cebidae > Callithrix > Callithrix jacchus. The sequence goes on along the minus strand of NC_133509.1, from coordinate 107,113,573 downwards.
CTCTGCCTTCAAAATGCATGAGGATCTGACAGCTCCTCACCACCTCCACTGCCAACACTTCAATCCAGTCACCTGCGTTTTCTACTTGGATTATTCCAGGAGGCTCTCATCTGATCTCTCTGCCGCACTCAACTCCACTCATTGCACATGGCGGTCAGAATGGTCCCTTTCCAGCATAAGTCAGATCATGTTGCTCTTCACACACATTTCTCCAGTGTCTTTCCAGAACACATGCAAGCAGCATGAACTGTTTCATGAAACCTCCTGCTTCAGCCCTTGCAAGCATCCCTGGCTTCACTTCCTGCCACGCTTCCCAGCCATGGTGGCCTCTGGCTGATTGTTAGATGATCACTTTTACCTTGGACTCAGAGTTTTTCATCAACTGTATACCTTGCCTGATAAGAACTTCATGTCAGGCCTCTGTTCAAATGTCACCTGGTTTGAAAGGTTTTCCTTGGCTACCCTGCCTGCCACCTTCCACCATCACCAAACATTCTCTCTGCCTTCCTTCATTTATTTTTCTCCATACCATGTATTACTGGAAATAAAACTTATTTGACTACGCATTCATTGACTGTTCCTCTCATGACAGTGTAAACTCCAGGAGGGCAGGGATCGGTGAGCTGTTTACCTTATATCCAAAGGGTCCAGAAGTACCTGGCACATACTGGGGCTCAGTAAATGTGTATTGAATGAATGAATGGAAGTCCATTCCTGAGGCAGTGCTCAAGCCTCTGTGTCGCCTGCACTGACTATAGGGAAGGGATGTGCCCTCCCGTTAGAGGGAGCAGTTGCTACTAATGGGACATTTCCAAGGCCTGTCCTTTACCCCAGTGGGTTTCAGGCAGAAGTAAAAATAGCAGGGCCAGGCATGGGGGCTCACACCTGTAATCCCAGCACTTTGGGAGGCCGAGGCAGTTGGATCACCTGATGCCAGGAGTTTGAGACCAGCCTGGCCAACATGGTGAAACCCCATCTCTAGTAAGAATACAAAAATTAGCTGTGTGTGGTGGCACACACCTGTAGTCCCAGCTACTTGGGAGGCTGAGGCAGGAGAATCGCTTAAACCCAGAAGGCAGAGGTTGCAGGGAGCTGAGATTGCACCACTGTACTCCAGGCTGGGTGATAGAGCGAGACTCAGTCTCAAAAAAAAAAACCAGCCAGCAGCCAAGGGCATCTGCCATGGCTAGATGAAGCCAATTAGATGGTGTTTTGGGTCCTTATCCTTACGAAACTCTGTCAAGTGAACAAGTCTAAGAGAAGACAATGCCTCCATGGAAGCCAGTGGAACCTGAATTTCAGACAAATAAGAGAGCCACTTCCAATTGAGTCCCTCATGGTAAAAAGGACAAAACAATTCTGAGACAGTGAGTGAAAGAAAGAAAATTATATCCTATCAAAAGATATCTTTTAAGGCCTTTTGTTTATTTTACTGCCTTTTATTTATTGCGGTGCTTAAACCCAATAGCCTCTAAGAGTAGAGACGTGCAAACTGGATGTCTTAAGGGAGGAGCAGGAGAGGTGGTCTAGAAATTGGCAAAGCATTAATGTTAGGAAAAGATTCCCAATTCCCTTTGTCCTTTTTCTGGAAACTGAGAGGGGAATTTCCTCCAGGACCTTCTCCTGAGAGCACGACCTGGGGCCTAGGACAGGATTAGTTTCAGAGCTGTAAAACCAAGTCTGAGTTCTTGCTGTGCAACAGCCTCGCGGGCAAGGCATTAGCTTCCCTGAGACTCACTTTCCTCCTCTGCAGAGTGATGGCCTCATTTTTCTTTGTACCATCTTACTCCCTCTTCTAAAGGATTTGTTAGCGATAACTGTAAACAGAGATCATGAAACAACCTAATCTACCTGCCAGAAGACAGGGAAGAACTCTGCAAATGGTGAACAAGGTGTGGTGTTGCACTCACCACCAGGAACACAATGACTTCATGTCTCCAGATCTAATAGCATGACATTACGTCAGAAGCATATCAGAACAAATGTCCATTAACTGTTAGTGATCACTGAAGTGTGAGTCACTGAGTGATAAGAATGACTAATTCAGCCCTGCCCTCATGGAACTTACAATCAACTGGAGGAGTTTGGTGTTAATAAACAAAATGACCCAAGTGCATGTCTGCTTGACAAACACTCACTGCTCCCACCCGCTGCCCACCTTGGGGCTCAGGGCGGCCAACAAGAGGGAAGGGGCACTTGAGCAAGTTCTGAAGGATGAGCAGGGACCAGCTCTGTGAAGAAAGGTAACAACCCGTGTAAAGGCCTGTGGTGGCCGTGACCACCAAAGTCAGCATGGATGGAGCTTAACATGTGACATGGTTTGGCTGCATCCCCACCCAAATCTCATTTTGAATTGTAGTTCTCATGATTCCCACGTGCCAGGTGAGGGACCCAGTGGGAAGTAATTTATTCATGGAGGCGGGTCTTGCCCATCCTGTTTTCGTGATGGTGACTAAGTCTCATGAGATCTGATGATTTTATAAAGAGCAGTTCCCCCGCACATGCCTGGAAGACGTCTTTGCTCCTCCTTCATCTCCTGCCATGATTGCGAGCCTTCCCTAGCCATGTGGAATTGTGAGTCCATTCAACGTTTTTCCTTTATAAATTACCCAATCTGAGGTATGTTTTTTCTTTCTTTTTCTGAGATAGAGTCTTACTCTGTCTCCATTTTTGAGATGGAGTCTTACTCTGTCTCCAGGCTGGAGTGCAGTGGCACGATCTCAGCTCACTGCCACCTCCACCTCCTGGGTTCAAGCCATTCTTCTGCCTCAACCTCCTGAGTAGCTGGGACTACAGCCATGGGTCACCACATCCAGCTAATTTTTGTATTTTTAGTAGAGATGGGGTTTCGCCATGCTGGCCAGGATGGTCTCGATGTCTTGACCTCGTGTTCTGCCCACCTCGGCCTCCTAAAGTGCTGGGATTACAGGCGTAAGCCATCATGCCCAGTCAGGTATGCCTTTATTAACAGCATGAGAATGAACTCATACAACATGGAATGTCAAGACGGTTGTGCTGGGGCCAGAGATGGTGCTGCAGTGGCCTCTCAGTCACTGTGTGAGTTGAAACTTCATTTACAAATGCAGACGTGGGCCACAGTTTGCCAAGCAAAAATCTTAAAATAGTGCATTAAATATTATTTATCTTGACTACTGACTTTTTTTGACACTCTCTTAAATCTTGCCTGCTAGTACCAGCCCCATTAATTCTAACACTCTCGGGAAGCTGAAAAGGGTTTTAAGCAAGAGGATAGCAAGATTAGTTTTCAATTTTAAAATATACTGAGAAATTCCCTTGGAATAATATTGATGAGATAACTTTTAAAATACAGGAGTGACAAAGACCTGAGCAAAGGAGAGCAAACCATTGAGAAAAGAAATGAGAAACATATTGCTAGTGATGAGAGGAAAATCTATCTCTACCTGATATCCAGTAGTGGTTCGACAAAGTTACTAGGCGGGACAGTCTACATCTCTAATCCCAAGAATTTCCAGGGATTTTGAAAGGAGTCATGTGACGATGGAACAGCTGGAAAAGAGGTACAATCAGGCATTTCTGCGTAATCTAGGCGTTGGTGGGCTGCACAGCCTGGTATAAGGCTAGGATGACACCAACAGTAAAAAGTGTGCATCCCAGATTCTCAGCCCTTGTACTGCATCTCCCAGATTCTCCTCTACACACTTCTAGAAGTCTCTTTACTTCTCCCTTATTTATGCATGAATACATCTCATCTCAAAAGCCCCGTAAGGGTGCCCTGTCCCTGTCTAGGCGTAGCCTGTGGAGGGTGAGGATCTGGGGCCATTACCCCAGTGACTCTCCACTGCCCTTGAAGGGCTTAGTGTTGCTGAGTAGCCACCATTGGGCCTCTTCCTGTGCCTCAGCCACATCAGAAAATCCTGGGGTAGACATGACACCAGCCCAAGTAAAACTCTCTCCCACAACACACATACACATTCCACAATGTTGTCTTTTTCCTTATTCCCCAGTGGAGTCATAGAATCAAATGATGGAAAAATGGTTCTTTTCCTTCAAGAAATAGGCATGACTGGATGCTGAAATTGTCTGCAGAGCGTAATAAGGTGGAGCATTTTATTTACCAGGGCATGAATGGAACTGCCCATGCCAGTGAGTTCCATGAGCTTCCCTCCCTAGGGAGAGAGGCTCAGTGAAGAACCAAGAGGCTGCAAGGCCCCGGTAGCTCAGATAGGCCCAGGGTGATGATCAGGCAGAAGGGGAAAGTGCTCAGTGCACTTCCAGAAGAAAATGGGCACACAGGTTGGCTGGGAAAGGGGGACAAAGGAAGTCCTTGGGGATGGGCTGTCTGCGAGTTTGGTGAAGAAATTGAGGGTTTGAAGAGGAAGAATATTTGCAGGGGGTGAGAGAACTAAAGAGGACCACGCAAGGGCATATGAAGGAGAGTGCATATGCGTTTTTATGAATGGGAGCCTATATCCCATGCAGCCACTAGATATGTGGAATCTGGCTTATGTAAACAGTTATGAGAAAGATGCTCATCACTAAAGATGTACCTGAATCATATGCCTGTCTCAACCATGCAGTATTCATTTCTCCCTAGAAAGACCAATAAGACAAATAAAAACACAAAGGGAGTAGACGACGCTAATAAATCCAGTCCCAAGTCAGCAAATGAGGGGACTCTCTTTTGCTCCTGGTTGAATGCCCAACTGACCACTGAAAATCTGTTCATGACAGCTAGCATCTACTTACAGCTAGGTATGAAAGGACTAAGTTCTCATTAATAAAAATCACCAACTGCACAATGACCAAAGCCCTCTTCTTTCAGTGGGTTTCTGGCGGCCCCATCAAAGTGCATCCCCTTCCCTAAACTTCATGTCTCAGTCTGTTACACGGTCCTATTTCCCACTGTTTTCTTCCTTTGCAGTATTCATCAACACATGCAATTATACAGTAATTCATACAATTTTATTAAGATCTCTCTCTCCTCCTTCAGACTATAAACTTCATGAGGCATAGAAAAATGTTTTGCTATTCTTGCTAATGTTATTGGCAACCAGGACAAGGCCTAACATACTAGAAGTTTTGTGGAAGAATAAAGTAATAAATGCACCGCCCACTTTGGTGTTAAGACATATTCTGTTTGGAATTGTGCATTTGTACATAAGGTTTTATAGGAGCACAGCCACTCAATTGTTTAATAATATCCATTAACATTACCCATAGTTTTGGCTACAATGGCAAAGTTGAGTGGCTGCCACAGAGATCATACGGCCCACAAAGTCTAACACATTTACTATCTGAGCCGTTACAGAAAATGTTTGCCAACACCTGTATTAGACCATCACGCTCACAAAGACTAGAGTTACACTTCTTGTGTAATCCCTCAAGCACCTTGTTCTATTGAATAATGACCCAAACCCTCTGACTTTAAACATCCCATTTTCCTCTGGAGAGAAGATCACATAATACACTTCTCTGCTCCATAAGAGTTTTCTCTCTATTGCTCAGAGCGAGTTCTTTTTTTACAATTAATCACAGAATTTTCAGGCATATTGGTGTTGTGAGCGATTAAGTCATCATTATACTTGAAGAGAGCTGCTCTTACATCAGCCCAGGAAGAAAGTTTTTACTACTTTCAGTCAAGAAGACCACAGAAATGAAGGCTGCGAACATGACATAATGGTAGGCAAAGAAATATTCAAAATTGTATGTATTTTAATTCAGTTACATAAAAATGTGAATGCAGTGAAGCAATGACTGAAGGAAATGTAAGGTTTATTGCCAAGTTTAAAATGAGGAAACTGAGGCCAGTATAAGAAAATGAAAATCCAATTTATTCAGGTCCTGGGCGAGGTTCCATGGTCCCAGGGAAAGGGGCCAGGGAAGTCATGCCAACTTCCTGAGGCGTGAGGTTTTTACGGCTAGAACAAGCAACAGCTGGGTGCTCTGTTTAACTCCAGGGGAGCGGGATTGAGACGGGACAGGCCGCTATTGGTTAACGGGTTGTTGGGCGGGTTTTCCCGTGGGAGATCCAGCCAGGAGCCTTGCATCAGCTGGAGCCTTCCAGGGGAGCCATGCAGCAGAGCTAGGTGCCAAGTGCAGAGCCTGGTGCCGGGTGCAGAGGTGGGTGTGTCCAACCTCCCAGTGAGGCAACCAGCCTTACAGGAAATACCCAAAATGAAGAGAGTTGTTGAGATACAATAGTGAGATTATGGGTAATTTTTTCTCACATTTTAATTGATGATGACGACGACGACGACAATTGCTATAGTTAGAAACTATGGGGCACACCATCAGGCACCATGCATTTTATGGGCATTGTCTCATGAGACTCTCACATCAACTCCAAGAGGTGGGTATAGTCTGTTCTCATTACTTGTGGTGGTTCTGTTCCATGAAGTCTTGGCAAGTACTGAAGCATTGCTCCTGGGAGAGAGATACAGGCTTAGGTGCCTGTGAGCCTCTGGCCACAACACTTTCATCAACTGATAAATATATAACTTTGTTGTACATAAAATGCCCTTGCCTGTTCCTCTTTGGTTCTCTCACTCCCTGCAAATATTCTTCCTCTTCAAACCCTCAATTTCTTCACCAAACTCTCCCAGATAACCCATACCCAAGGAATTTCTTTATCCCCCTTTCCCAGCCAGCCTGTGTACCCCTTTTCTTCTGGAGGTGCACTGTGTTCTGCTTAAAGACAGTTTATGTAATACATATTGTTGATTCACTAGCATTGGACTCACAGCAACAGCACCACAACTCGTGCCTGAACGAAGCTTATCTAAGGCTCATATTTCTTCCCAAGGCACATCACAGCCGTCTTGCACTTATGAACTCTGGACAGTAGGTTGGCACTATCCTTGGGCCATCTCAAACAGTAAAATCACCAAAAAAAACCCAGAAAAATGTTTTAAAATGTGGCACTACGCTGACCACAAAAAAGGACACTTGTTTACAGTATGAAGGCTGAAACAAAAAGAGCTGTCTCCTGGTTTAACTTCAACTAGAAACGTGAATGGGGAACAATTCAAATTTTTCATTGTTTTGCACATGTCTGGAAATAACCACAAAAGCACCGTGAGCATTGATTTTCCCGTTACGAATACATTTTAGCAAGCAGCGAATTCACAAATACAGAATCTGTGAATAATGAAGATTGACTGTATTATTATTTCCTCCATTTCACATATTCTGAAGACAGGAGGAGAAAAGAGAATTGGGGGCTGAAAGGAGGGAGGGGAGGAGAGAAGAGCTGGAGCCAGAGATTTGTTAGGCTCTTTTTTTCTTTCAAGGAAATCTTAGTGGGTGTTTAAAATCAGGGTGTCCTCCTTCATATTGGATGGATATTAGACTGAAATTTCAAGCCTGCCCCCTGCTTCTCTGCCCACTGTCAAAATGGAAATCAAAGACTGCAAATCTCTGTGTATATGCAGACACTCAAGTCTACTGCCAACCCTGAGGGCATCTAACCTAAGGCAGCATGCCACCTTCTTACAGCAAAGCTAACAACCAGCTGCTACTAACAAACCACCTGTGACCTGTCAGCTTTGTGGAGGGACAGAATCAACACGATGACAGAGATATCTTTGAAAGAAATGTCTCCTTTGTGCCAATGGCATTTTGCATGTGTGGTTATACACAGCTGTGTTCTTTCTCAACGTATTCAAGACATATTCAACAGTATTCTATAAGGCAGTGCTCATTTACTGAGGCTCAAGTTTCTTGATGTTAACTGTAGATTTAAAAAATGCATCTATTTGAATAAGCGAGATATATGGATAACCAACAATAATGGCTTTACATTTTGTAAGCCCTTTTGAGCTTTTGAGGGCTTTCCTGTTCGTTCTCTCCTTTTTGAGGCATTTGCTCTAGTTACAAAGCAGAAAGTCTAAATGGCCATTTTTTGACACTTTCCATTCAGGGAGAAACTGATCCTTTCACCTGAAGGTGTGTGATCCTTACATCAGCCTTTCTGCAGCTGAGCACAGTCCTCTCAAGGGCTCAAAAGAAGTTCTGTTGCCCCAGAGACAGACATTATTCCCATGTATTTATGCAATCAGATTCCACAACGGCTTCCACTGACTCATTTAAGCAGGAACACATGTATTTGGTATCTATTTAAACAGTGCTTATTGCCACAGTAGCTAGGCACTTGGACAAGCCTGCTATTTTTATAAGAAAATGGAAAAACAATGTAGATAAAGTAAAAAGAGGTCAGTACTAAGGCCGGTAGTAATCATCTTCCTTGGCAGGCAGAGCAGGAGGGTTAGAATCAGGTCAGATTGTCCCCAGTAAAAGGCGTCAGTCATCTGGAATGTTTTTATTATCCCAGACAGAAATAGGTCACCTTGGCACACTCAAAGTTGGCCAAGTAGACCAAAGTTCTTGTGCAGTAAGAAATAAAGGAAGTAGATGTTTAGCAGAAGACCTCTCCCCTCCAAAGGAGGCAACACAAACTTCCCGGAGAAGATAAACACATCAAACCCTTGGATGCTGCAAGTTGCTTCCTTCAAGGGCAATTTGCAGGCTCGTGTTAAGGTGCTTGGTGATACTACACAGCACTTAACGCAAATTCCATCCATATTAATGCCCAGCAAAATACACTGAGAAATAACACAGGTCAGGATAGCATATAGATTTCGTCTATATTGACAAGGATTCGTAGGCTCCATCTGGTTTAGTGAGAGAGAAATGGGATCAGCTGATAAAATCTGCTTTGGTAAGGGCAGTTTTGCCTTGGCAGACATCTCTAGTCATAGGCTTTGGAGTCAAAGGCACTGGACTCCAATCTTCAATGCCCTCCACACCAGCTGCCTAAATATGGAAATGCCATTCACCTCTACTCACTTCCTCCCTTTACATAGAAGAGAATAATACTCACAGGATTATTTTGAGGACCAATGACTTGTTAGGAAAGCAGATGATGGGTAAAAAAAAATATATGTATAAATTATAATTTTTTTTGAGACAGGGTCTTTATCACCCAGGCTAAAGTACAATGGCATGAGCTCACTGCAGCCTTGACCTCCTGGGGCTCAGGCAATCCTCCCACCTAAATCTTCTGAGTGGCTGGGACTACATACAAGTGTATGCCAACATACCTGGCTATGTTTTTAATTTTTTGTAGAGATGGGGTCTCCCCATGTTGCCCAAGCTGGTTTTGAACTCCTGGGACTCAAGTAATCTGCTCACCTCAGCCTCCCAAAGTGCTAGGATTACAGGTGTGAGCCACAGCACATGGCTGATAATTTTTTATTATTTATAATTATTGCAAGTTCATCTGTGGGAATCAGTTACATCTACTTGGCAATCCATCCAAATAACTCACACTCAGTTCAGCACATTCTAGCCTTCATTTGTCATACTGTTATTTTTTGATATTAAACATTGATTGAAATAAATGTGTTATTGAGAAGACTTGGATATAATCATTACTATCATCAAGAGTTTTCTATGAGAGCATTTTGGTAGGATTTGACTTGCCATATAATAAAGCATGTCATTTACAGAAACACTCAGCTAGAAATATACATGAGATAGTTAATACCGAGTGTTACACCTTGATTGGATTGGAGGATGCAAAGTATTGTTCCTGAGTGTCTGTGAGGGTGTTGCCAAAGGAGATTAACATTGGAGTCAGTGGGCTGGGAGAGGCAGGCCCACCCTCAGTCTGGCTGGGCACCCTCTAATCAGCTGCAGCGCGGCTAGAATAAAGCAGGCAGAAGAACGTGGAAAGACTAGACTTGCTGAGTCTTCTGGCTTCCATCTTTCTCCTGTGCTGGATGCTTCCTGCCCTTGAACGTCACACTCCAAGCTCTTCAGCTTTTAGATTCTTGGATCTATACCAGTGGTTTGCCAGGGACTCTCAGGCCTTTGGCCACAGACTGAAGGCTGCATGGTTGGCTTCCCTACTTTTGAGGTTTTGGGACTCACACTGGCTTCCTTGCTCCTCAGCTTGAAGACAGACTCTTGTGGGACCTCACCTTGTGATTGTGTGAGTTAATACTCTTTAATAAACTCCCTTTCATATGTTTATCTATCCTATTAGTCCTGTCCCTCTAAAGAACCCTGACTGATACAATACATATAAACACATTTAATAGAATTTTACATTTGTGCAAACAATACTTTTGCCAGTAGGATAAAAACATTTATCTTCTTGTGCTTAAGCAAATAATAAACTTTGCCAAGTGACAGAAAGGCAAATTAAACTTTTTGGCATCTACTCCACAAGAGACCCAAGAATAACTATACAGGAACATGCCCAAGTCCTCCTGCTGCCTTTTGTTTCAAACAGAACATTTTAAGATCTGGAATATCTATGATAGGTATAAAAACAGGCACAGTTTACTTGTACATAATGAGTATAATATATATTCCAGGAAAAGCATAAATTAACTATAAACTCAGTAACTCTCAACAAAGATACCATTTTCATGGTTTCCCTCAAGTGGTTTGTTGGGTTGGGCCTCTCCCCTCTCTCAGAGTGAGTGAAAGAGAGAGAGAGAGAGAGAGAGAGAGAGAGAGAGAGAGAGAGAGAGAGAGAGAGAGAGAGAGAGAAAGTAAAATGCTTCTGTTATATGAAGAAATCACTGCATGCCAGTACTTTTACTGCTTTAATAATAGCTTAAAGAAGGTATTTGTAAACCTCACGGACTGTATAAATTATGCCACTTATTTATTGAATAATATTGGTGAGAGCACTGTGAAAGATAAAAAGATGAATGAGGTCCAGTTTCTGAATATAAGGAGCTTTGTGAAGGAGAAATGCCATCTAGGAAAAAGCCTCAAAAGGTGTGTGAAATTAGGCTACATAGAGGCAAAATGTAGGGACAATAAATTTGCTTTTAATTAGTTAAGTCCAATCAAAAGCAAACCTTTGAATTCAATATTACAGAAACTATAGAAGGTTCAAACCCATAAGAAAAACTTTGAATATGGAGACTGCTGGTAAACAACCTCCTAAATGGCATACTATTAGGATTTCATACATCAAGCATCTAGAATATTTACCCTGAGTTGAGCCAACACAAGCAACTACATCCTGCAAGATGAAGAATCACCGTTCCCAACGATCACTATACTCCTTCCCCCTCAAGACACATGTGGTCACACAGAGGTAGCTCTGAGGCACAGAAGGAAAAAGAATTCCTTGCACCTAATTTAAGACATCAGCATGCTTGCTCTCATATTTATTTTATTTTCTTCTTCTCTGTTTTTAAACATTATGCAATATCTCTTCTTCCACTTGCTGAATGTCCCCTTCCCAGCTTCCACGTTTAGCATATTATTCACGTCCTGTCAACAACACTGTCCCCCTGCTGTGTTGTAAATTTATGTACTATTTATGTACCAATTGAAACTGTGTGTCCTGCCTTGGAGTTGAAGATTAATAATTGTTCTCGGTGAGTGAATGATCAAACCACTGCAGAACCAGACAGATATAAAACCCTACCTGCAATTTTACCTATGTTATTATGGTAATTTATAGGCCTACAATGTAAGTCCTAGCCCAGACCCAGAATCTATTAATCCCACAAATTATACAAGAGGCTACACTGGGTCTTCGATCTACACGCAGGAGAGATGTGTGATTGTGAATGTAAAAGAGAGAAGAGAGGTTTTTAGCGACAGAAGCAATTCAGACAGTTTTGAGCATTACAATGCAATTACCTAAGCCAGACGGCCTCTTTGCCAGTAGAAATGGAGAGCAGCCATTGAATACTTTATATCTTGCGGTGCTTGGCTTGACCTCATTTTAAGGTGACATAAGGTAAGCCTACCTTATCAGATCAAACAAAAAAGAGTTTTTAAACTCGTAATTAATAGCACATCTGAAAGCCAGGAAGAATGTATTTCAAAAATCACATCTGCATAAGCATCTAGTTTCATGTGGTCTCCGTCAAATGTTTCTGGGACCTTACCACGTGGCTGAAGATGACGCTGGCCCCGGCTGGGTCATGGAAGCACTGAAACTACATCATTCTTTCTTTCAGTCACATATAACCCAAACAACAGAGAGTATGAATAAAAAAGTCATCAATGACAACACCACTACGTTTTTCCAAAGCGCTTCAAACACAGTTTGTAAAGTTTTGCTAAATCTTGCCCATTCAAACCTTTAACCAAAAACAGTCATTGGCACATTGTCCCACAATGGTTTTTCCCTCTTACATCCTAGAAACTTGCTGCTGACCTCATCTAAAATAGTATGAGCACTTCCCTTTTTCCTAGTTTCTTTAAAAACATCCTATTTTAATTTTCTCTCATGTGAACCAAGTTTCCACTTGACTTTCAGGATAGACAGATGTTACTGTCAGCAGTTTCCCAGAATGCCCTGTCCACCCTCTCTCTCTCTCTCAGGGAATTAAAAAGCCACAGTGCTATTGGGCTGCACTAAGGAGTGCAACCCAGCATTTTAACATTTGTTTTGTTGGCGTTAATAGAAAATATAAGCTATACATTTTCTAAAGAAAAGAATGAGAAAGAAACCTCACACCTGATTTGATTACAGAAAGAATAGTTTTCATGACTGAGTTGTGGTGAAAATGCACACAGAATCAGAATGTAAAACAAGGAGTGGACAGCAACAAATCCACGTAATTTTCCTATCCTGTTTATGGTAAATCAGTCCCTTCGAAAGCCGCAAGTAGGCATACATTTATTACTAATAATCATTCTGTTGTCATTGCATATTTTTAGAAGAAGGACACATTTTTGGAAGCTAATTAATTTTAATGTAAGCTACTCTGACTCTATTAGGCACACAGACGTTACCCAAATGCTGGTTAAAAAACAAAAACAAAAAATCCCTCATGTTATTAGAAAGACAAAGAAACAGCTTACTAGTATTCAAGGTTATAGAGAACCTAATTATTTTACCGTATCATCAAGGTATAGGTGTTTTAAAGAAAATATCAATGTATCAAATATGGTTGAAGAGATTTTACTCCACACAGTGCAAATCAGGATGCAGCACATTATGCTGAAGGAATCCGTTTAGTCCTGCTAAGCCACAGTCCAAGGCATACATGGGTTCTCCCTACACCTGGAGGCTCAAATACCAGCAATGTCAATCCAGATTTTTATTCTTCAAAGATAACACATTTAAGTAACAAGCAATTTGCTCTCTTGCAGAGCTGTGAATGATGGCAAAAAATGAATGTCTGGTCAGCCCCTTATGGTCAGGAAGACTTTGGCTTTGAACACTGTCTGCACAGCAATTATGAGAGCTTGAATCAAACTATCAGGTATTAAAATATTACTTGTCTCTGTGGCATAATAATCACCCAGTAAAGAAAATTATTTTATCTGCTCCTTACTGAGTCATGAAGGTCAAGGGATGGAAAACCCACTGCTTACACTGAACTAGCCAAAAAATTTTAACAGTAGCTTTCTCTGATGTAAATTATAATTAAATGGGGACAAATAAAGCAAAGTTCTTTACTTAAAGCAATGCTGTAGAGACACTGAAGGGATGTCTTATAATAAGTTTCCATTCCCACCCCCTGCCCAAACTTTCCAGAATTAAGAGAAAACCTGAATACAAATAGAGGTAGAAGGTTATAACATAGGTGCTTTCTTACACTGTGTTAGTCTGTGCTGCTATAATAGAATACTCAGTAATTTATAAAGAAAAGAGATTTATTTCTCACAGTTCTGGAGGCTGGGAAGTCCAAGAGCATGGCATGAGCATCTAGAGAGGATTGTCCCACGGTGGAAGAGGGAAGGTGGAAGTGAGCACACGAAACAAGAGAAAATGGCAGCCAAATGTATCCTTTTACCAGGAGCTCACTCCCAAGACAGCAAACTCACTCCCATGATAACAGCATCAGTCCAATCACCTCCCAGGGGCCCCACCCTACAAGTCTACTGCAATGGCAACCAAGTTCCCAACACAAAAACTGCTGGGAACACATTCAAACCACAACATGCACTCTGGCTATCTTGGCTACTTAAAATATGTGGGGTGAATTTACCATTTTTGAAATTGATAATGAACCAAAATAAACCTCAGCTAAATAGATGGGAAACATCACTGTGACAGAATTTCCCATGACAGCCAATTGAGTTGATGATAACCTGAGACTGAGATTTTCTCAAGGGAAGTACAAGAAGCCATGTATCATAAAGGTTAAGATCAAAGTTGCCTTCACCTGTCTTTTAGAAAGTTTGGTGGCTCACGCCTGTAATCCCAGCACTTTGGGAGGCCAAGGCGGGCAGATTACGAGGTCAAGAGATCGAGACCATCCTGGCCAACATGGTGAAACCCCGTCTCTACTAAAAATACAAAAATTAGCTGGGCGTGGTGTCTTGTGCCTGTAATCCCAGCTACTCAGGAGGCTGAGGCAGGAGAATTGCTTATACCTAGGAGGCGGAGGTTGCGGTGAGCCGAGATCAAGCCACTGCACTCCAGTGGGGTGCCTGGCGACTGAGTGAGACTCTGTCTCAAAAAAAAGAGTTTGGAGTGAGCCATTCATCTCCCATTCTATTCAATTACACAAACATTGATTGCGCATCTCTTATATTCAATTCCAACAACAGCTGCTATCTGGAGAAGTGCCTTTGTCTAGTCAACTCAAGAACTCTGGTTGCTAAGATTTCATTTGCTTGGGGATACATCTGTTAGTCAAACACTATACCCAAAATACCAGCTCAGATATAAGTAGAGATGTGATACACTGACATTTCAACGGATCACAGCAGGTCTTGGCAGTTGTAGCCACCATACAAATAATGGAGGATAAATAAACTTGGCTTGTGATTCTCCTAGCAGTAAAAGTCCAAACTTCCTTTTAAACTCCCATTCGTTTTCCACCTCCAATCCTAAACATCCAACATCACTAGAGAGGCTCTGCAGGAGAACCCCAACAGAAAGCACCGGACCCCATCAGAAATAAGGAGTTGTTCTTCTGACAGTGCTGCTGGATTTGTTGTAATCCTTATACAACAGTGGTTTTTGAACTTTAATGTGCATTAGAATCATCTGTTAGGCTTATGATAACACTGATTGCTGGACCCACCTCCAGGATTTTTAATTCAGTAGGTCTGGGGTGGGACCCAATAATCTGCATTTCTAACCAGTTCCCAGGTGATGCCCACCCACTGGTTTGGGAACCACACTTTGAGAATCACTGTTACATGAGCTGACTCAATTCACAAATAACCTAAAAGTATAGCCCTCTTCAAACACAAAGTTAACAGTATGAGGGGTGGGGAAGGGAACACCCAAGTCACACAAAATTGTTGTTGGCAGGAGTCGGTGCAAATATTTGGCTGAATATTCTCTGCTTCTTTAGTGACTGGGGTCACGCTTTGCACACAGTAGGAACTCACAGAAGGATCTTCTTTCCTGTCCCTGCCATGGGGCTATGTTACTGCTAATTAGCAGCACTGCTGCCCACAACTGTTGGGAATATCAGTTAGTTTAATAAACATTGGACCTACCATGTGCCAGGCACTATCATCAACTGAGCAATGCTTGCCAGCTCCAGGTGACTGGCTAGACATTTCTGAGACATAAAATGTAGCCCGATAGGCCTCTTCAACTAAGCCCACTGAATTTTAGGAATCCCAGCATGCCCTATCACATCTGGGGCTGGCACTCATATGCAGATTAGGCATGCATTTCAGCCACGGAAAGGGGGTGAAGGAGATTAGCTTGCATAACAGAGAAAAAGATTTTTTCTCACGAGTTTTGGAATAATCTGTTCCAATGCTGGGGCTCACTGATCCATTTTCACTTTTCAAAGCAGCTTCTTACTTTTCCAGAGAAAGTATTTGGCCAGATTTCTGTTGTATGATTTCCTGGTAATTTTTATGACTGAGATAGTTTTCACCAGGTCAGAAATACGTGCTGGATCTCACACGACCAAAGGTGGTGCATGAATGTCTAGAAACCGTAAGTACAGATATTAACTAACCCAAAAGGGGACTTTCCCCAAGATCAGATAACATCAGTTCTTTCTGGATCTTTGAAGGCATTGCCACAAGGTGTAAAACTATTCTAAATCTGAAAGTTTGAACTATTTATAGAAATTAGGAAGACCTTTCCCTTTTAAAAAATTACGTGGTATTACCTGAGATGTTCACTAACATTCTGTTTGTTATAGTCCACCACCCTGCAATTTAGGTAGGCTGTCACTAGGTGGCAGTAATGCATCAGCACCTCCCAGCCTTGAGTAGGGCTTTTGGCAAAACCCTTCTCTTTCTTTAACATGAAGCATTTTCATGAAATGTTTTGTATATACCAGATAACTAAGAACCAAGAATAGAAAGACAAACTGACCTTGCCCTGACTTCGTCATAAGTATAATTCTTTATTAAAATAGCTAAACTGCAGCAAATAATAAACACAAGTTGTAAAGATATTTTGGTACACCTCTTGAAAGAGCAGATTGGAACTCAAAGAGGTCTAGAACTCCTCAGAATAGGAGGAGGTCAGGAATGACTGGCCTCTGCTAATATGCCAGGACCAGGATTGTCTGAGGCGGGAAGGAGTGTCCCTCCTGCAGGAGGCTGGGTTCTTTGGTTGGAGGAAGCACTCTGAGATATCACAAGGGTGGGCTCCATCCAGTAGGGCAGGAGCTGGGTGGCCATGGCCTTAGGCAATTCAGGAAGAGTATCAGATATAGTTTAATATATGTGATGCTGGTTGCAGTGACTGTAACTGGAGTTAATTTGAGAAAGAAAAGAAAAGAAAAAAGGAAGGGAGGGAGGGAGAAGGAGAAAGAGAGAAAAAGGGAGGGAGGGATGGGGGTGTGAGAGAAAGAGAGAGATCAAGATCTAGATCGAGATTCATCAACCTGTGTCTACCCTGAGATGTGGTTTTCAGTGAATGAGAAAGAACAGCCAGCAGACCAGCAGAAGCATTGGCTGCAGGAATGCAAATAAGGGAGGAAACAGACTAGCTCCTACGGGAAAAGGCTGTCTGGTGGGGAGCCAAAAGTGGGGGGGAAGAAAAGAGGCTCAACCACTACCCTTGAAGGACCAATGGCACATGGCTAGACTGGTCAAATAAGGAAAACCCTAGGAACACATTTTCATAATATCTTGACGTGCAGTTGCGGATGTATAGATAACAGCATGAAGTAACTGGGCTTTTCTCAGTAATCTCCATGCCATTTTCTCTTATTACTAGAATTGGTCATTCACAACTAAGCCATTATTGACACAATTATGAGATGATGAAAGCTCAAAGGCCATTTAGGAATTTCTCTGTACAGCCTAAGGGATCCAGTAATATACCCACAGCCAATTATTCTGTATTGTGCTAGAGGACAAAACTAGAAAGCTGACCGAAAATCTTTCCATTTCTTCAATCTACCTCTCTGCCCCTTTACTTGGGTCTTTTTAATCATTATTCCCATGCTAGCTTTCCCTGGACCTACACGTAGCAAAAATTATTCTTAATGAGTCTTCCCTAGTCTCTGGTTGGATTCACACCACACTTTCCCCGGGATTTTTCCAGCACCTTCTCTTTCTGCCCTGGCACAAGCCATCTACTTACCCTGCTCTCAAGAGAGCCTTTTTAGCCTCTCTGCTCTCAGACACCCTGTTTACTACCTTTGTCGTGGGCAGAAGACTAGAACAAATCAAGTACAAATAGGCTTACCTATATGTGGCCTATGGAATCTACAGTTCAAACCTTAGATATCCAACTGAGAGACATGAGTGTCTACATCCACTAACAGACATGCACAAGATGTTCACAGCAGTTTCATTTAAAAAAACAACAATTAGAAACAACTCAAATTTCCATCAACAGGCAGATGGATAAACAAATTGTGGTTTATTCGTGCTGTGGAATTATACATGGCATGAAAAAATAAAATAACTGCTACATGCAAAATCTGGGATCAATTTCATAAATGTTACACTGAGGAGGAGAAGGTCAGATGCAAAAAAAAAATACGTGTGATATTTCATTTGTGTTAAGTTAAAGAATAGGCAAAATTGGTTGATGGTGACAGAAGTCAGAATAATAATTATCTTGGGGAGAACTTGGAAAGGGGCACAAGAGATCCTTCTGGGGTGGTGGAATCATCGGTATCTTGACCTAAGTGAACGTTACACAGGTGTGTCTGTGCACCTGTTGTGTATGTGTAAAAGTTCGTGGAGACGGATAAGATTAGTGGACTTTATATTTTCAGCCTCTTCCCGTTTAAAATCAGTCTCTCCTGGATTAAAATAATCTTTCTACACAGGCAGATTCAAGTATTTTCATCAACTCATCACTGTTCACAGACCTAAGTTCACTCTTTCCCACCTTACTCCCTCACTTCCAAGCCGTCTGGACCCCCGGAAGACATCAAGCTTGCTCTTGGCTCTCTGAAAGGGGATGTCTTCTGTATACGGACGTCAGAGAAAATGGCACAGCACAGCGGTGCCCTCACCAGGCTCTGCATGCCATCTGAAATCCTCATCTCTTTTGGTGGTATCTGTTTCTGTGGTGTTTTCCCCTTGCTCTGAAGACACCAGAGCAGGTCTGCAGGTCCTACCCTCACCAAACCAAGGAGCAAAATCCCATTCTCCCCTTCCTGTAGAGACCCCCAAAGCACATGGGGAAGTATGCCCCATCTCGTCTCTCCCCATGAGGGGTGGGAGGAGGGACGATGTATCACTTTCTTGGGTTCCACAAATATAGTTCTCCAAAACTCATGCTTTCCTCCTCTCCTCAAAAAACTGGTTCAAAACAATGGACTTATATCACTGTTATGAAACCTCAGAACAAATTTTGCCTTACTCTAACTAAGGGGTGGCCTGGAAAAATCTACAGGGACTCAGGGCCACCTGTGAGATTTGCCACTTGGAATTCATTGTCTGTTTTCAATGGAGAGCTCCCTCCAGAGGATTCTGTGTCCTTCCAATAAGCTCTGAGATGAAGAGGAGCCTGGTAGTGAACTAGGGGAGCAAGGAAGGGCATCTCTTGGTGATAGCTGACAGTATCAAGAGACAGGCTCATTCACCCAAGCCACATGGGTGGAGAGTGGGAGACCAGCACTGCCCATATGCTAGGTCAGTTTCCTCAATCCCTTCCCCTATCTCCCTCCCTCCCTTTCCTCTCCCCACTTGGCAGTCTGCTCTAGCATTTCAGCTGATACTTAGAAAGTACACACCAGCCACGGGGCACTGTGCTGATCCTAGGAGTCTCGTGACACTCAGCACAGGCGACCTTTGAGGAACCTGAAATGTAGTCTCACAGATGAGAGCGCTCATTTGCACACTACTTTGTTTCATCCTAAACCACTGTGGTTCCAGGAGAGTTTACAATCTCCTAAGCCAATGAATGATCTTCTCCATTCCACACAAACTTAACTTGAGAGGAGGAATGTGTCATTTCATCTTGGCATTTCCCAGAGGTCAGCCCAGCCCCATTCCTAGAACGTAACAAACACTCCATTAAGGTCTGATGAAGGCATGCATGAAGGAAGCGAGTTGGTATAGATAGGTTACGACCATGCTGCTTTGTCTTCGGTGGAAAGAAAAGCTGATTGTCGGCACACGGGCTATGAGACATTAGTATCACTAACTGAAAATTCTAAAAGTCACAGAATTTTAGAGGATATGCTGAGGCATATCCTCTGTTGTCTTATTTTGCTTCCTCTCTCTTACGCTGGAATACTTAACCAGAATCGGAGAGTTTTCATTCCAGGTACCTGGTATGCAAATGGAAAACAGAAGGAGAGAATTATCCAGGGTTCCGAGAGAATGGAGAGAATGATTTCTGGAGGAAAGACTCTTGGTCAAAACAGAAAAACTGCCAGGAAGACTTTTAATGACTGCAGTAACAAAGAAGTTCCGCAGGGTGACTGGCCGTCGCATGGCACTCGGCACAGACCCTCCACTGCAATGTGGAGCAGCTCCAAGACAGGTAAATCAGTCCCTTAGTGGATTCCATGGAGAACAGGCCTGTCTGGGACCTAGAGGCTCAGGCAACCACCCTGACTGCTTTCCTTCCCGTGCAGCAATTCAATGCCTTGCATCCTTTCCCATTTTACAGCCAGTAGGGAAAATGCCTGATAGGTTCATTCTCCACAAGGGCATCTGTGAGGACTACCAGCTGCTGAAACTGGCACCTCCTGACATCACTGCCACCTCAGACTGACAGCCATGCTGTTCATGGTTGATTGGCTCTGACAGGTGGGTGGGTCACCTGAAGTCATATCCTGGTACTAAGTTCCTTCCAATCTGTGGGTAGCTGGGGAGGCTCCTGGCTTGCAGGAGGTGAAAACAACGAAGACATAAGCCTTGTATTACAGTCCATATACTCTGACTGGGTCCACTTCAGGGCTAGCTACATATTGGGATGGGAAGTGGTCTTTCTAGGACCCCACAAGAGGAGAATTACATGAGATATTCTAGGGAGATTCAAAGAAAAACAATTTTTTGACACCCTCTTGTCAGGCTTACTCCTAAAACATCCCTGAGCTTCCCTGCCTTGTGGGTGGGGGGCTCAGAGCCACCTCCCAAGAACTGCATTTAGTTTGGCATCGGACTGCTTAAAATCCCACGTGGTTGCTGGGCGCGGTGGCTCGTGCCTGTAATCCCAGCACTTTGGGAGGCCAAGGCAGGCAGATCACCTGAGGTCGGGAGTTCGAGACCAGCCTGATCAACATGGAAGAAACCCCATCTCTACTAAAAATACAAAATTAGTCAGGCATAGTGGTGCATGCCTGTAATCCCAGCTACTTGGGAAGCTGAGGCTGGAGAATCACTTCAACTCAGGAGGCGGAGGTTGTGGTGAGCCAAGATTGCACCTTTGCACTCCAGCCTGGGCAACAAGAGGGAAATTATCTCAAAAAAAACAAAGCAAAACAAAACATTGCTGGCCAGGCGCAGTGGCTCAAGCCTATAATCTCAGCACTTTGGGAGGCCGAGGCAGGCGGATCACGAGGTCAAGAGACTGAGACCATCCTGGCCAACATGGTCAAACCCTGTCTCTACTAAAAATACAAAAATTAGCTGGGCGTGGTGGCATGCACCCATAGTCCCAGCTACTTGGGAGGCTGAGGCAAGAGAATTGCTTGAACCTGGGAGGCAGAGGTTGCAGTGAGCCGAGATTGTGCCATTGCACTCCAGCCTGGAGCCTGGAAACAGAGTGAGACTCTGCCTCAAAAAATAAATAAATAAAAATATAAATGCCATGTGGTCTCACCTCCATAAAGCACAGGGGTGCAGGAGCACAAGGAGCTGAAGCTGCTTCTCCAGGGAGAAGCCACCATGCTGCTGCTTACCCCTTACCCCATACTCAGAGCAGGAAAGGGGTGTGCCAGTATGTTCCAGGCACAGCATAAGTGACTGTAGCCCTATTCCGAGAGGGTATTTTTCTCTTCACAGGTGACCTGGGCATCCTCTTAAATCACTCTGAATGGGAAATCCTGGCAGCTGAGGATCAATTATCAAGAGGATACAAAATAAAGAAATATAAAGTACTTTTGAAAAAGAAATAAAGCTTTCATCTTCTGTTGGCACCACACCCCTAAAGAGAGGAGGGGACAGGAAGGTTCCTCTATGTTATTTTGATCCAGAGATCTCAGGGACACTGAGTATTTTTAAATGAAATTCATGAGACAGGCCCAAAGCGCAGATAGACAGCTCTTGTGGAAATGTCCCTCACCCATTCAAGGGACGAGATTATTGGAGAGAAACTGAAAAAACATGTGTCATGGGAAAAATGGGTTGTGTCATGACAGCTGTCTCCCCGAACACGCATTTTACTGGTGAATGTCCTTGGCAACTCAAAGCATGAAGATGGCATCCTGATCCTGCCGTGATCTCAATGCCCTGAAGAAAACCATTCTGTCACCGTGACTGGCCACAGCACCAGCTCTCATGGGCCAGAAAAAGGGGCCATGCCAAAAGGGAGTCAAGTTTACCTTTCCACACCTACCTAAGAAAGTCACCTGAACCCCTGGGAAGAAATCTAGATATTTATTCACTTTGGCACTCCTGACATTCTGAGCCAGATCATTCTGTTGTGGGCAGCTGCCCTGTACGAGGCAGGATGTTAGCAGCACTCACAGTCTCACATGCTAGATGCGAGCAGGACTTTTCCCTGAAGGATGACCACCAAAAATGTCCCTAGATTTTGCAAAATCACCAGCAGGAAAGGAGTCTGCCGGCATGTTCTGGGCACAGCCTAAGAGGCTGTGACCCCACAAACCTAAGAGGGTATTTTCTTCTTTACAGGTGACGTGAGCATTCCCTCCAATCACTACGAATGGGAAATCCCGGCAGCTGCCCTGACCCAAGTAGCACAGAAAAATATCTCCAGTTACTGCAAACTCACCCCTGGTTCAGAACTCCTGCTTTAGAGCAAGAAAAGCCTGGGAGAGCTCGTGCAGCCCTCTGCTGAGACGCCACCATAGCTCAGGACTTACCCCCACCTGACAGAGGACATATGTGTTTTCTCTCTAGCTTCCTAGCTAAACATTCAGGTCCTCAAGTGGAGCGACTCTGTTTTAGTCACTGTTGTAATGCCCGTGCCTGGCACACAGCTGGCACTTAATAAAAATCCAGTGAGCATGTGAAAGGGGCTTGAGGACATAGCACTAGATCTAATGCCAAATTGCGCACTTCTCACATATTCTAAAAGCTTAACATCTTAAAGTGCAATAAGCATCACAATTAGTGGTGGATGCAAAATATGAGGAGGGAGTCAACAAGATACCACCTGAATTACATGCATCCATGCTGGGGGGAGGATGTCTACATGTATATAATAATATACACAACACATGTTTACAAATATGCTTGTAGGTGTGTTTGTGTGTATACATACGCATGTTTGTATGTATACTACTTCTCATTGCTACAAAAATAAACACTAAAAACCACAACCTAATTTTTATAATCCCCCAAACAGTAACTAATACCACTTACTAAGCCTCAAGGGTGCTGTAAGGATAAGATAACATTTGTAAAATTCACTGGCTTCCTCCTCTAAAAGGCATTACTAGATTACACAAAAGAACTATGACATCATCTCAAAAGGACTGCTGAGTGAGGTTCTATGGAAATCTTAAAGAGTTCAGATGCATCTTAAATCATCAGTTCTTGATTTTTGCAAACTAGCGCAGCCCATTAGGAAGGGAATGAAATTGATTTCCTTGGAAGCCCCACCCTGTCAATGAGCCATTTTTGTATCCCTGAGCAGCCTAAATCTTCGTGAAACTTCCATATTTAAATGAGTTAGCCAGATCCTGAATCACAAAATGCTGAATCACCTTAGGGAACGACCATAAGGCATGGCAAGCAAATCAACCCCTGCAGGAGAACAGTGTGGTTAAGAGCTCAGCTTCTGGAGCCAGACAGCCTGGGTTAGAATCCCAAGGGATGCTGGGCAAATTACTTAGTTTCTGTGTCTCAGTTATCTCCTCTGCAAAATGGTATAATAATACTACCTATCTCATAGGGTTGTTGTAAGTGTTAAATGATACAATACACATAAAACACTTATTAATAATCCAGGTTTCAATAGGAAACGTCAGGCTAACTGAACTCACACTTTGCAGAATACTTACTCCTCTGCTCTACCACTAAAGATAACAAAGCTAAGTCAAGTTGCGCTGTCAGGCTAGGAAGTTTTATCATAGAAGCCAGACAGAGGACAAACTGTTCCTTCTCCTTTTACTTCAGATTCCCCCACCCCTTAAAACAAATCTGAGCACAGATCACCCTCAAGATATTTTAGGTGAGAAGTGAAGGAAAGTTATAATTTGGTAGAACCTCCATGACGGTGGTACCTAATCTTTTCAATACCTTAAGGGCATCCCCAAGTTGAGAAACGCTGGTCTATTGCTAGTATAGACGAACTAAAATGAGCTTCAAATAATCCTCTCTCCTCTACCACTAGGCTGGTAGTTCTTGTATATGACATTCTTCTGCTTGAATTTTTGCAGCAAATAAAAGTTGTCTTCTTCTCTACAATGACTGGCTGAAAAAAAGAAGTTGATGGGATTTGTATGTTCATGCATGTCTATACATGTGCATCTTGTGTGTGTGTGTGCATATGTATACATGCAATGCATGAGAAAATACCTTCAGCTTTCCTTTTCAGCATATGTGCATATATGTGTGTGTATGCATAGATATGTGTATAATTAAAGAAAATGGTGAGGTTTAGACATACTGGTCATGTAATAATAATTCAGTTCCATGCACAATTTAAACCGATAAGCAAAAATGACCTAGGTTTCTTAAAGTGTCTCAATATAGGAAATTCTGATGAATGTTTTAAAATAGTGGCTCTGCCCAAACCAACACAGACAGCATTATTGGAGACAGCATGCGCCCTGAGACATACAAATGCACACCAAATAACTCATTCATCTAGATAATACCCTGTATCTCCAGATCCATAGGAGAAATCAGCAAATCTCTCCTGTTAACACCTGAGAGGCTGATCTTTAAGGGCTTTTCTGTACCTATCATAAGAACTACAGATTGTTCCTGACTGGGCTGTTCTGTATACTAGGAATGAATGAATAGGTAAATATGTAAATAATTTCACAAATCGTGGTAACAAATAGATATTTTGATCATTTGGGCTAACTAAGCTGTAGAAATCAATGTTGACCTAAATAAATCATTGCCAAATGACAATAACATAATAGAGTCAAGAGAGATGAAAACTCACATGCTTAGCTCTGTATCTTTTCTAAATTTGGCTCTCATAGGGATTATGCAAACCAGTGACCTCACCCATTCACAGGACCAATGGCAGTTTTCACTTCTTAATCTTGCTGCTACTGAAAAGTGAAGGAGGCCATTGAAGAAAAAAAGAAAAAAGTAAGGGAACTGGGAAAATTTAGAGAGCATACATAGTGTGAATGCAAATTTGCCCGGCAAACTTTTCTAATGTTGGTGATTTCTTAAAATTGTCCATGAGGCTTCACTAATGCCATGTATAAGACTTTATTACACATTTTGGACACTGGGGGTACAATATGATCATTTTTGCTGGCAGAAGTTATTGGTAAGAAGGAAATACATTATAGGTATATGGCATTGTTTAAATACTTTTTAAGTATACTATCCAGGGATGACTAATTGCTATAACAAACAACTCCTAAATTTTAGTGACTTCATCATGAT
This sequence comes from Callithrix jacchus, assembly GCF_049354715.1. Lineage (NCBI taxonomy): Eukaryota > Metazoa > Chordata > Mammalia > Primates > Cebidae > Callithrix > Callithrix jacchus. The sequence continues at coordinate 107,088,496 of NC_133509.1, read as the reverse complement.
AAAATTTGACTTCCTGTTTATGTGCCAATCTAAATAGGCTTCTCCAAGAGGCAACTCTCCTGGATGGCTCTCCTCTAAGACACAAGGCAGGGACCCAAGATCCTTCCATCTTGTGGCTCTGTGATCTCTAAGGGTAATGTTTCTCAAATGTTAATGAGCATACGCATCACCTGGAGATCTTGGTAAAATGCAGATTCTGATTCCCTACACATAGGAGGGGGTTAAAGATTTTGCATTCTTAATGAGCTCCCAGGTGATACCCAGGTGCTCCTATTCACCGCATCTCAAAGGCAGAAGAAAAGGAGAAACAGCAGATGATTGGACAAGAATATACCACTTCCACTAGCATCCCATTGGCCATTGGCCAGTCTCAGTCACATGGCGACAACTATCTGTAAGGGATGCTAGGAAATGTAGTCCAGTTATGTGTCCAGGAGAAAAGTTTTATTAACAGCTACTCTCTGCCACAATAAGAAAACAAACAATAAACTAAAGAGATTTCAGACATCTAAATCATTACTCCTTCCTACTTGTAAGCCCAGATCAGATTTATTCAAGAGCAAGAGGCACCACTTCCCTAAGTAAGCCACTGCTTCTGTTGAAACTCTAAAGCCATGGTCTAAAGCATTCACCATAAATTCTTAAAGCTATCATACAGCAACATACTACCCACAAGAATTTAGTAAGCAAGTCATAAGGGACTCTCTAAAAGTTTCCTTTTCTAGAGATTAGATTAGTAAATTTTATTCTTAGAAGACATCTGTATCATATTTCCACAAATCTTACATTAACCCCTAACACATATAGCACATTTTATACCCTTTGAGTCCAAAAATGTATTCCTGATCCTACATCATTACTCCATCTGAAGAATTAATAATGAAAGATGAACGTACCCTACAAACCAAAGGGAGAGGGAGTGAAAAGACTCCTTCTCCCTGTAGAAAAATTGCTTAGTGATTAGATTCTGTCTCACCCAAAGAATAATAGCTTCTCAAAAGATAGTGTCAATACAGAACAATTTTACTTTCTGTGCCTGGTTATATTGACTCAAAAGTGGTGGTGGCAGTGGGAGCGGGCAGGTAGAAGGTGAGGAAGGCTATCTTCTTGCCTTGGGTAAAATCACACATAGGCAAAGGAGAGAGATCTGGAGTCATTTAGCCATGAGAGAGTGACACCAAATAGATCATAAACATCAGCTGAAAGCAAAACCACCCTAGGCCAAGAAAGGCTCCTGCCTGGGACCCAATGCTTTAGAGGGCTCTCTGCTCTAGCTGCTCCTCCTCACAGGGCAAGGGGTCCAAGGTAGCAGGAGACATGTCCCACACTTCTAGGGCAGCACTGTCCCATAGAAATGTTACGGGAGCCACAAATGCAAGCTACACATAGAACTTTAAAGTTGTTAGTAGCTATATTAGAAAGAAATAGATAAAACTAATTTAATAATATATTTCATTTAACGCAATGCTATATCCAAAACACTATCATGTCAGTACATAATCAGTATAAAAATTACTGCTTTCTTACACCCTTTATTTTTTGTATTAAGTCTTCAAAGTTGGGTGTGTTCTTTACATTTATGGAACATCTTAACCAGTGCTCTGGAGCCAACATGTGGCTGCTGGGCTGCCCAGCACAGTTCTAGACTATGCTCTGGGTCACAGGACCCTGGGATTCTCTGTTACAGGATTCCGAGTCCACTTGCAGGGCCTGAAGGAACCTTTCCTGACCGTATATTCCTGATGGTAGACCTTGTCAGATTCTGAGGCCCATGGGGGACCAAAGAGCATCTGTTTGAGGGGTGTTTATGTGGAACCTTGACATGTAGCCTAGATCATCTAAGTGTGCATCAGGTGCTTCATGAAAGGGAGGGGGCAGGGATGGAAAAAAAAAGGGGAGTGGGAGGCAAGCCTGGAGATCTCTCTCCCCACTCGGTGCACTGGCTCCAACTTTGAAAGCATTCGAGAATTTTTGATTCTTTTAACTATTTAGCCATAGAGTATTTGGTCTTCTGTTTATACCTTGATGCAGCCCGTAGGTATTAAGGCAGGAGAGCTGCTTTAAAAATCTGATAGAAACAATAACAGCAACTAGTAACAAAATCTGCAGTCCTTAGAGGGGAGGGGAGAATCTCATTCTTTAATTCCAAAATAAGTGAGGGGATAAGATGAGACACTTTGTAAAGCCCAGGGAGACCTCTGTATGATGATTGACAACTTTCGAATGACCTGCTCTTGTATTTCCCATGGTCAGAACTGTGCCTTTGCACTTGATTGTTTTCTATAGGTCCCAAAAGGTAGAGGCCATGAGGTTTCAGGTGAGTCAATGTCCTCAACAGCTTTGGGTTAAAGATATTGCCAGATATGTTTATATACTGTAGAAATTAAGCACTGCAGTTATGCATTGTTTCTGGTTTTGTTCATGCCTGTATTCCTAGCAACTAGAACAGTGCCTGCACATAAGAGGTATTCAATAAATATTTTTGCATAAATTGTCCTAAACACTTTTGGCACTTTATATAAAATGCTACAAATCCCAGAGACAACCAGGCCCTCCAATAAAGCTCAGACTCTGGCATAGGAAATACTGCATTCCCTTTCTGTATACTGCAAATATTACATATTGAGAAGAGCACAATAAGGGTTACCTATTACTATTAGCTATTCCTAAGAATTCATACTTAAGTAGTTTGTACTATACTCATACTGATGAATAAGTAATAAAAATGTCTTAGTAAACAGTGACTGCCTGAGATCCCCTAGGGTTTCTCCACAATTACTGCTGAGCCCCTCTTCCCAGAAGCCCCACCAGAGACCTCCCCACTGTTCAGCAACTGATGGGTTAACCAGGTACAGCAAGGTCCTCTAGGCAGGTGCTCCAATAGGGCCAGAGTCATTGATCAGCATTTCCTCTGCACAGAGCCTGCTCATTATTCTAGCTCTCATCCCTAGCTATTTAATATTAGCTCTTATGTTTGATATATTCTGACCCACTTCTCCTGGTGATAATAGTTTTATTTGCCTACAATATGCAAATGGCCTTTTATTTCATGTTGGTTGTTAATTAAATGTTTGGAGTAAGTGTTCTATTTTAGCACTATTTTATGCCCTAAAGCTTTGATAGTAATAAATCATGCGTGGGGTAACTAAACGGAAAGCAAGAAGATCAAAAAGTATTATCTGGCACACAGCAAAGTTTCCATTCAGAAAACTGTTACACAGAAATACAGACTACATTAGTATTCAGTATTCAGATGGAATGAGGACACAATCCATGATGGTCTCCAAAGATCCTCATCTCTTGGTGTCATGTGTAATACACACCCCCCTGAATGTATGTGGGTGGGTGCTGTAACTTGATTCTAACCAATGGAATATGACAAAGATAATGAGATAGCACTTCGGTGATTGCATTATATATAATTGTGACTTCTGTCTTGCCAGCACAACCTCTCCCTTACTGAGTTTGAGGCTGTAAATTGTCCTAATGGGCAGGCCCATCAGGCAAGGAACCAAGGCTATTCTCTGGCCCACAGCTAGGAGCTGAGGCCCCCTAGTCCGACAGTCCAAAGGGAACTGAATCCTACCAAAAACTGCATCAATAACCTCAAATGTGGGTACTTCCCCAGTTGAGCTTTCAGATTGGACCTAATCTTGTGTAACAGTTTGAGTGTAGCTTCATCAGAGACTCCAAAGCAGGGAACTCAAGTTAAGCCATGCCCAGACACCTGCCCACAGACACTGTGTGATAACAAATGTGTGTTGTTTAAAGTGTAAGATAAAAAAATCATCACCAGGAGAAGTGAGTCAGATTATATCAAACTTAATAGCTAATGTTAAAAGGCTAGGGGTGATAGAATAATAAGCACGTGCATAATTTGCCATACAGTAATAACTAGCTAACACAGAACATGTTTTCATTTAAAATATGAGTGTGTATAGATAAATGTACAGTTATGCACACACATAAATTTGTGTATGTGTAGAAAATGTCTAGACTAAAAAGAAAATTTTAACAGGTTAACTTTCTTAACTCTTGTGAAAAAGAGACTCATATTCAGGGGAGAGAAGAAATTCACTTTATTTGAATAGCCATTTGTACTATTTTGGTTTTGTAGTTCAAGTTTCATTTTTAATAAAATTTTTAAAATCTAGCTTAGATAGACAATAGATTTGAGATGCTTTTCTTTCCAAATAACATAATCTGTCCAGGAAAATACTTAAATCTTTAGAGCTGCAATCTTATCTTTCTAACTGGGATAGGATTGTAAAGCCAACACAACCTGAATCCACTAGTTCTGATGCACCAGTTTTGCAAGGAAGGGACCCTCAAGAGGCTAGCCTTGCTGATTTCACAGGTGGGATCTCAGGTGAACATGGGTAGGGGTATGCCTTATTTAAGGACCCAAACTGAGTAAGGGAGGAAGTGCTATGGTATTGTATTTTTATTTTCAGATGATGCTTTTAATCCCCACTTGACCCATGAATTCCCATTTAAGGACAGACATCAGAAATGAAAGATCTACGGAGCCAAGGTTTAGACAAGGAAGGGACACCAACTCAAGGTCTATCACCTGCCCCCCACCCCCCACCCCCAGCTCAAAGCAGAATGCCAGGACTGGGAACTCAGAAAGAGGAGCAGTTAGGACCATTACATCTTTCCCTTTAGACCACAAGACCCAATAACTAAATAGGCACTCTCCCTTAAAGAAAAAATACCTGGTATTAAAAAATGACTTATTTATTTGAAATTGACAACTGGGCTAATAAGAGATTGAAATAGGGTGAATTACTGAGCCTAAAATAGTGCCTAATATTTAAAACAGTAGCTGACGAAACCACACATGAAATGATTAGGCGAACAAGTGAGAGAATGAGAATCAAATTAGTTCAGCTACCAGTCCTCCAAAATGGCCATGAAAAGTTAGCCAGTGAAAACATTCACAATACCGTGACTACATCCGATGAGGAAGAAAATAGAATGGTGTTAGTCTGGTGATTGATCATTACCCTCTACCAGCTGTGTTGTATCTTCTGCAATCAATAGGTCTATAAAAAAGTACGTTTTGTTCCTTAGAGCATTTTCAAATTGTGAGATGGAACCACTCCTTCCAATTATTTTTTGACCTCAAACAAGAATATCTCCTATGCTTCCTTACTTAGATTTCTCAAGCCTACCTCCATCCTTGGTCTATTTCTAAAGTCTAACACAAACAGACTTCAGTAGTACACCTGGCTAGCTAGTGTCACCCTATAATGAGATCTTCCCCATCCAAAAAATTCCTAAATTCGGAAGCTCCTGAGCACATGAAACAACATAATTCCATATTTTTTTGTTATATAAAATTACTGTTCTGTATTCAGGATTCATTTTGCTTTGTCATATAAATTTACTAATCTGTACTCAGAATTTTGAAAAAATAATTATTAAAGGAATTCACAAATATAACAGAAATAAGAGCTCTTTAATTTCTATTTAATTATATATTTTAAAAAATAAGAAATATAGTAAAGCAAAATTGCAACTAAAGTGGAGATTTTGAAGGCAGGAAGATAATGGAAGTAACATAAAAGAAGGACTTCCATGGCCATCAGTAAAAACCAGTAGGGTATAACAAAGTCAGTCAGTCAGCTGGCCTGCCTGCCTGTCTCTGTCTCTGTCTCTGTCTCTGTCTCTGTCTCTCTCACTCACTCCCTCTCTCTCTCTCTTTCAAAAATGGGACTAAAGGGGATGGTTTGAATGGATTAGCATTGGAAAAATAAATTTCAGAACATTAAGATAGATATTATCGATTAAGATATCCTAGAATCTGTAATCTATGCTGTTTCGGTAAATTCAGTAACATGGGTATGTTATAAAAAGGTATTTTCTAGAATGTGGGACAAAATTTTATCAGTGCATTATTACATTCAACATAGCAGGAACTGTCTGAAAGGGTTTTAACTTGCAAAATAAACACATCATCAGAGAACAGGATCATTTTGGATGATAGAGCTCTGGAGAGGCAGGCACACTAAATGATTCTGAGCAACAACGCTGACAGGAAGAGGCAATCTTAGTGTTCGGTTGCCTGGTCTCTTCAAACACATGGCACATCACAACACATTTGTTCTTTTCAGCAATATTTTCAGAAAACGACGTGCTGGCATTTGTAAACATGTTGCTTGGGTGGAAAGATGTCCAAGCACAAAGCAAACTGTAAAAATCCATGCAGTATATTTTGCCAGAAGAAACCACTAGACCATAACGAATAAAAGCAAGCCCCCAAGGAATCCCAGGAATGCTCTTGTGAATTGTGAGCTAAACGGTACATTAACTCAGCTAAGGCGGTAGGAGAACACACTGCTCGTTATGAGCCATGCCACTTAGGACACCAGCGCTGCACATCATCTTTCCTCATGATGACACACCTGCTGGACTGCTGTGTTTCCCCTTTACAGACTGTTCCCCACAAGCAAATCCACCTGGTAGGTAGACATTCCCCAGGGATTCTTCCTTGCGTCTCTGGCTGGCATAAAGACATGGCTTGGGCATCCCATAATCACTGCACATACACATTATGCTGACTTTCCTGTGTCTGTGCCTGACTCATGTTCTAGACGTGGTGAGCAATTCAAAGTGAGAGCCCTGGATTCTTTACTTCTCCATTCCTAGCAGGGTTTCTGGCTCCTTGTTGGAATTCCCCACGTATTAGCTGAGCTGCCACTGAAGTAAGTGCCGCTTAGATAGAAGAGGAGGACCTATCATGAGCTCCAACCTTGCTGGTCTCCTCACCTCTACCCTGACTGGTTGCTGATGCCATGTCTGCTTTAGAGGTTTGCATATTTACCCTGATTTTACAAATAGAAAAAAGAATGATAGCAAGCACAGTCATGCATCACCTCTGTTAAGCCTGCCAGAAAAAAACAACTCCAAGTGTTTTACCATTTGTTAAAAAGCTAGAATAAAATTATGATTATAAATTTAAGTCAGTCGCCATTTATTCAAAATGTTCCTCCACTAGTTAAGTGTTATCATCATTCACATCAAGGTAGCCAACAAGAGGGAAGGAAGGGAGGGAAGGGAGGGAGGGAGGGAGGGAAGGAAGGGAGGGAAGGGAGGGTGGAAGGTGGGGGAGAAGGAGAGTAAGAGCGAGGATGGCAGGGAGCGTTAAGTCACGACATTTCCCACTTCTGAGAAACAACACTGATTTTGAGCCATATAACTGCACCCTGCTAATTCATAGTTGTCTGAGCTTCTTGCTCTGCTATTCTGAGGTTTCATTTCCTCATTATAAAAATGGAAAATAATCCCCATATCAGTGGGTTGTGCCAAAGATTCCATGAGGTGACTCCCTTAAAATGTCTGACACAGAGAAAAATCTCCAGCAATAAACTCCATGTCCCTTTCTCTCCCTCCCCACTCATCCTGCTTCCTTTTCTCGGTCTGACCCCATGGTTGGTCAGGCAGGGCTGCCACGAACATCTCAAGAGTGGCCAGATAAAATATTCCATCTGAGCTCTACTTGATAGGGCGAGGGAAACAAACAACCTGCACATCAAAGGCTCTGTTGTCTTTTTACCACCGTAGAGCAGTACAGTTCTGAAACTTTGGGCCTGGAAGGCAGAGATGGCTTCCCCCTCCTGGGCTCTCCTTTACTCTCATAAGATAACAAAATGCTACAACAGGACATCTGTAGACTAGTGAGTGACTCGCTGCAGATGGGTAGAGGGCAGGTTAAACAACCCCCCTGCTGGTTACCACATGTCATTTCCCACAAAACCTTCTCAGGTGGCGAGCGACCAAAAAGTGGAACCTTTTCATCTTATGAAACGTTTCCTAAAGGAACGTTTCCTTTGCAAGCCTTCCTCTTGCCACCCCTCCCAACAAAGATTCATACTTGAACAAAAACATTCTGTTTCCATAACCTCACAGTAGGGATTTCAAACCTTCCACAACCACATTTTTTACTGACAAATCCCAAGTGTCTCTTGTCTGGGTTTTCCCCCAGGTTTTCCAGCCTGTGGAGTGTCACTATTAACGCATTTATTTTCAATGGCTCCAGCCCAAGCCTCACCAATCTCATACACTCTTGAAAGTCCGGTACCTGCCTCGAAAGTTCTGTGGATTCCTGGTGGGTTTACATTCTCCATCACTGGTCGCCTGTGACTTGTTGGTCCCACTGAATTATCAACCTCACTGGCATTTCATCTCCTGTAGTAATTCTCTTTCACCAACCACCTCATACAGTAATGTGGAAACCCTTAGGGTTTTAATTTCCCAGAAAGAAGGCTCTAGTAGGTACCGTAGTCTTATATAAAGATTTTTTTTTATTTCTACAAATTTTATATTTCTATAGATTTTTGGGGACCAGGTGGTATTTGGCTACATGAGTATGTATTTTAGTGGTGATTTGTGAGATCTTGGGACACCGATCACCTGAGCAGTACACACTGAACCCAATGTGTAGTCTTTTACTCCTCACCCCTCCCATTCTTTCTCCCAAGTCCCCGAAGTCCACTGCATTGTTCTTATGCCTTTGCATCCCCATAGCTTAGCTCCCACTTATGAGTGAAAACATACGATGTTTGGGTTTCCATTCCTGAGTTATTTCACTTAGAATAATAGTCTCCAGTCCCATCCAGGTTGCTGCAAATGCCATTATTCATTTCTTTTTGTGGCTGTGTAGTGTTCCATCACATATGTGTGTGTATACACACACACACACACACACACACCCCATAGTGTCTTTATCCACTCATTGATTGATGGGCATTTGAACTGGTTCCACATTTTTGCAACTGCGAATTGTGCTGCCATTAATGTGCATGTGCAAGTATATTTTTTGTGTAATGACTTCTCTTCCTCTGGGTAGACTGAATTGATACCCAGTAGTTATGTGAAGGTTTAGAAAGTGTGGCAGACAGAGGTTATGAAATAGCAAAGCTCAGTAACAAGAGACATGACTATCTTACAGTGGCCTGCCCCCACCCCCATCCTACCTCAGGGACCATCTCCTGGGCCGGCCTCCTCAGCGCCCCTCTAGACACCACATTGCCCAAGCCCCTCATCCTTGTCAGAGCTCACCCTACTTCTACTCCCCAGAACTCATGAAATTCCTGGGGTTTCATTTTGCAGAGTGGTTCAGCATCATCTTTGCTGTGAAGCACCCTTCCAGACGGCCCAGCAGGGACTAGAGGTGGGTCAGGGTTCATTCTTTTCACAATCCAGGAAACCCAGCAAAGGAATTTTTCCAAATACAGAGTTGAAATAAATCCAACCTTTCCCTCTAGTGAGTAAAAGAGCCACCATTTCTTTTTTTTCCCTCATATGGCTTTTGTTTCTGCTGCACTTATTAGGAATTTTATGCTAGTTAATGTAAATGAACAATGTCAAATGCATACAAGTGCAAATAACTGGCTACGTCATAGTCAAAGTTTTCATTCTTGAAATTTTGAGAAAGAATTCACATCACTCAAATTTCCTAGCAGAATTCTGCTCTGCTATCAACCTTGCCCTTGAGTATACAAAAACACAGAGGACTAGATGAGAGGAAGAGGAGAAGAGAAGCACTAATTTGAAGTCAGATACTCTGGATAGACTCCCTCTTCCCGTGGGTTTCCCACAGAACTTAAAAACAAGAAGAAAACAGAAGCTCCATTATACAGTATAAAAAAGAACTCAAACTTAGTTTTTCTTCTGTTCTTCAGCACTCTAGTTGAGAGATGTGTTCAGTTTAGTGCAGCGAGCCCGGCTGTAAACAGACTTCTACCTGAAAGGCGCCGTTACTCAGCACTCCTGTAGTTGAGCAACTTGCTAAGGTTGTAGAAAAGGCCCAGAGCGACGTGCAGAAACTACACAGAAACACAACGTTCCAATAATAACCTGGCCACGTGTCTGTTTTGAGCCCCCTAGTTTCTGGCACCTGTGTGGAAAATTCCACTCTGCCTCATCCAAGACTGGCTCTGGGGTAAGTACTGAGGAATGAGGAACTGGTACCATGAGAGATCGGAAGGAGGTTTGCACAGATTCTTCCATAGACCACCGTGAAACTTAGAATACTTCCGCAATGCAAGCAAAACTCTGTGCCTACCTCACCTACCCTTTATTTTGTGATAGTCTGAAATCCTTGGATTCTACGAACTCTAAAAAGTAGGTGGTTGTATTAGATTGGTAGGGATAGTCTGAAATCCTTGGATTCTACGAACTCTAAAAAGTAGGTGGTTGTGTTAGTTTGATAGGGATAGTCTGAAATCCTTGGATTCTACGAACTCTAAAAAGTAGGTGGTTGTATTAGTTTGATAGGGCTATCATAATGAAATGATCACACACAACAAACTGTGTGACTTAAGCAACAGAAATTTATTTTCTCACAGTTCTGGAGGCTAGAAGTTCAAAGTCAAGGTGTCAGCACCGTAGGTCTCTGCAAGGGCTCTCTTTACAGCTTGTAAATGTCCTCACATGCTCTTTCTTCTGTGGGTGTGTCTCTCTGTGTAGCCAAGTTTCTTCTTCTTTTAAGGACAACAGCCATATTGGATTAGGGCCCATCCAAAGGCCTCATTTTCACTTTAAATTAATCACCTTTTAAAAGATGGTTATCTCTAAATACAGTCACATTTTGAGATACTGGGGGTTAGGACTTCAACACTGGAATTTTAGAGGAACACAATTCAGGCCATCACAGTGGTCAAGGTAAATAACTCGCCAATGGACTGAGTGCTTCCCCAACTTTTACCACTTCCATTCATTCTTGCCACATGCGATTAAACAAGGATCCCATGGGAATCAGAGTAGTCCTCTCCTACAGCATTTGATGACTCTTTTTTTTTGAGATGGAGTTTCGCTCTTGTTACCCAGGCTGGAGTGCAATGGCGCGATCTCGGCTCACCGTAACCTCCGCCTCCTGGGTTCAGGCAATTCTCCTGCCTCAGCCTCCTGAGTAGCTGGGATTACAGGCATGCGCCACCGTACCCAACTAGTTTTTTGTATTTTCAGTAGAGACGGGGTTTCACCATGTTGACCAGGATGGTCTCGATCTCTTGACCTCGTGATCCACCTGCCTCAGCCTCCCAAAGTGCTGGGATTACAGGCTTGAGCCACCGTGCCCGGCCTTGATGACTCTTTTACATATTTACTGGCTTCCAGTTTCACAGGTTGATTTGATCATGAGGGGAAAAAGAAGTAGCTATAGTTCTGCCTTCAAAAAACACACTGGATTTGTTCAAATCATTTTTATTCTCCCACCTGAATTCAGTGCGTGTTAAGACATAACATGGGCATTTCCAGTTGCCCAGGGAAGAGGAGATTACATCTACATTTATAATTTGATTGAACATTGACTATTTATTGGGCACCCACTATTTTCCAGGCATTATTGAGCCCTTTAGTACAAAGTTAAGTAGATATTAGTGCTTACCCATAACGTGGCTCATATCTAATTGGTAAAAGATACATGCATAAAGAACTGTAATTCGACATGACAAAAATAATGTTGTAAGGTATCTTAAGTTGAACTTAACATCTTGAAATTATCAAGATTGGCCATTCTTACAGGAATTTGCAAAGTTCCAAAATGTCAAGACGTAGTCATGTTAATAATATCTTCCTCCAAGCATGCGTCATCACTAAGAGAATAGAGATTTCCCCCCATTTGTTTTTGGTGTCCATGCTTGAGGACGCAATAAGAATCCCCACCACTTTGGAGAATATGGAGAAACTTGTATTTGGTGCAGTGTTCTGAGTGTTTCATTAGGAGCCCTAGAAAAAAATTACAGACCATATGTAGAGCACTGGAAACACAGTATAAAACCCACACATGGAGATCACGTGGCAGAGTTGGTACATGACTAGGAAATCTGAGGCAACTAAATTCCATGAGTCCAATCTAGGAAACCACCACATTCAAAGATTGCCTTTAGCATCAAATAGCCAAGGAGGGTTCAAAGTTCAACCACCTGGACAGGATCACAACTGGGATGCACTGACCAACTTTGAGTTTGTTGTCTCATCCAGTGTTTGCCTCTTTCATTGTGTCTCTTTTCCGGATAGCCCACAGTCTGGCCCTTCTTCCTGGGGAAAATCCTATATTTTTGGAATTCTTTTTAATGATTGCCACTCTAACTAGTGCAAGATGGTATCTCATTACAGTTTGATTTGCATTTCTCTAATGACCAATGATGATGAGCTGTTTTTCATATGTTTATTGGCCACATAAATGTCTTCTTTTGAGAAGTGTCTTTTCATATCCTTTGCCCACTTTCTAATGGGGTTGTTTTTTCTTGCAAATTTGTTTAAGTTCTTTGTAGATTCTGGATATTAGCCCTTTGTCAGATGGATAGATTGCAAAAATTTTCTCCCATTCTGTGGGTTGCCTTTTCACTCTGATGATAGTTTCTTTTGCTGTTCAGAAGCTCTTTAATTAGATCCTATTTGTCAATGTTGGCTTTTGTTGCCAACATTGGTGTTTTAGTCATAAAGTCTTTGCCCATGCCTATGTCTTGAATGGTATTGTCTATGTTTTTTCCTAGGATTTTTATGGTTTTAGGTGTTACATTTAAGTCTTTAATCCATCTTAATTTTTGTATAAGGAGTAAGGAAGGGGTCCAGTTTCAGTTTTCTGTGTATAGCTAGCCAGTTTTCCCAACACCATTTACTAAATAGGGAATCCTTTCCCCATTGCTTGTTTTTGTCAGGTTTGTCAAAGATCACATGGTTGTAGACATGTGGTGTTATTTCTTAGGACTCTGTTCTGTTTTGTTGGTCAATATATCTGTTTTGGTACCAGTGCCATGTTGTTTTGGTTACTGTAGCCTTGTAGTATAGTTTGAAGTCAGGTAGCATGATGCCTCCAGCTTGGTTCTTTTGCTTAAGATTGTCTTGGCTATACGGGCTCTTTTTTGGTTCCATATGAAATTTAAAGTAGTTTTTTCTAATTATGTGAAGAAAGTCAATGGCAGCTTGATGGGGACAACATTGAATCTATAAATTACTTTGGGCAGTATGGCCATTTTCACGATACTGATTCTTCCTAACCATGAGCATGGACTGTTTTTCCATTTGTTTATGTCCCCTCTCATTTCCTTGAGCAGTGGTTTGTAGTTCTCCTTGAAGAGGTCCTTCACAACTCTTGTAACTTGTATTCCTAGGTATTTGATTCTCATTGCAGCATTTGTGAACAGTTCACTGATGGTTTGGCTGTTTGTCTATTATTGGTGTATAGAAATGCTTATCATTTTTGCACATTAATTTTGTAGCCTGAGACTTTGCTCAAGTTGCTTATGAGCTTAAGGAGATTGTGGGCTGAGATGATGGGGTTTTCTAAATATATAATCATGGAAGCTGCAAACAGAGACAATTTGACTTTCCTTCTTCCTATTTGAATACACTTTATCACTTTCTCTTGTCTGATTGCCCTGGGCAGAACTTCCAATACTATGTTGAAAAGGAGTAGTGAGAGAGGGCATCTTTGTCTTGTGCCAATTTTCAAAGGGAATGCTTCCAGTTTTTGCTCATTCAGTGTGATACTGGCGGTGGGTTTGTTATAAATAGCTCTTATTATTTTGAGATACATTCCATCAATACCCAGTTTATTGAGAGTACTTAGCATAAAGGGGTGTTGAATTTTATCGAAGGCCTTTTCTGCATCTATTGAGATAATCATGTGGTTTTTGTCATTGGTTCTGTTTATGTGATGGATTACATTTATTGATTTGCATATGTTGAAACAGTCTTGCATCCTAGGGATAAAGCCGACTTGATCATGATGGATAAGCTTTTTGATGTGCTACTGGATTTGGACAGGTTGTGAGAAACTTCTCTAGTAACAAACTATAGAAACGATCCCTGAAAGTACAGTCTTGCATAATGTCTTAGAGCCTCAGTCTCTTCATATGCAAAATATAACTCCTTCTACTCCACAGGGCTGCCATAAGGGCAAAGAAGAAAGCAGACAGGAATGTGCTTTGCAGTTTGTTCAGTAGTATAACAACAACAATAGCAGCTAACATTTATTGAAAGCCAATCACAGAGAAGGCACTATTCTAAGCAGTATATTAGGTATTAGTTTATACATCTTCTAAAGAACCATGAGGTAAGTGCCATTGTAATACTGCTTGTTCAGATGAAGGAAGTATGACAGGTAAGTTAAGTAATTCACCTAAGGCCACACACAGAGAAAGAGGTGAAGCTGACATTTGAACTCAGGCCAACTGGCTCTAGAGCCCTTGCTGCTCCCTGCAGTGTTATACTGGATATTCTAATTAGGCTGCTCTTTGTCCCAAATCTGAGGTTCCCTTACAAGTTGTCATACATTCATACTTTTACGTAGTATGGTAAATGACTTCACCCAGTAGTTCACTGGCTCTATTATTACCCTCTTACATAAAAGGAGTGCATGTTTATGGAAATTATCTTAAAACATTACTTGATTCAACCAAGTAATTCTAGTGATGGTGTAACAGGTACCACGAGATGATGAACATAATTTTGGGCAGATGGTGGGTGGAGGAGGGGGTTGCTGGGTCTTCAAATACCCCTTAAAATAGCCTGTAATTACCTAAGTGTAAACCCCCGAAAAGAGAAAGTCTTCAAAAAACACTGGCTGTGATGGACTGAACTGTATCCCCCTCAAAAAATTATATGTGGAAGTCCTAACCCCAGTATCTCATATATGACCATCTTTGGAGATAGGATCTTTTCAGCACTAATTAAGTTAAAATGTGGTCATTAGGGTGGGGCCTAATCCAATATGACTGATGTCCTCACAAGAAGAGGATATTTAAACAAAAACAAAAACAAAAACAAAAACAAAACCAGAGAGACGGGAGGAGACAGGGAAGAAGGTGACCATCTACAAACCAAGAAGGAAAACCTGGAACAGACCCTGCCCTCGAAGCTCTGAGGAGGAACCAACCCTACCAATGCCTTCCATCTCAGATTTCCAGCCTACAGAACTATGAGAAGATATATTTCCGCTGTTAATTGCTGCCCAGTCTGTGCTATTTCTTTATGGCAACTCTAGCAAACCGATACACTGGTCAGGAGAAGATGGTATCCTTGAGGCACCAGTCCTCAGAGAAACCAAAAGAACGGACAAAGGAATAGCGGCTACGCATCTTTACATTCACTCACATCATTCCCCTGACTCTTCCTAACAAGCCAGTGGCTAAATACTAATATTATCCTCACCCACACATGATCGCCTAGTGCATTTTCCCAAAATACATCTTTCAGCATGTGGCTACCCTGTTTGAAAACCTCCAGCAGCTGCCCCACTGCCTCCAGGAAAATGTTCAAATTTCTCCCAAGTTGTCCTGAAAATATCCTGTAATTTATAAGCCAGAGAACAAACATCTTACCACAGCAGTACATACCCACAGAATTGTGGTGAAGGAAACCGGGGAAATCACCTCTCAGAACAAGGAGGAAAATTCTTCAGTGACACATAGCACCTCTGCTGCTATTGGTAGTCAAGGTACATGCAACGGGTTTTCTATACAAGAGACTTTCCATAGTTTCAAGTGAATAACGGACATGTACACCATGGAACTCAAAGGTTCTGAACTTCTGGGGCTAGAAAACCTGAACTACATTCCTATTTCCATTGGCCAGACATCTAACGGTCTCCACTGAATCTGCTTCTTGTTCCTAGGAGTCCACTTCGAGGTGAGCCCTGAATGCCTTGGTGCAGGACTTAAATTTCCTGCTGATGCACAATGCAATGGTATTTTTCTCTAAGGAACCCAGAGAGTTCTTCAGAGACATTAATACTTCCTATATTAGAACTGAAGGGTATCATCAACCTGGGTTTGGGAGATTGAGTCACTTTCACGAGAAGGAGAAGAACATTTCCTTTCCAGGTGGTCCTAATGACTCACCTGATAATGACAACAGATTAAGGGCCAGCCTTCCCATCCAGACTTCCTGGTCCCATGCCTGCCAGTCTCTGATTGTCTCAGTCTTGGTCAGCATGAAAATTCCAGTTTTCCTGCAGGCCCAGACTTAAGCTGGGAGAAGCCAACCAGAAGGCAGACTCTTGAACTGCGGCTTGTGGACATGGCTGATACCACTGGCTTTTTGTTCAAATTCCTTACTTGACTGTTCCCTGCTGAAATAGCAGATCTCATCTTACTTGCTAGAGAACTATCAGTCTGCCAAATCTCTGCCATCAATCTGACCCTTAGTAGCCACATCTTGTCACTGGACACTCATCAACCTGGTCAGTAAACAGTCCCCCAAAACGCCTGCTACCACCAAATTAGACCTCAAGGGTGAACATATGAACGTGTATCACAACTCTGTTTTATAAACACCCCTTGGCCACCACTATTTTGCCCATCCTCCTTGCTGACCAGCCCCTTCAGATACTGGTTGGCAAGCCCGCCCACCCACCTGCACATTGGAATTACTCAGGGAGACTGTAAAATTCCAGATGTCCAGGCTGCAACCAAGGTCAATTAGAATTTCCAAGAGTGGAACCCAAGTGGCAGTATTTCTTAAAAGTCTGCAGGTGATTCTAATGTGCAGACAAGCCTGAGAACAACTGTGCCAGGCCCTTTTCCCAGGTGAACCTCATTTTCTCACTGGCACAGAGATGAGGTCCCAGCCTAGTACAGGTATGCACCTAAGTAGATAATGACAATACCAGAAAAGAATACTGAAGCTGGAGAATGAAGATGAAGCGGTCCCAAGCCACCACAGGAGAAGCAATGATTCAAACGGCTGATATCAGAAGGGGAAGTTGCCAACTGTTGGGCATTTGCCACTGTGTTAAAAGTGGGTCTGAGCTTCATGTTATATTTTTAAAAATGGCTTAGAGTGAATCATAATTGGTAATCAGAAAATCCATCATAAACATAAGGAATCCAAATCACTATAATAATTAAGGTCGGAAATAAAAGTAAACCTCCAACACAGCGTAGCTCATGAATGTGGGTTTCATGACATCTTGGGAACAGGTCACTTCTCCTGAAATGACACAATTGCATTGAGTGACTATGATATTACTAATCTCAATGTGGGTGGTTAGCGCTGGAAATCATATCCTCAGGAGGACGTTGAATGAGCTTGCCTCTAAGGTCATCTTGAGTTCTGGCAAGTCTCTGATTCCAGGTAACAAGCCCTCAGGGTTCTCAGGAATGATGGAGGAAATGATCCGTTGTTAAGCCTGGGCCACTGTTCTGCTCTGCAGAGCTCAGCCAAGCCAGGGAACAGGATCCCCTGCTGTTCGGCCAATGTCACAGGCTGGATTTGGGATGGCTGCAAGACCTGAGCTAACTAGAGACAAGAATCCTGGTTCCAGAAAGCCCAGCTGTGACTCAAAGTGACAGGCAGGAGGACTGTGTGGGTGACACGGGCCCCTGCATTCTGGAAGGAATTATATGTTTTTCTGCCTTATTTGCCACCTTTCCAGAAAGCCAGCAATGAGGCCTGCAGGGTGTACCACCTAATGGTGAAAGTGTTTACTTCACTCTGGATTACCTCCATACAGAGGACCAAATTCTCTTAGGGGTTCATTACCGCCCACTACTGAATGGTGCCTGCAGGGCATCACTGAGGATTGTTTTTCTTAGCATGCTGCTTCGGAACGCGGTGGTGCTGCTGTACCTCACCAAGGTCCCCTTGAGGGAACCAGCCTCATTAGGGAATACTGATGGGGAAGAGATGTGGGGTTTTCCACTTACTGGGAAAACAGCAATCAGAGCAAACAACTGAACTGTTGGGGACCAGCATTTGCAAAAAAAATAAGGAAGGCAAAAGGAACACTGAGTATCATTTATTTAGAAAGAGACGATTTGGAAACGCTTTCGTGTCAGTTGACTGGAGCCCGATGTTGTGGCCAAAATTAGACGTCAGGTCCCTGCAGCCTGGTTAGCACCATGCAGGGAGATCACACTGTCAACACAAACTCCTGCCCTTACCCTGATTAAGTGTTCCCCAACGATCTCACTGCTAAGAAGAACGAGGGATCTCATTGACAAGTTAACTGTGCCACTCATGCTGGGCCAGTATGCATCCAAATATGGTCCCCAGTGAAAAGGAGGCAAACAGCCTTCATGTCCCACCACTCTTCACACTCTGCTTTGTGCAACTGGCCCAGTCTACCTGCTTCCCAATGTTCTGCTTCAAACACCAGATAATGCAAGGCTATCAGGCTAAGCAGCCCTGTAACCCAACCCATCTAATACCAGGTTTCCAAAGGGCTCCACGAAGGACCCTCAAAGGCTGGTTCAGGGAGACCATCTGGGCTTCAATGAGGTACGGCGTTTTCCAGCAGAGAGCAACTGGCATTTGGAGTGGGATAATTTCCCACTCCTGTCCCACTCATAATGAGACAGCCAAATATAAAGGGGTCACTGGAGAACCTCCAAGTGGCCTGCACACTGGGGGCAGGGTCTTGGAAAGGTCAGGCCATTTGCAGTGGGGAGGAGCCTGGCCCCTCCTCTTCCTGGGTGCTACCCAGGATTCAATCTGCAAGGCAGAAAGCACACTAGCAGGAATCTGGCTTTGTGGGGGAGTCCCTGTTTCCCCCCCTTTTTTCCTTTTCACCCAATAAATTCAATTCTTCTCATTCTTCAAAGTGTCTGTGAGTCCAAGATTCCATGGCCATGTGACAAGGACCTGGATGTTAGCTAAATTAAGGAGAAAGTCCTAGAACAATTACAGGACATTTTATAGCTCTGGCCCCCACCCCCGAAGTGCCAGAGGAGCTTCTCGGTCATTAATAAAATCTAAATATGCCCCATCCCTTTTCTGAAAGGCCTGGAATGAAGGTTACAATAATGTTCATGGTAAAGAACACCTAAAAAAGCATAACTAACCTGACATGTCTTACTTGTAAATGCTTTCTATGAAAGCTTTCTTCAAATAAGTGTTGTCCATTTACAAACAACTGTATGTCAGCCACTGCCCCCACAGGAAGCCAGAAACCCTATTACAGAGCTGAACCAAGTGGTCTCATTCAGTTGCTGCCGCAGAGCCCTGTACATCTTCAAAATCTGGCAGCTGCTTTAATTGCTCCAGTGATTTAGAACATACTACCCTCTGGAGCCAGCTGAGAACATCCCTGGACCATTCACTAGACAGTTCCACTTTCTGTTGCATTGAAGTTTATCTCCCTATAATTTCTACCTGCTGGACTTGAGCGTGACCCTTAAACACTGCACGCACGCACACACAAAATAAGTCTGTTACCTCTTCCAAGCAGCTGCCCTTAGAATATCTGAAGAACACTACCCTATCCCTCCTCATTTTAGCAAGCAGCTTGATCTGACTCTTCTTCAACATTTTTATCATTTTTAGACCACTTAACTGTGTGTCAGTCACTTTACCTGTGTTTTCTCTTATTTTCACAAAACCCCATCAAATAAGCAAATTATCCCCATTTGATAGAAGAATCTAAGTAGTCAACCCAAATCTCCTCGGGAAGTAAAAGACTTGGCCCATATTTACCATTTTCGAATTCATGCTTCTTCCATTAAAAACCTGTATTTCCCACACCTGACCCCCAGAATCAGTAGGACAGGTTTATTCTTAAAATAGAAATACTGTACAAAAGTCCTCAAACAGATTAATCAGAACCATATGGTTCTGACCAAACTGATCCAGAGATTGGTATTTAAAAACTGCTGCCTCATGGGATATGTAACCTCCTCAATCTCCTGTTTCCCTTTTTTAGGAAAATAAAAATCAAGACACCTCCTACAATGTGTACGCCAAGGGTGGCCTGAGCAGCACACTCCAGAACAGACCCACTTATACGTGGGACCTGAGATGCCATCTTGTCACCTGTAAGAGTGGGGAAAATGGCACCCAAGCACATGGCGAGGGATTCAGCATGGCCACTCCCCTCAGACTCCGTGCCTCTAGCTTATTTCCCTCATACTAGTCTTCACGTGAAGTGCGTCTCTCGAAGGCAATTAAAATTACACAGTGCCCTGATTTCAATCCTCCTGTAACCATGCTGAATATTTGCCACTTAAAAAAATTAAGTTTTAATTAAGTTTTTTCATCAAAACACAAGTCCTGCTGATAATGTCAGGCAGGTCTGAGAAAGTAATTACATGCGCAATCTGTTTTTGACATACTTCATTCTCCTTTGGGACATTTCTTCTGTCTCCGTTACTTCATTAAAAATCCCCTATTGCCATAGGAAAGCTTGATTTCTTCTCTATTTACCATAATACAAAGACCCAGGTTCCCTCCTTCAGTACACAGCAACAACACCTTGTGCATCAAATGGACTTTGTTAGGCATTTGGGTTACACATGTGGGTCTTTGTTCTATGTGTCCCTTTGTTCTGATCACTTACCACTGTAGTTATATGAAGGCACTTTGGTGGAGCCCATCACTCACTCTCCTTAGCTACTGTCTCAGGCTAATATGTATCTCACCATTCCATGAAGAAAATATGCTCTACTCTCTGATTTCCTGAAGGTAGACCTGATAAAGATGATACACAATTATCAACAGATCAAACACTGTTTCTGTTTGGCATCTGGCAAACCAGCACCCATATTTTCCATGTGACATGGTTTGGATTTGCGTCCCTACCCAAATCTCATGTCAAATTGTAATCCCCAGTGTTGTAAGAGGGGCCCAGTAGGAGGTGATTGTATCAGTGCAGAGGAGGGCCCTGGTGGGAGGTGACTGGGTGGTAGGGGTGGATTTCCCCCTTGCTGTTCTCGTGATAGTGAGCTCTCACAAAATCTGGTTGAAAGTGTGTAGCATCTCACTACTCTTTCTCTTCCTTCTGCTTGGGCCATGTAAATTGTGCCTGCTTCCCCTTCATCTTCTGCCATGACTGTAAGTTTCCTGAGGTCTTCCCAGGCATGTTTTCTGTAGAGCCTGGAGAACATCTTTTCTTTACAAATTACCCAGTCTCAGGTAGTTCTTTAAAGCAGTGTGAGAACAGACTAATACATCATGTCTGGCTCTAACTTCGTGTATAATTTCCTAGGACTGCTGTAAGAAGCAGCCACAAACTAGGTGGCTTAAAGCAACAGAAAATTATTCTCTCTCAGTTTTAGAGGCCAGAAGTCTGGAATTGAGGGTTGACAGGGTCACACTCCCTCTGAAAGCTCTAGGGAAGTATCTTTTCTTACCTCTTCCAGCTTCTGGGGCTCCTGGCATTCCTTGGTTTTAGATGCGTAACTCTAACGTCAGCTTCTGCGTGTTCCCATGGGATTCTTCACTTTGTCCCTGTGCCTTCTCATTTTCTTATGACACCAATCATTGGATTCAGGGCCCACTGTAAATTCAGGATGATTTCATCCCAAGAACCTTAACTAATTACATCTACAAAGTTCCTATTTCCACACACAGTAAAATTCTCAGGTTCCAGATAGACACAAATTTGGGAGGAATACTATTGGACTCACCAGTCTCCTCTGATGCAGTCCTTTTGGGATAGCAGTAGTAAGGTGGGAAAAGTCTGAAGCCACAGGCAGAATCAGAAAGACCAAGATTCTTATCTTAATCCAATAAGGGATAAAGGAGAGATGCCTCCTAAGGGAACCATCCAGGCATGATTTTTTTGACTCATATTTTTGACTGGCACAAGGTACAAAGCCCAACTTAAGAGATTTGAACATGCCTACAATTTAAATTTGGAGATATATGACCCAAAATCCATAGACTAGACCCCACAAAGTTGGCATGAATTATTTTATCAGCAAGTAGAATTATTCCTAACCCATGCCAGGCACTGTTTATCTCTACTTTTTATCTTTATTTAATAAATCTAATCTTGTATTCATCCCTGACAATTTGTTTCCACATTCAAAATAATAGATTTCAGGAAGTTTGGGCTCTGTTATAATTTGGTCCCAAACATTTCTTTATATTTCTTACTGTTCATAACCCTTCACACATCCTCCAGGCCATTCAACAGCAACCACTCCACTTCTATTGAATATAATTTCTACCTTCCTGTTTCAGCCTGTTCCTTCTAGCTGGAATGATCACTGACTTCTTTGTAAATCACCCACCATGTGGTGATTTAAAAACCTGTTCTCAAATTCTTCAACACTCCTCCCATTGAAAGGTGAACTCTAATTCCTCTTCCCATGAATATGGCTGGGCCTAATGACTCATGTCTAATAATGCCACGGAAATGATGCTGCATGACTTCTGAGGCTAGGTCATGAAAGGTGATACAGTCTCTGCCTGGCTCTCACTTTAGTCTTGTGAAACCTTGAAATTCAGCAGACTAAGCTCTGAAAAAGCTAAGAAGCCACATGGAAAGGACACAAGTAGGTGCTCCAGCCACCATCCCTGCTCAAGTTTGGCCAACAGCCAGCATCAACTGCCACACATTTGAGTGAGCAAGCTGTCCCATGTTTCCAGCCCCAGCCTTGAGTTTCCCCAGCGGACACAAGTGGTGCTGACATAAGGCATCCACCAAGCCTTGCCAAAATTCAGACTAATGATCACAGTAAATGTTGCTTTAAGCCATAACTGTTGGGAGTTTATTACGTGATGTGAGAGAACTGGAATGCTCTACTTCTGCCCATCTCGACCTTTTAAAAATCCATTCAATTTTAGGCTATGTAACAACAGCCTGCTGTATGACACCATACGACACCTTGAGTTCAACCTGTCCAAAGTAAAAGTCAACTTTCCTCCCAAATC
Source organism: Callithrix jacchus (assembly GCF_049354715.1). NCBI lineage: Eukaryota > Metazoa > Chordata > Mammalia > Primates > Cebidae > Callithrix > Callithrix jacchus. Next base: position 107,065,888 of record NC_133509.1, on the reverse strand, counting down.
TTCTTTTAGCTCAGCCTTCTATCTCAGTGAATGGTGTGACCATTCATCCTACTCAGCAAGCTAGAAATCTGAGGGCCATGCGAATAACCCTACCCCCACACCATATTCAATCAATACCAAGTTCTATTGATTCTGCCTCTTCCACATCTCCATAAATCATCTGTGGCTCTCTTCTTCATGCGGTCCCCCTGAATTACTATATCTTTCACCTGGGAGCCACAGCACCCTGAGTAATCTCACTACCACTCCTCTCCAATGGCACTAGAGCAATCTTTGCAAACCAAAAATGCGTTCCCTCCATGTTTACTGTGTAAAACCCATCAATAATTTAACACCATTCTTTGAATAAAACTCCCATTTTTTAAAAGACATGGTCTCGCTCTATTGCCCAGACTGGAGTGCAGTGGCACAATCCTAGCTTGCTTACTGCAACCTCAAACTCAAGTTTGAGGCACAAGTCATCCCCCAACCTCAGCCTCCTGAGAACCTGAGACTACAGGTGTGCACCACCATGCTCAGATAATATCTGTCACAAGAATAAAGTGAGAGCCAGGAAGAGACTGTATCACCTTTCATGACCTAGCCTCTCTATTTTTTGTAGAGAGGGGTTCTCATTATGTTGTCCAGGCTGGTCTTGAATTCCTGGCCTCAAGTGATCTTCGCATCTCTCAAATTTTTAAAGTGATTATGAAGTCTCGCATAGCCCAGTGGTGGTCTCCACCTCCCACTCTGGATTCATCTCACCTGTCCTCTTCCTTGTTCTCTGGTGCCAGTGCCCCTACCCTTTTTCTTTCTTTTCATTGCCTTGTGCTCTCTCTCACCACACAGCATTGACATGAGCTGCTGTCTCTACCTGCAATACAATTCTGTATCCCATGTGGTATGATTTGAATGTGTTGCCCTAAGTTCATGTGCTGCAAACCTAATCCCCATGCAACAGTGTTGAGAGGTGGGACCTTTAACAGGTAATTAGGCCATGAGGGCTCATGAATAGATCAATATCATTATTGCAAGGGTGGTTTGTTATAAAAGTAAAAGTGAGTTCGACCCTCTTTTGTTCTTTCTTGTGGAGATGTTCTCTTGGCCTTCTGCCTTCTGCCACAGGATCATGCAGCAAGAATGTTCTTGTCAGACACCAGCCCCTGGATCTTAGACTTTACAGCCTCCAGAACTGTAGGAAATAAATTTATTTTCTTTATACATTACCTGGTCTCGGGTATTCTGCTATAAACAGCATAAAATAAACTAAGACAGGAAATTGGTATCAAGAAGAGAGTTTATTGCTATAACAAATACCTGAAAATGTGGAAGAAGCTTTGGAATTTAGTAATAGGTAGAGGCTGGAAGAATTTGGAGGAGCAGGATTTTAAGAAGCATAGATTGTCATGAATGGGTCATTAAGGGTGATTCTGGTGAGAACTCAGAAGAAGAAAAGAACTTCAGGGAAACTGGGATTTCTTAGAGGTTACTTAAGAGGTCATGATCTGAATGTTGGTAGAAACATGGACAATAACAGCCATCCTGATGAAGTCTCAGAGGAAACCAAGGAACAATGTGTTGGAACCTGGAGTAAAGGCCATCCTTGTTATACAGTTACAAACTCAGGAGAATTGTGTCTATGTCCTAGGACTTTAAGGAATGCAGAACTTAAGAGTGATGAACTAGGCTAAGTAGCAAATGCTGTAAGTTACAAAGTGTTGAAGGTGCCACATGGCTTCTTTTAGCCACTTACAGTAAAATGAGAGAAGGAAATGATTTAAAGACAAATTTATAATTAAAAGGGAAGAAGTAAACATTTTGAAAATTTTCAGCCTGGCCATGTAAAGAATGAAAAAAGCATGGAGGGGAATAATCCAAGATGGCCGATCGCTAACATCTTGGGATCGCAGCTCCCAGTGAAAGATCAGAGAATGAGGACGCCACACTTTCAAGACAAATTTTGGTCGCTCACGGAGCAGAAGATTCCCAGCAGAGGAGCTGCATGGGCCGCGAGCGCGAATCTTGTGGCCAGCGCAGCGGTTTTGCCAGCACCTCAGCGTGGCAGCTCTTGGTGCAGAGTAAACGGGACTGGTTCCCCTTCTGACCGAGGTTTGGAGGAGCCGCCCATGGGTCGCCAGCACAACTCTTGTGGCCAGCACAGCGGTTGTGCCGGCACCTCGGCACGGCAGCTCTTGGTGCAGAGTAAACGGAACTGGTTCCCCTTCTGACCAAGGTTTAGAGCTCCGGGAAGGCAGAGTTGCCTATTACGGACTCAATAAGGAAGCCAGACTAGAGGTTCCCGGGCAGAAAAGCACCATCAGTCTTAATGCCGCTGTTTTGGCAGGTGCAGTGGGTTGCTCATATTTTGGCCCTGGGAATTAACAACTTGGAGTCCACTCAGAGACCTAATTTGAAAGTTGGTAATTACAAAGATGACAGGTGGATAAATTTACAATGATGGGAAGAAACCAGCATAAAAAGGCTGAGAATACTCAAAATCAGAATGCCTCTCCCTCTAAAGATGATCACAGTTCCTCATCAACAATGGAACAAGGCTTGATGGAGAATGACTGCATCCCAATAACAGAATCAGGCTTCAGAAGATGGATAATAAGAAACTTCTGTGAGTTAAAAGAACATGTTGTAGCCCAATGTAAAGAAACTAAGAACTTTGAAAAAAGGTTTGACGAAATCCTAATGAGAATAGACAACTTAGAGAGGAATATAAGTGAATTAATGGAACTGAAGAATACAATACAGGAACTCCGAGAAGTATGCACAGGTTTAAACACTCGAATTGATCAAGCAGAAGAAAGGATATCAGAGGTCGAAGTCCAACTTAATGAAATAAAACAAGAAGACAAGATTAGAGAAAGAAGGATAAAAAGGAATGAGCAAAGTCTCCAAGAAATGTGGGCCTATGAAAAGACCAAATTTATGTTTGATAGGTGTACCTGAATGCAATGGAGAGAATGAATCCAAGCTGGAAAATATTCTTCAGGATATTATTCAGGAAAATTTTCCTAAACTAGCAAAGCAGGACAATATTCAACCCCAGGTAATACAGAGACCACCACAAAGATATTCCTCAAGAAGAGCAACCCCAAGGCACATAATCGTTAGATTCACCAGAGTTGAAACGCAGGAGAAAATACTAAGGGCAGCCAGAGAGAAAGGTCAGGTTACCCACAAAGGCAAGCCTATCAGACTTACAGCAGATCTCTCAGCAGAAACTCTACAAGCCAGAAGAGAGTGGGGGCCAATATTCAACATCCTTAAAGAACAGAACTTTCAGCCCAGAATTTCATATCCAGCCAAACTAAGCTTCACAACTGAAGGAAAAATAAAATCTTTTATGAACAAGTAAGTACTCAGAGATTTTATTCCCACCAGGCCTGCTTTACAAGAGCTTCTGAAAGAAGCATTACACATAGAAACAACCAACCAGTATTGGCCTTTCCAAAAATATACCAAAAAGTAAAGAGCATCAGCATAAAGAATTTACATCAACGAATGGATAAAACAGCTAGTTAGCATCAAATGGCAGTAATCCTAAATTTAAATCGACTAAATCCCCCATTCAAAATATAAAGCCAAAACCCAGCGGTATGCTACATCCAGACCCACTTCACATGCAAGGATATACAAAGACTCAAAACAAAGGAATGGAGAAAGACTTACCAACCAAAAGGAGAGCAAAAATAAACAAATAAATAAAAAGCAGGAGTTGCAATTCTCGTATCCGATAAAATAGATTTTAAAGCAACAAAGATATAGAGGTAAAAGGATCAATGCAACAACAAGAGCTAACGATCCTAACACCCAGATACATAGAGACTTAGACTCAATGAGACAGAAAATTAATAAAGATATCAAGGACTCGAACTCAGATCCGGAACAAGCAAACTTAATAAATATTTCTAGAGCTCTCCACTTTAAATACACAAAATATACATTCTTGTCAATACCACATCACACCTACTCATAGGTTTAAATGAAATACTGATTGGCCATTATTAATACCCATTTTTTTTAGAGTAAAGCAACATTTCCATTCTCTCTCCCTCTTCTTCCTCCTCTTTCTTCCTCTCCTTCACTCCTTTTTCTTCTTTCCTTCTCTCAAAAAAAAGAAAAAAAGAAATCAACTTGTAGACCTCTAGATCCAGGTCAGCAATGTCTCTCTCATTGCCTGATTTCCTTCCTTCCCTTCTCTCCCTCCCTCCCTTCCTCCTTTCTTCCCTTCCTGCCTTTCTCCTTCCTCCCTTCCAAAAAAAAAATAATTAAATAAATAAATAAATAAAATAAAAAAGAAAAAAGCATGTTTGGGAGACAATATTAAGGGTGTGGAGATTATTCTCCAGATTTATGACTTTATGTAGTTTTTCCTGTTGGATTTGGAACTTACTTAGGACTACTCTTTTTTTTCTTGCTTATTTCTCCATTTTGGAATAAGAATGGCTATCCTATGCCTGTCTCACTATTGTATTGAAAGTAGATAAACTGTTTAATTTCATAGGCTCACAGCTGGAGGGCAATTTGCCTCAGGGTGAATCATGCCTTGAATCTCACACATATTTGATTTAGATGAGACGATGTGGACTTTGGACTTTTGAGCTGATGTTGGAATGAGTAAAGATTTTTGGAGCAATTGGTATTAAGTAAATACATTTTACATGTGAGAAGAAAGTGAATTTTGAGTACCAGGGGCAGAATGCTATCCTTTGAATGTGTCCTCTAAAGTTCATGAGTTGGAAAATAAATCCCCAATGCAAGAGTGTTGAGAGGTCAAACTTAGAGGAGGTTAGGTCATGAGGGCAGAGCCCTCACGAGTGGATTGATGTCACTATTGTGAGGGTAGGTGTGTATCACAGGACTGGGCTTATTGCAAAAGTGAGTTTGGCTGTTTCTTGATCTGTCTGGCACATGTGCTCTCTTGCTTTTCTGCCTTCCACCATGCGATGGAAGAGCAAGAAGGTTCCTGCCAAATGACAGCCCCTTGACTTTGGACTTCCTAGCCTCTGGAACTGTAAAAAATAAATTTCTGAGTTTTTAAAGTAAATTACTGAGTCTCAGGTATTCTATTATAAAAACAGAGAACATCCTTTGCCAAATGAATTGCTCTTAATCCTTTAACCTTCCCTTAAATATCAGTTCTACGGGGGAGCCCTTTGCCCCTAGACAGATGAGATTCCTCTATAATACATCTCATATCATTCAATATACATGTAATTTTACACTTACTTGAGTAATAAAAAGATTCATGGCTGAGCATCGTTGCTCACACCTGTAATCCTAGCATTTTGGGAGGCCAAGCCAGGTGGATCACTTGAGGTCAGAAGTTTGAGACCAGCCTGGCCAACATGGTGAAACCCCATCTCTACTAAAAATACAAAAATAGTAGCCCAGTGTGGTGGTGGGTGCCTGTAATTCCAGTTACTTGGGAGGCTGAGACACAAGAATCACTTGAACCCAGGAGGAGAAGGTTACAGTGAGCTGAGATTGCACTACTACACTCTAACCTGGGCAACAGAGCAAGTCTCCATTGAAGCCACCTTTACGAAATTATAACTGAGAAAATTATGATGGTAAAAGAAATCAAACCTAACTGACTCCATCTTGTTTCTGCCCTTTAAGCAGTCCTTGTTCATTCCTGAGCATAGGCTGAACTAAGGAATTCAGTTCATGGTTTGACTCTGAAGCAAAATTGATAACAGCCTTTTCTGAAAACACCCCCTTCTTGCCTGGGTGTTTTCAGAAAAGGCTGTTATCAATTTTGCTTCAGAGTCAAACCATGCAGTCTGCCTTTGCAGGACTAACAAATTAGCTGCAAGATTAGAAATCACAGTTTAGTGGTCATGCAGCCTCTGGCTCCAAAAGCCTGAAACTCCCCAAATTGCACCTGGGGAAAATATCACTACTGTAAAATCTAAGATCAGTGCTTGAGATATTTTGCAGACCCTGTACTCCATGGATCAGCTGACACCACCCATATCAGTAATCTGGCTCAATCAGTTCTACCATCCCACCCAGGAACAGAAGACAGCAAGAAAACCTCACTTCAATCCCACTATGATTCCATCTCCAACCTGACCAATCATCACTCCTCACTTCCCAAGTCCCTATCTGCCAATCTTTAAAAACTGATCCATGAATGGCGGGGGAGACTGATTTCAGTGATAATAAAACTCTTGTCTTTTGCACAGCTGATTCTGTGTGAATTACTCTTTCTCCATTGCAATTCCTCTGTCTTGATAAATTGGCTTTTTCTAGGCAGTGGGCAATGTGAACCCATTGGGCCATAACACTGCTTCAAAAAAAAAAAAAAAAAAAAAGAATCATGAATGTCTCCTCTACCAGACTCAAATGCAGAAGGGCAGGAATGGTGTCTCTTTTTCTCTCCACTCTGTTCCCAGATAGCATATGCACAATAAATATTAGCTGAGTGGATGAACCATTTCTTCTCTGTCTTTAAATACCTTGCTCCAAATAGATTTTCCATACATACGAATAAATGGAGAATGGCACTTTAAATCATTGAAAAGGGCTCTTGCAGAATAAAAGACGTAGAAGAGAAAAAGTTGAACTTCAAGGCTCAAAAATACAATAATCTTTCCACTGATGATCTATGAGCTCATGAAAGAGAAGTTTCTCTTAGGGACATGGTAACGATTATTGGAGGAAAGGGCTTTTAAAACATTAAACATAAGTTTGCAAACTTTTCCTTTAGGGCCTAAGAATTTAGCTTTTTGCCAGTTATGATTCCCAAACTTCGTTAAGTGATCACTATGTGAAAACAACATTAAATAGAAAGAAATGGAAAGAGTGGTCTTATGAATCCACACAATTCAGGCCAATTTATTATGGTTGTAATTTTTCTTTTCATTTTTGAGAGTCAGGATTTTCCAGAGTAAATATGCCAGGAAGTATGATGGCTTTCTAGACACACAATGGTCAAATGATCTGGTCTTGGGGCATCATTCTTTCAAGATTCAAAAATAATTTTCCCAGTCTTGCTAATATCTCAATGATGAGTTTGAAATTCTTCAAAGACTATTCCAGCTGTTCCTTCCATTCTTTGGTGACCTTTATGTTACAGCACCAAAAGTCCTGTGACTGAGATATCTCTTACTAATTAGATGTTAACTTGGTTCTAATCTGATGGTAGTAAATATTATTAACATTAAACAAAGATTTTATTAAATGCTGTCTTTCCTGCATTATGTTTTATTATAGACACTGTTGAGAGAAAATTGATGTCATTATCCGATTAGACTATCAATAATACTCTAAAGGTAGAAATTTAGACTAAAATGTTGGAAAATATTAGATATTGAACCTTAAAGACATGTTCTGCTAGAAGAAAAGTCTAGGAATGGCTAAGTGAATATCCCCTGAAGCTCAGAACCACATTCCAGTTTGCTGAAGTGTCCATTAATTTTGCCTGGACACAAATTGCTCCCCAAAAGCCATTAATCATGTTTGGAAAATAAGCCATTTTAGAACAATGACTATTTTTAATTTCCAGCTCAAACTGCAAAAGGCCAGTAGTCTCTTATGTATAATCCTAGAGTAAAAATTAATGTTATTAATCAACAACCGATCAAATAAAAGGCAAATGGAGGGTAGGGTGAAAGAAAATGGGCTAAAAAAGATGGTTGTCTTCTTTTTTTTTGAAACAGAGTCTCGATCTGCTGCCCAGGCTGGAGTACAGTGGCATGATCTTGGTTCACTGCAACCTCCACCTCCTGAGTTCAAGTGATTCTCCTGCCTCAGCCTCCTGAGTAGCTGGGATTACAGGCACCTGCCACCATGCCTGGCTCATTTTTCTATTTTTAGTAGAGACGGGGTTTTGCCGTGTTGGCCAGGCTGATCTCAAACACCTGACATCAAGTGATCCACCTGCCTCAGCCTCCCAAAGTGTTGGGATAACAGGCGTGAGCCATGGAGCCTGGCCAGTTGCCTTCTTTATCCAGGATTCTCCATCTCTTCTCTCCTGTACTTCCATGTAGTCTTTGAGCATGATTTCCCTGCTACCAACTTTTTGCACAATGGCCACTGATATCAGGAAGAGCTTTGCTATAAGACTGAGAAATGGGAAGGAAGGATTCCTAAGAATAGTATTAATTTATATCCATCTGAGACTGTGTTTGTCTCTTAGACTGAATTTTCTTGGATTCTTTAGTTTATGGGCCTCTTCTGCAGCATTAAGAACCCCTTAAACCATCTGCCCTTCACTTGCCACTACTAAATAAAGCCTCACCTGTGTAAACAAAGACAGGAATGGAACTATCCTTGAACATTAAATGTTGCAAACTGGTTCTTGAGGGAACAAAACATGGACTAGGTTATATTATAAGACCACTACTACAAAGGCTAATTTACAAAGAGCTGTACTTCAGGGCCCTAACTGACCATCAGCTGATGGCTCCTCTGGATAAAAGAATCCCTCTTCCTAAACCAGCTGGAAAGCCACTGCCCTTGATTCACTCTGATTTACATCAGAGAAATGCATGGAACAGATGCAAATGATCTCAGAGCCCCTTGGGACTTCCTCTGAGTGATTTTCATGCAGGCCTGGTGAAGCAATGTCGCATTGAAGGGGACTGCATTGGTATATTTAATCACTGAAAAGTTGTCATTTATAATTCATAGATACTTAGACTGCTTGGAATGCCTTATTAAAAAGGATGTCATCTCTCTCCCTCCCTCTCTCTTATTTTCCATCACTTTATGACCACAGGAAAAAGAAACCTCTTAAATGTGGTATAAGAATAAATTGTTACCAAAATAGAAGCTGGTGCCCATTAATTACATTGCTATCCAACCAGTATTTATAAAATCATCGTCATCACTCTATGAAGAGAGGAACATATACTTTAGTCTTTAGCTAGTACAATTAACAGTTTTTTTTAAACTCAGTACCATTAACAGTAACTATCTGATGACTACTAAAAATACAAATTTTCTCTCTCAGAAGGTCCTGGGTGGGTAGCTCCCTAAAGTAGGGAAGTAAATAGTAAGTATCAAGAGAGGGGTTATTAGAGCAGAAGAAGTTACTTCAATATGTATTTAATGGATGCAAGCATTTATCAAGAATCCAGCATGGTTCTAGATGCTTTGGGTGTTTTTCTTTAATGTAAAATATGTAATCTAGGAATGTAATCTAAGGAACCATAAGGAACGGGGTACCTGAGGTTATTTCTGGCACTAAATTTAACATGAATCTTGCAGTCCTAAGAGGGAATATACAGAGATGTGTTTAGAGTTGATGCCATATCCTGGAGAAACTCAACTGAGGACACAGCCAGCAAGAAGTGATGGGCTATTTCAGAGTACACTAGGCAAAGACATCTTTGGGGAGGACAAGAAATCATTGTGAGTCCAGGAGCCTGGATGGCCTGTGCCCTTCCTCACTGTCCAGCAGAGGACAGGCTCAAGGACTCACCAGCATGACAAACCGCAAGGTTTTAAGAAACTTGTCTCTCTGCAACTTCAGAGAGCTCCAGATATTGCCCAGAGAGAATCAACTCTGAAGGAGACGTAGAAACTCAGTTCTGTCCCTACAGTGCCCACTGGGGCACTATGACTGCCCACTCAGCTGAGAGAGAAGACTGAGAATTTCAGCAACAGGAAGAGTCTGACAGATCCAAGGCTCCAGGGCGGGATGCAGAGGAGAGAGAACTGAGTACTCAAGGGTAATAGAATGTGCATGAAGATAGGAGTTCTTGAGACATAAATGAGTCAGCAAAATGGGGACTGGGGCACCAAAGACCTATGTTAATCCTCTGTAGCTGGGTGTTATTCCCTCCCTGTGTCAATGGCATCAGCTGGGTCAAAGAATGGCCCCAGAAACTCCAGGTGAGGGTTTTGATCAATAATAGAGACTCAGAATATAACCAAGTCTCTGGATGCCTACTTAAAAAGTAAACTGAGAATGACTCAACCTTTGCCCTCCCAGAACTCACCATCTGACTAGAAAAATAGGGACCACGACAAGAAATGGTAAAACAATGTTCAAATACAGTTCGCCACATCTTGACAAGGATTGCAGCACATTTACATGAAAAGAGTTAAATGGTCAAAAGAACCTATCCCAAACCTATTCACTCACTGGCCCACTGCTTATCTCCTGCTGTGTGTCCCAGTTCCTAAAAGGTAACAGACCAGTTGGAGACCCCCTGGACCAAGTCCAAGCTTATGAATGGAAGGAGACAGGAACACCAGCAATTCACCACCAAGACCCTCACAATTCTGTGCCTGGCTTGCCTCCATCCTCAGACTCAAGATGCAGTCTGCTCAAACGGCCAGCTGAAAACTCTTAGGCCAAGACAAGAAACCAGAAGGAACAGTCATTGGCAGAAAGGGGCAAACCCAATGTGATCTCAGGTGCTGGCTTCATACGGGTTAATGTACCAAGGGTGCTTTTACTCAGATGTGTTGTTTTGGAAAACCCAGCTTTAACTCTGTCACAGACCTCTGTTAACATTTGTAATGGTGTTTTGGGTCATTTCTGCCCTTTTTACTTGTAAGAATCAATCATCAACTCCTTCCCTCCACCCTACCTAGCCCTCTAAGATTACAGAAAGCCCTCATTGAGTCCTGTGGCCTATCACTCTGATTCTAGTACCAGCTTCTCACCAATTAACATCTTGTGTCAATTCCTTCTCAATGGCACATAATTTTCTGAGAAAGTGGTGCCAATAACACCATATCCAGGGCTTTGGTGAGAAACCACTAATTAAAATGATTATAAAGCACTTTTCAACTATAAAGACTGTGTATAAAAGCTGAAATAGTAATAAGGGTATAGTGCCTTTTCTTCCTGCAAGAGATCCTACCAGGTGGTCAGCTAAATGTAAATCTCATTTTGCTTTTCGAGAAGCAGGTTACGGATGCTGGTGCCCTTGAAACTTCTTGCCACCTTCTAAAAAATCAAGCACATTTCCTGGGGAGCATCATAGCATGGAGATGAGCTGGTCACTGGTAAGTGGGCACATGGGCCAATTCCATCAAAACATGTCAGGACCTTTTTAACTTGGAATTGGTGAGAGAATGTCTAATGTCTACCAGGGAATGACTTGGTGGCATTTATAACACTAAATGGTTTTTTTTAACAAGTCTCCAAGAATGAAATAACTGAGAGTTAAGTGGGAAAAAGAAAGCCTGACCATTTCTTATGTGATTTTTAAATTGTTATTTAAACATGCAAGTGTTGGCACAGAATACCAAGAGGTGGGGAAAAAAAAAGTCTGCCTGGGAAATGTGAAGGACTCTCACTATGTATGAATGTTAAAGATTTAAGTGTTCTGGGTTCTAATACTTTATTCAACATTTTCATCCTCTTTGATGCTTTATTTTCTTCTTGCTATGGATTTCCCTAGCTCTTAGGCAGAACTAGGCAGAAAATAGAAACGGCAAAAAAATATAAATAAACCTTTGGTGCTTAGTTGAAATTCTATCTATAAACAATTTTAGTTCCTTACATTTTAATGCTCAGTCCAAACAATATTTTTTTTCTTCTTTGCTTTCTGCTTATTAAACTCAGAAACCAAAATAATTATGCTTTCCCACATGGAGCAAGTTTTTACTATGAAAGTTAAAATAATAGTGATTCATATGGCCCATGGCTGCCTCTAAGCTGCGTGAGCAGAAGGTGAGCCATGCCCAGTAACTAAACAAAGCTACAAAACACATTAAGCGACTGAATTAGACAGTCACTGGTTGCAAGCAACAGTTTTGTCTGGCTACCTAAAGCAGAGAATGGAGAATTGACAGAAGTGCTGGAAAACTAGGCAGAAACCAAGGGTGGCTTGGGCAGCAGGTCTTACCACAGCAACTATCTGCTCAAGACATGGCAGCCAGCACCAGCACTCTAAACTCAAGCTACTGTGATTTGAGTGGCTTTCCTTTGTTTAAAAATATATGGGGTTGGGATTATAGAGAGGGGCTCTGAGGAAGACTGGGATGAAAAACATGAGAAGTAACAGTCTAAGGCATTCTATCTCCATTTCACTTGGAAGCTACATTGGATAATATATCTCCAGAGAGTAGGTTCTCAAGTAAGCATACAAGAAAATAGTCATATTAATGTAACTGAATGTCTGAACCATAATTCACTGAACTAACAGTTTGATGGACAGCATATTCCAGTGGGCAGAGCAAAAAAGCTTCAAAGACCACTTTCCTAAAAAAGCTCAATAAATTCTCTATTTCCCAATATTTCAATTCTTTTAGGTTAAGTTTTGATATGGTTTGGCAGTGTCCCTACCCAAATCTCATCTTCAGTTTGTATTCCCACATGTTGTGGGAGGGACCCAGTGGGAGGTAACTGACTCATGGGGAGTGATTTCCCTCACACTGTTCTCGTGGTAGTGAATAAGTCTCACCAGATCTTACTGTTTTATAAAGGGCTTCCCCGTTTGCTTGACTCTCATTCTCTCTTGCCTGCTGCCATATAAGACGTGTCTTTTGCCTTCCATCATGATTGTGAGGCCTCCCCAGCCATGCTCAACTGTGAATCCATTAAACCTCTTTCCTTTATAAATTACCCAGTCTTAGATATGCCTTTATCAGCAGCATGAGAACAGACAAATACAATTTCTTTTTAAAGTTTACTGAACACCTACCATAAACCACATACTTGATCTATGCTGAAGATAAGACGTCTTTGGACCACAGTCTCAGTTCCTTCTTTCCAGTTATCAACACAGAGAGTGTCTCTTCTTTGGGCGATAGTGGGAGTGTAAATTAGACCTACCAAGAGAACAGCATAATTCCTCAGGAGAAAGGCTGTGTCAGTCCACTGCATCGATGACTTAAGCAAGTGAGATTATTCAGGAAAGGGAAGAGGCAGCTCCAGCAAAGAAAGATCCAGAAAGGCGTTTCTTCAAGGAAAATGGTAACTGTAGGGCAAATGGTATAACAAATTTCCTTGCATTTGATCTCAAGTACATACCACTGTCCAAATTAAAAACCTTGGAACAATAAGAAAATTGAGATCATGCAAAGATATTCTAAGTGTTTCCTTGACTTTTCCTCCCCCTCCTCCACTTTCCCCCCTCCTTCTCTTCTTCCTCCTCTGTCTTTTTCTATTTCAACAGTGGATTTAAACCTAAACACTGAAGACATCCTACTATTCAGGAAAATAGATTTGTTCTTTTAATAACACTCCTAAAATGGCACCATATAACCATCTGTTGTTAACCTTGCAATTCTGCATTTTTCACTCCTCTCTGAATATCAATATCACTACAGCCACCCACCAGTCCACCCACCCCCACAAAAATGTTGGGAGAAGGTGAGGAAAAGAAGTTTGGCAGAAAAAAAAAAGAATATTAGAATACTCAGAATACAATTTTGTTAACTATTCCTTACCCCTCTCTTGTGTTGTAACAACTTATAAAACAGGGACACGTTTATAATATCGAATACAAAAGACATGCCAGAAAGTGGAGGATACATAGCAGAGAAAAAGCAGACTCAACAAAATTCAGAGCTGAGAGGGAGCATGGTGATGAATTCCATCCTCACACTCCACAGATGAGGAAATCGAGTTCCTTTAAGGGAGCCCCAAAATGGCAGCCAGTTAGATCCAGCACCAGGACTACAGCCAAGTGACTCTTTGCCTCACAGTCCGGGGAGTTCTTCAAGACACCAAAACACCTTAAACTTTATCATTATAAAGTACTTAAGGCCAAGGTTTTCGTGACCATGTGTTAAATGCCATTCAGAGAACCCCAACACAGTGACCCTACCCAAGTGGCTGGCAAACTCAAGTGATAAGATACTAACTCAACCACTACCCGTGTACAAGAATTATAGACAAAAAATTAAGCTACTTTAAAACATATGTGAAGCATATTGTGACGGTTAATTCCATGTGTCAGCTTGACTGGGTTAAGGGATACCCAAACATCTATTAAAACTTTATTTCTGGATGAGTCTGTCAGGGTGTATCCAGAAAAGAGTACATGACTCAGTCTACCCATTCAAATAATTTGAATGCATTTGACTCAAATTCAAAATACATTTGAGACAAGTGCTACTTGACTTGCTACTTGAGTACTTGACTCAGTCTACCAATTCGAGTACTTGAGTCAAGTAGATCTGTTCTCACTAATGTGGGTGGGCACCACCCAATCTGTTGAGGGCCTGCCTGAATACAATGAAAAGGTGAATATGACAAAAAGATGGGGAAAGGGGGAATTCACTCTCTCTCTCTCTTCTTGAGCAAGGACAACCACCTCCTCCTCCCCGGGATATCGAAGCTTCTGGTTCTTGGGAGTTAGTTACACCAGCAACTCCTCTGGTTCTCAGGCCTTCAGACTGAGTTATACCACCAGCTCCTCTGGTTTTCCAGCTTGCAGACTGCAGATTATGGAGCTTCTCAGCCTTCATCATCACATGAGCCAATTCCCATAAGAAGTCTCTACTTCTCAATCTCTCTCTCTCTCTCTCTCTCTTAGCTCTGTTTCTCTAAAGAACCCTAACATACATGTTGCATGTTGGCATATACCTGCCTCCATTTTTGTGCCCAAGGACCTAATTAATTACTATGTTTCTACACATAAAACAAGGGAAAATAGAAAGCCAGTGTAAGGGTTGAAAAGGAATCCGCAAAGTGAAACAGGAACAAATAAATGAATGATGTCCCTACCCAATGAGAGATGGACATGTTTCTGCTTTTGTTACATCTTCTTGGTCCTTTGGGTTCCTCCTCCTTAGAGGAAGTCATCCCAGTGCATTTGAATTCAATCATATTATAAAGAAACACCACAAACTATGGCTTTGAAAACAAACCACTGTGATTTAACATCAAGTGGAGCACATTTCCTTTAGTTTGATGCCAAATGTCCTTTTACTGAATCTTCCCTATCAGCAAAACATTGCCAAAGATACTAAGATCAATGACACCAAGTCCCTGGTCTCAAAGAGTTTTTCAGAAGCTTATGGTGCAGGCCATGTCTGACGGAGAAAAAACAGCAAACAAAACATGTTTGGCTTCCAAACTTTTGACCAGGTGCGTTAACAGAGCCTAGAGAACACTTAACCATGACCACAGTCAAGTCACTCTTCAAAATGGCTGAATGCCTTCATTGTCCATTTAAAAAAAAAAAAGGAGTGTGAAGTGGAAATGCAGCTTCAAAGTGACTGACATATGCAACAAACATACAGAATGTATACAAAATGGGGCTAGGTGCGGTAGCTCACGTCTATAAACCCAGCACTGTGGGAGGCCAAGGCAGGAGGATTACTTGAGGTCAGGAGTTTGAGACCAACCTGGCCAACATGGTGAGACCTCATCTCTACTAAAAATACAAAAACTAGCCAGGTGTGGTAGGCATGCCTGTAGTCCCAGCTACACGGGAGGCTCACTCAGGAGGATCGCTTGAAGCCAGGAGATGGAGGCTGCATTGAGCCAAGATCATGCCACTGCACTGCAGCCTGGGCAACAGAGCAAGACACTGTCCATAAAAAAAAAAAAAAAAAAAAAAAAAAAGAATATATACAAAATGAGGATTATCTTCCTCCTTAGGAACACTAGAACAAAGTACAGTACCTGGTACCTCTCAGATGCTTAATTTAAATGATTGGTTAAGAAAATGAAGCCAACAGCTTCCCACATCCAAACTGCTCACGTCCAACAGGTAAGACAGGATGGGAAACAAATAATTACAAGACAATATCTGAAGAGTCGTAATACAGCTACATAAAAAGTTCTGTGGTGTCTGAATAAGAAAATGACTAATCTTAAAAACGAGCTGAGTTTAGATTTCTAGAATGGTGGTCTCTGGGGTGGTTTATGAAGATTGCCTAGGATTTTACCGTGTATTTTTTAAAAACAACTTATGTTATAGCCACAATTCAAAGTTCATGGAGCCTAGCCCCATGGCGGCCTTCTAGTAAGCACTCTAAATTAACAGGCAACCTCAAATCTACAGACTAGGTTTTCTTTTCTTTAACATATATTTAAAAAGTAGAGGTAAGAGCTGAAATAATAGGGAATGGATGCTGCAGCCGTTAACACTTGAAAATCTTTTCTCAATTTAATTCACCAAAACTGCCCATTAAATTATTCAGTCTATCCTAATTAATTCCCCAGAGAATTATCTTCAAGGCACAGTTAGTTGGTTGTTGCCTAAGGCCAAACTCCAAGCGAGCTCTGGGATGTGGGAGGGATACAAAAGTTTTCTTTTGCACTTGAGAATTTCAGTTACACAGTAACCTTGGGTGACAGACAGGGAGATGAAACTATCTCATAAAGATTACTGTTGAACCCAAAGGGGCATATAGAATTTCATATCATAAGTTGTCACTGGCAGCTTATCAGAAAATGTCCCTTACAAAATAAAACTCCTGATAAGGAAGCATTACGATTTTAAAATACTTGATTTGAGATAATAAGATTCTCCCTAAGACAAGTTGATAATTTTTTTTATGTTTCTGATGTGGACTGGGGAATCCTAAAAAGAAGACTCAAGCAGGAGATCGCAGAGGAACCTCCAAGCTAGGCCTACTGAGATAACGATGCCAAAAATCCACAGTCGGGCACTAAAATAGCTTTTTAGCAAGACTGGGTTGAAAGAACACCAGAGAAACCAGAATAAGATGATTGAGTTAGGGGACTAGGAATTTGGCTCAAGAGAATAGTCTGCAAGCAAAAGATGAAAACTAGGAGATCTGAGTCAGGTTTGGGTGAACAGAACACAAAGGTGGGCAAGGCAAGAATAGAGACAGTCGTTAAATGTAAGGAAACAGAAGAGTTGAGCTCTCCCAAGGCAGAGCCCAGCAGGCGCAAGAGGGGATCAGGGCAGTGGCTGCAAAAGGAGTCACAGTGGGAAACAGCATCCGACTCTAAGGCTATTCCAGGAGGCTGTCCCTTCACCCTCCTGTCCCCCCAGCACACATACCAATGCAACAGTCTGTTTCTTATGCATCCATTTATGTATCTGTATGTATACTTAAGACATAGCATTAGCATTCCAGAAACCTGCTCTAGGGGAAAGTGAGATAAACACCCAGGGTCATTTCCTAAGCATAAGATAGGAAAACAGTCCTTGGTGAAATTTCATCTATTTTGCTTGAGTCTGTAGCAGACCAGTGTCATAGATTAAAGACAGCCACCCATTCTTTGTCATCAACCCTGTGATAGAAAAGTAAAACTATTTTGTCTTTGTCCCCAGGTCCCTAGGCACAAAGCTTCAAAAACCGGTGGAAATTCCTGAGCAACAGGAGTGCCTTTTGTTGTTCATAATGAACTCCTTTGGGCTATTCCTTTATGCTATCAAGGTGACTCAGGGTGTGCCCTTAGATAGTTTCAAGGAAGGTGCCAGCTGCATGGGTACATAATTAGAGGGCTGGAACTTTCAACCTTGTCCCTGACCCTGGGGAAGGGACAGGGACTAGAGATTGAGTTAAATCACTAATGGCCAATGATTACCCCAAGCATGCCTATACAATGAAGCCTGCATTGTTCACTCTTGAACAATGAAGTTTGGGAACTTTCTGGCTGGTAAATGTATGATGTACCAGGACAGTGATGTGTCCCATCATGGGGACAGAAATGCTTGCACTCAAGACCCTTCTGGCCTTTACCCTGCATATGTTCTCAGCTGGCTATTCATTTGTATCATTTATAATAAACTGTAAGTACAGCACTTGCTATACTCACTTCTGTGAGTCATTCTAGTGAACTGCCAAACCTGGGGGTTCTCCCAACTCTCAGATTCGTAGTCAGCCAGGAAGAAATGTGGGTAACTTGGGCATATTCCACTTTCAGCTGGCGTCTGAAGTGGGGGGAGGCTAAGGGGACTGAGCCCTTATCCTGTAGGGTTTGTACTAACTCTGGGTAGTGAGTGTCAGAACTGAATTGAGCTGTAGGACGCTGGGTTGATATCAGACAGTTATTGCTGGGAAACAGTGGTGCCCCATCATGAGGTGGGGTTTCTTTTCCCTCCCTTTGAATCTGGTCAGGCCCCCACGACTGCTTAACGGTAAGAGGTAACAACACAGTGACAGTTCCAGGCCTTGGCCTTTGGGAGGCCTGGAAATGTCCCAACTTTATGCTTTTTGGAAGCCGTGGGCCACACTATGTTAGAAGTTCAACCACTCTGCTGGAAAAGCCACACAAAGAGTAGAGGCCCTGAGAAGGGGATAGCCCAACATCCATATAGTCAAGCAGAGCCTCCAGAAACCCCAGTCCCAGCTGCCTTCTGACTGCAGGACAGATGTCAAGGAGAACTTTCCAGCGGAGCCCAGTGAACCTCCATCTGCTGCTATGAGCCACTGGGTGTTGGAGTAGTTTGTTGTGCAGCCATAGACACCTGGGACCAACAACACAGCCAGGGCGAGGTGTGTGGAACAGTCCGAGAAAGTCATATTTCACAACAAACATCAACCACATTTCAGTTTGTTCATCCATTTGTTTATTTATTTATTAAACAAATATTTACTGAACCATAATTTGGGCTGGACTCCAACTAGGGACAGAGGGCACAGATGAAAAAGAATTTTTGCCTTCAGGGAGCTCCCAACTGAATAATCTCACTCCCTTGTTTCCTTCATTCATACAGCTGTCAACGTTTATCTTCCAGCAGTATCTCCTTCTTCAGTTTCCCTACTTTCTGGGGTAAGCAATATTCAACTCAAGCTCCCCTTCTGCATGCAGTTCTCTCGGCCCAACCTGGTCTCTAAATTTCAATTTCTCCAACCCTAGAAGAAAGCCCAAAGGAAGCTAACACTTCTGCTAAAAGACTGATATGAAGTTAAAGCAGAAATTTTTAAGAGACTTTATACCATTAAAAAAAAAAAAACTGAATAGGTGATATTTCACTGACAGTTCTAAAATGTGACTACAGAAATTCTGTGAATCACATTAAAAGCATTCACAAATGACCACTGTGGAGGGCATCTGCCAGGTAGCTACCAGGGTGGTTGCTGTGTGTCTGTGCGTACCACAGATATGGAGCCGATATGGAGCCTGAGAAGATGCACACACATATTTTGTGGGATCTGAGGGACTACAGACAGGCTTTTTCTACTTTCCACCTATATAACCACATTTCTGGGCATCCTTCAATTGATGTGCTACTATCCATCACCTATAAGCTTCACCCGCTGTGACTATGCTGGCTCTGCTGTTCAAAAGTCTTTATTTAATGAATCTGATTCATCAGAGACACCAAGGGTATCACGGTATATAATGTTTTAAAAACATCTAACAATTGGGCTTGGCAGTTAAAAAAATAATCAGCACAATCAAATGCTACCACATTGACAGGTTCAACAAACACAGTGAGATGTGAGAGCAGTGTTTAACAAAGGTGAATATAGTGTGCTATATTGAGCAGACATTCAGGCTGAGAACAGGAATGAAAACATAAACACAATGTGACTATTCACAGATTCTATTGTGGACACTGGCCAGTCATTTACTTAAGTTTGATTAAATCCCGTGAAGAGAATACACTTATGAAATCAAGCTACTTTGAACTAGGCTGTCATAGTTTATAACATTTGTTTTAATCCTAAGTGACGCTGCCTTTAATCTGATTCTCCTCATATTCTGTAATAAGACATAGCCATAAGCATTTCTGTAAATGTGCTTTTTAGAAGTCGTGCTTGCTTTTTTATAATAAGCAAAAACTTGGAAACAGCACAGATGTCATTCAAATAGTTAAACTGTGGTCCATCCATACCACAGAACACTGCTCAGTAATAAAAAGGAACAAACTCTTGATAGATGCAACAACTTGGATGAAACTTGGGCAATTACGCTGAGGGAAAAAAAGACTATTTTGAGGATTACATATTATATGATCCCATTTATGTGACATTCTTGAAGTGGTAAGTTATAGAAACTGAGAACAAATTAGTAGTTGCCAGGGGCCAGGGATGGGAATGAGGGGGTTCAGCTATAAAAGGGTAGCAGAGAATCTTTGTGTTAATGGATCTGCCCTGTATCTTGACTATCAACTGTCAATATCCTGGTTGGGATATGGTACTACAGCTTTACAAGATGATACCATTGGGGAAACGGGGTAAATGGTAACACTGGAACTCCCTGTATTATTTCTTGCAACTGCATGTGAATCTACAATTACTTCGAAATAAAATGTTTGGGTTTTTTTTTTTAAAGCCCTAGTTAATTGTGTTCTGTGCTAAAACTTTATGTGAATATTTTTTTTTATTACTTTACATTTTAAAACCAGTAATGTATTCTTCTAGAAAATACTGTTAGTTTCCCAAGTAATGAAATCCAGCTTAAGAATTATCTTTTCAAACCATAGTTTGAGAAAAAAAATAAACAAATATTAAAATGTATTCAGGCTATACTTATGCAATATAAACCTCATAATTTAAAAATTGAAGACAAAGATTCAGTGCAGTAAACGAAGTGCTGCTTTACATACTAATTTCGGAGTAAAGGTAAAAATTCATACTTTTTCAGTAATACTATTTCTTTTGTCTACCATTTTCAAGGTGGTTTCATAGGTCAGTGACTTTAAAGCATTGTTTTCCTATCTGTATAACTTTCCCCATCACTTTAACTGTTAATCATAATCTCATATCCTCACTTGAGAAGTCCCTAGAGTTTATGGCAGTCTTTTTAAACAGAAAAATGCAATGGTACTGGTCATTTTGATAAGACAATTTTAACACTGCTTTTTTAACTTGGGCGCTTTGTAACAAAACCTACAACAATTTTTTTCTCCCAAATAATATATGATACACACAAGTTCCCCCACCCTCATGCCTCCCCAGTTCCCCACCATATCAGCTAAAGCTGAGAGATGAGATAAGAGATGATGGGACATGAAGTCAGGGATGGGGTTTAAATGAAGTAGTGGTGGTGAGGGATCCATTTGTTCATTGCTTAACCATTGAAAAGATAAGCAGACAAAAGCTGCATTTTCCTCATTGACACAGCTGTATAAGCCCAGCCAGGCGACAGTGTCCTCCCACTTAAAACAGCCTCATGAAATTGGTTACACACAGTTGGCCACTTCCAAGACCCTGATTTAAAGATAGCCACATGCAAAACAGAGAACTCAAATATTTTCTATTTTCTTAGTAAGAAGTGTGTAAAAAGCACCCACTCAAAAGGTCTTAAGGAATTCAAAGCTCTCAGAGACAAAAATGCTCACAGTGAGCAAGGACTAGCCAGCAGGGCATGAAGCCACCAGTGGGTCTGTATTGTGGAAAATGAGCAGCATCACTTAACCAAAGGCTCTATGTGAGCAGAGGGAACCCTCTAGAAAATGACATCCGTGACTGGTAACAGCAAATCTAAGTCTACAATTGACTGTACTCTCGAGGAGATGGTGGGGAGAGGTTCCTGTAGAGCTGCAGTCTACACAAGCCACATGGGGGCTTTCCCCTTCACCTAACAGAGGTGTCCAGACAGCATGGGCCACTCACAGCAGAGGTCCCTGCTAGCAGGCTGGCCAATCCCAAAGTTTTCTCTGGCAAACTTCCCACAGATCTCTATTAACAGCAAAGAAGTTAGCATGTGAAGTAAATGAGGACTTTCCTCTATGAAGGGGAAAGCTAAGAAGAAGAAAGAGCCCAACCCCAAACTTCTCAAAGTATCTGAGAAGTAGCTGGATCTGTTTACTGTACTTGGGCAGACGACTCTGAAAACAAGAGCTAACCTGATTAGGCCTGCCAAACTTAATCTGCCTCACTTGCTTTTAGTTGCTTACTTCTAGTTATCTTAATGCTATATACCTAAAATTATCTAACTAAACTCTCACTAGCTTCCTCATAGGTAATATCTCTAATGTATAGGTCATCATGGTAACAGTTGCTTACAAGTTTTATAGAAACCTGAGGTCAGCTGTTATCCAGTTCAAACTGGGTGAGACCACCAACCCATCAACCAGGCCTGTGTGAGTGTCCGATGAGTGACTTTTGACACCAAAGGACCAAAAACTCCACCCTCAGATCATGCTAACAATGCCATTTCATGAGCATACATCCTATGAAAAACCATGAATTTTTGACTATGCTTGTGCAGATCACCAATTATCTCCCTTTTCCTTACCTCCAATCACCTTACCCCTCACATTAGGCCATGTTGCTTCTTTATTCCATAAATATTCCTAAACCCCATCTTTAAGGAGGCAGATTTGAGATCTATTTTTCTGTCTCCTTGCTTGGCTGCCTGGTGAACAAAATCTTTTCTCTACTGTAAAGCTTGTTGTCTCAGTGATTAGCATGCTATGCGATGGGCATGAAGGGGCCTGGATGGATTATCAGTTTGCTATTCTACTTGAAAGGGGATAGTGGAGAAGGAGGCATGGTGGTGCTGGGAAAGGCAGGGACCCACCCACCAGCACACACACAGAGCACAGCAGCCTTGCAGTCCTGAAAACCAAAACCTGATACCTCAAACTGGCAGTGGAGCATTTTTACAGCACTACTGAGGAAGCATGAGGTGCACAGTTTTCACCCAGCTGGGGCACTTAGATAGGTTGTAAAATTTCCTAGGATGCCTATCCTTGAAGCCACACAACACATACTTTCCTGAAGTGCTAGGAGTGACTCAGACTTGGGGTGCCAACGAGGACTTCCCTCTCAGGACAGCTGGAAAGAAAGGCTGGAGGGTCTTCTAATTCTATTACAAGTATCTGAAGTCTGGTGGGAGTTGGCACCTTTCATATTTGTTAAGTAATGAAAGAGAGCCTTTGCAAAAGTTTATAATTGAAAATCTTTGGAAAATGTCAACTGGTGTCTTTCTATTATATGAAACAGCCTCATCCTCATCTCTAGTGCTGCCGCCTTCTCTTATGTTGTAGATCTGACTTTTGGTCTTTACATTGCTTAGTACTGGAGAAGGGCTTGGTAGTTACAGAGGGAGCTTCAGTCTCAAGTCAGTCTTTAATTTCCAACAGTGTTGTCACTGAACTGTTCCAGATACCTTTATGTAAACTGAGCAAGAAAAATGGCTCTTTCTATAGTGAAAGTTATTAAGGAGAGATAAACAATATATAATTCAAAATCTATACAAAAAATACCTTTGATTTCTGTAGCTATAATAATGGCCAGTTACCGCAAATGCTTTTCTATTGTTAAAGAATCCAGATTTTTTTCACCAGCAATGAATTGCTTCAAACCTAGGGTAAACTGTTAATAGACTAAATTATATTTTAAATGCCTAAGACACACTCGCTGTTTAAAGGCGGCCTACGGTGGTTTGTCTTGTACAGTTAAGAATCCTAGCAAAAAGCCCCTAATTTAAATATAGATTTTCATATAATAAGTCTTTACCTAGAATCAAAGGCTCATTCGTTGCTATGCTTTCCTGTGTATTGTGTTCATTATTAAGAAAAAAACCTTGATTAAGCCAATCTTTGCCTGCGGTGGTTTCCTGCGAACTGTGCAAGGCAGATTAAATTGATGAGATCTCTGGGAGATTATAAAATGAAAAATGCAGCTGCAGACAGTGACATTCTGTTAACTAATATCGAAAGCTCATGCAAAATAAACAACATAAAGCAAAGAAGATTGTATCAGCAAACAGATTAAATGGCCATTTTTATTAAACAGTAAGAACTGCATTCCATGCCCCCGCTGCAGGACACAAAGCATCTGTCACCTACCTTCCATTTCATATCTTAATTAGTGCTTCAGCCAGCAGCTTGAGGGGAAATTCTAAGTGAATGTTATATACTGAGACTTTGAATACTTCGCCACTTGTTGATCTTTTAAGGTCCTTTAAGTCATTACTCAAAGTAATCATGCTCTGACCAGTTTGGGGTGTACTCAGTCCTTGAGCAAATGAGGGACAGGGAACATCTGTTATAGAGTCAAGTGGAGGGTATTTCCATTTACATATTTTTCATCTGAAGCTTCAGAATGTTTTTGAAAGTTTTGAGAAATATTTATTTCTTAGTAACGATATGCCATCCTTACTTTCCATAATGTGCTTGGATAAGGTTTTGGGCAGGTCAGACTTTGGAAAATAATATCACTTAAACTTCAAAATTCAGTCTGTTATTTTAAAGAATTCTCTTATCAATTTTTCAGCATTACCCGTCATGTTCAACAACAATGAAACTAAGGTGACTCCTAACTTACCTGATTCTAAGTTCAATTTTTGCCACACTAGGTTTCCATGTGCTAGTCATACTTTCACTATGGTCATGTGTCATGCATCACCATGCTCCATGTTTGGTTCCCCCGTTAAAATATGAGGAAACTGAGGCACAGACTGTCTGAGAAGCTAAACACTCTTGGAGAAATAAGAAACAGCTTTCCAATCTAAGCTTATAAAACTGTGCTTCTTGATTTCTACCAACTATCAAAGCTTGCCTTTCCTGTTTTAGAACAATTCTTTGTTAATTCCTGTATCCTAAGTTGTTGGATACCGGAGGTTTAAACTAGGAAAAAATGGATATGTTACAATAAAAAGAAACCATCCTGGCCGGGTGCTGAGACTCACGCCTGTAATCCCAGCACTATGGGAGGGTGAGGCAGGAGGCATTCAAGACCAGCCGGGCCAACATGGCAAAACCCCTTCTCTACTAAAAAATATAAAAATTAGCCAGGTGTGGTGGCGCATACCTGTAATCCCAGCTACTTGGGAGGCTGAGGCACGAGAATTGCTCAAACCCAGGAGGTCAGAGGTTGAAGTGAGCTGAGATTGTTACACTGCACTCCAGCCTGGGTGGCAAAGTGAGACTTTGTCTCAAAAAAAAAAAAAAAAAAAAAAAAAACAACAACAAAAAAAAAACAAACAAAAGCAAACAAAAAAACACTTATCCGTATATTCTTAATTTTTAAGACCTAAAAGGTAATCTTATCTTAATGATGAGAGATTTATAAGCAGCTTATCACCAGTAATGCAGTTAATTCGTGATATGACTAGAAAATGTCTGGTTTTTCATTTCAAGTTTCCACATTTAAACTTGTACCTTAAGCATAACAAAGATTCTTAGGAAGTATACAGAGCGGAAAAAAAAAAAAGATAAATTAGAACCCGGAGTACTGGCCTCATTCTGATTCAGAACAGAGGAGGGGAAATGACAGCGTGTAACAAACACGGTGATGTCCCTGCACGTATTTAACAGTCTAAGCCCTGGACCAAAATTTCTAGAGAACCTCTGATGAGAGAAATTAGTTTTACTAGGGAGAGGTGGAACATTATAGGAAAGACAAGAAAGCCAAGAAGAATGTATGTAGTGATAAATGAGGACTTTTGGAGCCTTCAGACAACCTGAGTTTGAATCTGGCTCCAAAACATACTGGCTGTGTGACTTTGGGCAAGTAAACTTAATATAACCTCATTTTCCACCCCACAAACCCCTTCTAAGCAGCAGACGTCAGTGGTTTGTGCTAAGGGCTATCATTATGGCTACTGATAATCAGATGAAGTATCTGAACTTGAATCAAGGCAACACCGACTTGGGAGACAGACAGGTTCGAACTCTGCAGAAAGGCTTATTCCAGTTTGCTTAGAGGCTTAGTCAGATACCCCTCATCTCAGGCTTAAATATGATGCTTAGAGAATCAAGAGTGGAAGTAACAGAAGCCGAGATACCCTTCACAACACAAAGCATTGGTCTCAGCCTTGAAGATGTGGTTGAATCTAGTCTCTTCTATACAATAAAGTATAATCTAGATAAGGGCTTCTTATTCTCGGCACTAGGGACCTTTTGGGTTGGTAATTTTTGTTATGGGGAACTGTCTTGTGCACAGTAGGAAGATAAGCAATACCACTGGCCTCTACCCACCAGACGCCAGTAGAATCCTGTCCCCAGTTTCGACAAAGACCTCTTCAGACATTTTTGATGGCGGTACTGGCAAAACAGCTCCCAGTTAAGATGCACTCTTCTAAACTAAGGCACCGTTGCAGACACTGGGAACACAAAGGTGATGAAGATGCAGTCCTTGAAACGTCCTCAGGAGACTGCAAGAGTCTGATATGAATACATGGGATAGTGGGGATGGACAGTGTAGCTCAGGACACTCCAGGTAGGAGACTTGGTACAGAGGAGGTTAAATGAGCGAAATATTCTTATAGAGCAGTCAGCAATTACTAGGGCTGCCCTGCTGTCCCATGCTTGCATGAGAAAGAAGGCAGCAATAAACTCTCACACCTCCCCCGTACTCTTAGAGCAATGCTTCTTCATATATATGCCAAAGAACACAGCACAGTATGTGGTACTCTGTGATCCCTAACACACTTAAACTGTACGTCTGTGCAGGTGAGCCTCCAGGCCACCTAACAAGCATGGCTGGACAGTTGGCATTCCTTCAGCGTAGACAGGCCTACAATGGAAGCCACTGGTGTCTTCTGCCCTGTCCAATTCCCATGGAGCTTTAAAATGGTTAAGGTATTCAAGACCCTTCAGGCTATGGAATAGAGCCATTTATCAGCAGTTTGGCAATACAGGTAAAGCATGGTCCAAGAAAAGCGAGGCTGCATTTGCCAGTCCTGGTTTCACTAGAATAGAGTTTAAAAGCCGAGTCAGAAACAGCACAGTGCCATCAAGTTAATACTTCACAGCCACAGTGGGGTTTGAGCAGGGAAGGGGATGTCTGGGGAGGGAGGAGCCAGCCTTCATGCTGTGCTGAAGAAGAGGAGGATGACTCTGAGGGAGAGAGGTGTGGTAAAAAGAGCTAGACCAGGAATCCTGGAAACCGAAGCTCTAGCTGCTAGTGTTTCTCATATGGGAACTGAGCAAATCTCCCTCTAAGAATCTTCAAACTCAACTTTTATTAAGATATAATTAACATACAGTAAAATACACACATCTTAGGTGTTCCAAATGGTGAGTTTTGACAACTGCATACACAAATGTAACCATCCCGCATAATAAGATACAGATTTCCAATACCTCCGAAAGTTCTCTTGTGCTCCTTTTGAATCAGTTCTCCTCCCTGACACCCAGGCCATCACTTCCTAATTTCTTTCCCCCGACATTCGTTTTACATGTTCTTCTGCATCATATAAACAAAATCCAAGGATCATGCTTCTTTCACTTAATGTCTCTGAGATTTATTATGCTGCTGCATGAATCAGTAAGTTGTTCTTCGCACGTCTGAGAACTACTACACTGTCTGAACACAACACAACTTGTCTGTTCTCCTGTTGATAAACATTTGGGTGGTATCCTGCTTTTCAGTTATTATGAATAAGGCTGCTGGTGATGTTATGGTATGTGTGGTTTCGCAAGCATATGTTTTCATTTCTTTTGAGTTACTTCATCTTTAAAATGGCAAACTGTTCCATTACTTCGTGCTTTCTGTAGAGGTACCCTGGGGATGGCCACAGGAATGAAGAAACAGAAAACAGCAAACGCAAGACTCTTCCCATAATGTTTCTACCAGAACTGCTCTGCTATCTGTTTTATGGCTGAGGCATTTGTGTAAGATGTCACTTGAAAGGTTTCCTCTGTTTTAAAACAGTATTTGGAAACCACCTCAACAGATAATCTCTAGTGCTCCTCTTAGCTCAAAGAATCTATGATTCCTTTATAGTGTCAAGGAATATATTCCATAGTTTAAATCTGAATTATGTCCTCTAAATATTCCATGACAATCTCCTACTCAAATCCCTCTAACGGGATTTCTTGCATCGCATGGAAAATACACTACAAATCCATCAGCGAGATCTTCACAACTGCTCTCCGAGTCAGTCTGGATACTTTCAAGAACAATCTCCAATATGTCTACTTCCTCCACAGCTCCAATTATAGGAAACTATTGTCCTCATAAAATAAAACAGGCAACACCCCACTCCTTACCTTTGCCCGGGCTCATTCTGCTACCAGAATATCCTTGCTGACTTCATCTGCCAAGGTTCGAAGCCTTTCATTTAAACTAGATTGGAATCCATATCCTTCTATAAACTTTCCTAAGCCCATTAGAATATTTGGCATTTCCATTAGGACATATATGATATCCATGCTTTACATCAGAGCTACCTGTGCATGTACCTCTAGTCTCACTTCTAAATTACAGGAACCAAGGTAGTCCATCAGCTCTTTCTCTCTCTCTCTCTCTCCCTCCCCCCCACCCCACCCCCCTCATTTGTTTCATGTCTAACACCAAGAATAGTCTTTGCTCATAGAGGGCTAAAATCAATACTTGAATTTGTGAGTATATATGACTGTCATTTTCCTAAATCTTCAAGCTAAATGAAAATTCAAGCCGTTTACAGAAAGAATAAAACTTGTAGGACATGCATGGAAAATTCATTCACAAACTAACTTTCATGAATGACCTTTCAAACGCACGGTCATTTCTGT
The DNA here is from genome assembly GCF_049354715.1 of Callithrix jacchus. Lineage (NCBI taxonomy): Eukaryota > Metazoa > Chordata > Mammalia > Primates > Cebidae > Callithrix > Callithrix jacchus. The sequence goes on along the minus strand of NC_133509.1, from coordinate 107,037,653 downwards.
AAGTCCTGCCCCCACCAAAACTACCACTTTCACAAAAGGCCCATGGAAAACTATTGGTGACTATCTCTTATGCCCACTGGGGTATGGTTTCCTATGAAAGCCCAACAGTATCTTAAAAACATGCTTCCTAAATCCTTGCATTACCAATTTTGCCCATGATCTAAGTCAACGGCTATCTTCAACTGTGTTTAAAAGCTCTTCCTGGGGCTGGGCATGGTGGCTCATGCCTGTAATCCCAGCACTTTGGGAGGCTGAGGTGGGCAGATCATGAAGTCAGGAGATCAAGACCAGCCTGGCCAACATGGTAAAACTCCAACTCAACTAAAAATACAAAAAGAAAAAAAAAGCCAGGCATAGTGGCACATGCCTGTAGTCCCAGCTACTTGGGAGGCTGAGGCAAGAGAATTGCTTGAACCCAGGAGGCGGAGGTTGCAGTGAGCCGAGATCATGCCACTGCACTGCACTCCAGCCTGGGCAACAAGAGCAAGATTCCATCTCAAAAAAAAAGCTCTACCCGACTCCTATACAGTCATGCTCCAGCCCAAACATTTACCTTCCTTAGCTTCCGTTGCTATTCCTTCTCTCCTTTTAGTATCTATTTAGGTAAACTGAATTTGTATTCCTTAAACCACGCCCCCCATCACTCTTATTTCTCTACAGAATTATTTTGCACCAACCACATATTCTCCAACTTTTATGTATCCTGGAAATCTTACAATATTATACAAATAATAGATAATATCTGTCAAAAAAAAACATGCACTGAAGCAAAAGAATGGACTAATGTCTTTTAGAAGATTCCACTGGAATTATGCCAAATAATAAAATTTGGGGGAAAGGGAAACATTAGAGAAGCATCTGGATAATTCATTATTCTCTCAGATAAATAACTTTCAACACCAAAACCACTCCTAGAAATTTTTTTTTAAGCATTTTACAATTAAGTGTAACTAAAAAGTATAATATATTCCTCATTATTAAATAGACTTTTCTAAGAAGAAATTAACGTTTTATTGCAATGTTTATTTTTATTAGGAACTCCATTGCCATGCCATGATGGCCTGTCATGCAAAGAATGCCTCAGGATGACTTAGGGATGGTGCTGTCCAGGGCTATGACCCTGTAATGACCTCGGAAAGACATTTTTGAATCCTGGGTCTATTGTTCTGCTTCTAGACTGTATATAGCAGGATTCTTCTTTCCATCTACCTCTCTGCTTCTACTAAGACAACCAGGTATAATCAAATGGTAGCCAATACGAAAGTAAATTGTTTTTCTAGGAAGGACAGGGTGCCCTTCTATGAGTAAAGAGCATGAATGGTCATGCTTGCGTAATTCAAATATAAATGGACATAATGCCAGTAAAGAGTAGAACCTTATGAAGGCATGGGGTAGGAGTGTGGGGTATAGGTGGAGGGAAATAACCCAAAGAGGAAAAGCTTTCTGATCAAAGGGAAAAGAGTATTATACATAGTAACTGGACAGGAGGGTGTTTTAGACAAACTCCAAATCTGTGAAGGTCTCTCCCATTATAGCCTTGGGGAGAAGCTGATGTTCACCAGAGGCTGCAGACGACCTATTTCTTTAAATGATAGTGAGGGTGGGGCCCAACACTCACAGCAAGGACATTCATGTACACACATGAGGACCAGAAACAAGTGGCCAGCGCTTGAGAAATGCTGATGACGACAGTGCCATAGTTTCAAGCCCAATTTTGATCATTTGTAGGCACAGACACTACTATTAGTTTATAACTCTGGATAGATGGAAACAGCCAGCTGCAGGTGGGTATCATAGGTCCCTGTGGGTCACAGGGCAAGGGAGGCAGAAGGGGAAGAGTTGTCTATGCATCCACCACACAGTAGCCAGTGGGGTCCTTTGAAGACATGAATCAGATTGCAGCACTCCCTGATCACATCTTCCATGAAGGCACTGAGTAACCAGAGTTAAACACAGATCCTGCACCTTGACCTGTACACAAGGTCCCTCATGTTGTGGCTGTCTTCCCTGCCCCATGCCCTCCTCTCTTCACTCCATCACCTGCTGTGTTAGTCCTTTTGCACTGCTATCCAGGAATTCTGGAGACAGGGTCATTTATAAATAAAAGAGGTTTATTTGGCTCACAATTCTGCAGGTTGTACACAAAGCATGGTGCCAATATCTGGCTCTAGTGAGGCCTCAGGAAGGTACAGTCATGGTGAAGGGGAGCCAATGGATCACATGGGGAGAGTGGGAGCATGAGAGAGAACAGGAGGTCCCAGGTTCTTTAAACAACCAGATCCTGGGTGAACTCATGACCTCAGGAAGGACATCAAGACATTCAGGAGGGACCTCCCCTCCTGATCCAAATGCCTCCTCCCACTAGGCCCCACTTCATCATTGGGAATCACACTTCATCATGAGACTTAGAGGGGACAAATGTCCAAACCATATTATTCACACTCCAATCTCCCAACATTTTTGCTATTTCAACATGCCACATATGTTCTCCCCCGCCTCCTCCCCAGGGCATGGGCACTGGCTCTTCATTTTGCTTGAAGCATTTTGTCCCTGTTATCTCTGAAGGGCTGCCTACATGTCAAATCAAAGGCTCTTCCTTGGCAAGGGCTTCCTCAACCACCTTGGTAGTCATGTAAACATATCATTCTACTTTACACTTGTTTTTAAATTATTATTATTAATTTCTGAGTTGAAATCTCATTCCGTCACCTAGGCTGGAGTGTAGTGGCATGATCTCAGATCACTGCAACCTCCACCTCCCAGGTTCAAGTGATTCTCCTGCCTCAGCCTCCCAAGTAGCTGGGATTACAGGCACCAGCTAATTTTTGTATTTTTACTAGAGACGGGGTATCACCATGATGGCCAGGCTGGTTTCAAACTCATGACCTCAAGTGATCCAACTTGCAGCCTCCCAAAGTGCTAGGATTACAGGCATGAGACACCACACCCAGCCTACATTACACCCTTAGGAGTACCTATTAGCACCTGAAAGTATCTCAGTGGTGTTTACCTGTCTCCTCTGGAACACTGGTTCTCAACTGAGGATGATTTTGCCCCCATGTGACACTTGGCAATGATTAGTAACATTTTTTATTATCTCAACTGCAGGGGAGATGGGGATGAAGAGAGGGCAGCATCTAGTAGGCAAAGGCCAGCAACACTGTTAAACCTCCTAAAATGCCTAGGACAGATCCATACAATAGAGAATTACCCCAATGAAAATGCCAATGATGCCATGGTTGAGAAAACATGGAAAACAAAGTAAAACCCTCAGGGCTGACACTGTACCATTAACTGTTGTATCGCCTGTACCTCTAGTGCTACCTACCACATCGCAGATGTTCATCGGCATGTGTTCACTGGCTGGCTAAGCCTCTCTTCTTCTAGCGTTCACCAATGCACTGAGGAGGACTGTCTGGCATTAACACTAGATCATCCTACAGCAATATCTGTATATTATTTGCAGCACATATGTGTGTGTATAATATCCATGTCCATTTTTGCTTATGTATCTCTACATCATACAGGACTATAAGTGGAGCATGCCACACTCTACTGCTGGCTGGTCTCAAGTAATGCTTTTGAATGTGTCATTACAAATTTAGGAGTTTAAAGATTCCATCAGGGAAGCAGATCCTTAACAGGGAATACAGAACTGATGTCTGCATCTAAGAACTTAGTGCCCTAGGTGGACAAACAGGTAAAGGTTGGCCCTTCTAAAACAGTGAACCAGCAAAGATTATTCCAATCTGAGTGGGCCACACATGACAAATGGGCTTGGTGAGACCAGGTTTGGTAGATTTATAGCATGTCAACCTAGCTAAGCTGGAACTGCTTCCCAGAGCTCTTCTCCTGCACAGTTCTGGGTTAGCATAGACCCCCAAGGGCCATTTCTTGTGACTTTTGGAAGAAAGAACTGAAGCAGCAGCTGTAGTCTTCTGCACTGGTGCATTTGAAAGTTGATGGGGGGCCAGGGGCTGCTGCAGCTTTTGTGGGTTATCTGCTGGCTCCCCAGCAACTGAGTGGGTAGGGAAGCAGGCAGACCTGTCCAGCCCTTCCCAGATCTCCTCCTTTACCTCCTCTGACTCCTGGGCAGATACAGGTTTAGTTCCATGATGAAGGGCAGTCAGCCTCTTCTGGAAGTCACCTCCATCATGGAAGTTCCTTGAAAGGCAGCAAGAGACCAATGTGGGGTTCAGTCCATCTTGACGGATTCCAGCTTATCCCCACGGGTTCTAATTTGTCTTTGCTTCCCCAGCTTCATGCCCATTTTCCCTTCCCAACTGCCTAACCTGCTGGCCTCAGGTCCCAGCATCAGAGAGAGACACATCTACTTTCCATTGTCTGCTCTACCAGAGCCTACAAATGCGTAAGTCAAATCCAGAGAAGAAATCCTATAAAGTAATCCTGTGATTGTCCTTCTCTAATCAAACCCTGAGCCAGACACTAGGGTTGAAGATTTGGTGCCTTCTCATGCCCTTCCATATTCTGTGATATGTTCCACGTCAACAAGATTGCCACATAACTGAGATCCAAGTGGATGAAGTCTTATGAGAAGGAAATAGATTTCAGCATGCAGATAAACTCAACTCTGACCCCAGATAGTAAATGATCTTTTAGATAAAGTAGCCATACTTATATAGTGCCTATGACTACGATTCTTCCGACAAAACAGGTTGGATGTGCAGTTTTTCTTCTTTCCTTTATCATAATTACTGTTGTTTCCCTTTATCATACTTGGTTGTTCTATAAGATAATCACTTTCTCACTCAGACATTTGATGAAAAGCCCTTCGATCACTTGGGATACGTGACTTGCAATGTTTAATGACTGTCATCCAAGTAATTAAGCTTACTGGGAAAAACAGCCTTAAGTCAGTTCTGTCCCCCTAATCCTCTAGAATTAAATCTTACTTTGCAACTTTGATTCTGTGCATTAAATATTTTGCATTTGTATTTATGAACTCTGCATAGGGTACACCTCAATATTCTACTGGGGAGAGAGGATCAAAGATGGCTGAATAGGAACAGCTCTGGAGTGCAGTTCCCACCAAAAACACAGAGGGTGAGCGATCATCACATTTCCAAATGAACTTCTACTGCCCAAAGGCCAGGAGATTCCCAGGTGGAAAAGCACCATGAGTCTCCAGCGTGGCTGTTTCAGCCAGTGCAGCAGGTCTCCACATAAAAAAAAAAAAAAAAATCACACAAATCCAGGGACCATTTCAACTGGCAACTGGAAGGCCTGCGAGACAGAGTCACCCATTCAACTGAAAAAAGGGGGCTAAAACAGGGAGCCAGGTGATCTGACTTGGCTGGTCCCGCCCCCACAAAGACCAGCAATCTAAAATGCTCTGGATTGAGAGTTTCACAGCAAGCACAGCTGGACCCAGGATGGTCCAGCTCTGTGGGGGAAAGGGCGTCCAGCATTACTGAGGCAGTCCACCACTACCAAGGCAGTCGGCTGTTATAGGGGCAGGCCATTACCGAGGCAGTCCGCCATTACTGAGGCAGTCCACCATTACTGAGGCAATCTGCCATTACTGAGGCAGTATGCCATTACAGAGACAGTCTGCCATTACTGAGGCAGACTGCCATTACCGAGGGAGTAACTAACTATACCCCTATAAACAAAACTGCAAGGAAATTCACCCAGCAGCTGGGCAGAGCCCATGGCAGCTCAGCAATGCCTCTGCTGGCAGATTGTGACCAGGCTAACTCCTCGCTGGGCAGGGTATCTCTGAAAAAAGGCAGCAGAATGTCAGGAAATTATAAATAAAGCCCCATCTTCCCGGGAAAGAGCACGTGGGGAAAAAAGGCGGTTATGAGTTTCGCTGCAACAGACTTAAATGTACCTGCCCAGCAGTTCTGAACAGAACAACAGAGCTCACAGCTCAGCACTTGAGCTCCTATAAGGGACAGACTGTCTCCTCAAGCACCAACCCCCGTATAACCAAAGAGACACCTTATAAAGGAGAGCTCAGGATGACATCTGACAGGTATGCCTCTGGGACAAATATAACAGAAGAAGAAACTGGCAGCAACCCTTATGGTTCTGCAGCCACTGCAGGTGATCCCCAGGCAAGCAGGGTCTGGAGTGCACCTCCAGCAGTCCTGTGGTAGGGGGGCCTGACTGTTAGAAAGAAAACTAAGAAATAGAAAGAAATAACTTCATCATCAACAAAAAGGATGTCCACTCAGAGACCCCATCTGAAAGTCACCAACCACAAAGACCACAGGTAGATAAATCCACAAAGATGGGAAGAAACCAGCACAAAAAGGATGTAAATAACCAAAACCAGAATGCCCCTCCTCCTCCAAGGGATCATAACTCCTCACCAGCAAGGGAAATAGGCTGGATGGAGAAAGAGTCTGATGAATTGACAAAAACAGGCTTCAGAAAATGGGTAATAAGAAACTTCTCTGAGCTAAAAGATCATGTTCTAACCCATGCAAAGAAACTAAGAACCTTGAAAAAAGGTTTGATGAAATGCTAACGAGAATAAACAGCTTAGAGAGGAATATAAATGAAGTGATGGAGCTGAAAAACACAAGAACTTCGTGAAGCATACACAAGTTTCAATAGCCAAATTGACCAAGCAGAAGAAAGGATATCAGAGATTGAAGATAAAGTCAATGAAGTAAAATGAGAAGGAAAGATTAGAGAAAAAAGAGTGAAAAGAAATGAACAAAGCCTCCAAGAAATATGGGATTATGTGAAAAAGACCTAATCTACATTTCATAGGTGTACCTGAATGTGACAGAGAGAATGAATCCAAGCTGGAAAACACCCTTCAGAATATTATCCAGGAGAACTTCCCCAACCTAGCAAGGCAGGCCAATATTCAAGTCCAGGAAATACAGAGAACACCACAAAGATATTCCTCAAGAAGAGCAACCCCAAGAAACATAATTGTCAGATTCACCAGGGTTGAAATGAAGGAAAAATTGCTAAGGGCAGCCAGAGAAAGATCAGCTTACTCACAAAGGGAAGCCCATCAGACTCACAGCAGATCTCTCGGCAGAAACCCTACAAGCCAGAAGAGAGTGGGGGCCAATATTCAACATCCTTAAGGAAAAGAACTTTCAAACTAGAATTTCATATCCAGCCAAACTAAGCTTCATAAGCGAAGGAGAAATAAAATCCTTTATGAACAAGCAATTGCTGAGAGATTTCATCACCACCAGGCCTGCTTCACAAAAGCTGCTGAAACAAGCACTAAACATAGAAAGGAACAACCAGTACAGCCACTCCAAAAACATACCAAATGGTAAAGAGCATCAACACAAAAAAGAAACTGCATGAACCAACAGCAAAACAACCAGCTAGCATCAAAATGGCAGGATCAAATTCATACATAACAGTATTAACCTTAAATGTAAATGGGCTAAATGCCCCAATCAAAAGACACAGACTGGCAAATTGGAGAAAAAGCCAAAACCCATTGGTGTGCTGTATCCAGGAAACCCATCTCACATGCAAGGATACACACAGGCTCAAAATAAAGGGATGAAGGAAGATCTACCAAGCATATTGAGAGCAAAAAAAAAAAAATCAGGAGTTGCAGTCCTAGTCTCTGATAAAATAGACTTTAAACCAACAAAGATTAAAAGAGACAAAGAAGGGCATTACATAATGGTAAAAGGATCAATGCAACAAGAAGAGCTAATGATCCTAAATATATGTGCACCCAATACAGGAACACCCAGATACATAAAGCAAGTTCTTAATGACCTACAAAGAGACTTAGACTCCCACACAATAATAGTGGGAGAATTTAACACTTCATTGTCAGTATCAGACAGATCAATGAGACAGAAAATTAACAAGGATATCCAGGACTTGAACTCAGACCTGGACCAAGCAAGCCTAACAGACATTTACAGAACTCTCCACCCCAAATCCACAGAATATACATTCTTCTCAGTGCCACATCACACTTACTCTAAAATTCACCACAGAATTGGAAGTAAATCACTCCTCAGCAAATGCAAAAAATGGAAATCATAACAAACAGTTTCTCAGACCACAGTGCAATCAAATTAGAACTCAGAATTCAGAAACTAACTCAGAACCACACAACTTCATGGAAACTGAACCACTGGCTCTTGAATGTTGACTGGATAAACAATGAAGTGAAGGCAGAAATAAAGATGTTCTTCAAAACCAACGAGAATGAAGACACAATGTACCAAAATCTCTGGGACACATTTAAAGCAGTGTCTAGAGGAAAATTTATAGCAATAAATGCCCACATGAGAAGCAAGGAAAGATCTAAAATTGACACCTATCATCAAAATCGAAAGAGCCAGAGAAGCAAAATCAAAAAAACTCAAAAGCTAGCAGAAGTCAAGAAATAACTAAGATCAGAGCAGAACTGAAGGAGATAGACACACAAAAAACCCTTCAAAAAATAATAAATCCAGGAGTTTTTTTTTAAAAAGATAGACCCCTAGCCAGATTAATTAAAAAAAAAAAAAGAGAGAGAGAAGAATCAAATAGATGCAATAAAAAAGGATAAAGGGGATATCACCACAGATTCCACAGAAATACAAACCACCATCAGAGATTACTACAAACAACTCTGGTTTATGGATATAAACCAGTAAACTTGGTAGAAATGAATAAATTCCTGGACACTTACACCCTCTCAAGCCTAAACCAGGAAGTTGAAACCCTGAACAGACCAATAACAAGGGCTGAAGTAGAGGCAACAATCAATAGCTTACCAAAGAAAAAGCCCAGGTCCAGATGGGTTCACAGACAAATTCTACCAGACATACAAAGAGGAGCTGGTACTACTTCTTCTGAAACTATTCCAAAGAACCCAAAAAGAGGGAATCCTCCCCAAATCTTTTTAAAAGACCAACATCATCCTGATACCAAAACCTGGCAGAGACTCAACAAGAAAAGATAACTTCAGGCCAATAACCATGATGAACATAGATGCAAAACTCTTCAGTAAAATACTGGCAAACCAATTGCAACAGGACATCGAAAAGCTTATCCATCACAATCAAGTAGGCTTCATCCCAGGAATGCAAGGCTGGTTCAACAAACTCAAGTCTATAAACATAATTCACCACATAAACAGAACCAAAGACAAAAATCACATGAGTATCTCAATAGAGGCAGAGAAGGCCTTCAACAAAATTCAACAGCCTTTTATGCTAAAAATTTTCAATAAACTAGGTATCAACAGAACAAATCTCAAAATAATAAACAAGCCCACAGCTAATATCATACTGAATGAGGAAAAACTGGAAGCATTCCCTTTGAAATCTGGCACTAGACAAGGATGCCCTCTCTCACAATTCCTACTCAATATAGTATTGGAAGTTCTAGTCAGAGCAATCAGGCAAGAAAAAGAAAGAAAGGGTATTCAATTAGGAAAGGAAGAAGTCAAATTGTCTCTATTTGCAGACAACATAATTATATATTTAGAAGACTCTATTGTCTCAGCCCAAAATCTTCTGCAACTGATAAGCAAACTCAGCAAAGTCTCAGCATACAAAATCTATGTGCAAAAATCACAAGCATTCCTATACACCAATAACAGACTAACAGCAAAATCAAGAGCAAACTGCCATTCACAATTGCTACAAAGAGAAAAAAATTTCTAGAAATGATGTAAAGGACCTCTTCAAGGAGAACTACAAACCACAGCTCAATGAAATAAGAGAGGACACAAACAGATGGAGAAACATTCCATGCTCATGGTTAGGAAGAATCAATATCACGAAAATGGCCATACTGCCCAGAGTAATTTATAGATTAAACACTATCCCCATCAATCTACCAATGACCTTCTTCACAGAACTGGAAAAAAAAGACCTTAAACTTCATACATAACCAAAAGAGAGTCTACATAGCCAAGTCAATTTTAAGCAAAAAGAACAAAGCAGGAGGCATCACGCTCCCTGACTTCAAACAATACTACAAGGCTACAGTAATCAAAACAGCATGGTACTGGTACCAAAACAGAGATATACACCAACAGAACAGAGACCTCGGAGGCAACAGCACATATCTACAACCACCTGATCTTTGACAAACCTGACAAAAACAAGCAATGGGGAAAGAATTCCCTGTTTAATAAATGCTGTTGGGATAACTGGCTAGCCATGAGCAGAAAGCAGAAACTAGACCCCTTTCTGACACCTTACACTAAAATTGATTTCAGATGGACTAAAGAGTTAAACATAAGACCTAACACCATAAAAACCCTAGAAGAAAACCTAGGCAAAAGCATTCTGGACATAGGGATAGGCAAGGACTTCATCACTAAAACACCAAAAGCAATGGCAACAAAAGCCAAAACAGACAAATTGGATCTAATTAAACTCCAGAGCTTCTGCACAGCAAAAGAAACAATCATTAGAGTGAACTGGCAACCAACAGAATGGGAAAACATTTTTGCAATCTATCCATCCGACAAAGGGCTAATACCCAAAATCTACAAGGAACTAAAACAGATTTACAAGAAAAAAAGCAAACAAACCCATTCAGAAGTGGGCAAAAAATATGAACACACACTTTACAAAAGAAGACATATATGAGGCCAAGAGCATATGAAAAAATGCTCATCATCACTGGTATTTAGAGAAATGCAAATCAAAACTACATTTAGATACCATCTCATGCCAGTTATAATGGTGATCATTAAAAAGTCTGGAGACAACAGATGCTGGAGAGGATGTGGAGAAACAGGAACACTTTTACACTGCTGGCAGGAGAGTAAATTAGTTCAACCATTGTGGAAGACAGTGTGGCAATTCCTCAAGGACCTAGAAATAGAAATTCCATTTGACCCAGCAATCCCATTACTGGGTATATATCCAAAGGATTAAAAATCGTTCTACTATAAGGACACATGCACACGAATGTTCACTGCAGCACTGTTCACAATAGCAAAGACCTGGAACCAACCCAAATGTCAATTGATGATAGACTGGACAGAGAAAATATGGTACATATACACCATGGAATACTATGCAGTCATGATGAGTTCATGTCCTTTGGAGGGACATGGATGAACCTGGAAACTACCATTCTCAGCAAACTGACACAAGAACAGAAAAGCAAACACCGCATGTTGTCACTCATAGGTGGGTGCTGAACAATGAGGACACAGGGAGGGAAGCATGACACACTGGGTTCTGTGGGGGAAAATAGGGGAGAGACAGTGGGGGGTAGGGGGTTGGGAGGGATAACATGGGGAGTAATGCCAGATGTAGGTGATGGGGATGGAGGTGGCAAACCACATTGCCATGTATGTACCTATGCAACAATCCTGCACGATCTTTACGTGTGCCCCAGAACCTAAAATGCAATAATATTTATATATATATATATATACACACATATATGAAATAAACATTAGTAATAGCTCAAAAAACAAGTAAATAAATATTCTGCATCACTTGGTGCAGGAGTTACCCGGTAGCATATTTGCTGAGATACAGCAATGCTAGCACACTGTGTTCCAGGGAGATTTATTCTTGTTTGGTCTCTTATCCATTTTGCTTGAACCACTTTCAAAGATGACAGAATTCAATGACCTTAGCCGAATCTGACAGTTTACGAAGGCAAATTAGCCAGCCTCGGGTAAGAAATTGTAAACTACCATGGGTTTTAATGATGGTCCTAGGAATGGCTTCAGAAGGTAAAGACTTAGAGCTCAGAGGTGGAGTGACACCAGGACAACAAACAAGGAGAGAGTGGCAGGGAGAGACTGGATCTACAGACCAACCTGCAGGAAGTGTCAGGGACAGCACTGACAGGAGGGAGAAGGTAAAGCACAGACTGAAACAAGGACGGAGGCTGACAATGCTGATAGACAGAGGCATGCTTTTATTTTGCACCTCTCTGTGTCTGACATACACACACTTATACATCCATCCTGCCTAGATAATGATGATGAAAAGATAGAAAACACTGACCACAACCCAAACTGGCGGCCACTCAGAAGCAACAGTCCTCAGGCCTGATTATCTCTGGGTATAAGTCCTTTGTCTTTTACAATACGACAGCCACTTCCTTTTGATTTTATACATACATAAGGCTTGAAGGACTTTAATAGATGATACAGTTTTTCCATGGACCTGTAGATTGCGTTATCATCCCCAGTTCTTCACCCCTCTCCGCGGCCCTTCCCTCGCCATCGCGTCATTATGAGCAATGTACTTCCCTCTCCGCGGCCCTTCCCTCGCCATCGCGTCATTATGAGCAATGTACTTCCCTCTCCGCGGCCCTTCCCTCGCCATCGCGTCATTATGAGCAATGTACTTCCCTCTCCGCGGCCCTTCCCTCGCCATCGCGTCATTATGAGCAATGTACTTCCCTCTCCGCGGCCCTTCCCTCGCCATCGCCTCATTATGAGCCATGTACTTCCCTACCCCTTGACTTTGGGCACCACCATGCAACTTGCTTTGGAAGCAACAGTACACCAGTTCCAAGTCTAAGCCTGAAAGAAGATGTGGAGAGCATGTCCCATCTATCCCCTGTCCAAAGAGAGTGAGAGGCCTGAGGAACAGAGCCATCGAGCTGCCCTGCAGCTGCCACCTGCAGCACAGCAGCCTGGCAGAACCCAGCCAAGCCACACAGGTATGGGCAATAATAATGAACTAACTTTCGATGGTGGTTTGTTACCTAACAACAGTGAGCTGTTAGAACATCAGACCCTTCTATAAAACAAAACCACATGCAGAGCCCTCTACACCGGTCAGATAAAAGCAGAGGTGCTCCAGTTGAAGCAGTGTATGGGTCTTTGAGTCCCCTGGTTCCCACTCATTATGATGGCTTCTGGGGCTCCTCCACCCACCACAGTTTGAAAGCTATTATTCTAGCAGAAAGGGCACTCCATCAGGAAACAGGAGTCCTGAGTTTGGATCTGCTCCATCTCTCTTAGTTATTCTGACACTCAATTTCTCCCTATATGAGGAAAAAGGCTAACACTGGGTCAGCTACCTGACCTTGTGGTAGAGCAAATAAATATGTGTAAACATACAAGGTACACTAACATAAGGCAACATTCCTACCATCACCACCACCACAGTGATCCACCTGTTGGGAGCCTTGCCAGAGCCACTGCTTTATCACTGCCTAAGCACGCAGTGGGGTGTGTGTGTGTGTGTGTGTGTGTGTAAGCCTGGCAGAGGAAAGAGCTGGTCATTTTCAGTAGCCCCTCACATGGTCCCCACTAAGTTCAAACGAAAATAAGATAATTATTTTCTGGATTTGAATCAGAGGAACGAACTTGATATTTTAAGGGTCTGCTTATCCCCCTGTATGTTTCTTATGTTCAAGGTAACAACAAATCACCTCCAGGTTCTGAACTAGATAAAGCAAGGCACCTACAGATAGTGGGGTTCTCAGATGCCCAAGACCAGGGTTTTGGAGTCACACCAATCTCGGTTTGACTTGGAGCTACTGACTAGCTGTGTGACCTGGTTGGCAAGTCATTTAGCCCCTATGACACTCAATTTTCTCATCTGAAAATGGTGATGACATTCCCCATGCATAGGACTATTAAAAGGATTAACTGAAATGATGCCTGTAAAATGATTAGTTCAGTTTCTATGAGCCCAATAAACGATTCCTATTGTAATTATCACTGGACAATCCACAATTTCACACCCATTATTTTTCCCTTAGAGGACTGTTGTGATTTCTATGATATGATAGGCCTTCTAATTAAGAGCCTGAACTTTGGAGACTGATGAATGAGGCGTAGAATCCTACCCTGCTGCCACTCAGCAGCTTTGTGACCTTGAGCATCGTGTTGCGTCTCGTAATCCCTGGAGGAGAAGCCAGGTCCCTGCCCCTAAAACCTTGTCAGCCTGGTATGGGAAGCGTGCATCAAAACAGATTACTATAACCACCACCAGTGAACAGCATGGAAGAAATGCAAATGTAAGTGGTATACGAACAAAGAGAGGGAACAACTAACTACCATGGCGGGTGTTGGGGAGGCTGAGGTGCTGCTGCTGGGACAGCCTCCCGGGCCATCTGTGGCTGAGAGCACCAGGACTCCTCCCCCATCAGCATGGTAAATGCCACCATCTGCTAATGTGACAGGGACCATCAGAATAAATCTCATACATTTTACAGTCATATCGCTCTAAGACCCAGAGCTCTCCCTGCCAGTGGATTCTGGCTTCTCAAGGGGATTATGCCAAAGAGCCAAATAGCACTGTAGCCCAGGAGGAAAGCAAAACTGATAAATTGGCAGTAGAGAGCAAACTATCTGGCTCCTTCAATGTGTTTAGTTAAGAAACTCCCTGGACCCAGATTAACTACCAGATCTTTAGTTGAGTCTGCAGGTCTGCCCATCTTAATGAGAACATAATGATTTAAGCAAATGGTCGGAATGCTCCTCTGAGGCTCCCTTTTGAGGGCACACTGAATGGCCATTTGAAGCTTCCTTGAGGTTCGTACCCTGGCGAATGCTGCTGGCCACACACATACAAATGTGATCTTCCCCAGGTCTTCTTGTGGAGGTGGTAACCTCTATTGGGAAAAGGGGTTTTGTCAACACCCCGTTTGGAATGGTACAGATCCTGGCAATCAGGATTTTTGAGTGTTCTAGAAGTCTACTAGGCCTTTTAACATGTATATGTGGCTTTGTTGTTCAACGTGTATTTCGAAGACATAAATGTGGATTGGGCATATGACCCATCCATCTTTCCATGTGAGATTATTCGATGTGTAATTTGTAAGTGGAAGTTATGTGGAAACACCATGAATCCTACTGAGAGGTGCACTAGGTTCGTCTCAGTTACCACTTCCCTTCCATGTGGGATGGCCATTCACCAGTTACATTTGTTTTTTATTGCCCTGGAAGGGAAACAGCAAGAATATCCATCCGTTCCCGATATGGTATCTGTCAGCACTTTAGTGCCTTTTCTCCATGTAAGGAGAGTTGGATGTCATTTACTTTAGCTAAAAAGAATCGATTTCTTTTTACAGTAACTGTGGAAAAGAAAATGTTACTCTGTGAACTGGCAGAGCCAGGCAAAGTGGAAGGAAAGGATCACAGATTATTATCAATCTAAGCCCTCTTCTCCAAGAGCTGTCAGCCAAGGTGGTCAGGAAAAGAACAGAAGGAGAGTCTTACAGGCAGAGGAGTTCAGATTTGATTTGGGGAACATTGAAAAAAAGCCAATGGGTTTAGGACAAGAAAGTAATCTTACAAAAGTAGAGCTTTAGGGCCTGAGTTGGTTGGTGTCTGTAGTGGATTCTAGAGAGATTAGAGTGAGGCAAGGGGCAAGGTCGGAGGGTGCTGGGTGTGACCAGACCTTGCAAAGATAAAGGCCTGGTTCAGTTTCTTCATCAGCAGAGTGTGGGCAATGTCCTGGGCTCTCCAGTCTCATATGGTCCTTGCGACAATTGTCTGGGTCAATGAATATAAAAGATCAGACAAAAAGTTTTTAGCCGGGTGTGGTGGCTCACTCCTGTAATCCCAGCACTTTGGGAGGCCGAGGTGGGCAGATCACGAGGTCAGGAGATTGAGACCATCCTGGCCAACATGGTGAAACCCCATCTCTATTAAAAATACAAAAATTACCTCGGCATGGTGGCACGTGCCTGTAATCCCAGTTACTCGGGAGGCTGAGGCAGGAGAATCACCTGATTGGTGATTGGAGGTTGCAGTGAGCTAAGATTGCACCACTGCACTCCAGCCTGGTGACAGAGCAAGACTCGGTCTCAAAAAGAAAAAAATATATATATTTCCCCAAAAACATTTCTGGCTTTTGTTATTGCTCATTCTACAGCCTTATATACCAGGGCAACAGGTTGTAGACTTCACGTAGAAATTTAACACACAAAGTAGCATAAGAATGTCCATGTTGGTATAAGTAAGAGAAACTGGATTTACACTCTGACACTCAGTGAGCTAATTTAGTAGAGAGGAGAATGGAAAGGAAGAAGGCAGGGAGACAGATGTGGCTGCCTGCCTCTTACAAGACCATTAGACATGACTTTCTGCCAAGAGAGTCAATTTCTGAGGATGTTTTTCTCCCCTCCTCTCTTCTGTGTATGTGTGTTGGGAGGGGCCAGAGAGGGCAGTGAGGCACCCAGACCTTGGTGCCAACAGTGATGAGAAGACAGTCTATTATTGGCTGCCTGGAATGGTTTACATATAAAAGAAGAAAGTGTCTATTAGCAGGGTAATTTTGGACAACATACTCAGAGTTACAATAAGTTTCTTCATGTGTAAACTAGCAATGAGGAGAATGATTTGCTCGGTGCTGAGGGTTAAGTAAGATTATGTATACCAAGCAGCCAGTGATGTCTGGAATACAGCAAATTACCTGGTGGATGGTGACAGCTGTGTAGGCCTGAACAAAGAACTCTACAGTGAAAGCTGCACTACTGGCTCTTGAAGAACAGAGAATTCACAACATTCTTCACAAAATAGCACACACTCGATGTCAGAAAGTTTTCTCTTTTGGTGCTAACAAATCTATTTTCTTGATACCTAGTAATGAGATTGAATATTGGGGTGGAAGGAATCTTGGATTGGGAGTTACAGAGGTCCAGGCTTCTGGTCTAATTTTCAAAGTATTGTGTAGTATTATTGGGAAAGCCACTTCCCTCCCACTTCCTTTAGCCAGATCTCAGGTCCTCCATGTATAATTTTGTTATACACAGCATTGTGAGGTAGGCCAGACAGGCAAGGGCCAACATATTTTTTAAGCACTTCATATGGTATCTGTCCATTGTAAGGGACTATATACATTTCTTCACTTAATGAAGAAATAAAGTATATATACTGAAAATAAGTCTAAAGCATGCCGATTAACCTGCTTCTACTCCAGCCCATGTTTACTTCTGTATTGTCATCTATTTTGCTCTGTAATTGGGTGAGACAAAGAGAATATGTTTATGCATCTCTGCATTGCATTTTAGAAACCAATTCTTTTCATTACTTCTCATAATTAAAAACTTTTTTGTCCCAGGTCCAAAAATGCTATTATCTCCCAAGTTACAGAGTCTAAAATTTCAAAAATCATCATTTTAAAAGCTGAGGAATTCTTGAGGAGATGGCAGTGGTAACAGTGATATAGTTTTTGGATCTCCCAGAATCCCTGCATATAGAGAGACAGGGCAATGAAATCGAAAAATAAAAAATAAATGGACATTGATAACGAAACTTGGAGACAAGGCATCTCCACAAACATCAAGATACAAGTAGGTAAAGATGAATCGCAAATAGCTACGCAACTAGCCAGCACCTGCTGCTCTCAGAGCAATGTCCCATACTGGAGATAAACTGCTGGGAAAAATAAAATAAAAATAGAGCAAAACAGAAAGAAAAAAACGGAGAAGATTCAGGTAAGGGTGGAAAAGGAAGAAACAAAAAAATTTACAAAGCAAATTTTTTAAAAACACGATCTAAAAACAATAGAAGAGGGAGCTCTGGGAAGTTAGAAAAATCTATCCGAACAAAGTCTCTTTGTAAAACTTGAGGAAAATGAGCAACAGAAAAGTATGGAGATAAAATTTCACGCAATAGTACAATAAGGATAAAAGAGAAAACGAAGTAAAACAACATCTCCACAGACAATGAAAGCACACCAGGAAAACTGGCTCCAAAATCAAATCACGACTGTAACATACGATTTCCAAATTTGCCAAAAGACACTAAGAAAACATGCTAGACATGAAAGAACAGTATCAATTGGAATTAGGGAAAGTTCAGAAATGAGGTGACAGAGCTTAGAAAAGAATTTGAAATTTTCTTTAAAAAGGTTCAACTAGAAGAAACTTAAAGTGAATAATAAAATAAAATAACTCTTCAGAAGTAGGAGGGGGAAATTAAATTTCTTTTTAATCAAAAGAAATGAAGAAAGATCAGAAGGCTTCAAGAATATGATAAATTTTGGAGACAGACAAGTAAGATGCAATATAAGGACAACAGGAGTCCCTAAAGAAGGCAGAAACAGTAAAACAAGAAAACATAACAAATTTTCAAAACTATAATTCAAGAAAAACTTTCTTAAGATACAAAAAAAGAAACTACATATGTGAGAACAACCCATAACTATCAACATCAAGACATATGCTAGTAAAATGACAAGACTTTAAAGAAAAAAAAAATCTCCATGGGCTTCTTGCCAGAAAGAGAATGTGGCTTGTAAAAAAAATGAAAACTGGATTATCACCAGAATTTGACAGTGTTTTATGCCAGAAAGATATGATCTAATGTATTCAGGGCACTCAGTGAAAGAAAATATAAGCCAAGGATTTTATATCCACGCAAAAATGAACATTAAGTAGAGAAAACATTCTTTTCTCTACTTAAGAACTCAGGGTATGCTGTTCCCATAACTTCTTTCTAAGGCGACTACTACAGAATGAACTTTGGACAACCAAATGACAAGTATGTAACTGACACGAAGACGGTGATGACCATCAAATGTATGGAACTAAGAACTAACATTAAATGGGGGTTAAATGGAAGAACATATAGTATTAATAACTATTATCTGATACAATAGATTAGGCATAACTATAAAATATCAGGGGAAAATGGGAATAGCACACACACAAAAATGTTTTAACTCTTTTTAGTAATCATAATTGGCAGTGGTAGTATTAATGTTGTGTGTGTAATGTGGAAGCATGCAAATGGGTAATTACGAGATATTCCAATCTAGCATACTCTATGTCCTTGAGAACCAAGATTGTTTGGGCAGCAGAAAGAAGAAATAGATGCCATACAGAAGAAATGAAAACCCTGTAGTCCTGAACTGGAACTATCACTATAAACTCATCAGGTATTTCAACTCTAAATATATTTAAATACATATAACATCTATGTATCAGTATAGAAAAAGCTTTACAGATATAACTATGGGTATTTCCCAGCTTTGTCCATGGAAAAGACTCACAAAAAAAGAATCAAGCCAGTGGTCATGAGTATCTAGTTTGTGGTTTTTACATATTTTCCACCAAAAAAAAAAAACTGGGAGAGCAGGGTGCATTCTCAGAATCTTGGTCTGGGGCAGGAAATATACAAGATGAGCCCAAAATAGAAAAGGAAGTAACCCAAGAGTGCTAGAGCTGCATCAAAAGGAATCAAGAGCCAAGTTGAAGAGGCTCCCTGTGGCCAAAAACGGGATGATTTGAGCTTCAATAAGGGTAAGATTTGCTACCGTTTGATGCTCTTCCAGTATGTTTAAACCCAGTAGTTCATGTTTTTTTTTTTTCTTTAATTGGTCACCTTCTGAACATGACAGGGAAGCAATTTAGTATCTTGAAAACTAAGTAAATAAAAGAAAAAATGAGCAGCCAGCCAGCTTTTCACATGTGAAATCTATCACAGGGTAGCCACGTAGTGATTTAAATTTATTCCATCTAAGATTTTCCAGCTAATAAATGAAAATAAAATGACAGAATATCACCATTGTGCTTCTCTCAATCAAGCTAGGTATTGGGTACCTATGGCTGTTAACATCAAAAGACAGTGAAACATAGACATCATGTGCCTCCTGATGAAAAAAACAGTCCTACCCATAGTCTTGGAAAAGGATCAGGTTAGGGTGTGATGAAACCCCTATATCCAGCTGTTGATATTCGGGAAATTCAGAAGAACATGTTACACTGCACGACGAGTACACAATCAGCAAAATTTACTCTGGGAACCTCCAACAGGTCTAATAGTCCACGTTCTTCATCAGACACACTGTATGGAAAAGAAGGGGACAATGGGGATTGTACAGACTGAGAGAGAAGTTAATACCTATGGAAAAGACTAAACGACTGTGCTAGGGATATGCAATTCAGTGATAAAACTATAAGAAGGCAAGGTAGTCATTACTGGAAGTCAAGAGAGTGGGTAATTTGGAAGGAGGAAGGAATGGTGGTTGGGAAGGCACACATGGAGGGGCTTCTGAGTGACTGGCAGTTCTATTTATTTAGCCAGGTGGTGGTTTCAAAGTGTCCACTTCATACTAGTTCACACTAAGCCACTGGTTCTCAAACTCAAGCATGCATGGGAAGCTTCAGAAGGGCATGTTAAAATAAATGCCCCACCCCCATAGTTTCTGATATAGTAAATCTCCACTGGAATGCAAACATTTGCTTCTTTTACAACTTCTAAGGCAATGCTGATCTGGAGACCACATTTTGGGAAACTTTGCATTAAGTTATACTTACTTTGTGCGGTTTATTTGAGTCTGTGTTTTTCAATAAAATGTTAAATGAATGACAGAATAGGTGGAAAGATAGATAGAACTTGGAAAAAAAGTTCTTATCAATATCATGAGAATATTGCCTTACCATGCATATATGTCTGGTCGCCTTCTGTTCTCTGATGTACTATACAACTGATTCATATGTTTGTTAAATATTCAACTGTGACCTCTGGATCTTTTTCTCCCAACCACTACCTGGGAATTTCTCAGTCCAAAAGAAGAGTTGGAATGTCATTAGGACCTACACTGAAAACATCTTATAATGGTTTATTGATAAGGTCAGGCACTGTTTTCCTTTTCCTCATAGGAAAAATATTTTATGCATAAAGCCTACATCTGGGTATCTCTCTACAAACTTGAATTTCCTTTTTAAAGAACAACTCATTCTACTGTCTCTTCTACCAGAACTTCTCTCTGCAAGATTGCTATGGAACTGTTTAGAAAAGATAAATTCTGTTCACACAGGTTATCAACTAAATAAGTGTTTCTAATGTTCTCAACATTTATTCTCAGAGGAAAATTAGATGCAAAGTGCACCTGAGAGCCAAGAGCAATAAAAATGTGGTGTATGTTCAAATATCAGAGACTAAGCTTTAGTCATTTCAATTTTAGGAGTCTTTCCTAGAAAGAAAAAAAAACAGTAGTAGTAAATAAAATAACGAGTCTGAAACATAACATAAAGAGCAAAGTTCCTGGAATTTGGTTATGCAAATAGCAGAAAACCTTGGTTATGCAAATAGCAGAGGGCGCTTTCAAGATTTATCTAGCTAATACATTCAATTCCACAAATGTTTGTATGCCTGCTGTATGAAAAGTACAAAAGTGAATAGAACATGATCCTTGCCCTCAGACTATTAACGTCAAAAAAGAAAGCTGTACCAACACCAGGCAAAATGTGAGCGGTGATATAAGGAAAGTACAAATAAAATTTCACTTGGGCAAAAATAGATTGGATTTATTAGAGGGAAAAAAACATATCAGGCGTGTGCCACTGGTTGAGGAGTCATCATCTGTGTTGGGTCTGAAATATTCAGGAAGGTCTTCATACAATCGTCATTCCCTCCCTGTATTACTGGCTGATGCCTGATACTCAACACATACAACTTCTCACTTGGTGTCTGGATCTGATTCCCACAGAGCCAGTATAATGCTCTAATAACCTAGCTGCATGTATGTTTTAGTGCAGTGAATCTTACACTAGAGATCAAGGACCTATCCATAAACACATTAACTTTCTACTTATTCTTAAATATGTGTGTACTTCTTTTTTTTTTTTTTTTGAGGGAAAAAGAGAAGAAGAAGGGGAAAAAAAGAAAAAGAGGGAAAAAGGAATATTACTTCATTCCTAAAATGGGTTTCAATAATGGCCGATCAATATTTTGAGTGTTTAAAGTGGTTAATGCATATTTTATGTGTTTAAAATGGAGACCTCTATTGTGTTTATTTGTTCTGGCTCTGAGTTCAAGTCCTGGATATCGTTATCAATTTGTTGTCTCGTTGAATCTAAATCTCATTATGTGTCTTATGTATCTGGGTGTTAAGATCTCTTATTGTTACATTAATCCTTTTACCCTTGCATCCTTGTAGCTTTGAAATCTATTTTATTAAGTGTGAGAATTGCAAATCCTGCTTTTTATTTATTTATTTTTGCTCTCCATTTGGTTGGTGAGTTTTTTTCCATCCCCTTGTTTTGAGTCTTTGTATATCTTTAGATATATCGTTAGATTTTGTGGATAATGTATATTTTGTGTGTTTAAAATGGAGAGCTCTATTGAGTTTATTTGTTCTGGATCTTAGTTCCAGTCCCAGATATCGTTATCAATTTTCTGTCTCGTTGAATCTAAATCTCATTATGGGTCTTATGTATCTGGGTGTTAAGATCTCTTATTATTACATTAATCCTTTTATCCTTGTATCCTTGTAGCTTTGAAATCTATTTTGTCAAATGTGAAAATTGCAACTCCTGCTTTTTATTTATTTATTTTTGCTCTCCATTTGGTTGGTACTTTTTTTTTCCAATCCTTTATTTTGAGTCTATGTATATCTTTGGATATACCGTTAGATTTTGTCTGTATCTTTTGATTGGGAGATTTGGTCGATTTAAATTTAGGGTTGCTGCCATTTGTTATTAACTGGCTATTTTGTCCTTTTGTTGATAAAAATTCTTCTTTATGTTAGTGCTCTTTACTTTTTGGTGTATTTTTAGAAAGGGTCATACTGGTTGTTCCTTTCTGTGTATAATGCTTCTTTTAGAAGTTCTTGTAAAGCAGGCCTGGTGGTAATAAAATCTCTGAGTACTTGCTTGTTCCTAAAAGATTTTATTTTTCCTTCAAATGTAAAGCTTAAATTGGCAGGATATGAAATTCTGGGCTGAAAGTTCTGTTGATTAAGTATATTGAATATTGGCCCCCACTCTCTTCTAGCTTGTAGGGTTTCCGTTGAGAGATCTGCTGTAAGCCTAATAGGCTTACCTTTATGGGTAACTTGATCTTTCTCTCTGGCTGCCCTTAATATTTTCTCCTTTGTTTCGATCTTGGTGAATCTAATGATTATGTGCCTTGGGGTTGGTCTTCTTGAGGAATATCTTTGTGGTGTTCTCTGTATTGCCTCGGGTTGAATAGTGTCCTGCTTTGCTAAATTAGGAAAATTTTCCTGGATAATGTCCTGGAGAGTATTTTCCAGCTTGAATTCATTCTCTCCATCACATTCAGGTACACCAATCAAGCGTATATTAGGTCTTTTCACATAGTCCCATATTTCTTGGAGACTTTGCTCATTCCTTTTTATCCTTTTTTCTCTATTCTTGTCTTGTTTTGTTTCATTAAGTTGATCTTCGACCTCTGATACCCTTTCTTCTGCTTGATCCATTTGGCTGTTTAAGCTTGTACATACTTTACTAAGTTCTCGTGTTGTATTTTTCAACTCCATAAGTTCATTTGTATTCCTCTCTATATTGTCTATTCTTTTCAACATTTCATCGAACCTTTTTTCCAAGTTCTTAGTTTCTTTACATTGGGTTAGAACAAGTTCCTTTAACTCCCAGAAGTTTCTTATCATCCACCTTTTAAAGCCTACTTCAGATAATGGAACACAGTCCTTTTCCATCAGGGCTTGTTCCATTACTGATGAGTCCTTTTCCATCAGGGCTTGTTCCGTTGCTGATGAGTCCTTTTCCATCAGGGCTTGTTCCGTTGCTGATGGGTTCTGATTTTGAGTACACTCGGCCTTCTTAGGCTGTTTTTTTCCCTTCATTGTAGATGAACCGCCTTTCTAATTAGGTTTCTGAGTCGACGTTCGATTTATTGATTCCCAGTGCTGGGATCCGAGCAACCCACTGTGGCGGACTAAATAGCAGCGATAAAACTGATGGTGCTCTTCTGCCCGGGAATCTCTGGTCTGGCTTCCCTCTTGAGTCTGCAACAAGCGGCTCTGACTTCCCAGAGCTCCAAACTCCGGTCAGTAGGGGAAGCAGTCCCGTTGGCTCTGCGTGAAGAGCTGCTGCGCCGAGACGCCGGCAAAACCGCTGCGGCGGCCACAAGAGTCGTGCTGGCGACCCGTGGGGCTCCTCCACTGGGAATCGGCTGATCGGTGAGTGACGAAAATTCGTCTAAAAGTGTGGCGTCGTCTCGTTCTCTGGGCTTTCACTGGGAGCTACAATCCTGAGCTGTTAGTGGTCGGCCATCTTGGATCTCTTCTCCGTGTGTACTTCTTTTAAGTAATAATCTAAACAAATTATCTGACCATAGTCAGATCCTTGTACTCAAAGTGTCATCCCCAGATCAACCAACAGGCATAACCTGAGAGCTTCTTTAAAATGCAGAATTCTGTACCCTACCCCTGCCCTTCTGTACCAAAGTGAGCATTTTAACAAGACCCCTGCTGAGTTATCTGCACGTTAACATTTGAGAGGCAGTAAATAAAACAGCCATCTTATAAACAAGCTCTGTTGGGTGACTTAGCTCTTGTAGTTGTGTTTATAACCAACTTGTCACCACGTGGTGCCCTGTTAATTCTTATAAGCTAAAGAGAAGTGAAAAGAGATGGGCTTGATATCTAAATGATGCTTTCATGACAAACGAAGGTCAGATAATTTCACAGCACACTGTATTTGAAGAGCTTGCAGTAATACATACAGAGAATGTGTGGGAAAACTGAGTCATCAAGGCCACAGTGGCTTTGCGTCTGGATGTAGGTTTAGTAAAAAATAACATCAACATCATCTGTCATGTTAGGTTAATGCTGCTATTTTGAAATGCTGAAGTTTTCTTTAACTTTTAAATCTGGTCTGTTCAAGTTTCATTTCCTTTATTTTATAAATGCATAAAAGCTATGAGAAAGCATAGTTTATACATAGTTTCATGTTTGTACATATTTAAGTAATAAAAATATAAATCAACAACTAAATTCACAAGACTGCTTTCCTTTAAAAGGGAAATATATCATTCACAGTTGGTAAACACTCCAGTGGTAAGAATCAAGAATGAGAACTCGTTTTGACAGAGAGGAAAGGAAAAGCATGACATGAGACAGCTGGGGATTCCCTGACAGCGCCACCTAGGGGAGAGAGAGCAAAACAGGGAGCGCCCATGGGGGCCAGAGAAACATCTCTGGGAGACCAGCCCATATGCAGCATTTGCAGGGTCTGAAAAGTCACTGTTGTTCCATCCACACCATTTTTTAATACAAAACAGAAGATCAAAGGGCATTCAATATGCTCCTGGGGGAGATACCTAGAGAGAATAATACAGTAATAATAAATAGCAAAACAGCAATTACCATGCACTAGGCCTTCTAAGAGCTTTACCTACATTAACTCATTTAAATTGATTAATAGCCTAGGACCAAGTCACTCCTTCAGAAAATTGTAAAAATGATCAAAATCCTTCTCTCATAGGCAACATCTGTTTCCTCCACCTTTGAACCTGGGCTGGCTGGAATGGCTTTCTTTGATCAATGGAATATGGCAGGAGTGATAATGTGCCATTTCTGAGTCTAGGCTGCAAGTGACCTTGGATGCTTCTAGCATACTTCCAGGAGCCCTGTCTCCTCTGTGAGAACAAGCCCAGGCCTATTCATTTCAATCTGCATAAGAAATCTTTCACAATTTGATTTTTGTTCCTTAATTAGCACACTATACTTATGATTTTCTGTAACTTTCTTAGGGTGAAAGTTTTTCTTTTCTGATATTATGTTTTTCCCCTAAGTTGTTGCATATACAAAAATATGTAAGTTCAAGAGAACAAGAAGGTGGTAGAGGTTGGCTTGATGACTACTGCTATTCAAAGAAAAAGAGATAATGTTTTTCTCCTGTGTTTAGTTGGCTAAAATTGCACAAAGGGTATTAAGCTACACAGATAAAATGGGACTTTTCCACCAAAACTTTAATGGGACTTTTCCACCAAAACATTAATTTAAAAATCATTTCAAGGGGCTGAGGGTTTTGCTTTTCTTCCTAAGTGATACTTAAATGCAGTACATGCCACATTTGACACTCAGATATCCACATATTGACTCCTGAAGACATTTTAAAAGATAATACAAGCTTAGATTCCCAATGGGAAAGGAAGGCACTGGAATTGCTATAAAGCAATGTGAAGGGGCTCCACAGGTCAGCTATTACCACTGTAAGGAAGGCCTAACTTCCTGAGACACAGGTACTGTTATATGAGCGATAAGAAAGGGCTATTTCACAGTGGCTCATGCCTGTAATCCCAGCACTTTGGGAGGCCGAGGCGGGTGGATCACGAGGTCAAGAGATCAACACCATCCTGGTCAAGGTGGTGAAACCCCGTCTCTACTAAAAATACAAAAAATTAGCTGGGCATGGTGGCGCGTGCCTATAATCTTGGCTACTCAGGAGGCTGAGGCAGCACAATTGCCTGAACCCAGGAGGCGGAGGTTGCAGTGAGCCGAGATCATGCCATTGCACTCCAGCCTGGGTAACAAGAGCGAAACTCCATCTCAAAAACAAAAAAAAAGAAAGGGTTATTTCATAAGTCTGAAATAATGGAGCTCTCAAATTCCTCCTCAGGTATTTCATACACAGTGTTTAACTCTGAACAGCAAGCCAAATCTTTGGTTCTTCTTTGGGGCCTTAAGACAACCTTGTAAATCTAGCTTTTCTAGAGCATTCTCAACTTTAAATACTCTGTTCTGTTCTACTGTTAAATCACGAGCCCTCAGTCTGACCTTGTGATTTCACGAACGAGTAGACTTTTAAGAAAAAAGTAATCAGAAATGATGAGTTTGTGTCGTTTGTAGGGACATGGATGAATCTGGAGAACGTCATCCTCAGCAAACTGACACAAGAACAGAAAATGAAACACCGCATATTCTCACTCATAGGCGGGTGATGAAAAATTAGAACACATGGACACAGAAAGGGGAGTACTAAACACTGGGGTCTATTGGGGGGAAAAGGGGAGGGCCAGTGGGTGGGGGAGGTGGGGAGGGATAGCCTGGGGAGAAATGCCAAATGTGGGTGAAGGGGAGAAGGAAAGAAAAGCACACTGCCATGTGTGTTCCTATGCAACTGTCTTGCATGCTCTGCTCATGTACCCCAAAACCTAAAATCTAATAAAAAATTAAAAAAAAAAAAATAATAATTAGGAGTCCGATGTTAGATTGCCAACCTTTAGCCAATAGAGGTATTTAAAAATAATGAACAGGTTTCCTAAAGTTAATTGTACGTTGCTTTATCAAAAATATTCTACACTGTCTTCATTTTCTTGTTTCATTGTGCACATGTGAAAACTTTCATTAGGAACTGTCACCGGTCTCTAGATCAAGGAAAGGCGCTTTACAGTCAGGCACACTAAATTAAAGTCTTGATTCCACCATCGAACAGCACGCGCCCTTGAGCTTCGGAGCCTGAGTCTTCTCACCCAGAAAATGGAGATAATACTCATCTTGTAAAGTTCTGCGATTAAAAGAAAGTATCCAAAGTTTGGCCCATGGTAGAACTACAATAAATACGCAAAAAACCCCCCAGCTTGGTCAACCTTGAGATTTTAGAGTTCTCTTCCAATTCTTGAGTATTTGTTTTTATTTCTACTAAGCTTTTTGATATTTCTTTATTCTTATTTCCTGGACATATTGTTATATTGTTTATGTAAATGGATTTTGGTAAAGCAGAAGATACACAAAAGCAAGAAAAAAAAACGTAAATAGGGAAATAGCAGCAGCTACTGTGTTAGGAATTAGAAGCTTTTTCAACTTCTAAAAGGGCCCTTCTAGAGAAGCAGCGCATCACTGGTGAGGACATACTGAATACAGTTAGAGAGATGTCCTGAATATGGCCAGAGATGAGCAGACAGACTTGCTGTCCCTCAGCCAGAACGATGTTCAATGTGGGACTACCTTTTCAGAAGCCCAATGGCAAAGAATATTCAAGCAGCAGACACTGATAACCACTACCTACAAAAGCCCCTTCTCGGCTGCTCTTTTCTTCAATGTATCATAAGGTTTGTCAACACCAAGAAGCCAACTCCAAGGATACAGGTGGAGGGCAGGTAAGAGAAGAGAATGGAAAGGGATCAGAGATCAAGGGATCAGAGAATGTGCTAGTCTGCTCAGGCTGCCAAAACACAATAGCACAGACTAAGTGCCTTAGCAACACTAAGTCCAAGACGAGAGCCAGCATAGTCCGCTTCTGAGAGAGGAGAGAGACAGAGAGAGAGTAGGTGTCTCTTCATCTTTTTTTTTTTTTTTTTTTTTTTGAAGACACTACTGCTAGGGCTGGAGTGCAGTTGTGTGATCTCGGCTCACTGCAACCTCCACCTTGCAGGTTCAAGTGATTCTCCTACCTCAGCCTCAAGAGTAGCTGGGATTACAGGTGCCTGCCTCCATGCCCAGCTGTTTTTTTCTCTGTTTTGTTTTTTGCATTTTTAGTAGACATGGGGTTTCACTATGTTGGCCAGGCTGGTCTTGAACGCCTGACCTCACGATCCACCCGCCTCAGCCTCCCAAAGTCCTGGGCCAGGTGCTGAGCAGGCATGAGCCACTGCACCCAGCCTTCATCTTCTTTTAAAAGCAGTAATTCCCCTATGAGGGCTTTACCCTTGAGACCCCATCTAAGCCTGCTTATCTTCCAAAGGTACCATTTCCAAATAACATCGTGCTGGAGGTAGGGATCCAACATGGCAAGTTTTGGAGATACACAATTCAGTCCATAGCGGAGAACGTACTTGGGAACACAGACGCACAGTGCGCATCCAAGTCAGATGCATGCTCCAAAGAGTACACTTTTCCCAGGCAGCAACCCCTGTCTTGAAGAAACACGAAAGGATAACAGCACAACAGTCCAGACCCAGAGGCCTCAGAAGCAGAAAGCCTCCTGCTGCAGCTACAGACACTCATGGTGTACATTACTACAGCACAGTGTTCTCTAAGTGCTAGGTATCATAAGACACTCATTTATTCTACAAGTATTTACTGAGCACCTATTCTGTGCCAGGTACTGTTCTGATACTAAGAACACGGAAGTGAACATATCAATGCTTACTTTTAAGTTGCATGGAGCTCAAAACAGTGGTAGACACTCAAAAATGAAATTGATGGATGAGTAAAAGAATGTCTCCGTAGACTTGTTTCATCTGTTGTTTCATTAAAACTGAAGCAGTGGCTGTCAGACCACAAATTAGAGTATCTGTGGACGAAAAGGTTTTGTTTGTTTGTTTTTGAGTCAGAGTCTCATTCTGTTGCCCAGGATAGAGTACGGTAGCAAAATGATGGCTCACTGCAGCCTCGACCTCTTGGGCTCAGGCGATCCTCCCAAGCTCAGGTGATTCTCCCTCCTCAACCTCCCAGGTAGCTGGGATTACAGATGCATGTCATATGCCCAGTTCATGTTTGTATTTTTGGTAGCGACAGGGTTTTGTCATGTTGCCCAGGCTGGTCTTGAACTCCTGAACGCAAACAATCCCCTACCTTGGCTTCCCAAAGTATTGGAATTACAGGCATAAGTCACCATGCCTGGCTGAACATATATTTTTAGATGTCAATGGCTAGATTCTATCTCCCAGAGACTTTGATTTAATTGCTTGGAGGTGAAATTCAAACACTAAGATAAATGGTAGGAGTAGATACTGAGTTGCTTACAGATAGATTCACTTAGAAAATAATTATTTACTGAGTAACTGCGGAAATCATGAATTCAATTAGGGAACAGATATTTACTGAGTAAGGTGGGAAAGACACTGGGAGCTCCTCCTAATCATCTTGTGACATCTTCAACTGAAAGTCAGAGAGTACATCAAACTGATGTTCAAAACTGAATTTATGATTCTTCACTCCCCTGTCCCCACAATGCCTTCTCAGCCTTCTTATACTCTTTCTTTCTACTATTTTTTTTTGTTTTGTTTTTGAGAGTCTTGCTCTATTGCCCAGGCTGGAATGCAGTGCTGTGATCCTGGCTCACTGTAACATCCACCTCCCAGGTTCAAGTGATTCTCCTGCCTCAGCATCCTGAGTAGCTGGGATTACAGGTGTGTACCACCACACCCAGCTAATTTAGTAGAGAGAAGGTTTTGCCACGTGTGCCAGGCTGGCCTCAAACTTCTGACGTCAAGTGATCTGGTCACCTAGGCCTCCCAGTGTGCTGGGATTACAGGCCTGAGCTCCACACTCAGCCCCTCATGTTCTTTCTTATCCATGCTGCTGTCCAAACTGTAAAACTGGAAATCATTCCCCTCCTACCAGGCCTTGCCATTACTACCTTCTAAGACTCTCTCAAACCTTCCCCTCTCTTCACTGCCCCTTTGCTCTTCACTCACCCCTCCCCTCTACGCAACAGTCTCAACCAATTTTCCTGACTCTTACTACTGTGCCGGTGACTTCCTCTCTGCTTGGCTTTCAGAACCAAATCCATGAAACGCCAACCTGATTATGGCATTCCTGTGTTTAGGATCTTTCAAGAAGTCCCCATCACTCACAGGGTAATACTTGGTTTCCCAAGCAGTGTGTTGCTTATGCCTTTGACATAAGAATTTTAGAGATACCTCCTTGGGAGGCTGCAAACACCCAGATCCTACCCTGCCAGAGCCATCTCCAATGAACACCACAGCCAAAGAATGGAGAGAGATGCTCAGATGATGTGGTCAGACAAATGTACCTTATTTACTACCATAGGGTTTTGTCTCAAACATGACGTTCATCCCCTGGTGAGTTAGGCTGACGCCTTAAAGACTCCATGTAACTGAGCTGCTAGGAATATACTGAGGAAGCTCGCTTACAGCTTTGCTCAGAGGAATCCTCTGCCATTTACTAGTGGTACAATCTTAAGTAAATTACTTAGCTATCTAAGCCTCCACACATTCATCTATAAAATGGGGAGCGTAATACAGTTGGAAAGTGCTTACTACATTTGGCACTGTAAGTGCTCAACAAAAGTAACCATGACTACTAACTACTATGACTGTCACTACTGTCACTTTCATAAAAAGGGAACAAGCCTAAAAACAAATAGTCCCAGACAAAGCCACAAGGCAGAGTAAAGAAGCATTCCTTACATGGTCAATGGCAGAGCTGGCTGAATACATCTGCCCCAAACTTTGTCTAGGGAAAGCACACTCCCTGGAAATGGGTGTTTCTAACTGGGAGCTCATTTAAGTACCCACAAAACAGACATTTAAAGAAAATGATATCGTCCTGGAAAGAAATCTTAAAGATGTGCTACTCCCTCCTCCTGTGCTTGAGTTCAAACATTAGCTAGTCTACTTCCCGGCTGTGTGACCCGGTACTAAAACTGCTTCTCATCTGTAAAATGAAGACAGTAAAGCACCCAGCTCAGAGTTTTTGTGAGATTAATGAGTTTATATTTAGAACACGAATGAATATATAGTAAATACTCAATAAAAATGAACTATTTGATCCTTGTTGAATAAACCAAATTATGAAAAAGCCATACAATTCTAAGGATGCATGGACAGAGGCTTTCTCTTAAAGTGTGCACAATAAGAAAGAAATCCACATGTAAGCTCTGTGTCTACCAGGTTAGTTTCTGTCTGCCCTGTGGCTATGAGGGCTCTAGGCACTTAGCAGTACAGCAGCACATATGACAGACACCTTCCTTGAACAATTTATCCACAAATGAGGCAGGTAACACAAACGAAAAAGGAGAACACGCAGTACAATTTTACAGGGAATGAAGGAAGGGAGGCTTGTTCTGTGTGAAGGGAATAGTTACTGCTTGGTTAGAAGCAATTTTTGGTAATTGGGGCCCAATTTTGCCAAAACTTCCAAATTTTTGAGAGAAATGGAAACTCTGGATTTTTATGTAGAATCTCCTGATTGTTAAACGTTGGCAACTCTTCCAATTATCTCTAAAAACCCTAGGCATGTCAATCAAAATATATCTGCAAGAAAAATTTGGTCTAAACTCTGACAGTTTGTGCTCGTTAAGCTAAAGCAGAACAATGCCACTAAACTCTGCCTCTGTCCACACCATCAAAAGAACAAATTGCCCCTGCCTGATGGCATACGGCATGGCGAGTGCTAGGGTTGGGCAGACAGTAGTGAGCACCTGCCACATGTCCACATGACTTCACCTCTTTCAGGGGACAGAGAAAAAGCAAGGACGGGAGCTTATTGTCTTAGTCAAGTGGCCAGGAAAGTGAAATGACAGCAAATGCTGTGACATCGAGGTACTAGAGGAATCTGGGAGAAGGGTCCATAGGGTTCAAAGGGGACCCTTCCAGGAGGACTGGGGCCCTACACGAGATCCCGGGGATGGGGGAGGTTTTGGAAAAGATGGAGAGGGTTGCTCTAGGTGAAATGAACAACAGCACAGCTGTGTTGGGATATTATAACATCTCTCTCATCTGGGCTTTTGGAAAAGTTTATATGGTCAGTTTGTTATTTTTAGAATTTGCTTCGTGTGGGTCCAGGAGAGGTATAAGCCACCTAACACAAATGCTATCGAACATCAGAAAAATGACCGATGTAGTTGACAATATATTTCCACTTTCCAAGTTGTGCCAAACCTCTGCATGCTGCACTTTACTTGGCTGATGATATCAGGCTAAGAGCTGGTCTCTGTTCCTAAGAAGCTATAATCTGGGGAAGGAATACAGAGACAAAGTGATAGGCAGAGGAACTGTGAGTGTGGGGGACAAGAAGTCACGCTGTCCAGTGAGAATAGCTGGGCTGCATGCAAAAGCCAGCAGCTGGGCTGCATCTGGGGTAAGGGGGAGTCTTCCAGGCAGAGGAGGGGGAGGAAGGGCTGTCCAGTAGCAGCAGCAACACAGGCCGAGGCGCACGATGGTGAAAACTAGTAGTTTAAAGCAACACAGCCACCCGCCCTCTTTTCCACCTCCTCATTCTTGGTCTCTGCTAATTACGGCCTTCCTGTTTCTTAGCAAGACAGGAATCTCTAGAGATCCCTATAGATTCCTAAAACTCTCTCTATTGCCATTCATTCAGATGAAAAGCAACACACGTAAAAACTTACCAAAGATCAATGTAAAGAGAATGATTCGACCTGCCGATGGTACATTCAGACGTGCTTACTGTGTCCCTGTGTTCTTGGCACAAATAAAGATGCTGTTAATAAAATAAATTCTATTTGTTTTGGATTGGAGCATTTTCTGCTCAGCCACTAACACAAGAGGATAGAAACTGCACATCAAAGCTCAGGGCTGGTTTTGATTTGATCTTGGAATTGCTGCACATTTTTTTTGTTTTGTAATTATTAATATCAAAAGCATTTTTTTTAAGTTAATGTTTACTTCTTTTTGTTCTGAAAAGGACAATACAAAGTAGAAAGCTCAAGATTTCAACTCACTCCCAAGTACTACTGTCAAGTCTCCAATGGCGTGAAAAGGACACTTGGGGGTACTAGGAGGGCAACCCTTGGCATTCTGGGTTCATTCCCTACTACATACATGCAACAGCAGTTGTATCCTCACCCTTTGCTTCTCTTTCTGACCAGCTTTTGATAACCCTTTCAATCCCCAAGAGAAGGAAGGAGACTGTAGTTGTGTATCTTCAAAGATGGTCCCTAAAGACCCATGCCTCTAGGTATCCACGCCCTTGTGTACCTGCCCCTTCCCCTGGGCTATCCAGCACAACCAACAGAAGGTGGATGCTTCATGACTTGCAAGCCCTGGTCAAAAGCTTTGCAACATCCCCCTTCGTCTCTTGGAAACTTCAGGCTCAGAACCCAGCCAACAGACCGTGACAAGCCTAAGCCACATGGAGATGCCATGTGTAGGAGCCCCAGCTACTATGTGAGAGCCAAAGCCTAAGAGATGCCAATGAGAACCGACTGGCTGAGCTCAGGCCACCCACAAAACCCACGTCTTGAGGACAGAGCAAGACCATAACCAGAAAAGGGATGCCAAGGAAAACCTGAAATCAGAGAAGAGTCTTTTCTACTTGGGGCAATATGGTAAATGATACTGAAATTTGCAGCCAAGGTGAGGTTTTTTTTTTTTTTTTTTTTTTTAAGCATAGTTATTATCTCTGGGCTCCTTTTCCTCCTGATCACCCAAAGATAATCAAGGCATTAAAGTATGCATTTTCTGTGAATATACACAGAATTAATAAGCTCTATTTCATATGTCTGTGTGTTTTTCCTTTTTTTTGTTGTTTTTAAGATGAAGTCTCACTCTGTCACCCAGGCTAGAGTCTAGTGGCATGATCTCAGCTCACTGCAACCTCCACCTCCCAGGTTCAAGTGATTCTCCCTGCCTCAGCCTCCTGATGAGCTAGGATTACAGGTGTGTGCCACCATACCCAACTCATTTTTTTGTATTTTTTAGTAGAGACAGAGTTTCACCATGTTGGCCAGGCTGGTCTTAAACTCCTGACCTCAAGTGATCTGCCTGCCTTGGCCTCCCAAAGTGCAGGGATTACAGGCAGGGGGCCACCACACCTGGTCCTCTTCATTGTTTTTAAAGTTCCGTTTTTAGCTGGAAGAAAAACAAAAGCAAAATCTTCTGAAACAAAGCAACACTTTCTCGTCCCCACCAGCATCTTTTATGTAATAAAGTCAACAACCAAATACATTGATGTAGACAATGCACCAGCATTTCCTATCTTTTCATTTCAATTATGGCCTTTGCATGACATTAAACTATGCTTTTCCACTTTCATGGTGATGACATTCAGTTTTTACATTTGCTGCTGCACAGCAAAACTCTATGCATGTGTACGAGACGTAATAATAGGCTGATGACTGGTAGTGACCTGCCCCAGCAGCATACGTTCCCTCTCTGTTCCTTGTGAATGCCCTTGCCTTTGTTTAAAAAAATAATTTTTTTTTTTTGTGAGACGGAGTTTCGCTCTTGTTACCCAGGCTGGAGTGCAATGGCGTGATCTCGGCTCACCGCAACCTCCGCCTCCTGGGTTCAGGCAATTCTCCTGCCTCAGCCTCCTGAGTAGCTAAAATTACAGGCACGTGCCACCATGCCCAGCTAATTTTTTGTATATTTTTAGTAGAGACGGGGTTTCACCATGTTGACCAGGATGGTCTCGATCCGTTGACCTCATGATCCACCCGCCTCAGCTTCCCAAAGTGCTGGGATTACAGGCTTGAGCCACCGTGCCCGGCCCTGTTTAAAATTTTAACGTGTCTGTGAAATACCCAACTTTCTGAGCTTTCTTTGAAATAAGTGCAGCCAACGTGACACTGTTACATTCATTTCAGATGAAGAGAGCAAGTCCACTGGCGAGTTCTGATGAAACTTTTGCTGTCCTGACAAAGGACAGCTGTGGCCAGCACAACCACTTTGCACCTCCCTTCCTAGGAAATCTGCAGTCAGACCAGCCATTTTGCAATCTTGAGGCAAAAGGTCCAAGGATAAAAGCTGAAATACTATGAAAAGCAGAGCGGAAAGCACAACAGTATTGCCAAGCTGTGTCAGGGAGAAAAAGCAACCCTACTTGTTACAACCACCGATGACTCAGTTTTCTATTACCTGCAGCCAAACGCACTTCTCTCTAATAGTGCTGAACTATTTGTTAAAAATAAATAAGGTTTTGCAAGACCGAGCTCAATCATAGCTGCTCAAACATAATTTTCATCAGACCATGTCCACAAGGTTGATGGGGAGGTACATTTTCAACCACTCATTTAGATAGCTGACACGTTCGCACTGAGAAAGGACCTGTCATTTAAATAGCATTGTACCAAGGGAGAGCCCACTACTCAGGCTGACAGTCAAAAAAAAAAAATCAGAAGAAAGAGCATTAGGCTTTCAAAAGCACAGTGATTAAGAAAAATATCAGAGTGATTTGTGGGATGTGTTTCTCCCCCCTTGCTTGTTGTGTAATTGCAACAATATTCTTGCCTTTGAAATATACTGGCAGAAACAACTGTCGTGCTTATCAAAGATCTCGGCTTTGCTTTAGCATTTAATCACCCACAAAGCCCCATTTATTGTCTCTCCTACTCCTCCATGGTTATCAGAATCCCATAATTAAGGTATAATGAAAGTAAACAATGTCACAGAAAACTAAATGTCTGTTAAAAAAAAGAGAGGAGTTAAAGCAAGACAAATGTGCCTAAAGATAGTACAGCCAAATGGAATTGCTAAGGAGTTTTGTTTGTGTGTGTGTTGGTGGTGATTAAAACCAAATCATCATCTAAGTGAAATATTTAGAGGACAAATTGACTCTTGATGGATAATAAATTTCATAAATTTATATTGAAGTGAAGCAAGCATGCGAATATAGTAAGATCACTACACAAATG
Source organism: Callithrix jacchus (assembly GCF_049354715.1). Classification (NCBI taxonomy): domain Eukaryota; kingdom Metazoa; phylum Chordata; class Mammalia; order Primates; family Cebidae; genus Callithrix; species Callithrix jacchus. The sequence continues at coordinate 107,001,755 of NC_133509.1, read as the reverse complement.
CACCAAAACCAAGTAAAAACAAGGTCATTTGTCTCTGAAAAGTGGGGGTGACCAACCACTTAATCAACAATATCTTGTCCCCTTTCCAAAATCTGTACCTCATTACATTCACAATGATTCAGCATGCAAAACAAGTCGTAGAACAGTATGAAAGCCATTTATTTAAAAAGCCAAAATATAAATATAAATATACTAAACATAGCTGGGATGGTCCAGGAACTGCAGCTAGTCACAGCATTTACATGAGAGATTCCCAGTAGCCAACACAAAAAAAGAAAGTTTGCTTTGCATTGCTTCCACTGTTAGATAAAGAAAGCATACATTCAGTAGGAGAGTAGCATTTTCCTCGCCAGAAATTCTTCAGGTAATTTATGATAAAAGAAACATTAGGAAACATCTCTTAATAAGCCTTATGTATTTTTCATGGCACACAACACAATGTATTGTTCATTATTTGTATGATACAGCTGTATAGTACATACATATCTTTAATTACTTCTTTCATGTTTGTTTTCCCAATTAGATTGTAAACTCGAGTGAGGGATAATTTATGTTCTGTTTATCTCTAGAGCCTGGCTCAGTTTTTACACGGTCCATCGATATTTATTGAAGGAATGAACTGCTTTAAGGATAAAATTTCAAACCCCAAAATCCCTCTCCCCAAGCCTCAAGGTAGAATGCTTGCTCCCATGCAGAAGGGACTTGTAATGAGTGTCTGTTCAGCACAATGACCATGATAATTATGGAAAGGAAAACACCTAGATAACCATCAACAAGAGAGGGGAGTCATACAAGAGTCTGGTTTAGAAACTAGATACATTAGAGCAGTGCAGATTTAAAAATCTTGTATGAAAAAAAGCAAACTGCAGAGCAATGCTTATAATACTCATATTGTTTTAAAATGTGCAAAGCAGTCTGGGGGCGGTAGCTCACACCTGTGTGTAGAATCACTACACACACACCTGTAGTCCCAACACTTTTGGAGGCTAAGGAGGGAGGATCACTTGAACCAGGGAATTCAAGACCACCCTGGGCACCATGTGAAACCTCATATCTACAAAATTTTTTTCAAAATTAGGTGGACACAGTGGCACACAGCTTTAGTCCCAGCTACTCAGCAGGCTGAGGTGGGAGGATCACTGGAGCCCAGGGAGGCAGACACTACAGTGAACCATGATCATACCACTGCATTCCAGCCTGGGCGACATAGAGTGAGACACTGTCTCAATGAAATAAAATATGCAAAGCAACACTATATATAGTTGTTTCCAAGCATGCCTGGGACAAAAGCACTGAATTGAAGATATTGGTTGTCCTTGAAGAGGGAAGGAGAAAGAGATTGAGAGGGGTATAAATGAGGCTTCAATCACGTTCGTCATATTCTGCTTCAAGGGCTGAATGCTGGTTATGTTGGTATCCTTTACACACACACACACACACACACACACACACACACACACACACAACTTTTGGTATGCCTACAGCGTTTCATAATGGAATCAAGGAAAGTCTAAGAAATTGCTGTGGAGGATCCAGACACCTAACAGCACAAGTAATATGGCATGGGATATTGGAATAGAAAAAGGACGCTAGGTAAAAACTAAAGAAAAATGAAAAACCGCACGTACAGATGCTAGTTGATATTCTGTATCAATATCGGTTTGTTCATTGTAACTAATGTACTATGCTATTGTAAGGTGCTAATGATAGTGGAAACTAGATGCAGGGCATACAGGAACTCCTTGAATTATCTTTGCAACTGTTCTGTAAATTTAAAACTGTTATAAGATAGGAGGTCTATCTTTAAAAAGTAAAGGGAGCTGAGGCTGGGGTGGTGGCTCCTGCCTGTAATCCCAGCACTTTGGGAGGCTGAGGCAGGTAGATCACCTGAGGTCAGGAGTTTGAGACCAGCCTGGCCAACCTGGTGAAACGCCGTCTCTACTGAAGATATAAAAATTAGCCAGGTATGGTGGCACCCTGTCTCAAAAACAACAAAAAAGTAAAGGGAGCTGAGTGTGTGGTGGCAACATACCTATAGTCCCAGCTACCTTGGAGGCTGGGGCAGGATTGCTTAAACCCAGGGGTTTGAGACCAGCCTGGGAAACATGGCAAGACCTTCCATCTTAATTAATTAATTAAGTAAATGACATAAAAACATCCTTCAAGTGGACCTTTCCCATAATACTCCTTCAAAAAGACAAGCTCACTTTGGGAGGTCGAGCTAGGTGGTTTACTTAAGGTCAGGAGTTTGAGACCAACCTGGCCAACATGGTAAAACCCTGTCTCTACTAAAAATACAAAAATTAGCTGGGTTTGGTGGTGTGTGCATGTAATCCCAGCTATTTGGGAGCTCAAGGCAGGAGAATCACTTGAATCTGGGAGGTAGAGGTTACAGTGAGCCGAGACTGTGCCTTCACACTACAGCCTGGGCAACAGAGAGAGACTCTGTCTCAGGGGGAAAAAAAAGGCATAAGCTATAACCAATTACTAAACCTAGTAAAGGTCTTTCTGCAGGAAGCTAATACACTCCAAGTATGTCATTTGTGAATGATCTGACTTATTCTAGAAAATTAGAGAACAGAGTGTTAATACATCTGGATCACTGAATTCTTCTCAAATATCAGATGGCTCAAGGTATCCTGTTGTAAGAGCTGGAGAGCAGTCAGATACAATTTGATTCCCATGAAGTGAGTGTATCTGAGGACAAGGGTCCACAGCAAATGCCTAGAACCTGCTTGGCTCCTTCCACTCTCCGCCTCTGCTCTCCTGGCAGCTTCTCCATCCTGCTTACCTAGGTCATTCTCATAGTGACATGCAGCCAAACCATTTACATTCTCTTTAAAGTAAAATGGAGTAACAAAGATTCCACGGTATATAGGGTCATACCACATGGACTCCAACATACTTAAAAGGATTGCCTTCTCATAGTCAATCTCATATGAGTCAAAAGTTGCAAGAACATGGAGCCAGAGAGCAGCTTTGAGCTCAACTCATCTGGCCTCTTTACTGAAAGAGGAGTTCAGTAGAGTCTAGGGAGGTTGGGTAATCTGGTCCCTCCCCAACCCCTCTCTCCAGAGTGCTCCTCCAAAGCTAAGGGCACCTAACGCCCTCCTCACATGAGGAAGGGAAAATGCATCCTCAGTGGTGTCTAGGACTTCTCTTAGGGAAGAAGTTGCCTAAGCCTAGCTGCTTGCAGCAGAGAGCATGAGCAAAGGCAGCGGCCAATACCACACAGAAAATGGCCTAAGGGCTCTATGTGAGAGCAGGCAGCAGGGAGGGGACAGAGCCAGGAGCTGGAGGATAGCAAGGGTGCTGCGGATCTGTGAAGAGACAGCCAGTGTGAAGTCCCCTCCCAGGAAGAAGACAGCTGGAGGGCGAGTTGAAAATGGTACTGACTTTCTCACCCCACTGCACTACAAACATTCATGCCACTCCCTCTCCCCCCGCAAATGCTTATTAAGAAGGGTTTATTTAGTGGAAATCACTGAAGGGTGATAGGTCAACAGAGATTGCCCACCAGGAGCAGGAATTCAGTGCCAGATGACCCAGAGTAAATAAGGACCCTGGAAACAAGAGCAACCGGGGAGGAGGGAGGACCTTTCCTGAGTGCTGCAGCAGGAGCCTATGCCAATTCCATGTTGATTTCAAGGACACCACAGAAGACATCAGCAAGGCCAACGTGGGTCCTGGTAACACTCCCTGGCTGGGACTCTCCAAAAAGGGAGCTTGGTGGCAACCGTCCTACTTTGCCTTTAACCTTCTCTAAGATGACCTAACTTTTCACTGTCCATATGTGAACTTGATAATTTAAAGAAGCAGTCCCCAACTTTCTGGCACCAGGGACTGGTTTTATGGAATACAATTTGTCTATGGATGTTGGGGAGTGGGGGGAGATGGTTTCAGGATGGATAATTCGAGTGTGTTACATGTACTGTATACTTTATTTCTATGATTACATTGTAACATATAATTATATAATTATACAACTCACCATAATGTAGAATCAGTGGGAGCCCTGAGCTTGTTTTCCTGAAACTAAACAGTCCCATCTGGGGGTGATGGGAGATAGGAACAGATCATCAGGCATTAGATTCTTATAAAGAGCGTGCAACCTAGAGCCCTCACAGGCACAGTTCACTAAAGAGTTCATGCTCCTATGAGAATCCAACGCTGCTGCTGGGTTGACAGGGGTGGACGCAGCTCAGGCATTAAAGCTCTCTCGACTGCTGATCACCTCCTGCTGTGCTGCTCAGTTCCTAACAGGCCAGGGACCAGTACTGGTCCATGGGCTGGGGTTTAGGCACCCATAACATAAAGGATATAAAAAACAAAGTATTAACTTTGTCCGACAAGGACCCATATTATAAAAGAACTACAAAGGCATTTTAAGAAATCTAAAGGGGGCTGGGCGTGGTGGCTCACACCTGTAATCCCAGCACTTTGGGAGGCCAAGGCATGAGGATCAGAAGTTGGGAGTTGGAGAGCAGCCTTTCCAACATGGAGAAACCCTGTCTCTACTAAAAACACAAAATTAGCTGGGTTTGGTGGTGCATGCCTGTAATCCCAGCTACTCAGGAGGCTGAAGCAGGAGAATCGCTTGAACCCAGGAGGTAGAGGTTGTGGTAAGCTGAGATTGGGCCACTGTACTCCAGCCTGGACAACAAGAGTGAAACTCCATCTCCAAAAAATAAATAAAAATCTAAAGGGATTGTGGTTTTATGTTTAGCCACTGTTGAAGGCTTTTAAAGAATTTTTATGATTAATGAAATTTGATATGTTATATTTACATGTCTCTTAACAGTACCGATCTACTATAAAGCTGTTTGATTCCAATCTCCTTTCCTGTCAGCCCACTTGGGAGTTGGCACCCTGGTGTGGCGATGGCAATTTGGGGAGGGAGAAGGAAGGACTGTGCTTTGGAAACCTGAGGCACTCCCAGCCAAGCTAAGCTGTGAGGTGGTGATATATGGGAAGTTCTAGATCCGGCCAGGGGAGGAGGCAGGGAGATGAAGTTTGAATCATCCTTTCCATTCTGCTTTATGCCATGCAGCTCTCCCTCAATGGAACTCAAATTCATTAGCATATGTAAAATACATAAAACATTCTAGTTATTTGACTCTAGTAAATATTTTTTTCCATAGACCATTTCCATCAAAAGACCAGGAAATGAGGGCCAGGCAAGCTACTTTTAAAATTCAACAGTGATTTTTCAGCTAAGAAAACACAAATGGGATAGAGCAGATAATCTTCATATCTAACAGGAAAGACATACTGTAGACTAATTAATCCAGCTTTGATCATCAGGAAACTAATACACAATGTACAGGAAAATTAACTCAGATCATCTGATGTGGGCCTACTTCCTTTGGCAGTATTCATTGAAACACACACTATGGGGTCACAGCATTTATTAAATGCCATCCAATCTATGTGCACTTATTTTCCATCCTTTGTAATATTATTTGAGAAAAATGGGAAGGTTTTCCCCATGTGTATTGGCAGTGATTTAATTTGGTTCTATATGTAGCAGATAGGCAGTGAGTGCATTTTAATTTTCTGTTGTGCTTTTATTTCCTGAATGCTTCCCACATGTCAGTCATTGTTGTGGGCACAAGGAATTGAAGGGTGAACCAGTCAAGATTCTTGTTCTCTTTAAGAAAAGTAATTCTAATCAGGACAGCCAAAAACACACATGTGGATAGAATAATTTCAGAGAATGGCCAATTGCAGTGAAGATAATAAAAGGTGCAATGTGACAGGGTCCTTCGAGGTGGCTGGACTACTGTAGACTGGGTGGCCAGGGAAGCCCGTTCTGTGAACAATGAGAACATGTAAGCTTTGCAGAGACCTGGAGCGGGAACGTAACTGACAGGGGAAACAGCATATGCCAAGGTCTTGCAGAGGGAATCAGCTTGGAGTGACTGAGGAACAGAAAGAAGGCCGGAATGACTAGAATATAGTGAACAAAGGGCAAAAGGGCAAGATGAGGAGAGGGGTGCAGGCAGGGGCTGGAGCTTGAAAGCCCCTCCTGCAGGATAAAAAGTGTGGATGTTGTTCTAAGAGCAATGAGAAATGACTGGGGATTTTTAAGCAGAATGATCTGGTCTGATTTAAGCCTTCAAAAGATCACTCTGGCAGAGGACAGAAATGGGTTGGGAGGGTGTGGGGTGGAGGCATAACGGAAGCACAAAAATCTCATAGCTGTCCGAACAAGATATGATGGTGGCTTGATGTCAGCAACTCTGTGCCAGACAGTTCCCTTCCCTTCTCCCCAGCCCATCATTTCAAAGGAAGTCCCACTTCTGTTTTGCCAAAAAGAGCAGAAGCCTTAATAGAAATACAGGAATATATGGTGAATGCTGAGCTGAGGCCTCTCAGCCAGCAATCGGCGCAGGCAAGAGGGCCTGCAAAATCCAGGAGCCAGTCACTCAGAAACACATTTGTGTGGTAATGGGAGGGAGGAGCGCATCACAGATGGCACTTGCAGCTCTGATTCAAATGAGTGGCCCTCACATTTATTCTTATGAACAAAACATGCCCTGAAGGTTACTCATGAGCAAAGCGAGCCATGTAATCAAAACCCTGCCCCCAAAGATAGCTCAGGTAACCGGCAGCACAGAAGACTGGGGATGTTCATATTTTAAAAGACTTAAGTTTCATCTCAAATGTGGAAGGAGATGGTACCAAAAGATTCTGGTCTTCTCTTTGCTCACCCCAAAGCGCAAACTCCTCCACATTGGTCTCTATCTGATGGCTCTCCCATTCTCATCTGACCTTTATTTCTGCCATGAGGAGACAGAGACCTACTGCCGCCTAAGGATCATAGCCATGAATCCAAAGAACTGGGAACAGCAGAAACTTTAAAGACACAGATTTGGAATGAGTGAGCGCATCCACACAATTTATTTCCAAGGATCTTGGATGATCAAAATTTATGGCTCATAACTAGGAGAAACCATCATCACTGGCCCCTTGGTAGGTCTTCTAAAACTTAGTTTTAATAATACAATGAAGAGCTGTGAACCCGTGACTTAGTCCAGCAACATTACCAGTATTTCCCCCAACCATAACCACTATCCACTATTTTGAATTTTGTCTGTTTCCTTCCCCCCTACCCAAAAAAACCTTATTGTTGAAGTCGGTGTGTTTCCAAATTTTATAAACCGGCTATCAACAGGCTATCATACATGTATTTCTCTGGAACTTCCTTTTTCACTCACAGTCATTAGTAAGATTTACCCAGCTGTATGTATCTATAGTTTGTCATGTTTTACTACTTAATAATACTCCATTGCATTCCATATTTTAAAATATAGGTATATGAATTTCAGCTGGGCGTGGTGGCTCATGCCTGTAATCCCAGCACTTTGGGAGGCCAAGGCAGGCAAATCACTTGAAGTAAGGAGTTCGAGACCAGCCTGGCCAACATGGCAAAACCCCGTCTCCACTAAAAATACAAAAATTAGCCAGGCCTGGTGGCGTGTGCCTATATTCCTAGCTACTTGGGAGGCTGAGGCAAGAGAATCCCTTAAGTCTAGGAGAAAGAGGTTGCAGTGAGCTGAGATGGCGGCACTGTACTTCAGCCTGAGCTACAGAGTGAGACTCTGTCTCAAAATAATAATAATGTAAAATAAAATAAGAATGCATTCCATCTTATCTGATAAAAGAGGCAACCATACTGAAAGATATTGTGTCTTCCTAACTCAGTATTTTATAATTATGGTCCTAAGAACACAGAGTAATAAACACTTCCGTGAAAATGTGTTTAGCCAGGCGCAGTGGCTCACATCTGTAATCCCAGCACTCTGGGAGGCAGATGTAGGTGGATCATAAGGTCAGGACTTCAAGACCAGCCTGGCCAACATGGTAAAACCCTGTCTCTACTAAAAATACAAAATTTAGCTGGCCATGGTGGCACACGTCTGTAATGACAGCTACTCAGAAGGCTGAGGCAGGAGAATCGCTTGAACCCTGGAGGTGGAGGTTGCAGTGAGCCGAGATCACATCACTGCACTCTGGCTTGAGCTACAGAGCAAGACTCTGTCTCAAAAAAAAAAAACATGAAAAAAGAAAATATATGGGTATAAGTATTTAGCAGTCAGGACAATTAACTGTTTTGGGACTGTTGCTCATTAGCTATTAACTATTCAGAGACCATTTAGCTGACTGATTAGAATCTGAATCAAGAGAAAAACTTGTTTTTAACTTCCAGTTCGAAATCTTACATTTACTATCCCATGCGTCTAGAATGCAGTTCACAAGATCTTTAGGTTTCCAGTCACCTGCTTGCAAAGGAACTAGTCAGCTTCAGATAGTTCAGGGCTTATCTGCAAACAAATTCCATAAATCTTCTGCTCAGCATTTTGGAAGATTTTTGGAGGGAGGGTGGTTCACAGTTGCAGCCAGGAGGTGGGAGGGTCCAGAGAGTAGATACTTCATCAAAAACATGGCTCAAATCAGTTTACAAAATTCCTCGACAGAGGGCTCAGGGAAGAATGAAATATGTTCTGATAGAGTGTAGTAAGGAGGGAAGAGAGCTGCAAGACCAAAAAAGAATGAGAGAAAGCCTTATAAAAAGGCAAAACATCACTGTGGCTATTTTCAAGGTCACATGGTATTATAGAAATGCCCAGCTTAAGTAAAATGCACATACCGGTTCTTTCGGAGGTCAGGAGTCAGGTATAAATGCAAAGAAAAACACCAACAACTAGGGTGTCATCAATTCAAAATAACAAAGCCAAATACTGTGGGAGAAAAACTCTAGTGCCTTTAGAGCAATGGAGGGCACAGAGGTCAAGCAAATGTCTCCGGGACCCAGAACACTTTTGAAAAACAACTTCATCTCCCATCACGTTATCAGTGGGCACGGGAGGCAGAAACTTGTCGGCACAGTTGCATTTCTGGATGCACACAGCTTAACTGAAGCCTTTTCTGAGACAGTAATGATTTCGTGCATTTTATTCCTGAGGTTTTTTTTAATGACTTTAGTATGTCTCTAAGGGAAGAGTGCAGAAATAAATATCACAGCCTTCATCCTAAACAAGAAGAGGAGAGGGAAAAAAGATGAATAGAAGGAAGTCCAGGGAAGGCAATGTTTTCTCATTTATCATAGAGTGGAAACAAAGAAAACATGATATGAGTCAGAAAACATCCCCCTCACCTGGATGACTGTAGCTCCTCTGATGTTTGTTTTTTTTTTTTTGTTTTGAGATGAAATCTCTCTCTGTCTCCAAAGCTGGAGTACAATGGCGTGATCTCGGATCACTGCAACTTCCACCTCCCAGGTTCAAGTGATTCTCCTGCCTCAGCCTCCTGAGTAGCTGGGATTACAAGTATGCACCACCACACCTGGTTAATTTTTGTATTTTTAGTAGAGATGAGGTTTCACATGTTGGCCAAGCTGGTCTTGAACTCCTGACCTAAAGGGATCTGACCACCTCGGCCTCCCAAAGTGTTGGCATTACAGGCATGAGCCTCTGGGCTGGAACACCGGCTCATATCTCAGCCCAGGTACTCAGTACTTCCAGACTAAAGCCAAACCTCGTAGAGTGTCCTAGGTTGATGTCTCTGCTTTATCACTTAATACTGAGGTGACACTGAGTGAGTGACTTAACCTCGCTGGACCACGATTTCCTCACACATAAATTAAGGTAATAATCACCTAATACGATAAAATTAAATATGTCACTTATTGACCACCTTCTACTGTCATGCAGAAAGTGGTCGATAAATGTTAATATCTTTTCCTTCTGCTTTATTGATTTCTGACCCTCGAGCCTTCCTGTAGCAAAGATGCTTACTCTTGGTAATTCTACATATATGGAATTTGAGCCCGATCTGGAAGAATCTTCACCATTCTGTGAGGAAGGAAGTTATTCCTGATCAGGCTCACAGCAGGTCATTACCACATGTGCATGTTGATGATGAAGATAATGTTGCCCAAAGTGGTTGGCCTCATATGTAGCAGATTTCCCCTGCAAATCAATCCAAGGTGTGGCCGGGGGATCGAAGCTTAAGCACCATATGCACAAACATACTGTCCTCCCAGAGAGGCCTTCCACCTGCTCAAATATTTTCAAGATTATATAGCTTAGTTTATTATTTGAGAACAACTCAGGCTTCAGGAAGACGAGCAGCCACAATACTATACCCTGAGCTGGTGAAAATTAAATTTGGTTTCTTTGTTTTTTATATATGTGCAAGTTTCAGCAGAAAAAAAAAAAAAAAAAATCAATGAATGAGCTTTGACCAGATCTATGCAGGCCTGAGAGATTTCACCTGATGCACTTCCCATTGATTTCTAAAAACAGTAAAAGCATGAGCAAATGCTAACTCTAGCTGCTACCAAAATCATGAGTTCTCCTGAACAGAGAAAGGGATCCATTTTTTATCTGAGATAAGGGGAATTGCAGGACCTATAAGTACCTATAATTCAATTTTTTTTTTTTTGAGACGTAGTTTCGCTCTTGTTACCCAGGCTGGAGTGCAATGGCACGATCTTGGCTCACCGCAACCTCCGCCTCCTGGTTTCAGGCAATTCTCCTGCCTCAGCCTCCTGAGTAGCTGCGATTACAGGCATGCACCACCATGCCCAGCTAATTTTTAGTATTTTTAGTAGAGACGGGGTTTCACCATGTTGACTAGGATGGTCTCGATCTCCTGACCTTGTGATCCAAACGCCTCGGCCTCCCAAAGTCAATTTTTTTATTTTACAGATGAGGTACCCAAAGCTGAAAACAGTCCAACACCTTTTCAAAGTTGAGCAACTGAGCTAGGATTTGCAGAGATCCTTAATTGCTTGATCCAGAATGTTCTAGGACAGGGGTCCTGAACCTCCAGGTCCTGTACTGCTACCAGTCTGCACAACAGGAGGTGGGTGGTAGGTGAGTGAGCGTTACCACCCAAGCCTTGCCTCCTGTCTGAGCAGTGGCAGCATTTGGATTCTTGTAGGAGCTTGAATCGTATTGTGAACTGTGCATGCGAGGGATCTAGGTTGCATGCTCCTATGAGAATCTAATACCTGATGATCTGAGGGGAGCTGTTTTATCCCAAAACCATCCTTCCCTCCCTACAAGGTACATGGAAAAACTGTCTCCCACAAAACTGGTCCTTAATGCCAAGAAAGCTGAGGACCATCGTTCTAGGATATTATTAATTCCAAAACCACTGTGTTTTTAGGAGGGAAGAAATGCAAACACCTATCCGACATGGACTTGCATTACATGACTATTTCTGGAGGGATAAGTACAAGTGAACCTCTCTGTGAAGCTTGAATGACCTCCCTACCTGTCTTCCAGACTGTCCTGGACCCCAAGTATAAGACTGATGGGCCATCATGTTTAATTCTTGCCATTTTTTCCATGCAACGATTCTTTAGGCTGCCAGACAAGCAACACACAGGCTCACAGATATTCTTTCATAAATACCTTCTCAAATTCATTAGAATTATCTTTAGCAGAAAGTATAACAAGCAAGAAGACTAGGAATGAGTTAGAGAAACATGAAATTCAATGTGGTTGGTTAATTTCTTGCAGCCTAAAACCCACAAACTTGAGCTTCCCTTTCTGAGCAGCTCTGAGGATCAGCTCCATCCGATGGATGTCATGATAGCAGGCACTCCTCCCAGTGGGCTACACAGCATCCACACAGCCAAGTGCTTCAGTGATAAACAGCTCTTTCCTTGGCCCTGAAGGGTGAGACCCTGACTGGTCCATGTGAAGGCTTCTCAACGTTGACACTAATCACAGTTGGACCCGATCCTTCCTTGTTGGGGGGAGCATCCCATGCACGCTAGAAGGCTCAGCAGCATCTGCGGCCTCTACCCACTAGACACGAGTAGTCGGGGTCCCCAGCAAGCACAGTCAAAGATGTTTCCAGCCTTGGCCAAATGTCCTCTGGGGGTAAAACTGCACCTGGTTGGAAACCGTTGATCTATGTCAGATCCATCTGTGTCAGATTCAATAGAATTCCCGTGAATTCCATTCTTTCTTTCCACCAATTGTTCAGGAATGAGCATATCAGTGAATTGTAGCTACTGAGACCCTATAGGCACATTTTCAAGGGAGACTCTGGAAAAGATTTTCTCGTTCCTCCTTAAACACAAAAGGCAAATGGCATTTCTCATTCTTGAGCACACTGGTACATCTAGCGGTACATACACGGGAGTAAGTACACCTTGAATTTCTGTACCCACCATGTGATCGCATGACAGCTTGGACTGAGACAAAGCTGAGTAGCCTTTTGAGTGAGACAAGCACATTTCTTTACTCTTTAAGCCAGTTTGAGTTGGGATTCTTGTAACTTGCAACCAAAAGCATCCTGATACAGTACCCCTATTGCATTGTACATGACAAATATTTATGAAACAATATTGACATTCGGGATTCAAGTTCCATGACACTAGGAAATAAGCTTATTTCCCCCAAGAACTTCTGAGTTTTTTCCCCATCATTTGTGGATTTTAATTATTCCTTTTATTTTTGAAAAACAATGTAGTATGTAATTTCTTAAATTTATGATTGATGCATACTACCCAAAGTGACCTAAAGATTCAATTAATCCCTATCACAATACCAATGACATGCTTCACAGAATTTTTTTTTAAATTCAAAACTTCATATAGAACCACGAAGACCCCAAATAGTTCCTAGAACTTCCTTCTGCTGCTCTGCCATTTCTCAAATTTCATTATCCTCCAATTCACAGACAACTGTCTAAATACTATTAAAAAGTAACTGAATGACTCTAACTCCGGTCTTCTAGACCACACTGTTAAAAAAAGATCTAAAACAAATATGGCAAAAGATTATCTTTTTAACTCTTGCTGCTTGGGCTAAATGAGAACTTTCTGCATTATTTTCTGTACTTTCTGTATTTTTTAGAAAAACCATAAAAATTATGAGAAGAAAAAGTAGGCGTGGTAATATTTAAAAGTAGAAGAAAGCTTCAGTGGTTTTAAAACATCAGTTTCCAGTTTGAAGTTTTTGCTGAGTTGAAGATAGACTTGCATTTTTAGCATAAAAAGGCTCAGATGTTCTAGTTAGCCTCAAAAAAAGACATCTGGACATATTCAAGAGAAATTTCTTCAAGGACAAAGAGAAAAATCTTACAGCCTTCTGTTCAGACAAGACAAGTAAGTTAAAAAGGAAAAATAATTTGTCTACCATCAGACTTCTCGTCCGCAATGCTTGACCACAGATAGCAATAGAACAGTGTTTACACACATCTGAATAAAGAGAACTGCAGTCCGAGGCTGCACAGCTAAAATACATATTTGAGAAGGAAAAGATAATTTAGAAGAAAAACTCAAAGTATAACAATACTGGTGTCTAAGGAAGCATAAAAATTAAAAATTAAACAGAAAAGATCTCAAGGGGAAGATAAAACATGTAAGAATTAGTGATGATGCAGCATTTCCATATACAACAAACTATCTGAAAAAGAAATTAATAAAACAGTCCCATTCACAACAATAGCACGAACAAAATAGGACTTATGGATAAATTTAACCAGGGGTTGAAAGATCTGTACACTGAAAACTGTATGACATTGATGAATGAAATCAAAGAAGACACACATATATGCAAAGATATCCTGTACTCACGGATTGGAATCATTAACATTGGTAAAATGTCCATACTACCTAAAGGAATCTATAGATTCAAAGTAACACCTATCAAAATTCCAATGGCATTTTCACAGAAAGAGAGAAAGCAATCCTAAAATTCATGTGGAATCACAAAAGACCCCAAAGAGCCAAAGCAATCTTGAACAAAAAGAACAAAGGTGGAAGCATCACATTACCTGACTGCAAAATCTACTACAAAGCTGCAGTAATCAAAATGATGGTACTGGCAATAAAAACAGACACACAGGCCAATGGAACAAGGGAGAAAGCCCAGAAATAAATGCACACATTTATGGTCAATAGTTGTTTTGTTTTTTTAAACAAAGGTGTCAAGAACACACATGGGGAAAAGCTTGTCTCTTAAATAAATGGTGTTGGGAAAACTGGATATCCACATACAGAGGGTCCATATGAACTGGACCCTCATATCATACCATATACAAGAATCAACTTAAAGTGGATTAAAAATTTCAACCTAAGATTTGAAACTGTAAAATTACTAGAAGAATACATAGGGGAAAAGCTCCAAGACATTAGTCTGGGCAAAATTGTTTTTGATCAGATCCTAAAAGCACAGACAACGAAAGCAAAAACTAGGTAAGCAGGATTACATCAAACCGAAAAGCTTAGACAGTCCACAGAACAGGAGAATATATTTGCAAATAATAATCTGATCATCTGATAGGGATTAATACCCAAAATATATAAGGAATACAAACAACTTAATAGCAAGAAAGCAAGTAACAATTTTTAAAATGGGCAAAGGACCTCAACAGACATTTCTCAAAAGAAGACATATGAGTGGCCAACAAGTATATGAAACAACATACTCAACAACGCTAACCAGGAAAATGCAAATTAGGACTACAATGAGGTATCACCTCACACCTGTTTGAATGGCTACTATAGAGAAGATGAAAGATAACATGTGGCTAGGATGTGGAGAAAAGAAAACCTTTGTACACTGCGGGCATAAATGCACATTAGTACAGCTGTTATGGAAATGGTCAGAAGGTCCTTCAAAAAATGAAAAACAGAACCGCCCTAGGATCCAGCAATCCAATCCTGAGTATATATCCAAAGGAATTGAAATCAGCGTGCTGAAGAGATATCTGCACTCCCGTGTTCACTGAAGCATTAGTGACAATAATCAAAGTATGGAATCCACTAGGCGTTCAAAAGCAGACCAAGGTGTAAAGGAAATGTGGTGTGTGTATACCACAGACTGCTACTCAGCCTTAAAAAAGAAGGATATCTGTCATTTATGACAATATGGTCAACCTGGAGTACAGTATGTTAAGTGAAAAACAACCCAGGCACAGAAAGATAAGTTATCACATGATCTCATTCACGTAAAATCAAAAAAGTTAAACTCATAGAAACAGAGTGAAACAGTGGTTGCCAGAGTCTAGAGGAGGTAAGGGGACTGAGGAGGTGTTTGTCAAAGCACAAAAAATTTCAATGAGGTAGGAAGAATGAGTTTATGGGATCTATTATACACCATGGTGACTATAGTTCATAACAATGTAGTTGAAAGTTGCTGGGTGGGTGAATTCTAGGTGTTCTCACTTCAAAAAGACGAAGAGCCTGTGAGGTGATGCCTGCGTTAATTAACTTGACTTAGCACAGTGCATATATCAAAGCATCATGTTGTAAACATAAATACATACAATTTTTGTCAATTAAGAGAAATAAAACTGTAAAAGAATAGTGTTGAGCAATATTTTAATAAAAACAAATATATGAGAAAGTAGCTAAGTCTTTATAGATTATATATGTAACTAGTGATATGTATAAAAAGCTTTGATTCTTTAAACAGAGGCATGCTGCAGAAAAAAGTTAATGATATCTTAAAAGTAAAATTCTAAATTATTTCAACAAGCTCCAGAATTTTCAAGGAAGAAATAAGTGGAAAAAACAAAGGCACAAAAGCCTTCTAAATATCCTGCCTCCATTAGGGAGAATTCATGGATTTGGACACAGTAGTAAACACTTTAGCTGAAGGAGGACATCCTAGGAGTCCTTTAATTTTGGTGTATCAGTGGAGAAATAGTTTAATATATGTCTGTTCAAAATAGGAAGATGAGCATTGGCAAAACAGATATATTAATTGAATTAACAAATTATTAGGGTTAAAGAAGATTTATGAACCGATAAATCGAGTACAAGTATAGAAAGAGAAAACAGAAACAAAATATTAAAATAATAAATATAAGGGAAGATGGAAGAAATAAAATCAAAATGCAAGCTAAAACCACGATGGGTAGACAAAGTTGAAGACTTGGATTCAGAAGAATGAAGAGGAGCCTAAGTGCAACATCAGGCTAGGTATAGTATGCCATTCTCACACTGCTATAAAGAAACACCTGAGACTGGGTACTTCATAAAGGAAGATTTAATTGACTCATGGTTCTGCAGGCTGTACAGGAAGCATGGTGGTTTCTGCTTCTGGGGAGGCCTCCGGAAACTTAGAATTATGGCAGAAGACAAAGGGAAAGCAGGCACATCTTACATGGCCAGTGCCATAGTTTGGGGTGGTGCCACATACTTTTTAACAACCAGATCTCACGAGAACTCACTATCATGAGAACAGCACAAAGGGGATAGTGCTAAGCCAGTCCTAAGAAACAGCCCCACCATCTAATCACCTCCCACCAGGCCCTACTGCCAACACTGGGCACAACTGAACATGAGGTTTGGTGGGGACACAGATCCAAACCACACCACTGGGACATCTTAGGGTTGGACAGTCATCAGCGGGCTCTAGGGAGAGAAATACTGGTAGAGGGGATTGGAGAATTTTGGTACTATTCTTGGGAATCTGAAAGTAGAGGGATAAAGACAGACAATTCCTGTACTCTAACTTAAATCAGAAGATATAATACCTCAAAGATGTCAAATTCTCCCGTGAATTAGCTAAAAATTTAATGCATTCTAAATACTAATACCCTTAGGGTTTTTCCTGAAGCTTTACATGGTGTTTAACATTGATTTGAAAAAATAACCATTGGAAAAGAGGCTAAAAATTTTCTTAGCAAAAGGGCAAAACAGGTGTGCTTGTTCTTTAGATGTAAGTATGTAGCCTATAGCAGTCAAGACAGTAACAAACAGGCACAAAAAAAGACAGGCAGATTAAAGAAACAGAATTAAAGGGCTTCAAAATACAACAAATTATGCAAGAGTGTTTACTAAATATTAAAAGTCACAGTTCATCATCATGTTCCAATGGGTTGATAACTTTGGGGTGGAAAAAGGGCTTCAATGTATGTCATCAAAGCCAGAAATAGTATAGAAAAAGACTGAAAGATATGATGATATAAAATTTAGCATTTATGAAGGAAGGAAAAAAACTAAACTAAGGTTAAAAGACTAATGGAAAACAGGAGAGAATGTTTGCACTATTACTGTAAAATAGGCAAAGAGTAACATCCTTTATAGAGAGAGAGCCATTACAAATCAATAGGAAACCCCCACAATGGAAAGGTTAGCAAAACTAGTAAGATGGAATTAATATACATTTGTACAATAAAGACATGGAAAGGCACTCAATTATACCAATAAACAATTAGAAATCAATATAAGTTATCATTTATCTTAAAATACATACAACTTTCAGACAAAGTTTGCAAGGATTATAAATAACCAGTGTTGGCAAGGCTCTGTGAAAAGGAATGCCCTGTTATAAGAATGTAAATTGGTACATTTACATTATTTCCTGCAGGATAATGTGACTATATATACAGCTTTATATAATTTGGCTATATATATAACGTTTATATATATATATAATTTGGCATATACGTATAATTTGGCTATCTATAGCCAAATTTATAGGTATATTTGGATACATATATATGAAATAATTTGACTACGATAGCCAAGTTTTATAGACAGTACAGCCAAATTATGTATACACAGGCCAAGCCCGGTGATTCACTCTTATAATCCCAAAACTTTGGGAGCCTGAGGTGGGAGGATTACTTGAGTACAGGGAGTTTGAAACCAGACTGGGAAACACAGCAAGACATATCTCTAAAAATAAAAATGTAAAGTCAGCTGGCGTGGCGGCATGTGTCTGTAGTCCCAGCTACTCAGGAGGCTTAGCTGGGAGGATTGCTTGAGCCCAGGAGGTCGAGGCTGCAGTGAACTGTGATTGTACCACTGCATTTCAGTCTGGGTGACAGAATGAGATCTTGCCTCAAAAACAAAAAAAGTGTGTGTGTGTATATATATATAATATATAAATGTATATTATATATATATAAATGTTAAATGTACACATCTTTTTAGCCAGCAATCTTCCTTCTAGAAATAAACCCCAAACAAAAGGATATTCACTAGAATGTTAATTAGATTTTGAAAAACAGAAAACAAACACCAAACAGTTAGTGAAAGGACATCCTATATAATGCAATGTTATATATTAAAAACTATACTGAATAGGACAACTGAAAAGAACTGAGATTCAGAAGTGGAAAAATAAAACTTGTAAGGTCAGTAAGAGTGAAAAAGCCAAGAACACAAAAGAAACAGCCGTGGAATAAATTCTCCTCTTCCAATCATGGTGGATTGAAGAACACGCTAAGGTGCCTGTGGAGGGTGCATGCTGCTCTGGCAATGGCCCATCCTCCCTCTAGTCATGGCATGACAAAAAGAAGGAGCAAAATGTAAATGCTGTAAAGATAGTTAGAAGTCAAGGCACATGTGGTCTTCCAGGACTGCATAGAGAGAAGGTCTACGTAGGAGTTTGGGAGGATTTCACTGTCTGGAAAACAAAAGGTTTCAGACCCGGAGGGAAGAATTTGAGGAATGCATCAAGGCTAGACAGAGCCTTGTGTCGGAAGAGCTCCGTGATAGCACCAGCGACCTGCTTTTCCCATGGACTCTGGTCTGAGGAACAGAGACGACTGATCAGGTTTTAGCATATTCCCAGCAGCCTGCCGTTTCCAACACCGGCGCTGCTGTCTGGAGGTCACCCAAGGTACCAGGACAGAAAGAGGGAGGGATTCATCCTGGACCTCCAGATGCTGGGGTGGGACTTCAATAACTGCAGCTTCCTATGAATATACAGAGCAAACATCTGCGAGGAAAAGTGTCAGCCTATGAACACAGAAAAAAAACTGTACAAGTAAATAACAAAATGCTAAACAAGAGTTATTACTTCTAGGCGGTAGGATCGCAAGTCATTTTCTCTGATCCTTTATTGCCTCTCTTTTATAGTGAACGTGTCATATATTTATAATAAAAAGTATCCCCTACTATTTTGTGGGAAACAAAAGACAGACTTGATTACAAGAAAGATAAAATGTAAAAGAACTTGATTTAGGTCCCATCTTCATCTTAATTCTAGTCATAGTTCAGACATGATAAATACATACACACCATAAAATCCCCAATGCAAGGCTGTATCATATTAACTTATCCTGTTGGGTATACCAATAGTGAATAAATAAATGAACACAGGAAATAATGAAACTGAGTCTTTACAATGGAAACAAAGTAATTAAATTATATTTATTAAATGCTGAATCGTGTGGTGTTACAAGTCCTGGCTTACTTTTAAATACCATGGGAAAAGTGGCGAGTTTTCTAATAATAATATATGTAGTTGGAGAAACCAGACTGAGATAAATAATCAGAAACTATTTGCGCTTTCCTTTCACAACGAAAAAGGCAAAGCCACATACAGTATGGAGCAAAGGCTTAGAGAACATGGCAGATTTCTCAAGAAAATCCTGAACAAAACATTATTTGCATTACAAAAAGATCCTTCACTCGACTAAAACATTTCTTTTAAAAGGCAGTTCATTTACAAGTATGTTTCCACATCAGTAAGAATGGAAGCTAAATAAAGGACTGGAGTCAGGGATATTGACAACTGAACACAAATCAAAAATGAGAATAAAGTTTCTCCGAAATGATTAAATCGTTTAAAGAAAAAACAGAATATGATCTCCAAATGCAACCTCTGTTGATGACTGTCTTACTTGCCCACTTGAGAGAGACATAAAAATGTAAAAGCAAGGCACAGAACTATTTTTGCCCTCTTGTACATGAGGTAAGACAGAAACAAGTGAGGGGATGCTGGAAAACTGGAGAAACACCACTGAGCATGTAGATTCTGGGAAAAACAGGCTCTACACTGGTAAAACCTCAAAAGGTGGTACAACTTAGTTTAACAGAGATTTCCTCTGAAAATCTGACCCTTTTCAACAATAATGGTACTTGTGAAATTATTATAAAGGTGCTAATTTCCAGTTTAAAGAAATGCTCAGTTGGTCAGGCATGGTGGCTCCTGCCTGTAATCCCAACATCTTGTGAGGTTAAGGCAAGAGAACTGGTTAAGGCCAGGAGTTCAAGACCAGTCAGAGCAACAGAGCAAGACCCTATTTCTACCCAACCCCATAAAAACTCAGCTAGGCATGGTGGCAAGCACCTATAGTCCCAGCTACTCAGTAAGCTGAGACAGGAGATCCCTTGCGTCTAGGAGTTTGAGGCTGCAGTGAGCTATGATCACACCACCACATTCCAGCTTGAGCAGCAGAGTGAGACCCTGCCTCTTAAAAAATAAACAAGAAATGCTTATTTTTGTACTACCATTTTTTTCTCTCTGCTATGGTAGGAAGCGCTTTCTCCAATCTACCTGTGAGCTGTCAATCATTCCTCTGCAAATATCTTGATTTAATTTCTCCAGTCTTTTGGAAACAAACATCTTAAATTATTCTAACAGATATCTGCTAAATTGGCAGGGTAATTAGGAATACCTTTTAAATAAAACCATGGGAAAAACAATTAAACAAAGGCAAGAAAACACCAAAGTGGGGTTAGTACTATGCAAAATTTGGTTTAATTTAAAATCTTAGCCCTCAAGATGCTTTTAAGACAGAATATCCAAATAATAAAAACAATTTTTTCTTTGTATACTTAAAAGAGCTCACAGTAAAAGTTTACTTTGTGCCAGTCACTATTTCAAGCTTTTTATTCATAGATATAAATTGTACAGGAGGTCCTACAGTAACATTGCTTCATTGTAAAATTGGTGAGGAAAAAATTATTCCCGCCAAGGCCATTGTCTGTGTGGAAGTTGCATGTTCTTTCCACATCTGCACAGATTTTCTCCATATCATCCACTTCCCAAAGCTGTGCCCGTTAGGGGAACTGGCATGTCTAAGTGGTCCCAGTGTATGTGTGGATGAGCGAGAGTGTGCCCCATGAGGGGATGGTCCCATCTTGCACCTTGAGCTGCCAGGACAGGCTCAGGCCACCCACTATTCTGGAGTAAATAATTGGGTCATCAATTGTACAAATCTTTCTTAAATGTATGTATAGCCTACATTTCTTTCCATGTTTAATATTGGAAGTGTTTATGTAGAAGTCTGACCAAAACTATGCTGTAGGAACTTAACTCTTAAGTGTATCCATTAGCCTATGGGAATATTGGCTTTGTCATGCATTGTTTCACTTAAAGTTGCAGTTTCCAATAACCTATAATGGACATTAAGGATTTACTGTACCCCTTTAATCCTCATAACAATGCTCAGACATGCAGACACTATTTTTATCACTCACCCCCATTTTACAGATGAAGACGTAAAGAAACTGACAAAACTTGCGTAAGGCCACACATCTAGTGAGTGGCAGAAGCAGAATTTGAACCCCACCAGTCTGAATGTGGCACCTACATAACTAATGACTATCAAGCAATCTTCAAGCTTGGCTACACGTTAGAAATGCTTGAAGAGATTTTAAAACTCCTGGTACCCCAGACCAGATAAATCAGAACTTGAGAGTGATATCGAGGCAGCAGTATTTTTTAAAGCTCCTCATGTTGTCCAATATGCAGCCAAATTTGAGAATGACAGCATGAAATGACAGCATGACACCATATTGCTCTAATAAGGACAAGACTACCTTTGACTCTAATGTGATGCTGCTGCTTAATATATTTGACATAAAAATTAGTATTGATTTGAAACTAACTTAAACTGCAAGTCATATATTAAGTTGCTAACTGAGTGGAAGACCAGTGATGACCTGAAAGGACTGTGAACTAATAAGTAAACCACTAACTTCTCAGACCAGAGCTTCCGCTTCCCCTACACGCTCCCTGCCTCCTAATATAAAACACAGAAGCATCCCAGACCTACATCCACTTCCCAAAATAAAACAGGGCTTTTAGATTAGAGAAGGAGATGGTCCCCTGAGAGTACGACTGTGGGACCTTGATCCAGACCCTTAACTTCTCTCCATGCTTTAATTCACTCCTCCATGAAAGAGGATTAACACGGGCACCTGCCCTAAAAGTGGTGGAGAGAATTAAATGAGACAGTGCATGCCGTGTACTTAGCACTGGGCCTGGCACACAGGAAGTTGCAAAAGAAATTTCTGCTTTTTAAATTTGTATTACTAAAGTAAAAAGAATTTACAACAAGTATTGCACTTGATATTTACAGAGAAGGAACTTAAAAATACGGTGCTGAGAACAAAAAATCTCCAATTCCTGTAAGTCAGAACAATGCAAAAGCAGTTAATTTGGCCTACAACACAGAGATTTCTATGAAACATGAGGGGTAATACAAGGAATCTTGAAAACATTTAATTCTATATACTTAGTTCATATTTATGCAAATATAACAATTATTGTTTTCAAATGTGGCAATATGAAGACTAATACATATGTTGCCATGGCTAATTTCTATTCTGATTCTACTAGAGTACTGCATAAGTACCTATATGATAAGACAAACATTCAAGTATGACTATGAATATATATGTTAATTTTAAGAAACAAGTTATAGCAACTAAACTAAGCAGCTATTAAATCCACCCACCTAACAGGCAAGAATTAAGAAACCTGGCTGGGTGCCGTGGCTCATGCCTATAATCCCAGCACTTTGGGAGGCCGAGGCAGGCAGATCACCTGAGGTCAGGAGTTAGAGACCAGCCTGACCAACTTGAAGAAACCCTGTATCTACTAAAAATAGAAAAAATTAGCCAGGTGTGGTGGCACATACCTGTAATCCCAGTTACTTGGGAGGCTGAGGTAGGAGAACTGCTTGAACCCAGGAGGCGGAGGTTGTGCTGAGTCAGGATTGCGCCACTGCACTCCACCCTGGGCAACAAGAGCAAAACCCCGTCTCAAAAAAAAGAAAAGAAATCTGGTAAGAATTGGTAAGGACACGGAGCCACAGAAAACCTTGTGTACCGCTAATGGAAGCATAATTTGGTACAACCACTTTGGAAAACCATTTGTAATTACCTAGTAAGGTAGAACACGTGCCTATACAATGAATCATCAGTTTTATCCCTAGGAATATATTCTAGAGAAGATTCTGGACATATGCACCAGAAGACATGTACAAGAGGGTTCCCAGCAGCAAAATGGAAAAATTCCAATAGCAAAAATTGGAAATAATCCAAAAGTCCATCAACAGAATTTGAATAGTTAAACAAATTATGTTGAATACCTAAAGAAATTCATATATTGGTATAAATATGAATGAAGCAAATTGCAAAAGATTACATAAAGTTATTCAATTCACGTTTAAAAATAGTCAAGCACTAAATATTGTTTATTGGTACATATATAGATGGTAAAACTAAAAAAAAGCAAAAAGCAAAGAAGACTACATCCAGCTGGTCCAGTATATCTGGTAATTTATCCTGACCTACATTTCTGCTGTAAACCATGAGAAGAGATGAATAAAGTATTTTAAACATTTAAATGCATCGATGAGTTGTAACAAGGGAGTAATTAACACTCAGTGGTGAAATGCACACACCATACATACATACATACATACATACACACACATGCATACATACATATGATCCCTGTAAAGTAAGTTAAGCACTGAAGCTGGCTTTTGCCTTGGGCCGCTTGTTCCACTCCAGAGTACTTGGGCCTTGGTTTAAGACATACCAGGCAGAACCGTAACAAACAGGAAACTTGCTGAAATCCAGCCTGTCGTCCCTCCCTTTAACAAGCTGAGAGCCTGCACCTATTTAGAGTGGAGCCACATGGGCTAGCAGAAGCACAGCCCACAAGGTTCAGGGTTCAGGATTCAGGGTGAAACAAACCCCAGGGCTTGCAAAGACAGGATGGCTAAGAGGATCTCCTCTCCAGCAGCAGTATCACCACCAACAGGAACAGCAAGTCAAACTACATTCCTGGACTGCAGGGAAACTTGCCTGTCTCAAATCTTGGCCATGGATGGAAGAAGAACTGAGAATCTACTATAATAAAACTCATATTAGTTCACAGTGCAAATTCATACAACTCTTGGAGTCCCAAAACCCTAAAGCAAAAAATTTAATGTGAAGAGTTACAGTTGTTAATAATCCAGGCACATAGTAGAAGCAACCTTAAATACTCTCTGGGAGAATTCTTCTTAACTCAGACCTGGAAGAATCCTCCTAACAAAGCTATAAGAAAAATGAGGAGCACACAGTGGAAAATTAATCAACTAATTGGCAAATTCTCTCTCTTACACACACACACACACACACACACACACAGAGAGAGAGAGAGAGAGAGAAATAAAGCACAATGAGTGACAGCCAGCAAATCTTTAGATACTGGTAATACTTCAGATACTAGAAATAAAAAATATTGAAATATAAACAAAAAACAAAATGTATCATTTAATAACAGATTAGAATAAGGGCAAAATAAAGATATTTTTAGACAAAATCCAAGACAGTTTGCCATGAAGAAACCCTCAGTTAAGGAAGGTCTAAAGAATCCAAGTTGCAGAAGGTGATTCCAAGTAGAAGGTCTAAAATAGAAAAATGGGTAGTAAGCAACGAATGTGGCATATGTGTGAATAAATGTAGATAAGCATCCACTGTTACACAACAAAATCAAATGTGATTGTCGGGGCCCTGTGGCTCACGCCTATAATCCCAGCACTTTAGGAGGCCAAGACAGGCAGACTGCTGAAGCCTGGGAGTTCAAGACCAGCCTGACCAACACGGTGAAACCTTATCTCTACTAAAAATACAAAAATTAGCTGGGCATGGTGGTGGGTACTGTAGTCCCAGCTACTCTGGAGGTGAGGTAGGAGGATCACCTGAGCCCAGGGAAGTCGAGGCTGCAATCAGTATGACTGTACCGCTGCACTCCAGTCTGGGTGACAGAATGGGACCCTGTCTTGAAAAATATAAATGTAAGTAAATCATCTAAGATTAATAATTTTTAAAAATAGACTAATACACAACAAGAAAAATATACAGCACAAAAGGAAAATGGGAGTTAAAGCATTCTGAGATACTGTTTAGAAGGAAGAAAAGAGATTGACTGAATTTAGACTTTTATAAATAAGTATGCATGCTAAAATTTCTAGGATTACTGCTAGAGTATATAACAAACTAGCAGAGGAAGGAATAGGATGAGAAAAAGTATCAATCTAAAAGAAAGAGAGCCAGGCGCAGTGGCTCATGCCCGTAATCCCAGCACTTTGGGAGGCGGAGGTATGTGGATCATTTGAGGTCAGGAGTTCAAGACCAGCCTGGCCAACATGGTAAAACCCCAGCTTTACTAAAAATACAAAAAATTAGCCAGGTGTGGTGGCCCACACCTGTAATCCCAGCTATTTGGGAGGCTGAGGTAGGAGAATAGCTTGAAGCCAGAAGGCCAGAGGTTGCAGTGAGCCAAGATTGCACCATTACACTCCAGCCTAAGTAACAGAGCGAGACTCTGTCTCAATAAATAAATAAATAAATAAATAAATAAATAAATAAATAAATAAATAAATAAGAAAGAAAAGCAGAACAGAAAGTACAAAAAAGAAAAAATCCAAATATGTCAAGAATATAATGAATGTAAATAAATGAACTAAATAATCCATTTTAAATCAAATATTATAAGACTTATTTTTAAAAAGAAAGAACAAGAA
This sequence comes from Callithrix jacchus, assembly GCF_049354715.1. NCBI lineage: Eukaryota > Metazoa > Chordata > Mammalia > Primates > Cebidae > Callithrix > Callithrix jacchus. The sequence goes on along the minus strand of NC_133509.1, from coordinate 106,976,231 downwards.
AAGGAAGGAGGAGAGAAGGGAAGAGTGAGCCAGGCGAGTTGGCTCATGCCTGTAATCTCAACATTCTGGGAGGTGAGGCGGTGGATCATAAGGTCAGGAGTTCAAGACAAGCCTGGCCAAGATGGTGAAACCTCGTCTCTACTAAAAATACAAAAATTAACCAGGTTTGGTGGCAGGAACCTGTAATCCCAGTTACTTGGGAGGCTGAGGCAGAGAACTGTTTGAACCCCGGAGGCAGAAGTTGGGGTGAGTTGAGATTGCGCTACTACACTCCAAGCCTGAGCAACACAGCGCGACTGTCTCAAAAAAAAAAAAGGTGGAAGAATGGGAGGGAGATAGGGAGGAAATACTGAATAAAAAAGAAGTGGTCTTAGGCCAGATGCAGTGGCTCACACCCATAATCTCAGCATTTTGGGAGGGTAAGGCGGGCAGATGGCTTGAGCTCACAAGTTCAAGAACAGCCTGGCCAACATGGCAAACCCCATCTCCACAAAAAATACAAAAATTAGCTAGGTGTGGTAGTGCATGCCCGTAGTCCCATCTACTCTGGAAGCTGAGGTGGGAGGATAGCTTGAACCCAGAAGTCAGAGGTTGCAGTGAGCCAAGATTGTGCCACTGCATTCCAGCCTGGATAGAGCCAGACCTTGTCTCAATCAATCAATGATATTAGTGTAATCCGGACTCAGTTTCCCAGGACTTAAACAACTAACGCATCCCCCATTAGCCATTTCCTCTGAGACTTGGAATCTAAATTAAAGCCAATATAATATTACAGCAATGCTTCTTGATCTTTACTGCACACGTGAATCACCTGAGCATCATATCAAAATGCAAATCATGATTCAGCAGCACTGTGGTGGTACCTGTGATTCAGCATTTCTAGCAAGCTCCCAGGGGATGCTGATGGTGCTGGCCTCTAGACCATCCTCACAGTGTCAAAATATTACAGGGTTGGTAAACATAAATTTCTTTAAAAGACTAATAAGGTAAATATAATCTAAAGAAAAGCAAGGAGAGACCTACAGTCTAGGTGTAAGCCCAAACTTCAAAACATTTGAAAATAAGCTCTTCTTTAAATTTTGGGTTTTTTTTTTAATTCCAATTTTTAAAGTTTGCTATCAAGACTTAATACGAGGCAAAACCTTATCTAAACTGATGTGAAGTTATTGTCTTTATATCGGTGTGAATATTCAGTTTCACTAGAGAAATATTAGTGTGCATGATTAAAAAGTACTCCACCAAACCCTGCTAAATCCAAATGTATTATTTACATATATTTTTAATTTTACTTTAAGTTCTGGGATACATCTGCAGAATATGCAGGTTTGCTACACAGGTAAATGTGTGCTGTGGTGTTTTGCTGCACCCATCAACCCATCATCTAGGTTTTGAAACCCACATGTATTAGGTATTAGTCCTAAGGCTCTCCCTCCCCTTGCCCTCCACCATCCCCGACAGCCCCTGGTGTGTAATGTTCCCCTTCCTGTGTCCATGTGTTCTCACTGTTCCACTCCACTTATGGGTGAGAACACGCAGTGTTTGGTTTTCTGTTCCTGTGTTGGTTTGCTGGGTATATATGCATTACTGGATATATATATATATCTCCTTAATCTGACAAGGATTAAGGATGCCCAAAGGATTATAAATCATTCTACTATAAAGACACATGCACACCTATGTTTATTGCAGCACTATTTACAATAGCAAAGACTTGGAACCAATACAAATGCCCATCAATAATAGACTGGATAAAGAAAATGTGGCACCTATATACCATGGAAAACTATGCAGCCATTAAAAAAAAATGAGTTCATGTCCTTTGCAGGAACATGGATAAAGCTGGAAACCATCATTCTTGCAAAAAAAAAAACAAAAACAAAAAACTTACATTCCAAAATACATCTGTCCCAGAGGTTCTGGATAAGGGACTTTGGAGCCACCGTGCATTTCTTTCATTCTTTGACTAATCAGAACTTTTATGATCTTAAAAAAAAAAATTGCCTCTAGAGTATCAGAACACTGGGAGAAGAAAAAATAAGTAATTATTCAGTAGTATAATAATTATTCAGTATCAAAAACTTTTTTTTTTCCTGTAAATTAAGTACTTAAATAAAATCCCAAGTCATTACTCACTTGGGGTTTTATTTTTGTTAGCTCAAGACAAAATAACACTGACCTAATTTCAGCTTTTAAGTGGACAGCCACAAGCACCTTCTAGGCAAAGTTATTCCTTGGAGATGCCACTCTTTGAAAAGATAAACATATCACATTAGCTTAAAAGCACCTAAAAAAAAAAACCTTCTGACAAGATTAAATTAAATGTATCTTTATATACAACATATAATTCCAGTTAAAGTTCTATTGTCCTTTATATTTAAAGAAAACACAGTTTCGGTGAAACCAAAATTAGTAGTTGCTGGGCTTGAAGCAGTAAAATACAGGGCTATATATAGACGTAAAAACCTCTAGAAAAAAGTCTTTAGCCCCTACAGAGTTTTTCTAGACTGTTACCTACCTTTGATTCCCAAAGCATGAAACCTGGAGAGATAGCAAAATCTCCAGTCACCTGTTCCCTCCCCACAGTCAAACCACAAAGTACTTCTAAGGCAGTAATAAAACAGTCACATCAGGCATTGCTACAATTGGCACTTCTGAAATCAAGACATATTTTACAGATTTTTTAACTTCACCTACACAGAAAGAAGATATCTTCCCAAACATTTGCAGTAGACACTGACCTCAGACCATAAGCAGAAAGTTAACATCAACCAACAGGCAGAGACAGGATTGAATAACGAGGGCCACTTTCAAAAGCCAAGTCTACACAAATGCCTTTCACTCTTTACTCCTCTGAAAACCCTCTAGGTTTAGGAGAAGTTTAAGTTATGAAAATAAAGCAACATCTTTTATTAACCCCAACGACTTCTGAGGATCTGTTATTGTTGTTTTAAGGACAGGAAGAATATGGTAATAGAAAAAGATCGTTGTCAAGGGAAGACATTTTATCGGGTAGCGAAGCATGGGTAAATTATAATAAACAATGAGTGAACCTGGTCCTAACTCTGCCACATTAAACCAAAAGTCATATTAAGACTTAAGGGATTGTGCATCCTACACCCCAAAACAGAGTAATATAGAAATCTGTCTAAAATTATTTCAAGAAATAGTTGCTGACTATAGTTTTGGGATAAACCCTCTGGCAGATCCACCAACTTTGACCTGTAAACCACTTGACAAACCAAAGATGCAGGAAAAAATGCAATTTGTCACCCTGTTTCCCACTGTCCCCCACTAAATTCAATAAAATAGGAAAGTGGGCCAGGCGCGGTGGCTCACGCCTATAATCCCAGCACGTTGGGAGGCCAAGGCAAGTGGATCACGAGGTCAAGAGATCAAGACCATCCTGGTCAATAAGGTGAAACCCCATTTCTACTAAAAATACAAAAATTAGCTGGGCATGGTGGCGCGTGCCTGTAGTCCCAGCTACTCGGGAGGCTGAGGCAGGAGAATTGCCTGAACCCAGAAGGCGGAGGTTGCGGTGAGCCGAGATCGTGCCATTGCACTCCAGCCTGGGTAACAAGAGCGAAACTCCGTCTCAAAAAAAAGGAAAGTGAGAAACCAAAATAAAGCCAATGCTAGATGCTGAGATAACATTTTCAAAGCGTGCCAGTTGTATATTTAATAAAAATGGCAATTATATTTGAGTTTCAATTCAGATGGCTCTGCTTCTAGACAATATATATTAATCATTGATAAAATTTCTCCTAAAAATATAATGTATGTGAAAACACTTTCAGTGGGTTTTTCAGAAATATGAAATGAATCTATTATAATAATAGTTCTGGCCAGTAGCCTCCAAGATGTGACAAAATATAATGACAAGATTGATCTGTGACATATTTATATGGGTAACCACACTTTACCTTTGCCACATGATACCACTGCCACACTTCACCACTGTTATGTTTTCAAAGCAAGTTTTTTTTTTTTTTAAATCACTGATGTTCTCAAGATAAATACACATGATAAACAGCAGGGAGATTTCTTTGTGTGCTATTATTTAGCAACCAAATAGGTGACATCTATCCAATGATCTCTCAAATGCTTCTTTTGTTGTGCCAACTAAGATTATCTTCCAGTTTTATCTCCTCATTCAAGGCTTGGTGGCCCAACTAAAATGACAGTGCTGCAATCCTAGCCTGCTCCTTAAAGTGCAACAAAGCAGCGAATTCAGTGGAATCCAAAAATCACTAAGTATTCAGTTCTGCTTTCTCACTCGTCTCCTTGTATGGGTGAAAACACAGAAAGAGTTGACAGATTTTAATGATTTACCCAAGAATATCAGTGTGAATACCCTGGTACAAAATGAGTTGAAGTCATGCTGAAAAACACATTTCTCCCCAGCCATGCAGCAAAAGGAAGTAATTTTTAAATGTCTCTTTTGAGATTAAGCTTGAGGAAAGCTGCCAACTTTTTATTTCAAAGGAATTTCCAGCTCATTCCCTCTCATGCCTCCCAACAATTCAGTGGCCCCCGGATCCATTGACTTGGCCACCTCCCCATGGCCCATCCTCTGCTTCATGTCTTCATCCTCCTCCTTCACCTCCTCCAGCCTGGCCTTTGGCACCCACAATAATTGCTCCCTTGCGTGTGCCTCAGGCCACGCCTGCCCATCTCCACTTCCACATTATTCAGATGGCAAAACTATGACCATGATTAACTACAGGAGAATCCTTAGACTCTCTCCCAATACCACAGCAAATGACGCAATCTAGAGAAAAATAAAGAACTACATCGGCTGATTTTGCCTTAAAGCTGTGACAGTAATCTCAGTGTCCTTTCGGTTCTACTCAGCAATCTTATACTTCCTTGGTCAACTTATACTCCTAGAAATGACCCCTTCTGCACACCCATCTGATGATCTTATTTTTCTTAGAAAACAGAGGCAAGCAGAAGATAATCACAGCATCTTCCCATAACTATGTGCATTCACGTATATGTCTCTGTATAAATCTAGAACATGTAATGCCTTAACTCCAGCTAATGCAGCCAACCCACCACTTGCATTAGGTCCCATCCCTCTTGCCTACTTAAGGAGATCCTTCTGTCAATTTATTTCTCTCTACTAAATAATGATCAGCTTTCAAGTGTAATGTAACTCCCGTCTTCAAAAAATTAAATTTTTCTGACTTCACATCCTACATAGCTAATCTTCCTTACCTCTCACCCCATAGCAAAAATACCTCAAGAACTGTATGTTCTACTTCTATTTTCTCACCTCTTATTCTCACTTGAACCAACTTCAATAAAGCTTGTGCCCCCATCCAACCAATGACATGATATTGTCAATGTCACCATGATCTCCATGCTGCTATATCCTTTGTTCAAGTCTCAGTCCAGGTTCTCAACCTCTCAGTAGTATTTTCACGATTATCTTTTCTCCTTCTTCCTTGGCACTCTCTTCATGTAGCTGTGGAATATGTCACTTGTCTGACTGCCCTCTCACCTCAATAGCTTCTCCTTTTCAATCCCTTTCACTGGTTCCTCTTCAGCTTTTCAACCTCTAACTGTTGGGAACATCCCAGACTCAGTTTTTCAACATCTTTTCTCCTCTCAGTACACGCCTTCTTTTGAGAATCTCATCCAGGCCAGGCGCGGTGGCTCATGCTTGTAACCCCAGCACTTTGGAGGCCAAAGCAGGCAGATCTCTTGAGGCCAGGAGTTCAAGACCAGCCTGGCCAACATGGTAAAATGCTGTCTCTGCTAAAAAGACAAAAATTAGCCAGGCATGGTGGTGCACATCTGTAAATCTAAGCTACTCGGAAGCTAAGGCATGAGAATTGCTTGAAACTGGGTGGCAGAGGTTGCAGTGAGTTGAGATTGTGCCACTGCACTCCAGCTGGGGCAACTGAGCAAGACCATGTATCAAAAAAAAAAAAAAAATCTCATCCAATCTCATAGATTCAAATCCACCTATCCATTGAATGACCAACCTCGTATCTCCAGTCCTAACCTTTCCCCTCAAGTCCAGGCTCATATATGCAATACACGATGGCCATCTTCTCTTGAGTATGTAACAGCATCTTGAACCTTCTCCTCATCTGAGAAAATGGCATCATCAGCCAATCAGATGCTCAGGCCAAAGTCCACATCAAATCACAAAGTCCTAATAGCAATATTTTCAAAACATATCCTGAACCCAACACATCTCACAATTACCACACTTGCCAACTGTGTCCAAAATCCCATCGTCTCCCATCTGGACTCATGCACAAGTCTCCTTGCTACTCTCCCAGTTTGTTCTCTTGCCCTCCACAGACTACATTAGTTTCCAACATAAAGCAGGGCATGGCTCTCCCACATTCAATGCCTTCTCATCAGATGCAGGGCAGGCCCTGGTTCTGAGGCTCCTGACCACGTCGACCATGTCTCTGGCTTCATCTCCTACCCATCCCTCCTCACTTGCTCACCCTTCTTCCAGCCGTGCTGGTTTCTTTGCTGTTCTCCAAACACCCTACTACATCCCTGCCTCAGGGTTATTGCAATGGCTATTTATGCCACTTGAAGGATTCTTCCTCGGGGTAGTCACATGGGTTTTCTCCCTGCTTTCTTCAATTTCTTGTTCAAATGTCACCTTCTCAAAGCAGCCTTTCCTGACCACCCTATCTGAAATCTTGCACCTTGAGCTATTTCATTTCTCTGTTTTGTCTTTATAACATTCATCACTGATGCCACACTGTACCTTTATTTGTTTATTACCCAGTTCTCTCACTAAAATGTAAGACAGAAAGTTAGAGACTGTCTTGTTTCTTGCTGTACTGGCAGCACTGACAGCTATGCCTGGTTTACATCTGATGCCCAGTAAATGTTTGTGGAATGAATTACCAAATAAGGAAGGAATGAATTAACAATTTCACCAATACTAGCCATGGGTATGTGTTGTCAAGCAGGTCATCCTCACATACTAAAAAGATAAAGAACAATTTCAATTAGTAGATGCCATCAAAGTAAATCTGTGCTGTTAGAAATATTTTCATTTCATTTCCTATGCAGATTACAATATAAGAAGAACAATAAGAGATAACTCATAATGAGTCTTTTTTAAAGGTATCAGCTATCCAGTGGCTAATTTGTAGACAGTCATAATACCTTGCATAGGTATTTTGATCAATGTGATCTGAAAGCCTTAGGAAACAAAAAGTTATTTTTCCCAGTTGAAACCAGGGTCTCAGGAATATACTCAAAATCTCAATATTATGCTATGATCAGCTTGTCTCTTGTTCAGAAATGTGGTTAAATAAAAAGTACAGTTAAGCAGCTGGTTCCTTCTTCATTATGCAAACACATCTTCTCTGCTATATTAAATCGAAACTCCCTGAGTGTAAGGACACTTCTCTGATTCCCTACAACAATCAGAATAGGTCAGGTTACACTGGGTATGCCAAATCGGTATCCTTTGCTTGGGATTTTGCTGAGTCCCTCATCCCAACAAAATCCCAACCAAAGGATATTGCTAAAGATATATGTCTAGTACAGGTTGGTAATAATTTGTCTTATCACAGTCAATTAAAGACCCAGAAAACAGAGGCTCCATCTCAACACTTGCTTTCACAATCACTGCGGCAATGGGATGGGAAGATGATGAATCATGCACTGGCTCTTAAAGCTTCCAACACTTTTCTCACATTTCATTAGCCATAGCAAGACACAGGGCTTCCATCTACCTTCAGAGGAGGAGCGAAGGTACAATCCTACAACTTGCCAGAATATTTGCAGCCTTTAGAACTGCCACAGTCCCCTTACAGAGTCTTGAATAATAACTTTTCCATGATAACAAGTGAATATACCCATTTACCGCTCTTCTACCTACCCACATGTTTGAACACACAGATGGCAATCAATGGATAGACCCAAAATCTTTGGAAAGAAAAAATGAAGGAGAAAGTTCATGCTAAAAAAATTAAAAGCAAAATTAACTACATTACATTTTATAGGAGTTCTACCAATAACAACAAAAAGCTTTCATCACCAGGGCCTAAAATTTATTTCAGAATAAGACTTCAGTAAGCAAAACACTCCACTGATGCGTCCTTGGCACTGCTTCTAATTTTGTAGGCACTTGGTGTAAAATCTTTCTTGGCTATAATCCAGGTTTAGCTGTACTCAGTCTATTTAAATAAAAACTGGCTCTGACCTCAGATGATTTCAACTTCAGCAAAGCGATTCAGAAGCCAAAGAAACAAGGTAAGATTAATAAATAGCTAAAAAGACATTTGGTGTCTATACAGAGATTTGCATATGATGGACTAAGTACTCGTCATAAGAAAATGACAGATATGGCAGATAGAATATCTGCAGTATTCCAGTCTTTTATAGCTCAGGTTACATAAAAGCATATGAACCATGGCAAAAAAAAAAAAAAAAAAAAAAGTGGGAGGGGTGGTACAAGGGACAGGAATATATTTTTAAAAAAGATTATAAGCAATTATGTAAATGAAGAGTAAATGAATAAATACTTGCAGGGAAATTATTTATATAACATGCAAAATAACTGGATTACAGAGCTTTTATGTTCTATAAAAACCTGTGAACATTAGCACTCCCCCAGCTCTTGATTCATATGAGATTTTAAATCACCAAAGACCTAATAGAAAGGGGTCAGATGACTGCTTTTGCTCGAGTCCCTGGCCCAACATCCCCACGTGGCACAGGACTTTGGCAGGTAGAGAAGAACCTCGATGCATCTTATCAGTCATGCCTCTTCCATCATGGAGACATAGTGAAAGTGCAGCATTTAGGCAAACAAGGAAGTAAATAATTGAACAACACACACTCCAGCAGAGGTGTCTCAGCCTGTTCCAGCCCAGCTACCATAACACAATATCATAGACTGCGTGGCTTGAACAACAGAACAGAGTTCTTGAGTGTGGAAAGTCCAAGATCAAGATCGGACAATGTTTGGCTTCTAGGGAGGTCTCTCTTTCTGGCCTGCAGATGGCCACCTTTCTGCTGAGTCCTTACATGGCCTTTTCTCTGTGTTCACATGGACAGGGAGTACACACTCTCTTCCTCTTTTTATAAGGCCATAAATCCCATCATGAGGGCCCCACTATCATGATCTATTCTAACTTTACCTACCTCCCAAGGGCCTCGTCTCCAAATGCCATCACACTGGGGCTTAGGGTTTCAAAGAGAAACCCAGGGAGTCACAGGCATTTAGTTCATAACAGGAGGTGACATATGCCTTAAGTGGGTGGCATGAAACACAGACCTCTCTGGAGCATGTGTTCTAAACAGTATCAGGTTTAAAACACAATATGGTACCTGTTGGAAGTGTCAGGATACCTCACAGTTAAATGAGAATGGACCAGTAAGGAAAAAAACTACCTAATTCGGCTTCTAAAAGAACATGTGACAAGTTATCATTACACTCCCTCCCAATGTCCCTGCTCTTCTTCCATATTAAATCCTTCCAAATTGCACTGAGAGAAGTTTTAAATGATGGAGCAAACATACTCATACAAGACTTCTAAACAAAGGCATTATAAAAGCTGAAAAGCTACCATCTTGTTCTGGTTACCAAGATCCCTGAGAAAAAAGTATTGAAAATAAGCACAGCAGCTTGGTGCAGTGACTCACACCTATAATCCCAGCACTGTGGTAGGCTGAGGCAGGTGGATCACTTGAGGTCAGGAGTTCAAGACCAGCTTGGCCAACATGGCAACACCCTGTCTCTACTAAAAATACAAAAATTAGCCAGGTGTGGTGGCACCTGTAGTCCCAACTACTTGGGAGGCTGAGGCACAATTATCAGTTGAGCCCGAGAGGTGGAAGTTGCAGTGAACCAGATTGTGCCACTGCACTCTATCTAGGCTGGGCAATACAGTGAGACTCTGTCTCAAAAAAAAAAAACTACTGCTAATAATAACAAGTGCAGCCATGAACTGACTAACACAAATTAACAACCTATTTGATGGTAGGCACTGGGTTAATAGCATTTTTTAGATATAGTCTAGATAATTGGCACAACATCACACAATCAAAAGTACCAGTCAGGTCTCAGACAAAGTTGTGCCTTTAACCACGGACTGGGAAACAATTTCAGGGCCATTCATTAGCTAGTTCGTATCTGTGCAAGCACGAAGTAAACGGTCATTCACTAGCGAGGTCCGTAAGTGAGTGATTTAATCTCTCTGAACTTCAATTTCTTCCTCAGTAAAATGGCAACGTCTAGATGACCACTGATTATGCTTCTCTTTTGCAGGCTTTATGGTAACTGTTAAATAACAGTAGACCAAAAACAAACAAAAACCCTTTATATGCCTATTCCACAGAGGCTGTTATAAAGAATACATTCATGGATGTAAAAGACTGTTCTTAATGCTGATAAATAACCATGTCATTTTAGAGTTCTGTCTTCATTTTATGACCAGAAAAGGCATCCTCAAGTCTAACCAGCTGTCTTAAAATATTTCACACTGGAAAGAGTCTGGATGAGCATATACTCCCATTAAAGAAAACTACCTCAAAATGTATGCTCAATTGGCAGCTATTTTATTGCATCAACTTTAAAACATTTTCTGAAGATGAATATTCTAGCATAAGTTTAAAAAAAAACCCTTGTTGAAGCCTCAGCACATCTGGGGAAACTGGACTGATTGCAGGCACACCTTCTGCAAGCCAATGCCTCTGCTCTGGAAATACTTACATGGAAGAGGACAAGCAAAAAATAAAACCTCATCAACTGACAACACGATAGCCAGCATCACACAGCAGGATAAGTAAACACTTTCACCATGTGGACTTAATGGCAGTCACTCAGATATGTTATTCTTACATGCAGAGATGGTGTGATCCTGAAGAAGAACTCAGTAGAGAGGCAAGCCCATCTTCAAGAGACTTGGAAAGAGTATTTGGAGTTAATCCAACACTGATTGCCAAGCCAGATGGAAATTCTCCTGAGTGAAATTTTAACTTTCTGAAGATCCTGAGAACTTGGAGGAGAAATCATGGTGGCAGCTCCGCCTCTCGAGCGGCTGACTTTGTACCACCTCTGAGCAGTAAGTAGGAGCACAAAATGACCTGCGAAAGACGCTGCAATTGAGTGATTTGAGAAAAACTCACTGAAATCAAGTCTGCTAGTTTGATAATGAGTTAAAATGAGAACACTTAAAAGAAAGCAAAGCACTTAAAGGATGAGATAGGAAAGCAAAACTTCCTAGGAAGTATCTCAGCAGTGAATATCATCATGGGAAACAGCAGCATTAACAGACAGACAGATACACTTCACATGTAGCCAACAGAACCAGTGGCTCTCCTAGAGTAAATACACTCAGAAATACCCAGATGGGAAGAGCAAGAGTGTAACCACAGATTCCATGACACCCTTCTTGTAGCAGCTACAGATACAAACTGGACTATGCCCTTGACATCACAATAGGTAGACATAAATGTGCCTACTGAGGAAAACATTCTTTTTGAGACTGAGTCTTCCTCTCACCCAGGATGAAGTGCAATGGTGTGATCTTGGCTCACTGCAACCTCTGCCTCCTGGGTTCAAGCGATTTTCCTCCCTCAGTATCCTGAGAAAATGGGATTACAGGTGCCTGCCACCACACTCAGCTAATTTTTGTATTTTTAGTAGAGACAGGGTTTCAGCATGTTGCCCAGGCTGGTCTTGAACTCCTGACCTTAAGCGATCTGCCCATCTCGGCCTCCCAAAGAGCTGGGATTATAAGTGTGAGCCACCGTACCAGGCCGCAAACATTCTTAAGAGGACGGTCTTTACATACAGAAATATTTATCACACGGCCAACACATATGATAACTATGTATTTATTACAGGTAGCATGAAAAGGATATGTAATTATGGAGAGAAATTATGAGGTTTTCGTGGCCAAATACAGACAGGATCAATGTTTCCCTGACAAGCTACCATCCGCTCACGAATGGAATTAAACCTAAAAGTACTGCGTTTCATGTAAACATATATGGCTGTGTTACAGATGGTTGCAGATGTAGTACGCTATGAACATGATTAAAAATACATAGGCCAAAGGTCCTAATTTCATAGTAAAGCCCTCACTCGGCGGGAAGGGGAGGGTGGCAGGGAAGGGAAACATGCAATGAATATAAGTTTCTAAGTGTGCACAGAAATACTTCCATCCACTTGTACATGAGTTTAGAAATAATTATTAAGGCTGCATGGAAGTCACTGTCAACTAAAGTCATTGTTTTGGGGTGAAATAAAAACAAAAATATAACATATTTGATCTTTTGCAAGCTCAATTTTTAATAAGAAATTCTCTATGTACAATTTTCTTAGAAAAAATTTAATCCATTTCAAAATCAAAATCAAAGCATTGAGCCAATGGCAGGCAAGTAGGCATTTTTAGCTTGCCTTTGGTTATCTTTGGAGATGGCCATACCATAGAGAGTTACTTATGTTATACACAAGCTAAACGCTTTAACCATACAGAAACCCAAATACACAAAGTTGCTGTGCTCCTCCCAAATTAGCTAGATGCACTGAATAAGCCATCTATTGCTCTGACTGTCCAGCAGTCCCTTAGCCCCGTATCTAGGGCACATTCCTCCACTTTTCAGGAAAACTACTCTTTTCTCCATTTCCACTATGAAGCTGACAAGCATAGTGGCTCACCATCTGTCCATAGTTAACTGATCCTGGGTCAGGCATGTAACCAAAATGAAGCCAAAGCTTTCTACATTGGAGCTGGGATAGGCAACCCACTTTCCAATAGTAAATCTGTGAAGAACAGGGCAGTAATCCTGCCAAAAGCCACATCTGCTACTAAGCAGAGGGCAGAAGAGGACACCGTGGTGCACTGATGGACAGAGGCATGAGATCCTGAATGGAGGGAGGTCCTTGCATGGCAGTTGCATCCTTGCCTGTTCTTGTGATATAAACCAGTAAGTTCCCCTTTGCTTGCTTGGATTGGTGTTCTCTACTTTGCAATCCAAAGTGTCTCAAATAATCAAACCCCATAGGTAAATGAAACTCACGCATGTATGTCTAAAAGAAAACACTTGCATTGGTTTATAGATCTGTGGAATGAGGCATCCTATAGAAAACACTAGGCAGCCTCGGACCATGTTCAGAGTGCAACCTACCTGAAAGTTCACAGGAATGAGGTGGATTTGGGTAGGAGATTAAATACAGGTATTAGATACAGGATGAAGGGACTGCCAGACAGAGCAATAGGTGGCTTATTCAGTGTGTCTGGCTAATTTTGGAGGACCACGGTTTTTACGGTTTTTTGATGAGGAGAGAAAGTCATGTCAGATTAAGAAAGAATGTAAGTATAGAGAAGATAAACCATGTTCCAAACCGTGGCACACTTTCCTAAATTCTGAGAGCCTTGTTGGAGGCACACTATGAGCAGGGCTGAGAGCTCACAGAGCAAAGGCTAGTCCCCCAGGGAGCTGTGTGACCTGGTGCGGGTTTCTTAACTTCTCTGAGATTCACATCCCCTCATATGTAAATGAGAATACTACTTACATTGTAGGTTTAATATGGGGCCGTTTTTAACCAGAGGTGACCCTAGAACCACCAACATCATAATCATTTTGCTAAAACACAGATTCCTGGGCTCACACTGAGACTTACTGAATCAAAGTCTGCATTCTAAAACAAAACAAAATGCTTCCCAGGTGTTTCTTATGCACACTTGGGTTTGAGATCCACAGTTATAAGAATAAACGTTGAGCATAATTGCTAGTCCATGCTTTTATTGAATTTCTACTATTTACTTTTACCAACAACAAGCACCAAAACGAAACTCAAAAAACTCTCAAAGGCTGCTGAGCTTGAAATTAGAGGCAAGATAATTCTCCAAAGTAATGCAAACTTTGCACTTTAGAAATGAGAAAAAGAATAATTAATAATTAATAATTAAGCTACCCTGAGCTTATGCTTCTCAATATTTCTGTATTTTAAAGCAGTAATTTTCAACCTTGACTGCACATTAGAATCACCTGGGAAGCTTTTATTTTAAAAATCCCTATGTTCAAATCTGGGCTCTAGACAAAGAAATCAGAGTCTCTGGAGGTGGGGTCCAGATATTAGCATTTTTTAAACGTCCCAAGGGATTCCACTGTGCAGAGGTAAAGGTTTTCATATTCCTAGTGAGGGTGAGAAAAGAATGTCAACTACTGTGCAGTGAGACAACGGGGAGAGAAGGTGGGTGCCATCAAACCAAGTGGGCATGATACTTTGTTTTCCAGCCTCTATCTGTGAAGGCAACCACAGCTTATTTCCTCCTTTTTTTCCCTAAGTGGTAGACAAAATACATAAGAAGTCTATCCGTAGATTTAGAAACACAAAATGGGCAAAACTTGATGTCTCAAAATACAAAGAGTTGGTGAAGATGTGAACAGACAGGATCTTCTTTGCACCTCTGATGGGAGCATAACCGATACAGCTACCCTGGAAGCCCTTTCACATTCTTTTGTAAAGTTGAATGACTTCATACACCACAACACAACAGTGGTTGCTGTTCTTCCTTTAGAGATACATATACATGCAAGGGAAACCTCAGCACATGCATGTTAGGAGACTCAAATGCTTACAAACGGCTCTAGTCATTAATGTAAAAACAGGAAACAGCCTGAATGCCCAATGACACAAGTATTGATAAATCACAGTTTTAAGCTATACTATCATTTATAGAAAAACTGCAGTATAAGTACAAATAAAAATATTGCATGGCAATGACAGCATGGATAAATCTTAGTAATATAAAGCTGAGTGGAAAAGCAAGTCTCAAGAGACAGTATAAGACTGTATAAGCCAGGGCTGATACCTCTTCATAAAGTTCAAGGTCAGGCAACATGAAACAATGTGTTGCTTACCCATACACGTAGATATGTAGGGGTGAAGCAAGAGAATGATAAACAGCGTTCAGAATGGTGGTTACCTCTGGTGGCAGAAGGACAGGGAGGCGAAGGAGTAAGATAAAGGAGAATTACAGAGATACAGGTAAAAGAGAATAATGTTCTAATCCTTAGATTAGGCATTGTGTTCACAGATTTTCATTTCAAATACAAGTAAAATGAAGGAAGACCATGCACGGACAGTTGGTTTGTCATGAACCAAGAATGGAAGGAAAAGAAACTTCTGTCAGTGAAGACAACAGAATCCAACGCCAATGAGAAAAGAATTCAAGGCATGTTCTAAGATTCCAGTTCAAGTCAAATTCTTAATATGTTAGAATCATCCCATCCTTTAGGTTCCATCTTATTTTAGAAGGAAGAATCTCAAAATTGTCAGGCCAAGATGTGCAACTGTCACCTTCAAGCACAGTGCCTCCTTCCCCTTTGCAGCCAAAGATGCCTCTGGTATAGCTAAGTGAGTCAACTGTTATCAAAGAAAGAAAAAACCACAAAAAGCTCCCAAACAATAGCCTCCAAAATTCAATGTATAATTTAACAATTCCCAGTTTTTTGAAGCTTATATTCTTTATATTTCTAGCATAAATTAATGTAATGCAATCTCTGACACAGCAGGAATCCTTCAGTATGAGAGTTGCATCAATTGTCTTCACCGTTGGTTGGGAAGGGAAGGATTATTTCAGAGTATCCTCAACCTAAAAGATAGTTCATAGGATTTACAGAAATTTCTATTCCCGTCTCACCTCTATTCTTGTGATGTGAAATTAATCTCAACCATTTTGTCTTATCTCAATTTCCACCTTTTAAAACCAAGTGACAGGCTTAGTTCTTTTCCACTAGAAACTTTCGAAAATATGTTTTGACTTCCAGGAAGCATCTGAATACATAAGCATAAGGTCAGCAATTTTGACAGGCAGCAGCCAGATACAGGACAGATCTGTTTAGCATTTGACTCAGCCAGTCTCTTTAAGATCAATTTCGTGGAGGGATTTTCGTGTAGAGAATATTTCTCCTATACAACAAGGCTCTTATTAATTTGAAGACAGTGTTCTAGTTTTACCAAAAATAAATTCTCAAACTCCTACTTTGTATGACATAAAATGAAAACAGAAAAATAGGTTTGCCTGCAGAAACTATAGTCTTTAGCATTGGTTCTCAAACTTTGGGGAGCCCCCAGGAGATTATGCTAAATAAAATGCAGATTTCCAAGGCTTACAGAGCTACTGAATTAGACTCTGGAGGGTAACATCAGGAAGCTGCATTCATAGCAAGCAGTTCAGGCCATTCTGATGCAAGGGACCCCTAAACAACACTCCAGAGAAAACATGGTGCTCTAACTTACAATGAAACTCTGAACATGTGCTCTGTCCTGGACATTAGACATATTGGAAGAAACTCTGGGGGTCTGAAATCATATCCACACAACTTGATCCATAGTTTAAAAACATACTTTGGTGGCCTCTGAGAGTTAATGCACTTACAAAAATGCCTCTGTTTCCTTACTTATAAACCCTCATAGCAATTTTAAAGGAAAAGTATAGTGATGAACCAGAGGTAATCACTTGAATTTGCTATTTAATCACTGTAGAATAGTGGCATTAAAAAATTCCAGTCAGAAAAATTCTTTATGCTAGGGAATCTAATTCTTTGAGATCTTACTATAGATTAAGTAAGTAAGCAGGGAAGATTCCGACTGCTGGTCTGCCCTATTTTTAGTCCATGTGTTAGAATAAGCCTTGTCTACCATGTGGGAACAAGTAGATGCAGAACGAGGCTTCTCATCATTGCAGCAAGAGATTGGGGAGAAGCTACTCACTAGGTTAATTTGTCTATATTGATTTCACAAACATTTCAAATCAGTATATTATGAAAAGTGGGAAGGGGATGAGAGTAAGGACCTCCTACCACTTACATTCATTCTAGTTATCCATTATTAAACTCCTTTATAGGTTTTTGATAAAATGGAACATTAACATGTTCTATGTTAAGTATCAAATGAACTGAGAATATCTGTTGTCCATATATTGTGACAAAATCACAAAGCTATTTGATTAAAAGGTATATACCAGGAATCTTTTTTGGGGGGTAAACAAAATGTGCTCTTCTGACTTAAATGTTAAGTCCAAAGACTTTTTTTTTTCCAAGTCTCTAGAGCTGGAAAAGCTGTTTGTGATGCCCAAGGCCTATCTTCCTCCATCCCCTGCATGCCTCCTTTCTATTTACCATCCCACCTGACACTGGCACAGCTCCACCTTAGTTTCCCACAGAGAGCAAATCATCCTCCTAGAACTTATTAGGTGGACAGGCTAGAAGCTATAGAGGCAGGAAGGATGTTAGGATTGCGTGAAGGAGAATGAGTCCATAAAAGTGTTTTGAATTTTTTGGTCAGGTCGCTCCGTTTTACTAAGTTGGGAAAATCAGCAGCCTTAGGTCTCAGTGACTTCGTGATGAGAACAGAAGTTATAGCTCACATACTAAAAGTCATGACAGTAACTCCTGATAACACTTTTATCTCAAAGTTTTCAATTTCATGGGTGTTTACAATGAGAAATGTCACAAAAATAAAACTTTTCCTTCCTTCTACAAGGAAGTGATTAAAACCTACAATTAGGATAAAGTTTCTGCACCCCTTTCACCTCCACACGCACCCTATCCCCAACAGCCCTGTCTTTCACGTTTCCTTTGCAGGTACAGACTTTTAAATATGGTTTATTTTTGTACTTTAAATCATACCATTGGTTATTCTAACTTTCTAAGTACTAATATTTTTTGCCTTATTCTTTAATTCTGTCATCTTCTAACAGTTTTTGCTTTACCAATTTCAGTGCTAAGTTTGCATATGTAAAGAGCTATGGCTATGTAATTTCTTGGTGGATTCTAACCCTTCCCATCACAAAATATCACCTTTTGCCCACTTAAAGCTTTTTGCCTTGAACGTGCCTCCATGCTAATAGTGCCAGCCCTGTTTTCTTTTTGCTTGTGCTTCTCTAGAATCGCTTCCCATCTATTTATTGTCCAAATGGTACCATTTTGTTCAGGTGCTTTCCTTGAAAACAATGTGGAAGCAGGCAGATTTTGCTTTTTGCTTTTTTTTTTCCCCACTGCATTTGAGACTGTGTCTTCTCCTACGGAAATTTAACAAAGTTTTGCTAGTGTAATTGTCAATCAAAGTTTCTTATAAATCATCTGATCACCTTTTTTGTATGTACACGGATTAAAAAAAAAAAAACAGAATTAAATAAGGACATAATATGAAAAGTATGAGCTTGCCTTACTCCCATATGCCTCCACAGACTTTAAACAATCCACAGTTGCCCGTCAGTATACTTGGGAGATTGGTTCCAGGACCTGTTGCATATACCAAAGTCCAGGCATAGTGGAGTCCTGCAGTCCACCTGCAGAACCTGCATATGTGCAAAGTCAGCCCTCCATATATGCAGGATTTGCATCCTGGGAATACTGTATTTTTAATTCACATTTGGTTTAAAAAAGACTGGGATATAAATGGACTCCTGAATTCAAACCCGTGGTGTTCAAGGATCAAATGTGTATTGATTCCTTGCTATATGAGAAAACAATTTTGAGATATAGTGTCTCCTTTCCCATCTGTCCTCTTCAGATAAATAATCTATTATTTGTTACCTTAATCATGTAATCATATTCCTAAATCTCTATTTCTCTATGTATCAAAACTAAAGAGTACCAATTTCAACTATCCACTATGAAACAGAAGAAAAAATGTGCTCTTATACTCCATTCCACCTGAAGCCACCCTCTCTTACATTTTATCACCTATAATGAGCATTATTTTACAACATCAAGTTTTAGAAAATTCCCATTTTGTTCAGTAAACATAATTTATCTTCCATGCTTGGCGCAAAGGTTAATTATGAAAAATGAAAACTAATAAAATATTCCCAGTATTACAATGAGGTAAATATTTTCACTCAGTGCAGTTCCAGATGGTGAAACTAAATCAGTTAAAGGGGATCTAGTCCTTTGTCACCATACTAGCTGAAAGCATCAAGTTCCAATGTATTCTTTCTTTTCTTGTTTCTTATATACCATCAATTATACAGAATTCTGTCACATTTCAGTTTACCTCATGTTAAATTGGGACTTCATTTGCAAATTTCTGTTTTTCCAAGACTTTCTAATTGCCTCTTTTCTTGTTGACAGAAAGACAAGTTTACTGTCAAGTTAAGAAAACTTGTCTTTACTGCATCGACATCATCTAGCTGGTCACTTTAGGATAAGTCTAGTGTTCTTTATCTGTATATATTTAGCATCACTGTTTGGTTTGGTTTTGGTTGTTATATTTTCTACTTTCTTAAATTGCTTTTGATATACAGCATATCTTCAAAAAAACTTTTGAGAGACTATACATGGTAGATAAAATTACAAGTGCTTTCCAGTCTGAAAAGCAGGGATGAGTCAACAGAAGGTTCAGAGTTTCAAGAACAGAAACCCATCAGCAAATAAGGCAGATGTCTGCAAGAAGACGTCAGAGACAGAGCTCCAACTACAGTTAACCGCGCTCATTAGGGGATTCTAAGGGTGAATGCCGCAGCCAGCCACTCTGTGTGGGCTGCTGGCCATGACATGTCCACACCCATTTGTTTGCTTCTGTCTGATTGCTTCTGACTCACCCACTCTTTCTCTGTCTACGGATGGATGGGATCTCAGTGCATCTGCAAACGATGAGTGATTTTTGCCAGTAGAAAGCAGTAGGCATAAAGGTAGACATCACGTTTTTGCTGAGCTTTCCCAACACCTTGACTTGTGGCTTGAAGCCCTTGCTTCTTATCAGTGCCCCTGTTAAGGGCAGGTAAAGCCTGGGGCCGATGCCATGACCAGCTTCTGTGTTCCAAAAGGGGACAGTTTCCAAATTAAAATCCTTCAACTTGCCATTTCCTACTCCCATAGTCCTCCTGCTATTACTAGAAAGTTTTCCAAGGTTTTGTTGGGAAAACAATTCTATTTATTTCTAAGGATGAACCATGAAAGCAGGAGTTCGAGACTTTCTCTGTTTTGAAATCAGAACAACCCAACACAAATACACACTTAAGAAAAATTCTTTCACTGTTATATCTTTCTCTTCTCTCTACTTTCCAACTGAGAAGATAAAACTCTGACTTTCAATTATGACCAAAATGTTTAAATGTCTGGGAATTAACTCTGGAAAATTGTTTACAAATCATAATAAAAGTAATGCTATTCTCTTAATATGAATAGACAACATGAAATGCAATAGTTGCACAGAACCTGTGAGATGAACAGGGTCAGAACTTATCTCTGGGTGATGGGATTATAGAGGTTTTTGTTATTTTTAAGCTCCTATTTTTTTTAAAAAAAATGCTGCAATTGCTATGTACTGTTAGTGAAATTTGGCAGTTTAAAAAACAGAGTAGAAATAATTATGGTTTGGTTTATTATTGTAGAGATTAAGGAAATAATTTCATCTATTTTCTCTGTTTAAGAAAAAAAAATCTGCAAAAGGAAAGTGCCCCTGTAACCAAGGGCAGTCTGTATTTTAAGAAAGCTAACCTAGTATTTCCCAAAACCTGTAAGAACCACTGATAAGAGCATTGATTGCCTGGAAACTTCTAAATACCTGATGGAAAGCGTTGCAACCATAAATTTCCATTCTGATTCAAAAGGAAAATCAGCCCAGAAAAGTCCTTCATTTCATACTGCCTCATCATTTCTCTTTCTGTTGAATTGCAAAGGGAGACAGAAAGCAGTAGGGTGCATGGGAAAATGGAAAGGAGAATCAGTAGTAGGAGGAGGCAGCATGGACTCTCACCTCTGGCAGAGAAAAGACTTACAAGAGTTTTGATACCTGGAGAAGCAAGTTAAAGGACTCACTGATTCAGATAACCTTGGAAAAATTCTAGAAAAAATTTGTGGTTCTGAAGCTTGATAGAAATTCAAGTTTACAGTACGATTTG
The DNA here is from genome assembly GCF_049354715.1 of Callithrix jacchus. Lineage (NCBI taxonomy): Eukaryota > Metazoa > Chordata > Mammalia > Primates > Cebidae > Callithrix > Callithrix jacchus. The sequence goes on along the minus strand of NC_133509.1, from coordinate 106,955,370 downwards.
GTAACTCTGTTAAAGTGAAAACATTTAAAGATGGAAGACAATAAAACAAAACAAAACAAAGATGAATGATAATTAAGCTATCATTTACCCTTATACACACCGACTACCAGTTCAGAAATATGGCTACATAGGAAAAGTCTGAATCTGCAGTCTCTCTGATTCCATTCACTTTGCCTGGGAAATTTCTGGTTTGGCGGAACATAAGATCCTCATCCAGGTACCATGTGGTAGTTTACCTCCATGGTGGGCATCATACACTTAAGGCAATGCCCCCATCTGAGATTTGTCAGGAGTTCAAGACCAGCCTGGTCAACATGGTGAAACCCTGTCTCTACTAAAAAAAAAAAAAAAAAAAAAAAAAAAATTCACCAGGTATGGTGGCATGTGCCTGTAATTTCAGCTACTTGGGAGGCTGAGGCATGAGAATCGTTTGAACCTGGGAGGTGGTGGTTGCAGTAAGCCAAGATTGTAGCACTGCACTCCAGACTGGGCGACAGAGCAAGACTCCATCTCAAAAAAATAAAGAGAGACAGAAAAATAAATGAAGTTTGTAAATTCAAACCATTATGTGGATGCAAAAGTCAAATATTACATTTGGATAAGGCTACCAGTCACTGTTAATGCCATATCTGTTAGGCATTATTTCAAGAACTGCAGACTCACATAAGAAAGCGAGCTTTGTCCAGCCTGTGTTCCCAGTCACTGCTTACTTCCCCTGTGCCCCATTCTCTCAGTGGTCAGCTGCAGGCTAACCAATCTGATAAAGTGTGTCTGTATGATGGAGCTGATGAACGTTATTAGCTAGAACAGGACATCTCACCAGCTTCACTTGTTAGCCATTGAACCTTCGGTGTCTTCACAGGAAAGGAGGAATAATATCTCTCAGATAGGTTATGGTGATTAAACAAAAATAACACATAAAAAGCCCTTGGGTCTGGCAGACAGTAAGTATTCACTAGATAATAACCATTTCAGTTACTCATTCCAGAAACAACACTGTTTAATCATAGGCTTCTGTAGCTTAACCCCCCAAAGCAGCTAGGAGAAAATTCCAGATGAGAATATCTAGAAGATTACCAGTTCACTTGGAAACTCCAGAGTGCACTGTCATCTGGAGCCATCACTGTGATCAGTGTGTGTGGCATCGTGTCACGTGAATGGCTGCCTACTCAAGTTACTGCCCAAACTGGAATTTTGTGTAGAAGCATCTACTGTAAAGAAAATGGAGACTTACTATGTGTCCAGGCATTAGTCCTAGTGCATTTTTCAGCCATTGGATCATCTAACAAAATCAGAGGGCCGCAAGCCTAGGCAAATAAAGGTGTTGTTATGTGAAGTCAATTTTTACTAGATCTCAATATCAGAAGGCTGTGAGGTTTTCAGTACAGCTGAAAATAGATGTGTCTTCAATAAGGAAATAAATTTCTTGCCATGTTGGTACTCAAAGAGCCATTTCCTATATGACATTTGCCCTAGAATCCTGTTATCAGCTGGAAACTTCTGAAGTTATAATATCTGAAAAGTATAGCCATTAAGGGATATTTTTAATGTTAGCCTAACTCTTTTTAGTAAAGGATGAGATAAGATGAAAGAATAAGCAGAGGAGGAGGAAGAATAGAAGGAGGAAGAGTTGAGGGAGGAGGAAAGTGAAAAGAGGGGGAGGAAGAAGAGGATGAAGGAATAAGCAGAAAAGGAGGAAAAGCAGAAGGAGGAAGGGTTGGGGGAGGAGGAAGGAGAGAAGAGGGGGAGGAGGGGGAGGAAGAAGAGGTGGCGGGAGGAAGGAGAGGAGGGGGGAGAGGAGGAGCAACTATTCACTTTCACACACATTGGTACCTTTCAATCTCCTCTTACTACATTGATCAAAATAAGATACTTACTCTTTAAAAACAAAACGAAAACCCTGAGTTGGATTCTAGATTCTGCCCTACTGATGTAATTACAAGCCATGTAGATGTTGTATAATTAGATAATTAATTTTAGAAATAAAATGTTTCAGGCTGCCAAACCTAAGATTAAAATAGACATTGGACATGGGAGTTTAAAAGCAATGAAAATAAAATGAGAGGTGTGTGTATGTGTCATGCTTTAAAGTCCAAAACAGAAATTTCAGCATTAAAGCCATAACAAGATTTTAAAAACACACACATGAATAAAATTCAGGGAGTACATTTCTCCCTAACACTAGCCTGGTAATTTGACAGTAGAGGAGATGCTCTTACGGAGAAAAATGACTTTAATGCTTTGAACTCCATTAGGAGGATGGATGACATCAGTGAACCTTTGGTGAAGAAAAGGATAGACCCAAGAAGACCTCTGAGGACTTCACTAACACCAAACGTTTGAGAACCTAAATTTCTCAATACCTCCACACACACCCTACCACACACACTCACATAGACACACACTCACAAGGGCATACAAACCACACATTCTAGGATATACCCTAGAACCAGAGCCATAGATTAAGATGGCAGCACTTGCTTTTGTTAGAACAACAAAACCTATGAGAATACATCAAGGTACCACTTAACTCTGGTGCGAGTTGCCTCTGCCAACTTGCTTCTATCTTAGTTTCTACTCATCTGGTCTCTTATAACCTTAGTTGACGTGAACTCTCCTTTATTAACATATAAAAGTAATCGGTGCCAAGAAACTGGACAGATAATAGCCCTCAGGCAAGATGGTACAAATTCCCAAAAGGCAGCCAGAGACAGTAAAGTGTGAGCCAAAGAAACTGAAATAGTGGAATGAGATAGCAAAGACCTGTGAATAAACACAACATAAAACATAAAATAAGGGGGGAAACAGAGGATCCAAGGCAAGGGTTTAAGTTTGGGACAGAAGTGAGGAAGAATACGAATAGGATGCATCAGAGCGACCCTGAACAGTTCCCCTTGGAGTTATGCAAGATGGTGCCTTAATTTGAATCCGTAAGAGTGAAGGAAGAAGACTCTCTCTGTTTTAAGGGAAATTCTAGCAGCTAAAACATAGCAATCTCAGATATGGCGAGGAGACCAAACTTTCTTGATGGAGAGCCTGAGACATACCAGCTTGGCCATGTGAGCCAAGTCACATCCCGCAACATTGAATCCACGGCTCTCCTGCACCCTTCTTTGTTCCACTCCCCTTGGAGCTTCCCCAGAGTGCAGGTGGTGCTATACTTCCCTATCTTTGTGTAGGCAGTACTTCCCATCAAGAACACATTTCCTTCATTGGGATTCTGGACTTCTTTCAATTTAGCTCACAAGTTTGCTCCCATAGGAAGACTTTTTTCGTCTCCATCACCCATGTCCAACTGACTGTGCTATTCCATAGGTCCCTGTGGTACACTCTCCTACCATATTATCTGCTGTACATGTGAGCTGGTCTCTTTTTCTATATTAAATTGTGAACTACCCAGTACAACGGATGGTCAAGTAACAGGAATTTGGGAAATTATTGAGACCTGCAGTGTTCTGGCACTGTTCTCAACTCTGGAGAGACTGTGTGAATATGACAAAGTCCTTGCCCCAAAGAGCAATGAACACACATATAAAATCACACTAGGCAGTGATAAAGAAAGACCATTATGTCTGCATAATGGTTTGTGACCCTGAGTATGTATCCGTGAGTTGCCCTTAATAATCTATGATTTAACTAGACAGTGTGTGCCAGAAACTTATGATGTACAATTAAACTCTGACTACAAATAATAAGCAACATGTGCTGTGTACCTCCAAAGCACTTTACATATGTCACCTCCAATCCATACAAGATACCTGCAAGGTTTTAAGAAAAATGGAATTCTGATAAGTACATAAATTCCACAAGATCACACAGAATTCAAATCCAGAACTTTCTGAATTCAAATCCATGATCTTCCTTCAACACTGAGCCAACCAATGTATATGCATGTTCATGTATGTGGATATGTATATGTGTGTGCCACTTCTCAAAGCACGTTTTCTGGTCCAGGACTGAAGTAGCAGACAAGAGCCTAAGGAACCTGAAAATAAAAACACTCTGGGTTTGGGCACAGGGCTAAAGTCTTGAGGGAAAGAAAGTTAGGGAGGTCAGTGCCCTAAGCACGGTGTCCCATGATCAATCACTCTACCTACTTCCCACCACCACCACCACCTGGACCCTAGCTATAGCTTTCACTTCCTCTTCCTCCATTCTCCTGTCCAATCACTATCCTCCAGCTCATCCTCCTTTGGCCTTCTGTCTCTCCAGCACACCAAATCTATTCCTTTTGCTGTTTCTCCTGCTGGCAACAATCTTCCCCCAACCTTGCTTCCTTTGCATTAAACACGTGACTCAAAAGCAGCCTCCTGGGGCCACCTTCCCCAGTGACCACTGATTGAGAAGCACCCATCCCAAGTCACTCTCTACTATGTTACCCTTTTCTTTATCTTCTGATTAGCTCTGATCAAAATTATATATTTATTTTTCCCTTCTCCCCACCCCTCCCTCTGACCAACATACAAACTATAGTATTTGCTACCAGACTTATGCACAAATGTCTCATTTCCTGCCCTCTCCCTAGCGGGTGGCATAGTGCCTGGCACAGGGTAGAGGCTCAAAAGCTACTTGAATTTATACCTACTGAGACTCCCTTTCAAAGAGTCCAGTATGGAAAGGAGAGATGAAAGAGTAACTTGACGGCACAGCAATCAGACAAACGCTCCCTCAGCCAGGTGACCAAGATAATCATCAACAGGGTAAATCATGTTAACAGCACGTACCCTTGATAGGATGTGACCAGAATGGCACTTTACCTCTTGGATCTTCCCTACCAAATACCCAGAACCCCAGTCTCATCATGGGAAAAGCATCAAACAAATGGCAATCAAAGGACTTTTCACAAAATGCCATGAAGAAGTACTCCTCAAAACTGTTAAGGTAATCAAAAACAAGGAACGCCCCAGACACCAACACAGCCAGAAGGAGCCCCCAAGGAGGCATGACGACTAAATGTAATGTGGTATTCTGGTGACAAATGTATCATACTAATATAAGATAGCAGTAATAGTGAAAGCTGGGGATGGGGTAAATGAGAATTCTTTGTACTGTCTTTACAACTTTTCTGTAAATCTGAAAATCCTAAAATAAAAAGTTGGGCCAAGAGCAGTGGCTCACACCTGTAATCCCAGCACTTTGGGAAACTGAGGCAAGAGGATCACCTAAGGGCAGGAGTTAGAGAACAGCCCAGGTAACAAAGCAAAACCCTGTCTCTACAAAATAAGATAAAACATTTATTTTTAAAAAGGCAATAGAGATTTTTATCATTTGACTTATTAACATCATGACAATTACTACCAAATTCTTATAAAGGATTCCTGACGCTCTGCCCAAAGTCCCACCAGAATTGCTTTGGGCAGGAACAGATTTGAAGAGATGACAAAAGTAACCACATTTATTTGGGTTAATATTTCGTGGTGAATATAAAATTTTTAAAAAGTGAACAAAAAAAATTTTGTCCTGTCTCATGACAAAAAGTATCATAAAGAATAAAAATTCAAACTGTATGGCTCAGGTGCAAAATAACATACAAAAAAAACAAAAAAAGTTCAAAAGCCTGAGAATTAGAGGAGTTAACAATGTAACTCATAGTTCAAGATCAGTGGCCTAAGAAACCAGGGAACTGCAGATCCAGAATCCCAAGGATGGAGAACCTGGAGCCCCGGAGCTCCTCTTTTTTTTTTTTTTTTTTTTTTTTTTTTTTGAGATGGAAGGAGTCTCGCTCTGTCACCCAGGCTGGAGTGCAGTGGCATGATCTCAGCTCACTGCAACCTCTGCCTCCAGGGTTCAAGCAATTCTCCTGCCTCAGTCTCCCAAGTAGCTGGGATTATAGGTGCCCACCACCAAGCCCAGTGTTTTTTTTTGTTGTTGTTGTCATTGTTTTGTTTTGTTTTTTTTAAGTAGAGACAGAGTTTTACCATGTTGGCCAGGCTGGTTTCAAACTCCTGACCTTAAGTGATCTGCCTGCCTTGGCCTCCCAAAGTACTGGGATTACAGGCATGAGCCACCACACCCAGCTGAGAACATGGAGTTCTGATGTTCAAGATCAGAAGCAGATGAGTCTCTCAGCTCTAGAAGAGAGGGAGAGAAGGAAAAGAGGAGGAAGAAAGGAGGAGGAAAAGAGAGAAAGAGATAAAGAGAAAAAGATAATTCATCTTTCCTCTGCCTTTCTGCTGTATTTGGGACCTCAGCTGATTGAATGGTATCTGTCAATATTGAGGCAGGGCAGATCTTTCTTACTCCACAGATTCAAATGCCAATCTCTTCCAGAAATACCCCCATAGACATACCCAGAAATAATGCTTTCCCAGCTATCTGGGGTATTCCCTTCTTCATTCTCCACTCACTGCAACCTCTGCCTCCCAGGTTCAAGCAATACTCCTGCCTCAGCCTCACGAGTAGTTGGGATTACAGGTGCATATCACCATGCTCCACTAATTTTTTGTAGGAAGGAGCAGCAGCAGTGATCTTCCAAGAAAAGTTGAATAATTGCAGATATGCAACATGTGCATAATTGAATATCAGAAGGGGAAGAAGGAATGAAGCAAAAGAAATTTTGAAGTAATAATGACCAAGAATTTCCCAGAATAAATGATAGACACCAAAATAACAATCTAGGAAGCTTACAGACCATCAGTAAGCTGAATAAATGTCAAAAATACCGATACCTAGGCTATCATATTTACAGTGCTGAAAACCAAAGTCAAATTGGAAATTTTGAAAGAAGCCAAAAGAGGGAAACGTCTCATCTACAGAGGTACAGCAGGCATTTTCTTAGGAACCATGCAAGAAGACATTGGATATGTGTTGAATAGGGGAACCCACCGACTTAGATTTCTATATTCAGCAAAGCTATCCTTTAAAAGTGAAGAAAAAATAAAGACTTTTTCATACAAACAAAAACTCAGGGCATTTATTGCCAGCAAATTCGCCCTTCAAAAAAATGTTCAAAAAGGTTATTCACGGAGAAGGAAAACAGTATAGTCAGAAACTCTTCTATATATATAGAAAATTTAAAATCTAGGTGAAAATGTATCTAATATCTGGATGGTGTGTGACTGCAGGCAAAACAGCAAAGGAAATAGATACTAAAGAAAATTGTACAAATTTGACTAAATAAAAGTTTCAACCCACAAGAACATAAGACAAATAAAAGCTATACAGACTACAAATCAGGGGAAAATATTTACCACAAATCTAAAAAAGGATTAACACTCTTAATAAATAAAGAGTAAAACTAATTGAAAGGGATAATTCCAATATCACAATAGAGAAAAGGGCAAAACGGATAAAAATAAACAAGCACAGAAGCAGAACAATTAAAGTTCAAAGAAATATAAATATAATTTTATCTATCAAATTGGCCAAAAATTTTAAGAGTATTCAAGAGAAACAAAAGGAATGTAAGAGTCACTGTCACACCTTTTCAAAAGTAACTGGCAAAGGCAGAAAAAGGTCTAAAATCATTTATGTCCACACTCCTCTTTGACCCAGAAATTCCATCTCCAGAATCTAGCTGAAGAAAATAGGATATTTTAAAAGCATATAAAATATTTCTACAAACATTTTCATGGCCTCATATTTATAACCTCCTGCAATAGAACTATGAGAAATGATTACATTGTCAAATGAGGTATATTACAGCAATATATTAGGACAATATGTAGGTATTTAAAAACCACTGAATGTTTAACATGAAGGAAAGTTTATTATAGCCTGGTGATTGGAGAGTAAACAGATCTGTGTATAGAGAACATTTAAATATACACAATTTTGAATACATTATACAGATACATACAAAATGTAAATAAAATATTCCAGAATGTTAACAGTAATTACCCATGTTGAATGAATTGCAGATGATTTACATATATAGTCTACTGAGCATTCATCAGGTTCATAATTAGAAAAGTATTGGAGGCTGGGCACAGTGGCTCATGCCTGTAATCCCAGCATTTTGGGAGGCTGAGACAGGAAGATCATATGAGATCAGGAGTTTGAGACCAGCCTGGCAAACACAGTGAAATCCCATCTCTACTAAAAATACAAAAAATTAGCTGGGCATGGTGGCATACACCTGTAATCCCAACTACTCAGGAGGCTGAGGCAGGAGAATTGCTTGAACCCTGGAGGCAGAGGTTGCAGTGAGCCAAGACTGCATCACTGCCGTCTAGCATGGGCAAAAGTGTAAGACTCCATATCGAAAAAAAAAAAAAGAGAGAGAGAAGGAAAAAGAAAAAGCATTAGAGGAAATGTCTTTAGTATTAGTACTCTGAAAGCAGGCAGAAGATAAGCAATAAATTCCTTCAGATTGTAAAGCTTCAAAAATATATTACTACAATCTCTATTCTAGCAGCATTTTACATTTTTATATGTAGCAGTAGTTCTTCCATTAGTAATAGAAACAGATATGAAACCTTATCTACTGGCTCCCCATACAATGACATTTCTACTGTCATACACTGATAAGTATAAAATTTGATCTTCCTGGGAGGTGATATAAGCAAGATTACAAAATAGGAAACCCCAGATCTCATTCCCTGCCCACCCCGCCCCCAGACTTACCAACAACATATGATCCAAAAAGCCTTTATAAGACCTACAGAAACCAGTTATGAAGACACAGTGCCCCTCAGCAAATGCAAAGTGAAGAACAGTAGAATTAAGACAGGTAAGAAAAGTCATTTTATTTTGCTATTCTTAGTCTTTCTCCAGGCTGGCACAGCTCAATGAACTGGGAAAAAACGACCTATTCAGAGCTTCTCCTTTGGGAGGGAAAACAGAAGAGTGAATGCATATCCAGTGTTCATTCCAGTTTTTCAGGGGGCTGCCTCAGAGACTGGTTTGTGTTTTGCTTAATGTAGGCCATAATGGGGAACTGGCATACTTTGGATACCTGGGGGCTACAGAGAACAAAAGAACTTGATGGTTTATTGCTGTACCAGAGAATCTGGCCTACTGCAGAGTGTCACCAGAGAGAGCAGGAGATCACAAACTCTTAAAAAAGAAATTAGCAAACTTCTCTAATTGGGAAATTACATGCAAGCCCAGACAAGACACATCTCCAGAGGAAGTTTCAGAGACCCTCAGAATCTATAGCCAGGCTGACTGGTAAAGGTCTTCCCCTATACAAAGCCAGTCCATGAAGACTGGAAGAGCTAGTTGTTTTTTTCAAATGCCCAAATCCCAGCAAAAATCAATGCATATGAAGAATGAGGGGAACATGGCTCAATCAGAGGAATAAAATAAATCTCCAAAAGTAGACCAGAAAAACACGTATCTATAAATTACCTGACATAAGATCCAAAATAACCATCTTAAAGAAGTTCAAAGAGTTAAATGGGTACACAGAAAACCAAACAACCAAAAATAACACCCCCGCCACAAAAAATGAATAAAATTATAATATAAACATAAAGAAATTGTTTTTTAAAAAAACCTTACTGAAATTCTTGAGCTGAAGAATACAATAACTGACTTGGAAAATTTAGTAGAGGAGTTTAATAGGACACTTGATCAAGACAAGAAAGAATCAATGAATTTGAAGCCAGGTAATTTGAAATTTTCTAGTCAAAGTCAAAAAACAAAGACAGAAAGGAACACCAACCAGCTACACATCATGAGAATCCCTGAAAGAGAAGAGCAAGAGAAAGGAGAAATTAATAACTGAAAACTTTACAAATCTAGTGGGAAAGAAGAATATCTAAATTCAAGTAAGCCAATAGACTCCAATTAGGATGAATCTAAAGAACCTAAACTGAAGCACATTATAATCAAACTGTCAAAATCAAAAACAGAGAGATAATCGTGAAAACAGCAAGAGAAAAGTGAGTCATCATGTACATGAAATCTTCCATAAGATTAGTAGCAGATTTCTCAGCAGAAATTTTATAGGCCAGAAGGAAGTGAGATAATATATTTGACATGCTAAAAGAAAAAAAAAATCCAACTCAAAATACTGTAGCCATAAAAGATGTCACTCAAAAATGAAGGAGAAATAAAGACTTTCCCAAATAAACAAAGGCTGGGAGAGTTCATCCCCACTAGACTTGCCTTACAGGAAATGCTAAAGGGAGTCCTTCAAATGGAAGGACGTTAGATATCAATATGAAAGCATATTAAAATATAAAGCTCCCTGGAAAAGGTAAATACATAGACAAATACAGAACCCTGTAACACTATACCAGTAGGTCATATGTCATTTTAAATTCTAGTATAGAATTTAAAACATAAAAGCTTAAAAGAAAACTAAAATTATAAAACTATGTAAATGGATATGCAATATAAAAGCATGCAGTTTGAAAGACTGGTAACATAAAGTAGGAGGGGGAATGTAAAGGAATTTTATATGTGATTAAAGTTAGGTAGTTAACAGTTTAAAACAGATTGTTAATGACTATAAGATGTTTTTTACAATCTCCATGGCAACCACAAAGAAAATACCTATAGAAGACATATAACAAAAAATGAGAAGGAAATTAAAGCATATCACCACAAAAAAAAATTCAATGAAACACAAAAGAAGGCAGCAAATAAAAAGAAAAAGAGGGATAGACAGGTACAACACATACAGAACAGTTAACAAAATGACAACTGTAAGTCCCTCCCAATCAGTAAGTACTTCAATGTAAATGGATTAAACTCTTCAATGAAAAGACAGAGTGGCTGAAGGGATTAAAAAACAAGCCCTCACTATATGCTGTATACAAGAGATTCCCTTTAGAGGTAACATCACACGTAAGCTGAAATGAAAGTATGGAAAAAGATATTCCATGCACATGATTACCAAAAGAAAACAGAGGTAGCTATGCCAATATCAGACAAAATAGATTTTAAGTTAAAACTGTCAGAAGAAACAAAAAAAGGACATTATATAATGATAAAAGGGCCAACTCATAGGGAAGATACAATAAGTATAAACGCAAGCCCCTTTCAGGATATGTATTCCTCCTATAAACAACCATCAGAGATTATTACAAACACGTCTATGCAAATAAATCAGTAAATCTAGAAGAAATTAATAAATTCCTGGACACTTACACCCTCCCAAGACTAAGCCAGGAAGAAGTTGAAACTCTGAATAGACCAATAACAAGGTCTGAAATTAAAGCAGCAATTAATAGCCTACCAACCAAAAAAAGTCCAGGACCAGACAGGTTCACAGCCAAATTGTACCATAGATACAAAGAGGAGATGGTACCATTCCTTCTGAAACTATGCCAAACAACACAAAAGAGGGGATCCTCCCTAACTCATTTTATAAGACCAACATCATCCTGATACCAAAACCTGGCAGAGATGCAACTAAAATAGAAAATTTCAGGCCAATATCCATGATAAACATTGATGAAAAAAAATCTTCAATAAAATACTGGCAAACTGATCTAACAGCACATCAAAAAGCTTATCCATCATGATCAAGGCAGCTTCATCCCTGGGATGCAAGGCTGGTTCAATATCCACAAATCTATAAATGTAATCCATCACATAAACAGAACCAAAGACAAAAACCATGATTATCTCAACTGATGCAGAGAAGGCCTTTGACAAAATTCAACAGTGCTTTATGCTAAAAACTCTCAACAAACTAGGTAACAATGGATCATATCTCAAAATAGTAAGAGCTATTTATAACAAACCCACAGTCAATATCATACTGAATGGGCAAAACTTGAAGCATTCTCTTTAAAAACTGGCTCAAGACAAGGATGTCCACTCTCACCACTCTTATTCAACAACACTGGAAGTTCTGGCTAGGGCCATCAGGCAAGAGAAAGAAATAAAGTGTATTCAAATACAAAGAGAGGACATCAAATTGTCCCTGTTTGCAGATGATATGATTGTATATTAAGAAAACCCCATTGTCTCCGACCAAAATCTCCTTAAGCTGATAAGCAACTTCAGCAAAGTCTCAGGATACAAAATCAATGTGCAAAAATCGCAAGCATTTCTATACACCAATAATAGACAGAGAGCCAAATCATGAGTGAACTCCCATCCACAATTGCAACAAAGAGAATAAAATACCTAAAACACCTAGGAATACAACGAACAAAGAACATAAAGGACCTCTTCAAGGAGAACTACAAACCACTGCTCAATGAAATAAGAGAGGACAAAAACAGATGGAGAAACATTCCATGCTCATGGTTAGGAAGAATCAGTATTGTGAAAACGGTCACACTGCCCAAAGTCATTTATAGATTCAATGCTATCCCCATCAAGTTACCAATGACTTTCTTCACAGAATTGGAAAAAAACACCTTACTTCACATGAAACCAAAAAAGAGCCTGCATAGCCAAGACAATCCTAAGCAAAACAAAAACAAAATCAAAGCTGGGGGCATTACACTACCTGACTTCAAACTATATTACAAGGCTACTGTAATCAAAGCAGCATGGTACTGGTACCAAAACAGAGATAGAGACCAATGGAACAAAACAGAGGCCTCAGAAAGAACGTCACACAACTACAACCATCTGATCTTTGAGAAACCTGACAAAAACAGGCAATGGGGAAAGAATTCCCGGTTTAATAAATGGTGTTGGGAAAACCGGCTCACCATATGCAGAAAGCTGAAACTGGACCTCTTCCTTACATCTTATACAAAAATTAACTCTAGATGGATTAAAGATTTATACATGACACCTAACACCATCAAAACTCTAGAAGAAAACCTAGGCAATATCATTCAGAACACAGGCATGGGCAAGGACTTCATGACTAAAACACCAAAAGCAATGGCAACAAAAGCCAAAATAGACAAATGGGATCTAACTAAACTTAAGAGCTTCTGCACAGCAAATGAAACTATCAATAGAGTGAACTGGCAACCAACAGAATGGGAAAAAATTTTTGCAATCTACCCATCTGACAAAGGGCTAATATTCAGAATCTACAGAGAACTTAAACAAATTTACAAGAAAAAAAAACCATCAAAAAGTGGGCAAAGGATATGAACAGACACTTTTCAAAAGAAGACATTTATGCAGCCAACAAACATGAAAAAGAGCTCATCGTCACTGGTCATTAGAGAAATGCAAATCAAAACCACATTGAGATAGCACCTCATTCCAGTTAGAACGGCAAGCATTAAAAAATCAGGAGAAAACAGATACTAGAGAGGATGTGGAGAAATAGGAATTACACTGTTGGTGGGAGTGTAAATTAATCCAACCACTGTAGAAGACAGTGTGGTAATTCCTCAAAGATCTAGAAATACCATTTGACCCAGCAATCCCATTACTCAGTATATACCAAAGGATCGTAAATCATTCTATTATAAAGACACATACACAAGCGTGTTCATTGTAGCATTGTTCACAGTAACAAAGACTTGGAACCAACCCAAATGCCCATCAATGATAGACCAGATAAAGAAAATGTAGCACATATACACCATGGAATACTAAGCAGCCATAAAAAAGGTGAGTTAATGTCCTTTGTAGGGACGTGGATGAAACTGGAAACCATCATTCTCAGCAAACTGACGCAAGAAGAAAAAACCAAACACCACATGTTCTCATTCACAAGTGGGTGTTGAAGAATGAGAACACATGGACACAGGGAGGAGAACATCACACATCAGGGCCTGTAGGGTAGAGGGCTGGGGAGGAATAGCAGAGGATGAGGGGATTGGGGAGGGAGAGCATTAGGAGAAATACCTAATGTAGATGATGGGGAAATGGATGCAGCAAACCACCACCATGGCAGGTGTCCACCTATGTAACAAACCTACTCATGTACCTGAGAACTTAAAGTATAATAAATAAAAAGGGAGGAGGAGGAGGAGGAGGAAGAAAGGAGGAGGAAAGAATGAATTATACATTGTTAAGTATATACCAATAAATTGGATAATCTAAAAGGAATAAATTCCTGCAAACATACCACCTACAAAGACTGAATCATAAAGTAATAAAAATTCTGAACACAGTAATATAGTAGACCCCCTTTATACACAGGAAATGCATTCCAAGACCCCCAGTGAATGCGTGAAGCCCTGGATAGTTCTGAGCCATGTATATACCATGTATTTTCCTTTATAGTAACAGGGGAGTAGTGTATCCAGAATAAATATGCAGGACAAAGAGACGATTTATGTTCTAGGTGGGATGAAGTGGCACAGTGGGAGATTTTATCATGCTACTCAGAATGACATGCAATTTAAAACTTATTATTTCTGGAATTTTCCATTTAATATTTTCAGATTGTAGGTGGCCACTGGTACCTGACTCTGTGGAAAGTGAACCCTCAGATAAGAGGGGAATATGGTAACTAGTAAGGAGACTAAGTAAGTAATCAAAAACCTCCCAATATAGAAAAGTCCAGGACCAGATGGTTTCACTGGAGAATTATATCAAACATTCAAAGAAGAATTGGCACCATTTCTTCTCAAACCCTTCCAAAAAATTAAAGATGGAAAATTTTCAAACTCATTTTTTTTTAGGCCAGCATTACTCTGATACCAAAACCAGACAAAGATACTACAAGAAAACCACAGACAAATATCCCAGATAAATACTGATACAAACGTTCTTAACAAAATACTAGCAAATCGAATTCAATAGCACATTAAAATAATTATACATCATGACTAAGTGGGATATATTCCTGGAGTGATAGGATGGCTCAACATTAAAAAATCCATCAATGTGATATACCAACATTAACAAGGGCTAAAAACCACATGATTGAATTTCTGTTTAAAAAAAAAGCATTGAAAAGAATTCAATACCCTTTCTTGACAAAAACACACAAAAAATTAGAAATTACCTCAAGATAATAGAGACCATATTTGAAAATCCCACAGCTAACATCAAATTTAATGGTGAAAAACTCAAAGCTTTGCCTCTAAGTTCAGGAACAAGACAAAAGGCCCACTCCCACCACTTCTTGTCAACATAGTACTGGAATTCCTAGCCGAGCAATTAGGCAATAAACAAACAGCATCTGAATTGGAGTAAAATTATCTCTTTTCACACAACAAAACAAATAAACCAATTTTAAATTGGGCAGAAGACTTGAATAAAGACATTTATTTAAAGAAGGTATACTATAAAGGGCTAACAAGCATTATGAAAATATATTCAACATGACTAATCATCAAGAAAATGCTAATCAAAACCATCATCACTTCACATCTGTTACCTGTTAGGATGGCCACTATCAAAATAAAAAAATAATTAAAAAGAAAAAAGAAAAACAGAAAATAAGTGTTGGTGACTGAAGAAACTGAATCCCTGGTACACTGCTGGTGAGACTATAAAATCATTCAGCTGCTATGGAAAACAGTACAGTGGTTCTAAAAAAAAGTAAAAATAGAATTGCCATATTACCCAGCAATCTTACCCTTAGATATACACACAGTCCTCAACTCACAACAGTTTGACTTACTATCTTTCAACTTTATAATGGTGTGAATGTGATAAGTACTCAGTAGGAGTCATATTTTAAATTTTGATCTTTTCCAAGGCTAGCAACATGCAGTAAGATACTCACTTATGATTTGGGGCAGTGGAAGAGAACCACAGTTCCCAGTCAGCCACACGACTGTGAGGGTAAATAACCAACGCATCAGCTGGGCACACTGGCTTATGCCTGTAATCCCAGCACTTTGGGAGGCCAAGGCAGAAGGACCACTTGAGCCCAGGAGTTCCAGACCAGCTGGGACAACATAGCAAGATCCCATCTCTAGAGATAATAAAAAAAAATTAGCCAGATATGGTGGCTCATGCCTATCATCCCAGCTACTCAGGATGATTACCCAGGTGTTGAGTCTCCAGCAAGCTGTGATCACACCACTGCATTCCAGCCTGGCTGACAGAGTGAGAGACCTTGTCTCGATAAACAACAATATCAAAAATGCAATGCAGCCATTTTGTTTTTCACTACTGGTACAGTATTTAATAAATTACATAACAAAGTTAACACTTCACCGTAAAATCAACTTTGTATTAGAAGCTCTTGCCCAACTGTAGACCAATGTAAGTGTTCTTAGCATATTTTAGGTAGGCTAAGCTATTGCGTTTAATTGGTTAGTTGTATTAAATGCATTTTTGCTTTATGACAGTTTCAACTTATGATGGGTTTACTAGGACATAACTTCACTGTAAGACAAGCATCTATACATTCAAAAGAATAAAAAATAGAATCATGGAGAGATATAAGTGTACACTACGTACATTACAGCATTATTCACAATAGCCAAGTCGTAGAAGTAACCTAATGTCCATGGATTAATAGATTTTAAAATTTTATATATACATACAATAAAATATTATTCAGCCTCAAAAAGAAGGAAATCTGGCCGTATGCTACAATATGGATGAACCTTGAGAACATTATGCTAAGTAAAATAAGCCAGTCACAAAAAGACAAATACTGCATAATGCTAGTTATATGAGGTGTCTTAAGTAGCTGAACTTTTAGAAAGGAAACGTTTCTAAAATTGCCAAGTGCTGGAGGAGGGTGGAAGACAAGTTGCTGTTCAATGGTTAGAGTTTCCGGTTTCCAAAATGAAGTTTCCAGAGATCTGTTGCACAACAATGTATATATAGTTACCGTTATTTTACTGTACACTTAAAAAATGGTTACTATGGTAAATTTTATGTTTTTATCACAACAAAAACCAAACGTATGAAAAATATCCAGTCTTACTGATAATCAAAGATGTGCCAATCACAATGCTAAAAATATAGAGATATTTATTTTGACTTTTGGTTTAGCAAAGGAAAATAATCAGTGGTGGCAATGGGTGGTAAACTGATAAGACATTGCTGACTCACATGTGCATTTGTTATAATTCTTTTGGAAAGCAATTTGGAAACACAGAAAAAGCCTTAATAATAGTTTTACCAATTGACCCTTCCCACTTCCCCAATTATTCATTCCTTCATTATTTTTATTTAATATCCATCAAATGGTTAGTAATAGCTATTAAATGGTTATCTATTTAATGGTTAGTGGACACAGTGCTGAGAAAAAGGTGTGGTCTCTATATGAAATTTATAGCGTGTTGGCAGAAACTAAGTGCTACAAAGTAGACATACAGCAGGTCATTAAACTGTACAGCAGGGGACTTAATACAGGATTAGTTTAAGTACTCCAGAAACAGGAGCAGTGTGGAGGAATGGTGACTATACCAAAAACCCCATTTCAGCATTATTAATAAAGTATTGGCACTGCAAACATTAAAAAGGGGTAACTCTATAGACTATGGCATAGGCATTTCTTGGAATATTATCCCAATCATCTAAAAAAGTGTTTTCAGTGGCAATCTGGAGTAGCCAATTAGGCTGTTCCCAAATAGTCCAGCTCTGGACATACAGGCTTGTGCTTGCCCACCTTCTTCCAAGTTAGCATGGCCACGTGACTCGCTTTGGTCAATGAAATATCAACAAGTGTTATTTCTCTTCTTGAAAGACTAAGAGCCAGTACAAGGATTATCCTACTTTCCTATGCTGCTTTGGTGACTGTGAATGCCTGTGCATAGATGGAGCCTCCCCTCAGTGTCAGCATGGAGTCAATTCAAATGAGCAGTTTTCCTGTTGCTTTACATTAGCCATGTAAAACACTTTTGTCGCTTTAAGTCACTAAGATTTGAGGAGTTATGTTACCACAAGCATTTAAAGAGATAGTGTTTTTACTCCACAGGAAATATATCAGTTATATTAAATAGACCATTTAAAACAATACAATTAAAATAATACACTCTGAATACACCCCTACATTATAAACATCTTATTCATAGAAAAAAGCCTAGCAGTCCATATCCTCAAACATTAAAAAAATTATCTTTCAATGGACATAAAGGAAATGTTTCCTAAGCATCCATTCATAGCATGCATTCATGGATTATCTCTAATGGGTTAAAATACCATTCCTTACTAACAGCACAATAAAAAATTTCAGGGAGAATTCTATCATTTAATATTCTCAAAATAGAAGTTTTTCAGAAAGAAGATTATCCCTTTGCATGAACATGATCCCTGAAAAAAACGGAGTCTATGTGGCCAATGTCTGAATCTATTCAGTATGTGTATTTGTGCTCACCTACAGTTGCAACCTAACACCGAGTGTCTTGCATCCTGTGCTATTAATAACTAATCTCAAATCCTAAAAAAAAGTTGTTGCTAACGTTCTCATTCCTAGATTCCAAGTTTAATATGTAAGTGCTATCAGTCCCCAGAATCTGTATCTGCAAATGAATCCAATTAAATTTTGCTTTATTTAAAGAGTATCATTGACCTGTTTTAAGCTAAGTCACTGGTCAGGAAAAAATGACTAAATTTGGCTGTAAAGCCTATTCCCCAGCTAACTTGATTTCTACCATATTCTTCCCAACCCTTTCCCCATTAAGATGATGATATTGTTAACACAAGAGGTTTCCAATTAAATTACAATTGTTTGAACAAAGTATTTATGCTCCAGGTTATCTTACATAAAGGTACATAATTCACATCATGACTAAAGCCCTCTTCAGATGCAGTAAAAAGCCTACATCTTTATCTAACAGAAAAAGAAATCAGAAACAATTGTGAAATCTTTCTATTAATTATACCGTTTGATCATCTAATTTTTTGTAACTATAAGAAACTCTGATTGTGAATACTTTCAACATAAGGCACAAACTCATACCATAATCAATCACCCAATCACATCCACCAACACTGATATCGACCAACCTACATCTGCCTTCCTTTAGTATTGGCATATTTTTCTATCCTTTCATTTTTTCAAACTTTTATTTCCTTATCTTTTAAATGTCTCCTGAAAAGATTTTTCATCCACCTTTATCTTTTGTTTACATCATTTAGTCCATTTATATGTAATGTAATTACTGAAATATTGTGTTTACATCTACCACTGTGTGCAGTACTTTTGTCCCAAGGCTCAAATTTTCCTCCTCCTTTGTTCCTATTGTTTAACCATTAATATGGAAGTTATGCTCTTTACTATCCTTTTTGGAGTTATCCTAACAATTACAACATGTATCATTAACTTCTAAAAGATGAATATTGATTAATATTTCGACTTCTTCCCAGACAATGCAAAGATCTTAGAACACTACATTTTAGCCCTCTATAGAATGATGAGATAATTGACAAGATAAGAATCAAAGAAAAAGAAAAGATTGCTCAGAATTCAAACTCCTGTTCTATCTATGAAAGCAGACTCCTGGCCTCAAAGAAGACATGTAAATTCCATCACTACTTATACTTCAATACAAAGCCCTAATTTAAATATGACACTCAGCATTCACCTTCAGTTCTCAAATGAGCTGGTTCTCATCACAAAAAAAATAAAGCACTTGACCTTTCTCTCTCCATCTTAAGGTTTAAGAATTTCATTTTTTTCTCTTATTCAAAGCCCTTCCTCTAACCAAAGAGAAGAGAGGAAAACGCTTTTTGTCACATGCAGATAGGAGAACACTTCCACCAGGCATTGCTTTGAAACTTACTTCTCACGTCCTACCACTAATTAGCAGGAATCAGAACACGCATTCCCACCCCATCCACAGTTGGGTTGAGTTCCTGCTCCTGCAGCTAAGGAGAGCACTTATGGGCGCTGGATGCTGACTGTGTAAGAGGCAAGGCCTCTCTGTGAGGATATTACTTAAGAAATCCAGCAGAGTATGCAGAGGGAACTTCCATAGTAGTTAACGTCACTGAACATCAGGTACTTGAGATACCTTTGTAACCAAGAAATCCAACAGCTGAATGACATTCGGAGGACACAGAGACTGATGCATCAAAATACAGTGATGGCTGCATGTTTCTTATGTGGCCAAATGACAAAAGAAATGTACATCACTAATTAGCAAGGCCACTGTTGCACAAGTTCTGTCAAAATCTGCAGTCTTTGGGTGACAAGGATTACACAGTGTATTGCATTTCAAGCTATACTACAGGCCTCCAACATAGAAGCCAGGTAGCTGCTACAGAAAGAGGGATAAAGCAAAACTGATTTCTGTTATAGGCAACACTCAATAGTGTTTACAAGTGTCCTATAACTTATAAGCAATGTCCACATTCAAAACATGTTATCCATTCTCTGTTGACTCTTCCTGACGTAAGGAAATTCTTAACAAAATATAACCCTGCCAGCCAGGCATGGTGGCTCACGCCTGTAATCCCAGCATTTTGGGAGGCCAAGACAGGAGGTTCACAAGGCCAGGAGGATCAAGACTATCCTGGCCAACATGGTGAAACCCCATCTTTACTAAATACAAAAAAATTAGCCAGGTGTGGTGGTGTATGCCTGTAGTTTCAGCTACTCAGGAAGCGGAGGCAGGAGAATCACTTGAACTTGGGCAGTGGAGGTTGCAGTGAGCCGAGATCCTGCCACTGCACTCCAGCTGGGCGACAGAGCGAGACTCCGTCTCAAAACAAACAAACAAACAAAAAACCCAGAAAATATAACCCTGCCTAACTCATCAATGGAACCCAAACAATAGAAGTGAGCATTATTCTAGAAACCGGCTAATGTGTTATGGGGATTCTGCTTTTATGACTCCAAATATTTATGTCACATTTTAATTACAACTTGACCTACAGATGAGGAACTGTCAGAAGGATGTCAGGGAGACATCATTGTTTACTTTGCAGTTCCTAGACAACCAAAAGCAACAAACAGAGGGTCAGTCTGTGTTGATTTTTCAACTACAGCTTCTAAAACTTTCACCAAAGCAGGCACAGTGGCTCATGCCTATAATCCCAGCCCTTTCGGAGGCCAAGGTGGGTGGATAACGAGGTTGAGAGATTGAGACCATCCTGGCCAACATGGTGAAACCCCATCTCTACTAAAAATACAAAAATTAGCTGGGCATGATGACACATGCCTGTAATCCCAGCTACTTAGGGAGCCTGAGGCAGAAGAATCACTTGAACCCAGGAGGTGGCAGTGAGTTGAGAGCATGCCACTGCACTCCAGCCTGGGTGACAGGGCAACACTCACCTCAAAAAAAAAAAAAAATTCACCAAACCAACCAAGCGCCGAGTCTTCTCTAGCTATTTCAACTTCCATAATCACTAGTGGAGCACAGATGCAGGCTTAGAATAGGGTCTCCATGTGCTGACATTTAAAAAAAAAAATCTAAGATAACAATATGTTCCAGAAAGATATCTGTCCTTTGAAACCATATTATGAGAATATTTCTCGAAAGGGCTTATTCACTGCACTTTGAAGTATAGCATTAGCATGCTATTACCACAAAAGATATAAGAGTCACTATGCACAGCGCTTAGTGTGTTTAAATAAATCCCCCTTTCAGAGCTAAGGGTAAGACGCGTTAGCTAAGAAGGAAGAAGGATGAAAGAACACCCTCTGAGCTCTACTAGTTCCTTGTTTGTCTTTTATTTCCTGCTACTGGATGTAACTGGTACTCAGGAATTCTGCCAACAGCTGCCAGTCTAAGGAGAAGGTGTCTGCAAAGCTGCAGTTCAAATGTGAACAAGCAAAACATATCCTGAAATATCCAAGGCCGACTGGAGGTGTGCCCGAAGACATGGGTTCAGTAGTAGGGGCTGATGAGAAAGAAAAGGACTTCCAGCCGGATGGAAGTTCATGCTTTCAGAAGGGCAAAGCAACCACAAATTGAAGAGCAGCCTACCTGCCCACACAAAACTGCGAGGCTGGCCTTGTAAATCCAGTATCAGTGTGAGCAAGGGCCAGCAGCGCAAACACGCAGTCACCCGGCGCAGCAGCAGAGCAGTCCCCAGACTAAAACAAGGAGCATGTATGGCATTTATTTCCTACAGCAACTGAGATCATGCTTCAAAAATTAACAAAAACATGCCCAACAGAAGAGAGTCAAGTCTTCTCACCAAAGACACAACTGTGCAAAAGAGATAACAGGAAGCATATTTCCATCTCCCGATTGGCATCTACCCCTTTCTGAAAGAAAGGTGATCAGGATAAATCATAACTGACAAATGCAAACACAAAGCTTTACACTAAGGGAAAACATGGTTAATATATTTAGGAGCAGACCAAACCCACTCTGTCTTGGGCAGGCACCCACAATGGCTTGAGACTCTACTCTGACCCTAGACTATGTACCTCCCAGACTATGTACCTGAAGTGACACAGCAGCTTTGCAACAAAGTGGCCAACCGCTCCAGAATCAGACTTTTGACATCACTGATCATCTGTCACTGGGCTACAACAGTGGCAGTAAAATCATTAATGGGACTCCCAGTGGAAGAGGGTGCGCAGGTTTGGGAGCACACAGTGGCGGGCGTACTGACTCACATTTTCAATGCCAGAAACATGTACAGGACCTTTGAACCTAACTGTAAAACTTGTATGTATATACAATATGCATATATGTCCATTTATATATACACAGTAAAGTATAAAGAGACTCCAAGAGGCACTCCTGACCCTAAGCCCCCATCCCCTTTCTTTCAATATGCACATATGTGCAAGTGTATATTACACACACACACACACACACACACAATCTCTCTCTCTTTTTCTCTCTCTCTCTCAAAGCAGAGGACATGGTCCTCCCTGGGTGGTTTCCTGCCTCCCCATTGCACTTGAAGCAAAATCCCAAATCCTGACCATGCCGTGGTCCACAAGGCCCTGAAGGATAGCCTCCACCCATTTCCTCTCCACTCTCATCTACTTCTTCCCCAGACACACAGGCATCCTCTCCTACATTAAGACCTTTCCTTTTTGGAAACCTGAAAGTCTGGATGTTTCTCAAATCATACAGGTCTCTCCACAAACCCTCCACCTCCTAAGAGGCTCTCCTGAGCTTCCCATCCAAAGTTGCCCCCACCACCACCTGCCCTGCCCAATCTCTTACCTGTGCTATTTTCTCTGGAGCCATACACTACCCAGTGTGTGCTTGTTTGTTCAAATAACAATGAGACCACCACTCAGTATGTGATACAGAGCTCCAAGGCTGAAGACATTGCTCATCATAGTAGAAGAGAGCTAAGCTGGCCAAACAGTGTCTCTGAGCAGGACAGATGGCAGATGGCATAGAGGGTTTGAAAAGCATGGAGCTCTGTGGTTGTGAGATGTTCACAGGCATACATGGGTTGACAGCACGTGGGTGCTCAGCTGAGGCTGTAACTGATTTGTTGATCCGCTGGCACTCGGATGTTTACTGGAAAGTGTCCATCCCTGATGGGTGGAAGTAAAGATCTGACATTGGTCAGTTCTGTCAGTTTTAAAACCAACGTTCACTGAGACAAGTTATTGTTGACCAAATGAACAGATTTTAAATGGGTTCTGATGGCTACCTTTCCTTTCTTTTTTCTTTTTTTTTTTTTTTTTTTGAGACAGAGTCTTGCTCTGTCACCCAGGCTAGAGTGCAGTGGCGCAATCTCGGCTTACTGCAACCTCTGACTCCTGGGCTCACTACAACTTCTGCCTCCCAGATTCAAGCCATTCTCCTGCCTCAGCCTCCTCAGTAGCTGGGATTACAGGCATGTGCCACCATGCCCAGCTAATGTTTGTATTTTTAGTAGAGAAGGGGTTTCACCATGTTGGCCAGGCTGATCTCAAACGCCTAACCTCAAGCGATCCACCTACCTTGGCCTCCCAGAGTGCTAGGATTAGAGGCATGACCCACTGTGCCCGGCCCCTGATGGCTTATTACTGAGGCTATGAAACAATCAGGTTTCTCCTCAGTTTGAGGGAACTTTTCGACTATTCTCTGAAGTCCAACTTCATGTGATCAGGTTTGTCTGTTTTATTCAGATTATTGAATAAGTAATTGTTTTTTGCTGTGTTACTGATGGTGAGAGCTTCTTTCTGAGGTTTGCCACTTTCTTACAGCATAATATAGTGGTAAGAGCATGTCTTTATAACCACACCTCCCTGGCTTTGGATCCGGGCTCTGCCATTAACTAGCTTTTGGACTTCCTAAACCTCCATTTCATTATTTAAAACAAAGGGGGAAGAAAGAATAATGGCATGTCCCTCCCAAGGCTCCTCTGAGGATTACTGAAATAACGCCTAGTTCCTAACATGATCATTGATCATGTATATTACTACTCTGAAAGTTTCCAAAGGGCTCAAAGATATTTCAGACCATAAAGTCAGGATGATCAGACTTGGCCCTATAAAAAGGCACAGACTAAGGTCTGAAATAAAAGATTCTAAGAGGCAGTTTTCACCCTAAATTCCTCATCTTCGTTCCTCCAATCCTTCCAGTCCAATTCTGCTTCCCTTCAACCTCCCTAGGAAGTTCATCACTCCTGATATTTCCAACATTAAAATCTATGCCTAGAGATACTTTAGGTGAGTTAAGTCATTTTCTCCCTCCCAAAAAACACTATTTGGCAAGTGCATTGTGCTAATCTATTTTTATTAACCTGTATAATTAACTGTGACCTACCAAATAATGGAAACCACAAACACCAAGACACGGGACAGATACGACTTGAAGGGGAGGCTCGGATGCTGATTTGGCCCTGCTGGAGCAGAGGGCTCTATGGGCCTGAGGTTCAAGGCAAAGTTCTGGCTTAACTCTGAACTTTGCTCTGCTGTTTGCTGAAGCCTAGTCCTGGCAAAATGATGGTTTTCCAGGTCTACTTCGGATTTAACTCACTCGCTCTTTCAAACTCTGTCTCTCTCTATATATAGAAACACAGGGACATACACATTCTCAATCCAGCCTCTCCGTCCCTAGCTCTTGCCAATCAGAATCTCTAGTACCCTTAACTAGGTTTATAGGCACAAAGAAGCCTCAGGCTAAGTATTTATTTCTTTGCAACTGTCTGAAAGCTGCCAAGAGCTGAGTGTGTTGGCTCACACTGATAGTGAACTGTCCTCCTTCTCCAGGACATTACTTCACATTCCCTGAATTTCGTTATATTTTCATCCCTGGATCTCATTAATGCAGATACATTAAACCTACTCCACATAAAACAGAATAGAGATCATAGCACGACCTAAGGGCAGATGGTCCTGGGCTTGAATCCTTTCTGCCAACATACTTATCTGTGTTACTTCGGGAAAGCTGCCTAGGCCTGCTGAGCTGGTTTCTTAATTGATGCCCATCTTGTGGGACTTTTCTGAGAATTTCAACCACAGAAACCTATTTCAACATAGGCAGTCATCAGGTAGCTGCTTAAAATACACAGGGGTACCCAGTTCTTCAACCCATGAGCTGCAAGAGCTGGATACGAATCCGTTAGTGATGTTGGGGACGAGTTTCTGAGAAAATATGGAAGCAAGGGCAGCATGTGCTCTCTTGGAGGACAGGGGATAAGCAGGAACAACAGAAACTCACTTGGCCTGGGATAGAACTGGTTGTAAATCCCAGAGCTCAGCCAACAATGAAAACCTTACTTGACCTTGACTCAAGTAAAGAAAGTCAGTGTCAGCCACACATCTGAATCCTGTGTGCACATTCAGCATTAGGAAGAGAAATTGTAATGTACTTTTAGACGGCGTGCACAAAGACAAGCGTTCTGAGTCAACTCCAAGGCTTCTCTGTTCACTGGAATGATTTCTTTTCCTCCTTTTCCTAAGAAGGCACCACCTGGTGGTCACTACCAGAAATGACAGAGCAGAATTACAAGACCTCTCAACTCCCAGCCCGCAATTATTTTTCATTCATTCAGCGAATATTTACTGAGTCCTCAATATGTGCTAGACACAGTGCTAAGTGCTACATGCACAAAGCAGGATCTAGTTGAATGGCAAATTTCAATGAGCTCATTGTTGAGAACACCTCTGAGTGCTGGAGGTATATATGGCTTTGTCCCCAGAACAAGAGCAAAGATAAAGTTCACATTCCAACTTGGGCCACGCCCTCTGCCCAGATTTCACTCCATTTTTCAAATGAAACGTTCTGTTCAAATTTCCCCTGAGGAAGGCTTGAATTAAGATGAGGATGTGATTTCTGTTTTGGAAGTTTTAGCTGTTTTCTCATGACTCAGACTGCCTCTGAATGTTTTTCTTTTTATTCTAATGCTTCCTTTCCTCCTCTTCTTTCTGCTAAGAAGCAGGTAAGTCAGGGACAGTGGGTTAAGAGAAAGGTTCCAGTTCCCTTCTCTCATTTTCACTCCTTGACACTTTGAGCAAACCTTTTCAGAACTCTTATTTCTAAATTTTCCTGTGGAATGTTCTAGTGAATATCTAGTTTTCATCCCTTGAGCACTGATTCAATTTAGGGAAAGAGTCAAATTTTAAATGGCTTCCCCACTGATGACTCAGATAGGTGACTGAACTGGGAGCATGCCATCATCAGTCCAAAAAGGAGTCACAGCTATTAAAAAAAGGAAATTGACTTTCTTGGGTAGCTGGAAGGCAATTTAGAAAAAAGAGCTCCACCAAATATACTTACAGCCCCAGGAGGCCCTAGTGAAATACATATACATCTCCCAAGACCATTGCTTAGAAAAGTTAGACTCATTTTGGATGTATACGTTTTCTCAATAGTTTAGGATCAAGGCTATGGAAATACATGGGAATGGCAAGCTGGCAATAAGAAGGGGCTAGAGGAGCTACGTCCTCTGATGTTAGGACTGGCATCAAACAGGCAGGACATGCCTTCTACCTCTGGGAGGGGAGGTTGGAAGTAAAGATGAATACAGATGAAGGGAAGAGAGGAAGAGGAGTCTGAGCTGGGGCATGAAGAAAGAGTGAGTTTAGGTGAAGGGAGTAAAAAAGCATGCACTATACAGTGCATATATAAACATAGGCATCGCTGTGTTTACCTCCATGGCATATTTGAGTGTGTTCAGCAAAGGTTGTTACAGGAGGGAGCTCAGATACAAAACCAGAAGACAGGAGAAGTATGGTCCAGGCATGAAAGACCTCAATATTATTCCAGAACATCTGGACTTTTCTCCCACAGATAATAGTAAGCATGAAAGAATCCTGAGCTAAAGAGCAGAAGAGCAAAGCAGGGGCTCTATGGTGGTCCACAGCAGGGTACGTGCAGCTTGACCTGGTGGCTAGAAGAGCCTGTGGATTCCACTGGACCTGAGTACAAATCCTGGCTTAGCCACCTCCTGGATTAGCAAGTGACCTTGAGAAAGTCTGTTTCCTCCTCTGCAAAATGGGAATAATAATTGTAATAGCAACTGGTCCAAAGGTAAGAGTTGTCTCGATTGCTCAGTCAGTTACCGATCAAACTCCTTGTTCTACTCTATTCTCCTTTCTCACTAGTGTACTTTACCCATCTTAAAAACAAAAAAACAAAAAAGCTTTGTAAAAGAAAAACAAATTAGTTCACCCATTCTGGAAAGCAGTATGGCAATTCCTGAAAGAGCTGAAAGCAAAACTGCCATACGACCCAGCAATCCCACTGCTGAGTATATACCCAGAGGAACAGAAATCATTCTACCATAAAGACACATACACAAATGTTCACTGCAGCACTATTCACAAGAGCAAAGACATGGAAACAACCTAAATGCCCATCAATGGCAAACTAGATAAAGAAAATGTGGTATGTATACATCATGGAATACTATGCAGCCATAAAAAAGAATGAGATCATGTCTTTTGTCAGAACATGGATGGAAGTGGAGGCTATTATCCTTAACAAACTAACACAGGAACAGAAAACCAAATACTGCATGTTCTGTCTTATAAGTGGGAGCTAAATGATAAAAACTTATGAACACAGAGAAAGAAACAACAGACACTACAGTCTACTTGAGGGCTGGGGGTGGCAGGAGGAGAGGAGCAGAAAAAATAACTAGTGGGTACTAGGCTTAATACCTGGCTGATGAAATAATCTGTACAAAAAAAACCCTGTGACATGAGTTTACCTATGTAACATACTGTCACATGTACCCCTGAACCTCAAATAAAACTTAAAAAAAGGCCAGACATGGTGGCTCATACCTATAATCCCAGCACTATGGGAGGCCAAGGAGGGTAGATGACTTGAGGTCAGGAGTTCGAGACCGGCCTGGCCAATACAGTGAAACCCTGTCTCTACTAAAAATACAAAAATTATCCTAGCACCTTGGGAGGCCAAGATGGATGGAACACGAGGTCAAGAGTTCGAGATCATCCTGACCAACATGGTGAAACCCCATCTCTACTAAAAAATAAAAAAATTATCTGGGCATGGTGATGCATGCCTATAGTCCCAGCTACTTGGGAGGCTGAGGCAGGAAAATTGTTTGAACCTAGGAGGCGGAGGTTGCAGTAAGCTGAGATCACGCCACTGCACTCCAGCCTGGCACCTGGTGACAGAGTGAGACGCTGTCTCAAAAAAAGAAATTAGAGGGGAACGATCCAAGATGGCCTATTGATAACAGCTTGGGATTGCAGCTCTCAGTCAAAGCGCAGAGAACTAGAGGACGCCACACTTTCAGACAAATTCTGGTCGCTCACGGAGCAGAAGATCCCCAGTGGAGGACCCACACGGGCTGCCAGTGCGACTCTTGTGGTCAGCGCAACGGGTTCGCCGGCACCTCGGCGCAGCAGCTCTCGAAGCAGAGTAAACAGGGCTGGCTCCCCTTCTGACCGAGGCTTGGAGGACCCACACGGGTCCCCAGCACGACTCCTGAGACCGGCGCAGCAGCTGTGACAGCACCTCAGCGTGGCAGCTCTCGGCGGCACAGAGTAAACGAGACTGGTTCCCCTTCAGACCGAGGTTTGGAGCCCAGGGAAGGCAGAGTTGCCTATTAGGGACACAAGAAGGAAGCCAGACAGGAGAATCCTGGGCAGAAAAGCACCATCAGTCTTAACACCGCCGTTCTGGCCCTGGGAACTAACAACTTGGACGTCTAATCAAGAGACCTAATCTGAAAGTTGGTAATTTCAAAGACGACAGGAGGATAAATTTACAATGATGGGAAGAAACCAGCGTAAAAAGGCTGAGAATACTCAAAATCAGAACACCTCTCCCTCTAAAGATGATCACAGTTCCACATCAACAATGGAACAAGGCTTGACAGAGAACGAGCACATCCCAATGACAGAATCACTCTTCAAGGGATGGATAATAAGAAACTTCTATGAGTTAAGAGAACATGTTGTAGCCCAACGTAAAGAAACTAGGAACTTTGAAAAAAGGTTTGACGAAATCCTATTGAGAATAGACAACTTAGAGAGGAATATAAGTGAATTAATGGAACTGAATAATACAATACAGGAACTCCAAGAAGTATGCACAGGTTTAAACACTCAAATTGTTCAAGCAGAAGAAAGGATAACAGAGGTCGAAGTCCAACTTAATGAAATAAAACAAGAAGACAAGATTAGAGAAAAAAGGATAAAAAGGAATGAGCAAAGTCTCCAAGAAATGTGGGACTATGTGAAAAGACCAAATTTACGTTTGATAGGTGTACCTGAAGGCGACGGAGAGAATGAATCCAAGCTGGAAAATACCCTTCAGGATATTATTCAGGAAAATTTTCCTAAACTAGCAAAGCAGGTCAACATTCAACCCCAGGTAATACAGAGAACACCACAAAGATATTCCTCAAGAAGAGCAACCCCAAGGCACATAATCGTTAGATTCACCAGGGTTGAAACAAAGGAGAAAATACTAAGGGCAGCCAGAGAGAAAGGTCATGTTACCCACAAAGGCAAGCCTATCAGACTTACAGCAGATCTCTCAGCAGAAACTCTACAAGCCAGAAGAGAGTGGGGGCCAATATTCAACATCCTCAAAGAACAGAACCTTCAGCCCAGAATTTCATATCCAGCCAAACTAAGCTTCACAACTGAAGGAAAAATAAAATCTTTTATGAACAAGCAAGTACTCAGAGATTTTATTACCACCAGGCCTGCTTTACAAGAGCTTCTGAAAGAGGCATTACACACAGAAAGAAACAACAAGTATTAGCCTTACTAAAAATATACCAAAAAGTAAAGAGCACCAACACAAAGAAGAATTTTCATCAACGAATGTATAAAACAGCCAGTTAACATCAAATGGCAGTAATCCTAAATTTAAATCAACTAAATCCCCCAATCAAAAGACACAGCCAAAACCCAACGGCATGTTACATCTAGACCTGTTTCACATGCAAGGATACACAAAGACTCAAAACAAAGGGATGGAGAAAGATTTACCAACCAAATGGAGAGCAAAAATAAATAATAAATAAATAAAAAGCAGGAGTTGCAATTCTTGTATCGGATAAAATAGATTTTAAAGCAACAAAGATATAGTGGTAAAAGGATCAATGCAACAACAAGAGCTAATGATCCTAACACCCAGATAGGAGACTTAGATTCAATGAGACTGAAAATTAATAAGGATATCAAGGACTCGAACTCAGATCCAGAACAAGTAAACTTAATAAATATTTATAGAGCTCTCCACTTCAAATACACAAAATATACATTCTTGTCAATACCACATCACACCTACCCATTAGTTTAAATGAAACATTGATTGGCCATTATTAATACCCAATTTTTTTCAAAATAAAGCAATATTTCCATTTACTCTCCCTTTTTCTCTTCCTCTTTCTTCCTCTCCTTTACTTATTATTATTATTTTTTTTTTCTTTCCTTCTCTCAAAAAAAAAGAAATCAACTTGTAAACCTCTAGATCCAGGTCGGCAATGTCTCTTTCATTGCTTGATTTCCTTTCTTCCCTTCCCTCCCTCCCTCCGTCCCTCCCCACTTCCTCCCTTCCTTCCTCCCTTCCTTCCTTCCTTCCTCCCTTCCTTCCTTCCTTCCTCCCTTCCTTCCTCCCTACCATCCTTATTCCCTTCCTTCCTGCCTTCCTCCACCCCCCAAAAAAAATAAAAATAAAAATAAATAAATAAATAAAAAAGAAATTAGCCGGGCGTGGTGGCCAGTGCCTGTAATCCCAGCTACTCAGGAGGCTGAGGCAGGAGAATTGTTCGAACCCAGGAGGCGGAGGCTGCAGTAAGCCAAGATTGCACCATTGCACTCTAGCCTGGGTGACAAGAATGAAACACCATCTCAAAAAAAAAAAAAAGGAAAAAAGAAAAAACTGTAGTGGCATCATCAAGTTCTTGTGAGAATCCAGTGGGTAGCATGGAGTAAGCTCTCAAACGATGGCTTACGTCTTCCAGTGCTTTGGTGGTCACAGATTGGTGAGAAGGGCAAGACTAGCAGCTGAGACCATTTAGGAGGCTAATATGGGAATTCAGAAATCAAACAGCAAAGTGCTCAGCCAGGCAGATGTTTCCTAACCACAGAGGCTGTGGAAAACATGTTGCTGCCACTTCTATTTCAAAGGAAAGTCAAAGACCTCTGGCTATTAGAAAAGCAAAGTGGAGAGAAGGACCTAAGCTCTCCCAGGCCTGGGCTCTGGGAGAAAGTGGTTCCATCAGCAGAGAACAGAAGAGCTAGTTCCACGCCAGGCATGCTCGGTCCCAGCTGCCAAGACACATGGAGGAAGAAACTGGAAGCCAACTGGGCTTGCTCCTTCACTTCCTGGGAGAAGCGCTCTTCTCAAATATCCGCTTATCCGCTGACCAGCTCATTATGCACAATCACTTTCTACTCACACCCCATTTCTCCTTCAGAGCACGTCACCACCTGCCAAAGTGTATGTTTGTTTACTGATGTGTTTTATCATCTGGCTGGGTCCCAATTAAATGTAGGTTCCAAGAGGGATGGTGTTTGTGTGATTTCACATCTTTTGTACCAAAAGCAGTGCCTGGCACATAGTAGATGCTTAATAACACTAGTCATTGTTATTATAGTGCTTTAAAAAGTGCCTGGCACACTAAACATATTCAGTAAGTATTTGTGCTTATTGGTGGATATCTCAGAAAACTTGGAAAAAGAGAAAGACAGCCAGGAAGTGCTTGAACCTTGGAGAATAGCCACACTTAGTCGTCAGGAAGAAGAAGAAGAAACCAGAGAGTAGTTACAGGGATTAGAAAACAGTGGCCTTCTTTTGTGCAAAGAAGAGAGGCAAAGCTTGCCCACTGTGAAGGTCACACCTCAGACCAAGGAGCCACAGGCTTTTCCAAGTACTAATGCAGAAAACAGAAAAAGAGGCAGAACCCGTTCATCCTGGGACAGGTGAACAGTTGGGAGAAAAAAGTATTTTCTGACAACAGGTAAGAAAGGCCCTTGGTCTGAGTCAATTTCTAACTTATAAGAAACTGACATGCAATGGCCACTTTGGCCCAGTCCTTTCCTTTCCTCTCCTCCTGTGAGATCATTTGGAAATCCAGATTCTGGCAGAGTTCACAAGAGCTCACTTAGCTGGGAGACCAAACATCAAGGTAATTAGCAAATTCATAACTGACTACTCCAGATATACTGGGATTGCAAGATCAGCTCGTTCAACAAATATGCCTACTGTGCACTGAGAAAATTCTTGTCAAAGTCATTCATATAACTTCATGGTGACACTGGTCTTTATAGCTGGTAGAATAGAAGTTTTGCCACTTTTCAACCTCTCCCCGACAGGTCTGGGCTCAGAGGCTGTGAATGCCCAAGCATCTCAGGTAGCATCAGGTAACATGTGGCATTCCTGAACGCTCTCACAAGGGCTGAGCTAAAATTCCCAGCGCTGTCTTTCAACTCAAATCAAGATGTTGCTAAATTAGATCACGGACAAGGATGAGCTATGGTGAAGTACCCTGGAGTCCATCTTCAGCCATTAACTGAGATCAAAATGTCAGCCATCTATAAACCCCTAATCAAAACAACAGAATGACCACTGACTCCATCTTTATCATCTGCCTTGATTTCAGAGTATGGGCAAATAAGCCTAGAGAGAATATAAAAATCCTTCTCCCTATAACCTTCCATAAGCCACAATCAGGACAAGATATCCTTAAAACATGTCTTAGTAAACCTGAGAGTAAAACATTTCTCTAATATCTTGCCAACCTGGAAAATAATGCCTTCCTATTAATTCCATCGAGATCTACCTCACTCAGAAGGAAGCACTAGTGGTGCGCCTATCTGCCTTTTCACAAATACTAAAAACTCCTGAACTGCTACTTTCTGATTTTTCTTGAATTTAAATCCATGAAAAAAAAAATGGTTAATTCCCACAGACAAGCATGATCATTACTCTATCTTAGAATTATCAGGTGAGACTAATGTGTAAAAATATATTAGGAATGTTAGATGGACAATAATGTTGACCTTTGTGGTAGCTCCCTTTAGGAAGGATACACTTAACACCCACTGTTCTTACTGTTCAGACATGTGAAATGAGGCAGTAGCAAATAAAACAGAGAGGTTTTTGGCCTGGCTCTGCCCTGACATGGGATTAGCCCAATTTCTTAACTTCTCCACTTAAAATGAGTTACAGAGTTTCTATAAGAATGGCACGAGCTGGGCCGGGCGCGGTGGCTCACGTCTGTAATCCCAGCACTTTGGGAGGCCGAGATGGGTGGATCACGAGGTCAAGAGAACGAGACCATCCTGGTCAACATGGTGAAACCCCGTCTCTACTAAAAATACAAAAAATTAGCTGGGCATGGTGGCACGTGCCTGTAATTCCAGCTACTCAGGAGGCTGAGGCGGGAGAATTGCCTGAACCCAGGAGGTGGAGGTTGCAGTGAGCCAAGATCGTGCCATTGCACTCCAGCCTGGGTAACATGAGTGAAACTCCGTCTCAAAAAAAAAAAAAGAATGGCATGAGCTAATATAAAGGACTTCACATGCCACCTGGCTCACTGTTAAGGAGTTGATTTAGGGGGTTGCTTTTTGTTTTATTGGGGTTTTGTTTACCTTTTCAATATTGAAATTCATTTAGAGGGCAGCCTTGCGTTTCAGCAAGACAGTGAGAAGATACACATTCACACTCACCTCCTACAAGCACCTGGAAATATCCTATATAATTTATTTTTAAATTCATAGCTGAACCTGCAATAAGAAAGAAGAAATTACCAGGTGCCAGAGACAAAGCAACAACTAAAAGCAGAAGCAAGTATAAATTCACTCCACTTAGGGAGTGACAGGATCATGGTGAAGGGGAAGGAGAGAAGCAAGTACTGGTCCAGGGGAAGAAGGCATTTCAACTAGCATAGAGGGGAAACAGGCAAAGTCTGTGGGGTCTGCCCCAGGTAGAAGGCTGCTGCCCTGAGTGAGGCCCCTCAAGGAGCTGAAGCCACAGAGAAGAGACTCATATGTTTCTGTCCCTCTCCAGGGAAGGAGAACAAAAGCCTTCCCTTGCAAAGTTTAAACTCCAGACCTCGGCCCCTGGAACAAAATGTTCCAGCACAAATATGGGCTTCCTATATGGTCCAGAAATGCCCAATCTGAGAAATTCACATAAAAATTTGTCCTGGACTAATGAATGAGCAAGGGAAAAGCTAGAGCAAAATTCCCACAATCCATGCTGCAGACAATTCCCACAGAGAAATGAGACCCACTGAGTTCACAAGTTACAAAAGCACATCAAAGGGGAGGATTCTAGCCCCAATGACTAGAAGTAGAAAAATTTAAAAGAATATAATTGAGTGTGTTTAAAATGAGAGAAAAACTAATCAGATGCCAAAATTACATTTGATAAAATTCAACAGTCAATCATAATTTTTTAAAAAAAACAAACAAACAAGAAAACACGTCGTACAAATCTAAGAAAGACATTTTCTTGTGTGACACATATACACCACGGAATACTATGCACTCATAAAAAGGAATGAGATGATGTCCTTTGCAGGGACATGAATGGAGCTAGAAGCCGTCATCCTCAGCTAACACAGGAACAGAAAACCAAACACCACATGTTCTCACTCGTAAGTGGGAGCTGAGCAATGAGAACAATGGACACATGGGAGGGAACAACACACACTAGAATTGGCAGGGTGGGAAGAGCATCAGGAGGCACAGCTAATGGGTGCTGAGCACAATTCCAAGGTGATAGGATGATCTGTGCAGCAAACCACCATGGCACACGTTTACCTACGTAACAAACCTGCACATCCTGCACCTGTACCCTGGAACTTAAAAGTTGAAGGGAATAAAAAGACATTTTCTTAATCCAATGAAAGGTACACTTCAACCAACCCAGAGCAGCATTATTCTTGGTAGCACAAGCTCTCCTTTTAAAGCCAGGGATGAGACTAGAAAGGTTACTATCACTGCCTCTTCTCAACACTGTTTTGGGAAGGCAGGCAAACTTTTTGTAACAAGACTGAAAGCAGACATTTAAGCTTTGCAAACTAGGCAGTCTCTGTTACAACTACTCAACTCTGATGTTACAATACAATGGTACCACAGGCAATATGGATGTTGCTATGTTTCAATAAAACTTTATTAACAAACACAGGTGATATCATTAAAGTCCAAGTCTGTACATCAAGACAAGAAAAATAAGTGAAAGTCACAAAACATGAAGAAGAAAAGACCTGTCATCATTATTAAAAGGTATCTGTCTGCATAAGATATGAGTATCTAAACCATGAAAATTAATGAGTTCAGCAAGATATACAAAAATAACATCCTATACACCAGCAACAATAGGAAAAGATGTAATTAAAAAGATGCCGTTGACAGCAACAAAAATGTGGGATAAAAAAATTTTAATTAGCTGGATGTGGTGGTGAGCACCTCTGGTCATAGCTACTCAGAGGGAAGCTGAGGCACGAGTGTCACTTGAGCCCAGGCGCTGGGAGGCTGCAGTGAGCTATGATTGACCACTGCACTTCAGCCTGGGAGAACTTATCTCAAAAAAAAAAAAACAAACAAAAACAAATGAAAGAAATATGAGATACTTACAAAGATATTTAACAAAGATACATAAGAAAAGGCAAAAATTATGAATTCTACTGAAAGACCTAAAAAAAGAACTAAACATAGCTATACAATGGTTGTAGATGAGAAGACCCAGGATGATAAGAGAGCAAATTCTTATGATTTATCTGTAAATCATCTGAGTAATTTCAACAAAAGCTCAATAGGGGTTCCACATTCCTAAAATATATTTGAAAGTATAATGAGCTTAGAACAGCCAAAACAATTCCAAAGAAGAAAAATGAGGTGAAACAAACTACCCAACCTATAAGACCAAGGTAATTAAAATAGGCTAGAGCCAGAGTAAGCAAACACACCATTAACAAGGAACAGAAGCCAGACACGGGCACATGTATTTGGGAATGTGGTGTATGACCGTGGGAAAAGATTGGCTCCACACAACTCAGACAACTGGACATCCATATGGAAAAAGATAAAAGTGGATACCCATGCTACATACACACAAAAATCAGTTCTAAATGTCTGTGAAACACTACCTTTGAAAACTTTAAAAGAATGTAAAGGAAATTTTTTTTTATATTTTACTGTGTTTTAGATTTTGGGGTACATGTAAAGAACATGCAGGACTGTTGCATAGGTACATACATGGCAATGTGGTTTGCTGCCTTCCTCCCCCTCACCTATATCTGGCATTTCTCCCCATGTTATCCCTCCCCAACTCCCCACTCCCTGCTGTCCCTCCCCTAGGTCCCCACTACAGACCTCAGTGTGTGAGAACACATGGACACAGGGAGGGGAGAATCACACACTGAGGAAATTATTTTTATGACATTGAGATAGAGCAGTGTGTCTTTTACAAAGTACACCAAAATATACAAACCACAAAGGAGAAATGGATAAATACGACTACATTAACATTTAGCAGTTCTCTTTAATAAGATACATCATAAAAAGTGAAAACATAAGCCGCAGACTAGTAAAGCAAATTGGGGCCCATTAAAGTGACAAAGAATTAATACTAGACTATAAATGATTCTTATAAATCATAAATAAAAGGGCCAATGGCAATAGAAGAACTAGCAAAGAATATAAATGGGCAATTCACAAAAGAGGAAACGCAGATGGCCGCTGAGTACAGAAGAGACACTCAATCACACTAGAACGAAGAGAAATGCAATTTGAAACAATGAGATACAATTCTGTGCCAATCAGATTAACAAAAATTACAAATCTGATAACTAAGAGAATATGGGGAAACAGTAACTAGTGATGGAAGCATAATTACAACTGCTTTGGAGAGCAATTTGGAATATCCACCAAGTTAAAAATGTGCGTGTTCTAGAACTTAGCCCTTTTTCCTTTGAGTACTGGCTCTAGACAACCTCTAGTACATATTTCTAAACAGATAGGCACACAGATAGTTACTGCATCACTGTTTGTATTAACAAAAAGAGTGAAAGCATCTGAACTTTCTCTCCGGTGAACAGATGAAGACTCTATTTACATATACTGGAATCCTATGGAACAGGTGCTATAGTTTGGTTTGCTTGTCCTCTCCCGATCTCATGTTCAAATTGGATCCCCAATGTTGAAACAGGAACTGATGGGAGGTGTTTAGGTCATGGTGGCGGATTCTGCATGAACGGGTTGGGACTGCCCTTGCAATAATGAGTAACTCTTCACTCCATTAGTTCCCTCAAGAGCTGGTTGTTAAAAGGAGCCCGGCACCTCCTTTTCTCTTTTTCTCCTCCTCTCTTGAAATGTGATCTGCACACACTGGTTTCCCCTCACCTTCCACCATGAGTGGAAGCAGCTGGGAGCCCTCACCAGAAGCAGATGCTGGCGACATGCTTCCTGTACAGCCTGAAGAACCAGGAACCAAATGAATTTCTTTTCCTTATAAATTACCCAGCCTCAGGTATTCCTTTATAGCAACAGAGATGGACGGAGACAGCAGTTAAAACAAATCAACATGGATAAACCTCAAAGATAATGTCAGAAGGATACATACAATATAATTCCTATAAATTTTTAAACATTCCCTCAAAAGGCACAAACACACCTGGGAATGAAGCATGGTGATACTGGCAGAAGGATGAATACTGATGGGAAAAGGGGAGAAGAGAGACAGGTAGGCAGGGAAGCGGGGGGTGTTTAGGAATATCTAAAATATTTTCTTTCAAAAACAAGGAAGAAGAGCAAGATGAAAGAACACACGCAAACACACCAAGCACATTAGCATCTGTTTCACATCCATGCTGGGAACATGCCTGTCTGTCATTTAACGTTCTGTAGTATTCTGTAGGCTTGGACTATTTCATCATTTCACACATTATTTTAAAAGGAAATCATGTTTGGAACAAATGTACAAGTCTCATGACATTATTAAAAGGCCTCTAAAACCATATGTTGCCCTGAACAAAACAAGTACTCTCTGCCCTCATCACCCACCTCAGTTGCTGCACTTGATGCCAGTTCACTCTTTCCAAAAATCAAAGTTTCATATAAAGAATGAGTATTTGTTAGACTCAAAAATATTCACAAGAATGTGCCACATGCTTTAAAGGTAATTTTAAAAGGATTCCGGAAATGTTTGGGGCAACAGCAACATCAATGGAAGCATCAAAGAGTTACATCTATCCCAAGGTCACTGCTTTGAAGAGAGCAAAATCCATTTACACTGTAAGTCTGATTAAAAAAAAAAAAAATTCAGCAGCAGCAACTAAAGTCATTCCTCTCTTAACTGTCAACGTTATCCAATATCGGAGCCAAGGCATTGACTGCACTGAGAACGCCCTGGGAGTGGACGCTGGGGCCAGCATTATAAATTACACC
The DNA here is from genome assembly GCF_049354715.1 of Callithrix jacchus. Lineage (NCBI taxonomy): Eukaryota > Metazoa > Chordata > Mammalia > Primates > Cebidae > Callithrix > Callithrix jacchus. The sequence continues at coordinate 106,916,948 of NC_133509.1, read as the reverse complement.
ACATCCGTACAAACAGCATGTCATTGAACACAAGGCTCACACAGCGGTTGTAAATTATCGCAGATCCTTGTGTCATCCAAGGGGGATTTACCTAGGTATTTATCTCAGAAAATGGGAAACTTGTTAATCAAACACTGAGCCCTATGGGTCGGCAGAAAGGAAACACTATTTTCACAGTGAGCTCCGACCCACTACAGTAAGGACAGAGTACACTCAAGGGAACGGCAGAAGAATTAAAGAACATGACCAGCATGGAGCAAGGGATTCACTTTCGACAACAGCCTCCTGCATTATTTCTGAATCTATAATCAGGAGAAAAGCTTGAAAGGCCCCAGCCCACTTTGCAGACAACAATTTCATTGTCAATTGTCAGTTCATCACACAAAGCCTTCATTATGTTTACAACATACATTACAATATATTCACAAAGCATGGACATATTTGCTCATAAATATTTACGTATTTCACAAATATTCATTGACTGCCTACTATGGCCCAAGAGCTGAATCTGTACACAAATAGTAAAGAGAAATGGGTCCATCCTTGTCCTCATTGAATTTGTGATAGATTAACTACATTGTTAACAAACTAGATGGCCAGTTGCTTCTAGCAAGACTAATTCTCCCTTCATTTATGAATATTTGAATCTGCCTAATGAAGGACTCCTATTTACCTTTTAAATTTGCAAGATTACACACTGTCCCTATAAGCTACCATATGTTGAGATTCCTGTGTCCGTGGTTCCCGGATGTAAGAACTAATCAAATGGAATCATTAATATCTCATTCACCTTACTGAATAATATAACTATGCCTTATTTTTATTTTATTTTATTTTTTTTTGAGATGGAGTCTTGCTCTGTCACCCAGGCTGGAGTGCAGTGGCATGATCGTGGCTCACTGCAGCCCCTACCACCCAGGTTAAAGAGATTCTCCTGCCTCAACCTCCTGCGTAGTTGGCATTACAGGCACGCACCACCACGCCTGGCTAATTTTTTATTTTCAGTAGAGATGGGCTCTCGCAATGTTAATCAGGCTGGTCTCGAACTCCTGAACTCAGATGATCCACCCACCTCAGCCTCCCAAAATGCTGGGATTACAAGCATAAGCCACTGTGCTTGGCCTTATGCTTTATTTCATAGGAGCCACTGGATGATTAACTTTGCTTATGTGACAAGAGAAATGCCTCATCAACAATTGCTAAAATGTATTGTTTGCTTACACTATGTCATGCACCATCAAGTACTTTCTACTAATTAACTTGCGCACTCCTTACAACCACCCAGCAATGTTGGTATTAGTGTTTCACCTAGTTTACAGATGAGGGAAAATGAGGAACAGAGAGGTTCACAACCAGCCCAGAGTCACACAGTAGTAACTGGTTGAGGCACAATTCAAATTCTGTCCTGAGCTCTCCACCATTACACAAAATTGCCTTACAGACAGGCAACAAAGGTAGAGGTAAAACCTCTCCTATGAAAGGAAGGTGCTACTTTTAGGAGTCTCGTAGGGAATCATCACCGATGTGTCAGGCGTGGCTAATAGCATCTGTTTTTCAGAACTGTTTATAATAGCAAGAAGGGAAGCAGGGAAAACGCTGCAAGAGTCTAAAAATCCAACAGCACATGAATTAAGGAATTAGTTTTATAAGTTTATATAACAAGGCCATTAAAATATAGGGGGAAAGAATCTTTAGTACCTAAGAAAATGTTCACGACATTCTTTAAAGTTCAAAGAACCAGGAATAAAAGTTTTATAAATTATTGACACATCAAGATCTTTCCTCTTTTAAAAGAAAATCTCATTTGTGTGTATAGAAAACTAACTGCAAAGAATATACAATAAAACATTCATTATACTTACCTCTTAGTGGTCATATCACAGGTGATTTTACTGACTTTTGCTTTTAGCATGTTTTAAGAATGTTCTCGACAAAGCAGAACCCCATCTAATAAGCAATTAAAGTGTCAAATCATTTATATCCAAAGTAATATCAAAGACTATTTCTAAAATGCCTACTGATCTATCATTGTTATTGGTTTTCAGGTCTTTTTGGTTATGCTCCCCAACCACCCAAAAGTTTGAACATGGATTTCCAACATAAAGATTTAGTTATTTCAAAATTACATTTATTCCCTAACTTCATATACACTTAAAATTTCCATAAAAACCAAAAATTAATGAAGTAAATAGAAATTCTAACACCTTATTTTCAGGTCCTAATGGATTATCATCCACAAACCCTGAGAAACAATAGAGTATAAATACACTATTACCAGAGTACTGAAAATAAATTACAGTCATCCCCCGGTTTCCCAGGGAGATTGCTTCTAGTACCCCCAATGGAGGATACCAAAATCTACAGATGCTACAGTCCCTTATATTGATATGAAGTGGTGTTGTATTTTCATATAACCTATGCCACCCTCCTGTATGCTTTAAATCATCTCCAGATCAGTTATAATGCCTAATACAATGTCAGTGTTATATAAATACCTGTTATACTATATTGGGTTTTATTTACTTTTTTTTTTAATGTTTTCAAGCGACAGGTTTTTTGACAAATATGAATTCCTTCCAATCTCCTGGGTTTTTCTTGGATCTCTGGAATTGGCTTCAAAGCTGAATTCGACTCACAGAACCTGATACAAGGGAATGCCATGAGCAAAATGGATGCAGTGAAGCAAGGCAGGTCAGGAGAGAAAGTTCACCCCTCCTCAGGAAACTCATCGGAGGTTTTCAAATGATGCATGCCATCATGGGGCCAGAATTTCACTCGAAAGATCCATTGGGCCCAAGTATATGGGATTGAAAGCAGGACTAGAACTCTCTGAAACAAAGATAGATGATTCTCTGACACAGGGAAAAAAAATGAAAATTAAAAAAAAAATTAGATGGAAAGAAGATAAATGAGAGAGCTTGTACTGACCACCCTGAGATTCTCAGGAAAAAACTCATAATCAAGCCCATCTGCTGAACTGGAAGGAGACTTGAAGAAAAAAGTTCTGTCAAAGGACAAAATGACAACACATTTATGTTAAAGAGCTCAAGTGGCTTTATTTGCAATTCTAGAATGGGCCAACACTTCGTTGCATTAAGAATGTTGCATCAACCTAATAGATAAGTGCACCAATGAGCGGGTTGGCTTTGTAAGCAGAAAAGGCTAGAGAAAGCAGAAACACTGGTCACTGCAAAATTACTTTCTTTGTAAGCCAGGAACAGGGAAACAAAAGGAAAAAAACACCTAACATCATTAACATAGCAGTTAACATCATTCCTTCAGGTTACTTTTTGTTGTAAGGATCAAAGCAAAGAGAATTCATTATCAGGTTGATTGAAAATTGAAACCGCCCTGTTTGGGAAATTAGATTGTTATCTCGTTTCCCTGATTTATTAGAAGGTGACATGGAATTTTAGCATGAGGGACTTCATTTTGATTTTCAGTCTGGCTTGCTGGGGTCAAGTGCAGAAGCTTAGTCCAAAATGATGGCCTCCTGTAATTTTTATTTAACAGTTCCAATAACTACCAAGAAGGGTGCCACAGGAATCAGTGTGGGGTGCGGGTGGAGGGCGGTGTATGCATATACCTGTGCATACACTCAAACATGCCTTTGGATTAAAATAATTCACTGTAAATGACTCAAGGAGTCTACTTTCAATGTATGCTTTGAGTTTCTCCCCCCTATTAAATTCATTTTAGCATAAATGGTTCCCATCTTTCTATGTAAGTCCATTTCAAGACAGTTTGCAGAAGCTGGAAAAGTGGGGTGCAATGTAAAATGGAAAGTTAATTTGTCTGAACTTTTCTCAAGGCAATCATATGACAGAGAAAGAGGCAAGACTCGATATGGAAATATTAATATCTTATAAGGCCCTGAAACACTTGGTAATTAATTTTTCAGCAGGAAGAAGTTTTTATTTCAGTGGTAAGAATAGCTACCACCACCATGGCATAGAAGAGAGAGAAAATAAAAATCAAAGGACCTAAGAAGAGAGTAAAAGAGAAGAGGCATGGTCATACACTAATTCTTATACCCATGGATCTCACTCAACAGGAAGATGGCAGAACTTGACAATTTCAGGCAGGCTGCTGCCACTGTGATTGGTTCTTCTAGGCCAAAGAAAAAAGAGGGTAAGCCTGCTTTATAATACCAAGCCAGGATTTAGATCTCTCCAGCAAAGGAACCAAATGGACTATGAAATTCTTCAAAGGCAGAAATAACATCAATTCACTCAACAAATATTTCTTTAACACCTATATTCCAGACACTAAGCTAAATGCTGGGAGAGAGAAATGACTGGCTTCCAGAGTTAGTTACCTATTGCTGTGAAGCAAGCTACTCCACAACTCAGTGGCTCAAAATAACAACTATTTATTACCCTGTGGTTTTTCTGAGGGTCTGGGAAGATCGAGGTGCTCCTAGCTCAGGGGCTCTGAGTTGGGGGTACTCAAGATCACCCTCAGGTTCAGTGATGGCTAACAGGATTCACAGGACTCATATAAAATTACTCATAGCTATGATTTATTATAGCAGAAGAATATAAAGCAAAATCAGCACCTTTTCCCTTTGCCAGACAGGGAATCAAGTGCAAGTTTCCAAGATTTTCTCACTGTGGAATCACACAGAAAGGGCTTAATTCCTCCAGCATCATATTGTGACAAGTGGAAAATGCTGTCTATGAGGGAGGTTTATTATAAACTCAGTGCTCAATGTTTTGTCCCTCTGGTTTTTTTTTTTTTTTTTTAAGTTGGGGGGGGTCTCACTCTGTCACCCAGGTAGGAGTACAATGGCACGGTTAATGGCTCACTGCAACCTTGACTTCCTGAGCTCAAGCTATCTTCCTACCTCAGCTTCCTGAGTATCTGGGACTACAGTGTACATTACCATGCCTGGCTTATTCTCTAACTGTTTTCAGAGATGGTATCTTGCTCTGTTGTCCAGGTTGATCTCGAACTCCTGGCCTCAAGCTATCTTCCTGCTTCAGCCTCCTGAGTCACTGGGATTACAGGCATAAGCCACCAATCCTGGCCCAAGGTTTTTACTGAGGGTTGCTCATTACATATCCTCTGCCTAGCACATATAAAAAATCTCATCTGGAAAGCAGGTGCTCAGCATAAATAATACTGTTTACACTGTTTAGGCACAGGGAGCCACTCTTATCCATTCAGGAATGTTGTCAAGCCTTCCCTAAATCCAAATTCCTGGATGACAATTTCACAAGCAGGCCTTTTTAGGTACAGCAGTCTAAGGCATCCTACAGCAGTTTTTTCTACACAGTGTCTCAAAAGGTTACAAACTGTCAATCGGGTCTGCATCATCTGAAGCCCTGACTGGAACTGGAGGATCCACTTACAAGAAAGCTCACTCACATGGCTATTGGCCGGAAGTTCTTCACCATGTGGGCCTCCACCAGACTGCCTGAATGTTCTCAACTTACGGAAGCTGGCTTTCCCCACCGTGAGGGATCAAGGACAGCAAGGGATTGAGAGCATGCCCAAAATGGAAGCCGCAGTCTTTAATAAACGAATCTTGAGAGCAACATACCATCACTTTTGCCATTTGCAACTGGTCACACAGGCCAACCCTAGTACAATGTGGGATGGGGAGGGGAGTAACAACTATGTGAATCCAGGAGTCAGAGATCAGAAGGAGCCATCTCAAAGGCTGCCTAACATAGGACACCCTTTGGCTCCCAAGGACTCCCATCTCTCCTACACACAATATACACTACCCCTCCTACTGTCCCCAAAAGTCTCATCCCAACAGAGCATCAGTTCCAAGTCCAGACCCTCATCATTTAAATTTGGGTATAGTCTCTGACATACAGCTCCTGAATGTGGTTCTTCTTGATCTAGAGGCATGTGCAAACGAGGAAACAAGTTATCTGGCCCCACACACCCAATATACAATGGCAGGACAAGGAGAGGATAACTGCCAGAGACATCCCCACTCACAAAGGGGAAAGTGGGAATTATGCGAGGATAGTAGTTCTGAAATCCAGGCAAGCAAACGATGAAAGCTCCTCGATTTGATCTCTAACTGAGGTCTAGGAATAGTTCTCTAAGGTTTTAGTCCCACCCTCTGGACTCTTGAGTCAGCCCTCTCAGGTATTCTTTCATTTTCATGAAAGGTAACATGTGCTTGTGGAGTACTTTTCTCAGTCTACTGTTTATTTGTTGATACTTGGTGGTCCAAAGGCCTCTTTGCATTTTGTACTCTTTATGTCTCTTTTCTTTCAAGCTGACAGTGTTTCTTCAAGCATAACTCCCTTTCAACTCTGTGGGTCTTCTGGGAATCCCTTTAGCCTTAATTCCACTACACAAAAGCCACACCCACAAACCTCTTTGCAACAGGATCTTCTTGAGCTTGACTGAGGTACAATGTCTGTGAGCCTCCAGGGAGCCCTACTGGTTGACAGAGAGGATCTGTAAGGCAAACCCTTAGTGCAGGGGTGTCCGATCTTTTGAATACCCTGAGACACACAGGAAGAAGAATTGTCTTGGGCCGCATGTAAAATACACTAACAATAGCTGATGAGCGAAAAAATAAAAGTAAAAGTAAAAATAAAGGTCCATGCATAATGTCTTAAGAAAGTTTACAAATTTGTGTTGGGTCTCATTCAAAGCCATCCTGGGTCACATGCGGCTGGCAGGCCACAGATTGGACGAGCTTGTCTTAGTATCTTCAGGTTTGTCTGACTAAACAGTATTCTGAGACACCATCTTTGTTTCCTGAGATGTTAAGAAAAGGTTTTAGAATCACATCCTTGGCTTAATGTTTCGACCTTGCTTTCCTAAAAGTGGCCTGAATTTGGTCTTTGCTCAGATGCCATTTCTTCAATATATCATCGTGTGTCATGTGAGGCGGCTGGGAATCTTTAAAACCAGCAAGTCCTGGCTCTTTCTTAGTAGTTTTGCCTTCAGTTTCTCTCTCTTTTCTTGCAGTTTCACGCTAAGCAACAGGAAAAAAATAATCAGAAAATACTTTCAGCACTCTGGTTAGAAAGCTCCTGAAATCTCCTTAACTATATCACCAGTTTATCAGGTCCATTTTCTACTTTCTACATTACTGCAGGTGACAGTGATTTTTTGTTTTGTTTTTGTCGTTTTCCCACTATGTAACAAGGATTCTCTGTTCTCCAGCCTCCAAGAGGATTTCTCCCATTTTCCTTGAAGCCTTCACTGGCAGCCTCCTCCAAGTGCAAACTTCCATGAACTGCGTGTTCAAGGCACTTTACGCTTTGACTAACATGTTCCTTACTCCTGACGGCTTTTCCATGGCCACAGCCTAGTTCAAAACCACTATCACAGTTTCATATCTTACCACATCAGCACTGCACTGCTGGTACCAATGTGGATTAGTTATCTACTGATGTATAATAAACCATCCCAAAACTCAGAACTGAAAACAAGAATTTAAAGTGTCATGTGTTTTCTGAGGGTCAGGAATTGGGAGCCATTTAAACAGATGGTTTTGACTCAGAGTTGCTTATGAGTTTGCAATCAAGCTGATGGCAGGGCCTGTAACACCTGTAGTCTTGACAAGGTGGAAGATCTGCTTTGGAGCTCACTCACATGGGTGTTGCCAGCTTCCATTTTTCTCATTCTGTTGCCGCATGAGCTTCTCTGTGTACGTTGCCTCTCTTCACAACAGCCAGCTTTTCATAGGTCAGTGAACCAAGAAAGAGAGTCCAGCATGGAAACCTCAGTCTTTCATAACCTAACCTCAGAAGTGACATAGGATCACGTCTGACATCTATTTGTCAGGGGCTTGAATATGAGGAAGTGGGGATTGCTGGGAGTGTGTTGGTGGGTGGCAACCATATTTCCTATCTGGAGGTCTAATGCATTGGTAGACATCAACGACTACATAAGTAAGATTTAATAAGAGTCATAATAAACATATGGAGAAGTCAGCACCAGCTTACCCTGGGAAAGTCAAGGTGGGCATCACAGAGAAGTGATGTTTAATTTAATACCTAAGGGATAAATGAGATTTGTCAGACACACTGAAGAACTCCTGCCTACAGGAAGCACTTGCATGCATTTCTCTTTTTGCATATCCTAACTGCCTGGTAAACTTTATAGCCTCAAAGCTCTTCCCAAGGACAAATATGGAGTGATTTAATTTAACATCAATATTTTTGGAGAACACATTACTATTTAATAGATGAGTCAAAAGCATAATGGTAGATGATGGATGCTATGCTTGGAAATGTATCATCTAAAGGTCGAATTATACTTAAGAAAAAGATAATAATGAATAAAGCAAAAGTGTACATCTTGGTAACAAATGCAAGAGTCAGAATAACTGGCCTAATTAGGTAAAGCATACAAAAAGTTCAACACAGAATTGTGATTATTTAAATAGGACAGCAGGAAGAAAGACATGGAGAAAGAAATGCTATCCAAAGGACCCTTCAAATGAAATAGATGCAAGAATGGATAGAAAATAGGTCAGGCAAGTGCACTGAGATATTAAAAGCTTTTTAAAAAATGTCTTATAATAAGAGTGATACAATCTCTTTATAAAAATCTAAAAAGTACAAACAAGCACAAGAAAGAAAAATAAAAATCACCCATGACCTCAAATTCCAGGGATAACTACTAATTGGATTATAGACTGATCCATTTTAGGCTGCCAAATAAGTAGGGAGATAGACAAACATGCATGTGTGTAATTTTGGAAATGTGTAATTTTTGGAACTAGCTCCATGCTCTTTATGAATATAAAATTAACACATAATTAAATAATATGTAATGCTTTCTAAGTATAAACATCATAAAGAGATAGGAGTTGGACAATAACTTTCACCTGTAATTCTTTTGCTCAGGGAAAGAAATACTGTTTACTGTTAACATCTTATATTTTTCTCAAAGTCATTTTTCAATGCAAATGTTTTAATGCAAAAAGCAGATTCACACTATTTTATTACCAGCTTCTCTCATTCGAAGTACATAGGTATGTGCTAGAACTTATCTAAATAATACATTATTGATGAGCATGTGTGCTTCTCCTAATTGCCAGCAAGACCCAGGCAATTACAACTTAAGCACACAATTTTACATACTCATCTGTTATTTCTCAGTATAAACTTTTATAATTAGATTTGTTATGTCAAAAAACATTTGCTTTTTATAAGTTTTTATGTATGTAGCCACATGGTCTGCCATTCATGTTACACCAATGGACATACCAAGAGGATCAGAATACCTGCTTTTATGTTTCTTTTTTTATTTTTATATTTGAGACAGGGTCTTGCTCTGTCGCCCAGGCTGGAGTGCAGTGGCATGATCTCAGCTCACTGCAAGCTTCGCCTCCTGGGGCTCAAGTGATCCTCCTACCTCAGCCACCTGTGTAGCTGAGACTACAGGTGTACAGCAGCACACCTGGCTAATTTTTGTAGAGATGGGGTTTTACCATGTTTCCCAGGCTGGTCTTGACCTACTGAGCTCAAGCAATTTACCCATCTTGGCCTCCCAAAGTGCTGGAGTTACAGACATGAACCACCATGCCCAGCGTAAGAATGCCTTCTGCCACCAACTTCACCATTACTGAGCAATAGCAATTCTTTTTCATCTTTGCTAATATGCAAATATAGTTTTAACTTTCATTCCTTCAGTTACTATTAAAACAATATATTTTCCAATGTTAAAAATCATTTGGAGTTCTTATTTGTGAATGATGCATTCTTGTGTTCTATCAAATTTTGGGGGAAGTGTTCGCTGTTTTTGTATTAATTTGTAGGTGCCCTCCCGGCCACCCAGGTGTACCATCCATTCATATTTTTTAAAGCCTAGTAGCAAAATCCTAACAGTACATAAATAAGAACTACAAAGTAAGTAAATGGTTGAGCCAGTTCAAATTTTCTTGAATCGAAAGTCGATACGTTTCCCATGATGGTGTATATTATGCTGACACCCTTCAAGACGGCAAGCAGCCACTTCCAGTCTGTGCTGCCCATTCAAACCTCCTGGGGAGCTTTGGAAGCTTTCTACTTCTCTCTCACCCCATACCAATTAAATCAGGCAGTGTCTTTTTGAGGATGCAGAGGTGATTCCCATGGATAGCAAAGTTTAGGGAAGTAAACTCACTCCCCAGCTGCTGGCTCTTAGCTCTCCGCTGTCAACCTTCTCTGATTCTTGGTTGGAGAGAATTTGCCTCAGCCCATGCGGCTTCCTCGGGGCAGCCTGCTGAACCCTATGACTGGATGACACAGTATAAAGATCCATCTGTTTCCCCAACTCAGGAAATGCCAGTTCCAGGGTTCCATTGGGTGGAGTGAGGCCTTCCAATGACAACAAAGTACATCATCTTCTTTTGCCCAATCCTGCCTCCTTCCCTTCCCCCATCCAATAGAAGTGCTGCTCTGGCAATGTCCTACATACTACTCTCACAGGCTGCTTTCTGGAGGAACCTAATCTGTGTCACCTACTATATGGAACTGCCCCTTAAAACATAAACTTCCCAGCCAGCCATGGTGGCTCACATCTGTAATCCCAGCACTTTGGGAGGCCGAGGCAGGAGGATCACTAGGTCAGGAGTACCAGACCAGCCTGACCAAGATGGTGAAACCATCTCTACTAAAATACAAAAATTAGCTGGTGTGGTGGCAGGCACCTGTAATCCCAGCTACTCAGAACACTGAGGGAGGAGAATCACTTGAACTCGGGCAGCAGAGGTTGCAGTGAACAGAGATCACGCCACTGCACTCCAGCCTGTGCAACAGAGTGAGACTCCATCTCAAGAAAGAAAAGAAAAGAAAAAAAAAACTTTCCCTGGGGGAACAAAAAAAAACAGACTAAACAAAATCTTCCTCAAAGGGTTTACATACATTCAAAGCTAATACTCAAGGCATGTTTCAAGAATCTTTCACTGTTGTTTAATGAGCATAGAGTTTCTGTTTGGGATGATGATAAAGTTTTGGAAACAGGTAGCAGTGGCAGCTGCCCAAAACTGTGAGCATAATTAATGCCACCAAGAAGAATATTAAAGTGGCAAGTTGTATGTAGACACAGGGCAACGGTTTTTAAAAAGTAATAACATACCAAAAACATGGAATGGTAAACTTTGCATGGGTGGATTGTATAGTCTGCGAATTCTATCTCAATGAAGATGTTTTTAGAAATCCTTTCACTGCAGTGTAAGTATGTGGTGGCCAGTGGATAAGTAAAATAGTAGCTGCAGCTCCATCTATTAATCCATCAAACAATGCCAATATTTTAAAACCCTCATCAAAGGGTTCTCGTTCACTCACTGTCTCATTCCCCAAAATACAGAAACAAAATGCTCATTGATTTGTACTTTATGTATCTTTGGTCAGCAGTAATTCAGGATTTATATGCTGAGTGATACAAGGAAAAGAATAAGCAGTTTCTTGGGCCAGCTCCCAGGGCTAAGAATATTTAAAGACTACTGAGGGTGAAGATATTGGCAATGTCATTGAATTCTATTTTGCAGTAGTACAAGTGTTCGGTGTAACTGAAGCACAAGCTCACACATACAGAAAACCACCATGACTCTAGATGACAGGCTCCCTTCTACAGGAGGAACAAAACAAGCATGCTTATAAAAACAAGCATGTACCAAAGGCACCAGTGTCCAGAGGATAATGTATGCAAAAATCTGTCTCCCCAGAAACACACAGTCTACTGCCACACCTCCAGGATTTATAAAGTACTTGAGATTTGCAAACTCCTTCATAATCACTGTCATTAGCCATCCCCAAGGAGCCCAGGGGTTCCCATTTTTCTGAAAGGTTGGCAAGCCTCTTGTCTCAATGCGTACCTTTCCTTAACAAGAGACTTCCATTCAATAAAGGCCAAACCTCAGATAAGGGTAACTTTCATTTAAAGACTGTGGTTTCTGCTTCTGGGCCCTCCACAATCAATGTACTACCAGAAACCAAGCTGACAGTATACAAACCTCAGACACGGAAACGCTTAAGGGTTAAAGAAAACACTAATGTCAAAAATGGCACTCGGGCTGGGCACGGTGGCTCACGCCTATAATCCCAGCACTTTGGGAGGCCGAGGCGGGTGGATCACGAGGTCAAGACATCGAGACCATCCTGGTCAACAAGGTGAAACCCTGTCTCTACTAAAAATACAAAAATTAGCTGGGCATGGTGGTGCACGCCTGTAGTCCCAGCTACTCAGGAGGCTGAGGCAGAATTGCTTGAACCAAGGAGGCGGAGGTTGCAGTGAGCTGAGATCGTGCTATTGTACTCCAGCCTGGGTAACAACAGCAAAACTCCGTCTCAAAAAAAAAATGGCACTCAAAGCAGAATAAATCTGTAGCTGAAAAATCTGACCTTTAACCCTGAATCTGCCTCTAATAAGCTGTGTGATCCAAAGCTAGTTAATAAGTCACTCTGAATCCAAGTTTCTTTATCAGCATTTGAACTTCATACTTGGGCTGCCTATCACACAGATTGTTGTGAGGTAGAATGGGATTAAGGAGCATTTGTTGTGAGCACTTTGGGAGGCTGAACTGGGTAGATTGCTTGAGTCAAGGAGTTTGAAACCAGCCTGGGTGACAAAAAAAACCTGTCTCTACAAAAGATACAAAAATTAGTCAGATGTGGTGGTGCACACCTGTAGTGCCAGATACTTGGGAGGCTGAGGAGGGAGGATCACCTGAGCCCAGGAGCTAAAGGTTGCAGTGAGCTGAGATTACACTACTGCATTCCAGTCTTCGCAGTGGAGTGAGACACTGTCTCAAAACAAAAGATAAATGGATGTCTAAACACTTCAAAGACAAAAGTTCTGTACAAATGTGAAGGAGTAGTTGTAACACTTATCGTAAATATCTCCAGAGAAACATAACTTAGGGCCCTTTAGAGGCAATGTAACTGTTTAAATATGAGTGAGAAAGAGAATTTCACTGGGGGAAAGGTATTAATTCAAGTTATCGCTTCTAGCATCCATCTCATAAACCATTTGAGACTCAGATGATTGTGTTATGGAAGCCACAAACCAAGGTGTGAAAGAAAATAAGAATTAGAATATGTCTTTAATTTGGACAGATAAAACCATTGCATCTGTAACTCTAGAGTGAGTTTGGTGTGTTGTTTTGTTGATTTTTGCTGTTGTTGCTGTGTTGTGTGGTGTGTGTGTGTGTGTGTGTTCTGTTTTTATCTTAGAAAGCGCTGATATAAAATACACAGTTCCTTTCGGGATCTGGGCATAACTATTTTTTTCTAAAAAAGGCCCTTGAGAGAACCAAATTTTCACAGAATTGCATAGCAATTCTCTAGTATATTTTTAAAGCATTCTATGAGGTAGGAAAAATCATCAACACACTGATTTCATATTCCACAAATGTGTAACCTCTGAGATTTCAAAGTCAGGGACTCTTTGTTTCCCACTGAATGAAGACTCAGATTGGGACAAATACGTGTTCCCAATTTAGCAGGGCCACCGTGACCACGAGCAGTTGCTTAACAACTGCACACACTTGTGCGTGACCTCCCACGTTGCCAGGAGAGGTCCCCAGAAGGGCCAAAAGCAGAGTCAGAAACAAATAGATGAAGAAAACCAATTCTGAAATCAAGAGAGAACAAAACTAAACGGTGTTCCTCTTTCAAATTTCTTTAAGTCTCGGGAGAAATCAGAATATCTTCTGAGACCAAGTTCTTTGTGGTCTTTTGGCACTGAGGAATTAATCAAGTTTAAAACAAGCACACATTTCAATCTCCCATCTTCTCTCCTCTTTTCTTTCAGTATGAAACTCCTCAAGAGAAGACTCTACACACTAAACAGCTCACAGGTCGCCCAGGACCTTGAGATGGGGTCACCAAGTCCAGGGGTCTTTCATGAGTATTACTTGCCCTTTCTGTGGCATGCAACACTCCTGGCTGTTTCTTTTTCTGGAAATAGCTCCCCACCCTGACTCCTGTGGTACAACACATCCTGCCACACTGACCACCCTGCCTGCTGCACCTTCCCATCTCTTGTCCCTCTCCCAGTTCTGGAATAACAAAGTCTCCTGGATTCTCCTTCCAGCATCCTCCACGTCTGCACTCCCTCAGAGAGCTGAGCTCTTACGTGGCTCTGACCACCTGTATGGGATGACTTCCCACCAACCCCATCTTGAAGATGAAGCCTACATTTCCAATTCCCTACTCCATATTTCCGTTTCTGTCCCTCAGCACCTCATACCCAAGATGGGCCCCATCACTTTGCCCACAAAACAAGCTCCCATTTCTCATTTCCCTAGCATTATTATTCATCTCTTCCCATCAAAGCCATCCTTCTATTCCACCCACATTTGTAAGTTGCCCTGTCCCATTAATTGCTCAAGACTCATGTCCACTTCTTCCTTTGCATCCTCATGCAAAGATATTACAGTAACGTCCAGAGTGAATTCTTGCTGGCTGTATCTTCTGACTTACACAAAATTCTGCAGAACAAAACCAGATAGTTCTTCCTGAAGTAATATGTGAGTATCACAACCTGGCCCAAAGACTGTCAGTGCTTCCCCCTTTTCAAGTTCAGATTCCTAATCCCAATATCTAAGTTCTCCCTGATCCAGTCTTATCACCACTAGCATCCTAGAAGGTCACAATGTTCAGATGAGTTTCCATTTCTGGCTGCTTTCCTCAACTGTCCTTGCAGTTTCTCACTCCATCAAAAATGTGCTTATATTAGTTCTCACACTGCTAAAAAGAAATACCCAATATGGGATGATTTATAAAGAAAAGAGGTTTGATTGGCTCATTGTTCTACAGGCTGTATGGGAGGCATGATGCTGGCAACTGATTGGCTTTCTGGGGAAGCCTCAGGAAGCTTACAATCATTGTGGAAGGCAAAGCGGGGAGGAGCCAGGCAATTCCCATGCCCGGAGCAGGAGAAAGAGAAAGAGGGGAGGTACTACAAAATTTTAACCAACCAGATCTCAGGAGAACTCTATCATGGGAACAGCATCATCAAGGGGATGGTGCTAAACTGTTGATGAAGGATCCACCCCCACGATCTAATCACCTCCCACTAGGCCCCACCTCTAACACTGGGGTTACAATTTGACATGAGATCTGAGCAGGAACTAAGAGCCAAACCATATCAGCTCTTTTGACTCCTCCCCCCCCCATCTCCACCTATTACAGTTATACCTTTCTTCAACATCTAGCTCAAACTATTTCGAGAAATCAGCGTGATACTTCTGATTTCTCCTGTCAAAAATGCAGTGTATGCAAAAGCATTCTGCACCATTCTTGGAGCATTTACCATGGTCTGCACCAACAAAGTGCATATTTTATCTCCTCTGATAGATCCCAAGCCTTGTAAGAAGAGAGGCTGAGCAACATGGTTTTCTGAAGAACATGAACTTTGAAATCTAAATAACCAGGACATTTTTTCACTTTCTCTGGCTAAATTACTCTCTCTGGTTTTAATTCTCTTATCTGTAAAAAGAACCTATGGTAATTATTGTAAATTGATTTGCTTACCTCAGAGGTCAATAAACTATACCCTACAGGCTCCATCACTCATTTTAATTTAATTAACTAATTGATTTTTTTTTTTTTAGCGATTGGGTCTCACTCTGTTGCTCAGGCTGGAGCACTGTGACACAGCCAAGCTCACTCCTGCCTCAGCCTCCCAAAGTGCTGGGATTACAGATGTGAAACACTGTGCCTCGCCTGATTTTATAAATAAAGTTTTATTGGAACACAATATGCTCACTCACTTCTATAAGGTCCCTGGCTGCTTCCATATTTCAATGGTAAAGCTGGGGAGAGACTACATAGCTCATAAGACAAATATTTCTTATCTAGACCCTTACAAAATAAGACCCCTTCTCTAGCTCCATTTTACTCCCCTTTAAGGAGGTGAGGTAGTCTAGTTAAAGATATCTTCCAGGCTTCTCTGCATCTAGAGATTCAGGATTGAACTGGATTCCACTAATTAAATGTACTCACATGAGGAGTTCTGGAAGGTGGAAGTGAGATGAGGGTCATGTTTTGGCTTCTATTTGACTGTTCACTGCTGTCAAGGCAGGACGTGGAAATAGATGTCTTAACTACAGTAGTGTCCCGCATTCTTGCTTCACCTCTATGAGGGCCAAGAAACAGCTGCAGCCATGGTGGCTTTCCAATCGCAGCTGTTAGATGCCAGGGTGGCAGGTACGGGGATGTACTCTGACCTTGGTTCTATATTGTTCTGGGAATCTTTCCCTGGAGTGCCCTTCTAGGAATTTTGTAATGTGAAAGGATATCTTGGGTCCCCAAAATCACTAAGTGAAAGGGAAAATTCAAGCTGTGAACTGCTTAGGGCAATCCTGCCTCCCATTCTATTCAAAGTTAACCCTCTGCCCTCTGAGATAAATGCATATCTGATTGCCTCCTTTGGAAAGGCTAATCAGAAATGCAAAAGAGTGCAACTGTTTGTCTCTGTCCTACCTGTGACCTGGAAGCCCCCTCCCCACTTTGTCTTCCTGCCTTTGCTTCTAGTTGTCACATCTTTCCACACCAAACCAATGTACTTCTTACATATATTGATCGATGTCTCATGTCTCCCTAAAATGTATAAAACTAAGCTGTATCCCAACCTGCTTAAGCACATCCTCGGGTGCTCCTGAGGCTGTGTCACGGGCATACATCCTCAACCTTGGTAAAACAGACTTTCTACATTAACTGAGACCTGTCTCAGATTTTCTGGGTCCACAGTAAGCACCTAATTCACTCTAGAAATCCCTTCTTTAAATTTATAACCAAGTTTTCATGTCCTGTACTGAACCCTAACTGATACAGAGCCAAATTATAAATATCTAGTTGAGTTACTGAGAGATAAAATGGCAGTGTATGTCATAGTGCTTTATGAGCAGTAAAGCTATTGCTATCTATAAGTCTTTATCTCATTCCCAATACTCTGACCCCCGGCCTCTGACTCAGCACAGTGCCTCCAACCCTTGAAATGCTGATGCTTTTCACAGCAGAATCCCTGGCTCTCTTCCCTTCTCACTGCCTGAAAAATCTCCTCTCTCCTGGCTTCAGTAACCATATGCACCAAAGGTTAACCTGTTTGAGGACATGAGCATTTTTCTTTTTTAGACAGAGTTTCGCTCTTGTTACCCAGGCTGGAGTGCAATGGCGCAATCTCGGCTCACTGCAACCTCCGCCTCCTGGGTTCAGGCAATTCCCCTGCCTCAGCCTCCTGAGTAGCTGGGATTACCAGCATGCGCCACCATGCCCAGCTAATTTTTTGTATTTCTAGTAGAGACGGGGTTTCACCATGTTGACCAGGATGGTCTCGATGTCTTGACTTCGTGATCCACCTGCCTCGGCCTCCCAAAGTGCTGGGATTATAGGCGTGAGCCACCGCACCCGGCCGACATGAGCATTTTAAAAAGTTGATACAAAGCTATCTCTCCAGAACAATGCACATGCATTATGATTTTAATATACTTTCTGAAATTTATAAGGCTTCTTAATTTTATCTGTGTTCTTCTAGGCTATGAAGCCCTGACCCTCTATGCCAATGAGTGCCCAAACCTGATCACTCTCCCGAGGTGAAGACTGCTGTAGCAACTGCCCTCTGGACTTCCCACAGGCATCTCGAACTCACCATGTACAAATGAGAATTTAACCTTCCCACAGCTCCTTGTCTCATCTGATTTACCACATGACTAAGTGGTGTCTACATCCCCTGGAGGCCTGGGCATCATTCAGACATCTCTCCTTCCTTCCCCATAGACATTTAATTGCCAGGTTCTGACAATTCTGCATATCTAGTTGCTTCTGAATCTAGCCACCTCTCCATCTCAGGGATAATTTGTCCTGCTACCACCATCTCTCATCAAAATTGCTGCTGTTGTATGTAAATATTCAGTGCTGCAAAAGAAGTAGCACTGGAATATAAATTTCCTCAGCAAGGCAATTTACTTCTATAGAAGGGTACGGTTGACAGATGAAACTGGCAAGTGCACGCCTGAACAAGGGAGGGGGAGGGCGTTCTGATTCCTCACAGAGGTAGCCCCTACTGCTGTGTCGTTTCCCTATTGGCTAGCATTAGACCTTACCTACAGTCTAGTATAATTCCAGTTGGCTGTTTTAAGGGAAGCAGGGGTTTGAGCCAGAGTGGTGGGGTGGGTAGTTTGGTGGGAAGGACGGTTATGGGACAGGTCAGAGCAGGTAGCCAGGGGTGACCTAAGTCAAGGCAGGTGACCGAAGCAGGTGACTGGGATGAGTCAGGACGAAGCAGGGGACTGGGGGAATGGATGTGAACTACTGATTAGAACTGGTGGAAAATGTTGTTTACTGAAACTACAAGGAAGTTAAACTTTAAAATGGAGGACAAAGAACCGAACATACTGACATCCAGATTCTTTGAAGAGAAATGTGGAGTTCACTATGTCTAACACTGCAGTAGCCATCGAATGGCCTCTCCTCTTCCACTCTGTCCTCTCTAATCCATTTCCTGCAACTCAGACCAATCATATCAAACTTCATCACGTTAAAAACTACGAACTCTGTTTTTCTCACCATTCAGCTCTGCCCAGGCCCCCACCTTGAAATGGCTCCATGACACCCACCATATGAGCTAACATTTCCCAGAACTGCAATTCTTGTCACCCCCAAGGAGCACATGCTCCTCCCTCCCAGTGTCATCCTTCATCACCATTTTACTTCCTACTGCCACCCCCTACCTCCTACACTTTCCTACTGGCAGACTCCTCATCCTTCAGTTCTCAGCTTAGATATCACTTAATTCCCTTACTCATCAAATGTTTATTGACCCTCTGTTATATGTCAACCACTAGGCTAGGTCCAGACATAGAGCAATGAAAAGACAGTCACAGTCCCTGTCCTGAAAATGCCCAATTTTACTAGATATTAGATCAATAATGGCAAAACTGATGATTCCCCAGTAGAATTCAAGCAATTCTCCTGCCTCAGCCTCCCTAATAGCTGAGATTACAGGCATGTGCCACAGCTAATTTTTGTATTTTTAGTAGAAACGGGGTTTCACCATGTTGGCCAGGCTGCTCTTGAACTCTTGACTTCATGATCCGCCTGCCTCAGCCTCCCAACCATAAGTTCTTTTTACAGATGAGGAAATTAAAACCAGAGAGTCATTTAGCCAGGAAAAGTGAAAATATGTCCTGTTTATTTAGGTTTCAGTTTTCCCAGCCTCAGGCTGAGTCAAGATCTTGCCTTTCCCGGATCCCATAAATAACACCTGTGTTCCCCCAGCTCCACCCATTGCTGGTCAGAGGTCTCTCCCAATGACTAGACTACACACCTCTTACAGGCAGGACTGTGTCCTAGCACTTCATTTATCACTGACATCTACTAATGGATCTGATGCCCAGGAAGAAATGGATCTGATGCCATCATGTCTGAACGATGCTCTATTTACTTAATAAATTTCTTTTGATCAATAAAAACTCAGTCAACAAATATTAGCTAAAGAAGTCTTCAGCACTGCTTAGGAGTGGCCCAGTAAGGGGAATACAACTGGGGGAAACAACTGGTGTGTGGAGGTCCTCACTGTCGGCTTGTCTGGGGTTTGTCAGCGTCTCAGATCACAAGGAACATGCTTCTAACTAACACCTGACTTGCTCCCTGGATTTCATGGTAAGCAGCTGTTCCAGCAGCCCTTCTTGACTGCAGGATAAATACCTGCATGCTCAACACTGTACCTAATTAGAGGGATCCCCTGGCGACTCGGAAGGCCTCGGGAGGCCAGTCACCAAGCTGTGCCCTTGGTCACTGGAACTGAAATAACACAGAAGGTAGAAAGCACTCGGCAGCCAGGAGAGGCCCAGGAGCTCCACCAAGTGAGATCCTGGGAGCTTTGTCCAGACTCCCTGCTAGCCCAGCTCTGAATCTCTGTGTATAAATTACAGCCACATTTTCTTAATGTGTATGAAGCTGGTGCCTGATGGAGAGAAACAAAAACACAAGAAGTAAATATGCTCTGCTTTGGGAAAAATAATAAAGCAGTTTAGATAAAGGGTGACAGGATTTTTTGACTACATAAGAATACAAGTGAACATTCCTGGTGCAACTGCTGTGCGTCAGGGTCTAATCTCCTGATACGCATTAAATCATTTCATTCTCTCAACACCCCTATGAGGTGAGCACCATTATTATCTCCATTTGCAGAATAGGAAACGGAAGCCCAGGGAGATTAAGGAATCTCCCCGTGGCTGCCCTCAGCCAGTAAGTGACACAGCAGGACATAAACTGGGCAGCTTGACTCAAGAATGATCTTAGGCTTTCCACTTATGTTCCTGTGAGAGAGAGGCAATCACTTCCACCCTGCCAGGGGCCAGGCTCCAATGCCCACAGGGTCTGGCATGTGACGTCAAGCAGGACCGAGGACACATCCTCTATGTTCAGGGCCAGCCCATCAGTCTTGCCAATTATGGCCATGCAGTAACAAGGGCCTGGTGCTGCCAGATCTTATCTATCCAGAAGAAGGCATAATTCCAGATTTTTTTTTTAATTGGGGATGAGAAAAGGGAAGAATTATAGAGGGACTGAGAGGAACACCATAACAATAGTTTAGATGGGCCTATGAGGGAGAAGGGGTTTGGAGAGGAAAGACGGGGCATTCCATTTTGAAATGCTGAATTGCTGGTGCTGAAGATGAGAAGGCCTTGACTACTCAGGCATACAGATAAGAGATGGCTCTTTGGTGACTCTGTTATCAGGCCACCCTGCCTCAGCCCCCAGTCCCACATAGGACAGGGTCATCTAAAACATACCATCTTGCTAGTTGCAAGGACGGTGATTCCCAGGCTTGTGGTACTCTCCTGGGGCCACTGTAACAAAGCACCACCAACTGAGTGGCATAAGCAATAGAACTGTGTTGGCCCACACTCTGGAGGGTAGAAGCTGGGATCTGGGCATTGGCAGGCCCATGCCCACTCTGAAGGCTCTGGGGAAGGGTCCGTTCGGGCCTCTCTTCTACCTTCTGCCAGTTCCTTGGCTTGTGGCAGCATCCCTGTTCTCCCTGTGTGTGCCCAAATTTCCAGCGTGACACCAGTCAAACTGGAGGAGGAGTCCACCCTGCTTCGGCATGATATCATCTTTACTAATCACATCTGCAACAACTGTATTTCAAAACAATGTCACATTCTGAGACACGGGGGGATAGGATGTCAACATATAGACTGTGTGCAGGGGGACAAAATTCAATCCACAACGAGACTCTGAACAGTGGTTTCACGTCTTTCAGAGTCAGAATCCCTAAGAATAAGATTAAGGCATGTCACCGTTTACCTGTGGAAAAATGCTGTATTCGAGGAATCATGCAAGTCCTACAGGGAATATGAAAATGAAGTAGATCTCACTTCTCAAGGGCCTTCCAATAGAACGGGAGGAAAAAGACAACTGTATAAAAAGCTATCCTACAAGTAAGAAGGTTATGATTGACCTGAGAGTGCTATAAATAACCATAAAAATCAAATAAGAGGAGAGAAATTGCTTTTGTCTATAAGCATCAAAACTTCTTTGTTAGGTAGTACTTAACCTTGGTATTGAGAGAGGTCCAGAATTCTAACAGAGGGAGACTGGGGTTGGAGAAATCAAAGACACTCCAAGACACAAAGGAAAGAAAAGGAAAAGTATAAACTGTGTTTGGATCAGGTCTGTTTGCCCAGAGAACTGAGTGTGTACAGTGCAGTCATGTGATAAAAGACTAAACTATAGTTTGGGGTCAGTCTGTAGAACTCTGAATTGGCAGGATGAGTTTGGATATAAATTTGCAGGCAACTGGGGGTAACTTTGGTAGCCAATAAAAACAGTTCTTCTGTCCTAGAGCCTAAGATGCCTTCCAACTCTTCCTTTTCCCTATCAGAGACACTACCAATTTGATGGTACTCAAGCACCATGGAATAAAATGCAGCCATAAAAAACAATGAGTTCATATCCTTTGTAGGGACATGGATGAATCTGGAAACCATCATTCTCAGCAAACTGACACAAGAACAGAAAATCAAACACCGCATGTTCTCACTCATAGGTGGGAGTTGAACAATGAGAACACATGGACACAG
Source organism: Callithrix jacchus (assembly GCF_049354715.1). Lineage (NCBI taxonomy): Eukaryota > Metazoa > Chordata > Mammalia > Primates > Cebidae > Callithrix > Callithrix jacchus. The sequence continues at coordinate 106,894,942 of NC_133509.1, read as the reverse complement.
GGAGGGGAGCATCACACACTGGGGTCTGTTGGGGGGCGCCTGGAGGAGGTACAGTGAGGGGTAGGGAATTGGGGAGGGATAACATGGGGAGTAATGCCATATATAGGTGATGGGGATGGAGGCAGCAAACCACATTGCCATGTATGTACCTAGCAACAATCCTGCATGTTCTGCACACGTACGCCAGAACCTAAAGTGCAGTAAACATATATATATTAAAAACAAAGAAAAAGAATATATCGGGGCAGACACCCTTTGTGCTCTTCTAATCCAATAAGCTTCAGAACTCTGATCTTCATAATAATGAGTTACGAAATTCTGGGTCAGATTCACTGTGACCCATTGATGCCAGTGTCATCTTGGACTCTAAGTGACCTCAAGATTTTCCATCCATGCTACCAGTGTTGATTTCAGTATATATCTTAAAGGCTGTAAGAAACCTGTCAGACTCAGTCAGTAGAAAAATCAAGCTTAAGGTCAAGGTGAAACCCAACTACTTATCAGCTGTATAAGCCAGAGCAAGCCACTTAACTTTTCTGTTAATTTCTTTATGTATAAAGTAGGGATAACGACAATATCTACGACACAAGATTATCATGAAGATCAAATGAAATAATATGAAACACAGCACCGTGGCTGGAATACAGTAAGGGATCATAGATAGTAACTGTTCATTTCACTATTATTACTATTACTATAAAAGTATGGGTCTACAATCCATTAATTCATCTAGACGCCATGAATACATTGGATAATGAATTCCATCTAAAAGCTTCTCTAAAAACATATTTTGTCAAAGTGTGTGCTGTTCATGGCAGTTAAGATGTGTTGCCATGGCCACAGCAAAGTAATAGTTCCAATTAAAGAACACAAATTCTAGTACTTAAAAGATGGAAACTAAAGGGACGAGTTCCTCAACAGGAATAAGCTGTCTCTTAAACCTTATCGTTTCTGGGAATTCTTTCAATTCCAGGAGTGTAGCTATGCTGTGTTAAAGAGAAATACTTTTCTGTTTAATTCTCTTCAATTGTAAAGACATTTCTTTAAAGTAAAAGGCCAGGTTCATAACACATTATGTAGCATTGACTGATATACCACAGAAGTCCCTTACATAAAAGCCTCCAAGAAATTAATAGAGAAGACAAAACGCTCTTATAGAACAACGTGGAAAGAACGTGGATGAGACACTCACCTTAGAAGAAATATAGAGGAGAAATATGCATAAGATAAAAAACGATGAAGTTTGTTTCCCGTATTAAAGTACCGAAGGGTCAAGAGAGTCCATGTTATAGATGAGGGTGTAGAAACACAGCCCTGCCTTATACCATGCGACAAATATGACTTGGCCATATATATCAACCTGACAACAAATACCAGAACCTTAAAATGCACCCATTATTCTAATTCTAGAAATCTATCCAAGCAAATAGCTACTAGTGTGCCTATAAACACAATGAGTAGTTAAGAGCCTGGCTTCTAAAAATCAAACAAACTTAAATTTTGACGTTTCTATTTACTAACCATCTAATGCTGGGCAAATTACCTACCTGTTCTTTATCTGAGTTCCCTCCTCTGTTAAATGGAAAGAATAATACCCACACTGCACAGGGCTGTGTGCAGGTGTAAGTGAGCATGCAAGCAGACAAACCCAGCCATGCTGCAAGCACACAGTAAGGCCTCAAACAACGTGAACTAGTACTCAGACTGGTCTAGTAAATAATAAAATATCAGAAAAACAGAACACTATTTAGGCATTAAAGATGATATTCTAATGGGGCACAGTTGCTCATACCTGCAATCCCAGCACTTGGGGAGGCCGAGGCAGGAGGATCATCTGAGGTCAGGAGTTTGAGACCAGCCTGGCCAACATGGCGAAACTCTGTCTATTCTAAAAATACAAATAAAGTAGCTGAGCATGGTGGTACAGACCTACAGTCCCAGCTACTCAGGAGGCTAAGGCAGGAGAATCACTTGAACCTAGGAGGTGGACATTGCAGTGAGCCCAGATGATGCCACTGCACTCCAGCCTGGGCGACAGAGCAAGGCTCTGTCTCAAAATAAATAAATAAATAAATAAACTCTAGACAAGCATAACCAAACTATAGCCCAGCCCATGGGCCAAATGTGGCTCGTTGCCTGTTTTTGTAAAATTTTACTAGAACACAGGCATGCCCATTCATTTACACACTTTCTGTGACTGCTTCTGCATTATAACAGCAGAGTTGATTAGTTGAGACAGTAGGTCCCACAGAACCATGCAGCCCTTTAAACAAAGTCATCCAATCGCTGGTCTAGAGGAATACTGTCTGTCACAGAAAATATTCGCAATCTATTAAGTGAAAAGAAGTTTCCCCACAGCAAACACATTGTCTATTTCTGTTAAAATATGTACATAGAAAAAAATATAGAGAGAAGTAGGTACTTCAAAAGTTAAAACTCTCTGAGCAGGAGGTTGTTACATATTTTCTTTCTTCCTTCGGGCTTATCTATAATTTCTGAATTTTTCTTTTCTAATTAACATGAACCATTTCTAAAACAAGAAAAAGATTAAAAAAGGAAGAAACAAAGCAGCAAATAATCTGTTTTAATTGAGACACAGAGGGCAAATACCACATTCAATGGTAAAACAGAATGGAAAAGCTATTTTTCATTGGTGAGAGAAATATGGATTTGTCTGCTTGTCTGTTTTTCCTCATCTTCTCTCACAGATAGGAATGTGCAAGATGGGGAGAGAGGGAGGAAGAAAGCAAGGAAGGGAACGTGATAGCAGAACTGTCACATGATGTGGACAACTGCCAAGCTCAATAGTTCCTGAGATAAGTAACTTTACAAGGTTTAGAAGCAATAACCAATTTTTGAACCTCAGAGTTACATGATCCACCCAATATAAGGATAAGCCACATGGCACAGAATCTCATCTGAGAAAGATAACAGGCTATGTCTCAGGAATGCTTAATCCACAGGTCTGTCCTTCACATTTATTTATCACCCACTTGGTGCCAAGCATTGACAATATCCTAGGGAGACAAACAGAAAATGTAATTTTTTTTAACGTGGCATTGGATTCACATGGCACGTCATTTTCATATGGCATCAAGTGGCAAGTGATAGTGCCTCTCAAGGAGAATCAGGTTCAGGTTGTGCCCTAGACACTAACCGTGTGAAGGATGCCACACCAAGCACTGAAGCTCAGAGGACAAGCAAGAAGCTGTGTCCTACCTGTTATGTTTGCGGTAAGTGAGGAAGATTCAGAGATGCCTTTTTGGTAGCTGGATATAGGCATTTGGAGTTTGGAGCGAGGATAGCAACTTGGGATCTTCAACTCAGCATGCAGAGAGGAGGAGATGGCTCCTGGACAGCACATGGAAGAGAAGGGGCCAAGGTTTCATGGGGTGGCCAGAGGAAGCTGCCCCAGGAATGAAGACTAAAAAGGAATATGCAGAGATTGGGGTAAAACCAAGACAGAATGCTTATGAAATGTGCCCAGGAATGATCCTCTCTACTACTTAAAATTTGCTTATAATGAGCTGTTTCAATATATCCCTCGGCAGCTATAAGCTGCTGTCCTGATTAATAACATATTCCCATGTGCCAAAGGAGACAAACCTTTGAAGATGTGTTTCTCAGAAACTTTCAGCCTTTTTCTGAGCAGAACACATAAATTCTGGCCTTCCTCATTTGGAACCATGTGGGAAGCGGAACCATGAATGGGGATCTGCTTTTGGTTCGGGGCTTTCTATGGTTTAGATATGGTTTATTTTTTTTTTTGTTTGTCTCCACAAATATGTTGAAATTCACTCCCCACTGTGGTATCAGAAGGTGGGGCCTAGGGGAAGGTGTTTGAGCTATGGGGGTAGATCCCGCAGGAATGATTTAGTGCTGTGCTGCTATTCTCACTCTGGCAAGATGGGATTAGATTGAGTTATTATTACGTAAAGCCAGGAAGCCCTCTGGGTATGGTGTCTCTTCACGTGGCCTCACTTCTCCTTTGACCTTCTCTGCCATGTTCATGCCAGGGCCATGCTTGTCGTACAGCCTGCAGAACTGCGAGCTAAAGAACCCTCTCTTCTGTACAAACCCTCTTTTCTTTATGCCCAGTGTCAGGTATTCCTTTATAGCAACACAAAATGGACTAAGATAGGACTGAAACTCAAGCAATGGATGTGTGATAGGGAAGAGAAAGCTACACTGTATTCAGCAGAGTCACAATTGTAAAGTAATACCAAAAAACACATCTCCAACATGAAATTGGTCTCTGGAGGTCAGCTGATGACCTGAGGTTCACTGAGGATAAACTTAATAACCATACTGCTGAGGGTCTATCACAGGCTCTTTTACGGTAAGTGTGCATGATGCAGCTCCATTCCTGAAGGCCTGGCCCATGGGAAGTAGTGTATAGGCACCAGAGCCCAGGTCAGGAGGTCTGGCTCTGCCCCTAAAAGCTGGTTGAGCCTAGACAGGCCTCTGAGCTTTAGTTTCCTCGTTTACAAAGCAAAGATGGATTATGTCTGCCTTATGCTTTTCACAGGCCTTTTACAAATATAGCATACAGGATGGAAAGTGCTAGAAGAAACTATAAAATGGAAGTTGATATTATCCCAGAACACGGTAACTCGGTGATTAGAGCATCTTGCCTATGAGGTTGATAGCCCTGGCATCCCAGAGAAAAGATCAGAAGTAAGCAGCTCCCCAGGTGGTTGTCTTGCTCCTTCCAGGTCTTGTGAAAAGAGCGTGGTCTGTGAAGGAGAGACAGCCTAACCTGCTACTCGGGATTCCCACTTACAGGGGAGCCCCAGGCACGGGTTTACCCGGCATAAGCTCCTTTCTTCACATGCGGCGTGAGAATAACAATGATTTTACAGCAGTGCTGCCAGTGTGAGCAACTCGTGTGCCCAAAGCACTGGCCCAATGCCTGGCACAAAGTGGGTCCTGCAGAAATGACAGCCATTTGGACACTGCATCTGAGACGGAGGTAGCCAGCCAGCAAGTAGAATATCCTAGTGGGATATTTCAGAACACCCAGCTCAACACTTCCAGCAGCTCAATATGCCTGTTTTTTATTTAAAAAACAAACAAAAATATCATCAACAATGTACTGGCAGAAATTATGTGACCCCTCAGTGAAGGAACCATATTCTCTGAGGGGTGAATGGCAGGTCTTGTGTATTTTTTGCAGAACAGGAATGTACACTGGTTTCTAATTTATCTTGTATGCCCCCTCCCCAGTTAGACCCTCCTTGGGTTCCTGGAAATGAATCTACACCACATGGAATCACTGGGTCTTGGTTCCTATGGAAATATTGTCCCAACAAGGACATTTGCCGATGCTTTTTCAGTCTCTTTTAAATCTCCTGAAACAGAAGCTGCAAACTTCTCTGTAGAAAGCCAGTTAGTAAATATTTTAGGCTTCACCGGTCATACGGACAGTCTCTGTCACCACCACTCAACTCCTCCGTGGTAGCTCAAAAAAAAAGCCACAGATAATTCATAAACAAATGATGTGGCTGTGTTTCAATAAAACTTGATATACAGGCACTGAAATTTGGATTTCACATAAATTTCACATGTCACGAAATACAGCTTCTCTTTTGAAGTTTTCAACCATTCCAAAATGCAGAAACCATCCTGAGGCTCAAGGGAACAAAGGTCTGGGGACAAATTAGGCCCAAGGACAAGTCATTTGCTGACGACTGTCCTAAAGCTGTAACATATCATCACCCACAGAAGACTCTGTTTCAACTACTGACCCCTCCCTTCCCAGCAACATAGTTAAGTTAGGACAGTCATAACTCCCTTCAGAAAGGACATGCTCACTCCCTGCTCGCTCACTGACAGTCAGGCTTTCTCATCTGTTTCCTTGACTAGCTCCTCATAGGGGCTCATCTACCTTGAGTCATGTTAGCACCCAGGGTCAGACTCTTCCCTGGCAGATTGGCCACCAACGCTATCCCTTGTGTGCCTTTTGTCAGCCACTGAATGTCACAACTCTAGACCAGAACACGGAAAATGGTGGAAAGAGAGGCCTTGGCAGAGTCAACAAGTAGATTGTCACGTCTCTCAAGCCAAGGGAAATGCGCTTTGCCAGCACTTTCTCTCACTGTTTGAGGAAAAGCACATAAAGTCTTCTACTGTGCCAGCTACACAGCCATGAGAAGGTTATCTATTCACCTTCTCATTGCATTGTTTAGTATTGTAATTAATAAAATACAGGCCAAGCATGGTGGCTCATGCCTATAATTTCAGAGCGCTGGGAGGCCACAGTGGGAGGATATACTTAAGCCCAAGAGTTTGAGGCCAGCCTGGGCAGCACAGTGAGACCCTGTTTCTACAAAAAACTTTAAAAATTAGCCAGGTGTGGTGGTCCATGCCTATAGTCACAGCTATGGCAAGGCTGAGAAGGGAGGATCACTTGAATCTGGAGGTCAAGGCTGCAGTGAGCCAAGATCACAGCACTGCTGTACTCCAGCCTGGGGGACAGAGTGAGACTCTGTCTCAAAAAAGAAAAAAATATATGTAAAATAATTGGAGACAAATAATCCTATAAGGAAGCCATACTGGATGGGACTACAGTAAACAAGGCATTCCGTTGTTCATTTTGAATGCATCTGCTCAGTAATTTCTCCTGGAGAGTAGGGGCTTGTTTGTGCCCTGAGTGGGGCCTGATAGGAGCAGGCAGTGTGCAGGGAGTGAAGGAGCAACCACTAAGCAAGGAGTGAAGGTCTTTAACTGAGCCATCCTCCCATCCACACTGCCAGTCTCTGAACCTTTTCTGCCTGCCAATGAACTTCAGCCAATACAAACACATCCCAGACTTAGTTTAGATGGCCACATATCAACCATCACAAATACAGGAAGGAAAAACAAAACTTCAGCATATCCCCTCCCTAGCTATGAAAAAGACAAAATTCCAAAATTATTTTCCTTTCCTAAGACAGCGTGGTAAGTAGAAGAGCAGCCCTCCAAAGATGTCCACACCCTAATCCCACAAACCTGTTATCTGCCTTGGCAAAAGAGACTCTGCAGGTGTGACTAAGTTAAGGTCTTTGAGATGGGGAGGTACTCTTGGATTATGTGTGTGGGCTCCATGTAATCCCAGGGGTCCTATAAGAGAGAGAAAGGAGGGTCAGGGTCAGAGAAGGAGATATGATGCCAAGAGCTGAGGTCAGAGTGATGTGGGGCTGTGACTCAGGGAATGCAGGCAGCCTCTAGAAGCTGGAAAAGGGGGGAAAATGAATTCTAGAGCCCCCAGAGGGTAGACAGCTCAGCCAAATCCTTTTACACCCCTGATCTCGAGAGCTGTAAGAAAATAAATTTGTGGGCTTTTCTGTTCTTTTTTTGTTTGTTTATTTTTGAGACAGGGTCTCAATCTGTCGCCCAGAATGGAGTACAGTGGCACAATCATGGCACACTGCAGCCTTGACCTCCCCAGGCTTGGGTGATCCTCCCACTTCAGCCTCCCAAGTGGCTGAGATGACAGGTGTGCAACGCCACACCCAGATAATTTTTGTGTTTTTTCTTAATAGAGATGGGGTCTTACCATGTTGGCCAGGCTGGTCTTGAACTCCTGAGCTCAAGCAATCTTCCCATCTCAGCCTCCTGAAGTGCTGGAATCACAGGCATGCACCACTATGCCCAGCCTTTTGTTTTGTGCTAAGCTACTAAATTTGTGGTAATTTGTTATGGCAGCAATAGGAAACTAATCCAGGCAGCTGCTCAAAGCGTTACAGACAAAGAGAAAGTGTAGTTTCTAATAAGTTAGCCACTGAACCTCATTACATCTAACCCTGAAGAATGGTTTACTCCTCTTTCATGCAGGGTCCCTAGGCTCCAAAACTACTGAACGTTTAAATAAAGTGAGGCATGAAATGGAAGGTTGAAAGGGGTGAGTGGGCAGTTCGAGAACACTGTAGTCATATACAAAAAGATTACCCAAGAGGACTGCAAAGGATGAGATAGAAATGGAATGTGACTTATTTATAGCAAAGCCTGCCTCCCCTCTCAAGTGTGTGACAGAAGAGCCGTTTTAAAGTTCTATTCTTCCAACTTGGCTGCAGAACTTGGCTGCTTCTCAGAACTGTGCTTTTGTATTTAGCTTTAAAATATAAGAAGCAACCCCATGGTTAAACTGCAGGCAGGGGTGGTGCAGGGAGGAAAAAATGCTGTGGGGAGTGGAAGGAGGTTGAAATATGATTCTTATTTAGTTAGTTGCTTAAGAAAAACAAATAGAGAATAAAATAGCAAACGTCTTGGAAAGGTTTCAAGTCGAACATTTCTGAATACCCCTGGCATCGACAAAGCTCTCAGGATCAGGGTGGTGTTGCAAAGCCAGGCAGACAGGAGAATAGGGCTGTGGTCTAGAGGTGAAGAAATACTGGCCCTGATTGTCAGAAATCCCCTTCTCTCTCTCTGTAGTTCAATGATATAGAACTTTTACAACAACCCAAGAATCCCAGTCTATATGCACCAAAATCAATATTGACCTTCAAGAAAACCATATATATAATAGGAGTTGTAACACAGGTCATGTATTTTGATCCAGGAATTTTTTGCTGTTAATGACAAACCCTAAATAAGTAAATTTGCTGTTAATGACAAACCCTAAATCAGCAAATTATGGTACTTAGCCACTTAGAATATTATTCCCGCAATCAGAAATGATGAGTTTGTGTCGTTTGTAGGGACATGGATGAATCTGGAGAACATCATCCTCAGCAAACTGACACAAGAACAGAAAATGAAACACCGCATATTCTCACTCATAGGCGGGTGATGAAAAATGAGAACACATGGACACAGAAAGGGGAGTACTAAACACTGGGGTCTATTGGGGGGAAAAGGGGAGGGCCAGTGGGAGGGGGAGGAGGGGAGGGACAGCCTGGGGAGAAAAGCCAAATGTGGGTGAAGGGGAGAAGAAAAGAAAGCACACTGCCATGTGTGTACCTACGCAACTGTCTTGTATGCTCTGCTCATGTACCCCAAAACCTATAATCCAATAAAAAATTTAAAAAAAAAAAAAAAAGAATATTATTCCCCCTTTAAAACTAGATAATGATGACATATTATGGCACAGATTAGTGCTTAGGCTAGAGAAGCACAAAATCGCACATACCCATTAGCTTAACGTGTGATTACCCACTTGGTTCATGTGTTACGTGTGCTACTGATGCAAATTATAAGACTGGAAGGAACAGACCAAAATGTTAACTTTAGTCATATTTGCATGATAGGAATACGGGAAATTTTTTTCTCTATGCTTTGATCCTTTTGAAATTGAATTATTACTTTTTAAATGGAAAATAATTATTTCTGAACAGGAATGAAAAAAAGATAAATTGGCAGAAAGCTCAGCTTTACCCATACCTTACCATGTGAGCCGCAGAGTTAAAAATGTTTGTTTTCTTGCTTCAAGGTCTCCATGTGAAGAATGAGGCTATAATTATATAAAGCACATCTCTTATATGCAGTATTATAAAATATATGTTCTCCTAAATATATCTGATACTTTCTTATCATACCTTGGTTCACATAGCTCCCATCACCTGGAATCATTTTGTTGACTCTTTTCCACCGGGCCAACCCTTTCTTAAAAATACAATTCAGATCATTTCTCTTCAAATCTCTTCTTCCTCAATAAGCCTTCCTTGTCCTGTTTGTTCATTTGTTTGTTTTGAGACAGTCTCACTACATTGCACAGGTTGGTCTCGAACTCCTGGGCTCAAGGGATCCACCCACTTCAGCCTCCTCAGTAGCTGGGACTACAATTGCATGCTACCACACCCAGCTCTCACTCTAACTCTCTTAGGATTAATTTCAAACAGCTTTAAGATTTTATTTTACATAATTCAGTTTCTTCCCCAAAACCACAGGCTTTAGAACACAGCAAATCTAGATTCAAATCCTGATAGCACCACTTAATATTAGTTATTTATTCCTACTGATCTTCAGTTCCCTTATCTGTAATATAAGGTGAACACCACCAATCTAGCAAGCTACTCTGATGATTATGTGGTTCAATATATGTACAGCACTCACTGCAGTATCTGGTACATGGTAGGCGGCCAACCAAAGCTTATCTTCTGCCTGAATTCTGCATCACTCTTTGTCTCCCCAGTTGGACAGTAAAGTTGTCTAGGACAGAGACTGTGTGCTGTGCTACCTTTTAGACCCCCTCAGTGCTTTGTGAGAAGCAACAGCTCCATAAGTGCACCACATGTTGATTTAATCTTTGCAAAGAGCAGTAAGTTTCACACAGTGATAAGCTAGAAATTGTGGGTTGAGTTGCATCTGTCAAAAAGGTATTTTGTAGTCCTAACCCCTGGGACTTGTGTATGTAAGTTCATTTGGAAATGAGGGTCTTTACAGATGTAATTCATTAAGATGAGGTCATAATGGATTGGGGGTAGGAGGATGGAGGTCCAACTTCCACAACTGGTATCCTTATAAGGCCACGTAAAGACACAGAGGTAGACACATGAGGAAGGTGAGGTAGGACAAAGGTGAAGACCAGGGTGATGCTTGCCACCAAAAATCCTGCAACCACAAAAAGCCAGGAAGAGGCAAGAAAGAGGTCTTCCCTTAGCCTTTAAAGTGAGCATAGCCCAGCCATGCCTTGATTTCAGTTCTACCCTTCTGAACTGTGACAGGATAGATTCTTGTCGTCTTAAGCCACACAGTTTGTGGAGCTTTGTTATAGCACCTTAGGAAACTAATACAGAAATGTTCAAAAGTGTCATACTGACAGATACAAGCTACTTCCTGCTTTCTAAACTGAAGAGGTCTCTGGAGTCACAGGAAGTTTTCCTCCAGGTAAAGCTTCTTTTTGGGTCCATTGCATATTTCAAGGTATCTGCCTGGATTTATTTCCCTCTGTCTAGAGTTTTACATAACTAGGTTGTGGTGAATATCATTCTGTTGCTGTGGTGACTTTAGGCTCCAGTGTCACTCCCCCTCTACTTATCCTAGTGACTGGACATCCAGATGCCTAGACCAGATCCTGGCCATTAGCTTTGAATCCTCCGCTCTCATCTCTATCTAAAGCTAACCACAGGTTAATTCTACTTTTTAAATACACTGAAAGTTTTACTTTTCTTCACCTCTACCTAGACCACAAAGAAACTCAGGATATGTCTTTTCTAAAACATTTTAAGAGCAAACCAAGGCTATAAAAGATGGATCCATCTTCTTTCAAAGCCAATGCTCTGTGGTTCTACTTCTGGCAATGGCTAACTAGATGTTTTAGAATCACCCTCCTGCTGAGAGCAACTGGAAATACTAAAAACAGTTTGTTAAACATGTTTGAAAGCATTGGAAAGCAATCAAGACAGTAAGAATTTGTGAGGCCATGACCTGAAGAAAGAAAACTAAGAAGATGAGCCCAGCAACTGGAGCTGCCTGTTCCTCTCAAGAGCATTGTCAATTTCTTAAGCAAAAAGTATGACCAAGAAGTCAGGAGAGCTTCTGGCAGTGTCATGGAGTTTAAGGAAAAAAATTAGAGGTCAGAGTCCTCCAAAGAGGAGGGGCCTGAATGAACACCCAGGGTTCTGGTTGGAACCAGAAGGGTTCTCTACAAAGAGTAAAGGTCATCTAGAGACATATCTAGCCCTAACAAAAACTGAAGTCCAGCTACAAGTAGTCTTTGCGTCTAACTTGATTAAGGTAATCCACTCCTATTTTGACAGACATAAAAGAAAAAATACTTAAGTATTTTTAATATTTAAGTTCTCTCAGAAGTAACATAATATTCTCCTAGAGCCGAAAATGACTTCTTCAATATTATTTGTATAATGCTCAGAACTTAATAAAAATAAACAGAAATGCAAAAAGATTAAAAAGCATAGTAGAAACAGTCCAGCAAGTGATAAAGACTTTAAAGTATCAGATATAAACTTTGAAACAATTATGATTAATATGTTTACAAATTAAATGACAAAATAGAGAAGTTTAGCAGAAAACTTAAGAACTATAAAAAGAAATTAAATGAAAATTTTAGAACTTAAACATCAATAACTAAGATTACAAATTCAATGGGATGGCTTTAACCACAAATTAATATGTTGAAGAGAGAACTAGTGAACTGGAAGATAAGTCAATAGAAAATACGCAAGTTGAAACACAAAATGACAAAGGAATAAAAAATACAGAAAAGAGCATAAGAAACATATGAAATCTAGATGAAAAAATGTCGTAACATATGAACACAATCCCAAGAAGAGAGAAAAGAGAAAACTAGGCATAAACAATATCTGAAAAGTTAATGGTTAAGAATTTCCAAGCACTAATCAAATAAAAAGTCTTATTTATTCTCCTTAGAGCTTATAAAACAGAAAATCGCACACCTCATAAAGAAACTGCTAAAACCAAAGTGAAATAAATCTTAAAAGCAGCCAAAGGAAAAAACAGATTGCATTCAAAGGAGCAATAATAAAACTTTCAGCTAACTGCCCAAGAGAAACAATGAAAGCCAAGAGACAATGACAGTTACGAAAAATAAAGTAACGATAATATAGAATTCTAAATCTAGAAAAAACACCCCTCACAAAATGAAGATAAAACAAAGACTTTCTTTTTTTCTTTGAATCCGTGTATCACTCTGTTGCCCAGGCTGGAGTTAGGTGGCACAACCGTGACTCACTGCAGCCTTGACCTCCCAGGCTCAAGTGATTCTCCCACTTCTGTCTCCTGACTATTTGGGACTACAGGAATGCACCACCACATTCAGCTAATTTTTTTAAATTTTCTTTTTGTAGAGACGTTGTCTCCCTATGTTGCCCAGACTGGTCTCAAATTCTTGGGCTCAACTGATCCTCCTGCCTCGGCCTTCGAAGTGCTAGAATTACAGGCATAAGCCAACATGCCTGGCCCAAAGACATCTTAGACTAACAAAGACAGAAAATTTATCTTCAGCAGTCCTGCACTAAAGAAAATACTACAAAATATTTCAGATATAAGCACAGAGATGCAGAAAATAATAAAGAGCAATGGAAAAAAACCACTTTTGAGTAAACTTACATGACCATCATATTTAACAAACAGGACAAACATTTGATTTTAAAAAAAGAAAAAATCTTGTAGGGTTTTGAAAATAAAAAATATTCTCCCTAACCATATTCCAGGATGTCAGTCGCCATCTCCCTTTCAAGACAATTATTAGGTCGACCAGAACAGAAATCCAGTAAACTAACAATGAGATCATCCCAAATGTGAATCCTATCCCCTAAAGTTAGTTTCCTTTCAATGGATATTTGATTTCTTTCAAATCTTAGGATACTATTTACCAGAAAGATATCACTATTCTTTTGGAGTGGATGTCTGTATCTATCTATCTGTATCTATCTATCTATCTATCTATCTATCTATCTATCTATCTATCTATCTATGTCTTTGCATATTCTTTCCTTAAGTTTTTAGAATAGAGAATGCTGATTTTAATAAATGAGTCCATGTTCTGTTCTGATCTGTATTAGCAAACTAACAGAACTTTTAAAAGCCATCCTCCTATCCTCCAATAGTTTTAAAATATATTTATTTTTCTTTCACAGATACCTATTTGCTTTTAGTTTTTCTTGTTCAAAATCCTGCCAATAGGGAATTTACAGCCATTCAGGTTCTCCATAGCAAAAGAATACTGCAAAGGAGCGTGAGTAACAAGATGATCAACTGCTTGCCAAAATGAAAAGTCCTAGACTCCTTGAAATGAAATGAGAGGGAAAAATTGGAAAGATGAAATGAAGACTTAAACACACCAAAGGCTTTTCAAATTAGAAAGTTATACTCATTGAAATGCATCGTATTAAACCACACTGAGCTATTCCCCACACTAAAAATACCACCCCTTTCATCTGTGGACACCGATACCACTGGTCTGGGACTTGCCTGCCTGCCTGTCTCCTATCAACCAAGATAATGTGATGGGGAAGCTTTTCTTCCAGCAAGTCTAATCCTGGGGGAAAAGGAAAACAGAACAGTTTTTTCCTAAGGCAATAAAAAAGCTTCAAAACACTTAATGAAAGGATTCTTAAAATACAGACTGAACAATTAAATTAGTTACCCTGAACACTTTCTGAAGTTAGTCCTTGAGAATTTTGTATTTTATTTTATTTTTTTAAGAAAGAGTCTTACTCTGTCACCCAGGCTGGAGTGCAGTGGCACCATCTCGGCTCACATAGCCTCCACCTCCCAGGTTCAAGTGATTCTCCTGTCTCAGCCTCCTGACTAGCTAGGATCACAGATGCCTGCCAATATGCCTGGCTAATTTTTGTATTTTTAGTAGAGACAGCATTTTGCCATGTTGGCCAAGCTTATCTCGAACACCTGACCTCAGGTGATCTGCCTGCCTTGGCCTTCTAAAGTGCTGGGATTACATGTGTGAGCCACCACACCCGGCCAAGAATTTTATTTAATGTTTAAAAAAAAAAAAAGAGTGGAGGAAAAAAACAGGCCCTAAGTGCTCAAGAGCAAAAGCCATTTGTTTTTAACATTCTGACTTACCTATTTTCAAAGTTTTGGCTGGGTTCTTTTTTTTTTAAAGAAACTTAAAAATAAAGTGAAGGAGGCTATGAAATAATACAAATCATAAAATGTGGGTTTCTCAATTTTAGATTCTGAAAAACCTAGAATGTTAAACTAAAGAATGCTTTTGAGATCACCCTGCATAGCTAACCCCTCACTTCACAAACTAAAGAACCAGACTTAATAAAAGGTAGGAACAACTTGTGCATGGCCAGAGGTGAACTAGTGGGGCAGCCAGAATAAATACCCAGATATCCTGGTCCATTTCCAGACTCTTTCCCGGGCTCTCTCAATTTATCTGCATACAGCGAAGAGTGGAGCAGGCAATCCAGTTCTACAGGTATTTGCTTCAAAACTTCATCCCAGGAGACTTTCTGAGAACACACACACAGCCTAGGGAAAAGACTCCTTCTCATTGCTCCTCATTATTCTCAAATTCTCCTTACGACTTCTCAGCCACCAAATCCTGTTGCTTTAACCTCCTGAACATTGCTCAAACACACCCTCTCCTCTGTATTATCACTGCCACTGATTTGTACATCACTTTTCCTCACCTGGATTCCTGTAAAATCTCTAAACTGTCCTCCCCCTCCAATCCTACCACTTCCCCAACACTCTCCCCCTACACTGAACCGCTCCGCATTGCTCACCCATTGACGTCCACACTAAATCTTCTCCACACTGACGTCCCCACTTCAAATGCCATTCTCCACTTTGAACAAATGACTCCCCTACTTCAAACCTTTCAGGAAGAATTCCCTTATCAAGAAACACAAAGTCTCAATGGCTTCCCTTTGCTTGTGGGATAATACGTGCAGTCGTTAGGGTCTTATTGGTAAACAGATGATACACAGAGGACGATTTAAGGAAAATGTATTTTCAAAAGATCCAAGTTTAAAGAAGTTCCAGGGTGCGGGTAAATTATAAGGAAACACTCAGAAACCCCTGGCTAGTAGAAGCAGAGCTGTGTGGTGGTTGCTTTCCAAAACGGCCCACAAAGATACTCTGAATTCTGGATCCTGGTATTCACATCCTTGTGTAAATCCCTCCCCTTGGATGAGGGCTGGACCTAGTGACTTCTCACTACCAAAAGGGATGGGATAATATGTCCAAAATTAGTTATAAAACACTAGGACTCCTACCACTCACCTCCTCTCTCTGCCTGTTCTTGTTACTCTTATTAAACAAACAAAAAAAAGCCGCCATGTTGTAAGCTGCCCTACAGAGACACATGTAGTAAAGAACTAAGAATGGCCTCTGGCAAGCAGCCAATGAGGAACCAAGTCCACCATTCCAACAGCCCTTAAGGAACTGAATCCGGCCGATAGTCACGTAAGTGAGCTCGGGAGTAGACTTTTCCCCAGCTCAGACTTCAGACAAAACCACCATCCCAACCAACATCTTGATTACAGCCTCTTAAAAGACACTGTGCTGGATAACTCACCTAATCTGTACTTGGATTACCTACCCACAGGAACTGTGACATAATAAATATTTCTAATCCATTGAGTTTTGAGATAATTTGTTACACAGCAACAGGTGACAAATATAAACTGGAATCACCGCAAGGCCCAAAAGGATGAGTAGAGGAAGAAGATGTCAGGACACAGAAGAGGGAAGTAGTCTGCCTCGAGAGAATCAATAAACTTCAGTAGAGGGATATGGCCAGTGCAAGGTTTTGCAGAGTGAGACCCAGGAGAAGAAATTCTCTGACATTGCTCTTCTCCTTCCCTCCCATGTCTTTCCAGACGTCCACTAACCAAACCCAACCGAAACCCAGAGGTCACAGGAGCGCTGTAAATGTAGTCCTCACAGCTCAGCCTCTGGGACAGAGAGCAGCATGCAAAGGAGTTGAACATGGGTGTGGAGGCACAAAGGGAAGATACCTGTATAATCTCGAAACTCCTTGGCATGAAACGTAAGGTCTTTTGTGATCTGGCCCTAACCTACATATCTAGCTTGATTCCTCAACCTTTAATCATGGAAACCTAGCTCCATGATAACAACCACTTGAAGTCTCCAGTACTCAGTATATGACATCACAAATCTGCCCTTTTACATGCGCTAGTCCTGCCTCTTACACCTTCTCCCTCCTTCTCCATCTGGTTAATTCCTAGTCATCTTTCAAGAATTGAAACAAGTGCCAAATCCTCTGGATGTCTTCTATGACATCATCATCCCCTCTACTGGGATGGACTACATGACCCTTCCTCCTCCTCCCATGCTCCTTAGTTGCCTCTACCAACACTGTAACTGTCTAGTTCCCCATCTCTCCCCAGCTGGCCTGTGGGCTCATTTAGGGCTCAGTCTTCATCTTACATTCCTAGCATCTAACAGTGTCTGGCACACAAATGACACTCAATACATATTTCCTGATTAGACAGTTTCTAATCCTCATCATGCCTTAGTCACCAGGACCTCAACTGGTCCCCAGACTCTCAACTGTGCTGGCTTCTACCACTGCCTTCTATGAATTTCAAACCACGTCCTATCCCTAGCTTCCTCCATAGCACTGGATTCTTCCAGGCTAGATCTTTCCCTTCTTGTTGCATACCGCAGCCAAGGTAACTAAAATAGTGCTGCGTTTACTTTCCAGATGCATGCCTAAACCAACTACTGCCAAGGACCTCAAGGGCCCTAAGTCATTAGGGAGAGTGACTGTGGGGTATCACAGCAACACAAAGGCTAGACTCAAATCCCAGCAGAAATGAATGGGTGAAGGAAGCCATCAATGGCAAGGCTGTGTAACCAACCCTTTGATATACAAAAACGTTGACTTTCTTTGTCTTCCTCTAAAACTCCTGTTTCATCTATGACACTATATACTACTGGCAATGTACAGTGTTGCTACTTAAACACCGCTTCTGTTATGTATATAGCATGTAATTAGTACTACAAAATGATAATTTTATAAATATCTTAAATGTTATTAGCAAGCCAAAGAAACAGGTTGCCACCAAGAAGATGTCATCTTTCACTGTTGAATATTAAATCATTTATATTAGAGCTTTTTCTTCGAAACACTGACTTAATTGGGTTTTATCTCAATCCAATTTAGATTAACTACAACTATCTAAAATATTTACCCCAAAATTCAGAAGATCTTTAAATATGCATATAGTCTCACAACATTGTTTTGCTATTAGGGAAGTGTATTAACTTATGAAAGATCAAAAATTATAAAATGGAACTTTGAAATCATTGCAGAAAGGTATTTGCACATTTTTAGAGTAATTTCCTCCCTTTATTGAAGAGGAAATGAAGCCAAAGTATTATATTTTATTTATTAAGCTAATGATGGGTGCACAGAATTCATTTTTTAATGCTTCTTTTTACTTTACATGGACACTGAATGTATTCTTTTTGTGTTAGAAGTATCTCATAATTGAGAAGGAAGGAGGAAAGGAAAGAAGAAAATAGAAAATAAAACAAGTAGTAGAATCAGGAAAATTAAGTTCTCCACACAGAGCTGGGACCAGACAGGCAGAACCTCCAGCTCCCCACGTGACATCTTCCATGCCTCCCGACCCAAACAAATCAAATTACTAGTCTAGCTGGGGGAACTCTGTCAAGAGGCATTGTTACCACCACTCAAAGATCCAAACAAAATCAGAAAGCAACCAACTCTTACTCAAAAGCAATCTCAGTTATAAAAGAGGGTAAACATTTTAGAATACCTTTACCGCAGAAGCAAAAGCACCAAAGAGTAGAATGAAACTTCAGCATTAAAACTGTGAGACATTAATCGAAGTCAGCTTCCCCAGGAAAAGCATGAAAGCTAAAGATCTCCCACATATTATTTTCATTAATGTAATGTACCCCATGGCTACTCGGCTCCAACAATATGGTAGCAGTAGTCTATGGTTGATAACATGGCAGTCACATAGGGTGCTAGAAAGGCCACTGCCTGGGGTGGCCAGGCTCCCTGGACATTACCATGGCTTCCATGGGAAAGTGCTGAGACACCATAATCAACTTACTCGCCCTCTCTATACTTTTAGTTCTTTCATCTACAAAATAAGACTAGAAAATCTCTAAGGAAAAGCTACTAAAATCCCTATGACAAGAGCTTGGTTCTTCTATGTCTTGAGAGAGCCACAAATAATTGTGAAATCAAAAATCTAATTCAAAACACCAACTCTCTCATTACTTTGCAATATATACTATGCCTGGATATTGTAAAAGACTAAGTAGGCGCTTTTCACACTTAGCTGGGCGTCAAATTCTCCTGAGAACATCTTGAAACCCAGAATCCTAAGATCCAGCTCAGACCTATTAAATAGAAATACCTTGTGAAGAAGGTCCTTTGAGAATGAACTTTTTTATAAAGCACCCTAAATAATGTGATGTATAGCTAGGTTCAAATATCATCATTCTGTTGGACAATTCAGTAACTCAGGGTCCTAAGGATACAGGAATATCAAAAAGGTTAACAGGTCTGGGTGTCTTCCTGAATAATTAAGGTTTTCTTTTAAATAGATCTTTAATGTGACCAATACATTTTTCATACACACCTCCATTCCAAACTGTGAATATGAAGGATGAAAAACTAAATTAGAAAGTCTGCTCAAGTCAATAAATAAGTCATGCCTTGGGAAAGTACAACTTCTCACAGTTAATGACATGAAAACACGAAAAGGGAATGAGGAGTGTTCTGGAAAGTGTAGGCTTTAAACACCAACCCATCATCACTCGTACGTCAGGAGGTCACCATTCTAAACGTCATTTAAAAGTCACAACAACATTATGGACATGATCATCCGCTTATTACTTGAAAGTTTACCCAAAAGCTTCATTTCTCTAGATTTGGCTTTTTAAATGTCAGCAACTGCATCAACACAATGCAGTCCAAGCAAAAATTTCACACTGAAGGTGTCTGACAACAAGAGGAAAAAACACAGCAACCACAAATAAGAGAAAGAAAACAAAAATGAAAGCACCATTTTTTAAATGTAAATTTTAGTTGTGGGTGTCTAAGGAAAGGTTTGGGTTTATGGCTACAACTTTGAATAAATGATTACACAAAAGGACTTCTGTAGAAAATGCTTTGAATTACCATTGGCTTCAAAATCCAACCTTTACTGATGATACATTGAGGATAATATCCTACAGCAGGTAAGTCCTTGGTTGTAGCCAAAGGGCAGCCTACAGCATCAGGAGTAGAAAACGACATGAAAATCCCCTGGTTCAAGTACAACCATGGTTTAAGAAGTCAGGTTAACCAGGTTTAAAATGGTGTCAGGGCCTGAGCTCACACTGTGTAATAAGTGTGTCTTCTTTCTAATAGACTGAACCGACTCAATGTCCTTTTATGGTAATTAATTAATATAGCAAATAAACATTAATATAGCAAATAAAATATACTCTCTAAACAAGATTGTCACATGAAATACATAGTTTCACTACTAGTTGTCATTTCTCTAAAGAACTGCAGCAACTGACATGTTTGTTACTAAATTAAACCAGAAAAGAGTCCCTCACTACCACTCAAAAAGCAAAAACCAAGTTCTCATAAACCTGCAGGAAGTTTTCTTCCTGTAAACATAATACAGACATTCTAGTAGAAAGGTGGTTGGATTATATGACCTTTGCATTTCTTATTCTTTAATTATTCATGAATTTGCAATCCCCTGAAGCATATAAAAACATTTTTATTGTTTTCCTGTGTCTTAAAAAAAAACCCACTGTATAAATTTCCTCTAGACAACTTATATCCAGCATCAGCCTTTAGAAATTTTATAATTTATTTTCTCTCCGAGTTTCACTGTCACTACAAGACCTAAACATGTAAAGAAAAAGAGATACTCATCATGGACCACATTGTGGTCCAAGTAGGATATAAGATGCCTCACTCAATTTATCTAAATTGATCTTCACAATTACCTTCCTCACACATTTTTTTTTTTCCTTTTACTGATGAAAAAAATTGAGGCTCATGGAAGTTAAAGGGCTAACTTACAGTCACACTGCTAAAGAGTGGTCAAGTTGGAATTTTAACCTAAATCTCACTCCAAAGCCCATGCTCCTACCAGCCTGGCATGGGGCCTCCCAGTTTGAGGATGGGTTAAGAAAGAAACAACGACTCAATGTCTTTCTATTACTCTGTACGCTTCACTAATTGCTCAGCCCCATTAATCTATTTTTTTCTTCACTGCAATTTAACCAGCATCATTCTTAGAGATGGATTATCTAAGTATTCTCTTGCAAAGCAAAGAATTACAGAATTTTACACTTAAAGCAAGAATAATTTGAGAACTCTATTTTTACAAGGAAAAGAGAAAAATTCACCATATTGATCATCCAGGAATATCTATTTCCACATTGCCCACGTAAGTAATGTAGACTGCACACAGAGCCTCTCAGAATGCACAGAAGTGAGCAGAAACTCAAGTAGTTAGTGCAATAAATGAACATTAACTTATTTCCTTATTAACATACAATAGGTTAAATTTTCACAAACACGCAAACATTAAAAAGGTGTACAATAAGAAGCAATTATGTCCTCAAATTCAGCATGTACTAAAATAAACTTATGTGCCATATTTTCTTCCTTTAAAATGTATTCTTATTTCAAATAGCCCATTTCAAATTAATAGCACCAATGATTTTCATTCACCCAAGGTCAAAAACCCAGTCGCCTTTGACCCTCTACTTGCCCCCTATATTCATTGTTTCCAAGTCATTTTTAATCCAGACTTTTTAATTCCTCTTATTAGTTCCTCTCAATTCTGAAGGTGATTTCACAGGCTATATTAGTGTCTCTCCTTTCCCTCCTTCCCTTTCACACAGACACAGAAATCTCTCTCCGAGAGCCTCTGCTCTATCTTGACAACCATCATTCAATACACTGGGGCAAGATTCATAATCCCAAAGAGATGTTGATCTTACAACTCTTGGCACACACGTTTTTCATAATTAAATTGACTATATAACGTCTGGCTCCAGCCAGCCACTCTTCCCAAAATCCTACCTTCATTTGCTCCTTATAATGTATCCTGTGCCCAAGCTAACCAGTTCCCGTTGCTGTTATTTCCCCAGCTCTGTGCTCTGGCTGAAACATCTCATCACCTTGTATGTTCTTCCTCTCTGCTTTCCACATAAAGCAATCCTGCACACATTTTAAAACTGAGTTAAAAGACCACTCTTCCACAAGCCCATTCTCACCTCTGAGGCTGGGAGAAGAACTGGCCTCCTCCTCTAAAATTATATAACACTACTTGCATGTCTATTTGGGAAATTAACATTTAGACTCTGTAACAGTTACTTGTGTACATCCTATGTCTCCTACCAACTGTAAGCATCTCATACAAATATACCACGTTATCTCCCACAGCATTCAGCCCAGATTTCGTACATACTACGAGTCTGAAGAACTTTCAGTTCATACATCTTACACTAAGGACTTTCCACCAAAGGAGAATGTGCCTTCCCCATCTGCATAGCTTAGGCAACCTTTGGGTTTAGAGAAAACTAAATGGCATAATATTTTTCAAGTGTTAAATACCAAGTGCTCAAGTACGAACTTCATTGAATTTTAGAACTAGGAAACCAGAGGATGTGAGAAGAAAATATTCATTTATCAGTGAGGCAGTTTAAGCAGAAAACATTCGTCTTTTTGTCAACCCTACACAGAGCACAATAGTCTACAGGGGCAGCATGCACAGAGCGTGACCGGATGCCTTACTTTGCAGTAGACGATCATGTTGGGAGAACTCTCCTCTGGATCAGCAATCCCCAGTGCTCTTTGATCCCCGGATCCCTGAGCCATCCTGAGTGTCTTCACTCACACTGCAAAAATAAATGAATAGATCATTAAGTCACGAAGGAATTATAGAAAGAGGGCTTTGAAATGCAAATAATTAAGTAACTGTTGACAGACGCCATGAAAACAAAATATGACATGACATATTTTTTCAAATTTAGAGGATGATTGTAGCCTTACTATCCAAAAATATTCTAATCCCCAAACATGTTATTGATTTTCAGCTCAGAATCGCACACTCCAGGAGTAAATATACGGCAGTCTTAATCTCCTGAAAACACATGAAGCCAGTCATTTTGCTGTTGAGTTCACCTTGCCAAAGTTCATTTTCTGATTAATTCTGTGCATTAAAATATGAATATTTTATTAAGGAAATCAAAATCCAGACCACAAGGAGATACCACTTCATACCCATTAAGATAATTATAATTAAACAAAAAACCCTCAAGTAAGTATTGGCAAGGATATGGGGAAATCAGAATCCTCATACATTGCTGGTAGGAATGTAAAATGATACAGTCACTGTTGAAAACAGCCTCGTAGCTCCTCAAACAACATTGAACATAGAATTACCATATGATCTACCAATTCCACTCCTCAAAACATACATAAAATAACTGAAGGCACATATCAAATACTTGTGCAAAAATGTTCATAGCAGCACTATTCACAATAGCTAAAAGGTGGAAACAACCCAAATGTCCATCAGTGGATGACTTGATGAATGAAATGTGTATAGCCCTACGAGGGGGTATTACTCAGCCATAAAAAGGAATAAAGTACGGACACATGCTACAATGTGGATATATCTCGAAAACATGCTAAGTGAAAAAAGTGAAAACATGCTAAGGCTGAAAAAAGCCAGACACAAAACGTCACATGTTGAGTCTATTTGTAGGAAATAACCAGAATAGGTAAATCCACAGAGTCAGAAAACAGATTGGCAGTTGTGGTAGCTGCAGGGAGGATAGAATGGGTGACGGCTTAATGGATCCAGGGTCTCCTTCAGGGACCTCGAGGGAGGTGATGGCTGCAGAACACTGCAAAAGCATGAAATGCCACTGAATTAATTATACACTGTAAGATGGCTAATCTTATGTGAATTGTACCTCAATTAAGAAAAAAATATAGTTAATTTGGCCTTTTAAAAAAGCCTGAAAAGGTAACAGTGAGATAAGAACAAGCATATGGAATTTTTGAGTGAAGAAGGAAGTTCAATCCTTGATGTGACACTGTATTTGTTGTGTGACCTTGAGCAAGTGCAAGAATCTATTGGGTTTGTTAATTTCCTGTTAAAACAAACATATCGAATGCCTGCTATATGCTCTGAGTCATGCCAAGACACCTTCCTCTACATTGCTCTCAGCAGTAAAATGTTAATTCCACCAACTTCCTCACCGGTAAGAGTCCAATAAGCCGAGTGTGAGAGTAGAGTATAAAGCCATAAAAGTTCTACACAAATGTTATCCCTAATCTAAGAGGCTGCCTGGGTTATTTGCACAAAAGTCAGAAGCTTTTCATCAAAGAAACTCTTATAAATACCATACGTGACAGAAAAGGCCATTTCAGTTTAAAATAAAAACTTGGGAAAACATTTTATTATAAAATAAGTTGCTACCAAAGGTCATTCCATTAAAACAAATTTGGTTGGTGGAAAATGGGAGAGAGATAGGAATTTGTAATTTACTCTAAGAATTTAATTACCCAAAATATTCCATTTGAATCACACTACATACTTTCTTCACTATTTATGAATTACAATGTATCTTAAAATTAGATTACATAAAGAGGTAAAGAGCATCATTCTATAATAGTATCTCTAACCACTATAATATCAGGATTTCTATGAATATAGTGCTACATGGAAGTACTGATTATCATTCTGATTAATGGTTTTTAAAATTAAATGAACACCTCACTGTTTTATTTTTAAACTACTTAGTTGCCTACTCCTTTGCCTTAATACAGAATATGACAGAGCATGAAAAAAAAAATCGTATACTCATTTGTCCATGTAATAGAGACCTTTTGGGTTTCTGCTGCTTTATTTTTAAAAGGAACACTTCCACTTTAATGAGCATATTCTCTTCTGCCTAGAAAACTGTGTTATAATAACAACATTAGAAACGACCTAGAAACAAAGGTGTCAGGCCTCCCTCCGCCTATGCCCGGCCACCCCTCCCACCAACAGAAGCATTTCTATGTGTTAAAACAGGCTGATGCTCCAGAGTCCAGACTTGAAACTACAAAGTGAATGCAGACAGTGTCTGTGTTAAGAATTTTAGTAAGCCTCGTATTCAGTAGAAATGTTTCTATTTTTGGTTCCTCTATTAACTCATTTTGAAACTCAGACAAGCTATTTAGCTTTCCTGTGTCTGGAAAGAATCGTTTCTAAAATAATAATATAGCTACTTTCTAGTCCATATATCAACAATGTTAGAGAGAACTGGATGTGAAATCTACATAGGTAAAGATTTTCTAATCAAATTCATCGACTATAAGCTGGGGCTTGTGAAATTAAAAGACTAGGTTTTCATTCATTATAGTATGATGTAAAATATTTCTTCTAAATGGTACAATAGAAATGGAGTGTTTAAATTTAGTGGTAGAGAAAAACGGAACGTTCTTCATTGTATTTATATATACATACAAACAGTAAACAACCCTGGGACTTCTATATTAATATTTGAAGAATGCAAACATTTTTCTGAAAGCACATAATTGCATGTCAAAAGAAAGAAAGCATGTTAATATTATTTTCTTATACTGACTCATTGCTAACCAAAGAGGAAACCTGAAAATGGGCTAGGACCTTGCATTTCACAATCTCCAAGAAGAGACAATATAGCTTGGTAGTTACAAGCTGCCTCTCATCCGACAGATCCTCATCTGAATTCAGGCTCCACCACTTCCTAGCTCTGTGATCTTAGGTAAGTTACTTCTCCTCTCTGTGCCTTTAATCCCTTACCTGTCACACACCACAGTCCCAGCAGAGCAGAAAGCCCTCTAAACAAGGAGTTCTAGTATGCCCGCCCCCTGCTCCTTTGCAACTAACCAGCTACCAGAACCAGGTTACACAGCTTCCCTGGCCTCAGTTAGGCATTAGCTATAAAACCTGGCATCCTTAGAATTCCTTCCAGCTCTGAACTAGAACCTCAGAACCTCACATTTCTAACTTTCCTTCAAAGGCTCTCACCAGAATGTTCCATGCCACCTCTGTCATTACTGCCTATATCCCAGCCCATCTCCTCTATTCATGACAGTGCTCAATGTCTCAAGGAATAAATCACAAAACCACTGGAGTGGAGCATCCGCTGTCTGACTCAGCATCCGTCCCCACGATGGAATTCCTTTACCACACCACCCACGCTCAGGTTCTTTAGGACTCAACATTTATTTGAGCAAATACACTAAGCATCTACTTTCATAAGACTCCATGCTAGGCCCTGGGGATATACAGATAAATCAGACACAGATCCTCTCCTTAAAATGTTCAGAGTCCGGTAGGAATAACAGATGTGTTCACAGAAAGGACATTGTAAATGTGGCTGCTCAAGTATGATGGCACAGAGTAGGAGGAGGTGACAGATGAGCAGAAGCCTGGGAGAAGCAAAGTTTGCCATTCCGGCCAAGGCTATGCACAAACACAGGCAGAGGAATCTGAAGCCCAGAAGTGGCTCAGCTCTGCGCTAGACAGTCAAGAGAAAAAAGCCAGAAAGATAATCTGATCCCAGAAAGATTAAGTGGGAGACAGCCAAGTGTGGAGAGTGAGATAACAGATTCACACCTATCTGAATTTGCGGGACTTCATTTACTTGTCTATCAGCAACTTCCTCTGCTAGAAAGTCAGTTCTTCATAGGCAAGGACTTTGTAATTGGGGTTCACCCCTCTCTCACCTGGCACATACAAGGTACTTAAATATATTTGAATAGATGATGGAACTGATAAAATTCCACCAAGATACGGTGTTGCAGAAGAGTCATCTGGATAACAAGCCATTAAAACTGGCCAAAAGGGTGGGCACGGTGGCTCACACCTGTAATCCCAGTACTTCAGGAGGCCAAGGTGGGCAGATCACTTGAGGTCGGGAGTTCAAGACCAGCCTGACCAACATGGAGAAACCCCGTCTCTACTAAAAACACAAAATTAGCTGGGCATGGTGGCACATGCCTGTAATTCCAGCTACTCAAGAGGCTGAGGCAGGAGAATCGCTTGAACCCAGGAGGCAGGGGTTACGGTGAGCCAAGATCATGCCATTGCACTCCAGCCTGGGCAACAAGAGTAAAACTTCATCTCAAAACAAAACAAAACAAAAGGCCAATAAAGAAGGCTCTTGATCAACAAAGACCCATGTGTAGTATCACACATGAAGATTTTCCCCAGGGTTTATTGATATGAACAAGCCTGGACACAGCAGCAATCCACTTCTAGAATTTACAAGCAATTTAGGTAAGAAGGAATAGGTGGGAGGGTAGAAACTATAGTGAAGGGGGTGCTCTGTGCAGGACAATTAAGCACCTGTGATACAAATGGATTCTTGAATCTTTGAAAGTCAGGATTGTGCTGCAATCTACTCAAAACTTACATTGCATCTGTAACTTGCAGTTACAATAAATGCCTGCTGCTTATGATGCCAGCCCCTCTGGAACAAGCGAAGCCTAGGGTTCAGCAGCTAACGATTTTGAGCAGAGCAGGAAGGAAGGGCCTTGATGGTACAGGAAAAGGAAGGGCTTGGAAGTCAGACTGGGAATCACATCTCAGCTCTCGCCCCACTAAGGCTATATGTGGCCTTAGACAATGGACTCTCCACCTTAAATTTCCAGCTCCTTGCCTGGAAGATGAGACCCCCCTCATCACACAGGGTTGCGTCTGAAGAGCAAAGAAAGTAAGTCATGGAAATGCCCCAGCACAGAATGAATGTAGAAACTGACCAGTGACCTTGTTCTAAGCCAGTGTTTGGCCAAGTAAAATGCCCACGCCACTGGCATCAGAATCAATGGAGAATCCCACAGCAACCCCCACCCTCAGATGTTCTGACTCCTGCATCAGAGAAGCAGCCTTCAGAGGTCCAGTGACCTCCTCAAGTGATCCTGACACAGAGCTAAGAGAAGAACTGACTACAATTACCCTACAATGTCACTGAAATCACCACGGCTTGCAGCTGAAAGCTTTAAACACCATGCCTGCCACTCCTAGTGCCCAGCCCTCAAAACCCTATTCAGGGAAATGTCATGTAGCAGAAGTAATCAAACCCTGACTGTAATATCATTTGAATATTTACGTTGCCATATAAGAATTTCTGTTGAAGTTATTTCCTCTCCTTCATATTATATCAAATTCACATTGTTTGCCTCAGCCCATTAAAACCCAATGGATTTTTTTTCTGACATCAGCAATGTTAAGCACTTCAAGAAAAAAAAAATTTACAAGATGTGTGCTGGCTCAGTAGTACGAGCTTGTTTATATAGCTCTAATCTGACTGAGTGGGCAGGAATCCCAAGGGGAAAGAAAGAAGAACAACAGCTCTAAATAACAAATCACTCTTTCTGTTATAGCTGAGTCTGCCAACTTGACATTTCCTATATATTCAAAGTTCAAATGCTCAATGACAGACAGGGTGTCCGTTTCAGGTAATGCACCAAAGATCTTAAAGTTCGGCAATAGCACTCAACCCCTAAAGGCCAATTTTGGTGACACTGGAAGGCACCCAGTATTTTAGTGGGATATAATCACCTCATCATTTTAGGACATTGACTAGAATTCAGTGGTTCCCAAAAACTTGCCCAAGGACCCGAAATAGACTAGCAGTCTCAGAATAACCTGGGGGAGATTCTAAATATACATACTCCTGTTTCCCATGCTCCAGAAGTTCTGATCTAGTTAGTAGGCCAAAGGTGGTCCCTGGAGATTTACAGATTAACCATTTTCCAGATGATTTGTAAGTACAGCCAGGTTTGGAAACCACTGACCTAGATTCCATGGAGCCTGCCTTCCCGTCACTTGATCCCTCCATCCCATCCCATGCTGCCTGATGTTTGGGCAGACATGCTGATGGGGGGCTCCTTTAGCCTCCCATGTATTAAAGCAGAAACTCAATGAAGTGGATAAAACAAGGTTCTGGAGTCAAAAAAAGTGGCTCTCAATCCTGGTTATGTCACTTAAGTGCTGTGAGACCAGAAGCAACATATTTAGCCCCCCTGGGCCGTGGTTTCCTCACCTATAAAATGGAACAAATGCTAATCACGCTGCAGCAGCGGTTCTCAGCCCAGCCTGCTCATTAGAATCTCAGCCCAGACAGCTCATCACAGCAACCACAACAGGCAGATGTTATTATTCCCACTCTACGGATGAGAAAATTAAGACTGAAGAACATAGGTCACTTGCCCAAAGTAACAGTTCGTCAGCCGAGCAACTAACATTCAAATCCAGGACTGACGCCAATGCCCACAGTTTTTCCAACGTGTCCATCTTGTGAAATCACCTATATAAAGCAGATGTTTAGCACAAAGCCTGGTACATAGTAGGTCCTCAACTAATCTGTGTTTCCTTCTTTCTACTTGCTAGTTTTCAGTGAAGTTGACTACTCCATTCCAATCCTACCTTAAGACTTATAAATAAATACAATGTTCTCTAAGCTGCCACACCTGCCTGGTAATTTAATTAGGCTAAACTAATCGAATTACCAAAGATATATATATCTTGGACACTGGACTCTCCAACCCTAAATTCCCAGGGATAAAGGGATCACTGGTCAGTTTCTACATTCATTCTGTGCTAGGGAAGCACAGAATGAATTTCCATGACTTACTCTCTTCCCTCTTCAAAAGCAACCCTATGTGATGGAGAGGTCTCATCTTCCAGGCAAGGAGCTGGAAATTTAGGGGGGGGAGAGTCCATTGTCCAAGATATATATATCTTTGGTTACATATATATATGGAAAGCAAGAGAGCCAGTGAGCTTGAGAGAGCAAGCACGCACGCAGGCAGGCCAGGTATAGTAGCTTATGTCTATAATCCCAGCTCTTTGGGAGGCCAAGACAGAAGGATTGCTTAAGCCTGGGAGTTCAAGACCAGCCTGGGCAACATAGCAAGACCCAATCTTTATTAAAAAAAAAAATACAAAGAGTAGCCAGGCATGGTGGTACATGCCTGTAGTCCCAACTACTCGAGAGGCCAGTGCGGGAGGACCGCTTGAACCCAGGAGTTGAAGGCTACAGTAAGCTATGATCATACCACTGCACTTTAGCCAGGGCGAAAGGGTGAGGACTGATCTCTGAAGTAAAAGTAAAAATGTTGCATTCCATCTGTTAAAGTTTCTAAAAATTAAGCTAGGAGGGAGAGGTGGAAAGATAACCACGCAACAGGACACACTGGCCCTGGGAGTCCTATTCCTGCAATCTCTGCTAGAAAACCAGGTCTACCCAGGCATCCTCTCGCACCAGGGCTCTGAACTCCACACTGCTCTATAAACCCCAACCCCTCTGACTCCCCCCAGACTCATCCCACCCTTTGCACACTTCTGTAACTAGTATTCCCACCATGTCCTTCCACCTCTTCTCTGAACTTTAACCTTCTGTGACCTTAATGGAAACTTGCCTTCTCCTCTCCTGCAGCCCTCTGTCCTCACACCATATATCTCAAAACCAAAAAGTAGGGCAGGCAATCTCCTGGCTCTCCACTGCTGCTTCAAATAATCTCCCTCCCTCTCTCCAACATAAATCCCTGCTCTGTGGCACTCAGGCCATCTGGCTCTGCCACTTTCTGCTCATCCTCACTGCTGTTTTCCACCTCCCTCCTGCTTATGCCATCTCATTTCCTGAAGACTCCAGCTTCCACCTCTCAGAGAATTTCTCCTCCTTCCCTAACACCTTCACCACTGTCAGTGACTTTAACAACAGAGTCAAAGACCTATCAGAAAAACCAGTTTCTCAGTTCATTATTTCCTCACCTGAACCTTTTTCCTTCTGAGTCACTATTTCACATGGCCAAATCCTAAACTTTGTCATCACTGACTGTACCACCTCAAGTCCCACTACAAGCATCCTCCACTCTGTCCACCCTTTCTGTTTTCAGCTCACCTACTTACTCTGCATTCGCTGCACACAATCTTCAAACTTATTTAGGCATTTAATCCACTGAACGCACAGCATTTTCACTATCCATTCCTACCCTTCACTTGGCCTTCACGTCCACACTGGCTCCATCGTTCTTCTCACTCATAATCACTCCCTTTTTCCCATATCCTCTACTCCTGCATCTCCCACTCTGATGGTTAATACTGTCAACTTGATTGGATTCAAGGATGCAAAGTATTGATCCTGGGTATGTCTGTGGGAGAGTTGCCAAAGGAGATTGACATTTCAGTCAGTGGGCTGGGGAAGGCAGACCCACCCTGAATCTGGTGAGCACCATCTAATCAGCTGCCAGCGAATGTAAAGCAGGCAGAGAAACATGAAAAGGAAGATGAGCCTAGCCTCCCTGCCTACATCTTTCTCCCATGCTGGATGCTTCCTGCCCTAGAACATCAGACTCCAAGTTCTTCGGCTTTTAGACTCAGACTGGCTCTTCTTGCTCCTCAAGCTTGCAGACAGTCTATTGTGTGACCTTGTGATCATGTAAATTAATACTTAATAAACTCATATATATATAAACTCACATATATATAAACTCACACACACACACACACACACACACATATATATATATATATATATATATATATATATATATATTCTATTATATATATTCCCTAGAGGGATGGAATAGAATATATGTGCATATATTTATATATATATGTGTGTGTGTGTGTGTGTGTACACACATATATATAGGTATATATACACACACATATATAATATATATTTATTGTATATGTGTGTGTATATATACCTATATATATACCTATATATGTGTGTGTATATATATATTTATATATATATTCTATTAGTTCTGCCCCTCTAGGGAACCCTAATACACACCCTTTCTGTGTCATATAATCCTTTCAAAACTCCAACACTGATGGAACCCAACCATCCACCAACCCCAAGCTCCTATCCAAACAGATGAACAGACTGGGATGGAGAGGAAGTAACACAATCAAGCTGACTAGCTGCATCAAATTCATGGCCACAAACATTAAATGAATAGTCAACACTGCCTGCCAAACCTAAAATGTTTTATTACCAAGCTTGTTTCTCCCTTTCTGAAACGGCTATGTCATATCTTTTCCCGGCTCGTATTTAACACATAGTCTTAGCTGATGAGCTCACTTCAAAATTTATGGAAGAAATGGAAGCCAGCAGAAGGCAAGTCCCTCATCTTCAGACAACCTCATCGAAGCTACCATGTTCTCCATCTTTCTTTCCCTTATAGGGAAAAGTTTTGCTGTCAAAGGCGTTTGAACCAGAGCAACTCCATCTTGAATAGGGGCTGCGTAAAATGAGGCTGAGACCTATGCGGCTGCATTCCCAGAGAGTTAAGGCATTTTAAGTCACAGGATGAGACAGGAGGTCAGCACAAGATACAGGTCATAAAGACGTTGCTGATGAAACAGGTTGCAGTAAAGAAGCCAGCTAAAACCCACCACACCACCAGAACGATGATGAGAGCACCTCTGGTCGTCCTCACTGCTACACTCCCATCAGCACCATGACAGTTTACAACTGCCATGGGAAGGTCTGGAAGTTAATATGGTCTAAAAATGGGGAGGCATGAATAATCCACCCCTTGTTTAGCATATAATGAAGAAATAGCCATCAAAATGGGCAACCAGAACCCCTGAGGGCTGCTCTGTCTATAGAGCAGCCATTCTTTTATTCCTCTACTTAATAAACTTGCTTTCAGTTTACTCTACGGACTTTCCCTGAATTCTTTCTTGCACAAGATCCAAGAACCCTCTCTTGGGGTCTGGATCAGGATCCCTTTCCTGTAACATCGCTATTTACCAAAGATGGAATTCTTCCATCTTAGCTCTTCATTAGATGGTTATAGAACATTCCTGCTCACATACACCCTACCACCACACCAGCCTGGCTCTGGTAACAGGGGATAACAGATAAAAGACTTCCCTGTGGAAGGCAGTTAGGGAAACCTAAAGTCAAGAGAGGAGACAAAAACAAGGGGTCGGGGGTGGTGCGGATTTGAAGCCTCTAGGACCTACAGCTCAGCAAATACTAAACACAGCCCAACTCCTAGCCAGATTAAGTAAAATCTCACACTAAATGCTTACCTACCTCAGTTCCTATGACCCAACACATCCTGTCTGGCTTTCAACAAAAATTACAAGGCGTGCTGAAAGGCAAGAAAAACACATTCTGAAGAGACAAGCAATCATCAGAATCAGACTCAGTTATGTCACGGATGTTGAAATTATCTGTCGTTAACAGGAAATTTAAAGTAACTATGATTTAAAATGTTAAGGGTTCTAATGGAAAAAGTTAATGGTAATGAAAGCAGAGAGATAGAAACACTTTTTAAAAACTCCTTTAGAAAGGAAATCCTAAAAATCAAAAACGCTATAACAAATGAAGAAGGCATTCCATGGGCTCATCAGCAGACTCAAAACGGCCAGGAAGAGTAAGACCTACCATTCAACAGCACAACAGGGTGGCTAATGTCAGTAACAACTTAACTGCACATTTTAAAATAACGAAAAGACTGTAATTGGATTGTAACGCAAAGCATAAATGCTTGAGGGGATGAATACCCCACTCTCCACAATGTGATTCTTATTCATGGCATTCCTGTATCAAAACGTCTCATGTATCCCATATATACTTAGCTATAGAAATTTTTACATACAAGTACAAAAATTATACTTATTCATAAGTATTAAAGGTCAATCACGAATTTTCAAACTAAAAAGAGAGAATTAAGGGAGGAGAAAAACCCAGAGCAGAATATTCAGGACCTCTAGCACAGTATCACAAAGTATAACATAAATGTAATCATAATTCCAAGAAGGGAAGAAAGAAAGGAGAAGAAATATTGGAAGGAATAACAACTGCGCAGTTTCCAAAATTAGTGACATACAATAAACCACAGATGCAGAAAAATCAGAAAATACCAACCAGGACAAACACCCAAAAAAAGAGAAATGAAAAACTCCACCTAGGCATATTGTATTCAAACTTCAGAAAACCAAAGACAAAGAGGAAATCTTCAAAGAAGCCAGATCCTTACCTATAGAAGAACAAGGATAAGATTTACAGAATCCATGCAAGAGTGTGGAGCAAAATATTTTAAATGTTGAAGGGGAAAAAAAAAGAAAGAAAAACGCCCACTTAGAATTCTACATCTAGTGCAATTATCCTTCAAAAGTGGAGAAAAAATAAAGACTTTCACAGACAAGCAAAAACGGAGGAAATTTATCACCAGCAAACCTGCTATGCAAGAAATGCAGAAAGAAGTTCCTCAGGCAGAGGAAAATTATACAGGTCAGAAACTTGGATCTACGAAATGAAAGAACAAGCACGGATGAAGGAATAAAGGTAAAACAACATGTTGTATTTTTCTTACTCATAATTGGTCTAAAAGAAAGAAATAGACCCTTTTGAATAATGTTCATAGGACAAAAACTATATATTTTAAAAGGCTAGCATGTCAATGCCTAACGGAGCTCTGGAACAGCCCTTAGCAATTAACCAGCTCAAAGGTTGGTAAACTTGGGTCCATGGGACAAATCTAAGCCTGTTGTCTGTTTTTATATGATCTGTTTGCTAACAATGGTTTTTACATTTTTAGATGCTTGAAAAAGTTGAAAGAATATTTCATGACACATGAAAATTGTATGAAATTTGTGTCCATAAATACACTTTTATAAATAAATACCCGTTTGTTTATGTATTGTCTGATCATTTTTATGCTACAACAGCAGAGCTGAGTTGTTGCAACAGGGACTGTATGGGCCAAAGAACTCAAAATATTTACTATTTAGTCCTTTACATTGTCATTTTTTCTGTCCCTGGAACAAATCCAAGCCTTTGTTTTTTAGAGGTTGGCACTAAGGCCTGGGAAAGTCAAGTTGCATTCTGATGTCATCCTGCTGGTTAGCAATAAGGGTCAGCATTTAGAGCTTGGGTCTTCCCTCTCTTCTCACATGAGAGGACTTATATTTTGTAAATGTGGGTTCCAAGATTATAGTTTCTAATACTGCTGACTATTGGGACTGCAGAAATAACATTTTATTATTCTCTTATTTCGCATGAAAGATTGTATCACTGCTAGAGAAGAAGTGGGAGTGACAGAGCAGCTTTGCCAATTTTGATACACAAGAAGCGGATGACTAAGAGATGGATGACATGTTCCCAGGGGACCTAAGAAGAAAAGAGCTCCTATTGGCTTTTTCTTTTTTAAAGAATGTCAGTTTAATTCCTTGGAATTTCATTGCTTTCTTTCTTTTTTAAAAAAAGGACAGGTAAAATCAGTATGTTTATATGTAAAACTAGGCATTTAAATGTAATGTAAGGTGCACCCTTCAATGACTCTGTAATGCCTCCATTAGGAGCAGCAATGGTAGACTTTGCCTCTTCTAAAGATAGCAAAATTTAACAAAAGAAAATCTTTTCAAAAAGCTCACCAGCCAAAAGCATTATAGATAAAAGAAATAACAACTGAATAGGTTCTTGGGGTTTGTTTTACAGTTTTACTCATACCATGTAGATGACAGACAATAACAGCACCGCTAGAATTTACAGTACCAGTTCCTACAATGATGATCTAACTTGTAACAGTCCGGCTGCCAAGAACAACTAGAAAGGTAGATTGTATATAAAAAGAAGAGCTTCCAAGGCAATGAGGACACACGGGATTAATATCCAAGAGAAAAAGGAAGTACAGAGGTGAGCCCGCTATTCTGTGTAATCTTGGCTTTAAGGCATTTAATCAAATTCAAGGCCTCTTCATGAAAATACTCTGGGCCAATTTTAAATGTAAGGGGACTTACTTGATC
The DNA here is from genome assembly GCF_049354715.1 of Callithrix jacchus. Classification (NCBI taxonomy): domain Eukaryota; kingdom Metazoa; phylum Chordata; class Mammalia; order Primates; family Cebidae; genus Callithrix; species Callithrix jacchus. The sequence goes on along the minus strand of NC_133509.1, from coordinate 106,859,723 downwards.
TGATAAACAGTATTTTTAAAACACTTACAGAAATATTTCTAATATTTAATAGTAAAACATGGAAAACTTTCTCATTGAGATTAGAAATGAGACAAGAATGCCCATTATCACCACCTGTATTCACCATTACATTAAAGGTCTTAGCCAATGCAACAGGTGAGAAAAACAAAGCCACAGTAACTAGAAAGGAAAAAGTAAAAACTCTTTTACAAGTAATTGAACTGTGAACATGGAAATTCATAATAATTTATGAATGCAATTACTTTTGCACCAACCTAATACACAGAACTACTAGGATTAGTCAGTGAATTTAGCAAAGTCAATAGATACAAAGTCAATATGTAAAACTCAATTGTATTTTTATATATCAGCAACAATCAGAATATGATATATTTTTAAAGCTATTTATAATAGCATCAAATAATTTCAAATACTAGGAATACATCTTTAAAAGATGTGCAATAATTTTACAACATGGATACAAAAACACTAACAGGAGAGACAGATCTAAATAAATGAAAGGATATTCCGTATTAATGGATTGAAATTGTCAACACTGTAAAAACATTAATTTACTCCCAATTTAGGCTAGAGATTTAATGTAATCTCAATCAAAATCCCATTAAAAGATCATTTAAAAATGTATATAGTAATGCAAATGGATAGAAATAATGAAGCTATTTTTTTAAATTATATTTTAAGTTCTGGAGTACACGTGCAGGATGTGTACATTTGTTACATAGGTAAATATGTGCCATAATGGTTTGCTGCACCTATCAGCCCATTGCCTAAGTATTAAGCCCAGCATGCATTAGCTATTTTTCCTGGTGCTCTCCCTCCCAGCTGTACCCCCATCCCCAACAGGACCCAGGTGTTGTTCCCCTCCCTGTGTCCATGAGTTCTCACTGTTCAGTTCCCACTTAAGAGTAAGAATATATGGTGTTTGGTTTTCTGCTCCTGCATTAGTTTGCTGAGGATAATGGATTTCAGCTCCATCCATGTCCCTGCAAAGGACATGATCTCATTCCTTTTTATGGCTGCATAGTAGTCTATGATATATATGTACCATATTTTCTTTATTCAGTCTATTCTTGATGGGTACTTGGGTTGATTCCATGCCTCTGCTATCATGAAAAGTGCTGCAATGAACATACACATTCATGTATCCTTATCGCAGAATGACTTACATACATATATAATGTATCTTGATCACAGAATAATTTATACTCAGTAATGGGATTGCTGGGTTATATGGTATTTCTGCCTCTAGGTCTTTGAGGAATCACCACACTGTCCTCCACAATGGTTGACCCAATTTACACTCCCAACAACAGTGTCAAAGCATTTCCATCTCTCCACAGCCTCGCCAGCAGGTTGTTTCTTGTCTTTTTAAAAATCACCATTCTGACTGGTGAGAATCACCATTCTCACTGTGGTTTTGATTTGCATTTCTCCAATGATCAGTGATGGTGATGTTGAGCTTTTTTCATTTTCTTGGCCACATAAATGTCTTCTTTTGAGAAGTGTCTGTTCATGTCCTTTGCCCACTTTTTAATTCAGTTGTTTTTTTGGTTGTAAATCGGTTTAAGTTCCTTGTAGACTCTGGATATTAGAATTTGTCAGATGGATAGGTTGCAAAAATTCTCTCACATTCTATAGGCTGCCTGTTCACTCTGATGATAAGTTTGTTTTGCTGTGCAGAAGCTCTTTAGTTTAATTAGATCTTTTGTTGCAATTGCTTTTGATGTTTTCATCATGAAATCTTTGTCTATGCCTATGTCCTGAATGGTATTGCCTACATTTTTTTCTAGGGTTTTTATAGTTTTGGGGTTTTACATTTAAGTCTTTATCTTGAGTTAATTTTTGTATAAGTTGTAAGGAAGAGATCCAGTTTCAATTTGCTGCATATGGCTAGCCAGTTCTCCCAGCACCATTTATTAAATAAGGAATCCTTTCTCTCTTGCTTGTTTTCATCAGGTCTGTAGAAGATCAGATGGTTGTAGATGTGCGGTCTTTTTTCTGAGATCTCGATTCTGTTCCATTGGTCTATGTGTCTGTTTTTGCACCAATACCATGCTGTTTTGGTTACTGGCACCGTGTAGTCTAGCTCAAAGTTGGGTAGTGTGATGCCTCCAGCTTTGTTCTTTAGAAGGTATTCTTAATAAGAACTAGAGGGTGCATACTACTGAATATCAAAACTTCTTATAAAGCTCAAGTAATTAAGACAGTGTGGTATCAATATTATATTAGAGAAATAGAAAAATGGAAGGGACTAGAAAACACAGAGGCAGACCACATATGAGATTGATAACAAAGGTGACATTTCAGAGCAGTACAAATGAAGAGATTTTTCAATACGTGGTAGTGGGTTTATTGGATATTCATAAGGAAAACAAAATAAACATGGATACCTTTCTCACACTATAAACAATGATCAACTACAGTTAGATTTTTCAACCTAAAGATAAAAGGCAAAAAAAAAAAAAAGGACCTTCTATAAATTAAAAGAGAGTAACTTCACAACCTTAGGGTAGGCAATAATTTCTTAAGCAGGCACAGGAAGCAATAACCATAAAGGAAGAGACTGATAAATTGGATTCTATTTTAAGTGAGATCTCCAAGTCATCAAAAGAGAGTAACAGGCAAACCACGAGTTGGGAAAAGATATTTTAAATATATATGACAGGTAAAAGTATTTGTATTAAAAATTTGTTTTTAAAAGAAGACTTCTACACCTCAGTAAGATTAAAAATCTAATTTTAAAATAGGCAATAAGCTTGAACAGGTACTGCAAAAGGCAAATAAAAGTGGCAAAAAACATTAAAAAGACACAACATTAGTCACCAGAAAAATGCAAATTAAAGCCGTAATAAGACATGCACCCACCAGAATGGCTAAAATTCACACATTTAACAATCTCAAGCCTTGCCAATGATATAGAGAAACTAAAACACTCGCAAACCAATGATAGGAGTATAAATTGGTGCAGCCGCTTAACCCTTTGTAAGGATCTAATAAAGCTGAACATATGCACACCCCATGAGCCAGCAATCCAGTCTTCGGTGTGTATACCAAACAGAAACACATTCACGTGTGTGCCACAAAACACATACAGAAGTATTCATAGCAGCAATACTCATAAAATATCTAATGCAGAAGTGTCCCTCAACAGTACATGAATTGTTTGTGGACTACCACAAAGAATTCTGTACAGCAGTAAAAATAGTCTACTGCTACACATTGCAACACAGACAAACAATGTTGTACATGAGGATCCAGAAAGAAATAGGACAGGCATTTATGTATCATTTCATATATATTTCATTTATTTCAAAAAAGAGAAATCTACAGTGTTTCATTTATTTCAAAAAAGAGAAATCAGGTTAGTGGTAGCTACTTGGGAGGCTGAAGTGGGAGGATTGCTTGAGCCTAGAAAATAGTGGCCATCCTGGGCAATGTAGTGAGATGAGAGAGAGAGAGAGAGAGAGAGAGAATATGAATGAGAATGAATAAGAATCAGCTTAGTGCTTACCAATGGGGAAAAAAAGAAATATATACTTACTGGGAGGGCCCATGAGGTGGTTTCTGGAAGAAAAGTAATATTCTCTTTCTTGATCTGGGAGAGATAACATGGATGAGTTTACTGTTTGAAAATACACTGAACAATAATTTGTATACTTTTCTGTAAATATGTTATGCTTCAGTAGAATTGCATGTTTGAAAAAGAATAGTGCAAATAAATGCAGAGCTGGAGGAAGGATGCATGTCGGGTTCTCAAGGTGCACTGTAGCCCTCTCACGTACAGTGATCCAAAAAGTGACATCATGGCAGGGTTATAACTGCAGGGATGGTGGAGGAGCCAGAGGTTGTGTCTGTTACCACTGTGGACTGTCCTGGCCAGAGCATGCCTTATCATCGGACACACAGATTAAACCAATGTAGACGTGTGACTAACCAGGACAAAGTCTTTCCTTGAGACTGAGACAAAGATGCTGGAAGAAAGAAGATTCCTCCCCGTGAGGTGACTGTCGAAAAGATGTGAGGGTAGAAATATTAGTGACCATCTTCTTTTTCTCTCATGACATAGGAGGAGGAAGACAAGGTGTCAAGAGTGCCGACAATGTCATTTAAGTCCCTGGATCCAGCTAAGTCTGAATTCTCAGATTATGTGGCCACATACACTTATTTTTGCTTGAGATACTTGGATTTGCTTCCGTTCAGTTGGGGTACTGGTATTTGTTCAGAGAGAAGACTGAACCCCGTCACTAACATCACTATCATGTGGCGTTCAAGTTCCTTTGCACTCTGGCCCCACTGGCACATCTAGGTTTAGCCGTTGCTGTTCATCTTCATATGCCCAAGAACGAGGTAATCTCAACTACAGAAAACTCCCTCAACCAAGAATTCCCAATAAGCAAAGTTCAACTTATATCTATTTCCAAATACATTTTTGATAGTCAATTGGTCATTCCTGTTAAGAATAATTAGAAAACATAAGAATCTTGCACCAGCCTAGGCAACGTGATGAAACCCTGTCTCTACAAAAAATACAAAATCAGCTCAGATCGGTGGCGTATGCCTGTAGTCCCAGCTACTCAGGAGGCTGAGGTGGGAGGATCACTTGAGCCTGGGAGGTCAAGGCTGCAGTAAGCCAAGACTGCACCACTGCAATCCAGCCTGGGCATCAGAGTGAGACCTTGTCTGGGCGGGGGAAGACCCTTGGGATTAGAAACAGATTTTTTTTAAGTGGGGGAAGGGGATTTTAAGGCAGATGGCAGGCAGGGGAAGTGGTTTTTGCAGAGATGCTTTTGAAATCTAAAGGAAGCCAAAAAACAAATGAAAACCTAGAAGTGGCAGCATATGCTTTGGCATGACACTAAATACCCTACACATGGGGGTGAGGTATCTGAGGACTCCCTAATCACCCATGTCAACTAAGTTAAATAAAGATGTATCTATCCACTTTACCCTTCAGCCACAGGGAGACCCAGAGGTCAGCAGTCAGCCTCTCTGACAGAAAGGCATTGAACATTTGTACAGAAGGCCTGGCACGGAGGAAATGGCCTTGCGCGTGAGAATTGTGCACTGAGTGTAATAAAGCAAAATCACCTGTGAACATTTCACTGCGGGTGGTGGGGGGAAAGAGGGTGATATCCTGGAAAACAGCAAAAGGAACTGAAAATTCACTGTGGCACACTGCTCTTACCAACACAGGTGAGTAAAATGTGACTCACAATCTACTTTTCTCATTTAACTTTCAGTAAATATGACAAATACTTACTGGACAGTTTTGCTTACACCTAGATTTCCCCTATCCCTGTTTTCACTAGAGTTTTAAATTCGTCAACATGGACTCCTCCCACCAGAAAGGTTTTAGAGGACCTCAGTCTCTGTATGGGGGACACTAAGTCTCCTTTGCCCATTCCTTGCATTTGATCACCTGTATAGTTTTGTTTACATTGAAATGCCCCAAGCACACTCTTGCCATCCCTGTCCCTGACTCCATTTCTGCAGGCCCCAGACCCCTCGGTCCTCCAAGGTCCAATTCATCTACTTAGCCTATTCAGGGAAATCTCTCAGCGGGAAGTCATCTCTCCCTCGTTTTCCATATATGGAAAATGCATATATATTGAAGTTCTCTCTCCCTCATTTTCCATACATTGCTTACCACATTTGTTTCCCTTTTATTCCTCCTCCAGAATCTTAAGTTTCTTGAACACAGGAGCCATATTCGATTAATCATTATCTGGAAATGGGTCCTTGGTAGGAAGAGAGATGCACTGTCTGACACAGACCAGCAGGGCAAGGAGTGGGGAGGAGCGGCAGAGACACCAGGGCAGCTGTGACCTGAGGTAGGGAACACCCCTCCCCCACAACCCCATTAAGAGTTGACTAAACCAGAGATTGTTTCCAGGTGCACACTCTTTCAGTAACAACCGCAAAGCAATCACAATTTCTCAGCCTTATTCTGCAACTGGGAGGAATGCAGATCAAGAGAGTTCAGCTACTTTGTCTCCTGTCACACACCCCTGGCTATCTGCAGAAACCAGCAGCCAAGCCCTAAACTACCTACTATCCTGAAAGTACCTTCCCCCCCACCCCACCCAAAAGTAGTCTAAAATGTAATCAATAAATTTATTCTTTGTGAATGCGTCCTTTCTGTTTTGACCAGCTGCTGAATCACTCTTTGTATTAGGATGTACGGTCAGCAAATAATATAATGGCATCTTCCTGCTTGGTTTGGAATCTAAACACTGTAGCACTTACACAGAAGTTTAAGGGGAAAATATATTGGACATGTTATTTAAAGTTATCTTTTTTTCTAGAGAGGTCACACCAAAAAATGAAGCCAGCTCAAAAGGTGTTTCTCTTTGATTGGGCAGTATAGACATACATAATATTTTCTTTTTTTTTTTGAGATGGAGTTTCGCTCTTGTTACCCAGGATGGAGTGTAATGGCATGATCTCGGCTCACTGCAACCTCCACCTCCTGGGTTCAAGTGATTCTCCTGCCTCAGCCTCCCGAGTAGCTAGGATTACAGGCATGTGCCACCATGCCCAGCTAATTTTATATTTTTAGTAGAGACAGGGTTTCTCTGTGTTGGTCAGGCTGGTCTTGAACTCCCAACCTCAAAGGATCCACCCACCTTGACCTCCTAAAGTGCTGGGATTACTGGCTTAAGCCATCGCTCCCGGCCTGATATACATAGTATTTTTCTAATTGAAATTGGTTGTTAATGATTTTTAAATGAATTAAAATTCAGCAACAACAGGGCTTTCTGAGCAGCACATATTTCTCGCTTCAACGCAGTCTCCATCTGTCCCTAATGCAGTGCCAACCCAGAGGTCCAGGGTCAGATGCCATTCATCATCACACATGGATGGCTGTTTTGCTTTCAGACAAAAGGAAATGCTATTTGGTACCCAGGTCTCTCTTGACAATGAGTCAGAGGACCCCATATTTCAAGAAAAACAGATACAAATGTATTTCTGGGAATAAAAACTTTCTATATATGTAATGTGCAAACAAAGCATGTTTCTGATTTGTAAAAATTACAACTTAAGCTACCACTGTGAAAGAAACCTTATTTCCTTTACCTAACTGGTCTATTGAGTGAGTTTGCAACTCATTTTTAAAATGCTTTTTCCTTCCTTCCTTCATTTCACAAATAGTTCTTAAACAATTATATGAATCACAATCTGTCATAGAGGCTGAAGCTACAACAGGAAATAAGAGTCCCTGCATTTATGGAATGTATATTCTAGCAGAGTACGGAATGTATATTCTAGCAGAGGGAGACAAATATGTAAATACACATAATGCAATGTTGTGGTAATAAAGCTATGATCAAAAATAGGGCAGGTAAGAAAATGAACAATGAGAAGGGGCAGGACTTATTCCTTTAGCTAGAGTGTTCTGAGATGGCTTTAACTATCAAGATTTTATATTAGTCCTTACTCTGAAATCAAACAATTGTTTTAATAACCAATTACGATCATGCACCATGAGTCAGTGGTGGACCACAAATATGAAAGGGGTCCCATGAAACTGTAATACCATATTGTTACTGTATCTTTTCCATGTTTAGATATATTTAAGTATAAAATACCACTGTGCTGCAATTGTCTACAGTATTCATACAGTAACATAATGCACGGTTTGTAGCCTAGGAGCGCTATACCACATAGCTTAGGCACACACTAGGCTATACCATCTAGGTTGTGTAGGTACCCTCTAGATCAAAATCACCTAATGATCCATTTCTCCAAACATATCGTGGTAAGTGACACATGACTGTGTTATCAACACCTTTCATCTGAAAACTTTGCCGTTATCTCTCTCTGCACCTATCAAATTTCTTCCTATTTCCCAAAGCCTGTCTCTTCCAGATCTGATGACAGAATGCTGTCTCTGAAGTAAACTATAATGTACTTACTGCCTTCATCATCTATTTGCTACCAAATCTGACTTATGAAATCCCCTGCATTTTTTCCTAAACTATCATTTAACATCTTTTCTTGCTAATTTTGTATTTATTCCTATCCTCTCTCCAATACAACTGAAATGGTGTCTAGGGTAGGGTCTCTGTTTATTCCCCATCTTGTGATACATGAAAGAGACTCTGGACTTCGGGGTCAGATAAGATATGAGCTTAAATCTTGGTTCCTCAATGACCATCTGACTTAGGGCAAGTGGCTGAACCTTTTTTCCACTCAGTTTCCTCATCTATAAAATGGGCATAATAGCACCTAACATCTCTTAAAGGGCTTTGACCTGCAAAAAGCTTAACAAATGCTGATTGTTATTTTGTAAGATCAGTCCACAGTCATATGACAGACCCATAATTTTGCATGCTGAGCAAGTTTTTGTTTTGGCAGTCAATTTTTATCAAGCATTTACTATATGTATTGGCCTTGTGCTGGAGGTGGAGATAAAATTCCAAACATAAATCATAAAACAAAAAAGCCAAGCAGACCAATAGCCAATGGAGTAGATAAACATTAATGTAAAACTAGAAGCTAGGATGACAGTCTCACCATATCATGGATATGAAGTGGATCTTGCCAGGCAAAATCAAGCAAGCAATAAGAACGAGTGCTGTAACCACGTGCACCTTGCATCCACACTCACACCAATCCATGCACCCACACTAGTCCAAGAATTCCTACCAATACTAGCCCATCCTTCCTCCCCAACCCACGGCTGTCACTCTGCAACTCAATAACTCAGCAAACATTTACCAGACTCCTACTATGTGCCACGCACTGTAAGAAACCCCAAGCATGCAGAGAAAACAAATAAAACATGGGCTTGCTCTGGGTGTCTGGCATAAGCCCTATCAATGCAGCAGCAGTCTCCTTTGTCACTTCTCTTCCTGCTGGTGATTAATGGTCTTTAACCTCCAGGAAACTGAGGCATCTTCGGTTACCACAAAGGTCTTGCCCACGCTGCCTTCTCCCACGTAGACGTCTGGGCCACTTGCTTTCTAATGGACTCCTCAGATTCCAAGGTGAGAACTGTGGAGCAGGATTCTCAGAGACTTGGGGGCCCTTCAAATGCTAGACTAACAGAGCAAGTCCTCAGGAACAGAAAATAAAAAGGAACCATTATCCTGAAATACTTATTTCTCAACAGACTCATGATAAAAATTATTAGAAAACAGGTACTGTGCTGTGAGAGTCCCATCCTCTTAAGTGTCTATGCTTTCTGTGCCCTGTACTTCATACAGGGTCCTGCATTCTCCTCATGGTTACACACACTCAACAGGTATTTTTTAATTATTCTTTCACAGATGAGAAAACTAAGGTTCAGAAACACAATTAATAGGATTTTTAAATGTCTGCTGTGCTCCTTTAAGAGCAAATAATAGCAGTTCTCTCTCTGGGCTCCAGGCTAGCCGGGTCTTCACGAGAGCAACACAGGTGCCTGGGGTGATTCCAGGGAGTGCTGCTGCCATGACCAGCTCTCATTCATGCAGGAGACCTCACCTTAGCAGGCTTTGTAGAATGCATGCTTCCATGTGTGCAAGAAAATAGGCTCTTGGGTCAAGCAGATACTAGTGAATGAGTGAACTCTACCATGGACAGATTTAAAGGTGGCTTTCTCTTTGATGGTTTAACCAAATTACTGTGAAATGCCAAGACGGTTAGCCTCTAAGACAATTCATTTGAATAGCCTGAGCTATTAATAAATGAGCATCTATTTGAACAGCCTGAGCTATTATTAAATGAGCATCTATTTTGTTCATATACAAATATTTACACTTCTTTTTGAAGTTACCACACATAAAAATTGTGGTTGTTTGTACCACCCTATGTTACTAGCACCTAAGAAGGAAAAGATAAATTTTCTATATAAAAGGTAGCCAAATAAGGACAACCAAAAGTTCTAACTGGGGTATTTCAGCCAGCTGGAATCTCCTATCAAATACACATACTCAAGATCACCAGAGGGAAGTGGTGAAGAACACCACTCTTTGGTGTCAGAAGGCCTGGATTTTACTTTTGATGCTGCTACTTCGCTTTGTGGATGTATGCAGGTTTATTTCTCCCTCTGAAGTTTTAAATTTCTTCAATCTAAAATTGGGACCCATCTTACAGAATGGTTGTAGAGTTCTAACAAGCATTGCTCTGCCTTTTTTCTTGATGGGAGGGATGGGGGGATGGGGAGAGAGGGGTGATTGCTTGCTTTACCTGCTGCCTTGATAGCTGGGGTAATAGCGAACCCCTCTCTTTTGGAATATGTGTAGGTGTTAGAAAATAAATGGTCTCTTCCAGGTCTCAGAGAGGCAACGGTGAAGTATTTGGCAGGCTTTCTGGTTTGTAACATCTCAAGTAGATACTCCTAGTTGTTATTTAACGTGACTCAGTAGGTTTCATGATCATTTTAACTGCCTACTAATAAGCATTTTTGCTTTCTTTACAGTTTGAAGTACTGTGGTCCATGAATGATTGGAACTCTTATTACAGACTTAATGTTTCCAAATTCTGGATTATTCTTTTGTCTTGACTACTCCAGAAAGATATTCCTCCATAAGAGAAACTGATATTGATTCAACCAATGCTTACTGAACACCTATTGGCAGCTATATGTTGGGACACTGGAAGAACGGATGCAAAGAAAAGTCAAATAGGCTTTTTGGTCCCAAGGAGCTTACTGTGATGGTTAATATTAAGTGCCAACCTGATTGGATTGAGGGATACAGAGTGTTGGTCCTGGGTGTGTCTGTGTGTGTGTTGCCCAAAACAGATTAATCATTTGGGCAACACACACATTTGTGTTCCCCCAGCGGGCAGGGGAAGGCAGATCCACCTTCTGCATTCAGTGTAATCTGATGGACACAATCCAAACAGCTTCCAGTGAATACAAAGCAGGCAGAAAAACGTGAAAAGCAGAGATGAGACAAGCCTCTCGGCCCACATCTTTCTCCCATGCTGGATGCTTTCTGCCCTCAAACATCTGACTCCAAGTTCTTAAGTTTTGGGACTTGGACTGGCTCTCCTTGCTCCTCAGCTTACAGACAGCCTATTATGGGACTTTGTGATTATGTAAGTTAATAATTAATAAACTCCCCAAGATATATATCATATATATAAGACATATATATAAATAAAAAGCTCCCTGATATAGCTATATATATCTTATATGATATATATATCTTATAAATATCTTATATCTATATATTATATAAAGATATATTTTATATATATCATATATAAGATATATATAGATATATCAGGGAGTTTTTTATTGTATATATTGGGAGTTTATATATATCATATATGTGAATGATATATATATTTTATTAATTCTGTCCTTCTAAGAGAATCCTAATACATATTTTGGTACCAGGAGTGGTACCAAAGAGGAACAGAATATTAAAGATGGAGTTCTTTCATTGGTTTTCAGGTTTCTGGAGTTGGCTGCTTAATATGATTAGACCCCAAAATGCTAAGGACTCTAATAGTATAGAAAACACTGATAGTCCTTGGCAGAAATTGTTTAAGGAGTTATGCAAAATAAATGCATTTGACACGGATTCACCACTCATGAGAGGCAAGGAGTTTTAGTGACTCTACACATAATACATTTGACCTAGAGGGAGAAACAAGGAACATAATGAAGCTGGTTGGTTGCTCCTAAGCTCAATGGACAAACTGACGAAAGAAAATAATGAACTCAGGGATTCTGTCTCATGGCTTCAGAAGCAGATACTGAGCCTCAAACCCTCTAGGATTGCCCCGAGTGAGAGTCTAATCTCCTGTAGGGAAAGAGCCAAAATTGTGGAAAAACAGACACAGGCTGTTAAAGGTGGCCCACTGTGAGCAAGCTGAAAATGCCTGATCTCCCTTGGCTTAATGTGGAGGAAGGGATCCAAAGATGTAGGGTGATTGGAATGACAGAGTGGATTAGTCACTTCAGATCTACTCATCCCAGCTGGGAGGGTCCAGAAGATGCATCCCTGACCAATGCCTTGTGAAACAAACTTGTGAGGGCAGCACCTGCATCTCTGAAGAGCCCCGTAATTGCTCTTCTCTGCATGTCAGATTTAATGGTGAAAACCACAGTTACTCAACTACAAAATTTAAATACAATAGGAATCATTGGATCCTGCGGTGGCAGAGGCCAAATGGCAACATTCAACCAACAAAGGCAAGGTGGGCACAGCTACCATAGTGAACAGCAGAGGCAAAGTGGCAATCAGAATAGTCTGACTTGCATAGAGCTCTGGCATTGGCTAATTAATCATGGGGTTCCTAGAAATTGATGGGAAGCCTACTGCATTCCTACTTAAATTATATAAAAAAGAAAAATTCTAGGGTGACCGGACAAAAGACTAATTCGAACTAGAAAAACATAGAATCACAGTTCCTCAATTTCCAGACTTGAGCCACTTTACAGACCCAGAACCCCTTGGATAAAGGGGAAGCTGGGTCTCCTTGAGGAAGCACCCTAACTATATTATCAAAAATGTATGCAGTGAATCATTCTCTCATTCTTCCCCAAGGAGACCACCAGCCTTTTACCAGGGTAACTGTGTACTGGGGAAAGGGAAATGACCTGACATTTCAGTGACCACTGGACACTGGCTCTGAACTGATACTGATTCCGGGGGACCCAAAATGTCATCCTCCTCCTCCAGTTAAAGTCAGGACTTATGGAGGTCAGGTAATTAATGGAGTTTTAGCTCAGGTGCAACTTATAATGGGTCCAGTGGGTTCCCAAACTCATACTGTGATAATTTTCCCAGTGCCAGAATGCACAACTGGCATAGACATACTTAGCAGAGGAGGATTTTGATAATTAAGTGGATAGGATGACATGATCTGTGGACACCACTCAGCCTCTTTCCCCAGCCACCCGTCATCATCGCCCAATGGGCTCATGAACAAGGTGGCCATGGTGGCAGGGATAAATGTTACACATGGGCTCAGCAACATGGACTCCTACTCACCCAGGCTGACCTGGCTATGGCCACTTCTGAGTGCCCAATTTGCCAGCATCAGAGACCAACACTGAGCCCTCAATATGGTACCATTCCTCAGGGTAATCAGCCAGCTACCTGGTGGCAAGTTGATTATATTGGACCTCTTTCATCATGGAAAGGGCAGAGGTTTGTCCTCACTGGAATATTTGCTCTGGATATGGGTTTGCCTATCCTGCATGTAATGCTTTTGTCAAGACTGCCATCTGTGGTCTCACAGAATGCCTTATCCACCGTCATGATATTCCACACAGCATTGCCTCTGACCAAGGAACTCATTTTACGGCCAAAGAAGTGTGATAGTGGGCTCATGCTCAAGGAATTCACTGTTCTTTCCATGTTCCCCATCATCCTGAAGCAGCTGGATTGATAGAACAGTGGAATGGCCTTTTGAAGTCACAATTACAACCCCAACTAGGTGACGATATTTGCAGGGTTGGGGCAAAGTTCTCCAGAAGACTCTGTATGCTTTGAATCAGAATCTGATATATGGTAGTGTTTCTCCCATAGCCAGGATTCACAGGTCCAGGAATCAAGAGGTGGAAGTGGAAGTGGCACCACCTACCATCACCCCTAGTGATCCACTAGCAAAAGCTCTGCTTCCTGTTCCCACGACATTACGTTCTGCTGGCCTAGAGGTCTTAGTTCCAGAGGGAGGGAGGAATGCTGCCACCAGGAGACACAACAACGATTCCATTAAACTAGAAGTTAAGATTGCCACCTGGACACTTTGGGCTCCTCCTACCTTTAAATCAACAGGCTAAGAAAGGAGTTACAGTGTTGGCTGGGGTGATTGATCCAGACTATCAAGATGAAATAAGTCTATTACTCCGTAGTGGAGGTAAGGAAGAATACATATGGAACACAAGGGATCCATTAGGGTGTCTCTTAGTATTACCATGCCCTGTGATTAAGGTCAATGGAAAACTACAACAGCCCAATCCAGGCAGGGCTACAAAGGGTCCAGACCCTTCAGGAATGAAAGTTTGGGTCACTCCACCAAAAAAAAAAAAAAAAAAAAACCCACGACCTGTTGAGGTGCTTGCTGCAGACAAAAGGAATACAGAATGGGTAGAAAAAGGTAGTCATCATTACCAGCTATGATCACATGACTGGCTGCAGAAATGAGGACTGTAATTGTCATGAGTATTTCCTCCTTTAGTTAAAAACATGTATGTGCATATATACACTTGTTCTAAGAAAATATCTTCATTTGATTTCCTTTTTCTCTGTCATGTGACATTAAGATTTATTGACTTCGCATCAGCATTTAAGTATTGTTAACTTTACGTAATAGTATTTGGGTTGGCAATTGGTGCATTTCCGGTTGTACGAAGGATAGTTGTAGTATGGTAGACATAATTATGACTAATTATTGTCTTTATTTGAAGATTATGTATGATCTCAGGAGCTGTGTATGGGTTCAAGTTGATAAGGGGCGGGCTTGTGATGGTTAATACTATCAACTTGATTGGATTGAGGAGATACAGAATATTGATCCTGGGTGTGTCTGTGTGAGTGTTGCCCAAAAGACATTAAACATTTGAGTCAGTGGGCTGGGGAAGGCAGATTCAACTTTAATCTGATGGGCACAATCTAATCATCTTCCAGTGAATATATAGCAGGCAGAAAAATGTGAAAAGGAGAGAGGGGCCTAGCCTCCCAGCCTTCATCTCTCTCCCATGCTGGATGCTTCCTGCCCTCGAACATCCTCCAATTTCTTTAGTTTTGGGACTTGGACTGGCTCTCCTTGCTCCTCAGCTTACAGACAGCCTATTGCAGGACCTTGTGATCATGTAAGTTAATACTTAATAACTTAATATTTAATAAACTCCCCTTTATATATATATACACACATGCACATATGTGTGTATATATATTACATATACATATTACATATATATTAGTTTTGTTCTTCTAAGAGAACCCTAATGCACTTACCCTCTAGTTTTTACTGTCACCAAACCAGCAGAGTCAGCTCATCTGGGGACTTGTTAGATATATATGCACGTTCTCGGGCCCTACCCCAGACAGAATGGATCAGAGACTCTGGGGGTGACCCCCAGGTGTTTCTGTGTTTCAATAAGCCCTCTTCAAAGATCATTCTCAAGTCAAAGCAACAAATATGTCATTAGCTTACTGAGTGAAATCTAAAAGTGCCTTTTGCCCTTTAGGGAAACAGGCCCAGAGGCCACAGGAGTTGGTGGAGTAACCGCAACCAGAACTCAGGTCTCCCACCCCCAATGGCCAGTCTTCTACTTTTCTGATGATTTAATCCCTAAATCCAATTGGAAGCCCCGAGTATTACCAGCCCAAAGTGCAAACACTTGTTCTCAAAGAATAGAAAAAGAAAGAACTTACTCTCTTTGAAAATAAGGTCCAATAAAAACTAATATCTGATCAAAATCATTCTGTAAACAAGCAGTAATTTCCCAAACCTTTAATACATTTCCAAGTTATATCTTATATTTATAAAAATTTGTGGTGGAGGGGGGACTGGGTAGAAATTTGATAATTGACTAGAATAATATTTGGAAGAATATACAGTTACAGACATGTTCATAGTGGCTCCCCTCCTTAGCAGATTATGGATAACCTTTATTTTTTTCTTCATATTTTCCTTAATAGCTAAATATCACTTTTGGAATCAGGGAAAAAGTTAAAATTGTTTTCTTGGCATATCCATATCATTCAACATGAAAGTTTATTTTGTAATTCTATTTATTTCCATACAGCAGGATAGTGTGTGTATAGTAATTATTTATATCGTGCCATATGTTACAATGAAGATGAAATTTGGTAAATATATTCCTTCCAGCTGGCACTGAGAAAGAAGAGGTTAAATGCATTCCTAGGTTCAGAGCACTATGCATTAAGACAAGCTAACTGCGAAGCTAAAGGAAAAATTAATCCCAGTATTGAGAGCTCTGGAAGCATCCTTTCGAAATACGTTTATGTGACACACAGCTCCTTATTCCCATCCCCTTGATATTTAACCCCTGGCACAAAACAGAATGTTCAGCAATTCCTGGCAAAGTCTTAGGAATTCAGGGGATAAAATGCATGGGAGAAGATGAGAGACATAAGAAACAGAATAATCCGGTTTTCACATAAAATTATGTCCCTGTAGACAATGAGACATCCAAAATTACTGGCAAATTTCACTGTCCACAGAAACCTTAAATTTTTTTTTCTTTCTCAAGAAGTGTCTACGGACTTCAAAAACATCTATGTTGGGGATCTTATTCTGCCTATCAGAAATAAATAAATGATGAAAATGAACTCATTTAAATAAACATTTCTGCCACAAAAGCATTGTAATGTTTCACGTGATAAGATGAAATTTATTGCTTCAAAGAAAAACTAGTCTAGTTTTACTGAAACTCTCAGCAATATAAATTCAGTGAATCTTAACTGAAATTCCTTAAAGAAAATTGGAAGTTAAGATCTGCTGGAATCAATATAAAAAGGAAACACCGGTGGCCTCTCTCCATCACAATACCTCCTAACAGCTGACATTTCTAGAACTTGCAAATGCTTTCAGGAAAAGACGAGTTATTGGAAATAGACTCTCCACATATATCTATAGTTTATAGTGCATGAGATCACATTTACACAATTTAGCTTAACAGTGGTACAGTATCAAAGAACTCAGAATTTATCATCTAGGCTTTCCCTGTTTAGCATGCAAGATTTGGCTTGCAAAGGTATCTCTTTCAAGAGTCTCACCAAATTTCCCTCAGCCCTCTACTTTCCTTCAGAGTAGTCCCACCCATTGCAAAAGTAATAAATTAAGAATAAATAAGCATCTTACAGAAAGTTTCCCACCAACATCCCAGCTCCCACTCCATGTAATTACCTATTTGCCTATGAAAACTGATCTATAAGAATCGTGTTGTCAACACAAAAAAAATAAACCTAACAGTTTAAGTCTTACACTTTTTAACAGACCATACACACGCACAAACTTGTAGCTCATTCTCTAACTCCATGTTGATACTTACAAGCTCAGTGCTTCCATCTCTCACCCACTCTGGAGAGAAAAGAGTCCAGAGGCAGATTTTACCTAGTCTCGATTATCTCTGCAGTTTTTCTTTGGGGCTGTTAAAGGTATTGATCAGAACTCACCTCCTAAGCATTGATAATTCCAAGTCCACGAGACCTCAAATACCTTCAGTTTGTAACATAGAAACGCCACTGGTCTCAACGAGAGAGAAAGAAAATAACGTTCCCACTCCGTCAAATTAACGGGAAAAAATGACATACAGCACCTTTCATTCTGAACAAAATTAAATTTTCTGGGTCACTTTCCCTGTCTCACTGGACCACTTTTTACGCAGCCTGCCGGTGACTGTAAACACGGTCTCCACTCCTCACGCAATCAGTTCAGTTGTCATTCTCTCCTAGCGAATAGCCACCGCTTCCTTTGCTAGCGCAGTTCCCAAACAACAAACCTCCCCACCCGCCCCTACTCTCCACACCTCACCACGGAGATTCGCCTTTTCTTCCAGACCACTGATGGGCGAGCTTGTTCACAGAAAAAGTTAATGAACGCCTGATTTAGAGGCAACGCTGCCCTACCTGCGATCACAACATCGGAAGGCTGGAAGTACCTAAAAGCGCCATCCTCTGCACCCTCGTCCCGGTCGGTGTGCGCTTCACACCCAGAAACCCAGGAACATGATTTATATGCAGACCTGCACCCATCCCACACAAGTCCACACGCCAGCTTGCCTAACCACTTATGTAAGCTCGTGCTTCCACAGTCCCAAACTGCAGACACACACACACGGGCACCTGTCACGCATCTGAAATGGACAAGCACCCACACCCAGGAGATGAAATCAACACATACGAGGTGGGGGGGGGGGGATACTGTTTTAAACCATGTTTTCCCCCGTTTGTTTCAAACCCATTTTGGTCACAAGTACAATTACCTTAGCAACCAAAGAATTGCCTTGACGCTCCCTCCGGCTCCTGAATTTCTCCTAAAGCCAACCTTGCGCAAGGTTCATGATAAAGCTGGAGAAGCCCAGGGAACCGGGGACCGGCAGCCTCTTGGGGGCGGAGGGGAAGTCTAGTCCGTCCCCGCGCCGCTCCCCACAGCCTCGCCTCCTCTTTCCGAGTTTCCGTGGTGGCGAGCGCAGGGGCTCAGCAAGCAGAGAGCGAAGCCCCGGGCCCGCGAGGAGGACGCGCGGCGGGTCGCATGGTGCCAGGACGCGGGGCGCTTGGGGTGTCTCCGGTGCGCTCCGGACTGGCCTGGCTCTCCGCTCACCCGGGAGCTCGCCGCTCGCCCGCCCGCCCCGGGCCGGCAAATGGTACGCGGAGGTCGGCCCGTCCCCTCGGCGCCCGCCGTCTCTCGCGGCTGTAGGAACCCGGCGCCCGGGCGGAGCTCTCGCCGCCGAGCAGGGCCGAGTGCGAGGAGCTGCCCCAACTCGCGAAGCTGTTCAGCTCCGCTGCCCACGAGCTGCTGCAGCGGCGCCCGCTGTCGGATGCCGAGCGGAGCTGCAGCCCCGTGCCCCGCGCACCTGGGTGCCGGCACCTGGGCACCGACCGCGTGGTGCAGGGAGGGGCCGGCGGGAGGGGACCAGCACCTGTGCGCGTCTCGAGGGCGCCGCCGTTCGGCTCACCTGTTCCCAGCGCGGCGGAAGGCGCAGACCGTGATTTGCCCGAGGAGAAGAAAACCTAGAAATTCCTCCTCCTCCAGAAGCCGCGAGAAAACCGGGAGACTGCCTTGACCGGGCGGAGGCTCCTTTTGTCAATTCCAGACTGACCCCGTCTGGAAACTTCAGAGGCGTTAAGGTTCTCTTAGGGATTCCCAGCTTCCGATTCCCTCACTGACGTGTTGCTGGCGCCCTCTAAATTAAAACGGGACACCGCGATCGTCAGTAATATTGTTCCTGATCTCGTCATTTTTATTTATTCAACCTGCACACCACGCGCTGCATTGGGAGTGTTATAAGATGATTCCTATCTGGAACACTACAAAAGTGCTTTCGAGAAAATTGACTCTCAAATATTCTTGGGGAAAGAAGAAAAATGTTAAAGACAGAAAATGAGAACGTGACTTGAAATGATGCCTTTCTTTAACGTGGGAGATTTGAAATGTGATGTTTATTTACAGATTCAGGAAGCTGCAGGTGGACATAGGACAAGATCGTTAGTGCTGGACGGGAACCATGGGATTTGTGTGCAATATCAATGCTATCAGTATCAAGAATAAATTCGAGATTTATTATTGAATTGTAATATGTCACCAGAAAAGGGGGGAAAAAACTTAAAATACCTAAATGCTTTTAAGGATGGATGACCTGGACTCTTCATTCACATGAGTCCAGAAGGGAAAGAGTAAAGTCTCCTTCCCAAAATATATCTTTTCCCACCATTCTACATTGATTAATAAATGTAGTCATTCTTTTATTCAATAAATAGTACCTGCTCGGTGTTAGACCCTCTGCTAGCATTAGAAATGGATGATAAAGGAAGCAGTCTCTGCCCTGAAGCCTTCAGGTCGAATGGGACAGTCCACAAGCAGATATGTGTGCTATGGTAGGCTTAGTCCACAAGAGGAGCCACAGAAACCTGGGGGGAAACCTGCAACCAAGAGAAGCCATCCCCTGCCTAGTGAGTAAAATAAAATTGTTAGCAGATGTCCCAGTTATTTATTAAAGTTGAAATAAAAAAGATTTCCTTCCCTAGGCTCAATACTTGGCTCAAGCTGGTTGTGGAGCTGGCTGTGGCTATTTGTCACAGTTAAATAATGAGCTGTGCATGGAAAGAAAGGTGATGACTAGGTGAACTTCCGCTTTGAGGAGCTCTGCATTTTTTATTTATGATTATTATTATTTTCTTGGAGACATAGTTTCACTCTTGTGTAGTGCAGTGGTGCAATCTCGGCTCACTGTAACCTCTACCTCTGGGGTTCAAGTGATTCTCCTGCCTTAGCCTCTCTAGTAGCTGGGATTACAAGTGTCCACCAGCTCATGTTTTGGTGTTTTTAGTCGAGGTGGTGTTTCATCATATTGGCCAGGCTGGTCTCAAACTCCTGACCTCAGGTGATCCACCCATCTCGGCCTCCCAAAGTATTGGGATTACAGGTGTGAGACACGTGCCCAGCTGTAGCTCTACATTTCTGAGGCTAGCAGCTTCTTGAGGGTCAGACAGAGCATGAAGGAATAACACTGTGGAAGTATGAACAGCAGACTCCAGGCTCATAAGAAAGCCTTACTGTGTACTTCTCTTTTAAAAAACACATATGTGAAATCAGATATTTATAGAAATTAGATATATATTTTCACATTGATACATTTTGTGTATATGGGATTCCCGATATAGCTACATAGTATGATACCTTACACATAGAATATCTGATTTCATTTATATGTGTATATATGGGGGGGTATTTTATATATTTATTTATTTATTTAATAGAGACAGGATGTGTCTCTATTTTTGCTGACATGCTCAAGAGATTGGTTTATGTGCTAGGGAATTGAGCAAAAAAATACATACATTAATAATACTGGAGCCAGTCATCTCACTGTTGGAGAAGGGAATTACCAATATAGAAAGGCAAGAGATCCAGTTACGTGGCTTGAAATTGTAAGTGAAGATATAAAATTATTTTGGATCCAAAGAGATTATAGACAGAAAGATAGAAGTGTATATGTGTGTATATATGTTGATATATTTCCTAGGTTTGTGAACTGAGAAGGCCTAAAAACAGTGGCACCCCAGTAGCAATGAACACACGTAACAATCAGATGTTGGTTTCTTCATACCATCCTCCAATAAAAGGAACCAGGATTCCTTGGTGTAGTGGATAAAACTAGAATAATTTGTTCTCCAAGGAAATGAGAAAGTACTTAAAGAATTATGAAGACATGTCAAAAGAATATAGAAGTCAGCTTGAAGAGGTTCCTGTTGGCCAATCTTGGACACTTTAAGGAGTAAAATTGTTAATGACAATGACAAATTTAACCCTTTGATTAAAATAAGAATCCATGAGTCCATGCTGATAGAAACAGAGAAAGGAACTCTATAGTAGAATGCAACTAATAAATGAAGAAGAAAAGATAGAATTCGAAAACCACCATTTGGCAACCACCATCTTAATGATTGATTCGGGCCAGAATCATCAGTAGATACTAAAATTGGTGGATAAAATTTTGATGAGGAACAGGATATTTACCTAGTCTCAAAGTATATCTCTAAAAATGTTGATTAATATATTATTAATTATTAATAAGTATAGCATACTAATTACTTAACATGCAGCTGTAAATACTTGGGAGATATCATCTTAATCAACTGGTAAAATTTTACATAAATGAAAACCAGCAATGGGGCAAATCAGCCTTGTGCTGCATGTTGATATGATATGCCAAGAATGTAGTGTCATTTCTTATGCATAAATATGTAAGTCACGATAAAACATCAGACAAATGCAAATTGAGAGAAAAATCAAGTAACTGGCCTGTACTCTTTAAAAATGTCAAGACTATGATAGTAAAGATTGTTCCAGATTGAAGGACAGTAAAGAGATGACACCACTAAATGCAGCAGCATGTGATCTTGAATGGGATCCAAAACGTATAAATGACTTTTGTGGCATACTCAGTGGATTCTGTGGATTTGATGGATTAAATTGGATAGTTGTTATTTTCCTGATGTACTCAAGTTAGAGTGTTCTTGTTTTTAGGAAGTATAAACTGAAATATGAAGCGGCAAAGGGACATCACATCTGCAACTTACCCTCAGAAGATGGTAAGGGAGCTCTTTGAATCATTTTTGTAGCTTTTGTAATTTATTATAACATTAATTCAAAATGAAACATTTACAAAAATACATTAAAGTATAATTGTTTTCCTTACCAAATAAAAAAATAGTCTTCCCTTTTCTAAAATGATCACCATGGGTTTCTTTAAGAATCAGCTCATGACTGGTTTTGCTAAAAATATGATTCGAGCTATTGCTACATACAATGATGTGATTCAGCCCAATATTTTGTTCATGCACTCAACAATTACTAATTGAGGGCACAGTGCATGCAAGGATCCTGAAATTCATCTAAAGTATAAAATGAAATAATATTTATAGGTAAAACCCTGATTCTTTTGATTACTTCATTATCAAGTGAGGAGTTGCAGGAAAGTGTGTAATAGAATCGATTGTGGTGTAGCTCTCAAAACGGGTGATAAATTGAACAGAAGAATGGAAATTAGTTGGCAATTTCATTTCAGTAACTTCATTGACAGGCCAAGGCAGAAAACTATTGTGTCAGTGCATTTTGTGCATGTATTGATAATGGTGGTTTTGGGGAGGATAATGAGTTTTGGGTCATGTGGCCCATTGATCAAGACTGCACATTCATAACATTTGACAGTTCATGATGCTTTTCTTCAAACTCTCACATTTTCTTTTTTTTCACTCAAGTTAGTCTTATTCTGAGAGATAAGGATTCTTTTCTTTGCATTTTGGCAATAAAAGGAGAAAAGATTCTGGGTCACTTTTGCTTCATGTAAAATCCTGAAAGAAAACAAATGCCTGATTAGATATGTTAGAAAATGTTTCTTTCAAACAATGGCTCAAAGGGCATAGAATTGGTATCTCCTGGGGTACTTATTAAAACTTAGCAATAAAGATTCTTGAACAACCAGGTGCAGTGGCACCACCTACTATCCCAGCTAACTCAGAAAGCTGAGGTGGGAGGATCAAGTGAGTCGAGGAGTTTGAATCCAGCCTGGACAACATCGTGAAATCCTGTTGCTAAAAAATTAAAAATAAAAAAAATTGGATCTGTTTCTTAAATATATGCTAATCATTTCTGATGGTTAAAAAAAAGATTATTGAACTTCATCTGAGATCTAATAAGTCACAATTTCTAGTGATGGAACCAGGGTATCTACTTTTGAACAAGAATTTGTGAATCACAGCCTATGGGGTCCTTCCTTCATAGAATGCCCAGCATTTCTGTTACCACTAATTGCATAATCCCCTTCTCAAGAAGAGTGTATGGCAAGCAAGTTGATTACAGTGTAAAGTGGATCTTTTTATTCCTCTTTGCAATGCGAAGTGGATTTTTTCTCTTTCTAGTATTAGCACTTGATCTACAGTTTTGAAAGCCATGTGTCTGAGAATGAATGTGTTTATATCACAGTGCTAGAATAGTTATGTTTCCAGACTTGGAAATAAAGTTATGTCAGAGTGCAATGCATATTTACAAAGTCCCATGCTTAATAATCAGAATGCAGGGATATGTATATGTACAGCCAATACATACAGAAACAAATCTACATCAATCATAACAAGTTTTTAAAAACCTACACCAGGCCCAAAATAACCCTGGAATACTGTTCACGCCAATTGTTTGGACCAAGTTTCTTAACCTAGGCATCTCCTAGACACTCTCATGCACTGCCTTTCAGAAGCCTGTAGTGATAATTATCACAGAATAGGCAGGTGCATGTGTAATATGACTTGAAAAGTGTACAGGTCTCCGTAACCAAAAGTATCCCACTTCTGTCTCCTTCCTGCTAGATACTGGGATATCCACAGTTGATTAGAATCAGTGACAGGCATGTTTGGTTAGGACCATGGTAAATAGGGAATATACTTCAGCAAGAAGGATCTTCTATAAAGTCAATATATGTCAATTACAAACCCTATCAAAAGTCCTAGTCATATGAGACAACAGGTAACCCAAAAAGCTAAGGACACTAAAATTAAATGCATAATACCCTGTAAAACACGAGAAAGACTTTTTATTAAGGAGAACTATATTTTAATTAATTAAAGTCCTTTTGCTGATATTTAAGAACTAGAGTTCAACTCACGTTATTGTCAGCCCTCTTACAAGTCCTATATTTGCCAACTCTTCATTGATTCTTTCTTTCTCTTTCTCTCCCTCTTTCCTTCCTTCCTTCCTTCCTTCTTTCCTTCCCTCCTTCCTTCTTTTCTCTTTTTCTTTTTCTTTTTTTTGGACAGAGTCTCACTCTGTCACCCAGGCTGGAGTGTAATGGTACAATCTCGGCTCACTGTAACCTCCACCTCCTGGGTTCAGCGATTCTCCTGCCTCAGCCTCCAAAGTAGCTGGGATGATAGGAATGTGCCATCACATCCAGCTAATTTTTGTATTTTTAGTAGAGACAGGGTTTCCCCATGTTGGGCAGGCTGGTCTCAAACCCCTGACCTCAGGTGATCCACCCACCTCCGCCTCCCAAAGTGCTAGGATTACACATATGAGCCACCACTCCCAGAGCATTCATTAATATTCTAAAGACCACAGAAATGAAATTTGTAAGATAATTTGAAATCAGTATGCCTTCAACTTTTGCTTTTTTTTCCTCAAGATTGCTTTGGCTATTTAAAAACTTTGTGCTTCATAGAATGCCCAGCATTTCTGTTTTACATTTTTTTTCTATTTCTGTGAAAAATGCCATTTGAATTTTGATAGTGATTGTGCTGAATCTGTATATCACTTCAGGTAGCGTACATATTTTGACAGTATTAATGTCTCCAATTCATGAATGTAAGATATCTTTTCATTTATTTGTGTCCTCTTCAATTTATTTTTATCAATGCTTTATAGTTTTCCATGTACAGATCTTTTACCTCCTTGGTTGAATTTATTTGTGAGCATTTTATTCTTCCTGATGCTATCATAAATGGGATTGTTTTATTAATTTATTTTTGATAGATCAATATTAGTATAAAGAAATGAAACTGATTTGTGTGTGATTTTATAAGCTGTAGTAATCAAGATGGTATGTTACTGGCATAAAAACAGACACAAAGACCAATAGAACAAAAGAGGAAGTCTGGAAATAAACTTAATAATATAATATGAAGTCATCTAATTTTTGACAAAGGCACCAAGAAAATGCACTGGGAAAAAGAGAGTCTCTTAAATAAATGGTACTGGGAAAACTGGATATTCACATGGAAAGGAATGAAACTGGACGCTTATCTTATACCATAGACCAAAGTCAACTCAAAATAGATTAAAGATCTAAACATAGACCAGAAACTGTAAAACTCCTAGAAGAAAACATAAGGGGAAAGCTCCTTGACATTGGCCTAAGCAATAAATGTGTTGGCTAGTATACCAAAAGCTCAGGCAACAAAGGCAAAAATAAACAAGTGGAACCACATCAAACTAAACGGCTTCTGTACAGCAAGGAAACAATCAGCAGGCTGAAGAGGCAACCTATGCACTGGGAGGAAATAGCAGCAAACCTTAGGCAAATAAGGGGTTAATCGTCAAAATACATTAGGAACTCAAGCAATGCAATAGCAAAGAAACAATCTGATTAGAAAATGAGCAAAGAATTTGAATAGACTTAAAAAAAAAAGACATAAAAATGGCCAACCAGTAAATGAAAAGAATGTTCAACATCATTTTAATCATCAGAGAAATGCAAACCAAAACCACAGTATCACCTCATGCCTATTAGAATGACTATCATTAAAAAGACAAAAACATGGCCAGGTGCAGTGGCTCAAGCCTGTAATCCCAGCACTTTGGGAGGCCGAGACGGGTGGATCACGAGGTCAAGAGATTGAGACCATACTGGTCAACATGGTGAAACCCCGTCTCTACTAAAAATACAAAAAAATTAGCTGGGCGTGGTGGTGCACGCCTATAGTCCCAGCTACTTGGGAGGCTGAGGCAGGAGAATTGCCTGAACCCAGGAGGCGGAGGTTGCGGTGAGCCGAGATCGCG
Source organism: Callithrix jacchus (assembly GCF_049354715.1). Classification (NCBI taxonomy): domain Eukaryota; kingdom Metazoa; phylum Chordata; class Mammalia; order Primates; family Cebidae; genus Callithrix; species Callithrix jacchus. The sequence goes on along the minus strand of NC_133509.1, from coordinate 106,834,013 downwards.
CCATTGCACTCCAGCCTGGGTAACAAGAGCGAAACTCCGTCTCAAAAAAAAGAAAAAAAAAAAAAGACAAAACCATAACAAGTATTGGCAAGGATGTGGAAGAAAGGGTACACTGTTGGTAGGAATATTAACTGGTAGAGCCATTATGGAAAGCAGTGTGTAGGTTCCTTTAAAAATTAAACATAGAACTGCCATATGACCCAGCAATCCTGCTACTGGGTATCTACTGAAAACAAATAAAATCTATTATGCTAAAGAGATATCTGCACTTCCATGTTCATTTAAGCGTTGTTAACAATATTCTGGCTATCGAAACCAGTGCCCATCAATGAATGGATAAAGAAACTGTTATTATATAAATTTAGATATATAGACACACACATATAATGGAATATTATTCAGCCTTAAAAAAGGAGAGTCTGTCATTTGCTACTACATGAATGAAACTGAAAGATATTATTCTAAGTAAAATAAGCTAGACATAGAAAGGAAAATATTGCATAATCTCACTTCTATGTGGAATCTTAAAAAAGTCAAATACATAGAAACAGTATAACAGTGGTTACCAAGGGCAGGTGAGGAGCATGAAGATGAGAAGATGTAGGTCAAAGGGGACAAAATAGCAGTTACGTAGGATGAGTAAAACTAGGAATCTAATGTGCAGCATGAGGGCTATAGCTAATAATATTGTCTTGTACACTGGAAATTTGTTGAGTAGACTTTAGGTGCTCTAACCAAACACACCAAAAAGGTAACTAGGTAAATTACAGAAATGTTAATTTGCTTGATTATAGTAATGATATTTTATGTATGTATATCAAAACATCATGGTGTACACCTTAAACATAGAAAAAAAATGTAATTACAAAAATACCAGCCTGAGCAACATAGCAAGACCTCATCCCTACAAAAAATAAAAAAACTTAGCTGGGCATAGTGGCACGAGCCTGTAGTCCCAGCTACCAGGGAGGCTGGGCACTTGAGCTGTGATTGCACCACTGCACTCCAGCCTGGGCAACATAGCAAGGTGCTGTCTCAAAAAATAAATGAATGGATGAATGAATAATAAATAAATAATAGGAAGAAATTTTTGCCATTTGCTCACACAAAGCCTGGGCATGTTACCCTATCTCTCAAGACAACAGAACTATTCCCTGTGTAGATCATGAAGGTTTCCTGCAATGTCCTTTGTCCCTTCTTGTACTATCTCCCAAGACCCAGGAGTTTTCTCTTTAATCTATAGAACATTTTAATGGTCCCCCCAAAAGTTCCCTAATTCCCCTTTGGATCCAGTCACCTCCCTCCTCCCTTGCCCCTGGTCACTACTGATCTGTTTTCTGTCACTTTGGTTTTGCTTTTTCTAGACTGTCATGGAAATGGAATCCTACAGTATGCAGTCTTTTGTGTCAGGCTTCTTTCACTTGATATGATATCTTTTAGATTCATTCATGATGTTGCACATACCAGCAGTTCATACATTTTTATTGCTGAGTAGTGCTTCCTGTATAGATATATCACAACTTAAAATAGAGATAGGGGTCTTGCTATGTTTCCCAGGCTGGACTCAAACTCCTGGGCTCAATCAACCCTCTCACCTCAGCCTCCCAAGTAGCTGGGATTATAGGTGTATACCACCATGCCAGCTCTAAGACAAATTTTTTTAATCCATGCCAGACAACTTTTGGTAAATATCATACTTCTGACATGCCTCACCCCTAGGAGGTCATGCTCCATTTAAACCTTACCTATACACAAAATATATAGACTCTGTAGCAGCCACCCTTTGTTATCTACCACACCCATTCCCTTTCCTAACCCCATCCTGGACCATTCCCTACTCACTCCTTCGCTGGTTTATCCTCCTTCCAGAAGCCATGACTCAGAGAGCACCTAATCCCACCTCCATGAGAGTGGATCTTCATTAGACTGAGCTAATCATGGCCATGATATAGAATTATGGCCAATAAACAGTGATGGAAAAATATGTTGGGGGCTTTTGGGAAAAGGCTTCTTAACTTTTAGTCCTTGCTCTCCCGTTTTCCTTAGTCCTTCTGTCTCCTGATTCTGGGATCAGAAACTTAATCACCTAGGAACCCCAAAAAGCTAAATTCTAGCAAGATTTTCATTGGGTTTTCTGAAATGGAATTTTGAGAACTACAGCATCTAGATTCCTTTTTTTTTTTTTCTTTTTGTCTTCCCATCACATTTACTTCTATGGCTAACAAACAACAGAGCATGGTACAGTCTACAAAATACCCAGCCAGTACTGTTCAAAACTATAAAGATCATAATTGTTTAAAAGACTAAGAAATTAACACAGACTGGAGGAGACTAAGGAGGATAATGTACTAAATGCAATGTACTATCCTGGATTGCCTCTGGAACAGAAAAATGGCATTCGTGGAAAAACTAGGAATATCTAAATGAAATCTGTAGTTTAGTTAACCATATTGTTCCTGTACCAATTTCTTAGTTTTTAACAAATGTACTATGGTTATGTAAGATGTTAACATAGGCCAGGATAAAGACTTTGGATGTTATTTTAGGTGTGAGGGAAAGCTGTTGGGGGGCTTTAAGTAAGGGACTAACAGAGTCATATATATGATTCCCATTCTAGCTGCCATGTTTAGAATATACCGTAGGGGAGAAGAGAGTAAGGGTTGTGGCTGCTGTGGTGATCCACTACAGTGAGAGATGATGGTGTTTTGTCTTGGGTTACAGTGATAGAGGAGAACGTAATGAGAACCTGTTGAGTTCAGAACAAAATTTAGCTGATAAAACTTGTTGATGAATTAGATGAGGATTGTGAGAGGAGGAGAGGAGTCAAAGATGACGCCAACCTTAAAAACTTGGGACTATGACACTGCCATTGACCAAGGTCAAGAACAAGATGGAACAGGTTTTCTGGAGAAGAGAACTTGGTCTGGAGCTCTGTCAGGTCTGATATGTCTGTTGGGAGGTTGCATATTCATTTCAGTGGTCTGGGAGAGATGGAGACTAAGAATATAAAAAAGGTGGGATTTAAAGCCATGAAACAAAGAGAATTTCCTGTGGCAGTGACAGTATCTACAGGGAGCAAAACAAGGTGAAAAGGCTTGGGAGAGTCCTCCAAGCATACACTATGTGTTAAATTACACACATGCACACATACAGATATGCTGATGTAAGCCCATAGGCCCTTTCATCACCTTTGTAGTCCCTCTTTTGAGGCATTCAGCAGGGGCATCAGGAAATCATGCTTTAAAAAAATCTTTATATCTGCATAACTGAAACTTTCATCCTTTAACCAATGTCTTCCCATTTCTCCCATCTCCCCACCTTCTGGCAACCACCATTCTTCTCTCTGCTTCTCTGAGTCTGACTTTTTTAGATCCCACATATAAGTGAGATCATGCAGTATTTTTCTGTGTCTGCCTTATTTCACTTAGTATAATGTCTGCCCGTCATCCACATTGTGTTACAAATGACAGCATCTCCTTTGTTAAGGATGGATAACATTCCATTGTATATTTCTTTATTCATCCATCAATAGACACTTAGGTTGATTCCATACCTTGGCTATTGTGTATGATGTTGCAATAAACATGGGAGCACAGATACCTCTTCAAAATACAAATTCCATTTCCTTTGGTTACATATCTAGTAGTGGGAATGCTGGGTGATGTGGTAGTTCTACTTTTAATTTTGGGGAGAAACCCCATACTTTTTTCATAATGGCTGTACTAATTTACATTACTACCAACAGTGCAAGAACTCCCTTTCTTCACATCCTTGCTAACACTTATTTTCTGTCTTTTCAGTGATAGCCATTCTAACAGGCATGAGATGATATCTCATTGTGGTTTTGATTTGCATTTCTCTGATGATTAGTGACGTTGAGAATTTTTTCTTTTCTTTTCTTTTCTTTTTTTTTTTTTTTGAGGTGGAGTTTCGCTCTTGTTACCCAGGCTGGAATGCAGTGGCGCAATCTTGGCTCACTGCAACCTCCGCCTCCTGGGTTCAGGCAATTCTCCTGCCTCAGCCTCCTGAGTAGCTGGGATTACAGGCACACGCCACCATGCCCAGGAAATTTTTGTATTTTTAGTAGAGATGGGGTTTCACCATGTTGACCAGGTGAAACCCCATCTCGATCTCCTGACCTTGTGATCCACCCGCCTTGGCCTCCCAAAGTGCTGGGATTACAGGCTTGAGCCACCGCATTTTTATGTCTCCTTTTGAGAAACGTCTACTCAGGTCCTTTGCCCATTTTTAATCAGGTTGTTTTATTGCTACTGAGTTGAGTTTCTCATATATCATGGCTATTAACCCCTTAACAGATAGTTTGCAAGATATTGCACATATTTTCTCCCATTCCATAGGTTGCCTCTTCACTCTGTTGATCGCTTCCTTTGTTGTGCAGAAGCTTTTTAGTTTGATGCAATCCCATTTGTCTATTTTTGCTTTTGTTGCCTGTGCTTTTGGGGTCATACCTAAAAAATCATTGCCCAGAAACTGATGTATTTTAACCTGAATTCTTGTAAGACAAAAGTATTTCCATTAGATTTAATATACACATGAGCAGTCAGTTAATATTTAAAATACCCCAACCAGACATACTTATTATTCTTAGGGTAACTGCCCCAAGTTGGGGTGTGTGTGTGTGTGTGTGTGTGTGTGTGTGTGTGCATGGACATGCAAGAAGGAATTAAAAGAAAGGCTTTAAGTTCTCTTCAATTAAATGTTTTTTTAATTTCTATTTCTCTGCATTCAGACAAAGTCTTTATTTCCTACCTCTTTCTCTTCAGTAGACCTCTGCTCCGTCATACACATACACTCAACCATCAGCCCTCCTCACCAGCTCCCTCGCTGACTTGTTCAGTGGAGTTTTCCTTCCATCTCGACTCCCCACACTGGGGAAAACACAACTCTCCTCCTTTATACATGATATGATTATTCCATAGCAAATCGTGAACACAACAGTGACAAAAGTAGAGCCTGTAGTAGATCCTTTGGTCTGGATGATAACGCTGCTGAGCTGCCTTGGGTGTGTTAACCAGTAGCACAGATTAATCAGTACCCCAGGCTCACCTTTTCCTCAGTCCTGTGCACAATTAATCTCAAAGACCTGCCTCTGAATTCACAGGTGTTAGGATTTGCCTCAATTTGGGATGATTAGTTTATTCTGTTCACGCAAGGGTGAGCTGCCTGCGTAATATTTCTAACTTACCTACATATCTTGAATACCACTTATATCAACAATAAAAAATTCTTTCTTTTTTTATCGAGATGGAGTCTTGCCCTGTCACCCAGGCTGAAATGCAGTGGCGTGATCTCTGCTCACTGCAACCTCCACCTCCTGGGTTCAAGCGATTCTCCTGCCTCAGACTCTCGAGTAGCTGAGATTACAGGCACATGTCACCACACCTGGCTAATTTTTATATGTTTACTAGAGATGGAGTTTCTCCATGTTGGCCAGGCTAGTCTCAAACTCCCGACCTCAAGTGATCCACCCGCCTCAGCCTCCCAAAGTGCTGGGCTTACAGGCGTGAGCCGCTCTGCCCAGCTTAAAAAGTAATTTTTAACATGCATTATGCTAACTAACAAATCCTCTGGTGTTGATCGGAGATATAGTTGAAGCTGCACATATTAACCATCTCCCACCCCCAGCACACACATGTGCAGGCTTTAGAGAAGAATTTCTACGGACTCTCAGACTGCTCCTGGAATAGGCATTCCTTGTTAGGAAATTTCAAATAATAACTTTGTATTTGTCTGTCCATTAGACTTAACATATACATACATGTCACACACACACCTATATCTTGTTGACATGCAGGTTAAAATGCAGCTTTCTCAGCCAGGCATGGTGGCTCACACTTGTAATCCCAACACTTTGGGAGGCCGAGGCAGGTGGATCGCGAGGTCAAGAGATCGAGACCATCCTGGCCAACATAGTGAAATCCCGTCTCTATTAAAAATACAAAAATTAGCCAGGCATGGTGGTGCGTGCCTGTAATCCCAGCTACTTGGGAGGCTGAGGCACGAGAATCGCTTGAACCTGGGAAGCCAGGGTTGCAGTGAGATAATGCCACTGCACTTCAGCCTGGAGACAGAGTGAGACACCACCTCAAAAAACAAACAAACAAAAACCAGCTTTCTCATCCCCAGAGGAGATCTGCTAAGTGAGAAATGCTGTGACTAGGAGCTAAATATCAGTGCTGTAACTCGCTTTATGGGTAAAAAGGCCATCCTGAGAAACCCTAGAGATAGAGGAAGGCCGTTGCAGAGAGTAAGAGTAGGGGGACCTGCCCTCAGCCCCGCGGGCACTTACTGTGGAAAACTGTGTAGAAGCCAAGGCAGAACCAGCCTCTGCTCTTCTCCCCTTCAGAGGTGGAGTCCCTACCAGACGCCGTGGGGAAGCTGGGAGCTGTGGATGAGAAATTGCTTATTTGAAGGTCCCGGAGTCCCTGCAGGCACGTGACCACAGAGGAAGTAAGCTCTTGTCTCTTTCTGTTTACCCAGCACTAGGGCAGATCATATATGGTTTTTTTGGGGAACATCACTTTCTTGGGAAAAAAAGGAAGAATTTTCTCTAACCATAAAGAAGAGAAGTTTGTACAAACTATATCAGAAGAAGAGTTTGTAGGTGTGTTTCAAACAAAACTTTATCATCGTAACTCAACAACACCCTGCTTACCATATCTATTTGCTTTTCTTTTAAATGTATATCTTAGAAGGCAGTAAAATAATATTATCTGTAAAAAAAAATAGAACAATTGACTAAAATGAAGATTAAAAACTAATCCCAAAGAAAATTGTTAGGAGGTTAAACTTGAGGATGATAGATTAATAGGCTTGCATACCAGGGATGAAAGCTGTTTCACGTAACGGAAAAATATCGAGGTTTAAGAAAATATACACATGTAAATATTTATGCTGAGAAAGTAGAAGAGCTTTTTTAAACTGTATCAACTCAAATGGAAACGCAAGGTTATTTTGCTGCAAACTACCTCTCTGTTTGCATCTCTTTCCTCTCAATTATGAAGTAAACCATTTCAGCAGTAAAATTCCAATCCCAATAAACTATGCATTTTCATTCTCTTTGAGGGGTCTCTAAAACTAGACAAAATTAAGACAAGGAATCTACTGGCTAATCCTTTCATAGAATCAGGATTTAGCAACTGATTTAATATAGCAAGAGAAAACAAGCCTGTACATGGTGAATGCAGCCTTTAACTTCACTAGGATGGTAACTATGAGAAGTGTTTATCAAATGAGATAAACCCAAGCTGAAAAATCTAAGAACCACCAATGTAAAAACATGGAATTCAAGAGTTTCTCCAAGTCGGCTTTATACTTGAGAAGCTTAAATTGACAGGAAAACCCCACCACTAAGAAGTCCTAGCTGATAACATGTGCAGTTCGTCTCTGCTACTTATTTTACAGATAAGAAAATAGGCCCAGGGAGAATCATGAAATGATCAGGGACACATTATGGAAAGATGACCCCTGGAACAGAACTCAGATCCCCCAGTTCCAGCCCTGCATTCTCCCTAATGACAGTTTCCAAAGTTTTTGCTATTGTTTGACTTGTGTTTTGTTTTTTTTTTTTTTTGAGGTGGAGTTTCACTCTTGTTACCCAGGCTGGAGTGCAATGGCACGATCTCGGCTCACCGCAACCTCTGCCTCCTGGGTTCAGGCAATTCTCCTGCCTCAGCCTCCTGAGTAGCAGGGATTACAGGCACGCACCACCATGCCCAGCTAATTTTTTGTATTTTTAGTAGAGACGGGGTTTCACCATGTTGACCAGGATGGTCTCGATCTCTTGACCTTGTGATCCACCCGCCTCGGCCTCCCAAAGTGCTGGGATTACAGGCTTGAGAAACCGCGCCCGGCCCTGTTGTGTTTTTTTCCAGCTAAAAAGCAGCCAAGACTGAAATGATGATAGGAGAAGGAGCAGGTGGGCCACACACGGGTCTATAGCCTAGGCTCCCAAGGTCACAGGTAGGCAAATCAGGTGCTTCTCATCTCCCCAGACCTCCTGTTGCTTGACATCGGAGAAGTCTGATTGCTTCATGCTCTGATTACTTAGGCTTTATTTGTAAATAGTTGTGGTAAAAATTTTTTCCCGACCCAACTGCTTTATGTATACTTTTGACAGCAGCAGCAACAGAAAAGGGGGTGTGATCTCCACCAAGCCTCTGGGATGAGATCTGTCACATGTGCCATGCAATCCCAGCATAGGTCTGGGGAGCTCTGATGATATGGGGACCCATATACAGTCACCCCACATCTCCATACCATCACAGCTGGCAGGACAGTCCAATGAGTTAAGAGAAGTATCTAAGATCATTGGTAATACTAAAGGTGGTCCTAATACCAGAAGCATCTGGTAATTAACTCTGTAGACTGCTTTAAGATCCATGACCCAGGATCTTAAAGCAGCCTGACCCATGAGTATAGTCCCAAAGTGATGACCGGTGGCATCCTGTTTCTGAATCTGATGGAGCCCTGACCCTGGCTTGCTTACCTATTTTCAGCCATTCTCTTGCCTGGTTAGGGCATTCTATTTCCTTAATTTAACCCTCTGTGCACTCTAAGGTTGTCAAAGGGTCCTCACCTAAAAATCAGCTGGGCAGCTACTTGACATGCACATCCCAGACCGTGCATCCAGGGATCCTGATGCAGTGACTTTGGCATGTGTCCTGGGAATCTGTATTTGAACAAACCCCACCAGTCCTTTACCCTTTGCCCTATCATGCTGACCCCGACATGAATGAGCTCCTCACAGAGCCAGCAGTTACCTTCATGGGCCACGCTGCCAAGTTTACCTCAGGTTGCCATGATTGCCCGATCCTCTCAGAGACCCCATGCCTCAGTGGTGCTGTCTCTGAAGGGGGTCAGGCTTGGCATCTGGAGAATTCCTAAAGCATTATAGTCTCCCAGACCTGCAGAGTCACACTGCAAATTCATGCTTGAAATCAGGCTAATTTTCTTTTCAATCCTCAAAGCACAGAGGATTCATTTCCCTCCCTTTTTTGGGAAAAAACAAACAAACAAAAACACTTATTCCCTTGAAGAACCTATATTTACAAAGCATATAGACCTATTTACTAAAATGTCTTGAGGGCAGCTTCTTCCTCAGCCTGTAAACACAAAGCATAAGCCATTCCATCAGTGGGGGCCTTTAGATTGCTCCTAATGGAAACTTAATCAACAGTAAAGAGATTTCTTGGCCCAAGTAGCTGGAAGGTCCAGCCTGGTCCAGGCCCAGTTTGATTCAGCTCCTTTCCATCTGCATTTTTGTTTTGTTTTCCATGTCTCAATTTTGCCTTCCATGGCGTAAGTGGCACCCAGCTCCACATCTACAAACCACAAAAGCAGAGGGGACGTGTCTGCTACAGAAGCTAAAAGAATCCTGATTAGCCCATTTTGGTCACATGCTGGGCTACTCTGCTAGGGCTGCCATGACAAAATAGAGCAGACCGTGTGGCTTAAATAACATGTATTTCTTACAGTTGTGGAGGCTGGAGGTCCAAGATCAAGGGCAGGTTGGTATCTCCTGAGGCCTCTCTCCTTGGTTTGCGGACAGCCACCTTCTTGCTGTGCCCTCACATGCTCTGTCCTCTGCATGTGAGCATCCCTGGTGTTTCCCTGTGTCCACATTTCCTCTTATAAAGACACCAGTCAAAGTGGATTAAGGCCCAAACTCACAACCTCATTTTAACTTAATTCCCTCTTTAAAAGTTCTCTCTCCAAATAAACACAGTCACATTCTGAGGTACTGGGGGTTGAGGCTTCAATATTTGAATTTTCAGAGAGAATGGGGGACACAAAATTCAGCCCATAACACAAACCTACACTGAACCAATCACTTCAGCACCAGTGAACATGCTGATTGACTTAATCCCACCCTGAAGCTAGGGGTGGGAGGAGAGTCTTCCCATGACTAACATAGGCTGTGTGAGGTGGAGTGGACACTGGGCCCTACTGAGATGGAGGGAGGGAAGAATGGGATGTGGGATAATCATACAACAATGGCCAGGATCTCTACTGCAGCCTCAAAATCCACCCAGGGAACTCACAGGCATCTCCCTGACTATAAGCAGCAGAAGCAAGGCACAAAATGAGTCTGCTACACATGAAGACAGGTGAGGGAGATATGGGGGATAATGGAAAAGGTGGGGCTCCCATCAAATGGGGAAAGGTTTACCTGACAGACAACTTCCTGTCCTCTACTTGCTCTCTTCTAAGTTGAATTTTTTCTTTTCTTTTCTTTTTTTTTTTTTAAAGGGAGTCTCACTCTCTCACCCAGGCTGGAGCACAGTGGCACAATCTCACCTCACTGCAACCTCCATTTCCTGGGTTCAAGTGATTCTCCTGCCTCAGCCTCCTCAGTAGCTGGGATTATGGGCATATGGCACCACAGCCAGCTGATTTTATTTTTTTGAATGTTTAGTAGACACAAGATTTCACCATGTTGGCCAGGCTGGTCTCAAACTCCTGACCTCAAGTGATCTGCTGCCTCAGCCTCCTGTAGCACTGGGATTACAAGTGTGAGCCCCCACCCCAAGTTGAATCTTGAAGTCTTCTCCAAATGAAAGTCACATCCATTAATTGCACTCATTTCTTAAGTCACTCTGTAACAATTTTTAAAATCTATAGATATCTACTCTTAAGGGAGTGGTGCCTGTTTTCTTTGTGAGCATAAAAATATGCTTAAGCAGAAGAACACATAGAAGTAAAGCATTTTTAGCTATGAAAACAATAGTGTGCCTGTCTAGCTTTTTGTCCTGTAAAGAAGTTGGTACCACAGTGTTTTTATTTAAAAAATAAAAACACTATTTTTATATTGGGGATCGGGAGGTGGAATGAGTAAGTACCCAAAACAAAAGGGGCCTGATTCTTTTACAGGAAACCAACTGATAAGTCATGATTTACTGGTAAATGAAATACTCATCAGCGAGGAGGGACCGAATGAGTTAAGACTTAAAGCCAAGCTGGCGAGGAGAAAAAATTAAGATCACTTAGTACTTAAAGAGATTGCGAGTAGAAAACAAGCTCACCAGGGTCCATGACAAATCTCTAGGAAAAGGAAAGATAAGACAAGTGAAACTGGGAGTTGGTCATTGGTGTAGGTTCCCCCAAATTCATTCTACTCCAAATGGAGCCCAGGATGGCCACAGCAACCTCATTTCCATTGCCAGAGACTGATTTTTCAGGAGAGAACAAGAAGTGAACCATGGCCAAAAAGGGAGTTTTCTTCACTTCTCTAAAGAAACACAGGAATAGACAATGCTTCTTCTCCCACTGGACATGGTCTTTTTAGGATGTGATGCCTAGAACTTAGCAGTCAGTTGGCCCAAGGACATAACCCATCTCCAGGGAGAGAGGACCAGGAGAGTCTCGGAGAAGCAAAGCCAGGGCACACGGCACATGTAAATGCCCAAAGCCTGCCCTAACACTGCTTCCAGTGATCAGGTAATAAACGTCCCTATACTGAGCCAGTTGGAGTCAGGCTTCCTAACAGTTACACTGGGTTTTGATGACCACGAGTTCTAACCGTTAAGTTCTAGCAGGTAAATTAGATAACCCATTTTAATTATCAATTAGGAAGATTTTGGCTGCAAATTGCAGAATACATGACTAAAAGCCTTTTAAACAGTAAGAATATTTATTTATCTTGCTTAACAAGAAGGAGGGAGGAAAGTCCTAGGCTCTGTATCAAATTAAACTCCAAATCTGTGATTCTCAGATGACCAAAGAGCAGGAAGAGAGGTGTGGAGTTTCTTCTTGCATGTCTCTCCCTTTTTCAGCAATAAAAAATTGTTCCAAGTTCCTCAGCTCATTTCCTTCATAAGCCTCACTGTCCAGAACAGAGTGGGTTACATGACCATCCTCTCTTCAAGCAAGTACATTGCCTTTCCAACCTCTCTCATGGAGCTGCCTCTGCCAGGCAGGAGGAGGTGGGAGGGGAATGACGACTGGACATGAGAAACCGTTCACTTAGCCAAATCCCCAGCCCACCTTCCTCTGTTAACCTAAGACTGTGAGAGCCACAGAGGAAGGAAAGGAGAACACTTTATTTTTGGTCGGGCGCAGTGGCTCAGGCCTGTAATGCCAGCACTTTGGGAGGCCATGGGGGGTGGAACACCTGAGGTCAGGAGTTTGAGATCAGCCTAACTAACATGGATAAACCCTGTCTCTACTAAAATTACAAAATTGGCTGGGCATGGTGGCGCATGCCTGTAATCCCAGCTACTTGGGAGGCTGAGGCAGGAGAATCGCTTGAACCCGGGAGGCAGAGATTGCAATGAGCCAAGATAGCACCATTACACTCCAGCCTGGGCAACAAAAAAACAACACACTTTATTTTCAGAGGGAGAAACAATCCACAGATTGGGGAGTGCAGCTACCAAGAAAGATGGAAAGTACAGACTCCACAGAAGGGTGGAAGAAGCTGGTACCTACGCCCTGCAGGGTCAGCCTTATACATATTAAGCAAGTTTAGGGAATATTTATGAATATTCATGAGGGATGTCAGGTACATATGTGGTGGGTAAATGCATACGTAACGTACATTCAATGTTCATTTCAGGGTACGGTTTCAGCATTCACATGAAGTGAAATCTGGTTCTTTATGTCAAAAGGTGAACTGCAGGACCAAAGACAGTTTGTGTGCAGTCTCTATAAGGGAACCTGAAGTGGCTCGATCTGCAACTACTTATCAGGAGCGAATGCTTAGAAGACCAGCCCTCTGTCCAGCTGGAGAGTGGGACCACGAGGCTGGGAACGGGGTGGGAGTGTTGGTCGACTGGTACCAGGTGGTCTATCTGGGTCATTTGGGAACATATCCAGTTGTAGTTGTTTCAGCCATGCTTTTCAGGAACTAGTTTCTGCTCAGTTACAGAAGAGAAAGCTTCTGGTGGTTAGTCACACAGGGATATGTGACCAACCCCTTATCCTGCTATGGCCATTAGATTCTGGTTCGGGTGTATCTCATTTTAGCCACAGGACATCCCTTTTGTCTGTTTCAACACCTCCAACCCAAGTTATGACTGTATCTCTGAGGAATGCCATGAAACAACAATGTATGAGTTCCAGATATTATGTAATAATAAAGCTGCATATCAAACCCATGGAAACAGCCTGGGCTGCCGTTTGTGTGATACGCAAACAGCATAGGGAACGGAGCCCTAGAAGCTCTTGCTTTGCTGGTAGGTCATTACCAAGCCTTATTGCTGGGCCAGAAGTTAGTGGAGGTTCCTGCAGAGGAACCGCACAGGTTCAAAGGCGTTGACTTGTTAAACAGGTCATTAGACAACAATTTAATCTTTTACTTACTTGCAACTACACCTAGATTTTTTTTGTATACTCACAGAGTTTCTCTGTCACCTGTTTGTAAACAGATGCTTTCTCTTAAGTCATATCGCTTTAATTTTGTTTAAATGACTTTATTTTAAAATGTCATGCCATTGCCTTAAATAGAAAACTATAATGATTTGCCAAAGATAATGATAGTATTAAAAATATACAACCGTTAAAATAGAATTTTCATATGTTTACATCCAATCATCTCATCATCTCATAGCCCAACAGTGGTATATTCTAGAAACACCACTCTAAGATGTGGGTTTTTCTTTCCTCCTAGGAGGTGAGTTAGCATCTAAAATACACTAATCAGAAAAGCTTATTCTAAGGTTGATTGCCCCAAGTTGATATTTTTCTTTGCAAGAAGGAATCTAAGGAAGTTTTTCTAGTTCTTTTCAATTAAATCAAAACACTTTTTTATTCCTATTTCTCTTCATTCTGGCCTCTTTTCAGATGAAGTCTTTATTTCCTACCTCTTTCTCTTCAGTAGACCTGAGCTCCATCATATATACTCAGCCATCAGCCCTCCTCCCCAGCTCGCTCCCTCCTTCTTCAGTTTTGGGGTTTTCCTTCCATCTTCATTCTCCCCACACTGATGACGCTGTAACACTATTCATTTGTAAGTAATACGATTATTCTACAGCAAATTGTGAACACAATGGCCACAAAAAATAGACTCTTTAGTATGAGAAATAAAAATAAAATCATAAGCCCAGCAAATTGAACACATCCCCTCTTGGCCAATGGGACCCCTGAGAAACCTTAAAAATTGAGTTCCTAGGCAGGACAGGACACTGGACATGCCCCATTATATACTCTCCCCCTTGCTGACCACAATTAGACTCTTTCCTATGTGTTTAACAAAAACCAGCACTTTTGAAAGTCTTGCCAGACTTCCTTCTCTCTTTCCCACTTTGACGTAACACCTACCAGCATTTCTTTCTAGTAAGAGACTACCACTAGAGACTACCGAGCATTGACTGGTTCTGGCAGGTTTACAGAGGCCACTCACAGGATGCTCTGTGTCTTCCATTTAATCTTTTGATGGATAGAACCTAATTTTAATGCCTTTAAATGTTAAGTCTCCACCCCAAAGTGAATATGGGACATAAGCAATATGCATGGTTGCCTTCTACACATGGATGCCCCCTTCATGAATAGTCATAGCTCCTCCTATAATCTGTTGAATATATATGTTTAGCCAACCTGTTCAGCTTAAATTCCTGTCTCACCCTTCTCTCCCTCAAGTGCCTGCTTTCAGTTTCCACCAGAGGCCATGCTTCCCAGCCTGTGGGATGGCCAGTCTGCAGACTGCAATCCCTTATAAGAAATAAAATTCTTCACTTTAAATTTATGAACCTCATGATTCTTCAGTTGACAAGTAGAGTCTTTGGTCTGGATGGTAATGCTGCTGAGTAGACGTGTTAACGACTAGCACAGATTAATCAGTACCCCAGGCTCACCTTTTCCTCAGTTCTATGGGCAATTAATATCAAAGACCTGAATCTGAATTCACTGGTGTTAGGATTTGCCTAAGTCTAGGGTAGGATGATTAGTCTACCATGTTCATACAAGGGTGAGCTGCCTGTGTAATATTTTTAACCTATCTACATATCTCAAACCCCATTCATTTTCCCTATGAAAAACAGAATACTTGTGTGACCCAGTGTGCATCTCAATTTTGTCTAAAACCGGATGTCTTGCCCATCCTGGCAAATGGGAATGACGAAGTCATTTAATTAGGTTTAGGAAAAATAAAGAAGTGTGATGGTTCTTGAATGAGGTGTTGAGTAGCAAACCATTACCCTTTAGTCCCATAGGAATTAAGGCATCGTGGTCAGAGGACAGGCAGTGATATTGTCCATTTTGCAGAGAGATCTCCACCAGATGCTCTGTCACGATGCAAATAAGGCACATACTCTGCCTATTAAGTTAAATGTGCTGTTGACTCTGCTTTTTACACCTTTACTTCCCTGAAAACATAAATATTTACATTTGCGAGGACATTTCCAAAGCACTTTCTTCTCTATGAGATCAAGCCAAGACAGGCAATAATATACCTTATGGACAAAAAGACAAGACTCAGAGAGAGAAGCCAAATAAGGTCATACCAACAGAGCTAGGAAAAAAGTCAGGTGTCATTACTCCATACCCTGTCCCTGTCCAGGCAGACCTCAAGGAATTTAGTTCCAAACGGATCTCATGTTTCTCCAAATTGCATCCTTCCTCTTGGGTTTCCACTCTGAGAATAGCACCATTGCCCCATCACCCAAGCTGGAAATTTGGGCATCTTCCTAAACATCCCATACTTTCTCATTCCTTACCTCCCCCAATGTCACATCCTTCTTGATACCTCTCAAATCTGTCCCTATCTCTTTACCCAGTGTTGCTGTCCTCATCATTTCTGATTTGAACACTTGCTGGGGAAAAAACATAATTCCTCCTCAACCCTCATAAGTTCATAGTAGCACAGACCCCTGAAATAAAAGACAGATTAGCAAGAGAAAAAATAGGCAAGGTTATTAATATGTGCAATGCACATCATGCCAGAAAAACTTCAGTGAAAAGTGTCTCAAAGCAGTAACTTAGAACACTGGCTTATGTAGCACCTTAAACAAAAAACAATAAATCTATAAAGAAATAACAGGACAAAGCGAAGCAGTCTTAGGCTTTCAGAGATAGGAAACTATGGGAAGGTAAAGAGATGGAAATTAACTAACATAGCAAGTCTTGTTTGCAGATTTCTTTCCTGAAGCTGTCTCCAGTAAAGGAGAATTTATATTCTGTCTTTGGGCAGCAAAGGGGAAGCATAGAGAGAGCTCTTCTCTGCTTGTGGTTTCTTTTTATTTATTTATTTTATTTTTTTGAGATGGAGTCTAGCTCTGTCACTCAGGTTGGAGTGCAGTGACACAATCTCAGCTCACTGCAACCTCTGCCTCCTGGGTTCAAGCAATTCTCCTGCCTCAGTTTCCTAAGTAGCTGGGACAACAGGGGCACACCAATACCCCTGGCTAATTTTTTTTGTATTTTAGTAGAGATGGTGTTTCACCATGTTGCCCCGGCTTGTGTTGAACTCCTGAGCTCAGGCAATCTACCCAACTCGACCTCCCAAAGTGCTATGATTACAGGCATGAGCCACTGTGCCTGGCCTACTTGCTGTTTCTTAATTGTCTCAAAAATACTTATGTCAAAGAGGCACATTTTGGGGTGACATATTCTGGTTTCCTTCGCCCTTATAAAAGCATTTTAGGTCCACAGGAGTCAAGATGGCCAAATAGACACAATTCCAGTACTCAACACCCAGCGAGAGAGACACAGAAACCCAGAGATCTCCTAGCTCCAACCGACATAGCAGGTGCATTTCAACAGGTCTGGTCTGATGGTGAGCAAAGCCCAGGCAGGGCAGACCGAGGTGGGCAGGGGTGCCGCTTCACCCAGAAAGCGCATCTGACCAGTGAGTCAGAGGCTCCCCCTCTGGCATGATACAACGCTTCCTCCAAAGCCTCAGCAATACACAGAACAGGGGATCTTAGCCAGTCAAACACCGGGAATTACAAGTGCAGAGTTGAATAATAATTCAGGACAGTGTCCCAGATTGGCACACAGATCTAAGCAAACGCATAAGCTCATAAGCCGGCCAGGAGAGACTGTGGACAGAGCTCTTGCCCCCTCCCCCTGCCTGGAGAGAGAGGGAGATGAAAGCAGGAAGACTGACAGAGCAGCTGGGCAGGCCCCTCCCCCATTACCAGAGAAAGGGAGCTGAAAGCAGGGAGACTCGTGGTGTGGCTGGGCAGGTCCCTACCCTCCCCCACAAACCCCAGAGGGCTGAAGCACTAACTCTAGTGGGTTACGCAGCCAGTGCCACAGTCTGAGCTGAACCCTGAATGATCCAGCCCTGTGGAGAAAAGACATAACCCACCATTAAAGGTGTGGGACTAGGCTTCGTGTTTTAACAAAAAACACAGGAAGCCTACATAGCAAAAGACGGATGGTGTTCTTGACCACCGTCACTGCCTCCAGGTCAGTGGAAAAGGCGAGCCTAATCTCCAGTATAAACAAAAAAGACACAGGAAGCTTACCTAGTAACCTGAAGGAGTCCCTAGAAAGTCCAGTAGCACCTCGACAGGCAGACAAGCAACCTCATCAAGCAACCTCCCGGAGATTGCAGCCAGGTAAATCCACTAAGATGGGAAAAAACAGCGCAAAAAAGATGAAACCATCAAAGACCAGAACACCTCTTCTCCTTCAAGGGATCACAACTCCTCAATAACACAGGAACACAATGTGACCGAGAAAGAGGGCAATGAATTGACAGAAACAGGCTTCAGAAGGTAGACAATAACACACTTTGAAACAGGCTTCAGAAGGTGGATAATAAACTTTTCTGAGCTAAAGGAACACGTTCTAACTCAATGAAAAGAAACCAAAAACCTTGAAAAAAGTTTAGACGAAATGCTAACTAGAATAACCAACTTAGAGAAGAACATAAACGACTTGATGGAGTTGAAAAGCACAGCATGAGAACTATGTGAAGCGAACACAAGTTTTAATAGCCAAATCAATCAAGCAGAAGAAAGGATATCAGAGATTGAAGATCAACTCAATAAAATAAAAAGAAAAGGCAAGACAAGAGAAAAAAAGAGTGAAAAGAAATGAACAAAGCCTCCAAGAAATATGGGATTATGTGAAAAGACCTAATCTACCCTTGATCAGTGTTCCTGAATACAAGGGGGAGAATGAATCCAAGCTGGAAAACACACTCCCGGATATTATCCAGGAGAACTTCCCAAGCCTAGCAAGGCAGTCCAACATTCAAATCCAAGAAATACAGAGAACTCCACAGAGATATTCCTCAAGAAGAGCAACCCCAAGGCACATAATCATCAGATTCACCAGGGTTGAAATAAAGGAAAAAGTGCTAAGGGAAGACAGAGAGAGAAAGGTCAGGTCACCCACAGAAGTAAGCCAATCAGACTCACAGCAGATCTCTCAGCAGAAACCCTACAAGTCAGAAGAGAGTGGGTGCCAATATTCAACATCCTTAAAGAAAAGAACTTTCAACCCAGAATCTCATATCCAGACAAACTAAGCTTCATAAGTGAAGGAGAAATAAAATCCTTTACAGACAAGCAATTGCTGAGAGATTTCGTCACTACCAGACCTGCCCTACAAGAGCTCCTGAAAGAAACATTAAGCACAGAAAGGAACAAGTACCAGCCACTGCAAAAGCATGCCAAATAGCAAAGACCAAAAATGCAATGAAGAAAATGAGTCAACTAACGGGCAAGAAAACCAGCCAGTAACAAATGGCAGGATCAAATTCACACATAAGAATACTAACATTGAATGTAAATGTCCTAAATGCCCCAATCAAAAGACACAGACTGGCAAACTGAATAAAAAGTCAAGACCCATTGGTGTGATGTATTCAGGAAACCCATCTCACATACAAAGACACACATAGACTCAAAATAAAGGGATGGAAGAAGATTCACCAAGCAAATGGAGAACAAAAAAAAAGCAGGGGTTGCAATCCTAGTCTCTGACAAAACGGACTTCAAACCAACAAAGATCAAAAGAGACAAAGAAGGGCATTACATAATGGTAAAAGGATCAATGCAGCAAGAAGAGCTAACGATCCTAAACATATACGCACCCAATACAGGAGCACCCAGATACATAAGCAAGTTCTCAATGACCTAAAACGAGATTTAGACTCTCATGCAATAATAGTGGGAGACTTCAACACTCCACTGTCAATATTAGACAAATCGATGAGACAGAAAATGAACAAGTACATTCAGAACTTGAATGCAGAGCTGGACCAAGCAGACCTAATAGACATATACAGAATGCTCTACCCCATATCCACAGAATATACATTTTTCTCAGCACCACATTGTGCTTACTCTAAAATTGACCACATCATTGGAAGCAAATCACTCCTCAGCAAACGCAAAAGAACGGAAATCATAACAAACAGTCTATCAGACCACAGAGCAATCAGATTAGAACTCAGGATGGAGAAACTCACTCAAATCCATACAACCACTTGGAAACTGAACAACTTGCTCCTGAGTGTTGACTGGATAAACAATGAAATGAAGGCAGAAATAAAGATGTTCTTCAAAACCAACCAGAATGAAGACACAACTTACCAGAATCTCTGGGACACCTTTAAAGCAGTGTTGAGAGGGAAATTTATACCAATAAATGCCCATGTGAGAAACAAGGAAAGATCTAAAATCGATACCCTATCCTCAAAATTGAAAGAGCTAGAGGAGGAAGATCAAAAGCCAGCAGAAGACAAGAAATAACTAAAATCAGAGCCAAACTGAAGGAGACAGAGACACAAAAACCCTTCAAAAAAATCAATAAATCCAGGAGCTGGTTTTTTGAAAAGATCAACAAAATAGACAGACTGCTAGCCAGACTAATAAAAAAGAGAGAAGAATCAAATAGATGCAATAAAAAAAGATAAAGGGGATATCACCACTGATCCCACAGAAATACAAACTACCATCAGAGAGTACTACAAACAGTTCTACACACATAAACCAGTAAACCAGGAAGAAGTGGATAAATTCCTGGACACTTGTACTCTACCAAGACTAAACCAAAAGGAATTTGAAACCCTGAATAGACCAATAACAAGAGCTGAAGTTGGGGCAGCAATCAATAGCCTACCAACCAAAAAATGTCCAGGTCCAGATGGGTTCACAGCCGAATTCTACCAGACGTACAAAGAGGAGCTGGTTCCATTCTTTCTGAAACTGTATCAAACAATACAAAAAGAGGGAATCCTCCCTAACTCATTTTATGAGAACAACATCATCCTGATACCAAAACCAGGTAGAGACTTATTTAAAAAAGAAAACTTTAGGCCAATATCCATGATGAACATTGATGCAAAAATCTTCAATAAAATACTGACAAACCGATTGCAACAGCACATCGAAAAGCTTACTCATCGCGATCAAGTAGGCTTCATTCAGGGGATGCAAGGCTGGTTCAACATATGCAAGTCGATAAACATAATACATTACATAAATGGAACCAAAGACAAAATCCACATGATTATCTCAATAGATGCAGAGAAGGCCTTCGACAAAATTCAACAGCCTTTCATGATAAAAACTCTCAATAAGCTAGATAACATCAGAACGTATCATAAAATGATAAAAGCTAATTTACAACAAACCCACAGCCAATATCATAATGAATGGGCAAAAGCTAGAAGCATTTCCTTTGAAATCTGACAGTAGACAAGGATGCACTCTCTCACCACTCCTATTCAATATTCTGGAAGTTCTAGCCAGAGCAATCAGGAAAGAAAAAGAAATGAAGTGTATTCAATTAGGAAAGGAGGAAATCAAACTGTCTCTATTTGCAGACAACATGATTGTATATTTAGAAGACTCCATTTTCTCAGCCCATAAAAATCTTCTCAAACTGATAAGCAACTTCAGCAAAGTCTCAGGATACAAAATCAATGTGCAGAAATCACAAGCATTCCTATACACCAATAACAGACAGAGAGCAAAATCATGAGCGAACTCCCATTCACAATTGCTACAAAGAGAATAAAATACCTAGGAATACAACTAACAAGGGATGTAAAGGACCTCTTCAAGGAGAACTACAAACCACTGCTCAATGAAATAAGAGAGGACACAAACAGATGGAAAAACATTCCATGCTCATGGTTAGGAAGAATCAATACAATGAAAATGGCCATACTGCCCAAAGTAATTTATAGATTCAATGCTATCCCCATCAAGCTACCAATGACCTTCACAGAACTGGAAAAAAAAACACTTTAAATTTCATATGGAATCACAAGAGAGCCCACATAGCCAAGACAATCCTAAGCAAAAAGAACAAAGATGGAGTCATCACACTGCTGGACTTCAAACTATACTACAAGGCTAAATTAATCAAAACAGCATGGTACTGGTACCAAAACAGAGACATAGACCAATGGAACAGAACAGAGGCCTCAGAAGCAACACCACACATCTACAACCATCTGATCTTTGACAAACCTGACAAAAATAAGCAACGGGGAAAGGATTCCCTGTTTAATAAATGGTATTGGGAAAACTGGCTAGCAATGTGCAGAAAGCAGAAACTGGACCCCTTCCTGACACCTTACACTAAAATTAACTCCTGAAGGATTAAAGACTTAAACCTAAGACCTAACACCATAAAAACCCTAGAAGAAAACATAGGCGAAACCATTCAGGACATAGGCATAGGCAGGGACTTCATGACTAAAACACCAAAAGCAATGGCAACAAAAGCCAAGATAGACAAATGAGATCTAATTAAAATTCAGAGCTTCTGTACAGCAAAAGAAACTATCATTAGAGCAAACTGGTAACCAACAGAATGGGAAAAAATTTTGTCAGTCTACCCATCTGACAAAGGGCTAATATCCAGAATCTACAAAGAACTAAAACAGATATACAAGAAAAAAACAAACAACCCCATTCAAAAGTGGGAGAAGGATATGAACAAACACTTCTCAAAAGAAGATGTATATGTGGCCAACAAACATATGAAAAAATGCTCATCATCCCTGGTCATTAGATAAATGCATATCAAAACCACATTGAGATACCATCTCATGCCAGTTAGAATGGCGATCATTAAAAAATCTGGAGACAACAGGTGCTGAAGAGGATGTGGAGAAATAGGAACACTCTTACACAGTTGGTGGGAGAGTAAATTAGTTCAACCATTGTGGAAGATAGTGGGGCGATTTCTCAAGGATCTAGAAATAGAAATTCCATTTGACTCAGCAATCCCATTACTGGGTATATACCCAAAGAACTATAAATCATTCCATTATAAAGACACATGCACACGTATGTTCATTGCAGCCCTGTTTACAATAGCAAAGACCTGGAACCAACCCAAATGCCCACCAATACTAGACTGAACAAAGAAAATGTGGCACATATACACCATGGAATACTATGCAGCCATAAAAAATGATAAGTTGGTATCCTTCGTAGGGACTTGGATGAATCTGGAAACCATCATTCTCAGCAAACTGACACAAGAAGAGGAAACCAAACACCGCATGTTCTCACTCACAGGTGGGTGTTGAACAATGAGAACACGTGGACTCAGGGAGAGGAGCAGCACAAACTGGGGGCAGTTGGTGGGGGTTGGGCAGGGACAGTGAGGGGTGGGAAGGGTGGGGAGGGATAACATGGGGAGAAATGTTGGATATGGTATGCACCTATGTAACAACTCTGCATGACCTGCACATGCATCCCAGAACCTAAAGTAAAATAAAAAAAAATTTTTTTACAGCATTTTAACCAGTCCTCTTGCCTGTAGTTTGGGATCTGCCCCCCAGAATCAACTATCCTCTACCCAGTGCCTGAGTGAGCTTTGGGAGTGCATCTCTGAACACTGCAATCCTTTGCTTCAAAGTCTTCAAGCTCCTCCTTGAACAGAGACTGGAGTCCAATCTTAATCCCTCTCTCTTTCCCCTCTCTCTTTCCTTCCTCTCTTCTCTCTTTCCCTCTCTCTCTCTGTCCTTTTTTCTCTCTCCCTCTGTATCTCCCTCTTTTTCACCCCCCCCCCACCCTCTGTCCTTATTTCTCTTTGTCTCTCTGTCCTGGTGTGTGTCTTCCTGTCTCTGCCTGTCTTTTTACACATATATACATAGAGCAAACTGTATATTACACCTCTACTAAATTGCATCCAGTTTTTGGAACATACCAGATACTTTTATAATGCTTTTGCCAGAAGAGAGGGTCCTGATACAGACCCCAAGGGCAGGTTCTTGGATCTCATGCAGGAAATAATTCAAAACAAGTCACAGAGCACAGTAAAAGAATCAAGTTTATTAGAAACTACTCTATTACTGAGTAGGGCGCCCTCAGAAAACAGGCGGAGGAACAGGCCATCCTTTGGTAGTGCCTCTACTTACTAGAAACTAGAAGGAGCTAGAATTAAACTTGGAACATGCAGATGTGCTCATTAAAGGTAGAGACTATTGGTGTTATAGATGACCATTAATCCTTCAACCTAAGCCCACTTGTTAACAGTAATTAACTCATTAACACTCATTAACACTTTACTTAAGTAAAGTGGGCTGTATTCTTGGGACATCCGGACATTCTGCAGGCTTGGTTGGAGATGTTCTGTATGGCCATAAATATTCTGTAATTATAATTGATGGGCAGCTTAGACTGTGGCTGTTTTCCGACCATAAGTGTTAACCTTATAAGTGCCTTGTGAGTACCTAGCTACTCACTTCAAGATGGAATCATTCAGGTCACGTTTTGTTAAGCCAGAAGCCTGTAGGCAGGGGTACCTCTAACATGTTTATTCTCCCTAGAAGGGCATTCTCTCCTATGCTGCCCATTTGCCCAACTAATACTTGCATATAAGTCAAGACTCAGCTTGAAGGATACATCCCCTAGGAAGCTTTGCTTGATTCTCCTATAGAATTGACACTACCCCTCCTGTGGCCACAGCGTGTCCTGAATATAATTCTTCTATGGGGTCTGTGATGCCTCATTAATCACACTCACTTATTTACTTTTTTGTTCCTGCAAAATTTTAGCTCCCATAGAGAAAAATTTCTTAATTATCTTTGTACCTCTAGTGACCAGCATGAAATGAACACATCACACATTGTAAATAAGTGAATTAATGAATTTCTATAGCAATGAATGATTACTCACCAATAATTTTCAGACCAGATTTTTTCCCTGTTAGAGTGGTTAAAGATCCCCAGGGGGAACTTGGAAATTTGCTGAGTAGTTGGGCAGAGAAAGCTGCTTTTTTTAAGGATAAAATAGCCCATAGATGACTAACCTAACCTCTCAACTCTTCCCCCTTGACCTTCCCCCAACAGCTGCCCACCCTAAGGACTGTCTTGGTTACTGGTCAAAGGTAGCTTGTCCAGCCAACTGATGCCTTCTCAATTTGTTCTTTCTAGGTAAGGCCACAGTTACTCTTCTAGAATCAAATTATTGATTTAGATAGAGGGGACAGTACACATATACTGCCTACAAGGATCCATGAGGACACTGATTTGGCCAAGCCAGAGGGTTTATTTTAGGAAGTAATGGAAAATAAGACTGGGTAGGTAAGACCAGATGCGAACAATAATATGTTAGCAATGGAAGACAGCTTAGAAAGCACCTCACTTGGAGCTTCCTAGAATTGGGAAATGAGTCAATTTAAAGGGGAAAAAAAGGTTAAGAAAGTAATAAGTGAAAGTCAACGTGGCCAATATTCTGAGGGTGATATCAGAAAGACAGAAGCTGGAGAAATGTTGACCTAATCCAATACCTCCTCATATTATAGGCCAAAGAATGAAGACCTAGAGAAGCAAAATAATATGCCCAAGTGCCAACGTTCCAGTAAAAAGTCAGTAATAGTAATAAATCAGACACGGACTGTTCTGTGCCATTTCAACTTACTGAATGGAAAAAAGTTTTGTTGTTATTAAATGAAAGTATTACAAAATAATTTTATCTACAAGGAACCATTTGGGAGCAGAAAGGGCAGGTTTAAAAAGAAAGAGCATCACGCTGGCATGTGGCTTCCAAAGCAGCCAGTCCCTACTTCTCTTGCTTCAAAAACAACGGAAAACTCCAACACGGGAAACGCTCACTCGAAGACATTCTGAAATGATCAGTCATACCGAGCTGTCCTTGCTGTTCCGCTTCATCACGCTTGAAGCTTTGCCGACTGGGATGTTTGCTGCCTTGGCAAACATGATGATGGTGTCAAACCTAATGTTTCCTAAATTTTTGCAGAAATGCAGAAGACTTCTGTGGGAGCCTATTGTCAATTATCTGGAAAAAGAGAAGTTTGCAGACATTAGAAACAAGAACTGTGTGGGGATCGGCTCTGGATTTTAATGAGAAGAATTCAAATTAGAATGTCGGCTATTTCCTATAGTTTGCTAAAAATAACCTGGGTGCCTGCTTCCTTCCCTGGTGCTTCATTTTCAGTGCCTGCTCATGCTGAAGATTCAGAAGAGATGGAAAATGTTCCTTGGGATCCAGTACCAGTGTGGTCTGCTCAGAGAAATGTAATTTAGCTTTGATCTGCTCTCTTGTGCACCAACAGGCACGCTACCTTTAGGCTCCTGTCAGATTTACATTTGAGGAAGCTTCAAGGTGATGAGGCGAGCACAAACATCAAGCCCTGTTGATTTCACCTCTGAAATCTCTTTCCATCTGATTTCACCTCTGAAATCTCTTTGCAAAGCCCTCCTGCCTGCTCTTCCTACCTTGAAGAATCTGCTTTTCCCACTCCGACCCTCATACTCTAGCTAAGAACAATCTCCCCACACAAATCTAAACATATCCGCCTGACACCACTGATGAATGACTCTCATTGCTTGTATGATAAAGACTAAACTCCTTGACTAGGTCTTCAAAGCAGGGACCTCCCCGATCTGTGCCCTAGACCCTCTCCAGCCTTGCCTCTCCCCTCTCTACAGCTTTGCCCCTCTCCACTTGGCTACCTACTCCAACCCATGGTCCTCATACTGGTGCCTTCTTCTCCCCATGCCCCAGCCCCACAGGGCCTCAGCTCATGTTCTGTCTTCCCTTCTTTATCTACCTAATTCTTACTCATCATTCAGGTCTCAATCCAATAATTAGTTTTTCAGGAAAGCAATCCTGCCCCTGCAGACAAAGTCAAATTCTCTTCCATATTGGCTCTCAGAGCCCAGAACACTTCTCCTTTGCAGCACTTATCTCTGCTGCAATTGCAGATTTATTTAATGATTAACTGATTAGTAGGATTACCCCTCTGGACTCTAGCCTCATGAGGGCAGGAACCACATCTGCATCCAATACCATGCCTGGCACATATGGGATGTTCAATATTTGTTGAAGAAAACAGAATTAATCTCCCTTTTCTTAACAGAGGTCCTTCCCAAGAGAATGGAAAATATTTCCATATCTCAGTACAGCATTTTCTCTACCTCAGTCTGGTCCCATGAGTGCCCTTGTCTCCCAGCCCTTACTGTTCTTGACTTAGTCATTTTGGTGGGAAATGCCTGTATATAATAAATTGGGAGCATTTTTCCCTGAATCTCCCTGAAATGTGGGGAATACATTTGTATTATGCTTTTTAGCATAAACTGATCTGACCTCTGCCTGATCTTTGGAGACATGAGTGCCTAAATAAATTCCATATTATTTTTCAATTTCTTGAATCAAATGGAAGACCTCATAAATGGAAGACCCTTCCTCACTAAGTTAAATGATACATATTTTAACATTTGAGTCCAGATGAAGTCTAAGGCACTCTCTTGCATCATGGAGGAGATTTAAAGAAAGAAGGGCGAGGGGAGAATGAATGGTGTCAAGGGAAGAGACTCAAAGGTTTCTATGTGAAGCTTTAAGAAATCTGTCTGAGGGCCAGGTGCAGGCAGTGGCTCATGCCTGTAATCCCAGCGCTTTGGGAGACCAAGGTGGGCAGATCACGAGGTCAGGAGATCAAGCCCATCCTGGCCAACATGGTGACACCCCGTCTGTACTAAAATACAAAATATTAGCTGGGTGTGGTGGTGCGTGCCTGTAGTCCCAGTTGCTTGGGAGGCTGAGACAGGGGAATCACTTGAATCTGGGAGGCAGATTGCAGTGAGCTGAGATTGTGCCACTGCACTCCAGCCTGGGTGACAGAGCGAGACTCCGTCTCAAATAAATAAATAAATAAATCTGTCATAGGAAGAGGAAGAGCAGAGTAAAACCAGCAACAGGCCCTCTGAGGTAAATGGAGGTTGGTTAAGGAAAGCTGACAGAGAGGGTGAGCTGTGACACTTCCTCACCCAGTCTGTCCCATACCCCTAACCTAAAGTAGATCAGACCAGTTCTTTGGTTTGGGGTAAGGTGCATCTGGAGCCAGGAGGAAAAGAGCCCCTAAGTGGGCAGACAGCACCCTGCCCACCTTTTCTAGAGGGACAGCACTCGGCATCTGATGCTTTGGAAATCCAGCCCAGCCTGTGTTGAGAGAGTTATTATTGGCACATTCTTGAATTTTATTGGGTATCTTAAAACAACAATTACTGCAAGGATACACAGAGGTCTACAAACACTGGGAAATGTATTTATCTCCTTGCTCTGTGACAGCTGGGCCAGCTTCCACATGCCAAATGTTTTGGGGCAGGGTCAGATCAAGATTTCAGATGGTCGCCAGCAGGGAGCTACTATTTTGGGGGCACAGGTCATGGGAAAGTCTTATAGCCCAAAGTTGGCTTCTGTGCCTATCCCATAACTTTTCCTTCAGCCTCATGTATCACAATTATCAACAAACTTGTCAAATTTGAGGAAATCCTTTGATATCTTTGTTTAATGACCCAGTTGTGGTGCTGCCATACAAGACTGAGATGAATGGGCTCACCTTACAGAAGGGAGCAGGCAGCTTCAAGCCTCTCCTGCCTTTCATAGAAACAGACACTGGGCACAGTGGCTCATGCCTGTAATCCTAGCACTTTGAGAGGCCGAGGCAGGCAGACTGCCTGAGCTGAGGAGTTCAAGACCAGCCTGGCCAACATGGTGAAACTCTATCTCTACTAAAAATTCAAAAATTAGCTGGGCATGGTGGCATGTGCCTGTAATCTCAGCTACGCAGGAGGCTGAGGTGCAGAATTGCTTGAACCCAGGAGTTTAGCCAGAGCTCAGCCTGGGTAACAGAACAAGTCTCCGTCTCAAAAAAAAAAAAAAAAAAGAAGTAAACAGGAAAAAGAAAATGTTTAAATATCATGTATTTAAGTATACATTTTCAGTTTCTCATTTGGGCTGAGTATTGGTATGTCCCTTTCAAAACCTGCAGCTGCAAAAAATATAGAAAACTACATGTCAATGCACTTACTTGGAAAATTTAAGTTCAGATTTTCAAAGGGCAAACAGCTGAGGTTTAAGGTCGTTCATCTGGAAAATATTTTCCAGCTAAGTGAATGAATGGGAAAGTTCAGGGTCACATGCCAATGAGAAGTCCACGCAGCTCTATTTATTGTTTCTCATTCGTCCAGCCATGGATGGAAAAGGAAACTGATCACGGGCAGAGTGTGACTTTGGGTCTCTTGAGAAACAACAGAAAGCAATCACAGATGAGGGTCTAGTGCCAGGACTCTGATTTGCAAATTTTAGTGCATAACAGAACCACCTAGAAGTGTTATAAAAAGGATACTCTTGGACCCTTGTGGTATGCGGCCCAGGAATTGGCACTTTCGATAAGCATTTCATGTGATTCAAAGTTGCCTGAGGAAAAACTATGCTAGGAAAGTTAAATCACAGTAGATAAAACAGACACTGGAGTTCAGTACACACTATCATTGTTAAAAGCCCATGGGTAAAAGCCAAATATCAGAAAAAGTATAAATTCAAGAAATATTCAGGTTATTAGAAGGTCGAGTCCCATGCAAACATTAGGCAAGACCAAGGTAAGCTTTGCAGTTTTCAAAAATAACTGTAAAGTAGTAAATGAGGAACCAAATTTTGGTTGCAAAGTGAGAGAAAACCCAACTCTGACTTATGCAAAAATTATCAAGAATCTCTTGGCCCATGGAAATGGAAAGTGTAGCAGTACAGCTGGTCTCCATGGAACTCAGAGGCCCAAACAACATCATTTAAACTCAGTCCCTCTGTCTTTGCCTCTTAAGTGTTCTATTTTCTCTGTCTTAGTTCTTTTTCCATGGGCTTTCCCCTTATGGGGAAGGTATTTTTCTGAAGTTCCACTTTTTTCTATTTGATTCCAAGTCTGTAGAAAAGAGAACTCCTCTTTTCTGATTATTCTAGGGAAAAACACCACCACCACCACCACCAGGGCTACCTCTGATTGACTAACTTGGGTCTCAGGATCACTTCTGAAACAGTTCCTGTGTCGGAGTTAAAATAGAGTTTTGCTGAGGTCTGGATCTTCTTCCCACCTGTAGGGGAAGAAGGAGGTAAATGGAAAACCAAACTCCATTTACGCAAAGCACAGTGGGGAAGGGGAGATGTTATCCTGAGAAAAAAATCAGGATGCCCTTCCCAGAAAAAGAGGAAATAGATGCTGGATAGCAGAAGCCACAATTGTCCATTACGACGGCTGAGAATTATTCTTCCTGTGTATTTAATTACACAAAAATGTTCCTATCAGTTAGTATTCACTTGTTTTAATAAGCATGGAGTTCTATATTTACATATGAATATTTTATTATTAAAATGTCCTGTCTTGTTGTTTATATTCCCCAGTGGATTATAAGCCTCAAGGCGGTGTTTATCTTGTTTATCCATGTGTAGACAGGTAGTCTCCAAAGTGGTATGTCTAAAAGAAGGTACATAGAGACAATAGTAGAATTTCCATATATTTTTCTTACCTAATTTTTCCAAGGATAAATGGAATCCTTATTTTAAGATTTAGTATAGTATAGAGGCATTGGCAATGACAGTCTCACTATGTTTAGAAGTCACACCATCATGGTAACGGTAATAAGCCTCCCAAGAGAAGCATGCACGTGAACTCTACTCCTCCTTGAATTTGTTCCTCCAGCTCCAGGCCTTCCATGCTCTACTCTGTCTCGTCGTCCCACTCATTTCCATTCAGATTTGTTACCTCACAGTATGGCTGTCTGACTAACCCCAGGACCTCTCTCTCAAGAACCACCCTCATCCAAGTGGGAGACCCACCTTCTTTCTGAGCCCAGCAAACTGGATGTGAGCCACTAGCAGTACCATCTGTTAATCCCCATGACCTTTATCCAGAGCCTCACTAATAAAGAACCCAACCTTTCAAAATATGGACTGAAGAACAGGCTGACCTCAATAGTTAGCCAAGTAGGATTTATCAAACACTTACTATATTCAGAGTACTGTGCCAGGAAGAGGGAGATGAGATTCATAAGGGAATAGCCTTGTTCTCAAAGACCTCAACCAGTGAGGAAAAGAAGTCATGTTACTAGACAGATGGCTGCCACGTAGAGAGGAGGATGAGAATTACACATGCTTCCTTCAAAATGCATTCCACACTGAAGTTTTAAAGGGAGAACTGCTGTTACTCCCCACAGACAGGACCAGCTCTTCCTGAATCCCAGGTTCCTGGAGTTCTTTTCAACATAGTGTTGGGCTTAACCCTGCCTTACCTAAGCCAACATCATTATTTCTTCCATAGATAGAAACAAAGGGGATTGGATATGTACCTGGTTTATCCATTGAGACAGGAAACCATCCAACAAAAACTAATGAGTAAAGATTTGATTCCAGGTTTAGAAACCAGACACATCACCTGCCCAGTGCTCATTCCAATCATGTAAACAGACTAGCTCCATTATTCGTTTATCTACAATGGTTGCAGGCAATATTGCCAATGCCCTATTTTATGTTTCATTAAGATTTCAATTTATCTCTTCCTAATTTAGTCTGAGTGAAGGATTGGTATGCCTTTCAATAAATACCACACAATCTTTTACTTTCAAAAGGCAAATAAGTTTATGTATTTATTTGTTTTGTTATAACATGGCCCTGAAGCAATTTCTATTCTTCTATTTCTCTAACTATATCAATTTTGCCAAAAGTTGTAGTTCTTGGAGTTTTCCTCTTGACTGTCCCTAAGAGAGGAATTTTTTTTTCTATGAATCCTACGTTTCCAAACAGATACCTCTCTGAGAAACAGACTTTAAAAGAAAGCTATTAAATGTGAGCATTCAAACTTTTTAAACCTGCATGATGAAATAAAATGTCCCAAGAGACACTCAAAGGGCCTCTTGGAGGTACCTAAGGCTCTACAAGGCTCACCACCCATAGTATCCAAGGCTCAAAAAGGTTTTGCTTTTTCTTTAAGCCTAATAAGATTTGGCATCATTCAAGTGACTATGAAAATAGTGAGTTACCAAAATAATCTTTGTTCATTCTTTTGTGTACAAAATGAGTGGGGAAACTCATGTTTTTCCAGATTATCATGCCCCATAGCTGAATCAATTAGATTTTTTAAAATGCAAGTAACAGAAAACTCAATTCTAAATGACTTAAACAGTAACAGGATTTAATCTTCCATAGAGCAAGAGTCCTGAAGCAGGTTGGTTTTCAGTTGATCAAAAATGTCATCAAGAACCCGTTTTTTTCTCCAGGTTTTTCCTCCTCAGAATGTTGACTCTTAATCTCAGGCTTGACACACTATGGTAGAAAAGATGGCTGCAACCAGCCAGGTGCGGTGGCTCATGCCTATAATCCCAGCACTTTGGGAGACTGAGGTGGATGAATCATCTGAGGTGGGGAGTTCAAGACCAGCCTGACCAAAATGGAGAAAACCCTGTCTCTACTAAAAATACAAAATTAGCCATGCGTGGTGGCATGTGCCTGTAATCCCAGCTACTGGGGAGTCTGAGGCAGGAGAATCACTTGAACCTGGGAGGCAGAGGTTGCAGTGAGCCAAGATCACACCATTGCACTCCAGCCTGGGCAACAAGAGCAAAACTCTGTCTCAAGCATCACATCTTTACATACCAACCCCCAAAGGCTGGAAGACAGAATATGCCATCCTTATTTGCCTGATAAAAAAAGTTTTACTTTCCAGAAGTCCTGCAAAAGGTTTTCCTCAAAGGTCATTGGCCAGAATTGTATCATACACCTGTTTTTAAACCAATCATTGGCATGGAAATTGGAATTAATCAAGATTCAGTCCTCTAAGGTACCCACATGACCAACAAGTATACAAAATTAGATTTCTATCAGCAAGGAGACATGACTATCAAGTAGGAAATAAACAGCCTTTGTGGCCAAGACCAACCCAAGAACAGGGAGATGGGAGTGGGAACAGGGATTGACCAAAGGAAACAGCTTTGAAGGAGTTATATAACTCTCGCCTTAGGACTGGCCTGGGATGTCAATGACAAGCCATTCGTTTGCCATCTGAACTGAGTATACTGTCTCCAAAAAGGCTTAGTTAATTACTTAGTCAACATATTAATTGGGAAGAAGAAAGACCAATAGGTAACCATGTCTATCGACATGTGAGCAAGGACTTATTGATCAAATTAATTATAAGCCACATTGGAAAATAACAATATGAATAATTGTGTTAGACATTTATCATATACCTGCCACGTATAAGCATTGCATAAAATGCTTATGTGATTTGCATGTTATAGGAATGAAAACTGAAATTAGGATAAACTAAGCAATTGCCAGTGTTCACACAACAGGTTTGTGGCAGAGCCAATTCAATCTGACTCTAAAGTACATATTCTTGATAGAGATAGTTAATCCCTGAATTTATTTGGGAAAGTCATGAGTTTAGAAACCTATGGACCATAGGACTGGCTCAAATAACTTTCTTCAGTTTTACTCACTTTGAGAAAGATATATTATGCATTTGATATGGTTTGGATGTTTATCCTCTCCAAGTCTCATGTTGAAGTGTGATTCCCAGTGTTGGAGGTGGAGCCTGGTGGGAGGTGATTGGATCGTGGCGGCAGATCCCTAGTGAATGGCTTAGCACCATTCTTTTGGTGATAAGTGAGTTCTCACTCAGTTAGTTCACATATAATCTGGTTGTTAAGAGTCTAGAATCTCTCTTTTCTTATCTTGCTTGCTCCTGCTCATGCCATGTGACATGTCTGCTCCCCCTTTGCCTTCTGTTCACTGTAAGCTTCCTGAGGCCCTCACCAGAAGCAGCTGCCACACCATGCTTCCTGTATAGCCTGTAGAACCATCAACCAACTAAACCTCTTTTCTTTTTAAATTACCCAGTTTCAGGTATTCCTTTATAGCAACACAAAACAGCCTAACACAGCATCTAATAAGGCATAGTTCTGTGTGCTCTCCATGTTATGGAGGAAATGAAGGAACCAAAGATTAGTAAGATCTAGTCCTTGCACTCATTAAACTTTCAGATTCCTAACATAGACAGATACACCAAGAATAGTCATAGTTTTAGTTTCAAGGTAACAGAGAAAGTGTACAGGGAATGATAGTCATTCTCTACTTTGAAATAGTAAAATTACAGAAGAAATTGTTTTTTTGAAACAGAGTCTCACTCTGTCACCGGGCTGGAGTGCAACGATGCAATCTCAGCTCACTGCAATCTCCACCACCCAGGTTCAAGCAATTCTCCTGCCTCAGCCTTTGGAGTATCTGGGACTGCAAATACACACCACACACCCAGCTAATTTTTGTATATTTAGTAGAGATGGGGTTTTACCATTTGGGCCAGGATGGTCTCCATCTCTTGACCTCATGATCCACCCACCTCAGCCTCAAAGTAAGAATATTTTTACATCAACATGTGATCACATACAAAAACAAGATGAATTGATTTCATGGACCCACAAATGTAACGAATCTGGGAGACCAAAAGCCAGTAAGTAGCTCAGATAGAACAGGGAAATGGCATCTCAGGACATGTGTAAGTAGGCTCATGGCCAGATATGACTGATAAGAAAGCAGAAATAATACAAAGTGGGCTCCACATACAGAAGTGGTAGCAACCAGGAGCCTGAGGTAGCCAGTAAACTAGGAAACACTGAAGCCTAGAAAAGCAGCCAGTGAGGTACCCTACTGAACTGTATGTTCTGCCCATATCTCACTCTCTCTTAAAGCAGGGTATGCACAAGCTTCAAAGATGCTTCTCTCCTTTTCCCAAATGGAAGGTGTAAGGAGAGGCAGCAAGCAATATAGCAAGGAATAACAACTGTAAAGATGTACTTAAAGAGTCGTCGACATTTGGAGAACACCAATACCTCAAAAGAAAGATCATAAACTTCTCTACAGAGGAGTCACATGCCTGAAGAAATAGTTAAGAAAACAACCAGAAAAGTCATTTGAGTTAATGTCCTCTGAGATCTAAGAGAGGAGATTGCATCCTTAAAACAAGAACAGATGGCTGTAAAACAAGAACAGGAAAAGAATCAGTCACAGATTTTGGACATAAATACAAATATTAAACTTAAAATCTCACTAGATAGGCTGATTAGCAGAATGGGCAAAACTGTAAGGTGAACAATGAGAGTTAAAGCCTGGAGTTTGGTGCTGGGGGCTAAATGACTATAGAAGTTCCAGATTCTACATTCTACATCCAGAAGATAAAATCTTGTATTCTAGAATTCTTAGTAAAAGTCTCAACTTATCAGCTGATTAGATCACCTGTGAATCAATTCCTGTGGCCAACAGAATAGCACAAATTGATTGGTTGAGGCCTGGGTTACTTGAACCAGTCACTTCGGCAAGGCAAAATGAAATTACCTGGATTTGTTTATGCCACACAGGACCTATCCCTAAACTGAGGGGTTGAGTGTAACGTACCTAAACAACATAGTTATTACTCATGTGGTGGAGGAAAAGTTAATACTGGGGAGATAACCACATGTCCTCAACAATGTTTCCTTAAAGTAGGAAAGTGGAGGGAATTTGCAAAAGGGATTCAGTTTACAAAAATATTGCTGAAATTGGTGGGACACTGATGATACTCCAGGGAAGAGACAGTAGCTCTAATGAAGAATTTTCATGGCAAAGGCTACACAGCAAGAGGCAAATACAAGATAGTTCTTGAATAGTAGAATTATGGGTGAGTTTTATATTTTATTGTTGATTTTGCTTATCTGTATTTTTTATTTTTTATATAGTGAAACTGTGTGTTTAAAATATTTTTAAAGATCACTTTAAAAAATCAGGGGAAGGAGAAGATGTGCTTTATTGATAAGCACTTGAAAAGCGAGCCCACAGGACAGCATCAGCCTGTAGGTTTTTCCACACCAGCCTCACTTTAAAGAAAACTAGATTTAAAAAACAACAGTAAAGTCATACTTAGCTTTAAAAAACAGTTCATCACAGGATTAATGCTTTAAATGCATTTTAAATATATTCTAACTTTTAAAAGTATATGCCATGGAATACTATGCAGCCGTAAAAAAAGAATGAGTTCACATCCTTTGCAGGGACATGTATGAAGCTAGAAACCATCATCCTCACCAAACTAACACAGAAACAGAAAAACAAACATCCCATGTTCTCACTCATAAGTGGGAGTTGAACAATGAAAACACATGGACACAGGGAGGGGAACATCACACAGGGGCCTGTTGGAGGGTGGGAGGAAACAGGAGGGAGAGCATTAGGACAAATACCTAATGCATGCAGGGCTTAAAAGCTACGTGGTGGGTTGATGAGTACAGCAAACCACCATGGCACATGTATACCTATGTAACAAACCTGCACATTCTGTACATATATCCCAGAACTTAGAGTGAAATTTTTTTAAAGCGTACCTATATATCTTAGGAACATCTCTACTGCACATAGCCACATGACAATTCCATTGGATATCCTGTCCTACAGATGCTAAAGGCTTCAACCAGGCTGAATATATTTCCAGCAGATTTCACTAAACACCAGGACCAACAAACAATTAAAGGAGTAATTTCAGCAAACCCTCAAAAAGAGTAAGATGGTGGTTGGGGTGTGAGAAGGTTGGGGGAGAAGTGGGGATGGCGGAGATTAGTCAAACGGTATAAAATTTCAGTTAGAATGAGTAAGTTCTGGAGATTTACTGTTCAGCATGGTGACTGTAGTTAATAACAATATATTGTATGCTTGAAAATTGCTGAAAGTAGATCTTAAATGTTCTTGCCACAAAAAAAAGGTAGATGAGGTTACTGACAGGTTAATCAGCTTGATTTAATCATTTCCACAATGTATACGTAGAGCAAAACACCACTTTGCACCAAAAACAAAAAAAGGGAAATAAAAAAGAAAAACAGGCTTGTTCAATGAAAATTAAAATAAAAAATAAACCCTCAAAGGATAAAGCCTTTATATTATACTCTAAGCCCCTGGGTGTTCCTTCAAGAAAAAAAAAATATTTAAGTGAGCACTGAACATTTGAAAAAAGTCTTGCCTTGCCATAAACATTCAAAACCTAACAATGGGTGATGAGACCAGCAGCTGGTGTCACTCTATCTCCAAACTGTCTTCATGCTCCTAACCCTGCATAGCACTTGACAGCATATCTGACTTAAACTTTAGTAAGTAGGGAAGTAAGTATAATCCCCATACTACAGAGGAGGAAATCAAAGTTTTGAGAGATTAAGCAATTTGCTAAGGCCACATGTCTTTGCTAGCGCCAAGATTTCAATCTAATTTTTCCTTATTCTGGAACCCATACTCTCTCCGTTTTACTAATGCTGGCTTGCTGGCAGAGAGTCAGAGTATTTATTCATTTATTCAATAAATAATTATCCACCACCTACTATGCGCCTAGCAGTATACTAGGCAGTCTAGAGAGACACATGTCTTGGATCTCATGGATTATACTCACTAGGTAGATGGACCGGAAGACAATAAACCAATCTACAAAGCAATACATATGCAATTATGAGTGGCAGTAAGTGCAACAAGGGAGAAGGACAGTGCTGAGTAGAGAGATGGTAACAAGCTTACCTAAGTCCACCTAGCCCTTCACAGGTCTGAGGAATCAAGAAGATAATCTCTTTCTGATAGCTGTCACTACTTACAGGTAGATGAATCAATAATAGCAAGGTCAGACCAATTTCTGCTACACATACTGAGAAAGAATATTATCCCTAATCAGTGGGATTTTGTGGTCTGATTTGATTAGCCGCTCCTTTGGAGAGGTTATTACCATTCCTGATAAATTGCATAAGCTACTTTCTGGTAGACTTCAAAGAGTTCAACAGTCCTTTTGTCAGAAGCATTTTTCAGAGCAACTCCATCTTGAATAGGCACTGGGTACAATGAGGCTGAGACCCACTGGGCTGCATTCTCAGAGAGTTAAGTCATTCTAAGTCACAGGATGAGACAGGAGGTTGGCACAAGATACAGGTCACAAAGACCTTGCTGAAAAAAACAGGCTGTGGTAAAGAAGCCAGCCAAAACCCACCAAAACCAAGATGGCAACAAGAGTGACCTCCGGTCATCCTCACTGCTACATTTACACCAGTGCCATGACAGTTTAGAAACACCATGGCAATGTTAGGAAGTTATCCTATATGGTCTGAAAAGAGGAGGCATGAATAATCCACCCCTTATTTAGCATATAATCAAGAAATAACCATAAAAATGGGCAACCAGTAGCCCTCGGAACCGTTCTGTTTGTGGAAGAGCCATTCTTTTATTCCTTTACTTTCCTGATAAACTTGCTTTCACTTTACTCTGGACTCGACTTGAATTCACCCTCGATCTGAATTCACCTTGTCTTGGGGTCTGGATCTGGACCCCTTTCCTGTAACACTTTCTAGAAAACTTATTGTGCTGGATCTTCTATTTGCCCCTCCAGCTCTACTCCCCACCCTTCTCCACCCCACTGAGACCAGGAAGCTGGCCGGCATGGACTGCACCCATGGGCTCCTGGGCCTTCCAGCTTATATTGGGTTTGGCCAGATGAGAAGCACTATCAGGAGACTGGAAATCAAAGAGTAGGAGAGAGTGAGGTTGGGTATGCATCTCCTGGCTCTCTCTGAGCAGAGACGCCATGGGCTGGTGAGAGCTCTCTACTGCAGGACTCAGCTCTGGGCAGAGGGCACCTTCCATGGAGCCCTGTTCTTTGGGTTCTAGCACCAGCTCCCTTCTCTTGCCCTTCAGGCCAAGGAATACTAATGGCTCCCACTGTTGCTAGCATAAGGACTGCAGTAACCCTTTTAATATCCCTATACTCTGCTCATAACATAACAAACAGTGTCTTTATTCAACTGTTTTCTCATTACCCATTAAGAATCAGCCACCTGCTCCCTACCAGGATTCTGACTAACACATCAAGCATGTGTTATCAACAATGGGAGTGCTTAACAACCTTTGACCAGTCTCCCAGGATGTCTAATGATCTTTATCTAAACATTCTCTTAAAAAATATACAGTCTAGGCCAGGTGTGGTGGTGAATGCCTGTAATTCCCAGCACTTTTGGAGGCCAAGGTGGGTAGATCACTTGAAGTCAGGAGATCGAGACCAGCCTGGCCAACATGGTGAAAACCCATCTCTACTAAAAATAAAAAAATTAGCTTGATGTGGTGGCAGATGCCTGTAATCCCAGCTACTTAGGAGGCTGAGGCAGGAGAATCGCTTGAACCCAGGGGGCAGAGGTTGCCGTGAACCGAGATCATGCCATTGCACTCCAGCCTTGGCAACAAAATGATACGCCATCTTAAAAAACAACAACAACAACAAAAACGGTTTAATAGTGATCATATAAGGCTACCTTTTTTTCCCCTGAGAAGTCTGTACTAAGTAAGAAATATCTAAGTTAGTTTTCCCATAAGCCTCCTCCCTGGCAGCAAATTAAAAAAATACCTTTGATATATGCTTGCAATTAATTTGCCTGAAAAGTTACTTTAACAATACAGACATAAAAAGAATCATACATTCTATTCTGTAAACTCAGTGAAGTCCTGGTTTTCTGTCCTAGGTACTGGGACAGTATCTTTTCTGACAAGTTCACTCAAAACTGTGATCTTGTTACAGGAAAGCAGTCCCAATCCAGACCCCAAGAGAGGGTTCTTGGATCTTGAGCAATAAAGAATTCAGGTCGAATCCTCAGTGCAAAGCAAAAACAAGTTTATTAAGAAAGTTAAGTGGTGAAAGGACAGCTACTCCATAGACAGAGTAGGACATTCCCCAAGGTAAGAGGAGGAACGTGTCTACCCTAGGTGCAATACTTGTGTATATGGACAGATATGCTCTGCTACAAGGGTTTGTGATGAAGGATTAATTTCCTTAATTACTATATTTTGCAAGACTCGATATTATATCTTTAAAGCAAAATTAGGAATGCCTTTGTTCTCCAGATACTGGGATATCTGGACGCTCCCAAGTCTGGGTCTGTTTAGTAACCATTACTTTGTTTCTTTAACCATAAACATCTAGAGGCTAGGAAGGCCTGACTTGCTGAGAATGTAGCTCAGCAAGTCCCAGCCTCAGTTTCCTAGCCCTCACTCAAAATGGAGTCGCTCTGGTTTGAACACCTCTGACAATCTGAGGGACAAAATAGACGCCTCTAAATCAACTAAGATGAACCCTAAAATTAAGGAAACAAAATTACCTATAGGTCAAAGGTTCAGGACCAAGCTGGCATGAAAAATTTCTAAATTCCTATGGCAGTAAGAAAAACTACACTTTTACTAAACTCCCTAGCAAAAGGAGTTTTCAGACCCCTCCTAACTCTGATTTACTACTCTGACCATAACTCTGATTGGACAGAGGACCAGCCTTACAAATATTCTTTTCTGATAAATAACTATGCCTTAAGCCAATTTCAGCCAACTGCGCACAAATTGTCTTTGTATCCTATAATTCACTTTTCGATTTAAAGGGCCAAATTCCCCCTCATTTTAACACTAAAACCCCACCCCAAAGTGAACACATGATGTATGGTACATATGTATTTACCCAATGCACATGTTCTTGGCTCCCCTTATAAATATGTATGACTAGGAGTTTGAGACCAGCCTGGCTAATATGGTGAAACCCTGTCTCTACTAAAAATACAAAAATTAGCTGGGTGTGGTGGTGGGTGGCTGTAGTCCCAGCTACTCTGGAGGCTGAAGCAGAAGAATTGCTTGAACTGGGAAGATGGAGGTTGCTGTGAGCTGAGATCACACCATTGCACTCCAGCCTGGGTGACAGAGCGAGACTCTGTTGCTCAAAAAAAAAAAAGTATAGCTTTTCCCCAAAACTCTACTGTGTAATACAAACTCAGTGTGGCATGAAACCCAACCAGTTCCTTCCCTCCTTAAAAAGAGGGTACCTTCAGTCCATGCCAGATAATATCTCCTCCCAGTTTGCAAACTGATATCACCAATGAAACTCTCCTTTCTGCTATTTAGCCTGGCGGTCTTTTGATGACAAAGGCAAATGTAATATTCTGGAGTCAGGATTCAGCTACCAAGCCAAAGTAAGGTCACAAAAATCCTCCGATCAGTGTCTGAGCACAGGGATTAAGTTTGGGATCAAAATCCTAGAGAGAAGGTAATGGCCCTGCAGGATCCTTATATCCCGTTTATGTAAAGGTGCGAATACCCAAACAATATTTTAAGCAAATCCACACATTTAAAGACCCTCATTTCATCAGTGACAAAATTCTTAATCAAGTCCTCTAGCATAAGTCAGAGATGAGGTATCCTGAAGTCCCTCTGGTCATACCTGCCTCTGGAGTACAGACCTTGTTTGGAACTTTCATAGCCATCCCTTTAGTGCATGATTTCTGATTGGAGTACATAAATATTAACTAACTGCCTCTAAAGTACAGATAAAAACCAACTAATAGAGATTTTACAATGTCTACATTGTAAAGTGTGAATATTTTAAAAGTAAATTATAGAGACTATAACTAATAAAAGCCCTTAGGCAGATCGCTGCCATCCTGTGAGGCTGGCTCGGGTCACTTCTTCATCTACATATAGAGCACGTGATTATTATCTTGTTACTCTATTCCTGTAAGACAAAACTACATATAAAACATTAATATAAAGTCACCATGAAAAGCCATAAAATGCCAATGTCTTTTATAGAAACCACATTATACTTGTAATTACCTAATAATCCCTTCTCCTATATAAACTGTATTTAATTTTAAGAAACAATTCATTGTTTGTTAAATAACCCTATTGTAGTCTCAGCATACTATTCCTTCTAAATTTACCATTTCCTTTTGCTCAGGATAACAGTTTAAGCAGTTTGCAAATCAAAGCCCATATCCTTGGAAGAGCTTGGTGTGAATGCTCACCAAGGTTATACTGTGATCTGTGCTCTGGATCTGCATAATCCGTCTTCAGAACTACCTCATAGAGGAGACAAAACAACTCTTGCATCCTTACTCAAGTACAAGGAGGTGGGTGGCATCCATTCTGCCAATTTCAGTTCATTCATTATTAGGGAGCTCATGCGAGCATCCTGTTGAGGTTGACCTGCAAGGCTTGAAAAGGAAAACCGAAAGTGTTTGTAGGAAGGCTGTATCCATCTTGCTGAAGATTATTGGCAATTATCCAATTTTTAAAACAAGAAAGGATCTATTTTTGGAAAGCCTACCTGCTGGTGGCTAATTGCTTGAAAATGTTAGACAAAATACAATTTCTCAGGCAGTGAACCACCTCCCAGCAGATTTCCTCTTCTCAGGTAGACCCAATACGTGACAGCTGCTTCCAAAGGACTCCCTGTAGTGCTTCATGTGAAGGGATTTCATCGTATTGTTTGAAAGAGAAGGGCAATTAGGTGCCATTAAGGTGAAAAACACAGAGACTCCTCACTGAAATGATACGTATTCA
The DNA here is from genome assembly GCF_049354715.1 of Callithrix jacchus. NCBI lineage: Eukaryota > Metazoa > Chordata > Mammalia > Primates > Cebidae > Callithrix > Callithrix jacchus. The sequence continues at coordinate 106,792,425 of NC_133509.1, read as the reverse complement.
TAATGAGATTCACGTGTAATGAAGTCATGTGAAAGCTATTTCAGAGAATGAGCTATTATATTAAAATCTCAACTTTGTAAGAAATATAAAAATAACATTTCATGACAGACATTCTACATGCAAATTAGGAATCTATTGACTGATCAGAGCTAAATCCACTAGGAAGTGCTTAAAAATGGGGAAGAGATACCTAAGGTGATTTGTCCAAGCAGATAGGAAGAAAAGGGAGAAAAATACAAGGAGGTGCTGGGAAGAAGCTAGAGAAGAGAGTCTGCAAAATGAATATCCAGATACTAACAGAGTTAAACATGAACTTTGTAAGAATCCCCAGAGAGTGCTCAGAGAGATCTGAAAGCTGACGTATAAGACTGTAGTCGTTTGGGTTTTGTTTTTTTTAATAGCTGCAATTCATCTGATCCTTCTCCCATCAAATATGGGGTCTCTCCCTCCTCCCCTTGAGAGTGGGTGGCCTGTGATTGCTTCAACCAATATCATCCATATGACATCGGAAGTTATGAGCTTCTATCTAGTTTTGTTGGGATGTTTGTTCTCAGAGAAGCCAGTTGCCATGTAAGAAATCAGAATACCACCTACTGGACCACCACGCCTAAGACCACCCTGCTGGAGAGGCCAAGTGTGGGCGCTTTTATCAATAGCCCCAGCTGAGCTCCTGGCCAACAGCCAGCATCAACTGCCAGCCATGGGATGAGCCACCTTGTATTTGCAGTCCAGGGTATCTGTAGTTCAGGTGACTGTAGCTCCCATAAACATCTGACTGCAACTCCAGGAGAGGCACCCAGTGACAACTACCCAGTTGACCCCTTCCCAAATTCCTGGCCCCTGGGGTAATTGCATTATATCAGTGCTAACCAGAACGAGGACTGATTCATTGACCTACAGGAGATCAGGGTGAGAATTTTACAAACTACGATATTTTATGAACTGCATTAAGCAAGCTTTAAGAAAAATAGGACTGGGAAACTGTTGGCAGGGTCTGGCAAACTGTCTTAACAACTGTGGAGCCTTCTTTTCTTTACAGATCTAGAGAAATACCCCTGTCCCCCAGACATCAAATAGAACTGAAATAAATTACCCCTTAACTCTGGAATCTGTTTTCTCACATTTCATTTTACCAGAAGTCCCACTGAGTACTAAAATATTTTTTCAAAATGTGTCAATTTGAGATGGAAAAAGAAAATGTTTATTTAAAAAGTACTGCATTTTGCTGCTTTTAATAATTCCAAGCTGAATGGAGTCCTTCTTAGTTGCTCCTGAGCTAAATCTTTTTCACTAATACGTTTTATTCTTAAAGGTTTCACTAGCTCTGAACTAAATTCTGTTGTGATTCATGCGATGTGTGGGTAGCAGCTAAAGACTTTCAAGAAGGTAAGTTACTACAGGGGAAACATCCCAAAGGATTTTGAAAAATAAGTGGTAACAGTTATAAAATACCCAAGGCAGAATCTGCAGGGAGCCCTAGAATTAACTGTGCTGAGGATTAGCTGCAGGTTCATGTTTAGAAATGGAATAAACTGGAAAAATACCCTTTGGAAGAGTGGATTGGAACAAAGGTCTCTGCTCATCAAAAGCTTCTGACAATTGGCCCAACAGGAAAACAGATGCCATAGAATTATGAGGGGTTAGCAAGAGCCGAAGTACAGGCAGATGCTAGCTCAGCCTCTAGACAAGATTTCTTCCTCTCTCTGTCTGTCTCGTGCACAAGCATGCGCGCACGTGCGCGCGCGCGCACACACACACAGCAAATTATCTGAGAGCCATAAAATCAGACCAATCCTACTGGCTGTCGTTCTTCAGGGTGGACCTCTCCTGCACTGATTTTGCCTTCCATGTAGCATGAAAATGACCCAAAATGAGTCAGGCTGAACAAATCTTTGGTCTGCTCAGTGCAGAAACTTGGTGTGTTAGCCTGTGCTCACATTGCTATAAAGAAATACTCAAGACTGGGTAATCTGTACAGAAAAGAGGTTTGACTGGCTCACAGTGCTGCAGGCTCCAAAGGAAGAATGGTGGCGTCTGCTTCTGGGGGGGCCACAGAGAGCTTCCAACCACGGCAGAAGGCAAAGTAAGAGCAGGCTATCTTAGGCTGGTATCTTAGGCACAAGTAATCATGGTTTTTTTCTTTTGCTATTATTTTAATGGCACCCAACTATTATATGGTGGGAGAAGGAGCAAGAAAGAGAGAGAGAGAGGAGGTGCTACACATGTTTAAACAACTAGATCTTGTGAGAACTCACTCACCATCATAAGAACAGCACCAACGGGATGGTGCTAAACCATTCATGAAAAACCTGCCGCTAAGATCCAATCACCTCCCACCAGGCCGCACCTCCAACACTGGGGATTATAATATGACCTGAGATTTTGCAGGGCCACAGATCTAAACCATATCACTTGGCACAATCACAACATAGGAAAGTTATCACCAGCCTCTTGCTTTTTCTTTCTGTACCTTATGTCCCCCAAAGTGCAGTGCCCCAGCTCGCCCTGCACTCAATTGTCCCCTCTCTTACCACATGGTGTCATCCACTCAGTAATCCTTGCCTCAGACTCTATTTAAACGTCCTCACTAAGGGATAGTTTCCATCACAGGACTTTTTCCAACTCCCCATCTCCATCCTCCAGTTTCCCATTCTGTGAGTCCTAAAATCCCTCCACCGACTCCCCACTGCCTTTAGGGAAAAAATCCAACTCCATTTCTTAGTATTTGAGAATATTCCCAATTTAAGATCCTTAGAGCTGCACTTCTCACTCTTTTCTTCCCCAGACAAAGGCAGAGATTCCCTGTTTCTTCTTCCATTGCTGTTGGCCACCATGTACTTTCCCGCTATCATATCTTTGCCTGTGCATTGCCCCCAATGCAGAACACCTTTCTCCTACTTCAAACACGCATATGTCCACCTTTCTTTCAAAGCCCAGATCAAATCTGACCACCTCCATGACATGTTCTCCTCTCCCCTGGACCACAGTGATCCTGCCCTCCTCTGAAATCTCCGTCAGTCATTTGGCCCTTACTCACACTGTGTTGTTACTCACTTGTTTAAGTTTTTATCTCTCAATGGAGGGCCATGACAATATCATGCATCCTTGGTATCTCCAGTGAATCATGCCCAACCCTCAGCTTGTGTTAGATGACAACAATGCAGCAGTCAAGAGACAACCTACAACAAAAACTCCTGACTTTGTGCTCTTTTCAGGGATCCAATACATGTAAGTGTTTTGTTTTCACCAACGTGATAATGCTTAGGAATAACACTAAGACTGTTTCTTAGCTCCTCTACAACCAAATGGAAAAGACTTACTGAGTCCGCTCAGATGACTCTTTAGAACGAAGTAAGTCGTTCTTGACCCTACTTGCTCCCATCATGGTCTATATGTGCCTATAATGAGGACAGAAGCCTGTTACTGTCTCAAATTCCCTTGACCACCTCTTTCTTTTTTTCTCTTGAATGAAATCCTACCTACGTCAAGTCACCCTTCCACTGATGGACTTAGATAAAATACCCAACTGCAGAGCATGGGATGTGGCCAACCTGAGCAGACCAGCTCACACAACCTGGAAGGAAGGGAGGTTTGCTTCCTGCAGGATGAGCCTCAGTCAATAGGAAATGGGAGGGAGCAAGGCAAATAAAATCCCCCTTTTCTTTTTCTTCTTTTTTTTGGCTCTGTTTCCCAGGCTTGCATCCAATGATTTGATTTATGCTCATTCAACCTCCATCTCCTAGGTCCAAGCAATTCTCCTGCCTCAGCCTCCCAAGTAGCTGGGATTACAGGTGCCCACTACCATGCCTGTCTAATTTTTGTATTTTTAGTTCAGACGAGGTTTCACCATGTTGGCCAGGCTGGTCTTGAACGCTTGACCTCAGGTGATCCACCCGTCTCGGCCTCCCAAAGTGCTGGAATTACAGGTGTGAGCCACTGTGCCCAGCCTCCTTCTCTTTTTTACCACTTTTAGCTCTTCCAGGGTATGGTGTCTCCTTGCACCCCTGCTGGGAGAAGTCCTGCACGCTGAATGAACACACCTGCTGAAGAGCCTGCCGTGTCCCTTGTTTCTCTGCAGCTCACTGTAAAGCAATGACTAGGGTGGTATACATTGCATTACCTCACCTCCCACCCTCCTTGCTTCACTTCTCTTTCTCTATTACCCTCCCTGCTTTGAGCTGGTACCTCCCCAAAAAAGGGATGAGCACCTTAATCCTTGCCTCAGGCTCTATTTAAAATATTCCCCTTTATTAATCACCACATTTTATTACTGAGACTCAGAGTTCTACTTCACAGAAGAGAGTACAAACAACAGCCTTCCAGTAGTATCTTTAAGTTCCATGTTTGATCTCTCATCTGCCCATTTGATGGAAAATCTGCCTTTCTTTCTGGGATCTTCCTCCTCTTTTAGACTCCAAATCTTACTAAGGTACAGAGAGTCAGACCTGGACATTCTTGCATCACTACTGGAATCAGGACAACCCCTTGACACTAGAAGACTTCACATCACATATGAGAGATTGCTGTTGTCTGCCAGGATCTATTTCCCACTTCTTACATAGTAATATAGTTTTAATGGGATACATGGCTGCCTAGTTAAAGGCTACAGTTCTCAGCATCTCTTACATCTAGGTGTCCCTGGATCTACATTCTGGCAAAGAAGGTTATGAGCAGAAGTGATGTGTGTGCCACTTCCAGCCCTTGCTATCAAAAGGGTTGGTACTGTTCTGGCCCTTTTCTCCTTCCCTCGGGATAAGAGAAAGAGAGAGAATGGGAGCAGCTTCCTTGCCCTGAGATGGACATCACAAGCTGAGAGCTGCTCAAGCAGCCCTGGACAGTTCACCTCTGGAAGTTTACATGTGATTGAAATAAATGTCCATCTTGTTCAAGCCACTGTGTTTTGGTGTCTTTTTAAATTATATCAGCATAAATCTGTTCCCTGTTTAAAATAATGCATACCTGATCCTGGTTCCTTTGGAAACTTGCTGTCACCAAAGTGACAGTCTTCTGTGGGGCCATGTTGTGGCAGGCCAGGTCTCACAAAAGCTGAACAGGCAGGCCTCCATGACAACCATTTCAGCACTGACTGAATGGTTAGGTTAAATATAAAAGGCTGAAAGAGCCAGTGTCCTTAGACAAAAGCTGGAAGGTAATAACAAAAAACCACTAAGAGTCTTGCCTAGGCCTTTCCCGGGCCTTGAAACTTGACAATATAATGAAGGAATTCTTAACAGGACCCACTTAGGATTAAACAAGCTTTACTGGGGGTCTGAAGAAACTCCCCAGACCTCCACAAACAACTTTTATTGGGGGGCTAAAGAAACTCTCCAAACCTCCATAATTTAGCAGCGGACAAGATAAGGGTAATCATCCCTGGCACCTGGAGCCATCTAGGTTATGGAAATTTACTGAGGTTCCAGAGAAAGGTCTTCAGGAGTCAGACCGTAGTGATAGACTAGAAGAAGTTAATCACATGTCTTTAGATGAATGCACACTTACACGTAGACTTTTTTTTTTTTTTTTGAGACGGAGTTTCGCTCTTGTTACCCAGGCTGGAGTGCAATGGCGCAATCTCGGCTCACCGCAACCTCCGCCTCCTGGGTTCAGGCAATTCCCCTGCCTCAGCCTCCTGAGTAGCTGGGATTACAGGCACACGCCACCATGCCCAGCTAATTTTTTGTATTTTTAGTAGAGACGGGGTTTCACCATGTTGACCAGGATGGTCTCGATCTCTCGACCTCATGATCCACCCATCTTGGCCTCCTAAACGTAGACTTTCAAGGTCCAGATCAAATCTGGGTGAGGAAGGAGACCCAGACATCTGGGATCAACTCCCTCTTGACTTCCACACTGCATTTCAATAGAAAAAAAGGCTGGCCAACTGGCACATCCTGAATCACCTTCCTGTAAATAGTACACTTGATATTGGAGAAACTCTCTGGAAGACACTGTTTTTACTTAAACAAGATCAAACCTCACCCCACTCCTCCATCCAGAGACCAGAACCTTTTCACATGTGATTCCTAAAACTGTAAACCCAAAACCCTTTCACATGTGATTTCTAAAACTGTAAACCCAAAACCCTTTCACATGCGATTCCTAAAACTGTAAACCCAAAACCCTTTCACATGTGATTCCTAAAACTGTATACCCCAAACCCTTTCACATGCAGTTTCTAAAACTGTAAACCCAGAAACCTTTTCACATGTGATTCCTAAAGCTATAAATCCAAAACCCATTTTCTAAGGCTGTAAACCTTAAATTCTTTCATGCGTAACATCTAGAATGTAAGCCTACATAAAGGCAAAGCCTCTCTGTTAGATGAAGTGGGTTAAGATAAATCATCACCCAGCTCCCAGCCGTAATAATAATAATAATAATAATAAACTCCTTCCTTCCCTGTTCAGTGTTCGAGAGCTCTGTTTCTCGTGGCCACTCCTGCTACATGATCATGTCCATGACATGTTCTCCTCTCCCCCCGACCACAATGATCCCGCCCACCTCTGAATTCTCCATCAATCATTTGACCCTTACTCATACTATGTTGTTATTCATTTGTTTAAATTTTTCTTTCTCATTGGAGGGCCATGACAATATCATGCATCTTTGGTATCTCCGATGAGCCATGCCCAACCCTCGGCTTCTGTTAGAAGGTATATAAAGACTGGAAAACTTTGTAATTTTCAGTTGGTCTGGTGATATTTTCCTAGCCTTCTCCCTGTACCCTGTTACAGAAACCAACTCTCTTCTTTCCCAGTTTGCTTGCATCTCCTTACTGGGCCATGAAAACAAGCACCAGACCCTCGGTTTGGACCAGGAACAATGTCACTGCTTTGGCTGCTGACGCTAGAGTCTGCTGTCACTGCCTGCTGAAAACCCAGCATTTTTAAGGTGTGTTCTCCCGTGTAACACACCAAGTCCTTGTTTCCAGTCACTAACCACAGTCAGGCCAGCTTAGGCTATCTGAACAAGTTTGGGAGGAAATAAGTCCCCAGTGGAAGACTCCGCAAGTGACTAGATGTTTACCCTATATTTATTCTCTTCTTTTTCCTTGCTAAGTGAAACCTGATTTTGTAATAGGGTAGCATTTGCCATTGGTCCCACCCTGCAATAAATCTTTTGCCCAGGGAAAAAATACTATATTCTTGGCCAAGACGGTGAAACCCCATCTCTGCTAGAAATACAAAAATTAACCAGGTGTGGTGGCAAGTGCCTATAATCCCAGCTACTTAGTGGCTGAGGCAGAAAATTGCTTGAACCTGGGAGGCAGAGGTTGCAGGGAGCCGACATTGTGCCACTGCACTCCAGCCTGGGCAACAGAGCGAGACTCCACCTCAGAAAAAAAAAAAACCTACAGTCCCAGCCTCTCTGCATTTGAGGGTGACCATGCAACACAGTTTGGAAGAAGCCTCACGGTGACTTCAAGGAAGACTGGGAGACTGAGACAGAAAGATCATTTGAGGTCGAGTTTGAGACAAGCCTGGGCAACATAGCAAGACCTACCCTCTACAAAAAATAAAACAAAATACATTAGCTGAGTGTGGTGGAGCACACCTATAATGCCAGCTACTTGGGAGGCTGAGATGGGAAAATGGTTTGAGCCCAAGAGTTCAAAGCTGCAGTGAGTGACAGCCTAAGTGACAGAGTGAGACCCTGTGTCAAAAAAAAACTTTTAAAAAAATTTTTAGAGAAAGACTTTGATTTTCCACTATAGGTACCTCCCCCTCCACCTTGTCCCTCCCTTCTTCTTGAATGGAAAGTGAATATGGATAGCCGGGCATGGTGGGGGATGCCTGTAATCCCAGCTAAAGCAGGAGAATTGCTGGAACTCAGAAAACGGAGGTTGCAGTAAGCCTAGATTGCAAGCTACTGCACTCCAGCCTGGGTGACGGAGTAAGACTCCATCTAAAAAACAAAAAAGAAAAGTGAATATGTGGAGGCCTGAAATGGAACAAATACTTTATGAAATCTAAAGCCTGGGATGGCAGAGCGAGAGCATAGAAAGATCCTAAAACATTGACAACACCGTGGAGCCACTGCACCATCCTTAGAGTGCCTCACCGGCCTGCCTGTTACAGAAGGAAAAATAAATCCAGTGTGGTTAAGCTTCTATAGTCAGGACTCTAATATATGTAGGAAAAGCAATCTCTAACTGATATGCCCTTCCAGAAGCCCTGGATTTCCTTCAAAACTCTGTTAAGATATATCTAACAGCCTTCATATTATACCTAAATTATTTTCCTCCAAAGCAAACCAACCAAATTAAAGATATACCTTGCACACATGCAGTTCACCAAAATTACATGTTTATTGCTTTTATGTTCTACTAGGCTCTTAGCTCTATAAAGGCGGGAGCCACATTGCTCTTGTCCACTGCCTTAATCTCAGTGCCTAACACACTACCTGAAATACACCCTAGAGAGAAATCTACTAAACGAAAGAACTCAAACACATTAGTGCTTACTTAGATTATTCATGATTAGAACACAACTCACTCGTATATTCATTCATTCATTCATTCATTCATTCAATATTAGTTGATTGCACAATGACATAAGTTGAAGATCCTGTCAGAATGAAACAAAGATGCTACTTCAATGAACTTATCTTTTAATGGGAGAGACAGACAATCAACTTTTAAACAGGAAGAGTTTCAGACAGTGATAAGTGTGATAAGGATGAAGCTACTTTACCTGGAGTGTGCCAAAAAGGCAAAATTTAGGTATGATGCACTGTCATCCTATCAACAGGGCTTCAACCTTAATCACTTCAGTCCACAGAGCTAAGTTCTGAGAACTAATTGTTTTCTAAGGACAAGCAAAGGATGATATGATCCATTTTCCTTCTTTGGATTTGGCATTGCATACATTTCTGAAGAAAATAAAAGGAAGTGGGGTAATGGAGAGAAGAAAAGTGAAGGTAATTGAAGGAGAGGGAAGGGAAGGAGAAAAAGAAAGAGATAAAAGAGAGAGAAAAGGAGAGTGAGAGGTAGAGAAAAAAGAAAGAAGGAAAAAAGGAAAGAAATAATTTTATCCCACTAGTATTAAACAGCCTTCTTCTTCTGTGGTTAAAGAGAGACACTATATGTGTGAAAGAGAAGGCCAAACAGCAAGGTGTTCTCTAAAAGTAGACAGCATTGGAAAGAATCGCTAATATCCACAAGAACAGCCTTCCAACTTCCTGTGTTCAAAAGAATGCACTGAATGCTGTATTATTAATTTTGCAGCCCTTGTTTATATTTTAGACTCTCCAATGACCTCAATCATTATTCCTCAGATCCTCTCTGGGCTCTCTGATGTGATTTCTGAGCCCCCAAGTGAGCCCTCATCACATCCTAGGAGAACCACAGAGACATCCCCTTCATGCTCTCACCTCTCTCCATATTTGAGCTCCACGAAAAAAGCAAGCTGCCCCTTTGAGAACTGGCTCTCCTAAGAGTTGAAGTGAAGACTACTTTTAATTTCTCAAGTCCAGAGAGGGCTGTAATACTGCCCAGCTCAGGCATGCTAGAAATTAATGTCACATGACTTTATACCCTGAGTTAGCTTGGCAACTTTAGAAAGGAAAAAATGTTTTTAACTTGGCTGTGTTGATGGAGTAGAGATGTTTGCTTTTTGTTTGTTTTCTTTAGTGTTGATTAAATGAAAATGTGTTTACAATTTAAATACCTTGTCTCTTCCCATAGGTGGGTTGGAAGAATGGCTGGGGTTCCAGGGAGTAAAGGAAACGAGGCAAAGCCCTCTGAGCCCAGCTGAGGGATGTACTGAGGGAGGGCGATGGTATTAGAGAGAAAGCTGCTACATTTGCAGTGCTGTCAGTTTCCATAAAATGGGGATGATGGGGGCCAGGACTAGGGTAAGGCAAGTGAGGCATTCAGGGCACAAAATTTCAGGAGGCACAAAACTTAAGGAGGTACTGTCCTTGAGGAGCTGACAGTCCAGCCAGAGAAATACAAATCCCACCAAATTAAAATAATAAACATGTAAAGTTGTAAAATGATCTGGGGTAGGGAAGATAGGTCTGAACTTTTAAAGAGAGAGAAGGATTCTTCCTAAGAAATAAAGATTCCAGTACAGCCTTCCCACCAGTACAAATGCATTCCTGCACTTTTCAACTTAGCCAAACAGGTTTAGCTTAGATTGTGCAGTCCAGGTGCTACCCTGCCCTTACACTGCAGGAACAGAAAGGGCCTCCTTAAATTGTATGCCCCAGGGCCCTCTCTCACCGCATCCTAGTGCCTAGTTCTGGCCCCAGGGAAATGAGTTCTATTAGGATTTCAAGAACGTCCATAGATACAGACATCAGTTCTCTTAGTCATGACAAATGAGTATGCAAAGGTGGAAAATGGGATTGGTGAAGAGTTGACAGATTTACCACTAAAAGGGAATAGACCTCATTTTCTCGGTTAGGAAGAACAAAGTATGTCTTGGCTTAGAAGAGACAGGATCACTTTCCCATGGCAAAAAGAGGTGCAGAAACCCACCCTTGACTCTTCTCCCTCTTACTCATGCTATTCTCTCTTTTCTACACCCAGCCCACAACCAAATTAAAATAGCAAACATGTAAAGTAAAATGAACTGGAGTCGGGAAAATAGGTCTAGACTTCGAAAGAGAGAGAAGAATTCTTCATAAGAAATGAAGATTCCAATTGAGAAATCAAGGTTGTTGACCAAAAAGCTTTGTTGGGTGCTAGAAGAACCTCTACACCTCCCCCACAACTCCAAATAACTTCAATCCTGCCTCAGCACTCCACTGGCAAGCTCTGGAGGCTTAAGACACTTTGTGTTTTCTTCTTTACCTCTTAATGTAAAAATCTGTATGTCTCTGGCTGGACTATCAGCTCCTCAAGGGCAAAGATCATTTCTCCTTTGCCCACATTCTATCATGACACAGGGGAATCCCTGGCACATAGGGGTGTTGCTGTACAAGATCCAAAGCTCTCTGGATAGGGGAACACAACACAATGACACAGAGAGATCATAAGGCAGAACTCCTAGTAAAGGTGTTACTGTGAAGAGGGTCCCAATACAGATTTTGAGAGAGGGATCCTCAATCTCGTGCAAGAAAGAATTTGAGGAAATCCACAGAGTAAAGTGAAAGTTTATTAAGAAAGGAAAGGAATAAAGAATGGCTGCCCCATAGGCAGAGCAGCAGGTTGGGCTGCTGGACTAATGTTGACTACAGTAAGAAATTCTTCTTCAAAGGTTTATCTTACTTAACGTTTCCTCGTCCTTTGTTCCCTGCTTTCAAGGCCAGACATCCTTACTCTCTGTGTTTCCCCTGCCCTGGTATACAACCTTCCTGCCAGTCCTCTATAAAGCCCACATTCCACATCTGCTATCCACTCTGTGAATTACCCCTCCCATCACAACAGCTACTCCAGCTGAAACTGATCTTCCCACCTTCCCACTGGTATAACCACACTCCTGAACTTTTCAAGTCAGCCAACAGGGTTTAGCTTAGATTGTGCAGTCCAACTCCAGCCAATGGAGTCAGGACACAGTAACAGTGACAAGCCGCATTAGAGACAATAAAAACCCCTGCTTTCCTTTGTTAGTGTGTGCTCTCGTGGTGACCAGACCTTTGAAAGGCACCCTTCCACAGGAATAAATTTGCTTTACTGAGAAATTGATGTTTGAGTGCTATTTTTCTTGTACCACCAAAAATTTATTTTTAACAACTAAGGTTACTTATAGTTATTTCTTCTAAACAGGGGGTGGATTATTCATGAGTTTCCAGGAAAGGGGTGGGCAATTCCTGAAACTGAGGGTTCCTCCCCATTTTAGACCATATAGAGTAACTTCTTGGCATTGCCAAGGCATCTGTAAACTGTCATGGCACTGGTGGGAGTGTCTTTTAGCATGCTAATGCATTATAATTTGCATATAATGAGCAGTGAGGACGACTAGGGGTCACTTTCATTGCCATCTTTGTTTCAGTGGGTTTTGGCCAGCTTCTTTATGGTAACATGTTTTATCAACAAGGTCTTTGTGACCTATATGTTGTGCCAACCTCCTATCTTATTGTGTGACTTAGAATGCCTAACCTCCTGGGAATGCAGCCCAGTAAGTCTCAGCCTTATACTATACAGCCTCTACTCAAGATGGAGTTGCTTTGGTTCAAACGCCTTTAACAAAGGCAGGGTCACACTGAGCGTTGTCTAAGGCCAGGGTAATTTGGAGCTGGAGCTGTAGAGGCAGCTTAGTATAGCAATCAGGGTGGGGTTAGCTAGCTTTCATGAACTTTTCGTGAATTGGCTAATTTGAATAATTTTGTGGACTCCAGGACATAGAGGACGTTCCTAACTGTCTGGTACCTGGCTCTGGGGCAATTGGGGTGGGTACACAGAGGTCCAGAGTCTGAGAGATGCTGGAAATGTGAACTTAATCAGCTGTTCAAAAGGGAAACCAGTCGGCATTTAGCCAGGCCCCAAAACTAGAAGAAGACAGCATTTAGAAAAACCAAAAGCTACATGACAGGTGCTTCATAAGTATTTTCTGATTTATCACATTGATTTTAAAAACCTGATGTTCCTTTATCAGAGTTCACTTAGGTCACAGTTAAGAGGCTTAAAATGTAAATGCCCCTGAAAAAGGAAACACTGATTTGAACTCAGCCACTCTAGGAATTTAAGGCTCAGGTAAAAGCCTGGCACTGGAAGAAGTTTTGGGATATGTTGTTGGCACCCAAACAGCCAAGAAACCCTTGGGTTTGGCCCAGAACCAGCTCTGGCCTAAGGAGGGGCAATTTATAGGAAACATCTGGTAGGTGAAGGGATAAGCATGCCTATATGCTGTAGTTTTTTGGAAAGCAGAGCAAGATATACACCAAGAAGCAAAATCATCCTCATTAACAGATTTTCTCTTTCTTTCTCTGACTCTTTTAAACCTATTAAAATATCCTATAAGGAATTAACTATAACATTGGATTAGCTTTCTTTTCTCCTGGGCAGAAATCATTTGCATTGCTATTGGGCAAGAATCACTGTAACACTATCAGTTTTCTACACACTGAACTTTATCCATACAGATTGTAAAATAGCTGAATCAATCATAAATGCAGCTCAAAGGTAAGCATCCCTAGAAAATCAGATATGTCCATGCAGGATAGACCTGTTCCATTTAACAGCACCTAGCACTTCACTGGAAGGTCATCCAGAAATGTCTCTTGCCTAGTTCCAAGTTTGCATAATTTTTCTTAACAAACCACATCTTGTAAAAGTGCTTTGCAGAAAGCAGAGGCTCAAACAGGTATGTGTATACCAGTGTTCATAGCAGCATTATTCACAATTGCCAAAAGGTAGAAGCAACCTAAATGTCCACATCAGTAGATGAATGGATAAACCAAAGGTGATATACACACATACACATTCAATGGAATATTATTCAGCCATAAAAAGAAATGAAATTCTGACACACACTACAGCATGGATAAAACTTGAGGACACTGTGCTAAGTGAAATAGAAGCCAGACACAAAAGGACAAACAGTACATGATTCCACACATATGAGGTACCTAAAATAGGTGAATTCATAGAGACGGAATGTAGAAGAGTGGTTACCAGAAGCTAAGAGGAGAAATTAATTGGGAATTAATGAGTACAGAATTTCAGTCTGGGATGGTATAAAAGTTCTGGGAATAGGCCAGGTGCACTGGCTCATACCTGTAATCCCAGCACTTTGGGAGGCCAAGGAGGGCAGATTACAAGGTCTAGAGATTGAGACCCGACTGACCAACTTGATGAAACCCAGCCTTTACTAAAAAAATACAAAAACTAGCTGGGTATGGTCACACACGCCTGTAGTCCCAGCTACTCGGGAGGCTGCGGCAGGAGAATCACTTGAACCCGGGAGGTGGAGGTTGCAGTGAGCCAAAATCCTGCCACTGCACTCCAGCCTGGTGACAGACTGAGACTCTGTCTCCAAAAACAAAACAACAACAACAAAAAGTTCTGGGGATATATGTTGGTGATGGTTGTGCAGCAACGTACATGTTCTTAATGCTACGGAATTGCACACTTCAATGGGTAAGATGGTCAGCTTTATGTTATTCATATTGTACATACACACAGCAGAAAGGTTCTTAATGCTACGGAATTGCACACTTAAATGGGTAAGATGGTCAGCTTTATGTTATTCATATTGTACATACACACAGCAGAAAGGTTCTTAATGCTACGGAATTGCACACTTCAATGGGTACAATGGTAAGCTTTATGTTATTCATATTGTACATACACACAGCAGAAAGGTTCTTAATGCTACGGAATTGCACACTTAAATGGGTAAGATGGTCAGCTTTATGTTATTCATATTGTACATACACACAGCAGAAAGGTTCTTAATGCTACGGAATTGCACGCTTCAATGGGTAAGATGGTCAGCTTTATGTTATTCATATTGTACATACACACAGCAGAAAGGTTCTTAATGCTACGGAATTGCACACTTAAATGGGTAAGATGGTAAGCTTTATTTTATTCATATTGTACATACACACAGCAGAAAGGTTCTTAATGCTACGGAATTGCACACTTCAATGGGTAAGATGGTAAGCTTTATGTTATTCATATTGTACATACACACAGCAGAAAGGTTCTTAATGCTACCGAATTGCACACTTAAATGTGTAAGATGGTAAGCTTTATGTTATTCATATTGTACATACACACAGCAGAAAGGTTCTTAATGCTACGGAATTGCACACTTAAATGGGTAAGATGGTCAGCTTTATGTTATTCATATTGTACATACACACAGCAGAAAGTTTCTTAATGCTACGGAATTGCACACGTAAATGGGTAAGATGGTAAGCTTTATGTTATTCATATTGTACATACACACAGCAGAAAGGTTCTTAATGCTACGGAATTGCACACTTAAATGGGTAAGATGGTAAGCTTTATGTTATTCATATTGTACATACACACAGCAGAAAGGTTTCAGAATAGGCTTCCAATAAAAATAAAGGGAGGAAAGGAAGAGGGAGGAAGAGAAGAAAGACAAATAGAGAGAAAGAAAGAGGTACTGTCCAGTTGTCAGATCCACCTTTAGTTTGGGGAATTTGTGATTTGTGTCTGCTACTATGTGTCAGGTTCCACACTAAGCACCTGCATTAGTCTGTTCTCATGCTGCTGATAAAGACATACCTGAGACTAGGTAATTTATAAAGAAAAAGAGGTTTAATGGACTCACAGTTCCATGTGGCTAAGAGGCCTCACAATCATGGTGGAAGGTGAAAGGCACATCTCATATGGTAGCAGACAAAACAGAATGAGAACCAAGGGAATGAGGTTTCCCCTTATAAAATTATTAGACCTCATGAGACTTATTCCCTACCATAAGAACAGTATGGGAGAAACAGCCCCCATGATTCAGTTATCTCCTACCTGGTCCCTCCCACAACACATGATAATTATGAGAGCTACAATTCAAAATGAGCTTTGGGTGGCAACACAGCCAAATCATATTATTCCATTCTGGCCCCTCCCAAACTCATGTTCTCACATTTCAAAACCAATCATGCCTTCACAAAAGTACCCCAAAGTCTTAACTCATTTTGGCATTAACTCAAAAGTCCACAGTCCAAAGTCTCATCTGAGACAAATCACGTCCCTTCTGCCTGTGAGCCTGTAAAATCAAAAGCAAGTTAGTTACTTCCTATATACAATGTGGGTACAGGCATTGAGTAAATACACCCATTCCAAACAGGAGAAACCAGCCAAAAAGAAGGGGTTGAAGGCCCCATGCAAGTCTGAAATCCAGCAGGGCAGTCAAATCTTAAAGCTCTAGAATGACCTCCTTTGACTCCATGTCTTACATATAGGTCACACTGATACAAGAGATGGGCTCCCATGGTCTTGGGCTACTCCATCCCTGTGGCTTTGGAGGGTGCACACTCCCTCCTGGCTGTTTTCACAGGCTGGCATTGAGTATCTACAGCTTTTCCAGGTGCATGGTGCAAGCTGTTGGTGGATCTACTATTCTGGGGTCTGGAGGACAGTGGCCCTTTTCTCACAGCTCCATTAGGTAGCACCCCACTGGGGACTCTGTGTGGGCTCCAACCCCACATTTCCCTTCTACACAGCCCTAGCAGAGGTTCTCCATGAGGGCCCTGCCCCTGCAGCAAATTTGTTCCAGGACATCCAGGCATTTCCACACATCCTCTGAAATCAAGGCAGAGGCTCCCAAACCTCAGTTCTTGACTTCTGTGCACTCACAGCCTCAACAACACATGGAAGTGGCCAAGGCTTGGGACTTGTACCCTATGAAGCCACAGCCTGAGCTCTATGTTGGCCCCTTTTAGCCACATAGATCCTGAGCCTGGCCCACAAAACCACTTTTTCCTCCTAGGCCTCTAAGCCTGTGATAGGAGGGACTACAGTGAAGACTTCTGACATGCCCTGGAGACATTTTCCCCACTGTCTTGGAAATTAACCTTTAGCTCCTCATTACTAATGCAAATTTCTGCAGCTGGCTTGAATTTCTCCTCAGAAAATGCGATTTTCTTTTTTACGGCATTGTTGGGCTGCAAATTTTCCAAACTTTTATGCTCTGCTTACCTTACAAAACTGATACCTTTAACAGCACCCAAGTCACCTCTTAAATGTTTTGCTGATTTGAAATTTCTTCTGCCAGATACAGTAAATCATCTCTCTCAGGTTCAAAGTTCCACAAATCTCTAAGGCAGGAGTAAAATGCCACCAGTCTCTTTGCTAAACCATAACAAGAGTCACCTTTGCTCCCATTCCCAACAAGTTCCTCATCTACATCTGAGACCACCTCACTCTGGACTTTATTGTCCATATCACTATCAGCATTTTGGTCAAAGCCATTCAACAAGTCTCTAGGAAGTTCCATACTTTCCCACATCTTTCTGTCTTCTTCTGAGTCCTCCAAACTGTTCCAGCCTCTGCCTGTTACCCAGTTCCAAAATTGCTTCCACATTTTTGGGTATCTTTACAGCAGCACCCCATTCTAAGAGTACCAATTAACTGTAGTAGTCTGTTCTCATGCTGCTGATAAAGACATACCCAAGACTGAGTAATTTATAAAGAAAAAGAGGTTTAATTCACTCAGTTTCACATAGCTGGGGAGACCTCACAATCATGGTGGAAGGTGAAAGGCACATTTTACACGGCGGCAGATGAGAGAATGAGAACCACATGAAAGGTGTTTTCTCTTATACAATCATCAGATCTCATGAGATTTATTCCCTACCACGAGAACAGCATGGCAATGACCCACCTGTATGAGTCAATTACCTCTCACCAGGTCCCTCTCACGATACATGGGAATTATGGGAGCTATAATTCAAAATGAGATTTGGGTGGGGACAGAGCCAAACCATATCAGCACTTGTCATTTAATATTCACATTATGAGGAGTCATCTTGCTTGACTCCTCATAATGTTGTGAATTAGGAGAGGTTAAGTAAATTCTCTTAAACCACATAGCAGAGTCAGTTCTGTCTTCAAAGCCTATGCTCATAACCAATCCTCTATACTGCTACTCTTATGTCCAGCCAAATCTTCTTTCATTTATAAATACAGCAAATTTTAGAATTATCTATTATACCTTCAAGCACTTTCAATTTTATGCTTCCAAAGAAGGCAAATGAAAATAAATTTTTCCTATAAATCCATATTGAGTTTTTTTTTCCTGGTGAGGTCTTATGGCTTAGAGTCTCAAATCTTTGAGAGTTTTTTTCTTTCTTTTTGTGAACATCAGGTTCAGCACATTGCATGGTTGAGAAACCAGGTAAGGGTGCTGTGGGGGGAAGAAAATGAATACACCATAAAGTGAACAATATACAGAAACATGAACATATCTGCCCAGTGTGTCTGACTCAATGACATAAAACCACACACACACAAGCAAAGGCTTGGTGGGACTCTAATTTTAGATCAGCACCCCTAAAGAATGGGAGCTATGGCAAGGATGAAACAAACTGCTGGATTTTTGTAAAAACTTATTGATATTGGGTTTGGGAATATACTCTCTTTATTTACACATATCCTCTCTTCCATTTTCAGAGTTCTTTACAATTGGAGTATTAGATTTAACACTCTCTTTAAGGAGTTTCCACAGGAAAGGGATGACTAGAGACCCAAGTATCCATAGCAGTTTGAGAGCACCTCTCAATCCAGGTTAAGTTCCAAGGGCAGAAAAGACAGCATTGTGTTAAGCTGAGAAGAAAAGGAATCACTCCCCTCTCCATCCTGAGCCCAGCCATGCCACACAGATCAGGCAAACCTAATCCCGGAAACTGCACCATGGGCAAGAGGGTAGGATTATCAGCAGAAGGAAACCCTGAGTCACTGAATCAATTCTTTTATCTGATCCTGTGGGTAGAAGTATAGAAAACTGCTCATTTTTTAACTTCTCTTAATGAGAGCAATATGTTAGTGGCTAAGGAGTTGGGGTGGTATTGTGGTATTGTGTTCACTTGTAATTAGAATTGAATCGACCTCCATATAAACAAGGGACAGAGTCCTGCTGGGTGGCTGCCCACAGAGTGCTCCCTGCAAAGTTGTCAAGGACCAGGAAAGCCTGCCTGGCTCCTTCCTCACCTTCCCTCTCATCTCCACCATCCCACCCCCTCGACCCCCATACAGATTGAGCTCAAATTCAGTGCTTCAGGAAATTGACATCAGAGGTTTAGATGTAAGTGGGTGACAGGACATAGCAAAGATGCCCGAGAAAAATTCACCTGACAGCAGAGGGTACAGAATGAGCTGGAGAGGAAAAGAATGCTGTTGGCTAGATTTCTTGACGCAATAACTCAGATGTGAGATGGCAAAGGTCATGGTCAAGATGATAGACATGGGAACAACAAAAAAGGGACAGGAAAAAATAATAGTTCTGAACTTGATGGTCATGCCAATGTGGTGGATGGACTCAAAGGGGTCAGGGAGGACCTCAAGGCTCTGGGTTTGTGGATGACACCTAGGTAACATGAGCATCCATGTGGGAAAATCTCCAGGCAGGAGTGGAGACTGGTTTAGAGGAATCCACAAGGCAACATTTAGTGAGTGAGCTTTTTGGGAATTAGCTTTCAAAAGAGGGAAAGAAATCAGATCAAAGAGCTAAAGGCCAAACCTCGGGAATACACAGTGTATGTTCTGAAGAGGGAAGCGTCCTCAGAGATGAGAGGAAAGAATATGGAAGTCATTCGGGGAATAACAATAAGGAGATTTGGGTAACCTTGACTTCTATCAAGCACATGTCTATAGTCTGTTGGCCTCTATTTTTTTTTTTTTTTTTTTTTTGGTGAGTGGAAGATTCTGGAGAAAATGCCCTGGTTTGGAATTTCCCCTATATTCCCTTTCCTTAATCATTGTTTTGACTGTTTTGATTGCTTTCTTCAACCATTCAAACTACCCTGACCTCACCAAATAGTCCTCACAGCCCAAATAGCAGGTAGAGCCTAGAGCAGACCCAAAGAAGCTCAGTCTGTAGAAAGAAGGTCTCAGTGCCAGAAGCTCTACCTGTGCTGTTCCATTCTGTGCTGAGTCAGCTGGAACCCCTGGGCTGGGGAGAGTTTTGACTGAACTGTCAAACAGTGTATTTAATTTCTTCCATGTTCCCACCTCACTAATGTTATTTTCTCCTCCTTCCAGGAGAACTTCTACACAATCTCTACCAGCCCCAGAAAGGTCCAAGCCTCTGTATGCCTTTCAGAGTGATGGGGATAGGAGGCCCAAGGCCTCCTAATAAGGCTCCCTTTTCAAATGAGCCCTCAGGTGGGTAATCACAGTGGACAGTTCTGGAATCCTGGACCCACACTGGGAGGGGAACGACTCTGGCAGCTGACCCTATGCATCTGGTTGTCATCTTTGGCTACAAATGGCCTCCCTCCATTCTGAGCCAGGGCCTCCAGGGTGATTACGAGAACTAAACAGTGACAGTAGTTGAGCACCACAGACCTTTGGAAAGTCATTTCCCCAGGAACTTTTCCCAGCCTTGGTTTGCTTCCTGTGATACCAAGCCAGTATCACTGTGGAAGTGCCTCATTCCTCACTCACAGAGGCAGGCACAAGCCCACTAAAACTCTCTTAGCTCTGGATGAATTCTCAGACTCCCCAGACCTCCTTAGAAACAACTCCTTAAATAGTGTCCAGGGGCCATATGCAAAATCACCCTCCTCAAAACACACACAGGTCTTCACCCTCCCACCCTCAACAGCTCTGGGTATCTCATAAGGAGACAATGATGTAAATTAGCCTAACTAAGGCTGAAGACCCTTCCTTTCTATTTCCTCCTACTTTCTAGGTGAATCAGACTCATGTAATTGTTGTTATGGCTATTCTCAGCTTTCTTTAGCCTAATTGCAAAGGAGCTAATAGTTAAATTAAAAAAAAAAAGAAAGCAAAAGCTTTGTAGAGATGGTTTTGCTTTTTGGTCACACAGGATTGGCCACCGTGTGATTGCAAGAGAAACTGATTGGGTGATGCCCAAAAGACCTTGGCCTGGAGTTAGGCAGTTTAGTCCTTTGGCAAACTACTGTTTTAGTTCATTTTGTGCTGCTATAACAGAATACCTGTGACAGGGTAATTTATAATGAATCGAATTTTATTGACTCGCAATTCTGGAGGCTGAGAAGTCCAACGTCAAGGTGCTGGCATCTGGCAAGGAACTTCTTGCTGTGTCATCACAGGGTGGAAGGAGAGAGGGCAAGAGACTAAGAGGGGGTCAAACTCACCCTTTTATAACAGCACCAATCCCACTCACGAGGGTGGATCCTCATGGCCTATTACATCTTGAAGGTCACACCTCTCAATAATGTCACAATGGCAATTCAATTTTAACATAAGTTTTGAGGGGACAAATATTCAAACCATAGCAGCTATACTGTGTCAAGTTTTGATATGCCAACTTTTAGGGTTTTAACCAAAAAATATTGCCTGATTTAGTTGCCAGGAATTCTACAGCTATAATAGGTTTTCTGTCTTCAAAATGGATATTTTACTTTCAATTTAGCCCATCGAAGGATGAGTCATTTTCCTTTGTTGGGGAAGCTTGTTAAGTTCAGTTTGAGTCTCAGCAGTGCCTAGTGCAACAGTGTCTACAGAGTAATTTTATTTCCCCAATTACTGTCATTTCAACATAATTCCATTTGCAAGGCAAATGATGGTCTCCCTCTACCTGGGAAAGGTCCCTGGAATTACAGTCCTGGTAGTCACAATGGAGTTGGGGACTGAGGGACTTTCTAATTTTACTGTCTTCTGGCAGACAAGTGAGCACTTGTTGATATAATGCAGATAAAAACCTTACTTGCTCATCTCTAGCTCATATCATCTTCAGTGCTAACACTCACAAGGCAAATCTGGCACAGAACATAAAATGCAATACATTGAAAATGTAAGGCAGGTATTCACACCTGTCCCAGCCCAGTCTGACTTCCTCAGAAGTAGAGTTCAAGTCAAAGGCTTAGGTGTTACTCCTTATTAAGTAGTACAATTCCAGGGAAGTAAGAGTGAGCAAACAGAGGGGTGAGGCAGGAAAGGAGGGATGCTTGGTGTCAAGCACAGCTGACTCCTTAATCTCAAAGGCTCAACTTCAGAGGGGTGCTGTATATGGCATCCCAAGGCAGTCTGTCCTGGAAAAAAGGGGACATCTCTCATTGGTCAAAGATTCACTCACAGGGCATGAATGCCCAAACTTCGGGGCTGTGCTGGGCACCCTAGAATACCTCCCAGTAGAGTAGTGGCTCCCCCTCATTAGGAATGCCCCAGGGTAGGGGATGGAAGAAGTGCAATAGGACAAGAGGCCAAGGCGTTATTGAAATTGTGCCCTTCTGAAGTTGACTGAAGTCCTTAAGAAAATGTCTGCTGGAGCAGCCCAAGTGGTTGTAGGTCCCAAGGGCAAGTGAGATAAACAGAAACCAAGGGGTTCACTAAAGGTATTTAACACAATAATGTACCACAAAGTGGCTTTCTAGAACTTTCTTCCATATCTGCACTGTGTGACCACCTCAACAGGCCATCAAGCCTTCAAAAAGAGCATACCTTTTATGTAAAACAGTATTGTTAACTGGACAATGTTTTGAAGAGGTATATAATTGGTTTAATAAAGAAGAATCCCATATACGAGTGCAAATATAATATAGTTCTGTTTTTCCAGTCCCTGCTTTCTACTGGGTTCTTTTGAATACTTTTTCCCACTGGAAGAGTGAAATTCCTTAAAGACATGTCATAAGATAGCTCTTCAATCACTTTCAGTTATCAAAATCATTTCGTTTTGACTATAAAGTTCTGCTCCTGTTTATAGGAACCTCTTAATTTCAAATTCAATACACAGCTCCCCATCCTGCCCACCCTTGCCAAGCCCAGACTAGAGTGGAGCATCATGGGGCACAGTCAACTCTCCCTGACCACACCCCTCCTTACTTGCTATGCTCCTCCTGCTGGTGTTGGGCTGGGAGGAGACAGCAGAAAGATGGCACTGGCTCCATAAAGACTGACATTTGACCCTTTCCTTAGTTGGTTGGAATTACTTTTCTGTTTTCTCTCATCTGGATATGGGTGGATGATGGTCTCAACAGGCCTGATGAATGTGAGACTCACTTTCCAACTGGTTCTGAGGTATCTGGAGTCCCTTAAGAGGAGATCACATTTTTAGGATGGTCCCACCATAGGTAGTCTAAGCTGCACCCCTTGGGAGGCCTTGGCTCCTTGCTTCTTGGTGATGGTGCCCAATGAGCCCACATCCCCTACCTCATCAATCCTAAAAAGCCTATAGTCCTGGAATTTGCCAGAATACATTGTAGGAAAAGATGGCCAGGGGCAGACCTGTGTTATTTATAGTTAAATGATTACAAGCTTGCTTTGCTTTTTATACACTGAGATTTGTCCCACAGATCAAATGTTGCACTAAGAAAACTCCAAACTATGGTGCAGTAAAATAAAAGCAGAGATCAAGTGGTAAGAGGAGGCCTATAGTAAAGACCATGACAGTGCCCTATAACTGCGGAAAGCCGTGGTGTGGTTGCAGAGCAGGAAAAACTGCTTTGGTCCCACATCTCTTTCCAACATAGAGCCTGCGTGAGGGTCTCGTAAGGAGGGCTTGTGCAAAAACTCTGGGAAGGAACACAACCTCTGCTCACAAGATTCAGGAGGATCTTTGCAGATGGGAGCTTGCACAACAGAAAAGTCTTGCAGGGCAGAGATAACCGAAATGCCACAGGCTCTGCCTGTGTTCTCAGAATATGGAGTAATTCTGATTACTAATGCTTGGGAGATAAAAACCCCTCAATGTATTGCGTGTGGTCAGACCTTATGGCGCCTTATCCGGCTTATGCCTTATCCACTGTGCCTCCTTTGTAAATGCACCTGGATAGACAATAGGTGGTAAAAAGTTAGTGTCCTTAGCATTTCTTAGGAGAACTACATTGCTATTGAATGCTGCAGACACATGCTCTTCCCCTGGCCATCTTCCTTCTCAACCCCCCTCCCCACAGCCCACAAGATTAACAAGATTATGCACCCAATACAAAGCATGTGGAGCCCAGAGCTCAAAGCCAATATGGTTAACCCCACAGGAGAGTGCCATGGACCCCTGGACCCATGCCGTGAACTTCTATTCTTGTCTCTATCTTATTTCTTTTCTCACTCCCTCGTCACCACCGGGACATGGGGCACCCACGTACAGGATGGGGCTGGTTCCCAGCATATGCGAAATCTATTGTCTGTACCTCTAAGAATAAGAAGTGTGAAGGGAAGGTTTTTGCCTCCTCCTTATGTGGTCATCTCTTTTCATCTCTCTAGCCCCATCCGGAACTTGAGATGCCAGCTTATCCCTCTTGAAGACATACCCATGTTGTACAGATGATTCTCTCCATGCCCAGCTCCTTCCAGTTGTCTTGGAGTTACTCTCCATCCCTATGAGGAGAGAAAGGTGAGACACAGAGGCTTTTCATATTGTTCTCCTACTTGAAAAACCATTTCGTTCCCTCACAGTCTTCTACTGGATGTGAGATGGGATGGGAGAGTAAGAGGAGCTGCAAGGGGTACTACTGGGAGTTGGTGGTGGTACTAGTGAGGGACCTATGGAAAGTGTTGCCTCTCAGCAAGTGATTTTGGAAAGCTGCTATCCCAAAAGCTGACCATTCTCTTTTTTATGATGTGGAGAAACTAGTGATTTTGTTTTCAGCAGTAAAGTGAATTATCAGTTCCAACCAATGTTAAAGACAACTCCTACTTGGCACCTGTCTTCATCTTGTTACATAAATATTTCCACATTGTTTTTTAAGAGTCTCACTCTGCACTACACACTGGGGTCTGTTGGGGGAATAGGGGAGGGACAGCGGGGGTGGGGAGTTGGGGAGAGATAGCATGGGGAGAAATGCCAGATATAGGTGAAGGGGAGGAAGGGAGAAAATCACACTGCCACGTGTGTACCTATGCAACTATCTTGCATGTTCTTCACATGTAACTCAACACCTAAAATGCAATTAAAAAAAAGAGTCTTGCTCTGTCACCCAGGTTGCTGTGAAGTGGCATGATCACAGCTCACTGTAGCCTTGAACTTCTGGTCTCAAACGATCCTCTCACCTTAGCCTCCCAAGTAGCAAGGATTACATGTGAACACCACCACACTCAGCTAACTTTTAAATTTTTATTTTAAGACGTGGTCTTGCTATGTTGCAAAGGCTGATCTCAAACTCCTAGCCTCAAGTGATCCTCCCACCTCCAGCCCCGCAAAGTGATAGGACCATAGGTATGAGCCACTATACCTGGCCACTGATTTTTTAAAGTATTATAAACCCCTATGCCTTTTGGGGTGATTCTGCAGCCTCTATGAACTTTTGTCCTTATCCACCATGATCAAGTTGGCTTCATCCCTGGGATGCAAGGCTGGTTCAACATATACAAATCAATAAATGTAATCCATCACATAAATAGAACCAATGACAAAAAACCACATGATTATCTGAATAGATGCAGAAAAGGCCTTCAATAAAATTCAACATCCCTTCATGCTAAATACTCTCAATAAACTGAGTATTGATGGAATGTATCTCAAAATAATAAGAACTATTTATGACAAACCCATAGCCAATATTATGCTGAATTGGCAAAAACTGGAAGCATTCCCTTTGAAAATCAGCACAAGACAAAGATACCTTCTCTCACCACTCCTATTCAATATAGTACTGGAAGTTTTGGCCAGGGCAATCAGGCAAGAGAAAAAAATAAAGGGTATTCAAATAGGAAAAGAGGAAGTTAAATTGTCTCAGTTCACAGATGATATGATTGTATATTTGGAAAACCCCCTCATCTCAGCCCAAAATCTGCTTAAGCTGATAAGCAACTTCAGCAAAGTCTCAGGATACAAAATCAATGTGCAAAAATCACAAGCATTCCTATACACCAATAACAGACTTAAAGAGAGCCAAATCATGAGTGAACTCCCATTCACAATTGCTACAAAGAGAATCAAATACCTAAAAATACAGCTTACAAGGGATATGAAGGGCCTCTTCAAGGATAACTACAAACCACTGCTCAAGGAAATAAGAGATGACACAAACAAATGGAAAAACATTCCATGCTCATGGTTAGGAAGAATCAATATTGTAGAAATGGCCATGCTGCCCAAAGTAATTTATATATTCAGTGCTATCCCCATCAAGCTACCATTGATTTTCTTCACAGAATTAGAAAAAACTACTTTAAATTTCATGTGGAACCAAAAACAGCTTGCACAGCCAAAACAATCCTAAGCAAAAAGAACAAAGCTGGAGGCATCACGCTACCTGACTTCAAACTATACTGCAAGGCCACAGTAACCAAAACAGTATGATACTGGTACCAAGACATATATAGACCAATGGAACACAACAGAGGCCTCAGAAATAAAACCACACATCTACAACCATCTGATCTTTGACAAACATGACAAAAACAAGCAATGGGGAAAGGATTCTCTATTTAATAAATGGCGTTGGGAAAACTGGCTAAACATATGCAGAAAACTGAAACTTCCTTACACCTTATACAAAAATTAACTCAAGATGGATTAATGACTTACACATAAGACCTAAAACCATAAAAACCCTAGAAGAAAACCTACGTAATACCATTCAGGACATAGGCATGGGCAAAGACTTCATGACTAAAAACACCAAAAACCATGGCAACAAAAGCCAAAATAGACTAATTGAATCTAATTAAACAAAAGAGCTTCTGCACAGCCAAAGAGTGAACAGACAACCTATAGAATGGAAGAAAATTTTTGCAATCTCTCCATCTGACAAAGGGCTAATATCTAGAATCTACAAAGAACTTAAATTTACAAGAGAAAAACAAACAACCCCATCAAAAAGTGGGCAAAAGACATGCAGCCAACAAACATTTTAAAAAGCTCATTGTTACTGGTCATTAGAGAAATACAAATCAAAACCACAATGAGAAACCATCTCACACCAGTTAGAATTGTGATTACTAAAAAGTCAGGAAACAACAGATGCTGGAGAGGATGTGGAGAAATAGGAATGCCTTTACACTGTTGGTGGGAGAGTAAATTGGTTCAACCATTGTGGAAGACAGTGTGGCAATTCCTCAAGGATCTAGAACTAGAAATATCATTTGGCCCAGCAATCCCATTACTGAGTATATACCCAAAGGATTATAAATCATTCTACTATAAAGACACATGCACATGTATGTTTATTGTGGTACTCTTAACAATAGCAAAGATTGGAACCAACCCAATGCCCATCAACGACAGACTGGATAAAGAAAATGTGGCACATATACACCATAGAAGACTATGCAGCCATAAAAAAGGATGAGTTCATGTCCTTTGCAGGGAAATGGATGAAGCTGGAAACCATCATTCTCCGCAAAATGACACAAGAACGGAAAACCAAACACTGCATGTTCTCATAAGTGGGTGTTGAACAATGAGAACACATGGACACAGGGAGGGAACATCCCTGTGGAAAGCATTAGGATAGCATTAGGAGAAATATCTAATGTGGATGACTGGTTGATGAGTGCAGCAAACCACCATGGCACATGAACACCTATGTAACAAACCTGTACATTCTGTACGTGTACCCTGGAAATTAAAGTATATAAAAAAAAGTTGGTAGGATGTGCTACTGCCCTTTCAGTCAGAAGGGAGAAGGTATACATTAAAGATCCATTTTTTTAGTTTTCTCAGACCTCAAGTTTTTCTCAAATAGGATTCCAGAAAGTTTGTGGCACCTCTGCAGAATATACCATTAGAGATTTCCAGACATTCCTCAGATATAAAGAGAGGATGCCCAGAAGACCCATCCAGCCTTGAGTTCTTAGAAGCAAGGAAGCTTTCACTCCTTTTGATTCCCATCCCAGAAAGAGAATGAACTGCTCCTTATCCTTGGCTTTTCTCAGAATTTCTCTGAAGCTAAATTAATTGCCACCACTCATACTCATGACTGCAGATTCATTTCCCCATCAGTCCCTTCCCTTGAGAGGCACTGAAATAACATCTTATGGCAATTGGCTGGCTCTTTTGGGTTTTTTTTCTGCCTTTATCTCATTAACTCCAGCAACTGAGCCCTCTGCAAATGTAATGAGGAAATCCACTTTTTCTGGGGATAAGAAGACCAACCTTGGTGTTATCCATCAGGTAGGTGCAGCTGAGCTCAGGGGTAACACGTGGACAATTCTAAGCCAAGCCAGACTAGCTATCCAGATTCCCTATGGGACTAGGTTCTGCAGGAAAGCTGTGGAGATCTGAGGAGGCACCTTTTAAGCATCAACATTTTTATTTTGTTTAGTCATTTTACATGGCAATCTTTTCAAAATCCATTTCATACTTCCGACCTTTCAACAGAATATATTATTGAATGCAATTAAGCCTTTTCTTGATGGAGATCACCTTATGGAACAGTCATTTTAAACATTTATTGGGAGCCAATTTTTGTTCCAGGCACTATGCTAAAGGAATCAAATATGAATAAGACGAACACGCCATGACAGAGAATTCGCAGTCTAGCAGAAGAGACAGAGAACTCATCAACTAGTCACAAAACTTGCTGATAATTAAATGAATTGTGAAAAGAGTTACTTGGGGACACAGAAAGTAACATCTAACTCTCCCTGACTTTCGGAAAGGGAGATCCTTCGACAGAAATTGATGTCAAGAGTTAAAGAAGAAACGCTTCAGTTCAAAAATAGTGAGGATGATGGAAGAACATTCCAGGCAGAAAGAAGCATATGCAAAACATCCGAGTTGTGAAGGACATGCTCAGAGGAACCGTCAATAGTTTGGGCTAGCCAGATGGTAGTACGCACTGGTAAATGGAAAGAATTTGGACTAAGTCTCAGAGAGGCTGGTATGTCATACTGAAAGGTCTAAATATGACTCCTGAACTCGTTTCACAGAGAGGAAATACATAAGCTGGTGACACTCTTTGGGGATGTAAAAAATCAAATGTCATTTATATGTGGTACATGATAAATAGTTTTGCATTAAAAGTACTTTTAGATTAGTATTATTTCAGATATTATACTTCACTTTTTAATGCCATCTTTAGGAATTATTTTAAAATATAAATAGTTTGTTCCACTTAATAAGCAACACATGCTCCTTAATTTACCTTAATTAATTTATGTAAGGAAAAGCATGATTTCTTGGTCAATCCATTTAATATTAACATCTTGTATTGTGGGTATGTTTTGAGATTGGACACACTTAATATAGAATAATTTTTATTGCATTTTATGATAGCAAAAATAGATTAAAATTGCTTTCATGACCTAAGGTTGGAATGCTTGCCTTTGCCATTAAAAAAAAAACTGAGTGATTTATTTTTGAAATGTTCATGTTTGTTTCTAAATTATGAAATTAGAAAAGGGTTTCAGGCTGCTCTCTCCCAGTTCTTCCCAGCAAAGAACATATTACAGGTATTAATGGTGTTTATACCCAATAGACTAGAGACATAATTGCATATAACAGCCACTAGTTTCTTGAAGTATCAGAGATATTTTTGTTGTTGTTGACATAGAGATATTTTGAAGGCTATACGAGAAGTTTTATTATGTAACTGCAACTTCCAGATCTGATGAACTCATCTTGCAGAGAATTTAGAGAATGTTCTTTCTAATGTTTTTCACAGCTTGTTGTATTTCAACGTGGGAATCTGCATGTGTCCCATCTTTTACCATTAATCCAGTCTGGGTATAAATTTTAAAATATATGACCAAAAATAAAAACAACTTAACATAGTATAACAGCGAATACCCCTACAGTGCATATTAGTCCCCTGCACCTCAGCTGAATAAGAGCTTAAAGACAGTATTCCTGGCCGGGCACAGTGGCTCATGCCTGCAATTCCAGCACTTTGGGAGGCTGAGGTGGGGGACGGCTTGAGCCTGGGGCATTTGATTGCACCACTGCACTCCAGCTCCTGCAAGACACTGTCTCAAAAAAAAAAAAGTATTCCTTCTGATCTCATTTACCTCTTCCCACCTCTGCCCCACTGAGGGGCATCAAATCCTTCTGCTTTAATTGGTGGGAATATTTAAGTAATGCTAATGTTTGTATTTCAATTCAGAAAAATAGAAATGAAACCGGAAATTGAAAAAAAAAAACTTTAAGGGATGAACCCTCTGAATCATCCAGGATGTTTCTTGTTTGGGAAACACTGCTACTGACAGATTTTAAATATAATTTGGTTTGCATTTTAAAATAATTTTTCTGGCAACAACAGTGGGGATGAATTAAGGAGAAATGAGCCTGAAGCCAGAGAGACCTACTGCAATCATGCCAGAAAGAAGGAAAGAGAGTCATGGGCAATGAGCTGTTATATCAGGTCAAAAGCAAGGACTTAGAAATCAAAACAATTTCATCTATAGTTCTATAAACATCAATCCATTGGGGGCCACCTGGAGTGCATTGAGTGTATTAAACTAAGTGGCCCCCACACTGCTGTGAATACTGAATGATATGGTTTGGCTGTGTGCCCCCTCCCCACACACAAAATCTCATCTTGAATTATAATCCCCACAATCCCTACATATCAAGGGAAGACCAGGTGGAGGTAATTGCATCATGTGATAGTGAGTGAGTTCTCATGAGATCTGATGGTTTTATAAGTGTTTGGTAGTTCCTACATTCATTCTCCTTCCTGCCACTTTGTGATGGTGTCTTGCTTCCCCTTTGCCTTCTGCCATGACTGGAAGCTCCCTGAGGCCCCCCAGAAGCAGATGCCACCATGCCTCCTGTACAGCCTGCAGAACCATGAGCCAGTTATACTTCTTTTCTTTATAAATTACCCAGTCTCAGGTATTTCGTTGTAGTGATACAAGACCGGACTAAGAGCGGGTATTAATTATCTGAGTAGGGACCAAGGGAAAATTTCCTCTTAGCCCTCTAAAGTTTCGATGAAAATCAACTGTCAAAAGACAGATTCATAAAAGAAAAACCATACAACATTTATTTTAATGTGCATAGATATTATGGGAGAATCACAGGAGAATGATTACCCAATAACCCAGTGGAGTGCAGATGTTTATATACCCTTCATAGAGGAAGGGGAGATGGGGAAATGTGACAATTTGGAGAACAACAAATGATTTTTATGTGGAAATGAAATGGGCCTGGAGAACATACAAAGGCCTGGGGCAAAGTCTGTTGGATCTGCCGAACAGACAATGGCTGGTAATGAAACACTAAATGGAAGCAAAATAGAAGGCAGTGGTTTACAACTAGTCTGCCCCAGCGTGTTGACAGACTTCAGTCTTTCTTCCTGCAATAAAAGGTAAGTTAATGAAAACTCAGAGAAGGGACCAGAGGTCATTATTTTCTTCTTTTCTGGGACTGGACTTTAGGCAGATGAAGAAACTTTGTATCCTGTGCTTTGGGAGGGACGGAGACTGACAGACAGGAGGTGGGGGCAGGGGGCTCAGAGATCTTGAGGCTCCTTCTTTAGTCCAGCATGTGAAAGCACCATATTTGGGGTATCCGTTTCTGAGTCCCAACACCTCACATTCTGGCCTGCCATGTGAGCAACAAAATGGGCTCCAGCAGCAAGAGAAAGAAGTTTCTTAGGGAAAGAAACGCTAGCGCCACCAGTGGGCAGTCTCGTGATGCACATGTTAGCGGTAAGAGTGAGGGATCTGGGCAGGAGATGCATAGTGACTGCTATCCAGTCAGCAAAGGTTAGAGTGGCTGAAATTCTGCATGTTACATTATTATTTTTATTATTATTATTATCATTATTGAAGAGGGAGACCTAGGCATGTAAGACCACCTCCCCCTTGACTTCCACATTTTATTTCAATAGGAGAGGTAAAGGTTGGCAGACTGGTGCCACCTTAATCACCTCCTACAGATCACAGGTGTGGTATGGAGGAATCTTTCCGGAAGGCATTGTTTTTACTTAAACAGAATCAAACCCCCACCCTACGCCTACTCCATGGACCAAGACCCTTTCACGTGTAATTTCTAAAGCTGTAAACCCAAGACCCTTCCACATGTAATATCTAGAGTTGTGAGCCTTTATAAAGGCAGAAACTTCTTTTGTTAGACGAGCTTGGCTGCTAGGCAGCTACGCCCACTTGCTCCCAGTTGAATAAATCACCTCTTCCTTCCAAGTTCAGTGTCTGAGAGGTTTATTTCTTGTAGCCATTCCTACCACTTTAGAGACCTCAATTCAGTCAGAGTTCTCTGGCTTCTCAGTGCCTCCCACTGCTGTGCTCAAAAGCCAAATAAACGCAGGTATGTTTCCATATTTTACTTACAACCACCTATGGGTCATCACAGTAATAATGGGAGAAAAAAGATTGGAACTAAGGATACAACTGGAAAGAGAGATATAGTGAGGAAACAGAAAGAGCAAGACAATGCAAAACATTTGTTTTCCAGGAAACAGCGTCAACAGACATGGAAAGAGAAAGTCCTTGAAGAGAAGAAAGGAGAAGTTTGAAAACAAACTGCACATGACCCAACCTGACCAAGGCCAGCCACATCTCCACAGTGGACACACAATGTGAGAGGAGATCCAGGCTCACAGAAGTGGGTCAGGGAAAAGAATTGTGTACTAACACCAGTGTCTGCAAACCCACAGTAATCCAGCCTTTAGCCCCAACCACAGGGCAGTCCTCCCTCATCTGCTAGGCTGAAGGCTCTCACATTTGTCCTCAACTCAGATGAGACCTAGTCAACACAGAGCTATCAAGTGTAATTCTTCCTGAAAGCTTCCAGGAAGTGAAGACACTTGAAAATATAAGACTTTTTTTTTTAGAGTAGTTAGGTTCATAGGAAGATTGAGAGGAAGGTACAGCAATTTTCCATATATCCTCTGCCCCTACACATGCATAGGCTCCCCCATTATCAACATTTTTCACTAGAGTGGTACATCTGTTACAACTGATGAACCTACACTGGCACATCATTATCACCTAGAGTCCGTAGTGTTTACATTAGGGTTCACTCTTGGTGTCATACAGTCTATGGGTTTGGACAAATGCATGAGATGTATCTACCATTATAGTATCATACAGAGTATTTACACTGCCCTAAAAATCTTTCGGAGCATGGAAGACACTTTTTATTCTAGAATCTTGGCATGTTGGAGAGGGTCTTCTGGTCAGACTGACAATCTTCCTAGTAAGGTATTAAAATTTTTTTTCCATAGGTTATTGGGGTACAGATGGTATTTGGTTACACAAGCAGGTTCGTTAGAGGTGATCTGTGAGATTTTGGTGCACCCATCACCCAAGCAGTATACACTGCACCTTATTTTATCCCTCACTCCCCTTCCACTCCCCTTCCACTCTTCTCCTCAAGTCCCCAAAGTCCACTGTATCATTCTTATGCCTTTACATCCTCATAGCTTAGCTCCCACATATCAGTGAGAACATACGATGTTTGGTTTCTCATTCCTGAGTTACTTCACTTAAAATAATAGTCTCCGATCTCATCCAGGTCGCTGCAAATGCCATTAATTCATTCCTTTCTATGGCTGAGGAGTTGGATAAAGAAACTGTGGGGGGTGTGTGTGTGTGTGTGTGTGTGTGTATAGTTTTCTTTATCCACTCATTGATTCATGAGCATTTGGCTTGATTTCACGATTTTGCAATTGTGAATTGTGCTGCTCTAAATGTGTGTACAAGTATCTTTTTTGTGTAATAACTTCTTTTCCACTGGGTAGATACCCAGTAGTGGGATTGCTGGATCAAATGGTAGTTCGGCTTTTAGTTCTTTAAGGAATCTCCACACTGTTTTCTATGGGCTGTACTAATTTACATTCCCATCAGCAGTGTAAATGTGTTTCCAGATTATCACATCCATGCCAATATCTACTTTAAAATTTTTTTTATTATGGCCATTCTTGCAGAAGTAAAGTGGTATTGCATTGTGGTTCTGATTTGCATTTCCCTAATCGTTAGTGATGTTGAGCATTTTTTCATGTTTGTTAGCCATTTGTGTATCTTCCTTTGAGAATTGTCTATGCATGTCCTTAGTCCACTTTTTGATGAGATTGTTTTTTTCTTATCAATTTGTGTGAGTTCATTGTAGATTCTGGATATTAGTTCTTTGTCAGATGTACAGATTGTGAAGATTTTCTCCCACTATGTGGGTTGTCTGTTTGTCGACTGTTCCTTGTGCCATGCAAAAGCTCTTTAGTAAGTCCCAACTATTAATCTTTGTTTTTATTGCATTTGCTTTTGGTTTCTTGGTCATGAAATCCTTGCCTAGGCCAATGTCTAGAAGGGTTTTTCCAATGTTATCTTCTAGCATTTGTATAGTTTTAGGTCTTAGATTTAAATGTTTAGTTCATCTTGAGTTGATTTCTGTATAAAGTGAGAGAGGAGGATCCAGTTTCATTTTCCTACATGTGGCTACCCAATTATCTCAGCACCATTTGTTGAAAAGGGTGTCCTTTCCCCACTTTTATGTTTTTGTTTACTTTGTCAAAAATCAGTTGGCTGTAAGTATTTGGGTTTATTTCTAGGTTCTCTATTCTGTTCCACTTGTCTATGTGCCTATTTTTATACCAGTACCATGCTGTTTGGGTGACTATGACCTTATAGTATAGTTTGTAATCAGGTAGTGTGATGCCCCCAGATTTGCTCTTTTTGCTTGGTCTTGCTTTGGCTATGTGGGCTCCTTTTTAGTTTCATATGAATTTTAGGATTGTTTTTTCTACTTCTGTGAAGAATGATGGTGGTATTTTGATGGGGATTGCATTGAATATGTAGATTGCTTTTGGCAGTATAGCCATTTTCACAATACTGATTCTACTCATGATCACGGGCTGTGTTTCTATCTGTTTGTATTATCTATGCTTTCTTTCAGAGTGTTTTGTAGTTTTCCTTGTAGAGGTCTTTCACCTTCTTTGTTAGGTATATTCCTCAGTTTTCTGGGGTTTTTGTTTGTTTGCTCTTGTTTCGCAGCTATTGTAAAAGGAGTTGAGTTCTTGATTTGATTCTCTGCTTGGTTGCTGTTGGTGTATAGAAGAGCTACTGACTTGTGTACCTTAATCTTATATCCCAAAACTTGCTGAATTCTTTTATCAGTTATAGAAGCTTTTTGGAAGAGTCTTTAGGATTTTTGAGGTAAATAATCATATCATCAACAAATAGCAACAATTTGACTTTCTCTTTACCCATTTAGATGCCTCTTATTTCTTTCTCTTGTCTGATTACTCTGGCTAGGACTTCCAGTACTATGTTGAAGAGGAGCGATGAGAGTGGGCATCTTTGTCTTCTTCCAGTTCTTAGAGGGAATGCTTTCAACTTTTCCCCATTCAGTATGATGTTGGCCATGGGTTTGTCATAAAAAGTTTTTATTACATTGAGGTATGTCCCTTGTATGCTGAAAGTTTTCATCATAAAGGGATATGCCAGATTTTGTCAAATGCTTTATCTACATCTATTTGGTTTTTAACTCTGCTTATGTGGTCTTTTATTTTTTTTGAGGTGGAGTCCCACTGTGTTGCCCAGGCTGGAGTGCAGTGGTGTGACTGTGGCTCACTGCAACCTTCACCTCCTGGGTTTAAGCCATTCTCCTGCCTCAGCCTCCTGAATAGCTGGGATTACTGGCACAGGCTGCCATGCCCAGCTAATTTTTGTACTTAGTAGAGGCAGGGTTTCACCAGGTTGGTCAGGCTGGTTTCAAACTCCTGCCCTCAGGTAATCCACCACATTTATTGACTTGTGTATGTTAAACCATCCTTGCATCCCTGGTATGAAACCCACTTGATCATGGTAGATTATCTTTTTTATATACTGTTGGATTCAGTAAGCTAGTATTTTGTTAAGAATTTTAGCATCTATGTCTATCAGGGATATCAGTCTGTAGTTTTCTTTTTTGGTTATGTCTTTTCCTGGTTTTGGTATTAGGGTGATGCTGGCTTTATAGAATGAATTAGGAAGGGTTCCCTCTTTCTCTATGTTGTAGAACAGTGTCAAAAGAATTGGTACCGAGTCTTCTTTGAATGTATGGTAGAATTCTGCTCGGTCTGAATCATCTGGTCTTGGACATTTTTTTGTTGGTAATTTTTAAATTACCATTTCAATCTTGCTGCTTGTTATTGGTCTATTCAGGGTAACTAATTCTTCCTGATATAAGCTAGGAGGGTTGTATTTTTCCAGGAATTTATCTATCTCTTCTAGATACTCTAGTTTATGTGCATAAAGTTGTTCATAGTATCCTTGAATGATCTTTTGTATTTTAATTGTAATATCTCCTGTTCCATTTCTTAATGAGGTTATTTGGATTTTCTCTCTTCTTTTCTTGGTTAATATTGCTAATGGTCTATGAGTTTTATTAATCTTTTCAAAGAACCAGCTATTTGTTTCATTTATCTTTTGTATTTTTTTGTTTCAATTTCATTTAGTTCTGCTCTGCTCTTATTTCCTTTCTTCTGCTGGGTTTGGGTTTGGTTTGTTCTTATTTCTCTAGTTTCTTGAGGTGTGACTCTAGAATGTCAGTTTGTGCTCTTTCGACCTTTTTGATGTAGGTGTTTAGGGCTATAAGCTTTCCTCTTAGCACCACCTTTGCTGTACCCAGAGGTTTTGATAGGTTGCGTCATTATTGTCATTCAGTTTAATTTTTTAATTTTTATCTTGATTTTGTTTTTGATCCAATGCTCATTCAGGAACAGCTTATTTAATTTCCATGTATTTGCATGGTTTTGAAGATTCTTTTTGGAGTTGATTTCCTGTTTTATTCCACTGTGGTCTGAGAGA
Organism: Callithrix jacchus; assembly: GCF_049354715.1. Lineage (NCBI taxonomy): Eukaryota > Metazoa > Chordata > Mammalia > Primates > Cebidae > Callithrix > Callithrix jacchus. The sequence goes on along the minus strand of NC_133509.1, from coordinate 106,756,232 downwards.
GTACCTGATATAATTTCAATTTTCTTAAATTTATTGAGGCTCATTTTATGGCCTATCATATGGTCTGTCTTGGAAAAAGTTCCATGTATCGTTGAATAGAATGTGTATTCTGCAGTTGTTGGATGAAATGTTTTGTTTATATCTGTTAAGTTCATGTGTTCCAAGGTATAGTTTAAATCTATTGTTTCTTTATTGACTTTCTGTCTCGATGACCTGTCTAGTACTGTAAGTGGAGTATTGAAGTCCCTCACTATTATTGTGTTACTGTGCATCTCATTTCTTAGATCTATTAGTAATTGTATTATAAATTTGGGATCTCCACTGTTAGGTGCACATATATTTAGCACTGTGATATTTTCCTGTTAGACAAGGCCATTTACCATTATATAATGTCCCTCTTTGTCTCTTTTTTCTTTTCTATTTTTTTTTTTTTTTTTTGAGACAGAGTCTCACTCTGTTGCCGAGGTTCGAGTGCAGTGGCATGTTCTCAGCTCACTGCAACCTCTGCCTCCCAGGTTCAAGTGATTCTCCTGCCTCAGCTTCCCGAGTAGCTGGAACTATAGGCACATGCCACCATGCTTGGCTAATTTTTGTATTTTTAGTGGAGTCAGAGTTTCACCATATTGGCCAGGCTGGTCTTGAACTCCTGATCTGGTGATCTGCCTGCCTTGGACTCCCAAAGTGCTGGGATTACAGGTATGAGCCACAGTGTCTGGCCTCTTTGTCTCTTTTAACTGCTGTTGCTTTAGGGTTTGTTTTGTCTGATACAAGAATAGCTGCCACTGCTCACTTTTGGTGTTCATTTGCATAAAATACCTTTTTTCACCCCTTTACTTTATGTGAGTTTGTATGTGTTAGGTGAGTCTCCTGTAGGCAGCAGATAGTTGGTTGATGAGTTATCCATTCTGCAGTTCTGTATCATCAGTGGAGCATTTAGACCATTTACATTCAATGTTAGTATTGAGATGTGAGGTACCATTGCATTCATTGTGCTATCTGTTGCTTGCGTTACCTTGGTGTTTTTGTTTTTTGTTTTGCTTTTTAACTTGTATTTTTGTTTTACAGGTCCTATGTGATTTATGCTTCAAAGAGTTTCTGCTTTGATGTGTTTCCAGGATTTGTTTGAAGATTTAGAATTCCTTTTAGCAGTTCTTATAGTGGTGGCTTGGTAGTGGCGAATTCTCTTAGCATTTGTTTGTCTGAAAAAGACTGTATCTTTCCTTCATATAGTTTTACTGGATACAAAATTCTTGGCTGATAATTGTTTTGTTTGAGGAGGCTGAAGATAGGGCCCCAATCCCTTCTAGCTTTGTAGGGTTTCTGCTGAGAAATCTGTTAATCTGATAGATTTTCCTTTACAGGTTACCTGGTGCTTTTGTCTCACAGCTCTTAAAATTATTTCATTTGTCTTAACTTTAGATAACCTGATGACAATGTGCCCTGGCAATAATCTTTTTGCGATGAATTTCCCAGGTGTTCTTTGTGCTTCTTGTGTTTACATGTCTAGGTCTCTAGCAAGACCAGAGAAGTTTTCCTCGATTATTCCCCAAAATATGTTTTCAAAACTTTTAGATTTCCCTTCTTCCTCAGGAACACCAAGTATTCTTAGGTTTGGTCCCTTAACATAATCCCAGACTTCTTGGAGGCTTTGTTCACATTTTCTTATTCTTTTTTTCTTTGTTGGATTGGGTTAATTCAAAGACCTTGTCTTCAAGCTCTGAATTTCTTTCTTCTGCTTGTTCAATTCTATTGCTGAGACTTTCCAGATCATTTTGCATTTCTATAGGTGTGTCCAATATTTCCTGAAGTTTTGATTATATTTTTCTTTATGTTACATATTTCCTTAAATATTTCCCCTTTTACTTTTGGTATCGTCTTTTGGATTTCCTTGCATTGGGCTTTGCCTTTCTCTGCTGCCTCCCTGATTAGCTTCATCCCTAACCTCCTGAATTTCTTTTTCAGGTAAATCAGGGATTTCTTCTTGGTTTGGATCCACTGCTGGTGAGTGAGTGAGTGTGATTTTTGGGGGGTGTTAAAGAACCTTGTTTTGTCATATTACCAGAGTTGGTTTTCTGGTTCCTTCTCATTTGGGTAGTCTCTGTCAGGGGGAAGGTTTAGGGCTCAGAGCTGTTGTTCAGATTCTTTTGTCCCATGGGATGTTCCCTTGATGTAGTACTCTCCCCCTTTCCCTATGGATGTGGCTTCCTGTGAGCCAAGCTGCAGTGATTGTTATCTCCCTTCTGAGTCTAGCCACCTAGCAAGTCTACCCAGCTCCAGGCTGGTACTGGGGGTTGTCTGCACATAGTCCCATGATGTGAATCATCTATGGGTCTCTCACTGTGGATACCAGTAGCTGTTCCCAGATAGGTGGCAGCAGGGTGAAATGGACTATGTGAGGGTTGTTAGCTTTGGTTGTTTAATCTTCTATTTTTGTGCTGGTTGACCTCCTGCTAGGAGGTGGCACTTTCCAGAGAGCATCAGCTGTGGTATTATTGAGAGGAAATAGCAGTGGGCAGGGCCCTAGAGCTCCCAAGAGTATATGCCCTTTGTCTTCAGCTGCCAGGGTGGATATGGAAGGCCCATCAGGTGGAGGGTTAAGCATATCTGAGCTCAGATCCTCCTTGGGCAGGTCTTGCTGCAGCTGCTATGGGGGATGAGGGTGATGTTCCAAGGTCAACAGAGTTGTGTACCCAGCGGGATTATGGCTGCCTCTGCTGAGTCATGGAAGTTGTCAAGGAAATGGGGGAAAGCCAGGAGTCACCAGCCTCACCCATGCAATGTGCAGCTCCCATGCAATCTGAAGGGCTGATCTAACTCCCACCATGCCCCCTCTAACAGTCCCAAGTCTGTTTCCAGGCAGTGGGCTAGCAGGGTTTAAGAACTTGCCCCAGGATACCTGTCTTCCAGCCGCAAAAGAAAAGGGCGTGGTTCTTTCCCCACCTGTGGAATCTGCACACAGGATTCGTACCCTCCCGCAAGTTCTGGCCAGGAGGCCAGAACTTCTTGCCCAGTTCAAATTGTTACAATGGTCAGCTGCAGATTTCCTTCTCCCTGTGGTGTTTCCCCGACACACACCTCTGGTTGCCTCCCAATGGATCCCCATGGTGCCAGGCAGGAATGGCCTGCTTGGGGGCCAGTGAACTCCCAGGGCCTTTCCTGCTGCTTCCTTTATCCCTGTACTTCGCTCAGCTCTCTAAATTGACTCAGCTCCAGGTAAGGTCAGAAACTTCTCCCACCAACAGTCCTTCTGTTTCCCCACTGGGGCTGTGTGTTCAGGAGAGGAGGATCTCCCTTTCCTACTTCAACAATTGGGGCATTCACAGTACTTGGGATGTCTCCCGCATCCTACAGGAGCAGTCTGTTTTCTTCAGCGGGTCTGTGGGTCTTCTCATCCTTGCTGTCATTCTGGAGCTAAAATTCACAATGTGAGCCTCCACATGCTGCTCTGTCCATCTGAGACAGAGCTGCAATCTAGTCCTGCCATGATCATTCCATTTAAGTCCCCTGGTAAGGAAATTTTAGGGGAGGCTGTATTGTTCTTCACAGCTTGTTCAACCAGGTAATCTCCCTGAAAGACAAATATTCCTCTGAGCTGACTTTCTGACCATCTTTCCTCATGATATCAAATTAATTATCTCTCCCATGGAAAGACCTATCACCACACTAGAGCTGAGACCACTAATTAAATCCCCAGCACCCATTTTTCCCCCTTGCTTTTTAGCAAAACCCTGATTTTATACTGAGCTGCAATCAGCCCAGCTAACACACATTTCCCAACCTCCTTTGCAGATTGGTCTGGCCATAAGTAAGATCTGGCCAGTGAAAGAGAGTAGTATATATGGAATTCCTAAGACAGCTCCTTAAAATAAATGGACTCAGCTGGAAGCTGCATCCTTTTGCAAATCCTTCCCTTCATCTTCCTTGTTACCTGAAAAGATTAATATATTATGTTGGCGTTCCATCAGCAATTGACTATGAGGTAACCTTGAGGGTTTATGCTATATGCCAAGGGTGGAGGAGCAGAAAAATAGAAGACTGAGTCTCTATTGTGTTTTGACTGTGGTTAAGGGTAGTTTCTGATTAAAATACAAATGTGTCCTAATAAGGTTAAGAATAACTTCTTACTCCTTTCACTTGCGTCTTCTTGCCTCACACATTAAAGATAATGACTGTCTCAAATAAAACACTTCTTTCCTTTTTACTATCCTATGATCCTTCTAGTATTTGAGACTTTTTGCCCAAAAATTACAGTATTTTAAGCAATAAATTAAATTTAGATGAATCTCTCAGTGTTGAAACTTTCAATTCATGAACATGGTATGTATGTCTCAGCAAATCTTTTTAAGGTTTTTATTGATTTCCTTTTTTGAGCTTTGAAGTTTTCGGCATACAGAACCTATACATGTTTTGTTAGATTTATATCTCAGCATTTTTTTCTTTCTTTGTAAATTGTGTTTTAACAGTTGTATGGAAATCTATTGTAAATTGTATAAAAATTTTGGTTTCCAATTGTGCATTGCTACTGTATAAAAATATGACTGATATTGTGAATTGACTGCATACTCTTGGATGGCTTAGTGCACTTGTTAATTCTAGGAAGGTTTTTTTGGTTTGTTTCTGTAGATTCTTTGGGATTCTCTTAATCCTGTCATGATTAAGTAAGAGGGACAGTTTTATTTCTTCTTTTCCAATATGTGTGCATTTTTGTTTTCCTTGCCTTATTGCACTAGCTAGAACCTTCAGCATGATGTTGATAGGAGTGAGGAGAGTGAACATTTCAGTCTTGTTTCAGAAAAACATTTGTTCTTTCATCATTATGTTGCTTGCTGTACATTTTTTGTAGGTGCTTTTTATCCAGTTGAGAATGTTACCCTCTATTCCTAGTTCATAAGAGCTTTTATTGTGATGGAATGCTGGATATTGTCAAAAGCTTTTTCTGCACCAATTTATATAATTCTGTGTTTTTTCTTTAGACTGTTAATACGGTAGATTATATTAAAATCTACCTAAATCATGAAACTAAAAATTTCACTCTCATGTCCATTTTATCTAAGTTGTTACTTGTAAACTGAACCAGCCTTCTTACATTTCCAGCATAAAATTTACTTTGCCTTGGTGCTTTATCTATGTGAGCATGTATGTGTGTATGTGTATTATATGTACAAGCATACACACATACATATGAATATATGTACATATATGTAGAGAGAAATAGTACTGTATTCAATTTGTTAATATCTTGTTGAAAATATTTGCACCTATGTTCATAAGGGATATTGATCCGTAGTTTTCTTTTTTGGTAATATCTTTTCTAGTTTTGGTAACAGAGTAATTCACTAATCATACAGTGAGTTGCAAAGTGTTCTATTCTATTTTTTAGAAGAGCTTGTATAGGATTGGTGCTATTTCTTCTTAAAATGATTAATAGAATTTGCCAGTGAAAGCATCTGGGTCTAGAGATTTCTTTTTCAGAAGGTTGTAATCTATGATTTCATGTTCTTTAGTATGTGTAGGACTATTCATGTCATCTATTTCATCATCAGTGAGTTTTAGTAGTTTATGGTTTTTGAGGAACTGGTCAATTTTGTCTAAGTTGTTGAATTTATTTTATTATATATATATATATATTTTAATTTTCTTATTCTTGTTTAGTGTCTAGTATAAGTTGTTGAATATATGTATGCAGAATTATTTACAGTATTTTCTTCTGATCCTTTTAATGTCTGCAGTGTCTGGATTGAAATCACCTTCTTTACCCCTTGCTAATTTGTTGTAGGATGACCAACTGTTCTAGTTCGGTTAGGACTGGGAGATTTCCTGGGCTGTGGGACTCTCAGTGCTAAAACTAAAAAGTTCCAGGCAAAGCAGGACAAGTGGTTATTCTTTTTTCTTTTTTCTCTTTAGCAGTCTTGTTACAAGTTCATCAATATTATTGATCTTTTCCAAGAACCAGCTTTTACTCTTGATTTTTTTCTGTTTTCAATTGTATTTATTTCTGCTGTTATTTCTATTCCCTTCCTTATGATTGCTTTGGGTTTATTTTGCTTTTCTTTTCTAGTTTCTTTAAAGTGGAAGTTAATATTATTAATTTGAAATATTTCTTTTTTCTAATATATGTATTTGATGCTACAAATTTCCCTCTAAGCACTACTTTAGTAGCATTCCACAAATTTTAATATACTCTATTTTCATTTTTGTTCAGTTCAACATATTTGTTAATTTTTGTGGACTTAACCCTTTCTCACAAGGATTATTTAGAAGCATGTCTTTAAATTTTTCAAGTGTTTGAGGACTTTCCTTTTATCTTTCTGTTATTAATTTCTAGTTTAATTCCATTATTATTAGAGAGTATATCCATATGATATCAATTCTCTTAAATTTGCTGCTTTTTTCCTAATAATCCAGGAGGTAGTCTATCTTGAAGAATGTTCCAAGTGCACTTGAAAATATATCTGAGCTCCAGTGCCTGCCCTACCACTCACTTAGCAATGGGACATTTGGGAAACTACCCTATGTCACATGGTCTTCCATTTCCACATCTGTAAAATGGGGAGAGTGAATCAGATACTCCCTTCAAGTACCCTTCCATCTTTAATACCACCTCCCCTTCTAAGAGTAAACAAAATGAGATCGCTTCCTACCTGTCCACCTGCCATTAATCACAAAATAATCTTATCAGCTCCTGAATAAATGGACATAGAAAATACAAATAATCTATTTTCAAAGCCCTCTTTACTTACCCAGATGCCATAGGGAATTTGGGAAATAGCCTACAAAAAAAGGTTTCTTCCTATAAGGCAGTCTTTATATAAACTAATATTAAGAAAGGAGGATATGAATCTGTTTGTTTTCTGAACTTGAAAAGATATTGCAACTTCTTTAGTCTCTTGCTAACCAGTCTTAATGTTACAATTCCCGTTGTGATCTGGGATTACAGAAGTCATCCCATAATCTCCTTGGCACAGTGCCAACACACTAGGATTCTGCTGGATGAAAAGAGCATTGTTTCTCTGCTCACTCAGACTACTATTAGCTGTCCCAGAAATCACCAAACCAGCCAAATATGTTGTGTTCAACACATTTGAACACAAATATGGGGTTAGAAGACTTGGGTATACCTTAAAAACACACTCAAGCAGGCACAGTGGCTCATGCCTGTAATCCCAGCACTTTGGGAGGCCAAGGAGGGCAGACCATGAGATCAGAAGTTAGAGATGAGCCTCAACGATATGGTAAAACCTTGTCTCTACTAAAAAATGCAAAAATTAGCCAGGCATGGTGGTGCACGCCTGTGGTCTCAGTTACTCGGGAGGCTGAGGCAGGAGAATCGCTAGAACCCTGGAGGTGGAGGCTATAGTGAGCTGAGACTGGGACGCTGCATTCCAGCCTGGGCAACAGAGCGAGACGCCATCTCAAAAAAAAAAAAAAAATTAGCTACTCGTTTGGCCAGGCACAGTGGCTCACACCAGTAATCCCAGCACTTTGGGAGGCCAAGGCGGGCAGATCACCTGAGGTTGGGAGTTCAAGACCAGCCTGGCCAACATGGAGAAACTCCGTCTCTACTAAAAACACAAAATTAGCCGGGCATGGTGGTGCATGCCTGTATAGCTACTCTGGAGGTTGAGGCAGAAGAATTGCTTGAACCTGGGAGGTGGAGGTTGCGATGAGCCCAGATCACGCCATTGCACTCCAGCCTGAGCAACAAGAGCAAAACTCTATCTAAAAAATAATTATAAACATAGTCAAGGTTGTCTTCAGCAACCTGCATTCAGCCCTTTCTCCCTTCTGGTCCATCTGAACTAGTTATTTTGTTTACACATATTTCACCAGCATCACACTCAAGAAATCTAAAATTAAATAAAAACAAAAAGGATGGTATTTCTGAAATATATTTCCTATAACATGTCCATAAACAGAATGAAGAAATCAGAAGGATGAAAATGGAAGGAGGAATGGGGCATCAGCTGAGGCAGAATGGGAAGTTGGTACATTTTGTAAATCCTCATCCCTGCAAAATAAACCACAAAGTAGGAGCTTCTGTGTCTCTTCTATCTCCCCACATGCCCATCATGCTTTTTTAAAAGCAGGCATTAAGAATTTGGGAATAGAAGGGACATTCATTTATTAAACATCATCTAAAATGAAGAGTCTAATCTTTAAAAACCTTCTTCAGTGGAGGGAGCTCACAGCCCTCTGACATGGTGGGAAGCTTATCCTCATGCACACAAAATGGCAGGGGCCAGTAGTAGGCAGCAGCACAGCAGGAATATCATTTATTTATTTATTTGCACTTTAGGTTCTGGGGTACATGTGAAGAATATGCAGGGTTATTGCATGGGTACATATATGGCAATGTGGTTTGCTGATTCCATCCCATCACCTATGTCTGGCATTTCTCCCTATGTTATCCCTCCCCAACTCCCTACCCACTGCTGTCCCCCCTCCCCAGTGCCCCCCAACAGACCCCAGTGTGTGATGCTCCCCTCCCTGTGTCCATGTGTTCTCACTGTTCAGCACCTGCCTATGAGTGAGAATATGCAGTGTTTGATCTTCTGTTCTTGTGTCAGTTTGCTGAGAATATTGGTTTCCAGATTCATCCATGTCCCTACAGGGGTCACCAACTTACCGTTTTTTATAGCTGCATAGTATTCCATGGTGTATATATGCCACATTTTCCTGGTCTAGTCTATCATCGATGGGCATTTCGGTTGGTTCTTTGCTATTGTAAACAGTGCCGAAATGAACATACATGTGCATGTGTCTTTATAATAGAATGATTTATAATCCTTTGGGTATATACCCAGTAATGGGATTGCTGGGTCAAATGGAATTTCTATTTCTAGGTCCCTGAGGAATCGCCACACTGTCTTCCACAATGGTTGAACTAATTTTACACTCCCACCAGCAGTGTAAAAGTATTCCTCTTTCTCCACATCCTCTCCAGCATCTATTGTCTCCAGATTTTTTAATGATCGCCATTCTAACTGGCCTGAGATGGTATCTCAATGTGGTTTGATTTGCATTTCTCTAATGACCAGTGATGAGCATTTTTTCATATGTTTATTGGCTTCATATATGTCTTCTTTTGAAAAGTATCTGTTCATATTATTTGCCCAATTTTGGATGGATTTTTTTTTTTCTTGTAAATCTGTTTTAGTTTTTTGTAGATTCTGGATATTAGACCTTGTCAGATGGGTAGATTGCAAAAATTTTTTCCCATTCTGTTGGTTGCCAGTTTACTCCAATGATTGTTTCTTTTGCTGTGCAGAAGCTCTGGAGTTTAATTAGATCCCATTTGTCTATTTTGGCTTTTGTTGCCATTGCTTTGGTGTTTTAGTCATGAAGTCCTTAACTATGCCTATGTCCTGAATGGTTTTGCCTAGGTTTTCTTCTAGGGCTTTTATGGTTTTAGGTTTTATGTTTAAGTCTTTAATCCATCTGGAGTTAATTTTAGTGTAAGGTGTCAGGAAGGGGTCCAGTTCCTGCTTTCTGCACGTGGCTAGCCAGTTTTCCCAAAAACATTTATTAAACAGGGAATCCTTTCCCCATTGCTTATTTTTGTCAGGTTTGTCAAAGATCAGATGGTTGTAGATGTGTGGCATTGCCTCTGAGGCCTCTGTTCTGTTCCATTGGTCTATATCTCTGTTTTGGTACCAGTACCATGCTCTTTTGATTACTGTAGCCTTGTAGTATAGTTTGAAGTCAGGTAGCATGATGCCTCCAGCTTTCGTCTTTTTGCTTAGAATTGACTTGGCTATGCTGGCTCTCTTTTGGTTCCATATGAAGTTTAAGGTGGATTTTTCCAGTTCTCTGAAGAAGGTTATTGGTAGCTTGATGGGGATAGTGTTGAATCTATAAAATACTTTGGGCAGTATGGCCATTTTCATTATATTGAGTTTTCCTAACCATGAGCATGGAATGTTTCTCCATCTGTTTGTGTCCTCTCTTATTTCATTGAGCAGTGGTTTGTAGTTCTCCTTAAAGAGATCCTTTACATTACTTGTTAGTTGTATTCCTAGGTATTTTATTCTTTTTGTAGCAGTTGTGAATGGCAGTTCGTTTTGATTTGGCTCTCTTTAAGTCTGTTATTGGTGTATAGGAACACTTGTGATTCTTGCACATTAATTTTGTATCCTGAGACTTTGCTGAAGTTGCTTATCAGTTTCAGGAGATTTTGGGCTGAGACGATGCGGTCTTCTAAATATACAATCATGTAGTCTGCAAATAGAGGCAATTTGGCTTCCTCCTTTCCTATTTGAATACCCTTTATTTCTTTTTCTTACCTGACTGCTCTCGCTAGAACTTCCAATACTATACTGAATAGGAGTGGTGAGAGAGGGCATCCTTGTCTAGTGCCAAATTTCAAAGGGGATGCTTCCAGTTTTTGCCCATTCAGTATGATATTAGCTGTTGGTTTGTCATAAATAGCTTTTATTATTTTGAGATACGTTCCATCAATACTGAATTTATTGAGAGTTTTCAGCATTAAGGGCTGTTGAATTTTGTCGAAGGCCTTCTCTGCATCTATTGAGATAATCATGAGGTTTTGTCTTTGGTTCTGTTTATGTGGTGAATTACATTTATAGACTTGTCTATGTTGAACCAGCCTTGCATCCTTGCGATGAAGCCTACTTTATTGTGATGGATAAGCTTTTTGATGTGCTGTTGCAATTGGTTTGCCAGTATTTTATCGAAGATTTTTGCATCTATGTTCATCATGGATATTGGCCTGAGGTTTCCTTTTCTTTTTGAGTCTCTGCTGGGTTTTGGTCAGGATGATGTTGGTCTCATAAAACGATTTGGGAAGGATTCCCTCTTTCTGGATTGTTTGGAAGAGTTTCAGAAGGAGTGGTACCAGCTCCTCTTTGTATGTCTAGTAGAATTCAGCTGTGAACCCATCTGGACCTGGGCTTTTTTTGGTTGGTAGGTTATTAATTGCTGCCTCAATTTCAGCCCTTGCTACTGGTCTATTCAGGGTTTTGACTTCTTCCTGGTTTATGCTTGGGAAGGTGTAAGTGTCCAGGAATTTATCCATTTCTTCCAGGTTTACTGGTTTATGTGCACAGAGTTGTTTGTAGTCATCTCTGATGGTGGTTTGTATTTCTGTGGTATCGTTTTTTATTGCATCTATTTGATTATTCTCTCTTTTCTTTTTTATTAATCTGGCTAGTGGTCTATTTTGTTGATCTTTTCAAAAAACCAGTTCCTGGATTTATTGATTTTTTGAAGGGTTTTTTGTGTCTCTATCTCCTTCACTTCTGCTCTGATCTTAGTTATTTCTTGTCTTCTACTAGCTTTTGAGTATTTTTTATCTTGCTCCTCTATCTCTTTCAATTTTGACAATAGGTGTCGATTTTAGATCTTTCCTTGCTTCTCATGTGGACATTTATTGCTATATATTTTCCATTAGACACCATTTTAAATGTGTCCCAGAGATTCTGGTACATTGTATCTTTGTTCCGGTTGGTTTAGAATAACATCTTTATTTCTGCCTTCATTTCATTGTTTATTCAGTCAATATTCAGCACTTTGGGAGACCAAGGTGGGAAGATCACTTGAGATTAGGAGTTCAAGATCAGCCTGGTCAGTGTGGTAAAATCCTGTCTCTACTAAAAATACAAAAATTAGCTGAGCATGGTGGTAGGCACCTGTAATCCTAGCTACTGGGAGTCTAAGGAGGGAAAAATAATGTGAACCCAGGAGGCGGAGGTCGCAGTGGGACTTTGTCTCAACAAACAAACAAAGAAAAAAATCCAACCATTCCAGGCAAAAAGAAGGATGACCAAGTCTAAAAGGCAAATGTTAAAAGGCCACGTTCAGCATGAGAGACAAAGAAAGACAGGGTGCTGGAGAGCAGTATAATTCAGGGGCCACCACATGGAAATTCTAATTCAGCATCAAACATACGTGATGCTCAGAGGAAAGATAAGCTTAATAAGCCACCTATGAAATAGGAAAGCATACCAGGAAGTCCAACTCAGGAAAAATGCAACTGACATTTATGTATCACTTCTTATAGCTTCAATGAGATCAAGACTATACATCTTATCTCATTAAATCCTCACAGCAACCCTATCGAGTAGGTTAAATAATTTTACAGATGATGAAATGAGACCTCATAACTTTCTCAAGCCTACAGAGCTAGTAAATAGTGGGTCCAAAATGGTCTGCTCTTCATTGTCCTAAGTTTCTTATTACTGATTCTTTCAGAGATACAGTATGTGTTCCTCATGAGAAAAAAATCTGTAGTCCTCACCATCAAAGGCCACTACTGCATGTACTTGAGTCCAACCCAGGAGCACCAAGCTGCACAGTCTTCCTGTGTCCCTTGCAGTACACTTTTCAGCAAGCTGCAGACCTAGCTGCACCTTCCACAGCGGGAGGGGGACGGGAGGCTGGGTGAGGGTCTGGGCTGGGATGAGAGGCCCTCATCCCCCAGCTCAGACACATCCTTTAAGAAATGGAATAAAACCTCCATGAAGCCATTGCTTTTCTGCTCTTTCCAATAAAAGGACATGCATGTAGGTCCACTGGGCTCAAAGTGACCACCTGTCAAGGACTTCAAATTGTCTTCAAAGATGGAAAATACTGCTCTGTGCACAACTCTTGGGATGGTTTAATCATGAGCTGAATTTCACATAAAAACAGAGATAAGAGATTTGATGCAGTCCAAAATTCTTCAACTCATGAAAGTTTTCAAAAGCACGCAAAAGAAGAGAGTATAATATATTGAACTCAATACACCTATCGTTGGATTCAATAATTATTCACATTTTGCTCCAGTTGCTTCATGTCTTCCCTTTGTCAGCCTTATTTTTTTGTGGATATTTCTTCAAGCAAGTCCCTGTCGTCAGGCCATTTCACCTCAAAGTCTTTACATATATCTCTCCAGTAGACTTTTTATGTATAAACATAAAACCTTTACCACAATCAATGGTATTAACACTCACTCTATATTCAAATTTTCAGCCAGGCATGGTGGCTAATGCCTGTAATCCCAGCACTTTGGGAGGCCGAGGCAGGTGGATCACTTGAGGTCGGGAGTTGAAGATGAGCCTGGTCAACATGGTGAAATCCTGTCTCTATTAAAAATACAAAAATTAGCTGGGCATGCTGGTGGGTGCCTGTTATCCCAGCTACTTGGAAGTCTGAGGAGGGAAAAGCACTTGAACCCAGGAGGCAGAGGTTGCAGTAGGACTCTGCAGAGGTTGAGGTCAGGAGTTGACCTCAAGTGATCCAGGCCAGTCTAGCCAACATGGTGAAACTCCATCTCTACTAAAAATACAAAAATTAGCTGGGCATGGTGGCAGAAGCTAGTAATCCCCGCTACTTGGGAGGCTGAGGCAGGAAAATCACTTGAATCCAGGAGCCAGAGGTTGCAGTGAGCCAAGATGGTGCCATTGCACTCCAGCCTGGTTGACAGAGTGAGACTGTCTAAAAAAAAATTTTTTTTAATTGTTTCAAAAATGTCTTTTTATAATTGGTTTCTTCAAAACAGGATCTAAACAAAATCAGGTCACTGCATTTGACTGTTATGTTGCTTAAATTTCTTCTAACCTAGAGTAGTGTTACCATCTTACTGCCAGCAAGGTTCCCCAACTTCTTGAGCTCTTCAACTGCATTCTTTCTCACCCCTACACCTCTGTACTTGCTGTGCTTTCTGCCTAAAAGACACCCCCTGGCCCATACATTACCCCCAAATCTTCTGCTCGTCCTTCAGCTTTCAAATGGGATATTCTTCCTTTTATAACGCAGCCCTCTATCAGAGCTTCTTTTGTTAAACCCTTTGACTGTGATCCTGGTTTGCATATTGTTACTAAATTTGTCAAGAGTTTTTGCATCGAATGGAAAATGGCTACCAATGGGACTGGGCGAAAACTTCAGAGTCTGTTAAATGCAGACTCTGATTCCACAGTTCTGGGATGAGGTGTGAGGATCTGCATTCCTGACAGGCTCTCTGGTGATGGCAGTACAGCTGGTCTAAAGACTGCACATTGAGTGTGACAGGCTAGAACATTCCCCACTTCCTCTATCGTAACACTTACCACACTGTACTGTAATGGTTTCTTTGAATATCTGTCTTCCCTCTAGAACAGGGGTTTGTAAGCTATTGGAACAAAGCCATACCCATTTGTTAATGTCTTGGATATGACTGCTTTTGAGCTATAACATCAGAGTTGAGCAGTTGCAAGAGAGACCATATGGCCCACAAAGTCTGAAATATTTACCATCTGGCTCTTAATGGAAAAAGTTTGCCAACCTTCCTTTAGACTGTAGTGCAGGGAGATAGTTTTTTTCATTAGAGTGTCTCAGACCCAAGTCCCAGACCCTGCCCATAGTAGGGACTGAATAAGCAAGTTACTGAATGATGAATAATGAGACTAGCTGACAATAAGTGAGCACTTACTACATGCCAGGAATTATACAAATGCTTTCTATGCAGCATCTCATTTAATTGCCATGCTAACTCTGCAGGGGGGAAGGCTATTCTCATATTTCAGATGAAGAAACAGAGGCTTAGCGGTTCCTTTCCTACTCATGTTGAAAGGACTCACAAGCTCATGCAATCTGACTCTAACACACTTTAACAATTGAAAAGTTGCCTGTGGAAAGGTAGGCACAACCTGTTTACCCTGGGCCCATCTGAGGCAGACTGAGTTGCTGTCTCTGTGAAAATGACTACCAATGGGACTAGGCAAAACAATTAAAACCTCCTTATAGTTTCAATCAAAAGATGCCAGTTTAATGGAACATACACACACATAAAAGCACCTTCTTTGTAGTAAGAATTACCCAATTACAGTGGACCCAGACATTCTTTGAAGAGTCCAAAGCATGATCTGTACTTAAGAGAATAGCATTACAATATTATAAACTACCTAGGGGCTTCTTTTCCTTGAAAGCTCTTTCTTCACCATGCACATCCCCAAAACTCTCTCCCAGTACAGCACCTTACTCAGCCTTAAGCCACTGTAGGCACTGGATAAGAGAAGGGCCACATGGATAAATGAAGCAGATGAAATCTATTAACCTTGAGAAAACTTCTCATATATACTACTTCATTTTCTAGCGCCAGAATTCCTGGAAGATAGGGAGAAGGGTGGCAACTAGTTTAACCCTTTATTATTATTACTATTATTATTCTTATTCTGTTGAGCAGTGGTGTGATCTCGGCTCACTGCAGCCTCAACCTCCTGGGCTCAATCAGTCCTCTAGCATCAGGCTCCCAAGTAGCTGGAACTACAGGTGTGCACCACCACACCCAGCTAATTTTGTTTATTTTTTATAGAGATAGGGTTTAGCCATGTTACCCAGGCTGGTCTTGAATTTCTGGGCGTAACCAATCCTCCTGCCTCAGCCTCCCAAAGTGCTGGGATTACAGGTATTAGCCACTGTGCCCAGCCTTATTATTATTTTATTAGAAGTCAAAGGCTTAAGTGACTTAGCCAATGTTTCATGCAATAGTAATAATTCCAGGAGTGAAGTGAACGTGTCTTATGTTCCAATATAATAAGAAAGAGAAGTTGAAAGAGAGATAGAAATAATGAAGGAGGAAGAGAAATACAGAGAATGGGAAAAAAGAGAAAACCACATACAAGGCAGATACTTGTCTGCCAGAGCAACTGAGCAAGCCCAGAAGCAGTGGTGAGAAATTAGTCTAGAAAAGAAAACTCTTTGATTATAAAACTAGTTTGCATATTGATTACTATATTTGTTAAGAGCTTTTGGATCTTATGGAAAACAGAAACTGGAATATACATTTCAGAAAATCTCATAGTGATTATTAGCTCTGAAGGAATTTCCAAGGGAAAAAGAGTCACTCCTCTTCTTAACCTGGAGAATAACACTGACATCTAGTCTCAAAAATTCCCTTTGAACAGACCATTTCCCTGCCCTTGTGGAGGATTCTGTTTTGTGGCTCTAAATGTTCATCTCATTCAGAAATTCAAGGTTTGATAATGAAGGAGCTGAGGTCTTAAGGAGCCTCCTTACGATCAAATTTGACTGCAATCAGTCTGTTCTCTATGAATTCAGATAGAATGGAGGCACGATTATCTAACTTTACAGTTTAAAAAAGAACTCCTTTGACTTGCTTTCAGACAAGATAGAGTAGCAGGATTACCTTTTAAGCCTAATTGATCAAAAAAGTAGACAATATATGAAAAAATTATATTCAAGGCACTGTACATCATAAAATGAAGCATAGTAATCCCAAAGAGACTGTGAGCCCACAGCTGACCTCAGCTTATTGTTCTGAAAGAACTTCCAAGCCAAGATGCAGGAAAGGGGGCCTAAGCAGAGCTCAGCAGACTCCTGATTTCAAGAGACTGAGCTGAGAGTCTGGGGGAGACCAAGGTAGTTAAAACTGTTAGGTCGTAGAAACAGAGAGTAAAAAGCTGCACAAGAGAACATGGAGATCAGCAGAGGGTCTGCCTTGAGAATTCAGGAATGTACTTATCGTCACATTTATGCAAGGAAACTACCTAAGGCCAGGGAAAGAACCAAACTAGAGAATTCAATGGAAAATTGAAAACCTCAGAATTGACAGGGCATTGGATGGGTGACTCAGAAGGGTCTTGGGACCTGGTCCTATGTAAAGAATCTCAAACGAGTTTAAAAGGATCAAATGGCTTCAAGTGACCTAGTTGTATCCCAAAACTAAGCTCAATAATATTGTTACGAAGACACAAATGTCCTGTACCTAATGAACAGTGTAAAATTCACAATGCTGGCATTCATTCAAAAATTACCAGGCATCCAAAGAAGTAGAAAAATATGACCCATAAGGAGAAGAACAATCAATCAAAACCAACCCAAAAAAGATTCATATTATAATTAGCCAACAAGGGCAATAAAAACAGTCATTATAACTATATTTCATATGTTCAAAAGCTTAGGGAGACACAGGAAAGAAATAAGAATGACCCAAGTTAAACTTGGATACATAAAAACTAGTGTCTGAGGTGAATAAAAATTGGATGGAATTAATGGCAGATTAGCTATTTCAGAAGAAGAGATTAGGGAACTTTAAAGATATATTAGTAGAAAGTACCAAGTGAAACAGAAAAAAATAATAAATTTTAAAAATAAGCTGTGAAACAACTTTAAGCATCCTGATAAACATGTAATTTGGAGTCAAAGGCAGAGATTGTCAGATTAATGAAAAAGTGAGATACGGCCATATACTATCTACAAGAAACACATATTTGTTTTAAAGACACAAATAAGTGAAAGGAATGGGAAAAGATATATCATGCTATACTAATCAAAAGAAAGCTGGAGACCAGGTGCTGTGGCTCATGCCTGCTATCCCAGCACTTTGGGAGGCTGAGGCAGGTGGATCACCTGAGGTCAGGAGTTCAAAACCAGCCTGGCCAACATGGCAAAACCCCATTTCTACTAGTAATATAAAAATTAGCCAGGTGTGGTGGCACATGCCTCTAATCCCAACTACTCCAGAGGCTAAGGCAGGAGAATCACTTGAACTCGGAAGGTGGTGGTTTCAGTGAACTGAGATCATGCCATTGCACACCACTGCATGCCAGCCTGGGCAAGAAGAGCGAAACTCCATCTCCAAAAAAGAAACTGGAGAGACTAAATTAGTAGCAATAATATTCAAAGCAAAGTATATTACCAGTGGTCAAGGAGATCATTTCATAATGATGAAGAGATCAATTCATCAAGAGGACATAACAATGATAAAGGTTTATGCATCTAATAACAGAGCTTTAAAATACATGTAATGAAAGCTGATAGGCTGGGCATAATGGGTTCACATCTGCAATCCTAACACTTTGGGAGGCTGAGGCAGGAAGATCACTTGAGCCCAGGAGTTTGAGGCCAGCCTGGGCAACATAGTAAGACACTGTCTCTGCAAAAAAATAAATCTTTTTTTTTTTTGAGATGTCACCCAGGCTGGAATGCAGTGGTATCATCTCAGCTCACTGCAACCTCTGCCTCCTGGGTTCAAGAGATTCTCCTGCCTCGGCCTCCTGAACAGCTGGAATTATAGGTACCCACCATCACACCTGGCTAATTTTTGTATTTTTGGCTAGGCTGATCTTGAACTCCTGACCTCAAGTGATTTGCCCACCTCAGCCTCCCAAAATGCTAGGATTACAGGTGTGAGCCACCACATCTGGTTTAAAAATAAATCTTAAAAAATTATTTTAAAATACTTTAGGTCTGGTGGCACATGCCTGTGGCACCAGCTACTTGAGAAGCTGAGGTGAGAGGATAACTTGAACCCAGATCTAGGTGGCAGTGAGCCAAGATCGTGTCACTGCACTCCAGCCTAAGCAACACAATGAGATCTTGTCTCAAAAAAAAAGAAGAAAACCAAACAAAACTGATAGAACTGCAAGGATAGACAAATCCATAACCATAGTCAGAGATTCTCATAGCCTCTCTCAGTAACTAACAGAACAAATGGAGATAAAATCAGTAAAATTAGAAAACACTTGAACACCACAAATAACCACCATGACCTAATGGCTTTTATGACATAATTGACACTCCACTCATCAACAGCAGGATTTACATTTTTTTTCAAGTGCACAATAGACTATATTCTAGGCCATAAAATAAAAGGACTCAAATCATGTAAAAGATATAATCTCTGACTACAGTAGAATTCAATTAGCAAGATCTATGGAAAATTTCTCATTATTTGAAAATTAAGTAACACACTTCTAAATAATCCATGAGTCAGAGAATAAATCAAATGGAAAATTAGAAAGTATTTTGAACTAAACAAAAAAGATAACATATCAAAATTTGGGGGATGCTACAAAAGCATTACTTAGGGGGAAATTTACTGCTTTAAATGCTTAAATTAGAAAATACAAAAGGTGTTATACCAATGACCTCAGTTTTTGTCTTAAGAAGCTAGAAAAAGAGGAGCAAATTAACCCAAAATAAATAGAAGAAATAAATAATAAAGCAAGAATCAGTGAATAGAAAAACAATAGAGAAAATCAGTAAAACGAAAAGCTAGTTTTATGCAAAAATCAATAAAATCATTAAACAACAGACATCTAGCCAGACTGATCAGGAAAAAAAAAAAAAAAGCAAAAATTGCCGATATCAGGAATGAGAGGAGAGGTGGAGCAAGGTGGCCTAACAGAAGCCTCCAGCAATCATCCCTCAAATAGGAACACCAAATTGAACAACTATCTACACACAAAACACCTCCATAAGAACCCAAAATCAGGTGAGGGGTCACAGTACCTGGCTTTAAAATCATATCAAAGAAAGAGGCACTGAAGTAGATAGGAAGGACAGTCTTGAATCACCTTAGTCCCCCATCCCCCAGCTTATGAGACACCAGCTGGGGAAGCCAAGGGAATGCTCACGACACTCCTTCCCCCAACCCCAGGCAACTCAGCTCCCAGCCCTGGGAGAAACTCCTTCCTTATGCTTGAGGAGATGAGAAGGGGGCATAAAAGGGACTTCGTCTCGCAACTTGGATAAGAGTTCAGCCACAGTAGAACAGGGCACCAAGTAGAGCCGTAAGGCCTGCATTTCAGACGTGTCTCCCAGACAACATTTTTAGACATACCCTGGGCCGGGAGAGAACCCACTGCCTTGAAGGAAAGGATCCAGTCGTAGCAGGATTCATTACCTGCTGACTAAAGAGCCCATGGGCCCTGAATAACCAGCAGTGGTAGTCAGGCAGTACTCACCACTGGTCATGGGTGGCACGCAGAGCCATGCTGACTTCAGGTGTGATGCAGACACTCCTAGCTGCATCCTTCTGCCCAAGGAAAAGAGAGGGAAGAATATAGGGGACTTTGTTCCACAGCTTGGGTACCAGCTCAGCCACAGTGGGGCAGAATACCAGGTAGGATTCTAGAGTCCCAGTTCCCGGCCTTGGCTCCTGGATAGTATTTCTGGACCCACCCTGGGCCACGGAGCCCATTGCCCTGAAGGGAGAGACTCAAGACTGGGCATTCACCACAAACTGATTGAAATGCCCTTGGGCCTTGAGGCAGCCAGGCAGTAGTTACTGCGGGCCTTTGGAGAAACCCAGGGCTATGCTGGCCTTGTGTCTGACCCAGAATAGTCCCCATAGTGGTGACCACAGAGGTGCATGCATCAGCCCTCCCCCAGCTCCAGGCAGCTCAGTACAGAGAGAGGGAGGCTATTTTTGTTTGGAGGAAAGTAAGGGAAGAGAACAAGAGCTTCTGCCTGGAACTCCAGGTAATTCTCCCAGGTCTTACCCAAGGCCATCAAGATAGTACCTCTACAAGTCTTCAAGAGCCACAGCATCATTGGGCTTGGAGTGGCCCCTAATGCAGATATGGCTGCAGTGACCAAAGACTGAAATCACAACACCCAAGTCCCTTTGAATAGCTGGAAAGCTTTCCCAAGAAGGACAAGTATGAATAAGCTCATACTGGTAATACTACAGTAAATATCCAACTGTTCAATGCCCAGATGCCAAAGAACATCCACAAGCATCAAGACCATGAAGTAAAACCTGACTTCATCCAGTGAACTAAATCAGGTACAAGTGACCAGCCCTGGAGAAACAGAAGTATGTGACCTTTTATACAGAGAATTTAAAATAGCTGTTTTGAGGAAGCTCAATGAAATTCAAGATAATACAGAGAAGGAATTCAAAATCCTGTCAGACAAATTTAACAAAGATATTGAAATAATTTAAACGAAGTAAGCAGATATTCTGGAGCTAAAAAATACAATCAACAAAGATGGCGCTATAGGAGCAACTCAGGATTGCAGCTCCCAGTGAAAGTGCAGAGGGTAAGTGGATGGCGCATTTCCAGACAGATCTTTATTGCCCATAGACCAGGAGATTCCCAGGTGTAGGAGCCCCACGGGCCACCAGTGCAGCTGTTTGGGCCGGCATGGCTGTTTCGGCCGGCATCACAGTACAGCGGCACTCTGTACAAAATACACTGGTCTGGTTGCTCTGTTAAACCGGAAATTTGAGATTTGGGAACGCAGATTAGCACATTCATCTGATTAAACGGGTCTTAAACAGTAAGCCAGGCCAGGAGAGTCCCAGGCAGCGACGTTGTTTCGGCCGGCGCAGTGGGTCGCTACACAGGAAATCACACAGATCCCAGCACCCTTTCAGCAAGTGACTGGAACACCTGGGAGAGAGTCAACCGTTCAACTTAAAAAAAAAAAGGGCTCTGAGGCAGGGAGCCAGGTGATCAGGCTCGGCGGGTCCCACCCCCACAAAAACAAACAAACAGCAATTGGAAATGCTCAGGGTTGAGAGTTTCAAGGCAAGCACAGCTGAACCCAGGACAGTGCCGCTTGGTGGGGGAGGGGCGTCCGCCATTACCGAGGCACTCGACTTCTATGGAGGTACTCTGCCATTGCTGATGCAGCCTGCTGTTGCTAAGGCAACCTGCCATAACAGAGAGAGTCCACCATTACAAAGGTGGGCCACCATTGCCACAGCAGTTCTAACCACATCCATATAAACAGGACTACAGGGAATTACACACGGCAGCAGGGCGGAGCCCACATCAGCAGGGCAGAGCCCAGAGCAGCTCAGCATAGCCTCTGCAAGCAGGCAGTGACTAGACTGCCTCCTTGCTGGGCAGAACAGTGCAACGGATACTCATGAATAAAGCCCTAACTCCCCGGGACAGAGCATCTGAGGAAAAAAAGGGGCTTTATGAGTTCTGCTGCAGCAGACTTAAACATACCTCCCTAGCAGCCCTGAATGAACAACAGAGCTCACAGCTCAGTTATAAAGTACAGACTGTCTCGTCAAGCAGCTCCCTGACTCCCGTATATCCAAAGAGTCACCTCACAAAGGACTGATCAGACTGACATTTGGCGGGCATTGTTCTGGGACAAAGATAGCAGAAGAAGAAACTGGTAGCAACCCTCACTGTTCCGCAGCTGCTACAGGTGTTCCCCAGGCAAGCAGGGCCTGGAGTGGACCTCAGCAGTCCTACAGCAGAGGGGCTAGATTGTTAGAAGGAAAACTAAGAAACAAATACTTCATCATCAACAATCTGGACATCCATTCAGAGATCCAATCGGAAAGTCAGCAACTACGCAGATGACAGGTGGATAAATCCACAAAGATGGGAAGAAACCAGCGCAAAAAGGAGGAAAACACCTGAAACTGGAAGACCTCGCCTCCTACAAGGGAACACAACCCCTCACCAGAAAGGGAACAAAGCTGGACGGAGAATAAGTGTGATGAAATGACAGAATCAGACTTCAGAAGGTGGGTAATGAGAAACTTCCGTGAGCTAAAAGAACATGTTCTAAATCAATGCAAAGAAACTAAGAACCTTGAAAAAAGATTCGAGGAAATGATAAGAATGGACAACTTAGAGAGGAATATGAGTGAATTGATGGAGCTGAAAAACACAACACGAGAACTTCGTAAAGCATGCACAAGTCTCAACTGCTGAATTGACCAAGCAGAATAAAGGATATCAGAGGTCGAAGATCAACTCAATGAAATAAAATGAGAAGGCAAGATTAGAGAAAAAGCGCAAAAAGGAATAAACAAAGTCTCCAAGAAATGTGGAACTATGTGAAGAGACCTAATCAACGTTTGATAGGTGTACCTGAATGTGACAAAGAGAATGAATCCAAGCTGGAAAATACTCTTCAGGATATTATCCAGGAAAATTTCCCCCACCTAGCAAGGCAGGTCAACACTCAAATCCAGGAAGTACAGAGAACACCACAAAGATATTCCGCAAGAAGAGCAACCCCAAGGCACATAATCGTCAGATTCAACAGGGTTGAAATAAAGGAGAAAATGTTAAGGGCAGCCAGAGAGAAAGGTCGGGTCACCCACAAAGGGAAGCCCATCAGACTCACAGCAGATCTCTCAGCAGAAACCCTACAAGCCAGAAGAGAGTGGGGGCCAATATTCAACATCCTTAAAGAAAAGAACTTTCAACCCAGAATTTCATATCCAGCCAAACTGAGCTTCAGAAGTGAAGGAAAAATAAAATCCTTTGCAAACAAGCAAGTACTCAGAGATTTTGTCACCACCAGGCCTGCTTTACAAGAGCTCCTGAAAGAGGCACTACACATAGAAAGGAACAACCAGTACCAGCCATTCCAAAAACATATGAAATGCTAAAGGGCATCAACAAAATGAAGAATCTGCATCAACTAACGGGCAAAATAGCCAGCTAGCATCAAAATGGCAGTATCAAATTCACACATAACAATATTAACCCTAAATGTAAATGGGCTAAATGCACCAATCAAAAGACGCAGACTGGCAAATTGGATAGAAAGCCAAAACCCATTGGTGTGCAGTATCCAGGAAACGCATCTCACATGCAAGGATACATAAAGGCTCAAAATAAAGGAATGGAGGAAGATTTACCAAGCAAATGGAGAGCAAAAAAAAAAAAAAAAGCAGGAGTTGCAATTCTCATCTCTGATAAAATAGACTTTAAAGCAACAAAGATCAAAAGAGACAAAGAAGGACATTACATAATGGTAAAAGGATTGATACAACAAGAAGAGCTAATGATCCTAAATATATATGGACCCAATACAGGAGCACCCAGATATATAAGGCAAGTTCTTAATGACTTACAAAGAGACTTAGACTCCCACACAATAATAGTGGGAGACTTTAACACTCCACTGTCAATATTAGACAGATCAACCAGACAGAAAATTAACAAGGATAACCAGGACTTGAACTCAGACCTGGAACAAGCAAACCTGATAGACATTTACAGAACTCTCCACCCCAAATCCACAGAATATACATTTTTCTCAGCACCATATCACACCTACTCTAGAATTGACCACATAATTGGAAGTAAATCACTCCTCAGCAAATGCAAAAGAACTGAAATCCTAACAAACAGTCTCTCAGACCATAGTACAATCAAGTTAGAACTCAGAATACAGAAACTAACTCAGAACCACACAGCTTCATGGAAACTGAACAACTGGCTCTTGAATGTTGACTGGATAAACAATGAAATGAAGGCAGAAATAAAGAAGTTCTTCAAAACTAATGAGAACAAAGACACAACATACCAGAATCTCTGGGACACGTTTAAAGCAGTATCTAGAGGAAAACATATAGCAATAAGTGCCCACATGAGAAGAGTGAAGAGATCCAAAATTGACACCCTATCATCAAAATTGAAAGAGCTAGAGGAGCAAGATCAAAAAAACTCAAAACCTAGCAGAAGACAAGAAATAACTAAGATCAGAGCAGAACTGAAGGAGATTGAGACACGATAAACCCTTCAAAAAAATCAATAAATCCAAGAGCTGTTTTGAAAAGATCAACAAAATAGACCACTAGCCAGATTGATAAAAAAGAAAAGAGAGAATAACCAAATAGATGCAATAACAAACGATAAAGGGGAAATCACCACAGATTTCACAGAAATTCAAACCCTCATCAGAGAATATTACAAACAACTCTATGCACATAAACTAGTAAACCTGGAAGAAATGGATAATTCCTGGACACTTGTGTCCTCCCAAGCCTAAACCAGGAGGCAGCCAAAACTATGAATAGACCAATAACAAGGTCTGAAATTGAGGCAGCAATTAAGAGCCTACCACACAAAAAAGCCCAGGTCTAGATGGGTTCACAGCCAAATTCTACCAGACACTCAAAGAGGGACTGCTACCATTCCTTCTGAAACTATTCCAAATAATCTAAAAAGAGGGAATCCTTCCCAAATCGTTTTATGAGACCAACATCATCCTGATATCAAAACCTGGCAGACTCAAAAAGAAAAGAAGACTTCAGGCCAATATCCATGATGAACATGGATGCAAAAGTCTTCAATAAAATCCTGGCAAGCCTATTGCAACAGCGCATCAGAAAGCTTATCCACCATGATCAAGTAGGATTCATCCTGGGGATGCAAGGCTGGTTCAACATACGCAAGTCAATAAACATAATTCACCACATAAACAGAACCAAAAACAAAAACCACATGATTATCTCAATTGACGCAGAGAAGACCTTTGACAAAATTCAACAGCCCTTTATGCTAAAAACCCTCGATAAACTCAGTATTGATGGAATGTATCACAAAATAATAAAAGCTATTTACGACAAACCAACAGCCAATATCATACTGAATGGGCAAAAACTGGAAGCATTCCCTTTGAAATCTGGCACTAGACAAGGATGCCCTCTCTCACCACTCCTATTCAATATAGTACTGGAAGTTCTAGCCAGAGCAATCAGGCAAGAAAAAGAAATAAAGTGTATTCAAACAGGAAAGGAGGAAGCCAAATTGTCTCTATTTGCAGACAATATCATAGTATATCTAGAAGACCCCATCGTCTCAGTCCAAAAACTCCTGAAACTGGTAAGTAACTTCAGCAAAGTCTCAGGATACAAAATCAATGTGCAAAAATCACAAGCATTCGTCTACACCAATAACAGACTTAAAGAGAGCCAAATCAAGAATGAACTGCCATTCACAATTGCTACAAAGAGAATAAAATACCTAGGAATACAACTAACAAGGAATGTAAAGGACCTCTTCAAGGAGAACTACAAAGCACTGCTCAACGAAATAAGAGAGGACACAAACAGATGGAAAAACATTCCATGTTCATGGTTAGGAAGAATCAATATCGTGAAAATGGCCATACTGCCCAAAGTAATTTACAGACTCAACGCTATCCCTGTCAAGCTACTAATGACCTTCTTCACAGAACTGGAAGAAACCACCTTAAACTTCATATGGAACCAAAAGAGAGCCAGCATAGCCAAGTCAATTATAAGCAAAAAGAGCACAGCAGGAGGCATCAGACTACTGGACTTCAAACTATACTACAAGGCTACAGTAATCAAAACAGCATGGTACTGGTACCAAAACAGAGGTATAGACGAATGGAACAGAACAGAGGCATTGGAGGCAACACAACATATCTACTATCATACGATCTTTGATAAACCTGACAAAAACAAGCAATGGGGAAAGGATTCCCTGTTTAATAAATGTTTTTTGGAAAACTGGCTAGCCATGTG
The DNA here is from genome assembly GCF_049354715.1 of Callithrix jacchus. Classification (NCBI taxonomy): domain Eukaryota; kingdom Metazoa; phylum Chordata; class Mammalia; order Primates; family Cebidae; genus Callithrix; species Callithrix jacchus. The sequence continues at coordinate 106,730,245 of NC_133509.1, read as the reverse complement.
CAGAAAGCAGAAACTGGACCCCTTCCTGACACCTTACACTAAAATTAACTCCAGATGGATTAAAGACTTAAACATAAGACCTAAGACCATAAAAACCCTAGAAGAAAATCTAGGCAAAACCATTCAGGACATAGGAGTAGGCGAGGACTTCATGACTAAAACACCAAAAGCATTGGCAACAAAAGCCAAAATAGACAAATGGGACCTAATGAAACTCCACAGCTTCTGCACGGCAAAAGAAACAGTCACGAGAGTGAATCGGCAACCAACAGAATGGGAAAAAATTTTTGCAGCGTACCCATCTGACAAAGGGCTGATATCCAGAATTTACAAAGAACTCAAACAGATTTACAAGAAAAAAACAAACAAGCCCATTCAAAAATGGGCAACGGATATGAACAGACACTTTACAAAAGAAGACATACATGAGGCCAACAAACATATGAAAAAATACTCATCATCACTGGTCATTAGAGAAATGCAAATCAAAACTACATTGAGATACCATCTCATGCCAGTTAGAATGGCGATCATTAAAAAATCTGGAGACAATAGATGCTGGAGAGGATGTGGAGAAATAGGAACACTTTTACACTGCTGGTGGGAGTGTAAATTAGTTCAACCATTGTGGAAGACAGTGTGGCGATTCCTCAAGGACCTAGAAATAGAAATTCCATTTGACTCAGCAATCCCATTACTGGGTATATATCCAAAGGACTATAAATTGTTCTACTATAAGGACACATACACACAAATGTTCATTGCAGCACAGTTTACAATAGCAAAGACCTGGAACCAACCCAACTGCCCATTGATGATAGACTGGACTGGGAAAATGTGGCACATATACACCGTGGAATATTATGCAGCCATCAAAAATGATGAGTTCGTGTCCTTTGTAGGGACATGGATGAATCTGGATAACATCATTCTCAGCAAACTGACACAAGAACAGAAAATGAAATACCGCATATTCTCACTCATAGGCGGGTGATGAACAATGAGAACACATGGACACAGGGAGGGGAGCACTACACACTGGGGTCTATTGGGGGGAATAGGGAAGGGACAGTGAGGGGGGGGAGCTGGGGAGGGATAGGATGGGGAGAAATGCCAGATGTGGGTGAAGGGGAAGAAGGCAGCAAATCACACTGCCATGTGTGTACCTATGCAACTATCTTGCATGTTCTGCACATGTACCCCAAAACCTAAAATGCAATAAAAAAAAAAGAAAAGAAAAATACAATCGACATACTCAAGAATGCATCACAGTCTTTTAATAGCAGAATTAATCAATCAGAAGAAAGAATTAGTGAACTTGAAGACAGGCTACTGGAAAAGACATAGAGGAGACAAAATTAAAAAATAATAAAAACCAGTATCTAGAAAATAGCCCCAAAAGGACAAATCTGGCTGGGCATGGTGGCTCATGGCTGTAATCCCAACACTTTGGGAGTCCAGAGTGGGTGGATTAGTTGAGGTCAGGAGTTTGAGATCAGGCAGGCCAACATGGTGAAACTCTATCTCTACTAAACTATAAAAATTAGCTGGGCATGGTGGCAGGTGCCTGTAGTCCCAGCTGCTTGGGAGGCTGAGGCAGGAGAATTACTTGAACCCGGGAGGCAGAGGTTGCAGTGAGCCTAGGAGACCGAGGTGGGTGGATCACGAGGTCAAGAGATCGAGACCATTCTGGTCAACATGGTGAAACCCCGTCTCTACTAAAAATACAAAAACTTAGCTGGGCATGGTGGTGCATGCCTGTAATCCCAGCTACTCAGCAGACTGAGGCAGGAGAATTGCCTGAACCCAGGAGGCGGAGGTTTCAGTGAGCTGAGATCGCGCCATTGCACTCCAGCCTGGGTAACAAGAGCGAAACTCTGTCTCAAAAAAGAAAAAAAAAAGGTTAAATCTAAGAGTTAGCAAGATATAGGCGTAAAAAGTTTATTCAAAGGGATAATAACAGAAGTTCCCAAACCTAGAGAAAAATATCAATATCCAGTGTTATAGAGAATGTTCTAGAACACCAAGTAGATTTAACCCAAAGAAGACAACTTCAATACATTTAATAATCAAATTCCCAAAGGTTACGGATAAAGAAAGGATCCCAAAAGCAGCAATGGAAAACAAACAAGAAACATACAATGCAGCTCCAATACATCTGGCGGCAGAGTTTTCAGTGGAAAGCTAACATCCAGGAGAGAGTTGCATGACACGTCTCAAATCATAAAATGACTTTAAGAAAGTTATTTCTGATTGAAACAACTGAAGGGAAAAAAAAACTGAAGGGAAAAAAAGTTTATTCTAGAATAGAATATCCAGCAAAAATACCCTTCAAACACAAAGGAGAAATAAAGCCTTTCCCAGACAAACAAAAACTGAGTGATTTCATCAGCACCAGACCTGTCTTACAAGAAATGTCAAAGGGAGTTCTTCGGTCTGAAAGAAAAGGATATTAATTAGCAATAAGAATGAGAGTGGCTAGTTCCTTATGCAACCTATAGATGTTAAACAAATAATGAGTAAATATTATGAATAACTTTATGACAATAAATATGACAATTTAGATTAAATGAACCAATACCAAATCTCACTTAGGAAGAAGTAGACTAACAATAAATCAGAGACCTTGACTTTCTAGTTAAAAATCTTCCACAAAGAAAACTTCAGCCCTAAATAGATTCACTGATGAGTTCTATATTTAAGGAAAAAATATAACACCCATTCTACACAAAGTTTTTCAGAAAAGTGAAGAAACACGTTTCAACTCATTATATGAAGTCTTCATTACCCTGATACTAAAACCAGACATATTATAATAAAAGTTCAGACCAATCTACCTAATGAATGTATATGCAAACATGCTAAACAAAATTTTAACAAACTGAATCCAAAAATATAGGAAAAGTATAATATATCATGACCAAATAGGATTTATCCTAGGAATGAAAGGTTGATTAAACAGTGAAAAATCAACTAATGTAATTCATCCCGTTATCAAACATTTTTAAGAATTTACTAAAAAGTTAAAACCATGTGATCATTTTAATAGACGCAGAACATGCACTGACCAGAATCCAACATCCATTTCTAATAAAAGCCCTCAACAAACTGGGAAAGGAAGGGAACTTTCTCAACTAGATAAAAAGGTCACCTAGAAAAACCTACAGCTTACATCATACTTAATGGTGAAAGACTGAATGTTTTCCCTAAGATCTGGAATAAGACAAGGATGTCTGCTCTCATAACTTCTATTAATCTTGTATTTGAAGGTCTAGTCAGTGCAAAAAGGGAAGAATAAAAAATAAAAGACATCCAGTTTGGAATGATTGCCAATGTAGACAATCTGCTGGAATCTATTAGAAAGCTACCAGTATTAGTAAATAAATTGAGCAAGATTTCAGTATATAAGTTCAATATTTAAACATTATTATCAGACCAGGTGCGGTGGCTCATGCCTGTAATCCCAGCACTTACAGAGACTGAGGTGGCCAGATTGCTTAAGCCTAGGAGACTGAGACCAGCCTGGGCAAGATGGCGAAATCCAGTCTCTACCAAAAGTACAAAAATTAGCTGGGCATGTTGGCAGGTGCCTGTGGTCCCAGCTACTCGGGAGGCTGATGTGGAAGATCGTTGAAGTGCCTCTACACTCCCGCCATGATTGTACCTCTGCCTGGGTGACAGAGTGAGACTGTCAAAAAATAAAAATAAAATTATCATTTCTATTTACCAGCAATAAACCAAAAAGTTTACATTTTTTAAAAAGATCATTTATAATAGTGCCAAACATAGGGAATATCCAGGAATAAATTTGAACATCTTGTTTATGAGTTGAAAGACTAAAAATTTTTAACATGTCAGGTCTCACCAAATTGTTCTATAGATTCAATGCAATTCCTTTCCAAATTCCAGCAGGGATTGTTTTTTTTTAGAAATTCACAAGCTGATTTTAAACTTCATATGGAAATGCAAAGGACCTAGAATACCAAAACAACTTGAAAAAGACACAGTTGAAAGGCTTACACCATCTAATTCCAAGACTTTTAATTTCAAGACAATATGGTATTGGCATAAAGTAAACAAATAGACTAATGGCACAGAATAGAGGGTCCAGATATCAGCCAGTACACATGTGGACAACGATGTTCTGATAGTTACAAAGACAATTCAGTGGAAAAAAATAAATAGTCTTTTCAAAAAGTGGTGCTGGAACAACTGTATCTCCAGAAGCCAAAATATTAAACTTAGATCCAATCCTCACACCATATGCAAAAATTAACTCAAAATGGATCAGACACCTGCACACAAAACTTAAAACTGTAAAATTTTTAGAGGTCAACATAGCAGAAAATCTTTATAAACTTGAGTTAGACACAGATTTCTTAGCCATTATATCAAAATCATAGTCAACAAAATACTGATAAACTACACTTCATCAAAGTTAAAAACTTCTGCTCTTTGAAAGACATATGTTAAGAGAACAAAAGGATCACTGAAAGACTGAGACAAAATATTTTCAAAGCATATATTTGATGAAGGATATATCAAGGAAAATTTAAGAACTCTGTCACCTCAAAAACAAGAAAACAATCCAATTATCCAATTTTTTTTAAACAGGCAAAGGATTTGAATAGACAGAGACTTAACCAAAGAAGGTATACAAAGGCAAAAAGCACATGAAGAAAAATGCTCAACATCATTGGTAATTAGGAAAATGCAAGTTAAAATGACAAGGAGATGCCACCATACACTTAGAATGCCTAACACTGAAAAGCGTGGCCATACCAAGCACTGGCAAAGACGTAGGGAAAGTAAAACTCTCATACCCTCCTGGGAATGTAAAATGGTACAATCACTTCTAAAAATGATTTCTCAGAAAGTTAAAATACACCTGCCATATGACCCAACCATTCTAGTTGTTGGTTTTTACCCAAGAGAACTAAAACCATATGTCCACAGAGAGATTTATACATGAATGTATATATCAGCTTTATTTGCAATAGCCAAAAACTGGAAACACTCCAAATGTCCATTAACAGGTGAATGAATAAACGAATGGTGGCATATTCATAACATGGAATACTACTCAGCAATAAAAAGTAATGAACTACAAATACATGTTAAAATAATAATATAAAACAATTATGCCAAGTGAAAAAATATATATAGTATGATTTTATTCATATACAATTTAAGAAAATACAAATTAATTTATAGTGACAGAGAGCAATTAGTAGTTGCCGAGGGGGAGAAGATGAGAAGGGGGAGAAGACAGAGGCCAGGGGAACTTTTACAGGTGGCAGATGTGTTTATTGTCTTGATGGTGGTGATAATCCCATAGGATTATCTAACTTATCATATAATGTAAATATCTGCAGTTTATTATGTGCACATTCTATTCCAATAAAACTGTCTTTTTAAAAAAAAATCCCTTATGTCAAATTAATAGGACTGGTTAAGGTAAGACAGTGGTGCAGGCCATCAAGCGTAGCTACATGGAAAGAAAAAATAAACCTGTCCCTGAAAGTATTATAAACAGAATGCAATTTCTTTCTTTCTTCTCTCTCTCTCTCTCTTTCTTTCTTTCTTTCTTGTGCGATGGAGTCTTGCTCTGTCGCCCAGGCTGCTGGAGTGCAGTGGCGTGATCTTGGCTCACTGCAACCTCCACCTCCCGGGTCCAAGTGATTCTCCTCCCTCAGCCTCCCAAGTAGCTGGGACTATAGGCATGTACCACCATGCCCAGCTAATTTTTATGTTTTTAGTAGAGACTGGGTTTCACCATATTGGTCAGGCCGGTCTTGAAACTCCTGACCTTGTGATCCGCCCGACTTGGCTTCCCAAAGTGCTGGGATTACAGGCCTGAGCCACCGCACCCGGTTAGGATGCGATTTCTTTATGCTTTCCTTCCTGCCTAGGGAAGACCCCTCTTCCTCCCTCCCTGGCATTCCATGGTGTTTCCTGCTTACCTGGTAGTCAGGGCTTGGCATCCTATTCCTAACATGAATCATCCTGGCAGTGACTTCTTCTCTCATCTTTTTTCTCTCTTTTCTTCTTCATGGAACCCATTCTTAACTGATCTGTCAATTTGAAAAAGAGATAATTTATGAATTCACAGAAAATTGTAAAACATGAACACACACACACACACACACACACACACAAATGACCACTGAAAGCAGCTCATCATGTTATCTCTGTTAGCACTGTCCCCTTCAACTCTGGGGAGATTTGCATTTCGAAGGATGCAATTGCTTTTATCCAAAATAAATGTTATAGGTGGAATTTTAGGCAGCACCAAGGAAGTACTTCAGGGCATAGAGAATTTGCTGGCATCTACCGCACACTTTAAATCAATCCTTGTTTAAATAATAGTCCCTGTGTCCTCTTCCCATTGGTTAGAATAAATTCATTTAGAATCTGAAGAAAGGATAATTTAACAGCTTTGGCTACTTTTTTTCCCTCATAAATATACATGACTTTGCATTTTTAGTTTCCAGATGGGACTGGAATCTACAAGGTCAAAATACCAGAAGAAATGCTTCTCCAGCTTTTATACAGCACAAAGTTCTGGAAATCTCATCTCCTGAGGGTTGGTCCCAGGAGAATGCTAACCTAATTTTCAGACAGTGAATTAAGTCCTGGATATGAGTTCTATGAAGCGTCTGAACTGTTTCTAAGACACTCCAAATTCTCAGAGGCCATGGGCCCAGAGAGAGGGATATAGCTCAAAGATGCCAATTTTACTTCTGGGACTTAAGCAACCAGTTTAATTTGTTTTTCTTTGAGGCAGGGTCTCACTCTGATGCCCAGACTGGAATGCAGTGGTGTGAACACAGCTTACTGCAGCCTCAACCTCCCAGGCTCAAGTGATGCTCCCATCTTAGCCTCCCAAGTAGCTGGGGCCACAGGCATACGCGACCCTGCCTGACTAATTATTGTTCTTATTTTGTAGAGACAGGGCCTTGTTGTGTTGCCCAGGCTAGAGTGCAATAGCACTATCGTAGCTCACTGCAGCCTCAACCTTCTTAGGCTCAAGCATTCCTCCTTCCTCAGCCTCCTGAGAAGCTGGGACTACAGGTACACACCACCAAACCCAGCTAAGTTTTGGTGGTTTTTAGAGAGGGGGGTCACTCCCTGTTGCCCAGGCTGGTCTCAAACTCTTGGGCCCAAGCTATCTTCTCGCCATGACCTTCCAGTGTTGGGATTACAGATATGAGCCATGGCACGTGGCCAGCAAACAGTTTAAATACATTTATCATAGGGCTGTTATGTGCCAAGTCCTTTGTTAGGCAATGGGAACACAGCTGTGAATGACTGTCACCCTCCCTGGCCTTAGTAAGTTTAGAGCTAGATGAGAAGGCACACCTACAACAGCAGTACCAAGCGTGGTAAGTGTCAGAGATTGTCATGACCATGTATGGGTGGGTAGCATCAGAGAAGGCTTCCTGGAGGAGGTAATATTTGAGACTTAAAAGATTACCAAGCAAAGAGAAAGAAGAGGGTTTCAAGCTTAGCGAGAAGGAGAACCCATACTGTATCTGAAAATCTTAGAGATGAACAGTACAAATGAGACAAAAGAAAACAGTACAAAAGAGAGAAACTAATTCAAAATGCGGCTGAGGAGGTGAACAGGAGCTAAATCTTGCAGGATTTTATAAAACTGTTAAAGGATTTTGTTTTGTTTTTGTTTCTGTTTTGAGATGGAGTTTCATTCTTGTCACCCAGGCTAGCGTGCAGTGGCACGATCTCAGCTCGCTGCAACCTCTGGCTCCCAGGTTCAAGCGATTCTCCTGCCTCAGCCTCCCAAGTAGTTGGCACTACAGCTGCGCATCACTATGCCTGGCTAATTTTTGTATTTTTAGTAGAGACAGGGTTTCACCATGTTGGTCAGGCTGGTCTTGAACTCCTGACCTCGTGATCTGCCTACCCTGGCCTCCCAAAGTGCTGGGATTAGAGAAATGAGTCAGTTTTTAACCTAGGAACCATGACAAGATTGCAAAGATTTGAGGAGTAAAGCATGGTGAACAGATATGCATTTCAGATTCAGAATCCAGCAGTTTGCTTGAAGTCACTGTGTCACCATTTAGCTTTAATGCTTCAGAGTTGGGCTCCTGAGCTGTACTGCCTAGGCTCAGCCTCTCTTCTCTATTAGCTCTGCAAGTAAGTTAACCTCTCTTAGCCTTAGTTTCTCGTCTATGAAAGACAGCAATAGAACCATCCTGATACGGCTGTTACAAGCATTAAGCCTGTTGGTACATGTTAAGTATTTGCAATTGTCCTTGTCATATATAAAAGACTCAAAAAAATCTCTGTTATACTTAGAATCTCAAACATAGTATGTCTGCAACTGAGTTCTTTGTTAGCTGTCTCCATGTGAAAAATAAAAAAGACACCTACTATTTATAGAGCCAGAATTCCAAATAATCACACTGTTGAAATAATTCCAAAGGCAATAGAACAAAGAAAATAATAAAGATAAACCATAAACTGATGAAATTGTGTATAGAATTAAAACCAGAAGCTGATTTCTTAAAGGCTCATAAAATCAAAAAAATCTCTAGAAAGATTCCTAGGAAAAGAAAGAAAATGCAAAATAAACAATATAAAGAATAAAAAGAGAAATATTAATCTAGATGATGCAGTCATTTAAAAGCTAATGAGAATATTATAAACAACTTTGTACAAATACATTTGAAAATTTAGATGAGATGAGTAAATATTTAGACAAATATAGCACCAAAACTGACTCAGGAAGAAATAAAAAATATAAATGTCCTAAAACCATTAAGGAAATTTAATCCATCACTTTTAAATCCCACAAAGAAAACTTAAGCTCCATATGGCTTCCTACCTTTTAATATTTATTTATTCTACCAAACAAATTTAAATATAAATTGAAAAACTGGCCAGGCACGGTGGCTCACACCTGTAATCCCAACACTTTGGGAGCCTGAGGCAGGCAGATCATCTAAGGTCAGGAGTTTGAGACCAGTTGACCAACATGGTGAAACCCCATCTCTGCTACAAATACAAGAATTAGTCTGGTGTGGTGGTACACACCTGTAATCCCAGCTACTAAGGAGGCTGAGGCAGGAGAATTGCTTGAACCTAGGAGGCAGAGATTGCAGTGAGCCAAGATCATGCCACTGCACTCCATCCTGGGTGACAGAGAGAGATGCCATCTCAAAAAAAAAAAAAAAAAGAAAAGAAAGGACAACAATCTTATGCAAGCTATAGCCAAGTACAGAAAAAAGGGAACATTCCCCTATTTGTAATGTAAGGATAATATAATCTTAATATCAATACCAGACAGGGAAAATACAAGAAAATGAAATTATAAGGCAATCTCTCTCATAAACCAAGATTTAAAAATAAACAAAATACTAGAAAAATCAAACCCAGAAAAGTATAAAAATGAGACTACCACATAAGCTAAGTTTGGGTTTATCCTAAGAATGCAATTCTGGGTTGACACTTATTTTCTTTCAGCCCTTTAACAATGTTGTTTGACTTCTTACTCGCACTCATGTTCTCTGCTGAAAAATAGCCATTTGAGTTATTTCCCACTCTAAGTAATGTGCTGTTTTCTTGACTGCTTTTAAGATTTTTCTCCCTTGTCTTCACTTCTCAGCAGTTTGAGTATGACGTATTTGGACACAGATTTCTTTAGTTAATTTTGTTTGAGGTTAACTGAGCGTCTTGAATCTGAAGTTTATGTCTTTGAACAAATTAAAGAGTTTTCAGACACTATTTTTTCAAATTTTTTTTTTTTTTGCATTATACTTCTTATATTCTAGAACTCTGATGCCACAAATGTTAGACCTTTTGGTGGTATCCCCACATGGCCATGAGGATCTCGTTCATTTTTTCTATATATAGTTTATATTGGATAACTTACATCTCTCTATCTGCAGCTTCGCTGATTCTTACCTTTGTCATCTTGAGTCTACTGTTAAATCCACCCAGTGAATTTTTTATTTCAGTTATTATATTTTTTAGTTCTAAAATATCAACTTAAAAAATAAATATTTTGGCTGGGCACAGTGGCTCAAGCCTGTAATCCCAGCACTTTGGGAGGCCGAGGCGGGTGGATCACGAGGTCAAGAGATCGAGACCATGCTGGTCAACATGGTGAAACCCCGTCTCTACTAAAGATACAAAAAATTAGCTGGGTATGGTGGCACATGCCTGTAATCCCAGCTGCTCGGGAGGCTGCAGCAGGAGAATTGCCTGAACCCAGGAGGTGGAGATTGCAGTGAGCCGAGATCACGCCATTGCACTTCAGCCTGGGTAACAAGAACGAAACTCCGTCTCAAATAAATAAATAAATATTTTTTATTTACTTGCTGAGATAGTCTATCTTTCCACTCATTAAAAGAATGTTTGCCGTTAGTTCTTGGAGCATATAATATGATCCAAGAAGTAGTAGCTACTTTAAAGTTCTTGTCAGATAATTTCAACATCTGTGTCATTTTTGAATTAGTGTCTTTTGATTGTCTTTTGCCATAGAAATTGAGATTTTTCTGATTGATTTTGTTTGTTTTTTTGTTTGTTTGTTTGGATACAGGCTCTTGTTCTGTGCCCCAGGCTGAGTGCAGTGGCATAATCACAGCTCACTGCAGCCCTGACCTCCTGGGCTCCAGTGATCCACCTCAGCCTCCCAAGTAGCTGGGACCACAGGCATGAGCCAACATGCCTAGCTAATTTTTGTATTGCCTGATTGTTAGTATACCAAATAATTTTTATTGCATTCTGGACATTTTGTTTATTATGTTATCAGACTCCATGTCTTGTTTAAATCCCATGGAAAAAAATTTTTATTTTTGTTTTGCCAGGCAATAGACCCCTTTGGCTTTAGGCCTCAAGTTCTGACTGTCTTTATGTGGGATGTAATTCCAGTGTCAGTTCTATTTCCGAATCCTTTCCTGTGCTGTTCATATCTATCTGACATGTGCCACCCAGTTACCAGTCTGAGACTTGGGTGGTGGCCCATCCAGTAGTTCACTTCTCAAGTCTGTGGTATGCTGTTTGGGGACAGGGCCACATATGTACAACTTGGGGGTGAACCCAGGAGCTTCATGGGGTTTCTTTCCCAATCAGGAGCTCTTGTGATACCTCTGATACTTTCTGGCTCCCTGGGGTTCCCCTTTATGGTCTTCTGACGAGAAAGCTAGGGCTTTTTATTCCACTCTGCTGAATATTTCCCACAACTGAGCCTATGACAGAGACCAAGTGGTAGAAAGATGGAGGGAAAAAGCAAAATAGAGGTTTACCTTACACTTTGGGACCACATCCCCACTAATCTGAGAGGAAAGAGGTTTAGGTGTTTGCATGTCTCTGCTACCCTATACTGCTGTTACCATTGCAGGATTGTCTTGGGCCCAGGATGCAACAGAAAGGAGAAAAACAAAGAGAAATGGGGGTGGGTTTCCATACATTGGGAATCCCCATTCTTACTCTTCAAGCCAATACTAGAGTGCCTCTCCTAAAGCTTGTTTTCATGTCTGGCTGCCCACTTACAGTTTGGGCTGCCTTGAGTAGTCTAGGCTGGGGGATAAGAAAGGTAAAGGAGTGGGGTAAAGTCATCACTGATTATGCGATACTTTGAATTCTCATCTTTTTCTCTAATCTACCAGCTATCATTCACTTTCAGAGTCCTCAAATATCAGTTTCAAGTATTCTGTGCAAGTTTTAAAGTAGCATTCAGTGGGAGAGACAAAGTACAGTGTGTCTACTCCATCTTACCTGGAACTGGAACTCTGGCTCCTTCCACTTGCTCATGACCATTCTCAGTGAGCCAGAATCACTTCCAGCATTCTAGTGTGTCTGTATTTCAGCCAGCAAGAAGGAGGAAGAGATAAAGAAGGCAAACCTTCCATTTAAGAACACTTCTTATAAATCTCACATAATGCTCTCACTTATTTCTTACACATCAGAATTTCATCAAAAGGCCTCAACAAACTGCAGAGCAGACTTTATTTCAGTTAATTATTTGCCCAGTTAAGAAATGTTGGCTGCATTGACAAGAAAGAAGAGAGTCAATATATAGGGGAATAGGGATTAGCTGCTGTCACAGGTTTCTGGGGTTTTTTGTTTATTTATTTTTGAGACAGAGTCTCACTCTATTGCCCCGGCTGGAGTGCAGTGGTATGATCTCGACTCACTGCAACCTCTGCCGCTTGGGTTCAAGCGATTCTCCTGCCTCAGCCTTCTGAGTAGCTGGGACTACAGGTGCCCGCCACCATGCCCGGCATTTTTTGTATTTTTAGTAGAGGTGAGTTGGCCAGGCTGGTCTCGAACTCCTGACCTCAGGTAATCCATCTGCCTCAGCCTCACAAAGTGCTGGGATTGCAGGGTTTCTGGTTTTAGATCTTTTCAATTTCTTGCTCTAATCCTCACCCCTTAAAAATATCCAAAGTGTGTCTAGAATTGAAATCAACCTAAATATATTATAGAAGGTAGAACAATCCAGGCTGCTCTGCATTTCCTCCTGGTCTCCCTGCAGTATCCTGTGATGGACTTCAAGGCAGATGATATTTGTTAAGCAGAGAATAGGAATTTTTTTTTTTTTGGAGATGGCGTCTCACTCTGTCACCAGGCTGGAGTGCAACGGCATGATCTCAACTCACTGCAACCTCTGCCTCTGGGGTTCAAGCAATTCTCCTGCCTCAGCCTCTCAAGTAGCTGGGACTACAGGTGCATGCCACTACACCCAGATAATTTTTGTATTTGTGGTAGAGTTGGGGTTTCACCATGTTGGCCAGGATGGTCTCAATCTCTTGACCTTGTGATCCACCTTCCTTGGCCTCCCAAAGTGCAATTGCATCTGAGTTTGATTAGAGGAGCATGGCATAGGCTGGCCCTTTGAACACTCTCTTTCCTTTCTATCTCCTTGCAGCCTCTCTCTCTCTGGTTTTCTACCTTTTGAGAACCTCAACCTGTGATAATTAGCCAGACTTTTGACATTCAGCTGGCTCTGAGGAGATATGGGAAGAAGATAGCAGTTACTCTTATTTTTTTTTTCAGTGAGTAAGAGGCCATTAAGATCAGAGAAAGGAACTGATAGGAAGAAATACAATGTACAAGAAGAATAATTGAGAAACATAGGGGAAATAAAGAGACTCTATGAGAAAGATCAAACTACTTATTTAGGCAGATATTCCCTCTAAAAGATCTATATTTCTGCCTCATCCATGTATGAGGTTGTATGTGTGTATGAATGCAATTTTTTCAGGAAAATTAAAAATGACAGTATGCAAGCAGTGCAGTGTGTCTTATTAATTGTTAGAAGTACAATCACATTAAGTTTGGCACTGGTCTGGTTCTGGCCTGCTTCAGTGAGATCTTTTGTAGTCTACCATTGCCACCCTGTTTTTAACCAGGTGCCTGTGACAAACCTATCCTCACACTTCCCTCCTTTTCCCATAATCTGGTATGCATGTTACAGTTAGATAAGATTCCAATCTGAGTTCTTTCACTTGTTAGCCCCTAGGAAATACTCAGTGGCCATTTATTAGGGGTATAACTATGCTTGGGGTGGCAAATGATACAATCTCTCGGAGCCTCACTTTCTTCAATAGACAATGGGGATGATTAAATCCTTCTTTCAGGATTTTTATGAGAATTAAATATTATATAATATATAAGTGACTTAATAAATATTCAGAAACAATAATGATGATCACCCCTACCTTTCGGAGCCTCCCCCAGGCCTGTCTAGAGTGAGTTTCTAGAATCATCTTCCAATTCTATAGCAGCCTCCATGATATCCAGAACCAAATCAGACCTTTTGTATGTGACTTGCTGCCTAGAGGTCAGAGTGGCCACAAGCTTCCCTTCCCTTTCAAAGCTTCCAGGGGAATTACTGACTACAGATGAATATGCTCTGGCCAGTTCATCTCCTGCAGCCCTGAGACCTCCGCTTCACAGTCCATTTCCTCATAATTTTTTGCTTGCAAATGCAAGATGATTCTGTATGCTAATTGCTAAGGCCCCTGCACTTTAAGTTAATTGAGTTAATAACTGAGACTGTGGTTCGCTTCATCAATCTTGTTGTTTATCCCATGGTTCTAAGTACATTAAAAATGTGATTTCCTCTGCTCTTCAAGACCTTCGAGGGTTTCATTTTTTTTAAAACAGGCTTCACAGTAAAGTACGAGGGTTTAATTACATCACTGTTTTGTTTCTCTTTTCCCCTAGCGTTCCCTTGTTTGTGTGTGTGTGGTTTTTGTGTTTTGTTTACCCGTTGTTCGCTACCTTTTTCCACTCTACACTAACGGCTACCCACAAGCATTTGAGAGACTTTGCACTTCCTTGTACCCAAGATTTCAGCAATGTAAGCATGAATCTCATCCACTTGCTATAGGACTAGCCCCTGGAAGATTGAAGGGCTCTCCTGGAATCCAGGCGGTGAGGCAGACTCAATCACATTATGGCCCTTCTATTGTAAAACAATCTCCTTATGTTGAGTCAAAGGTCTGCCTTCCTATAATTTGAGCCCATGGGTCCTAATTTTTCCCACAGTGACAAAACTAGCTCTTATAAAATGGCATTTTCCACCATTTTCTTAAAAAGAACTACCTGGGTGCTTGTTAAAAAAACAGAACAAACAAAATATTCTCTAGTCCTACGCCATACCCAACAAATCAAATACGGGGAAAGGCCTGGGATTCCTTTTTTTCTTTTCCTTTCTTTCTTTTCTTTTTTTTTTTTTTTTTGAGATGGGGTCTCGCTCAGTTGCCCAGGCTGGAGTGTAGTGGCGCAATCTTGGCTCACTGCAACCTCTGCCTCCAGGGTTCAAGTTATCCACCTGCCTCAGCCCGCCACCATGTCTGACTAATTTTTTTGTATTTTCAGTAGAGATAGGATTTCACCATGTTGGCCAACCTGGTCTCAAACTCCTCACCTCAAGTGATCCACGTACCTCGACCTCCCAAAGTGCTAGGATTACAGGCATGAGCCACTGTGCCCAGACAGGATTCCATATTTTTAACAAGCTCCTCAGATGATTCTTGTGGTAAAAATGCTTTTCTGCCAGATTAATCTTCCTACATTTGAAGGTTATTACTATCCATACCCAAACTTTTTCTTTTCCAAAATAAAATATTTCTTGTTCCTATATCCAACCCTTCCAAGAAATGGTCTCCAGATTATTTTCCAACCTATTCATTTTCCACTGTAAACAAGAGATCCTATCAAGTTCCCTGCTGAAATATGACTCCCATGTGTGAAAACAATCTTTGTTTACTCATTCATTAATGTACTCCTTGTTTTAACACATATCTCTTAGTACCTATTACAGACAGGCATTGTGTTAGGTATTGAAGCTAAAGAAAGAGGAAGATAATCATTATTCCTGCACTGTACTTATAAAACTGGAAAGAAAGAAAGAAAAAGAGAGAGAGAGAAAGAAGGAAGAAAGGAAAGAAAGAGAGGAGAGGGAGAGAGGAAGGAAGGGAAGAAAGAAGAAGAAAGGGAGGGAGGGGGGCAAGGAGGGAGGGAAAGAGGAATATGGAGAGAAAGGAAGAAATATAGGAAAGGGGGAGAGAAGGAGGAAAGAAGGAAAAGAGAAACATAAATAAATTTTAGGTGCTGTGAAAGAAGCAAGCAAGAGGCCAGGGAAGTCATCTAGAAAATATGTTATTTAAGTTCAGTGCTATAAAGTGAGAAGGACCTAATAATGTAAAGAATCCTGGGACTAGGGCAGGCAGGAAAAAAGGAGTGTTTAACAGACAAAGACCCTACAGTGGTCAGAAACCTGGCATATTCTAAAGGCCACAAGAAAGCCACTGTGACCGGAGCATGTTGTACATGAGACAGATTTAAGGTGAGGTTGGAGAGATAAACAGAGACTTGACTGTCACAGGAGACTTAATAGTACTGGGTAGAAATTCTGATTTTGTTCTATATAAAGAAGTTACCAAAGGATTTTAACCTGGGAATGACATGATCTGGTTTTTATTTTAAGAAGGTCATTCTTGGCCAGGCACAGAGGCTCATGCCTGTAATCCCAGCACTTTGGGAGACCGAGGCAGGTAGATCACCTGAGGTCAGGAGTTTGAGACCACCAAGATGGTGAAACCCCATCTCTACTAAATAATACAAAAAATTAGCCAGGTGTGATGGCACACACTTGAAGTCCCAGCTACTCAAGAGGCTGAAGCAGGAGAATTGCTTGAACCCAGGAGGCAGAGGTTGCAGTGAGCCAAGATCATGCCACTGCATTCCAGCCTGGGTGACAGAGCAAGACTCTGTGTCATAAAAAAGAAAAAGAAAAAAACAAACTAACAGAATACTGATACAAGGATACCATAAGGAAAAAAAAAAGATGAAAAAAAGTAGTAAAACTTACCAACAGGTAAAATCACTATTAGAAAATAGTACCATGAAATAGATGAAAATCACAAGAAAATATTTTATCAAGGATTTAAATAACTAATAAAATAATTGTTTCTACAAAGGAAAAGAACAGGAGGCTGAGGCAGGAGGATCACTTGAGCCCAAAAGTTTGGAACCAGCCTGAGAAACATAGCAAAGCCCCATCTCTATGAAAATAAAAAATTAGCAGGGCATGATAATACACACGTGTAATCCCAGCTACTCAGGAGGCTGAGGTGGGAGAATTGCTTGAGCCCAGGATGGCAAGGCTGCAGTGACCCAAGATCACACCACTGTACTTCCAACCTGGGTGACAGAGTGAGACTCTGTCAAAAAAAGAAGGAAGGAAGAAAGGAAGGAAGGGAGAGAGGGAGGGAGGGAGAGAGGGAGGGAGGGAGGGAGGGAAGGAAGGAAGAACGAGAGAACAAATGTAAGAAATAAACTCAGATATGGCAAGACTTCAGGGGGAGATAAAATCTGAGCTGGTGAAACTTGGGAAAATATCAGTGAGAAAAAAGCAAAATTTGAAAGGAACACAGGAAAAATAGGCATTTTAGAAAAATATAATAGGGGAAAGGACTCCCTGTTCAATGAATAGTGCCGAGATAACTGACCAGCCACATGCAGAAGATTACAAATGGGCCCCTTCCTTATACCATATACAAAAATCAAGTCAAGATGGATTACAGACTTAAATGTAAATCCCCAAACTATAAAAATCCTAGAAGAAAATCTAGGCAATACCATTCTGATTCTGGACATAGATATGGACAAATATTTCACAATGAAGATGCCAAAAGTGTCTTCACAACAAAAGCAAAATTTGACAAATGGCATCTAATTAAATTTAAGAGCTTCTGCATAGCAAAAGAAACTACCAACAGAGTAATCAGACAACCTATAGAATGGGAGGAAATATTTGCAAACTAAGCATCAGACAAAGGCCTAATATCCAGCATCTATAAGAAACTTAAACAAATATGCAAAAAAATAAAACCATTAAAAAGTAGGCAAAGCACATGAAGAGACACTTTTCCAAAGAAGGCATACATACAGCCAACAAACATGAAAAAAAGCTCAATATCATTGATCATTAGAGAAATATAAATTAGAACCACAATAAGATACCATCTTAAACCAGTCAGAATAGCTAGTTAAAAGCCAGAAAATAGCAGATGCTGGCAAAGCTGCAGAGAAAAGGGAATGCTTTTCACTACTTTATTCATTTTGAAATGAATGAAGAACTAAGGGCATTAAATAAAATTATAATCATAAATTATTCTTATGAACAAAACAAAAATATCCTTCTAAATGTCAGAAGTACCAGAGAACTAATGCAAAGAAAAAGAAAAACAGCAAAAAGACTTCTCTAAATACAGAAAATATTAAATAAATTAGAATGTCAGAACTAAACCCAACATATCTATCACATCAGTAATACAAATGGCTTAATTTACTGATTAAAACAAAAAGATGTTCAGATTGGATCACTGAACAAAATCTACCTCGATCCAACAATCAGAATACACACTGAAAAAGCAAGGCTGGGAATGGAAATTTGTGCTGAGATATTCTAAGCAAGTGCAAACAAACAAAAAAGAGCAGATGTCATCATCTTAAATACAACGTCAGCTAGAATAAGAACCAGAAACGCATTAAGTGGAGCAAAGAATAAATAAGATACAGAATACCTAAATAATTGATAAGGTACATTTAAATTAATATACATCAAACTGTGTATCCTAAAAATTAAGTACCTATGGTACTTTCACAAAACTTGATCATATATTAAGTCCACAAAGGAAACCTCAACAAATTCCACATACTAGTGTTAACCAAAAAAAGCGAAATTCTGTAAAATATTTGAAGAGGTTATTTTTTTTTTTTTTTCGTTGAGACAGGGCCTCATTCTGTCACCCAGGCTGAAGTGCAGTGGCATGATCATGGACCATTATAGCCTCTACCTCCCAAGGCTCAAGTGGTCCTCCCACCTCAGTCTCCTGAGTAGCTGAGACTATAAGCGCATGCCACTGTGCAAAGATAATTTCTGTATTTTTTCTTTTGAAGAGACGGGGTTTTGCCATGTTACCCAGGCTGGTCTTGAACTGCTGAGCTCAAGCCATCTGCCTGCCTCTGCCTCTCAAAGTGCTGGGATTGCAGGTGTTAGCCACCTTGCCCAGCCTGAAGAGGTATAATTTGAACCAACTATGAGTGACCATGACCCAGGACACAGCCTCAAGAGGTTCTGAGAACATGTGTCGAAGGTGGTCAGGTTACAGCTTAGTTTTATAAATTTTAGGGAGACCAAAGTTACAGGAAAAGACATAAATCAATAAAATCAATATATGTAAAGTATACATTCATTCAGCCAGGAAAGATGGGATATCTCGAAGCTGTGGGACTTACAGGTCATAAGTAAATGGAGTTGAAAATCTTTCTGATTGGCAATTGGTAGAAAGAGTTAAGATTTGCCTAGGCTAGGCGCAGTGGCTCACACCTGTAATCCCAGCACTTTGGGAGGCCGAGGCAGACGGATCACCTGAGGTTGGGAGTTTGAGACCAGCCTGACCAACGTGGAGAAACCCTGTCTCTACTAAAAACACAAAATTAGCCAGGCGTGGTGGTACATACCTGTAATCCCAGCTACTCAGGAAGCTGAGGCAGGAGAATTGCATGGACCCAGGAGGTGGAGGTTGCGATGAGCTGAGATCATGCCATTGCACTCCAGCCTGGGCGACAAAAGAGAAACTTCATCTCAAAATTAAAAAAAAAGAAAAGAAAAGAAAAAATTGCCTAAAGAGTTGAAGTCATCAGAAAGAAATGCTTGAGTTGTGGCAGCCAAGGTTCTTTTTATGTAAATGAAGCCTCCGCATTGCAAGCCTCAGAGAGAATAGATGGTAAACGTCTCTTTTCAGACTTTAAAAAGCATCAGACTCTCTGGAAAAGATCTAGTAAGCGAAAGAGACACTCTACGAAATGCAAATTTCCCCCACAGGAGATGGCTTTTCAGGGCCATTCCAAAATATGTCAAAGAAATATATTTTGGGGTAAAATACTTTGATGTCCTTCAGGGCCTGTTCTCTGTCATGTGATGCTGTACCAGAGTCAGGTTGGAATCTGGTATCTCATTGCTACAAAGAGTCTGTTTTGTCAGTCTTATGATCTCTAATGTCAATGCTAGTCAATGGTGCCAAAACTCCAAAAAGGAGGAGGGTATAATAAGGCACAGTCAACCTCCTTTTATAGTCTGAACTAATTTGTCAAATTTCCTTGAGATCCCCTTATCCAAGAGAGTGGGGTCTGTTCAGTTGTTGGGTGGTGGGATAAGATGGTTTTGGATCTGTGTTCCCAACAAATCTCATGTTGAGATGTAATTCCCACCTCTTGGTGGAAGGCATTTGTATTAAGGGAGCATATGTCTCATCAATGGCTTAGCACATCCCCTTGGCGATGAGTGAGGGAGTTCTCATGAGATCTGACTGTTTAAATGTGTGGCACCTTTCCCTATCCCTTGCTCCTATTTTTGCCATGTGAAGTGCCTGCTCCTGCTTCGCTTCCCACCATGAGTAAAAGCTCCCTGAGGCCTCCCAGATGCTGGTGCCACACTTCCTGTAAAGCCTGCAGAACCACGAGCCAATTAATACTCTTTTCTTTATGAATTACCCAGCCTCAGGTATTTATTTATAGCAATGTGAAAAGAGCCTAATATAGAAAATTGGTACCAGCAGTAGGGTGCCGCCCCACACCTCAATTCCTGAAGGATCTGGGCCATTTGTAGTCCTGCCTGGATTGGGTTGTTATGGAGTGGGGACACAGATCCAAGCCCTATCGGGGACTTAGAATTTTATTTTTGGTTTACACTAGAAACAGTATATATAACATTTTCTAGTCAAAGGCAATAAAATTAGAAATTAACAACAATCAGAAAACAGAAAGTTTCTTTCACCCGCAAATTTTTAAAAACTCTTAAACAACTTAAGAGGTTTAAGGCCTAAAAAAATACAAACAAAAACTGCAGACTTTCTAGGAAGAAAATAACCAAGATGTGTCAGAACCTATGAAGTGCAGCTAAAGTCATATTTAGAGGAAAATAAACCACCTTACAAATATTCATAAAAATAAACATGAAAGAAAAAAGAACATATGAATTAGGCATCTGACTCAAAAGTTAGTAAATAAACAACATAAACAGAAAGAAAGCAGAATAAATCAATCAATATAATCAAACATCTTTTCTCTATAAATTATCCAGTTTCAGGTATTTCTTTTTTTTCTTTTTTTTTTTTTTTTTTTTTGAGATGGCATCTTGCTCTGTCACCAAGGCTGGAGTGCAGTGGTGCAATCCTGGCTCACTGCAACCTCCGCCTCCTGGGTTCAAACAATTCTGCCCTCAGCCTCTTGAGTAGCTGGGATTACAGGCAAATGCCACCACACCCAGCTAATTTTTGTATTTTTAGTAGAGACAGGGTTTCACCATGTTGGTCAGGATGGTCTCGAACTCCTGACCTCGTGAACTGCCCGCCTCAGCCTCTCAAAGTGCTGGGATTACAGGTGTGAGCCACCATGCCCAGTCAGGTATTTCTTTATGGCAGTGCCCAAGATGTACTAATACACTGTACAAGCTTCCCCCTCCATCTCGTAGCTCAGGATACTGTCTACGCTTCAATCGCTTGACCCTTCTTCTAGTCTCATGTTTTATGGGACTCCCAAGCACGTGCACATAATTAAATACAATTTTCTCCTGTTGAACTGCTTTATCTTTGTTTAATTCATAGCCCAGCCAAGGCACCAAGAAGGGTGGGGGGGAAGATGATTTTCATTCTCCTATGCTGTGCTGTAAGTAGCCCCTCACTCAAAGTTGCACCCCTTTCTGGAGCGGTGTCTCTCCACTAGCTGTTCAAAGCAGGAACAGAAGCCTAGACATCCCAGACGAATGGGAAACAACAGTGAAGGGCTATTCTAGTTCCAGAGCTGCCCATGAGGTCACCAGAGGTTTAGTGGAACTGCATCACAGCAAAACTTCTCCTCTGTTCTCTCCTACTTCCTTCCCCTCCCTTTCACAGGTGTTTATTCCAGTGGCATTGCCTGATAAATGTTTGTACACTCAGCTCCCCCTCACAGTCCTCCCCTGGGGAACCCAACATGCAACAAAGCACTAGCCGGTGAGGAAAGAAAGGACTTAAGTACATACACACAGAATAACCAATTGTAGGATAGTGGCCATAGATACAGAGGTAATTAAGAAAACTACAACTTATTAATAGGAAGGAAATGAATGATTTTCTAGGAAAATATAACAATAAAACTAATGCAGAAGAAAGAGAAAAATCGAGACAGATCTATTCTATAGGAAAAAGAACAAGTTGTGAGAGTTGACCCCTAAAAAAGAGCATCAAAAAGCTTAGGAATTCTATCAGACTCTCAAAGAACAGAATTCTAATAGTGCAAACCATTTCAGAGCATGAAAAAATGAAGCAAGTTTTCAAATTCTTTCCATAAAGCCAATTAATAATTTTTAAAAAATATGTCCAAGTGTATACAAAACAAACCAACTATAAATCAGTCTCATATAAGAGCATCAATTCTAAATCCAACAACTCATTTAAAACGAATACGTGACTGGGTGCAGTGACTCACTCCTGTAATCCCAGCACTTTGGGAGGGCGAGGTGGGCAGATCACTTGACGTCAGGAGTTTGAGACCAGCCTAGCCAACATGGTGAAACCCCATCTCTACTAAAAATACAAAAATTAGCCAGGTGTGGTGGCATGCACCTGTAGTCTTAGCTACTTGGGAGGCTGAGGCAGGACAGTCACTTGAACCCAGGAAGCCAAGATTGCACCACTGCACTTGAGCCTGGGTGACAGAGTGAAACTCTGTCTCAATAAATAAATAAATAAATTTTTAAAATAAAAAATAAAATGAATACATTATGACCAAGTGGGATTTATTCCTGGAATGCTCAGACTATTCAATATTAGAAAAGCTATTAACATAATTTATCTTATTAATAGCCCTAAAGAGAAAATCATATAATCATGTTCATAGATGCTGAAACAGCATTTGACAAAACCAATAAGCCAATCTTCATAAAAACACACAGTAAAGTAGGAGTATATGGATACTTCTCAACACGATAGCTCTATTTCATCCCTGAAAACCCACTGCTTACAATAAAAGAGTTCAGTACTCCGGTTGGATACAAAGTAAGTATACAAAACCTATAGTTTCATATATATATATACAGCAACCAGTTAGCAGGCACAGAATTTTTTTATGTTTAAGTAGCAACATAAAACATAAAATACTAGCTAGGCACAGTAGCTCACATCTGTAATTCCAGCACTTTGGGAGGTGGAGGCAAGTGGATCACCTGAGGTCAGGAGTTCGAGACCAGCCTGGCCAACATGGCAAAACCCTGCCTCTACTAAAAATAAAAAACTTAGCCAGGAATGGTGGTGCATGCCTATAATCCCAGCTACTCAGGAGGCTGAGACAGAAGAATCGCTTGAACCTGGGAGGTGGAGGTTCCAGTGAGCCAAGATGGTGCCACTGCACTCCAGCCTGGGTAACGGAATGAGACTCCCTCTCAAAAAAATAAAAAATGAAAAGATAAAGATACTAGCAATGAATTTAACAAAAAGTGTACAAGGATATAGAGAAAATGTTTAAACATCACTAAATGACCCAAAAGAAGACTTGATCAAACAGCAGAAGCAAGTGGATCTGCTGGGCAGCTTTTGCCCTAATCTAGGGGACATGCTGTACCCAGTACTAAGAACCGTGAGGCTTTCTCTTCGCATGATTTGGACCTTTGTCAGGCTTTGTTCAGTAAATTCTCTGGGGATTGTCAAGTTGCTTCAGAAGTCAAGCTAGAAGGGGGCCTTGCCTTTTCTAAATAGCACCTGACTGAAGACCCCAAAGCAGAGAGCCAGGCTGGTGCTCCCTCAGCTCTACAGGTGTCAGAGGAGAATAATCAGGCCCTGAGGGCTAAGCAGAAACCCTGTCACTGTGCCAGGCTTACTAAGGAAGGGAAAGGGGCCTCGGAGAAGCAGCAGGAGCAGGGATGAGGAAGGGGAAGCCTGTTGGCACCAGCGGGTCAGAGGCCAGGCCAGCCTGGCAGCCCACACTGTATCAAATGGGGATAGTAAGAGTGCCTTCCACATGGGAGGCACAGAAGATTAACAAGATGATACATTAAAGTGCCTGACTGTTCAAAGTATTTACTATTATCAACCACAGATGTAGATAGTGGGGGTAGGGAAGTTAAGTAACCTAATAGGTTGTCTGCTGATCAAAACCTCTTCTGTTCAGCCACTGGGGGTGCCTCTTAGAGCCGAGGACCCATGTCCTCTGCCTGGGGGTTTCCTCTGTGGGAGGGACACTAGGGGGTTGAGTGCCTCTCGGGAGCACACACTAGAGAAACCACGTGTCTCCTCCAGGTCCACATGATGTACAGTCAACCACTGCTGGCTCAAACAGGCCAGAAACCTTAACTCTGGTCCAGCTGATCTACCTGTGAGTGAGCTGGGGTGGGGTAGTCAACTGCATGGAGTGCCTGAACTTTTCTGAGGCCCAGACCCACCCAGCCTCCACCCCTGGACATGGCCGTGGGAATATGCCTGATGGACATTCAACATAAAGCAGCCAAAACAGAACGCGGATCTGCCTTCCTTCCCAAGCCTGTTGTTCCCATGTGGCTCCCCTGCACAGACAATGGTGTTTCCGTTCATCCAGCTGCTTGGGCCAAAAAACTGGGAATCATCTTCAGCTCTCTCTCAGTGCCCACAACCCAGCTGATGGCAAATGCCAAATGGCTTTTACTTCAAAATGTATCCTGAACTCAGCTTCCTCATCCCTTTCACCTCTCTGACCCTTGATGAGCCAAGTCACCATCATTCCTTGCCTAGAATACAACAAAATCCTCTCAACTAATCCACTTCCCTCTTCTCTTGCCCCATTCTCCTTCTAACAGCTAGAGTGATCTTGTGAAAACGTACACGAAACCGGTTCACGAGCCCCTGCTGAAACCTCAGACTACAGTCTGAGAAAACACTGGCTTCATCTGTCTTGTTTAGTTTATAGCCACATCATCTACAATAGTAGCTGGCACATTGTTGGAACTTAATAAACATGAAATGGATTGAACAAATGGATTAATGAATGAGGGAATAAATGAATGAATTTAAGTCCTTTACAAGTTCAGCTTCTCTATTTCAAAAATGTGGGCAATTTGACCCACAGGGAACATCATCCACGGGCTCAAATGGGGCTGATGATTCTTTTGCATCCAGTATGGAAATAACCTCTCAATATCATTTAATATGTTGCAAATGATTCAAACTTCAATATACATTAGATCCTTTGACTGTCTTTTTTAATACCCATTTTTGACTATAGTTGTTCAGCCATATCATGGCTTAAACACCTTTAGAGGGAAGGTAGGGATATTACCTTTCCACCATGGGTCACTAGTCACAAGACTATTCAATTACACACCCTAGGGATGAACGTAATAGCGTATGATAATGAGGGAGGCAGAGGTGCTATAGTGGAAGGAGCCTGGACACCACAGCCAGGCAATTTGGTGTGAACCCCTACTGCAACGCTTTTTGTTTGTTTTTCTTTCTTATTTACTTCTTTTTTTAACTGATACACAATATCTATACACAGGGATGGGGTACAGGTGATATTTGGTTACATGCATGGAATGTTAAGGAAAGTAACATTAACGTGTAACAATGTGCTGTACATGTAACAATAATGTGTAATGATCAAGTCATGGTATTTAGGTTACCCATCACCTGCAGCGTTTATCATTTCTATGAGTCGGAAGCATTTCAAGACTCTCTATTAGCTATTATGAAATATACAATGCTTAGTTGTTCACTGTAATCACCTACTCTGCTATCAAATATTAGAACTTATTCCTTCTACCTAACTATATGTTTGTACCCATTAACCAACCTGTCTTTATCCCCTTCCTCCACCCATACACTCTCCCTACCCTTTGGTAGTCATCATTCTACTCCCTACCTCCATGAGATCAACTTTTTTAGCTCCCACATGTAAGTGAGAACATGCAATATTTGGCTATGTCTGGCTTATTTCACTCATCATAGTAATCCCAGTTTCATCTATATTTCTGCAGATGATAGGACTTCATTCTTTTTATGGTTGAACAGTATTCCATAAAATACTATCGACCACATTTCTTTATCCATTCATCCATTGATAGACACTTTTTAACAGTGTGATCACGTGCATAGCTGCCAAAACTTTGGACTGAGTGTGAAGCTCACTTCAGCTGCTTACTAGCTGTGTGACCTTGGGCAAGGCACTTGGTCTGTCTGAACTTCAGCTTCCTCACATTTTAAATGGAGGAAATAATATAGTCCACCTACTATAATTTTCATAAGTCTCAAATGAGATAGTGCACACAAGTCACTTAGCAATAAACCTGATTGTTAGGTGGTAAATGCTTAATAAATATTGGCTATTATAATCTCGGGCATAAGCATTTGTGAGACAAAATAAATCTACATATAACATCTATATTGCATATATAATAAATGTTAGTTCAATTTTTCTTAATCCATTTTCTGTTGCTTATGACAGAATACCTGAAACTGGGTAATTTATGAAGAAAAGGAATGTATTTCTTACCATTGTTAAGATTGAGAAGTCTGGCGGGGCACAGTGGATCATGCCTGTAATTCCAGCACTGTGGGAGGCTGAGGCGGGCAGATCACCTGAGGTCGGGAGTTCAAGACCAGCCTGGCCAATGTGACAAAATGCTGTTTCTACTAAAAATAAAGAATTAGCTGTGTGTGGTGGTGCATGTCTGTAATCCCAGCTACTCGGGAGACTAAGGTAGGAGAATCGCTTGAACCCAGGAGGCAGAGGCTTCAGTGAGCCAAGATCATGCCACTGCACTCCAGCCTGGGAGACAGAGCAAGACTATGTCTCAAAAAAACTAAGAAGTCCAAGGCTCAGGGGCTGCATCTGGTAAGGACCTTCTTGCTTGTGGGGACTCTGCAGAGTCCTGAGGCAGCACAGGGCATCACACAGTGAGGGGGCTGAGGGGGCTAGCTCCGAACTCTCTTCTTTTAAAGCCACTTATCCCACTCTTGTGATAACCCATTAGTCTATGAACCCATTAATCCATTCCATCTGTAAGGACAGAGCCCACATGATCCAATCAGCTCTCAGTCTTTAAATTGCCTTAAAGGCCCTGCCTCTCAATACTGACACATTAGGGATTAAGTTTCAACATGAGCTGTGGAGGAGACAAACATACAAACCAAACCACAATTCAACTCCATCCCTACCCTGACTCCATTCTCCACAGGGAGAGGAAAAAAACAAGAATATCCATTGCCTAGGTATTCAATGCTAGAAAAGGGAAATTTGATACTAGTTCAAAAAATATGTAAAAGAAGAGTTACAAGATAAGATATTTTTAAAAAGAAAAAGAGGGGTAAAAGCACAGAAAGCCTAGGAACTATTTAAAAGACCACTTACTGAAAACCCAGGGAAAAAAGTGGGCCACAGACCAAAAATACCAGACACCCAAAACCAGCAAAGGCAAAGAGAGTGCCACAATGAAAGAAGACTTTTCAAAAACTGGATTGAGAGCCCAAGTATCCAGAATGGAAAAGTCCACAGAACACAACAAAGAAGAACATTCAACAGGAACTTTTATTTTGTACCGACCATATAACTTGGAGTAGGGCCACAAATGACTGTAAAGAGCACTTTGCAAAGAACTCCTGGGTCAAGAAGAGCTCTTTTCACTCTACTGCAAGGAGGAAGTGATCATTCTGTGACCCGCTTATCCAAATCTCAAAAAGACAGGAAGTGGTGGAGAACACGGAGCATTGAAGTGTGGGCTGCTTCAGCAGGACAGAGAGCTGGGACTCCTGGGTTCAAAAGCCAGTTAGGGCATGAAAGGGACATATTAGAAGACATTCACAACAGAGGCAATTTCTCTTCTGTCATAATATTTATAAGCACAGATTATACTAATATAATGACTACAACTTTTTGTTTTAACAGCCTAACAAATATCACAATAACTACCCAGGAGAGATGCCAGAATTATACGTGAGAGGTAATGTAACACAATGTTTTCAGGCTACTGAACTTCAGTCAATGCAAACTCAACAAACGCGTCTTTGTGAAGAGGTCAAGTTGCTTATGTCACATGATGATTTGAAGGAGCCTCTTTGGGCTCTTTTATCATCTCAGAAAACATAGGTAAAGTGGCTTTTTCCATGATAAAAGATGACTAGCAACATTATTCCTTATTTTACCAGCAATGATGTAATTTTGGATTCACATAAAAATTTTAAGTGACTCATGGTCTCCATAATCGACTGTCTTTATCTGACTCTCAGACTTCTTTTTACTTGTGATCAAATCAAATGCAATTTCAAAATATTTATTTTTGCCTTTGTGTTGAGAGAGTTCAGTCTTGAAAAGAATGTTGTGAAAAGCAACATAGTGAGTCACTTATGATCAAGGTCAGCAATGAAATCATTCACCCATTTATGCCTTTACTTTTGCCACAAGGTCTTAAGTTTTCTCCACAAAAACAAACTAATCTAATTCTTTGCTTGAAAATTTTAATGAGCGCCTTCTCCTAGTTGAGATCACATACAGATATGGGCTAGCGCAAGCTTTTAACTTTCTCTAAAAAAGGCTGGTATTCAAACCACTGTTCTTTACACAGGTTAGATGCTATTTTTACCACTGACCAGCTGAGAACACTGATGCTTACTGAGAAAATCAAGACTCAGACCCTTTGAGGCGAAATAAGCTAAATAAAGTGGGGTGTGACTAAGGTATATGGCCATGGCATGGCTTTGGCACCTGCTGCCTCTCCTGAGCTCTGTCTGCAAGCATACATGAGCATTGGCTCAGGTTAACTGAATGCATGCTCACTACCTCTTACATACCTTTGTATAAAAAATAAAGTGAGTCTTCAAAACCATAACAGGTGAATCAGTGTAAAAATCTATGAGAAATTTAAAAAGCGTAAGATGTACTTAGATGCTTATTTAAAACCTGGGCTTTACTGTTAAGGAAGCACAAATGGGCCTAAACATTTATGACTCTTGCATGATTAAACTGATCATTGAACAATCATTATTGCAGTAACATTTGAAAATCAATTATACAAATTTTGAAGGAGTCTCAGAAAGTCTTATGGCTAACAAGAAAGCAGTCTGGGCTAGAAATAATACAATGGAAAGCAAATAAAAATTGCCTGAAGCTTCTTTCCAACTTTAAGAATGACTTAACAGGTGAAAACTTGGTTGACCCCGATGTGATGGATCTGACTGTGTTTACACTCAGGAAGAGACAGCCGAGCTGAAATGCTGCATTTTGCAACTTCAAAAGACATACCTGAACCCTGAGTGACAGACTAAAGTCAACTGCATCTTTACCTTCTGACTGGACTAAAAGGCCATTAATGAATTTGACATTTGATTGTGCTTGGTTTGCTTTATTTTTAAATGATGTGTGGGTGAAAATGTGTTGATTTGCCAAGTCCTTTCGGTGAAGTTAAAGAAACGTTCAATCAGATATGCGGTCCACTTGTAATAGCTTTGATAGTGCCATCTTTGCTATTTATTACGGAAATTCATTATGGACCCTCAAGACCACACCCAGATGGCTATAATTATTATTTACTTCAGTTTGCTCTGAATGTCCCTCATTGTCATATGGATATTATAGTTTACACTTTAAATGGCTTTCAACCATCTATCTATGCTCTCAGTTGAAACTTTTTTAATTAGAATTTAAAATTCTTCCACTTACAAATAGAATGGCATTAAGATCCCTTTCCCCATTCCCTTCCCTTCTGTTCTCTTTCTTCCTCTTCCTCTTTCTTCCTCCTTTCCCTCCTCTTCCTCTTCTCTCCCTCTTCATTATCTCTCTGTCCCTCTTCTACTTTAGGAGGAAACTCATCGCAATTTTGGCCGGTAGAGCACCTAACCTGAACTCATATCTCATGTCACATTTCCTTTTCCTGGCATAGCCAATTTACTCCTCTGCTCTCCCCACCCACCATACACCACTTAGAGTCAGCAAAGGAAACCCTTCATGACCATCCTATGGAAACCCACAGAGCCAGAGTTTGCAACATAACAGGAACATGAGGTTAAGATTTCTTTATTACACAAGAAGGAATGAAAATCTCTAGGAGGGATTAAGACTACCAGGGAGGGAAGGCTGTGGGAAGGGGTAAGGGATCAAAAATCAAAGGAAGGGAGTAAATCTGGGAGGAGTGAGGTCTCTGGACGCCTAAAGATGTTCACCTTCAGACAGTAGAAAGAAATGAGTTAACTAAAAAAAGTGACTCCTAGACCTCCGACTTCGACTCTGACTCTGTTCTTTAGGATGTTCATTTGAACCTTCAGCGTGGGAAAGCTTAACCATCCATCTAAGATCAAAACATGTTCTGGCTAGGAAGGAGGGATGAGATGGTCCTTGGAGGCAGTCTGTGGCCATTTTCTGAGCCCCTGTGGTGCGCTAGCCCCTCCCTTGTGTATTACAAGATCCTCAAATAACTCCCCAGTCTGGATCCTAAAGGCTGGTTCCCATACCAGCCCCCTGTGGCAATTCCCCTGGGAATTGCCTCCTTGGTTACAAGTATGTTGCTGCAGAAAGAGACACCTGTGGAAAGAATGGGGAATAAATCACTAAAGCCCTCACCGTCCCCAAATACAGCCTCCCTCACAACAATCCTGTTGGTTGAAAATGCATTTCTGTTTCCAAGAAGCATGACCTCTTCATGACAGTGGCCAACATGAGTTACTATTTTCAAAGCACTTTTACAAATCTTTTTGTTGTTGTTGTTTGTTTGTTTTTTTACATTTACAACAATCATGTAAAGCAAATCTCCTTGTGCTTCTGCTGTAGATCTGTGGTTGAAAGGGCTAAGGTCCTGAAGGTGGGATCAGACTGATGATACCTCTGGCCTTTGCCTCCAAATCCAGTTCTCTTCACGTTATGCTAGACCACCCTTCTATTTTTTTATTTTTATTTTTATTTTTTTGAGATGGAGTCTCACTTTGGTTACCCAGGCTGGAGTGCAGTGGCATGATCTTAGCTCACTGCAACCTCAGCCTCCCAGGTTCAAGCGATTCTCCTGCCCCAGGCTCCCAAGTAGCTGAGACTATAGACAGGAACCACCATGCCTGACTTTTTTTTTTTTTTTTTATTTTTAGTAGAGACGGGGTTTCACCATGTTGGTCAGTCTGGTCTTGAACTCCTGACCTCAAATGATCTGCCCACCTTGGCCTCCCAAAGTGTTGGGATTACAGGCGTGAGCCACTGTGCCTGGACTAGACTGCCACTCTTGAGACATGTCAGACCCTAGGCCTTTGCTGAACCTATGTTTTGGTTGGTTGCTTTTGCACTAATTTAATATCTCTGAAACTATTTCACCTTTTTCCTCTTCCCTGTTCAACAAATGCCCTAATGCATTTTCTGATTTGTAGCAGAAAACACATTGCAGTGGTTTTCAGGAGGGGCAGGTAGAACATCCATGAAAAATTCAGTGAGCTTTTGGCAAACAAGGCTCTTGCAATCTAACAATATTTGACCACTTCCCCAATCTTTGACATATGGAAAAGAATTGAAGTGTGATGTTTACCAGCTGAGTCTCAACAGAGTCCTTTGTTGTAATTTTTACCATGGCTTCCAGAACTATTCATCACCCCATGAAGAGAATGCAAACGGATACAAATACATTTTCTTTGCTTCTATTTCATTGAATTACGTTTTGTTCACTGAAAATTCCCTGGATGAAAACCTAATTGAGGCATGCCCTCAGAACCTGTTTCTCATGCTGGTTTGCAGAGGTTTCCCTCACTAAAACAGTCGTTCTACTTCATTAAAGTATTTATTGGAAGCCTCGTGTCTTTTTCAATGTCATCCCAGTTTAAAGATTAAGGAAGGTTTTGGTCTCTGAAAATATACTGGGAAGAATAGCATGGGCAAGGGTAAGGAGAGAAGGACAGGAGAAAAATACCAAACCAAAAGCAGTAAGTGCATCTCTTTACTCTGCCTAATTTATATTGCAGCTATATAGAAACATCAGTCTAGGTTTCTCTTGGGGTCATTTTATAATGGACAATGGGCTCAAAGCAGCCAGGAAATCTGGCATAGGAGATTAGAGCTGGAAGAGACTCTAGAGATTATTTACTCAGTCCCTTCCAGTCTTGTTTTCCAGATAAGGAAGCTGAGGCTCGGATAGGCCAAGCAGCTTGCCCAAGGTCACAGAGCAAGTTGGTAGAGCAGCCATGCTGGTATCACACCCCGGGGGAGGCTCAAAGGCACAGTGGATACTAGCTTCCCCTAGGGGTCAGTGCTGGGTAGACAGTACTCTAAGAGCCAAAGCCCAGCTTTAGTTTACTTGAAAGCCAAGAAGCAAGGAAGCAGGCCAGGACACATTCTACTTCAAATAAACTACTTCCGCGGGGTTTGCACCAAGAAGAACTTTTAAGCTGTCATATTCCTAACATCATTGTGCCTTCCTGAGAGTTTTGCCCTTGGGCTGCCATCTGGGCTCCTCTCTGGATGAGCCAGGCCTCAGCTATTGCAAAGATTTACAATCTCCATCTCTCCATTTCCCATCTCCTCTGTCCACACTTCCTCACACATGAAGACACATGCTTGTCCAAGTTAACCAGATAATCTAGAAGGAATTTATAATCTAGAAGATAATCTATAAGCACATTTACTCTGCTTAACCACAATTTAATTTAGGATATGCCTACATTAAACTCAAAGTAACCACCATGAACATTAAAAATCTAACTTCTGGCTATGTCACAGCCACTTGATAGTTCTTGCCCTAAGACTTTGCTTAGTATCATAAGAATGTCAAATAAACAGAGCATGGTGGCTCACGCCTGTAATCCCAGCACTTTGGGAGACCAAGGCGGGCAGATGGCTTCAGCCCAGGAGTTCAAGACCAGCCTGGGCAACATGGTGAAACCCCATCTCTACAAAAAAAAAATTACAAAATTAGCCAGGCATAGTGGTGTGTGGCTGTAATACCAGCTACTCAGGAGGCTGAAGTGGGAAGATCAGTTGACCCCAGAAGGCGGAGGTTGTATTGAGCTAAGATTGTACCACTGCTCTCCAGCCTGGGTGACAGAGTGAGACTCTGTCTGGAAAAAAAAAAAAAAAGGTCAGATAAATGTACATCTATTGCAGATCTCATTAAAGAGGGGCTTGTTGGCAATGTGCCAAAGAATCTTGTTATAAGGTGCCAGGATTTTACAATGGCACTCAGTCTAAGTTATGGATCAGCCCCAGCACATGGCGAGCAAGTACTCACTTCAAAGGACCTGCTCAGGAGTTGGTTAAAAACTAGTTTTGCACTTATGGAATGCAAATAAATTGTGTAGCTACTCGACCCTAAAAGAGTGGGCATTGTTCCATACTACTTAAGTGTGGGCTGCACATAATGACTTCCGCCCAAAATGTACAGTATGGAAAGAAGATTAAAGAAAAAAAAAAGAGTAACTTCATAGCAGAGAAATCTGACAAACCTCAGATCAGAGAAATCTGATCTACCTCAGCCAGATGATCAAGGTCAACATCAACAGTTACAAATCGTGTTGACAGTGAGTACCCTTAATATGACGTGATAAAAATGACACTTTACCTCTGTGAATTGTCTCCTAAAAACCTACAGCCCCATTGTAATCCTGAGAAAATCATCAGGCAAGTTTCAACACAGGGACGTCTTACAGTATACCTGATCAGTATTCCTCAAAACTGCCGAGGTCATTAACAACAAGGAAAGTCTGAAAGCTGTCACAGTCAAGAGGAGTCTAAGGAGACGTGGCAAATACAGTGGGCTCTTGAACAACACAGAGGATGGGGACTCTGGCTTCCCCCACCCCCCATGTAGTCGAAATTCCACGTATAACTCTTTTGATTCCCCCAAAACTTAACTATTAGTAGCGTACTGTTGATCAGAAGCTATCTTTTTTTTTTTTTGAGACGGAGTTTCACTCTTGTTACCCAGGCTGGAGTGCAATGGCGCGATCTCGGCTCACGGCAACCTCCGCCTCCTGGGTTCAGGCAATTCTCCTGCCTCAGCCTCCTGAGTAGCTGGGATTACAGGCACGCGCCATCATGCCCAGCAATTTTTTTTGTATTTTTAGTAGAGACGGGGTTTCAGCATGTTGACCAGGATGGTCTCGATCTCTTGACCTCGTGATCCACCCGCCTCAGCCTCCCAAAGTGCTGGGATTACACAGAAGCTTTATCTATAACATAAACAACCAATTAACACATACTTTGTATGTTATATGTGTTATACACTGTATTCTTACAATAAAATATGCTAGAGGAAAGAAAATATTTTTTAAAAAACCATTAAGGAAGAGAAAATGTATTTACTATTCATTGAGTAGAAATGGAGAATCATAAAGATCTTCATCCTTGCCGTCTTCATGTTGAGTAGGCTGAGGAGGAGGAGAAAGAGGAGAGGTTAGTCTTGCTATCTCAGAGGTCGTAGAGGTGGAGGTGGTGGAGGGGGAGGGAGAAGAAGCAGGCACACTTGCTGTAACTTTATGGAAATACATCATAATTTCTGTCTTTTTCGCTCTTTCAGTTCTCTAAAAACATTTCTATACCAATCTTTCTTCCATCATTTTGCTTTAGTGTTGATGCCCATCTCACAAAAGGGTTCATGTTGAAAAAGAAGGCAAGAGCAGTCTTGAATAATCAGAACACTTCCACCAGGTTGTGTCAAGTCAACTTATTTCCTGGCACTCTTCTTCTATGTCTTCCTCTTCATCTGGCAGTGGTTTGGAAGCACTCATCTCTGACAAGTCATCTTCTATAATTCCTGTGGTGTGATATCAGTTAGCTCTTGAGCTTCCCCAAGATCTCTCTCTTGAAATCCTTCACCCCTCTCCCCACCTTTTTGCCATATCCACTGCCTCTTCCATGATTTCCTTGATTGGCTCTGTCATAAATCCTGTGAAATCATATACAACATCTGGACACAGTTTTCTCCACAGGTATTTATCATTTCAAGCTCGATGCCTTTCACAGCTTTTTCGACAACAATAATAGTATCTTCAAGGGTGTAATCCTTCCAAACATTCATGATATTCTCTCTATAGGGTTTTTTTCGTAGCATTATCAATCTTTTCTATGGAGTACCATGTTTAATATCCCTTAAAGGTTCTTGTGACCTCTTGATCTGGAGGCTGAATTAGAGGTGTTGTGTTTGGGAACAAGTAGAACACTTTAACATTTTCAGTGCTAAACTCGTGGGGTTCTGGGTGGCCAGGGGCATTGTCCAATATTTAAAAAAAAAGACTTTAAAAGGAAGTCTCTTTCTGTCAAGGTGCCTTCTAACTTCAGTGACAAACAATTGATGGAAGCAATCTAGGAGAAGTGTTCTCATTGCCCAGGCCTTCTTGCACAATCAAAAGCCTGGCAACTGCTGTTTGCCTTTTCCCTTCAAGGCTTGGGTGTTGGCAGCTTTATATGTAAAGGAAATCCTGATCATAAACCCAACTGCATTTGCACAAAACAGTTGAGTAGCCTATTCCCTCCTGCCTTAAATTCTGGTGTTCACTTATCTTCCTTACTAATAAATGTCCTTCACAGCATTTTTTGCCAGAGTAGGGCACTTTCATCTACATTAAAAAATCTGTTCAAGCAGATATCCTTTCTTCTCAGTGATTTTCTTAATCTGGAAACTCATCTGCCGCATCTTGGTTGGTATAAGCTGCTTCTCCTGTTAGATTAACACTTTTTTAAAGCCATACCTCTTTCTAAAGTTATCAAACCATTTTTTATAGACATTAAATTCCCTAGCATTAGACCTTCCTTTTGCTTTATGATGTCGTATAACAACTTCACTTTTAAAAAATCAATACTCCAGTCTATAGGCATGCCTTTCTTATAGCCATCCTGTACCCACATACAAGCTGCATTTTCAATATGAGATTAAGAGGTATTTTGCAAAAGAAAAAAAGTGCAAGGTTTTTGAGGACCTCAAATACCCTGACTCGGTCATCAAACTGTCTAGGCATGTAATAAAATATCACATGTACTTCATAAATATATATAAATATGATGCATCAATAAAACTTTTTTATTTAAAGTTTTATTTATTTTAAAATTATGTGTAAAACTGTTTTAAAAATGGAAAATTAATTGCAAATCAATAATCTACCTTAAGATGATGGAAAAAGAGCAACTTAAATGCAAACAAATAGAAGGATATAATAAAGATTAGAGCAGAAATAAATGAAACAGATAATAGAAAAACAATAGAGAAAATCAATGAACATGAAAGTCAGTTACCTGAAAAGATTTTAAAGTTTCAAACTTTTAACTTCACTGGCAGAGAAAAAGAGAGAGAAGACTCAAATTACTAAAACTAGGAATGAAGAGAGATTATTAATACCAATTTGACAGAAATAAAAATAATTACAAAAGAAAACTATGAACAACTACATGCCAACAAAGTAGATACCATAGAGAAAATGGAAGAATATTTAGAAAGACACAAACTACCAAAATTGGCTCAAGAATAAATAGAAAATCTAAATAGCTATATAATAAGTAAAGAGATTGGGCGAGTAATAAGAAACTTGTGAAGAAGAGCCTGGGCCCAAATATCTTTACTGCTGACTTTTACTAAACATTTAAAGAAGCAATACCACTTTTCCCAAACTCTTCCGAAATACAGAGGGGGAGAAACTACTTCCCAATTTGTGCTATAAGGCTAGTACTAGCCAGATATCAAAATGAGACAAACATATCAGAAGAAAAAAAACCCTACAAACCAATAACTCATAAATAGGGACACAAAAATCCTCAATAAAACACTACCAAACCAATCCAGCAACACGTATAAGAAATTATACACCATAACTGATATTTATCCCAGGAAAGCAAGGTAGTTTAATATCAAAAAATCAATTAATATAGCATGTTAATAGAATAAGATCCACATGATCATCTCAATAAATGCAGAACTAAAATTTGAATAAATTCAAACCCTTTTATGATAAACATATTGAACAAATTAGAGCTAGAAAGAAACTTCTTTAACCTGAAAAATGGCATCTATAAAAACCCAACTGCTAACATCTTACTTAAGGGTAAAAGACTGTATTCTTTTGATATCTTGTCTTGATATTTATATTCCACATTGTACTGGAGGTCTTATCCATGACAATTAGACAGACAGACAGAAAGAAAGAAAGAAAGAAAGAAAGAGAGAGAGAGAGAGAGAGAGAGAGAGAGAGAGAGAGAGAGAGAGAGAGAGAGAATCCAGATTGGAAAGGAAGAGGTAAAATGCTATTTGCAGATGGCATGATCTTGTATGTAAAAAACTCTAAATGATACACTAAAAAGTCTTAGAATTAATAAATGAATTCAGCAAAATTGCAATACAAGATCATATACAAAAATCAACTGTATTTCTAAGTACTTTAATTGAACATTTCGAAAATAAATTAAGAATACAATTCTATTTAAAATAGCCTCAGAAAATAATATTTAGGAATAACTTCTACAGAAGTAGTACAAAACCTATATTCTAAAAACTACAAAACATTATGAAAAGAAATTAAAAGAATACCTAAATAAATGAAAAGATATCCAATATTCATGGATAATTCCTATCAAAATCCCAACGGGCTTCTTTACAGAAATTGACAAGCAGATCCTAAAATTTGTATAGAAATACAAGGGACCCAACATAGCCAAACTATCTTGAAAAAGAAGAACCAAATTGGACAGTTCCATATTGTTTAACTTACTATAAAACTACAGTAATCAAGACACTGAGATACTGTCATAAAATAGACATATATATGTATATCTCAACAGAATAGAACTGAGAAATTAACCATTACATTTATAGTCAATTAATTTTAAACAAAGTACCAGGACAATTTAATAAGTAAAGAATAGTCTTTGGTCGGGCATGGTGGCTTACATCTGTAATCCTAGC
The DNA here is from genome assembly GCF_049354715.1 of Callithrix jacchus. Lineage (NCBI taxonomy): Eukaryota > Metazoa > Chordata > Mammalia > Primates > Cebidae > Callithrix > Callithrix jacchus. Next base: position 106,692,852 of record NC_133509.1, on the reverse strand, counting down.
ACTTTGAAAGGCCGAGGTGAGCAGATCATGAGGGCAGGCATTTGAGACCAGCCTGGCCAACATGGTAAAACCTGTCTCTACTAAAAATACAAAAAAAAATTAGCCAGGCATGGTGGTGCATGCCTGTAATCCCAGCTACTTAGGAGACTGAGGCTGGAGAATCACTTGAACCTGGGAGGCAGCAGTTGTAATGAGCTGAGATTGTACCACTGCACTCCAGCCTGGGTGACAGAGCAAGACTCCATCTCAATTTAAAAAAAAAAAAAAAAACTCACAGTCTTCAATAAATGGTACTGGGACAACTAAATATCCTCATGCAAAATAATAAATTAAGACTTATATAAAATTAGCTCCAAAGGGAAAAAAGTTTCAGGATACAAAATCAATGTACACAAATCAGTAGCACTGCTATATACCAACGATGACCAAGGTGAGAAGCAAACCAAGAACTCAACTTCTCACAATAGCTGTAAAACAAACAAACACACAAAACTTAGGAACATGCCTAACTAAGTAGGTGAAAGACCTCCACAAGGAAAACCACAAAACACTACTGAAAGAAAGCATAGATGACACAAACAAATGGAAACATATTCCATGCTCATGGATGGACAGAATCAATATTGTGAAAATGACCATATTGTCAAACGCAATCTACAAATTCAATGCAATTCCCACCAAAATACCATCAACATTCTTCACAGAAGTAGAAAAAAACCATCCTAAAATTCATATGGAACCAAAAAAGAGCCCACATAGCCAAAGCAAGACTAAGCAAAGAGAACAAATATGGAGGCATCACATTACCCAACTTCAAACTATACTATACAGCTACAGTCAGCAAAACAGCATGATACTGGTATAAAAATAGACACATAGGCCAGGCACAGTAGCTCACGCCTGTAATCCCAGCACTTTGGGAAGGTGAGGTGGGTGGATCACAAGGTCAGGAGATCGAGACCATCTATGGTGAAACCCTGTCTCTACTAAAAATACAAAAATAGCTGAGAGTGATGGTACATGCCTGTAATCCCAGCTAGTAGGGAGACTGAGGCAGGAGAGTCACTTGAATTAGGGAGTCAGAGGTTGCAGGATCTTGCCACTGCACTCCAGATTGGTGACAGAGCAAGATTCCATCTGAAAAAAAGAAAGGAACAAAAAAATAGGCATATAGGCCAATGGAACAGAACAGAGAATCCAGAAATGAAGCCAAATACGGCCAACTGATCTTTGACAAAGCAAATAAAAACATAAAGTGGGGAAAGTAAATCCTATTCAACAAATGATGCTAGGATAACTGCCAACCCACATGTAGAAAAATAATACTGGACCATCATCTCTTACCTTATACAAAAATCAACTCAAGATGGATCAAAGACTTAAATCGAAGACCTGAAACAATAAAAATTCTAGAAGATAATGTTAGAAAAACCCTTCTAGATGTTCATTTAGGCAAAGACTTCATGACTAAGAACCCAAAAGCAAATGCAACAAAATCAAAGGTAAATAGATGGGACTTAATTAAACTAAAAAGCTTCTGCACAGCAAAATAAATAATCAGCAGAGTAAACAGACAACCCATAGAGTAGGAGAAAATCTTTGCAAACTATGCATGCAACAAAGGACCAATAATCTACAAGGAGAAGAATCTACAAGGAACTCAAACAAATCATCAAGAAACAAACAAATAATCCCATCAAAAAGTGGGCTAAGGACATGAATAGACAGTTCTCAAAAGAAGATACACAAATGGCCAACAAACATGAAAAAATGCTCAACATCACTAATGATCAGGGACATGCAAATCAGAACCACAATGTGATACCATATTGTGATACCCTACTCCTGTAAGAATGGCCATAATTTTAAAATTAAAAACTAATAGATGTTGGCATGGAAGTGAGGAAAAGGGAACATTTTTACATTGTTGGTGGGAATGTAAGCTAGTTCAACCACTATGAAAAACAGTATGGAGATTTTGTAAAGAACTAAAAGTAGATCTACCACTTGATCCAGTAGTCCCACTACTGGGTATCTAACCAGAGAAAAAGAAGTCATTATATGAAATGACACTCACACACACATGTTTATAGCAGCAGAATTCACAACTGCAAAAATATGGAACCAGCCCAAATGCCCATCACTCAATGAGTGGATAAAGAAATGTGATATGTATATATAATATATATGTATTATACAAGCACACACACACACACACACGAATACTACTCAGCCTTAAAAAGAATGAAACAATGGCATTTTCAACAACTGGATGGAGTTGGAGACCACTGTTCTATGTGAGATAACTCAGGATTGGAAAACCAAACACTGTATGTTCTCACTTATAAGTGAGAGCTAAGCTATGAGGATGTAAGAACGTAAGGATGATACAATGGGCTTAGGGACTCAGGGGGAAGGGTGGGAGGGGAGTGAGGGATAAAAGACTACACATTGGGTACAGTGTACACTGCTGGGGTGATGAGCGCACCAAAGTCTGAGAAATCACCACTAAAGAAATTATCCATGTAACCAAACACTACCTCTTCCCCAAAAAAAGTGACTGAAAAAAAAAATCAATAAAACCTCAAACAAAAACCACAATTTTAAGTGGAGAAATAACCTCATAAAATATGGGCAAAAAATATGAATAGAAATTTCTTCCTTCAGTGGAATATTATTTGGCAGTAAAAAAGAGTGAAGTACTGATTCATGCTACATGAATGAACCTTGAGAAGTCATGTATAGGAAGCCAGTCATTGGGGAGTTGGGGAGAGATAGCATGGGGAGAAATGCCAGATATAGGGGATGGGGAGGAAGGCAGCAAATCACACTGCCACGTGTGTACCTATGCAACAGTCTTGCATATTCTTCACATGTACCCCAAAACCTAAAATGCAATTTTAAGGAAAAAATGTTTTCTTAATCCTGTGGAAATTTTTATCAGCTCCCATATATTTTCTTTTAATTATAAGTAAAAATACATAACATCAAATCTATTATCTAAAAAAAAAAGAAGCCTGTCATAAAAGCCTTCATATTGTATGATTCTATTTACATGGAAAATACAGAATAGGCAAATCCACAGATAGAAAGTAGACTAGTGCTTGTCTAGGGCTGGGCATGCTAGTGACAGGAATACTGCGTTTCTGCTAATGGGTCTGGAATCTTTTTCAGCTGATTAAAAATCCTCTACAATTGATATGGTGATGGTTATACAATGCTAAGAATATCCTAAAAACCACTGAATTGCCCACTTTAAAAGGATAAGTTGTATTGTATGCAAATTATAATGCAATAAAACTTTTTAAAAACATTTTGCAAGCCTTAGCTGACCAACCACTTTGTAGTCTAAGAATTTGGAGAAACCTAGACAGACGTTAGAGACAAAAAATGTCAAAGGTGAGACGCTCCCCCATGGATATAATGTGGGCCTCCCTTTCCTTCACTTCAAGATCAGTGAGAGGCCACTTCAGAAGCTTGATATGAATCCCTGAGGTGCACAGTGGCACAGACCTGAGGAATCTAACAAGCAAGAAGCTGGAGGCAGCAACGGAGAGCTATGGCTGGGATGGAACTGCACTTCCACCAACAATGGGTCCAAGGCCCATGCTTTCTGGGAAGGTTCTCAGTGCATAACAGTCATTTAGGAGTGGCTTAGATCTTGCCTGAGGACTGCATGGAGGGACAGAATTATTCTGTGGGATGTTCAAAGGCTGAGGGAGGAATCATGAGTGCTTACAGAGAGGACATATGCACCTTCAGGAAGGGAACTACCCAGGTGAAAGCCAACTTTAGACATCTACCTCATCCATCTTCAAACACGGTGTCAGCCATGGCTGGGATTACAGCAAGGGATGAAGCAGTTCAGGTGGGCACAAAATTAATGGGGACACGAAAAAGTCAATCATCAAGATAAATATTTTGATACAATATTTTAAAAATTAAAATTAAGGTAAAAACATCCATGATGAACAAAATATCAAAATATTAAATAAAGGTAGGATCAATCATGGTGCTACCTCAATCCATGATGAAATTGGGGGCAAAAAAAAAACCCGTGTGTTCTATACACAGGCACACCCCTAAACCATTGCAGGTTCAGTTCCAGCCACATCAATAAAGCAAATACTGCAATAAAGCAAGTCACATCAAGTTTTTGGTTTTCCATGCATATAAAAGTTATGTTTATGTTTATACTTAATAGACTTGCATACTGTAATGTGTTAGTCTATTCATATATACTATAACATACTAGCCTCTTAGTATATTCTAAATACATACTATACTAATCTACTAAGTATACATAGCTTCAAGCAATGTATATACTTTAATTTTTAAAATATTGCTAAAAAAAGTTACAATCATCTAAGCTTTCAGCAAGTCATAATCTTTTTGCTGTTGGAGGGTCTCACCTCAGCACTGATGGCTGCTGACTGATTTGTGTAGTGGTTGCTACCAGTGAAGGGGCTGTTGCAATTTTTTAAAATAAGACAGTTATATTTGCCACATTCATTGACTTTTCCTTTCACAAAAGATTTCTCTGTCGCATATGCTGTGGTTTCATAGAATTTTACTCAGAAAAGAACTTCTTTCAAAATTAAAATCAATTCTCTCAAACCCTACCGCTGCTTTATCAGTTGATGTTATGTAATATTCTAAATCTTCTGTTATTTCAATAATGTTCTCAGCATCTTTACCAGGAGTAGCTTCCATCTCAAGAAACCACTTTCTTTGCTCATTCATAAGAAGCAACTCCTTATCCAATCAAGTTTGACAGAGGGATTGCAGCAATTCAATATTACCATCAGGCCCAACTTCAAATTCTAATTCACTTACTATTCTCACCACATGCGCAGTGACTCCCTCCACTGGAGTCTTCAGCCTCTCAAAGTCACCCATGAGGGTTGGAATCAACTTCTTTCCAACTCCTGCTAATGCTGATATTTTTACCTCCTCCTGTGAATCATGAATGTTCTTAATGGCATCTAGAATGTTCGATCCTTTTCAGAAGGGGTTTCAATTTACTTTGTCCAGATCCATCAGAGGAATCAGTATCTCTGGCAGCTATGAACCTTAACAAATGTATTTCTTAAATAATAAGACTTGGAAATAAAAATCACGCTTTGACTCGTGGGCTGTAGAATGGACGTTGTGTTAGCAGGCGTGAAAACTACATGCCTCGTATATTCTTGTACATCTTCATCAAAGCTCTTGGGTGACCAGTGTGCTGTCAATGAGCAGTAATATTTTGAAAGTGATCTTTTCTTCTGAGCAGTAGGTTTCAACTGTGGGCTTAAAATATCCAGTATGCCCTGCTGTAAAACAGATCCAGGCTTTGTTGCTCCATTTTTGGAGCACAAGCAGAAGAGATTTAGCATAATTTTTAATGGCCCTAGAATTTTTCAAATGGTAAACGAGCACTGGCTTCAACTTTAAGTCACCAGCTGCATTAGCCCCTAACAAAGCTCAGCCTGTCCCTTAAAGCTTTGAAGCCACCCACTGACTTCTCCTCTCTAGCTATGAAAGCCCTGGATGGCACCTTCTTCCAATAGAAGGCTGTTTCATCTACATTGAAAATCTGTTCTTTAGGCTTGGTCATCTTCACCAGTGATTAATGTAACTACAGCTTCTGGATAACCTGCTGTAGCTTCTCCATCAGCATTTGCAGCTTCACCTTGTACTTTCATGTTATAGAGATAACTTCTTTCCTTAAACCTCTTAACCAACTTCTGCTAGCTTCAAACTTTTCTTCTGCAGCTTCCTCACCTCTTTCAGGCTTCATAAAACGGAAGAGAGTTAGAGCCTTCCTCTGGGTGAGGCTTCAGCTTACAGGAATGTTGTGGCTGGTTTGATCTTCTATCTGGACCACTAAAACCTTCTCTATTTGAGCTGTAAGGATCTTTTATTGTGTTCACTGGAGTAGCACTTTTAATTTCCTTCAAGAACTTTTCCTATGTATTACCACTTGGCTAACTGATGCAAGAGGCCTGGCTTTCCACCTGTCTCTGCTTTCAACCTGCCTTTCTCACTAAGCTTAATAACTTCTAGCTTATTATTTGGAGTGAGAGGTTATGTGACTCTTCCTTTCTCTGTAATTCTTAAAAGACCCTGTAGAGTTATTAATTGGCCTAATGTCAATATTGTTGTCTCAGGGAATAGTCAGTGGGACAATCAGAACACACACAGCTATTTTATTTATTTTTATTGTACTTTAGGTTCTGGGGTACATGTGCAGATCATGCAGGATTGTTGCATAGGTACATACATGGCAAGGTGGTTTGCTGCCTCCATCCACCCATCACCTATATCTGGTATTTTTCCCCACATTATCCCTCCCTACCCTCCCACCCCCCACTGTCTCTCCCCTAGCCCTGCCTCCACTGACCCCAGTGAGAACACACACATTGATTAAGTTCACTGGTCTTCTGTGGGTGCAGTTCATGGCGAACCAAAACAATTGCAATAGTAACATCAAGGATCACTAATCACAGATCATCATTAACAGATATAATAAAAAATAAAATAAAAAATAAAAATAAAAAAAAAACAGATATAATAATAATCTAGGCCGGGCGCGGTGGCTCAAGCCTGTAATCCCAGCACTTTGGGAGGCCGAGGTGGGTGGATCACGAGGTCAAGAGATCAAGACCATCCTGGTCAACATGGTGAAACCCTGTCTCTACTAAAAATACAAAAAATTAGCTGGGCATGGTGGCGCGTGCCTGTAATCCCAGCTACTCAGGAGGCTGAGGCAGGAGAATTGCCTGAACCCAGGAGGCGGAGGTTGCGGTGAGCCAAGATTGCGCCATTGCACTCCAGCCTGGGTAACAAGAGTGAAACTCCGTCTAAAAAAATAATAATAATAATAATCTTAAAGTTTGAAATATTGCAAGAATTACTGAAATGTGACCCAAAGACATGAAGTGAGCACACACTGCTGGAAGAATGGTGCCGACAGACCTGCTTGATGCAGGGTTGCCACAAACTTTTCATTTGTAATAAATACAGTATCTTTAAGGCACAATAAAGCAAAGTGCAATAAAATGAGGTATGCCCTATATATGCTTAAGGTATGTTTTTTAATGATTCATTTTCCCCAGAACATTAACATTATTAAATAATATGAAAAAATTACAAAGTTATTGAAACCACATTATTTTAAATTTCAATGTTTTATTTACATCCCAAATAGAGTTATCATTTTAATTTACTGGCCTCAGTGAACACAAACTTATCAACAATATTTTCAAAATCAAATTCTTCACTTTTTCTTTTTTTTTTAGATGGAGTCTCACTCTGTTGCCCAGGCTGGAGTGCAGTGGTGCAATCTCAGCTCACTGCAACCTCCACTTCCCAAGTTCAAGCGATTCTCCTGCCTCAGCCTTCCAAGTAGTTGGGACTACAGGCGCATGCTACTACGCTCAGCTAATTTTTTCATATTAGAGACAGGGCTTCACCTTATTAGCCAGAATGGTCTCAATCTCCTGACTTCATGATCCACCTGCCTCAGCCTCCCAAAGTGCTGGAATTACAGGTGTGAGCCCACACTAGGCCTATCACATTTTTAATTGTAATAATTGCTATGCTTGAAATTTCTCTTGACTCGGCGATGATGCAAAAAACATTTTTAATTAACTTCAACTTATTCTGTCTTTATTTAAAATTTTGACATATTGTTCATCATGGATTTTTGCATTAATTTTAGTAATTTTTACATTAAAATGTTATTTATATTTTTTACAATTTTGGGGGCCCCTTAAGTTTCATGTCCTAATCTTGGCTCTGATGTTAGACATGTCCATACTCGTTAGGAAAGACCTCTCCTGACATCTTCACTCTCCCCTGTCTTCCCTGCTTTTCCTGAAATGGTCAGAAACTTGGTTGTCACACTGAGGAAGGAGGCTAGGGAGCACAGGTGTAAGTTCTAAGTTGAGGAGTCTTGAAGAATTCAATTAGGTCCTGAATTATGTTAGAGTTCTCCAGAGAAACAGAACCGATAGATGATAGATAGATAGATAGATAGATAGATAGATAGATAACAGATAGATAGATAGATAAATAGACAGACAGACAGACACACACACACACACACAGCCATGTGTAACTTAATGATGAGGTTGGTTCTGAGAAATGCATCATTAGGCAATTTCATCATTGTGCAAAGAACATAGAGTGTACTTACACAAACCCAGATAGTACAGCCTACTACACACCCAGGCTATATGGTACAGCCTACTGCTCCTAGGCTACAAACCTGTACAGCTTGTTACTATACTAAATCCTGTAGGCAACTGGAATGCAATGGCAAGTATTTGTATATATATACAGAAAAGGTATGGTAACAATTCCATAAAATAATCTTTCGGACCCACCACTGTACTACACACTATCTGTCACTGACCAATATATCATAATGTGAGGCATGACTGTATATACATATGTGTATGTGTGTATGTGTGTGATGAAACTTCTTAGCCTTTATAATCCCATAAGCGAATACCCTATATAATAATTTATATATATCTATATATATATATATACTCTATATATACATATATATGACCTATATATACACATAAAGATATAAATATAGATTATAAGAGTTTGGCTCACATGATTATGGGGGACAAGAAGTCCCACCATCTGCAGGCTGCAAGCTGGAGGCCCAAGAAGGACAGCAGTGTAGTTCCAAAGCCCAAAGCCCCGAGAAGCAGCAAAGCCAATGGCATAGGTCCCAGTCCAAAGGCCAAAGAACCAGGAGCACCAATGTCCAAGAGCAGGTTATGATGGATGTCCCAGCTCAAGAAGAAAAAGCAAAGTTTCGTTTAGTTTTGTTTCCCTTTCCCTTCCCCTTCGCCTCCCTCCTCCAAAAAGAGTACAATTCCCTTACTTTTTTGTTCTGTGTAGACCCTCAAAAGATTGGATGATGCCTACTGGCCTTGGTGAGAGAAGTCTTTTGTATTAGTCTACTGATTCAAATGCTAATCTCTTCCAGTAACCACCTCACAGGTACACTGAGGAATAATGTTTTATCAGATAGCTGGGCATCCCTTAGCCCAGTCGAGTTGATACATAAAATTAATTTATCACAGACCATTTTTCTTGGAGCAGGTCTGAGCTAAGGAAGAAGAGAACCTTTACCTAAACATAGACGAAGAGGAGACCAATCCAAGATGGCCGATCGCTAACATCTCGGGACTGCAGCTCTCAGTGAAGGCACAGAGAACTAGAGGATGCCACACTTTCAGACAAATTCTGGTCGCTCACGGAGCAGAAGATCCCCAGTGGAGGAATCACACGGGTCGCCAGCATGACTTTCGTGGCCAGCGCAGCGTTTCCGCCGGCACCTCAGCGCAGCAGCTCTCGGAGCAGAGTAAACAGGCTCGGAGGACCCACAAGGGCCCCCAGCAGGACACCAGAGCCCGGTGCAGCGGCTGTGACGGCACCTCGGCACGGCAGCGCTCGGCGCAGAGGCGCAGAGTAAATGGGACCGGCTCCCCTTCTGACCGAGGTTTGAGCACCGGGAAGGCAGAGTCGCCCACTACGGACACAAGAAGGAAGCCAGACAAGAGAATCCTGGGCAGAAAAGCACCATCAGTTGTAACGCCACTGCTCTGGCCCTGGGAACTAACAACCTGGACGCCCACTCAAGAGACCTAATCTGAAAGTTGGTAAATTCAAAGACCACAGGAGGATAAACTTACAATGACGGGAAGAAACCAGTGTAAAAATGCTTTGAGAATACTCAAAGTCAGAACACCTCTCCCTCTAAAGATGATCACAGTTCCACATCAACAATGGAACAAGGCTTGATGGAGAACGAGTGCATCCCAATGCTAGAATATCGCTTCAGGGAATGGATAATAACAAACTTCGGTGAGTTAAAAGAACATGTTGTAGCCCAACGTAAAGAAACTAGGAACTTTGAAAAAAAGTTTGATGAAATCCTATTGAGAATAGACAACTTAGAGAGGAGTATGAGTGAAATAATGGAACTGAAGAATACAATACAGGAACTCCAAGAAGTTTGCACAAGTTTAAACACTCGAATTGTTCAAGCAGAAGAAGGGATATCAGAGGTCAAAGTCCAACTTAATGAAATAAAATGCAAAGAAAAGATTAGAGAAAAAAGGATAAAAAGGAATGAGCAAAGTCTCCAAGAAATGTGGGACTATGTGAAAAGACCAAATCTACGTTTGATAGGTGTACCTGAATGCGACGGAGAGAATGAATCCAAGCTGGAAAATACCCTTCAGGATATTATTCAGGAAAATTTTCCTAAACTAGCAAAGCAGGTCAATATTCAACCCCAGGTAATACAGAGAACACCACAAAGATATTCCTCAAGAAGAGCAACCCCAAGGCACATAATCGTTAGATTCACTAGGGCTGAAACGAAGGAGAAAATACTAAGGGCAGCCAGAGAGAAAGGTCATGTTACCGACAAAGGCAAGCCAATCAGACTTACAGCAGATCTCTCAGCAGAAACTCTACAAGCCAGAAGAGAGTGGGGGCCAATATTCACCATCCTCAAAGAACAGAACCTTCAGCCCAGAATTTCATATCCAGCCAAACTAAGCTTCACAACTAAAGGAAAAATAAAATCTTTTATGAACAAGCAAGAACTCAGAGATTATATTACCACCAGGCCTGCTTTACCAGAGCTTCTGAAAGAAGCATTACACACAGAAAGAAACAACCAGTATCAGCCCTTCTAAAAATATACCAAAAAGTAAAGAGCACCAACATAAAGAAGAATTTACACCAACGAATGGATAAAACAGCCAGTTAACATCAAAGGGCTTGAACAATTTAACCCTAAATTTAAATCGACTAAATCCCCCAATCAAAAGACACAGCCAAAACCCAACGGCATGTTACATCCAGACCTGTTTCACAGGCAAGGATACACAAAGACTCAAAACAAAGGGATGGAGAAAGACTTACCAACCAAAATGGAGAGCAATAATAAATAAATAAATAAATAAAAAGCAGGAGTTGCAATTCTCGTACCTGATAAAATAGATTTTAAAGCAACAAAGATATAGTGGTAAAAGGATCAATGCAACAACAAGAGCTAACGATCCTAACACCCAGATACATAGAGACTTAGACTCAATGAGACAGAAAATTAATAAGGATATCAAGGACTCGAACTCAGATCTGGAACAAGTAAACTTAATAAATATTTATAGAGCTCTCCACTTCAAATACACAAAATAAACATTCTAGTCAATCACACGTACTCATAGGTTTAAATGAAACATTGATTGGCCATTATTAATACCCATTTTTTTTTAAGAATAAAGCAATATTTCCACTCACTCTCTCTCTCTCTCTCTCTTCCTCTCCTTTACTCATTTTCTTCTTCTTTCCTTCACTCAAAAAAAAAAAGAAATCAACTTGTAAACCTCTAGATCCAGGTCGGCAATGTCTCTCTCATTGCTTGAATTCCTTCCTTCCCTTCCCTCCCTCCCTCCCACCCTCCCTCCCTCCCTTCATCCCTCCCTAAAAAAAAAAAAAAAAAAAACATAGACGAAGATTTGACTACTTCATCCTAACTGCTAAGATGCACCTAATTGAGTCACTTGATGTCACCAGATTTTTTTCTTATCTGAGAGTAACCAAGAAAATTTGAGGCCTGCCCTAGATTTTATCCAAGAATCAGGAAAAGTAGCTGCCCAGAGCAGATATGAGCCAGGACCTGGGATTGGGGCCACCAATACAGTTGCTTTGGGCTACACCTGAGAATTCTTTTTTTTTTAATTCATTGCATTGGTTTTATAAGGTTACCACTCCAGAAAACAGTCCTATGAAAACAAAGAACATGATCACAGTGACTCTCTAGCCTCTGAATTTAGTTAGACCAGATTCATTGTCTGAAAGATATGCTGTTTTTCAACACTATTTCCACCACTGCAATAAAACGTTTAATTTCCTTGTCCCTTTACAATGAGTGATCCATAATGCTATTTCTGCACATACTGAAGTTTGAGCTATTCATTTCTTCTTCTGACCTTTTAATCAAAAGCTAAGAATAGGGCCTTCTCTAAACCGACAATCTCACTTTAACAGAATGTATTTTAAAATCAAGAAATCCCTCCAGCTACTTTCTTTTCCCCTTCCCCAATTACAGTGTTTCCTTTTCAATCTCATTCAACATTATCTTGGTTTTAATATCTTCCCTTTCAAGTATATTCCACAGTAATTTCCTAGGGGAATGCTGAGTCTTCTGTATTACATATCTCTATTAGCTTTTAAGTCTCTCTTCACCAGGAACACTTCTAGTGCAATAACCCAATTATTTCAAGGAAGATTGAAAAAGGAAAAGCTAGCAGAGAAGACAATTATGTTTGTGTGAAGTGGAGTTGGTACAACTGGCTTGAAAGTTTCGTGACAAAGGAGGGCTGACTCTAGTCCTTAGGGAGTTTAAGAAATAGAAACTAAAAAGGGTGGCTGGCTGCTTCTAAGCCACAAGTATTGCAGTAGGCTGTAGCATGTTGACAATCACTATTGTCAGGAAGGCAGTGGAAAGGTTTTAACCCCAGGCATAGCTTACCCAGGGGTTGCATATTCACCAGCCAGCAAGAAACCCAGACGCCAAGTCAGTGCCTGAAGCTAGCTGGGTCTAAGAAAACTCTGCACTTTAAAAATATAGGAAGGGTCTTTATTTTCACATAGAAATATGCTCCCTCTTACTTCATGAAACAGACAGCCTCTTCTGTTTTCCATTTTTGATAGAATTATGCTACTTTATCGTAATACTTCTATAAGGAAAATAACAAGGTGAGCTTGATGATAAACAGCAATGTACAATGTCATGTAGAAAACAGAGAATAATAATGACTAGGAAGGACTGGAGAGGGCTTCCAGTGGGGCAACTGCCACCTGGCACCAGCCTTGTTGAGGCAGCGTCATTTGTCTGGGGTGATACCCAAGGTTCACCGTCTCATGCTGAGGAAATCAAGGACGTGGACACACACACAGTGAGGTTAAGAGCAGAGGTTTAATAGGTGAAAGAAGAGAGTCCTGCGGAAGTGGGTTGCTGCTGCCACAGTGGAATGCAAGGGGTTTTATAGACGAGCTTGAGGAGGTGGTGTCTGATTTACATAGGGCATGAAAGATTGGTTGGACCAGGTGTGCCGTTTTCACAGGTCATGAAAATGTGGCCACCCATATCCTAACTTTTATTATGCAGATGGGCTCTCTGCCAGCCATGGCCACCCTGTCTGTTTCTTTACTGTACATGTGGTGACAAAGAAAAGGGAAGATGGCGCCTCTACATTGAACATATCTTACCTCCAGGTGGCCATTTTCTATTGGCACAGCTGCCGGCATCACCTAGGTAAGCTTTCAGCTTATCTATGTCTGCAGCTCAATTTTTCAGGCTGCTCTTTAATAGAAAAGAAATTATTTGGGGAGCTTCATTTTTGTTAAAAGGGAAATTCCGCCAAGGGTTCTTTTACCCTCACCGCCTGCCCAAATAATTTCCTTCTAGCTCCTGTGTCATTGTTACTATGTGGGAACATTGGTATTTCTATTGCCAAGAATCCACATATTTATGTCTTCCATCCACTCTTAAATGTTGGTTTTTCTTCTTTAAAAAACACTTTATGGCTGGGCATGGACACTCATGCTGATAATCCCACTTTGGGAGGCTGAGGTGGGCAGATCATGAGGTCAAGAGATGGAGACCATCCTGGCCAACAAGGTGAAACCATGTCTCTACTAAAAATACAAAAATTAGCTGGGCATGGTGGCACGCACCTGTAGTCCCAGGTACTCAAAAGACTGAGGCAGGACAATCTCTTGAACCCAGGAGGCAGAGGTTTCAGTGAGCCGAGATCACACCACTGAACTCCAGCCTGGCAACAGAGTAACACTCTGTCTCAAAACACACACACACACACACACACACACACACACACACACACACACGTATATTCAGTAAAAAAGATATTCTCAAGGTGATAAGAAACCAACTATTTGTTGTATTGTACCTTTTAAAAGATGAAAATTGAGAACAGACATTCTTGATTCCAGAATGGTGTTAGTTTTTTTCCTTTACACAAAATGTGTAGTCACCAATTCTTTGACTAAGAGGAAGGAGTCTCAAAAAAATTTAAAACCCGCTTTACAAGCCTACACTGATGGATTCAAATAACTGTCTCTACAGGAGCTACAGGTTGGGTTTTGTTGTTGTTGTTGTTGTTGTTGTTGTTGTTTCCCCAAGACGGAGTGTCGCTCTTGTTACCCAGGCTGGAGTGCAAAGGCGCAATCTCGGCTCACCGCCACCTCCGCCTCCGGGTTCAGGCAATTCTCCTGCCTCAGCCTCCTGAGTAGCTGGGATTACAGGTACACGCCACCATGCCCAGCTAATTTTTTCTATTTTTAGTAGAGACGGGGTTTCACCATGTTGACCAGGATGGTCTCAGTCTCTTGACCTCATGATCCACCTGCCTCAGCCTCCCGAAGTGCTGGGATTACAGGCTTGAGCCACCGCGCCCGGCCTTACAGGTTGGGTTTTACCAGAGTAGTAAAAGTTTATAAGATCTGCTATATACCCTCAGAAATTCTGTCAAGCTCAGCTAAATAAAGTACCTAAAGGATCTTCTGTTTAATTTTCTTTTAGTTTGAAAGATATAGCCATATATAAACACATATATACACACATCACATATACATAAAATAAACTCAGGCTACCCCAATATTGAGTAGGATACTCTGTAAGCCTGGTTCAATCATTCAGCCCCAGCTGCCTCACATCAGGACTACACTCATGAGAGAAGCAGCTCAGTTACAAATCAATATCTGCAGTTCAAAGCGAGTTTTGATTTGGGATTCATATTTAAAACCATTGTTTATTGTCTTCTTTGCTTTTATTTTTTTTTTTTTTTGAGAGGGAGTTTTACTCTTGTCACCCAGGGTAGATGCAATGGTGCTATCTTGGCTCACTGCAACCTCCACCTCCCAGGTTCAAGCAATTGTCCTCCCTCAGCCTCCCAAGTAGCTGGGACTACAAGCGCCTGCCACTACCAGCCCAGCTAATTTTTGTATATTTTGTAGAGACGGGGTTTTACCACATTGGTCGGGCTGATCTTGAACTCCTGACCTCAGATGAGCGGCCCACCTCGGCCCCCCCAAGTGCTAGGATTACAGGTGTGAACCACCGTGCCTGGCCCCATGACTTATTTTCTTTGTTCACATCTTCCTACTACATGTATGGTAGGTTACTCCCAGCTGGAAGCCACTTGAGCTTCCTGTTATATTTGAGTCAGAAGTAAAACCGACCCTCCAGAGTCAAATGAAGGCAAATCACATAACTTGTATTTTATTATTTATTTATTTTTATTTTTTTAAGACAGAGTCTTGCTCTGTCACCCAGCCTGGAGTAATGGCACGATCTCTGTTCACTGCAAACTCCACCTCCTGGGTTCAAGTGATTCTCCTGCCTCAGCCTCATGAGTAACTAGGATTACAGGTGCCCGCCACCATGTCTAGCTAACTTTTGTATTTTTAGTAGAGATGGGTTTTCACTATGTTGGCCCGACTGGTCATGAACTCCTGACCTCAGGTGATCTGCTCCCTCAGCCTCCCAAAGTGCTTGGTTTACTGGCATGAGCCACCGCGTCTGGCCAAAACTTTTATTTTAGTTTGGGCCATCCAAATGTGCCCTCCAAACTTCATATTCATATGAAGAGTTAAGATATGTCAGAAATCAGGCCAGGTGCAGTAGTTCACACATGTAATCCCAGTGCTTTGGGAGGCAGAGGCAGGAGGAACGCTTCAGCCCAGAAGCTTGAGATCAGCCTGGGAAACACAGTGAGATCTGTCTCTACAAAAATATTTTTTTAATTTTTTATTTATTTTTAATTTTTTTTTTTTTAGTAGAGATGGGGTTTCACCATGCTGGTCAGGCTGGTCTTGAGCTCCTGACCTCAGGTGATCCGCCCACCTCGGCCTCCCAAAGTGCTGAGATTACAGGCATGAGCCACTGTGCCTGGCCTACAAAAATATTTAAAAATTAGCCAGGCACAAAAGCGCACACCTGTAGTCCTACCTGTTTGGAAGGCTGAGACAAGGGGATCTCTTGCACCCAGGAGGTTGAGGCTGCAGTGAGCTATGATCATGTCACTGCACTCCAGCCTGGGTGTTAGAGCAAGACCCTGTCTCAAAAAAGGAAAAAAAAATCGTAAATCTCATTGGTTTTGTTTTTGTTTCTTTTTTTTGTTTTTGAGACAGAGTTTCGCTCTTGTTACCCAGACTGGAGTGCAATGGCACGATCTCGGCTCACGGCAACTTCCACCTTCTGGGTTTAAGCAATTCTCCTGCCTCAGCCTCCCGAGTAGCTGGGACTACAGGCACGCACCACCATGCCCGGCTAATTTTTTGTATTTTTAGTCGAGACAGGGTTTCACCAGGATGGTCTCGATCTCTTGACCTCATGATCCACCCGCCTCGGCCTCCCAAAGTGCTGGGATTATAGGCGTGAGCCACCGTGCCCGGCCTGAAATCTCATTGTTTTAAAAAGATTTTCCATGGAAGACAAACATCATGTTTGGTTGTATGTGACCTGTGGATGAGTTGTCTGGGGACGGCAGGGTGTTGCCTCAGATGTTTATAAGGTAGAGGCTGTAGCGAGTTGTGATCATGCCACAGCACTCCAGCCTGGGTGACAGAGTGAGACCCTGTCTTGGGGAAAAAAAAAAAGAGAGTTTTACAACTTTACTGAAACATTAGAGATTGATAGTCACTGATAATCTTGTCAGATTTCTTAGATTTGTTGGGAAAATTGCTACTTTGTTTAGACATCTTTTTTTTTTTTTTTTTTTTGAGTTGGAGTTTCGCTCTTGTTACCCAAGCTGGAGTGCAATGGCGCGATCTCGGCTCACCGCAACCTCTGCCTCCTGGGTTCAGGCAATTCTCCTGCCTCAGCCTCCTGAATAGCTGGTATTACAGGCACGTGCCACCATGCCCAGCTAATTTTTTGTATTTTTAGTAGAGACGGGGTTTCACCATGTTGACCAGGATGGTCTCGATCTCTTGATCTCCTGATCCACCCCCCTCAGCCTCCCAAAGTGCTGGGATTACAGGCTTGAGTCACCGTGCCCGGCCTAGACATCTTAAAAGTTTTTAAAATAAAAAGGGATATATTACCTTTATAAGTAATGTTTAAAAGAGGTAAAAATTTGTATTAACTGGGTTAAATAGAATTGATAAATAAAAATATAAGATACACATTACACATAAAAGTTTAGAGAAAAACTAAGCTTCTGAATTTGCAGCATTAATAAATCAACTACTTATTTTAAAACCCCAATTAGTACCAAACAGCTATGAAGGAGAGCAGAAATGCTGCTCTGGCTTAGAGCAGGAGCTTCAGGAAACCATCACCCTAATTTTTATCATTAGTTGTGTGACCCAGGGTTAAGTCACTCTATCTCTATGGTCCCTAAGTTTTCTCTTCATTTACAAAATAAGGGCAGTGGCCTAGCTGATCCCTAAAGCACCTTCAAGATCTAACATTTCAGAATTCCCAGACCTCCTGTTCGATGTGCCATCCGTTCTGACAAGCTGCTGACTTGACAGATTGCTCAGGAAGGCTGCCCCACCTTGATAAGAATCCTGTTTGGCTGTTCTCCAGGGAATCTTTCGGTTTATGGCTTTGGATAGCATCCTACTTGTTTATTTTTAAGACTTAAGAAAATGTTTCCTTCCCCAAACCCAGCTAGGACAATAGGACAAAGCATAAACAGGGAGAGCCTCATGTGTATAACTTTCTGTCTTGTTCCAGAAAAATGCCCTATCTTGACCTAGACTTTTTGAATCTAAAAGCTAATTATTTATTTCAGCTTGTTCACACGATGTCAAAATACTGGTCTAGAAAGTCCATTCTATTCTCAAATCAAAGAAGCTGAACAATTCAAACAGTTCAAGAAGACTCTAATGACCTTGCGAGTGAAGCAAGCAGCTGCTTGTCTTTTTGGCTGGTTATCAGCTGAGGCAGCTCTTCCGGCAGGTAGTACTGACCATGGGCAAAATGATGATGTCAGAGAGGTTATTCCCATGTGCGGATGGCATCTCCCACTTCTTAGGGGGTTTCTCTCAAATCTTTCCTTGGCAGTTTTCTTCCCCTCCATCAGCCCCTTCAGTTGTATCTTGTCCTGGGGCAGTTCTCACAGCCACCATGTTTTAACTGTGGGACCAAGTGAATAGATCGCAGACTGCCTAACTCCACGGACTGCAAGGTCACTGCCCCTCAGGGATGTGCAATGACCCTTTGGATAATCTTGGACAAGTTTGACTTTTCTGAGCTCCAGTTTCTTCTAAAAAGGGGTAATAATATGTCCTTCACATGATAGCTTTGAGGATAGCTTTGATCTAATTAGATAGTGTATATAGAGTATTTAGCATGGAATGGAAGCTAGCGCAAAGTAAGTGCTCAATAAATGGCATCTCCATAATTATTAATAACTTGTAAATTTGAAAGATCTTCAACACATATGTGGAATTTGCATCCGAAAAAAAGTCACTTACCATCCACTAAGGCTGCTCCTATGGCAGTACTGTGTGAAGGAGCCAGGTCATCACTACCTAGAAAGATACTGAGATTGACAGATAGGGAAACATGGTGCCTCTTGGGAGAGCAGAGGTGGGGTCATTTGATCTTGAATAACCACAGTTTTCTTAGCCATAAAACAAAGAGCATTATAATTTTGACTTTGTAGAGTTGGCCTGAATATTAAATGAGATAATTACATAAAATGTTTCACACAGACCCTGGCACATTGGAAGAGCTTGATAAATGTTAGCAATGATTCAAATGTAAGCTCCAGCTAAACATAGTGGCTCATGCTGTAATCCCAGTACTTTGGGAGACCGAGGCAGGCAGATAGCTTGAGCTCAAGAGTTCAAGACCAGTCTGGGCAACATGGTGAAACCCCATTTCTATACAAAAGAAAATACATAAATTAGCTGGGTGTGGTAGTGTGTACCTATAGTCCCAGCTACTCAGGAGGCTGAGGTGGGGTGATCACTTGAGCCCAGGAGGCAGAGGTTGCAGTGAGCTGAGATCATGCCACTGCACTCCAGCCTGGATGACAGAGCCAGATCTTGTCTCAAAAAAAAAAAAAAAATTAAGTTCCTTGAGTTCTGGCTTGTTTTCTAATGCACCCAGCATTAGAAATAGCTTCATGTGGCTGCTCAATAAACACTTGTTGAATGCATCTTGTTAATATTATCACTATTACCTTTGGGAAATTAAACAAAAAAAAAATCAATCCTTAATGGAGAAGATTGTGTTTCTGTGTGGACACAATGCAGGGTTTTTAGGAGGATCTTTAGGAAAAAGCAAAAGATTTGTTAAAACTTAATTTGGGGGCAAGAATGTAGTCCCAGAAGATGTATAGAAAGGTGAAGGCTTAGTTGATAAACTCCATAACGTAAGCAAAGAACTTGTGCTAGCAGAGGGGTCAGTGGTTTTAATGAAAGCTAGGAGGTCGGAGGCAAATGCAATTGCTGAAGAGGAGACTCCAGCCCTTCCTGTCTGATGTGCCTTCAGAATGGAAACAGATGCATCAGGCTGTCAGTTTCATGACAGTAACCATTGAAGTCCACCAACTATGCCACCTTGTCCTGAAATTGGCTCCCAAAGCAGCCTTTTGTTTGTAATTCATGGTTGCCAATGAGAAATGTTCAGACAGGTTTGTCTTACACAATAATTTTTAAAACATTTATAAATTGGTTAATATTTATAAATCAGGAAATGGCTCCTATAAATCTGAATCTCCAACTTCTGAAAAATCAGCAGCTCTGGCCACACCAGACCCTGAGTAGCAAGAATGAGGTGGAGATGATATTGGCCGCATATTTTAAAAGCAGAATAGAGTCCCCTGTTCAGCCCACTCCCCACAACTCCCTTTCACCTCACACCTGCTAATTCATGTCTTTGCCTACCTGGCTTCATAAGCAGTTTCAGTTTTCTATCCCTCCAGAGAGCCAACAGGAATATGCCAGCTGTTATGTTTCTTGCTCCAAATGACTGAATTGTTACTTAGGCTTTTGCATCTGCCTCTTGTGGGTTTGATTAGTGTGAGTCAGTCCTTTGGGCCACTTCACCTCCAAACACACAAACTAAAATCAAATGTATGGATCTGCTCAGGCTGAGGCTCAGGCTCTGCCTGACTTCCTAAAGAGGTCTGCTCTCAGCTGACACTGACTATTCTCTGATTAGCACTCTTCAAGTTATCAAGAATCTTCATGGATTCCTCAGAGCACAGACAGCAAACTGCCAAACGATGTCTGAAGGGCAGAAGAATCATTCACCATCTGAGTTGCAAATGAGACACTGACCCAGTTAATCTGTCAACCTACTGCAGATGCTTGAGAAAGCTCTGTTTTATGATTGTCCTTGAAGGACTCAGCCTTAGATGTGTTGCACATAACAAAGGCCAATGCAAATTGCTATCGACAGACTCATTCTTGCCTTGGTTCCCTTGCCATCTCTGTGGCTTCCTTCATTAGCTCTTTTATCCTCTCAGAGAAAGTCCGTGACCTTGGAGGCTTTTGCACTTCCTTTCTGAATCTGCACCATCACCGCTGTAATGGAATGAAGGTGTCTTTCTGCTCCCCCAGGATCTGTGGCCAAACAGAAACCACAGATGCCCTCTCAGCTTGTAGCCTAGCCTTCTTGCTTCATCTCAGCTGGAAAGGGTCTTTGCAACTCACACTTTTTTTTCCTCTCCTCACATCAGAGCAAAAGCAAACATTAATTTAAAGAGCATCTTTTTATAATAAGAAAAACTTTCAACTTTCAACACAACCAGAAAGGAAGCCATTTGTCCATGCCTAGAATGAGCTATCAGCATGCACTCGGTATTACTTCCCACTGGGGGTGACAGATATGCATTGAACCATCTGTACTTCTCCATTGGTTCTCAGGACCAGTGCTTGGCATTTGCAACACAAATTAGGATTATTTGTGGCCAGACGCTGAAGCTAGCAGGTTTAAGGACAGACTAAACCCTTGGCTTCATTACTGTTGCTCCAACCACTACAGTGACTAACCCAGACATTCACGCACCTTCACAGGCGAAATATCTCAGTCACTTCACTTCTTCTTTACAGTAAGAAAAGAAATATTGAGGCCAGGCTTAATGGCTCACACCGTAATCCCACCACTTTGGGAGGCCGAGGCAGGTGGGTCATTTGAAGTCAGGAGTTCAAGACCAGCCTGACCAATATGGTGAAACCCTGTCTCTACTAAAAATACAAACATTAGCTGGGCATTGTGGCACACACTAGTAATCCCAGCTACTCCGGAGACTGAGGCAGGAGAATTGCTTGAACCCAGGAGGCAGAGGTTGCAGTGAACTGAGATTGCACCACTGTACTCCAACCTGGGTGACACGGTGAGAACTTGTCTCAAAAAACAAAAACAGAAAAAGGCTGGATACAGTGGCTCATGCCTGTAATCCCAGCACTTTGGGAGGCCAAGGTGGGCGGATCACAAGATCAAGAGATCGAAACCATCCTGGCCAACATGGTGAAACCCTGTCTCTACTAAAAATACAAAAATTAGCTGGGCATGGTGGCTGGCACCTTTAGTCCCAGCTATTCAGGAGGCTGAGGCAGGAGAATCACTTGAACCCAGGAGGTGGAGGTTGCAGTGAGCCAAGATGGCACCACTGCACTCCAGCTTGGCGACTCCATCAAAGAAAGAAAGAAAGAAGAAAGAGAGAGGGAGGGAAGGAGAGAGAGAGGGAAAAGGAAAAGGAAAAGGAAATAAATGAAAGGGAAAAGAAATATTGAAAATTATATACTCTTCAGGCTGGGTGCAGTGGCTCACACATGTAATCCCAGCACATTGGGAAGCTGAGGCAAGCAGATCACCTGAGGTCAGGAATTTGAGGCCAGCTTGGCCAACATGGTAAAACCCCATCTTTACTGAAAATACAAAAATTAGCTGGGCAAGGTGGTGAGTGCCTGTAATCCCAGCTACTCAGGAGGCTGAGGCAGGAGAATCGCTAGAACCCGGGAGGCAGAGGCTGCAGTGAGCCGAGATCATACCACTGTACTCCAGTCTGGGTGAGAGAGCAAGACTCCATCTCAAAAAATTAAATTTAATTAAATTTAAAAAAAAGAAAGTTATATACTCTTCTATGTGAATGTGTAAAAATAACCTTATATTGTATTCTACATGTAGGAGACAGAAATGTGAGCCGTTTCTACTGCTATGTTAATAGATTTTTCTGACAATGTAAGGTTGATTATCCACCTAAGGTATGGTCTATAAATGTGTTTACCACCCATCCTTCCCCTAGAGAAGGCAAAGAATAAAAGGAGCTTTAAAGAAAGCAGCCCTCAACAGCCTCAGGGAACTGTTCCACTTTCCTTACATTTCTATGGCTCTTCCTGAGTCCCCAGGTGTGAAGTCCTTATTTCTTAGAAACGCCTGGGACACAGCCATTACCTTATTTGCCCAAAAGGCTCAGGACCAAGAAGCTTAATACAAGTCAAGGAACTTGGAGTTAAAAGGAAGTTGGAACTTTTCCTTGAGCCCTTGTGACCTTGAGATTCACAAAGGAGTTAAATGTCCATTTGCCTGAAAGGTAAGAATTTAAATGTCTTTGACTTCTGAAAATTAGATGTGCCTTCACATCTTTTCATAAGTGAAGTAACTTCACAGCTGTAGAAACCTCTAAAGAGAGATAACATGTGTTTCCCTTCTCTTCCAAGTATCCATGGTTTGAAATTTCTAAAATCTTCACCTTTCCATTTGAAATTATCAAAATTTCCTTTGATAATGACCAGATTATTCAAAAGCAGGGAAGCATATGGGCAGAATCACTCAGATCCCCACCTTCTAGTGTGAACCCCAGATATCTGAGACAGGTCTCAGTTAATTTAGAAAGTTTATTTTGCCAAGGGTGAGGACATGTGCCTGTGACACAGCCTCAGGAGGTCCTGATGATGTGTGCCAAAGGTGGTCAGAGTACATTTTGGTTTTATACATCTTAGGGAGACATGAAATATCAATCACCATATGAAAGATGAACATTGGTTCAGTCTGGAAAGGCTGAACAACTCAAGCAGGAAGAGGGCTTCCAGGTCATAAGTAAAGAGGCAAAGGAGGCAATGACATATGCATTTATCTCAGTGAGCAGGGGGTGTCTTTGAATAGAATGGGAGGCAGGTTTGCCCTGAGCAGTTCCCAGCTTGAATTTTCCCTTTAGCTTAGTGATTTGGGGGCCCCAAGATTTATTTTCCTTTCACACCAGGATGAGACAAGGGAGTATCTTCCAAAGCTAGAAAGAGCTAGCTTGGCAGAAAATAGAAGATTTAAACTCTAGAAATATCATAGGTGCTGAAATCAATAGAAATAAGTGATTAAAATAATAACCAAGGTAACTAACAAGTGAACAAATAAACATCTGGAACTCCTGATTCTAGAAGCAGGTGGAAAACCACAAATCCCAAAGGGTTTTCATCTTTTGTCCTCCACACTCAGAGTACTGCACAGATGAACAACTTCAGGTGTCTGACCATTCCCATTTCTATTGTGAGCTGTGAATCCACCTTTCTCTCCCATACAAAGAAGCTTGTGTCTGTGTTACAGTCTCGTCAATGCACCACAATGTAGATCAGTCAGGATGGTGGGAAAAATTATAAGAAAGATGTAAACCTTCTTGGAAGGCCGAGAGGTTTTGCAAAGCTTTGGAATGAATGAGCTGAAGGTGACAGTCCTTACCCAGAGGCAATTAGGCAAGGAGCAGATAACAAGGGAATGTAGAGGAGTTTATCTAAATAACTTGTTTACTTGTTTCCCTGGGAAACCCACCATTGATCAACCACGCTACAGAACTGCTCTCTGCTCGGAGGTCAGCAATGTTAATTACCCACTAATGGTGTTTGCTTTAGACCTTTGTCATTAAATCTGTTCTAAAATAAATACAAGCCTCTCTGGTATAGGTGGCTTCATGGCCAGACTCCCTCTTTGGGATCTGTGAGCCAGGGATGCCTGGCCATGCTCACACAGGCAAAACATCTATGTCTACTGCATTCTTCTGCCATCCGTTGCTCAGACAGTCTGCTGGTCAGACTCGGCAGCTGGTACCCCATGTGAGGATTGCTGCAATGGATTGGCAGTTGGTGACCCCAACGTGATCACACATAGTCCGTGCCTAATTTGTACCACCCATCCATATGTTTTCCTTTTGGAAACCAATATTTCCATTATACCCCAAAACTCCATGTTTCTGACCTGAGTGCAGGGACAGGCTTGGTTTACCTCATGCATCACTAATCACAATATATCTGATTTAAATATTACTAATACCATGGTTTTAAGGAGACAATTTGAGGCATTCCTACCAGCAAATTTGACATGCGATTGGCAAGATTGCTCTGCTCTTGCCACCAGAACATGCCCTGTCCCAGGTCAGACACAAAAGATTCATAGTTACACTTAGAGATTTTGTAGTCTCAGCCATAATCATCCTAGCAACTGCTAGTGTGGCTGTAGCATCTATTACTGAATCAGGGCAAAATGCTACTTTTGTAGAAAACTTGGCCAGAAATGTGTCTCATGAACTTCTCTGACAGCAGGGTATAGATCAAAAGATTCTTGCATGCTTGCAAGCCCTCAAGGTTCCCTTGGAATATGTAGGGGAGCAACAAGATGCCCTAGCATTCTGATAGCAGTTGAGCTGTGACTCGGAGCATAAGCATATGTGTCACCTCTCTACCATGGAATCCATCAATATGTACCATCCATCAAGTGAAACACCACCTCTGGGGAACCTTACAGGGTAATTTAACAGCAGACATAAAGCAACTTGAAACTAAAATTCCAGAATCCCTAAATGCCATAGATCTACATGCCCAACAAACAGCCATATGGAAGGGTGTGCAAGAATCTCTCTCCTGGATTGACCCCATTCCTGGAGGTCACTCCTGACTGAAAAAGAATGTTACCAATTATACTCATATTTGTCTTATGTTATTTACTAATTCTAGGATGCAAAGTTGGAACACAAGTTATAACTGCTATGCCTGTCAAAACTGCTGCACACATCTATACTCTTTAATCAACAAAACCTGATGCAAAAAACAGAAAAGGGGGAGATGTAGGAGATGGGTCAGGGTGGTAGGAAAAATTATGAGAAAGATGCAAACGGGGGGAAATAGGGGAGGGACAGCAGGGGGTGGGGGTTGGGGAGGGATAACATGGGGAGAAATGCCAGATATAGGTGATGGGGAGGAAGGCAGCAAACCACACCGCCATGTGTGTACCTATGCAACAATCTTACATGTTCTTCACATGTACCCCAAAACCTAAAATGCAATTAAAAAAAAGAAAGATGCAAACCTTCTTGGAAGGTCCAGAGGTTTTGCAAAGCTTCAGGAAGGAATGAGCCAAAGGTGGCTGTCCTTACCCAGAGGCAATTAGGTGAGGAGCCAATAACAAGGGAATGTAGAGGAGTTTATCTAAATAGTTGTTTGCCTATTTCCCCCCTTCCCACCCCGAAACTAACCTTTGATCATCCGTGCATATAAATGCTCTCTACTGGAGGGGTTGGCAATGTTAATTACCCACTAATGGTGTTTGCTTGAGACCTCTGTCATTAAATCTGTTCTAAAATAAATATGAGCCCCTCTGGCATATGGGGGCTTCACAGCTGGACTCCCTCTTCAAGATCTGTGAGCCAGGGGTTCCCCTGGCCATGCTCACAAAGGCAAAACATCTGTATACTTCTGTCTGCATACTTCTGTCATTCATCACTCAGTCTGCTGCTCAGATTCAGCACCACAATGTTGCAGTCTCTCACTGCCTGAGGTATTACCCAGAGTTCTTTGTCTCATGACCAAGAAAACTAAGGAGTAGGAACACCAACAGTGAGGTTGGAGCAAAGTTTAAAAGGCAAAAGAAGAAAGTTCTCCACCACGGAGAGGAGACCCGGAAAAGGGTTGCTGTTTTTACATTTGAATGCAAAGGCTTTATAAGAAACTGATGAGGGCTGGACATCTTGTTTGCATATAGTGCACATTTCTGGTAGCTCCACCCCATCTCCCTAGTGTGCATGCAGGCCCTTAGCTTGAGTTACTCCATATTGCTTTGTTCCCCTTGCTGCGCACAGGTCAGGGGATGAAATTTTCCACCGGGGGTTTGTCTGGGCAAGTCACCTGTGTAGCCTTCCTTATCTGTGTACCTGTGTGCATGTCTTAGACAAGCTCCCCCACAACACACACGCTTCTTGCAAGTTCCCTTATCTGTGCCTGCAGGCTATTCTTTTGTTTGAAAGAACTCAGCCAAGGACCCACCCTAACTGCCTGCCTGTCTGGTTTCTTCCTTTCTCCTCTTTCATCTGCACTTTCTCAGGTGCATTGTGCAGGTTTGGCTGCCTGCCTCGGCCTTTGTGGGCCAAAGAGGACTCAGGGCTGTCCAGCTGTCCAGCACTAAGCCCTCCCTGCCTTGCCACCTTCTCACCTTTGCTTGCCTTCTCATCACATCTGTGAGGCTCACAGAGCACCAGATGGACCAGAAGTACATGTCTCCTCTCCCACTTGATCCCTGAACTTAGAGAGGATCTATCCCCCAGATTCAGCCCCCAGAGAAATGGGCTTCGGGAGAGAACACAGGGCCACATACCAGCACCTGGGCTGTCATTTTTCCCCCAGCTCTCCTCTGCCCACAGAATCCTGAACAAGCTTAGGGCGGCAGTCATGGCAGTTACAGCACCAGGTTCCTTCCAGGCCTGCTGGGTGTGGCTCAGACGCTGGCTTTGCTGTTCGCATTTTCCTCCCAGTTGGAAATGTAAAAGTCTGTTTGGAAATTTAAAACCCTAGAAACAGGTGGGTTTTTATTTTGCCCTTTGTACTGTATTCCAAAACCTCTCCCCTGAGAACAAATATCTGACTGATGCTGATGTTTTTAAAAAAGACAGGACAAAGGGGTCCTGGGAACGAACAACACATGAGTCAACATCAAAATCACACCCCCACTGCCCTTGCATGTCAAAGAGTTTCTGGAAATCCAAAAATACAGCTCCACTGCCCTTTTGTCAAGGGCCTCTTCACCTGCACTTTATGTGACTAGCATGTTTGTCCCCGCTGCTGTCAGGCTCTCAAAGCTGTGGCCCCTCCTCGGGGGAGCTGCATCTGCTCGGCCTCCTCACTTCCTGCATCCATCTCTGAGGCACCCAATAAAGTGCATCTTTATTGTGCTCTCTGGGGTCCTGGCTGCTGGGTTCACAGCTGACCCCACGTGTGCTGTCTTTCCCTCCTCTGCAGGAGATGCTGCTGTTCCCAGGCCACATCTAGATCTTTCATGAGCCTGATGCTCCACCTCTTCTCTTGGGTCATCTGCTCCCTGAGCCATAGGCCTAAGGTGGCCTCCAGGCTGAGGTGGGCTGTTGGCCTGGCTGCCTTGCCATCTTCTTCTAATCACCGCAGGAACCCCTCTCTCACAGCTAACAGGCTGAAGATCACACTCCAGCTTCCTCCTGAGAGGAACATCCAATTTCCCTTTCCTGCCCGAGATGAGAAATAATTGGGAGGCTTAGGACATGAACAGGAAGAAATGCAAAGATGTTTGATTTGGCTCTAGGCTACTACATGGCCCCCAAGTTTTCCTTAGGTAGAAAGAGAGCTCATGTTTTTTTTTTTTTCTTTTCTTTTTGAGACAGAGCCTCACTCTGTTGCCCAGACTGGAATGCAGTGGCATGATCTTGGCTCACTATAACCTCTACTTCCCAGATTCAAGTGATTCTCCTGCCTCAGCCTCCTGAGTAGCTAGAATTATAGGCATGCACCACCATGACCAGCTAATTTTTTTGTATTTTTAGTAGAGACAGGTTTACCATGTTGGCCAGGTTGTTCTCGAACTCCTAATCTCAAGTGATCCACCTGCCTCAGCCTCCCAAAATGCTGGCATTACAAGCATGAGCCACCACACCTGGCTGAGGGCTCATGTTTTAACAGGGCTTAGCCTGCTCCACCCCCTCCATTTGTCTTTAGGACATAGCTTAAAGATAAGATCCTGGAGCACAGGATCCACTGTTGTTGGTCCATAAAGAATCCTTCATGGCTCAGGTACACTGTGCTTCTTTACATTTGTATTAAAAATAATACGATATAAATCTCTAAATGTAATTACTCTTAAGTAATCTATAAAATTAAGATTTGAACACACAAAGAGGAATGCAAATAAAGTCTGATAATTATATAACCAAATGTCTAACTCCGAGATGCTCAACACAACACACAGCATTACTTGAATTGGAAGCTGCTATTCTCAGTGTCTAATGAATGAATTGGGAGGAACCATTTTTACTCATTTATCTTACATGTTCTGATGTTTTTTCATCCAAATGAAATGTAAAGGATGTTGGTCTAGACAAAAATTTTTCTACTGTGGTAGATATTTTAAATAGGGATTACTTAGCAAGATAATCACTGCCTTTCATAATTCTCTTTAAAGAGATTTTTCATTAGAGTTCTCCAGTGCCTCAGGTTAGCAGTGGTTTTGTGTTGGTTTGTTTGATTTTTTGCATCTAAATGATTGATATTAACCTACTCTCTCCTGTCACCTTGGCAAATCATCCCTCAAAGTTAAGAGCAAAGTCAGCGGCTGGGTGTGGTAGCTCCAAGAACAGATCTGGGTTTTCAGCCTGCTGTGATGAGTAACTCTGGTTCTGGGGGTGTTAGAAATCTCCAGTTACAGGTAAGAACAAACCCATATAAACAGTAAAAGGGGTGAGAGAGAGTCTGCAAATTATTAATGGTTAAAAAATGTATTTTTGGAGGCTGAGCACAATGGTTCATGCCTGTAATTTCAGCACTTTGGGAAGCGAAGGCAGATTGATCACCTGAGGTAAGGAGTTCGAGAGCAGCCTGACCAACATGGAGAAACCCCATCTCTACTAAAAATACATAATTAGTCAGGCATGGTGGCAGTTGCCTGTAATCCCAGCTACTTGTGAGTCTGAGGCAGGAGAATCACTTGAACCTGGGAAGCAGAGGTGGCAGTGAGCCAAGACTGCACCATTGCATTCCAGACTGGACAATGAGAGTGAAACTTCTTCTCAAAAAAAAAAAAGAAATGCAATGAAATGTATTTGTGGACTACTAAACCGTGCTGGAAAGCACAAGGTGGCCCTTCTGAGCTGGGGCAGGAGATGTGACCCTAAACAGACATCTGGGGACAGGGTTGGACCAATATGAGTTTCTTCCCCTTGTGTGTCAGAGATGGTAAGGGTTAATTATTAGGCAGAAGTTACTCGGAATTAATCCAAAGGTTGATCTGGCCTCAGATAAGGCACACAAGGGAAAGAGAACTTATGAGAATCTAGGCTTAGAGAGAGCAGCTGAGAGAGAAACCAGTTCCAGGCAGGAGGAGGTTTAAGAAAAGGGGCAACTTCCAAACTACATTCAGAAAGGGAAGAAAGCTAAAAATAACTTGTTTTCTTCCAGAGCTGGGGTCAGCAAGAGAGAAGTGTAGCTGGCTAAGCTTCCTAAAGTCAGGGCAAGAAGTGAAGATGAGAAGCCAGACTCTCTATGAAGTTATCAGCATATATAAAACTGCATGGGGCCTGCCCAAGAATAATGTTTAATTCTTATACTGAAGAATAAAGGACTTAACTATTAATAAGAATAGGGAAGGCTAGGTGCAGTGGCTCATCCCTGTAATCCCAGCACTTTGGGAGGCTGAGGTGGGAAGATCACTTGAGGTCAGGAGTTTAAGACCAGCCTGGCCAACATAGTGAAATTCCATCTGTACTAAAAATACAAAAATTAGCCAGGCGCAGTGGCACACACCTGTAATCCCAGCTACTCAGGAGGCCAATGCAGGAGAATCACTTGAATCTGGAAGGCAGAGGTTGCAGTGAGCCAAGATCACACCATTGTGCTCCTTCCTGGACGAGGGAGGGAGATGCTGTCTCAAAAAAAAAAAGTGGGATTTTGATGAGGTTCAATATACTTCTTTTTTTTTGTTACTTATGTTTTAGTTGTCATATCTGAAAAATGATTGCCTAATCCAAGGACACAAAGATTTATGCCTGTTTTCTTCTAAGAATTTTAGTTTTAGCTTTTCCATTTAGGTCTTTATTCCATTTGGAGTTTTGTATATGGCATGAGGCAGGGGTCCCAGTTTATTATTTTACATGTGAATATCCGGTTTGGTCTTTATTGAAAAGGCTACTAACTTTTCTTTGTACCGTTGTCAAAAAAACAACTGATTGTAAATTTGACAGTGTATCTCTCAATTATATTCTGCTTCTCTCCATGTCTATCTTTATCAGTACTTCATTGCCTTGATTACTGTAGCTTTGTAGTAAGTTTTAAAATCAGAAATTTTCCAACTTCATTCCTGTTTTTCAAGATTGCTTGGGTATATTGGGTCCCTTGATATTTTATACAAATCTTAGAGTCAACTTGTCGATCTCTGCAAAGTAACTAGCTGGGATTTTAATAGGAATTGCACTGAATCTGTAGGTCAATTTGAGAAGAATGGGAATTTTAACACATTAAAATCAAATCTGCTGATCCATGAAGATGGAATGTCTTTCCATTTATTTGGCTCTTCTTTTAATTTCTTTCCCCAATGGTTTGTGGTTTATAGAATATAAGCTTTCTACTCCTTTTGTTAAATTTTTTTTTTTTTGCTCACCTTCAACTGTCTTGATAGAGTTATATAAAATTTTTTTTCACAAAAGAATGAAGTATTTCACTGTTTTGGATGCTATTGTAAATGTTATTGTGTTCTTAATTTTGTTTGGGGAAAGGTAAATGCAAGTGCATAAAAAATACAATTTTTTTAATGTTAACCTTTATATTCTACAACCTTGCAGAACTGGTTTATTAATTCTAGTAATTTTTAAGTGGATTAAGGATTTTCTATATATAAGATCATGTCATCTGCAAATAGAGATGGTTTACTTCTTCATTTCCAGAATGGATGCCATTTATATCTTTTGCATGCCTAATTGCCCTGGATAAAACTTTCAGGACAATGTTGAACAGAAGTGAAAAGGTCCTTGTTTTGTTCCTCATTTTAGGAAAAAAGCAGTCAGTGTTTCATCGTTGAGTAAGATACTAGCTGTTGGATTTACCAAGCTCCTCACTCCACATGCCAACAAAGCCACATGTCCAACACAACTGGCTATTTTAGGCCCTTTGTATTACCATATGAATTTTAGGATCGGCTTTAGGATTTTGATAGGGATTGTATTGAATTTGAAGGTCAATTAGATGAGTATTGTTATCTTAACAACATTAAGCCTTTCGATTCAAAAGCATGGGGCATATTCTAAGGGAGACATCTATCCATTTTCTCAGTTTTGGACCTCCAGAGAACCTCAAAATCCTTGCACCATAAATTATACTCTAGTAAACATCGTTATAAATAATTATGCCCCCTGTGAATTCAGGTAAGAAATTTTTTTGAAAATATAACCAGGTCTAGAATGGCTATACATATGGTGTGAATATATTTAATTTTGCCAAAGAGTGCTAGACTGCCCTGCTAAATGGCTATTCCAGTCTGCTCACCCACAAGCAGTTCATGAACGTTTTCTGCATTCCCCAAATCTATGCCAATAATTGTAATTATCAAGCTTTCTAATCTTTGACACTCTAATATATGTAAAATATTATCTTGTGTTTTAATTTTTCTGTATCTGATCATCAGGGCTTGAGCATCCTTTCATTGGGTGGCCTTTTGAGTTTTCCTGTCTGAAACTCATGAGCTCAGGACCCTTGTCCATTTTTCTACTGGAGTTGTTGTCATTTTCTTAATGACTTTGGAAGTTTGTTATATATTCTAAATCCCTGCTACTAAGCTGGGAGCTTGTTAGAAATGTAGGATCCATAGCTTCCTTCCAGACCCACTGAATCAGATCTGGAGTACAACAAAATCCTCAAACGCCTATTGAAGGTTGAGAACCATTGTTCTAGATATCAAGCTCCTTTTCAGTTTTAAACATTGCAAAAACCTTCTTTCATTCTATCAAAAGATGCTCATGCTTTATTTTGTTATAAAAATAATTATGATTTAAACAAATAAAATTTTTGTTTTAAGGTTTCTGCTCTTTGTTCAAAACAATATTGTCTATATTTTCCCTATTAACTACATGGTTTAACCTTTTATAGTCAGTTCTTTCATATTAACATTTTTAATATATAGTTCTTTTATATTTTATATTTAGTTCATCTTGTTTGTTTTTGATACTTATTTATATCTTACACTTAGTATTTTTTCCTTTTATTTTGGGATAGAGTTTCACTTTTGCCGCCCAGGATGGAGTGCAATGGCACGATCTTGGCTTGCCGCAACCTCTACTTCCCGGGTTTAAGCTGTTCTCCTGCCTCAGTCTCCCAAGCAGCTGGGATTACAGGCATGCACCACCATGCCCAGCTAATTTTTGTATTTTCAGTAGACAGGGTTTCACCATGTTGGCCAGGCTGTTCTCAAACTCCTGACCTCAGGTGATCTGCACACCTTGGCCTCCCAAAGTGCTGGGATTACAGGCATGAGCCACCAAGCCCAGCCTATTTAGCTCTTTTATCTATTTTGAATCCATATTTTTATGTCACGTTAGGTAAGCATCTAGTTGTATTTTTCACCACATGGGATCATTTTTCCCAGCACCATTTGTCAGGCAAACTAATGAGTCCTCTTTAATTTGTGGCATCCCAGTTACCTTATAGTAATTTCTCAAATGCATATTTGGATCTTTCTGTACTTTCTCTTCTGTTCCATCAGTCCATTTGACTGTACCATTATCATACTGTTTTTTGTTTTGTTTTGATTATAGTTCTGTGATATACTTTGATAGGACAAGTGCCCCTCTTCAGACTGATTAAAATTTTCTTAGCTATTTTTAGACCTTGAGTTTTTTCCATATAAATTTTAGCATAAAGCTTAACCCAAAATCCTCGAAAAGTTCAAATTGGATCTTCATTGTCAGACTTGACATATTTTGATAATTGGAGTGGGGAGATGATGACATGTTCATAATATTATGTTGTCCCATCTTAGACCATGGACTATCTCTCCATTTATCAGGCCATTTTTATATCCTTTATGGAGGACTTGGTATTCTTGGTTAATTCTTAGATTCATTTTCATTTTTGATGCTATGGTGAATAGTGTGTTACTGTTAATATGTGTTATTATTTTCTAGTTAATCACTGATGATATAAAGAAGTGGCATTTTAAAATTGATCTTTAATCCAGCAATATTGCTGTAGTGCTTTTTAGAGGTCCACATATTCTTTGGTCCTCCTCCCTTCAAGGAATAGAGTCTATTCCTCTATGGGTGTAGTGACTCACCTCTAACAAACAGAATATGGTGGTGAAAGTGATGATATGTGACTTCTGAACTATGTCATAAAATGTATTCGTTTCCTCTTATTCACTTGCTTTGGGCAGAGTTATGGCAGGACATTTGTCCTGCCGTATTGTGAGAACACTCAAGCAGCCTTATAGAGAGATCCACATGGTTAGGAACTGAGGTCTCTTGCCAAAAATCACGTGAGTGAGCCATCTTGGAAGTAAACCCTCCAGCCTCAGGTAAGTCTTCAGATAACTGTACCCCTAGAAAACATCTTGACTGTAACTTCCTGAGAGACCCTCAGCCAGAATCATCCATCTAAGTTGCCCATGATTATATATTATAAAATTCCATTCATGTGAAATATCCAGAATAGGCAAATCTATAGAGGAAATAGATTAGTGGTTGCTTAGGAGTAGGGGAGAGGGGGATAAGGAGATAATATGGAAAGGATTTGGGATTTGGGTTTGTTCATTTGTTTTGAAGTGATGAAAATATTTTAGAGCTTACTCTGGTAATGATGGCTGCACATATCTGTGAGTATACTACAATCCATTGAATCATATACTTTAAATAGGTTAATTATATAATATGTGAATTATATCACAATAAAGGAAGGGAGGGAGGGAGGAGAGAAGGAAGGAAGGGAAGAAAAGGGGGGGGCAGGGAGGCAGGGAGTAGGGGGCAGGGAGAGAGGGAGGGGAGGGAGGAAATCAGAGACTACGATATCAATTCATTTCATACCATGGGAAAAGGCAGCTTTTTCTAGGCCCCCCAAAACACTCTAGAATCTTGTTATTCTCAATTCTAGACTAATGAGGCCAACTTTCTTTATATTAACTAAGAGAGACTTGCAAGTGATCCTTCATAGGACAAACAGAACAATTTCTCTCAATTAAGTAAAACCACACCTAGCTACACTTGATAATAAATTGCGAAGAAGAGTTTAAAGAAAACTGTATCAATTTATATAAAACGAAACCTTTTACAATGTAAATACAAGGGAGAAATAGATTCGTACATTATTCCCTTACCTTTCCGGCTTTGTCTATAACAGTGTTGACAGGAACTGCCTATACAGATCCCAGTTGGGAGTGGAGTCAACATCTGTATACATGTAATACTTGCTAAAGTGATTTCAAAGGTAATAATTCACTTCCCTAGTAAGCATTGTTAACAACTGTGTTGCTTTAAAAAATAAACCAAAGTCCTTTTGTGTTAGATTCCCTGGCGGACTCTAGTTTCATTCTGAAGCCAGCCTTACAACATGCAAGCCTCCATCTAGAGAGGCTGGCTGCTCAGCTCAGGGTGCCAAGCTACACTGTCATACTGGATTTAAGATGTTTAAAGTAAATTAAATCAGAGTTGTTTCAAAGTGTGAGCTCTTCTATAAATACGGCACAACAAATCAGATTTGTCTCCCATAAGTGGTTTTAACAGCTGTCTTTTCACCCTCTCTCCTCCCCCCCCACCATGCTTGTTACCTCTTTACAAAATTGCACCTCCTTCAGAGCCAGGATTTTCCCTTTCTCTGTGTACCTCCCCCAGCCCCCAGTACCTGTGAGGGATCTTAGTGTGGGGGTGACACAGATCTCACCCCACAGAGTAGACAATCAGTGTGGCCGCTGGGAGATCCACACTCCAAAGCTCAGCCATTGTCAGTTTCTCACTCGGAATCTTATTTACTCTTTTTTAACACATAGTTTTGCCAGTCTGAGCTACCTGATTTCCTAGCCAGTGCAAAACTAGAAGTAGCTAACTTGTTGTTGGAGGTAAGCTGCTGGCAGATACGATGAGTATCAGATAACAGAAAGGGAGAAGACAGAAAGCCCTGAATTTGAAAATCACGGCAATCACTTAACGCAGGTGCAAAGCAACTTATATCTCAATAGCCTTTTGGGGATTTCTGTTCTATAGAAACTGAATTCCAGTCTTGAGTCATGGTCCTTTGAAAGATTGCATTATGCTCAAGATATTCTATTTCAAAGAGCAGAGATATGCACATTATAAAATTATATCCTTATATGTGTTTGAAATTTTTTTCAAACACATATAAGGATATAATTTTCTGTTCAAATAAATACTTATACTTCATATAAGTATATGTTTTCTGTTCAAAAACATAAAAACATTTTAAAATATTGGCATTTAGAGAAGACAATTGTGCTATGTAACAGTGAAACTTTTTAAACAGCCCACTCCTGGTTACTCTGAATTAACAAAGGTTACTGATACTGAAAATACTGATACCGAAAATAGCAACAGAGCACAAAATTATTTGTAAACATCAGTGATTCCCACATAGTGATATTCAGTACGATTCCAGAATTCCTCACTTAAATATTTAATACCTAGGATGTGCTGGGTGCTATGTTAGGTGATGTGAGGAAACAAAAATAAGATACAGAACCTGTTCTCAAAAAGCCTGAGCCTAGTGGGTGAGATGTCTAGATTATGAAATACTTACCCCACAATATGGTGCTATCATAAAGTGCTCCAGAGCCACTAAGATAGAAGCACGTTATTCTTAGAAGATACAACTTTTGAGATATGTCTTATTGGGTTTTGTTGGTGGTGGTTGTTTGTTGTTTTGAGATGAGATCTCGGCTCACTGCAATCTCCGCCTCCCAGGTTCAAGTGACTCTCCTGCCTCAGCCTCCCAAGTAGCTAGGACTATAGGCATGTGCCACCATGCCTGGCAAATTTTTGTATTTTTAGTAGAGATGGGATTTCACCACGTTGGCCAGGCTGGTCTCAAACTCCTGACCTCAAGTGATTTGCCCATCTTGGTTATTGGAGTTTTAAGGGTGATCATAAAGCTCACTCTTATTGCCTTGGAAGAAACTAAGAAAGAAATACAATGAAGATTAAAACAGTACATGCATATGAACCTGGATTTAAACATAAGGCTTGGGCCAAGGGGCAAAAAAGAAGTCTTTCTCACATTTCTCTCATCATCTAGACCTAAGGAACTACACACATATGAAGGCCATGAAGAAACCAGCTGTGCAGGGCAGACTCTTACCAAGCCAGTGGCAGGGAGGAGTGTTGACTGCCTTGCACAGATAAAGCCCAAGAACAGGAGAGAGGGGGAGACCATGTATGGGAGACATGTGAGCACATTGGCTCCACCTAACAGAGATGCATGAATATTGGTGGGGGGTGTCAGATTTTTCCAGCTCTTCAGTGAAAGAAATCATGCCTCTTTCCATTAGGGGATGCAGCCAAGAGGAAGAGAGAAAGATCAGAAGTGTTTCTGCAATACTGTTCTCAATTGGTGAATATAATAGGAGTGGCCTTCTCTCCACCCAAACAGAAGAAGCAGTAATAAAGCATCCCATGCCAAAAGGTCTTGACGGATAAAAGGAGATTCAACAGGTAAATGAGAGGAATCATTCCATATAAAGGGAAAGGAAAGGCAAAACAGGAAGGTTTTATTTTATAAAGTGCCTTGGGAAAATGGTGAGAATAGACTCTCCTGACATTTATCAAGAATTTTTAACTAAAGGTGCTTGATACCCCTAAATAAATATATTTCTATTCCTCCAAGTCTAGATCTAAAAACAGCATAGATGGGCTCCACTCCATGAGTTTGTAGTTTTCCTATTTGGGGATCACTGAGCCTTTTGAATCTGTGGGTTCATGTCTTCCAGTTGTAATCCCCTTAAACATTGCTTCTATCCATTCCCCCTTCCTGCTCTATCTGAGACTCCAGTTATCCTACATGTCTCTTACACTGTTACTGTTTACTTTTCCATTTTTTTCTCTACATTTGTTTTGAATATTTTCTAATAACCTGTCTTCTAGTTACTTAGTCAACTACATGCACAATCTGTCATTAAACCAAATTTACTGAATGCTTATTTTTAGATATTATAGTTTTAGAAGGTCCATTTGGGGAGTGTCTGAGCCTTTTAGATATTATACTTTTCTAGAAGGTCCATTTAGGGAGTCTCTGAGCCTAATGTGGCTCAAGAGACCATCCAAAGAAAAAAAATGAATTGGAAAAAGAATATCCATTTGATTCCTATTTTTATACAGTCTATTCCAAATATCTGATTAAATTATCTATTCTGTCATCTGTTTTGTCCATCTTTTTTCTATTTTCTTGAATAGATTAATCATAGGTATTTAGAAGCTCTTATCTGTTCACTTCAATATCTGTACCATCTGTGGGTCAATTTCTGTCTAGTTTTTTTACCTAGTTATTTAGACATGATCTGGCTCTTTACATGTTTAGAAATTACTTATTATATGCCAGCCAATTTGTATAAAAGACCTATGTAGGCTCCAAATGGTACTACCTTCCTCCTTTCCTCCATTAGGCACATCTGATGAGAGACAAAGCTGAACTGGGGCTTTGATACAATTTGGTAAGAGTTTTGGTAAGATTCAGCCTCCCTCATTTACCCCTGTTCCTAGAATGTGATCTACCTGGGTTATCAACTGAGAACCTGGCAAGTACTTGTGTCCTTAGCCATAAAAGACTCCAAGAGGCCAGGCGTGGTGGCTTATGCCTATAATTCCAGCACTTTGGGAGGCTAAGGTAGGTAGATCACAAGGTCAGGAGTTCAAGACCAGCCTGACCAACATGGTGAAACCCCATCTCTACTGAAAATACAAAAATTAGCTGTGTGTGGTGGTGGTGCACATCTGTAATCCCAGCTATTCAGGAGGCTGAGGCAGGAGAATCGCTTGAACCTGGGAGGTGGAGGTTGCAGTGAGTCAAGATCACACCACTGCTCTACAGCCTGGGTGACAGAACAAGACTCCGTCTCAAAAAAAAAAGGATCTGTTCTGCCTTTCAGGGGTTTTAAAGCTTAGGTTTTTAGCCTCCCACAGATTCGAATGTTGGCACATTTCTTGAGAGGGAGCATGACTATTTGTTTGAGGTCTGTCTAGTCCTCAACTATATCACCCTAGTCTCTCCTAAATATTATAATCTCTCTGTCTTCCACTGGCAGGCTTAGAGGCAAGCCTGAATTCTTAGGCTGTACCAGCTCCCAGAATTATTTCTCTCTCAGGTAAAAAGAGCTTGTAGGATCTCTGTGTCAACATACCAAACATCCTATAGCTTTCATCTGTTGTCTTTTTGTTTTCAGTTTAACTTCACCTGGTCATTTTCATTTCTTAAACACCTCCAGATCATAGGATATTTAACTCTACATTTAAAAACTTGCAGGCCAGGCGTGGTAGTTTAAGGCTGGGCGCAGTGGCTCATACCTGTAATCCCAGCACTTCGGGAGGCCAAGGTGGGCAGATTGCTTGAGGTCAGGAGTTCGAGACTAGCCTGGCCAACAAGGTGAAACCCCATCTCTACTAAAAATACAAAAAATTAGCGAAGCATACAGGTGGTGGTTGCCTGTAATCCCAGCTACTCAGGAGGCTGAGACAGGAAAATTGCTTGAACCCAGGAGGCAGAGGTTGTGGTGAGCTGAGATCGCACCACAGCACTCCAGCCTGGGCAACAGAGTAAGACTCTGTCTCAAAAAATAAATAAATAAAAATAAAAAATAAAACTTGCTATGTGACTGTGGCGGGGCACTGTGGCTCATGCCTGTAATCCCAGCACTTCGGGAGGCCGAGGCAGACAGATCACCTGAGGTCAGGAGTTCGAGACCAGCCTTGCCAATATGGTGAAACCCCATCTCTACGGAAAATACAAAAATTAGGCCAGGCACGGTGGCTCATGCCTGTAATCCCAGCACTTTGGGAGGCCAAGGCAGGCACATCATCTCACATCGGGAGTTTGAGACCAGCCCGACCAACATGAAGAAACCCTGTTTCTACTAAAAATACAAAAAAAAGTTAGCCAGGTGTTATGGCACATGCTTGTAATCCCAGGTACTTGGGAGGCTGGGGCAGGAGAATCACTTGAATCTGGGAGGTGGAGGTTATGGTGAACCGAGATCGTGCCATTGCACTCCAGCCCGGGCAACAAGAAGAGTAAGACTCAGTCTCAAAAAAAAAAAAAAAAGAAAGAAAGAAAAACAAAAAACAAAAATTAGACAGGCACGGTAGCATGTGCCTGTAATCCCCGCTATTTGGGAGGCTGAGTCAGGAGAATCGCTTGAACCCAGAAGGCAGAGGTTGCAGTGAGCCAAGATCACACCTAGGAGACAGAGCAAGACTTTGTCTCAAAAAAAAACATGCTACCTGACTCTTTAATTCCCCAGACAGCCTCAGAATTCAGAAAATGGTGCATGGGGAAACCTAACCATGTATATGAGGCTCCAAAACTCCCTGCTTTGAGCAGTCCAACTCTGCAGCACCACTCAGACTTTTGCTGACTTTAACTGTCCACCCCATACCCACCCAAGCAGGTGACCTGTGCTGGAGTCAAGCTCTGATCCTTAGCCCAGCCCAGAATCAGAAAATGTCCTAGAGGGCAATAATGGGTAGGCAATTGTCCATTCATCTTTGGACAGTTCTTTCCTTTCTGAAAATTGAGTCCATTGTTCCTTATAGTATAGCTTCTGTAACTCTCTGATGCTATTAAAAAGATGACCTTTGGCCAGGCGCGGTGGCTCACGCTGGTAATCCCTGTACTTTGGGAGGCCAAGGCAGGTGGATCACGAGCTCAAGAGATCGAGACCATCTTGGCCAACATGGTGAAACTCTGTCTGTACTATAAATAGAAAAATTAGCTGGGTATGGTGGTGCACACCTGTAGTCCCAGCTACTGGGGAGGCTGAGGCAGGAGAATCGCTTGAACCTGGGAGGTGAAGGGTGCAGTGAGCCAAGATCATGCCACTGCACTCCAGCTTGGTGACGTAAGACCCTGTCTCAAAAAAAAAGACTTCTGCAATGTATCTGCTTTTTAAACTTTTTCTCAGTGGAAGAGTTGGCCTTCCATGACCTATTCAAAAGCATCTGGATTCACAGGTTTGGCTATGCCCATGGCTAAACCACTGCCCACCCCCAAAATGTATACACTCTCTCTAGTCCCTCACTTTACTTTCCCGCATTGGATTCTTCACTTGTATAAAGATTGATAGCATGCCCTGATCATCCAGTTTTTGCCACTCCCCTCATCCAGTTCTCCGCTAAGAATCTGTGCTCCAGCGAGGGACAGGCATTCAAGAGCTGAATCCCCCTGGGTCCGGTGGGGCAGTGCTCACTGTCTGCACCGTGAGACTGGAAAGCCTCTGTCACCTTGAACATGCCAAGTGCACCCGCCTGCCTGAAGGGGGTGGGATTCATGGCTTTAGAACTGGCATATGAAAAGTTTTTTGGTTTTAGCCAGACTATTTAGAAAAAGATTTAAATAAAGAGTTGGCCAGGATGGTGGCTCACACCTGCAATCTCAACACTTTGGGAGGCCAAGGATCACTTGAGCCCAGGAGTTGGAGACCAGCCTGGGCAACACTATCTCTACAAAAAAATGTTGTTTTCTTTTTTTAACTAGCCAGGCATTATGGTGCACACATATGGTCCCAGCTACACCTGAGGCTTGAGCCTGGGAGATTGAAGCTGAAGCAAGCCAGGCCTGCACCACTCTTTTCTAGCCTGGATGATACAGCGAGACCTTGTCTCAAAAAAAAAAAAAAGATTTAAGCAAAGACTCGTGGTTCAAATTTTGGCCCTTATATCTCAAGTGAATGAAAAGCTTTGAGTAAAATACACACACACACACACACACACATTTTTTGAGATAAGGTCTCACTTTGTCGCCAAGACTGGAGTACAGTAGCATGATTTTGGCTCAGTGCAACCACTGCCTCCCAGGCTCAAGCAGTCCTCCCACCTCAGCCTCCCCAGTAGCCGGCATTACAGGTGTGCACTACCACACCCGGCTAATTTTTTGTATTTTTGGTGGAGACAAGGTGTCGTCATGTTGCCCAGGCTGGTCTCGAACTCCTGAATTCAGGTGATCCAGGCCTCGGTTTCCCAAAGTGTTGGAATTATATGTATGAGCCACTGCACCCAGCCTGATATATTTTTTTAATAGGAGATGTCATTTAACCCCTCCCCCAGAAAAAAATCTAGATTTCTGTTGCTTTTTTAGAAATCAAGTGCTCCAATAACCAGGCTCACCGTTTCATATGGCAGCATTCAGTTGCAGATGCCACTCTGAGTGGGACATGCCCTCTCCAGCGGGGCCTGAGGGAGGCAGGTGAGGGACGTAGGTGCTAAATGCGTGTGGTCTTGTTCTCAGAGCCATGCAAACACATTGTAGGCTTCTGCAACCCCAGGAACAAACACCTCCTACAAGTTCACGCAGGGATCTCCCTCGAGGCCCAGCTCTGCTCTCCAGTATCTCTCACCTGTCTGCCTCCCTTGTGCCTGCAGCCTGCCTGGCCCCTGTGGACATGAATAAGGCTGAATGACCAACTCAGGCTCCTGCAAGCCAGAAGTCAATGGTGGCCCCCAGCACACGCCTGCTTCTCTTGTCACAACAGCAGACACAGTAACTCAGAAAAGCTGTTTCTACAAACTTTCTGCTTTCTTTCACTGCTGCTTAAATGCAGTGTTTATACTACAGTAATTAAAAACAACTTCATTAGCCAGTGGGAGAGCAATTCTCTGCCCCTTTACCGCATTCTGAGTCTTCTCTCTACAGCTCAAATATGCCTCAAACAAGAAACCAGTTGCTAGGAGACCAGCAGGCAAATTTCAAGAGACGGGTGGTTTCTGCCTTTTGTCTCTGAACTTCTCTATCCAATCCCAGCCCAGGCCAGCCTATCGGTACATTTAGAAAAAGAAAAATAGAAAACACCCCTCCCCCGGCCCATTCCATAACTTCAAAGGAGACTTTGCATGCGTTATTAGGAAAATCACAAAAATGGTTTTGAACACAGAATAAAATATAATGCCAACTTTTAAACTTGTACCCGTTAACTCTGCTGTCTGGCTTCTTTAGGATGCCAGCACGATGTGCTAGTAGAGACACTCCTATGATGTTGTAAGGGCTTTTTTCTTTTCATTTCATGTTCCTTCTTCCGGAAATATGAAGGTGGTGGGTCGGACCACAGAAAGAAACCTAAAAAAAATATTAAAGAACCAAAAATTATTCTATACTGAATTTGCAATGTAAAGCATTGACTTGGTTGGTCAGATAGTCTGGATCTTTTAAAAGATCTGAAAATCCAATTAAATAAAAAAAATTAAAATATTCACAAAGAAAATAGGCAACACCAATAAGAGATTATAAAATGTCATGTGCCACAGGCATGTCTAATTTGTTCTTTTAGTGGCAGGCAGTAAACAGGATGTTGAGAAATTGAGATTCGGTCTCTAAGTTGACAGAAGTCCCTTAGCATGGCACCGCTATAAACAGGAACCCTGCCAGCATCCCGGGCTGAGGATCCTGTGATCTTTTCGGCATTTCCTGAAGTTTTCTGTCTGGAACAGGCTGACCCTGGTATTATCCTGGGACCTCTTTATGCCTGAAATAGCCAGCAAGACTGAAGGCTCAGTCCAGCATGTAGAGACTGAAATGCTTACTATTTAGCCCTTTATATAAACACCCTCTGCTTTAAATCAATGCCCAAAGTTGAGATGTTTTTAGTTCTTCGCATACAACAAAAATATTTTTTACAACATTTGTAAAACCAATTAAATGAGTTCATTATTTTCCACGTCTTGTTTTCTTCTGGTAGTTCTGTGATGTATGCACCATACATGTTAGTTACTTCTCCTGTCTGTGTCCCTGCAATGCTCTAGCTGATTTGGATATATCATACACGTGATTTCGGTTTTCACTTTATTAATCATAACTAACAATCCCGTTTGGAATTCTCCATCCTGGAAAGGGACTATTTCTTCAATTCTAATCCAGATGACCTGTTACAGCCATTTTGGCATCAAATTTCAAAATCATTTCTAGTAAATTTTAAGATTATTCACTGTTTTCTGTAAATATTGTATTGTGGTTACTATCAAAAGCATCGCTTACTTAGCTAAGCACTGAACACATAATATTATTTCAGGCCTTCGCAAGCTTTACCTTGTCTTTATTGAAACCTTTGACCAGTGGTTATTTATCAGGTCTTCCTTTCTCAGTTTAGTAATGGCATGAATGCTTTTTTAAGATGCAAGCCTGCTCACTTTTACTGTTTTCATTTGTTAAAAATGTGTGCAGTCATGGTTGGACGCAGAGCCTCATGCCTGTAATCCCAGCGGTTTGGAAGGCCAAGGCAGGCGGATCACTAGGTCAGGAGATCAAGACTATCCTGGTCAACATGTTGAAGTCCCGTCTCGACTAAAGATACAAAAATTGGCTAGGCGTGATGGCTCGTGCCTGTAGTCCCAGCTACTTGGGAGGCTCAGGCAGGAGAATCGCTTGAACTCAGGAGGCAGAGGTTGCAGTGAGCCGAGACTGTGCCCCTGTACTCCAACCTGGCAAGAATGAGACTCCATCTCAAAAAAAAAAGAAAAAAATGTATGCAGTCCATTCCTCTTTCTTTTTTCTTCAATCTGTTTTTCTTTTCAGAGCTCCACTGCCGTATTTTCTATGACAGGCCTGGCAAGGTGGCTTATACCTCTAATCCCAGCACTTTGGGAGGCCCAGGTGGATTGCTTGAGCTCAGGAGTTCAAGACCAGCCTAGACAACATGGTGAGACCCCCGTGTCTATGATTTAAAAAAATGTTTTAAATGTTTAAAAATTGTTTAAATAAAAATAAATCAAAGACAAAATTTAAAAAATAAAGTAAATCAAGCTTTTTTAAAAGCTGAAATTTTTATTTAGTATTTTGAATTTAGATTAAATCTTTTTTTTTTTTTTTTGAGATGGAGTTTTGCTCTTGTTGCCCAGGCTGGAGTGCAGTGGCACAATCTCCACTCACTGCAATCTCCACATCCCAGGTTCAAGCGATTCTCCTGCCTCAGCCTCCCAAGTAGCTGGGATTACAGGCATTTGCCACTATGCCTGGCTAATTTTGTATTTTCAATAGAGACGGGGTTTCTCCATATTGGTCAGGCTCGTCTCAAACTCCTGACCTCAGGAGATCCACCCACCTCAGCCTCCCGAAGTGCTGGGATTACAGGCGTAAGCCACAGCACCTGGCAAAGTTAGATTAAATCTTAAGCATTTTAATAAAAACAGCACTATTTAAATTCTAGCGGTCATTTTCTATAGCATTCCCAATATAAAGAATCAACATTGTGCTTCAAACCTGTCACC
Organism: Callithrix jacchus; assembly: GCF_049354715.1. Lineage (NCBI taxonomy): Eukaryota > Metazoa > Chordata > Mammalia > Primates > Cebidae > Callithrix > Callithrix jacchus. The sequence continues at coordinate 106,648,390 of NC_133509.1, read as the reverse complement.
TCTAGCATTTACATATTTAAGAGGAATTCATATTGTTTGATATTGCAAAGCGCCCCTCAGCCACCGTGCCTACCTGTTGTGATTATCAAAGAACCGAAGCCAGGAATTAGAACACAAAAGGAAGCAAGAGAAAGAACTCAGCACTACTGGGAAGCAGTATTTTGTTGTGCTTTGACGCTGGAAGAAAGTATTTGACAAGTGAATTAATCTGCCTTTCCTCTGCCCCAGGCACTTCTAATTCCGAAATCCTTTCCACGTTTCTGAGCAGCACAACCTGCAAATTTTCAAGCTGGTCTGTCCAGACACCTTTTGTTTGGAAGACACAGAGGGAAAGGTAAGAAAGGCAATTTCAGGCCAACATGACAAAACCCCATTTCTACTAAAAATACAAAAATTAACCCGGTGTGGTGGCGCGTGCCTGCAGTCCCAGCTACTCATGAGGCTGAGGCAGAAGGATCGATTGAGCCTAGGAAGTCAAGGCTGCAGTGGGCCGTGCACCCAGGTTTAAGGGTGACACTGTGAGGGCCTGTTTCTCTGAAATAAGCCTGCCTAGGGCTGGGCCCAGGAGGCAGGAAGACTAGAATGGAATATGAGAGCTTCCCACATTCAGAAAGGGAACCAGTGTTCCCAGGTTCTGAGCAGTCCAGCGATGTGGCAGGGCCTCGGGGAATATCTGCTTGAACTCAGCAGGGGAGGCAGGGCCCAGCCTGTGCAGTGACCTCCACGCCCTGGCTCAGCAGGAGGGCACTGAGGACCAGGTGGGTGAGGATGAGGGGTCAATAAACCAGCCACTGGCAACCAAAAGACCAGAGGCCTCCTCTGCACCAGCCTGAGACCTTGGTAGGACCATGGGAGGGAAGGGAAGAGCCTCTGTCATGAATAGAATTGTATTTCAGCCTCACCAGATTAGATTTGATTTGAAGCAGGAAGAAAGAGAAGAAATAGGACATTTCTCACCTCATTATGTTATATCAAACTGAGCACAGAAAGTCAACACCAGAACAAAAGTATGCCAAATTGCAGGGTTTATTGCCGGCGACCACGGAGGACTCACGTCTCTCCAACCCGTGGCCCCGTAAAAGAGGGTGACAAGACCTTTTATGCCCGTAAAATCACCTTGGGGGTGAGGGGAGAGGATGGGGTGAGGGGGCTTCAGACATTCCGAGGGCCAGTGGATTCAAATCACCTTCTGGGCGGAGAGGAGGGTGAGGGGGTTCCGGACATTTCGAGGGCCAGAGGACTATTTGACATTCTGATTGTTATTTAAGGGGTTCACAGATGCTGAGATTAACATTTGTTTACACATCGTCTGGGTAGGGGTGGGATCCATAGATTTTTATTTACTTGGCGCCAGGATGGAATTATCTGGGGGTGCTTACTCTGGTAAACAAAGGCCAGCAATTCTGGCAGTTACAGATAAGAGGAGGTATGCAGCTTTACCTCAATTTGCATCCTGCAAGTGATCTAGCAATTTACAGAAGCCAAGGTTAGCAGTCATTGTGAGGAGAATGGAAACAGTTTTGTTCTTTATAAAATGGCATTGTACAGGTTCTAACTCTAGGCCAGCTATATCACAATTATGTTCAATAAAATCGGAATCCACCACGGAAGTAAATTTGGTTGAGTGGTGACACGCTTCTCTCCTCCACCACTGGAAGCGAGCAGAGCCCGGTGTATGGAGAAGGGCAGACGTTGGAGCCTTCCTTCCCTACCCGACAGCACTGAGGCTTCTGCAAGTTGCCTTCCTGCATCTGGGACTGGCCCTGCAGGAGCGGCCAGGGCGGCCTCGCTTCAGGTCATTCGAGGGCCTCTCAGGTGGTGGATGGAGGGCAGCTGAGTGGCGGAAGTTTTGCCATCAGCCGGAGAGGGCAGTGGGGATTCTGGGCAGAAAACAATGCGGACAGCCCAGGCTGGAGTGTAGTGGTGCAATCTGGGCTCACTGCAATCTCCACCTCCTGGGTTCAAGCGATTCACCTGTCTCAGCCTCCCAAATAGCTGGGATTGCAGGCACCTGCCATCACGCTCGGCTAATTTTTGTATTGTAGTAGAGAGGGAGTTTAGCCATGTTGGCCAGGATGGTCTTGAACTTCTGATTTCGAGTGATTCTCCCGCCTCCTCGGCCTCCCAAATTGCTGGGGTTACAGGCGTGAGCCACCGCACCCGGCAACAGAAGTTCTTTTTCCTCCGCCTGGCCTTCCAGATTCAAGCAAAGCCAGTGTCATTTGCTCAGGCCTCTCAGTGTCCCTGTTGCCTCCAGAGACACCTTCTTCACTCCCCACCCCGGGTACCCAGAAAAGTCCTTGAAATAAATTGTGCTCCTCCTCCCCAGGGGTGGGGGACACCACTTGGCCAATGAATGGTTCCTCTTAACCTTACGCATGAGCTCAGACACGGACAAGACTGCAGGTCCTGCCCAGATGGAAGCAGGGGCTATCAAATCCCGGGAAGACCCCGGATTCTGAGTCGTCTCCTTGCCTTCAGGATTTCTCCCCGCACAGGATCTGCCCGGACGCGCGCGCTTTCACTTGAACGCAAGTGAGGACTCGGACAGCAGAGGGAGCCCGCAGCCCGCGGTTGGCACCGAGGCCCTCTGTTCCCGGGGCTCGTTGGCGCCTCCCGCGCAAGTTGGGACACACAGAACATACAAATTCTCGTGTACGAATGCCTCCCAGGGGATCAGAAGCGGGGCCCGCTGGGGTTTTCTTACAAATGCGTAACCTACCTCGCTCTCCCGTGCCCATTAAATCCTCGGGAGGAAGTACCGCGTTCGTCCATTAAAGCCTGGTGTGGCTTCTCAGAGACCCACGGTGTAATATCAGAAGGTCTTGACCTTCCGTCCGGATTCTTTTGCCATAACGGTTCTTCCTCTCCGCTGGGAACCTGCATGTTGCCTCTTCCGCCCGGCCCTCTGAACGGCTACTCTGTGGGCACGCAGGAAAATCTATGGGGGTCTCGGTGCTGAGCGCACCCAGGTGCATCGTCCATAGGCAGACATTTTGATAATGAAGCTAATCAACTCCTTAACCAACTATCTGATACTAATTTTAAAAAGGCATTCATAAAGTACTTTGTGCTACAGTCATATTATTTCCAATGAGGGGCTGGACCCAATAATTGCAATGAACCGACACCTCGGATGCAATGTCTCTTTCACTCGCAACCCACAGCCAAGCCAGGCTTTCTTACTCCTGTACTGCTGAGGAGTCACAACTCTGCACCTCCTGCTCGCGGTCTCCACGCACAGATTTCGTGGGGACAGGTGCTGTGGATTTCTGAAGATGAGCACTAACAGCTCTGCCACGTGGAACTTTAAGGAGCGCCACCCTCCCTCCTGTGTTCTCCACTGGGGTATCTGGTTAGTTTTCCAGGTCTCGTGCAGCCCCCACACCCACTCTCTCTGTGGCACCCCAGAGGTCTCAGCTCCACAACTTTCAGCTGGATGCCAGGGGTCTCCATGGAACATTGATTACTCAATGACATGGGCCGAGAGATCCACCTGCCAAAATTTATCAGAGGAGCCAGAGTCTGCCTTTATCTCACTCACACACTACAGGATGCCTGGGGCTGAAGGAGCAGGGAGGGGCAGAGGGGCCAGGAGGGAACATGGAAGAAGTGAGAGTAGGGGCTTGGATTAGGCCTGAATTCATAACCGCAAAATGACACTTCCCAAGGAGGCCTATTTTGTTTTGTTTTCAAGAGATGGGGTCTCTCTTTGTTGCCCAGGCTAGGGCAGCAGTGCAATCCCGGCTAACTAGCTTTGACCTCCTGGCTTAAAGGATCCTCCACCACTCAGTCCCACGTCGCTGTGACTATGGGACTATAGGTGCGAGCCCCCAAGCCTTGCTAGTTGTTCCCCCCACCTCACCCCTCCCCCCACCCCGCCCTGTAGAGACTGTGGTCCGGTCTTGAACTCCTGGCTTTAAGCAACCCTCTCTCAGCCTCCCAAAGGGCCGGAATTAATAGGCTTGAACCACCACACCTGGCCAAGGAGGCTTGTTTAAAATGATGGATCGAGGTCAGGTCATGCTCATCCAACATTTCGGGAGGCCGAGGTGGGCGGATTGCTTGAGCTCAAGAGTTCGTAGACCAGTCTGGGCAACATGGCAAAACCTCTGTCTCTACATTCATCTGGTGTGGTTGTGTGCACCTCCCAGCTATTCAGGAGGCTGAGGTGGGAGGATCACTTCAGCCCAGGAGGTCAAGGCTGCAGTGAGCCAGGATTGCCGCCACTGCACTCCAGCCTGAGTGACACAGTGAGATCTTGTCTCAAAATAAATAAACGATGCATCCTGGATGGTGGTGGCCGCAGAGCCTGACCTCAGCCAGTCAGCGTTGTTATCAGGGCGTATGACTCCCGTTTACGTCCAACAGCATACTTTGTGCTAACTGACAGCATCAGCACTGTTCAAACTACTCAGCAGACTGAATCAGTCAAATCTGTAAGATGAGATTTAACTGACATACATGTCTTCCCATCCCGTTGTGAATGGAGAAGAAATATCCCAAACCACAGTTGAAAACACCTTAGGCGCTGGGATCGCCTCTGAGCTCATGTGGGCTAGGATGCCAAAAAACGGGGGGGTGAGGGTAGTCAGAGGCTGCCTGCATCCTAAGGACATTGGATGCAGAGTTGGAGGACTGGAACACTGTGCTCATTTCTGGTTGTCTTTGAAAGGAGCCCAGAAGGGTGGGAGACTGAGGCCAAGGAAGGGAGCAGCAGTGAGAAGCCCAAGGATGCTTGGTCCAGAGAAAAGGCTGGGACAGGGAGAGGACACGGTAGCCACCTCCAAACAGGGAAGGGCTGATCCGGAAAGGGGAATGGAACCAGGCTCTGTAGGCTGGGAGCCGCATTGGCCCAGGGCTTTAGAATCTGACAGATCTGTGTTCAAATCCAGCCGAGTGGGTTGGCAATGTGAGTCACAGCTTCCTCAACCAAGGGATAATTGGACAACTGAGCTTCCAGAGCCAGTCAAGGACAGGATGACAGCCACGAAGTGCTCAGCAAAGTGCCAGAAGAATGGGACGTGCTTCAGAAAGTATATCTTTCATTACCATCAGGTGGAAATTCGATGGAGGCAGATTTTGGTTTAGTGTAAAAGAACCTTCCAACACTTGGAGCTGTCTCACAACTGAGTGTAATTTGGGCAGGATACACATATTCAGGTGGTCACAATACCGAAAACTCAATGCTTTTGTGTACCTTGCTGCCTAGCCAGAATGATTGCAAGTATTTCCCTTTACCTCCAAGGAGAATTGACGATGATGCTCTCCCTCCCTTTGAGGAAAGGACTATGCTGGCCCTCTATCTGATTACCCCGTGTGGATCCCTTCCCACCACTGCACGGCAGAACAGCCAATCAGAGGGGAGGGGTGGGAAGTCCACAGCTGGACCTAGGGAGGCTGTCTTTAACCTGGAGGCAGTAGTTCATGTCGCACACATTAAGAGAGGCTCAGCCTCCTAACAGCACAGAACCTGTGGAAGCAGAGATGGCTGGCTGCACAGGTCTGGGAGGTGGAGAAGATTCACATATGAGAAGGGAGGGGCATGTCTCCTCCTACTCAGAACAGCATCTTTCTTAGACCGTGACAGTGAGGCCGGGAGATGTTCATGGCACCACAATCCATTGTTTGTGGTTGTGTCTCTTCCCTCCAGCTGGGGGCTTTTCTTGATTCCGCTTCCTGCTACACCCTACAGCCAGGTCTCTAAGTTGAGGATTTGAGCTCAGCCGGCAGAGCAGGTAGCTGAGCACTGGAGGGAGATGTTGAGGGAATGAAGCTGACAGGTCTCCCACGGCTGAGCTCACACCCAGTCTCAAGGTGCAGGCGGCAGGGCAGCCAGTCTGCCTCCCAGTACCTCTAGGTGACCAGGCAGAGGGTGTCACGGCCTTGCAAATGTGAATTCTGGCGCATCACTTCCCTGGCAACAGAAGTATGATGGCTGTCATTGGTGCTGCAGAGGAGGAAGCTCCATGTGAGAAGTAGAAAAGTTCCTCTTCAAAGTTTCCTTTCTTAAGAATAATAATAATAAATGTTAAAAAATAATAGTATCTTTTAAAGACTGTCTTCAAAACCTTCTTGCTTTTTACTAGTGACTCTTTGTTAAGCCCTATCCAATGTAGCTGTTAGATATAAAAGAATAAGTACATTCTATGTCTTGTGCTTTAACCAAGATATTTGTGCTAGACTTGCTCACAGGCACATAGTACATTCTATGTCCTTATATTTTAACCAAGATATGTATGTTATTATTTTTCTAAGTTTTTTCGCAAGTAACTTCCTGTCCGTTCCTTATTTAGACTTTCTCTTTTCCTTCTGTTCTCCATTGCTTTTACCTGTTTGGAAAAGTTTTAAATTGTTAGCCAGTCAGGTTTTAGTTTAGATTGTGAAGTCAAGCTCCAACCAACAGAGATCAGACACAGCAGTAAAGGTGACCCCAAATGTGTAAGAGATAAATATGTCTGCCTTTCCTTTGTTCGTTGTACTCTCGTGCAACGAACAAGATAGCTAACAGGAGCGCCCTTTCTACAGAAAGTAAAGATTGCCTTGCTGAAAGATCCTTTGTCTCAGGGCTGATTTTTCTCTGTAGCACCAAACATCTCTTTCCAACACTCGGGAATGTAGCTGACTCCCAGACTCACGCCGCACTGGCTGGGGCTTCCTCATACTGCTTCACGCCAGCTGCCTCCTGACTGCCCTTTGTACTCTTGTCCTTCTCCTAGACCTTACATGGTCTTCTGGAGGTGGTAAGGGTTGCCCCAAGTATATAGCAAACCTTGCATTCTTGGGAATGAAGTGTGGGCATAGAGAGCTGCTCTTTCTTGGTCCCTAGCTTGACAGCATCAGACCCTCTTGGGACCTGCAACAATTGTCAGTCTTTGCCATGGGGTTTCTGGGTTGAGATTGTTGGTCTTAGTGGAAAGAGGAGCGAGAGTGAAGGTTGATGTCCTCTTCCTTTGCCAGTATCTTCTCATGGCAAACCGCAGTACTTAGACAAAGCCAGAGAGAAAACAAGGACAGTGAGAGGAGTGGGGAGCAGCAGGGCCTCACTGTCCAGCACAGATGCTCCAAAGGCCTGCCCTGTCCCCAAGATTGCCTAAGGAATGGAGTCATTGCCCTTGGGTAAAATTAGTATTTGACTCAGTTTTTTATGGCTCTAGATGGAAATTCTGGTATTCTGATCCTGATGGAGGACTGAGGAGTCTGAAAGGAGAATGGGGCTTATGGTAGTGGGGACAGAGGCAAGAAGCTGACTGTGGCAGATGAGAGGTGGTATGAACTCTGACAAGCCCTTTCCTGAGGGAGGGAGACTGTTTCCCCTTTCCATGACTCTGGGCTTAACAAAGTATGAGGAAGCAACACTCTGACATTTCTGGACCTAGCTTTTAAGAAGACTGGCAACTTCTGGCTGGGTGTGGTGGCTCATGCCTATAATCCCAGCACTTTGGTAGGCTGAAGCGGGTGGGTCATTTGAGGTCAGGAGTTCAAGACCAGCCTGGCCAACATGGTGAAACCTGTCTTTAATAAAAATACAAAAATTAGCCAGGTGGTAGTGGCATGTGCCTGTAATCCCAGCTATTCGGGAGACTGAAGCCGGAGAATCACCTGAGCCTGGGAGGTGGAGGTTGTGACAGCCAAGAGTTGCAAGACTGGCAACTCCTACTTTGGGCTCTTGGAGCCCTGAGCACCATGTTGAAAGTCCAACCACCCTGCCAGAGAGAGCACATGTGAGATTTGAGACTATACAGAGAGCAGAAGGGGCCCAGCTGAGGCCAGCCTTCCCTTCTACTGTCCCCACTGAGGTGTCAAGATTGTGAGTAAAGGCACCTTGGGCTGTCCCACCCTCCCCAGCTGCCAGCTGAATGCTGCTGAGTGATCCAGTGTATGCCACATGGAGCAGAAGAATCACCCAGCTGAGCCCTGCCCTAATCCCCAACTTGTAAACAGTGGAGAACATGCTTGTCGTGTTAAGCAACTAACTATGAAGTAGTTTAAGAGGACATATATAACCAGAACACTGGCTAAAGAGCACTGACTTCCAGGTGCCCCTCTGTGGGACCTTGGCAGGCAGTCAAAAGGCATTTGGGCTTCTGCTGGGGTTTACACTTGGGAGCTGGGCTTGTTTTGTTCCTCTCAATCTGTTCCTTTAGCAAGCAGACTGCAAGGACCTTGGGCACAGTTTTTTGACAGATGGGCTTCAAGGTATAAACTGGAAATCTCTTCTTTATCTTTAAATTGCTGAAAACAGGGATCAACTTTGAAATCCCTGCCTCCTACCTGCTCAAGGATAATGATCTAGAACTAGCAGCAGGTTTTTTAGCAACATCAATAATGACATCCGATTAGACCAGAGTGTAAAATTAACATTGTTGCAGTTTGTCTTAAGGAGGGAAGAGTGTTATATACAATATTTAGAAGTTGGTTTTGAAACAAAGATTTTAATTGGCTTCCACTAAGCAAATGCTTCTTAGTTTAAAAAAAGGCAAACCTAGGTATAGTGTGAGATGAGGCTGAGAACTATCAGCTACTGAGTAAATGGCTACTCTGAAGGTCCCTCTGTCCTTCTGTAATGAAAGCCCCATTCTAGCCATACATTCCTCACCTATTGAGGTGTGGCAAAGCATCCATGAATCTGAAGCCTGATGACACCCTCACCTACCATGCTTTAACATGCTGCTCCCTAGCTCAGAAGAGCTGGCCAAGGGCTTTGGGAAGTTTGGGACAATGTTTTCCTGAAGAGCAGTTCAGTGCCCACCCAAGTCATACATACTAGGGCCACTTATTAAAATAAAGACTCTATGGTTCCAGCTTGGATCTATTAATACCAAATCTCTGAGCGTGATGTCCAGAAGTAGGAATTTAAACAATTTCTCTATGTGATGCTAATGCATTCTTAAGTTTGAGAACCACTGGTTTGAGTTTCTCAAAGCCTCTTTTATCTTCAGATTTGCCTGGAATTTGATAGGAAGATGTCTCCTTCAATTAAAATTCACAGAGGAAACCTGTATATTAAATGAGAGAGAATGTTGAATAACTCTTTTTAATTTTTTTGAGACTGAGTCTCCCTCTGTGTCCCCCAGGCTGGAATGCAGTGGCACTATCTTTGCTCACTGCAACCTCTGGTCTCAGGTTTTCTGCTTCAGCCTCCCAAGTAGCTGTGATTACAGGAGCCTGCCAACACACCTGGCTAATTTTTATATTTTTAGTAGAGATAGGGTTTCACCATGTTGGCCAGGCTGGTCTCGAACTCCTGACCTCAAGTGAACTGCCTGCCTTGGCCTCCCAAAGTGCTGGGACTACAGGTGTGAGCCATGGCACCTGGCCAAGAGACAAGAATGTTGAAGCATTTTAAAGCCCCCTCTCCTCTAAAAGCCTCCCAGAAAAGGTTGTTTCCTCTGAGTCCTCTGGCCTTAAGATATAAATTTAATTGTCTTTCTTCTGTTCCCTAACCTCTATTGCATTTACAACCCTGTGCCAATGATGCTGCTGTCCAGATCCCTTGGGCAAAGCTCCATGCAACCATGTCATGCAGGGGACTGATAGATTGAGACCAATAAAGATTCAGGAAATACGGATTTAATCTTGGGTTCTAGACTCAGAGGCTTGTGTTTGAATCCAAGCTCTGCCATTCACCAGCTACTTTACTGCAAACAAACTATTTAACCTGTCTAGGACTCTGTTGATTGTTCTGTAAAATGGGGACATGAATAGCACCCATCTCACAGGGCTGTTGTGAGGACTCAATGGGATATGCGTTAGATAGGATATATTATGGTGGAAGAGGGGCTGAAAGCCATGAAAAATGAGGAAGAGTAGAGAAAATAGCTAAGTTTTATCCTGGGGAAGACATAACATTGAGAAGACCTGACATTTTCTAACAAATTCATGGTTATTATCTGGGAAGAGAAATATATTTGTTTGTATAACTTGAAGTGATGGGACTGGAAGTAGTTGTAAAAATTAAAGGGAGGTTGGGCATGATGGCTTACACCTGTAATCTCAGCACTTTGGGAGGCCAAGGCAGGAGGACAGCTTGAACCCAGGAGTTCAAGGTAACAGTGAACCATGATCACACCACTGCACTCCACCCTGGGCCACAGAGAGAGACCCTGTCTCAAACAAAAACAAAAACAAGGCCAGGCGCGGTGGTTCATGTCTGTAATCCCAGTACTTTGGGAAGCCGAGGAGGCTGGATCACGAGGTCAGCAGATCGAGACCATCCTGGCTAACACAGTGAAACCCCATCTCTACTAAAAATACAAAAAATTAGCTGGGTGTGGTGGTGTGTGCCTGTAGTCCCAGCTACTCGAGAGGCTGATGTAGGAGAATCACTTGAACCCAGGAGGCGGAGGTTGTAGTGAGCTGAGATTGTGCCATTGCACTCCAGCCTGGGTGACACAGCGAGACTTCGTCAAAATAAATAAATAAATAATTAAAGAGAAACGAACTTTCCCTGAATAAAAGGAAGAATGTAAAAGAGAAGTTGAAGGATCAGGTGTGCAACCTCAGGAAGTAGAGAGTTCCCCATCACTGGTGTTCCGTATAACTTGCATTATAAAGGTGTTCCCTATAACTTGTTCCTTATAACTTGGATTCACTGGTCTCTATTTTACCTCTTGGACCACAAAGTTCAAGGCCAGTTTGTCTTTCACACCACAGTTTTTCAAATCCTCAGTGAGCAGTGAGTCCATACTCCATCACAGCGAAGGGGAGATTGGAGTGGGAGGCAGAACGTGTAAACGTTAAAGATCCTTTCCGTCTTGATTCTGCGATTCATGAGTCTAAGTTTATTTAAAGACAGCAAGTATCCACTAAAAAAATATGAAGAGATAGGTTCTTTGCAAAGTGATTCTTAAGCTGTTTTTCACTTCAAGCTCAGGACACCACCCAATCACCATTGATCAACTATTTTGGAGACAAAATGTGCTTCCTGTAACTTGCATTCACTGGTCCCTATTTTGCCTCTTGGACCGCAAAGCTCAAGGCCAGTTTGTCTTTCACACCACAGTTTTTCAAATCCTCAGTGAGCAGTGTGCGCATACCCCTACTCCCCTTCTCCCTGACAAGCACCAGGTCTTGTCTTTCCTTAAGTAGAATTGCTTGTTGGCAGTGCCTGTCAATGAAGTCCTCACTCCAACTCGAGCTGCTGTTGTTTATATTAAGCTCGGCAGCATTATGGCACGTTTTAATACGCATAGCCTCATTAATTTGAAATGTACCTACACTGGACTGAGTTCATCTTTGTACTAACTGAAAACAAAAAGAGTTTGCTAAGCATATTTATTGTCTTAAGATTAACGGAGCAATGTTTAAGCTTCTTATGAGAAGTAACTGTTTCAAATACCCTTAAGCTCTTTAAAAAAATTACTAGGTCACTTACAAATCCATCCTACCATTTCACTAAGACAAGTGACTAAAGGACCACCTCCAGGCAACTTTATTAGTAATTTCTTGTTTGCTCTTTGAATTGACCTAAAACTCCCTTCTTAAATGTATTTCACTCCCAGGAACACAAGGTAGGTGAGGGTGGGTGGGCTTTGAGGGGGATGTGGTTTGGGGAAGGAAATCGCTTCCTTGGGTTTGGTGCTCAAATGCCTTATTACCATGCAATTTACCTAGATGTGTGAGAGCAGTTAAGGCAATACAGAGTTGAGAGCATCAGTGGCAAACTGGAGAAACCGTCCCCTCCCAAGTCATTTCTACTTCTGCAAAGGAGTTGGATTTTATTGGCAGATAGCCATTTTGTGATGCTTTTCTTAAATGCTGTATTACAGTATTGCACAGGAGATATGACCAGGTGAGCTTATTAGAGATTCAGGGGTACACTAACAAGATCTCAAAAATGTGTACGGAGATTGGGCCACTTGACACAGCACTGTGGGCAAGGAAAATGAATCACAGATGCATTAACAGAACATATAATGAGATCTTTGAAGGAATACATTTACATAAAGATAGGGAGTAAGGTACCCAGAGCTTTGGGTATTTTGTCTACATCATTCAGGTTGAAAATGGGTCATAAGAGGTACAAACGGAAGGATAAAATGAGCTGCATATGTTTAAAGGCAGGGCTGTGCCTGGTAGAGGAGCTGATTAAGAGGCATAATGAGATGTGCTCATTTAGGGTAAGTAATGGAAGGAACTTGGAGAGATGCCTGTTCACAGGACTGAAGGCAAGTGGGACTGAAAGGGTATAATGAGAGGTGTAATGAGAGACGTGAAGGGGGAACGCTCTCTTGGGTCTCAGGTGTAATGACTCAGACACACAGAGGCGAGAGAGGAGATGTCTGATTTGAAAGGGTGGAGGACCAGAAGTGCATAATCTGACAAGGTGCGAGGGAGCACAGTGCTGGCGGGCCCAGGAGAGAAGGAGGATCCACCGAGAGGAGCAATAGAGGGGCCAGGCAGTAGGAATGAACTCTAAGGTGATATTATCTTCTCCGAAAAGACAGCCAGTGTCGAGTGTTTGAGCCACAGTTTTTGTAAAGGATATAGAGACACAACTCCTTCATTCTGTCTCTTCTTTGGACAGTAGCAGAGAAAACAGGCTATTGTGCAGCAAGAGCCTCGAAGTAAAGATTTCTTAACCATGTGGGAGAGGGATGAGGGCCGTCGGGAAATGTGCTTGTCTTATAACTTTGAGGTTTCATAGGATCTTGGAGACTGGGTGAGTAGGCTGGGCTGATTGTGGAAGTCAATGACTTGAATTTAACATTCTCAGCCTGGAACCAAGTCTCTCCATCTCGTCCTCCCTGCAACCCCACCCTGCATCCCCTGTGGCTACCCACTGAGGGCTTGGCCAGGAGCTCTGTACCTGCTACCCCAGCTCTGCCATCCCAAGTTGTCATCTGTTCTGAGAGCACCAAGGTCACCCCCTTGCTAACCTGGTAACTAGTCTCATATAATTAATGGTGGAAAAGGAATTCCAGTCCCATCTAGGTAACATAGGAATTCAAAATACTCAAGTTTCATGCAGAGGGGACTCTGAATCACCATTTTAGTAAAAAGGGAAAATAAAGTTCTTTTTTCTAACTGAATTTTCGAGTTACAATTTAAGCCTGTTTCCTCCTGCAAGGTGTTCTATGGATGGTTAACTTGTCAATATAATACTCAGTTATCTGGACAAGATAAGTGCCTCACACCTTAGTTTCTATTTCTTTTAATATTAGCACCAGTGGCTATTCTCCTGTTAACTTTATTTTTCTACAGCATAACCTGGGAACTTGCAGAACATTTAAATATTTTCTACTTAACAGCTGCACAATCACAGATCCTGGGGGTGCAGCCACGTGGCCTGTCTAGACAAACTCTCCAGGTGATCCAGATGCAAGCTCAAGTTTGAGTCACTGTTTTAAAGTTTATAGCAAAGGGTTAAAAGCACCTGACCAATATTAAGCAAAGTGGAGGAGCTCATTCTGACTCTTCCATCCCTTAAGCAATTCTGTGTAAGGAAAGACAAGACCTGGTTCTTGTCGGGGAGTAGGGTGTAGACTCACTGCTAAGGATTCAAAAAACTCTGCTATTAATACATCAGGGCTCTGTCCTGGAAAAGTAACATAAAAGCATGAATATATCAGAGATGTAGGACAAAAGAAGCCACTTGATGTTTACTGAGTGTGTACGATTTGCCAGTCACTGCCTTTGCACATCTGGTTCTGCTTAGTTCTTAAAACATGAGGCTGTAACGACTTTACCAGACGAGGAAACCGTGCTCAGAGATTAGGTAATTTTCCTAAGAATGCAGATGGTAAGTAATGGATGGGCTTTGAGCCCCAATCAAGGCCAAATGTCTTTTTCCGAAAAGATGATGATTCCTATGGAGGAGTTATTAGTAACAAAATTTATACATAGAAAAAGTATCCAACATTACTGTGGCATCTTTATTCTTTTAAAATCACACAGGTCGTATTTAATATCGCCCAAGTCTTTTGTTTTTTTGAGACAGGGTCTCACTCTTCACCCACACTGGAGTGCAGTAGGGAAGTCACAGCTCACTGCAGCCTTGACCTCCTGGGCTCAATCTATCTTCCCACCTCAGGTAGCTAGGACTACAGGTGTGTGCCACCATGCCCAGCTAATTTTACTTTTTGCAGAGATGAGGTCTCACTATGTTGCCCAGGCTGGTTTTGAACTCAGGCAATCCTCCTGACTTGGCCTCTCGAAGTGTTAGGATTACAGATGTGAGCCATCACATCTAGCCAGCCTTCACTGGTCATTTCTGACCCAGGTATGCCATCTTGCACTTTAATCTCCTTAGTTTAGTCTGTAAACAGTACCTCATAGTTGCTCAAACATTGCACTGTGAGACTGAAATCTGGTTTCAGACCATCATTTTACATTTCACTAGAGGCAAATAGGGCAGGTTTGCTGGGCCTGTTTCCTTTGCTCTTGGACTACTGTTCTTATCCCCACCCAAGGAGTCAGTAACCTAACCCAGCTTATCACCAGCACCAGATCTGGAGCACAACCACCGGCCTTCCCAGTCAGCTCATGGATGAAGATCTTCCATCAACGCAGACCCAACAGCACCTTCTCCCAGGAGCTCCCAACCCATGTGCCAAGACCTACAGAAATGACGAATAAACCCTCCGGACCACGTAGGAATTATGGTCTAAACAGACCTTTTTAGCTTTTTTGTTCACTGGCATATTCTGTGGCATCGTCTTATCCTAGTCCAAGAATTCTAGAATCTGTAGAATTGTTGAACCAAATAAAAGGAAGAAACTCTACTGTCAGCTCTCAATTAGCTGCACCGCTGGAGAGGAACAGTGATGCAGTGGATTAAAAAAAAAAATTGGTTCGGTTTGACTTTGGAATGCATTGGTTTTTTTTCAGTGGATTAACTTTTCTAATTATATTTGGCACAGCCTAGTATTAACAGGCATTTGTATTCCCTGAGCACACAACATCTGACATTGAGAGCTGGGAGATGCCGCCCAAAAACACGCTGGACTCAGAGAAGAACAATGTTATGAAAAATCCACACGTGGATAATGAAGAGGAAACTAATTATGAAGTGCTCTGCAAATATTAAATCATAAGCAGAGAAGGCAAAATAGTAATTCTCTATAGACATGTGGACAGAGTAGAAAAGTTTATTAACATTCTGAAAAGGACAGAAATTTTCAAGAATCATCATTAGTGTTAATGAAGCTTGATGAAAAAATTAGGATGCAAAGCGGGTCAATAAATTATTGGGTAGTCTTTCAAATAAGCAAACCTCAAGCAATAATACCAAAGCGTTTTAAAAGAGCGTTTAAAATGAATTTTATTGTTTGAATTTTACAAGTAGTCTTTAGAGGCTTCAAACAAGAACTCTGTTGCAAAACTCTAATAAATAGCTTGCCCCAAGTCCCCAAACAAAATGTAAAACAAAATGAGAACTAAACTCAGAAGGATAAGCAAGACTTCAGAATGCTTGGATGTTAGCAATATTTCTCATTTACAAAGAGATATCAGGCAATGTACAATCTCCTTCATACAAGTCAGAGAGAAAGAGACAGACAATTGAAATCTTTACAAAGCACTCCGAAATCTTCCTATTTCCATGATAGAAACGTCACCAGAAAAAAAAAAATCCCTTGGAGAAATCACAATCAATAATGAAACTGTAGCATAAAAATCCGGTAGCGGATGTAGCGGGGAGAAGAGAGGAAAATCCATCCTGTTTCTTTCAGGGATGGAGAGAGGAAGGAATTGAGATTACTTGGGGGAGGGAACTTCCAAGCAGATGCCGCTAGAGTGCTGAGTGTTCCCTTAGACCAGAGTTGCCACTGAAAGGGCAGAGGGGTCAGTTTAGTGACAGTTATGAAGGCAACAAACAAAGGGGTCTCCTCAGGTCAGTCAGCACTAGTCAGCCCCATGTCTCTGTGCTCTACAGCAGCGAGGGCCTTGGAACAGTGACCCAGGGGCCCGAAGCAGCCTGCATCACAAGACAGGAAAATAGCACATCAATGATTTCTGCAGCAGAATCCTTTGGATGGCCACAAAAGGATGCAGAAAATGCCGTGCTGAAATTTCACACTGGGACATGCAGATTTCAAAAGCCCATTCTACTATCACAGTCATTGCTCCTAACAAGCAAGGATTAAAATTCACAATTAAACATTCACTGTTAGCTTTTCCTAGTTACAAATACTGGTGAAGTCTTGCTCTGGAGAGAAAGATTAATTTAGTGATATGGTCATTTTGAGCAAGCTAGAAAACCAATTGCGTCACATTTTTATCTTTAAAAATCTTTGAAACGACATAATACTTTTGACCAAATTCATTCAAAATGCATACAGATAATAAGGTTTTAAATTTGTGGGGAATTCTGACATCAATGAATGTTTGGAGCCAGGAAGCTGTAGAGAGGTTGATTCCAATTTAGTGGGGCTCAATTAAGCCAAACAGAGAGAGAGTCCTGCAGCAAAAGTGGGACCATCTCCCTGGGAGAAGCAGGAAGTGACCTCACAATGTGGGAGTGGAAAGGGGTGTGGCTTGCAGGCACTGTCAGAGCTGCTCTGGTTTACTGACTTGCTGATAATAACCCTGATCCTGCTTATCTCTGGAGGACAGATACAAACAGCACTAGCTCATGCACGAGTCATTCAAGGGAGGTAGGCATTTTCTCAAAGCAACTCCCTCTCCAGGCATTTTAGGGAAGAAGGCAAGGAAATATCCCTCTCTACTCCCCAAACAAGTTAAAAAACATTCTTTTTCTAGGAATAATGACATTTGTTAGGATAACAAGGGAAAGCTTGGGTTACCTGAAATTGATAAGAAAGCGGATGGGAATAGAGGCAGATGGGCCAGGGAGCACCCTGGTCCAAGGCCCAGTTTCTTCTTAAATACATAACAGATAAAGATATTGTGCAAAAAAATAAAGACATTCACATTTTAGCAGTTAAACTTTTATTTTACTTTTTAAAATTTTTATTTACTTTTTTTTTTGTTTTTCTTTTCTACAAAAGGCAGGTGATGATTGTTGATCTGCAACTGCTGTGTTGTGCACTCCCAGAAAGGGGGCGGAGTAGGACACTGGGGAAGGTGCTCTGAGGATGCTTTCTATGGTGGATCAGGGCTGCAGGACACGGGCTGGAGGGAGTGTCCGGGCCCTTCTCCTGTCCTCCTCAGCCTTCCCTAGCTCATGTCAATGGTGTTGAAGACCCATTCCGTGAACTTCTTCAGCTTGTCTGAGGCATTCTGGGACTCCTCCTGCAGCCTCAGGTTGTCCTCTCGCAGGTGCTGCACTTCCGCCTGAAGGTGCGCTTTGTCTTCTTTTTCCTGGGAGGGAGAGTGAAGTGGAAAGGAACTAGGAGGTGGGGCCCCACCTTGCCCAGCTCTTCGGAGAAGTAGCTACGGACTCGTTTTGATCTTTTGCCCATTTCTATTCTTTGTTCCTCCAAACACTTGTCTAAACGGCCTAGTAGCAGGTACTAAGACACTCTAAGCTCAGGGAATGGGGCTTCTAGGGAGATTCAACCTTGCAGGATTAGCGGATTAGCTGTAAGTAATCCTGGAATGTAAGGAGGTACATTAATGTGTATTTCAACATCCTTGTTAGTCAGGATTGTCTTAAATTTTAGACAACTGTTTTGGTGGTTGATGTCTTGATATAGTCAAGGACACTCAAGAAACAAAACGTTCAGTTCTCCTGGTGCAAAAGCCCCAGTAACACCGACTACATGGGAATCTGGGCTACTAACACATTAGACAAGGCGTAGGGTGGCCAGGAGAGGACCCAGATGGGGCTGGCTGAGGTTCAAAGCCTTCCACAAAATAGCGAGCAGCTTTTCTGTACACCTGACGCCGAACGCCTCCTCGCACTGTGTTTCAGTGGCAACTGAGATCCCAGCAGCCCTAAGCACGTGCAGGCAGAGGGAAGACACCACATCTTACTTCACTACGCTACTTAAAAAGGACTCTCACGGTTCAGGGGCAGGTTGCACAGACTGGGCAGTTTGCTTTGAGAATACGTGTTTACCTTCTTCAAATCTTCCCGAAGCATCTTCAGCATACCTTCCAGCTGGTCCACTTTAGAAGCCAGAGTGGGAGAGGAGTCTTTACTGCCGGGAACAACAAACAAAAGACCATGTTGGCAGGGGCCTCCATGGTTGTTTTTTTTTAATTTGAGAAGGCTGTATTTATACAACGGTTTTCAATGTCCAATTACTCAGAACCATGACCCAATATGTATTTTTACTTTAAAAAAGAAAATGGTAATCGTAACAAAAGGTAATACAAGCTTGAACTACAGCCAATCGATAGCTTCCTTTGTTAAAGATGCTGCACCTTCATGACAAAAGAATAAAGGACAATAGTGAAAATGGTCTCTTTGGCAGCACAAGAGGTACTTTCTGGCAGACACAATTGTCAGACAGTAAAATGATTCCCCGGGAGGCTGGGATCTCTCTGGTGGGCTTTAAAAAACGAGTGACTCCTCTGTGTGTGGGAAGGAAGCTGGGGAGGTGATGTGATAGGGCAGTCGTCTCTGGTCCCCAAGTGTGGTCTTGGCTACTCATGCAATTGCAGCTAAGGTATCATGCCTACATCTTACACCACTGGCCTAAGTATCTTGTTAGCCTAGCCTTAATGTCTTAGATTCTGTGCTAGTCTGATCAGAAAACAATTTTCTTCTCATTTTCTCACATTTTGTTTATGTAATGCTAATAATGCCATGCTAGTGGAGTACCGAAAGAAGCATGAGCAGGGGATGGCATGGCTGGGCACATTCTCACCCCAGGGTCCTATGGCTGAGAGACTGAAAGCTCTTCTTGCCACATTCTCCTCTACCTGAGTTCAAGCTGCCAAAAGTTTCCTGATTCCTAGCCAAGCCATACATCCTCAGGGGTATACCAGAGAGAACCCAAAGTCTTCCATCGGGAAAACATGCAGCAGCCTCTTTCTAGTGCCTAGGGGGAAGAGCTAAGTGACTGAATTTTCTGGATCATGGAGTAAAACGTATTCTTTACCTTAAAAGTCAAGGTTCACGTTAGAATTCCTGACCTCATATGAACTGTGTTGATGTCTTCTGCCAACTCTAAGTCTACAACAGGCCCCGAAAGGCAAAACCCACTGTGGCGCAGAACGTGGCAAGGTTGTGGGCCAGTGGAGTGACCATGACCTCCAAACTCTAAGACAGGGGCCCAATGAAAAGCTGACAATGAATGGTTTTTAAAAGGGACATGGTCAGCTGCAATCCATAACTGCACAATATAGTACAGCAGGCTGGTCTGATTTTGGGTGGGCTGAAAGCCACAAACGTGGTAGAAAAGGGGCGGTGCTGGACAGACACAAAGAGGCCAGGGCCGGGCAGCTGTGTCCTTCACAAAGCCACTGCAGCTCATCAGGACTGCAGCCGTGCTTAGGAGCATTCTGCTATTCACCTCCATTTGCATTTGTTCAGTCCACACTGACCCAAGAAAAGAGCCCATCATCATCCTCATCTGCTGATTTTTTAATAATCCTTTTTTGGGAAAATAGTCTTGGCTCCCTCAGACTTGTCTTTCCTGGAAGCTCCTTCCTTACAAGGCACATTTGGGGCTCTCCTCCGACTCTGGGATATATATTTTAAAAATTCTCAGTAGTCGACCTGATTGCTGCTCTCCTCACCCCAGCAGTGCCAGAGATGAGTGAGCACACCATCTCTCCTACACTCATAACAAATGATCCGCTACTCCTGTGCCTTCTCGCTGAGAGTAATTCCTTGCAGAGTTGTTCAGGGAAGTCCTCAAGCACAAGCCCCACAGTTTATCTGTGCCATTTACTTCAATCGCCTTTCCTGTTCTTGTCCGTTTCTGACCAAGTTTTATAGATACCTGGAGTTTTAATCACCCTTGAAAGGTTTTTTTTTTTCTTTTTTTTTTTTCTCTTGAGACAGTCTCACTGTGTCACCCAGTACAGTGGCGTGATCTCGGCTCACTGCAAACTCTGCCTCCACCTCCTGGGTTCAAGTGATTCTCATGCCTTGGCTTCCTGAGTAGCTGGGGCTACAGGTGTGCACCACCACACCTGTGGTGTGTTTTTGGTAGAGACATTTTGGCATGTTGGCTAGGCTGGTTTCAAATTCCTGAGGTCAGGCAATCCACCCACCTCGGCTTCCCAAAGTGGTAAAATTACAGGCATGAGCCATGGTGCCCAGTCTCAACAGGTTTTAAGGGAAGAGATTTCAAATGAATGAAATTATTATGCAACAAGAAGTGCTTATTAAATGCTCCACGCCTGACTGATGGGATGCTTTAACAAAAAGAAATGAGCATACATAAATCCAGCAACTTGAAAGAGTCAGTCTTTCCATAAATAGAAGTTGTAAAGTCTCTGCTCCTGACTCAGAAGAAAGCCCTCAGGACCTCAGTAATTACCTACTTTTCCTTTTCTATACCATCTTAACATATCCTAGCGATTTAGCTTTCCAACACACAGACGTGAAGCAATACACTGGGAGGAGCACACATTAAGACTCCGCAAGCACGTGTACAAGCATGACCAGTGACATGGAGGAAGAGTCCAAAAACCCAGACTGCAGGACGACACAGCACAAAGCGTAGGGACACTTATAGCAAATGGTCTCTCCTACCTGACCCAATGGGCCTCAGGGGCATAAATGTATTATGACATTAAATAATGAATATTCATAATTATGGCCATGTGAGTCATCAAGAATAGATTAATTAATTATGTAACAGTATTTAGTTACAAAGCATTCTGACTAAAAGGTAGAGTGTCTGGCCCTGCAGTGAAGAGCGTCCCTCAGCTCCTCTGTGTGGCTTCCATCTCCCCTCCCGACAGCTGCGGTCACTGGCAGGTGTGACACAAGGTGCAGATATACAAGTATATGCAATGATATAGACTGCCCTCGCACGGCGGACCAACCTGCTGTAAGGCTTCATCTGGGCCAGAGCCTGTTCCTCCAGCTGATCACTGTTGGATGCAGCACTCAAGGGGCGATGGTTTTCATCACTAGCAGCAAAAAAAGAGGCTCTCTGGACTGGAAAGGAGAGAAGAAACCATTTAGTATTTGGAACCACATCCCTGGGACCTATCTATCAAAGTCAACAAGTGTGGGCAGTCACGTCTAGTATTTCCTGCACTGGAAATCTTATTTCCTAACTCTCACAGGGAAAAATATGACTGTTCTAGCTATAAGAGGATTGTAGCATTGTAATTTCCCTTTAAAAAACATTTGTGAGTCAATTTCTAGTCCCCCATTTTCCCTGCTCATCAAAGTAGCATTCTATGAAATGTTTCTCTGGAAACAGGCCTTGTGCCAAATTTCCACACCGAAATTTTCCACTCAGCAATGATATAAATGCATTTGAGAGCTAGTATTATGCTTCTTAAAACTTCTTGAGGTATGTTTTCCACAAGATTCCTGGCCACTCTGGTTGGCTTTAACATAAATTCATACCACCTGTGTTCCCAAACATATCAACTTAAAATTTAAGCCAAGAAAACACCATCAAATTTAAAATAATCTCCCATTAAAACCCAAAACTTCTACCATTTGTATAGGAAGGAGATTGACCAACACAATGAAAAATCAAGTTAGAAATGGGAATTTCCATCTGCTAAATAAAGAGCATGAAGGTAAAAGGATTCGCTGCTGACCACTCCATGGGTGCCTGACTTAGATGGATTCTGTGGCCTGGTAAATTTCCCCCCAAAATCAAAACTTGACTGAATAGCAATTTCAATTCTCCCAATTTAAGAGCAGCAACAACAACAACAAAAAAATCACCTGCTATCATAATTTTGTGAAGAATATTTAAGAACTAAAAATTTTAGAAAGATCTTTAAAATTAAGAAAAAAGTCTTCATTAAAAAAACAAAGCTCTAACATAGGTGTCAAAAAAGAAAAGAAAAAAAAACCCGGCTGACAATGTTATGTCAACATACACATACTGCACTACTTTTGTGTTTTCATGACAGTAGACAAGATCATCACCAGTGTGAGCACCTGTATTGAAGAACCACCAGTGTAAAGTGAGCACATGGCTAGTAGGCTGGCGGAGACAATGCTGACAGACAATGTGTTACCGCAAGCAGAGAGGTAAGTAGAGGGGCAAAGGAGGTACCCTACATTTGTCAGCATAGGCACGGGGCCAAGCAGGACAAGCACTGTGATGTATCTGGCTGTGCATTTAGCAACAATGTCTTTGCAACATGATGAAAGACCCTCTCTGGATACATGTTCTTTTCAGTTAAGGGACAGTTGGGATTCCTCTACCCACTGCCCTTCCCATATATGGAGGAGGTGAGGCATTCGTGTTATGAAACCTGTGGAGGAAACACCAGGTGGCATCTGATTACATAAGAGGTGCCTATGTGTCCAGCCTAGGGTCTGGTCCCTACTGAGTGCTCAGTAACTGTTAGCTCGTCTGGTGAGGCACCTATGTTGTGAGTGTGTCGAGAGAAGCAGTGTGGACAGAGACTGCTCACTCCGCCAGCCCACCACAGGGTGGCCCTGCAGGATCCTGGACTGCCCTGTTGGATTCAGTGGACTCACCCTCATAGGCTTTGGCAGCATCTACCAGGTTGGACCAATCCAAGTCTGCAGCAGCATCAGGCAGGGGCATCAGGCCAGGGTCCGGCATAGGCTGCCTGCGCGTCTCCTGGATGTCGGTGAGGGAGCTGTCCGAGGCCGAGAACTCTCCTGCAGGAAGGGAGGAGCAACAAGATGCTTCTCGTGCCTGTGGGATAGCCACTCAAAACCCACCTATTTCCTGTTACCACAATAGATTTGTAAGCCATTTGCGACTGTCATCAATGTCCAGTTTAGCCGGCTGTTAGTGGTCATTTGAAAGCTGAGTTGAAATACGCATGGGCCTCCTCTAGTCTGTCTTCATTTTCTTACAACCTCCCATCATCTCCCTTCCAGCAGTGAGTCATGGCAAAGTTAGTTTTGCAATGAGGCACTAAGTCTGCTTTTGTGAGTGGTCTGTCCACATCCACAGCAGGGCCTGGCAGCGCTGGCATCTGCTTTCCCACACAGAGTCCAGGGATTTGGGCTGGGAAGAAGAGGCCTACTTCAGCAGAGAGCTGGACTTTGGAGCCAGGCCAGGGATGTTTCTTCCTATTAGAGGGGACAATAAGGCTTACTTTTATCTGCCCTGGGAGTGGTGAGGGGCAGATGGTCCATGCCTGCCCTGTGTACTATTCAGGAGCAGCCCACTGGGTTTCATGGTCAAAGGTATCCAAGTGGGTGTGAGAGGCAAATCAGGGTATGTGAGTGGTCTGGGTTACACAGTCAGAGCTAAGACATCCCATTTAGGGATGGAACTGGCATTATTCTTCCCGAGGATGTGGTCCTCACGAGGTATTCTTTGCATCAGTTTTGGGTTGCAGCAGTCTAATACCCCAAGCTCTTCCTAAGGGGACAATTTGTTGACTACAAATACTAAACAAATGTTAACAACAAACTGACATCTTAACAACTAAGCTCTGCTTAGCCTGGGGCAGGGAGCAGGGAGGACTGGGCAGCGAGCCACTCTGTGCCACTAAAGGCAGCTGCTACTGCTCAGGTTCGTGCAGCCAGACAACAGGAAGGGCGGGCTGCTGGGGGCCAGGGAAAGCGTCACTCATGACATGGAAATGCCCTCAATGGGCAGAAGCTGGGTGGACCAAGGGCAGAGCACACCACCCCACAAGAGGGAGCACCCTCGGAAGGTGACTGCAACACTCAGGTCCATGCAAACACATAGCTAAAGCTAAACGCTCAGCTAGAATATTTAAGTGACTCTAAAAAGGCCTGTTTACAAGGAGTTAAAGAGTCTCATGTATTAAGACAGCCCAGTAAGCTAGTGTATTAAGTGCTTGTTTTCCCTTTCAAATTACAAAAACTACTCTGAAGTACAGCTGCTAGTTGTTACTGTGCTTAAAATTAGCAAAACTATGAGTAAATGGAAGTTAACAAATACTGCAAAAAATGTTCAGTTTTAATTAAATGTGCTCCCACCAAGGGTAAGTAGGAGGAACAGATAATTCTGTGTGTCACTCACAACCCTTCTGCCCTTTTATCTCTGGGGTCCAAATTTCCATGTGGGGGATAAAAGAAGTCACCCTTCCTCATCCCCCAAACACACTTCAGTGGAAGTCACCAAGCAAGGCAGGGCTAAGGGATCAGCCCAATGAGGACTGCTTGGTTAGGATGTGAAATCACTGCAGCTGCTGCCTCATTCAGGAAAACAAGAAAAGGTGATGCTTCAGGGCTCAGAGAGGGCTGCCTGTTCCTTCCTTCAGCAGTGGACTCACATGGGGCCTTTGGTCCCCGGAATCCTTGTCTGGACAATGACCACGTGTTGGAGGCAGATTTCTGAGCTGCTCTTTCAGAATGTAGGATTCTACTACTCAGGGCCTACTCTGACATGACACATGCAGAGAAGACTTCATAAAGGGGCTACTGTTTTTACACTGTAAAGGTAAAATTAAAAGTAGGGAATATGAGAGCAATCGAAGTAAGGTGGGAAATTGTAGGAATAATGGAATTCTGGGAAGAGTGACCCCGATGCGGGGAGAGAAGGCGAGAACAAGGTTAAGGGCAGGAGGTCACTTCCAGAAGGCTTGTTCTGGAGTCTGATGATACAATGTGGTCATTTCACGTGCCAATTGTGGTTCCTTGGAGGTGACCTCCTGGAGCAAAGAGAACCCAGATTTAAGCTGCAGGTAGATGGGGGAGGGAACAGGGGAAGCCGGCATGATCCTTGCATGATTCCTGCCAGGGATGAGCAGGATGGGTGGGATTGTGCTGCTGAGCAGTGAGCAGGGCAGAGACAGGGAGGAATATCCATGAGCATGGACTGAGAGGTCAAATATAAGGGAGCGAAAGCAAGAGATGTAAAAAAAATACCATTCCAGAGAAGCAGCAGAAGGAAAAGAAACGCAGATATGAATGGACACCGGAGATATAAAAGCTGCAGAGCTCGCAAAAGGAAAAAGGACAGAAGGGAGGCAGGGTGACAGCAGTGCATCTGGTAAATGATCAGGAACACCGGTTCGTGACAGGTATCTGCTGGTGCTGGGCCACGGCTATGAGGGGATGTACTGAGCCCTGCAATGGAGTGGGACAGAGACAGGACAAAGGGAAAGACCAAATTTAAATCCAGAGTCCCAGAAAAGGGCCCGTAATAAAACTGGGATTTAGTTGAGTCACAAAGCAAACAAGGCATATGTGGACCAGGTGCAAGAATATGGAGGTACCCCTTATCCACAGGCCTCTTCCTTACACAATGCTTGCCTGGCTCACTGCATGAATAAATGAGTCAACAAATGAGTGCTTGACACCACAGGCAATTTCCTTACAGTCTGGGAAAGACCAAGAACAATGGCAAGTCTGGGTTCTTATGGTGGCTACAGAAAGCAATGGATACGACTCTCTGTGAAATAACTAATCTAGTGCTAGCCAAATTTGCTCAGTCGTAACAGCAGCTGGCATGGTTGCTAAGAATATCAATTCCCAGCCTACTCTTTTGGAGATTCAAATTCAGTGGGTCTTCGGTCCAGTGTGAGACTCTGTTATTTCTAGCAAGCAACCCAGGTGACTATGGCAGTCTGGGATTACAGGGGAGAGAGGGCGAATAAGGGAGGGGCAGGTGCGCTGAGACTATCTGAGCATGGACACAGGACCCCTCTGAGCACATCGAGTGGTAGCCACATCTGGGGCCACGGACCATCATCAATAGGACTGTCCAGGCTACAGCTGAAAAACCACTTACCATGCAACGACTTCATTCCTAAGGTATAAGAAGGCCTTCTCAATGGGAGAGACTTGGGGAGAGAAGGGTACGTGCTACTGAAGAGGACGTCGTTGGGCAAGGCTTGGTCCAGAAGTGAAGCCCTCGAGGTGAAAAAGTGCTCCCTCTGGCCACTGTAAATGCTCTCGTCCGACAGTGTTCTGTGCAAGGCCCGCCGCGAGGTGGGGGTGCTGGGGAAAGGAGACTGAGGAGAGGAGAGTGCGTGGAACTGAAAAACAGCATCGAGACAAAAGAAAGTCAATTTTCTGGTTCAGATCCCTGAGACCAAGGTTGGGGGAGGGTGCGGTAACCAAGTTACCGCTCCAGACACACCTCCGGCAAGGCAGCTCTAGGGCCCATCATCTATTTCTACATCCGCAAGGAGCTAACCCAAGAGTTCCTGGTCATTATTCCTCATAGCCTGGCATGCGGCCTGCAGTCTATCAGTGCTCCCTATGTGATTCAGGTATGTGATTAAGTGGACTTATTAAGACCATATGTGGTTAAAAACAAGACTTTAAGATCAGACAGATGTGAGTTTTATTTGAATCCCGTGTCTTTGACCAAATCATACAATCTCTCTGAGCCGAATTCCTCGTTTGTAAAACGGGAGCACAAAACCTCTCAGGATTACTGCAGGGATTAAACAAAATGCTGCAATGAGCACAATGGCTGGTGTCAGTGGCATGATGAAATGGTGTTATGGCCCCTGGGAGAACAGACAGCCACAGTGCCAGGAGGGTATCCTGACAAGCTTGTCAGATGATAACATGCTTGCTGGGCAATAAGGGTATCTGATCATCAAAATACATTAACTCACATGGCAGGTAGCACTTGATTAACTACTAACTTACACCAACTGAACCTATCAAGGTAGATACATTTCATGAGTTTTGGAGAAAATTTATTTTGAAGATGCACTTCTTTCTATTCATGAACTAAGAATAGGATAGGCTGAGTGTAGTGATTCATGTCTGTAATCCCAGCACTTTGGGAGGCTGAGGTGGGCAGATCACTTGAGGTCAGGAGTTCAAGACTAGCCTGACCAACATGGTAAAATCCTGTCTCTAATAAAAATGCAAAAATTACCCAGCTGCGGTGGTGTGCGCCTGTAATCCCAGCTACTTGGGAGGCTGAGGCAGGAGAATCGCTTGAACCCGGGAGGTGGAGGTTGCAGTGAGCTGTGATCGCGCCACTGCACTCCAACCTGGGTGACAGGGCAAGACTCTGTCTCAAAAAAAGAATAAATAAATAAAAAAGAGGAAGTTTGCTTTATAAATGACAAATAATTATATATTTATCTATACATGGCAAATAGTTCCAGATAGATCTATCTCTTATTGACACCTTTTGCCTTTGTGACCAAATTTGATTTTACTTGAGATTTTTTTCTGGAAATATCAAGCTTCTGAGAATCCCTTGCACTGAAGAACAGCAGACACTTAAAAATATTTAAGTATCCAGCAACCTGAAGAGTAAAAGAGCATTTGGCCCATGAACAATAAAGTTATCATTATTCAGTTCCTCTGAGGCCACCGTCTGCCCCTATAGGGGAAACAATGTGGAGAGCTGGTGAAGATGTGAAGAGGCTATCCCTGCTGGCCGAAAGCCACCCTGGGACTTCCCCTGACACTCTGAAGGGGCAGGGAGAGAGAACAATTTAGAAAATGCTCCATTTAGTAGGCTGATTACAGACCCAGAAATCCACAGTGGATAGACAGGGCCTAGCATGCTTCCACTCAATGAGCCAGGAGTGAATCAGGTCCAAGCCACCCTCAGTGTGGTAAGCACAGCTGCTGCATAAACACCAAAAGATGATTAATCAAACACATTGTGAATATAACCAAGGTGTGACCAATTGCGTAAAAATTATGTTCACTTTAAAAGATTCATGAAGAATTAAATCCAAGGTACATATGTACTTGTATAGAAAACTAAATTGCTGTGCTAAATGCTTTGAGACAACTTGGAATGAAAGTGACAATTTCCCTTCTCTCTTTGTGGAGAAAAGTGTGCATTAGAGCCATTATACAGCTTGCTAACTAATTTTCTTAAAAAATAAAACCAGATTAAAAATAAAACCAAATAAAAACATCTCCACCTGCAAGGTTCTAGGACTATCACATAAGGCTCCTGCCTGCCAGGTCAGAGCTCAGATTCCTGTACTGAAAAAACTGCTGCTAAATAGTTTTCCGCACCTCAGGTTTTAGTAAAGGGATTTCCTTTTCCAGTATCTCCACCCTGGTGGGGAATACTCCACCAGGGTGTGAAATCCTCCACCAATTCTAGTTTCAGCCTCTTTAGGAAATGTTAATATGCTTCAAGGCCATGAACAGCTACCTTGAAGAGCTCCTTTGAGCAGACAAAAGAAACTTCTTAGGAGAAGTTAAAACACCCTGCACTGAAGGGAGGCAGGACGGGAAGTCAAGGAAGCAACCTGCCTGGAGGCATGCTGCTCACTAAAAGGTAGGAGGACCCAGCCTTGCCCACGAATGCTGGAATGGCCCCTCGCCCCATCATTTTCAACTCCAGTCTTAAAGGTGTGGAGAACTATCCACTTCCCAAGAGCAGCCCCTGCCCGCCTTGCCTGTGATTACCCAGGAGCGCTGCCGGGTGCTGCCAGCCCTTGGGAAAGAATCACAGTGGAGTGGGATGGCAGACCTGGAAGGGATTTCAGAGGACATTCGGGAAGGGGGTTGGTTCTAACTTGTGCTCCAGGAAGTCCTAAGGGTTTCTTATAGCACCACTGCTAGGGAGAGGTTCAGGTGGGACCCAGGAGTCCAGGCCATCCCGCCCCTCCCATAAGAGAAATTCTGCTTTCTGAGTTCTATATAATATGGTTCCATGTGTGATTAAAAAACCAAAAAGGTTTCCTGAGCTTTAAGACTAGTGGGGCACCACTGACCTCCTCTGGTCCTCTATCTCACAGTTGGGGAACAGGGCCTGCAGAGGTGGCATTTTGCTTCATGCCAGTCTCCTGTTCTCTCATTCTTTTCAGTGCCCCCAGCTATTAGTGACATGTGTCACCTGCACTCACAAGAAGCTCTTCCTAAATACTGGGGCCACATGAAGCCTATTCCTTTGGTATATACCTGAGAGCACTGGCACTACTGTCTATTCACTTGTTAGACTGTATGCCATTCTTGGGGAATACAAGGTTATCACATCTCCGCTTGCCAGTGAAGTTTCTTAGAGGGCTGCAGCTCTACCACTGTTCTTGAGGTCCATATTCTGCTGGCAAATGAGCCTGGGAGTGACCCTGCCACTCATATTAACAAGAGCTCATAGGTAGCACTGGCTATCCAGGAAAACCAGCATGGCACATGAGTGGCTTTCCAGTGTCATAGCCCAGAGCTGGCCACAATGCCTAGTACCCTGAAGCCTGAGGCAGCAGCTTGGAGCCTTGAGCCAGGAGTGGCCTGGAAGACCTCTCAAGGGCATGTCAGCCTTACTGACACAGCAGAGCCTCCATCATTCAGATGACGACTCTCAGAAGACAAAGGGAGCTACTGAGCTGAACTCATCTGAAACTAAACCTGCTCAAAGACGATGAAACTGGAGAGAGAAAACCTGAGCCCATTCCCAGTTCCTGCTTACAGCCTTCTCACTGTGACAGTTTAGCCAGCAGAAGCACTTTCTTCACAGTCTCACAGTAATACAGTCACAACATAGAGAAAGCACACTCCTGTTTCAAACAGGAATGCTAAAGTAATTCATTTTGGAAATAAAAGCCAAGACCTTGAATAAGGACACAATCAGACATTTGCCTTCAACTATATCTGCTGCATAAGTAAATCAAAAGAATGAGGGCTCTGAGCTTGCCTCTTGCCAAAAATATTAAACTAGGAATTGGAAGAAAAACTCCATTCAAGGCAGGTTTTATTTTCCTTTAACCTCAAAGGAAACATCTGAAATAATTTTTATTTTGAAACTGGTGCTTAAACATTTTAATATACCTCTTTGGGTTTTGATGGATAAAGAAAGAAGTTTCAAGCACTATCTTTCATAAGGTTGCTAAGGAAACCGTTTCTGCCCTGAATGATGAGTCAGAACTGTTAAGTGCTGGCTTATGAGACAGAAATTAGAGAAATCAAGAATGGCTACATAAACCATGTTAATAAATCATTTATTTCTCAGCAAGACCCTAGAGTGGTCCTTGGAGTATATTCAGTTCCTAGGAATGTTGATTTTTTGGGTTAGGGGTTTATCTGGCCTATCTGGGAGATACATGCACACGCTAGCATGGTGTTGGGAAAGCCTGAGGGCTACACCCCCACACAGCTGCTCCAGCCCGCCATGCCTCTTGCACTCTGATCACAGTTTGAAGCTGGTGTGTGGTTTAGGAAATATTCTAGCTTCTAGCTTCCATTTCAATCAATTCAATTCTCAAAGTTCTTCTTAAGGCTTTCTAGTCTCTTCAAATAGACTGCAAATCATCCATCTAAGAACCTAGAGAATAGAAAACTTCAAAGTTTGCTGCCATGATCTTTCTGGGGGTACAGTCCCTTTTGCCAGGAGTCCCAGAAAACCTCAGACAGAAATACCTATACTCAGAGTAACATACCTTCAGGTCCATCTCAATAAACACCCATTCCAATCCCCAGGAGTGTGAGACTCCACATTTAGAAGACCAGAAAGGAGACAGCCGTAGGTGAGTTTTAAAGGTCCTACAAGCTGAGGCGAGTACAACAATGTGTATTTTTCCATGTGGTCACATAAAGGTCTGGGTGACACAGAAAAGTACATGCTGGGCAGGTATTCAGGACTTGGTACACAGAGACTGAAGACATTTACAGTCTGGAATTCTGAGAGTAAAACAGAAGGCTGTATGAAGTCACGAGAGTCTGGAATGTTTTGAAGGTGTGTGGGTAGACTTAGACAGCTGGACTGAAGAAGCAGCTGTGCGTTCCCTTTTGGGGTGTGATGATGACGGTGACTATTGCAGGCAGTTTCTCTGAGTGAACAGCACACCATGTAGGGCCAGTAGGTTTGCTGGACATGGTCACTAGCAAACGAGGCCATTTCTGAGAAGAGAAGGAGCCTCTGGAAAGAAGACACTAAAGCCCTTATGGAAAAAGTTCTAGCTTTCCACAGGAGCCAAAGGCATCTCTGCAGAGTTTCTAAGAAGCTGTATCGGAGAACGATCCAAGATGGCCGATCGCTAACATACCAGGATTGCAGCTCTCAGGGAAGGCGCGGAGAACTAGAGGACGCCACACTTTCAGACAAATTCTGGTCGCTCACAGAGCAGAAGATCCCCCAGTGGTGGAAACACACGAGTCGCCAGCGCGACTCTCGTGGTTGGCGCAGCGGTTTCGCCGGCACCTCGACGCCGCAGCGCTCGGCGCAGAGTAAACAGGACAGGTTCCCCTTCTGACCGAGGTTTGGAGCCCTGGGAAGGCAGAGTCGCCTACTACGGAAACAAGAAGGAAGCCCGACAGGAGAATCCTGGGCAGAAAAGCACCATCAGTTTTAACGCTGCTGCTCTGGCCCTGGGAACTAACAACCTGGACGTCCACTCAAGAGACCTAATCTGAAAGTTGGTAATTTCAAAGACGACAGGAGGATAAATTTACAATGATGGGAAGAAACCAGCGTAAAAAAGCTGAGAATACTCAAAGTCAGAACGCCTCTCCCTCTAAAGATGATCACAGTTCCACATCAACAATAGAACAAGGCTTGATGGAGAACGAGCGCCTCCTGATGACAGAATCACTCTTCAAGGAATGGATAATAACAAACTTCGGTGAGTTAAAAGAACATGTTGTAGCCCAACGTAAAGAAACTAGGAACTTTGAAAAAAGGTTTGATGAAATCCTATTGAGAATAGACAACTTAGAGAGAAGTATGAGTGAATTAATGGAACTGAAGAATACAATACAGGAACTCCGAGAAGTATGCACAGGTTTAAACACTCGAATTGTTCAAGCAGAAGAAGGGATATCAGAGGTCAAAGTCCAACTTAATGAAATAAAACGTGAAGAAAAGATTAGAGAAAAAAGGATAAAAAGGAATGAGCAAAGTCTCCAAGAAATGTGGGACTATGTGAAAAGACCAAATTTACGTTTGACAGGTGTACCTGAATGTGACGGAGAGAATGAATCCAAGCTGGAAAATACCCTTCAGGATATTATTCAGGAAAATTTTCCTAAACTAGCAAAGCAGGTCAACATTCAACCCCAGGTAATACAGAGAACACCACAAAGATATTCCTCAAGAAGAGCAACCCCAAGGCACATAATCGTTAGATTCACCAGGGTTGAAACGAAGGAGAGGATACTAAGGGCAGCCAGAGAGAAAGGTCAGATTACCCACAAAGGCAAGCCTATCAGACTTACAGCAGATCTCTCGGCAGAAACTCTACAGGCCAGAAGAGAGTGGGGGCCAATATACAACATCCTCAAAGAACAGAACCTTCAGCCCAGAATTTCATATCCAGCCAAACTAAGCTTCACAACTGAAGGAAAAATAAAATCTTTTATGAACAAGCAAGAACTCAGAGATTTTATTACCACCAGGCCTGCTTTACAAGAGCTTCTGAAAGAAGCATTACACACAGAAAGAAACAACTAGTATTAGCCTTTCTAAAAATACACCAAAAAGTAAAGAGCACCAACATAAAGAAGAATTTCCACCAACAAATGGATAAAACAGCCAGTCAACATCAAATGGCAGTAACCCTAAATTTAAATTGACTGAATTCCCAATCAAAAGACACAGCCAAAACCCAACGGCATGTTACATCCAGACCTGTTTCACATGCAAGGATACACAAAGACTCAAAACAAAGGGACGGAGAAAGATTTACCAACCGAATGGAGAGCAAAAATAAATAATAAATAAATAAAAAGCAGGAGTTGCAATTCTCGTATTGGATAAAATAGATTTTAAAGCAACAAAGATATAGTGGTAAAAGGATCAATGCAACAATAAGAGCTAACGATCCTAACACCCAGATAGGAGACTTAGATTCAATGAGACAGAAAATTAATAAGGATATCAAGGACTCGAACTCAGATCCAGAACAAGTAAACTTAATAAATATTTATAGAGCTCTCCACTTCAAATACACAAAATATACATTCTTGTCAATACCACATCACACCTACCCATTAGTTTAAATGAAACATTGATTGGCCATTATTAATACCCAATTTTTTTCAAAATAAAGCAATATTTCCATTTACTCTCCCTCTTTCTCTTCCTCTTTCTTCCTCTCCTTTACTTATTTTTTTTTTCTTTCCTTCTCTCAAAAAAAAAGAAATCAACTTGTAAACCTCTAGATCCAGGTCGGCAATGTCTCTTTCATTGCTTGATTTCCTTTCTTCCCTTCCCTCCCTCCCTCCCTCCCTCCCTCCCTCCCCGCTTCCTCCCTTCCTTCATCCCTTCCTTCCTCCCTACTGTCCTTATTCCCTTCCTTCCTGCCTTCCTCCACCCCCCCGAAAAAAAAAAAAAAAAAGAAGCTGTATCACTTAAGTGATGTTCAGGGAATCATGCACTCTGAGCAGGATACAGTAGAAGAATCAACAGCTGTAGGGTTAGGACCAGGCTAACAGAAACCATGACTAATGAGATGTGGCTGAAGGGACAGAGCATTGTCAAATACTGTGGACTAGTTAGCAGGGAAATGGGATGATAGCAGGCAGTGAGGCTCAGTGAAGAGCAGTAGTAACGAACACTTTCTGGAAAGTGTGACTATGGTAACAGCCCCATCATGTCTGGCTTGTTTCTAATTGCTATCTACCCTGAACTCTGTCTTGTACCTTAAAATTCTTCTGTAAATCAGGAGTTGGGCTTTCAAGGTCGATCAGTTTCTTTAGATCTTCTTCAATGGTGGACTTGGAGGTTGGCTTAGGAGATGCCCGGAGGTCTCTGGTTGAGGCACGCAGCCTGGTATGGGCTATTTCGTTGCCATCGCTCTGGTGACGCCTGGAAAGAAAGGGAAGAGAAGATAGATACCAAGTCAACAAGGTTGACTCGGACATGATGGGCTCCAGAGGATGTAAGTCAATAGAGAAATATTATGTGGAGAAACAGATAATTACTTCTGTTCATATCAGAATCTACTCATTTAAATGCTTACTGAAGAAACAAAACCAATTTGAAACACAAAATAAAACCTGATGAATAAGTTCATAGCTTTTAAAGAAAGCTATTAGTTTTACTAAGCTAAAATTACTAGCAGACTTACTAAAAGACCACAGAGTATACATCCAAAATGCAACCTTTGCACAAACAAAAACGAAATAATTGACTCATTTAATTTTTTGCTGTACTACCTTGTCAAAAAGGCCTTTATTTTCAGGAGTACTCACTCACTTTCTAGTATGCCCTCTGGTGCCTACTGGCCGAGCTAAGCATTACATGGAAGGCTGTAATTAACATAATCAAAGGGAAGACTAGCGTGGTCTTAGCACTAGAGGGGCAATTATTCTGAAGTGTGTCCTTCAAACACACCCTTTTCGAGATGTAAGATTCCCAAATCCTAACATTTTGCAACACATCTTATCTAAGGAATGAGGCAGAGAAATAATTTAAGAAAATTTTACTTAAGAAAAAAAATAATCCCACCAACAGACCAACTCCTCCCAACCCCCTGGCCTGGCCTCTTTTGTTGTAAGAGATCACTCCAGACTTTTCTGTTGTCATGTTAAAAGCAAGCCACCAGCAAGAAAGCAAAATAACTCTTACTTTCTCGTGTCCATAAATCCCACAGAGTTTATGGTTCCTTCAGGTTTTTTCCATCCAATTAGGTACTTGCTAGTAGCGCCCTGGCGAGGGTAAAAACTTCTAGGACCAGAGGAGGAGGAGGAGGAGGAGGAGAAGGACGGTGCGAGCTGCGAGGAGGCGGCTGGATGAAGCTCTTCTTTAGGTGAACTTCGGGCACTGGTGAAAACCACTGGGCTGGCAGAGTGTCGGGAGCTCATGGTACTGAGGAGAAGCAGGGCAAAGACGTGTACATCAGGACCATTATGTCAGCTATAAAGTGCTGTTCAGGGTACAGGTGATGGCTGGGTTGAAGAGGAGTGAATTTTTCACAAACTATTAACAGAGATGGCTGGCTGGCCTTCCTAGCTTTCTCACTATAATTTAAATGTCTGCTCTCAAAATGACAGATGGCCACTAGGGCTTAGCCTGCACTTTATGTTAAAAAGTAAAAACAGTTATTTTTTTACTTACTAAAAAAAAAAAGACTATTAGGGACACCTTCAAACACACTGGCACCACTGACGTTTGTCACAGGGGAGTTTAGCAGTGGCAAGAGACAGGAGAAAGAGAAGTGAAAGGTCTAGTCATCTCCATGCCTCTGTCTTGGTTTCCTAACAACTAGGGATTGTGGTGACGCTCTCTAGGACCAAGCTGAGGAGGAAAGAGGAGACTGAATCAGGGATCTGGCTCTTCAGACTCACATCCAAGGCCAATGGGCATAGTGAGCGCTTCCTCCCCATGGTAGCTGACGTTTATATCAGCTCTAGAAGCTGCTCATCAACATATTTCAAACACTGGTTAAAGATTACAAAACTAGGTCCAGGCGTGGAGGCTCACACCTGTAATCCCAGCACTTTAGGAGGTTGAGGAGGATCACCTGAGGTCAGGAGTTTGAGACCAGCCTGGCCAACATGGTGAAACACTGTCTCTACTAAAGTACAAAAATTAGACAAGTGTGGTGGTGGGCTCCTGCAATCCCAACTACTTGGGAGGCTGAGGCAGGAGAATTACTTAAACCTGGGAGGCAGAGGTTGAGGTGAGCGGAGATTGCGCCATTGCATTGCAGCCTGGGTGACAGAATGAGACTCTATCTCAAAAAAAGATTACAAAACTGAAGTCTACGTGACTAAAGAGTCCAAACTCAGGGGTTTCAAGAGTTCCAGAAGAGAAAAAGGCAGGATTTTCAAAATACGGGATGAGAGTTTTAGTTGACTAAAACTTGAGTTAAAGGTGGAGGGCTTTTCATTGTAGGATTTCCATACTTCCTGCCCAGTGGTCTCACAAGACCACACTATTTGAGTCTTTGTGAGTTCTCCAGCATGAGGTGAGACCAAAGACAGCTAACTCTTACTACAATGGACTTTCAGTTATTTTTCCTTGAGGTTTATTTAACAATATGTGGTCCCAAAGCATTCCTGAACGGCACTTTCATTTGTCAAAAATGAATGGTACTGGCCTAAATAAAGTATGGACTTTAGTTAATGATATTATATCAATATTGATGCTTGGAAAACCCTTGGGGAGGAAGATAGCTGAATAGAACCCTCTAACAAATGGCCCTCCACAGGAACACCAAATTGAACAACCATCCACACAAAGAAGCACCTTCATAAGAACCCAAAATCAAGTATGCAATCACAGTACCTGCTTTTCACATCATATCAAGGAAAGCGGCACTGAAGAGGGTGGGAAAGAGGGTCCTGCATTGTCTATGCCTGCCCCCCCGACCCCGGGCACACCAGCTTGGAGAGAGAATCTGTGCGTGCTGGGGAGGGAGAGGGTGTGGGACTTTGCATTGGAACTCACTGCTGCCATGTCACGGCACAGCACAACACAGAGAATTCTGCTGGTACCCATGGACGGAGCATTTAGATCAGCTCTGGGTCAGAGGAGAATCCTCAACCAGAGTGGGAGGAAGCAGAGTCCCAGATGGTTCCGCCACCAGATGACCAAGGTGGCCTGGGGTCCTGAATAAATAAAAGTGGCAGTCAGGCTACAAGGACTGCAGTCCTTGAACAAGCCCGGAATTGCTCTGGTCTAGGAGGAAGTGGACTTGGGGTGCACATGACCCCGTATGACACCAGCTGTGGTGGCAAAGGGAGTGCCTGCACCACCAGTCCTCCAACTCCAGGCAGGGCAGGTTGGGGAGAGGCTCCTTCCTCTTGGGGAAAGGAGAGAAAAGAGCACAGAGGACTTGGTCTTAAAACCTGAGTGGCAGCTCAGCCACAGGCAAATAAAGCAGGAAGAATCCTGAAGCCCTCAATTCCAGAACTTTGCTCCTGAATGGCTTTCCAGATCCACCCAGGGGTCTGGAAGAGAAGGCCAGAAGAGAGTCTGGTGCCCTGAAGGGAAGGACCCAGACCCAGGAGGATTCACTACCTGCTAATTGGCCCCTGGGCTTTAAGTAAACATTGGTGATAGCCAGGCAGTATTCACCATGGGCCTTGGGTAGGACCCAGTACTGTGCTGTCTTCAGGTCTGAACCTGTGCAGTGCCAGCTGGGGTGGCTATGGGAGTGCTTGAATCACCTTCTCCAACTCCATGCAACCCAGGACAGAGAGAGGGTCCTTCTGAGACGGAAGAGAGTAAGACTGCCTAGCAACCCAGAGATTCTCCCGATCTTGCCCAAGCCCATCAAGGCAGTGTGTCTTGGAGTTGGTGAAAGTCATACCGTTCCTGGGCTTAGGATGCTCCCTAGTGCTGATACATCTGCAGCCACCATTATATCACAACAATCTCATGTGAATATGTGGAAAGCCTTCTCCAGAAGGATGGGTACAAACAAGCTCAGGTTGCCAAGACTGGAATAAATATCTTACTCTTCAATGCCCAGACATTGATGAATGTACACAGGCATCAAGAACATCCAGGAAAACACAACCTCATCAAATGAACCAAATAAGGCACCAGTGACCAACCGGAGAGTGACACAGAATTCAGAGAATTCAAAATGCCTGTCCTTGATAAAGTTCAATAAACTTCAAGATACCACAGAGAAGGAATTCTGAATTCTATCAAAAATTAACAAAGAGATTGAAATAGTAATTAAAAAATAAAGCAGAATTTCCAGAGTGGAAAAATTCAATTGACAAACTGAAAAATCTATCAGTTTCTCAACAGTGGAAGTGATCAAGCAGAAGAAAGAACTAGTGAGCTCAAAGAGAGGCTACATGAAAATACGCAGTCAGGCCAGACGTGGTGGCTCACGTCTGTAACTCCAGCACTTTGGAAGGCTGAGGTGGGTGAATCATGAGGTCAGAAGCTCAAGACCAGCCAGGCCAAGATAATGAAACCCCATCTCAGCTAAAAATACAAAAAGTAGCCAGGCATGGTGGCAGGTGCCTGTAATCCCAGCTACTCGGGAGGCTGAGGCAGAGAGCTGCTTGAACCTGGGAGGCAGAGGTTGCAGTGAGCCAAGATGGCGCCATTGCTCTCCAGCCTGGGTGACAGAGCAAGACTCCATCTTAAAAAAAAAAAAAAAAAATAGAGGAGAAAAAAAAAAATGAATGAAACATGCCTACAAGATTTAGAAAACAGCCTCAAAAGGGTAAATCTTTTTTTTTTTTTGAAACAGAATCTCATTCTGTCACCCAGGCTGGAGTGCAGTGGGAGTATTTTGGCTCACTGCAACCTTTACTCCTGGGTTTTCTGCGTCTGCCTCACAAGTAGTTGGGATTACAGGCGCACACCACCATGCCTGGCTAATTTTGGTATTTTTAGTAGAGATGAAGTTTCACCAGGTTGGCCAGGCTGGTCTCGAACTCCTGACCTCAAGTGATCTGTCCACCCTGGCCTCCCAAAATGCTAGGATTATAGGCATGAGCCACCGTGCATGTCTAGTCAAAAGGGTAAATCTAAGAGTTACTGGCCCTAGAGAGGATGTAGAGAGAGAAGGAGATCGGGGCACAAAGTTTATTCAAAAGAATAACGCAATTTTACAAACCTAGAAAAAGATATAAATATCCATTACAAGAAGGTCACACACAGAACTCCAAAAAGATTCAACCCAAATAAGACTACATCAAGGCATATATTAATCAAACTCTCAAAGGTCAAGGATAAAGAAAGGATATCTAAAGGCAGCAAGAAAAAAGAAGCAAATAACTTAAAAAGGAACTCTAATACATCTGGCAGCAAGCTTCTCAGTGGAAACCTTACAGGTCCACAAAGTGTGGGACAACATATTTAATGTGCTAAAGGAATATTGATTCTCCAGCTACAAGAAATGTACTACACTAACGTAACATGATGCCAACAGGAGAAACCTGGTGAATGGTTTATGGGAACTCTATCTTTGCAACTTTTCTGTAAATATAAAACTATTTTGATATTTAAAAAGTCCTCAGGCCGGGCACGGTGGCTCACGCCTGTAATCCCAGCACTTTGTGGGCTGAGGCGGGCAGATCACTTGAGGTCAGCAGTTTGAGACCAACCTGGCCAACATGGTGAAACCCTGTCTCTACTAAAAACACAAAAATAGCTGGGTGTGGTAGTGAGCATCTGTAGTCCCAGCTACTCAGAAGGCTTAGCCTGGAGGATCACTTCAACCTGGGAGGCAGAAGTTGCAGCGAGATGAGATCAATAAACACAGGTGCTCAAATCATCAGTTACCAGGGAAATGCAAACTAAAACCACAATGAGGGACCACTACACACCTACCAGAATGGCTAAATTAAAAAGACTTATATACTATCAAGTGCCAGAAAGGATGTGAAGCACTAGAGCTCTCATCTCATACACTGCTGGTGGGAGTCCTACTAGCTACAACCACTTGGGAAAACTACTTGAGAGGCTCTACTAAGTTGAACATATGTATATTTTATGACATGGATATTGTATTCCTAGAAACTCAAAAGAAACACATACATATGTGTACCAAAGGACATGTACGAGAATTCTTAATATCATCTGGGTGCAGTGGCTCACACCTGTATTCCTAGCACTTTGAGAGGCCAACATGGATGGATCACTTGAGCTCGAGTTCGAGACCAGCCTGGGCAATATGGTGAAAGCCTGTTTCTATGAAAAAATAAAGAAATTAGCCAGGTGTGGTGGTGTGTGTCTATAGTCCCAGCTACTTAAGGGGCTGTGGCAGGAGGATCGCTTGAGCTCAGGAGGTTGAGGCTGCAGTGAGCCAAGTTCACACCACTATACCCCAGACTGGGCGACAAAATGAGATGCTGTTTCAAAAAAATAAAAAGAAGAAAAAGAAAAAAAAATATTCTGAATATCCCAAATTGGAAACAATCCAAATGTTCATCAACAGCAGAACGGATGAGTTCTGCATATTCTCACAGTGTCAATATA
Source organism: Callithrix jacchus (assembly GCF_049354715.1). Taxonomy (NCBI): domain Eukaryota; kingdom Metazoa; phylum Chordata; class Mammalia; order Primates; family Cebidae; genus Callithrix; species Callithrix jacchus. Next base: position 106,608,665 of record NC_133509.1, on the reverse strand, counting down.
ATATAGCAATGGAGATAACTTAACGTTACCTGCAACAAATGGATAAATCTTAGAAACATAATGTTGACTTAAAGACACTGGACACAAATTAATACATAAGTATGATTCCATTTATATAAAGTCCCAAAATAAACAAAATAAGGCTATGATTTTCTTAAAATTTTTTTTTTGTTTTTGAATCAGGGTCTTGCTCTGTTGCTCAGGGAATCAGAAATTAGCCAGTTGTACAGATAGCTCACTATAGCCTCAGCCTCCTGGGCTCAAGCAATTCTTCCATCTTAGCCCCCTAAGTAGCCAGGACAAAAAAATGCTCACTGCCATGATGGGCTTATACATGTGTTCTTAAAAGGATAACTGCTTAAATAAGATCAACCCCAATTGCTGGTTTTATCTGTGTATACAATGGGCTGACACTAGCTCCCAGGTGTGAAATGCCAGCAGACTCTGTTCACTAATGTTTATAATTGAGACAGTGCTACTTAATGATTGATTAGATTTAGGCACAAAGATACAAGAGAAACAAATGAACCGTTCACTGGTGTGACTTCCTTCTTTAATGCACACAACTCACAGCATGGAGTTGAGGCCTTTAGTACACATAGTCTCTAATTCAGTGGGCCTGTGAGCATCCCCTGGGAGTTCTTCTAAAGCATACTTTCTTGTGTCCCAATCCTAGGCATTTTAATAAAGGAGGAATGATGCCTGGAAGATAGGTAAAATATCCTCTAAGTGTTCAGAGCATCTGAGACCTACTGCTCACTCACATCCAGTTGAATTATACACACTGTTATGACTTGGTCAAAATCTAGTTCCATAATGTCTAGCTAAAAAAGGTGAAGTTGTGGCAGCAATGTTTCTCAAGCCACAGAATTTGGTCTCCTCTATGTCTTGATGTAACTGTGGAGTCTTGGGCTCATGGCAGATCTTCCAGAGCCCCAGATATCTGTATTTTAACACACGTCCAAAGTATTCTCATGTTTTTTTTGTTTTGGAGATGGAGTTTCGCTCTTGTTACCCAGGCTGGAGTGCAATGGCACGATCTCGGCTCACCGCTACGTCCGTCTCCTGGGTTCAGGCAATTCTCCTGCCTCAGCCTCCTGAGTAGCTGGGATTACAGGCACGCGCCACTGTGCCCAGCCAATTTTTTGTATTTTCAGTAGAGACGGGGTTTCACCATGTTGACCAGGATGGTCTCGATCTCTTGACCTTGTGATCCACCTGCCTTGGCCTCCCAAAGTGCTGGGATTACAGGCGTGAGCCACCGCGCCCGGCCCAGTATTCTCATGTTTTATGGGGGTTGAAGAACTACTGCATTAGCCCTTCAACTCCTCCCACTCTCAAATGAGTCTGTCTCTGGGCCCAGCTGTGGGTGGGCTCCTTGCAGCTGACCAACCCACTGGCCTGAGACCACCGCAAAGGTCGTTCACCCACACTTCACCTAAGAATCTCTGAAGTAGATTTAATTATAGTACAATGAATATGAAGCTATCAGCTTCATACTTTTTAAGGGGAGCTGTGTGGCGGGGCTCTTTCATTATCCTGGAAATTTCATGTTAATTTAATAGGCTGCAATTTCATTTTACCCACAGACAGTTAAATCTCTTCATAGGAATTATGTAAGAAGGGAATGAGTCAATAATAACCAACAAAAGGAAAAGAGCATTAGATATAACAGGAAATAATAACTGTAATATCTGTTACTTTTCTCTATGTATAAGAAGTGAGTTTAGGGCCAGGCACAGTGGCTCATGCCTGTAATCCCAGCACTTTGGGAGGCCAAGGCGGGTGGATCACGAGGTCAAGAGATCGAGACCATCCTGGTCAACATGGTGAAACCCCGTCTCTACTAAAAATACAAAAAATTAGCTGGGCATGGTGGCGTGTGCCTGTAATCCCAGCTACTCAGGAGGCTGAGGCAGGAGAATTGCCTGAACCCAGGAGGCGGAGGTAGCGGTGAGCCGAGATCGCGCCATTGCACTCCAGCCTGGGTAAGAAGAGTGAAACTCCATCTCAAAAAAAAAAAAAAAAAAAAAAGAAGTGAGTTTAACTGAGTATGGCCAAATTGGAATCACTAGAAATTTAGTCAAGGTGTCTCTAAATCCTACATGAAGAAACTACTAAATTTAATTTTTCTATAAACTATAGGGCACTTCTCCTTTCCTAAAAACGAACCATCTTAGATTCTGTTCGGCCATGTCAGAATGTGAATTTTGCAAAGGAAGAGAGGATACACAAGTACATGATACCCCATATAAAAAGAGGAAAAGCAGCCAAGCGGTGGCTCATGCCTGTAATCCCAGCACTTTGGGAGCCTGAGGTGAGTGGATCACAAGGTCACAAGACTATCCTGGCCAACATGCTAAAATCCTGTCTCTACAAAAAATTAGCTGGGTGTGATAGCACACACCCGTAGTCCCAGCTACTCAGGAGGCTGAGGCAGGGGAATCGCTTGATCCAGGAGGCTGAGGTTGCAGTGAGCCAAGATCACTCCACTGCAGCCAAACTGTCGACAGAGTAAGATTCCATCTCAAAAAAAAAAAAGGAAAAGAGGCAATGGGGTCACTGAGGATCTGGGACAGCCTTAATCTGTCCAAACTTCTCATCTTGACCTGATGCTCAAATGAAACCATGGACCACATGCGCTGCAACCTCGTGATTTACATTCCCAGCTGTGGTGAAGCTTTATAGGAGGGAATGTTAGATACCAAACTGCAAAAAGGATGCTACTCTCACAGGTGCTGCTTTACAAGGAGGACCTACATTTATTTGCTGACTTGGCTAAGTGATGAGCCACACAGGATTGGGGAGCTTGAACATCAGCAATCAAGGCCCTGAATGCTGAACTTATGAGGGCTGGGGAGATTGTTCTGAATTGCTGCATTGTTACTGAGACCAGCAATCCTGTAAAAAACATCTGCCAGCCACTGTCTGTGCTGTAGAAAGCTGCTGATGGGAAAACTTGGAGTCATCTACTATTTGGGCATGGCACAGGGGTTTTAGACAAGCTTGGCCTGTTAAAGATGGTATTTCCAGGAAGGGGAGAGCAGCAATCAGTCACCTGCCAAACGGCTGTGGCAAAATCAGGGCAGAGGCTGAATGCTGGTCTAATACCAAGGGGAGGACAGCTGATCAGGTTTCCTATGATTGCTCGCACAAATAACAAGCCTTTGGGTGACAGATAATGTGGAGGATAATGATTAAGGAGAACTCCTCCCACTGTGTTTAGTACTAGCCAATTCCGTACTCTATCCAATAGAGTATGGAACACAATTGAGAAGACGCTAATTCCAAAGGAATGGTGGGGGGAAAAACAAACCAGTGAAGTAGGGATGATTCAGTTGACAAAGAAGATATCCAAGTGACTGTAGTAAAGAAAAATTGTCCATCTATAAAAGGCAGATATTTAACAGTATAAGGGCATATTAGTACATGCAGAATAGGGAAATGAGTGGCTAGCTATATGCAGCGGAAGAAGCCTCAGGGATCACTCTGGACCACAAGAAGAAAAGCTTGTAATGCTGAGCTATTTAATGAGGAGCTAACAAGATATCTACCAACATTATTTTGTTGAGCATAGCTGAAAAGAGTGTCATGTCCAGGTTTTGCATCTAAAAAGGATAAAGAAAATAAAGCACAAAGCTTGAGAAGAGAAAATATGATTACAGGATGAAACACACAAAGTAGTTATAAGAACCGTGGGAGGTACCTGATTGTTGAAAGGTAAGAAACTAGAAAATTGTTAAGACAGGTTATGTAGAGCTTCAGAAGGAAATGACAGAAAACCTTTGGTCTTAAAAGGACATTTACAGTTTGCAATGCATTTGATAATCTTTTTAATTCTCAACAAACATAAAAACAGGTAGAACAGGACTTCGGTTTGGTGGTCCTAGGCTATCCTAATGTATATGACATGGTACATTGTTACCAGCTGCAGGCTTTATCCATCAGCCACTTAGTTTCTGACCTACTGTCTATTGTGTAGACTCTTAACACGCTTACTGCTGAAATGCACAGTTTGCTGGCCAGTGAACTGAAAGATGCAATGGCAAGCCACCTTCAACTGTCACCATGTGCTTGTATCTGTTTAATTTGTGCACCTTAAAGTCCTACCATGTATTCCACAGCCAATAGGCCATCTTCTATATTACAGATGATGGACAGGCCAAGTAAAATGGTATACAGTTGGCCAAAGGCCACATAACTGGTCAATGGGAGAGCTGAGACTTGAACCACAGTGTCAGGCTCCAAATCTATTTTCCCTATGTTCCTGTCTCAACTTACCTGGAGGTAGAGAGCTATACCAAATTTTCCTTCTTTCTTTTTTTTCCAAATAACCACCTTATAATCAATAATCTATATCCAATAACCAGGTTATGGCAAGCAGGGCCAAACACATTTTCTCATAATATTAGATGTCAAAAATCTTCATGTTTAGAAAACACTCAGCTCAGAAAACAAAGAAAAACATTTATTCTCTCTTAATTGTGTATTTAAGCTGTAGCTAGAGGAATGGAATTAAATACTGAAAAGGGAGAGGACCTGTTATATACTGAAATTATTTAGAAAAGTTGTATGGGCCAGATTCAGTGGCTCATGCCTATAAATCCAGCAGGGAGGCCAAGGTAAGAAAATTGCCTGATCCCAGGAGTATAAGACTAGCCTGGGCAACATGGTGAGACCCTGTCTCTACAAAAAGATTAAAAATTAGCTGAGCAAGGTGGTGCATGCCTGTAGTCCTAGGTCCTCGAAAGGCTGAGGTAGGAGGATCGCCTGAGCTCAGAAGGTCGAGGCTAAAGTGAGCTGTGGTCCTACCACTGCACTCTAGCCTGAGTGTCAGAGTGAGAGCCTGTCTCAAAAAATGAAAGAAAAAAAAAGAGAGAGAGAGAGAGAGAGAAAAAAAGTTGTGAAATCTCTTAAGACTTTTTTTTCCTTTTTTTGTTCCTAAAAAAGCAATTGTATGAACAATACAATCCCGGCAGAATGCTTTACAAATGACAAATAATGGACTCTGCCCTTTCTGAATTTCTTGTCTTATGATTTAATGACATTTGGAGAATTTGCGCTTACCCTATCAACTGAATGAATGGATTAGTTGCTTCATAGAACAAAGCAAAATAATGTTTTGCTGGTGAGATCTGCATCAGGCATTTCTGGCCTGACAGAGGGCTCATGTTCTCAAGGTTCACGTGAACTTTCTCTCACAGTGGTTCTACTTTTCAGTCTTGAGGTTACTAAAAGTAACTGGTTCTGGATAAAATAATCACTTACCCCCAAAAGCTGGAAGAGGTGTGGCAAGTTTGTTTAGGCCAGATCACCAGCTCCACCGTGGAACAGCAAGATAAAACATAATCATGAATGTTCCTTGTGTACAGTGACACAAAGCAAAATATGGTCAATTAAAATCATCCATACCCACTCTCTTGGCTAAGGCAAATAGAGCCAACCACATCTCTTAAGAGAAGTTCTGGTTTTGTTACTTTACAGGTTGAAATTTCAAATTCTGAATTAGTCCGTAATATTTAGAAAAATAACATTCTCATCTGTTATTAAAAAGAAAAAAAAAATCCAGGCAGAAAATATTTAGAGAAGGAAATGTTACAAAGACAACTGAGTAACTTTTAAACAAAGGCATATTTTTCATGTACATAGGATGCCAATGAGGGTGCAGAGAACCAAATTTACACATATCAGGGCATACACAGAGGCACACAGACAGCCTAGTATGCCAGAGTAGCCTGAGGTAGTCCTAATGCTCAATGTAAACCACACGTAAGAAGTCTTTCTTTTCCTCAACTCTAAAGAAACATACAGCTTTTGTGGCATGTACATTTAACTTACTAGGTCAACCAGCAAAAGCACATTCATGAAATTGGACTGTATTGACAACTGCGGGCAGGCATTTGTCTTGGTCTTTAAGCAGTTCCTCTAGTGATAATCTCAGACACTGACAAACATATATCTAGATCCTGACTGATATTTGCATATAAGCTGTTCTAAAGTTCTTCCTTGTCATATTTCGTAGAGTTTAAAAACTTTTATGTAGACATGACTTTACTAAGACTTCATGCTACACAAGGACTCTATGTATACTCTCATACCTACAACAACAAGCACTGTAGCTCGGTGCAAATACTGATGCATTTGTACAATAACCTTCAAAATAGTGGTTTTCTAAGAGCCAGGAGTTGAGGATTTATGTGACTTTTGAACTGGTTTACTGAGTCATCAGGCAAAAAACATAATGGAAAAGTTATTCTTTCTCTTTTTTTTTTGAGACAGCGTCTCACTATGTTGCCCAGGTTGACCTCTAACTCCTGGGCACAAATGACCTCCCTGCCTCAGCCTCCTGAGCAGCTGAAACTGTAGGTCCATGTCACCGTGATCAGCTAGATATTCCTATTTGCTCACTGGCATGTATTGAGTATCAGTCTATTATGTTCATGTTGGTACAGCCTATGCAAATATACTTAGGATGAAAGTATTGGGTAAAAAATCCTCTTGTACTGGATGGCAGTAAAGGTATATGTGATCACACAAGTGGGTACTAATTGGCTACAGGTGTCTGAGGGGCCCTTAGGGAAGCAAGAGGAAGCCAGTTTTGAGACTGGGAGAATGGCTGGCTAACAAGCGTGGACACCAAAACAAGTCAGGTCAGTTACAGAAGAGATGTGTATGTGCAAGCATGAGGTGGGGTTTTTAGCTTTCTCACGTGTAGCCTTAAAAGTAAGCTCCAACATCAGAAATAGCATTGGTCAGTAGGACTGGAGCATTTTATACTAAGTGAGGAGGTCCTAGGTTGCCACACAAACTGGCACTGCCTCCTGCCGAGGCCAGAACCCTAAGAAGAAAATGAATGCTGCTGGCAAGAATGTCTTTAAATTACTACTATCTTCACCTCACCTATGTTTACCACTAATCATTTTTTTTAGTGGTTCATTTTAAGATCTGAAAGTTAAACAGCCATTACCAAAAAATAAAATAAAATAGATTTTCTCCCTAAATTTCCAAGCTTCCTAAAGATACACATATATTCTAGGGAGCAATAATTTAGAGCAATTAATAGACTTTTTATTACAGAAAGTTATCAGTGTGTATGGCCTCTTTTAATAAAATTCAAAAATAACAACTCTATGTAATTACCCTGTATTAATGTAGCTCTCATGAGGAGCTACAAAACATCTGTATGATCATCAAGAGGGAGACTAGAGGACAGAGGAGGTAGGAATGGAGCCCAGCCAGAAAGATGCAGTGAAACTTAATCACTGTAATTTGGATTTTGTCACTGAGTCCCAGGTACAAGCTCTTTTAAGCACTGTCAAGACATCTCTACATTAATTGCTGTTCCTGTCTTCTGAGGACACAAACACTCTAATTTGCCGTGAGTTTAGTTTTTCTATAGCAATGTGCATTTGGTGGCTAAGTCCCCTTTCCTCCAGAAAAGGCAGGCTGCTAAAGCTTTGATTATCCAACTCACTCTGCCAAGATCAACATACCAAAGTCTCAAAACATCCCTACTTACCAGAGCCTAGAAATGAATGTGACTCAACAACTGAGGGGGTGAGAAGCTCTGCCACCCGCCCCCAAAGGCCACATTCTTCTCTTCTCTAGTAAGTTTGACTTTCAATAGGAGAGTTATTTCTAAAGGGTGATTTCAATGATTCTGCATTCTTCTAGCTAGAAGCAGAAAATGTAGATAATCCTTTGAAGCCTTCAGGCAGCTCCAGTCAGCACATTCAGATAATATAAACCCAGGTGCTTTTTTTGGGCAGTTTTGTTGATCCCCTGGGATTTGTTAGATAATGGCATGGCTGCACATTCCGTGCTTTGGTTTCAGGGGCCCAGCTGTGTCCAATCTCACTCCATGGTAAGGCCATTTGAGATAAGATGTCTATAATCAACTTTCTTCTGCTATCACATCAGACCAGAGATACATCTTGAGATGGAAGACCATTCTTAAAAAAAAGCTGTCTTACTTTTAAAATGGAGAATTGAAAACCAAAGAAACAGGAGTCAAACTAAACTTAAAAACCAGACAGAAACTGTTCAGATCTGCAAAATGTTCTAAGTCAATGCACAATCTACTGAGATGTGCCAAGAACAGCCAGCAAGTGTCATCATTCTGTTCTGTGTGATTCTGTCTATATGGTTATGGCATCTGAAGCCCACTTCCTGTTCTACTTTGCCAAACACATCTCTTCTACCATTTGCATCAAACAATCTACTTTCTGAATCGTGGAACGGAATACATAGTACTCAAAAATACGAAGACTACTTTCCCAATTTCATTTTGCTTGGGGGCCATGGAGTTTCCAGACCTATCACCATCATTTTGAAATCTGCAATGTGGTAGCAGTAAACAGAAACAAAACTCATGAAAGGCTTCAGACCATAGGGCCTAAAATTTCAAATGAAGGGAAGCTCACTCATCAGTAACAACTGTGAGTCTAGGAGAAAATGGGATTTTGCCATATGACTTAGGCTGGTCTTGAATTCCTGACCTCAAATGATCCGCCTGCCTCGGCCTCCCAAAGTGCTTGGATTACAGGCACGAGCCACCATGCCTGGCTGGGACTTGGTCTTAATTGAAGACAAAGGAGGTCCTAAAGGGACTTTTTGTCCTAGTGGTCAGCTAGAATATGGGAGGAACATTAAAAGTTCCTTCATCTTTTCTGGTAACACTGTGACTCACAGCATTTACTTTTAAATGGAAGTGAGAAAACATCCGGGAAGGGGGCACCCGGATTTGAACCGGGGACCTCTTGATCTGCAGTCAAATGCTCTACCCCTGAGCTATACCCCCTTCACCTATCAGGAGCTCCTTTCTTGGCCACTTATGGTGACTCAATAGAATCAAGTTCCACCACACTAGAGTTCTGGCACGCTGTGTGTTCTAAAGCCCCACCTTCTTAATTATCTATCATTTGCTTTGGCTTTTCCCTTGGGCACTAATAAACTGAGAGGAAATACTTGAAAAATGACATCCTGGGCTGGATATGGTGGCTCACGCCTGTAATCCCAGCACTTTGGGAGGCCGAGGTGAGGTCAGGAATTCGAGACCAGCCTGTCCAATGTGGTGAAACCCCCTCTCCACTAAAAATACAAAAAAATTAGCTGGGCATGGTGGCAGGCACCTGTAATCCCAGCTACTAGGGAGTGAGGCAGGAAAATTGCTTGAACCCCAGATGTTGCGGTAAGGCGAGATCACACCACTGCACTTCACCCTGGGCTAACAGAGACACACACACTCTCTCTTTCTGTATGTGCAGTGGTGTGATCTTGGCTCACTACAACCTCTGCCTCTTGGGTTCAAGCGATTCTTCTGCCTCAGTCTCCCGAGTAGCTGGGATTATGGGTGTCATGTCCAGCTAATTTCTATATTTTTAGTAGAGATGGGGTTTCATCATGTTGGCTAAGCTGGTCTCGAACTCCTGACCTCAAGTGATCTGCCTGCCTCAGCCTCCCAAAGTGCTGGGATTACAGGCGTGAGCCATCACGCCCAGCCTCTACTATTTTTCTTGAGGTCATAATCATAACAGACCCAGAAGACAGCAAGGTTAGATGCTTTCACACACTGATCAATGACTGACAGCAATCGAAGGTAAAAGGAGAAACCACACAGAGATTAACAGGCCTAAAAAGACAGTGATGGAATGCTTCCTTTTCATACGGAAAAATCTTGTCACATTTGGGATTTTAGGCTCAAATCAAGAGGAAACGACAAATGGTATTTATTTTATCTAGAGGTGTGATCTCCAAGGATACAAGGGAATGTGTACTTTCCTATTCTGAAACGTGTGTCTAATTTTAGCTACATGTTTCTGTTGGACATCCCCCACTCTCAACATATGCTGTCAGGAGCCAGTTACTGAAAAAAGTTACCATGCAAATATCAGGTAAGTGATGTTCTCGAATGCAAAGGCATGTAAAGGACATGCTTGGCATTGTAAACAGTACTGTTACTCAGAAAAGACCCCTTTTCTCTTAAAAATACAGTCAATATTTTAAAAACATAGTCTTCAAAGCTTGTCCTAGTATATATTCTCCATCAGTCACCAAAAGCCAACATTATAAAATTACAAATTTTCTCTCAAATTGTGGTAGCCAGGAAAAATTTTTTAAAAATCAAATCCAACTTTAAAATGAATAAACCTGCAAAATTTAATCAGTTTAAAATAATGCACTACAATGGCAGAGTGAAAGTATTTTGAAGGCAAATAAAAGGCATTAAACGATATAAAAATAATTGTCACTGCAGAAAAACCTCCTTTCCTTATACACTACTGAGCAAAGTAAAGTGGGATAAGGCTAGGAAACTGGGCTTAGGTCTCGGCTGAGCATCGGAGAGACAGCAGGGAGGGCGGTTACCTTGTGTGGGAAGCAGCATCATTTATGCTGAAGGTGCTATTCTCCCTTGTCAGAGGGCTTGAGACAGCTTGGCTCTTGGTGTGTATGTCTAAGCTCAGGGAAGACTCTGTTTTCCGGTCCAGGCCGTGGCTCTCTGACTCCAAAGTCCGATCTGCCATGGAGATTACTTCACTGGAGCTGTGCCACAGGGGTGGCACTTTCTCCTTGCCTGGCCCTGAGCGAGGTGACGATGTGGCAGCCCCCAGGGAGGCTGTGCTGCCGTGGCTGGGGCCATAAGAGGTGGTGTCAATGCCACTGTCAGCAGAGGTGCCTTGCAGATAGTTATAGCTGTTGAGTTCAGATTCCGTGCGGTCCCCATCATACCACTTCTCATCACTATGGGCACTCGACGCATTGCTGGAGAGAGTATTGCTACTGGAGTGGCTTGAGTAGTGGCTATCAGACTGCAAAGGAAGCAGGATTTATTTGAGTGTAAAGTTTTTCTTCCTGAACAAGATAACAGAAACAACATTGTGATTAGTTTCTAGTTATGAGGCTCTGAAGGCCTAAAAGTTCCAATAATGACAAGTCAAAGAAAGACAGAGAACCTATGTGATTCTGGTCCATTCAGAAGTGTCCATGGCAAAGAGTACTGGAAATGTGCTTTTTGTTTTTTAATCTATTTTTCATTATTTGACTTATGTTAAAATATCAATACTACTGAGATTATTTTATTCAGGAAGAAATCTAAGTTGTTATTAAAGTTTTAATATCTTAAAATAGAAAGGAAATGACATTTCCAAATGGTTTATAATTAGAATGCATGCTAATTCTAAAAGCCTTATTTGTACAGAGTAAATAGAAGGCTGAATATAAGACTTATTCCTAGAGAGATCTCCTTCCCCAACTAGCCTGTGTTTAGAAGACAGCCTTTTAAGATATGCTTTGAGGTAAAATTTATACAGAGGTGCCAAGATAATACAATGGGGAAAAAATTAGTTTTATTATGAAATGACAGTGAGACAACTGAAAATTCCACATGTAAAAAAGAATCAAGTTAGAACACTGGCTCATGCCTATAGTCCCAGCACTTTGGGAGGCCAAGGCAGGTGGATTGCTTCAGCTCAGGAGTTCAAGACCAGCCTGGGTAACAGCAAAACCCCATTTCTACAAAAAAATACAAAAAGTAGCTAGGCATAGTGGTACCCGCCTGTAGTCCCAGTTATATGGGAGGCTGAGGTGGGAGGACTGCTTGAGCCCGGGAGGTTGAGGCTATAGTGAGCCAAGATCATGCCACTGCACTGCACTCCAGCCTGGGTGACAGAGACAGAGCAAAACCTGTCTTAAAAAAAAAAAATAAAGTTAGATCCTTACCACATAGAAAAAGAAACTCACAAATGATGAAAGGTCTAAATCTAAGAGCCAAAGTTATAAAACTCTTAGAAGAAAACATATGTTTAAGTCTTCAGGACCGCTGGTTATAAAACAGTTTCTTAGATATGACAACAAAAGCATATGAAAAAAATAAATTGGACTTCAAAAAATTTAAAAGTTTTATGGTTCAAATAACCCAATTAAACAATGAGCAAAAGATCTGAACAGACATTTATCAAAAAAAAAAAAAAGTCCAACAAGCACATCAAAAAATATTCAATACCATTAGTTATTAGGGAAATGTGAATCAAAACCACAATGAGATACCTTTGGCTATAATCAAAAAGGCAGAAAATAATGAATGTTGGCATTGTTGGGAAAGTAAAATGGGGTGGTCACTGTGGGAAAACAGTTTCAATTCTACTGCTGTTATATACCCAAGAGAAATGGAAATGCACTCACATAAAAACCTGTACATGAATGTTTACAGCCAAATATTCATAACAGTCAAAGAGTAAAACAAATAAAACATACGAATGCCCATAAACTAATACATGGATTAAAAAATAGGGTATATCCATACAATGTAATATTATTCAGCCATAAAAAGGAGTAAAATACTGATTCATGCTACAACATGGATGAACCTCAGGAACATTATAATCAGTGAAAGAATCAGGCTCAAATTATTGTATAATTTCATTTGTATGAAATGTCCAGAGTAGGCAAATCCAGAAAGAGAAAGTGGAGACTGTCTAGGTCTTAGAGGGGATGACAAGCAGTTGGTGGTGGTGATGAAAATGCTCAGGAATCAGGTGGTGCTGGCTGCACAACTCTGTGAATATGCTGCTAAAAACCACTCCATTGTATACTTCAAATGAATAACTACTATGGTATGTGAATTATATCTCAATTTAAAAAGTGTATAGAACTCTTTCTATATGCTGGCTTAGATGCTTAGAACATTTTATAGAGTTTTCCAAAGAAGTAAAAATTTAAAAGATACCTGAATAAAATAATATTTTAAATTACAGGGAGGCAGGAAGTCCAGATGATTGCTGGAGATTAAGAAAAGAGGAGAGAAGGAACTCTGTGTATGTGTGTGTCTGTGTCTTTTGGTGGAGGAAGGAGCAGGCTCTTCATTGGCTTAAGGAAGGGGTGGGATGCCAGTTTCTTTCTTTTTTCTTTTCTTTTTTTTTTTTTTTGATGGAGTCTTGCTCTGTTGGCCAGGCTGGAATGCAGTGGCATGATCTCACTGCAACCTCTGCTTTACGGGTTCAAGCGATTCTCCTGCCTCAGCCTCCCAAGTAGCTGGGACTACAGGCAGGTGCCACCACACCCGGCTAATTTCTTGCATTTTCAGTATAGACAGGGTTTCAACATGTTGGGCAGGCTGGTCTTGAACTCTTGACCTAAAGCAATCCACCCACCTCAGCCTCCCAATGTGCTAGAATTACAGGCATGAGCCACCATACCCAGCCACCAGTTTCATCTCAAAGTGAAACATCTCTTCCCCTTGAAAAAAGAAATCAATCCCAGTTATTTTGTTGGTGTTACTCAAGTTTTTGTCAATAACAACTTACACTAAGCCTTCATTTATTCTTAATAGGGTAGAACTAATTCCTTAGCTCCAGACCTGTGCTGTGGAATCTGGTGACCCTTAGTCATGTGTGGCTACTGAGTACTTTTAACATGGCTGGTTTGAACTGAGATGTACCAAGAGTGTAAAGTACATAATCCATTTCTACAGAAACATAATGGGAACCATATATGTAATTTTAAATTTTCTAGTAGCCAAATTTTAAAAAGTAGAAAAGAAACTGGTGAAATTAATTTTGATAGTATATATTATCTAGCCCAACCTGTCCAAAATATTATTTTACCATGTAATCGTTATAAAAATTATTAATGAGAAAGGGGAAATTTACAAATCAATTGGGATAATCTATCATTTACAAGTAGAACAGTGACCATATCACACTGTCACAACTTGCCTCAGTAAATATTTTCCTCATAGGAAGATTTTCCTCAGTGAATATTTCTCTTCAGAGCAAAGTGCAGGGCATGCTCACTCTCTGTTGTTTTTATAGCTTTAATATTCATTTTTGTACCACAAAACTTACATGCATCTCTCATTAAAAGTTCTCTGGGCATCTTCCATACTGAATTAGTAAGTATGAAATAGAGTATTTCCTCATTCCATAGAATGATGTGAGTATAAACATACACATTCCAGTGAACAGACACACCAAGGAAATCAACAGCATGGGGAGGGTGTCCCGTCCCAACAGAGGCATCAGGGGAAAAAAGTGAGAAAAAAGAGTAAGAGAGGGGTTGGAGAACGATAACCTCTTATTCCCAATTTTACCTGTAAGTGAAAAGGAATTGTGTATTACTATAGCAAAAGGATGAAATGTGTACGGCTATGAAAGAAGCAGTAGAGGAAGCACAGGGGAAGCTGCCTGCCTGTCTCTTAAACCTCCTCTACTGTAGGAGCATCAGTCCTGCTGGAGTCCTCTCATGGTTGAAGCAGGACTGACAGTCCAACCATATCTCATGCTTGCAACTGTGTAAGAAAATAAAATCAACTTCTAACACAGTTCCATTCTTAACATTTCACGATTGTTAGTGATTGAATCAGATGACCAGACCTGTGGGGGCAGCAGAAGCACAGCAATGAGGAGTCATAATTTATCTCGACGCAATCTAGAGGCCATGGCAGCAGAAACTGCAAGGCCGTGGCATCAAACGACCCACCCTTTGCCCGAATGATTTCCTCTTTGGCCATCCAGAGGGAAGAGCAGAGCATTTTCACAGTGCAAGGAAGGTACATTGCTAGGAATCTAATATTTTTTAAGTTTACAGTTAACTTACATGCCCTTGTTTGTTTGGAGACAAATGAACCACTGGATCCTGCCGCATTAATCTCCCACTGGGGCTCTCTCGGAAAGCTGGCAGTACCTTTGATACTGCTGGGAGATGGCATGTTGGCTCTGGAATACAGCATAGGACATTATGGTGCAGGCACCAAGCAGAAACAAGCACATGGTGACAAATGAAGATGGCTTGCCATTGCATCTTTCAGTTCACTGACCAGTGAACTCTGCATTTCAGCAGTAAGCTTGTTAAGAGTCGATATGATAGACAGCAGGTCAGAAATTTAAGTGGCTGATGGATAAAGCTTGCAGCTGGTGACAACTTGTCACATCATACACATTAGCATAGCCAAGTACCACCAAACCGAAGGCCATGAACAATGCAGCAAAGTTCAGAATCAGCTTTTGGTTTGGGGGAAAATTTAGACTATATGAATTAAATTTATGAAATTCATTCATTGCCAAGTGTGGCTAACCTAGCTTGGTCTACATTACCTAGACAGGCATGGATGCAATCACGTGTTACTTACCATGACACTTTGGAAATATTTTACCTGTATATTCATGCTGCTCGAGGACAAAAGAATTGAAATCCTGAGGTCCTCTATAACTGTAAGCTGAGCACAACAGAAAAGACACACAGCAACTAGTTTACTTAAAACAATTGCTTCCTTTTGGACTCCAAGCTGGCGTTCAAGATGGGTTCCAAAAGTGAGAGATAAGGAATTTATCCTCCTTAACAGTGCTATAGCTAATAGCAAGAATCCTGGGCCTTTGCAACACCCTTCCTAACATGTAGAGGACAGGGCAAAATACTTCTTGACTCTCTCAACCATTTCCACAAGCAGAGGCAGTAAAGCAAACATCCATAAAGATAAGTGAGCAAATTCAGTAAGTTACACTCCTGTCTCCACTGCCTGGAGGGTACTTGTTGATAATACACTGATAGCTAACCAATAAAACCTTGTAAACATTCTCATCAGTGCAAGTCATTAGAGAATGCTATTCTTACACACTGAGTAGAGAAAGGTCAGCCCATTATATACTGAATATCGGGTACTGAGTAATAAACATGCAACAATTATTTTTCTTGACTTCTCCCTGGAATGGCTTATACCAGCTAAGCCTTCTGATTCCTTCTGATGTGCCAATTAGGAAAGGCTGGGTTATTTTTCTGGAATGCTGGGATATCAAAAATTATTTTAATATTTTATTTGAAGGGTTGATTTTCAGTGGTGAAAGGCCACCACTTGGACCTCTTGTACAGTGGTGAAAAGACTTCTTCGGCAGGCTTCAGGGGTATCTTATTTTTTAAAAAGGTATACCTTCCAAAAAAGATGAAGAAATATGTTTAAAAAATTCATCTACATTCATTTTTAAGTCTTACCTATCAAGAGTGGGATGTCACCACAGTAAAGTAGATGCAGGGAAAAAAGACTAGAGGGAGGTCTGTGTAAAGAATGGACAGGGGTCTAGGAAGAACCTTGTAATTACCCTTTGCATCCCTTCTCACTCTGTGTGACTCCCTGAGAGTAAGAGGATGACACTGCATGCTTCACAAAGGGCTTGCTGGCAACCTTGTTCAAAGCCTGCACTAGGAGCCAAAAAAAGCCGCTAAAGTCATGCTGAAGAAGGGATCCTTTTCACATGTGTCGTTACCATCTCAACAGTATCAAAACATATGGGATTTAAAGCATTCTGTCAAGAGTAGAAAAGCAGATCAGAATATGCTCAGGTTTTCTGTGTGGGGGTGGGTGGGATAAGAGTGGAGAATGACAGATGGCTTCAATAACAAGGCACATCTCACTGAAGCTACTGGAACAAAGCATATCTTCAGAACCTAGGAATTCCATTTCTCTTCCTCAACTCCTGTCTTAGTGGGACACGTCTCCACTCCTTTCTATGTCCATGGTTAGTACATTCACTTGGGCACAGTCATTAAAACAGGACAAAACAATGAATCTGCAGAGAAGATTAACAGATGGGTCTTATCTTATATATCCCTGAAATGTATACCTTTTTGTCCTAAATTGACACAACTAGAGATTAAATAAAGGAGGAAAAAAACCCAACGACCTAACGATCTAGATTCAAGTTAATGATGCATAAACTGTGTTGGTACCAAATCCCTGAGGCTCCTGTGTTAAAAATCTTGTTTCATGGCAAAATGTTATTGTATCAACTAGTGTTATGATGTCACTGTGCAACAACACATATCTACAAAGAAAGGGCTATGCACTAGAAATCCAGGCGCGAGCTCACTAATGCAATCTCTTCCACCCAGCTGTTTCTTACCGCTAAGACATTTCCTTAGCTGACAGCTTAATAGCAGAGTGAGAATAATTTTTTTTTAAAGCACATCAGGGAGGAAAGAGATTCTAAGCAAGCTACAGATGTGACTAAACAGTAATTTTATCTCTTCCCCACTTTGTTCATAGTTCTGTTTTTTAACTTGACATTAAGTATACCAAGAAATCTCTCAAGGCACTTATTCTAGTCAAAAACAAACAAGGGGGAAGACGGTTCTTAGTTTGGTAGTCTACTCTTTTAATCTAGGTGCTCAAAATAATTCCTATCACCTTTCCACTTTAAATTTGGGGTTACTTAGAATTCCTTTTCTCTTAGGTCTTATTTACTGCTTTCGCTTATATATAATCTATCAGACTTCATTCTAATTCATATTTATTAACTAGGACTGTTTTTTATAATAATGCTTTGATAACATCATCAAAAGGTGATCTAAAGCAACTTGCTTCTTGTAGAAATTGATTACTTACCCATTTGGTCAGCAATGCTATCCTCACTTCTTTGCCAGCTAGGTATTGATTTTCCGCTGCCACCGATATCTGACTGGGTGTTCTGCCTGTCAATGGAGGCCGGGGATCTGCGGCTGACTCCAAACCTGTGGTGATTTCCGCAAAGGCAAAGACAACATCAGGGACCTTACCCATGAGGGGAAGGCAGGCCTGGGTGGAAGGAACTACATTTTCCTGACCAGCACTACTGGTTTTTGCTTACGTGTCTGTACTTGTATACACACCCCGGTTCATGTTTATGTGGGAGTGGAAATGTGGATGTTGTGGTCAATATACATCACTCTGCTCAGAAAGGTATGTACACTATGTAAACAAACTCCTAACAACAAGGGCAGAAGCCATCAGGACTGAGCTAACCTAAGATATGTAGTGTAAGAAACCAAAATTTCCTAAGCCCTCCTACAGCCAAGTTCAGACCTATTCACAGCCAAAAGAAATATTTCACAATCTAAATATTAATATTCCATATGTAGCTTCCAAATGGTACATTGTGGAGGTTTGTTTCTCTTAACTTGGTAGTTTAGTAAATCAGTAAGTCAGTAGTTCTTGGAACAAGTATTTTCTGAGTACTAGCTCTGCAGTCTGAAATACCAAGATTACCATCATTTAGATCATGTAGAAACCATGTTCAAACTGT
Organism: Callithrix jacchus; assembly: GCF_049354715.1. Taxonomy (NCBI): domain Eukaryota; kingdom Metazoa; phylum Chordata; class Mammalia; order Primates; family Cebidae; genus Callithrix; species Callithrix jacchus. Next base: position 106,590,618 of record NC_133509.1, on the reverse strand, counting down.
ACAAATTTTAAATTGCCTTTGGGAAGGGCAATCTGGAAGCAGTTAAACTGGCCCAAAATAAAGGAAAATGTTTATTTCTGGAAAGAATATTTAGCTATTTAGCAAGCCGGTTTTATTTTTCCCTTTGTAGAGTAATAAGACATCCTTAATTAAAGCATATGCCTTGACTAGCAATATCAACAAAGTAAATACTGACTGAGCCCATAAAAAGTGGCAGAGTGTAGAATTTAAACATTCATATGGACATTGGACATTTACTAATTTATATGGTTATTAATGAACTTATGTATAATCTATACAATAAAAGACCAAATAGGAGCTAAGAGCAGTGGCTCACACCGGAAATTCCAGCATTTTGGGAAGTAGAGGCAGGAGGATCACTTGAGGACAAGAACAGAGACTGGCCTGGGCAACAGTGTGAGCCCCCAGTCTCTACAAAAAATAAAAAATTAGCCAGGTGTGGTGGCCACTGCAGACCCAGCTATTCGGGAGGCTAAGGTGGGCCTGGATCTCGCTTGAGACGAGCCCAGATGAATTGATGCTCGTAGGGTGTCTTCCTTGCTATAGGCTGATACTTGTGTGGGCAGAACCAGCAAGTGGGGCACTGGAAAGGCAGGAGATAAACAGTAAAAAAGACCTGGAGCCAAGTTCCAACCCCCACCCAAAAGGACTGAACAAAGTCATTGAATATTTGCCTCAATTTCTTTATGTGTAAAATGGCAATTCCATTATAAGAATCCAAGGAGAAAAATCTACATAAAGCATCTGCAAAGTAGAAGAGGCTAGAAAAACATTTATCTTAATAAAAGTCTTATTTATTTATTTATTTATTTATTTTTGAGGCGGAGTTTCGCTCTTATTACCCAGGCTGGAGTGCAAGGGCGCAATCTCGGCTCACCGTAACCTCCGCCTCCTGGATTCAGGCAATTCTCCTGCCTCAGCTTCCTGAGCAGCTGGGATTACAGGCACGCGCCACCATGCCCAGCTAATTTTTTTATATTTTTAGTAGAGACGGGGTTTCACCTTGTTGACCAGGATGGTCTCGATCTCTTGACCTCGTGATCCACCCACCTCGGCCTCCCAAAGTGCTGGGATTACAGGCTTGAGCCACCGCGCCCGGCCAATAAAAGTCTTATTATACCATCTCCCCAGTTACTGTTACACAAATGCAGTTCATGTACATACCTCATCATAAGGCTCATTAAGCAAAGCTACCTCACATACTGATGTAGCACTTATCAAAAATAAAAACCTTGATTTTTGAAAATTTCTAATTGATTAAAGTGCTCATTTAAAAAAAGGACTCAAAATTATACTTTTTGCCATCTCCTCCCTAAGGGTCCTTGTTTCATTCATAAGAATAAATATACCTATTTATGATCCCATTCTAAATCCGTATTAAGATCTTTTTAAAAGGCATGGAGATACAAGTTAGCAATGGATTCTAATCATGCTTTGACTTTTTTTTTTTTTAAAGAGACACTCCTGGCCTCAAGTAACCTTCTCCTGCCTTAGCTGTCAAGTATCTGGGACCACAGTGCCCAGCTTGCTTTTATTTTTTGGTAGCAGTGTAAACTAAAGATAACCTTTTAAACATTTGAACTTAAAGCTGAACATTTTTCTGGCCCTCTTGTTTTAAATAAACAATAAGGTAAGACTATCTTTAAATTCTGCTTTGAAAAACATTTTTGTCTGATGAACTTATAATTTCATTTCTCATATGTGTCCCCCACCCTCATTTTATTGTATGCCACAATATTAGGGATACCCAGTCCTGAGGAGCTCAGACAAAAGTTGTTCTAAATTTTACTCGGTGTTGTTTTTGAAGAGTTTAATTGTTCCTTTGTTTGGAGAAGCACATAGTAGTTTAAGAGTCACAGTTAGATTTGAAGGAGTTTTAAATAATAATTTGGCTGATACATGCAATACATTCAGTGACCAAGGACTCTACCTCATGAGGCCATCCACTTCTTTCCAGGGCTGGCTGACCGCTCTGAAATATCTTCCTCAAAATGGGCTGGAACCTTCTTCACTATAACTTTCATTTACTGGCCTCAGTTGTCTTCACAGACAAGCTTGATCCCTCCTCACCTCAACAATTCTCATCCTCGGCTGGCACATCCTCAGTTGTTTCTTCCACATGGTCTCCAAGCTCCTAATTTACCTGGGCCCTCTCTTTGGACCTGCTCTGCCTGGTTGGAATTCCTTAAAGTGTGTGATCCAAAAATCACACTTTAAGGGGTGGGTGGAAGAGGTCCTATGTCTTTTAAACAGTTTTGATTTTTAACTACCTCTCATTCCCATCCTAAACTTGTACAGGTGTCTTTCCCACTATGGAGGCAATAAGAAGTGACAAAGTCTGAACTGTGAAATGAACAATATATATAATGGACAAACGAATGCAATTTGATTTCTTTGCCACTGAATTCTTTGTAGAGGCTACAGGAAGATAAACTTCCTAAGAAGTAGTTTAAACCAGCAATGAAGGCATTTTTCTATCTGGAATATTAACTAAATTTTCTCATTTGTTTATCTGCAAGTTGATCAAGGCTGGCTGAATGGAAGTCATTTTACATGTCTGAATCCAGATGAAAGACACGACGTCAACAGGGACCATGTACAATGGGACAAACGCATACCTACCCTTCGGGCATGGACTTCTGCCTGTAGGTGCCCCCCACAGAACCGGTATCACTGGATGAAGACAGGTTGCTAGGAGAGTTCCGACACTGGGATCTTGCTAAAGCCATGGATGAGACCGTCACATAGATGTCTGAACCAGGAGACAGCCTGCATGTGCAACGCAGAAACATGAAGTCAACAATTCAAAGGGAAAATCCCAAGGCAGTGCATGATGGATATCATATAAATGTGACAAAAACAGCAACTTCATGGAGATAGTGAAAATGAAGCCAGCTGGAAGCCTACAAAAGAAACCTTCCCATAAAATGACTCCCTAGGGGAACAGCTGGAAAACTGCCTTGAAGAGGGTGAGGGTGGGTATCAAAAAATAACAGGGAAAAAAAGATCTAGAAAACATGTATGCTTCCAAAAGCTAACAGAATTCAACTGGCTAAATTGCTCATGCACTCTCTTAGTATGGCAGAGCAGAAGATAATTGAACCCAAGTGACATTAACATAGCAATTAATTCCAGTTCCTCACACTAGTCCTCCCAGAGTATATGACCACAGTAACACTGGTACATTTTTTGTGTGCTGCTTTGTTTTCTAATTTTATTATTCAGAGTCTGGAATGAATATTCAGATTTTGCTATTTAGTAAAATTTATAATTTTTGTTGGTAGTAGTACCACTATATAAAAACCTCCATGAAAAAATGTGTAAACCGCAGTTGTTGAATTTAACTAGAATTACTCAATGTATATAATATCACCGTAGACCTGTACTCCACATGAGCATCTCATGTATCTGTGAAGTCAGGGATCCTTCACACTGCCAACTGTCTGTCAAGGCAGAAACCATGGCTTTGTGGTCAGGACAGACATATTTTTCCCCTCTCCTCCTCTACTCTGGTAGGCAACAGGGCAACTACAGGGATATCAGTAAGTGATGCTATGCTGACAGTTGTGACTAGGTGTAAGCTAACCCTAAGTAACAACGCTATTTTATTTCAGAAGCAAATGCTGGCACATATGACTTGACTCTTTTGGCAGGGGAGGTCATCTCCATTTTATAACTTAGGAAATGAAATCTAAGTCATCGCTCAAGTTCATAATAAGCCAGGTATCTAGACTCTAGGCCGGTGCACTTCATGCTAATTTACTGCTGTCCCATAGAGAAGGCCTGTTTTTTTTTTTTTAAATTCAGACAGTTTGCAATGGGTCTGCGTGCTCAAACAACTTTACACATAAAGCTATCCTTAGGCAAGTCAAAGTTCTGAAGCGTTGAGATGGAAGCGGCCTCACTGGCAGAGGCCCCGTCCCACAGTGAACCAATTTATCTTCTGAGAGGGCCAGATGGGGCTTCAGGCATAGTAAGTTGAGAAGCTTTTCAAACAGAAAAAGAATAAGGATAGATACTAAAAAGTACAACTCCCAAATTCCTCCATGCCCAAGGGATAGATCTTATTTGAGAGCCCAGATTTGTTTCCGGCTGTCTCCTAAACATCTTCACGGACGCCCTTCACCAGCAATCCAAATCAGACCTTGTCAAGACTATGATGTTTTATCCCATTCCCTAATGCTCCAAACTGTCCTTTCTATATTTGTTATCTCAAGCTAAACATCTTCTTTTTTTTTGTACCACAAAATGGCTTTATTCACAGGACAACTTGAAACTGCAAGTCATGTGACTAGTCAAGCTAAACATGATGAAGCCATTTTTTTCTTCCTTTTTCTTTACCTTCCAGTCAACTGGGTTAATTAAGTTCAACTACTATTTACTGAGCACAAATTGTGTGTCGGCACTCTAGTGCTGGTCCTGAAAACACAAAGACAAAGAAGATACCTAGTTTCCAACCTGTTGAGGGGCTTCTGAGTTTTCTCATGTTCAGCCTGGGTCAGTACAAGTGTCCAAACTGGTCTCTCGACTTCCAGGATCTCTCCGCCCCATTCCTCCAAAAGCCCCAAGCCACCCTCTTACACCAAGTCATCCAACTGCTAAAAGCCTATCCAAAGCTTCTCTTTGCCTACAGGATAGAGGACCAACTCCCTGGGACCCTCTTTAAGGCCTTGAACTATGTGACCAAACCCCATATTCATCTCCATCCCCATTAGTGGCTCCATGTACCCTACATTCTGAGACAGTTGAGGTGTTCCAGTTCTGACTCGACCCATTCACACTATTATTCATCTTGTTCTCTTTGCCTGGAATGCCTTCTTCCTTTGCTAGCTACTCACATAAAATCCTTTCTCTTTAAGGCCTGATCCCAACATCATAGCTCTAAATTCATAAATTAGAATCTCAAATCCCATGACAGTCTGTTCCTTGCACCATTACACCATGTCATATACAACAGTTATTTTGTGTGTATTTGTCTCCCTTAATGTGAATTAAGATTTTGTCCTTAAGGGGCCAGGACTAAGCCTTATTTATCTTTACATCTCTGAGTGCTTAACATGTTTTCTGAATGAAGGAGAATCCTTATTAGCAGTGTAGAAAATGAAGAAGAGAAGGGGGATTCAGGACAAGTACCACAGTTATGTCAGATGCCCCAGTCAGGAGTTCTGAACTATGGTGGGGCTAGATCCCTTGAATAATAGTTGGTCACTAATAATGAAGCGCCAACATTTGTGAATAATTTTATACAAGCAATTATGACAGACTGAAAGTTAATATGCCTTCTAAAATGCAAGAAAAAAGAACAGAGTTACCGGTGATAAAATTATGTCTAAGCCCAAACACCCATGTGAATATCATCAATTTTACCTATAATGGCGAAGGAGCTTAGGACAATGTCTGTTCCAACTAGTGTAAAATGGGGCAAATAGGGAGACTTGAGATGTCAGTGTTTGGGAAATGTGGTGGGAAGAAAAAGGGGCAGGGTTTGTAAAGTCTTCCTATTACCGTTGTCGATCTCATTGTTGCTATACAGAGTGTGAGAAATATGGGCCAACCGCCCACTGGCACTCTCATTAGGTTGCCAGATCTCGAAGTAGGGTATGCGTGGGGCAGGCATGGTGGGGCCACAGACTAGTGGGATACTAGTTCATCTCTATGTCAGGTAATGTGTTTTGATAGGAGATGATCAAAAGACATTTATCTGGGTACCATAACATGGGTTTCTCTTTATTCTTTTCCACTAAGACATTGCAGAAATTTCTCACTATTATTCTAAAGTAACTGTAAGATGATCTGAAAGGGGTGGGAGTGAGAGGAGTTTGTTATGAAAAAGAAAACCAAGTAAGGATTAAGGAATGACATGAATCCAAATTTAACAAAATACCACATTCCTTTCAGCCTGAAGAGTTTGGCTCTTACACACACACCTAATAGAGAGAAACTTCAAATATAGTTTCATTTCATAGCTGCTTTGACTTTCTTACTGCAAAGGAGAGGAGGTGTTACAGAAAAATAGAAAAAAGGAGACAGCAGTAAAACATTAACCCAGTGAAGATTAATGTAACATGTAGGAGTCTGATGATTTTTTTTGTCTTGGGGTAAACAAATGCCAATGAAGTATATTTACAGTAAACGTTAACATGTTTATGCTTCTATGAAGAAGTTACAACATAATTCCATAGGAAAAGTCAAGATGTACCTTTACATTTGTATTTAGAGTTTGTTTTTCTTACCCTACTCTCCAAAATGTATATTAAGCTAAGATATCTCAGGCTAGTTTTCAACCTCAGCTTTCTTATTTGGCAAATGTATTAGAAAATTCTATTTGGTTATTGGAGTTATCCCAAAGTGAAAAAACAGCATTTCCAGAAGGCTGGCATTCATCCCATCCCTCTTTTGCATTTATATAACTCAATAGTGGCTTTGTTTTCTGACTGTTCACACACATAGAAGACACATAAAGCAAATGATAGAATGCTACCCAAATGTTTTTACGATTCTAGATGTATGTATGCTAGGCAAAGAAAAGTTCAGAATTAGCTCTTATTCTGATGACTTACTATTTTTTCCAAATACTCTGAATTTGATACTATCACACAAATATTATTTGAGAACAGACCTAGTGGGAGAGTGGGAGGCACTGCCTGTCTGGGTACTGGCAGTCCACTTCTGCAGAGATAGCCTGCAGCTGATTATTAGAAGTTGGGCTGATTGCTATCCTGCCACTTTGAAGAAATGCTTTAAGAACTGGGAGCAGTACCTCTTACACTGGCTCACAAAGGAAAAGCAGCACACTGACCTCCTGAATCTCTGTTCACCCCACCCCACCCCACCTCACAAGTGTTTTAAGGATTGCTAAGTCCAGTGAAGTTACAGCAAGATCACAAGAGTCTTTTCTTCTCTTTTGAGACAAATCCAGATCTTTCTGCTTAGTCTTAAAGGGCTCCAAATGTCTGGTGTTAATGACCCAATAGCTTTAGAGGATGAAAATTAATACCGCTTTCCACTGCTGTTGAGATCTTTCCATTCTGTTGAATACAGGCAATATTCTTTCTAAAGGATGCTCTCTGGTCACTGTCAGAGAGGAATTCTGTAAATCTTTTAGCATTAATTTCAGAATATTTTCTCCCCTACATTTTTATAAATTTAGTCAAGAAATAACTAAACATTTTAAAAATAACTGACACTAAACATTCTCTGGGGCTTCCTTCTGCTGAAATAAAACACCAGGGCTTTTTTGTTGTATGCAGCAATTGAAAAAGTCATGATCATCACCATCAACAGACATTGTTTCCACAGTCTTCTGACTACAGTTAATACTACACTTAACACCAGCTTTTCATTTATATGCAATGCATTTCACTGCCCTGAAAACAGAGTTGAAGGGGTTGGACATTAGAAAGAGATGGCCCAAGGTAAATCCTTCATTATTCCAGAAGTAGTCACACACCAGGCTAAAAGAGAAAAGAGGCCCCCCCCCACCCACACACAATTTCTTATACAACCACCCCTGCCCTCCACTAAACCTATTCCATGTATCAACTCACAGGATGACATATATAGTGCCAACATTAATAGATACTTATCAAACTGATCATTCCAGATTATGACTGATTACAACTTATCAACTTACGGGTAAGGAATTCTAAGTGAGAAGTTGATGTTAGAATATTTTCGTAACTGATTGGGTAGGATTATTACATGTCTATTCTATTTCCTACTTTTTATTCCAAGGTGAGATATATACAAGGACACAAGGCTCTCAGTAACCCAAGTGCAAACACTGAGGTGGTGGTATAAACAACTGAGAGCATTTCAAATAGCAGCAGTGATGGACAAATTGAACGCTTGAGTCCATAATTAAGCACAGCATTTTTACCGCAACTTAGCAATTAAAATGCTATCCAATGAGGGAACAGGACCAAGTTAAAGTCCTCTTCAGCCATGTATATCAACTAAGATTCTTCCAGAATTATGTGAAAAAAAAAAAAGAGAGAGAGAGAGAGAGAGAAATCGCTACAAGGATTCAAGGTGATGTAATTGGGTGCTATATCCAGACTAGAGTTTGAACAAATTGTGTTCAACTTCAAGCAACTTGTGCCTGGTCTTTTCTTCTATTCCTGATGTGTACTTTGTGAACAGCACCTTGGATTTCGAATGTGGGATGTTCTACCAGCAAAGTTTAATGCAAATATGCTCAAAATTAAAATTAACAAAATGAAATTTGAAACATTTCTGGTCCCAAGCATTTTGATAAAGGATGCTGAATCTGTATTATACTGATTAATCTTCAAAGACTTTAAGAGGAGGGGCCTCTTGAGTCATGGGGATGCTAAAGTACAGAAGGACAGGACCCTGCCCGCTGCCACATACTCCCAGTAGTATAGCCAGGATGCAAATCATGGCCCCTGGACTGCACAGCCTACACTCCTGGTGCCTCTAGGAGTTTCCAGGCAAGTCACACTAATACACAGGTGGTCCTGGAGAGTGGAAGCCAGTATAAAAACATTTCCCTAGGCTACTTTTCAGGCCCAAGGAATGATTAATAAGTAACTGAAGAGCCTGAGCTGGGCACAGTGCTGGAGCATCCTCCTCCTGTTCCTGGGCCACTCTGGAGTTTGTAAATGAAGGGGAACTGGGAGGTGTGCCAAGCTCAAGCCATTGTGCCAATTTCCTGAATGCCGGAATAGGAACCACTGTTGCAGTATCATCTAAAAATGTGAACTTGCAAATCACATCAGCTCTAATCCTGACATGGATGCCAGAGTGCACTGTTTCCTGTGAACAGTGGAAAACAGGAGCCTTCAGAGTCCAGTAACTTTAAGTTAAATACGGCCCTCTGCTCTTCTCTCTTGTCTTAGCTGACAAATACAACACCAGAATTCAGTTTCAACTAAAACCTTTTGAAGGAGTCAATCAAAAAGATCTTGCATTTCACTTTGAGTCGATTTTAGAAAAGCTCTACCAGCAATATACTTTTAAAATGAAGTATTCTAAAGTTAGTCAACAAAAACCAAAGAATTCTGCTTAAATCTGCCTTTAATGCTACAGCTTTATCAGACTATCAAGCGCTTCGCCTTTACCTATCATTTAATTTTTATAAAAGGAAATTGGCTTATTTTCTCCAAGATAGATTAAATTCTGTCCGTGGTTATTTAAATAAGCCCTTTTAATATTAAAGAGCCATTGCCAGGAACAAAAAGGTGAGGAAACTCTTTGGGTGGAAAGTTGGACTACCATGTGAAGTGTAGACATAAGATGGTAAACTACTCTATGGGGTTTCCTGATGTGATTACCAAAGGACGTTTTGTAAAAAGTGCATTGGGAGTCTATTAAATGCCAGCATCTAGGGTGGGTATTTGGAATATGAAGATGAGTAAAACAGGCTAAGTTTAAAAAAATGGACAAATAACATTAGACTGAAGTTTAATAAATTTTGTGAGTGTGAAGATACCATGCGGTGGTAAGAACATCCCTAGTAGGGCAATTAAGGTAGAAATGTGAGGATAAGCATCAGGGGGAACATGGTGCTTGCAGAGGAGAGAGAGCCACTCACATGCCTAGGGATTGGCAGGGAGGTGCTGACGATGACGGGGGAAAAGGGAAAGGCAAGGCCACATAGGTAAACTTTTTGGGAGGTGCAGGGTCTCACTGTTACCTAGGCTGGAGTGCAGTGGAATGATCATGGCTCACTGCAGCCTCAACTGCCCAAACTCAGGTGATCCTCCCACCTCAGCCTCCTGAGTAGCTGGGACTACAGACACATGCCATCACGCCCAGCTAATTTTTAAAAATTTTTTGTAGATACGGGGTCTCACTATGTTGCCCAGGGTGGTCTTGAACTCCTGGGCTCAAGTCATGCACCAGCCTTGGCCTCCCAAAGTGCTGAGATTACAGGTATAAGCCATAGCACCTGGCCAACACAGGCAAACTTGCTGGGGAGTTAGATTTGATCCTGAAGGCTGTGCGGAGCCACGGAAGGGCTATAATGAAAGGCACAGCCTGAGGAACATTTCCATTTTTATTAGGTCTCCTTTCCAGGAAGAGGCTGGTAATTCTATCTGGAAGCTGTTGGCAACAGTTTAGGTAAGCACAAGAATCTTAGTGCAAAATGAGAACTTCTAAGGCAATGGCAGGAATGTGTGTGGAGATGGGATGATGGTGTGTGGAGAGGAAACTGACAACGAATCCTACTTCTGCTCTGGATACTCAAGTAGATGGCAAAGCTGTCCACCAAGGGGGGTAACACATGAGATAGAAGAGGCAGAAAAAGGGGTAGGAGTGAAAAAGGTAAAGTCAACTTGAACTTGTGAATGTGAGACACTTTCGTGACTTTCAAGTGCAGATGTTCAGTAGGTAGTCAGGTATATAAATACGAAAAGTAAAAAGAGACCAAGGCAAAACAGATCAGCTAACGGACTGCCCACATACAGATGACAGTTGAGGTTGCTAAAGTGGCTGGACCATCTAGAGAAACTGCATAGTGTGGGATTCAAATAAAAATGAGGAAGAAATGGGGAACACAAATTTCAAGGTGATAAGATAGGTGCAAAGAGCTGATGATCAGGAAAAAATTTGGAAAAATTTTGGAAGACAAGGAAATGGAATTTGAAGGAGGAGGGAGTAGTGAATGGTATCAAATAAGCTAAGGACCTAACACTGTCCAGAAGCTTAAGAAACGTGGACGTCAGCTGGGCGCGGTGGGTCTCATCTGCAATCCCAGCACTTCGGGAGGTTGAGGAGGGAGGATCACTTGAGGCTAGGAGTTTAAAACTAGTCTGGGCAACACAGTGAGACACTGTCTCTATAAAAAATATTTTTAAAACATTAGCTGGGTGCGGTGGCATGCACCTGCAGTAGTAGTTACTCAGGAGGTTGAGGTGGGAGGATGGCTTGAGCCCAGGAGTTTGAATTTACAGTGAACTAAGATCAATGCCACTGCATTCCAGTCTGAATGACAGGGTGAGACCCTGTCTTAAAAAAAAAAAAAAAAAAAAAAGAAAGCAAAGGAAATATGGTAGTCAATGGGCAATGGGGACTTAGCTGGAGCAATCCCAGTGAAGTTCAAAATTCTCATGATATCAGAATCCTCATGACTAGGCACGAAGCTGTGATCAAAAGGGGCAATATTTGGAAAGCACAAGTCCTGAAGCTTCTAACCACAGCTAATACTCGAAATAAAAGAAAATTAAACATTAAATGTTGCTTGTTTTGTTTGTAAGCAGAAAATGACACAGTAGAAGATTAGCTTAGAATCCATATGAAATAACAAACAAAGAAAGTATTTCCTTAAAAATCAAGACTAGGCCTGGCGTGGTGGCTCAAGCCTGTAATCCCAGCACTTTGGGAGGCTGAGGCGGGTGGATCACGAGGTCAAGAGATCGAGACCATCCTGGTCAACATGGTGAAACCCCGTTTCTACTAAAAATACAAAAAATTAGCTGGGCATGGTGGCATGCGCCTGTAATCCCAGCTACTCAGGAGGCTGAGGCAGGAGAATTCCTGAACCCAGGAGGCAGAGGTTGCGGTGAGCCGAGATCGCACCATTGCACTCCAGCCTGGGTAACAAGAGCGAAACTCCATCTCAAAAAAAAAAAAAAATCAGGACTGAATGGTCATATGACTATTACGCTCTCTGAGAGGAGAACTCTTTTCAGTTTGTTTCCATGATGTTCATACCCTATATGGTGCTGGAGTCTGTAAGCAAGGAGGAAGGGAGGCTGCAGATGTGGCTGTCATAACTGCAAAAACAAAAAAGGCCCCCTGTCCAGCTTCTTAGAGTTATGTGCAGAGGACTCAAGTGGAGTGACAATGACATCCAGGTAAAACTCGGAAGTACCAAGTAAGTGTTCAGTGAGTTGTACCATCAAATATTTACATAAACGCTGGTAATACCAGCCTAAGAAAGGAGAAAAGAAAATCATTTTAAATGCTAAGATGTCTGTTTATCCAAAGCCCCTCAAATAGCTCAACTTTTATGACCATATTAACACAGATCAGGGTTTTACTGCTGATCCTGCATTATGTTTAAACATAGTAATGTATCAGATTCAGTGTGCCACAGCCAGTAATTTTCATTTCAATCCTACCCTGAAGCTCTAGGTAAATTTGAGGCCAAAATAGTGATTGTATCATATTAGCTATTTCTGTTGAATGAATGTTAATTCTGTTAATAAATACTCCTCCCACAAATACTGTAAAATTCTGTAATCAGAAAGCCACCTGAAGAGCATCAAACTCATATATTCAAACCAAATAGAAATTAGACTTTATTTAGATGGCAAATGGATCACCAGTTCTCACTATGTCGGTTTCTCTCACTATGTATAGAGAACATCATCCAACTGAAGGATTTTTATTAAAACTCAAAACACCAACATATTTTAGTGTGTCATAAAAATCCTGACCTTGATATTAAAGGAAAAATATTCCAGTTTTTTTTGTTGTTGTTCCTAATGACCTTTAGGTCTGGGATATTACATACAAATTAAAGAAAAACTATGCTTCTACAAGCAGTAAATCAGTGTTTTCACCCAAAATGGACTGTGCTGGATCCAGCCATGGTGACTTAGGTGGGCAGATTTGGGGAGCACTGGCTGGCAGAATAGACTTGAGATAGCTACTAACTAAAGCATAAGTAGAGCTGGTTTCTCTATGGTCAAACACCATCCCCCAACTGGGGGAGAAAAAAATGAATGCAAGGAACATGGCCTAATAAATATTAGGCCATGCCATTACTGGTAGGGCAAGATTCAAGGTCTGGGAGACCCTGTCACTTGTTTTCATGATTTATGATTCCTCTGAAAGGCCCAAATCATACTTGGTGAGTTTCCTAGGTACAAATGTAAATGCCACTCAGGAATGGCACTGACACAGGGGAGAGTCAGATGGATGAGGGGTGCCCTGGTACTCCTCACTTCTAGATCTCAGTAAGATATTTTGTTCTCAGTAGGACTAGAAGGGTAAACTTAAATTTTTCAGTTGCATTTTACTAAATTTCATGCAGAAAATTATATTCTACAGTGAACTTTATGCATCTGGGGACTCAAGAAGGACTCTGGAAGTTATTTCTGATAAAAGTCATGAATCTGCTCTATCCTCAAACATTCCTGGAGTCACAGTAGCAAAACAAAGTTCAGAAACATGGGTTGAGTAACTGTTATCCCAAATTCTCTGGACCCACGTTCTGGATGTGGAATGTTTTTGGATTTTGAAATATTTGCATTACACTTGCAGTTGTGCATCCCTAATCTAAACATCTGAAATCCTCCAACGGGCAGTTCCTTTCAGCATCATGTCAGTCTCAAACAGTGTTGGATTTTGTAGTACTATGGATTTCAGATTTTTGGATTAGGATATTCAACTTACTGTACCTTCCCTTTATGCCTCAAAATGAAAGCTTAAAAAGATATTTTTATTAAAAATTAGGAATGATGTGGTAAGAAACTAAACTTTAATTTTCACAAAAGAAGAATATCCATCCAATTACCATATATTTCAAAATGAAGATGAGCCAAATCATCTTAATATCCTGGAAATTCAGGACTGAGATCTCACAAGTTATCTAAGCCCTGCATCCTAAGATCTGAAATCCTAGACTAGTGTACTTAACATATATCAGAAACGAAGGGGGCAGCGAGCAGAGGTTAAATTTTCCTGAAAACCTCGTTGGCCCCACCTATGGCCCTTCCAACTCTGCAGCTTGGAGCCTCACAAACTGCTTTAACAGTTTTCTAGAAGGAACACTTGACGAGATGTATTTTCCTCTGGGTGGAGTAAAGATGAAAGGCAGACATGAGTACGCACAGAAATTACCTCTAGAACTCAAGGATCTACATCTGGTAAAAATGGAGTTCTGCATTCTCTAGCACTAAAAATTGCTCCCATCGAAAGATGATACTCAGCTACAAAAAATTTTTTCCCTTTTGAAGGTCAGTATGACCGGCAAGGAGCTTCAGTTTCTGGTGCAGAAATTAAATTCAACATGGAATCAAAATACATTCTCAAATGGAATATTGTATAAAGGAAATGACACAAAACCAATTTCACTTGTGAAAGCCTGCTGATTGTTCTGGAGAGAAAGAAAACAGCACTGAGAGGGCGGAAAAGGTCTTTCTCTACACAATGATTTCCTGGGTTCATCTTCCAAAATGTGGGCCAAATCATAAATTCCAGTTAGCACACCCCTCAGGGGCAGCCAAGTCTGGAATGTGTCGAACAAAGAATTTACTCAGAGGTCTCTTAGATGTTTTCCTCCTCAAAAATAAGGAAAGAGAGAGGAGTCCAGATGGTAATGGGGCCACTCTGCGAGAGGAAACTTTTATTGAGATAAACAGCAAGGCTCTGGAAATAGAGTTCCAGGATGAAATGAGAAACTGTAGAAAGATGACTATTTTTTTGGTTTGTTTATTTTAATTAAATTTTATTTGTCTGTTTTAATTAAATTTCTATACAGTATCCTAGTAAGCTAAAATAGTTAAGTGGCAAAGTTATATGCAACATCTCAAAAGTCAGACTAAGATAAAGACTTCATAGTATGATCTGTAAAGCTTCCTGCTCTCTGCTCCCAAACTGGAGTGGTGATGATTAACGTGTATACGGGAACCATTTTCCATGGCATCCTGCTCCTGCCAGACCTGGTTCTTGCAGCTCAGATGAGTCAGGCTCAAGTTATGGCTTCCACTTGGACCCTCTCTTCTCTCCAACACAGTTCCCGGAATACAGACTTCTCCCTAGCTCTAAGGGTTTTCACAAGAACATTCGGAGATGTGATGAAGCAGAAGAGATGTGGAAAGGACAGTGGATGGACAGAAAGAAGTTACTTCTAGGTCAGGCGTCGTGGCTCATGCCTGTAATCCAGCTACTTGGGTGGCCGAGGCAGGAGAATCACCTGAACCCGGGAGGTGGAGGTTGCAGTGAGCTGAGACCGCACCACTGCACTCTAGCCTGGGCGACAGAGTGAGACTTTGTCTCAAAAAAAAAAAAAAGAGTTGATTTCTAGCAGATGACTAACAGATTATTTAATTAAACCGTCTCCTCCTTTAGTGTACATGATTCAAGGTAACCAAATTTACAGTGCAATTACTTATAATCTATACAGACAACTTCTATTCCCATTTTAAAAGTACTTAATCTAGTTTAATTTTAGGCCTGGACTCTAGCTCAAAATGCTGCAGTTTACTGTTAACTCCAGACAAAAGTGCTAGGGCATCCTTGTAAAGGCAGAGTTAACCCATTACCTCTTGCAAGGGAACCCTGTATGACTTTCAATTAAACCACAACCTTTGGTTTCTTACTTTCCAGGATCCCTCGGTCCCTTTCCCTTTGGCTTATTTTACTCAGGACTAAGTGTTTTCACTTACCTTCATGTATATCATCTTCTCCTCACTATTCTTTCCTATTTTCAGAGTAGTGAAAAATGTTTGTGCTATACTGGTTTTCCTTCCCATAATCCTTTATTAATAAACTGACACTAACACAGATATTCAACCAAAACCTGCATTCTATTGCTCTTATATAGTCACTGTCACCTCAAAGAGTCACTGAATTCTAATCCACAGGGCCACTAAGCATGTAGTGATGACATCTATTCATCATCATATGGAAATTAAAGAGCAAAGCAAAACACCAGTGTGCAGAGCTGAAGGCTTTGCTAGAATCAATCTCTGTTTATCCCTGTGGCTTTGGAACAGTATAAGCTTTGAAAGCCACTATGGTATGCACCTCAGTTTAATTCTTCATTTCTAGTAAAATATGACAAGGCCTAAAACTAGTGCTTATGGGTCTGTGTTACTTACATTTGGGACAGAGATGTAGAACAAACCTTTGAAGGCACACTTACCGCCTCTCTAGTGGGCGCCCATCACTGGAGATGCTTCGAGGGATGTTGGCAGCTCTTTCTGGAGGAGGCATCTTCCCATCTCCTTTTCCAGCATTCAGCCGTGAGGTCATGGGACTCTGCACCTGGGATGGGACTTGAGGTGAATGAGGCCCCTTGCTGGCGTTCCTCTGCCATTTGTTATTATTTCGGAAGGGAAACTTGAATTCGTATGAAACACCTTCATTCATTTTGTACTCCATAACTGGCATGCGGTAGGTTTCGGAGCAGCTCCTATTAGGGGCAAGGCACAGGGAGAAACACAATGCATACTGCTTTTTCTTGTTGGTGGAACCACATTGATTCTCATTAACACTTAAAATGGATCCAAAATTCTACCCTCTGTTTCAAACCACCTTTCAATCTTTGGGCCCTATACTTATTTTCTTTTCAAAAACCAGAACCCCGGGAAGTATTACAGTAGTATTTTCCTTTATTCAATCCCAACTGTTGAGTGTTAGATGTGGAATCTTTAAAAAACAGTGGGACCCATGGTCACCCTGGGGGTGGCCAGACTACTGAGACCTGAGGAGGAAAGGCCACCAGGACAGCATGACAGGGGCATACCTGAGAGCATGCAAGCAGCTTCACACACCCACCACTGCACACTGCAACCAGGCTCCGAAAGGGTATACACACAACTTCACACACCTGTCACTGCACATTGTGACTGGGCTCCAAAAGGGTGTACAAGCAGCTTCACACACCTGTCACTGCATGTTGTGACCAGGCTCCAAAAGGGTGTGCAAGGGTATCACAGTGTGCAGTGGCAGATGTGTGAAGCTGCCAGTACAGCTCACATCTCCAAGGAGTACTTTCTTCTTGGGGTTTCCTTATCAGTCCCTCAAATCCCCCCAAAGCCAAGGGTGACCCTTATCTGGCCCTATGTTCAAGACTCCACTCAATCCCTTTTATGTTTTAATGGCAATGGCTTTCAAAAGTTTCAGATGACAACCTAAGTAAGAAATACGTTTCACACCGGGACACGGCACCACCACATACACACAAGGATGCCCATCCTTCCTCTCCTATCTTCCACTTTGCTATGTTCTGAATACATTTCATCCAAAAATACACTGGGTGCAATGTCCTAAATTGATTTTATAATCTACTTGAGAGTTACGGTCTGTAGTTTGTAGAACACTGTTTTATGGCACATTTGACATTACTTTCAGTAGTTAATAACTGCTATGTCATAAAACTTTTTCTCTAATATTAAGGAATACTACTTTAGGCTCTGATATAATTTCAAGCTTTGATTCTGATATTTATGACAAAAATATGCCACCGCAACCCTTTTTCTTGGTTGTTAAAAGAGGTAATACACTGTGGTATAGTTTAGAGTCTTTCATTTCCGACTAAATAAGGCATGTTATAAAGATCTAGTGTTCTGGATCTGTAAATACAATGCAAAAATGTTACATTTTATCAAAGGATTATTGATTAAAATGTATAATGATCCACTGAAAAATTTCCTATTTGCTCAAAATCAGGACTAGCTTTGCTTCTCATAAGCAATGCTCTGTTTTAACTTGTAAATTCAAAGAAAAACATCACCTATGCCTCTTTCTGTTGGCTGCCAGGAACCAGCACACTTACAGAACTTTATTATTATGTATTTTGGGCACCAACTTTCCAAAAATTTTCACCTAGGCCATGTTTGGCTTTCACTACTACCTCTTCCACCACAAATCCCCTAGCTAAGCTTCTATTTTGTGATACTGTACAACTACATTCTTTCTTTTCTTTTGAGACAATGTCTTGCTGTCTCGCCCAGGCTGGAGTGCAGTGACATATTCAAGGTTCACCACAGACTCAATCTCCTGGGCTCAAGTGGGAAGATCATTCCCATCTCAGCCTCCTGAGTGGCTAAGACTACAGGTAGGCACTGCTACACCCCACTAATTTTTGCATTTTTTGGCACAGACAGGGTTTCACCATGTTGCCCAGGTTGGTCTCAAACTCCTGAGCTCAAATGATGCACCTGCCTTGGCCTCCCAAAGTACTGGGATTCCAGGCATGAGCCCCTGTACCCAGGCCATGAGTACTTCCACAGGCTGTTTCAAGTCCATTTTGCATCAGGCAGAGAATAAAATAAATACAGATAATGGTAACAGACACAATAACAATAATAATGTAATATCAAACAAAGTTACTTTTATCTTTAGGCTTCTTCAAAACACTCTTTGAAATAGTCTTTTAAACTGTTTAACATTTAATGTGAAAACTGGCTACAAGACTTCTCTGGCCAAAGACGCTGTCTTCCCCATAGTCTACATTTTATTTCCACTACTCATAACATATAACTAGCAACTTTCTTCATATCCTACATTGGCCAAATATAGTATGATAAAGTCTGGGCAGGGAGAGAAGATCATTCATATACAAAAGCACAGAAGTTTCCACAGAGCTAAACTTTAGCTACTCGCCATTTCTGATTGCCTTTCGTGGCCAGGGTAACCATCACTGGCTCCTGGTCTCTTACTTATCTCTGCAAAACAGAAGAATGATATGTAGAACCAGGAAGTACACAACAGACTGAAGAATGCAGATACAATCTGGTTTTTAATGCTATGTATAAGCTTTCCTAAAAGAGTTTTTATTATATCATTCTAAGTAAAATTCTCTGTTGAGGAATGTTAACTCTAATAATACTTATACAATAAGGCAGACACTAATTTAGCTACATTACCCCAACTCTATGAAGTAGACACTATCATTATCCCTACTCTATAGAGGAGGAAGCAGAGGTCTAGAGAGATCAACTTGCCCAAGTTTACAAAGCCAGCAGGGGCAAAGCCAGGATTTGAACCCACAGAATTAATCCACCTGTAGGTTAGTCTTATTTTAGTCATTAACTAAAACATTCCAATTCTCCAAGGAAAACTCAACAACTTTTATAAAACCCAATTAAAAAGCTATGGTCAGCAGGAATTACAATGTCAATGCTAAAAGTGACAAGAGGTGACCTGTTGAAACCCTAAATTAATGGAAAAGCTACTCATCTCCTTAATCTGTTTTTCAGTCTTTGTATTCTTTCTCTTTTAGTCTCTTATTTCTCATAACTCTCTCCTTTTTCCTTAAGGCCCTATGGAATACAGAGAAATGAGTGACTAGGAAATTGAACAGATCACAATATTGGACTCACAAGTTAGAAAAGTTTTATTTTTGAGGATGGCTTGGTCCCTATAAGCCATGTGACTCTGGCTTGGAAAAAAAACACACAAACTCTTTGGATCAAAGCTCCTTATTTGAAAATAGAGAGATCTGAACCAGATGATTTCTAACTGCCCTCTTCACTCTAAAGCAGTATGATTTAGCACTTTAAAATACTGGATTTTTAAAATGAAGGAACAATGGTGTGGCATGTTCTTATTTAAGAGGTACTTTGGTCTTATGTAACCAGTTTACTTTTAGCTCGTCATTTTGAACAGCGCTTGTTTTCTTTAAGAACTACAGGTTAGTGGCCCTCAATAGAATAAAGGGTCGGCCACTCCACGCGATACCATCCAGAACACCACAGTTTAGTCTGTTCATCCAGGTACTTTTCATCTTCTCCTGGGAATGCCGTTGAAGATCCAGAGGTTGCAGATACTAATCTATTGATGCTAGCTACATACTCCAGAGGGGCGACAGCTGAGAGGTGAGGAATCAGGCAAGTCCTGCATAAGGGGCCCGCTCACTCCAGGGAGGTTTTCCAGTGAAGTCTCCCAGGACTGCGTCCATTGGGCTGTCATGCTAACTGGTTTCGTCCACTTTCTGGACTGCAAATGTACTTCTTCCAATCTCATTCTCATCATCGTTTTAATAAAAATGAAGCTGCTGATACAGAAGTGCTGGGAAGCAAAGAGCATGGTCCTTTTAAATGATATGGAAGCGGGGAAGGGAAGTGCTGGGTAGATGGGGCATGGTTGCTGGTTAGCATTCTAACCCCATGGATCTAGCTGAGGACAGGCACTCCTGCCTTCATACTCAGATGTTGCATTTCCCAAGACAACCCTGGCCTGGCACACCCCCATCCTGTGCCTATAAAAACCCAAGACCCTAGCAAGATAGGAACAGAAGCACTGGCAGTAGAGAGGAGCACACTGGCGGAGGCACACACAGGTGGAGGTACACACAGGGGACTGGACATCAAGAGGAACTCATCAACAGGCACCGGCGAAACTACATGGAGTTTGGCTGGGGCAGTCGGAGGAGAGCCCAGGCCACCAAGCAGCCTGACTCCAGGGAAAAACCATCTCCCTTCTGGCTACCCCATCTGCTGAGAGCTACTTCCACTCTATAAAACCTTACACTCATTCTCCAAGCCCACATGTGATTGTTTCTTCTGGTACACCAAGGCAGAAACCTCGGGATACAGAAAGCCCTCTGTCCTTGTGAAGAGGCAGGGATCTAATTGAGCTGGTTAACACAAATCACTTATAGATGGCAAAATTAAAGGAGCAAAACTAAAAGAGTGCCCTATAACACAGGCTTCCTGGGGTTTCAGGAGCTGTAAACATACACCCCCTAGACACTGCCGTGGGGTTGGAGCCCCAGAGCCTGCCCATCTGTATGCTCCCCTAGAGGTCTGAGCAGTGAGGCACTGAAGAAGTGAGCCACAACCCCATCACACAGGCTATGAGGGGGACAAGGGAACGTTTCCCATTTCACTGCCATGAGGATTAAAAGAGAAAATGCAGGCCGGGCATATAGTAGGGGCTCAGAAAGTCTGCTATACTCTCCCTATCCCCTCTTCTCTTCAGAAAAGTATAGTTTGGAAACAATTCATAAAGGGGTCTGCGTATTTTCCAAGAACAGGGAAAAGAGCCTTGTTTTACATTCTATTCATTCATTCATTTTGAAATGGAGTCTCCCTCTGTCGCCCAAGCTGGAGTGCAGTGGGGCCACCTAGGCTGACTGCAACCTCTGCCTCCTGGGTCAAGCGATTCTCCTACCTCAGCTTCCCAAGTAGCAGAGATTATAGGCATGTGCTACCATGCCCAGCTAATTATTTTGGTATTTTTAGTAGAGAAGGGGTTTCACCATGTTGGTCAGGCTGGTCTTGAACTTCTGACCTCAAATGATTCACCTGCCTCAGCCTCCCAAGGGATTACAGGCTTTACATGTTAATTAAATACCACTTCTTTGTTGTTGAACTACTACATGCATTTTTAAAAAGCTGCTTTTTCAAAATGAATGACTCTCCCATGTGAACACACAAATCCATGTGTGTTTGTATTACATCCTGGAGGTGTGTGTATTACACACAGTCGTCATCTCCTCCACCCCCTTGCCTGTGTCCCACTCAGGGTCCTGGCGACCCTAAGAACCACCAGGCTGAGAGGCAGAGGAGCAACTAGCCTCGAGGTCTGTCCTGCCTCTTGCTGCAGCTGCAGTGACTGGTGGTGAAGTCTACTATTCAAAGAACAGAGTAATTAGTTGCTAGAAAAACAACAGTGGGAGTGTGAAAAGCAGAGGAGAAGAAAAAAATGACATAAGAGCATTATTCTATTTTGTTGAAAATTATAACAAGGTGTTAATGCTTCAACTATTCCTTTTGAAGTTATTTCTTTTTTTTTTAGAGATGGAGTTTCACTCTTGTTCCCCAGGTTGGAGTGCAATCTCAGCTCACTGCAACCTCTGCCTTTCGGGTTCAGGGGATTCTCCTGCCTCAGCCTCCTAAGGAGCTGGTATTACAGGCGCCCACCACCATGCCCAGCTAATTTTTTTTTTTTTTTGTATTTTTAGTAGAGATGGGGTTTTGCCATGTTGGCCAGGCTTGTATGGAACTCCTGATCTCAGGTGATCTGCCCACCTCAGCGTCCCAAAGTGCTAGGATTACAGGTGTAAGCCACTCCCCCCAGCCCTCACTGAGGTTATTTCTAAAGGAAGGAGAGAGGAGCAGGCTTTCAGCCCTCCAAAGGTATCAAAGCATTTCCCACTTGCCCTGCCCCGGTCTGATGGCTTTTCAGATGGAAACTGTAGTGAAAGGGGCCCTGTGCAGTGCACTAATCCTTTCTCTAGCCTCCCCTCCTGGCACCCAAACAACAGGTCACTGACATCTCCACTGTCTCCTCCGGGAAGGCCTGAGAGCCTCACAGTGCTGTGACAGCTCATTCACTCCCTGGTGTGCTGGAACTGGCAATCATCCCATCTACCCCAATGCTGCCTGCAGCACCCCAATACTGCAGTGACATCACATCAGTAGCTTGGAACCAGCCACAGTGGGAGTATCTGCACCACAGAAATCAGCAAATACTACAGATAAAGTTTTTTTTCCCTCCCAAACAGAAAGCCAACTTACCAGCACAGCACTGCTGATTCTGGTGTATAAGGAAAGAATCTCCAAGCACACAAAGTGGCGGTTCAGAGCCTGGACTTTGATGTTAGGCCTAAATTTGCCAGATGAGCTTAGCAAGTTACTAACCTTTGAGTCTTGGTTTGTTTTAAAACAGGAATAATACTAACACTATCACCAGAAAGGTTGTTATAAGAATTAAATGCGCTAATCCATAAAAAGGTGCTTTTTCCAGGGCCTGGCGTATTAAAGCAAAAAACTCACTACATTAGTTACTTTCATTGACACACCACAATATACCTAGTCTAGTATACCTCCTATCATGGCTCCGTCTACCCAGGTCCAGGTCTCTTATGTGTCTTTCTAGTAACAGGTACTTACAATGCTAATGTCTGTACTGTTGTCTCATTCCACCCACAGTCACACAAACCCATTTCCCTCTCCTTTCCTGCATATAACCCTGGGAGCTTAGCTACAAGGGAAAGACCTCTGAGAAGGCAAGATGGCATCACGAAGTCAAAGGCTCCGTATTTCAGTAGACAGTCCTTAGCCTAATGTCTATAACTCTTTACTGTAGGTAACTAAGGTTGACAATTTACAAAGATTAGTTATCTTCTCCCGTCTTTAACTGCCTGCTTAGAGCAATAAAGCAGACAATTTGAAGGAGAGACAGCCGAGAAAGAGAAGAGAAGGAATGCAGCAAGGTTGGAGACTATCATAAGCAAGAACCCCACTGCCTTTCTCAGCCATCTCACATCATTTTTTGAATCACAGTTCAGCACATTACTTAACATTTAATGATGATATACTTGGAGAAACCAAAAAAAGCTAATAGGGTTCCTTAGGCCTGGTTAACTAAGGCAGGGTATGTGGGTAGGGCAGTTTCTGAATATTTCGTTCTCTCTAAAACAGGTGAAATTAAAAGTTCATATTTTGATTTCCAGGGAAATGCAGCCATCCAAAAGGCAGTTCTTCAAATTATCAGACAAAGGAATTTTTCTATATTTTGACATATGCACATAACCCCTAGACCCCCTAGGAGTTAAGCAGTATTAGGAAATACTATCCTGAGCAAAGTATATAAAACACACGCACGCACATGCACGTGCGTGCACACACACATGCGTGCGCCCACACACATGCATATTTGCTGCACTTTACTTTTTTTAAAAAGATACAAATAGCCCATCATCACCAGTACCTTTCTGCCACCTGATATTCATAAATCCATGAGAGCTCAGGGTGTAGGACTGGTCATCTTAGTGGGAAAATAGGTTACAGAACACTGTCTTGGCTTTAGAAAACCTAAGAATCAATTACCAAAGCTTAAGATAAATTCTTAGAAAACAATGGCATAAAATAAAAGATTTTAAAAACTAGCAAAAAAAAGCATGTACGTGTCCAAAGGAGAAAATAAACCGTTGATGAAATTTGTTCCACCAAAAAACCTTCCCAGAGACAGAGAAATTAAATTTTCAACAGTGTTGCTGGCTTGGCAGGAGCTGTGGGGGGTTGGGTAGGGCAGGGAACTCCTAGGCTTTCCCTTCTGGAAAAGACTAGGAACCAAAATGCCAAAGCACCAGGAGCAGAGGCAGCTCACCTGAAGCCAATCCCTAGCACATGCAGATACAGTTAGGAAAAGCAGCCACCAGGCTGAGACAGGAAAGGTCCAAACAATTGCTGAGTTTTGGGCAGCAATTGGTAGAGAAAAGAGAGTAAGAGCATCATGGAACATAAAACAAAAAAGATGCTGAGTGTCTTTTAATGTTAAGTGTTTAATGTTTCAGCTCCTATTGGAAGATTCTTAAGATGGATATTGTCAGACTTCTCTATCTGTAATGGCAACTTTATATATCCAGAGATGTAACTCCCAGGAATGGTCTCATTTTGTCACTTTCCAGCTGCTGTTGCCACACACTGAAAGGGAGCTTCATCCTGAGTCAGGTTCCACAAATGAAACATTCAGCATCACATGCAATCTACTGTTCTACACAACACCTTACCCCGCTACCTGCTAAGAGATGTTCTACATGGTACACAAACCCTGCAGTCAAGTCTCAGGCCCACAGCTGCCTCCTCAGACCTACCTCCGTGGGGTGCAGTCATCATGGGGAGGAATGATGACAACCTTCACCGTGACAGATGTTCTCAGGAGATCGATCATCTGCTCATGGCTAAGAGTGGCTACAGCCACCTTGCAGATCTCCACCAGGCGACTGCCCTGCCTCAGCCCTGCCTGCCAGGCATAACCGTAGGGCTCCACATCCGCCACGATGCCCTCATAGTTGACATGGAAGCCAAGCTGTCCTAACCCATTTCTTCGCAGAGTCATCTCCACTGATTCACAGCCTTTTGAAACAAACTAGACAAGGAAACAAAAGATATCGTGGTTTAAAGCGGTAGGGTATTAAGTGGTGGGCACGGAACTGGAAAATCATTGCAAGAAGGGTTAGTTTTGAATACCTTATTGCCAGCTGAAGAGCAGTCTGGTTATTTCTTCTTCACTAGTCTCCTATTCATTAGGCCAAAAGGAATACACTTGTTGCATCCAAAAAGCTCAACGGCTTCCCTGAAGTTACAAGGAAACCTCTAACAGAGACCTACAGGGAGCTGGCAGTAAATAGAAACCATTTACTGCTACTTATTTCGCCTTTGTAAAATTCAAGGCAGCAGATACTGAAACAATTCTTTCACCACCACCAGCAGATGACTGAGCTGCAGCATCAGGGAACAGGTCACAGGCAAATGGGTTACACACACACACACACACACACACACACACACACACACACACAGAGTGTAAATGCATCTTCCCTGATTTCTATTTTTCTGGAACATCCGTGGAAAACACAAACATGAGATAAACTCTGTTTGCTTCACACATCAAGTGAGTTTTCAGAGGAGCTAATAACAGAGTGCAAGGTTCAGTATCTTGGCTCTAGTCTGTACTGAAAGCTTTATGAAAGAGAAATGGTATGTAAGGAACTGGAAAGAAAGACTCACCTGCAACCTTTTGACAATCTCTTTGATCTCCTCGTTGTTAATAAAACTCTCCACTGAAACACATTCTCCTCGTTCATAGAAGATTTTGAGGCTGGTGTCAGTGGAAGTCCACCCTATCACATCTCTACAGGAACAATTGAAGACCACGCTCTTCGTTTCCTGTTCAATGAGCACGATGAACTCATTGGAGATCCCTAAAAGGCAGTCTAGTTCCATGGCCTTACTGTAGTCTTTGGCCCGGACCACCCACACAATGGCCCCCATGCTGCTGAGCTCAGCTCCTGGGTATGGCTTAGACTTTTCCTTCTTCTTGGAAGCCAGAGAGATGAATGGAAACTTGCCAGAAGGGTCGATAGGGGTGTTGGTGACATTCTTTTCTGCCAGATCTTTCAGGTATTCCTGGCGGGTCCGAGTTGCCATGGCCCGGAACTTCTCCGATTTATGAGCAGCATTTTCTGCGTTTATCACTTTGGCCAAAAGGAAGTCCCTGAACACATTTG
The DNA here is from genome assembly GCF_049354715.1 of Callithrix jacchus. Lineage (NCBI taxonomy): Eukaryota > Metazoa > Chordata > Mammalia > Primates > Cebidae > Callithrix > Callithrix jacchus. Next base: position 106,564,934 of record NC_133509.1, on the reverse strand, counting down.
ATTTAGGGAAAGTGACCCCTTTAGGAATGGGAGGCCCAAAGGAAGGCACATCTCTGGACCTGGTAACAGCCACACTGAGAGACAAAGATCAAAGAGAACCATGTCAGTACTTCTCAGTCTCACAACATCAAAATAAAATATACTTTCTCAAAGACAGAGTTGTACCTCAGATGCAAACGAGCTGCTTATTTTTCCATGAGAAACAACATACATTTCTGCTTAATCCAAGCATATTTTTTCATTCAATCACATTTAGGATTCATACAACATAAATTTTTTTCTAGGCCAAAAACAAACCTCCCCAAATCCCAAAAGCTTATGCTATTAACTTTCTTTACTAGATAGGAACTGACCATAACTCCATGTTAAAAAAATAGGTTTACTGTAATATTCTGCATAAGACATTTTAAATCCTACTAATTATTTTTTGGGGGTGGGGGTTTACTATAACCACATTATCTTTCAGAACAAGCATACATTCTGTGAGAACACAAATATGTTCTCTATTTTAGATATGATGTCTATAAGCAGAGAGCTCATACTGAAAATACCAGAAGATGCATGCCATAAAAGAAATGAATTATATTTTAATAAAATTTAACTAGTATTTTTTGGCCTAAGTGTGAGTCATTATGGAACCAGATTAAAAGCATAATTTTGAAATGAAAATTGGCATCTGAGTAACAGTATGAGAATAATCTTTATGTAATATCAACAATGCTTTAAAATCATATCTTTAAACTGAACTATTCCTTGGTCCTTTTGGTATTTTATTCTGACAGTCTATTTGTAAGAAAAATGTTTTCCTTCTTCCACTCTTCTAAGCAAGATTGATATAAAAAAGCCTGTTCCCATCATTTCTTCAGAATATATATTTGAAATTGGGCCTAAGAAATGGATCATATGAACATCTGTAATAACCTATTATTTTTAACCTCAAAAGGAAAAAAAATCTCCTAAAACAACAAATGAAGTTGTTGAAATAGAAACAGAGAGGTTGCATGTTTTATATCATGTTCCAAGATTTTAGTGAAGTTTGACATGGCTGGAAATAATGATTCCAACACATCAAATATTCTTCCTTCCAAATTAAAAGTGAGCAAATTAAGGAATTATACTTAGTATAAGGGAAACAATAAAAAATCTGTTTCTCTTGAACTCTTGGAATAGAAATGGCATCATCAGAGAGTATGTGTCTTTCAAATAAAATCGAAGAGCTTTGTTTCACTTTTTTTTAAAGAAGCATTTTGCTTTAAGATATTCAGCTCTGCTTTTCAAGAAATAGTTATTTCTTGTGAAAATAAGAAAAATAAAAATCAGCAACCTCAGGATGCAAATTATATTTTTGGCGGAATGGAAAAGCTACATGCTCAGAAGATGCCATGGGATGGCCTGTTTGTTGATTTCACAAATATATTTTTAAAGACTACTTAGTTTACTTCATGACAAAGAAAGGTGGCAAGCAACACTCTATTTTCTAACTGGAGGAGAGAATTTAGAGACTTCCATATGGCTTAATTATACCAATATGTATCAGGAAGGCAAATTTTCTTATCTATTGTGAACTGCCTGACTTGAATGCTGACAGCTGTATAATTTTAATTTGATCATGTCAATTTTTTTTCTCTTAAAGGCAAGCAAAAGATGCTGAAATCCAGATTGCTAGATTTTTCTAAGTGGAATCCTATAAGAATCCAGAAATATTTAATATCTTTCCTTTTAAAATCTGTAATTTTTCATCTGCTAATTTTACTCAAATTGTTATTCTTTCTCAGAAAATATCTGTGATTTTATTTTAAATAAGGAGAGCAAAATGCTCAGCAGAGGTGTGATTATAAGCACCCTCCATCTACTTGCCCCTTTAAATGGTTTTCTACAGATCCATTTATTAATTGATAGAACGTTAGACAAACATACACTGAAAACCTACTAACAATTAAAGCAGTTATAATGAACTGTGAGGAAAAGAACTGAATTCTTAACATATAATATTCAATGATTCACTGTGGTAGGGAGGTAAATGATACAGGCACTGAAATCAGCTTTGCATAGTCAGAAATAGAATCGTTACGGAAGATGAGGAAGATGATACCCTGGACTGCTCTTTTCAAATAAAGAATTCTGTTTTGGATAAATCAAACTGGCAAGGTTTCTACGAAGTTAAAAGCTCATTAATTTAGATGCCACAAATTCTGAAGTCTTGATAATAAGTCCAGGGTTAAGCTAAACAGAATATTTTTGCCTCTGTAAGAAAATAAGACGTTCTAGAATCTCAGTTTGCTATATGTAATTACTTAAGATATATTAATTATAAATGGTTCTTGGTATTTCTAAAAGCAGATTCCAAAGGGCCTCTGCTTGGCTTGCTTATGTTAGCCTCGTTGGCAATTCTGTGCCTTCTTGGAAATAATACATGCTTTAAAATCATAGCCAAGCTTTATTTACCCAGCATTGTTGAAGACTGGAACGTTCTACTCAAGAGGGTTATCTAGATGACAGAATTCAGAGGCTACAACAGTGATGGAAAGTTATCACAGGAAGGCAACTTAGAGAACTCAATGTTCCTCAAATTCTTCCAATAAAATCTTGGGTTTCATCTGAAAATTCACCCCAATTTTATATTCCACTGAAAAATATCTTTGTTCATTTCAACATAAAAATATCTTCTCACTCCAAAATCTCTGGGTACACTGAGGGACCAGGAAGATATCTTGTTTTTATTCTGTGGTTTGACATCTTCCCGAACCTCCGGTTGAGCAGCTGGTATAAATTCTTTACTTCTCCAGGAAACAGATGCAGAGAAGTAAAAGGATTTGCCCAGATTTGTCAGAGAGAGCCAGGATTGGAATGTAAGCTTCTGGACAGCCAAGAGAGTGCTCCACAACAAGCCCACACTTACTCCCTCTGATGAAGTGCTTTGAAACCTTCTACTCCTGAGGCACCTGCTAAAAGGGACCATCCCCATGGTGGCCAAAGAGACAATGAGGCTGTTTCTAGTTGAAATGGGCCATGTAATGTTGGTTGGCATCAAATAGCTTGGATGAAGCAACAAGTCTTTATACCTATGGCAAACTTCAAGCTTACACATAAAAATGTCCCAAAGACTTCTAAACAGAAGTTTAGTGGATAAAAAGTGAGAAAAAATAAGACATTTTAAATTTGGAAGCACCATGGAAAATCAGCAATAACCAACAATCCCCAGCCTAAAATTTAAAAGGAAGGTGACACAGAAAACATCAAATGGTAGAGGGAAGTCTCCTCTTCTTGGAGCCTAGATCAGATTAACTGGCCAGGGTGGCTTCCAAGAAAGCAGATATGGGCAAAGGGCAGCAAAGATCAAACATGTGCCAATCATTCTCTTGTTCATCAGATGAAGTAGGGGCAGGGGAGCGTGTGAGAGGAGGCCTTCCAGCCCAAGGGCAGCATATGCAGAGTGGAGGAGCAGAGCACGCTGTTCTGGGGAGTGGTGAGTGGCTCCAAAGGAGCGAGGTAGGCATCGGGTGCAGAATGGTAGATGAGACTGACTGACAGGAGGCCAGACCTGAAGGCCCTGTGCAGTAAGCTATGCTCACAGGTCTGAACTTTTCTCTAAATGCTTTTAAGCACAATGAATGATGTAATCAGACTCTTATCTTAGAAAGGTCAGCTGCAGTGCACAATAGGGATGATGAGTAATTGAGGCTTAAAACAAACCTTCTTAGAGAAATTTTGACCACTTGACCTTCTTGGATTTTTTCTTCTTCTCAATTGAAGCTTGCAAATTCTTTTTTTTTTTTTTTTTAAAGAGAGGAAAGAGGATGAACACAGACATTTAATGGACATGCATCACACTTCCTCTCTGCCTATGCTAGACATTTTACTTACAGGATTTTAAGTGGATGTCAAGCAGTCCTACTGCACTAAGAAGTTTAACAATTTGGTCTAATTCCAAGTGGTTTTTGTACTACATCATACTGATTCCTTTCAACAGTTATTACATTTTAATTACCAGGTATGAAAACCTCTCTGAGAGGAGTAACATAAATTTCTACCTTCCTAAACATGCCTACTGACCACAATTTAACATTTGTTTTGAAGACTCAGGGTCATTGTTATAACTACTTATTACTATTCTAGTTTTAAAATGATAAAAATTATTTAATTTCATCAAATAGTGTGTCAATGTCCCAATTTACAAATGTTTAGGATGTCCTAAGATCTTTAGAGTCTTTTCCTCTAAACTGGCATCTAAATAGGGTACACACATTGCAATTAATTTAGCTTTTAAAAAAATGCTTTATTCTAAAAAATGTTTTATTAATTTAGCTTTTAAAAAAATGTTTTATTATAGATTCCCCTTCATTTTCTCACGATTTCTTATAACTTATTTATTGAAGAAATTGGGCTTTTTGTCTGCACAGTTATTCGGCGTAAGAATTTTGTCAACTACAAACAAGTTCCTCTGTCTTTTGTTTTTCCTATAAATTGGCTTGTGTGGAAGCTTGATGAGATTCGGATATAATTTTTTTGGGGGGGGCAAGAATAATTCATAGGTGAGGTTGTATTCTTCCATTATGAGGCACACATTTGTCTCTTTTTATATTATTTGCATCCTTTGGTGATCAATGCTTAAATCCATTAATTCATTAGTTGTTGGAAAATGATATTAGTCTATACTGTGTTTTCATAGTGAAGCCCTCAGGACTGACTGAAGCATACAACAGTCCCCCTTATCTATGGTTTTGGTTTCTGTGGTTTCAGTTAGCCCTGGTATACTACAAGGAGGTATTCTGAGAGAGACACCACATTCATATAACTATTATTTAAGTATACTGTTAAAACTGTTCTATTTTATTAATTACAGTTAATATCTTACTATGCCTAATTTATAAATTAAACATCATATAGGAAAAAGACATAGCGTATACAGGGTTAGGTACTATCCGTGGTTTTGGGCCTCCTCTGGGGGTCTTGGAATATATCCCTGACAGATAAGGGAGGAATTACTGTATTTGGTTTTTTGGTCCAAAATCAAATGACCCCAGACTGCTATGCTGATTGAATTCATATCTTTGATGTGAATAGTTTTTCAGCATCTCCTCTGTCAATAAACAAATATTTGTTTCCAGCATACACTCACTATTAACAGCCCTTTTTTTTCATTTTGTTGCTTCTAATCTTCTCTATCAACTGGGATCAGACAATTAAGGTCACTGCAATGATAAAAATGAAACAATGGAGACTGGAGGGCTCCCTTATTGGTTATAGGATAAGCTTTAGCATGCAGACTTAGTGACTAATTTCTGAGTTCTTGGCTACATGATGACTCACATTAATTGCCCTCTGGAATTAGTCTGAATTAGGTAGTTATTCCTATGTAGGCTTTCTAGTCTCCAGGGAGATATAATACAACATTATTTTGAGATCTCATCTCTGCATCCACTATAGGGATTTTTCTCTCTTTGTTCTGTTATATCCCATCGTCTAGAGTAGTGTCTAGCACATATATGCTAAGGGATAAAGAACTAATACAAAATAAATGAATAATGACAGTCTCCAAATTTATCTTTCTGTGTACAAATTACCCAGCATGGTAACAGTGGATAATTTTTCCTAGAATTCCACTTACGTAGTGTTGAACTGATGGCCTAGCATACTGGGGGCCTCCACTATCTTTCCTGCATTACTTCCCTTTCCTACATTAGTTATCTGTTCCGCATTAGTTAGCTGTCCTGCATTAGTAGCCTTTTTATTGTGCTTTCCATCCTCCCTCCCATCTCTAGGCTTCTATCCTTTCTACTGAGTCCTAGAATGATTTCTTTTTCCCATTGAATTCCATCCACTTATGCTTTAACACATACACTCCAAATCCCAGCTTCTCATAAATATCCATGTAACTTCAGCCTCTAATGACCTGACACCTCTCTGCACTATTACAGCAGGACACTCTTTCAAGGAAACTTTTCCCCTTTCCACAGTTCAGATACCAGATAGCTGTAAGTAAATAATATATGTGTGTTCATGGTGGAGAAAGTTGGAACCAAGAGGTTTTAAATGCTTAAAAGCACTTTGGGTATAAAAAATAGAAAGAATGAATATAACCTATATATTCATTCTTTGGCACAACAGGATGACTATAGTTTTTAAAATAATTTTTACAGTTAAAAATAGTTTAATTGCACACTTAAAAATAACAGTATAACGAGACTGTTTGTGACACAAAGGATAAAAGCTTGAGGTGATAGATACCCCATTTACCCTGGTGTGATTATTATACACTGCATGCCTATGTAAAAACATCTCATGCACCCCCAAAATATATACACCTACAATGTACTCACAAAAATTAAACAATAAAAATAAATTTAAAAAGCATTGGAGTTACTCTAGCTGTATCACTTAGGGATAAAATTAAATTAGATTTAAATAAAATAAGTATAAATCAACCCATGTCTAAGTTTATCCACCAAACCACCCCTAATAAAAGAGGCCTATAAATTCATATCCCTAGTAGTTTGAGGAGTGGCTGGGTTTGAGAAAAACTCACGGTTGTAAAAATTCTTTGAAGACCCATGTTTTCTCTGAAAATTGATATTTTCCATTCCACCTCAGAATACATTTATTTTCATAAGAAAATAAGCTCATCCTCACCCCTCCCTCAACATTAAAGACTAGAAGAAAGGTGCTCTATTTATTCTGTGCCTTCAAACACTTGCTGACATCACCATCTACCCAGGAGGCATGCCTGCCTCTTTTGAAAAGGATGGCAAAAAAATTACTGATCTTTATAAGTTTACAAGAGGCAAAGGTCACTATTCTATAATCTCTTGTCATTTCTTTCAGTGATATTACAAAATGATATGTTCTCTTGGATTTATAAAAAGGCCAAAATTCACCACTTAAAAGCTGTATGCTGGACCTTCAAATAAGCCTGGTAACTAAGAAATTCCAGACGTGCTCACATGTCTTGAGCAGGGGTGGTCAGTATACCCCTCCCCACAAAGACTACTAGTGTTACATGCTGGGATTAAAAAGATGGGCTCTCAGGCAACAGATTAAAAGTAAGAGAGAGAAGGTAAAAATCATAATTTTCAGGAGAGGGGTGATAAAAATAAAAAAGTAAAGCACTGAAGAAGGCAAACACACCTGCCCTCAGCAGTCTGTTTAGACTTGTGCAGTCCATTACAGTCGCCACTGGCCAGCTGTGGCTATTGAGCACCTGAAATGTGACCAGTGCAACCAAGGAATATCAAATTACATTAAATTTTAATTAATATATGACTTAAAAACTGATACTTAATTCTGTTATTTTAAAGCTTTGAAAAAGTCCATTTGGAAGAATCTGGGTGTATTAAATCTACCTTGTCAATTGTAAATTTTATGAAATCTAAATATAGATTAAGCATCACCAGTGAAAATTTAGCCTCCTAATTGAGATATGCTGTAAGTCTAAAATGTACTTCAGGTTACAAAGGCTTAGTCAAAAAAAATAAACATGTAAGATGTCACAGTAATTGTTAAATGCTGGAAAAATTAATGTTGAAATAATACTTAGATATATTAAGTAAATAAAATGTATAAATGGGTCAAAACCAGTGTCAACATTAATTTCATCTATATCTTGGCCCTTTTTTAAAAATCTGGCTATTAGAAAATGTAAAATTAATATACAGTTTGCATTATAGTCTCACTGGACGGTACTGATTTAGACAAGAGCTTGAAAAGAAGAAACTTTCTTTAAAACAAATTACATAGCTTTCTTCTCCCCAAACTTGGTAGTGCCCATTCAAAATGGGTTTAGCTTTCTAGTAAAAGTATGAAGCGGTATGAAATTCTTTGCATGAATCTAGTACATAGCATGTTTGAATTTCTCAGAGTATTTTCTAAATGCAAGCAGTTATTCATCCCAATTATAGCTGATTGTTCTGTGCTTTCATTCTACAGCTAACCAGAGCAGCTTTTTTGGACACTATTTCCTTGATAAGAGGTTTCAGATCTAGGTCTCCATTGTTGGGGTTTCTACCCCAACTCTAGGAAACTACAGACGTCTTTGGTCTTGGGTGTTCACCTTGGCTCAGCACTTGAGAAGTTCTGGAACAGCCTCTGTGTTGGGAGCTAGGAGTGCAAAACCCAGCATGTGAGAAGAGATGGCATAGCAGCATGGATAAGAGTCTGGGCTCTAGAATTGGACTGGCTGCATCACTGCCTAATTCTGCTCAAAATACTAGCCAGCTCACCTGAGGCAAGTGACCTGGCTTAAATTTCATCATCTGGAAATGGAGATAAAAGCAGTACCCATCTCATAGGTGTTAAAGATTAAATGGGATATACATGCAAGATGCCTAGAACAGTATGGGGCTTATAACAAGAGCTCAACCAATGCAGTTATTAGGATATGTGCAAGGAAGGTGACAGCCAGCAGGAGACCAACTACTTGTTTTTTTCTTTAAACTACACTTACTCTACTCCTAGAATTAATTTCTCTTACTCCTAGAAATAGACAATGTGGATCCCACAAACTGTCAATCTGTACTGGTTACTTTTCGTGCAGGCAACATTTTAGGATGGAAAGATACGCTAAATTGTCTATATTTTGAAAGGACTGACGCATATATTAGAAACATCTTACAGATGCCAGAACATTATCCTTACACATTCTGGCACTACACCCATATCAAGCCAGCATCACAGGTCCATATCCCCTTCAACTCTTAACTCTCCAGTATTCTTACAAAGAAAGGTCTCTGCAGATAGAGGCCTGAATTCTGATACTCATGTGACTACATCAACAAGTGTCACTGAACGCTAAATAAAGTACAGAAGCACTTTTAAGCTTGTAGTCAGAGTGCTAATGTGAATCATGTAAGTTAGAGGCAATGATTTAGGCTTCTTTAATAACAATGCTTTTCAAAAAATTAACTTCTCTTCCCTATATATTATAATCGTTCTTCTCTGCCCTTGGCATGCCAAAAGAAAAATATAATTAGCAGCATGAGTAATTAGTTGGTTGGTGACCAGATGGTATGGATGAAGGACATCACCTAAGGAGGAGGTGTAAATGGAAACGGCAGGTGTCTAACCAACATGCCTGGGTAATGTCAATGCCACCAGATTACGTCATCATGTGAATTCAGCCATCCGCACACACAGTTTAAAGACAAAAAGAAATAGTAATAGATTTTCCATTGCCACTTTAGAATGCAGAGCTGGATAGAGCCTCTGTGTGATACCAGCCAACATCCATAGAGCCCCTGCTGTGACACCCATACACACCTATAACAGACACTGTCAGAGCAGGGATTGTGCACCCTGACGATGACGAAAACGTGCTGGAAGTGGGATCGGATGTTTTTTGGGCTGAACGGCTGTGCTCCAGGCTCTTGGAAAACGATTGTTACAATATCATTTCCAATGTGCCGCTTCCTTAGGAGCTACAAGAAAAAATAAGCAACCAACATAAATGACAATAATTTGCTCCCCCCGCCCCGTTTCCCTTATGTGGTTGTATTTAAAACATCCATTACTAATCAGTACTCATTAAGGTAGGTAATCTACAAAGTTACTGTCAGTATTTTAGCCTGCCTTATCATTACCTCAAAGGAAGAACATGGAAGTGAATATTCCAAAATTTGCATAAAAGATATAGCCATTCAAATAGATCTACCCAATATCTGACATACTATGCCAGGTTCCAATATCTCCAAATCCTCAGTTTCTTGAACAACATTTCCGTTCCATTTTCACATAAGGAGAAAATGTGCCATAGGGAAGATTTTTAGAGATGAGAATGGCTGAAATACATTACAATGTAATTTATGTTCTGGTTTAATTGGCTTCACTGAAAGAAAATATGGCTAAGGTGTTTTCTGATATATGTTTTTTGTCACAAGCAGGGCATGTAGAAAAGTATAATATTCCAGAATGTTGCAACAATTAAAAGCAGGTAAACCTCAAGTTTAAACAGCTTCTTTAATTGCAATGAAAGCTGTTTCACATTCAGTGGGTGACGGATGCGTGGCTTTCAAACCTAGGCATCCCAGATCATCCTAGATCAGTGCCTTTCAGCAGTTAATTCAATAGTGTAAAGAAAAACTGAACAAAATTTGTGTTTCTCATACTTATTATATGGAGGCTCTTAAAAAAGAAAAACAACTGTAACATTTATATAAACTATCCATTAGACATAATCTTCTTATAAAACCTGTATTTAAAAAAATTCTCTAGTGACATTAAGGCACACAAATTTCATACCAGTAAAATCGGTGATCTAGTATTGGCTGCCAGCTGGGAGAGACAACAGCCTTTAGATTACGATTGAGAATTGGGAGTTAGAATGTTCAGGAAATGTACTTTTAACCTTAGGAATTTGAAAGCATACCAAAAATTGTCTTCTAATGAAGCAGTTTATTTCTGAGTTCATTTCTAAATATGATATACAATCAGATGTTATGAAAATAAAGGCTGGTGTGTACTGACTGCTCTACAGAACATACCAATAATTACAGGTTATTAATCTACTCAAGATTGTGGACATATCAAAAACAAATACTATTTATCTACATGTTGTGCCATTCCTGCAATGTTGTTCTTTCTTCAAAATGTGGCTTGACATATAAAAATAAGGGTCTTAATAAAGGAACCAAATACAAACAAATCAATTTTTCCATACTTACTATATATAACGAAAAATAGTAGTTACATTAGAAATGCTTGCAAAAGAATTTTTAACAATACATTTTTCCTGTTTTTTTCCTCCCTCTACCCACCCCCACCAAGCATAAAGTAATCTATATAGAGAAAAATAAATATGTGGCTAGAGAGCAAAAATTTCTTAATATGTTACAGTACCAATTTATTTCTCATATGATTTAGGACTGTTAACATTTTTGCCTTGATTGGACTCCAAAATTAAGTAATTTAGATAGCTGCCATTTAAATGCCAACTTTCTCTGCCTGGTACTTCAACTCATTTAGTTACAAAAAAAAATCCAATCTTGTTACTAAACTTTCTACCCTTACAAATCTCATCTTTCTCTTCTAAGTGATCAGGCAGAATAAGCCTTCATATCCTCTTTAAGGATCATTTGTTAATGTTCTTAAATTTTTTATCTACTGACTGGTCAGAATAATAAGTTTAGTATGCCTTTCTTAGTACGTTTTTCTTTCAAAGAGAGCTAAAATTTGGAATTTGCATAAAACAAGTTATCAATAAAATACAGATCAGGAAGTTTATCTTAAAACAGGCTTACAATCCCAGCACTTTGGGAGGCTGAGGCGGGTGGATCACGAGGTCAAGAGATCGAGACCATCCTGGTCAACATGGTGAAACCCCGTCTCTACTAAAAATACAAAAATTAGCTGGGCATGGTGGCGCGTGCCTGTAATCCCAGCTACTTGGGAGGCTGAGGCAGGAGAATTGCTTGAACCCAGAAGGCGGAGGTTGCGGTGAGCCGAGATCGTGCCATTGCACTCCAGTCTGGGTAACAACAGCGAAACTCCATCTCAAAAAAACAAAAAACAAAAAATAGGGTTACTTCAGATTTATAGCCAATTGATTGCTTTGCTACCCATTTTTTATTATGCTGACAATCATGAAAGGCAAAACTCTGTTACCTAGATTTGTGATTTAATCAAACCTAAAGTGATAAAATGTTAGATTGGAACAGTGTTTGGTTAAATTCTGTGAAAGAGGATGGGATTCATCCTGCAGCTGTCCTGTGCTCTGTTAGCACAACAATTGACAAAAACAGAAATCCATATCCATTTGAAGGTCAGAAGTAAAACTGGACTGCTCAAGTTTGTAATAGCTTTTAAAAGAAGAGTTTGTTAGTTCTCTGATTCTTTTAAATTTCAGTTTGCTATTATTTATTTTGAAATATTTTTAAAAATCAACTACCACATATTCCCTAACACAATACTGCCAGTTCCCAGTTTGCCCCGTGACAATCTCTCACCTCTTAGTTTCCACATTTTACTACCTCACTTGCACTTTAGTAATTAGGCAATGAGCTTTTAGATCATTTTAAGAGAAGCTCTGTATATGATGTAAACATACACAATTATTACTATGTTCCTTGCTATCTTTCAGTCAACATGGTAAGGAAGAATATTATTCTGTTGACATTACTTTGACTTTTTTCCAAGTTAGTATTCTAAATCTCTTTTGAAATCTACAATGAAGCATCACAACTTTCCTGCTCTGTGCACTAGCCTCTTGAGATGAAACCTCACCCACTCATGGATGTTCTTTGCAACCCTGCAGAGTCATCTCATCACCAATGATTTCAACTTGTTCTCTTCAGATTTCATGAAAACCTCAATCCCCATGGGTGAAAAGCAAATGATTAATTCACAAAGGCATCCAGCTGGCTGTTAACCTAAAATTTGTGTCTCTTCATTTGTTTTCAGCTCATTTGCTGTTCCTTAGCACAAAGCTTCCTGCTGCTGTGACAGGTGCAACACTAAATTCTGGTTTAAGATTTTACAAGCTTGCCACTTAGGCTTCTAGACGAACTGAAACAAATGAAACACAGATAACAGGAGGATCTCTTACCTGTTGCTTGTTGTTGGGTGTGTATGGCAGCATGGTAGAAACATGGAACATAATTTCATAATCTTTGTATGTTGTGTACAGAGAATGGGTTCCAGTGGAGTCAGCTACAGTTAAAAAAAATATAATGATGAGATGACTATAACAGGAAAAATAATTCATTTAAGAGAAATACCTCAAAAAAAAAAAGAAAAGAAAAGAAAAGAAAATGATTTAGGATGAAAAGATTCTAGACAAGACGGATGTTCTTCCTATTTTTTGTACCTGATCCTCTTTGGCAGTCTAGTGAAGCCTATGGATCAGATCCCTTCTCAGAATACTATCTGTAAAAGTATAAAATAAAACATGCAAGAGTTCAAAAGAAATCAATTATACTGAAGTGCATAAGCATCAAATAATTTTAAACATAGTATGCACAAGATTTATGTAATAAGATTTAGCAGTTGGTCTAGTATCTACTATAATTCTGAAGACATGATGAACACAAGCACTCTTGAGATATCTGTAACAACAAATAATATGAAAATATCTGTGCTTTCTGTTGGCAATGAAATCACAGGTAAATGAATTACTGTGGTTTACTGCCTATGGCCATGATTAAAGGAAATGCTAAATTTCAACTTGGAGTCGGTGAAAATAAAGAAAAAATTATTTCCCATCCAAGTTCACAGACCCCTGAATTCTATTCACACACCAAGTTAAGAAACTCTTTTCTAATACTTCCAATTCAAGCAAGAGATCTGTTTCATTCTTAAAAAAAAAAAGGACAATAATTTAACAATACCATTAATACTGAAGAAAAAGGTGATATAACAATGTTTAACAATTTTTTTAAGACAAGTATGTTGTGCTCTCACTTTCCTTAAGAAAAAAAATCTCTACTGCCTTAATTTTAACAAAGTTTCAGAATCAACAGGCCCACAAATACCTGGAAGCTGCAGGAAAAAGTTACTAATTGCCCAACTGAAAGGGAATATCTGTTTAGACTTGAAGGACCTGGACTTGGGGGTTGCAAAAGGAATATAAGTACATTCATTACGGGTAAACTCATTTGACCCCCTTTTTTTGAGAACGGAGTCTTGCTCTGTCGCCTACGCTAGAGTACAGTAGTGTAATCTTGGCTCACTGCAACCTCTGCCTCCTGGATTCCCATCTAAGTTCACAGACCCCTAAATTCTGTCCACATATCAAGTTAAGAAACTCTTTTCTAATATTTCCAATTCAAGCAAGAGACCTGTTTTGTTCTTAAAAAAAAAAAAAAAAAAAAGATGATAATTTAACAAGACCATTAATACTGAAGAACAAAGGTGATGAGTCCCAGCCTCAGCCTCCTGAGTAGCTGGGACCGTAGGCGCACACCAGCATGCCTGGCTAATTTTTGTATTTTACTAAGAGACAGGGTTTCACCATGATGGCCAGGTTGGTCTCGATCTTCTGACCTTGTGATCCACCTGCCTTGGTCTCCCAAAGTGCTAAGATTACAGGCGTGAGCGTACCACACCCAGCCTCAACCCTATCTTTTGAAGACCAAAACACCTGACTGCATTTTAGAGAATGATGCTCTCAAAGTCTCTGGCATATACCAAGAGGCAACAGTAATTCTTAAAACTTACTATGCATAGTATCAGCTGGGGAGCTAGATTAAAAGGCAGATTCCCAGGGCCCACTCCCCAAAATACTCCTCAGTGGGCATGGGGCCTCATAGGGGAATCTATTGTTCATAGACACTCCCAGGTAGCTCTAATGCAGTAGCTCCACTGCCTTTAGGTATGGCCCTAAGAACAGACTACAATTGTGGTTGCCGACAGCTTTCTAAAGATATTCTAGAGCTCTGAGTTTCAAGCTTGGGCTCGTTGGAGAATCTTAATTTTGAAGCTGATATAAAATGCAAAGGCTTAAAAACAGTCAAAAATAGAACAAAGCAAAGACTACTTTTCAAAAATTGGAAAACTATGTGACAACATATAAATATCCAAGAAAAATACCTTTTAAGTATTAATGACCACCACTATAAAAAATCTGTATTACTACAACAAATGATTCAACTAAACTATTTAAGACAGGTCTTGAACATGAAGAACTTATCTGTTGTCAAGGACCCTTTCTATAAATATCCATAGACTAGATTAGTGCATTTTAAAACTTTACAGGGAATGTGTCACCGTTGATGTGTACTTATCCATGTGTTTTGACTCAATTATAAGTTAAATTAATGAGCCAGAAAAAAAAGACTGCCATTGGTATTCATTTATTACATTGTGCTTTATACTCCTGTCTAGCTCTAAAAGGATTACTGCCAGAGAGGAAAACTGCTGGGGAAGACAACACTGAAGACCATTTGTTTTTCTATTTCTAGCCCCTTCTCTCTGTCCTCTGCATGTTTCCTTTCACACAATGTATGCACCTGACCAGCCTTTTTCTAAGATCTTTTCGATTCGTAGAATTTGCTGATAATTTTCAACAGTTTGGAAACAGTTTCAAAAGTTTCAGCAATGAAACTAGGGCTAAAATAATGAAACTTTTCTTTTGAGAAGAAAGGAATTCCAAAATCCTGAAATTACTATGCACATCATAGAGGTGCTAAACTTTACCAGAAAGAATGCAAAAGGAATGTTTGTTATAAAGAAATAATTAACAGAGTAAACAGACAACCTAGACGATGGGAGAATATATTTGCAAACCATAAACCCAATAAAAGACTAATATCCAGAATATGTAAGAAACTTAAATCAAGAAGAATAAGAAAAAAAAACAAATAACCCCATTAAAAAGTGGGTAAAAAACACGAACAGACACTTCTCAAAACAAGACACACACAAAGCCAACGAACATAAAAAAATGCTCAACATCACTAATCACTGGAGAAATGTACGTTAAAACCACAATGAGATACCATCTCATACCAGACAGAATGGCTATCATTCAAAAGTCAAAAAATAACACATTAGCAAGGATTTGGAGAAAAGAAAATATACATACACTGTTGGTAGGAATGTAAATTAATACAGCCACTATGGACAACCGTATGGAGATTTCTCAAAGAACTAAAACTAGAACTACCATTTGACACAGCAGTTCCACTACTGGGTATCTACTCAAAAAAAATAATTTTATCAAACGGCACCTGCACTAATTTGTATTGCAGTACTGTTCACAATAGCAAAGGCATGGAATCAACCTAAGTGTCTTTCAATGGTAGACTGGATAAAGGAAACATGGTACATATACATCATGGAATAGTATGTAGCCATAAAAAAGAACATCATGTCGCTGGCAACAACATGGATGCAGCTGGAGGCCATTATCCTAAGTGAATTAATGCAGAAACAGAAAGTCAAATACTGCATGTTCTCACCTACAAACAATGGGTACATATGAACATAAACATGAAAATAACAGACACTGGGGAGTCCAAAAGTGGGGAGGAAGGTTGAGAGGAGGGGTTGAAAAACCCTACTCTACCCCAAAATCTCCACCTACTAGGTACTATGCTCACTATTTGCGTAATGGGTTCACTAGAAGCCCAAACCCCAGCATTACACAATACATGCATGTAACAAACCTGCACATGTCCCCTTGAATCTAACTTTATTTAAAAGAAGACCGTTTCCTATATTACTAAAGAATGAAGCACCCAATGTTCTTATTATAATATAATATTTTTAGTGAACATGAAACCCCGAAACTATGAAAGTTTAAGAGAATGACTGTCAGGAAAATGCAAAAAAAAAAAAAAGTTTTTTTTTTTTAATCTGGTTGAAGAGTGTATTGAGCAATCTCTAAAGGGACAATGTGCTTGTAGAAGAAGGATGAAAGAATGATGCTACTTTCTATCTGTATAGATCTTTAAAACTTAATAAGTAAGTTCAGGCATTATATAGGTCACCTTGACAGTCACATGATTTGCCTCCATATCACACTACCAGTGAGTCCACTAATATGGTAAGCACTCTACAGTTAAGTCATAGAAAGCAAAACTTCTCATATTCAAAGCAGATGATAATAAGGCACTGAATAATTGAGGAATGGTAAGAATATTATTCTCAGTCCCTTTGAAAGGGTGTAGATAAATCATAACATCCTACAGTAAGTATTTCTATTTGAAGACAGTATGAACAGGTTGGGAAGTTTGTGGAGCAGTTTCAGACACAACCAATGTCATGATCATCCTTGACTTCTCCTTTGCCTCAATTCTTTTGCTTTTAGGTAGTCTAAAGGTTGGGTGATAAAGGTGTATGTATGTGAATCTGCATCAGGAAAAAGTAACGAGACTTACATATAACTATTTCCTGGTAACTAAAGAATATATTTAAGAAAAGCTAAATGAAGAAAAAAGACCTATGCAACTTGGTATTTAGAAAGTTCCTTTTAAATATATGTGAACACAAAGAGAAAAGTAATCTCATTAACTAAATGCATATAAACTAATAAAATAATAGAATAAAGAAATCTTACTCAGCCAGGTGTGGTGGCTCATGCCTGTAATCTCAGCACTTTGGGAGGCAAAGGCGGGTGGATCACAAGGTCAGGAGTTCAAGACCAACCTGGCCGAGATGGTGAAACCCTGTCTCCATTAAAAATACAAAAATTAGCCGGGCATGGTGGCGGATGCCTGCAATCCCAGATACTCGGGAGGATCAGGCAGAGAATTATTTCACCCTGGGAGGTGAAGGTTGCAGTGAGCTGAGATCGCGCCACTGCACTGCGGCGTGGGTGACAAAGCGAGACTCTGTCTCATAAAAAAAGAAAGAAAAAGAAATCTTAGGCTCAGTTTTTAACTTCCTTGCCACTATAGAACACATCAGAGATAACACAAAATCACAGATGTGTTGTGGGTCTGATCCTTATCCATAGTTTGAAATATTGTAATAGTCAGCTGGCTGCTGGGCACCACTTATTCAAGACCCCTATGGAAAAGACAGATACAGACAGGTCTCACTCTACGTAACCTTGCCTCAGGATAGGGGCCAAATATTCACTTTGTGAAGAATGGCATGTATTCAGGAGAACGCACACTTTGGATCTTGTGGTACACTACTCCACTCACAAACTAGAATTCCACCTGCTCTGGCAGCTACCATATTTATTAATTTAAAAAAAATTAATCTGTAGTGATGATCAGGAGACACATTACTCTATTTCCATAAGGATAGGGTCAAAAAGTTTCTAGTACTTATTGCAGGCAAATTCATACTGAGCTAGTTTAAGGAATGTGTGATTGTGCATGGTTATGTGCCTGAGGATCAAGGTTTCTTAAAATTGCTAAAATATCGAGAGAAAAGAAAAGAGCTAGTGTGAGGCTGGTACTAAGGATTAGGCCACTAATATTTTCTACCTACTGTTCACATTGCAAGATACCTGCAAGTACCTGGACGCCTGACTTGGAAGTAAGATCTGAATTGGAATGCCAATAGTATCATTTGCAAGATTACCACAAGAAGTCACTTCACTTCTCTGCTTCTTGATATTCTCAGCTTGTGAGAATTAAGTAAAATAATGCATATGAAAGTGGCAGCCCATAAAAGATGCTCAATTAATGTGTTTAGCTGGAATTTAGAAACTTGTGCAGTTAAGGTAAAAAGCGCAGTTTCCTTAAAAAGAATCCTTGTCTTCATTTGTCAGTCTCTAGAAGTCCAAACAGCACTCTGCAAGTGCAAAGCATTAAGCAATGCTAGCTGTCCCTTTCCCTATCAAAGTTTATATTCTGAATAATAAAGGATTTATTTTCTTTATGAAAAGTCTTATATCTCTTCTAAGACCCTGAACCTCAACTGCATTTTATAACACAACTAAAAAATGGAGGAGGCAACAAGCATTCACTACATTGCAGCAAATTATTGAAGGCAGGGCTTTGAAGGAAAGCTTTACAAAGGGCTTCTAACTCTCCTGTTTACTAACTTGCCAAATGAGCCTCAGTCAGGAAATAGTTTCCCATAATAATCTATGTGGCCATGCTTGGTGGCTCACACCTGTAATTCCAGCACTTTGGGAGGCTGAGGTGGATGGATCACTTGAGGTAAGGAGTTCGAGACCAACCTGGCCAACATGGTGAAGCCCCATCTCTACTAAAAATACAAAAATTAGCTGGGTGTAGTGGTGGGGGCCTGTTATCCCAGCTACCTGGGAGGCTGAGAGAGAAGAATCACTTGAACCCAGGAGGTGGTGGTTGCAGTGAGCTGAAATTGTGCCACTGCACTCCAGCCTGGACAACAAAGAGCAAACCTCTGTCACAAAAAACAAAAAATCCATGTATACAGCTAAAAATGAGGATGGTCTCCAGCTTTCAAATAACCCACTGCTTGTTGGGAAGTTTATTGTTTTATTTGTTGTAGTGTGAGGGAATGGTAACAACCTAGGTTATATCATCCAAACAAGGAAACCAAAAAGAAGGAAAAATCCCCTACTAAAAATTTCTTCATTGCAGAATTGTTCCAGTCTGTGACATATTTATTTGCAGCTTGCTTGACACAAATCCTTATTTCTGAAATGTGGAGACGATCTTTGTACAGATAACTGGGAAAAAGAAGAAATAGTTCAACAGTTCATTACTCCCTTTCCGGAGCCCCTCCTCCTTTATGAAAGTACTAAGATATCAATATGATCATAATGTATGACAAGTAGAGCTATCATATGAGCTGGTTTGGGTACTGTTAGCCCAAGGGCTTAAGAGGGAGGAAGACATAGGCTAAAGGCCGGTCTTGGGGCTTTGCTGTGCTTCATTCCAGATTTATGCTTTCTCTGAACACTTCATTACCCACACTATTGGGATCTGTACTACTTCCCTAATGCTTACCAGCTATCTAATCATGGGCATGTTACTTAATCTAAAGAAACCAATTCTGTAAAGTGGGAATAAATGGTATCTCAGCAGGAATTAAATGAGATGGCATATATATCAAAAGTATCTGGGAATTCTGCTTCTAGCCATAACAAAGTGCTTGATACAGCATGCACCATGCCATTGTGAATAACTAGAAAAATTGATATAATACCTGAAACAACTGTTTGCAGACAATGGACAACAGGCAGCATTGGATAGTGATACTTGAGAAAAAAGAATAAAGAAGATGAGCCCTATGATCCCTAAGCTTTCTACCTCGAGACACTTCTGGGACAGTGACACAGAGCAGAGCACTGAAGGGGAAAGCCAAGACAGACTAGAGTTCAGGAAGTCTGAGGTGGCTGATATCTGCAAGGCAGAATACCAAAGAGAAAGAATCTCAGATGAAAGATTCAGAAATCTATATAAGGGTCCCTTTGAGCCTTGAGTTGGACAGTAAGCTGCACATGCATAAATTCCAAAAGCCTAGCAAAGACAAAATTTTAAGGAAAGAACAACTACCATGGAATTATGAGCCAAATCATTCTACAGCTCATACTGGGTTGGGAGACATTAGAGTTCTGAGCAGTCAGAGGAGAGACAATTGAATATGCAAGTACTGAAGTGCAACATAAGTCATGTCTTAGTAGTACAGCTAAGTTAGCCAGACTGAAAGCTACACTAGGTATGCTCTAACAAAGCTTAAAAAGTAAGACTCATAAAAATCACGCTCTTCTGCAACTTCACTGCCTGCCAAAACAAAACCCAACACTTAAAGAAGATAACAAAATTAAGACACTTGACAATGAAACATTGACAATATCCAGGATGTTCTCAAAAACAACCAGACAAGTGAGGAAGTAAAAGTAACCCAAAGCAGGAGGAAATCCATTCAAAAAAGGAAACCGAAAATGAGAGAAATGATGAAATTAGCAGATGAACATTTTGAAACAACTATTATAAATATGTTTAGGGATTTGAAGGACAGCATGAACCTAGTAAGCTGAGAACAGAAGACATTTAAAAAGATTATCAAATGCACCTTTCGGCCCTGAAACAGAAATCCCCAGATGGGATTAACAATGAATTAAGACACCATGGAAGAAAAGAAAAACATAAGGAGCTTGAAGATATATCAACAGAAATTATCCAAATTGAAGCACAAAAGAAAAAAAAAAGTGGGGGGGGGCACGGGAAAGAACCAGGGACTCATTAACCTGAGGTACACTACTGAGTGATACAACATATGTGTAATTGGAGTCTCAGAGAGAGAAGGGAGGTAAGCCAGAAAAAATAAAGAAAAAACAGCAAAAAGTATTTAAATTTGAAAAATACAACAAATCCACAGATTCAAGTGACATCTACAGTGGGAATGATCCTTGAACATTTGTTCTGAAAAGCATTTTTTTAGAAAAAGAATTATATTCAAAGTTTCTTGACACAAAATAAAGTTAGATTAAGTGTGGTGAGATTACATCACAGCACATGGAACGAAGTCTTATCTCTAGTAGTGTCATGCCCAAGAGGTGGCGACTCAGGTGTACAGAGGCTGGTTGTTGCCTATTTTGGTGGTCTGTTATTTAATGCAGGTTTAAAAGGCATGGTGAATGGACTCCTCTAATTTTTGCCCCTATTAATAAACTTGGGGTAAAAGAGATGATTTTGCAGACTGTCTTCTTAGGGGCTTCAGAGTTGGAATACTTTCCTACTTTTTGTTCATTTTAGGAAATATGACATTTTAAAAGGACAGAAAAGGATACTTTTCTGTGACTCCTTCTCAGGAAATATGACCTGAAAGGTCAGACATGCCTCATAAATTTGAACTACTTAAAGGACAGTAGTTCAGTGAAAGACAATCTTTCCCTGTTGAATGTATTACATAACTCTAAAACTACAGTAAGAGACTGTTTGCTAAAACAGGGTCATCCCCCTCTAGCCTTTGCAGTTGTCGGGATAATTGGGCAAACTGTGCACAAAGTGCTTATTTTGTGTATTTCACTGCCTTACTACATGCCACATTGCTTAACGATACCCCAGCTATACATTTCTCACATCACCCTTCATCACAGATAACTCACAATCTTATCAACTCCCAATCTGACCATTCATTTCTAGTATCACTGGGCTTATTACACATTCTCTTCCCAGATCCCTTCAATAATTCTTTGTGGTAGTGATAATTTATACAGCACAACAAATGGGGGCCACAGGAATGAACTGTACATGGTGAATATCAGAATACCTGGATTAAAAAGAGTTTGAGGGGATACTGAAATTTAACATCTTTATGCAGTTGCAAGCAGAGTATAGAACGTTAAAATAATATTTAAGTGGCTAGGCTATTTATGGGTTTTAATAGTCTCTCTTGCATGTCGTTTCCAAGTTGGCAACAGCAAAACCATGGCAACAGGAAATTCTTCCCTGCAGTGGAGTTTATGAATGCTTTTCTGTTTTCATAACTCAACTCCTTATTTAATTTCCTGTACAGAAAATCAGAGAGATAACTATAGACTGCAATACAGATGTGCTAATCCAAAGACCCTCTCAAAGAAAAACAGATCACAGGTGTCTATGGATGAATTTAAAGATAAAATTTAAAACTGCCTTCACACAGACACATAGCAAAAGTCAACACACTCTTTGGTTAGTCCCAGCTAACCAAAATAGATATTTGAGAATGTTAACTATTTTATTGACAACTTGGGGACTCGGTGTAGACAACCTTTTAGGTTCACGCATCATAAACAGACTGTTTCATTATCATGCTTTTAATCAACACATTTTATGAGGTAAACTAAAAGTGAAGCTAAAAAGCCTATTTTCTCAGAGATTAAGTTAGACTGTGAATAATAATAATAGAAACAAACAAAAACCCTAGATATGCAAAGAATATGAAAAAAACAAAAACAAAGGCTGACTACATAGATGAACATGAAGACTATGAAATGAATTCATGGAAGTCAAAAATTCTAGGCTTACACTTAGATGGTTGTAAGTTTCTGGAGTTTTTAATCACCCTAACATTTGGCTAAATGCAATGAAATGTATGCAGTGCTATCCGGGAGCAATTCTACGTGATCTATGCCACTGCCCGACTCCATCCACACACCTCTGACAACATTATTATTTTTTTTAACAGTCTAATTCTAGCTTCAACTGTTCTGGTGCTACGTCCTTCCTCACTGGCTTTCTCTCCCCCATCACCAGCAGTTTTCTGCAATAAATGGCAATGTTGTTTTACAGATAATTTAGCAGATGTACAACAGCACAGCAGGAGGAAAATAAGCTAGTAGGAGGGTGTAAGTATTTCTTACTTTTGGTATCAAGCTGTGCGCGATACTTCTCAAATCCTTTGAGCCGAACTCGCTCTCCCAATAGTTGAAGGAATTCTTCAAAGGCTGGGCCAGCTGACTCATTGTTGTACATCTCTTCTTCAGTGCTCTGTCCAGCTTTGCAGTACATGATGCCTACTTTCTGCTGGTAGTTCAGCTGTGAAGGCAGGTAATACAATGCATATAAATACAGGCAGATCGACTTTGTTCCACTTCAATGCTGAAAGGTCCTATAAGGCATATGCCCAGAAAAGTTAACATCTTTCTTCTCTTGAAGTCCTTCTGTGTTTTGTGTCTTTGATCCAAAAAAATAAAGTGGAGCAAGTATCTATAAACTTCACGAATTAAGAAAAGGCCAGAAAAATAAATGAAAATTTCCTGTATATAAAGCTCATGCATCATTAGACCAAATCTGCTGATACTATTGGAAATTTCTGTTAATCAATTACAAAGAACAAAAAAAGGTTATTAAAAAAAAAATCCTGATTACTAAAGGCAATTCTTTTTTTATGGTGTCCCCCCTTTTAAAAGGGAGGCCTTTATAAATTTAAAAGCAGAGGTCTACTTTATAAAACATACTTTAAGTAAACTGTTTTGCACTAAAAGGTTCACTAATTTTTCTTTTTGTAAAATTAGAAAAGACCTATCTCCCAATATTGTTTTCCCAATATGCTAAATTATAAATCTTGCTTATATCTTTGTTACAGCACTACTATCATCAATATTACACTTAGAGAAACTTCTCTTTCAAATAAGATGAGTGTCTGCAGAGAAACTTTTAAAGAAGCTTCATAATGGCAAATCAACTCATGGTGAACATTTCTTCCTCACATGCAGTTAAAATAAAGGATTAAGAGATTAACATGTAACATTTATCAAAACATTTATTCATCATTGAAAAGTCATTTTGCAAACAAATTTCAAGGTGGTACTACTGATCATTTAACAAGCAATGAGTTTTCAACATAAAAATGTATACTTTGGGCTGGGCACAGTGGCTCACTCCTATAATCCCAGCACTTTGGGAGGCTGAGGGGGGCAGATCACTTGAACCCAAGAATTCAAGACCAGTCTGGGCAACAAGGCAAAACCCTGTCTCTACAAAAAATACAAAAATTAGCCAGGTGTGGTGGTGCACACTTGTAGGCCCAGCTACTTGGGAGGCTGAGGTGGGAGGATCATTTGAGCCCAGGAGTTCAATGCTGCAGTGAGCCATGATTGTGCCACACACTCCAGCCTGGGCAACAGAGCAAAAAGAAAGAAAGAAGAAAGAAAGAAAGAGACAGACAGAGAGAGAGAGAGAAGAAGAAGAGGGGGAGGAGGAGGAGGAGGAGGAGGAGGAGGAGGAGGAAGAGGGGAGGGGAGGGGAGGGGAGGGGAGGGGAGGGGAGGGGAGGGGAGGGGAGGGGGGGAGGGGAGGGGAGGGGAGGGGAGGGGAGGGGAGGGGAGGAGAGGAGAGGAGAGGAGAGGAGAGGAGAGGAGAGGAGAAAAGAAAACGTAAACTTTGAATTCTCCAATGGCATTAGGACAATTCTTACCACTTAATCCTATTACCAGAGTGGCACTGCAACCACGACATCAGTAAGGCTTTGTCTAATAAAAGGAAGGGAAGAGGTGAAATTTAATATCTAACATTTACTGAATACCTACTGCGTGCCAAATACTATGTGCAGTGTTTAGCCTACACAAAATTCTTACCCTCATAATGGCCCACAAGGCAAATACTACACCTGTTTGACAGATGAGCAAAGACACTGGAAAATAAAGAGAGAGTAACTAGTCCAGTAGGGAGAGACACAAGATTACAAACTGTGTCAGTTCCAGTGACTCAGCTCCATTAAATATCACCAGGATTCAACCAGGTTTGTCTTGCTCTATTTCTACCATTGTAACATATGTCTACAACTTCTTATTTGCAATTCTGAAGTTGAAAGGTAGAAACCAAATTTAAGCAAACACATTTGGCAGCTAAACTTGATATGGGGCTGACATGAGTACTTTTAATTTATTCATATTTGTGTGACTATTCACACTCTCCCTGCATAACTGATTGTGGGGTGCTGCCCCAGATCTCACTGGGAATATTGATGGGTTATGCATTTTATTACCCTCTAAAATGTGAAAATTCCTGAATCCTGAAACACAGCTAGCCCTGCCATTTTTTATTAAAGGTCTATGAACTTGAACTACCATTTTCAACTTTCCAAACCAAATGGTTCAGATAATGGTAACAGAAAATGCCACTGAGGGAAAAAAAACGCAAAAAACCTTTGCTTGCTTTGTCCCCGCACCCCCCACCCCGCCCCGCGTTTAGCTAACAAGAAAGCTCAGCAGCCTTCGCACTGTGCATAGACGAGAGAGCTCCTGGAGTTCCACAATCCTATCGGCCTATTTTACCTGCACTGGTTCGAGGAAGGTAAGGTTCCAAGTCGGAAACTTGCAAATAACTGGATATACTGATATTGGAATATTTTAAAAATAGTATAAAACCGGACCTATTGCTACACCAATTATTAACAGAAACACATTTGGGACTTAGTTCATTTTTGTATAGCACACATAAGAAAAAAAAGTCAGGGTAAAACTTCTGCCCACTACTGACATTTAACCCCTTTCTCAGCTGGCCTGCTTCCAATGGTGAATGTGCTAATGTTTAGCGGGGAATGCTCCCACAGATAAAGGTTTCATCTTGGCTTTAGAATTGAGCTAAGTATCCTATTAGATCTCAACAAATAAAAAGAGAGAGAGAGTCTGGATGTCTGTTACAAAAGAAGTCATTAATACAGCCAGATCCCAGGGCTGAACATTACCTGCCTCTCCCTCCAGGCAGAACAAAGAGATCAAGCAATCTGTAGAGAGGAAGGGGCTTTAAGTTACATGTTGTCTGGCTATGCCTCCCTGGACAGAGTTCGCTTGCAACAATGTAAAACAAAAGTCACCCTGGCTAATGGAAAGCATTACAGTCACACTGAATTTGTAGGTGCCTATTTAAAACTTCTAACATAGAGGCCTAAGATTTCATTGTGCAACACTCAAAAGGATTCATTTAAAAAAAAAAAAAAAA
Organism: Callithrix jacchus; assembly: GCF_049354715.1. Lineage (NCBI taxonomy): Eukaryota > Metazoa > Chordata > Mammalia > Primates > Cebidae > Callithrix > Callithrix jacchus. The sequence continues at coordinate 106,539,190 of NC_133509.1, read as the reverse complement.
AAAGTTTCCTGCAGAAAGAAGATAAGAACTTCCCCCAAAGTAGTGGACAAGCAGAATTCAAGGACATGATAATGTGAATCTTCTGATTGAATTCTCATACCCTAGTGAGCTCCACCTGCAGACAGAACAAACTGGTTTCCCCAGTAATAAAAGGAATGATCCTTTAAGAGGATTAGGAAATTCCTTTGAAAGTCCAATTTCCTCTGGTTTGAAACTACCAAATGTCACTTGCAGTATCCTCAGAGGTGACAATATGACTGCATCTTGATTTCTACTCCAATTAGATAAAAGGTAGGTGGCATTCTCTGAACTCAGAATCCTTAGTTAGCAGCCCTGCTCCCAGACAGAATGACATGTTGACATGAAGTTAAATAAATGTAATCAGGAACATTCTAAAAGAGGCAAATGTACATGGAGGTAAAGCCATGATGTGGGGATTTTAGATTGTTTTGTGGTTATATAAAACAGAATCTATTGTTTGAGAAACACAAAAACATACCTATATGGACTTATATATCTGAATATACAATACTTTAAGGTAATGATCAAAATAGAGTTACAATGACACCAGAAGCCCTACTGGAACAGGCTAGGTTTATCCACAGTTTAGCATTCTGCTTTGGATAACCTCTGGGTCATTTAGGAATGCTGCTGTAATTCATGTCTGCAGATCAGCTGTTCATATGGAGCACTGAGCTGTTCATATTGGGCACTCAATAGATGTTTGTGCCTATTGTGATGGTGGTCAGTCCAACAGGACAAAGGCTATATTTGAGATGAAGGTCTTGAATCTCAACGAAGTAATGGGGTCTTTCAACACCTACTAAAAGTAATGTGAGCTTCTATAGCTGGGAACCAACAGTAGATCTATTTGCTCTTCCTCTCTAGAGTTAAGACACAAACACTGCAATCTGACTTAAACAGGCATAACTTTCTGGAAACATGGACAATAGTCACAGCCCTGCACCAGAAGAAAGAGATGTGAATAACCAATTCTCAGAGCCCTCTTAGGAAGTTTTGCATTTTACCCCATCTTCCCTGGTTATCATGGCCAGAGGAAGGCCACCGGGATAGCACAAACCACGAGAACAACCCAATTCTAACATTCTTATGAAACCTCTACTATTGTCTAATTAAATTTAGAAATTTAAGATAGTCACTATGAGTTATTTCATTGTGCAACAGTTCTTGAAGTGTGGACCGTGAACTTTTGAGCATCTCTGAGAACCTTCTTGTGGGGAGTGATGAATCATGACATCAAAACTTTCTTCATGGAGTGAGGACTCAAGATGGCGCTGTGAGAACAACCCAGGATTGGAGCTCTTCTCGTTGAATCTGCAAACGGTGAGTCAAAGCGGCATTTCCAGACTGATCTTTGTTGCCCACAGAACGGGGAAACTCCCAAGTATAAAAAAGACATGGGACGCCAGGCAGTAGGTCTGCCTGGCGAAGCCGGCAGCCGGGGCGGCGGCGGCCGGCCCTACCCAGCAATCCCCACAGGGCGCGCTTGTCCGGGTGCCCTGTTGAACCGGCAACCTGAGACTTGAGAGGGCTGGACTTGAGACTGAACGAGACTTGGACAATAGGCCAGCCCAGGGGATTGCAGGGATTGGGATACCCAGTGGGACGAACAAAACCGCGATTTCAAACTATCCCGAGCAGACGGTCCGAGACGCTCTGTGGGGGAGGGGCGTCCACCACTACCGAGGCAACCCGCCCCAACTGAGATACACGCCCACTGCTGACGCAGCCAGCCGTTGCCGAGGCAACCCGCCCCAACTGAGATACACGCCCACTGCTGACGCAGCCAGCCGTTGCCGGCAACCCGTCCCTACTGAGATACACGCCCACTGCTGACGCAGCCTGCCGTTGCTGAGGCAACACGCTACAACGAAGAGACTCCGCCGCAGGGCGTGGCGGAGACCACAGCAGAGCCGGCAGGAACAGCGCGAATCACACAACAGCAGGGCGGAGCCTCGGCAGCCAAACAGTGGCTAGTCTGCCTTCTAGCTGGGCAGGACACCTGATCGGACATCCAAAAATAAAGCCCAAACCCCTCAACACAGAGCATTTGAGAAAAAAAAAAAAAAAGGGTTTTTTAATGAGCTCTGTTGCAGCAGAATCAAACATAGCAGCCTAACAGCCCTGAATGAACAACAGAGTGCACAGCTCAGCAATTAAACCCCTATAAAGTACAAACTGTCTCCTCAAGCAGCTCCCTGACCCCTCTATATCCAAAAGACTGACATTAGGCAGGCATCATCCTGGGATAAAGAGAGCAGAAAAAGAAACTGGTAGCATCCCTCACTGTGCCACAGCTACTAGAGGTGCACCCCAGACAAGCAGGGTCTGGAGCGGACCTCAGCAGTCGTACAGCGAAGGGGCTAGACTGGTAGAAGGAAAACCAAGCAACAGAAATACTTCATCATCAACATTCTGGGTGTCCACTCAGAGACCCAAACGAAAAGTCAGCAACTACGCAGACGACCAGCGGACAAATCCACAAAGATGGGAAGAAACCAGCGCAAAAAGGAGGAAAACACCCAAAACCAGAACACCTCGCCTCCTAGAAAGGACCAAAACTCCTCACCAGCAAGGGAGCAAAGCTGGACGGAGAATGACTGTGATGAAATGACGGAATTAGACTTCAGAAGATGGATAATGAGAAACTTTTGTGAGCTAAAAGATCATGTATTAAATCAATGCAAAGAAACTAAGAACCTTGAAAAAAGATTTGAAAAAAGATTCGAGGAAATGATAACAAGAATGGATACCTTAGAGAGGAATATGAATGAATTAAAGGAGCTGAAAAACACAATACGAGAACTTCGCGAAGCAAACACAAGTTTCAATAGCCGAATGGACCAAGCAGAAGAAAGAATATCTGAAGTCGAAGACCAACTCAATGAAATAAAACGAGAAACCAAGATCAGAGAAAAAAGTGCAAAAAGGAATGAACAAAGTCTCCAAGAAATGTGGGACTATGTGAAAAGACCTAACCTACGTTTGATAGGTGTACCAGAAGGGGACGAAGAGAATGAATCCAAGCTGGAAAATACTCTTCAGGACATCATCCAGGAAAATTTCCCCCACCTAGCAAGACAAGCCAACACTCAATTGCAGGAAATACAGAGAACACCACAAAGATATTCCGCAAGAAGAGCAACCCCAAGGCACATAATCGTCAGATTCAACAGGGTTGAAATAAAGGAGAGAATACTAAGGGCAGCCAGAGAGAAAGGTCGGGTCACCCACAAAGGGAAGCCCATCAGACTCACAGCAGATCTCTCGGCAGAAACACTACAAGCCAGAAGAGAGTGGGGGCCAATATTCAACATTCTTAAAGAAAAGAACTTTCAACCCAGAATTTCATATCCAGCCAAACTGAGCTTCAGAAGTGAAGGAAGAATAAAATCCTTTGCGAACAAGCAAGTACTCAGAGACTTTGTCACCACCAGGCCTGCTTTACAAGAGCTCCTAAAAGACGCACTACACATAGAAAGGATCAATCAGTACCAGCCATTCCAAAATCACACTGAATGCTAAAGAGCTTCACCATAATGAAGAATCTACAACAACTAACAGGCAAAACAGCCACTTAGCATCAAAATGGCAGTATCAAATTCACACATAACAATATTAACCCTAAATGTAAATGGACTAAATGCACCAATCAAAAGACACAGACTGGCAAATTGGATAAAAATCCAAAACCCATCAGTGTGCTGTATCCAGGAAACCCATCTCACATGCAAGGATACACAAAGGCTCAAAATAAAGGGATGGAGGAAGATTTACCAAGCTAATGGAAAGCAAAAAAAAGCAGGAGTTGCAATTCTCATCTCTGATAAAATAGACTTTAAAGCAACAAAGATCAAAAGAGACAAAGAAGGCCATTACATAATGGTAAAAGGATCGATACAACAAGAAGAGCTAACGATCCTAAACATATATGGACCCAACACAGGAGCACCCAGATACATAAGGCAAGTTCTTAATGACTTACAAAAGGACTTAGACTCCCACACAATAATAGTGGGAGACTTTAACACTCCACTGTCAATACTAGACAGATCAACCAGACAGAAAATCAACAAGGATATCCAGGGCTTGAACTCAGACCTGGAGCAAGCAAACCTGGTGGACATTTACAGAACTCTCCACCCCAAATCCACAGAATACACATTCTTCTCAGCACCACATCACACCTACTCTAAAATTGACCACATAATTGGAAGTAAAGCACTGCTCAACAAATGCAAAACAACTGAAATCATAACAAACAGCCTCTCAGACCATAGTGCAATCAAGTTAGAACTCAGAATTCAGAAACCGACCCAGAACCGCACAGCTTCATGGAAACTGAACAACTGGCTCTTGAATGTTGACTGGGTAAACAACGAAATGAAGGCAGAAATAAAGAAGTTCTTCAAAACCAATGAGAACGAAGACACAACGTGCCAGAACCTCTGGGACACATTTAAAGCAGTCTCTAGAGGAAAGTATATAGCAATAAGTGCCCATATGAGGAGAATGGAGAGATCCAAAATTGACACCCTATCGTCAAAATTGAAAGAGCTAGAGGAGCAAGATCAAAAAAACTCAAAACCCAGCAGAAGACAAGAAATTACTAAGATCAGAGCTGAGCTGAAGGAGATTGAGACACGAAAAACCCTTCAAAAAATCAATAAATCCAAGAGCTGGTTTTTTGAAAAGATCAACAAAATAGACAGACCACTAGCCAGATTGATTAAAAAAAAGAGAGAGAACAACCAAATAGATGCAATAAAAAATGATAAAGGGGAAATCACCACAGATTCCACAGAAATTCAAACCATCATCAGAGAATATTACAAACAACTATATGCGCATAAACTAGTAAACCTGGAAGAAATGGATAAATTCCTGGACTCCTGTGTCCTCCCAAGCCTAAACCAGGAGGAAGCTGAAACTATGAATAGACCAATAACAAGGTCTGAAGTCGAGGCAGCAATTAAGAGCCTACCTCACAAAAAAAGCCCAGGTCCAGACGGGTTCACAGCCGAATTCTACCAGACACACAAGGAGGAGCTGGTACCATTCCTTCTAAAACTATTTCAAACAATCCAAAAAGAGGGAATCCTTCCCAAATCATTTTATGAGACCAATATCATCCTGATACCAAAACCCGGCAGAGACCCAACAAGAAAAGAAAACTTCAGGCCAATATCCATGATGAACATAGATGCAAAAATCTTCAATAAAATATTGGCAAGCCGATTGCAACAGCAAATCAAAAAACTTATTCATCATGATCAAGTAGGATTCATCCCGGGGATGCAAGGCTGGTTCAACATACGCAAGTCTATCAACGTAATTCACCACATAAACAGAACCAAAACCAAAAACCACATGATTATCTCAATTGACGCAGAGAAGGCATTTGACAAAATTCAACAGCCCTTTATGCTAAAAACCCTCAATAAACTCGGTATCGATGGAACGTATCTCAAAGTAATAAAAGCTATTTATGACAAACCAATAGCCAATATCATACTGAATGGGCAAAAACTGGAAGCATTCCCTTTGAAATCTGGCACTAGACAAGGATGCCCTCTCTCACCACTCCTATTCAATATAGTACTGGAAGTTCTAGCCAGAGCAATCAGGCAAGAAAAAGAAATAAAGGGTATTCAAATAGGAAAGGTGGAAGCCAAATTGTCTCTATTTGCAGACGACATGATAGTATACCTAGAAGACCCCATCGCCTCAGCCCAAAAACTCCTGAAACTGATAAACAACTTCAGCAAAGTCTCAGGATATAAAATCAATGTGCAAAAATCACAAGCATTCGTCTACACCAATAACAGACTTAAAGAAAGCCAAATCAAGAGCGAACTGCCATTCGCAATTGCTACAAAAAGAATAAAATACCTTGGAATACAACTCACAAGGAACGTAACGGACCTCTTCAAGGAGAACTACAAACCACTGCTCAACGAAATCAGAGAGGACACAAACAGATGGAGAAACATTCCATGTTCATGGTTAGGAAGAATTAATATCGTGAAAATGGCTATACTGCCCAAAGTAATTTACAGAATCAACGCTATCCCCATCAAGCTACCATTGACTTTCTTCACAGAACTGGAAAAAACCACCATGAACTTCATATGGAATCAAAAGAGAGCCCGCATAGCCAAGTCAATTCTAAGCAAAAAGAACACAGCAGGGGGCATCACACTACCGGATTTCAAACTATACTACAAGGCTACAGTAATCAAAACAGCATGGTACTGGTACCAAAACAGAGATATAGACCAATGGAACAAAACAGAGGCACCGGAGGCAACACAACATACATACAACTATACAATCTTTGATAAACCTGACAAAAACAAGCAATGGGGCAAGGATTCCATGTTTAACAAATGGTGTTGGGAAAACTGGCTAGCCATGTGCAGAAAGCAGAAACTGGACCCCTTCCTGACACCTTACACTAAAATTAACTCCAGATGGATTAAAGACTTAAACATAAGACCTGGCACCATAAAAACCCGAGAAGGAAATCTAGGCAAAACTATCCAGGACATAGGAGTAGGCAAGGACTTCATGAACAAAACACCAAAAGCATTGGCAACAAAAGCCAAAATAGACAAATGGGACCTAATGAAACTCCACAGCTTCTGCACGGCAAAAGAAACAGTCACTAGAGTGGATCGGCAACCAACAGAATGGGAAAAAATTTTCGCAGTCTACCCATCTGACAAAGGGCTGATATCCAGAATTTACAAAGAACTCAAGCAGATTTACAGGAAAAAAACAAACAAGCCCATTCAAAAGTGGGCAAAGGATATGAACAGATACTTTACGAAAGAAGACATATATGAGGCCAACAATCATATGAAAAAATGCTCATCGTCACTGGTCATCAGAGAGATGCAAATCAAAACCACATTGAGATACCATCTCACGCCAGTTAGAATGGCGATCATTAAAAAATCTGGAGGCAACAGATGCTGGAGAGGATGTGGAGAAAAAGGAACACTTTTACACTGTTGGTGGGAGTGTAAATTAGTTCAACCATTGTGGAAGACAGTGTGGCGATTCCTCAAGGCCTTAGAAATAGAAATTCCATTTGACCCAGCAATCCCATTACTGGGTATATATCCAAAAGACTATAAATTGTTCTACTATAAGGACACATGTACACGAATGTTCATTGCAGCACTGTTTACAATAGCAAAGACCTGGAATCAACCCAAATGCCCATTGATAATAGACTGGATTGGAAAAATGTGGCACATATACACCATGGAATATTATGCAGCAATCAGAAATGATGAGTTCGTGTCGTTTGTAGGGACATGGATGAATCTGGAGAACATCATCCTCAGCAAACTGACACAAGAACAGAAAATGAAACACCGCATATTCTCACTCATAGGTGGGTGATGAAAAATGAGAACACATGGACACAGAAAGGGGAGTACTAAACACTGGGGTCTATTGGGGGGAAAAGGGGAGGGCCAGTGGGAGGGGGAGGTGGGGAGGGATAGCCTGGGGAGAAATGCCAAATGTGGGTGAAGGGGAGAAGAAAAGCAAAGCACACTGCCATGTGTGTACCTACGCAACTGTCTCGCATGCTCTGCTCATGTACCCCAAAACCTATAATCAAATAAAAAATTAAAAAAAAAAAAAAAAAACTTTCTTCATAACACCATTAAGAATCAATCTGGTATTTCCATGGACATATGCACTCAGGTGCATATGTCAAATTGCTGGCATCTTAGCATGAATCAAACAGTGGCTCCAAACTATACCAGCACTCCTTGTGTTCTTTTTCTCTGCTATACAGTTACCCCTTTCCCAAATAAAAATCCAGTTAAAAATGTCCTTGATGAATCAAATATTAACTTGTACTAAATGTAGACATTGAGTATATGCTTTTTAATATTCCATGTGATGAAATGAAGTGTATATATAAAGCATCTTCTGCCTACTGAAGTACTTTATGTTATCTCAAAAGGAGAAGCACTTGTTCAACTGAGCGGGAAGATGAACTGTGTCTCTTTCATAGAAGACTGCTAGGCAGAATAATTTTCCCCTCAACCCACCTAGTTTCTAATCCCTAGATCCTGTGAATATTTACATGTTAACTGTAAAGGGGAACTCAGATTACAGATGGATTGCTAATTAGCATATGGGGAGAGTAGCCTGGATTATCCAGATGGGCCCAATGACTGAAAGGTCCTTAAAAGTGGAAGAGGAAGGCAGAAAATGATAATCAGAAAAAGACAATGGAGGCAAGGCGAGGTCAGAGGGATGCAACACTGCTGGCTTTGGAGATGGAGGGCTATGAGCCAAGGCGCATGGACAGCCACTAAAAGCTGAAAAAGCCAAATACAGATTGATCCTTGGAGCCCCTACAAAGAACACAGGCCTGCCAACGCCTTGATTTTAGCCCAGTGAGACCCATGTTGAATTTCTAACTTACAGAACTGTAAAATAATGAATCTTTTTTTTTAAGGAATTGAGTAGGAGTAATTTCTTATAGCAGCAATAAATACATAACTAAAATCACTATTTTCATATGAAAGAACAAACAACAAATTATAATTATGCAGGCTTGTATATTTGGGAGATATTGTCTTGAAAATAAAAAGGAAAATCTGTTACTTCAGCAAAAGCAACTGACAATATTTCCTGACAATAACAGAATTTAAGCTCTAAAGCAAAATTTAAATTTTGGGAAACATACCAAAAGGGTATAAGTTTTTGGTATAAGTTCTCACTATGAGCTTGAGAGCTTCCTAACACTTAAATCTTTTTCTAATAAGATCAACTGAATATTTTCATTATTGTAAACTAAGTAAACACTTACAAAATCTGCATAAAATAACCAATTTTTCCAAATGACTGACGCATGAAATTACAAAATCATGGATGAGTAAAAGAGTCATTCAAGGCCAGTCATGGTGGTTCATGCCTGTAATCCTAGCACTTTGGGAGGCCAAGGCAGGAGGATCACTTGAGGCTAGGAGTTCAAGACCAGCCAGGGCAACACAGTGAGACCCTGTCTCTGTAAAACAAAAAAAAAATTAGGTGGGTATGGCGGCACGTGCTTGCAATTCCAGGACTTGGAAGCTAAGGTGGGAGGATGGCTTAAGCCCAGGAGATCAAGGCTGTAGTAAGCCATGATTATGCCACTGCACTCCAGCCTGGGCAACAGAGTTCTATCTTGTCTTAAAAAAAAAAAAAAAAAAAAAAAAGATTCATTCAAAGTGCATGAAAGTCAATGCATTTTTAATTTAACAGAATACACTCATATTTCAGATTCCACATTGCTATTAACCTTTAAGAAACCACCATTTGTTGAGTTTTGGTGTTATATCAGAGGAAAATATCCACAATGAACTGAAAGGGCCATACAAAAGTCCTTCCTTTTCCAAATACATAAACTCTTGGGAGGCCAGATTTTCTTCATCTACTCCAACCAAAACAACATATTGTAACAGACTGACAGCAGATGCACATATGTGAGTACAACTGCCTTCTATTAAGCCAGACATTAAAGAGAGCTGCAAAAATAATACTTTCTTTGCCCTAGTTTCCATTTTAGAAAACTTTTTTTCACAAACATGATACTTACATTAACATGTAATCATTTTATTATTTTTAAAATAACAATATTTTAAAATTTGTTTTGATTGGAATGTTGTAAATAAACACAAACAAAAAAGTTGAATAAACAAAAACTCTTTGGGATCTTTAACTTTTAAAAGAGTGAAGGAACTCAGACATAAACATCTGAGAACTGTATTGCTATGCTTTCTTTTCCATTTCTCTAATGACGAAAAAAGTCATCTAACTTTTCTTGTTCATTGGTTATTTTGATAACCTTTCTTCTGAAAATCAGGATTTTTCCCCTTGGCTGCTGTTAAGATCCTCTGTTTATCACTAGTTTGAAACAATTTGATGTGTGTTGGTGTCATTTTCTGCATGTTTCTTATTCTTAGGGTTCATTGAGTTTCTTGGGTCTGCTTGCATCGTATGTGGAAAATCTGGAACTATTATTTCCTCGACTACTTTTTCAGGTAGTTCCTAACTCCTCTGAGGACTCCAATTATATGAATATTAGGTGAGGTGAAGTCATGTCACAGTACATTGGATTAATGCTGGTTTTTTGCAATTGTTTCTATTGCTATGTCATCAAGTTCACTAATCTTTTCTTCTACAATGTCTATAATGCTATTAATTCTATCCACTGTATTTTTCAACTCAGATATTATAGCTTTCATATCTATAAATAGAAAATGTTTATGTTTTCCAGATTTCTACTTAATATGTTCAATCTTCCCACTTCCTGAACTTATAAAAAGACATCAGAGTCATTTTTGTGGTTTTAATTATTTAATTATTTTCTCTCCTTCCCCACTATAGGTCATATGTTCCCGCTTACAGTTTTTAATTAAATAACTGTTCGTCAGATATTATGAATATTTCCTGGGTACGTGCTGGATATTGTTGTGTTCCTATAAAGTATTATTGAGCTGAGTTCTGGATCACATTTAAATTGCTTGGCAATAGTTTGAGCCTTTCAGTTCTTGCTTTTAAACTCTGGTTGTGCCAGAGCAGTATTTAGTCTAAGGATAATTCTGCCCCAATATTGAGGCAAAAGCAACGAGGCTCTACTCAATGCCACGTAAATTATGAGGTTTTCCAGTCTGGTTTGCAGGAGTTGAAACTACTTGCACTAGGAGTAGACTGCTTATTACTTAGGGCTTTCTCCTCCTTGATACTCTCTGTGCTCTGCAAATTCTAGTCTCCCCGGACTCACATGTCAGTCTCAATCAGGGAGGCCTCTGGGCTTCAACTGGGTATCCCCTCCCTATACTGTAGCCTGGAAACTCTCTTCAGGCAGAAAGCTGGTGCAGTCTTAGGTTTCACCTCATTTGTGTCCCACCTCCCAGGCAATCAATATCCTTCACTGCCTGATGTCCAACATTATAAAAAGCATTGTTTCATTGTTTTGTCTAGTTTTTAAGTTGTTTCAGATGGAAGGTTAAAATGAAGCCCCTCTTGCTTAATCTTATCAAGAAGCAGAAATTTGCCTTCAGTTTTTAAATCAACTTTATTGATGTACAACTTCTGAATAGTAAATACATCTGTTTGAGGTATATAAGTTAATAACTTCTGACAAACCCCCAACACAATCAAAATACAGAACATTTCCATTACCCGAATAGCTCCTGGTTCCTTTTTGCAGTCCATCCCTACATCATCTAACAGCTTCAGGCAACCACTGTCCTAATTATTATTTTTTTTTTACTATAAATTAGTTTTGTCTACATTTTAAAGAATTTTGGGGGGGAATAAAATTCATTGTGAGGGATACTCTTTGAGCACTTTAGAAATGTCTTCTGGCTTCTACTTTTTCTTCAGGCTTTATAGCCCAGTAAATGTTTAACAGTCTTGTTGTTCTTTGAAGGTATTTTTCCATCTGGCTATTTTAAAAGATTTTTCTTTTTATTTTCAGCAATTTTTACTATGAGCCTACATTTGATTTTCTTTAATATTACCTTGCTTAGGGTGGACATAGCTCTTTGATTATATCTTAATGCACACCTTTCATCAGTTCTGGAAATTTCTCTATTAGCATTTCCTCAAATATTGCTTTTATTTCCAAATAATGCATAAATATCGCCTCTTCTTCTGGAAATCCAATCATATATATATTTTGCCATTACCCACATGCCTTTCAGACATATTTCTGTATTTTTCCATGTTTTCTTGTCTCCATTCTTCAGATATAATTTTTCTGATAATCTGTCTACACCAACTCTTTCTCTTCTACTGTGTCTAATATACTCTTAAACACAGCTACTGTTAAATGAGTCTAACTTTAGGGGGAGTTTAGTTTTAGAGTTTCAAGATAGGCTGGGTGTGGTGGCTCATGCCTGCAATCCCAAGCACTTTGGAAGGCCAAGGCGGGTGGATTACTTGAGGTCAGGAGTTCGAGACCAGCCTGGCCAACATCGTAAAACCCCGTTTCTACTAAAAATACAAAAATTAGCCAGGTGTGAGGCACATGCTTGTAATCTCAGCTAGCTGGCAGGCTGAGGCTCGAGAACCACTTGAACTCAGGAGGTGGAGGTTGCAGTGAGCCGAGATCGTGCTACTGCACTCCAGCCTAGGTGACAGTATGAGACTCCATCTCAAAGAAAATAAAAGAAGTATTTCAATATGATTGTTTTACAGATTTGAGTTCTCTAGTGAGCCTTGAATTCAATTTGTAATCTACAAAGCCCTATAAAAGCTCTGATTTGATCTGATCACTGAAAGCTCTGATCTGTCTCCTTTTTATCTGCTGCTTTATGCTAGATGTAGAAGCCCCAAGATTCTTACCTATCAGCAAATGTCTAAGGGAAAAAAGCACTGTAAAATATTGCTAGTCTTGATAAATCCCCATTTCTCAATATTTTTTTTCTAGATCAAGCTCTTTTATTTTTTTTGAGACAGAGTCTTGCTCTGTTGCCCAGGCTGGAGTGCAGTGGTGCAATCTCGGCTCACTGCAACCTCCACCTCCCAGGTTGTAGCAATTCTCCTGTCTCAGTTTCCTGAGTAGCTGAGACTATAGGCGCACGCTACCATGCCCAGCTAATTCTTGTATTTTTAGTAAAGCAGTGTTTCCCTTTGCTGGCCAGACTGGTCTGAAACTCCTGACCTTGTGATCTGTCTGCCTCGGCCTCCCAAAGTGCTGGGATTACAGCCATGAACCACCGTGCCCAATCTAGATCAAGCTCTTGGTGCCACATCTAAGAATTCTTAACCAAGCTCAATGTGCCAAAGTTTCCCCTATGTTTTTCTCAAGGAAATCTTAATTCTTGTAGATATCAATCCATGATCTATTTGAATCAATTTTTGATGCTTAAAAGTCAAGGTTTATGCAGGGGTCACGGTGGCTCACGCCTGTAATCCCAGCACTTTGGGAGGCTGAGGTGGGTAGATCACTTGAGATAAGGAGTTCAAGACCAGCTTGGCTAACATGGTGAAACCCTGTCTCTACTAAAAATAGAAAACTTAGCCAGGCATGGTGATACGCACCTGGATTCTCAGCGACTTGGGAGACTGAGGCATGAGAATCGCCTGAACTCGGAGGCAGAGGTTCAGTGAGCCAAGATCATGCCATTGAAATCCAGCCTGGGCAACAGAGCAAGACTCAGTCTCTTAAAAAAAAAAAAACACCAAAAAGTCCAGGTTCATTATTTTGTTTATGGATGTCCATTTGTACCAGCACTGTCTGAAAAGCCTATCTTTCCTCCACTGAATTGCTTTTACATCTATGCCAAAAATCAGCTACATATATTTGTGTGAGGTTATTCTCCATTTCTCATTTCCCTGTTCTACTGATCCCTGTGTCTATCCTCCCAGCAATGCCACACAGTCTTGGCTACTGTAGCTATATAACATGTCTTGAAATGGGAATAATTTCTCCCACACTAATTCCTCTTTCTCAAATTGTTTTAGGTATTCTAGTTCCTTTGTTTTTCCATGTAAACTTTAGAATAATCTTGTCGATAACTAAAAAAAGGCTTGCTGGAATTCTGATAAAAATTAAGAAATTAAACTTTATATAAGTTTGGAGAAAACTGACATGATAATGTATCTTGACTCTCTCAATTTATGAACATATTCTGCCTCTCCATTTATTTAGTTCTTTGGTTTTTTTTTAGAGACAGGACTTAATCTGTCACCCAGGCTGCAGTGTAGTAGGATAATCATAGTTCATGGCAGCCTTGAAACCTGGGCTAAAGCGATCCTCCTGCCTCAGCCTCCTGAGTAACTGGAGCTACAGGTGTACACCACACCTGGTTAAATTTTTAAAATTTTTTTGTAGAGATAGGATCTCACTACATTGCCCAGGCTGCTCTTGAACTATCAGTTCAAGCAATCCTCCTTCCTTGGCCTCCCAAAATGCTAGAATTATAGAAGTAGCCATCATGCCCAGCATTAGGGTTTTGTTCAAAATACAAGTTCTATTCATGTTTTGTTAGTTGCATGCTCAAGTTTTTGTTTATGTTTTGAGATGAGGTCTCACTGTGTTGCCTGGGCTTGTCTTAAACTCCTGGGTTCAAGTGATCTTTCTGCTTCCTGAGTATCTGGGATTACAGGCACATGCTACAATGTCTGGCTCCAAGTTTTGTTTGTTTGTTTGCTTAGGGACTGTAAATAGTATATTTTAATTTCAGTGTCCACATATTCACTGAAAGAAATCTAATTGAGTTTTATAAGTTGGTGTTGAATGGTACACAACCTTGCTAAACATATTTTGTAGTTTCAGATTGTTTGTTTATAGATTCCTTAGGGTTTTGTACATAGATCGGCATGTCATCTGAAATAGGAGTTTTATTTTTCCCATTCCTGTATCCATATGCCTTTTCTTTTTCTTGCCTTATTGCACTGACTAGAATTTCCCATTCTATGCTGAATAGCAGTGGTAGCAGCACATAACCTTCCCTTTCTCCAGTCTCACTATTAAGAAAAATGCAAGCTATAGAAGTTTTGTGGATGTTCTTCATAAAGCTGAGAAAGTTTCTAGTTTTCATCAAAACTAAGTTCAAATTTTATCAAATGGTTTTTCTCCATCACTTGATATTATCATGTGATTTTTCTTCTTTAGTCTGTTAGTATGATGGGCTACAGTAAATTGATTTTTCAACATTGAATCAGTTTTGCATCTCTAGAATAAATCCAACTAGGTCATGGTCTACAATATTTTTTTCTACTTTATTACATTTGCTAATTTTTTTTTTCCAAGGAATTTTACATGTACATTCATGAGGGGTGGTCAGTAGTTTGTTCTTTCCTACCTTTGTCTGGCTTTGGTATTAGGGCTTCATAAAGTGAAATTTAAAATGTTCCTTATCTTGTATTTTCTGGAAGCAATTGTGCAGAACTGGTGATAATCTTTCTTGAAATGTTAGGTAGAATTCTCCAAGAAAACCATCTGGCCCAGTACATTTCATTTTTGGAGTTTTAAAGTTTTGAATTTAATTTTTTTCAATAATCATAGGGCTATTCAAATATTCTATTTCAGTTAGCTGAGTTGTGACAGTGTTTTTTGAGGAGTTGTCCCATTTCATCTTGTCAAAATTATATGTATTCAGTTGTATACAGTATGTCTTCAATATACTGTTGCTACTGGGAGGGTTGGTGGTAACATCTCATTTCATTCCTGATACAGTAGTACTCTCGTATTCATGAGGGATATGTTCCAAGACCTTCAGTGAAGCCTGAAACCGTGGATAGTACCAAACCCTATATAACTATATACCATGTTTTTCTCTATGCCTAGAAATCTATAATAAAGTTGTTATTTTTTTTAAGAGTCTCATTCTGTCACACAGCCTGGAGCCCAGTGGCTTGATCATGGTTTACTAAAGTCTCCAACTTCTGGACTCAATTGATCCTCCTGCTCAGTCTCTTGAGTAGGTAGAACCACAGACATGAGCCACCAAGAGCGGATAAATTTTTTTATGTTTCATAGAGATGCTGTCTCACTATGTTGCCCAGGCTGATCTTGAACTTCTGCCCTCAAGTGGTCCTCCCACTTCAGCCTCCTGAGTTGCTGAGATTATAGATTTGAGCCACTGAGCCCAGCTCAATAAAATTTAATTTATAAATCAAACAGTAAGAAATTAACAACTAGTTATAAAATAGATCAATTATAACAATATAATAAGTGAATGTACTCTCTCAAAATACCTCATTGTATTGTACTCTGCTATTTTCAGACCACAGTTGACTGCAGAAAGTGAAACCATGAATAATGAGGGACTACTGTGTTGACAAGATTTGTATCATCTCTGTTTTTCTTTCTCAGTCTTATTAGAGGATTTTCAATGTTATCAATTTTTTCAAACATCTAGCTGTGTGTGTGTACAGGATCTGGGCTTTATGAAAAAATTTTAAGGCACCAAAGATGTAGCTTTTTTTTTTTTTTTAAGACAGAGTCTCATTCTGTCATTTAGGCTGGAGTGCAGTGGCACAGTCTTGGCTCACTGCAACCTCTGCCTCCTAGGTTCAAGTAAATCTGCCTCAGCCTCTTGAGTAGCTGGGACTACAGGTGGGTGCAAACATGGCCCAGCTAATTTTTGTATTTTTAGTAGAGACGCAGTTTCACCATGTTGGCCAGGCTGGTCTCAAGTGTTGGGATTATAGGTATCGGCCACCACTCCCAGCCAGATCTAGCTTTTTCTTTCATTAATTTCCTTTAATGTTTTTCTATTTTCAATTTCATTAACTTATGCTCTATACCATTTCCTTCTTTCTACTTGCTTTGGATTTATTTTGTTCTTTTCTTTCCAGTTACGACCTTAGATTTCTGGTTTGAGATGTTCTGTCTTTTCTAATGCAGCATTTAGTACTGTACATTTCCCCCTCAGCCTGCTTTAATTGTATCCCACAAAATCTCATATGTTGTCTTTTCCTTCCCATTCAGTTTACATATATTTTTTCATTTCCCTTGAAGTGTGTTCTTTGACCCAATGGTTATTTAGAAATCTGGTTTTTAGTTTCCAAGTGCCTAGAGATTTTTCTATTATGTTTGTTATTTCTAGTTTGATTCCATTTTGATTAGAAAACACACTTTTTGTCATTTTATTTCTTTTAAATTTGAGGATGTTTATTTCATGGGACAGGATATAGTATATCTTGGCATACATTCCATGTGCACATTAAAAGAACATGTATTCTGCTGTTGTGAGTGAAGTATTTTATGTCAATTAGATATTTTTAGTTGATTTTGTGAAGTTCTATGTCTTTGCTGTTTTTGTCTAGTTGTCCTTCCCATTGCTGAAGGAGAGATGCTAAAGTCACCAACTGTAATTGTGTATTTACCCATTTCTCCTTTTAGTTTCATCTATCTTTTTTTTTTTCCTTCACATTACAGCCGTTTGATGCATACGTATTTAGAATTGCTGCCTTCTCGGTGGATTGACCTCTTCATCATTATGTAATGATCCTTTCTGTTTCTGTTAATTTCTTTGCTCTGAAGTCCACTTTATCTGACATTATTAAGCCATTATAGCTTTCGTTTGATTCATGTTTGCATGGTACATCTTTTTCCATTCTTTCCTTTCAACTTACTTATTCAAGCAACTCTGTAGTTTATATAATTGGACAATGCTTTTTAAAATCCATTCTGCCTACCTCTGTCTTTTAATTGGTATATTTAGATCTTTTGCTTCCAATGAACTAATTTCTGCATTAGAGTTTAAGTCTGTCATTTTATCTTATTTTTCATTTATTTGCTTTACCTTGTCTTTCTGAGAATTACTTGAGTGTTCTTTAGAATTCCTTTTTGATTAATCTATAGAGCTTTTGAATGTATTTCTTAGTCTTAAGTTTTTTTAGTGATTGCTCTATTATTACTATATATCTTTATCTACATAGCTGATATCTACATGCATCAACATTTTACCAATTGAAGCAAAGTGTAGAAACTTTACCTCTCTTAGTCTCTTTACTCCCCCCATTTATAAAATACTTACATTTTAAAATTCCTGTATATATGTTTGAAAAACACTGTAGTTTTTGCTTCAATTGACAAAATAATTTAGGAAACTCATTAAGAAAAATATTTATCCATATTTTTACTCTTTCCTTCTCTCTCAAGTTCCAAGATCCTCCTGCCCTTTTTTCTTGAGGATGGGAGTTTTGCCTTTGTTACCCAGGCTGGAGTGCAGTGGTATGATCTCAGCTCACTACAACCTCTGCCTCCTAGGTTCAAGCAATTTTCTTGCCTCAGCCTCCCAAGTAGCTGGAATTATAAGCGCAGGCCACCACACCTAGCTAATTTTTTGTATTTACAGTAAGACAAGGTTTCATCATGTTGGCCAGGCTTGTCTCAAACTCCTGAAGTCAGGTAATCCACCCACCTCGGCCTCCCAAAGTGCTGGGATTACACGTGTGAGTCATTGTGCCCTCCCAAGATCTCTTCTATCACTTCCTTTCTGTTTAGACAACTTAGCCACTTTTAAAGGGTAGGTCTACTCATAACAGTTCTCTTAATTTTCCTTCATCTGAGATATCTCAAGTGTCACTCCTAAAGGATATTCTCCCTGAACACAGAATTCTGGGTTGACAGTTCTTTTCTTCCATCTCTTGAAAAATTATCATGCCACTTCTTTCTGGCCTCCATGGTTCCTGATGAAAAATCTGTGATTCAAATTGTTCTTCTCTTATAGGTAACATGTCATTTCTCTTTTGCCTTTTTTTTTCCATATTTAGTGTTCAAAAATTTTACTATGATGTGTCTTGCTGTGACTTCTTTGGGTTTATACTGTTTGGGATTTGCTCAGTTTCCGGTTGTCAGTATAAGCAGTGATTTTGAATTGAATTCTGGACATCTGAGATATTAACCTACAAGACCCTGGATCTTATTTAAATCCTCCATTTAGAAGGCTTTCTTTATTACTAGGTTTCTTTATTGCTAGGTGGAGCTGAACTTCAAGTTCCCTCCATGACATCTAAGGGAAGCGGGAACCTGAACTGCTAAACAGTGGAGAGAGTTCCAGCTCCCTATTAGGTCTCTCCTAACACCACCCTGGCTGGTATCAGGCATGCATGGTTACTACTCCCCGTGTGGCTTTCACTGACACTTTGATAAGGAGATTCTCTATTGCTGGGTGTGCCAAATGTTTGACTCTCCACCAGGCCTCTTCTGATGCCACACAGTGGGGAGCTGGAGGGGTGCTTCATTACCACTACAGTGATGAAGGTTCCAGCCCCTCAGTTACCCTTCTCTAATAATGCCTCAGGCAAGGATTAGGGAAGAGGAGAGGCTATGGGTTTTTGTTTGTTTGCTTGTTTTTGTAGTGCTCAGTTGGAGTAGAGAGGTTCCTGTTTTAGTTTTCTGTGTAAGTTTGTCCTTTTTTGGTTTTTTGGTTCTTTTGCAAAAAATAACAGACTTTTGGGGGACATTTTGGCTTTGCCTGTAGGCATTTCTGACTTCTTCAGCCCAAGACTGGAATATCTCAGCAAAGCGAAAACCCAGGGACCTCACAGCTATGCCATTCCTGAGATCTCAATGTCCCTAACCAGCCTGCTGCTTCTCTCCACCTTTCAGATTCATTTTATGTTTGTTTTATACACGTGTACAAGCTTACTGAGTGTACCTAGCAGGAATAATACAGAGAAAAACATCTACTCCATCTTTCCAGAATCTAAAGTCCAAACTTAGCTTTAAAAATATTTTGTCCAATTTTCCTGGTTATTCTCAATGGGTGGGCTGGTCTGCAATGCCATTACTGAAAGTAAAGACCTTGGTCATTCAAACAACAACAAAAAATTCATGTAATTCATATTATTTGCTTTGATTTGTTCTTTATATACATAACTCTCTTAACTACTTCCTGAAAATAAATCTCTATACTGTCCTCCAAAAAGAATGGCAAAGAAACTAGAAAAATTCAGTGTTGAGAGCAAAAAAATGCCAGTTAGAAAATGTATATCCTTCTTGGGAATTACTAACAAAAATCCAACTGCTTTAAAAAAAAATGACATGTGGATACTAAGTAGTAAAGTTCAAAAAAAATCTGACAGAGATGCTTTCAAAATTATTTATATACAAATACACAGACATACTCTAATCTATTTTTATATTTGGCATAATGTAAAGAAAATATTCTACACACTCAGTAATTTTATCTAATAACGTGTTGTTCAAAATTTCTCACAAAGATAAAAAGCTTCATATTAGGGATTATGTTGATACTAAATGTACCCAATATTTTTGACACTGAGATAAATTTCAATTATATAGAAAAAAAGTCTTCATTGCAGTACTGTTTGTAATAGAGAAGGCAGAAATCTACACATGAATGCCCATCAATAGAGAAACTGATGGAATAAACTACGGTACAGCAGTACAACGGAATATTATGCAGTAGTAGAAATACTGGGAAATCATTCTATGTACTGACAAAAAAAAATCTGAAAAATATATTACTAAATGTAAAAAGCAAGTGTCTATAGCCTATTATATTTTGTATAAGGGGTAAAATAAAGCTGCATATGCATATTTGGTGGTACATGCATAAAGAAATAGAAATACATAAATTAACAGGGTGATAGCTATGAGGGAGGAGAGAAAGAGGTCACAGGAACCCCACAATGTAAACATAGTCATATTGCTTTGATTTTGGGACCATTTGAAACTACCGCCTACTTCAAATAAATCCTATAGGAAAGAAATTAACTTTCTATTTTAAAGCTGAATTTAAAACACAATCCACAATTCAAAATCCAGAAAGCTGAAATGTCTGCCACCAGTTCCTGTGTCTTTTTGAATTGTGAATCAGAGTCCTCACCTGTGGTCTTATTCTTACTGTGTTCTATCACTGCAAACTGCAATCCTACCATAGCCACATGTCTTCCAAATGCTAATGCTATTGGTTCCATTAATCACAGAATCTTCTCATTGGAAGGGACTCCATCCTGTCATCCAATCCAGCCTCAGCCAGGAAAAAACAGGGATGGGCCAGCACAGAGTGATCACTACTTGCAAACACACAAGACAAAGCTACAGATGTCACTGCCTTCTTCCCCTGACTAGATGGCTGTTATGGCTGTTTCCTTCCTGAAAATGTACAGACAGATCTAACAGTTGTCTGGAATCAACTTGGTAGCCATCTGAACTCTAAACATGCATTTGCTAATATCATACTCTAAGAGAAGATTAAAATTCTAGAAATGGCAATTGTTCTGCCAAAGCTTCATTTATAGACAATCAGTTTTGGAAAAAATATTTCCCCAATGGGTCATTTTTCAAAACTAGCTGCCTGAATCAAAGAGAAAATGACTAGTCAAACTCATTTCTCTTCACAATAAAATAATGGAGCAAGGCAATGAATAGGCTAAGTCAGCAGAGAAATCCACTCATGTCCTTAATCAAAGGGTCAGTGCTATTCATTACCACATAAACATTGCTCATTTCCTTACATCCATTCTCGAGATATTTATTGCAGACTTAAATTAAATATGATCACTTTCTCTCTTAATCTATGAAAGATAACTTCTTAAAAATTTGAGAACCCAATAAATATTTTCATTTCACTGCATTCTAAATAATCTAGAAAAATGGTGACGATTCATTTAGGAAAAGTCATTACCATGTACATGAAACCTGACATTTCCTAATGAAAACAGAACTACCAATTTTCTCCACTGCAAACTAGCAACTGTACTGTAAATATTTATAAATCAGATCCATTCCAATTTTGTTTGGGTTTAACATATTACACTGAATACTGGGCACTGAAGTCTGCAACAATAATTCCAGTTTCTTCTCCCATTCATGGGGAGGGAAAGGAGGACAGGGTGGCTGATGTATTGGTTAAGAATGCAGGCTCTAGAGTCTAAGTGCCTGGATTCAAGACCAGCCTGCACAGACCCTTACTGTGATTAGTCTTTGTGTCTCAGTGCTCTTATCTATAAAACAGGAAAAATAATAGTTTCAAAGGATTCTGAGGATTAATTAATTCATGGAGACTATTTCACATAGTACGTGGCTTAGTCACTGTCAATAAAAATCATCTACTTTTCTTATTCCCTTACATGTGCCTCACACTCCTGCTCAGCAGGATTCCTTTCTGCCTCATGAACGCACTCTGTGCATCTGTCCTTCCAACCTTGTTCCTATTGTTCTGAGTATGGACCATCCAATTGCTTATTCCCTGGCCTGATGAAACCTTCTTTCTACCCAAGGCCCACCTCATTCTGATCCAGCTAACCAATTATGACTTGTCCCCATTGGCTTGGACCTCCATTGCTCTTTGTTTGCAATTCTCTTATTAGATTCATTATATTAACGGTGACATCCATTACAGTAATTTATGACCCTGTCTCCTTCATGGATAAAGACTATATCTTACTATCTTATTTTGTTCTCTACAGTATTTAACAACCCACATAGTCATACTTACAAAGCATTTATTGGATTTGAAACAGTCACACTTACTTGTGAAAGTAAGCATATGTCACCTACAACAGAAGCTCTCTCATAGGATATTTATAAAGATTAAATGAGATAATGCATTTAAAGGGCTACTAACAAGTTACTATCTTATTATCAACAGCTCCTATTTCTGAAATGTTTTATCATATGCCCAGCATTGTAATAAGCTTTACATGTGGGAACGCCTTAAACCAGGGCTTGACATAATCATCTTTCATTCTCGTTGCATAAAGTAGATGAAATATAGGTATTTTTAAATGATTGTTGATGAAAGATGGTTCTAATATGGCAAATTTAAAAGTATCTGAATTTTCTACATCATTTAAAAGTTAACTTGATTAAATGACAAAATTTCTAATAATTCACAGCAATATTTTTACAATTATTTATTTATTTTCTTAAGAGATGGGGGTCTCACTATGCTGCCCAGGCTGGTCTCAAACTCTTGGGCTCAAGTAATCCTCCTGCCTTGGCTTCCCAGAGTGCTGGGGTTACAGGTGTGAATCACAGCACCCAACTTACAGCATAGTTTTGAGGATCAAAATATTCCAATATTCTACACTGAATTCCTAATTAGAAATAAAAAAATAAAGATAACAGATTTTTTTAAAAAAACAATTAAAAACAAAGTAATTTAAGATATGTAAATAGGATCTTGGAAATCTTAAAACTGAAGAGCAGTATTATACAAATTTGTATCTAGTGCTCAAGACTATTAAGGGATGACAGGTAAGAAAAACAGCTCTGGGAACTTCTGTACAACTTAATCCCCTTGACTGTTTAATAGGCCAATCGCTGCAATCTACTGCAAAGGGTTGCTGTGAGGATTAAATCAGATTATGCCAGTAAAGTGATTAGAATACAGGAAAATGAAACGTATATTTATCTCATTTGTTTCTATCATGAGAGATGCCCCCAACTGTACTGCAAGTGAAGATCAAGATGCATGACAACAAGAATACAAATTTTCTAAAACATCAAATGTTCTTCTAAATTCTTACCAGTGTGAAAATATTAGCAGGTTAGTTTTGTCTTCTCACTGCCATTTTATATAACAATGAACATGGACATCAATAAGTAGTGAAAGGCTAGGCATGGTGGATCATGCCTGTACTCCCAGCACTTTGGAAGGCTGAGCGGGTGGATCACCGGAGGTCAGGAGTTCCAGACCAGCCTAGCCAACATGGTGAAACCCCATTTCTAATAAAAATGCAAAAATGAGTCAAGTGTGGTGGCACCCCTGGGTAATCCCAGCTGAGGTGGGAGTACTGTTTGAGCCTAGGAGGCGGAGGTTACAGTGAGCCGAGATGGCATCACTGTACTCCAACCTGGATGATAGAGTGAAAGCCAGTCTCAAAAAAAAAAAAAAAAATTAGTGAAAGTCCCAGAAAGGCATCAGGATGGAGAATGTAAAAGCTTGGATAAGCCCCAAAGAATAAGTTCATTTTCTAAAGTAAATTTCTTCAGGAATTGAAATGCCTACTTCAGCTCCCACATATATATCAAGTTAAATAAAAAACAAATTACTAGATTTTTGTGCAGTGCTTTCTATTTTACAGATAAAACTTTAATTTGTTTTTCTGTTCACTTTAGCTTTTAATAGTGGTAAAATGAGGAATTAAAGCACCAAAGTGTTGAAAGGCAAAATGCCACAATATAGGAAACAAATTGTGTCTTCTTTTTCAAAGCATGATTATGTAAGACAGTTAATAAAAAATAGAAAAGATATTAAAGGAATCATTTAAACCAAATGTAAAGAGATTTAAAGCTCTTTTTGATGAGTCCAGTTTCCTGGTATCACACTATGAATCTCTTTAAATATAAAGATATACAAAGCTGGATATTTTAAAATATGACGACACAGATGGAAACTAAAAATGCTTTGCAATGATTCATATGCATAATCCATTGCACTTATAAGCATTTCCTTTTTAAAATCTGTATTTGTAAAGGCACCAAAATAATCAGTTTCTCAAAATAATTCCAAGGCACTAATGAGATTTCCTACCAAAAAAATTACTCCCAAGACTAAAAGCCGAAGTATGCATGTCGTCTGCCTTATCTCAGTGCAATCCTGGCTTTGAATGCTGTGTGTATGGAGACAAAAAAGGCAGAGGCCAACCCCCGGTGCTCTTTAATTCCAGACACGGAGCTGTTCATATGGAATAGCATGCTTTGAACCTCTAGATGCCACTGCCTAGTAAAAACTACCCTCTAACAGTAATACTCCTGTTGAATGGGATGACATATTTAAGGCACTTACTTTCAAGGTAAAATTTAAGAGACTGACTGCCAAATTTTAATTTTGCCTAGTAAACATATTAAAGAAAACAAATATCATATATAATGATTAATAATTTATGAAGGAAGGGACATTTTAATAGTTAATACTTCCAAGAATAGGAAGGGCGTAATTTCAAAAGAATGGCCAGTTTTGTGAGTTAAATTTAACTTTGAGTTCAACTCTTTATAGTGTTCTTATCTTTCATATGTGGATAGGACTACTCTTAACAGATCAGCACCATCTGTGAACTGGCACTTGGCAATCACTAACAGAGGACACAAAATGTGTCAGAAATCCCCATAATGTCTACAACTAGGGCATCCATTTTGTATTTACTATAGTTAAAACAAAAGAACGGCAATAAATATCTCCTTTACATAAAAAAATGTTTTAATGGAAATTTCAAATGTTAAGTACATGACTATGTTATGTCTAAATGTTTTTATTCTCCTTAATAAACGCAGTAATAGAAATGACTGAATCAATAAAGTTGGACCTAATCACAGTTTTTCTATGCCTTTGTTAGAATAAATGTTCAGAATATTTACTGGAAAACAGCCTCCAGAATAGGTAAGTTTATACATAAGTAATCTTTTGAAGCATTCAAAGTGCATCAAATTTTCACATTACGAACAAGGATACTACTCATAGCATTCTTTAGATGTATGTGTCAAATAGACACTAGCTGTGCATTATGAAAAGTGAAATGGACAGAAAAGGCAAAGATTAGAAAAGAGACATCTGGCCAGGCGCAGTGGTGCATGCCTGTAATCCCAGCTAGTTGGGAGGCTGAGGCAGTTGAACAGCTTGAACCTGGGAGGCAGAGGTTGCAGTGAGCTGAGATCACATTACTGCCCTCCAGCTTGGGCAACAGAGTGAAACTCCGTCTTCCCAAAAAAAAAAAAAAAAGAGAGAGAGAGAGAGAAGGGGAGAAGAGAGGAGAGAAAAAAGAGAAAAGAAAAGAGATATCTAACTATTGCTTCATTATATATTCTCAGCGGCTGAATTAAAATAACAAATATACCTTAAAACTGATTTTTGGACTCCCATTCGTTTTAATAAAATTGGAATTTTTGATTAATTAAGGACATCCTATCCAAATTTTTTCACAAAATGACATTCACTACGTGGACCTTTCTGTGAAAAATGAACATAATGAGAAAATATGAAAGAAATAAATACAATACCTGAACCAATTTTATTTTTGGAGGAATTTTTTAATGTAATGTTGAAACTACTACCACCCACTATTAGGATGCAATATAGCTAAAATGCTAAAAGAAAGAATTAAAATAAGAGTATATAAAAATGTTATCTATAAAATTAGCCCATATGCTCAAATTATTCTAAGCACAATGTGAAATTTTACATTTTAAAAATCTTGGCTAGAATATACCTTTGGTGGTACTAATAGACTTTGAAACTTAAACTTTTAAGAACAGTGGGGTGAAGTGGCACAGACATTGAGGCAGACTATGTTTGCACCCTTGTTCCAAAACTTTTTTTTTTTGAGATGGAGTTTGCTCTTGTTACCCAGTCTGGAGTGCAATGGTGCAAACTCAGCTCACCGCAACCTCCGCCTCCTGGGTTCAGGCAATTCTCCTGCCTCAGCCTCCCGAGCAGTTGGGATTACAGGCATGCACCACCATGCCCAGATAATTTTTTTGTATTTTTAGTAGAGAAGAGACAAGGTTTCACCATGTTGACCAGGATGGTCTCGATCTCTTGACCTTGTGATCCACCCACTTTGGCCTCCCAAAGTGCTGGGATTACAGGCGTGGGCCACTGCGCCCGGCCCAAAACTTATTAACTGTGGGAAATTGAATTTATTACTTAATCTCTCTGAGCCTCAGAGGCCTTATCTCTAAAATGCAAATATAATAATAGTACCTTTCTCACAGGGTAGGGAGATTAAATGAGATAACATAGTGAAGGCACTGAGAGAAGAAACTTGCAAACATGCTCACTACTATTAATAATTTATTATTACTGTATTGTTATAAATATAACATTATTATTGCTGCTATTTATTCTCAGACACTTGAAAAATTTACTGTATATATAGATTATAAAAGAATTTAACATAGTTTAAAGTGTCCTATATATAAATTCTGACATACAGAATTCATCAAAAGAGAAATGTTCAGCGTTCAGAGTAAGAAAAAGCAAAATAAGTAACTGCAAAGAGAGTGTCTTTCACAATAAAAGGTATCCATTTTTTCTGTCAAAACAAGAAATATTAAGGTCTGTATTCTGGAAGCCTAGTAGGAAATGTGAGCAAGAATGCTCTCCTCAGAAAGACAAACTCACCCCTTGTTCATCCAGTTTCATGAGCTGCTCTGTGACCTTGGGCGTGTTGAAGGCCAATCGCAGGCACTGGACATTGAGCTCAGGAACCACGTGCTCCAGCACTTCTTTGAGAGGCAGCCCTCTGGCCGTCGAGTGCTTGGCTGTCGACGGAATGGCATCCTCCAGGACTGAACCTCTCAGTGTCATGAGCTGCAAGAGAGACAAGTGCTGTGGTGAGGCTTTTGGGATGTGAGATGCCTGAACACATGTATATGCACTGCAGGCCTGGACTGTGGGGCTCCTCACAGAGCTGGAAAATGATTTTTGGGGTAAAGCCAGTGAGAGGGAAAGAATGAGAAAAGTGGTGGAGGATACTGAATACATAAAAAATGAAACCAATCTTTCAAGACTGAGGGGTCCAAAGGAGCACACAATCAAGACTTCTGAGGATTTAAATACCAAAACACCAAAAACACATTTCCGAAGTAACAAAAATAATATTTCCTTAAAAGAGATCAGTAAAGATCACCATGTCTATATGGCTAGACATTGTCACTATGCATACTAATTAAGAAATTAAGAAGGTTGTATCCCAGAGCAATGTCTGAAGAATAAATACCTAGAGTTTGGATGTTATACTTCTTTGAATTATAAAAAGGGGGAGACAAAGTTTTAAGCTTCAGAATGCATGGCTGACAAGCATAAACTATTCATGCCACCAAATGCTGCTGACACCGGACAATCATCACTGTCATTGCAGCAGCAAAGGCAACAGCAGCTGAAATTACTTTTGATTTTCTCTTATTTCTTAAAACGCCTTCCCTTCTTAAAAGACCCTCCATTAATACCTTAAGCAAAGACATTTTCCTATGTAATGATGATTTGTCAGAGAAAAGTTAACCAGATATAAAGCCTAAAGTAGAAAATGTCTGTATGGCAAAGTTGTTAACATAATTTAAATACTATATGAGGAAAGAAGAGAAAATCCATCAAATTGAATACATTTCCATTTAGCAACAGGAGCTACAAAAGCTAGTGGAGTGCATGTTGAGGACTGAGTGTCAAATATAAAGGTATGAGGTCAGAAAGACACAAATGCAATCTCAGAAGGACAAGTATACTCAACAGAGCATAACAAGGTCAGGTCCTCGGAGAGTCCAAAGGCAGAGAATGGATCACAGTGGATCAGGGCATAAAGAAAGGCCCCATCGAAAGGAACGATTTTAAGAAATGGCCATGAAATAGGAGAACAATCTCTACAAAAAGAAAATGTCGAGAGAGAACATGAGCAAAGGCATGGAGACTGGGAAAAAAAGGAGTTAAGTGGGAAGGAGTGATTATTGTAGATGGACACAAGAGAGCAGGGAGGAACGGATTATGCAGCTGCGAACTGGAGGTGCACAGAAGACCCTGAAGCTGACTATGTGATACATGCCTCACTGGGCTCCTACTGGTCAGCTCAAGATGTGCTCATAGAGGGACGATGTATACTCAGAAATTAAGTACAAATAAGACGAACTGCAAGAGGAAGAACTGGAAGCAGATAATATAATTAGAATGGAGGCCCTAACGGTCTTCAGGTAACAGGCAAACCAGATTTAGGATTAGCAGGAAAATGGGAACCAAAGGAAGAATCACCAGGGAAGTAAAATCTAGAATCTACAACAGGGGTATCCAATATTTTGGCTTCCCTATATCACAATGGAAAAAGAAGAATTGTCTTGGGCCACATATAAAATACACTAATAGCTGATGAGCTTAAAAAAAATCTCATAATGTTTTAAGAAAGTTTACGAATTTGTCTTGGGCCACATTCAAAGCTGTCCTGGGTCACATGTGGCCCTCAGGCCATCGATTGGATGAGCTTGATCTGTAACATTTGCCCACAGGTGAGGACAAGACAGATGGGAGTAGAAAAAGCAAAACTTATTAACATCTTATTTTCAATACAGGAAAAAGTTAGTAGAAATATTTGCAGTCTATTCATTTGATGAGTATCTTTTCTCTTTCATCATAAACAATTTCTTTCAAACAAAAAGTAAAAATCATTTTCCTATTACTTAATGTATAATTTGACACAAATAGTTTTTATGTTGTTTTTAAATCACAGAAAATAGCTAACTCAGTTATTTGACTCTTTTCTTCATGAGATACTATATAGCTTGAAATAGGGAACCACAAAGGCTAGAAGTGTTCTCAATTTAGAAGCCAAGACCAAAAACACGAGTCATTGCATCTTGAGCCACAGAAAGTAGCTAACTTCATGAAAGCCAAAGCAGATGAGAAAAACAATGACTCATTTTTTACATCCCAGTCACTAGTATTACTAATATTTTTGTTAATGACTTCCAGAAACAAGAATGAAGTGAGTCTTCATAAGTCCTGTGTTCCTATGCTTAAAAACACTCATGTGCCATAAAATTTTGCTTATAAACCAACTGCCATGCCTACAAAGGTACGTCTTCTTTTATGTTTTGCACTGTTTCTTTCTACTAAAATGAAAGAGATTTGTTTGTATTTCTGTTATCTTGATGCCAGTTACTGGTACTAGAGTGTCACTGTAATGTTTTCTTTTTTCTTGCCTTATTCATCTGCATGAGAAATTGGTAACATGAGAAGTCCCTGATACAAATTAAATCTTATTTCATTTTTAATAAGTAAAAGGGCTTCAGTGAAGAGTGAAGTAACTATCTCTCAAAGTCCAGGAGCTACAGACAGGGACCACTATTTGGAAATATTTCTATCAAAAGCCTTATACAATATTACCATTAAACCAAATTTAGGGATTATTTTTTATTAGAAAGAAAAAACATCATACAAAAACTTGTTGTGATTAATTACATAAACATTAGAGGGAGGAAGGAAGAAAGGAAGGGAGGAAAAGAAGAGAGACATGGAGGAAAGGATGAAAGGAGAGAGGGAAGAAGGGAAGAGAGAAACCGGGAGGCAAGGCACTATCTGAGGCATCAGGCAAGATGTACTGAACTACTCAGATGGAAGCCCCACCCTCATGAGGCTGTACTCTAGAGGAAGAGATTGAAAGCAAACAAAATGACTAAGTATAACAGAGAAGAAAGTGTTAAGTATTAGTGAAAAATAAAGCACTGAATTGGAGATGAAATGGGAAGGTAGGAGACATTTTAGATTCAGTGGTCAAGAAGGGCCTCTGTGGTTTCTGAGTAAATCCTAGATGGAAATGAGGCAGCCTGACAGAGAACACAGCAGTGGGGAGGAATGACAGGCATCTGAGCCCCAAGGCAGAGCTGTCCTGAGGTGGCCCAGGGAGGAAGGAGGCCAGTGTGATGGAGAAAAGACCGAGCCAAGAGGAGTCACAAGGGATGAGGCGCAGAGAGGTAACTGGGAAGCAGATGTGCATGGTCTCCTAGGCTAGCAGGACAGTGGCTATTTCTCAGAGGGAGATGAGGAGGCTTTCAAGGATTTTGAACTAAGGAATGACAAGTTCTCAATGACATTTCAAAAGGAACCCCACTGGGTCAAAAGGATGCAGAGCTTCAGCACAGAAGCGGGAGACCAGTTCTCAGAGCAAGACCAGGACCAGGACTGGGCAGTGAGGATGGGAGAAGTAGTTGAGTTCTGAGCATACTGTGAAGACAAAATGAGCAAGTGCTGTGGACAGACCAGATCTCAGGGGCAGGAGGGAGAAGAGGGGAATAAAGTGTGACTTTAATGGTTTCCAGCCTGAGAAAAATGCAATAATAGAGTTGTCATGAAGTGAACATTAATTTGAATGTAAAAAACAAGTGGTAATGGTTTTTTTGAACACTTGACTTGAAGCTTTTAGTCAAAGGCTAAGGAAACAGACCCAACAGACACAACTCATTCAAATGGGTTAGGTGGAGAGACAGAATCTTATGACCACAGAAAGCAAGTAGAACATTTTGGGTCAAGGTAGTAAAGCAGAGAGAACAGAGGCAGGAAAGGTAAGAGTCGATGTGGTTTACAAACCAGAGTGGAACTCAGGACAGGTATTAAGGTAGGAGGCAGAGGCTGGGATCAGCTGTGGAAAGCCTGCAAGACATGAGAAGGGAAGCTCCTGCAAACCAGTGACAGAATCCGACTGAGAACGGAATCGTAGGAAACCTTAACATCTGGCATGAGGGGCGGGATGAACAAGGAAAGGAAATGAATTTACCTGGATAAAAACAACACAGAAAAGGAAGAATTTGATGGGGGTTTAAATCAGAGTGGCCTTGGGAAGCGAAGAGAATGGGAAAGACAAAAATACTTAGAAAGGAGCAACTACCTGCATACAACTCCAAAACACAGAATGTGATGATGTTCTCTGTGCCTCTGTGCTCAACAAAAGAATTTACACCACGTAATGATTAGCTTTGTCATGGAGAAAAAGCACATGAGAGTATGTTAGTTCACTTCTCTCTGGCCAGTATAAACACCACATTAGATATTTAAGTCTTGTCTTTAAAAGTCCTATATTTAATTTCCCTGGGGTTCAGGCTTAGGAACAATTACTAAGTGATGCCAACCCCTGAAACTTGCTTTGCATTCAATGGGGGAAATGAAGCCAAATGCCCTATTTAAACTAGTTTCAAAACCATTATTTTCTAGATGACTCAAGCGTATTAGGTATTATGCACAGCAAAAATCCTAAAGTGAAATAGCAGCTGAGAGGTAATAAATTGGTAACTGGCCCAGTTATGTAAGTTTACAAACAAAAAGAAGAACCTCATAGTCCCAGACTTGTTCATAGGTTTTCTTAAAAAATTATGTGTGGGTTCTTTTATTTTTCCATGTCTTTTTTTTAGCCCAAACTTCCTTTTAAAATAAAAACTCATAGATTGTGTATATTTGGATTCCTAAAGAGCTCTAAAAGACTGTTTCACTTAAAATTAGCCCCTGGTTCAAAGAGTACACCTTCTAGGTCTCAGACAATGGGTCCCAAAGACAGTAAAGTGAAAGTGGAAGAAGAGTCTCTTTCCCTCCTTTTTCCTGGGAGAAAACATGCGCTTAGCAAGAGCTTGGAAGAGTGAATTAAGTCTTTCGTGGCCTTCTCTTATCCCTAATACTCTAGCCCTCAAGTTGCCTTGGTGCTTTCCAGCAGCCTTAAGCAGGATACACAATATCCCACTGGGGATTCTGAGGGCTCCAATTTCCTTAGGCCACACTTAAACGGCATTATCTTTCTGTGAATCAAAACTCCTCACACGCATATTGCATCTATTCAGAGGCCGATGAAAAGAAGGGATCCAGATCTAACCATCTTGTCCACCTCCATCTCCACCAGAATAAATGAAAGGGACCTTCACTTATTCCAAATACATCTGTAACCATGTGCTATTAAAATGAGTTGCTTTGCTACTGCTACTATTTGCCTTTTTTCCCCCATTTCAGTTAAACCTCAAACCTCTCTCATTTGTGACTTACCTCACTAGTTCTAAAAATTATTCTGTAGTTGTATGGAGATCCATTTTCTTTCATTTCTTCTGGTTTTTCCCTTCGAATGCTCACAGCCACTGGACCAAGATTCTCATCAGCCCCAAAATAGTTCCAATGTTCTTAAAATAAGGCAAAACAAAGTTAGAAAATCTACCTAATACTTTGAAAATGTTACATCCTGCTCAGTATTTAAAGTCACCACTCAAGAAATCATATCAATAAAATGTAAACATTTAACAAATATTAATATTGTTCAATTAGTTATAAAAACAAAAACTCGGCTACATAGGTTTAGTTCCAGAGAAGATAAATAACATTGAACACAGGTGGCCTGTTGAGTTTTTTACTACTCTACAGATTACTACTCTACTATTTCTCAAAATAAATTTGTATTTTCTCCCAATATCCTATGTTTTACTACTCTACAGTTTACTACTCTACTATTTCTCAAAATAAATTTGTATTTTCTCCCAATATCCTATTTAAATAGGTTACATTTGTGCACACTTCCTTGTCTAATAGAAGGCTTGTGCTAGGACTTTTTAGCTTCTGTTTTTGTTTGTTTTTTTTTTTAATTCTAAACATATTGAGAACAGACTTTGAAGAAAGGGGGATTCCGCCAAATTAAAAAAGATTTC
Organism: Callithrix jacchus; assembly: GCF_049354715.1. NCBI lineage: Eukaryota > Metazoa > Chordata > Mammalia > Primates > Cebidae > Callithrix > Callithrix jacchus. The sequence goes on along the minus strand of NC_133509.1, from coordinate 106,506,564 downwards.
CCTTGATTGGAGAGAGAGGTGTGTGGCTGCGAGTCACAGGGCGGCACTGTGCCCCCGGGTAGCCCGTATATGGTGGAGCCGGCGCTCAGAGGAAAGAGCTTCACAGTGCCCCAGGGAGGCAGGACCCAGGGCTCTGTCCCAGAGCAGGGCTAACATATGTGGCCAGGTGACTGACGAGCCCAGAGCCTCTCTTCAATGTTGTGGCCTTGTGCCCAAGGCCCCAAACCTTAGCACAAGCCTCCAAAGGACTGGTGGTGAATTTACCGTCTTGACAAAAAGAAAGGTAGGGATCAAAATTAAGGTAATTTGTAGAAAATGTTGAAGTGATATTTACCGTGCATATACATATTTTAAAAATTTAAACTGTTGATACATACATAAGATGTTCACAGATGAAGAAGCCCACAAAACATGAAAATATATGAAAAACTAGAATAGATAATTTATTTTTCAAATCTCCAAATGCTTACTTTTTACATTATTCTGTTTCATTTATATCTGACATGGCTAAATGACTGAATTGTGACATAATATGTCATCACACAAAATGCACACATATTTGAAAATACATGCTATTTCCATATAAAATATAAGTATTTGAAAATCCATGAGAATAATAAGAAAAAATAGCATAAATGTCTAATCATGTAGTTTAAAATTTAAGGAATGTATATGAAAATACTTTGCAGGTACTAAAGCACAATTACAAAAACTACAGTCATAAATGTTGAGGGCGCTCTAAGAATATTATCATAAGGCATGGGAATTCAAAAGAAGAAAAACACAATGGGAATACAAGCAACAAATATGTCATATATGAGAAATAACCCAATAAATGTCACAAAATTCATGTACAAACACTTATGTATACTCTCAGAGCACAGCACATGAGAATCACACTCAGATTATTTACTCTTACTTTGCACACAATTCTAATAAGCTTGGTTGTCTGGTCTTCAAGCTCACAGCTTTATTTCAGAGGTGTGATAATTCCAGATGTTGACAAATCCAGGGTGTAGGGCTGATACAGACTTGCATGCAGACAGCAATGTGATAGAACAACTGACAACAAGGAAGAAACAGAAAGGGAGGAGACAGAAACAGTATAAAAAAGCGGACAAGAACTTAAAGAGAAACAAGACAGCAGTCTGGGACCATTTACTGAAGGAGCAGAGCTTAACACGCTTTGATAAACTCAGAGGATATTGTTGTTTCACTGCAGCACAGAAAAACAGTGGATGCATTAAAGATGAGTGTGAGTCATATTCATTACCTGGTCCTTGTATTTCAAGGACTCTAATAAAAAACCAACATCTTGGAACTCCTCAAATACACCCACATACCTGAGAATGGGCAGATGGCATGACACTTCTCTGCGGCTGGAGAAATACCCAGATATAGGGCCACTATAAATTCATCATCAATAATCTCAACTCATCCTCATCCTCAAGCTTTCCCTGGTCAACTCTCTCTCTCTGTTTCTCCAGGGCAGATGTTGCAAACATGCTCTATTCTCCTGTAACCATCCGTCACCTACCTTCTCCTCAATCTTAGCAAATGACAATGTGTCTGCATCACAAAGGAAATAAAGAAGCCATTTCAGATGCAAACTTACTCACAATCCGCACAAATTTTCCAGAATCCAGCCTCTTGTTTCCTTTTCTGTATGATCAAAGTCCCACTCTGACCCTCATTTGCCCATTCCTCCTTTCTAGGGACTCAGGTTCCTTATTTGACTCTCAAATTTTTATCTTCAACTTCTCTCTCTAAACTTGCTAATTCCCATCATCATTTAATTACCTTTAAACTCACATTGATTCTCAACTCCTTATCACCTGTCAGAACTAAAGAGTTATCTCTTCTGTCCTTTCTTGCACTGGAAACTTCTTGAAATAGCTGTCCAATTTCTCAGAATTATCATCTGAATTCCACTGCATGGGTCACCAATGAATTTCTCAAAGTTAAAACAAATGGTACTGTTGGTCCTTACCTGGTTCAAACTCTCCATAACATCTAGTATAGATGATCACTTCATGTTTCTAGAAACACTCTTACTTCCTGGTTCTATGACATCGCCTTCTTCTGATTTTCCTTCTACCGCTCTGGCTGTTCTAGCTCAGTTTCCCTCCCTCTTCCTATCTGAGTATTCCACCCACTTTCAGAAGTTCAACTGCCACCTCAATGTTGATGACTCTCAGAAGTCTACAAGTCTACTCTAGACTTCTCTAAGAGTAAGATCTTTGTTTGTTTGTCTTTTGTTGTTGTGTGTCTGTTTTGAGACAGTTGCTCTGTTTCCCAGGCTGGAGTACAGTGGCGCAATCTTGGCTCTGTGCAACCTCCAGCTCCTGGGTTCAAGCAATTCTCCTGACTCAGCCTCTGGAGTAGCTGAGATTAGAGGCATGTGCCACCATGTCCAGCTAATTTTTTATATTCTTTGTAGAAATAGAGTTTCACCATGTTGGGCAGGCTAGTCTCGAACTCCTGGACCTCAAGTGATCTGCCCGCCTTGGTCTCCCAAACGGCTGGAATTACAGGCTTGAGCCACCGTGCCTGACCAAAGCCTGAGATCCATTTACCTACTGGAACTGTTTGTCCCATAAACATCTGCAAAAGTGAAGCTAGCACCTTCCTACAGAAACCTTTATAGCTCTGCCTCCAGTCCCTATTTCAGCAACGGCTACCACATTCACCCAATTGTTTATGCCAGACCCATCATCGTGCTCTGTGAATTCCAGTTTCTGGACACCTCTCAAACCTATCTTTTCCCAACCCTACTGCCACTGATTTGTCCTATCATCACTTGCCTGAGTGTTTGTAATAGTCTTCTAACCGGTTTGCTTTTATCCAATTCATTCACACTGCCAGATGATCCTTCTAAAATGCAAATCTGACCAACTACTACGAAACTTAAAACACTTAGGTTCTTATATACCCTGAATTTCATGGTTTCCCAAAGATCCTCATAACCTGTCACCGTCAATCACTCCAGCCTCAGCTCAAACCTTTCACCCTCTTAAATCTGGAGAACCAATGATACTAAACTTCTCTTTCAGGTGCTCAAATTCACTGTCTTTTATTATCTGAAAAACTCTGCCTAGAACATTCTTTCCATAACCCCTCTGTATTTGGCTAAGTCCTCTAATTTTGGGGGCTCATCCTAAGTATGACATAGACATCTTTGGTAAGATGGACTCAATAATGGAAGAAAATTAAAGTGTTTACTTTTGATAGTAATAACTTTATTTTAAAATGTTATGCATTTGGCCAGGCACGGTGGCTCACGCCTGTAATCCCAGCACTTTGGGAGGCCGAGGTGGGTGGATCACTAGGTCAAGAGATCAAGACCATCCTGGTCAACATGGTGAAACCCCGTCTCTACTAAAAATACAAAAAATTAGCTGGGCATGGTGGCGCTTGCTTGTAATCCCAGCTACTCAGGAGGCTGAGGCAGGAGAATTGCCTGAACCCAGGAGGCGGAGGTTGCGGTGAGCCGAAATCGCGCATTGCATTCCAGCCTGGGTAACGAGAGCGAAACTCCGTCTCAAAAAAAAAAAAAGTTATGAATTCATAAAACAACAAATTTTAAAACAAATATTTAATATATCTAATGAACAAAAAACAGAAACATAAAAAATGTAAAAAAATATAAATTTATAAACTAAAAATATTAAACTTAATCATTTTAGTATTACTGGCAGATAAAATTGTGTCATTTAAAAAATCCTATATAAACTAAAACTAAAGACTAAAAATAAGGTTACTTTATTAATAATTTTTTAAAAATTGTAAAAATAATGATGATTTAAACATTTTGTAAGTCATCATCAAAACCCGACTGTATTTTTTTGTAACTTTTCCCAGCTGCTGATGAAGTATAGTTCTGAATTGGGGGAATGGTGATGGGATAATTACAAACTAAATTCAAACACTTTCTTCAGACTCTAACTTCAAACAAACCCATCTCTGGTTAGATAATGCTAGGAAGCTATTTTTGAACTTGCGTCAAGTTTTCTTCATTAAAAAAGAGCTCTAGCTATTATTTCCCAAATATCTTTTCCAGCTAGTCTTCATCGGTATCAGTTCTATTGGTATGGATGGAGACTTCGGTCCAATTTCCCATGCGAAATTCACCACTATCATCACCAGACTCTGCTTTTACAAAAAGTCTTTGAACTTGAAAAAATTTATTATTTACTTATTTATTTTTGAGACAGAGTCTTGCTCTGTCGCCAGGCGCCAGGCTGGAGTGCAGTGGCGCGATCTCGGCTCACTGCAACCTCCACCTCCTGGGTTCAAGCAATTCTCCTGCGTCCATAATTACAAGAAGTTCTTCTAGCCTGATCCACAATTGTCATTCTCTTTCTTCTGGAGTGGAAAATTTAAAGGGGAAGGGGAAAAGACGGGCAGTTACAGATGAAGGGCATTAAAGAAAGGCCAAGGAGGACTTTGATGAGGAAATTCAGGATGAGGAAAGTCAGAAAAAGAAAAGAGGAAGGGAAGAAGAATTAGAAGCTCAGGTAGGGTAGATAAAGTTTCTGACGGATGAACTGAAACACAGGTATTATACCCCCCGAAATTATAATATCCCAGCATACTGGGATGCCAAAAACCAATACAGCAATCACCATATTAGAATGCTGTAAGGCAGCAAAGCAAAGCATTTTGCCAAGTACTCTAATAATCACAGCAATCATAAAAATATACATATTTCCTTCTTTTTGATAGATATGGCAACTTTGATATAAAGAAGGTAAGTCACTTAGCCCAAGTAATATATAGCAGTACCTGAGTCAAACATTATTTTAACTGCTGATTTCAAAGCTCATTTTCTTAGCCATTATAGGCAGTATGATGTTTCCAAAAGTTTCAAAAATTTTATTATGAATAAAAAAAATCATTAAATAAAACGATTCCTAAAGGAATAAACTATTTATCTAGTCCAATGAGACATAATGCTTTATTCCCTGACGTGCTGTTAAGCTAAGGTTTTGCTGAAAGGGAGAGAGACTGACATTATATCCATATACGGTTGACTTCCTTCCACCTACGCCATTCCTCACATTTAAGACCTAAACAAATGTCTAGTCTGAAGTTTTCTTATTAGCTCTGGTTCTTGAGTTTTAACCAGGATGGTACAAAGAGTACCAATGAATAATTATGTCATCATTAAAATGTTCCAGATAAATAGCTGTATTTTTGGTTGATGTATTCACAATAATAATAAAAATTTCACATTCTTAGTAAGGGGAAACAGTAAATAGTTCAGAGCTCAAAATAATTAGATCAGGCACAGTTCAATCACCTGATTATAAGGTGTACATAACAGACACTTTACAAAAGAAGACATACATGAGGCCAACCAACATATGAAAAAATGCTCATCATCACTGGTCATTAGAGAAATGCAAATCAAAACTACATTGAGATACCATCTCACACCAGTTAGAATGGCAATCATTAAAAAATCTGGAGACAACAGATGCTGGAGAGGATGTGGAGAAATAGGAACACTTTTACACTGCTGGTGGGAGTGTAAATTAGTTCAACCATTGTGGAAGATAGTGTGGCGATTCCTCAAGGACCTAGAAATAGAAATTCCATTTGACCCAGCAATCCCATTACTGGGTATATATCCAAAGGATTATAAATCGTTCTACTATAAGGACATATGCTCACGAATGTTCACTGCAGCACTGTTTACAACAGCAAAGACCTGGAACCAACCCAAATGCCCAACGATGATAGACTGGACTGGGAAAATGTGGCACATATACACCATGGAATATTATGCAGCAATCAAAAAAGATGAGTTTGTGTCCTTTGTAGGGACATGGGTGAATCTGGATAACATCATTCTCAGGAAACTGACACAAGAACAGAAAATGAAATACCGCATGTTCTCACTCATAGGCGGGTGATGAACAATGAGAACACATAAACACAGGGAGGGGAGCACTACACACTGGGGTCTATTTGAGGGGGAATGGGAAGGGACAGCGGTCGGGGGAGCTGGGGAGGGATAGCATGAGGAAAAATGCCAGATGTGGGTGAAGGGGAGGAAGGCAGCAAATCACACTGCCACGTGTGTACTTATGCAACTATGTTGCATGTTCTGCACATGTATCCCAAAACCTAAAATGCAATTTAAAAAAAAGATGTACATAAGCATGCGTGTACAAGGCAAAAAAAGTTAAGCTTGGTTTACTTGTAAGGGGAAAGGAAACTACAGTTAGAAGAGTTAAAGGCTTCAACTAGCAACTTTTGGATCGCTTTCACTGGTTATCATGGTATCTGCAGGCTACGTATTAATCCTTCAGTTGCATACTTCCCTGAGGATATCTGTAGCATAATCTGAACTGAATGCAATTATGAACATTAAAATATAGTTTAATCTGTAAAGCTCTAATTTATGGCTTAAATCATCTACAGTAGTTTAAAGTTTTTAACAGAAAAAATAGACATGATGAACATGAATCAAAGAAACACAAAGCAAATAAAACTTAGCTACTACCTCATACCTAACACAATACCAAAAAAAACTATGTTTCTGAAATGAAAAACCAGAGCTTGGTAGAGATGTAACATTGCTGTAATACATTGCTGGTGGCACTATAGATTGGTATCAACTGCTTCAGAAAGCAGTATGGCAAGATACTTTAAAGTCACAAAAATTTTCACATCCAAATCTTAGAATTACCCTGATTGATCATATAGAAAGCAAAATAAAACCTTTTCCATTTTTCTCTAGGAAAAAAAAATGTAAGTCCATGTATAATGGGGATGCTGAAGATACAAGATAAACAATAGTTTAAATTAAAATTATTTCACCATTTTTAACATTTTAAAGTATTTTTTTAATAGTCTACTTGGTTGGTTGCATATGTGCCACCATCAGTATAGTTAACAACATAAAGTTTGACCCTCAATGTTTTCATCAGTTTAATATTTTCATTAGAAACACACATGCACACATATGTTTATTGTAGCACTATTTACAACAGCAGAGACTTGGAACCAATGCAAATGCCCATCAATGATAGACTGGATAAATAAAATGTGGCACATATAAACCATGGAATACTATGCAGCCATAAAAAGAATGAGCTCATGTCCTTTGCTGGAACATAGATGAAGCTGGAAACCATCATTCTCAGCAAACTAACACAGGAACAGAAAACCAAACACCACATGTTCTCACTCATAAGTGGGAGTTGAACATTGAGGACACATGGACACAGGGAGGGGAACATCACACTCCAGGGCCTGTCGGGGGTTGGGGGCAAGGGGAGAGAGAGCATTAGGACAAATACCTAACGCATGCAGAGCTTCAAACCTAGATGACAGGTTGATAGGTGCAGCAAACCACCATGACACATGTATATCTATGTAACAAACCTGCATGTCTGCACATGTATCCCAGAACTTAAAGTAAAATAAAATAAAACAAAATAACAAGTAGAAAAACCACTCACTGTTCAAATTTTTCAGGTTTTGTTATTGTGCAACTTTTTACATCTTAATTGGACTAATGACTAAGTTAGAAAGAGAGGACAGAGCTAAAAGACTGGAGAAATCAATGTTAAAAAAAAAAAAAAGAAATTTCTTCTCTTGTTAGAAGGAAACACAGGTTTGTCAAAGTGGACATAATAAGAGGCCAACTGTTTAAAGAATGGATCTCCTTCTGGGAAGTGCACCATTCAGAGAGTCTCAGTTTCTGGTCCTCAAAGGGCTCATCCTAATTATAAGGGTGGAGGTTCCATGAAAACTAAACAGCCTTAGACTTTGCACCATAATCAAAAACAGGTCAGAGTAATGGATGGGGACACTTAAACAGGACTGGCCACATGCCGGAATTCTGTCCCAAAGCATGGCACTAAGCTTATAATTACTGCTGCCTAAGAGTAATTGCCCACACTTACAAAGTGCACAGTATTCTGACATTCCATTTCTTCTTCCCATAGGCATGACACTTAAAACGTGTGGTAATGTACTTGCCAAGATTACATGGAATTTGGGGGTTTAAAACCCTAGCTGATTTAAAACTGTAGCACCTAACTGGCCTCTAACTTTTCAATAAAAGGCAAACTTTAGTATGAAGTTATATTGATTACTGCACCAAAATGATTAAAAAAAAATATGAAGAAAGCCCTATTTAAAATAAAAGGAGGACATACATTGCAACTTTTCTGTACATAAAAAAATAAAAATAAATAAAGGGAGGATAAAGATGAGCAGAATCATAATGAGAGATTTTTTTTGTTGGTTGCCATCAGTCTATGACAAATGGCCAACAGTTATATTTTTTAAAATCAAAACTCACTAGTTATCAAAGAAACAAAATGTCTTTTGTTGGTTTATAATAAATGTTCAAAAATAAAAATTGTAAATATTCAAAATACTTAAGAGAATGTTAAACTACAGTCTTAAACATACCAGTGGATCTTTCTGCTCTAAGCTTTCTTAAGAGGAATTTGGCAATAAAAATCAAGGCTCCTGTAAAGCTCACATTTCTTTAATTTACAGGGCTCCACCTTATGGTAATAATTAGATATGTGTAAAAATTTATATAACAAGGCTGTGGCTATAAATAGAAATTAGGGGGTCTATAAACTTGACTTTAAAAACCACATCTTTATTTTCACTAACTTCCAACTGAAATTTACTGTTTCCATCTATTATAAATGTAGGCAATAGACTATATTAATATTAGCTGTACATGTGACTTTGATACCAATAGAAATCACAGTTTAATATTATCAGAATATTAATTACACTGACCCCTGCTTTGAAATGATGGCAATTAAGAGAGCTACTGCCAGGTCTATTTTTATGAAATAAGAAAGCAGCACATCCATTACTATGCCTCAAAATTTTAACACTTTTGCAACTGTGTTTGAATATGCTTGGTTTGCTTTGTATTTTTATTCCATGCACTTTAACATTTTCTGGCTTGGGGTCAGTGGCTAACTAATCCCAACACTTTTGGAGGTCAAGGTGGCAGAATTGCTTGAGCCTAGGCATTCAAGAGCAGCCTGAGCAATAGTGAGACATCATCACTACAAAAAATTGGCCGAGTGTGGTGGCTCATGCCTGTAATCCCAACACTTTGGGAGGCCGAGGCGGATGGATTGCTTGAGGTCAGGAGTTCAAGACCAGCCTTGCCAACATGGTGAAATCCCCCTCTCTACTAAAAATACAAAAACCAGCCAGGCATCAGGGCGGGCACCTGTAATCCCAGCTACTTGGGAGGCTGAGGCAGAAGAATCACTTGAACCCGGGAGGTGGAGGTTGCAGTGAGTCCAGATCACCTCACTACACCCTAGTCTGGGCAACAGAGAGATTTCATCTAAATAAGTAAGTAAGTAAATAAATAAATAAATAATCTATCTTAGCTAGACACAGTGGCGCACACCTGTAGTCCCAGTTACTTGGGAGGATTGAGCCCAGGAGATCAAGATGGCAGTGAGCTCTGATCACACCACTATACTCTAGCCTGGGTGACAGAACAAGACCCTGTCTCAAAAGAATAAATAAATACAATCTTATTCCAAAGAGAGTTCACAGGCTTCACTAAACGGTTATAGGCATCAATGGGGAAACAACAACAAAAAAGATAAGACCAGCTAATGTAAGCATTATCTATTACAACAAGAAATGGGGAAAACAACTGAAAAACTTTAAGAGCTGGCATAGCCATTACAGAAACAGGACAAAAATATAAAACTGTATTTAACAATTCTTATTTATTTAAAGAAGGAGTATGCATGTATTAAGACTGATGGGGTAGAAATAAAATCAGTAGTACCTCTACAGAATTAATTTTCCGTAGTTTCTATGTTTTTCTATAATGACATATATATATATAATTTTTATAACTGTAAGTTTGTTTTGTTTTGTTTTTGGGAGACAGAACACAGACAGTGGTGCAATCTCAGCTCACTGCAACTTCTGCCTCCTGGATTCAAGCAATTCTCTTGCCTCAGCCTCCTGAGTAGCTGGGACTACAGGCACACACCACCACGCCTGGCTAACCTTTGAATTTTTAGTAGAGATGAGGTTTCACCATGTTGGTCAGGCTGGTCTCAAACTCTTGACCTCATGATCTGCCTGCTTTGGACTCCCAAAGTGCTGGGACTAAAAGCATGAGCCATCGCACCCAGCTGGAAGATTTTTTTTTTAACTATTAAAAAATGCATTTGGTTTGCAAATGATCAATGACTGTAACGAATATGTTTAATGTTAATACCAATTCAATCATTTAGCCTAGGGTAAAAACGTTTAAATGAAAGAAACACCTGTTTCTAACTGAATTTCCTTACATTTAAAACACTCTTTCTACCTCCTTAATGGGGATATTGTAGCATTTATGTATGTCTTCCTACATAAAAGGCTTTAGAAGGATTTAGCAGGAAGTCTCTAACAGGTAGCCAGAAATTCCGTTAAGGCAGAAGTCCCCACTGCTCACCAGGGCAAGGACCCTGCAGTGTCCCAAACACTCAGCACAATCTACATATTTGTGCCCTAAATGTCCACAGGAGTCCTAGAGGTGACTTCGGCTCATGCTTCTCTCATACTTTACTTGAATACAAATAGGAAGATGTCTCCTCTCATTGCCTTGATGCTCAGATTAATGGGCTCCCCATACAGAGGAGGGAGTTCCATTAGAAGACAAGAAAAGGAATTGATGCAATAAAGCAAGTATCTTTTTGAGCACCTAATTTCAGGGCTCAGAATGAGGGTCACATTGTCTAAAGATATAATGAGATATGCATTTGGGAAATAGGTGGTAAGCTTGATTATGTATGTCATCAACGTCTACTGATACAACAGATTTAAAAGGCCCTTTGTTTTGAGAATGTCAAAGAGCACAGAAATTCAGTGGAATATGGAAATCAGTAAACAAGGTAGTTGCTTTGATCTTTTTATGTGGATGGTGTTGGGGCACAGATAACAATACCCCAAAGTATGGTGCTTTTGCATGCTGGGCACATTTGAATTAAAGAAACTGAAAAGCCTGAGAAGCTGCCTCAGAACCAAGGACCTTCTAATCTTCTCTAGTTTCTTCCCCGAAAGCGAGGGGAGGAACTCTCTGGAATCTCTTTACCTGACTGAGAAAATCTCTTATCAAAAGAAGTGAAATTGTCTTAAAACTCCTTCCCTAGGAATCACATCAGATAACCAGGAAAGATTAACCACCTGAAATCGCAAGCCAATTTTTGCAGTGATGGTGTCTCAGTATGTTGCTGAGACTGGTCTTGAACTCCTGGGCTCAACCAGTCCTCCCAACCTCCAAAAGCGTTGCGATTAGTAAACCACTGCCCCCTCGCCAGAAAAATGTTTTTTCGTTTTTTTTTTGAGACGGAGTTTCGCTGTTGTTACCCAGACTGGAGTGCAATGGCACCATCTCGGCTCATCGCAACCTCCGCCTTCTGGGTTCAAGCAATTCTCCTGCCTCAGCCTCCCGAGTAGCTGGAACTACAGGCACGCACCACCATGCCCAGCTAATTTTTGTATTTTCAGTAGAGACGGGGTTTCACCTTGTTGACCAGGATGGTCTCCATCTCTTGACCTTGTGATCCACCCGCCTCGGCCTCCCAAAGTGCTGGGATTATAGGTGTGAGCCACCGAGCCCGGCCTCAGAAAAATGTTTTAAAGTGCATGGAATAAAAATACAAAGCAAACCAAGCATATTTAAACACAGTTGCAAAAATGTTAAAAGAGAAAACACTAATAGTCACCACACCATGGCAGGCTTTTCATCTATTATGCTGAGGGCAGTTCCTGGGAATTACCTGGGAGAGTTTATCTGCAAATTAAAACAACCATTGTTTGTAGTGGAGTTCTGCCCCTCACCTTCCTGTCACCTCCCCCTGGAACTCAGGAGGCTCATTCATCGCCCCCCTCCCCACCAAATCATTTACTAGCCCCTCACAACTGCCTATATTCCCAACTCTGCCTATACTATAAAGATGCTTTTTAAGCTTAAATCCTCTGGCCAATCTTTCAGTGTCATATCTTCTATGGCTCCTGTGTTTATGCATGTATATGACTGTATATGAAGGTTTTTATTTGTTTTTAATTTTTTTTTTTCCTGCCTGAAAAAGAAGTAATTTTTTTTAACTTTTCATCTGGACTACTTTTAGACTTAGAGAAAAGTTACAAAAATAGTACAGGTAAATTTCCATATTGCTCACTCAGACTCCCCCAGTGTTAACATCTTATATAATGACATACAGTACAATAATCATTGGCAAAATCAGGAAACTGAGCCTGCTTGGTTGGGATGGGTTGGGAGTGTGGAGAGACTCCCCAATGCAGGGTAAAGTGAGAGATAACCAATGGGCCACATTTCCATTGTGGATTCACTCCTGTGACCCTTGCAGGTCCTGAAACAGATATAAGGAGATGCCTGAAAACCATGCCAGGGCATTGCTCAGGAGGAAGCTCACAATTGGTCCAACATACCACCCTGAGTCCTGTGCAGCTACAGCAGGACACCATTTTGAGAGCCTAGCCCCAAAGAGATGGCATCTTGCACTAGGGATCAACAGCACTTGCATCTCCACATTTCTGGAAAGCCACTGACATCCCCTATATGCAGCCACCGCCACAGCAAGCTATTAGTACCAGGGCTGAAGCATAGGCCACCTGGCAGCAACGCCCCCTTCCTCCAGCAGAGAAGATCACCCATTTTCACATGCCCAGACAGACTTCACAGCCTGCAGGTGCCATTGTTGTGGGCTGCCATCATCCGGCTGACACACAAGGGAAGGGCATGTTTTCCACCCATCTGCATGTGGCTGCTGCCACTGAAAGTAATCCCACCCTCCCCAGGAGCACAGCCATAGGGCAGCTGCTGCCATCCCTCCCTGAGCAATCTTCCAGGGGTCTGGGGATAATCCAGCCCCTGCCTACCACAGCCAGTGTTTCATGTGTGATCAAGGGGACTGAGGACAAGGTCTCTTGGCTCGCCATAGCCATGGCTAACACCAGTGCACACCACTTAGAATTCAGAGGGTCATCTCACCACTGTTACTGCTATCACCTCTATCATGTCTGCGGCCCAGGCCCAGGACTCCACAATGGTACAGCCCACTGCCATCATTACTGGTATCCAGGCAAGCTGCCTCTAGCCCCTGAATTAACCTGCTAGGACCTGCTAGCACAAATGCCACTGTTTGCTGCTCTGAGGCCCAGGGACACAGAGACTGAGTCCAACACTGCTACCACTGGGACTCCCAGTCACCAGCAAAAGTTTAGCAGAGCCTCCATTAACAACTGTACCCAAAGTCACTGAGGAAATCACAGACACCATTATGCTGCTTACAGACAAAGAAATTATACAGAGACTATACTACTACAAACACCACGAATCAAAGTCACAATTCCCTATCCAACCAGCACCATAGATAGATTTTCAGGAAAAACTCCTTCCCCATGAAAGCAAATTCAAAAAACTGCAAGAATCAACTGTAACACCAGATGTGTACATAGCAATGTAAGGACATAGAAGACATTAAACAACAACAACAAAGAAATGTAACACCTTAAAAGGAATACAATCATTCTCAGTAACAGATCCCAATCAAAAAGAAAAACACAAAATCCTGGAAAAAGAATTCAAAATGCTGATTTTAATGAAGCTCTGTGAAATACAATCAAATACTGAAAAACAACACAAATATATCAGAAATTGAATGAGAAATTTACCAAAGAGATAGAAATCATAAAAAGAACAAACAGAAATATTGGAAGTAAGGAATTCATTGAATGAAATACAAAATACATTTAAAAGCATCAACAATAGACTAAACACAAAAAAAGAATCTCAGCACTTGAAGACAGATCTTTTGAAATGACCTAGTCAGTCAAAAATTGCAAAAAAAAAAGAATAATAAAATATACAAAGACTATGTGACATGAGACACTATGAAGTAACCAAATATTCAAAATTTCAGAGTCCCAGAAGGTGAAAAGAAAATCAAAGGGTTAGAAAACATATTTAATGAAATAATAGATAAAAACATTCCAAGTCTAACAAGAGACTCAGATACCCAGACACAGGAGGTATACAGATCCCCAGAGAGGAACAGTAAAAAAGGGTTTTCTCCATGGCATATTTTGGTCAAACCGTCAAAAACCAAAGACAGCAACAATTCCAAAAATAGCGAGAGAAAAGTGTGTAGTCACTTATAAAGGGACCCCCATCAGACTAACAGTGGATTTCTAAGCAGAAAACTTATAAGGTAGTAGAGAATGGGAAGATATAGAAGTGCTGGGGGAAAAAAACAACCTGCCAGCCAAGGATACTATACTCAGTAGTTATCCTTCATAAATGAAGGAAACATAATCTTTCCAAGACAAGCAAAAGCTGAGAAAGTTCATCACTAAATTCAGTACTAAAAATAAATGTTTAACAGAGTCCTGGCCCTGGAAGCAAAATCATGATATTTACTATCATGAAAACACACAAAAATGTTACCACTCCAGAAAGCCACCAAACTTGGCCAGGCGTGGTGGCTCCCACCTGTAAACCCAGCACTGTGGGAGGCTAAGGCCAAAAGATTGCTTGAGTCTAGTAGTTTGAGACCAGCTTGGGCAAAACAGTGAGACTTCATCCCTAGAAAAAAACAAATTTTTTTAATTAGCGGGGGCCAGGCACAGTGGCTCACACCTATAGTTCCAGCACTTTGGGAGGCTGGGGAAGGTAGATCACTTGAGCTCAGGAGCTCAAGACCAGCCAGGGCAACATGGTGAAACCCTGTCTCTACAAAAAAAAATACAAAGGTAAGCCAGGTGAGGTGGTGTGCACCTGCAGTCCCAGCTACTTAGGGGAATAAAGGAGGATCACTTGAGCCCCGGAAGCAGAGCTGCAGTAGGCCAAGATCAGGTCACTACATTCTAGCAAAACCCTGTTTATATATATATATATACACACACACACACACACACACACACACACACCCCATATATATATATTTTTTTAACTAGCAGGGCATGGTGGCACATGCCTGTAGTCCTAGATCCTCCGGAGGCTGAGGTGGGAAGATCACTTAAACCCCGAGAATTCAAGGCTGCAGTGGACCATGATCATACCACTGTACTTTAGCCTAAATAACAGAGTAAGCACCGGAAGAAGAGAAGAGATGAGACACGACAAGATGAGATGAGACGAGACAAGACAAACAGAAGGAAAGGAAGGGGGGGGGAGAGAGAGAGAGAGAGAGGGCGCGCGCGCAAGCGCACGCCACCAAATCACAGTGGTAAACAATATGAGAAAGAAACAGATGCATAAAATAACTAGAAATCAATTAATAATGTAACAGGAATATGTCCCTGCCTATAAATAATAACCCTGAATATAAACAGATTAAATTTTCTTCAGAAAAGATATAGATTTGGCTGCATGGAAAAAGAAATATGACCCACCTATATACTGTCTATAAGACATTCATCTTACCTCTAAAGAAACATACAGGCTACAGTAATAGGATGAAAAAGGTAATCCATGGAAATGAAAACCAAAAGTGAGCAGGCATGTGTACATTTAGATAAAACAGACTTTAAGTCAAACAAAGTAAGAGACAATTTAGGCCATTATATAAGATAAAGCAATTCAACAAGAGGATATAACAATTCTAAACATGTATGTACTCATCACCAGAGCACCCAGATACATAAACCAAACATTATTAGATTTAAAGAGAAAGACTCCAGTACTACCATAGTTAGAGCAGTGGTCCCCAACCTTTTCGGCACCAGGAACAGGTTTCATGGAAGACAATTTTTCCACAGATGGTGAGGGCAGGGGACAGGCATTAGTTTGACTCTTTTAAGGAGCACACAACCTAGATCCCTCTCATGCACAGTTCACAACAGGGTTCATTTGCGCTCCTATGAGAATGTAATGCCACCTTTGTTCTGACAGGAGGCAGAGCGCAGGCGATAATGCTTGCTCACCTGCTGCTCACCTCCTGTGTGCAGCCTGGTTCCTAACAGTCCACAGGCTGGAGGTTGGGGACTCCTGAGTTAGAGACTTCAACATCCTACTCTCGTCCTTAGATCATCCAGACAGAAAATTAATAAAGAAACACTGAATTTATGCTACACATTAGACCAAAAGGATGTAACAGACATTTATAGGACATTTCATCCAGGAGCTATACCATACACATTCTTTTCATCAGCACATAGAACATTCTCCAACACAGATTGTATGTTAGGACCCAAACAAGTCTCAATAAAACTTTAAAACCTGAAATAATATCAAGTATCTCCTGAGACCACAATAAAAACTAAAAACCTATAATAATAAGAACTCTGGAAACTGTAAAAATCCATAGAAATTTAACAACATGCTCCCGAATAACCACTAGGTCAAAGGAGAAACTAAAGAGAAAATGAATAAATTTCTTGAAGCAAATGAAAACCAAACTATAATGTAAAAAATCTATGGGATACAGCAAAAACAGTGTTAAGTGAGAATTTTATAACAGTAAGTGACTACATCAAAAATGGACAAAGATTTCAAATAAGCAATCTAATGGTGCACCTGAAGGAACTAGAAAAGCAAGAAAAAACCAAACCCAAAATTAGTAGAAGAAAAGAAATAACAGATCACAGAAGACTTATACAAAATAGAGACTAAAAACACAATAGAAAAAAATCTATAAAATGAAAAGTTGGTTTTTTGAAAAGACAAATACAACTGATAAACCACTTGTTAGGATAACCAAGAAAAAAAATAGCGAAGACCAAAATAAAACCAGAAATGAAAAAAGAGACATCATAACTGATAACTACAGAAATACAAAAGATCAGAGTCTATTACGAACTACATACTAACAAACTAGAAAACTTACAGGAAATGGATGAGTTCCTGGACACATACAATGTATCAAGATAAAATCCAGAAGAAATAGAAAATTTGAACAGACCAATAACAAGTTATAAGATCAGGTAGTAATAAAAAGTCTCCCAATAAAGAAGACTCCAGAACCCAATGGCTTTGCTATTGAACTCTATTAAACTTCCAAAGAACACACATTTTCCTCAAAGTATTCCAAAAAACTGGAGAAGATAGAATTCTCCCTAACTCATTCTATGAGGTCAGCATTACCCTGATACCAAAACCAGATAAGGACACAACGAAAAAAGAAAACTGCAGGTCAGTATCCCATATGAATATAGATGCAAAAATGTTCAACAAATACCAGCAAACTGAATCCAACAGCACATCAAAGAAATAATACACCATAACTAAGTGGGATTTTATCTCAGTGATGCAAAGATGGTTCAAAACATGCAACTCAATAAATATGACCTGTCACATCAATTGACCGGAAGACAAAAGCCATATGATCATCCCAATGGACATAAAATGTTTGGCAAAATTTAGCATCCCTTCATGATAAAAACTCTAAACAAACTAGGCATACAAGATATGACATCATACTGAATGGGGAAAAGCTGAAATTCTTTCCTCTAAAAACTGGAACGAGACAAGAATGTCTACTTTCACTACTCTAATACAGTAGTGGAAGTTCGAGCCAGAGCAATCAGGTAAAATAAAGAAAGAAAAGGCATCTAAGCTCTCTGAGGCTGGATTT
Organism: Callithrix jacchus; assembly: GCF_049354715.1. Classification (NCBI taxonomy): domain Eukaryota; kingdom Metazoa; phylum Chordata; class Mammalia; order Primates; family Cebidae; genus Callithrix; species Callithrix jacchus. Next base: position 106,488,955 of record NC_133509.1, on the reverse strand, counting down.
GACGGCGTTATGTCTCACAGGAAGTTCTCCACTCCCAGACATGGGTCCCTTGGCTTCCTGCCTCAGAAGCCCAGCAGCAGGCATCGTGGGAAGGTGAAGAGCTTCCCCAAGGATGACCCTTCCAAGCCGGTCCACCTCACAGCCGTCCTGGGATACAAGGCTGGCATGACCCATATCGTGCGGGAGGTCAATAGGCCAGGATCCAAGGTGAACAAGAAGGAGGTGGTGGGGGCTATGACCACTGTGGAGACTATAGTTAGAATGATCTACTGGTATATTTCAAAATAGTTAGAAGAGAGGCCTTGAAATGTCCCCAACACATAGAAATGATACTCAAGGTGACAGATACTCTCCTTCGCAAATGAAACCAGAAAAGTATTGGTACAATACCATTAACTAAAGTTCTTACTTAAATTTCATCAGTGTTTCCACTATGATGAATCCCCCAAATCCCATGTTGCAACATGAATCCCCCCAATCCCATGTTGCATTTTGCTATTTCTCTTTAATCTCTTACAGATTCTAAGAGTTTCTTAGTCTACTTGTCTTTCATGACCTTGACACCTTTGAAGAGTATTTTATCTCTGAATCTGGGTTTGTCTGGTAGTTTCAGGTGACTGGGTTGAGTCTGGGTGAGAAGACTACAGAAATGATGTGTCCTTCTCAATGTATACTATGGTTCATATCAACCTCGAGTCAGTTATGTAAGGCTGTGTCTGCCAGGTTTCTCCAATGAAAAGCTACTATTTTTACTCCTGTAGACATTACAAATGTCTTAAGGGAGACACCTGGAGATCATACAAATTCTGCTTCTCCTCCCATTTCTCCTTAAACAGTCATTCACCGATTTTAGCCTCCATCAGTTGTGTCTAAAGTTTACAATAGTAAAAATCAGTCTCTGTGATGGTGTTTTGTTCCTATGGGGATCAACTGGTGGTCTTGGTATATTTCCACAAAACCACCATGACCACACACAGACCTGTCTGTGGTCTCATTTCCTGAAAACAGAGGAAGAGGAACTGCAACGTATTATTCAGTGTCTGGAGTATAACACAAGGCCATAAACATAGAGGGCTTCCTCTACCATTCTCTTCCTGACCCTATAAATACAAGATACATTGGCTCCTCAACTCAATAAATTTTATACTTTGTTCAGCAACAAACATTCACTCATTTGTAAAACCTGACCTTCTGTTCTGTGGCCCCTGCCTTCAAAGCATGCTTAGACTGGCTATGAATTAATGCATTATAGAAATCATAATGCAGAAGCAAGAGGTGCTGCTCAGTGGCTGGCGAGGATCTGCACCTTGGAGGAGAGGAGTTCAGAGGGTTGCATAACCCTGGAGGACAGGCAGGAGCTTGTCAGGTGGCCAGGAGTGGAAAGGGGGAGGAATCTATTCCAATGCAAACCCTGGGGAAGAGGAAGGAAACTCAACTCCATGCAGGAGTGGAACATGATAAAGCCCTTCCAATTGTGACACACATGTGGGTTTCTATCCTGCAGCCTGATCATTGTGCTCTCACTCCACAGGGACACCTCCCTGTAGAAGGTTACTCTACTTCTGTGTAAGAAGAGGCCAGCTGGGGAGCTGCAGGGGAACCCAAGCCACTTATATTAAGCCATCTTGGCCTTTATTATAAGTGTAATAAAGATCACTGGACAACTAACAGCATGAAGGAGAAAAAAACAAGAAAAGTAAAATATACAGCCAGGAAGATACAGATGATTCCAAAAAAAGAATTTAGAAAAAAATTTTTAATAAATACCAATACAGAAATGGGAGGGGACGTTATATAATAAGGAAAAGCTATTATGAAAAATAGCTACAAGGCAGGCACAGTAGCTCAAGCCTATAATCTCAGCACTTTGGGAGGCTGAGGTGGGAAGACTGCTTGAGCCCAGGCGTTTGAGACCAGCCTGGGCGGCATGGCAACACCCCAACTCTACAAAAAAATCTTAAAAAATAAGCCAAGCATGATGATGCACACTTGTGATCCCAGCTGTTGAGAAGGCTGAGGTGAGAGGATCCCTTGAGCCCAAGAGTTTGGGACTGCAGTGAGCTATAACTGTGCCACTGCACTCCAGCCTGTGACAGTAGAAGACCCTGTCTAAAAACCAAAAAACAAGTTACCGGGGAATTAAAACTTACGATTGCTGAAAATAAAATTCAGCAAAAGGACTGAATAATAGAACATACCGAGCTACATACCAACTTGTCATAAGATGAAATCGATGAGTATAGAACAAAAATAAAAAGAAACTGAAAGGCCAGGCATGGTGGATCACACCTGTAATCCCAGCACTTTGGGAGGCTAAAGTTGGCGGATCATGAGGTCAGGAGTTCAAGACCAGACTGGCCAACATGGTGAAACTAAATCTCTACTAAAAAATACAAAAATTAGCTGGGCATGGTGGCTCGTGCCTGTAATCCCAGCTACTTGGGAGGCCAAGGTAGGAAAACTGCTTGAACCGGGACCTGGGAGGCGGAAGTTGCAGTGAGCCGAGATTGTGCCACTGCACTCCAGCCTGGGCTACGGATCGATACTCCACCTCAAAAAAAAAAAAGACAAAGAAAAGAAAGAGGAAAGGAAAAGGGAAAGGGAAAGGGAAGGAAAGGAAACTGAAATTACAAAAGAAAAAAAGTGGAAGATAAGTCCAGGGGTTGAACCATCCATCAAAACAGAGTTCCAACAGAGGAAGCAAAAAGATTGTAGAAGGCTTTTTTAAAAACCTCTATTTAATAGCTTCCCATTCATCTTAATTGCACTAATTGCAGACTATAAATACCATGAAGGCAGAGGTGTATCACCATTTGTTCTCCTCCAGGCACTGTATCTGGCACAAAAGAGATGCTAAATATTATCTGAATGATTGAACAAATGGATAAATGAGTGTATAAATGTGCAGTTACTTTAATTTTTAAAGCTACTTTTAAAAAACGAAGACCACTCTTGTCAACAGTAAATAGAATAATACATTTTTATATGTGGGTGCAACACTCTGGCTTCCCTTCTAGGAAGAATTTGCAACCCGTTTGGTCACAAGAAATGGGATTAGTTAAAAGCCTCTGGATGCAATGCCTTCAAATCTACTAGAATTTTTGAGCTGGGCCTCACTCTTCCTGGGCAGCCCCTGTCAGTAGCTGAACATGCGGGGTAACAGGACCTGGCTATTACTCCCCAACAGGGAGTAATGTTCTAGTAATGCTTCTCTAATGCTCATTTTTGTCCCTTTGTGTTGGTTGAGACTTTGTCAGATCTGCATCAGGGTCTGAGGCTCTCCCTGCCTAATCATCCTTTGTCTCCTGTTTCCTTTTAAGGACTGAAGGCTTTCTCTGCAAAATCATCTGTCAGAGACCTAACTTACTCTCACCCAAGCTCCTAACCACTTTCAGTCTTGTATTGTCTCAGCATGTGCCTCTCAGATGACCCACATGTTTGTTATATGATTAAATAAAGGACTATCTGGCAAAGACAAGAGGTTAGATTTTAAGTAGAGTAGTCTATAAAGGCACTAAGAAACATAGAATTTGGGTAAGAGGCATGAGGAACTGAAGTCACATATAGAATTGGCAATGGGACTTAAGGAACAGAAGATATTTGCAATTTGAAGGCAGACTAGCGACTGGAGGTTGAATCCAATGAAGATGAAGGAGGCATCAAAGAAGCTTTAATTTACAGAAGGAGAACAATAATGAGGAAGGTTAAAGAATGGTGAACGCCAAATCTCTCTGCACATGGGGTTCACATGCCAATGACATGGTCATCTGGGGAGAGGCAGATTAACAGCTAGTGAGAAATGCAGCTGGAAGTAAGGAAAAGGCCTGGGGACAGAGGCATTTTATTTGGATATAAATGTATCCAAATACTAATCATCTTTTTCCAAAAAGAACTGAGGTCATTAATGATACAGGATATATATATATAAATCATGCTAATGAAACAGAATAGGAAAATAAAAGATAAAAGTGGAAGCGGATGTGTTAATAATCAAAGTTGTAGAGTTGAGCATCAAATTTGGTTCTGGGAGTTGAAGTAAAACAAGAGACATAGTGAAACAAAACACACACAATACCTATCAGAAAGGCAGGCATTTGGTAGCTACTGGTTTCGACTTCTGGCATCAAATTCTAAAATAAATTTTTCATGCAAACTTTCTAAAGGGGCTGATGAATGACATAATCAAAATGCCTTCATCACCAGCTTTACTGCAAAACAAACTGTTTTTACATGACTGGTTCTTAAAAAGATGACCCTTAATAAAGTCAAGTGTTTGAACTAGTGTGGTCTTTGATGGCCTATCTTGATTTTAAAATCAAACACATGTAGGAGCAGTTGAAGCTCATGCTCATTTAACCAGTTTCCACAGACCTCTTACTTGAGAGGCTTAGGCACCGTGAAAGCCTTCCAGATCAGGGTGCAGCTGAGCCACGCTGGGACTTCGAGATCACAGCAAAGACGAGGACCTCTGCTTTCCAAGGAGCAAACACACAAAACCACAACACCTACTGGTTTTCTTGCTACCAGAAGCCCTGCGCAGATAAAAGGACAGCAGCAAAAGACACTCCTAGCTTAGTTTCTCAGGAAGGCATTTAGTGCCTCAAATCTCCCTGTGAAGGAATACATAAGGAGATACCTTCACATGAATTACATGGTTTATATATAAAGCGTGTAAAAATAAAACAACATTGAAAAATACTTCAATAAAAAATGAAAGGCAAGGGCATTAAAACAATTGTTATATATGTATAAAATCTTTCACCATTCAATTCATTTTGGCAGAAATTAACTGCTAAATTCGACAATGTAGAACGCGACATGGTTCAGGGAGAGCAGACTTGTTTACCTTGGAGTTTACCACTAATCTGAAATCTAAAGCCATCCACATCCAAAAACTAAATGTAGAATAATTATGCTTAAAGAACTCTGAATTGTAAGGTATCCTATGTTACATTTCGTAAGCCTAATATTCATAGCAGAAGGATTTTTTTAAAAGCCAAAAAATAAAAACCTGAACAAAATAAGCACATATTTTTGGAAATATATTTAATCATATTCCGTTATTCTATAGGTATTGTAAAATAGCCCCCTAAAATTTATAACAGCTATTTATGATGCTTATTTGACACACTAGAATTTGAAGAACAGCTATTGATAGCAAAATTGAGAGTATATGAGGGTCCTAAAGCTGCAACTTTAGTACGAATGAAGTGTATTCTAAAGAAACTACGTTAAAGATGGCTGATTACAAGAGGGTGAGAGGTAAAGATAAAAACAGCAACTGAAATATGCCTTGTCTCCTCAATCACTGTTCAGACTGATCTGCGTGTGTTCTGGGATGGAGGAGGAGGAAAGTGAACAGTAAGAACAATCAACTCTGGTGGCTTACAGTTATCCAAAGAATACCTAGGTGCATAAGCATTAGTTTCCCTCTTTCAGGGAATGGGAAGATATTCTTAGATGTGCTTCAGACTCAGATACTGTGTTTCTTCTGCGCAGTGTGCAGTGGAGGAAGCCCCTTCCCTATCACAGCACCTTCAGGAACTTGACTTTGAGAGGAACACTTCACCTACCACGCAGATAAGCCTATCAACACTGTTGATCAGTGGAGCAACAAATGCCACTGTCAAGAGCCCATGGGCTCCTCTGTCTTCATTAATGCGTTCCTCTGTATAAGATTCAAGGAGAACATACTTCACGGACAATTATATGCTCAGTGTAACATTGAAGAAGTCCTGTGGGGCCACAGAAACCAAGGTGAGTAATGGCTTGGAAAGGGTCTCCTCCTCAACAAGCTATGCAGGATATAGGCAACATCGTAATTATTCTAAGTATTTTCCACTTACACATTTCCTTAGTACTCTGATCATGGTACCATTTTATCTAAATAAAAACACAAGCCGGGCACAGTGGCTCATGCTTGTGATACCAGAACTTTGGGAGGTCAAGGCAAGCGGATCACTTGAGGCCAAGAGTTTGAGATCAGCCTTGCCAACATCGTGAAACGCTGTCTCTATTAAAAACACAAAAATTAGCTGGGCATGGTAGTGCCCAACTGTAATCCCAGCTACTTGGGAGGCTGAGGCATGAGAATCACTTGAATCCAGGAGGCAAAGGCTGCAGTGAGCCAAGACTGTGCCACTGCACTCCAACCTAGGGACAGAGCGATACCTCATCTCAATAATAATAATAATAATAATAAAATAAATAAAAACACAAAACATATACCTACTCAAAGGAAGATAAGTAATTCAGGTTAATCTGAATGCAGAGCTACTCCCTACTTTGTGCCTCCCTAAGGAGGATGTGGCTGTATCACTTGGACTTCTATCACCATGACAAGTTCACCCTGGGGTCCAGTGGGCATTAAGTGAGGAACTCCAAATAAAATACCAAGAAGTAATGCAATGAATGTTAGCTAAATTATTACTGTTATTTAATCCTGGGTCTCAATATAACCACACCATCACTAGCAAAATGACAAAGAGAAGTAGGCATGAGAAAGGACTAAAAAGAAAAGCATTGATGGCATGTTGCTTCTTTTCATAAGTACAAAACAACAAGATTCCTCTATTGATCCAGCATCTTTCCAGAAATGCACCTGGCTTATATGGAGTCACATATCCTCTGAAGTCTAAATTTGTAACATTATGTTTATAAAAACAACATAATAATATTAAAAGTGATGATAGCTTCTTCAGCGAAATATGATTACATTTTACATATAATATCGGCTGTATAGCATACTTTAGTAAGGTATTCCCCCTCCATCCCCTCCCTGCCCGAGACTTAGCCACAATGAAGTCAGGAATGCATTCAGCAGCCAAATGGAAACTACCTGGTGATAAGAGGCTGAGTGACAGGTGGGTCAGCAGTGCCACACCTTGTGTACTACTTCAACAAGAAGACTTGCTTTAACGTTCTGATTAGGAAAAATGAATTCGTCTGCTAATTTCAGTGAATCAAAGTTGGCTATTATAAGACGGAGTTATTTGTTTAGGTATGTTTTAAGCTATATAAAAATATAAGTAACAGTTTTTAAAACTGTACAGTTTATTCTTTACGGAGCTTAATTCTTGCTTCAAATTTTGTTATCCAGAGCTATTATTTGTGGTATATTATCATATTATAACAAACTGCCTGTCTGACTTGAAAATTCTAAGTTGTATGGCCCAAGAAAAGCTATTACAGTAGGTGCTCTGTGTAACTGACTTCCACTGGACAACTTCCTGGCTTAACCACTGCTCATCATTCCCTCTGCAAACCCTACTGATGAATACCCAATGGCACTAGCAGTCTAATGGGCAATCCCTAGTGCCATACATACTTTCTGCTACCACCAGAGTGGGCTGTGTCTTCCCAAACCTGTTTATGCCAACTTACTTGCTATTTTAATTATAAAATGTAATTATTATGAAAGCTGATGAAGTAGTACAAAAGATAAATGTTGTTCCCATTAAGACTAAGTTTTTATACAGACTTAATAAAAGCAAGTCATTAAAAAGAAAGCTGTTAGATTAAATGTGGGCAGGACAGCTACAAAAAATGAGAAAAAAATTATAAAATCTAAGATTTTGTACTCAGACTGTGTCATTAGTCTCTACGTTTTTACTCTTATGGTTTAGCCTATTAATACAACGTAGAATTTAAAAGAGTAGAATCGTTGTCAAAGAAAAGCCCTTGGCCTCACAAGAGTTTGGCAAACCTATTTTTATGTTTTAATGACAATAAAACGGTTCGAATGTATACTTTTTAACAATTCCCTGCTTTAGTTGATATTTTCAATTCATTAGTTCCAATTATGCTGGGAAGGAGGGTGTTTTCCAGGCTTCTGATTAGTAACTACTGGATTAGTGGCTATTAGATTTATGAGATTATTATAAATAAACAGGATTAATCTGGAATCTAGGCATTCACGTTTTTATTCTAGACTTTTCAAAGGTAAAATACTTTAACTAAGACACTCCATCTCTTTAACACAGCAGAGATCAGAGAACAGTGATTAACAACATGACTGCTCAGACAGCCTGGCTCCAACATTTGCTAGCTCCAAGACAGCCTATCACTTAAGCCCACTTATTTTCTAGTTTTCTCAACTGGAAAATAAGGTTAATAATAATACCTACCCTCCTGGGCATCAAGAGGTTGAAATAAGAAAACGTGGCATAGCAAATGCCTAGCACAGTGCTTGGTATATAATAAGTGCCCCAAATGTTCATTAGTATAATAATGTTATTATACTGCCTGATATGAAAAAAGTACCCTTACTATATAAATTAGATTACAACTAGTATGTTTGATTCAGTGTCAGTTTTTTGGGTGGAGGCCATTAGCCTCCACCTATCAACAGTTCAGAAACACCTGCAGAAAATTTGTGCGGGTAGAGTAAAGCACAGGGGTTAGTTTACCTCCTAAGAGGCATTTGGTAATGCCTGGAGACATTTAGGCTGTCACAACTAGAGGGAGGAGGAAAACCTGCTGGCATTTAGAATGTGGAAGCCAGGGATGGTGCTAAGCATCCTGCATCCTATGATGCACAGGATACCCCAACAAAGAATCATCCACCCCCAAACGCCAAGTTGGCAAAAATGAGAAACCTTGTACCTTAAAGGACACTGTAAGAGAGATATATTTTCTAAAATATGAACTTCAGATAATTATTCTGAAAAAATAAATGTTTAAAAACAACATTGGGATATTCAATACAATATTGATTCCAGAACCCAGGCCATGGATACATAGGAATGAGACACGGATATTTAGTCACAAGACAAGATTGTTTCCTGTCAATAAACCTTCTGGAATGGGGTCTTTCATGTAGTACTATTAAGATATGTTTTATAAAGCAATTATTATAAAGTTATGAGTACTAGATTTGAAACTAAACTTCACTCAGAAGAATACATTTAAATACCATTCAAACCCCTAAAACAGTGGAAATCAAAACACTGCAGGAGTAGTTTGCAGACAGGGAGTCTCTCGCCACAGGCCTCTTCACTTGGCTGCAGAGATGACTGATCTACCTAGTGGAACACAGAGGTATGTCCTTTGTGGGTGATCATCCTCTTTCCTCCTTTGCCTACCTGGATAACTTAAACTCATTCCTTAATGCTGCTCAAAAACACCATTAGAAAGCTTGTAAGAGTTCACTTATACTACTTACTTTTCAGTAAATCACAGTGGTCTTTCTTAAAAGCATGAGATAAAACTGGATAAAGTATAATCTCTATATATATTTTTTACTCTCCCACTCAAAGAAAAGATTAGAAAGGAAGTGGACAGTATGTCAAAGGTACTTCTCTCTTCTGTGCCTTTACTACTCAAAGACCTAGATTTGACTCTTGGCACTGAGATTTACTGGCTCTGTGACTTTTGTCAAATAATGTAATTTGTTTTCAAAATACTTCCTGCAAATGGACCGGAATATATTATAATTCCTATCTACTGATGATATTGAAGCAGCAAGAAAATGGCTCCTGTACTGACTGAGAAAGTGTTAAAAAATCAAAGTAGCATTAAAACTAGTTTTGCAATCCTTAAAAAAAGCTATATTTCAAATATTTTCAACTTTGTACATTTGTCCCTAAAGGTGACACTGCAAATCTACTACACAACAAAGACTATAATTTCAAACACTAAATCAAAGGGACTTTTTAAAAAGTACTATTCAAAAACAAGACATTTATATATCTGAAAGGGGAAAGTAACTCAAAAAATGGAAAAAGAAATAAATTACAGCAAATGGCTCTTGAGCTATTTACCAACAAGAAAGATAAGGAAATCATGCAAATCTTACATCACACTGCTAATAAAAATCTTATTATACAGTACTTTTCTTCACAAAGTATGGCAAAAAAAACCATAAGAAATAAAAGATCTCTACTTACCCTTCTGGTAGAAAAATTTTCTATAATAGTATGCACCCAGATCCACGTGTTCCACGATGTATCTTTTCACTCTATCTAGGTGCAACACCAAGTTCTCCTTGGGCACTTCAAGTACTGCCACTCCTGCATTTGTGCAATGGGAACTAAGGGTAGACTCAAAGGAGGCACTTTCACATCCACTAAAGGAGCCAGAATTTGATTTTGAAAGGCTGATTTTCCTCTCCCCTTCTCCACCTATCTCATTCCGAAAATACGGACAGCTCATTACAAGCTCATTGCTTTTATCATCTCCCTGGTCCATGCTGAGGCTTCCTTTGGAATTCAGGTCTTCCGTGCTGCCCATTGGGGAGCTAAAACTGGCTGAATGAGACAGAGGGCCAGAGACCAAGGATGCCACAGCAGCTGCAGAAGCTCCAGTGGTGGTGTTTCTTCTCTTAATCACATTGTGCCTGTTCATAATCGCCTCATTCAAATCAAATAATATACTCTGGACATCATAGTGGGCAAAGCACTTTGGACACGTCCAGGGCCTGACAGAGTCTTCTGATCGGTTATCTTCGAGATCTGATGACTTCCCAAGTTCTTCACCTTTGGCATTGCGCAATTTACGAAAAATAGATGAGTCTCCAGTTTCCGATTTTGAACGTCGCTTGAGTGGTTTTTCCCTTTCCTTAAAAAGCCTGAGGTTCTCTCTCTGTGAGATAGGCCCGTCTATAACGTCCAAAGAGAAACCAGAACCCTTGCCACCACCAGTAATGAGAAAGTCACTGAGCTTGGTTGGAGTTGGACCTCGATCAGATTTGTCATCTTTGTAGCCCTTTAGCAAATCAAAAAAGCTTTCTCCGGACGTTCCCTGTTTATCGATTGAAGATGTGCTACCATATTCCCTGTGCAGGGATGGTCCAGTCTTGTATGTAGGTGAGATACATTCATCAAAGCTATCCACATCAAGTTCACTTATGGTGATATCACTGTTGCTTCGCTGCCGTATTCTGCGAAGAGCTTTTCTGGGGGAACTGGGGTAGGCTTCAGGCATGAGGAATCTGGAGTCCATGTTCTCCGACGGTCTTGTCTTGTTTTTCAGCGTGTTCTGTATGCTTTTCAGCATGGCTGAGTCATTGGAGTTGAGGCTAACAGAACTTCCCTGACTCACAGGACTGCTTTTGGAGGACAGGCTATCAAGGCAACTTGAGGTTTCTATTTCCTGGCTTGAACGGCTAGATTCTTTTATGTTTTCCTTTCTTGGGGGCCAATCTGCAATCCTTGCCCTTACCCCCATCTTTGGGACTCCAGGGGTTGAGGTTATATGGTGAGAACCTTCACTTCGGGGGGGTCCTACAGGAGCCATAACTGATGATCCTAAGCTGCCATTTTGGGACCGGAAACGCCGCATGTAGAAATCATCAGTGTGGACTTTAGGGGTGCCATCTGTGCCAACAACAGAGGTCCTGTCAGTGGCAAGAGGCCTTTCTGTCTGTGACCGTTTCAAGCTGGTCATGATGTAAAAGCAAGTAGACTTAAATCCCTGCAGAAAGGTCCATCATATCTGTGTTTTAAATGTGCACGCTTCCCTTTCGGAGAATGGCTTCCAGAAAATACAACGGTTGCATGAGATCTTAATCTTTTTCATTTAAAAGGTTAAATGATGGTTTATTTGTAAACAACTGAAAATTTGGAACTTCTAAAGGTTATAATCCACAACAGTTTCTTTGCTTCACTTTAACAGAGGGTTTTCTTTCAGAAAAAACTGAATGGAACTTGTATTACTGAGATTCTGTGGTTGCCATAATCCCATGCTTTCTCTAAAAGAGAAAAGGATAATTTAAATTAGCAGAAAAATATATCTAAAAATAAACATGCAATTGTTAAAAACAGACACATGAAAATAAAAGACTCAATAATGGATTGGGATTCACAGTTCCACAATCCATATTTTTAGCAAAGCAGGTTTAAAAGAAAGGAAGAAAGTAAAAACCATTTGATAGAAATCCATCATTTATATTCTTTAAAAAAAAAGACTATTAAAATTTCATCTTAACTGAACAGTTCCATAAAATGGGAGGTCGGGGAGGGGTACATCTTCTTCTAGAATATCATGGCTCCTACTCCAAGTACAGATTTTTGCTCCAATGACCTCTAAAAATGTAGAATACCATGAACCACTGTGATGACCAGAAGTTTGAGATGTAACCTACTGAATAATTAGAGCAACACAGTTTTTTGACAAAAGTAAAAACTGAAAAATGACTTTATCAAATTCATATGCTGCAATAATCACTTTTTAACTCCTCTCTTCCAAAATAAATACATGGTTTTTTGTTCCTTAACAAAGGCTTAACATAGTTGGCAAAAACAAATACAGTAGAAAGAAAATCAAAAGGGCTTTCCTGGAGCCATTCTATCTATTAGCACTCTTCTGTATTTTCCTCTACTTTATTACTTACCGAGACGAGGATACTGCAGAATGAATCCAGCATTCACCACCACCTCTTCTCAAGCTTTCTTTAGTTTCTTCTACTCTTAAAAGCTAGAAGTATCTCACTAATGAACAAAATGCCTGCATTTCCTTATGCAGTACAACCTACTCCACCCCATCAGTGCTAATTTATGAAGACGGCAGAAACAAAACACAGCTCCGGGTGGCCCTCTCCATATCCCCAACAGATTACAGAGAACTGTTAGCATCCTTCCAGGTGACGGGCATGGAAACGAACTTCCTCATGAACTCGTCAGGTAGGAGGCAGGAGGCACAGATTCTGAGTACAAAATTCTGCATGGTTGCGTACATTCTGAAAAGAAAGGCAGAGGCTCCTTTTCCAAGACTCCACAAATTACACAAGAGGTGGCCTTTAAATTCTTGCCAAATACATGTTTGGAAAGATGCTGCTGAACCAGCACTGAGCTGACAGGGCGGCATTGTCTACAAATCACGGCTCTGACACCCGAGGACGACCCGCACTTGCTGCACTCTCCACTCAATGGTAACAAGCACTTACTTCCACGATAATTAAGCATCTCCCTAGTCGGCTTCCTGCCTCCAAGGCAGGCGCTTTCATTTCTCTTGCAGCACACAGCATCATTTTAGAAGACTCGCTTCTATTTAAAGGTTGGAACATGTAGGGGTGTTTCAAAAAAAAAAAAATGCATGCTGCCTGCAGAATGCAGGGCCAGGCGAGCTCTGGCTGGGTCTGTGCAGCCGTTCAGATAAACGCCAATTGTTTTCACTAGCACTCCTCTTCACCGTCTTTTGTAAAAGGGATAATAGTTTTGCACTGCTACCTAATTAAACCTGGCTTTTGAGCTTTCTAGATACTTCTACTGTCAGACTGCTATTATTTCCTTTACATTCCAGAACTTTATATGTTTCTCTTTCAACAATAAGCCTCCAAGTGACAAAATGTGCTAACTGTTGCTTCCAAGGATATCAAAGGACAGCATGTACGGCCACAGCAGAGGTTCAAGAAGTGATCCTCATAAAATGGAAGGAAAATCGATCAACTGAACCAAAATGCAAACACCTGTTCATCTTCCAAAACGCTGATGATTTCAATATTCTACATAGAATAAATAATAAGTAGATTCTTATAAAACCTAGATGGTTTCAACATTTCCCACAACCTCACAGAAATCTAAATAAATCATCTTTCATTCCCCAAACATTCATTCTCTAAAAGGACAACATACCAATCCCACCATGATAAAAACTCTTGCCACATTTCATTTGCCTTAGAAAATAATTTACTGTAGAACTGTCTTTCTTAGGATATGTGAAGTTATTTCCATTACAGGAGAAAACTAAAAGCTGGCAGTAAAATACAAGAAAAAAAACTGACTTGGAAATGCTCAGTCTTCACCATCAGTATTTCTCCTCCAAACCATCTCATATACTTCCAATATTTTTAATGGGTTTATAAAATCTTATTTTTAAATAGAAAAATTTCTTACCAATTCAAAAGAAATTTCAAGACTCCCATTACATTATGTAACAACAATTCAATGTTTTCATTTCAAAATACAGATAAGCACATGGGAGAGAGAGAAGCCACAGTTTAGTGGCCTGTAAAAACTAACGAAGTTCGAGATGGGCAATTATGTTAAATAACAGATTTTTTTTCAGTCATAAGGACCTTCCTTTTTACGTATTTTTTTCTCCCTCTCATTTTCCATCTCTCTCCCTCCGTTTTCCCATCCTTATTTATAGCAGCAAACCCCTCTGAGGTACAATATAAACTTAGGGCACTGACTAGCATATATAGAAATATACATGCTTTGCACTTATTAAACTAGCCAGTCAAAAATAACACTGTCCATCGCTGTATGTCATATGATGACAGATCATTAAAATCAATTCCTTAGGGTTGGCTGAAATAGTAAACCTATGTTGACAATGATTAGCAACTCTCTTAAATATCAGCAAACCTGCCTAAGTACCAATATGGTAAAAAGCAATAGAATTAAACAGAAGAGCAATGCAAATTCACAGCATGTCACCTCCATCTGTTGAAAGAGCAGGTTATATAAAGATTTTCCTTATTACACGTTTGATTTTACAGCTCTAGATACTATTTAAGTCTATGGTATATCCATGTAGCTAGAATACTAATCCTATGTAGAGGACCCACAGTTTAGTTCAATGAGTTCAATTCAACTAGTTGAAAGTCTTTTCATCACTCAAGATTTCTCACAACGTAACCCACCATTCTTCCAGAAGAAATGCTTCCTCCACTCTTCTAAATCACTCCCTATGTTTCTGTAGTCTCTGCTGAGTATGTCCCTCTGTCAAGGTAAGCTCCAGGTGGTATCAGGGAGACACAGACAAGGAAAAAGATGACAGGGGATGCATGGGTCATACCTCCTTCCTGTACACTTCCTATTCTGATTGTAAGCTCTTTAATAACAGGAACTATCTCCTGGTGGGACTATTTGTACCACAGTAGGTCAGCTATTTAGAATATCAAGTCCCAGAGAATGCTGAAAGCGGAACCTTATGGGAATCTTGATTGCTAAAAACCATTGTCGTTCTGGCTCTGTGAAGCATCTGTAGTCCTGAACCCATCCTCCATCCTGAAACTCTCTTTTCTTGACCTCTGGGATAACCACATGCTTCTTCATTTTCTCTTGCCTCTCCTTTTTGCCCACTACTCAGTCTGTAGTCGGGTCCATTGAAAAGCTAGTGATCACACAGCGGTGTCTATGGTTTACCTCTCTTGCCATTTTTCATATTTCTGGAAGGGAGTATTAAGGGTATTTCTAAAAGGATGCATGTGAGCATTGAGTATATTAGAAGGAGACAGAAGCATGGGTCCACTAGAGTAATAATATCACTGTGGAAAGCAGCGTGTTGACTGGGTTGGATCACATTTGTTTGTGCAGCTGAACAAAGACAGAATAATGAAGTCACTGGCTGGAAATCTGCATGGTAACCAGTGCTCTGTTTGGTGATGCTAAAGGTGCCTACAGCTCTAAATATCATCTCTATTCTATTACTTCCAAATCTCTGGTCATGATTCTCTTCACTAAACTCCAGATAAAATAGTGGCAGGTCCTCATTTGATATCTTCCTTATTTATCTATTTTACAATGAATTAACCAACAAGCAGAATAG
This sequence comes from Callithrix jacchus, assembly GCF_049354715.1. Classification (NCBI taxonomy): domain Eukaryota; kingdom Metazoa; phylum Chordata; class Mammalia; order Primates; family Cebidae; genus Callithrix; species Callithrix jacchus. Next base: position 106,473,463 of record NC_133509.1, on the reverse strand, counting down.
TGAAAAAAAAAAAAACAACTTTTTTTCAAGAAATGATTAAGTGGTAATGAAGTAAGCACAATAATTCAAGGAACAGAATGAAAGAAACAACACTGTGTCAAGGTTAAAGGTTACATAAGAGATGTGGGAAGGGGTGTGGTTGGGGGAACACTGCAGTTCCTGTTATGAAAGAATTACCATGCAATACACCAAAAACATGTAGTGTTCCTCATCAAATACTTCCACACTCCAAAATGAGATCTTCTCAGATTCTTTAACTGGTATAGCCTAAAATACAAGGCCAGCTCTCAATGTTTCAGGCAGTAGAAAAAACTATGCTGATGAATAAACTATTCAAATGCCCCAGTCATCCAGAGATATACACTACAGATGAATTTATGAAAATTTCCAGGCCCAGCACAGTGGCTTGTACCTGTGAACCCAGCACTTTAAAAAAGGCCAAAGCAAGTGGATGGCTTGAGCCCAGGAATTTGAGACCAGTCTAGGTAACATGGTGATAACCAGGCTCTTAAAAAAAAGAATCAATGGAAATAGTTTTTGAAGTTGTGTACACAGACATAGAATGCCTGTAAATATTTAGCTCAGAATGTAATAGAATACTATTAAAAACAGAAATGTACCTTCATGTACTTGAATATCAGATTAGGTAATATAATCAAATGAGGCAAATTATTTTCTTTACATTCCTTCTTGGCTTTCCTGAATTTCACTCACATTACATAAAAGTAACATCTCAGACAAAAGGGATGTCTCACTCTTTCAGGTTAGCCTGAAACACATCTTATTACAATGTCATGGATAATTTAAGATTTATGAATCAGCACAAAACTTTTTAGAATGGAATTTCTACCTCCTTTCATTTCCCTATTCTCCCTTCAACAAAAAGCAGGAAGAGCTGAGAGAAACAGCTGATAAATCTAGTTCCTGCTCTCCTAATGTTCACTCTCTGAAACAGACAAAACTGATGGAAACAAAGTGGATTAAAAAAAAATTTGTGGTAAAATTAACAAAGTGAATACAAAAGTTATAGATACAAAACATGGAACATGATAAAGCCACATCTGAATTTAGAGATAAGAAACCAACTTAAAATGTGCCTGTTTGGATAGAGGAATGGTCAAAAGGGAAAATCCCATTTCCCTCCCACTGACCCTCCTAAATAAAAAAGTTCAGTGGAGAAGGTTATGCTTCAAAGGTTTTGTTAAGCTTGAATATACCTTGTATAGCTGAAGGTGAAGGAGAGAACACAAAATTTGGCAGAAAGCTTGAGGGTAGAAGAACAACAGAATAAAGAATGTATGGAACAAGTTACATGGTGGAATAATAATAATTACTATTATTTGAGACAGGGTCTTGTGCTGTCACCCAGGCTGGAGTTCAGCTGTATGATCATGGCTCACTGCAGCCTTGAACTCCTAGGCTCAACTGATCCTCTCACCTCAGCCTCTTGAGTAGCTAGGACTACAAGCATGCCTCATCATGCTTCATTAATTTTTAACATTTTTTTGTAGAAATAGGGTGTCGCTATGTTGCCCAGACTGATCTGTAACTCCTGGGTTCAAGGGATCCTCCCAAAGTGTTGGAATTACAGGAGTGAGCCAGTACACCCAACCCATGGTGGAATGTTTGCTAAATAGTAAATTGATTCAACAGCTGACAAAATAGAGGAGAATAGAAGTACATGTCAGTGTTTATCTCTTACATTTAAATGTGACTAATCTCACGCAACAAGCAAATAATAAAATACCAGAGATCTAGGTTGGAAGACCTTAAAGTAGGAAGGGCAAAAGGAGTAAAAGGTAGTAAGAAAGGTAAAAGTGAAACAGAATTATTAGAGGAAAATAGTGTTTGAGGTGTAACAAGTTATAACAACACTTTAAAGGAAAAATCAAAAGCTCACCAACTCACTGGAGGCACTGAGAGTTTCCATGCCTGCCACCAGGATATCAAGAGAACAGGTGAGACTAAAGCAGCAAATGAGTGTTTTTATCATAATAATTGTATGATATACAATTATGACACATTTTAAATACATTTAAAAAACTTGATCATCCAGTGCTGTAAATTGAACTGATTATCAAATCGAATCTGGTATTAAATAACTTATTACCAAATATATCTCAGGAAAGAGGAACATGAGAAATAGACACCCCGGGACGACCAGTAAATACCCAGCACACAGGTAAGTGTCTGTCCGTTTTCCCAAACTGTGCTCAAATTCAAGTAATCCACAAAAAGCATTCTATAATTAAATAAGGCAGCAATAGAGTACATATCACCTTTCTCAGGAAATCACAATACATGTTGGTCTATTAAAGCCTCCAAGAAATCTGCAGCCATAGTGGCTCATGCCTATAATCCCAACACTTTGGGAGGCTGAGGTGGGAGGACTGCTTAAACCCAGGAGTTCGAGACTAGCCTGGGCAACAGAGTGAGTTCCTCTCATTTTATTAAAAAACAAGAAACACTACCATCACCACTAATTTTATTAACTAAGAAATTTCTTAACTGATTTGACCATGGACTCACTTTAAAAAAAAAAAAATCAAACATTTTATACCATGTATTCTATTGAATATAACTGGGGACAAGCATGCCCATATTTCAGAAGAATACAGGATAAAAACATCTGAATATACATAACAAATTTTGATATGTGATAGATAGATAGATAGACAGACAGACAGACAGACAGACAGACAGACAGATAGATAGATAGATAGATAGATAGACTGACTAAAAGGGCAACGTAAGTTCACCAAAGGACTGATAATGTTTCTTTGAATTATGAGTCATTTGTTTTTTTTGTATTTGTCTATTTTTATTTTCTGAAATGAACATGTGTCACCTTAATAATAAGAAACAAAACTTACAAGAAAAAAAGCCATCTTTCTGTTGCTAAAAATATAAAATATGATCTGTGACTGTGGTATGATGACCATACATTTAAATACTAATTATAAGATACTACACACTTTGTTAAACCTCCAACCATTCAAATCACCAAAAAAGTAAAAATCCAACAGCTATCAGGTCCTTCCTGTAAGATGTTCTTGTGCTAAATCCCCTAATTACAATAAAATCAAAGAAGGCTGTATAAAGTAGAGGCTACTAAAGATGATAAGATTTGCAGTCTTTACAGGATTTGAATAATTATTTCACATAGATGATTAACACAACTGCTTGTATTTCTTCATTTACAGATGCTTTCTTTATATTTAATATTGACATAAAAGTCCCCTTATGCCCAGCAGCCTTTACCTTGTCCCCTCACAAGACTGTAGTGACGTAGGAAAATCAGATGAGGCTGTCTAAACAGGGTTGCCATCATTGGTTTCCCTTTCCTGGGAAGCACCTACCTCCCTCCGCACATTCTGTCCTTTTCACAGTCCTTCTTCTGCAGAGACTGGGGCTAAATTCGAAGAATGTCTCTATGTAGACTTGACACTAATGCCCTGGAGAGCTTTACTAAAGTACTACCTGGTATCAATGGCTCAAGGAATCGCCTGCTGGGGGAAGAAGAATCTGGTAGTACTGATTTTCTTCTTTCAGGGCACAAGGGAAAGAGATGAAGTCAGATTTTCATTAGATAAGCCATAAAAATTGCCTTTGATCCACATATAATGAACTCTGTAAAAATCACAGCAGAGAATCTGCATCTCTAATACAGATTTTCAGGCTGCTAACATTTCTGAGCCAGTCAATGTCAGTGACACAGGGGGACCATCTCTACCCTCAAGTCTCTAGTGTCTAACTGGAAACAGAAGACAGGTATGTAGCAAACAGGAGGGGGCTCATCAAGAAGGAACACCACAAATGGCTTTATTAAGGATATCATGGTTTTCTTATTTGAATATTTATGTTCCAAAAAGAATTTAAGAAATTGCACTTGCAAAAACACATTTAAATTTAGCTTAGGAAAAGAGTAAAAATGAATGTAAGAACAATGGGCGAACATAATATCCAAACCATTATTAATCGTGATTGATATCAAGAGTAAGTACATTTCCCTTAGCAGATTTTGAAATATCACCCAAGAACCTAGAACGTAAAAGAAAAAAATTAAAATCACTCCACATTGCATTAGCATGTCCTTAAATGCAGACTGCAGATAGTTCCTGTGTCTGACTACACCATTATCTCTGAGCATAACCTTCCTCCCTCAAGATATCTAGGACAGCAGGACTCTTGTCACCCATTTCATTTTCTCACACATGCTCATTTCTTCAGTGCTCGCCAGCACTCCAGGAGTACAGCTGACCCTTGAACAACATGGGTTTGAACGGTGAGAGCCACTTATCAGCAGACTTTTTTTTCAACAAATACACTAAAAAATATCTTGGAGACTAGTGACAATTTGAAAAAACTACATAGCCTAGAAATATGGGGGAAAAAATCAGTAAAAAGGAATGTTATGAATGCATAAAATACATGTAGATATTAGTCTATTTTATCATTTACTACCATAGGAGATACATAAATCTATTTAAGCCAAATGTATCAAAACTTACACACAGAAACACAGATCATAAATGGTGCCATTTGCAGTGGAGAGAAATGTAAACTATCTAAAGATATAATACTAAATCGTAACTGCATAAAATTAATTATAATACATATTGTACTCCTAAAATAATTTCATAGCCATAGCCTGCTGCTATTGTGATGAGCACAAGTGTTAGAAGTCTCGATTAAAAACTAATCCTCTACAGGTGAGCAGTTCCTCTCTCTGATAAACTCTATGTCAGATTAAAAAGTGACCTCTCACGGTTCTGGTGTATTTTTCATGCTTAGTAAAATACGTAAACCTTGAATAACACCATGGGACCCATATGAAGTGCCACTAGTGATGCTAAAAGTGCTCCCAAGAAGCAAAGCCATGACTTTTATAAGAGTTGGATTGCTTGATCTGTACCATGGATGGAAGTCTGCAGCTGCAGTTGCCTGCCACGTCAGACAGATGAAGTGAACTCGATACTGACAAACACAGTCAAGTATTGCAAATGTATCTTCCTGATGATTTTCTTAATAACATTTTCTCTTCATTAGCTTACTTACTGTAAGAACACACTATATAATACCTAGAACATATGAACTATTATGTGTTCATTCACTGTTCATGTTATCAGAAAGGCTCCTGGTCAATAGGAGGCTATTAGTTAAGTTCTGGGGGAATCAAAAGTTATACTCAATATTCATCTGCATAGGGGGTGGGAGTCTGGGCACCCTAACCCCTGCATTATTTAAAAGTCAACTGTATCTCCATTTTATGAATAAAGAAGGAGGATATAGAGGTAAAGTCATGGCCAGGCCAGGTGCAGGGGCTCACAACTTTAATTCCAGCACTTTGTGAGGCCAAGGAGAGATCGCTTGAGTTTAGGAATTTGAGGCCAGCATGGGTGACAAAGCAAGACCTTGTCTCTACTAAAAAACAAAAAAAATTTTAAAAGGCTGGGAGCAGTGGCTCACAGCCTGTAATCTCAACACTTTGGGAGGTCAAGGAGGGCAGATCATGAGGTCAAGAGTTCAAGACTAGCCTGGCCCCCCTGAGGAAACCCTGTCTCTACTAAAAATACAAAAATTAGCTGGGCGTGGTCATGTGCACCTGTAATTTCAGCTACTTGGGAGGCTGAGGCAGGAGAACTGCTTGAACCTGGGAGGCAGAGGTTGCAGTGAGTGATGGAGCAAGACTTTGCCTCAGCGGGGAAAAAAATTGTCCAGGCTTGGCGGTGTGTGCCTGTGGTCCTAGCTATTCAGGAGGCTGAGGTGGAAGGACTGCTTGAGCCCAAGGGGTTGAGGCTGGAGTTAGCTGCCATCGGACCACTGTACTCCAGGCTGGGTGACAGAGTGAGACCATCTCAAAGAAAAAGATTTGCCTCAAGTCATAAAGTTAAGCAAACTGTGTATACACAGAATGGGGCTTGACACAGTGGCTCACATGTGTAATTCCAATACTTTTGGGAGGCCAAGGCAGGCAGCGCACCTAAGGTCAGGAGTTTGAGACCAGCCTAACCAACATAATGAAACCCCATCTCTACCAAAAAAAATACAAAAATTAGCTGGGAGTGGTAGCATGCGCCTCTAATCCCAGCTACTCAGGAGACTAAGGCAGGAGAATCATTTGAACCTGGGAGGAGGAGGCTGCAGTGAGCCAAGATCATGCCATTGCACTCCAACCTGGGTAACAAAGTGAGATCCAACACACACACACACACACACACACACACACACACACAGAAGAAAAAGTGCTCACTATATAGTAGGCTCTCTCAGTCAATACTGGGCTAGTGGTTAAAAAATTTATGGCAGGAAAACTAATTTGAAAATATACTAGAAAAAAGGCTCCCTTATTGTGGGTGGGAGACCCCATAGGAGACCCTGCAAGTGCCAAGGCAAAGGTCTGAAGCCTCAGCCTGTTCCCATATGAATACAGTATTAGAAAAGAATTAGTGACATAGTTATATAAACTACAGGCTCCCGCAACCGTGCTTGGCTACTTTTTGTATTTTTAGTAGAGACAGGGTTTCATCATGTTGGCCAGCCTGGTCTCAATCTCCTAACCTCGTGATTTGTCCACCTCAGCTTCCCAAAGTGCTGAGATTACAGGTGTGAGCCACGATGTCTGGCCCATGCCGTTATTTTTCTGATTTGGGCCCAGAATTCAACAGTAACTGGCACTGGCCCACAAACTGCTTCCTTCTTATATTAACAGAAGGAAGCCGGCTTGCCCTAGACAAATCACTGTGCCCTCTTCATAAAGCTCTATCAAGTGACTGAGCCCAAATCAAGAATTCAATATTGAAAATTTAGAACTGTAAATTATTAAGAATACCTTGTCTGAGCCCATCATTTTCCACCTGTGGTATGTCAGAGCCAGAAACTATAAGGCCACCTAGGGTTAAATAGCAAGGGGCAAGCCCAAGTTTACAGCCAGATTTCCTCATTCGCCAACTCTTACCCTACCTGGTGCACCATGCTGTCCTTTCAGAGCATGCCTGTTCAATAATCTGCTTCCATCCATTGTAACCGGTTATGCACCAGGCACTGCTCATTATCTCACTAACTCCCTAAAGCAATCTTTAAAGAGCTTATCCACTGCAGTTCATACATGAAGGCTCAGCAGCTCAGAAGAGACTGGGTCACTGTTCAGGAGTCTGATCCCTAAGCTATGTTCCTTGTAGACGGGCACTCTCCTTTCTAAAAATGCTTCCTTTTCTGCTACTTACTGAAATTCCAGGGTTCGGTCTACCTTTGGTTTGGCCTTCTCTTCCCAGTGAGACTTTCAGGCTCTCGAGGACAAGATCTGTCTACTCCTTATCCTTAAAGCATCTAAGCTTCGTACCCTTGAAATGTAATCACCAGAAATAAAAGTTACATGCTTTCAGCTAAAATAGAATAGAAATTACATGATAAATTATCAGAACTTCTATTGTAATCTAAAATATAATCATGGTTATTTCACAAATTTCTATGTTGAAGGAGAAACGCCAACAAGTCCACATTAGCAAAATTTAATACAAGTTTTAGCTTCATCTTTCTCTTTTAAAGAGCCTTCACAACAGTAATGAATGAAAAATAGGTCTGACCCTCTCCCCTGAATCCACTCATCAAAAGAGCATAGAAAACAAGCACTACAAACAAGCAATCTCTTAAAAGATTAATAAGAAGTGACACAGAACTGGGTAAGACACCATCACAATGAAATAACTAAAAGGCAGAAAGTAATCCACAATAGAATAACTATTTAAAATCCTACCAAAGTAATCCTACACATTCTCACACAGGACAATGGAAGGCAGTGTGGTTAATACAGCATTGAAGGGAGAGACAATAGAAACCAGAAATTAAAAACAATTACCATCAAATTAATGATGGTCAAAGTAATTTTTACCTTTCACCCTCAAATAATTTTTCTCCCCACAAAAGTCTCTTCTTTGGCCTTTTACAAAGTCATTTTTTAAACCGAGTTAATGCTTACTGAATATTTTAAAAACTGAAATAGTACAGAAAAAGTGAAAAGTATACATCTTCAACATGACCGAATCCCAAGCCCAATGGTAGTCACTCCTAATAGTACACATATTCTTCCAGGCACTGTGTGTAGGCTGGGGGCACCGACAGTAAGACACTGAATGATAAGGACAGAGGAGAGAAAAGATCCAGCACAAGGGACAGTCACTTCTGCAGAGACTTAAGTATTTACAGAGCCGGGAAAAGAAAGGCAGAGGGTTGGATGACAAAGAGCCAAAGAATCTGCTTATGCTCAGAAGCCGCAAAGGACCTCCTCCCATTCAAAGCTGACGTAAAAGGCTGGATGAAACGCTTCATACTGGACACATTTTAAATCCTTTGTTTATATGATGGCTCCAAAAATAGAAGCCCTATACAAGTAATTCTGGCAACTTGTCAACAGAAATGAGAGCAGAAGCAAACAAAACTTCTTTAATGCATACCACATCCTCCCAGTTTTTTTTTAAAAAACAGCTATGCACATATGCAAATATACGTACGTATGTGTAACTTTCAAATAAAATTATTTTAATCTAGTCCCCTAAACTTAAAAATCTCTGATTTCTCAGTGAGATTTTCCTCACAAATTAACTTGATCATTTAAATGCTTATTAACAAACTAGAAAAAAAGTTCATCAAAATGCAAACCAACCAAGTATTCAAAGAAAAAAACCTTGTGGCAGGAAGTCTTTTCTTTTTTTTGGCCAACCTTTTCATTTTTATGACAAAGTAAAATAAATCTTCTAGCCAGAACAGTAAGTTTGATCTTAAAATGTAGTCTTGTGTGTCTGTAATAATGCTCATTTAAAAAACTGATCACTTTGCCTATTCAAGACTGTTTATAAGGTGCATATGAGAACAAGACTTTTACACTCTTTTGCTTACATGCTCACAGTAACTTCTCTGTTTTCATAATATCGGAATTTTCTAAGTGCAAGATAAATCTCCCTAATTAACAGCTCAATCTCTCCACTCTCTTCCCACCATGCTCCCTGAACCCTGAGCTCCAGCCAAAGGGAAAGGAAACCAGTGAACACTTTCTTGAATGCACCAGGTTCTCATGAGACTTCAGGAGAAGCCACGTGGTAACTTCTGCAGGAATACAACTCCACACAATTCTCTTCCCTCCTCCTCCTGTTTTATTCTTATCCACCCATTACTCCTCTTTAACTCTTACTCCTCCTTCAAGATTGCACTGGGGTATGCTCTCTTTCAGGAAGTTGTCCACCTCTTCCACCCCTACCCCTACCCCACTTTATTCTTTTTACAGCATCCCTTAAATTTATAGCAGTTAAAAATCAAAATTTTTGCTTTAGAAATAAAAATTTCTACTCTAAATAAATCATGATTTCACTACGTGTTATTACCTTCTAACACTAGATCTGCTGCCAAGAAAAAATGAGGAACTGTCTCTTTGAAACTTTCTGGCATCACTGCAGTTAAAACAAGTTTTAAAGAAAGAATATGTTGAAATAAGAAAAATTCTGTAACACAAGCACAAGAAAAGGCCAATCTAGTGTCCTAACAATCATGAGTATAGTAAGCATCAAAGACATACAAATCAAAACCACACTATATCCATTAGGAAAAAGTATTGGAATGCCAGTACCCACTGTGAACAGCGATACAGTTAAAACAGACATGTTGCAAGAGATAATGGACATTTTTTCCTTTTAGGGAGAGAAAAACCATTGGTGGGTAAACCAAAAAATATTCACGTTGTTGAGCTCTGCAATCTCTCTTTCAACATTTGGAAATGCATAGTTGTCAAAAAGCAGGAGGGATTTTCCTCTGCACAGCTCTCAGGGATCTTTCCTCCTGCAGCATGTCCCAGGAGCTCTGCTGGTTTGCCCTTTCCTTATGCAGCTGTAAACATCCTCTCTTTCTTTTGAGGGCCCAAACTTTCTCCACTTCCTTGGTTCCCAAAAGACAATCACAAAGCACACACTGTGATTGTTCAGTTTTCTGATGCGCCACCCACTGAAATGTAAGTGCTTCAGGCCAGGAACTGCATCTTCTTTGATTTTAGGATACTTAGTCCTTAGTAGAGGCTTAATCATAAATATCAACCACATTTGAATAGGAAAACAGGTGGTATAACAAACACTGAGAAGTGATTTTACAATCTATAAGAACTGTGCAAAGACGCTTCCAGTCACTTTCAATTCATAGCACTGTTTCCTTCACTATTTCCTTATACCTTAATAACATGCTCATATTGCTACCTTTTAATTTATCAGTCTTATATAGTAACTGTTGAAGTCCTGTTGTGAAGATTAGAAATCAGCATGCTTCCATTAAGTGTCTCTCCCATTTCCTTGCCCCATTCTATGGACCTACTTATGTATTTATGTTCACATGTGTGTATATTAGTTATATCACACAGCTATATGCATCAGAATTTATGCACTATGAGTAATGAAATAAAATTTCATTTGGATATTGGCTCAGTTGCCTACTTTACTTTTCCTGAACTTAGTAACTGTTTCATTTATTTTCATTACCTTGATTTCTATTATACCTACGTTTAATTTTTCCTACCTACAACAAAAGAAGCAAAAAATTCTTGCTATTGTTTCCACACAGTCAAAAACAACAGGTTCCTATCACTTCCATTTCTCCTCCCTGAAGACCTCTCTCCTAGAGCTCCCCTCATGCCCTAGCTTCTGATTTCTACATCTTCTGAAAAGGCATTCCTGGGAACATTTCACCAATCACCATCTTGGCATTTCCTTCCTTTCTCTCCTGGATGAATCCCATGTCTCCCAGATCTCATTTCTTCTTTTCTTAGTTCACTCTCTCACCTGGATGGACCACTACCTTCTTCATTTACTAACTGCCTAAGAATAGGTATATGGGTGGTAAAAGCTTTGAGTCTTGGCATGGCCAGCTTTAAACTGACTGACAGTTGGCTGGGCATAAAACTACAGAGAGTAAAACATTTACCATTAGACTTTTCAAGGTTGCTATGGTTTGAATATTTGTACAATCCAAAACTCCTGTTGAAACTCAATCCCCAATGTGGTAGTATTGAGAGGAGGGGCCTTTAAGAGGTAAGTTAATCATGAGAGCTGTCCTAGTGAATGGCTTAATCCAGTCATAGATTAATGGATTAATCAGCTATCATGGCAATGGAACTGGTAGTTATAAGAAGAGGAAGAGAGACCTGAGCTAGCATGTTAGGAGGCTCAGCCCCTCAACATGTGATGCCCTGCACCACCTTCTCGGGATGCTGCAGAGTGGCCACCAGCATCAAGGCCCTCGCCAGGTGCAGCCCTTGGACCTTGGACTTCTCAGCCTCTGTAACCGTGTGAAATAAATTCCTTTTAAAAATAAACTATCCAGTTTCAGGTATTCTTTGTAAGCAACAGAAAATGGGCTAAGACAAAGGTATTATTTCATTAACTTCTAGCCTTAACTGCTGCAACTGAGCAGCTCAAAATATTCTGATTCCAGTTTTTTAAATATATGCTCTTTTTCTGGACTGTTTTAGAATTATCCCTTTAATCTGGAGTATTCTTTGTGTTGTTCTTTTTATGGTCCTTGTATTGGACACTTAGTGGACCTTTTTGACTTCCAGTTGAGTGAAATTTCATTTCATTACTCTTTGATTAATTCCTTTTCCTTCCCATTCTTTGTTCTTTCACTCTGTAAACATTATATTCATTGGATACTGGGCCTCCTGAACACTTTATTTTTTCTCCTGCACCCTCTATTTCTTTGTCTTTTTCTCTTAGGCATTTGAGAGACCTTTAAAAACCTCATTTTCCAACCAGACTATTTAATCTTTCACATTGATTCTTGGGCTCAATTTTAAAGAAATTTTGTGTTCTCTGTCTCTCCTGTTTAAAAAAATCATTCTGGCCAGGCATGGTGGTCCATGCCTGTAATCCCAGCACTCTGGGAGGCCGAGGCAGGCAGGTCACCTAAGGTTAGGAGTTGGAGACCAGCTTGGCCAACATGGTAAAATCCTGCCTCTACTAAAAATAGAAAAATTAGCTGGGCATGGTGGTACGAACCTATAATCCCAGCTACTTGGGAGGCTGAGGCAGGGAGAATTGTTTGAACCCAGGAGGCAGAGGTTGCAGTGAGCCGAGATGGCACTAATGCACTGCAGCCTAGGCGACAGAGCAAGAGTTCACCTCAAAATAAAAATAAAAAAAATAATAAAAATTTTAAAATTCTATTCTTGTTTATGAATGCAGTATTTTCTCTCATTCTAATAAACTCATATTTTATGTTTTCCTTTCATCTTCAGCATCTATATAGTCCCCAAAGTTACTTTTCTTCTGTTTTTATCACTGTCTTTCACATGGTAAGTTTTGCTCATATGTCTGCTATAGGCTATCCTTTTGTATTTGAAATTGAGGCATTAAAATAGCAGACTGGGCCAAGCATGGTATCTCATGCCTGTAATCCCAGCACTATGAGAGGCCGAGCAGCTGAATCTCTTGAGCTCAGGAGTTCAAGACCAGCCTGGGCAATATGGCAGAACTCCATTAACCACCCAAAATACAAAACTTTAGCCGGGCGTGGTGACGTGTGCCTGTGGTCCCAGCTACCTGAGAGGCTGAGGTGGGAGGATTGCTTGAAGCTGGGAGGTGGAGGTTGTGGTGAGCTAAAATCATGCCACTATACTACAACTTGTATGAAAGAGTGAGACCCCATCTCAAAAATAAATAAAGATAAATGGATTTAAAAAAAGAAAAAAAAAATAGCAGACTGAAGCTCTGTATGGGGCAGGGCTTGTTGACTACTAAACAGACTTCATGAAATGGACTAAGTAGAGATCCAGTTGGTTTACCTGGGGAAACAGGACAGAGGGGAAAACAGTGTGACTTCCCAACATCTGCTTATCCTCTAAACTTTCTATCTACATCCAGGGAATCTCCTTTCCTGATACAAAGTCTGCTTTCTATAAAAGAAGCTAAAAATGCCGAAATGTTACTTAATCCAGCCATTCTTACAGATGGGGAGCAGACACACAATCTGTCCCTCAGCCAATGAGACATGTACGTCCCCAACTCTGAATCAAGAGTAGTGTCCAAAGAAAGCAAGAAAGAGGTGAATCCATTTACACAGAAGGTGGTGGCAGAAGCAGTGCCCATGGTGCACACTGGCACCCTCAGGAAAGTGCTAGTGGTGGCAAAGTCAAGCTAAACATCCAGCGTTCAAGGGCAACACCACACCAGTCTACCTGTGGGAACAACTGTTGTCTTGGCTACCTGGCCTCCTTTGTTTTTGTCCATTTTTCAAACCTACTTCTACAGCCTTTCCAGTCATTCTGTTAGCCACTAAATATTATTTCTATAAATTCTATTCCTTCTTAAATCAGACAAAGGGTTTCCTCTTCTATACTGAGGGATCCACAAATGCCAGTATTTGTAGTTCATTTCTAGGATACATTTCAGTGTCTTTGAAGAAGAATGGTTCCATTTCCTGTCTGACTGTCAGCATCCTGGGAACAAATCTCAGCAAAAAATACTTCAAATAATTTCTATTTCCAGAACCTCTATAATTACACAACAGTTAGGGAAAGGACCTCATGCATCTACCTAAAACTAATTCCACCCCTTGGTGCAATCTTCCCAGCTACCTGCAGCCCTCCAATCCTGAGGTTGCATAGGGTCAACACCTTCTGGAATCCCTCAGTAAAAGCCATTCAAGCCACTCTTTTCACATCACTGAATTAGTTAAATTAAAATTCATGCCCCTCTCTCTGCTGACCAAAATGATGTTGATCATTCAAATCTGCTCCTATGTCTTTTCCCCTTACCTGTCCTTGGAAATTTGTATGTTTCTATACTCCTTGAATAACATTGGCATAGGGCTTCAGGGGGGAAAGGAAATAACCGCACATGTTCAATCCAACATATTTAATTGGAAACTGCTACATGATAAATTGAAAACTCCTGATTATAAAATATTTTACACATGCAAAAACATACTCACCATCCAGATTTATTAACTGTCAAGCTTGCTGCACTTCAAAAAGGAATGAAACATTACAAATATAGCTAAAATACAACTTCCCATTCCATGCTTCTCTTGGCCTCTCCAGAGGAAATTTCTTCCTAAGAATGCTATGCACTTTTCCCACACAAATTTTGTTAAACTTTTACAAAATGGAAATGGACCCATAATAGTACTGTGTGTTTATGAAATTTATATAGATGGCATCATTTGGAATATATCCTTTTGCAACTTTCTTTTTTGACACACAATTATTATCAGGATTTGATTGCTCTATGGAGTAGCCATTCTTTCATTCCTTTACCTGCTTAATAAACTCACTCTCACTTTACAGATTCACCTTACATTCTTTCCTGCACAAGATCCAAGAACCCTCTCTTGGGGTCTGAATTGGGAACCCTTTCCAGTAACATCTTCCCAGCGAATTAAGGAGGGACTGGGACTATACTCAGGAGACCTCAACCCAAAGGAAACAGTGCAGCACCAATTGGCCGACTCTGGATATCACCTTTTGTCAGAACTCTGAGTTATGAATGGCCCTCACCATACTGTTGCTTTCTGACCGCGCTCCTCTCTACCCTGGATACAAGACACCGTAACAGGTGGGCAAGAATATTATTGCCCCATTTGGCCTGATGAAATTACAAAAGATGGATTTTTGGCCCTCTACAACCCTTAGGATTAACGGCTCCCTTGTAAAAGGGAGGAGAGAAATATGTCAGAAGTGTTGAAACCAGAGTGACTCCATCTTGTATAGGAGCTGGGTAAAATGAGGCTGATATCTAGGGGCTGTATTCCCAGGAGGTTAGGCATTCTAAGTCACAGGATGAGATAGGAGGTCCACACAAGATACAGGTCATAAAGACCTTGCTGATAAAACAGTTGTGGTAAAGAAGCCAGTCAAAACTCACCAAAATCAAGATGGCAATCAGAGTGACCTCTGGTTATCCTCACTGCTCATTATATGCTAATTATAATATATTAGCATGCTAAAAGACACTCCCACCAGCACTATGACAGTTTACAGATGCCATGACCACTTCTGGAAGTTACCCTACATGGCCTAAAAAGGGGAAGAACCCTCAGTTCTGCAAATTGTCCACCCCTTTTCCCAGAAAACTCATGAATAATCTGCCCCTTGTTTAGCATATAATCAAGAAATAACTCTAAGGAGGCTCAGTCAAGCAGCCCCTGCTGCTCTGCCTATGGAGCAGCCATTCTTTATTCCTTTATTTTCTTAATATACTTTCTCTCACTTAAAAAAAATTATTATCAAGATTTCTCCTTGTTGCTACAAAAAATTATAGATCCTTGATAAATAGCTTCTGTATGATTTTCCATTTTTTGTATACACCAGAGTTTGTTGATTGATGTCTAGATTTCCAATATTTTGCTATTAAAAACAATGATATGATGAACCTTCCTTTCACACCTTTAGAAACATGTCAATGTCTCTCTAGGGAGCTCGAGAATGGGCACTACTGAAAGTTTAAGTTGAAGCATCTTTCAACATCCTTAGAAAAAGTCAAACATCTCTCCAAAGTTCTAACAATTTCACAAGGCACAGAATGTATGGGGTTCTGCTTGCTGCCACAGCTTTGCCTTTACATCATTACTAATATAAAGATATAAAGTGTCATCTTGTTCCTTTCACTGGGCTTTCCCTGACCATTAGAGAATTTTAATTTGTTTACTGCTCTTACCCACTTAGGTTCTGTCCATTTTTCTAATAGGTCTTTTTCCTCATTGTTACTGATAAGGTAGAATTTCTTTATACACTATGGCTATTAACTCTTCATTAGACATATAAGTCTGAGTTTATTCTCAGTCTGTACCTTGTGTTGACTTTTATTTAAGGTATATTTATTTTATTTTATTTTTTTAAATTGCATTTAGGTTTTGGGGTACATGTGAAGAACATGTAAGATTGTTGCATAGCTACACACATGGCAGTGTGTTAAGGTGTATTTTTTTTTTTTTTTGAGACTGAGTTTCGCTCTTGTTACCCAGGCTGGAGTGCAATGGTGCGATCTTGGCTCACTGCAACCTCCGCCTCCTGGGTTCAGACAATTCTCCTGCCTCAGCCTCCTGAGTAGCTGGGATTACAGGCATGCGCCACCATGCCCAGCTAATTTTTTGTACTTTTGGTAGAGACGGGGTTTCACCATGTTGACCAGGATGGTCTCAATCTCTTGACCTCGTGATCCACCCGCCTCGGCCTCACAAAGTGCTGGGATTACAGGCGTGAGCCACGAGATATATATTTTTTTATATCTGTATTTGAAAATTTTAACATGGCAAAAATTTATAATTTGGGTGTTTTGCTCAAAAGGCCTCCCAACTCCGATATCATACAAATGTCTTCCTATATTTTCTTCTAAAAGCTTAGAAGTGTTTCTTTAAAATAGGATTAAATGTCTTTAATTCATCTAGAACTTACAGAAATATACTTTTATTATACTGTCCCACCACTACTTCTTAAATAGCCATCAATACTTTTGAATTACTGACTTGTATACAATGTCAAAAACAAGTTCTCATGCATGTGGAGGTCTCTTTTTGTGATGTCTCTTCTGTTTTGATGGTGCATTGCTCTATCCGTGTGCCAATGCCATACCAATTCAAATGCCACAGCATTATAATACATCCTGCTAACCCCATTAATTTTACTTCCTTGGTTAATTTTAGGATCACTGTCAAGTTTCATGCCAAACACTCTTGGTTTTGTTGTTTCATTTTTGAATTGCACAAATTGATAAATTAGTTAAGGAAACTTTAAATTATTTTTAATATTCATATTTCCCATTCAGTAACATATACAGCTCCTATTTATTTAGAGCTGCTTTAATATCTTTTAATTCATAAGGCCATTGCATATCTTCTCTTAGATTTACTATTATAAAGTAAATTATATTATTTTATTTTGTGACTAGGGTCATTTATATTATCCTATTTTCTAATATACTATTACTGGTATACTACAAAACTATTGGGGTTTTTTGTTTATTTATTTCATATCCAGTAATCTTACTGAAGTCTTATTAGAGGTAATATTTTGATGATTCTCTTTAATTTTCCTAGTTAACACTCATATCATTTTCAAAATGATAATGTTTTCCTTTTGTTGTCTTGAGTTGGCTAATAGTTAAAATGGCTGAAATTTAAGATACAATGTTACATTTAAAAATAAATATATTACATTCCACTCTGTGTACATATATTTATATATGCAAAAGCACAAGGACTTCAGGGGAATATAGAAAAATGAAAACAGTTAATTTTTTGGAAGGATTTTTCTTTTTATAAATAATTGCTATAAAGCAGTTTTCCAAAAACTATAAGTACTTTGGAAGTAATATACAGGAAATTACATACACCCCGAAATTTTTATTAAAAGTAATGTGAGATCAGTAAGAAAGTCATAAAAACATGGCCAGAATATTTAAAGGAGGAGTAAATCTTACCATCTATGATATTTATTTGTGCAATGATACAGGATTTGAAAAACAAAATGACTATTATTGCATATAATCCACTACCTTCCCTAAAGCACATGGCAAGGAGTTCATTACAGATTATATTATTATATTTCTTACTACATGACTTTTGTATGGAGAAGAGACAGATTATGATTTCAAAATCATTTTTGAAATGCTATTAATTTTGGCTTGATTACAAAATTAATGAAAGGTGGAACCTTCGGTAAAATCTCTAGGCAGAACTACCAACCCCCTTTCCAAAACCACAGTCAGAATCTCTGCAATTAAGAACACATATGGAAAATGACTTCAAAAAGTCTCCTGTAAGACAAGGTCTCCAAAGCCTAGCAAATTACTAAGAAGAAAACAAAAACAACACCTGACCCAACTGAAAAGCTTGTGTTATATAAGTAAGACAAATACTGATCAATAGAATGAAGGAAGAATTGTTAGACCATGTGAATGGAAGACATTAGAATATACATTAAAAACATAACACTAGGATAAAAATGAGAATTTCTAAATAGAAACTCCAAAATAAGAAAATATTAATAAATAGAAAAGAGCCAATGGTCTTCAGAAGGGGACCCATTTTTCCACATTCTCACCAACAACTTAAATTTTTTGCAAATCCTGATCATGTAAAACCAAGTACTCTTTGTAGGGAGAGAAACAGAAGGCATGGTTCAGAGGGTGAATGGAAAAGACAAGAAACATACCTCTAAGTGAGGAATTGAAGTAAGGAAAAGTACTGATAAAAACCTGTGGAAGTAACTAGTACTTATTTTACTATTAAGTGGACAGCTACACTAAGTGGAGAAAAAGGTTAAGAAGAGGAAAGAAAATGCAACGATGGCCGGGTGTGGAGGCTCACACCTGTAAACTCAGCACTTTGGGAGGATCCTGAGGTCAGGAGTTTAAGACCAGACTGACCAACAAGGTGAAACCCCATCTCTACTAAAAATACAAAAAAAAAAAAAAAAATTAGCCAGGCGTGGTGGCGTTCACCTGTAGTCCCAGCTACTCAGGAGGCTAAGGCAGAAGAATTGCTTGAACCTGGGAGGTGGAGGTTGTAGTGAGCCGAGATTGCACCACTGCACTCCAGCTTGGGTGACAGAGTGAGACTCTGTCCCAGGGGGAAAAAAGACAAAAAGAAAATGCCAAGGATAAGAAGTCATGACAACATCAAGGAAGAGGAAGAAGACTGCACATATTTCTAAGTGGAGTGCTTGTTGAAACAAAAGCAGACCTCCATGTATGCTGAAATATAAATAATAAGAAAAAAAGTCATAAAAATAAATTCATTTATGCACACTATACCCAAGAAAAGTACGCCTGGAGTATAGAAAGTATAACAAGTTATAAAAGAAAATAATATTAAGCATGAAAATGAGGTTGAGTATTGTGGCTCATGCCTGTAATTCAAGCACATTGGGAGGCCAAGGCAGGAGGATCGATTGAGCTCAGGAGTTCAAGACCAGTCTAGAAAAAACAGCAAGACTCCACCTCAAAAAAATTTAAAAATGTATACAGGCTAGTACATGCCTGTAGTCCCTCCCACTTGGGAAGCTGAGGTAAAAGGATTCCTTTGAGCCAGGAGGTGGAGGCTGCAGTGAGCTGTGATTGTACCACTGCACTACAATCCGGGCAGAGTAAAACCCACAGTCTTTAAAAAAAAAAAATGAGAAGAAAAACATAACTAGGATTTGTTGAATACTTTCTGTATGCCAAGGACTGTGGAAAGTACACTACAGTGTAAGAAGAAAATGCCGGTCAAGATATCGAGACCATCCTGGTCAACATGGTGAAACCCCGTCTTAACTAAAGACACAAAAAATTAGCTGGGCATGGTGGCGCATGCCTGTAATCCCAGCTACTCAGGAAGCTGAGGCAGGAGAATTGCCTGAACCCAGGAGGCTGAGGTTGCAGTGAGCCGAGATCGCACCATTGCACTCCAGGCTGGGTAACAAGAGTGAAACTCCATCTCAAAAAAAAAGAAGAAGAAAAAGAGGAAGAAAATGCCTACAAATAGACATATAGTGCAGTAAGAATACACAGGAAAGTGCCTAAGATTTCTGGAGAGTCACAAAAATCTTCACAGAGAAAACAGTGGAGCTGAAACTTTAAGGTAAATAGGACAGACCTAGGGTGCAAAGTCTGGAGACAGAAGTTTAGTAAAGAAGACAGTGTGCTACAGCAGAAAGGAATGAATCAAAATCCACTGCATTGTGAGGTAGTACAGAATCATAATAGGACTGAGAACAGAAGCAATGAGATAAATAGGTCATGAGAAATGCTTTAGGTCAGATGTTACACTCAAAATCATTTGAGGATATAATAGGAAATGTCATTTCCAATAAATTGAAAGGCATTGAGTGTAATTCTTAAGGATCATGGTTTAAAAAAACACCTTAGTAATATAAATGCAAAAACAAAAGCAAATTACTTTAACTTATGGAAAGAACCTCAGTTTGTATTAAGAAAGAAAATACGAAATCCAAGATGTAAAAACCAAAAGAAGACAAAGAAAATTTTAAAGAAGATACTTAACAAAATTGTTACAAAAAAAAAAAAAAAATGAGGAGGTACTATTATTGTCAAGTTTAAAAGAAAAACATCAAGCTAGATGTCATGATAAAAGAAATATTTGTACTAAAATATGACATTTTATGTCAAGTAGTTATAAATAAAATCAATACAAAAATTGAGATATAAAAGGAGAAATCAACTGAAATGAATCACAATAATTAGACAAATATTTATTATATGTCTACTCTACACCAGGTATTAGTACCCAGACTACAGCACTGGATCAAAGTGACAAAATTCCCTACCTGCCTTCCATGGAGTTACAGTCTAGGGAAACAGGCAGATAACAAAAGAATAACAGTATTTTTTGACACGCTACAAAGTGCTGTAAATAATAATAAAGCAAGAAAGGGCGCCAGGCATGGTAGCTCTTGCCTATAATCAGGCGAGCAGATCACCTGAGGTCAAAAGTTTGAGATTAGCCCGGCCAATGTGGTGAAACCCCATCTCTACTAATAGTACAAAATTAGCCAGGCATGGTGGTTCATGGCTGTAATCCCAGCTATTCAAGAGGCTGAGGCAGGAGAATCACTTGAACCCAGGAGGCAGAGGTTGTAACGAGCCAAGACCGTGCCATTGCACTCCAGCCTGAGCGACAAGAACAAAACTCCGTCTTAAAAAATAAAAAAGAAAAGAAAATATTTACCTTTACTATCATAAAAGAAAAAATTCCAAGAAATTTTTCACTTTTTTTTTTTTTTTTTTTAAGACCAGCTTGGGTGACATGGTGAAGCCCTGTCTCTACAAAAAACAAAATTAGCCAGTCATGGTGGCGCACATTTGTAGTCCCAGCTACTGGGGTGGCAAAAGTGGGAGGATTACTTGAGCCCGGGAGGTGGAGGTTGTAGTGGCTGAGACAGCTTGTCACTGTACCCTGGCCTGGGTGACAGAGTAAGACCCTGTCTCAAAAAAACAAAAACAAAAACAACAAAAAGAGAATGAACCTGTACGCATATCAAACCAGCGTTAGAATAGCTGATTCTCCAGGAAACCCAGAGAAGAGTGAATTCAACAAAACTGTCGCTGTAAAAATCATCTGTTTTTATGAGTAAAGGATAACTAAAGTTGAACTAGCAACACTGAAACTATTTCTAAATAATGATCTGTAAATAGTTTGTTGTTATTGTTGTTAGGTTATTTATTTGGGATCTTTCTTCTTCTTTTTTTTTTTTTTTTAGAAAGGGGTTGCAGGCCAGGATAAGAGATCATTTGGAATGTGTTGATTTGTGACTTTTATTTTATTAATTTTTTTTTAGAGAAGGAAAGGAAAAAAAAAAGAGTGAAGGAGAGGAAGAAAGAGGAAGAAAAAGAGGGAGAGAGAATGGAAATGTTGCTTTATTCTAAAAATGGGTATTAATAATGGCCAATCAATATTTCATTTAAACCTATTAGTAGGTGTGATGTGGTATTGACAAGAATGTATATTTTGTGTATTTAAAGTGGAGAGCTCTATAAATATTTATTAAGTTTACTTGTTCCGGATCTGAGTTTAAGTCCTGGATATCCTTATTAATTTTCTGTCTCATGGAATCTAAGTCTCTATGTATCTGGGTGTTAGGATCGTTAGCTCTTATTGTTGCATTGATCCCTTTTACCACTATATCTTTGTTGCTTCAAAATCTATTCTATCAGATGTGAGAATTGCAACTCCTGCTTTTTATTTATTTATTTATTTTTGCTCTCCATTTGGTTGGTAAATCTTTCTCCATCCCTTTGTTTTGAGTCTTTGTGTATCCTTACATGTGAAATGGGTCTGGATGTAGCATACCATTGGGTTTTGGCTGTATCTTTTTTTTTTTTTTTTTTTTTGAAACCAAATATTTAATATTTTCATTAAATTGTTTCAATACAATTTCAAGCAAGTGCCAACTGGAAGACCAAGCCCAGGAATTCAGAGGAAATAATCTTCCAAACAAGGAACACCAAGGCGATCTGCTTCCACTCCAGCTGCAATACTGGTGACCATAATGGTGCTGGTCAGTTATCCAGATTATTGAGTGTTTACCACATCATCAATTTTCAGAATGCTCCGAACAGTTTCAGTTGCAAGGGTCAGAGCACTGACTGACACCAACAGAGGCTGGACAACCAGTTCCTCCAAAATGTTGGAAATACCACCCTTTCTGACATTAATGCCTGCAGTTTTTTCTCCCTGGGCATGCCGGTTTCTTAGTTCTGTAACTGTAGAAATGGGATTCAGGCCGGCATTTTCAGCTAGTGTAGATGGAATGACCTCCATAGCATCTGCAAAAGCACGAACACAGTAGGATTCCATACCACTCAGTGTTCGCGAATATTCAGTTAATCGTAGGGCCAACTCTATTTCTGGAGCGCCACCTCCTGCGATAAGAGCCCTCTTCTTCACTAAACAGCGAATAACACAAAGGGCATCATGAATGGAGCGCTCAGCTTCCTCAATCACCAGTTTGTTAGAACCACGAACAACAATTGTAACTGTTTTTCCAGGGCTGGCACAGCCTGTAATCTTGAGCAGTTTGCCAGAACCATTTAAATTGACCTCCTCAGCTAACTCGGCAGAACCCAGCATGTCAGCAGTAAATTGGTCAATATGAGCAACTGGTTTGGTTCCAATTGTCTTACAAATAAATTCAATGTCTTCTCTTTCAATATCCTTAATCACCATTATCTTCATTTTGTTCAGAAAGTGTAATGCAAGATCACTAAGAGCATCTCTTAGAATAGACTTCTGTATAAGAAGGACATTACATCCTGTTTTTTTAATTTGCTTCACTAAATTTAAAATATAGGCTCTCTCTTCTCGAAGCACTCGGTCCATCTGGGCATAGTCAGAAACCACTATTTGATTATCCATATCTGTTTTGGGAGCAGATAAGCAAAACTGAATAAGTCCAATCTTGGCCTTTTCAACTCTGGTTATGCCGGAATTTGACACTTTTTGGATAAGAACCAGCCCTTCCACCAACTCACAGTCATCAATTGTCCCACCAAGCTTCTTAACTATTTTAATATCTCTAAGATCTACACTGGTGGCTGTTCCTGGGTCAATCACTTTCATCACTGCATTTACACTCATTGGAGAAAGCAGACTTGAATACTGAGAAACAACCTTTGGGTTCAATGAAGTGGTTGCACTATTTAACAAAGCTTCTCTGTCACTCAGTTCCACAGGTCAAGACATGTCAGTCAAGATTTCAATTCCCTTTTCCAGGGCCTTCTGGAATGACTCGGAAATGATGGTTGGATGAATCCCTTTCTGAAGAAGCTTGGTACAAGAATCTAAGAGAGAGCCAGCAATGATGACTACTGATGTGGTACCATCTCCTGCTTCTATATCTTGAGCCTTAGACAGCTCCACCAGCATTCTTGCTGCTGGATGTAATACTTGCATTTGTTTCAGAATGGTAGCACCATCATTTGTAATGGTTACATCACCTTTTCCATCTTGAATCATTTTATCCATTCCTTTTGGTCCAAGGCTTGTTCTAATAGCATCAGCAACCGCTTTGTCAGCGGAAATGTTGCTGAAGCGGATCTGGGCTTGCTTATCGCGGTCCTGATAGGCGCCCTTCCTGCGGCCGCCGGCAGCCCCGGCAGGCGCCCCACTCCGGGGTGCCACATTCTCAGGCATGGCAAACTCGGCTGGGTCTGCGTGGGCTCGGGAAGGACGGATGGACCTGGATTCTGCTGGCTGTATCTTTTGATTGGGGATTTAGTCGAGTTAAATTTAGGTTTACTGCCATTTGATGTTAACTGGCTGTTTTATCCATTCGTTGATGTAAATTCTTCTTTATGTTGATGCTCTTTACTTTTTGGTATATTTTTAGAAAAGCTAATACTGGTTGTTTCTTTCTATGTGTAATGCTTCTTTCAGAAACTCTTGTAAAGCAGGCCTGGTGGTAATAAAATCTCTGAATACTTACTTGTTCATAAAAGATTTTATTTTTCCTTCAGTTGTGAAGCTTAGTTTGGCTGGATATGAAATTCTGGGCTGAAAGTTCTGTTCTTTAAGAATGTTGAATATTGGCCCCCACTCTCTTCTGGCTTATAGAGTTTCTGCTGAGAGATCTGCTGTAAGTCTGGTAAGATTCCCTTTGTGGGTAACCTGACCTTTCTCTCTGGCTGCCCTTAGTATTTTCTCCTTCGTTTCAGTCCTAGTCAATCTAATGATTATGTGTCTTGGGGTTGCTCTTCTTGAGGAATATCTTTGTGGTGTTCTCTGTATTAACTGGGGTTAAATACTGTCCTGCTTTGCTAGGTTAGGAAAATTTTCCTGAATAATATCCTGAAGAATATTTTCCAGCTTGGATTCATTCTCTCCATTGCATTCAGGTACACCTATCAAACGTAAATTTGGTCTTTTCACATAGTCCCACATTTCTTGGAGACTTTGCTCATTCCTTTTTATCCTTTTTTCTCTATTCTTGTCTTCTCGTTTTATTTCATTAAGTTGGTCTTCGACCTCTGATATCCTTTCTTCTGCTTGATCAATTCGAGTGTTTAAACCTGTGCATAATTCTCGGAGTTCCCATATTGTATTCTTCAGTTCCATTAATTCACTTATATTCCTCTCTAAATTGTCTATTCTCATTAGGATTTCGTCAAACCTTTTTTCAAAGATCTTAGTTTCTTTACATTGGGCTACAACATGTACTTTTAACTCACAGAAGTTTCTTATTATCCATCTTCTGAAGCTTGATTCTGTTAATGGGATGTGCTCGTTCTCCATCAAGCCTTGTTCCCTTGTTGATGAGGAACTGTGATCCTCTTTAGAGGGAGAGGCATTCTGATTTTGAGTATTCTCAGCCTTTTTATGCTGGTTTCTTCCCATCATTGTAAATTTATCCACCTGTCGTCTTTGTAATTACCAACTTTCAAACTAGGTCTCTGAGTGGACTTCCATATTGTTAATTCCCAGGGCCGAAATATGAGCAACCCACTGCACTGGCCAAAACAGTGGCGTTAAGACTGATGGTGCTTTTCTGCCCAGGAATCTCCAGTCTGGCTTCCTTCTTGAGTCTGTAATAGGCGACTCTGCCTTCCCGGAGCTCCAAACGTCAGTCAGAAGGGGAACCAGTCCCGTTTACTCTGCACCAGGAGCTGCTGCACCGAGGTGCCGGCAAAACCGCTGTGCTGGCCACAAGAGTCGTGCTGGCGACCCATGGGGCTCCTCCACTGGGAATCTTCTGCTCCGTGAGCAACAAAAATTTGTCTGAAAATATGGCGTCCTCTTGTTCTCTGCGCTTTCACCGGCAGCTGCCATCCGAGATGTTAACGATCAGCCATCTTGGATCATTCCCTTCACTTGTTAATTAACAAAAAAATTTTTAATTGCCAATAATCAATACTGGGAAAACTGACAGAAAAACTTTTATTTTTACATCTTGCTGGGTTAGCCCTGCGAAGTAATACAATGCCATTGGATTGCGATCAGCTAAATGCTTCAAAAGACATTAAAATATGAAGAATCTAAAGAAAATAATATACCACATTAAAAATAATCTATATAAAGATGCAATTACAGCATTGCTAACAGCAGCACAAAATGGAACCAAATGTATAACTGGGAAATTATTAAGTAAATTATGACACCAAAGTAATTTTTTAAATAAAATACTACATGGGAAAAAATTTATGATATAATGTTAAGCCTAAAAAGTAGAACATAAATTTATATATGTGATGAGCATTGCCCATATCTTTTGAAAATGAATCATCTTCGAGCCATTTTAATTACAAATAAACAAAATTAATCTTCTAAAGAGCTACTAAAAAGAATTCCTTTTAGAAAGCACGAATTCATTAAATAGCTTTCAAATTTAAATTTTAGAGTATTATGACTAAATTCTCATTTTATCAAATAGTTAATATTAAGGAAGTCCCTAAAACATAATATCTGCTATCCTAATATCTAAATCATACCCTACGATGCCAG
Organism: Callithrix jacchus; assembly: GCF_049354715.1. NCBI lineage: Eukaryota > Metazoa > Chordata > Mammalia > Primates > Cebidae > Callithrix > Callithrix jacchus. Next base: position 106,447,498 of record NC_133509.1, on the reverse strand, counting down.
GCTATATATGACTACAGAAGACTACCTGAAGAACCTGAAAAAAAAAAAATCCCTAATTTATTCCAGAAAACCAAGAATCAAGATAACTAAAAAATGCATAGGACTTTTAGATTTATCTAATACATACTGTCTTCATTCCAGCAGGTACAGAAGACACAGTCCACTACCTAACCTATACCCATTCTTTCAATTCTTTACTAGCAACAGATTCTCATGTTGTTCAAGTGGGTGTGTGATACCTTGGTGTGAATCTTCTATCCTAGACCCAGAATATACATCAGGAATTTTCTAAATTTTCTAATGGACTATTTTGACTGTGACAATGGACTGGTTTAAGGGTAACTAATCAGGATTAGATTAGTCCTAAACCAGGGCTAATGAAAAGTAAACAGGGATCTGCAGCACTCCTTAGCTTTCCTGATAAAAGGGGGCTGATTCACCTAGTCTTTACCTGCTACCTTCTAACTTCCCCTTCTTCCTCCTGGAGTATAGAGTACCTAGAAGAGCAACAGGCATCTTACCATTCAGAAGGCTAGCATGAGGAAAGTCACCACTTGAATCAAGAAAGAAGATCCAGGGTCCCTTGTGGCATCACTGAGCATATGTAACAGCACTGGACTACTGATTTCTGGGGCTGCTTTGTACGTGGGAGAGTTAATTGCCTTTTGCTTATACTACTAGAGAGGTTTTCTGATGCTTGCAGATGACTGCATTCCTGACACAACAAGTAAATCTGAATAGGTAAATATGATTTTTACTCACAAATACTTACAATTAAGTATTTACCAAAAGTAGACAATATTTTGATCAAAGCTGAAGTTTAAACATGAGTTTGTAAGTAGAATGAAGAAACAAACACATTGGTGGTAGGTATATTACAGTAGGGTCTTTTGCATCTCTAAATTCAGTTACCATAACAATTAGAGTCCACTAAAAATATACAAATGTCTTACACATGGAGCACAAATTTAGTGTGTTAGTAGAAAGTCTCACTCCCCCAACCTATTTTTCAATGATTATTCAAGGAAAAGTTTTCCATAACAAGTCTAGTTCAGTAACATGAAGTGAAACTTCATACAAAAAAATAAGTTTACATAATTCTACATTGAATGGAAATAAACTTCTTATTTTTTTCCATAATTAAAAAACATGCTTTTGGAAATTTTAAAAAATATGTTTTAATATGTTAGAAAAAAATGCAGAAAAGTTTTTATACTGTTCATAACCATGAATCAAGCTGAAATTATACTCATGACAAATCAGAAACTAGGTCAAAATCTCTTGGTTTAAAAAAATTTCCTTTTTATTAATCTATACTTATTTATCAGGTAAATAAAATGTTACTGTATTTCACATAACATCTCTATGAGACCCCTACTGCCCTAAATGATAAAATGATAAAATCATGAATGCTTGACAATGTTTTAACACAATCTTGGCATACAATTTTTCTGGGAGAGTCCAATGCCACTGGGCAGGGAGAAATCTATAAACAGCACATACTATTAAGAAGGGCTGGAAAAACTTCCTTTTGATGCCATTCTCTGCAAAAAGTAAAGCTGAGGCCGGGCACAGTGGCTCACACCTGCAATCCCAGCACTTTGGGAGGCTGACAAGGGCAGATTACCTGAGGTCAGGAGTTCAAAACCAGCTTGGCCAACATGGTGGAACCCTGTCTCTACTAGAAATACAAAAATTAGCTGGGTGTGGTGCCATGCGCACCTGTAATCCCAGCTACTTGAAAGGCTGAGGTAGGAGAATTGCTTGAACCCGGGAGGCAGAGGTTGCAGTGAGCGGAGATCGTACCACTGCACTCCAGCCTGGGAGATAGAGCAAGACTCCATCTCAGAAAATAAATAAATAAGATCGGGTAGAAAATGAAAATGATGTTGACATCTGCTGCTAGTTTGCATGCACTCAAAATGCTTCAGAAAGGCCAAGTGCCCTGGCTCACACCAGCAATCGCAACATTTTGGGTAGTCAATGCAAGAGGATCACTTGAGCCCAGGAGCTTAAGACCAGCCTTTGCCACACAGTGAGACCCCGTCTCTACAAAAAATAAGAAACATAGCCAGGCACAGTGGCGTGCACCTGTAGTCTCAGCTAGTCAGGAGGCTCAGGTAGGAGAATCACTTGAGCCCAGAGATTTGAGGATATAGTGAGCTATGACTGTGCCACTGTACTCCAGTGACAGAACAAATCCTGTCTCTAAAAAAAACCGAAAAACAAAATGCTTCAGGAAATTAAAAAGAGAGTCCCAGATTATCTAGATTCACAAACTAGATCTTTCAAGTAAACTACCTACAAGTGTACATATGCCCATTCAATAGCAACCAGAGCTTTCACCAGCCTTCCACGTCATTTCTTATTACAGTTCTAGTTACAGCCAAGTGAAAGCAGAGAGAACGTTTAGCTAAGGCTCTTTACTAACATTCTCCCAGAAAAGAAATCTACCTTGGAACATGATGGAGCTCTCCGCATCTATAGTTTCTTGCTGTCTCCTAAAAACCTATCACTCTTGATGTATCCAGAAAGTTAACAGCAAAGGTAAAACCAGGTTCTTCTTTAGAAAAACAATGCTCTCTATACAGTCATGAGATCAGTGAATGCCTCATACAATGGCTGGTAAATTCTAGGTACTTAAGCAGAAGTATTCCTTTTTCCTATACTTTTAACTCTGTGCCCTGATATTCACTCAACAAATATCCATTATTCCATAAATATTTGAGGTATCATTCTACGTGCTGAAAATACTGCCCTTAAAATGTTTACATTTACTTCCAGAGAAAGACAATAAACAAACATATGAAGTAAAAGTAACACGTAAAAGGCAATGTACTTAGGCCTTGAATTCAATAAAATACTTTTTTTACCTATGTCACCTGAATGCCATCAAGAATACTACTTCTCTAAGTGAGTTTTTGGTCTAAAAATCACGAGACAACTGATTTACATACATATCACAAACCAATACTTAATTATTACCTACAGTGTAAGTTAGCAATATTCATTTGCCAGCAAATTGGAAGGCGTTTTCATTTCAATTGATTCACATATTTCTAAAAAACTGAATGTGTACAAATTAGAAAAATAGCAGTTATCACCACAAACTATGCAAAAGATAATATTTTACATTCTGTTGGTAGTCAACTTGAGCTAATGCTACAATCCATAACTATCACAGGAAAGTGAGGTAGGTTTCTTTATATCTGTTAAATTTGAAGAGTCATAATTTCTGGGCCTCTTAAAAGTATGAACTCACATAGGAGTCAATCATGACTAATTTAATTTTATTTTACTTTGTTCATTTTCATCTTTATATTCAATAAGATACTTTCACAATGATCCAAGTGTAACAGAAGCACAGATTAACACAGAATTAAACAGGCATTCACATATCAAGTACCACAACAAAGTCAGAAGTTAACAATTAGTGCAAGTGGCCCCTTTGTGCAGAGAACTATGAAAATACAACCTATAGTAATCATGATCAGTAGCAAAGTGTTCCTAATTCTCAAATAGATTTCTTTTCTTATGAAATTAATGGGTGGAAAGAAGTCAGTCTGAAATTAAAAAAATGTCAGGGGAAAAATGTGATACCGAATGGGGAAACGTTTTCCATGAGTAAAACTAATGAAAGAAATCACAAAAGAAAATGTTGACAGATTTAGTTACATGAAAGTTTTAAACATCTGTACATTAAAAGGCAAACCAAATACTAGTTTTAAAAAATTACAATAAATACAACACGGATTGAATATACAGAATACATGCAAAGAGTTGCGAGGCAAGATAAAACACTAAGACTCCAAAAGAAAAATGGGAAAAGAAGTATTAATGGGTGTGGTGTTATGATATCTACATCAGTTTTTGTCCAGAGTTCCTGGCCTCCTAACTCCCACAGCCCTTGTTATAATGTTGGGGTACTTCAGGCCTCAGGAAACAGAATCTCTCTTTCTCTCTCTCTCTCTCTCTCTCTCTCTCTCTCTCTCTCTCTCTCTCTCTCTCTCTCTCTCTTTTCACCTGCCCAAGGCAGGACTCTAATCTGATTGTGGATCAAAAGACCCTCATTCCAGAGTCCTGCCCCATATCCTAGGGGAAGGAAAACTCTACAGAAAAGCCAAGAAAAATCTGAATACAGGTCTTGCTGGGTTTAGATAATGTGCTTTTTGTCCAATCACATTTCTACATGGTTGTCAACCAGGCCACATAATGAAGGCTCCTTTTAGAAAAACCCAAGAGGACCGGGTCTGAAGAGCTTCTGGAGAGGTGAACATGTAGAGGTTCCTGGAAGGTGGTATACCCAAGGAGGGCATGGAAACTCTGTGCTCCTTCCCCGATACCTCGCCCTATACAGCGCTTCACCTGAATCCTTCGTAATATCCTTTTAAATAAATTAGTAAACATGCTTCCCTGAGTTCTGTGTGCTGCTCCAGCAAATTAATTGAACCCAAAGAGGGGGCTGTGGGAACCCCAACTTAAAGTCAATCAGTCAGAAGTCTGGAGGCCTGAACTTACCAATGATGTCTGAAGGTGTAAGGGGCAGTCTTGGGGTCTAAATCCTCAACCTGTGGAATCTTACCCTATCTTAGGGCAGGCAGTGTTGGAACTGAATTGAGGGCACCCAGCTGTGCCTGCTGCTTGGCGTGTGGAGAGAAACCCCCACGCTTTTGGTCACAGAAGTTGTCCTCTGTGTTGATGATTGTCATGATGGTATGAAAGCAGAGGAAAGACATAGAGAGTTTTTCTCAAAGAGTAGACAGTTCACAAAAGAAAAAATAATCGGTTACACATTCAAAAAATGTTTCTGTTCAATATATAGCAAATACCCACACCTCATTTTATGGCCCCTCACTTTACTGTACTTTGCAGATACTGTGTTTTTCACAAATTGAAGGTGTGAAGCAACCCTGCATTGAGCAAGTCTGTCAGTGCCATTTTGCCCACAGATGTGCTCACTTCCTGTCTCTGTGTCACATTTTGGTAATTCTTGAAATACGTCAAACTTTGTCATATAATGTATCAGTTTTGGTGATCTGTGAGCAGTGATTTTTTGATGTTACTACTGTAATCTTTTGGGGTGCCACAAACCGCACTCACAGAAGATGGCAAACAATCGATAAATGTCGTGTAAGTTCTGATTGCTACACCCACCGGCTGCATTTCCCGTCTGTCTCTCTCTCTTCCGGCTCTCTAGTCACTGAGACACACACTGAAATTAGAATGGCCTCTAAGTTCAAGTGAAACTTGAAAGTGAAAGGAAGAGTCACAGGTGTCTCATTTTAAATCAAAAGCTAGAAATGATTAAGCTTAGTGAGGACCACATGTTCAAAGTTAAGAGCGGCTGAAAGCTAGGATTGTACCATTAGCCAAGTTGTGAGGCAAAGGAAAAGTTTCTGAAGAAAATTATAAGTGCTACTGCAGTGAATACATAAATGGTAAGAAAGAAAAACAGCCTTACGGCTGAGATGGAAAAGGTGTTAGTGTTCTGGAGAGAAAGAAGATCAAACCAGCCACAGCATTCCCTTAAGCCAAAGCCTAAACCAGAGCAAGGCCCTAACTCTCTTCAACTCTATGACGGCTGAGAAAGGTGAGGAAACTCAGAAGAAATGTTAAAAGCCAGCAGACATTAGTTCATCATGTTTCAGGAAGGAAGCTGTCTCCAGAACATGACAGTGCAAGCTCACCAGCAAGTTATCCAGAAGATCTACCTAAAATAATTGATAAAGGTGACTACACTGAACAACAGATTTTCAGTATAGATGAAACAGATTTCTCTTGCAAGAAAATGTCCTCCAGGACTTTCAGAGCTACAGAGGTGAAGTCAATGCCTGGCTTCAAAAGTTCAACCAACAGGCTGCCTGCCCTATTAGGGGCTAATGCACCAGCCAGTGACTTAAAGTTGAAGCCAATGCTCACTTACCGTTCTGAAAATGCTAGGGCCCTTAAGTATCCTTTAAGAAAAGTAAAAGGTATTAATTTTACAAAATTTGCTCATTAGCTACTGGAAGGAGTGAAATTGGTTTTGTGCTTTTTTTTTTAATTAGGAATATGTATCAAGAGCCTTTAAAATGCTTACATTTTTTTCCCAGTTATTTTATTCCTGAGTATTTTTTAAGGTAACAATTCAAAAGATAAAATTCTGTGCAAAAAAAAGTTCATCACAGCACTATTTAGGATGACAAGGAGCTAAAACAACCTAAATGCTCCCAAACTGTGCTTTATAGTAATAAATATTGTAAAAAGGATGGTAGCCCAAGTGCAGCAGATCAAAGGAACAAGAATGAAATACCCAAAACCTCACCAAAAAATGTTATACAAATCAAATCACAGGATGTTGTAATTCGTGAACTGTTGTCTTTTTCATGTCAATACAGAAGTCAACAACAACAACAAGCTCTCACTAACGCTTTATACAGAAGGCCACGTGTGGGAAGTGTTACTCAAGAATGCTGAGAACATGTTGGGTTTCACAGTGGGGCAGGACTGACAGGGAGCTAAAGACTTAAAGCAACAGAAAAAGAACATCTTTTCTCACCAGCCCACATCAGAAAAGGAGATACTTTTTTTTTTACTTTCTTTTTTTAAAATCTTTATATTTTTTTATTTTTAAGTCTGTGGTGTTTAAGTGAAATGATTTTCTTTAAGGTCATCCACTTTTAAATTCAATATCATGACTTCATGGGTGCAAAGAAAGCAATAATACATTAAAAAGAAATGAGGCATCTAAACTTCCTTAAATTAACATTTGAAGGTTTGAACACAGTGAAGCCAAGGTTCAATATCAAGACGTTAATTTGTTCAGAAAAAAAAAATTCTGTTTCTTAAACAGAAAAAATTCTCTAAACTACCTTTGCTGAACAGAAATAACATGTCAGCACCACGTTCCTACAAACTAACAGAAGATGCTACAGGTCATAAATATTAGGAAAGAAAACTTTTTTCTCTAATTTTACATTCATCCTTGGTTCATCTGAAAGGACTAAAAGGAATATTCCATTTAGATAGGCCAAAGCTCAAAGTCTGTAACTGGATGAGGGTATGAATTTCAAACACAAACCACAACCTGAAAAATAATCTACTTTACACAAAACACTGTGCTAAGGTGTCAATTTAAGAAAGCTGACAAGAATTGTGTTTATTCAATGAATCAATCAGTTCTACACTAAAAACTAGGTTACATACATTCTGATATTTGTTTTCTATATGAAAAAAAAAAAGAATTGTATATGATGTGGAGGAGCCATACTTAAACAATACAATGGGACCTTTGAAGCACACAGATCTATAAAATGGGTGCAGGCCAAGGAAAAAAATCTCCTTCCCTACACATTCCTGGTGTATTTTCCTTTATGTCAGAATATCAATTCATAGGTCTGCTCAAATTACACTGTTAGCCTTTCCTAAGGAAAAAATAGGCTATGGAAAACATGTCTTTCCTATCTTGACGTCCAATTAAAACATTCAAACTAATACCCTATTTAGTTGACTGAGGTAAGGAGGAAGAGAGGTAAAAAGAACGCAGAAGAAAAATGTTTTTTCCTCTTCTGTCATTACTGCTTTTAATTTAACATGTCTCCAAGTGTTTAGCTCCATGGTGATGGGAGCAGGCGAAAAATATAGAAACAGTGAAAGAACAAATTCCCTCAGAATATTTTAGGGTTCCTAACGCAAAGCATACTGTGGAATTATAGAAACATACACGCTGAAAATAGATTCTTATAACTTAGTAATGGTGGAATATGAACCATCTTTCCTTATAACAGCTTTTAAAAATCTGCTACATTCCCCCGACCAAAAAAACTCAGCCAGATTTCTATTTGATTTTTAAAAATTATCTCCCAGTGTAAAGAAAACAGAAGAAAATGTATTCATTGTTGAGAAAAGTGGATTTCAATGGGGGAGACTTTGCCCTCCATGGTGACACTGCGCAGTATTTGGAGATATCGGCAGTCTGAACTGAGGAGGCACTATTGGCAGCTTGTGTGTAGTGTCTGGGGATGCAGCTACACATGTAATTCCACAGCCCTCAACAACAAAATCATCTGACCCCAAATGAGACCCTGGTTTAGAAAGACTTTCGACACTGACACGTGGAGATTTATAATCACTCAAGTTCCAAAACGCAGTCCCTTAGGTCAAAGTAAGTAAGGAGGGCTCCAGGGCACTCTGCAGTCCCCACAGACTGACTGACATATGCAATTGGTTGAACTTCATACTAAGGATACAAACTCAAAAGCTGATGCCAGAGAAAAATTCAACTATTCAATAACTCATAAGCTTAAAAGAAACAAGGTATGAGAAAATACATTTGTAAATAAACCTAAAAGTTTAGCTAACATAAAATCAGTATGATAACCTATTAAATAAAGATAATTATCAGTGATATTCTACACCTTTTGTGGTAGTAATAATAGCTATGGTACAATTAATTTCCACTTACTGATGTTTGCTTGCTAAAACTTTCAAGATCTCCTTTTTCTCAAAGTTTTAATTAAATGCCTTAGGATACATTTATTCTTTACTACAATTAATAGTATTTTCTGGCCTCCGTTCTGTGAACTGTCCTAAAGCTTGGGGAAAGGATGGCAGGTACAGCAATCAAAGCCATCTTTCTTGAAGGGCTTACAGTCTAGTAGGGGAGAGTGAGAGCAAGCAAATCAATAAACAAGAGAAAGGTCAGATAGCTGGAAGTGCATCCAGAAAATTAAAATATAGTAATAGGGTCAAGAGTGGCTGGCTGGCTACTTTCAACTGATTTGGTCAAGGAAGACCTCTTTGTGAAGAAGTCATTTAAGGTTAGATGACTAAATATCATGAAGGAATCAGCTACACAAAGCATAAATGTTCCAGGCAGAGGGAAGAGCAAGTAGAGAGATCCTAGGACATGAGCAAATAAAGGTAAAAAGTGTCAGTGTGGCCAGAGGGGAAAGGGAAATGACCCAGAAAAGACAGATGGTGTGGGGCTGTGAGGAACCTTGCAGGCCCTGGTATGGGGTTGGACTTTAGCAGCAATGTGAGGCCGGGCATGGTGGCTCACGCCTGTAATCCCAGCACTCTGGGAGGCCGAGGCGGGTGGATCACAAGGTCAAAAGATCAAGACCATCCTGGCCAACACAGTGAAACCCCATCTCTACTAAAAATACAAAAATTAGCTGGGCATAGTGGTGCATGCCTGTAGTCCCAGCTACTCGGGACAATGAGGCAGGAGAATCGCTTGAATCTGGGAGGCGGAGGTTGCAGTGAGCCAAGATTGTGCCACTGCACTCCAGCCTGGTGATAGAGTGAGACTATGTTCTTTTAAAAAAAAAAAGTACAATGTGAAAGGCTTCAGGTTCTATCTACATCCTTGTCTCATGACATAACCCAGCTCAAGATCAAACCCGCTTGCTTTAAGATGGGATCAGCAGAGATGCAAAGCAGAAAGAGTTGGACACTTTCAGAGGTAGAGCCAACAAGGCATATGGATAGATTAGATGTGGTTAAGAAACATGTTAATAGAAAAAAAAGAAACATGTTACTGATGGGTTTAGAAAGAGATGAATCAGGGATAACTCCTGAATGCTTAGCTTGAGCAACTGGACAGATGATTCTCCCTAGGAATTCCAAATGAGGGAGAAACAGGTTTCAGGACCATAAATAAAAAGACTAGCCATCTTGGTTTGCCTGGGAAGAAGGGGTTTCCTAGAATGTGAAACTTCAGTGTCAAAACCAAGAAAGTCCCAGGAAACAAGGATGAGCTGATTATCCCAGACACACATGAAGGTTTTTGTTTTTTCAGATCACTGCAGACTAGAATTCTGGGATCAAGTAACTCTCCCACCTCAGCCTCAACTGATTTGGTCAAGGAAGGCCTCCCTCTGCAAAGAAGTCATTTAAGATAATATGACTAAATGACAAATGTCATGAAGGAATCAGCTACACAAAGCATGAATGTTCTGGGCAGAGGGAAGAGCCAGCTAGGATATGAACAGATAGCATGTCCAAGGTAAAGAGTGCCGGTGTGACTAGAGAGGACAGGGAAATGTCTCAGGGACTAGCTGGGACTACAGATACAGGCCACCATGCCCAGCTAATCTTGACTTTTTGTAGAGAAAGGATCTCACTTTGTTGTCCAGGCTTGTCTCAAACTCCTGGGCTAAAGCAATCCTTTGGCTTCAGCCTCCCTAAGTGCTGGGACTGATCACAGTTCTTCACTGACCATGTTAAATAAGCAATGTCCATTGGACATCAATGTGGAAATAATCAGAAAAGCAACTGGAAATACAATCTGGAGAAAGAGCTGGATAAACAGAGTTAGAAACGAGAGGCATACAGAGTATATTTCAAGTCATGCAACTAGATGACATTGCTTCAAGAGAGAAGAGAAACCAGCCCAAATGGAGCCGGTGTTTCTCTTTTTCACAGATCATATACTGAAAGACAGCCGCCTCAGTCTGGTTCTCCGTCAGCACACTCACTGCCCTTCAGACTCGAGACTCCATGTTTTGACTCTTACTTTCCAGATCTCACCAGATAATCAGAAACACAAAGTAAAATGGACATTTCAGATGTTTTCAGTGAGCTAACAAACTGCTTTGCTTAAAACTTCAGTTCTGACTACTCCACACTATACTCTTTCGGAGTTCCTCTCTAAGAGTCACAGAGGAACCCAGCTGCATGAAACAAGTTTACTGTCCTTCATTTCCATTTGGCTTTTTCAAACTTAAAAAAGAAAAAAAAAGTTTTTTGAGACACTGCCTCACTCTGTCACCTAGGCTACAGTGCAGTGGCATGATCACAACTCACTGCAACAAACTCCTGGGCTCAAGCGATCCTTCCACCTCAACTTCCCAAGGACCCGGGACTACAAGTGCACATGCCACCACACCTGGCTTTTTTTGGAAAATTTTTGGAGATACAGGGTCTCACTGTGGTTTCCAAGTCTTGGCTCAAGTGATCCTTCTGCCTCAGTCTCCCAAAGTGTTGGGATCACAGGCGTCACTGCACCCAGCTCCCTTTGCCTTGTCCAAAGCTTTTCTGCAAAGAAATCCTACTATTGCTACAGCCAAACGTTTGGCCTCATTTTTCCTATTCCCAAGCAGTACCACTTGCCCCCTTTTCTAATTATCTTCAAGAAGCATGACCATCAGCTCCCACAATCAAAAAGCCAAACTCTCACTACTGAGGGAGAAATACAGAAGAAATGGAGTCAGTGAAAACTCTCTGAGGGCAAGTTTTATTTGAGAGGATCCCACTGGTCAGCACATTAGTCTCTTTGAAAAGAGTCTAACATCCTTGGCTTCAACTTAACTGGGTACATTGGGATTTATAAAAAGGAACAACTACCAGAGTGACCCAACAGATGGCCCATTAAACTCTGGGATTTGTACAATGTGTCTGGTGACCTATTTCAAGGAACTGGATAGAAACCGCCCAACTGGCCAAACTGTGATTGAAAATAGGAAATGTTTTCAGCTGACCTTCAAATCTAACTCTTTCTGGCCAAGCTAGGCAGAAATAATAAGACAATAAATAAAACATGAGAAATAATCAAAAGAGATCCTGGGACCTAGAATGGCTGTCAGCAGAATTACTTGGCTCACATATGGGACAGCTCCTTTTCTGTGAGGGCAAGCATCATGGCTAGGGAGAACAAGGTATCTTGGCATTTAAAAAAGAAAAAAAAAGGATAGTCCATTCCCTAGATAATGAGGTGAATGAAAAGGTAGAATTCCAGAGACAGAAAATTGATGGGAATAAATTATGTCCAGTAATCCCAATGTACTTATAAATGGACTTATCACCTGAAAGGCCAAGGGAGCCACCAAGGTCACCCTTGAAAAATGCATTCCATATCTTTCTCCAACACTTAAAAACACTTAAATGCCTAATCATTTTAAACTCTTATTAAGTTTACTAAATTGAAGCATTTTTATCATATGTAAGGAAAACAAAAAAAGCAGATGAGTTTAAAATTACAAACAATAATAGTAACCTCTAAATGATAAGGCTTAATTGTTCACGGTTAAATAAAGTTTAAGCTATAATTCCCTATATAAACTTGCCTTTTCATTTCACTTTTTTTATTCTTTGGAGACAGTCTCACTCTGTTCTCTCAGGCTGGAGTACAGTGGAGTCTCCCAGTGCACTACAACCTCTGCCTCTCAGGCTCAAGCAATTCTTGTGCCTTAATCTCCCAAGTAGCTGAGACTTCCAGTGTGTGCCACCTGGGCTCATCTGGTTGTTGCCTTTTCAGCAGAGACAGGGTTTCAACACGTTGCTCAGGCTGGTCTGGAACTCCTCACCTCAAGTGATTTGCCCACCTCGGTGTCCCAAAGTGCTGAGATTGCAGGTGTGAGCCACCCTGTCTGGCCTCATTTCACTTTTATACTGAATACTAAATTAACCTTCTTCTTAAGAATATTAGAAATGTGAACATCCAAATGTACACTTGAAACACTTATTTTTCTGTTGATTCAAAGTTGATAACTGCAGTTTTAAGGCACATATAACATACTCATATACAATGATTTTATCTGATATCTAAATACCTCCTGTAATCACCATACTCCTCCCCATAAGGATATAAATAAAAAATCTACTGGTGATAAAAGATAATTTATCTTTCAAAGTTATTTCAAATTTTGTAAATGACAAAAATTTAGTAAATAAAATGCTAACAGCAGACTTCATTACACAGTTGAGTTTAAAGACTTCTGACCTTATACTTCAGCAAAATAAGGCGATATGCCCCATATTTAATGGATACTAAGTAGCACACATTTGGCAGAGGTAAGAAATACATATTTCAATTTGAAAAAAATTTAATGCCTTTGTTTCACCTTCATTCAAATGAAATCACTAAACAATGCCTCACACATCCATTACATTTGCAATAAGGCATTGTTCTTAGTTTTATAATTTAATTATCTGGAAATAATCACTAGTTGGTACCTCCTCAAAAATAAAATATGTTCTGTGATGCTTTTATGGCTTTACAAGAACAAGAAGAGCTACTGAATAAGAGAGGCAATCTGGCAAACAAAGATGGAGCAACAGACATTGTTTGGGTGAAGAAATGGAAGGAAAGAAGCCCCCAAAGGAATAGTTGAACAAAAAATTATTCTAGAAAATTAATACAATCCAAAATTATTTTCAGGCCGGGCGCAATGGCTCATGCCTGTAATCCCAGCACTTTGGGAGACCAAGATGGGCAGATCACCTGAGGTCAGGAGTTCGATACCAGCCTGGCCAACACGGTGAAACCCCCGTCTCTACTAAAAATACAAAAATTAGCCGGGCGTAGTAGTACACACTTATAATCCCAGCTACTTGGGAGGCTGAGGCAGGGGAATCACTTGAACCTGGGAGGTAGAGGCTGCAGTGAGCTGAGATCACACCACTGCACTCCAGCCTGGGCAAAAGAGCAAGACTCCAGCTCAAAAAAACAAAAAACAAAAAAACAAAATTATTTTCATATTAAGTTATGAGTCTATCCAATAACAATATACGACACATATGAACAAAAAATGAGTTATTCAATGAGTTCATTCAAAAATCTTTTTTTTAGTTTCTAACAATGTAACATTCTATAGAATTTCTAAAAATAAAGACAAACAAGTTACTACTATCAAGAGCTAGGGAGCTATTAGGGGGGAGCTCTTTACACAAAAATTATAGAGGATATAAGGCAATAAGCACCACAATATAGTTCTGACAATTATGCTTCTGGCTGGATTTGGAAATTGTGGCATGAAAACAAGAAGAGGTATAATCAAATGTGGAGGAAAAAAAGAAAGCCAATCCTTAATCTTGGGTGACTGCCCATGAGGAGCAAAAAGAAGTGGTATGAGCATCTCCTTCAGTAGGCCTTTTCACTGACCCTCACGAGATCAAGTGAGAAGTCCACCAGGAGGTCCAAGGAAGCATCCATTCATAGTACTTTCCATGCTTTACAGTGATCTTTTAGGACAGAGACCAGGTCTCGTCAACTTGTACAGCTTCAGATACCAACACAGTTAGTCATATTGTACCTGCTCGATAAATACTTGATAAATAAGAATTCATTAAAAACAAATGAATGCAGGCTGGGCACAGTGGATAACCTGATGTCAGGAGTTCAAGACCAGCCTGGCCAACATGATGAAACCCTGTCTCTACTAAAAATGCAACTATTAGCTGCATGTGGTGGCATGTGCCTGTAATCCCAGCTACTCAGGAGGCTGAGGCATAAGAATTGCTTGAACCTGGAAGGTGGAGGTTTCAGTGAGCTGAGATCATGCCACCGCACCTGCACTCCAGTATGGGTGACAGTGCAAGACTATGTTTCAAAAAATAAAAGAATGCAGAGAGAAGAGAGTAAAAGAGAAGAAGCTATGTTCTCAAAGGTAGAAGGGCCAAGGGAAAAAGCAACAGGTAATTGCTTGGGAAATGAGGCAGAAAACAAACAGAAAAATAGGAGTAATGCAGTAACATCCCAAGCACAGGAAAGCTTAATATGTAGATTAAACATTGTGAACTTAAAAAACAAGAATTCACAAAATTATAGGGTTTTAAGAGCAGAAGCCATAGTGTAAAAAAAAACCTAAGTATGAGACTTTCTCTTTTTTTTTCCTGACACAGGGTCACACTCTGTTTCCCAGGCTGGGGTACAGTAGCACAATCCCAGCTCATTGCAGCCTCGACCTCCTGGGCTCACCTTCTGTGATACAGCCTGGAACTACAGGCATGTGCTACCAATCCTGGCTAATTTTGTGTTTTCTGTAGAGATGGGTTCTGACTATGTTGCCCAGGCTGGCCTCAAACTCCTGAACTCAGGCAATCCTCCCACTTCAGCCTCCCAAAGTGCTAGGATTATAAGCATGCGTCACCATACTGAGCCAAGTATGAGACTTAACAGTGAAACACTGAATACTTTTTTCTTAAGATCAGGAATAAGGCAAGATGTTCATTTTCACCACTCCTAGTTAGCGAGCCACTACAAGTTCTAGCTAGTTCGATGGGCCAGAAAAAGGGTTTTAAAAAGTATAAAGATGGAAAAGGAAAAAATAAAACTGTCATTATTAACACAATCAATCATGATTACATATGACAATTACCTACATACACACACACATGCATACACGCACACACAATCCGAACTAGCAACTGAATTTAGGAGGTTTGCAGGATATCAGGTCAATACACAAACAGCAATTGCATGTAAACAAAAAGGAATTCAAAATACAGTACTTACAGGTTCACAAAAAATCCAGTATATCTAATGAAAATCTACTATATCTAATGAAAGATGTACAAAACATGTATACTGAAAACTACAAAACACTGTTGAAAGAAGTTAAGTGAAGAGGTTTGTGAATGGGATGCTCAGTATTATTAAAACGTCTATTCTCCACAGACTGAAAAATAGACTCAATGAAATCCCAGTCAAAATCTAATAGGCTTTTTTATTTTTATTTTTTTGAGATGGACTCTTACTCTTTCTCCAAGGCTGGAGTGCAGTGGGACAATCTCAGCTCACTGCAGCCTCCACCTCCTGGGTTCAAGCAATTCTCCTGCCTCAGCCTCCTGAGTAGCTGGGACTATAGGTGCCTGCCACCACACCTGGCAAATTTTTGTATTTTTAATAGAGACAGGGTTTCACCATACTGGTCAGGCTGGTCTGGGGGCTCCTGACTTCAGGTGATCCGCCCACCTCAGACTCCCAAAGTGCTGGGATTACAGGCGTGGGCCAACTGCACCCAACCAGCATAATAAATTCTGATTAATGTGTTACAGCTCGACTTTCTTTTCACTGTATATTTGAGTACGCTTTTTAAGCACTATATGATTTTCCCCTAATTTCAAAAAATGTAATATCTCAATAAGCATATCTCTAGAAGGAGGGAAATTCTGTTCTAACAAGAGTCAAAATGTTTTCAGTAGAGTGAAACAAGTATTTCTCTTATCAGTGTATTCTGCTTTTTCTCATTCAGCAAAGACAACACTTTCAACACAAATGGCACACCTTTTTGTTAGTCCTGGCTATTAACATTGCACTTTCAATTTACTTTTTAAACTTTTAAAATTTTATTTTTTGTAAAGATGTGGTGTTGCTATATTGCCCAGGCTGCTCTTGAGCTCCAGGCCTCAAACAATCCTCCCACCTCAGCCTCCCAAAGTGCTGGAGTTATAGGTATGAGCCACCACCAGTCCTCACTATACTTTAAAAAATCCAAAATTCCGGCTGGGCACAGTGGCTCACGCCTGTAATCCCAGCACTTTGGGAGGCCAAGGTGGGTGGATCATGAGGTCAAGAGATCGAGACGATCCTGGTGAACATGGTGAAACCCCGTCTTAACTAAAAATACAAAAAAATTAGCTGGGCATGGTGGCGTGTGCCTATAATCCCAGCTACTCAGGAGGCTGAGGCAGGAGAATTGCCTGAACCCAGAAGGCAGAGGTTGCTGTGAGCCGAGACCGCGCCATTGCACTCCAGCCTGGGTAACAAGAGTGAAACTCCATCTCAAAAAAAAAAAAATCCAAAATTCCTAAAAACAAAATTCTATGAGTCAGTTCTATCAGACTTTCATGGTATTTTTATTTCAGTATATATTGGAAATGTAGGAACAGACATGAACTCAGAAATGTCCCTCTAATCAGACAGTCTTGTAATAAGAGGCAGGACCAGCCCAGCTCTACCCCTCAGAGGAACTAGGTGCTGACAGCAAGCGATTAGTGTTCTGAAACAACTCCAAGGGGCTTGTTAATGTAAACTATCGGCTGCTATAAGAAATGTCAAATCTCCATGATATGATATTTTTAGAACTCCCCACCAGAGTCAACACAGGTTTACTATAAAATGCGAGAGAGCATTTCTGATGAGGAGCTGCTGCCAATGCCGAAGCATTTCTCAGCCTGCTTCCAAACGCGGATGGTATCGTCCCTCTGGATGAGGCGTGCGCCCAGATACTGTCTTGCACAGAAGCAGCTTCTCTTCACCCTGAGGGTGTTGCTGACAATACAGACAATAGTTCTACTTTCTAGCTACAGTAACAGATTTAATCACTTGACTATTTTAGGAGACCAAGGAAGGAAATGCCTCCCTCTCCAATTCTTCCTGCAAATTATATTTCCTGTAGTCCAGGTCACACATCTCTCCACGAGAAGAGTTTTTCAGATCAACATATACAAATTGAAAAGCCTGAGGGCAAAGAGTTAAATCACAAAACAAAAAGCATTATTCTATGTAAAAGATCAACAAAGGCTACAAAAATCCATCTGTCAGAAAAACAGTCCTCTCTGAATAAGAAGTTAGATTCAGACTTTCTAGTCAGTTATTTTTCATGTGGCCAAAAACTTCATGGTCATTGCCAATGGAAATTTATTGTCATATATAAAATGCAGTGATTCTTCAACCTGTAAATATGATGAAATACTAGCAACTCATTTTAATGCAATATATGTCATATTTGTTCAATGTGCAAATAGTTTTCTACTGGAAAAGTTCCAAGCTGGCCTAATCGAAAAATAGCTATTCTCTGGAAACAGTATTGTCAAAAGCAGCCATTTATTTATTTCACCAACGGAGATCATGTACTGAATAAAGAATATTTATACTAGGCCACACAAGCAAAGAGTAATATAGAAAAGACAATATTCCTTTCCATTTGTGACACTTCTACAGCTTATGAGAGTGTGTTTTTGTAGTCATCATCTCATTTTGGAAAATGGGCCAAGGAGCAGGAAGGACTGCAGAGAGCATCCTTGAATGGGGTGTGCACTGACTGTCCTCCAAACAGACCACATGGCTTTGTAAAGGCCACATGAAAAACAATGCAGCTCTCTGCTCTTGGAGGAAAAATACTAAGGAAATCAAAATGAGTGCATCTTCTCTTGTGCTGAAAAACAGTTAAGAAATACTAAGAAGCTATTTTATAGACCACTGTGTTCTCCCAGATTTGAAAGCAACCCTTCATGACTGCAGTTAATGACGTGCACATTTAATAAACACCATCAAAACAAACAAAAAAAAGAGTCTGAAGAACAGACTATAACTACTTAAGAAATCAGGTTTTCTTTCTTTCTTTCTTTTTTCTTTTCTTCGGTCATTTATCAAGCACTGAAACATAGAAATGGGACTACTTCACCCTCTTACATCCAGAAACATCAGAAAATAGACACAAACTCCAAAAAGCACCATGATCCTGCCTCTATTACAACCTCAGGAAGACAGTAAACTTAACAATGAAGCTTACAGACCAGACTTGGCAATAAGGGCAGAGATATCGGAAATCGTGAACTGGAGAAGGCAGAAGAGACACACTTAGTAGTCCAGATCCCATTCCACCAGACTATACACATTTAACTATCTTCCTTGCAAAGGATGATGTGCCTGTGGTACCAGGTGGAAAGATTATTCCTAAAGCAACTGTTCCAAGCTGTGACTCCATACCCTCTCTAGAGAACTCTAAGAATCTCAAAGAATTTGGCAAAATTTCAGGACAAAATTTTATTTCAGCTAATTTATGCAAGACTGAAAAAAATGTAAGAATAAATAGAAATCACCTCACTGGGACCAATTCTTACCTTAAAACCATAAGGGAAAATAACTTATCCTTTTGAGAAAAAGGGAGATCTTGGTGTATAAGAATAGGGAAGAAGATTCAATTATTAAAAATCGAAACTGTTCAAATTATTTCATAGCCTCTTCACAGAACTGATGAAGGAGGAATTCATCTGGTAGGAAATCAGAAAGGAGAGAGTGAGCCTTGTATTCCCCCTGCAGTTAACAAATCAGGAAGTCAAACTATTAACTGACTATACATTATGAAAACAAACACTGACAAGCTAGCTATTGCTCAAATGCCATCCTCAGACCCTGATGAGAAAATGGCAGTTACCTGGTCCAATTCAGGGTCTCACAAAAGCAGTTAAAGAAGCAATGACAGATTTTACTTTCTAAGACTACAAATTCCTCAACTGAACTCTTTTTCTCTCTCATTTTCTTCCCACATCTGGCCCACCACTACATTCTTTCCCTGAACTTGATTTTATTACCATGCTCCGCTTAGAAGAAAGTAAAACTTCTCTCTCAAGGAAAAAAACAGAGAAGGAAATGGACATGCAGGGGAAAAAGATAGCCCACTGTGAAGGAATGAGAATGAGGAATGGGAGGTCAAGAGAAATACTTTATCTAAATCCTCTGAAAAGAGTTACACTGGAATTGCTCATCTAAAACAGAAACCTATCAATTTCTCTTTGTGCAGAAGTAGTAAACTTAGCCAGGCACAGTGGCTCACACCTATGATCCCAGCATTTTGGGAGGTAAAGGCGAGTGGATCACCTGAGGTTAGGAGTCTGAGACCAACCAAGCCAACATGGTGAAACCCCGCCTCTACTTAAAAAAAATACCAAAAACTAGCCAAGCCTGGTGGCAAACGCCTGTAATCCCAGCTACTTGGGAGACAGAGGTGGGAGAATCGTTGGAACCCGGGAAGTGGAGGTTGCAGTGAGCCAAGATGGTGCCACTGCACTCTAGCCTGGGCAAAAGAGCAAGACTGCCTCAAAAAAAAGCAAATAAATAAAAGAAACAGTAAGCTTAATAGAATAAGTAACCCAAGGATAAAGAGATCATGTTGTAACTTGGTAAGAATCCAAGAGGTAAATAAACAGGGATGGCACTACCATTAGGGCTGAGAATAGGTAACCGAAATAAACCTAATGAGAGCTGTGCTAAAAGACAAGAGCTCAGAACTACTGAATATGATCACACAAAATCTAAATATCCCATAAAGAAAAACAGGCAAGAAAGACACAACTGCTACTTACTAATATTTTTTAACAAGTACAAATTTGCTTATTGCTTCCTTCAGGTATTTAAATGCTAAAATCTCAATGTGATGCCTAAAATTAAAATTTAAAAAAAATCACATTATAATACCAGTGAATCAAAATTTGAGCATTTTCCAACAATACAACATTATAATTTAAGACCAAGCAATATTTACCTAATTTAAATCAGTCTCTCAATTGAGGGACTGCAACTGCGGAAGTGTAATCCAGCAAGCTGCTGTTGTAGAACCAAAAGATCTTCCAAGACAGTTCTATGTTCTTGCTAACATTAACAGCTGCTGAAACACATTCTTTTAAAAATCATTTTCTTCCAGGGGTGGAGTTTCAAAAAGAATTCCAGGCTAAAATCTAAACAGACACTGTTCCAAAACTGAATGAGACCACAAAATGCAGACTTCCTTTAAAACAACTTTTACACTCTACTTGAAAGAGAGGGCAGTGAGGAAGCTCTCATTATTTGCTCTGTTTATACCACAATGGCTTCAGGACAAGAAACTGTGGGGATCATCACTAGCCAACTGGTTTAAGTGCATTATTGCTCATAGAGAACGCTTCTGTTAAGCATGGACTCTTAAAAGAAGCCCACCGGAAGTTAAGAGGGTTGTGGCATACTAAGTTATTCTGATCAGAGAAGGAAACCAACAAACAAGTGCTTGGAAGCCACCAAAACAGCACAAAGGACAACTACCTTCAGACCCAGGGAGATGACTGTTACTTACATAAACCTTTGTAATGTAATGATTTGAAAGCCAGACACTATCCCAAGTTATTGTAAATTGAAAGAGGAGAGAATGTTAGTGGAATAATCAGAGAGATCTCAGTGTAGAATTTCTTAAATTTTACAATGTAGCATTGTTAAGTTATGTGAAGCTGCTGTAGGATGGACAAGGCAACAGACAAGAGAAGAGGGACATCAGATAGGATGTGGCAAGGGACAGATATAATGTGTTCAAAAACATTTTTAAAAATCTAGGAGGGAGTGGGTACAGTGGCCCATATCTATAATCCCAGCATTTTTGGAAACTGAAACAGGCAGATCATTTGAGGCCAGGAGATCAAGGACAGCCTGGTCAATATGGTGAAATCCCTTCTCTACTAAAAATCCAAAAAAAAAAAAAATCAGCTGGGTATAGTGGTGCACGCCTGTAATCCCAGCTACTCAGGAGGCTGAGGCAGAAGAACTGCTTGAACCTGGGAGGTAGAAGTTGCAGTGAGCTGAGATCATGCCACTGCACTCCAACCTGGGTAACAGAGAGACAAGAGAAAGAAAGAGGAAAGAAGAGAGGAAGGGGAGGAAGGGGAGAAAGAGAGGAAGGGAGGAAGGGAGGGAGGGGAAGAGAAGGGAGGGTAGGGGAGGGGAGGGGAGGTAAATCAAGAGGAAAATTCATGCTTACATAGAGAAACATGACCTGCATAAGAAAAACACTTCCTAAAAATCAATGGAAACAAAGTTAACCAGAATAGGACAGTTTCTCTTTCAAGAGGTGTTTCCCTTTATCCTGTAATAAAATGAATGCAGCTAATAAATACTTGCAGTTTAGAAGACATTAAGTCTAACACACGCCATATATAGGTATTTAAGAGTTTCTAGCTGCCATCACCTCCAGGCAGTCCCTTATTAATCACTGGCATAGAGTTCTCCTGCGCCTTCTTGATGGTGTGCTCTGTGTTCTGTGAGAAGATTATTATTAGCCAATTTTAGTAATGGCCAATTCTGGATGGTAATATTATAGATGGTTTTCATTTTTGTCTTTATGTTTACATGCATTTTCTACTTTTTTTACTAGTATTTGTTTAAGTGATTTTTAACATTTGTTGAGAATAGTGTCTTAAATGAGATTTTTCTCGATGCTCTGAACGAATACAACTGAATGAACATTATTCCAAGTGATCATCAAAATATAATTAAAGGATCAAATCACAGTAGCAATGAATGCTGGACCTTGGCCTAAATCTTTACGATCAACAGACTCTATACACATGCAGATTAGATGAATGTACACTGGCTTACCCATCTTTAAATTAAGATCAATGTGTAGTAACACAATGGGGATACCATCACATTTAGGGAAGGAGCCAAATATTCAGATAGAAATAGAGACAGATGGTCTCTCTGCACACACTGTTTAGTAAACCTTTCCATTTCACAAAGGGGACACCTAACTCTATAGGCCAGACTAATTCTATTCAATTGGTTTGGAAAGGAAATTTTTTTTTAAAAGTGAGGGTGGGAAGCTTTTATCATCAGGGATGACCATTCACAAAACTGGGAAAGCATCTGTTACTAGATGGAATAAGATATAATCATGCATAAAACCCCTTTAGTTATTTTTCTACCCACTAAAAACTCTAGAAGTCTTGGTTAAGGTCTTACAGCACTGCACCCACAAACAAAAGATAT
Organism: Callithrix jacchus; assembly: GCF_049354715.1. Lineage (NCBI taxonomy): Eukaryota > Metazoa > Chordata > Mammalia > Primates > Cebidae > Callithrix > Callithrix jacchus. Next base: position 106,425,282 of record NC_133509.1, on the reverse strand, counting down.
TCGCTGCCATAAATAAATAATTTATCCAAGTTAATCCAGAAGCCATAATGTATTGTTAAATTCCCACTAAGGTCAACCTTTCAGGCCCCTCCAATTACATATTGGCTAATGACCCAATTATTTATACAAATGCAAACCAAGGGTAATGAGGTTGTGTGGTTTGTTTTTGGTACTAAGGCATGGTCTCTTGGCTTACAATTGCAAAAAGAGATTAGGGGAAAGGTTAACTGGGTCCTAAGCAAGTTCTGTGACAAACAGGATCAGTTCTTAGATTTTATTTTTTGTAGAGACAGGGTCTCACTATATTGCCCAGGCTGGTCTCAAACTCCTGGCCTCCAAGCAATCCTCCCACCTTGGCCTCCCAAGTACTGGAATTACAGGCACAAATCATGACACTCAGTCAAACTGGCACTCTTTGTAAACACAGCCTAAATCCCTAACATGGAAGTTTTTGTAATTTATATTAGGGAAAAGATCTTCACCTACCCATCTCATGAGGAATTTTATCAAAGGTACTAACTGCTGAAGAACTATTTTACCAATCCGTTTCTTAGAAACTCACTCTAAAGTCTTTCAGTTTAACTCAGCATATGTTCTAACAATAATTTTATAATTTGAATACGTGATTTTCAACAACTCCAAAATGAAAGTGGCAGGGTCTAACAAAAGCAGTGCCCTTTACTGACAAAGACAACCCAGCTCACAAGCATGTTCATGTACAACCACAGACACAAAACGGCAGTTATGCCTACAAAACACAAAATTACACAGTGAGCTGTGGCTTTCTTCTACTTACTGCCAAAGACGCATTCCTGTGAGATGCCTGCTCACATATATGCCAACATGAAAATAAGGGTTTATTCACATATTAAAAAGCCAACTCACATTACAAGTTTGAAAATGTGGCCTTTTTTGCTGCTGAACAAATAAATGTGTGTGTCCTTTATCTCTTTAGAGCAGACGCAGTGCTGGGAGATAAGTGCTGGTAAAGATTCCTAATAAACAATCAGAAAAAAATGAAAAAGGGTCCTCTATCTAGGAAAAGTCTTCATTTTATGTCTACCCCTAAGTGACTTATAATGCCTTCGACTTTAGAATATAATTAAAGTTTTCTTATAAAGTAAATTGAGACAAAGTAAGAAAACTTGTGATTTTTAAAAAATTAATCTAAACACTGTCAACTTACTACTTAGGAAACACACAAAAAATGATTTTTACCCACTTCATTGCCAGGTACCTACAGGTCTCAATAAGTCTACTGACCCATCATTTTGAGAAAGGGAAGAGAGGAGTATCCAACCGTCATTCTAAATACTGAGACACTGATTTGTGAGACTAGTTAGGAGGAAGCAAAACAGATACAATACAAGTTTCCAGGATTTCCTCTGCTGCCATTGCCCTGTAGAGGTTAAGCAGAGGCTGCAGGCAGCAAGACAGGATTGAATGTCTAAGTGGAGCAATACATGGGAGCTAGAAGACAGGCCACACTTCCTACCTTCTCACAAAGGAAAGTAGCATAGGAAGCATGGAGGAAGCTTCTAAAACTGACCCATGAGATCAGAACTGCTTACAAATGACAAGTATTCCAATGCTTTTCACTGTCTCCAGGGAAGAAAATGTACTTTCATGAATATATATGTGTCCTCTATAATACTTTCAAAGAACAAGTTTCCTTTTCTCATTTTCTCAATCACAGAAGAGTAGAAAATCATTTAGTAGCATTCTGGATAATTTGTGCCAATTTACATGATTCATGTATTGCTTTTCCAGACTAAATGGTCTATGGCCAGAAAAGTCAACAAGGGTGCGGAGAGCAAGACCTAATTAGAGATCTGAGTCAGTGTCTAGAAGTTCCCTCAGCCCAGGGGGCCGTTCCCCACAAAGGCAGCAGTTCATCTGGCAGTACAAAAACAAGCCAAGTTTTTGTACCACTTTTCATATATATAATATATTCAAGTCCTTTTGTATGCCTTTAATATATATGCAATATGCAAGTCCTTTCATATAGAAGAAAGAAGATGACTCCATTCACTGAATTGATTTTTCAAAAAAATTTTTCAATAGGCTTTTCCCCTTAAAACCCAACTTTAACACTCAGGTTTTTTAAAAGAGAAAATGCACACAAAACATATTACACAGCAACAAATGCATTCACAAAGTATAAGAACTTCAAACAATTTCAACAAAAGATGTTATTGTTTTCTTTCCTGTAACATGGATATAATATGTACAAAGGGGAAAAAGTCTTTTGAGCTCACTTTTTTCCAAATGTTAAACATTTAAGTAAAAATGGCATCCAGAAAAAAAAAACAGAAATTATGATATTGTTGTAAACTTTTCTCTGATACTTTATCAGTAATTTGGTTCCCAAGTTGAAAGAATTAATGATTTCTGAATGGAACTAACTATTCAGTTTCATGGAGGCAACACCGCAAACAAGAGCAAAGGGTAATATGACTGCTCCAATTAGTAAAGGCATGAGGTTTTTGAATACAAAAGTTAAATGACTTAAAATTCATTTCAGGCCGGCCATGGTGGCTCACGTTTGTAATTCTAGCACTCTTGGGGCTGAGGCGGACAGAAAATACAAAAAATTAACCAGGCTTGGTGGTTCACGCCTATAATTCTAGCTAATTGGGAGGATAACGAGCCCAGGAGGTCAAGACTGCAATGAGCTGAGATTGTACCACTGTACTCCCGCCTGGGCAACAGAGTGAGACCCGTCTCAAAAAAACAAAACAAAACAACAAAAACAAAAGCAAACCAAAAAAGTACATTTCACACAAGAACAAGATGATCCCTAAGCTCATCATATAAAATGATCCCTAAGATCCAATATTGGGTCACAAAAAAAATAAGGGCACAACAAAGATCAAGGAAGCTCCAAGATGACTGAGGTACAGTACTGCTTCAAGGTAGAGCCCGACAGCCAGTTCTTAGGAGTAGATCACTCTTCTATAACTACTGCTACCAGTACAAAGTAACACAGTGACAAACTGACAAATTTAGGGGAAAAAAAGAGGAAGGAAGGAAGGAAGGAAGGAAGGAAGGAAGGAAGGAAGGGAGGGAGGGAGGGAGGGAGGGAGGGAGGGAGGGAAAGAAAGAAAGAAAGAAAGAAAGAAAGAAAGAAAGAAAGAAAGAAAGAAAGAAAGAAAGAAAGAAAGAAAGAAGTAAATTTTGTAGGCATAATGGCAAATTGTCACAATGCAGAAAAATGATGCCAGAAGCATCACTTGGACTACAGGATGAACAGAGCTATTTAAATGAAACAGCAACCAACACACTCAGAAAAGCTCTTTAATGACACAGTTGATCTATCAGTATCCTGCACACTCCACACCTGCACAGGCATAGATAGAGAGTGAACTCAATAGTAATGGTAGGCCAATTACCAGAGAAAAGTGCTTTGTACTAGTAGATAAGATAGAAAGCTATCAGCATGTTGGTTGGTACAAACTCATCAACAATTCAAAATCTAAAACATTCTATCACAGATCACTAGGATGCCTAATAATAGATCTCTTCACAAATGCCTAAGAATAGATTTATACCCTCTTTCAGTGATCCTGCATTTATTCTAAACTCCCTTACGATTTTGAGTAATAAATGCACATAGCACCTACATTTACCCAAGTTAAAAAGCATCTAAAAATCATAAAATGCATATGTGGGAAGAGCACAAACCATAAAGACCAAAACCAGGATAGTGGTTTCATGGGGAAAGAGAAAGGGAACTGCTATTAGGGAGAAATATCCTGGGATTTTTAATGTTCAATGGAATTGGTAAACATTCGATTTCTCTATAGAGTGTTGAGGAGAGGTAAAAAATATATATATGGATTTTGTTTTTCTGCTAATCAAAAGAGAGTTAGGGTAAGGATATTTGTGTTATGCCTTATATGCTTTTTATATTTAAAATATTTCTACTAATTTTTCAAGAACAAAAACAAATAAGAAATTAGAAGAGTATAGACTGTTCTAAGAAAACACAAAGAGCAAGTCTGTACCTACCTATACAAAGGGATGATTTCGCCAGTACCTAAGACCCTTTTTAGCATTCACAGCCCAACTTGGTTGATTAGCAGACAAAACCTTCTGGGGTCGGGGGAGAAAGAGACAATCTAAAAGTGATATATTTTATTCTCATGTCTTTGAATACTAAATCATTACCTGCTAACTGTTAAGACTGAAGAATATGCCAGTCAACACCAACACACTCTGCCAGTTTAATTTAATGGTATTATTTTGCCTTGCTTTGCAATTACTCCCACATTTCCCCAGGGAGAAGCTAATGGATTACTAAAAATAAAACGGAGATTAAGTGAATCACTTAGGCTGTTTTGGCTCCTAACTCAAACTGGCTTAAAAAAAAAGGAAATGTATTGGCTCAAATGCTTGGATGTTAGGGAAAGGGCAAGCTTCAGGACTTGTTTCCTTGTGATTCTGGACTCTGTCCTCCACCCTGTGTGGCTTCTCACACAGTCCAGAAGCCAGAATACTGCAGCTACACCAGATCTCACACCAGCACACAACAACATCCCGAAGAAAAGAGGCAGCTCTGTTCTAACCATGAGAAGCCTTCTGCTAGAAGATCCAGGCAAACCTACACTGGAACCATGCTGGGTAGAATAGGATTACAGGACCATCTTTGAAACCATCACCCTGGCCAGGTAAACTCAGCACTCACTGATGTAGCCAGAGTTCATGAGTCAATCATGGACAAGGCATAAATGAGATTGTTCCTAATCAGGGTGAGCTACAGTCAGTTCCTCAACCCTGTAACATGAGGAATAGATAGGATGAATGATATGGATCCAACCCTAATACTCACTCAGTATTATTTACAGGGAATAGCCTCAGCAATACTGTGTGTACCAGAATGAAATAAATCACTATTAGAGTATATATGTATATAAAGCTATAGATTCAAAAGGCAGATAACAAATGAATTCACTTCTTTGAGAAAAGTCCATTTTTAAAAATTTGTCTCTATGTTTTCATTTCTCTAATCAGAAATTTACACACAGAAAATCAACACTTTGCAAAGCAGGTAGGTCGTATGAAGTATGGCATAGTACTTACTATATTCTTGTGCCATGGCTACCCAAATTGAGACAGCAGCATCCACACCAGTAAGATATAACCTGAAATAAAATTAGGGGGAAAAAACCTGTTAAATATAAAGCTGAAACAAAAAGGGGGGGAAATATAATTTTTTTTTTTGAGACGGAGTCTCATTCTGTCGCCCAGGCTAGAATGCAGTGGCACAATCTCGGCTCACTGCACCCTCTGCCTCCTGGGTTCAAGCGATTCTCTTGCTCAACCTCCTGAGTAGCTGGGACTACAGGCACACGCCACCATGCCCAGCTAACCTATGTATTTTTAGTAGAGACAGAGTTTCATCATGTTGGTTAGGCTGGTCTCAAACTCCTGACCTCAGGCAATCTACCCACCTGAGCTTCCCGAAGGGCTGGGATTACAGACGTGAGCCGCCCACCCGACCAAAATATAGAATTATTAAATAGACCTCAAAAATCATGTAGTCTACTCACTACAAGACACAACTAACCTGTTCAATCCAATGCAATTTAAATCTAGATAAATCAGCTTCAATTTCTAAATTCTTCAACTTGAATATCTGGAGAGATCGTTCTCAGGAGAAAAAAAACTGCAAAACTATGATTCCAGTACTTGACACTGTATCATCTTCCTTATTAAAATCTACGAATATTCAGTGCATCATGGAGTGCCGAACAAACACACCACAGAACCTGAGTTTCTTAAGACCCTGGAATTGCTTGTAATAAATTCAAAAGGGAAAGATAACGGCTGGGTACAATGGTTCATGCCTGTAATCCCAGCACTCTGGGAGGCTGAAGTAGGCAAACCACTTGAGGCAGAGGTTTGAGACCAGCCTGACCAACATGGTAAAAACCCTGTCTCTACTAAAAATACAGAAATTAACCAAGCGTGGTGGCACACGCCTGTAGTCCCAGCTACTCCGGAGGCCAAGGCACGAAAATCTCTTGAACCTGGGAGGTGAAGGGGGCAAGTGAGCCGAGATTATGCTGCTGCACTCCAGTCTATACAACAGAGTGAGACTCTGTCTCAAAAAAAAAAAAAAAAAAGGCGAGGGAGGCGGAATTAAGAACTTTGTCCTTGTCCAAACCCCAGGTCAAATAATTATATAACAAACCACACTTTCAATTAAGAGGGACTGAAAAACATAAAAGTCTAATTAAGCTTTAAGACAATGAAGTCTACAGGCAGTATTATGACAAGGCTGAGGATCACTGTCCATGAACCCACAAATACACTGTCTAACATCACCTTAGTGTGTGTGAGATTCAGCCATGTTGTTGTACTCATTATGGTTAACAAATTTTTCATTTTTAAAGCATTAAAAGAATAAAAGTGGAAGTCCCAAAACAGAAGAAAATATTTGCTATACATGTATCTACCAAAGGACTGATTCAGAACACATAAAGAACTCCTTACAAATTAATACGAGGGCTATACACAGTAGCTCATGTCTGTAATCCCAGCACTTTGGGAGGGTGAGGCAAGTAGATAACTTGAGCTCAGGAGCTTGAGAACAGCCTGGGCAACATAGCAAGACCCAGTCACTACAAAAAAATTTAAAAATAAAAATAAAAAATTCAGTATATTCCTTGGTTTAAAAAATCAAAAATTAGCCAGGCATGGTGGTGTGCACCTATAGTCCCAGGGAAGCTGAAGCAGGTGGATCGCTTGAGCCCAGGAGTCCGAGGCTACAGCGAGCTGTATCCGCATCACCACATACCAGCCAGAGCAAGACTCCATCTCTGGGGGGAAAAAAAAAGAAGAAAAAGACAGGTCACCCAAACAGAATATAAAAATGGCTAATAAGCATATAAAAAGGTGTTCAACTTCATGCATCACCATGGAAATACAAATTAAATTACAATGAGATAAAATTACATAATGATGAAAATGGCTAAAATTTTAAAATCTGACAACACCAAGCCTTGGAATGTGCAGCAGTTCAACTCTCATACAATGGTGAAGGGAATATAAACTGTAAAGCTGTTTGGCAGTATCCAATAAAGCAGAATATAAACACCCTGCAACCCAGCAATTCCACTCCTAGGTAAATGCCTACTGGGAATGTGAATACATAGGTCCCCAAAACACAATAATTTTCCAATAACTATTCATTGTAATAGCCAAAACCCAGTAACAAATTGTGGAATACTAATACAATGGAACACTATACAGCAGGAATCAGGAATTTTTTTTTTCTATAAAGGGCCAAATAGTAAATATCTCAGACTTTGCAGGCCGTAAAGTCTCTGTCACTGTCACATCTGTTTAAACCTGCCTTTGGAGTATAAAAGCAGGCACAGACATTATGGGCTTGGCTAGCTTCCAATAAAACTTTATTTACAAAAACAGCCAGTTTACCAATCTTAGTTTTGCCTGTTACATAGCAATGAAAAAAATGAACCATAACTAAAACAACACTGATAAATCTCACAAACATAATGTTGAAACAAAGAAGCCAGACACATGAAAAAATATATGATTCTGTTTTATAAAGGTCAATAATAGGCAAAACTATGTAAGTCAGAATAATAGTTTCCACTGGGCCGGGCGCGGTGGCTCAAGCCTGTAATCCCAGCACTTTGGGAGGCTGAGGCGGGTGGATCACGAGGTCAAGATATCGAGACCATCCTGGTCAACATGGTGAAACCCCGTCTTTACTAAAAATACCAAAAATTAGCTGGGCATGGTGGTGCGTGCCTGTAATCCCAGCTACTCAGGAGGCTGGGGCAGGAGAATTGCCTGAACCCAGGAGGCGGAGGTTGCGGTGAGCCGAGATCGTGCCATTGCACTCCAGCCTGGGTAACAAGAGCAAAACTCCGTCTCAAAAAAAAAAAAAAAAAAATAGTTTCCACTGAGTGTGGGATGTAGGGGAAAGTAGAGACTGGGAGAAGGAAAAGGGGAGAATTTTTCCCTGATTTGAGTGGTAGTTTCACGGTTATGTTCAATTTGGAAAATTTCATTAAGGTATAAATTCATAATGCACTTATCTTCATTCTAAATAAAAAAGTAAAACACTTTAGTAATTATTATAAAGAATACAGGACACATTACTAAGTAGATGCTCTCTCATAGTGTGCTATACCTGGATATCAAACACTGAAGCAATGCAAGCCTTGTGCCCTCACAAAGCAAGTTTCTGAAGCTCTCCCTTCACCTTTACAGTGTGATGTCTACAATGCAGCTAAACCCTTCTTCCAAATTTCATGTAGGACTTGAGAATGAGCTAGGATTAGATAGCATACACAGGAGTGGCAGTAGGTAAGTGCAATAAAGAGGGAGGAAGAAAAGTAATAGGTGAAGAGACTGGTAGAAATAATGCCCTGCATTTTAGCATAATCTGCTAAGTAAGCAATATAGAATTTAAAAAGTAACAAACAGCTTAGAAACACAATTTGGAAGGTCATTGAACTTGCCTTTTAGATGAAAATAAAGACAATTTAAAAGCTTACTAAGGCTCTTAAAAGACTGATGAAGGGATTTATTTCTGGTACAACAATTTCTTCCAATCTAACAGATTACACAGGCAGGAAGTTTCAACTTTTCAAGTGAAGAAGCAAACCTGGCAATGATACAGTCTTGACTTTCTAAGCCTACGTTTTCACATTATAAGGATTTACGTTCCATTGTATGGGCTTATGTCATTAGCGAAATGAAAAGAGAAGAAATAAAGAAACGATGGTGAAAATAATTGAAATCTAGTCACTGTACTGAATAACAAACAAGTGCAAGAACTGGACTATAGGCTGGGAATGCAAAGACAAAGTCCCCGTCTTAGAGGAGCTCCCAGCATAGAGAAGCTGGCAAGCCTATGTATCAAAAATTTAAATTGTCATAAAAGTCAGCTGGGCTACATGGGAAACCCCATCTCTACAAAAAATACAAAAAATTAGCTAGGCGTGGTACTGTGAGCCTGTAGTCCCAGCTACTCAGGAGGCTGGGGTAAGAGGATAGCTTGAGCCTGGGAGGTTGAGGCTGCAGTGAGCCATGATCATGCCACTTCACTCTAGCCTGGGTGACAGAGTGAGATTATTAAATGCAGGGAGAGTAAGAGGCAAGTGAAAAGAAAGCAAGGAAAGGAAGTCTTCCCATAGAGGTAGGAGTGGAAGTAAGTTTTGAATGATTACAAAGGCAAGGTTAGGAGAAAAGAAGCATCATTCCAGGCAGAGGGAGAGAATGTATGCATGGAGACATGAATTCGTCTGTCACATCTGAGGTATAACGAAAAATCTAAGACAGCCAAAATATGATGTTCAAGGACAAGCTAAAACTGAGATGTGGCCAGGTGCGGTGGCTCATGCATGTAACTCCAGCACTTTGGGAGGCTGAGGCAGGAGGTTACTTGAGCCTAGGAGTTTAGTTGGAGAACAGCCTCGGCAACACAGTTAGACTTTGTCTCTATTTAAAAATAAATAAACAAATAAATAAAACTGAGAAGATGAAGGGGCTTGTCAATCATGTTGACATTTGAATTTTATCTTACAAGCATTATGGAACCATGGGAGTGGTAACTGGGGAATGAAAATGGAATACAAGGACCAGAGGGGAAAGTGGCATATCTCAAAATATATCTTTTTGCATAGTTTTGACATTTGGAACCATGGTAATGTTTCACATAATAAAAATACCAAATAATTAACATCAACCAATATATGAGGGGAACCTAAAGTAAAACATAAACAGTAACAACTCAACTACATTAGGAATATATAACATAACCACATAATCACCCTGAAGGGAATGCAGAAGAACTAACCACTGTGGAAACCAGTATCTTGACTATAGACATTGAGGCTAGAGACAAAATGGAAGGAGAAAGGCTAGAACGAACTCCAGGGTGTTAGATTTGAATCAGAGGTATCACTATGAAATCATGGTTTTTAAAATGTATTTCAATAGGCAGACAGGAACAGACAAATGCAGATATGTGTAAACATACAGATATTCATTTCCTAGCTCTGTCCTCTGAGAGAGCCTAAGGGTAATTACATCTTAATAGCACAATTAGCACCCAGAAGGTGGTTTCTAAACATCATCCTTCAATAAAAAGAACCAGGACTACTTGGAGAGATGTCTGGCTGTAAAAACTGGGACAGGAAAAATACCAGCTGAGCCTGAAATATCTTCTAGTGCCAAAAAGCAAGGAAGTCCTCAAAAAAGATGGGGTCTTGTTAAAAGGAAGTGGGACCAAACTGAAGAGGCCAAATCTGGGACAATTTAGTGGATTATAACCTATAGGATAAAACAAACATCCACAAGTCCATAGCGATAAAAATAAATAAGTGAATGTATAAGTACATGGAAGAGAAGGCCAAGCTCTTTTTTATAGAATTTCAATGGATACATGTAAAAAGAATAATGGAAGTAGAAAAACCACCATTTGACAAACACCACAGATTAAAGGAAATAAGGAAACATAACAACTAAATGTAATGTTTGATCCTGGATTGGGACACAGTCCAGACAAAAGACATTATTGGAATAGCTGACAAAAGCAAATGCAATGTAGAGATTAGTTAATAGTGTCCTATCAATGTTAATTACCTGATTTTGATAATTTTACTGTAGTTATATAAGATATTGACATTTGGGGAAGGTAGACAAATGGTAGATGAAAGTTGTTTGATACATCTTTTTTTTTTTAATTCTGAGATTGTGTCAAAATGAAAAGCGAAAAAAGAAAAATATGGACAGCCAAGAGATTCTGAGTCATAACCTTCATCTAAAGTCTAGTTTCAAGCTTTTTTCTCTCTATGCCAAATATTAAAGCTGACAAAGTGTGATATTTACAAAAAAACATATATGCACATATGTATCAATGACAAGTTAGAAAACATGAGCAAATAAGGGACTGTAAATAACCAAACAGTATGGAAAAAGAACCAACCAAACAGTAGAGAAATTTAAAACGTGATAACTGAACTTTATAATGCAAACCTTAAAAAGAAAGATTAAGGCCAGGTACGGTGACAGTAGAGAAATTTAAAACGTGATAACTGAACTTTATAATGCAAACCTTAAAAAGAAAGATTAAGGCCAGGTACGGTGACTCACACCTGTAATCGCAGCACTTTGGGAGGTTGAGGCAGGTGGATCACCTGAGGTCAGGAGTTTAAGACTAGCTTGGTGAAATCTCACCTCTACTAAAAATACAAAAATTAGCTAGGTGTGGTGGTGGGAGTCTGCAATCCCATCTACTCAGGGGGCTGAGGCAAGAGACTCGCTTACACTCGAGAGGCGGAGGTTGCAGTGAGCCGAGATCGTGCCACTGCACTCCAGCCTGGGCAGCAAAGCAAGAAGAGAGATTAAGAAGCATAGATGACAGAGTGAATAGACCTAACATTTGCCTAAAGGAGTGCAACTTGAGCATTCCAAATTGGAAAATCTGAAATCTGAAATGGTCCAAACTTTGAAACTTTTTGAGTACTGACACAACACATGATGCTCAAAGGAAATGTTCACTAGAGTATTTCAGGTTTTCAGATTTTCTGACAGGGATGCTCAACTGCAAAGTATAGCAAAAATATTCCAAAATCTGAAAAAAAATAACCTAAATCTAAAACACTTCTGGTCTCAAGCATTTCAGATCAAGGATACTCAAACTGTACTAGATGAAGATAATGGAGAAACCCTCTGGTACAAATGATGCCAATCTTTGAATCCAGACAGGCCGGCAAACAAGAAGCAAGTAAAAAATCAATACCAAGAGACATAAGAGGAAAACTACAGGCCACTAAATAAAAAGCAATCTTAAAAGTAGTAGAAAGAAAAGAAAATCGCCTACAAATGTATACCAATTAAGGTGATGGCTTATTTCCCAACAGCAACAATGGAAGCCACGAAAGAGAAAGAACTATTATTTTCAATAAACTAAGAGAACTATCAACCAGAATTACATAGCTAGGGACAACTCCTTCTGGAACAATAAACATTTTCAGGCAACCAAAACCAAGATTTTACCACCAATAGACACATTTTTGCATAGCAGAAAAATGATCCCAGATGACAGACCTAAAAGGCAGATGAAGGGTGATACCACACAAAAGATGCCACCCAAATAAAGGGCTAACAGTCAGATGAAAGATGACTGACCCCATTCGTCATCAGAAATAAATCACAAGGTGGTGCCACTACATACCCACTGGAACGGCTGAAATTAAAACCATGTCACTAAGAATGTGGAGCAAATGAGACTCTCTTATACCTTTGGTAGCAGGATTAACTGATATGGCTCCTTTGGAAAATTGGCAGCATCTATTAAAGTTGAACAAATGAATATGCTATAACTCAGCAATTTCACACCTAGGTAGACAGGCAGCATAAATGGACAGATATTTGTAGCAAACGATACTAATGGGTTCAACATATGCTACTCCAAAATATGGCATTCTTAGCATTTGAGAAAACCACAGAAGCAACCTTCTCCTGTCCTTCTACTATGAAGTAGGCCATAAAAGAATTCTCTAGCCTTCCTTCAAAGTAGGTCATAAGACCTTCATTCCATAGGCACCCTCCTTACACCTACAGGAAAGGAATGCCCTTATCTCTGAAGACACAGGGACATGGAGCAGTTGGACAAATATGCCTAGTTTATTATGACTACATACCCGCTTTGTTCAATCATCCTTCTGCACAACTGCCTCATCATCATCAAATTTAGCATAAAGACACAGAGATGTCCCTGCTTCTTTGGGTCTTCATTCCTGAAGACTCCTGTGTCACGTAAAATTTATATTAATAAATTTGTATGCTTCTCTCTTGTTAATCTGTCTTTTGTCCTAGGATGTCAGCCATGTACCTAGCCATTGGTAAGAAAAAGAAATCTTTCTCCCCTACAGCATAAACAAGGATGTTCATAGCAATGCAATTCCTAACAGCCAAAAACACTGCAGTGTACATCCACAACAGAAAGAAAAAATAGGCTGGGCACAGTGGCTCATACCTGTAATCCCAGCACTTTGGGAGGCTGAGGTAGGCAGACTGCATGAGTCCAGGAGTTCGAGACCAGCCTGGGCAACATGGTGAATCCCCATCACTACAAAAAATTTTAAAAATTAGCAAAACATTCCTGTAGTCCCAGCTACTCAGGGGGCTGAGGTGGGAGGATCACCTGAGCCTGGGAGATGGAGGTTGCAGTGAGCTGAGACTGCACCACTGCACTCTGGCCTAGGTAAGAGAAAGAGGCAAAGAAAGAAAGGAAAGAAAGGAAAGAGAGAGAGAGAGAGAGAGAGAAAGAAAAAGAAAGAAAGAAAGAAAGAAAGAAAGAAAGAAAGAAAGAAAGAAAGAAAGAAAGGAAAAGAAAGAAAAGAAAGAAAGAAAGAAAGAAAGAAAGAAAGAAAGAAAGAAAGAAAGAAAGAAAGAAAGAGAAAGGAAGGAAGGAAGGAAGGAAGGAAGGAAGGAAGGAAGGAATGAATAATTGAGGAGTTCCATATAACAGAATACTATAACAATAAAAGTAATAAAATATTGCTACCTGCAACATGAATCATCATGAATGTAATGCTGAAAGAAAAAGAAAAAAGCCATATACAAAAGTATATACTACCTAATTCCATTTACATAAAGTTCAATGCCAGGCAAAACTAATCACTGCTATAACTAGCAGGAGTCCCATCAGGGGCTTCTAGAAATGACACTTCATTTTCTTGATCTCAGGGCTGGTTTCTTGGATCAGTCCAATTTTTGAAATTCATTGACCTATCCACTTAAGATCTGTGTTCTTTCTGTGTGCATATCATACTTCAAAATAACACTTATTTAAAAATAGAATAAATAATAAGCGAAAACACTAGCAAGAATGATGTTCTTTTTGATTAACTGATTAAGGTGGTATCTGCCAGGCTTCCACCACTGTAGAGTTACTTATTCTTTCCCCCTTTGTAATTAGTATTTCATAGAAAGGTAATCTAAAACTATAGAAACATCTGGTTCCTGATCAAGCTTTCAATTAATGCATTTTTTTTTTTTTTGAGACAGAGTCTTGTTCTGTCTCCAGGCTGGAGTGCAGTGGTGCAATCTCTGCTCACGGCAACCTTCACCTCCCGAGTAGCTGTAACTACAAGCAGGCACCACTACACCCAGCTAATTTTTGTATTTTTTAGTAGAGACAGGGTTTCACCATGTTGGCCAAGATGGTCTCGATCTCTTGACCCTATGATCCACCTGCCTCGGCCTCCCAAAGTGCTGGGATTATAGGCATGAGCCACCCCACCCAGCTTCTGCATTTCATTATTTAAAAAAAAAAATTTATTTTTTATTTTTTTTATTTTTTTATTTTTTTGAGAAAGGGTCTTGCTCTCTCACCCAAGCTTGAGTGCAGTGGTGCAATCACAGTTCACTGCAGCCTTGATCTCCTGGGCTCAAGCAATCCTCCTGTCTGCAGTCGCTAAAACTATAGGTATATGCCACCACACCTGGCTAATCATTTATTCATTCTTACATTTATGTTATTCATTAATTTATTAAGTGGGTTATAATCTATTATTATTATTGTTTACTATAATTAATTACTACTATAATCAATCAATCCATTTTTTTTTTCTTAAGAGACTAGGTCTCACTCTGTCACCCAGGCTGGAGTGCAGTGGTATGATCATAATTCACTCAAACTCCTGGGCTCAAGAAATAATCCTGTCTCAGTCTCCTGAGTAGCTGGGACTACAGGTGTGTGATATCATATCTGGCTACTTTTTATTTAATTCACTTATTTAGAGACAGGGTTTCAGTATGTTGCCCAGGCTGGTCTCAAACTGCTAGCCTCACACAATTTTCCAGCCTTAACCTCCCAAGTAGCTGGGATTAAAAGCGTGAGCCACTGTATCTGGCAATTGCTACCACTATTTATTTGGTAGCACAACCTTCCCAGATTTGGCCAGTGGAAACCCCTTTAAGATGGCTTCTAGGTCATTTTGACAATACCAGATCATTTTTTTTAATCATTTCCTCATTTTCTGAAACTACATGTTTCAGTCTCATTTCTCCATGGAGTACTGGTTCCTTTATTAGAGAACTGTATTTAGAAATCAAGATTCGGATGCCAGATAAGTTCACTGTTATTGGGAGATACTTCCAGGCACTGTCAATGAGCAGTGCTAGGGAATATAAATGCATATGTCTTACACATCTACATCCATAGGATTTTATTGGGAGGTTTTTTTTTTTTTTTTTTAAGGTAGGGTCTTACTCTGTTGCCCAGGCTGCAGTGCAGTGTGATCACAGCTCACTACTGCAGCATGAACCTCCTGATACTCTCACCACAGCCTCCCAAGCAGCTGGGACTACAGGTGCACGCCACCACAACTGGGTAATTTTTCTAGATTTTGTAGGGATGGGGTGATACGGTTTGGCTGTGTCCCCACCTAAATCTCAAGTTGAATTGTATCTCCCAGAATTCCAAGTTATGGGAGGGACCCAGGGGAAGGTAACTGAATCATAGGGACCTGTCTTTCCCAAGGTATTCTCATAATAGTAAATAAGTCTCATGAGATCTGATGGGCTTGTCAGGGGTTTCTGTTTTTGCTTCTTCCTCATTTTCTCTTGCCACCACCATTTAAGAAGTACCTTTTGTCTCCTGCCATCATTCTGAGGCCTCCCCAGCCATGTGAAACTGTAACTCCAATTAAACCTCTTTTTTTCCCCCAGTCTTGGATATGTCATCAGCAGCATAAAAATGAACTAATACACAGTGTTTTGCTATGTTGCCCAGGCTGGTGCCAAACTCCTGGGCTCAAGCAATCTGCCTGCCTCAGCCTCCCAAAGTGCTGGGATTACAAGCGTGAACCACTACATCCAGCAGGATACTTTTTTTTTTTAAACTCAACAAATTCCAATCAATGGTGCCAATACTAGTAACAAAAAGCAGAGAAAAAGAAAAAACTTGACGAGCTGACTGTATATGAAGTTCACATGAAAAATCAAAAGCCCAAGAAGAATCAAGATACTACACATGAACACAACACTAATGAGAAGATCTGCCATACAAACTATTAATTATAACACAGTAAGACTTTCAGAATAATGGAGAAAGACTGAATTATTTAATAATGGTACTTGTAAACATGTTTATGCATGTGGAGGGAAATTATATTAAATTCCTGTTCTACTCTACATATAAAAATAAACTTATTAAAGACTTGCATGTAAAAAATAAAATACAAAACTTCTTTTTTTTTTTTTTTTAGATGGTCTCCCTTTATTTTCCAGGCTGGAGTACAGTGGTGTGATCTTGACTCACTGCAACCTCCACCTCCCAAGCTCAAGTAATACTCCCACCTCAGCCTCCCAAGTAGCTGGGACTACAGGTGTGAGCCATCACACACGGCTAATTTTTGTATTTTTTGTAAAAATGAGGTTTCACCATGTTGCCCAGGCTGGTCTCCAACTCCTGAGCTCAAGCGATTCAGCCGCCTCAGCCTCCCAAAGTGCTGGGATTACAGGCCTGAGCCACTATGTCTGGCCAACCACTGTACCTGGTCTCATTCTACATTAAAATAAAAACTTCTGTTCATTAAAGGATACCATCAAGAAAATAAAAAGATAAGTCACAAATTAGAAATCATATCATCAACGAAATGTAAGCATCTAGAATGTATAACTCTTATAAATGTGTAAGACACAATCCAAGAGAAAAATAGATAAAAGTTAGAAAAGAAAACATAAAAAGTCCTTAAATACAAAAAATGATGCTCAGTTTCCTTCCTTAGTAATTAGGAAAACATAAATTGAAAGCTCCTTTACACATCTACTAGCTTCACTAAATTTAAAAAATCAAACAATGTCAAGAATGTGGCAAAGATGTGAGGCAATGGAAACATTCAGATGCTCTGGTGGGAATGTACATTGTTACAATCACTTGGAAAGACAGTCAAGATGTTAGGTAGACAGATGGTATGGCATATCCTACCACCCAGCAATTTCACTCTTAAATGTATGTTCACTGAGAGACGTGTTGCCCAGAGACACATAAAATTGTTCATAACCACAGAAAACTGCAAACAACTCAAATTCCAACGGTAAAATAAGAAAACAGAATGTGGTTTTGTTTGTAGGAAAATCAGTGAACTATGATGTTAAATGCATCAAATAGAAAAACTCAAGGAGACAATGTCCCTTAGTATTTCTGCAGAAAGAAATTTGTAATAAACCAAAAAAAAGTTTTTTTAAATTACATTACGAACTTACTTTATGCTGGGTCAATATCACTTAATAGTCATTAAAACCTTCCCAAAAGTTTTGTACTAGGTATTTTAGATGTTTCCAAGACATATACAATTAAGTCCACCAAGATTTAATGACGTGGTCCCCCAGTTTTGAAAATGATAGTGAATTAACGGCACACACTAAACAAAATAAAACAAAACCATAGATGTTATTTTTATTTATAAAAGGTACTTACATTCCCAAAGTTCAATTAAAACACTTCAGAAAGCACCATTCACATTCGGCTAGCCTCTGTATTTTTAGTAGAGATGTGGTTTTGCCATGTTGGCCAGACTGGTCTTGAGCTCCTGACCTCAAGTGATCCACCCTTCTCGGCCTCCCAAAGTACTGGGATTACAGGCATGAGCTACCACACCCAGCCAAAAAAGGGTATTTAAAAAAAATTAAGTCTCACATTTATAATTCCAACTATTTGGGAGGCTCAGGCAGGAGGACTGCTTTAGCCCAGGCTGGGCAATACAGGGAGACCTAATCTCTACAAAAAATTTAAAAATCAGCCAAACATGGTATCATATTCCTGTAGTCCCAGCTACTCAGGAGGCTGAGGTGGGAGGATTACTTGGGTCCAGGAGGTCAAGGCTGCAGTGAGCTTTGATGATGTCACTGCACTCCAGCCTGGGCAATAGTGCAAGATGCTGTCTCAATACCCACAACAACAAAGTTAAAACCAAAAATCCTGCTATTTTATTAGTTAGCTAGAGGGACACATGAGATAGGCTCAGACCAAGTAGACTATGAATTTGTTTAAATATTATTTAAGAACAGCATAATTCCAGCCAAAAAAATTAAACCCTTCAAATCAATATAACTGGATTGTAAAACAAAACCAACAGCCACCTTGCATGAGCAGAATGCTTAGAGTTCCATGCATGATGCCTCTGATTTCAATCAGCACTGGTGTCACATTGCCAAGATGGTCTGACCCAAGTTAGTGAGGTGCACTTACAGGCCTAGTAACCACCCTTAAAGCAAAGCATTCTTTATACCACTTAAAGTTAACATATTTTAACAGTTTGAAAACATCATAAAGTATATAGTTAAATTTGGCATCAAAGATAACTATCTACTTTTCTTGGGTTTAAATGTTATATAATAGGCCAGACACGGTGGCTCACGCCTGTAATCCCAGCACTTTGGGAGGCCAAGGCAGGTGAATCACTTCAGGTCAGGAGCTCAAGACTGCCTGGCTCACATGGCAAAACCCTGTCTATACTAAACAAAAAAAAAAAAATTAGCCGGGCACAGTGGCATGTGCATGTAATACAAGTTACTTGGGAGGCTGAGACAGGAGAATGGCTTGAATCCAGGAGGTGGAGGTTGCTGAGATCGTGCCACTGAACTAGAGCCTTGGCAACACAGTAAGATTCCATCTCAAAAAAAGCAATGTTATATAATAATGTTCAGAATTTAGAATATTAGGGACCATATTTTATATGGGTGACAGTATGTACAAAATCTTTAAAACAGATGGTAAGTTACATAGAGACATCAAGTGACAGTTCTAGCTGATTCAGCTCTAATTCACTGTTTACTTTCTAACAGCACTATTTCAAAAGGAGCAATTCCATAGCCCATAGAAGAGATTTTCATTTTAAGTAGAGGTGACACCTTTACTTATGTAAGAAGCAATTATACAGGTTAACAGAAGAAATGAATTCCTACAGAATACACTAGAGATATGTTTCAGCAAACCATTAGTTTTCATTCTCAAGGGTATGTACTAAGTGTATCAGCTTAACAATCATTGAATTTATTAAGCCATAATTTTGCTACATGAATTCTCCATTCTCTCCTTCAGAGCACTCTGAATAAATCAGAAAGCAATGTTTGCTTTCCTCTCTACAGTAACAAACTGTGTATTTGGCCTGAATTCTAAATAATCAGGTTCTTTATAAAATTTTTGGAATTTAGCCAATATACAGATCTTTTCACTAAACATAAGCATGAAGGAAATAGGCTCAAATCATAACTTTCATATTTAACTACTCAAAATGGGGGAAGACAGCCTCCTCTGACAAGTAGGATAAACATGCACAGAACTCCCCATCACCATACATGCTCTCCTATCACTACAAACAGAATTGTTTTTGAGAACTTGAGGCACAAACATTCACTGGATGTTTGTTGGTATCAGTATCCATAGTCTAAAATCTACTGATGTAATACTTAGCACACAGTGTCTTTTATACTGATTAAGAGCACACTAGGTGTGATGGTTAGTTTTACATGTAATGTGGAGAGTCTACAGCACTGTTATTTAATAGAACACTAATCTAGGTGTTGCTGTGAAAGTATTCTGTAGAGGGGGCTAATGTCTACTATCAATTGCTTTAAGTAAAGAAGATTATCCTCCACAGTGTGGGTGGGCCTCATCCAGTCAGGTGAAAGTATCAGAGGGGTCAGTTAGTCAGACGTATGCAGGGCAGGAGTGGGCCCCCACACCCACCAGGAAGTTAGGCAACCATCAGGTGGTGGTCTGGCAGTTGTCACACTGCCTCACTAAAATAATAATATATAGGTCATAGGCAGCACCAGGGAAAGGAAGTCTCTCTACAGACAGGAAACACCTGAATCTGGTATCAGCTGCTTCCTAGTAAGTTCTCAAGGGTTGGGGGAATAACCACAAGCATGCACATTAAGAGGCAAAATGGCAGAGGATGACCGTCCAGGGACATTCTGCTGGTAAGGGAAGTGCAACTTCAGTAAACACACTGCACATGCTCCCCTCCCAAGTACTAACAGGCCACTGTGCATACAGATGACCCACCCCAAGGGAAGAATTGGGGGAGAACAGACACCAGACCCTGGATATATAAAACCCCAAGTCAAAAGGTCAAACCCTGCACTTGTCCTTTAAGTTGCCCTTATATCTCTGCAGATGCTGGGCCGCTTCCAATTGTACTTTCCTTCCTTGTGTTCCTGCTCTAAAACTTGCCTGGGTATCTTCTTCTGCCTTATGCCCCTCAGCAAAATTCTTTCTTCTGAGGAGGCAAGAATTGAGGTTGCTGCAGACCTGCATGGATTCACAACCGGTAACAAAAAGCCTTAAGAGCAACAGCGGAGGACTGACTCCCAAGGAAGAAATTCTGCAACATCACCGCAGCATCATCTGCCTGAGTTTCTAGTCTGCCCTACAGATTTCTGACTTGCCATCCCCAACTGAGTAAGCCAATTTCTTTCTTAAAATAAGTCAGTCAGGCCAGTCTCAGAGGCTTACTCTTGTAACCCCTGTCTTTTGGGAAGCCTGAGTGGATCACCAGAGCTCAGGTGTTTGAGACCAACCTAGGAACACAGCAAGACCCCATTTCTATAGAAAAATTTAAAAATTACCTAGGCACAATGGTACGTGCCTTTAGTCCCAGCTACTTGGGAGGCTGAGTCAAGAGAATGAATCCCTTGATCCCAGGAGTTTGACGTTACAGTGAGCTATGACTGCACCATTGCACTCAAAACAGGCAACAGAATAAGACCTTACCCCTAAAACAAAACAAAAATCCCTCAATATCAATTTCAGTGTCTGTCTTTACACATATAAATATATTTGTATTTATAAACACACACACTCTGGAGAACCTTGACTGATACACTAGGTAAAAAGAAACACTATGTTTCCTCTACATACCACCAACAAATTCCAACATCAAATCATCAACTAGGGTATGGGGAGTTCCACAACAACCAAGTGTCCAATTCTTGGCAGACACCAAGACACCAACCAGATGTCTTACAGTTCAATTCTATGGTGACACTGTCTACCTGTAGTTAGTTACTGATGAAGAATGCCAAACTCTGTAAAATACTTGAAAAGATTTATTCTGAAACAAATATGAGTGACTACGACCTGAGGCACAGTTTCAAGAGGTCTCGAGAATATGTGCCCAAGGTTGGGTTTCGGCTTAATTTTAGGGAGACATGAGACATCAATGATAGACGTGAGGTATACACATTGGTTCTATCTGGAAAGGTGGAACTTTAAGGGGCAGCAGGAGGTGGGTCTCAGGTGAATTCAAAGTCTGATTGGCAATTGGTTGAAGGAGTTATTAACTAAAGACCTGGAATAAATAGAAAGGAGTGTTTGGGTTAAGATAAGGGGCTGTGGAGAAAAAGGTTCTTAACTCATAGATGAAGTCTCACAGGTGACTGCCCAGAGAGACAACAGATGGTCAGACCTTTAAAAGGTGCTAGACTCTCAGCTAATGACTTCAGGATTGGGAGGGCCTGGAAGGGGAAAGATCTAGTTAACAGAGATTCTTTATAGACGCACATTCCCATCCCACCCCCACCACACACACACAAGACAGCTTTGCAGGGCCACTTCAAAATATGGCAAAGAACATACTTTAAGGTAAAATATTTTCATTTCCTCATTTCCTATGACATTATGCCAGAGTCAGGCTGGTTAAGTAAAACTCAGCTGATGAGATTTTATGGTTTATAAAGAGTGACTCCCCAGATCCCTGTAGGAATTTGGGCAAGAGACAAAAAGGTCAGAGTTTAGTCCTCATAGCTCAGACCCCACAAGGATGCTCCTACTTCAGATGATAATCGCCAAGTCCAGGCCTCAGGTATTTTTACCTACAGAAAATAAACTGCATGGGAGGTGGGAAGGGAGTTTCTCCTGACCCTCTCCTTGAGTTCAAGAATTTCCTAGGACTCACAAACTCCAGAAAACAGGTACTTATATTCACCAGTAAGTCATACAAGGAAAAAGGCACTTTAATTCAATTCACCTGGGGAAGAAAGGCATTCCTTGTTTACTGAAAGACCATATATAATGACTTAAATAATGCCCAACTAAAATAAAAGAGGATCATGGGAAGCGTATTACACTCTCCATATGAAAAACATTTTGGGGGAAGACAAGGGAACATTAGTTCAAGAGAGCTAGAAGAAAATCAGGCAAAGTGAAAAAAAATGCCATACCTGAGCTGAGCTGCCAAGGCACATACTCATTCACCCAACCATTTTAAGCTAATAATTTTTCAGGACTATGTTCCCAGGTGTTTTACTTTGACTGCCTCATCTGATTGGTTCATACCAACATTAAGTGGCACATACTGTTATTATCCATAATTCTCAGGAGGGATGGAGGAGCTAAAGACATAATTCACACAAGGTGACACAGCTATGAAGTGGTACTGGTTCCCAAATATGAACCTAGGCCTTGATTTGAGTTACTAAGCTACGTGCAACCATGGCAATATTTCCCTGGAAAAACAACAGGGCAAAAACATTCTATGCCAGATAATCTTATGAGCAATGTCACAGATATATTAAAAGTAAATGGTATATCATGTTTGAGATTTGTACATAAAGAAAGGGGAGTACGCTGGGCACGGTGGCTCACGCTTGTAATCCCAGCACTTTGGGAGGCCAAGGTGGATGGATCACCTGAGGTCAGGAGTTCAAGACCGGCTTGGCCAGCATCATTAAACCCCATCTCTACTAAAAATACATTGGCTGTGGTGGCAGGTGTCTGTTACCCAGCTACTCAGGAGGCTGAGGCTGGAGAACTGCTTGAACCTGGGGGGTGGAGGCTGCAGTTAGCCATGATCGTGCCACTGCACTCCAGCCTGAGCAACAAATGGGAGGGAGGTATGGGAGAGAGGTAAGGGAGGGAAGAAAGGAAGGAAGGTCCGTATGGACCAGAAGATTCCCAGTGGAGGAGCCCCACGGGTCGCCAGTGTGACTCTTGTGGCCAGCGCAGCGGTTTTGCCGGCGCCTTGGCATGGCAGCTCTTTGTGCAGAGTAAACGGGACTGGTTCCCCTTCTGACCAACGTTTGGAGCTCCGGGAGGGCAGAGCCACTTATTACGGACTCAAGAAGAAAGCCAGACCAGAGATCCCTGGGCAGAAGAGCACCATCAGTCTTATCGCTGCTGTTTTGGCTGTCGCAGTGGGTTGTTCAGATTCCAGTGCTGGGAATCAATAAACTGGACGTCCACTCAGAAACCTAATTAGAAAGGCAGTAATTGTAAAGACGATAGATGGATAAATTTATAACAAAGGGAGGAAGCCAGCCTAAAAAGTCTGAGAATACCCAAAATCAGAACCCCTCTTCCTCTACAGGGGATTACAGTTCCTCATTAGCATGGAACAAGCCCTGATGAAAAAGGACTGTGTGCCATTATCAGAAGTAGGCTTCAGAAGGTGGATGATAATAAACTTCTGGGAGTTAAAAGAACTTTTTCTAACCCAATGTAAAGATACTAAGAACCCTGAAAAAAGGTTTGATGAAATGCAAACAAGAATAGACAATATAGAGAGGAATATAAATGAACTAATGGAGTTGAAAAACACAACGAGAACTTAGTGAAATATGCACAAGTTTGAATAGCCGAATTGATCAAGCAGAAGAAAGGATATCAGAGGTCGAAGACCAACTTAATGAAATAAAACGAGAAGACAAGAATAGAGAAAAAAGGATAAAAAGGAATGAGCAAAGTCTCCAAGAAATATGGGACTATGTGAAAAGACCTAATTTACATTTGACAGGTGTACCTGAATGTGACGGAGAGAATGAATCCAAGCTGGAAAATACCCTTCAGGATATTATTCAGGAAATCTTTCCCAATCTAGCAAAACAGGACAATATTCAACCCCAGGTAATATAGAGAACACCACAAAGATATTCCTCAAGAAGAGCAACCCCAAGACACATAATCGTCAGATTCACCAGGGTTGAAACGAAGGAGAAAATACTAAGGGCAGCCAGAGAGAAAGGTCAGGTTATCCACAAAGGGAAGCCTATTAGACTTACAGCAGATCTCTCAGCAGAAACACTACAAGCCAGAAGAGAGTGGGGGCCAATATTCAACATCCTTAAAGAACAGAACTTTCAGCCCAGAATTTCATATCCAGCCAAACTAAGCTTCACAATTGATGGAAAAATAAAATCTTTTATGAACAAGCAAGTACTCAGAGATTTTATTAACACCAGGCCTGCTTTGCAAGAGTTTCTGAAAGAAGCATTATACATAGAAAGGAACAGCCAGTATTAGCCTTTCTAAAAATATACCAAAAAGTAAAGAGCATCAACATAAAGAAGAATTTATATCATCGAATGGATAAAACAGCCAGTTAACATCAAATGGTAGTAAACCTAAATTTAAGTCGACTAAATCCCCCAATCAAAAGACACAGCCAAAACCCAACAGTATGCTACATCCAGACCCATTTCACATCCAAAGATACACAAAGACTCAAAACAAAGGGATGGAGAAAGACTTACCAACCAAATGGAGAGCAAAAATAAATAAATAAATAAATAAATAAAAAGCAGGAGTTGCAATTCTCGTATCTGATAAAATAGATTTCAAAGCAACAAAGATATAGTGGTAAAAGGATCAATGCAACAATAAGAGCTAACAATCCTAACACCCACATACATAAGACTCATAAAGAGACTTAGATTCAACGAGACAGAAAATTGATGAGGACAACCAGGACTTGAACTCAGATCCGGAACAAGTAAACTTAATAAATATTTATAGAGCTCTCCATTTTAAATACACAAAATATACATTCTCCACTTTAAATACACAAAATATTGATCAGCCATTACTAATACCCATTTTCAGAATAAAGCAACATTCCCGTTCTCTCTCCCTCTTTTTCTTCCTCTTTCTTCCTCTCCTTCACTCCTTTTTTTCTTTCTTTTCTTCTTTCCTTTCTAAAAAAAATTAAAAAATTAAAAAAAAAATTTTTTAAAGTTCCTCTTTCTATCTGCACTCTATCCCAGTGGTTCTCAAATTTTAAAAAGAAAGAAAGAAAAAAACCAGAAACTAACAATCTGCTCTTCTGAGCCACCGTATATTGCTAATATTTGGCAAAGACAGAGAACAAACCATGCCTGTTTGAACCCATGTTTTCAGTCACTACACTGGAGTTACCTCAGACAGTGACTGAGCACTGTTTAGATGCACTTTAAAACAAATCTGAAGGTACAGATCTTTTTTTTCAGTGATATTATTTGTCCTGAAAAGTACTCCAAAAAGAAGTCAATCTGCCTTGTTGACTGTTGGAATAGTATGAGCTTCCATTTCTAGTTGATAAGAATACTATTTTTTTTTTTCAGTATCTATTTCTTTCACACTATAACAAACTGGTTGACTCTACTTTTGTCTTTTATAAGGACTTGTTGTCTAATATCTTCTTCCTCTCTAACAAAAAGAAAAAAAGAAAGGAGGGAAGGGAGGGAGAGAGGGAGGGAGGGAGGTAGGGAGGGACAGAGGCGGACTAAGGGGAATTAGCATGAGCAGAAACAGAAAAGCGACTTGTATAAAGAGAGAAGATTTTTGGTTCAACGTCACCAAGAACTGTTAAATAAAATTTATGGGAGGCCACTGTTTTGAACTGAGCTTCTGCATTTGGCTCCAGCAGACCAGATAAAAGTGAAGACACCTGTATCGAGTTGAAACTTTAAGAACAGATAAATCCCGAACAGGCCAGTGTTTCCAAAAAACCCAGGAGATTCACAAAAACCAATCCGAAAGAGCCCAGTCACCCTGAACTGGCATGACACAAAAGTTCCAGTCTCTTCTGCTTTAACCCTTACAAGAGTAAGCTGAAATAACCTGATGTTAACAAATCTGCTCTTTTATATTGTGCTGTTTCCTTGATCTTGCTCAAGGTACTTTACAAAAACACAACTGTTCTGCCATGCACAGTGGAGCTTCAAATCTGTAGATGAAATGCTTCCCAGTTCATGAATAACGAATAAAAGCCAATTAGATGATCAAATCTGTTGATTTTGTTTTTAAATACAACCTACAAATTTACCTGTTTTCCATCCTATCTCAACTTAGTAAGAAAATAAAAACTAAATTCATAAAGTATAGGAAATCCTAACACAGATGATATCAGCAGACCATACCAGTGAGAAATAGAAAGCATATGGAAACAGCATGAGGACAAACCCCACAGGGCCAAAGAACTGTAGCTTCTTACAAGTAAGAGGATGGACCGTCAAATAAATTTTCCTAGCAGAATCCAGGAATAACTAGCAATGTCAGCCGATGCTGGGAGAAGCAGCAGGGTAGGCCCTGGACGGCGAGTCAGGGAATTAAAACCCACACATGTTATGGGAAAATCTACCATACCCAACATGGTACACTCACCATGGCTTCTGTAATAAGAGTCTACATGCTCTACCAGGTGAATAAGAATACAGCAAAGCTGAATTCAACTTCTTATTCTACCACTTACTACAAATAAATCTATGACAATCGCTACTCATCCCGTGAAAATCAGCAACACAGAAAGGAGTACTGAACTCAAGAAAAAAAATTCATACAAAAAACAGACTACATTTTTCAAAGTACAATACATTCCCTCAAGAAATCTGAGGAAACATGCTATCCATAAAAAGAAAAACTGAAATAAAACTTTTTGGCTAAAACATAATTATTGGGAAATAAAAGCATGCAGGGTGAATCAGCATCAGCTCCGGGAAGTCTGTAGCTGGCCTCTCTACCCTGGATGCCATCCCCAGTGGATATACTGTGTTCTAATACATTTTCTCTTTCTGGAATCACTTCTCTGGTTTCTTTTCAGCTTCTAAACATGTACAAACTTCCTTTAAATCATAAAAAGCCTTTCCCATGACCCAGATCCCTTTCCCAAATAAAGAAGTAATGAGGTAAGGAGGTATTAAAAAGCTGAATACATGGTTTTACTATTATACGAACAAAGAAACAAGAGAATAATGGGGAGGGATAGTTCGTAACATACCAAACTTAAAGTGCCACCTTTATAGGAGAAGATTACAAACTAAGAGCCTGAATACAGAAGTTTGTCCATGTGCCTATTTTCCTTAGCCCATGTAGTGTTTCACAGAAATTCAATTCCATTTTTAAAATCACATATTTAAAATGAAAATATGGATTAAGAACTTCATTTAAAAAACTTTTAGATCTGATAAGTTTGAGGCCACAATCTCAAATAGCAATGGTGGCTGGAGCCAATGGCCAGCATGAGACCTCCACTCTCCTCCTCTCCTCAGTCCTCAAGACTGTCTTCCTCACCTTGAACTTATGCCAGCTGCCATCTATCATCCCCCTTGTCCTCTTTTTCTCCTACAGTAGAAAAATATTTTTTCTTACCCCAAGTCCTGCTTTTACTCATTGCCATTATAGGTCAGGGCCCTAAGGTCACTTAAGTTGGTGAGTCTAGGCTGGGTGCAGTGGTTCACACCTGTAATCCCAGCAGTTTGGGAGGTCAAGGCAGGTGGATCATGACATCAGGAGTTCAAGACTAGCCTGACCAACATGGTGAAACCCCATCTCTACAAAAATACAAATATCAGCCAGGCGTGGTGGTGGTGCATGCCTTTAGTCCCAGCTACTAGGAAAGCTGAGGCAGGAGAATTGCTTGAACCTGGGAGGCAGAGGTTCCAGTGAGCTGAGATCATGCCACTGCACTCCAGCCTGGGAGACAGAGTGAGATTCTGTCTCAAAAAATAAATAAATAAAAATAAAATAAAAAGTTGGTGAGTCTGCTGCAGGATGACAGAGTCAAAAGAAGAGTTGAAAACACAGACCTCTAGCTGGTAACAGAAGGCTGACAAGTCTAGAGTCATGACTTTGGGTGAGCTTGATATAAGTTAAAATGAAAGAAGACTGAGCTCACAAAAAAGAATATATTAAAAGGAGATGGCAATTAAGAAGGAACTTTAAGAAATAACCATAATTCAAGTCACTATGAGGAACTGAAAGGTAACAGTCTGTAACAGTAAGGGAAAGGAAGTACAAGGAGTGAGATGGTCAAAACAGATTTCAAAATGAGTTAAATTGATGGCACAAAGATGACAGCAAAAATGCATTCAGTTGTGACACTTCAGCTATAGGAAGAGATGATGGTCCACTGTAAAGTAATCTATTTAACAACCAAATTCAAGTCTAAACTACCCACGAAACTGTACTACATCAGTTGGTTAAAGTTAACACAGAAAGATATGTGTCTTAATTACTGTTAATGTAAATGTGTATCAAGGTCTTATAAGACATTTTTCATTGACCAGAATTATCATATGACAAGTTTCATCTTACATGTTAAAAGCACTTTCAGATGAACAGGCAGAAAAAAAAAATTAGGCATAAATTAACAACAAAAATTCCCTCCACCTGTACACTGTATGAGAGTAAACTGTGCTATCATAACAAAAATGGTCAGTTAATAAAGTGAAAAATTACCAGATTTTCCTCTAAATTTTTATATCATGAGAAGACCAAAAAGGCCCATTTAACCTAGAAGAATTTAAAGCATTACATTGCAAAAGACATCAAACTCTGAATAAACATTAGTACCTCTGCACATTTGGCTTAAAAAGAATATAATTTAGAAAATCTACAATATAAAATAGGTATATCTGCTATGGCATTTGTATTAGACTACAAAATAGCCAGGGCAAGGTGGCTCGTGCCTGTAATCCCAGCAATTTGGGAGGCTAAGGTGGGTGGAACGCTTGAGCCCAGGAGTTCCAGACGACCCTGGGCAACATAACGAGACCCTGTGTTAAAGAAAAAAAAAAAAAACAGTAAAAAAAAAAAATAGATTACAAGATAGATAAATGGGAGCTATAATATGGAGAGAATTTACAGGGAAATATAAATTCAGTATTAAACATATAGAAATACACTTATTAACAATCAAAAAAACACATTAAAGCAAAAATGAAGTACCATCATTGTACAACTACTAAATTAGCAAATAATATTTTGTACATTTGGCCAGGCATGATGGCTCGGCCAAATCCCAGCACTTTGGGAGGTTGAGGCAGGTGGATCGCCTGAGGTCAGAAGTTCGAAACCTGACTGGCCAATATGGTGAAAACCCATCCCTACTAAAAATACAAAAATTAGCCAGGCGTGGTGGTGCATGCCTGCAATCCTAGCTACTCAGGAGGCTGAGGGAAAAGAATTGCTTGAACCCGGGCGGCAGAGGTCACAGTGAGCCAAGATCGTGCCACTGCACTCCAGCCTCAGCCCGGGGGGAAAAGAGCGAAATTCCATCAAAAAGATATATAAATATACATATATATTTGTGTGTGTATGTGTATATATATATATTTGTGTGTGTATACATATACTTGTGTGTGTGAATATATATATTATTATAAGTAATGTTTAGCTAACTGCTGATAATCCTTAGAAAAGTAATTAATGGTACTCTTAGAAAAGGATCTTACCTAAATAACACAACAGAAGCAAAAGGTTATAGAAACAAAAATAGATTCTACTACAATGTTTTTGAAGCAAAACAAAGAATCTGGAAACAAGTCAATTATCCAACAATAGACATACATAGGAAACTATGGAGCAACAAAACTGTAACCTGTAACTTTTTGTTCATGTGATAATAAGGAACACCATGTGCAAACCTGGAAAAATAACTGATACCATGTGAAGATGGAAACAGAATACAAGTTGAGTAACCCTTATCCAAAATGCTTGGGATCAGAAGGATTTCAGATTTTAGGGTTAGCTGGTTTTTTTTTTTAATATTTGCATATCCATAATGAGATATCTTAAGGATGGTACCCAAGTTTAAACACAAAAATTCATTTATGTTTCATATATACCTTATACACATAGCCTGAAGGTAATTTCATACAGTATTTTCAATAGTTTTATGCACAAAACAACATTTGTGTACCCTGAACCAGCAATGAATTGCAAGCTGTCACAGCAGGTCAGGTGTGGAAATTTCCACTTGTGGCATCATGTTGGTGCTCAGAAAGTTTTAAATTTTAAAGCACTTCAAATTTTCGATTTCTGGATTAGAGATGCTCAACTTGTAATATACCTACCAAGATTAAAAGTACAGTAGGTAACCAATGAAAAACAAGGCCAAGACAAAGAAAAACACAAAGTTCAAGTATTATACTGGAGTGATACATTTATGGAGCATTTTATATTTCAATATTATTATAATAATAGAGATGAAACAAATAAAATCTAGGCATCATGGGATAACAAGATTGGCACAGAGACAAAAAGCTATAGCAACAGTGCTAAAAAAAAAAAAAAAGAGAGAGAGAGCAGCGAGATCCCAATGTTAGACAGCAGTAGAGACAAGTTTTGACAAATGAACTAAAAAGAGGTCACCAGCTTCAGAAACTTAGAAAACTACTAAGAACCTAAGAGTGAGCCATTTCAGAAAAATGGTAGAGACACAGATCTTACACAGAGAACTGCTTAATAAATAAATGAGGTAGGGAAGCGTCTGTGAGTGACCTGGGCAATGCAGGGAAAGAAGAAATTGTTGATCACCTGGGGAAGACCATGACAGTTTGGAAAAGAATCAAGGTTGAGAAAAGTTTTTTAAAATATAAAATAGAAGGAAAGTGAATAGTCAGTAAAGAGAAACAGTGAAAATGCAGAGGAGAAAGAACACTACGAAATGTCTCTTGGAGGCCACATAACACAAGAACTCAGGTTATATGAAGCACAATGTGGCTTTTCATTGTCTGCTCCCAAAAAGCACTCAAATGTGTCTACAAAAGTGATTCACTGAAAATGTTCATATCTTCTTCAAGTCAGACATACTGATTAGAACATGTGTCCAACAGTATTTTAGCAAAAAGCAAGCCACAGTTCAAATGAATGATTCTCTGCTGACTTCTAAAAAAGCTAGAGGTCCCAAGTGAAACCCCAAATAAAGTAATTGTGTTAGAGCAGGGAATGTTTGAAAGGGATCTAAAATTCACATTTTTCTTCACTTCATCATCTTGCATCTTATAATTCCTGGCATCTTAGCAATGTAACATAGTTTAGAAGGCTCATTTTTTTTGCCTTTTTTTTTTTTTTAAGTTTTCCGATTCAACTCAATTCCTCACAGAGCATTGTTTTTCCTTAATAATACATAAGATGATGATGTGCCTTACACTAGAAAGTATCTTTTATTTTTAAAAACATAGTGTCTTTTTGTCCTTACAAACTGTCCTTACGTGTTACTATATAACTACAACAGGAAAGGAGGTAGGGAATAGAGAGGAAGGCTGGCATGTGCAGTTTTAAAGTACTCTGTTTTATAAAAATAGGAAACTCTGAACATATCATCACATTTCTGAATCTATAACTAAATAATCCCTATGGTCCTGATTCAGTAACATTTATTCATGCTCATAAATGCAGAACGTAAATCTTCCATATACACATTTCACAGCACTCCATGCGAGTAACGAGTAACGGTGAGGTTACACCACAGGAAAGTGACATTTAAGGAAAAAGGATAACAAAGACAGCATACTCTCATTTAAAAACAAAACGTTTAAAATATTTTTCTATTGAACAAATATCACAGGCAAGAATATTTTTATTAAAAATATTAAACTTTTAGGGCCGGGCACAATGGCTCACATCTGTAATCCCAGCACTTTGGGAGGCCAAGGCAGATAGATCACTTGAGGCCAGGAGTTTGAGACCAGCCTGGGCAACATGGCAAAACCCCGTATCTGCAAAAAATACAAAAAAGTAGCCAGGCCTAGTGATACGTGCCTGTACTCCCAGCTACTTGGGAGGCTGATACATGAGAATCACTTGAACCTGGAAGGTGGAGGCTGCAGTAAGCCAATATTGCACCACTGCACTCCAGCCTGGGCAACAGAGCAAGACCCTGTCTCAAAAAAAATAAAATAAAAAATAAAAATATTAAACTTTTAAGAGAAATACTAAATAACTATCACTCAGGGCAATTTAAAATACATATTAACACATTTGCAACTTTTCTGTAAATATAAAATTATTCCAACATAGTTTACAAAAATAAATATATACATACATATTAACAATTTTAGTGACAATTTTATTGGTGTTTTATCTCAACAAATGGGTTGTCTAGAAACATTAAAGAAAAATATTTGAAACATTTACACTGTCAACCACCTTTGGCAATTACTATAATCAAAATTAACCACTCTGAACTGGATGCACTAGAAATTTTTAAATGTTTTACAAATAAGGAAACCGAATTTGCCAATCAATAAATGTATTATACTTCTGCCCATATTGTTGGAAATATAAAGGATAATCAAGTCAATGAAATCAGCATCTTAAAATGTTTCTTGAGCACAGTCAGCTTATTGAGGACAGCCATTTACTCAGAAAACATTTAAAAGTGTGACTGAATACACACACATCGGTCCAGCATCAAAACCAAAGCAGGTACCATGCCTGAAAATTCCATCATGACCTCCTAGTTGTTTAACTCTGTAATTTACTTTCATGCACACTGTCCTTAGGATAAAATGAACTATACTATTAGATATAAGAACTCTAGATCTTCCCATTTTAAAATAATACTATCTACACCATTTGAAGCTAAACTTAGACATACAAAGTTCATCATGCTAACAAATATCAAGCACATTTTTTTCAAGAGGTCAAAGGCATGACCTCTTGAAATTTCAAGATAATCAACCAGGATAGATGTTACATCATGCAAAAATTGCAACTAATTTTGTCCTATAGCAAGGGGGACATGCATAAGAATTCAAAACTTCTGGAATTTTATACTTCTATAACATATGGAGACAATCGATATTTTCTGATTATTTAATATAAGCAGTGTACTATGCTAGGAGAAATTTTAAAAGCAGCTCCTGTCCTCAAGAAAAATCACAGTATAATGGGGAAAGAAACAAAGAACTTCATTAATATGTGGCAGAACATGGTGTTAGGAGTCTTATGAAAACACAGGATAAAACTAAGAAGTATATTAAACCATAACCACATCTGCACTAATGTAGGTGAAAAGTAGTCTCTCTGGATTAAATGGTTCACTAAGAATGCGATCTGACCAGTATTTAATTTAATTATCTGTGACATGTTTTAAACATTGACAGGTTTTCATATTTAATATACTCTACCCTAATAGCCAAGAATTTTTGTTTCTGGGCCTTTAAAATACTAAAGTTTCTAGGCTGAGTGTAGTGCCTCATGCCTGTAATCCCAGCACTTTGGGAGGCTGAGCCGAGCCAGGTAGATCACTAGAGGCCAGGAGTCTGAAACCAGCCCAACATAGTGAGACCCTGTTTCTATTAAAAATACAAAAAAAAAAATTAGCCAGGCATGGTGGCACGTGCCTGTACTCCCAGCTACTCGGGAGACTGATGCATGAGAATCACTTAAACCATGGAGGCAGAGGGTGCACTCCAGCCTGGGCAACACAGCAAGACTCTGTCTCAAAATATGTATATGTATTTTTTTCAAGCATTTCAAAGGCCCTTGTAATAGTAAAACTAAAATAGCCAAATAAAAGCATCAGTTCATTAAGATAAAATGATTTCTAAGAACAATCACGGCTAATACTGAAAAATTCTACTTACTTGTTACATTCAATTATTATTATTATTATTATTATTTTTGAAACATGGTCTTACTTTGTCACCCAGGATAGAGTGCCCTGGCAGCTCACTGTAGCCTCTACCTCCTGAGTTCAAGTGGTCCTCTCACCACAGCCTCCCAAGCAGTTGAGACTATAGGCACACACCACCATGCTCAGCTAATTTTTGTATTATTTATTGATTGATTGATAGAGACGGGCTTTCACCATGGTGCCCAGTCTGGTCTCAAACTCTTGGAATCAAGCAATCCCCCCACCGTGGCCTCCCAACTTGCTGGGATTATAGGCATGAGGCCACTGGGCCCAGCCTTCAATTAATTTTTTAATTAAGCTTTTATTTTAAAAAATTGAAAGATACAAATCCTATATGTACATCTTTTAGAACTTTCAGAAATGGAACCTACCAATGTAACTACTACTTGATCAGGAAAGAACATTACAACACTCAGAAGCCACCCTCGTAAGTCCTCAGTAACCTCCAATGCTAACAACCATTATGACTTCTAGCACCACAGATTAGTTCTGCCTGGTTTTGTATAGTCCCTTTACAACATGAAAAAAAACAATTTATTTAAATGAGGTCAGAGAAGTATGGACACTTCCTTGTGTCTTTCTTTTGTTCCATACTGTGAACTTCATCTTTGTTGCTATAGAAAGCAAAATACCACAGATAATTTCTCCATTTAACTTGTTTCTTCATATGTATTTATTTTTATTTATGTATTTATTTTTGAGACAGGCTCTGTCACCCAGGCCAGAGTACAGTGGCTTGAACATGATTCACTGTAGCCTTGACCACCTGGCCTCAAGCGATCCTCCCACCTCAGGCCTCCCAAGTAGTTGGTACCACAGGTATACAATACTGCACCCAGCTAATTTAAAAAATTTTTTGTAGACATGATGTCTCACTATGTTCCCCAGGCTGGTCTCAAACTCCTGAGCTGAAGCAATCCTCTCGCCTTGGCCTCCCAAAGTGCTGGGATTATAGGCGTGAGCCACTGTGCTCAGCCCCTTTTAACTTTTGATGAGCACTTTGTTTTCTTCTAGTTTGCTATAAGCACAAATAATGCTGCTATAAACACTTTTGGCATATTCTTCAGGGCACAGATGTGTGTGTTTCTGTTGGATCTGTACATTTGGTAAGGAAACTGCTGTGTCAAAAGTTCTAGCAATTTATACTCCCACTAGCAGGGTGTATAAGGTCCAGTTGCTCTACACTTGGGATTATCTTTTTCATTTGTTCTCTGGTAAGAATACAATAATATAACTGTGGCTTTAATTTGCACTTCCGTACTATATGATTTTGAGAACCTTTTGAGAGGCTTATTTTATGTTCCAATTTGTGAACTTCAAGTCTTAGATCTTTGGCTGGAGGAAGGCAAGAGGGAGGGGGTGTCTGGCTTTTACTGATTTAGCTCTTTATGTATTGGGGTTATGAGTCCTCTGCTGGATGTATGTGCTGCAAACATTTCCTCCCACTCTATAGCTTGCCTTTCTGCTCTTAATTTTTATTTTGTTGAAAAGAAATTCTTCTTCTTTTTTTTTTTTTTTTTTTTAAAGATGGGGTTTCACCATGTTGGCCAGGCTGGTCTTGAACTCCTGACCTCGGGTGATCCACCTGCCTTGGCATCCAAAGTGCCTGGATTACAGGCGTGAGCCAACACGCCTGGCCGTGAAGAGAAATTCTTAATTTTAGTATGTTCAATTTATTAATGTCTTCTTTCCTCTAATTAATCTCAATGACATTCAAACACTATCTCCAAATGTAAAAAAAAAAAAAAAATTATATTAATTCAACTAGTATTAGCATGTTTATAAAAGATATTTTAAACAAGCTTATGCAGGGATTTTAATTTCTTCTTTTTTTTTTTTTTGAGACGGAGTTTCGATCTTGTTACCCAGGCTGGAGTGCAATGGCACGATCTCGGATCACCGCAACCTCCGCCTCCTGGGTTCAAGCAATTCTTCTGCCTCAGCCTCCAGAGTAGGTGGAACTACAGGCACGCGCCACCATGCCCAGCTAATTTTTGTATTTTTAGTAGAGACGGGGTTTCACCATGTTGACCAGGATGGCCTCGATCTCTTGACTTCGTGATCCACCCGCCTCGGCCTCCCAAAGTGCTGGGATTATAGGCGTGAGCCACCGTGCTTGGCCAGGGATTTTAATTTCTAACAAATTTGGTATACTTGTTCAACAAAAAACAATCTTAGTGCTTATTTTAGTGAGAAGTGGTTAAGAAGTGAATCCCTGGCTTCTGGTGGGACATATTAATGACCTCCATCTCAATCCAACAATTTTAAATATCTATTCTCATTCAAACAATTTTATACAATGGCTCTTAACGACAGGTTTTGCTTTAATATCATGAAGAAATTGAGAATCTAAGTAAATGTGATTTTAAAAAAACGAAAAACAAAAAAGGCCCAAACACAAAGTACAGCCCTGAGTATCTCATAACTAAAATTAGGGCAATGATTATTTAGTACATCAATCACCCTTTTTTTCCCCCTTTGGCTAATTTCTATTGCTATTCTATTTCACATCCTGAAATGAGAACCAAAAATAACTGAGGAAAATAAAGCTGTTAGATTGATAATTTAAGATATGATATTTGCATAACAAATTACCATATTATGATACAATTATATATTCCTTAAACAAGAACTTGCTTGACAGCATGAGGCATGCAAAGCAGCAAAGTACTTTAAAGACTTCAGAAAAAATCTGGTCAACAATACGCAAGCAGATGTTGTGCTTATATAAATTACATACATAGGAATAGTCTCTCTGTATAAATATGTATTTTTGAGACAGGGTCTCACTGTGTTATCCAGGCTGGAGGACAGTGACATGATCACAGCCCACTACAGCCTCAACCTCCTCAGGCTCAGGTGATCCTCCTACCTCAGCCTACCAGGTAGCTGGGACTACAGGTACATGCCACCTCCTTTTCTATTTTTATAATCTTTGTATTAAACCAACAAACTACTAATCAAGTTTTATTTATAATAAAAGCATCAAAATGACTTGATGCACGTGGGAAAGAATCAACCCTGCAATACATGATTTAAATATTTCTTTTATGCAATAACAACTTGAGAAATACACATTTTCTCATCACTTGTTAGCTTAGTGTTAAAGACAAATCACATAAACGCTATCATTTGAAGAATCTGAATTATCCCAACTTCCCCAAGATGCTTTTTAGCAAAAGTATGCCATACTACATCCTCAAAAATCAATAAATTAATATAAGCCTTGTAAAGTATTCAATAACATATGGTTCAACAACACAAACAAAAAACCGAATTCATCCTGTCTAGTCACAAACAGCAATAACCTCACTTAACAGGAAAGTTCCATCTGACAAATTCTACTCACCACATCATGGCCTAGAAAAAGCAGCAAAGGAGTTGGTAAGCAAATTACAAAAAAGAAAAAACAAAAACTACCCAAATCAAGACTGTTCAACAGTATCCACATAATTCTGAAAACAGTAGAATATATATTGCACAGAATACTGTTTTTTTCAGCTTATAGACAATGCTCAGTGCACGCACAGATTCACACTCACAGATTCCTTAGATGAATTTCATGGCCCCAGTTTGGAGGAGCACTAAAACAGATGTTACAGAGTTGATGTACTTTCCTTAGAGAAGAGCTCTTGGGGAATTTACCAAGAAGCACTTTACTATTTTTTTTTCAAACATGGTTCTAATAGCCTTGTTCATGATCATTTCATAAAAGCAGTAAACCAGAAAGGGAATGGAAGTGGAACCATTGCCAGAATCAGGCATGCTAACAGCAGAAAAGGAATGCCTGAAAGAGACATAAGCAGTCGTACACCACTCAGTCCTTGCAGCCTTCCCTGTAATTCCAAACACATATGACAATTACAGTTCATACAATGACTCTGTTATCAAGAAAAGATTATATTTTTAAGTGTACTTAAAATAATATTTCTCAGAAACAGTTAACATAAAAAATTTAAAGCTTAAAGAGGACACTCTACCAAAGAGGTATAAAGATGACAAATACATGAAAGACGTCTGAAACCATTAGCCATTACAGAGATGCAAATTAGGGTCATAAGAAGATACCGCTACACACCTATTAAAATGCCCAAAATTAAAAGTTTAATGCAATACCATGTGGTGGCAAGAATAGGAAATGAGAATTCTCAAACATCGCTGGTGGGAACGAAAAACAATACAGTCACTCCTGAAAGTGGTTTGTTGGCAGTTTCTCATAAAGCACTTACCCTATGACTGAGAAATCACGCACCTGGGCATCTATCCTAGAGAAATGAAAGCTTACATTAACAAAAAAAAACCTGAACACAAATGTTTATGGCAGCTCTATTCATAATCACTCAAAACTGGAAACAACCCAAGTGTCCTTCAACAGGTGATTATATAAACAAATTGGTATATCCATACAATAGAATAACCTGTAATAAAAAGGAACTACTGATACATGCAACAGCTTGGATGAATCTCAAAAGCAAGCTTAGTGAAAGCAGCTAGTCTTGAAAGATTATGTATTGCATGACTCCATTTATATAACATCCCAATTTATTAAGTTAAATGACATTTTTTAAAAGAAAAAATGACAGGAATGGATGGCAGATCAACCGGTGCCAGGGATTATGGGAAGGCAAAGAGGTGACTATAAAGGAATAACATGCTCACAGCTGAGAATTTTATAGCTTTAAACTTAAACCTATTTTAGAAAATAAGAAAGATCTCAAACTCCACATTAAGAAACTAAGCAGTAAAGTAACCCCAAGCAAGCCAAAAGAAAGAAGTTACAGTTTAGAGCAAAACCCCACTAAAAATAGAAAAATAAGAGAAAAATCACTAAAACCAAAAGGTAGTTCTTTGAAAAAATCAATAAACCTTTATTTAGATTGACCAAGAAAAAAAGAAAATTACCCTCCAAAAAATTACCAAAATCAAGAACAAGGGAGCATTACTATTGACTCTACAGTATAAAATACAAATGTATTTTAAATATATAAAAAGATATAAAAACAATGTCATCAAATTAGACAAATTAGATAAAATGAACAAATTCCTAGAGAGACATAAATAACCAATACCGACTCCAGAAGAAACAGAAAATCTCAATATACCTAAAACAAGACACTGAATTACTAATTAAAAATCTTCCCACAAAGGAAATGCCAGGCCTAGATGGCTTCACCATGGAATTCTATCAGATACATAAAGAAGATAAAATACCAATTCTTCACAAACTCTTCTAAAAAACAAAGAAACACTTCCCTACTCATTCTGTATTACCACAGTACTAAAGCCAGACAAGAACATTACAAAAGAAGAAAACAATGAACCAATACCCCTCAGGAATATACAAACATTCTCAATTTTAAAATCCTCTGTCTGGGTGCAGTGGCTCCCACCTGTAATTCTAGCACTTTTTAGGAAGCCAAGGTGGGAAGAGCGCTTTAGCTAAAGAGTTCAAGACCAGCCTGGGCAGGGCGCAGTGGCTCATTCCTATAATCTCAGCACTTTGGGAGGCTGAGGTGGGCAGATCACAAAGTCAGGAGTTTGAGACCAGCCTGGCTAACATGGTTAAACCCTGTCTCTACTAAAAATATAAAAATTAGCCAAGTGGGGTGGTGTACTCCTGTAGTCCCAGCTACTCGGGAGGCTGAGGCAGGAGAATCACTTGAGATTGGAGTTAGCCAAGATTGCACTACTGCACTTCAGCCTGGGTGACAGAACAAGACTCCATCCCCCATCCCCCGAAAAAAAAAAAAGACCACCGTGGAAAACACAGTAAGATCCCAACTCTACAAAAAGTTTTAAAAATTAGCTGGATGAGGTGGTGTGTGCCTACAGTCCAGCTACTCTTGAGGCTGAAGTGGGAGAATCTCTTGATCCCAGGAGGCTGTGGCTACAATAAGCCAAGATCACATCACTGCACTCCAGACTCAGTGAGAGAGCAAGACCCTATTTCAAAAAAAAAAAAAATTTTTTTAATTAAATATTATGAACAAATGGGATTCATCCCAGCAAGTTTAGTTTAACATCCAAAAAGTCAATTAATAAAGGACAAAAAGACACATGATTATGTCAATATATGCAGACAAAGTACTTGAAAAATTTAATTCAACACCACTAATGATTTAAAAAGAAAAAAATTAAAAAGGCTTGGTAAACCAGAAACTTAAGGGAACTTCCTCAGCCTGATAAAGGGCAATTATACAAAGCCTAGAACCAACATCATACACAACAGTAAAAGATCGAACGCTTTCCCTCTAACATCAGGAACAAAACAAGGACATCCACTATCACCATTTCTATTCAACAATCCAATGAAGATTCTAAGGTTACAATAAGGAAAAACAAAATAAAACAGAACAAAAATTAAAGGCATCCAAATCGGACAAGAAGGTATACAAATGATAACCTTTCAAAGCCTCAATTGTTGAGATTCTTCAATACTCACATACGCACTACTAAATCAGAGAACTCCTGTTTAAAAGCAAAAGCCCCTGTGCTATTGTATGGTAAATACTGAACTATGGATTCCCTTCAGGGTAGCCTACCCACATTATCAGTGATCAGGAGTATAAAGTTCCTTCATAATATTAAAAAACAAAATGCTGAATCTATCATTTAGGAAGTAATAGAAACAAATACTTGCTGAATTAAAATTTATTCATCATAAAATATCTGACCACATTTTCCAAACAGAAACAATTTTAGTTTTCTTAATCCATTTCAGTAAAATTATATAGACTTTACAGTATCAAGCTTCACTGCCGACAGAGCATGTATAACCTTTGTTCCACTGACTGTTTTTAGATAAGAAACAATAATCCAAGTTTCCAGCCTGTGCTACACATTCTGATGAGGGATACTTCTGTGATGATACTTTGTCAAAATACTTTTTTTGTTGTTCAACATTATGTCCTTGGAGAAACATAATCAAGGTCTCCTCAATCACTCTGGTCAATTTAATGGTTTCACTAGTCCCTAAGAGTCACATCAACAAAAATATTTAAATTTGTATCATTCACAAACATAGCAGTAGAACAAGACCTCCATCTGCCCAGGTATTTCTTCAATAACTACTTTCACCAGATGCAGTAGCTCACACCTGTAAACCCAGCACTTTGGGAGGCTGGGAGGAGAAAATTTCCTGAGCCAGGATTCAAGATCAGCCTGGGGAACATGGAGAAAGCTTGTCTCTACAAAAAATAAAACAACTGGAGGCATGGAGGATTTGGGAACCTGTAGTACTAGCTACTCAGGAGGCCGAGGCAGGAAAATTGCTTAGGTCAGGAGTTCAAGGCTGCAGTAAGCTACAGAGCTACAGTCACACCACTGCACTCCAGCCTGGGCGAAAAAGCAAGGCCCTGTCTCTAAAATAAATACCTATTTTGTGGGGGAGGGCTAAAGGGGCAGGCACCACAGACATATTCTTTTGACAGGAACTGAACTGGAAACTGGAGAACAGTTACAGAAGTAAAAGAGATCCCAGACTGCCTTCCAGGACAACTAAAAAGGAGGTAAATGTATGAAAATGCCATTTGCTGGCCAGGCACAGTGGCTCATGCCTCTAATTCCAGCACTTTGGGAGGCCAAGGTGGGAGGATTGCTTGAGCCCAGAAGTTTGAGAGAAGCCTAAGCAACAGAATGGACCCCATTTCCAAAAAAAAACAAAACAAAAGCAAAAACAAATCTAGCCAGGCATGGTGGCACACGCCCATGGTCCCAGCTACTTGGGAGACTGAGATGGATCGCTTGAGCCTGGGAGGTCGAGGCTGCAGTGAGCCATAACTGTGCCCTGGGTGTCAGGGTGAGATGCTGTCTCTGAAAATGAGATTGGCATTCACTCACGAATGCTTTGACCACTAAAGAGCAGATGCATGGGCCTGGTCCTATCACAGAGTCTTCAAGTCTTAACCAGACAACAGAGGTTGTTTATATCCAGAGTTTATATTAACATGATCTATATCGAAGAATAAAACTGCTACATCCAAGAACAAAACTATTTCAACAGCTGTCTGCACTATTAAATAGCTCTGTCAAGTTCTTTCAGAGTCAAAGATTTTTCTTAAAGAAAAGGAACATACTAAAAATGTCACCTGTAAACCCCACTTCTGGCTCTTTATTAATAGAACATCAAGTTGACCCTTTATGCTGTTGGAAAAAAACATGGCTATATTGAAAATTGCTTGGGCCTGGGAGTTTCTAAACTCATAAAACCAACACCATGGTTCTAAATTATCTCCTGCCTCATCTCCCCTTGAAACTTCAAGCAATCCACACTTGTTCCTTGCTGCCAAATCCTTGCTGTAACTGTGCCATCAGGCTGCTAGCACAAAAAAATTGAGTTAATATACCACCTTCTTTGCACTCAGCCCTGGTAGTAGCCAGTATTTCCCAAAGTAGCCAAACAAAGATCTTGTTGTCAGGGACCAGTGTCTCAGCCAATGCTGGCTGCCCTGCTGCCCCACCATTAGACAGGTTCAAATACAGTCACATCATTAGGTGTCATGAGGTGACATCATTAGGGAGATGGTGCCGACAGACTTGGATTAGCAGAAACAGGAGAGCGTTTTTCCCACACACACAACCTGAACTATAATAAATGAGGATTATCAGGTAACTTCTCACAATTCTCTTTATTTACAATTTACTGAAAATGTACCCTACAAATGCCAACTCTTCATGGGGTGGGTGTGTGTGTGTGTGTGTGTGTGTGTGTGTGTGTGTGTGTGTGTAATAAAATATCAGGCCTGAAATGGTGGCTCATGCCTGTAATCTCAGCACTTTGGGAGGCCAAGGCAGGCGGGATCATTTGAGCCCAGGAGTTCAGGACCAGCCTGGGCAACGTGGCAAAACCCCATCTCTACAAAAAATACAAAAATTAGCCCGCCACGGTGGCACGTGCCTGTTGTCCCAGCTACTTGGGGGACTGAAGTAGGAGGGTTCCTAAGCCCAGGAATTCGAGGCTGCAGTGAGCCGTGATTGCACCACTGCACTCCAGTCTGGGCAACAGAGCGACACTGTCTCAAAACAACAATTAGGTTGCTCCCTAATACTATTGCTTATATTGCCTCTAGAGCCCTTATTACAGTTCATATGTCCATATTTGTTTCATGTCTCTTCCACAAAGCCATGAAGTTCCAGGAAGATAAGTACAATGTCAGTTTGGAGAAATACAACGTCCCCAGAGCCTAGGCCTGACACAGAGAAGGGGCTCAAGGAGAAAATAAAGAATGAATGATGATCACCAAAAGAAACGACTGTAATTTAAACTTCAGAGAACTGCGCCCAAAGATAGCTCAGAATTTCCAAGAGCCACGCTTAGTTTGCTTAAGTATCCTGCTGTAATGAAGGCTTTACTGGAAAAACAAAATCGAAATTAAGAAACCGCTGAAAATCAACTAGCAGTTGACATTTCCTTTCCAATGAGTTAGAAATATACTAATATGTGGATTTAATTTCTTTTAATTTTTAAATATGGATGTCCTATCTGAGCCTTTTTTTTTTTTTTTTTTTGAGACAAAGTTTTGCTCTTGTTGTCCAGGCTGGGTGCAATGGTGCAATCTCGGCTCACTGCAACCTCCGTCTCCTGGGTTCAAGCAATTCTCCTACCTCAGCCTCCCAAGTAGCTGGGATTACAGGTCTGTACCACCACACCCAACAAATTTTTTGTATTTTTAGTAGAGACGGGGTTTCACCAAGTTGGCCAGGATGGTCTTGATCTCCTGACCTCGTGATCTGCCTGCCTCCGGCCCTGTCCTGTCTTTGTCTGAAGGGAGGACTCTGAGGATTAAAAAGGGCAACTACTTAAGCGCTCAGTGATACAGAGAGCATTATGAGAAAATTAGGATATGATAAATATCATTGCTAAGAAGTTAAATTAGCAAACTTCCCAGTATCAGGAATAGGCATCTTCATTCCTACAAAACGACTACCTTTGGAAAATGTTCTCTACAATGTATGTATAATACTAGGTAGCTAATGCTTAAGGTCACCTTTATAAAAAAATTCTCCTTTTTAATGGATTCAGTATTTATGTTACTATAAAAAATAACTATTGCAAGCAATTATTTTGCTTTTGTTCAAATAGGTATACAACAAAGAAAAAATGATAGATGCTTCAAAATGTTTCCATCAGTGTTTCAAATAATGTCGCTGTGTGACACTTTATGAGAGCTAGTTAATGGCATGGCAATCTTGGAGATGTTCAAACATTATCTGTGTGGGCAATGCAAAAATATTCACAGTAGTCCTCTGTTGGAAACACATCAATTATTATAATAACATGGACAATATATCCTCTTATAAATAAAATACAAGTTTAAAAGCCTTATTTTCTCTTTTTTAAACATACTTATTTTGAGGTAAAAAAAATTATAGACACAGTCACAAAATAATATATAATTTTG
Source organism: Callithrix jacchus (assembly GCF_049354715.1). Lineage (NCBI taxonomy): Eukaryota > Metazoa > Chordata > Mammalia > Primates > Cebidae > Callithrix > Callithrix jacchus. Next base: position 106,381,205 of record NC_133509.1, on the reverse strand, counting down.
TGTTGCTGAAAGTACCAAAAAGACACAATGTTAAGCACTAAAGGTGTCAGCCTCAAGGAGAACTATTATACAAAGGTGTTCCTTAAAATGATAATCATTAGACTACAAGAAAAGTGGTGACCAGAAATAAATAGAGGTTTTCCTACATCAAAATAAATGCTTACATAACATTGTTAAATCGTGGAGAAAAAAATACTGTCCTTCAAGATTATTTTTAATCAAGTCAAAATAACTTATTACCACTTGGTTTCAATTTTTGTTGAAATTTTAGGCAATAATTCAAATATATCTATGCTAGCTCAATATATGTTCACTTCTCTGATAATTAAAAAGTTAGCAATAACCTTCTAAACTCCCACCCTACCCTATTAACATATCTATTTAACACATTCTATGTAAACCTTAGACTTGGGTGTGATAAACGAGGCTTGAAAGAATCACTTCATATTTTGATAACAGAGTATTCACTTGCATAAATGAATAATGTTAAGTTGGGACATGTGATCAACTGACTTCCAGCCCTGTGAAAGCTAGTCTCACCTTTCTCGTTTATAGGCTTACCAGCACTTATTTACAAGCCTGTCCAACCCACAGCCCACAGGCCACATGCAGCCCAGGGAAGCTCTGAAGGCAGCCCAATACAAATTTATAAACCTTCTTAAAACATTATGAGATCTTCTTTGCAATTTTTCTTTTTCTTCCTCTTTTTTTTTAAGCTAATCAGTTATCATTAGTGTTCGTGTACTTCATGTGTGGCCCAAGACAATTCTTATTCTTCCAGTGTGGCCCAGGGAAGCCAAAAGATTGACATCCCTGTTTTGCAGTCTCCAGAGGAAAAATTCCTGACCTCACCTAAATAAAACTGAAGAATATATCAATACAATGGTCTTATTACCTTGCAATTAACCTGTTAAATTGTCTTTCCACATTCTCTAACCTTTCCTTATCAAACTGGAAAACCACCAATAAAATTAGTGTTGAGAAATCAGATTCAATTCTACAATGAATAACCTCTCATCTTCTCACAAATTTCCTAGAAGTAATGAGTGTGGGCTGCAGATGTGTGGCACACAGACGGGGTCCCAAGTTACAAGCATACCGACTTCATCTGGCTTTGAACGCATACTGCCTTTCAGAGTCTAAAACAGAGCTATGTGAATTATAAAAGATAGCCTATCAGATCCCTAGGCCCCAAATGTACCAAAGGTCAGTTTTCTAAAGGCAATGTCTATTTTTAAACTAATATAAGTTGGGTTCTAAATTTGATCTGCATGTAAATGGCCAACTGGGGAGGAATGTCTGGCTGACTCTTAAGCAGTTTAAGTTGCTTGAGGAATGGTCCAAACAAAGTTCATTTCATACACAACAGACAAAGCTTCTATTAGCAGCAGGCGTCTTCCACAGAGGCGAGAGCAGCAGCTGTGAACAAGGAGCCAGCCTGCAACTGAGGAGCCTGGAATTCACTTCTTCACATAATGATAAAAGCAGGCCATTCTCCACTAAGATGGTTAGGGAAAACCAATTTCCGATTGCTCAGTGTAAAAGAATGAGCATATTTTATAAAAAATAGAGCATATTTTCAATGGCATGCAGAGTACATGAATACCATCCAGAAGAAGATGCCAACAAAAACCTACAGTATTTTCAAGACTCCTCACAGTACTCTTCTCTTCACAAAGTACAAGTTCACAGACCACACTGACCAAAAGAGTCTCAATGGCAATGAAGAAAGAATTTTCTTTTGAATTTTGTGTTCAGAAACAGGTTTTCCTTTATTTAAAGGAAAACCATGAATTTCCTATTATAATATTTTTTAGAGATAATTATGGCACCAACTGATAATTTTGGAAATTTTCATCATTCTTAATTGTGAGGAAGCCTCAAGGTACTGGGAACTTTCATAGCTTTTTAAAAATTATTTTCAGGAGTACTACAACAGTGATGTAAGGTTGGCACTAGCATACTGTACTACTTGGGAAATTATGGCCTATCAATTTTAATATCCAAATTTGAAAAATCACTTCCAGGACAGAGTAATTTATAAAACAAATACACCTCTGAAAACACATCTATAAATATAGAACTATATAAATTATATATCTAGTTTTTAAACCAAAATAACAGTAATTCAGTAAACTCCATTTAAAAAACTATTAATAATCAGTAATAAAAGTGAAAATAGCAGATGTGCCCATATGTACATGTCACTAACAAGGTCGGCCTTCTCTCATTAGCCAGCAGTTCTGGCCCCCTCCACCAGGCCTACAGATAAACCAACACAGTGAGTCAGAGGGCAGAGCAAAGCTAGACATCTCCTTTTCTAAATATGTGAAAAATCACTCAGACTTTAATATTCAAAAAGTATTGACCATGAGAAGTCAAAGTACAGCATCTGCATCAAAGGCCTCGATTTTGTCAGGGCACTGACACACTGAAGACAGGGTATATGTGTAGGTATCTATCTGTCTCCCTCACTTCCCTAGAAAATCCTAAAGATAAAGACTACTCTTGTTCTCTTTTGCAGCGCTCAAACCCAGCACCTAGCAGATATTCAAGTGTTAAATGAACAACTTGAGCAAATGAATACAGATCTCCTATACTGAGTCTTCCAATGACAGATAATTACAGTTCTCAATTATGCCCTGGTATTCACATGAGGTCCAGCTCATTCAATATAACAAAATGTGGTGGAAAACTGCTGTTACCCACCTCATTCTCATGTCCTCACTTCCTCATGTCCCCAAGGGCCGAGTAGAGTGAAAGTGGACACTGGAGAGTTCTACCCATGCACATTCATTTATTACCTACTTACTGAGTACCCACCATGCCCTAAACACCATGCGTGGATGCCAGGAACAGAACAGCTCTAACAAACACAGCGTAACAACTGCCCTCCAAGAATTTATCACTGAGAAAAGTTATTGCAATGCAATGTGAAAAAATGATGGATATACAGAATGCGTGCTTCCTATGAGAAGTCAAGCACTGTTTGGAGTATTTACAGGAACAATCTCATTTTCTCCATATTACCCCCGCTGAACTTCCTCTCTGTGATGCAGCAGGCAGAGACCAGGGAACATTCAGTAGGAACACCTATGCCACTAAACCAGTCAGAAGGTGATAGGGCGGGGAGGAAAAATAGCATGTCCGTGAAAAGAAGGCTAAGCAGAAGAAGTGAAACCTGAAGGATCAACACAAGTTTCCAGGTTGAAGGGGGGTAAGCAGAACTTTTCATGCAGAGAACTTACCAGACAGAAAAATCCAGAGGCTTCAATAAAAACCACTGTGCCACCAGAAGATCATGGTAGAATTTGGTATTGGATCAGAGTGTAGCAACCCAAAGCAGTCCTTAACATGTGAGGGAGAGAGTGTTCAAGAGTTCTGTCTAAAGGGCCTCTGTGAGAAAGAAAGACCAGATAATTTCACATAGATATTTCTAAAACACGTGTCTTTGGGAGAGGCATGAAAAAATTTCTTACTTGGTAGCATGTAGTATCAATCCTATTCTATTTTAAAATTCTGATTAATATTTATAGATATAAAAGATTACTTATTAAAGAGTAATAAAGATGTATTAAGAATTTTACAAAAGCATAAAATTGACCTGAAAAATAATTTGTCCAAAGCTGAACTATTTCTTTAAAATACTCTTAAATAACACCCTTCCCTCTAAATTTTGGCAAGATGGTTGGGCAGATTCATGATTTAAGAAATAAAAGTTGTATTTGATGGCAGAAAGTCAACTTTTTCAAACTCCATTTCTACTCCCCTCTGCTTCTTTAGCAATATAAGTATGATTTTATTTGGGCTGGCAAAGTGCCCATTTAAACACCACACTTGAGCCTCCCTTGAAGACAGCAGTGGCCAAGGAGTTTCAAGTAGAAGTCAATGGGTGGAGATTCCAGAAAGCCTCATCTGCCTGTTTTCCTTTCCCCTCCTCTTGCAGACAACTAGGCTGGAGCTCCTGTGGATTTGAGGACAAAGGCCTTACACTAAAAAGGCTGAAAGCCAGGCGGCCTGCATCCCTTCCTGATGACTTGGCAGAACCACCACCCCAAGTGGTTGCCCAACAGAAAATTAAACCCTGTAAAATCAGTCAGATACCTGTTCCGACTAGCCAAACAGAAATTTCATTGCAGATGCTGGTGAATATTTAAAGTACGCAAGGTAAGATTTGGCACAAAGCAGCTGCAAATACATTTAGGGTATTAAAAATATTTCATGATTCACTATCTTTTTCTGTCTAAATCGCACATCCGTATGATTATGAAACATCTTTTTAAATCAAAATAAATGTTTTCCAATGTTTTCTTTGGGCAGGAAAGACATCTAGTTCTTGAAACATGTGATCTACTCTGGGTGCTGAATTAGGGAGTGTGAGTAGGGCCAGCAGAAAGATCTCTGGAGAGCTGGTGTAAGGGCAATGTTGGGGGGAAAATGGAAGTTAAACATCAACAACAAATGCAAGCAATTTACAAATGCTTCCTTGTGTTTTACAAGCCAGGTGAACTGTTACATAACAGTCAATTTTGGGTTCTATGCTCTAAACCAGTGGTCCTCAATCTTGTTGGCACCAGAGACTAGTTTTGTGGAAGACAATTTTTCCACAGACTGGAGCAGCAGGGAATGGTTTCAGGATGATTCAAGTGCATTACATTTGTCACGCACTTTATTTTTATTATTATTACATTATAATACATAATGAAATAATTATACAATTCACCATAATGTAGAGTCAGTGGGAACCCTAAGCAGGTTTTCCTGCAACTAGATGGTCCCATCTGGGTGACAGGTAACAGCGACAGATCATCGGGCATTATTTTCATAAGGAGCACACAATCTAGATCCCTCCCATGCACAGTTCATGATAGGGTTTGTGCTCCTAAGAGAATCGAATGTCACCACTGATCTGACAAGAGGTGGAGCTCAGGTGGTAATGGGCATTGGGGAGCAGCTGTTAATACAGATGAAGCTTCACTCACCTGCTCATCACTCACCTTCTGCTGTACAGCCTGGTTCCTAACAGGCCACAGACTGGTACTGGTCCATGGTCCAGGGGTTGGGGACCCCTGCTATAAATGAATATCTGGTTGCCACTGCCCATCATCACAGGATTTCGTGAACTTAACCCTAATAGTATTCTTCTTCTATTGATACCCTGTCATTTTATTTTTAAAAGGTAGAGTTGCTTTTTAGCAACTCACCTGATAAGTGAGACACATTATTTTATTTTGTTTTTGTGGAAATATTATTGTACCTCATTCTCTACTCCCACCCTCCAAAATAGCTAAAGGATTATAGGCAATGAATTGTGCTAATCTAAACACAGTAATTTCACAGGGCTGGAATGGAGTAAGGAGAGGGGAACTCCTGTCTTTGTGCAGAATCAGAAGTCTACTGACTGCAAAAGAGTCAGGATCATATTCTCTACTCCAACTTAATTGTAAGTATAGGTTTTGTTTAAAGTTAGAAACAAAATCCAGTTGGAGACATTAAGAAAGTAATTCCATTTCCATTTTTAGCTCTGTTCACTTTTAAAAAAAATTATTCCTCTCTATTTCAAATATTGGTTGCCAAACCAACAATCAGCCTACTGTCAAGTCTCTGCTACCTGACAACTTGAATTCCTACTGTACGGTAAGTTGTTACACAAACATCAATTTTCTTTATAGGCAAACTGGGATAGCAAAATGAGCATAATGTACAGATTCAAACCTAGATTTCAGTACTGAGTCTAATAATCACCAATTGCAGGTAAAACCTTGTAGATTAATTTGTCTCTCTCTCTCTCTCTGGCACCAATTCCTAAAAAATCATAAAATGAAAATAATGCTTGGCCCTTCTGATACACTATGAAATCATTCCCCTTCTAACATTGTTGGAAAAATTAATACTAATATATATAAAGAACCTACCAAATGTTTGACATATAACAGGCATTTTGTAATTATTAATATGATGCTAATTACTAAAAGGATTTTAAATATTTAAGTAACTAGAGTACTTGAGTATCAAAGATGAAAGACGAGAAGTTAAAAAAGTAAAAAAAGATGAGAGTTTAAAAAAAAAGCTGTCCAACTAAAAGCATCAAACAAAATAACAAATAAAAGGAGAGGCAGAGTAAATTCCAAGCAACAGTGTCTTCTCAGCTGCTGCTTGGAACACCTGTAGTGTTGGGAACTCACTATCTCAAAGGGAACTCCACCATTCGTTCAAGGCCCCATTAAGACATACTGAGGACAGTGTCTATTTTATGTGTCAGTTTCTGCACCAGGCTTGAGGAATACAAATAATGAGGACACAATCATATGGAGTGCACAGGTGGAGCATGCAGCCCAACCTAGTGGTGTCAGAGGGAAGGAGTACAATCTTACAGGTAGGTAACAGAGCATAGTGTATCAGAAGGGCCTAGTTCCAAGCAGGAAGTGACAGATGATATAGTTAAGCAAGGTTTCCATCACAGGGCTTGAAGGCCACATGGAGAATCCTGAACTTTCTCCAATGAGCTGTGAGAAGCCTTAGAAATTGTTTTAAGCAGGAGAGTGACATGGCTAGACACGTTTTTTGTACAGGAACTCTGGTGACAATGTGGACAATGAAATGGGTATGAAGTGGGGATGCGATGGTAAATCAGTAATCCAGTAAGCAAGAATACGGCTATAGAAACATTAACTCACATTTGAAACTCGCTCAAACTGTTATTATTACAATAAAGTTGGGCCTCCCTTGATTTCTGCAGAGGTTTTATACAAATGTAATTTCCCAACAATTATCAATGGCTCCAGAAGAACAGAATCAAGTGGTCTGGTTTTAAAGTCTCACAATGTATGATAAAATGTAAGCAACACTGTACATGAAAGATGAATTAGGAGATATTTTCATAAAGAGCAATGTGTAACTTAACCCTAAAATACCACAGAGCACATTTCCCACTACCAGTTTCATGACCAAATGCCTTTAATTATAATCAGCTGTTAATAGAAAAACTACACCACAAACATCTATAATTTGTCTCTACGGTATGGATAAACTACCATCTAAAACAAATATTTAGATTTTGGTAAAGAATAAAACTCTAATAGCCCTCAAATTCTGACCACCTTTAAGACTTTTCCACCCAAAGACTTGAATGTCCTTGGCCTGCAAATATGAAGTCATTTATCAAAAAGAGAGTAAAACAAATCTCATATCATAAAGATATCATAAATCAGATGTCATAAAGGATCATATCTGTGCTTAACTGTCGGTTGAAATTGTTCATAAAAAGGAAGAATACCACACACGTTGTTTGGCTGACTATGAGTTGGCTGCTGCCTGTGCATTCACACACACAAAAAAATGTGTATAAACATGAACATCCAGGCACAATATCCATCTGGACAGGATGTTAACACCATTCCTCAATTCCTTACGGGTCCTATTTTCTTGTAGAAGTATAAAATCTACCAACTGGTTAAAAGTATTTCAATTTGGGTGAGAGGGAGAGAAGATGGAGAGGAGTCAATTCTTTGAACCCAGACAAGGACTCATCTCCCTAAGATCATTTAGAAAGCTTAAGAGGTTAAATGCATCAGAGCCCCAATTCATCCCTACGAAAAAAGTACCAAATTCTTCTCTCCTTGAACCTAATCCTGTCTAAGTCTTTCTTGGATTTGGTCCCCTGGCACAGATTTAATGAGGCGCATTTCCACACACTTTTACTGAGAGAGAAGTACTCAGGGAAAGAGTGGTAACAAAAAGTGGCTCCTTACACTACACTGACTTGGGGAAAATTGGCAGAAGAAATGTGCTAGTGGCATAATGAATCCTCGAAATGAGACTGTTCCCATTCTTTCCTTGGTTGAGACTGGATAATGACTAAACCCAGCACTTGATTTTGAAGCTTCCACACCTCTGGCCAAAATACCCTTCACTACTTCATTTGGTCTTCACTATCTCTTCCCTCTCAGACTTTCACCCCATTTAACTAGGAAATCTTATAGCTGAAAGCTGAAGAGCAAAGGCTCTACGGCCAGACCCTGTATATTCTAATCTTCAGCACTTACCTACTACTCTCTGTTCCTGTTTCCTCTCCTGCTGATCAGGACCAGCTTCACAGGGTTCTCCTGAGGATGACATGGCATCACCCATGTCAGCTGCTCAGCACAAGGCCTGTCACAGAGCCCATAAAGGGTCCCAATGGTCTTATTAGTCTTAACTAACAAAAGCATGCAAACACTTAGGAGGGCAGTGTTCAAGCCCTGTGACACTTGCCATTTTGTGGCAAATAAATGCTAAAAGCATAAAAATACTAATCAGTTACCATCACGATATTACCTATAAAGGGATGTCATAGGATTATCCAACTATCTTTCATCTTTATATTTTATTATTGTTTTCTATCATTAAAATGCCACGTGAGCTATTCTTAATTACCTCAAACTTCACCTTCCTAATTTTCTACTCCTATATCCTGCTGTGACTCTATTAACATGGCCTGCTGAGGTAGATTGCAAGAGATTTATGATCACCTACAGTTAATTTCCCCCTCACTAATTTTTAATGGTTTTCTACTGATAATGACTTAAAATAAATTCGCTAATTTTTAGACCATGTAGTTGTTTTCACTAGGAATCCACTGAACTATATTTGTTTTTCACCAGCTGTCTGGATAATTATATTTAGTCCATGTTTTCAAAAAGTCAGTAGAGAATGAATACGTTAATCATTAGCTTCTCCCTTTTTTTTTTTTTGGAATTATGTTCTTTCTTTTTTTAAGCAACGGTCTACACTGGAGTGCAACTGGTATGCAACGGCACTTCTCAGCTCACTGTAACCTCTGCCTCCCAAGCTGAAGCCATCCTCCCCACCTCAGCCTCCCAAATAGCTGGGATCACAGGCATGCACTACCATGCCCAGCTAATTTTTGTATTTTTTTGGTAGAGATGGAGTTTTGCCATGTTGCCCAGGCTGGTCTCAAACTCATGAGCTCAAGCCATCCACCCACCTCAGGTTTCCAAAGTGCTAGAGTTACAGGCGTGAACTACCACTCCTAGCCTGGACTTCCCTATGTTCTCTAATTCGCCTTAACTTACTCAAGTGATTCAGAATGAAAATGTTATCAACTCACATCTCAGAAGCAACTCAATAATAGGATATAAAAGACTTAAAATTAGACAATTTTTAACGTAACAAAAGATGAGAACCATAAGGTAAACAGAACAGTGAATGGTATAAGTGTCCTGAGTATACCTCTACAAAACCCCATCTCTACAAAAAAATTAAGCACCTAAAATCAAATAGCACTAAACATAAATTTAGATATGGTATTAAAATGCTTGAATGTTAATTTTTCTGGTAGAGAAGAAAAGCAAGAAAAGAGCCCACTGTGGTCCTAGAACAGAATTTCCACAAATCTGAAAGGTTTCTACTTTGTTCTTTTATTTTACACAATGTATACTAATTCAGCGAAGATAATATGACCTTTTGTACTTTCGCTTTTTTTTTTTTTTTGAGACGAAGTCTTGCACTTTTGCCCAGGCTGGAGAGCAGTGACTCGATCTCCACTCACTACAACCTCTGACTCCCAGATTCATGAGATTCTCCTACCTCAGCCCCATGAGTAGCTGGGATTACAGGCACCTGCCACCATGCCCAGCTAATTTTTGTATTTTTGGAAGAGACAGGGTCTTACCATGTTGGCCAGACTAGTTTCGAACTCCCGACCTAGGTGATCTACCTGACTAGGCCTCCCAAAGTGCCAGGATTACAGGCATGAGCCACCATGCACAGCTGACTTTTTTTTTTTTTTGAAGTCTAAGAGAAACAACTGTCCACAGAATGCATATTATTTTAAGATGTGTGCAATTTGTGAAAAAACACTAGTCTGGCTGGGTGCAGTGTCTCACACCTGTAATCCCAACACTGGGAGGCCAAGGTGGGCAGATCACCTGAAGTGACTCAATAGTTTGAGACCAGCCTGGCCAACATGGCAAAAACCCGTCTCTAACAAAAATATTAGCTGCCAAGGTGGCAAATCCCAGCTACTCAGGAGGCTGAGGCAGGAGAATCACTTGAACCTGGGAGGTGGAGGTTGCAGTGAGCCGAGATCATGCAACTGCACTCCAACCTGAGAGACAGAGCAAGACTCCATCTCAAAAAACAAAAAAGAAAAAGAAAAAAGAAAAACACTAGTCTTAAATTTGTATTTAAAAACAGAAAAGGAGTGCATGCAATGGTTCATACTTGTAATACCAGCATTTTGGGAGGCTGAGGCTGGAGGATCCCTTGAGCCCAGGAGTTCAAGATCAGCCTGGACAACAAAGTAAGGGCTTGTCTCCACTAAAAATAAAAAATTTTTTTAAAAATTAGTTCAGCCTGGTGGCATGTACCTGTAGTCCCAGCTACTAGGGAGGCTGAGACAAGAGAATACCTTTATTCTGGGAGGTCAAGGCTGCAGTAAGTCATGATCACATCACTGCACTCCAGCCTGAGTGAACAAAACAAAACAGGTTTAGGCAGGTGTGCTGGCTCATGTCTGTAATCTCCTAACTTTGGGAGGCCCAGGCAGGAGGACCACATGAGCTCAGGAGTTCAAGATGGGCCAGGGAAATATAGCAAGACCCTGTCTCTACCTAAAAATAAAAAAAAACTGGCCCTGCATGGTGGCACACGCCTGTAGTCCCAGCTACTCAGGAGGCTAAGTCCCAGCTACCCAGAAGGTCGAGGCTCCAGTTACTCATAATTGTGCCACTAAACTCCAGCCTGGGTGACAGAGCAAGACCCTGTCTCTAGGAAATGAATATGTATGTACATACCATACATACATACAAAGAAAAAGAGGGGTGCTGGTCCTGGGTTGGATGAAGGAAGAACACTTCATCTCATTTCTCCATTGAATGTAGTTATAATACCTGGACAGATTACTAACAGCTATTTGAAGGGTCTGAAAAGTAAACAATAGCAGGCTGATTAGGGAATAAGAATGAATCTCAAGGAAATGAGCTTCCCGTTTTTTTTTCCTATGAAATCACCAGCCTGGACTCAAGGCAGCTGGACATGGCATACCAAGATGTGGAAAGAGGGAACAAACTGAGTTTTAGCTAGAGGAGCAGAAAAGGAGATTCCTAAACCCGGAGAGAATGGGGGAAACACTCCATTTTTCTTTCTTTTTTTCATTCTCTTGCTTCCCAATCCAAGGCAATTCCAAGGTGGTGGGCAATGGACAATAGTCACGTAAACTCTGAGGGAAAGGAAGCTTCCTGTCTGATCAGAGGAGCTATGATCCCAAGATGCAGGGGAAAACATCTGCTGCTTTTTTTCTGTCTTCCTGCCTCTTGGCCCGGAATGCAAGCAGTCACAGGAAGTACAATGCCCCATTCTAATGTCTCATCTCTGTGACCAGAAGAATAAAAAGGGGAACCCAAGGGAAGGAGGAAGTCACGGAGAAATCAATTCACACAAATATAACCAGTTGATTCTTGGTAAAGGTGCAATGGCAATTTAATGGATTGTCTTTTCAACAGAGGTGCTGGAATAATTAGACATCCATATTCAAGAAAGGAAACCTGACCTAAAAACAGATCATATACAAATATTAATTCAAGACAAATGACATATAGATAAATAGAAACTATAAAACTTTTATGAGAAAACAAAATCTTTATAACCTTCAGTTAGTCAAAGAGTTCTTGGAAATCATCTCCACTGTACTTTAAAGAAAGATTAACTGTACTTCTTCAAAATTAAAAATTCTTGTTCAAAGACACCATTAAGCAAATGAAAAAGTAAGGTCTAGACATGGAAAATATTTGCACATCACATATGCAACAAATACATTGTATCCAGAATATATAAAAACAAAATAAAACTGAAAACTCAACCAATAAATAATCCAATTACTAAAAACTGGAACAGATGTTTCATCAAAAAAAGATATACAAATGGCAAGCATGTGAAAAAATGTTCAAGCTCATTGGCCACTAGGGAAATGCAGATTAATACCATGATGAGATACCACTACACATCCATCCAAATGGGTAAAATAAAAAATAGTAATACCTTGATAATGTCAAGAGCCGTCAAGGGTGCCATGCACCTGAAACTTTATACATTGCTGGTGTAAATGCAAAATGATACAAATACTCTGGAAAATAATTTCAAAGTTCCTCAGAGAGTTAAACATACACCTACCACGTAATCCAGCAATCCCACTCCTGGGAATTTACCCAAGGAAAGAAAGTCCATATTCATACAAAGACTAAAACACAAATATTCACAGTAGCTTTTTTTTAAATTACCCCCAAACTAGAACTAGAACAAACCAAATGTCCTTCAATGGGACACTGGATAAATTGCAGTAGTTCCACACAGATGGATTTTACTCAGCTATTAAAAGGAACTAAGTATCTATACTATTCACAACAACTTGTATGAACCTCAAAGCATTATATTCAGTGAAAGAAGTCAGCTTCAAAAGATGATCTATGTCCTAGTACTTCGGGAGGCCAAGGTGGGTGGATCACTTGAGCCCAGCAGTTTGAGACCAACCTGGGCAATATGACAAGACCCTGTCTGTTAAAATAATTAATTAAGTTAATTAATTAAATGATTAAAGATGGTCTACTCTATGCTTCCACATAAATGACATCATCCCAGAGATAAATACTATCTCTCTCTGGGATACGGCCTGGGCAACAACATAGCGAGACCTGTCTCTTTTTTTTTTCTAAAGAGAGAAAACTACAGAGATGGGGAAGAGATCAGTGTTAGGCAGGAGGTAGAGACACAAAGGAACTTTTTGTTGTTGTTGTAAACGGAGTCTTGATGTCGCTCAGGCTGCAGTGCAGTAAGAAGCATGATCTCGGCTCACTACAACCTCACCTCCCAGTTTAAGCAACTCTCTTGCTCTTGCCTCAGCCTCCCGAATAGCTGAGATTATAGGCAATTTTACTTCATGTTAACTTATTTTAAAACCAACAAACTTGACAGATTTGTTATTCAGAGGCACAAAAAAAAGTTTAAAAAAAAACATAAAAAATCTCAAATTTACAAAACAGTATTTTATGACTTACATAAATATGATACTGAAAATTGCCACAGAAACGATTTTTAAAGGTGTCAGAACAATGTAGTATTAAGTGTTTTTTAAGCCAGTGTACCTAGAAAATAATTTTAAAGCTACCACAAAACCATCTCTTTCCAAAGTTAACTCCTCAGCCACAAAAATATGACTGTTTAACAGCAAGAATGCTAATGTTCAACACACCCCAACAGTTCCTGCCATTTGGCTCCTGGATTTTGAGATACTGATGTTACAAAGCAGGTGAAACATCCGGGAAACAGATGCATGAACTGAGTCATCCAAAACTTGTCCACTACAATCCAGGCCCATCTCTATCCCCGAAGGGTTTTACACAACTCCTCCATTTCCTCAACAGGAAGCACCCAATACACACACAGTTTGTTTTAAAACTTGAAGAGTGTATACACAAAGGGAAAAGGTCACGGAAACCGGTTTCTTCAGGAGCATCTGCACTGTGTCATCAAGACCCACCACAACGTCAGTGGCTCTACAACATACCCAAAATGACCTACCTCACTGTAAACCTCCTGCTAGAACTGACGCTTTCCTCAATGGAGTAAGTTCCTCCACTGAGGAACAGCTCTCAATTGCACTGTTAAACCAAAATGATCCAGCCAAGGTTCAAAATGCTGTGATAAAATTATTTCCTAACTGCACTCTCTCTGTCCAAATACTATGAGTCTTCCATTGCTTCAAAGCATTTTTTTGAAGTCGTTTTTGCCTTTTTCAAAGAAACACAATAATAACCATTAAAAGGGCAAAGGGATGCTGCCCTCATTCCACTTTAACTGACTATACCTTCCCTTTTTCAGCTGTGTCCTATGTACATAGCTCTGGCCATTCAATCCATAAAATAACCACAAATGTGCTATTTGGAATACATTTTGAAAGTAGAATTTTTGTTTTAATGGAGGAGCTATGGATAATTCTTTTCTTTCTAATTTTCTCTGTTTTCTAAATGTTGCCAATACTAAAACATCAAGATAAGTGAACGATTCCGTTTCCTCTACTCCTGACATAATCTGCAAGAAATTATGACAGTGACTTGTATTGCTTTTCAAATACAAGGAAAAATCCTACTGTTTGAAGGCATTATCTAATTCCCCACCACCATCACCACAAAAAGGAGGAAGGGGAAAGATACACCAAACTTTCCAACAACATTGTTGTCATCAATTAATACAAAAATAATTTATTTATAAACACATGGAGAGTCTGGTTATTTCTAGATGGGAGAGACTGCTTCTTGATGTGTTTAGCTTGCTGGAGAACAGAATGCAGGAATACACAAGCATTTAACAAGCCTGCTTTGATTATAATATTTCAAGCCTAAAGTATATACTACAGCATTCTTTAAAGAGTGGTACTTCTTGGTGTTCTGTCAGACGTGTACTTAAAAATAATCACCTGGCTGCACATGACCAAACCTTGACTCACATGCACCAATAACACTGTTTTTTATCAGACGTCAACTATGAACAGGGATGTCAAGTGACACCTTTACAGCAGTGCTTTCCTTTCTGTTGCCTAAGATGCTATTATTTCTATTAGTCTGAGTGGCCAGCAAAGACATTCTACATTCAAAAGAAAATCAACAGACAGAATTTCACACATGCACACACACCTACACACACACAAAATTTTCTTGAGAAAACTCATTCATTTTACATAATTTAGAGCCTGAAATTTACGGGTCCCCCCCACCCCCACCTCACCACCAGGCTGGAATATATTAGCAATGCCTACTGGCAAAAATGCAAGTTAGAAAATCAGAATTAAGAATGCAACTATAAATAGCCAAATGAAGAGAGGAAAAACTGGAAGCTATTATGTGAAGCCCGAAGATTCCAATCAGGGGAGGGATTCTGATGGGTCCTATGTACTGACAGTAGAGACTGATCAGGTATTTGCATTACCTATATTACCTTCAACCCATAATTCTCTGTAGGAATCTTTATAAGCCAAGTGTCAATTTTGTACCTGTTGCTTTAATTAAAACTGGTTAACATAATCTGTAAGTCTGACGAGTAAATGCAGCATGTCACAACAGGATGAAGGCAAACCAGGGAATGCAGGACCCTTTGCACTGTGGAAGTTCCACATAATCCCAGGATAGCTGCATTCCATAAAGGACATCTGTCATCTGACAGATGACCTAAGCAAGGTTCCCAGTTTCAATCAAATATTAAATTATTAGTAAATTTTTGCTTATTTCTTAGAACAGCTTAATGACAGCTCTAATATTTTCTTCCTGTCCTTCAGCAAATGCACTCATTTTAGAAAACACAGTTCTAGACTCCTTCAGAGAACATTTCTGTTCTCAACTTATTTTTCTCCCATCACTTTGACCATATCACCCAAATCCTTCCTCAGCATTTTTAAAGTACCATTATATAAAAGAGAAAGCCCGGAATGATCTTCCTGTTTCAACAGACTTGCATCTCATACAGTTTAACCTTTTATCTATCCATGAGTAGTTTCACATATAGGATTTTTAAGGCAGATCCCTACTACTACTCCTTTTTTGTACCTAACTTTAAGGAAGAAAAAAAAACAAAGAGCAGTGCCAGAAATGGAAAGACCAATAAATTTAGAATCAGAAAATCTGGGCTCAAATTCTCCCATTATCAGCTGTGTGACAAGGGGTGGGGAACAAACCCTTCTGAGACTATTTCTGAACTCAGGAAAATTCTACTTTGTTCCATTATCTTGGTTATTATAAAGAGTAATAACAATTATAAATGATGAATGATAATGAAAATCAAAAGTAATTTTATCTCTTATCGTATAAATAGTAATAATATATGTACATCTGATTAAATAAAGGTAATTTTGTTATATCTTATTGTACTTATATATAAAGACTGAACGCAATGCGTTCTGCTTTCATTCATGTTCTCTTTTTGTCATTCTATGAAGCACCAACCTCAACAGCAACCAAATTCTAAAAGCCTCTCTTTAAAGTTTCATGTCACCCATTATTATAATAGAACTATCATGTAATTAGAAAAATAGCACCAATTTAAAGTGGAAAACTAAGCCAGGTGCTGTGGATGGCTATAGTCCCAGCTACTCAGAAAGCTGAGATAGGATGATCGTTTGGGCACAGGATTGTGAGGCTTCAGTGAGCTATGAAGCTCCAGCCTGGGTGACTGAGTAAGACCCTGCTTCTTAAAAAAAAAAAAAAAAAAAAAAAAAATTTTCATACAATTCTAACAAGACAACCATTTTTAGGGCTCTTGGCACATACTATAAGATTATTCTTTACAAAGCTCATATAGCAAAAACTCACTTAACCAAGATACTAGGATGGTACATTTTATTTGAACTGAACATGCTATATATTCATTTACCAATTTTCTAATGTAAGGACAAGGCCTTTTCTAAGAATAATCAGTCTATCAATTGACTGTTAGTCTAGTCATTCTTATACAAACCATCCAAGAAAACATCATTACAACTTTCAATTTCGCTTTTTAATAGAGTAGAGCACAAAACTCAAAGACTCTCAAGAGGCAATCTGAGAATCCTTATAGTAGTTTAATTATTCCCCCCAATCTTTCATAGCCATCATGACCACATGTAACATATTATAATAGCAGTTTTGAGTCTGTGAGGTTTTTTTGTTTTTTTCTTTTTAAGGCTTGCCTTTGGAAGCTTTCCAAAGTATTTAACATATTTTAATAGAAAAATAATGCTCATTTAATCAGATTACATAACATTTAAATTACACAATTAAAATAACAAGTCCTACTGACCAAAAACAGGGTTTGCTACAAACAAAACTGACTCTTGATCAGTATTCAAGTCAACCAGCTGACGCATCAGAGTCTAGACGGTGGCTGCCTGACCCTAGGCAGTTAGGATGATGGGCATCCATGCACTTCACAGGCGGAGGTGGTCCCTGATGAATGCTCGCCTCTCTCACTGAGTATTATTTTAAAAGATATTTATTAATCCTTACGTGTTTGCAGATGTGATATAAACACAGGAGGCCCCGAACTGCTTCTATTTTCCTCTTCAACCCAACCTCCAAATGTTGGCCTCAGGGCTTGGAGTCAGGTGGGCCTGGTCTCCAGCACTCCTATTTTTCTGTCTCAATTCAATCATTAGCTGACCTCACCCCCGGTCCCAAAGCTTTAAATACCATCCAGAGACTGAAGAATTTCAAATTTAAAAGTCCAGATAACATCTCTCCCAAGCATGTCAAACTTAACAGAACATGGATTATCTAACTGCCAACCTGTTCTGTCTGCCAGACCAATAACCTCTACCACCAACCACACAGCCACTGAGGCCAATAGACTAGGTTGTCTTTGACTTTCCCATTTGTAACTCCATAGCCAATCTAATAGAAATTCCTGTCACCTCTCTGTGTTTCAGTGTTTTCCTGTCTTCTGTCCTTAAAATGTAAGCATCTAGAGGGAAAGGACCCTGTCTTGTTCAAGGATGTGTCTCCAGTCCCCAAAGCAGTCCCTGGCACACAGTAAATCCTTAATTCACACTAATCCCCCCCTGCCCTCCCCTGAAATGAAGTCTTGTTCTGTTATCCAGGCTGGAATATAGTATGACAATCTTGGCTCACAGCAACCTCCACCTCATGGATTCAAGCAATTTTCCTGCCTCAGCCTCCCTGAGTAGCTGGGATTACAGGCATGTGCCACCACACCCAGCTAATTTTTGTATTCTTAGTAAAGAAGGGGTTTCACCATGTTGCAAGGCTGGTCTCGAACTCTTGATCTCGAGATCTGCCCACCTTGGGCCTCCCAAAGTGCTGGAATTACAGGTGTGAACCACCCCACCCAGCCCAATTCACACTATTTAGTGGAAAACACTCCTAAAAAGTCCGAATCCTCTGGGAAGTTTTCCGTATATAATTAGAAGAGTAGGAGAAAATCTTCCAACCCCTATTAAACTACATAATACTCACAGGTTGGGAACAGACTACTGCCCCAACACTCTCATTTTATATACATATGGACCCTAAGGTTTGGAAAGTTTACATAATTTACCCCAGGATCATAAGAACCTGGAACTCCTAATGCAAACATCCAATGACCTACAAGCAACTCCACCAGGTGAACAGCCACTGAGTCCCCACTCCTTTCGTTATATACCAGACAACTCTTGCAAGTAGTTGGAAAACCGGATTGAATAAACAACAGCTTTGTGTATTTTTTCATTGTGGGTATGTAAGAAATCATTCTGCAGGTGCCTTCTTGCAATATCCCCAGTTACACAGTCACTTGAAGAGTTTGGGGGCTACTGAAGTGCCAGATAGCAATTTAAAACAGACAGGAATTAAAATTCAGATTGTCCAGATTCAAAATCCCAAAGTCATTAGAGCAAGCTATTACTGCTAACTTTGCTTCCTTCTTTTACAAACATATCCCTATCAGGATCTACTATAAAGAGAGAAAGTAGCTGGGTGTCTGTGATTTGGTCATGGTCATCCAGTTTCACATTTATATTCAACGGTTCTTTATAACCTAAGGCCCCATCCAAAGGCTCCCCAGTTGGTGTGAAGAAATGTTACCTTACAGATTTAATCATTTCTCTGTCTCAATCTGAATACCCAGGTATTTACAAAGCTCCTAGAATTTCTTCATTAAGTTTCCTTGACATACGTAAGGGGTCTGCCAACTCATGCTGCTGCCCCAGGCTGCTGCCCCAGACCTGACTACAGAAGTCAGGTCTCCCTTCAGTTCCCACCCTACTCACATGACCACACCATCCTCCTGGCTATGACTGAGCATGACTTATGAATTGTCCAATGGTTCATCAAAGTTCTGCCTAATTTGTTTTTATTGGAAACAACTAACAAGCACTTGAAAAGCAACAAAACAATTTTTGCACAGATGTCACTTTACTCCTCATAAACAACGTCCTGAGGTTTACAGCAACACCACCTTCCTCGTTTTTCACATGAGAATATGGATGAAAAGGGGACCAATGGCACACTGTAGTAAAGTCCAGAACTGCACCAAAGTCCTCCAGAACAAAACCCTTGCCCACACTATCAGTGTGTGCATTAGATATCTTTGCTACAATTAGCAGAGAGAGAGCATCATCCAGTTCACTCAATCATTAATTCCAGCTCTATACTGCCTTGATTTTTTTTTTAATTTTTGCACTTGGGGATGGGTTAAGAAACATAAAGCTTTTGTTTGTCCTGCTATGTGTTTTTGTTTAACCTCCTATGTGTTTGTCCTCTCATCCCCTTTTCCCAAATTGTGACCCAAGGAAAAAGGGGATGAGAGGACAAACACATAGGAGGTCAAACAAAAACAACGCAAAAAAACAGTGTTGCCCTCTCACATCTGTACTGCACTTCAAGTAGGTAGAGTTTTCATGTGGATTCAGAAACCCCTCACCCCATCCCAGAATAATAACTAAGCACTAGGCTGGGCGCGGTGGCTCACGCCTGTAATCCCAGCACTTTGGGAGACCGAGGCAGGTGGATCACGAGGTCAAGAGATCGAGACCATCCTTGTCAACGTGGTGAAACCCCGTCTCTATTAAAAATATAGAAAATTAGCTGGGCATGGTGGCATGTGCCTGTAATCCCAGCTACTCAGGATGCTGAGGCAGGAGAATTGCCTGAACCCAGGAGGCGGAGGTTGCGGTGAGCCAAGATCGTGCCATTGCACTCCAGCCTGGGTAACGAGAGTGAAACTCCATCTCAAAAAAAAAAAACAACTAAGCACTAAAGTGATGCTGGGGTTTGGTTTAAGTGGCTGGGAAAGGTATCTTTGAGGTCAGACTTCAATGGACTCTGCGGATGGGTAAGGTCTCAGAGAGGTTGAGGTTAAGGAGAGAGCATTTCAGAGCATTCCACAATCAGCACATAACATAAATGGCTTGAAAATGGAAAAAGACTTGGAAAGTAAGTGAACTAGGCTGGAGTACTTGGTTTCTAGTGTGGTATAATAAGAGCTACAGATGAAAACAAGGGAGATTGTTAACCAGGGCTTAGAACTCATCCAAAATGAATGACTATGCCTGCAAGAAAACAATGAACATAACAAGCTCATTTTCATTATGTTTTTCCCAGATACAAAGCTGAGACTTTTCATGATGGGTTTTTATAGCTCCTGTCCTCCAAAATCAAAATTCACCATTTATACTTGTTCATTCTATTTTTACTGCAAACGATTAAGATCTTTTTACTTATACATTGCTGTAATACTTTGATTTGTATGTGACATGGTTTGGATATGTGCCCCTGCCCTGATCTCATGTTGAAAATGTAAGCCCCAGGGTTAGAGGTGGGGCCTGGTGGAGGTGCTTGGATAATGGAGGCAGATCCCTCATGAATGGCTTAAAACCATCCCCTTGGAGTGAGTGGGCTCTCATAACATCTGTTTTTTCCCCAAATGTATGGCATTCACCCCTGCCAATCTCTCTTGCTCTCATTCTCACCATGTGAGACACCATCACCACCCCTTTGCCTTGTAAGCTTCTTCTGTAAGCTTCCTGAGGTCTCTCCAGAAGCTGAGCAGATGCCCACACCATGCTTGTACAGCGTGCAGAACTGTAAGCCAATTAAATCTCTTTTCTTTATAAATTAACCAGTCTCAGGTATTTATTTATAGCAACACAAGAATGAACTAACAGTATATATCTTCATTTGGATACTTGCTTAAACATGGCTCTAGCTTTCAAAGTAGAGATAATCCCTTTTATTTTGTTTGTCTGCCTTAGAGGGTCTAGAACATGATCGTAAGCTTCCTGAGGTCTCCTCAGAAGCTGAACAGATGCTCACACTATGCTTGTACAGCGTGCAGAACTGTAAGCCAATACCTCTTTTCTTTATAAATTAATCAGTCTCAGGTATTTCTTTAAAGCAACGCAAGAATGAACTAACAGTATATATCTTCATTTGGATACTTGCTTAAATATGGCTCTAGCTTTCAAAGCAGAGATAATCTCTTTTATTTCATTTGTCTGCCTTAGAGGGTCTAGAACAATACTCAAGAAAGTTACTCTACAAATGTCATTGATGGATCAGGAAATAAAAGACCTAATTTTTGAAAAACTGTAACTGATTATAGGAGAAGCCCGTATAACTAACACACACACACACACACACACACACACACACACACACACACACACCCTACCTGTTTTTCCCCTTTATAGTCTCACTCATTCGTCCTTACTGTGTCCCAGGCATTGTTTTAAGCATTTTATGTATACTTGCACAAGGCCACACAGCTACTAAATAATAGAAGCCAAAATCTCTTATATTTTTTTTAAGAGATGGGAGTCTAACTATGTTTGCCAGGTTGGTCTTGAACTCCTAGTCTCAAGTAATCCTCCCACCTCATCCTGCCAGAGTGCTAGGATAACAGGCATAAGCCACCATGCCCGATCAAGATTTGAATGACAGTCTGATGCCAGGTGTATACACTAAACCTTTATGCATGATATTGTCTCTCAAAATGACACATTATACTTAAAAACCTAAGGAATAATTTTTGCTTCTTCAGTTTTTAAGCTGTGGCACCAATCAAATACTTTCTCAAAACTGAGCACAATGAGAACTACAATTACTTTTTTTAATTACAAAAAAATACTTCAAGATTTTAACAGGCTTCTACATAATGCATTTAGATTTAGGCTTTGCATGTTGTTTTTATTAGAAAGTGCATCTGCTCTTGGCATTAAATACAACAAAATTAGCTATTTTATAATTACACAATAAGAATGTGTCATCTGATTAAACAAATAGTGAATGATGAATGCTGCTTCTTGGAGAAATTTCTTTTTAAACATATTAATATATAAATAGATAGGGAAATATTACTTAATTCAAATAACCTCATATCCATTAAAACAAGAGAATTCTTTACCTGTAAAAATAGTCAACACTCACTTGGATGACAAAGAATCCAACAATGCATTTGTAAACATCCATACACATACAATGTTGGCTCACAGAATCCCAGCGACAATAATTAATGCTGACATAAATCTGGACACTGAAATGGCAATGAATGGAATTGCTGGTTTCTCATGACAATTAAAAGTGTTGTTCCAAGCAGGCAGGAAAATTTCTCTCTATAAATGTTGAAAACTTCGTCTATGAGTTACGAGGTAAAAATAGTTTGTGTTATATCCCTAAAATCATTAAATACTACATATATTAATGACTGATTTATAGATCAAAAGCACTCACAAAGCATGCCTTAACTCGAAATGGAGAGAACTACTATGAAAGAGAAAACTGTTATCAAATAAACTGAAAGAACAAATAACGCCATTATATTGGTTCCTGTGCACAATAAAAAATAGTTCATTTAAAGACAACTGGTCAATGTGCATGAGACAATGAATATCCATTTTAGGCAGAAATAATGGCAAACCCTAAGCACAACAAATACTACTTAAGAAAATGTATTTAGTTCATAGTGCATATGAATCTCCACTTTAGGCATCATTTTGGGGTTAAAAAATATAATGCTGCTAAGAGGACACAATTAGAACACAGTGAATCTTACTACTGGTTCTTTTTTCCAGCATTAATGCCTGCTGTTTATCTACACAAATAAAGAGCAGCCTGGGAACTGTCCTAGTTTCTTTGAGAGTTATCAACTGAAGCTAATGTTTCCTTAGAGAACTCCACTTTGAAAGGGTGCTATGAACCTGGCCAGTTTTCTTAGCTGTTTACACAGACACAAGCACGATTTGCAGTGTGGGCAACACCGGCTCAGATGCAATCTGTGTATCTTCAAATGAGTCTCCCAGTAGTCCTCACTGTGTTCATTTGCTCTGCCAAAAATAAACAACATCCTTCCCCCTAGTAAACAGCAGGTAAGAATGGACTTAATCATAAATTCTAACGGATGGCAGTCCAATCACAAAGTAAAGCTCTCTTTGGTGGTAGCATTAGCTTCTTTCTGCCCTGCTCAAAATACCCCTAAAGTACACTGTCTTGGACAGGATCTCATTTAATATATGAAGCCCTGTGATGATTAATACTGAGTGTCAACTTGGCTGGATTAAAAGATGTGAAGTATTGATCTTGGGTGTGTCATGAGGGTGTTGCCATAAAAAGATTAACATATGAGTCAGTGGGCTCGAGAATGCAGACCCACCTTTAATCTGGTGGGCACAATCTAATCAGCTGTCATAGATTACAAGTAGGCAGAAAAACAAGAAAAGACCAGACTGGCCTAGCCTTCCAGCCTATATCTCTCTCCCATGCTGGATGCTTCCTGTCCTCAAACATCAGACTCCAGGTTCTTCAGTTTTGAGACTTGGACTGGCTCTCCTTGCTCCTCAAGCTTGCAGACAGCCTATTGTGGGACTTGTGATAGTGTAAGTTAATACTTAATAAACTCCCCTTGAGCTACATATATAATTTATATGCCTAATTTGTTTTTATTGGAAACAACTAATAAGCATTTGAAAAGCAACAAAATAGTTTTTCCACAGATGTCACTTTACTCCTCATAAACAACGTCCTGAGGTTTACAGCAACACCACCATCCTCATTTTTCACATGAGAATATGGATGAAAAGGGGACCAATGACATGCTGTAGTAAAGTCCAGACCCACACCTGTATCTCCTATTAGTTCTATCCCTTTAGAGAACCCTAACTAATAACAGATTGTGGTTCTAGAGGAAGACAATATTAAGGATAGAGTTTTTTCATTGGTTCTGGGGTTTCTGTAATTGGCTGCTTAATATGCTAAGGACTCTAATACTTCTAATATTATGGAGAACACTGAGAGTCCTTGGCATGAACTGTTTAGAGAGTTAGGCAAAATAAATGCATTTGACACTCCTGATTCACCACTCAAATCGATCAGGCTGAATTGATCGATTTGGGCCTACTAAGTAGGAACTCTGCTTTTTTTTTTTTTTTTGAGATAGAGTCTTGCGCTGTAACCCAGGCTGGAGTGCAATCTCGGCTCACTGCAACTTCTGCCTCCCGAGTTCAAGCGATTTTCCTACCTCAGCCTCCTCAGTAGTTGGGATTACAGAAACACACCAACAGGCCTGGTCAATTTTTATATTTTTAGTAAAGACAAGGTTTCACCATGTTGGTCAGGCTGTTCTCTAACTCCTGACCTCGTGATCTGCCTGCCTCCGCCACCCATAGTGCTGGGATTACCGGTGTGAGCCACCATGCCCAGCTGGGACTCTGCTTTTAATGTTGTAGCTCTGGGAGTTAAAAGGGGTTCTAATAGTTTCTCTGCTTATCTGAAATATGAATTAAAAGATGGTCTACTGTGCATGAGCTGGAAAGGCCTGATCCCCCTTGGTTTAATGTACAGGAAGGGATCCAAAGGCTAGGAAGATTGGGATGGTGGAGTGGATTGGTCACTTTAGACCTACTCATCCCAGCTGGGAGGGTTCAGAAGTTAAACCCTTGATCAATGCCTTGTAATGCCTTGTGAAATAGATTTCTCAGGGAATGCCTGTATTTTTGAAGAGCCCTGTAATGGCTCTTCTCTGTATGTCAGATCTCACAGATACTGTAGGAAGCACAGTCACTCGACTACAAAATTTAACTACAATGGGAATAATTGGATCCTGAGGTGGCAGAGGCCAAGTGGCAGTGCTCAACCATCAAAGGCAAGGTGGGCATAGCTACCATAATAAGCAGCAGAGGCAAAGAGGCAATCAGAATAATCTGACTTTTGTAGAGCTCTGGCATTTGCTAATTAATCAGTGTTCCTGGAAGTGAAATTGATAGGAAGCCTACTGCATTCCTACTTAATTTATATAAGCAGAAAACTTCTAGGTCAAATGGACAAAAGACTAATTTGAATTCTAAGAACAGAGAATCATGGCCATTAATCGGTTTCCAGACTTGAGCCACTTTATAGACCCAGAACCCCTTGAATGAGGGGAGGCTGGGTCCCCTGGAACTCTCCCATTCAACTCTCCCATTTGGCCTGTGCAGAAGACAGATGGATCTTGGACAATGACAGTGGACTGTCGTAAGCTTAACCAATTGGTGACTCCAATTGCAGCTGCTGTATCAGATGTGGTTTCATTGCTTGAGCAAATTAATACATCTCCTGGTACCGCATATGCAGCCACTGACTTGGCAAATGCCTTTTCCTCCATTCCTGTCCATAAGGCCCATCAGAGGCAATTTGCCTTCAGCTGTCAAGGCCAGCAATATACCTTTACTGTCCTACCTCAGAGGTGTATCAGCTCTCCAGTTTGTGTCATAATTTATTTGGAGAGACCTGATCGCTTTTCACTTCCACAAGATATCACACTGATCCATTACATTGATGGCATTATGCTGACTGGATCCAGTAAGCAAGAAGTAGCAAACACACTGGAGTTATTGGTGAGATATTTGCATGCCAGAGGATGGGAAATAAATCTGACTAAAATTCAGTGATCTTCTACTTCTGTAAAATTTCTAGGGGTCTAGTTGTGTGAGGCCTGTCAAGATATTCCTTCTAAGGGGAAGGATAAGTTGCTGCATTTGGCCCCTGCTACACCAAGAAAGAGGCACAAAGCCTAATGCACCTATTTGGATTTGAGAAGCAACACATTCCTCATTTGTGTGTCTTACTCTGGCCCATTTATCGAATAACCCAAAAGGCTGCCAGTTTTGAATGGGGACCAGAACAGGAGAAGGCTCTGCAACAGGTCCAGGCTGCTGTGCCAGCTGCTCTGCCACTTGGACCATATGACCCAGCAGATCCAATGATGCCTGAGTCGTCAGTGGCAGATAGGGATGCTGTCTGGAGCCTTTAGCAGGCCTCCATAGGTGAATCACAGCAGAGGCCTCTAGGATTTTGGAGCAAGGCCCTGCCATCTTCTGCAGACAACTACTTCCCTTCTGAGAGAACTCTTGGCCTGTTACTGGCCTTTGGTGGACACTGAACATTTGACTATGGGTCAAGTCACTATGTGACCTGAACTGCCTATCATGAACTGGGTGCTTTCTGACCCAACTAGCCAGCATTCCATCCTCAAATGGAAGTGGTATATACTTGATCGGGCTCGCGTGCTCGAGCACGTCCAGAAGGCACAAGTAAGTTACATGAGGAAGTGGCTCAAATGCCCATGGTCTCCACTCCTGCCACCCTGCCTTCTTTCCCCCAGCACCAATGGCCTTATGGGGAGTTCCCTATGATCAGTTGACAGAGAAGAGAAGACTAGGTAGGACCTGGTTCACAGATGGTTCTGCACAATATGCAGGCACCACCTGAAGTGGACAGCTGCAGCACTAAAATCCCTTTCTAGGATATCTCTGAAGGACAGTGACGAAAGCAAATCTTCCCAGTGGGCAGAACTTCAAGCAGTGCACCATTGTGCACTTAGCATGGAACGAGAAATGGCCAAATGTGCAATTATATTGCTGATTCATGGGCTGTAGCCAATGGTTTAGCTGGATGGTCAGTGACTTGGAAGAAGCATGATTGGAAAATTGGTGACAAAGAAATCTGGGGAAGAGGTATGTAGATGGACCTCTCTGAGTGGTCAAACACTATGAAGATATTTTTATCCCATGTGAGTGCTCACCAATGGGTAACCTCAGCAGAGGAGGATTTTAATAATCAAGTGGATAGAATGACCTGTTCTGTGGACACCACTCAGCCTCTTTCCCCAGCCACCCCATCATTGCCCAATGGGCCCATGAAAAAAATGACCATGGTGGCAGGAAAGGAGGTTACATGTGGGCTTCCACTCACCAAGGCTGCTCTGGCTATAGCCACTGCTGAGTGCCCAATTTGCCAGCAGCAGAGACCAACACTGAGTCCTCGATATGACACCATTCCTCGGGGTGATCAGCCAGCTACCTGGTGGCAGGTTGATTCTGGACCTCTCCCATCACGGAAAGGGTGGAAGTTCGTCCTCACTGAAACAGACACTTTCTCAGGATATGAATTTGCCTATCCTGCATGCAATGCTTCTGCCAAGACTACAATCCATGGACTCACAGAATGCCTTATCCACCAACATGGTATTCTACACAGCACTGACTCTGATCAAGGCACTCACTTTACAACTAAGTAAGTGTGGCAGTGGGCTCATGCTCATGGAATCCACTATTCTTACCATGTTCCCCATCATCCTGAAGCAGCTGGATTGATAGAAGAGTGGAATGGCCTTTTGAAGTCACAATTACAATGCCAACTAGGTGATAATATTTGCAGGGCTGGGGCAAAGTTCTCCAAAAGCCATGTATGCTCTGAATCAGCATCCAATATATAATACTGTTTCTCCCATAGTCAGGATTCACAAGTACAGGAATCAAGGGGTGGAAGTGGAAATGGTGCCACTCACCATCACCCCTAGTGATCCACTAGCAACAGTTTTGCTTCCTTTCCCACGACATTACGTTCTGCTGGCCTAGGCGTCTTAATTCCAGAGGGAGGAACGCTGACCCCAGGAGACACAACAACGATTCCATTAAAATGGAAGTTAAGATTGCCACCTGGACACTTTGGGCTCCTCCTACCTTTAAGTCAACACTAAGAAGGGACTTATAGTGTTGGCTGGAGTAATTGACCTGGACTATCAAGATGAAATCAGTCTACTACTCCACAACAGAGGTAAGGAAGAGTATGCACGGAATACAGGAGATCCATTAGAGGGCATCTCTCAGTATTACTATGCCCTGTGATTAAAATCAGTAGGAAACTACAACGCCCAATACAGGCAGGACTACAAACGGTCCAGACCCCTCAGGAACGAAAGTTTGGGTTGAGACACCAGGAAAGAAAACCACGACCTGCTGATGTGCCTGCTGAAAGCAAAGGGAATACAGAATGGGTAGTAGAAGGAAGGCATCAATATCAGCTATGACCACGTGATCAGCTATATAAATGAGGATTGTAATAGTCATGAATATTTCCTCCTTCTTTTGTTAAAAACATGTTCATGCATGTATACACTTGTACTAAGAAAATATCTTCATTTTATTTCCTTTTCCTTTATCATGTGGCATAAGATTTATTGACTTCACATCAGCATTTAAGTATTGTTAACTTTATGTAACAGTATTTGGGTTCGGGATTGGTACATTTCCAGTTGTACGAAAGACAGCTGTATCATATTAGGCATAATTATGACTTTATTATTGTCTCTATTTTAAGATTACATATGATCTCAGGAGATGTGTACGGGTTCAAGTTGACAAGGGGTGGACTTGTGATGGTTAATACTGAGTGTCAACTTAATTGGATTGAAGAATATGGAGTATTGATCCTGGGTGTGCCTGAGAGGGTGTTGCCAAAAAGATTAACATTTCAGTCAGTGGGCTGGGGAACGCAGACCCACCCTTAATCTGTGGACACAATCTAATCAGCTGTCAGTGAATATAAGTAGGCAAAACAAGAAAAGACCAGACTGGCCTAGCCTCCCAGCCTGTATCTTAATTCCAGTGTTGATCAGCCTGGAATTAATTCCTGTATCCCATCCTGTGTTGGATGCTTCCTGCCCTCAAACATCAGACTCCAAGTTCTTCAGTTTTGAGACTTGGACTGGCTCTCCTTGCTCCTCAAGCTTACAGACAGCCTATTGTGGGACCTTGTGATCCTGTAAGTTAACACTTAATAAACTCCCCTCTGTGTGTGTGTGTGTGTGTGTGTGTGTGTGTGTGTGTATACATACATCTCCTATTATATATATCTCCTGTATCTCCTGTATTAGCTCTGTCCCTCTAGAGAACCCTAACACAAGCCCCATTCATTTCCCCCGAAGTATCGCAAAATTGACTAGATTACCAGTATACTGTAGTGTTACCTATTTCAACTCACATACTTGGCTTCTTAAAAGAAGCCAAGATTCAGAAAATTTACTGGAGATCTATAATATGTTCCCCTACGTATCACCCACAAGTGTGTGACTATGAAAACCTCTCATACTCTCTTTCCCCTTTAAAATGGGAATCTTGTGAGACATATTATGCTTACAGCATTGCTAGCACATACCGAACACCTTCCTAAAATGTGTACCAGCAAAACAACATCTATTGCTGAGAATTCTGTTTTTTTTTTTTTTAGGACAGAATCTCACTCTGTTGCCCAGGCTGGAGGGCAGTGATGCTATCTCAGCTCACTGAAACTTCTGCCTCCCAGGTCCAAGCAATTCTCCTGCCTCAGCCTCCGGAGTAGCTGACATTACAGGCGCGCACCACCACGTCCAGCTAATTTTTATATTTTTAGTACAGACAAGGTTTCACTATGTTGGCCAGGTTGGTGTTGAACTCCTGATCTCAAATAATCCCCACTCCTGGGCCTCCCAAAGTGCTGGGATTACAGCCATGAGGCACTCGGCCAGACAGAGAATTCTCTTTAGCATTAGACACTGGTAGTGATAATGTTGATTACTACAGTGTCAAGGGAGAAATCTCAAAGGCTAGAAATAAGGGGCAGAAACTCTGGCAGAAGTGAAAGCTGATAGCATATGTAGAGCCCCATAATATATCTAGTAAAAGCAATGAATTAGGCCAGGTTAAATAGTTGAGTCAATTCAATTTACTTCCACTTCTTATATAATATCGCTACCTGATAAACTATATGCACACCAAAGCTGCAGTCCTCTACACTTAATACCACTGGTTTCATAATGGGATGAACCCTGTTACTAAAGAACATTCATTTACTAATAACATTTTTGTTACTCTTATGGAAGTAAGTCTCAAAAAAGGTTTTGACCAAAATGCTATATAGAAATATGACTTAACATATAATCTTCATACCAATTATTCTCAAAAGGTTCTAAACTTCTAAATCAAACGTACTATTACATATAATGTCTAGAGTACCAAAATCTCAGAGTGCCAAAATCCTCATTTATAAAATTGAAGTAATATGTCTCTTAAGGAGCTGAATGCCAATAATAAAGTATGCAAAAAAAATTAATTCAAGTTGGATTAGACACTTAAACTTAAAGCCAAAAACCACAAAACTTGCAAAAGAAAACACAGAAAAATGTTTTTGGGACTAAGAAGTAAGTAACGACTTCCTAAGACACAGAAAGTAATAACCGGAAAAGAAAAAAAAGATAATCAATTAGATCTTGTCATATTTAAAATTTTGTATCTTCAAATGACATTGTTTAAAAAAGACTCAATCGGCAAGCCACAAACTGGGGGGAAAAAGTTGCAAAATATAAATCTAAAAAAAGAACTGGAATCTAGGATATATAAGGAACTCCTACAATTCAGTAATGAAATGTTTATTGCAGGCCAGGGGCAGTGGCTCATGCCTATAATTCCAGCACTTTGGGAGGCCAAGGCAGGCAGATCACCTGAGGTGAGGAATCCAAGACCAGCCTAAGCCAACATGGTGAAACCCCGTCTCTACTAAAATACAAAAAATTAGTTGGGTGTGGCAGCACACACCTGTTATCCCAACTGCTTAAGAGACTGAGGCAGGAGAATCACTTGAACCTGGGAAGCGGAGGTTGCAGTGAGCTGAGACTGCACTATTGTACTCCAGCCTGGGTGACAAAAGCGAAATTCCATTAAAAAAAAAAAGTGTTCACTGCAGCTTGTTTACCATAGCCTGTTTGGAGGGAATAGGTCAACAGAAAAGGAGATGCTGACAACTTCTCTTTTATGAAGAATGGAAGAATGGACGACTGGTAGCTAGAGGAGAGGAGAAGACTATGTGAAGGAGAAGGCAAGAAATAAAAGTCAGATGGATGCTAGGACAGTTTCAACTATTAAAAAATATATTCTGCACCATGTCGGTAAGCCTCCATTTAAAAGATATTTACTGTAATCCCAGCACTTTGGGAGGCTGAGGCAGTACGATTGCTTGAGGCCAGGAGATTGAGACCAGCTTGAGTAATGTGGCAAGACCCTGTCCTCGATTTTAAAAATAAATGAGTAAATTTGGATTTCAGATGGCAGTATTGATGTCCTATTAAGTTGGTTTCAAAAAACTTCTGCACAAACTTAATGCTGGAAACAATAATTTTATTTAGATGTATTCAATACTCCAGATCAAGAAACTAAAGGTTGTTTGGAAGATGTTTTTTATCTTAAAAACTGCATTCATCCGCCAGGAAAAAGAGTGAGTAAAGACTGAAAGATTGAAAACTTAAAAATGTAAAAGGTTTTTAGAACTGGATTAATATATCACATTTTTACATTCTCTGTTTTGTCTAAAAATAAACTAATTCTTCTATAATAATAGGCCAAAGCTGTAAGGATGCACACAAAGTAATATAAAATAGCACAGAGTTGCCAATAATGATTAATGTTTTTTGGCTGTAATTCCTGGGCTGTGATATTATATAACTGTACAGTTGGTTCTGTCTAGACATGCTATTCGGTTGGATTCATAAAACACACCACACAACCACACAAGTGCTGGCAGACCAATGTATAATAAACAGTTATCCACTGCAGTATTTTAGTACATAAAATTGATAGGGTTGTATTTTTACTATATAGATGTTGAATGCTTTTAACAATAAGAATTTCTTACATTTATTGCAAGCGTTTCAAACATAAATCTAAGCATATGATGAATGACGGATCAGTTAAGGTGTGCCTGTTCTCTGTCATCTGATATGCTCCTCTCTTTGTTTTGTGACCATGGCTGCTTCGGTGCTAGCCATTACTATGCTCTTGCAGTTAAACCATCCAATAACTTGAGATGCTGTTTTACATAAATTAGTAAAAGCAATAACAGTAGGTTTCTGTCTCAGAAGATTGTTAGAATCTGTTTAGACCAAATTGCCAGTTATAAAATGATATCACATGTGAAACAAAACCATTTACGTTTTCCCCTTTAGCTATAAACAAAAACAAACAAAATCGCATACAATTTCTGAGTACCATCATCACAATGGTAAATGAAAGAGTTTTGAACAGACAAGTTAAGATGTCAAAACAACCAACAGTAACCACCAAAAGTGTATTCCGTAAGTAATATTTAAGTAAGAATGCATCCTACTACCATAATATGTGAAGGGAGAGACATCATAAATACTTGGAAAAAACAAGAAAGAACAATTTAACGTAATAACTCAGGCACCGAAGGCAAACAGATGTGGGTTCAAACCTCAGCTCAGGTCCTTACAAACTATGTGACCTTGTAGAAACCAATTTACCTTTATTAGTAACATGAAAATTTCACAGGATGATTTTAAAGATTAAATAATACATGCCAAAGTCTTTAGCAAAGTCCCACATATGAATTAAATTTAATAATAATGGCAAGCATTATTATTATTGCTAACTTCTCAAAAGGCCATAACCTAAGAATCAAATTTAATCATAAACTCACACCAATTAAATCACAACGATTTCTAGTTTAAGAATTTTGTCTTGTGATCACAAGAGCATTATGGAACACAACAGAATTCTAAATTATAAACAAGCGATATAGACAGTGGAAATAAACCATTCTTCTTCCTTTCTCCTAGTCCAAATAATTTAAGAAAAGGGATAAAAGAAAGGAACAAAAACAGTCATTTGGAATCAACCACTTCCATAATCATTCACTTATTCAAACAATGGCATACATTCAAGCATAGATAAACATAAAACTAAACAATTTCCAAGTAACTAACAAAACTGCACACTCATTTCCTCTTACCTGTAAGCCAACTTGTTACAGTTAACATTACATTTTCTGAGACAGGCCGCAACTATCCGAACAAGTATCTGCACACGATAAAAATACGAACTTAGTAAAAAGGCACTGCATTCTACCTCATTCAGTTCTTCATTTGTACATTCACTCATGAAGGATCTAGCAGGTTCTGACTCTTTGCCAGTCCTGTGAACTATTAATAAGGCAACAAGGGCAATCCCTGCAGCATCCACGGAAGTGTAAAGGAGGTGTGACATCGGATGTCCTGTCTCAGCACATGATCCTAAACCCCCACAGTAAAAGGGCAGATAAAGGGAGTAACTGGGGTGACACCAGGTAAACAGAGCCAGAGCTTACAGTGCCTATTTCATGTGCGCTCTGTCTGATTTTCATCTTGAAAGCTATGCTTTTACAACACACACCATTTTGTTGTTTCTCCTTTTATTCATAGTACTCATTTGTTTCATCAGCATATGAGTTCAGTTATAAGATAAACTCTATACTGCCTCTGCCCCCAATCAGACATCAATTTCTAAGTGTCCATTTTCTAGGTGTCTATCCATTCTTCAAAGATAGTTCCAAGACCACCTTCTCTGGAAAGCAGAAGGCTTCAGTTAAAAAAATTATTTCTTTGCTGCTATGGTATTACATTTACTGATATATGTATCTTTAATTAGATGCTTGCTTAAAAATGTTTACTTAATATTAATACAATAAGAAAGTATGAATCAAGAACAACTCTCTCCATACAATTCCCTAATAGCCCTTTATCTGAGATTCAATAACTGTCAATCCACTTTTACATATTACTGGCACCCAGGATACCTAAAGAGTTGACAGAGAGTTGTTCAATTTAAACCAAAGGTTCTAAATACTAGAGTTTTCCGTAAGTATAATCATAAGATCAGAGTTAGGAAATTTCCATCTACCCTTTCTAATAATGTGACCTCCTTTAACCTTTTTCAGCCTCAATTGCCTTGTACATAAGATGGGTATAACATGCCTATATCACAGTACTGTTAAGAATAAAATAAGAAAATATGGATGACAACACCTGGTCTCCACGTTTTTTTAAGATGACCAAGTGATGTTCTATGAAGTCTCTTTCTAGGTTCTCTCTTTTTTTTTTTAAAGAATCTTTGAAACAGTCTCGCTCTGTCACCCAGGATGGAGTGGAATTCAATGGCTCAATCTCAAATCTCAGCTCACTGCAACCTCTGCCTCCCGGGTTCAAGCGATTCTCCTGCCTC
This sequence comes from Callithrix jacchus, assembly GCF_049354715.1. NCBI lineage: Eukaryota > Metazoa > Chordata > Mammalia > Primates > Cebidae > Callithrix > Callithrix jacchus. The sequence continues at coordinate 106,347,352 of NC_133509.1, read as the reverse complement.
AGACTCCCAAATAGATGGGATTACAGGTGTGCACCACCACAGTTACTGTGAATAAAGGGGATGAGTCATTCTTGTATTTTTAGTAGAGATGGCGTTGCACCACGTTAGCTAAACTGGTCTTGAACTCCTGACCAAGGGTGATCCACCCGCCTCTGTCTCCCAAAGTGCTGGGATTACAGGCATGAGCCACCATATCTGGCCTCCTTCACCTAAGATTTCTAATGTAACACTTCAAGGATCTCTGAGTTTCATTTCATGATCAAAGAAACTTTAGTATTAAAAATTAAGAACTGCACTCAAGGATTATGATTCTCCTACAAATATTCTATATAGCTATTAGACTCAGACTTAAGTCTCAAATGCATTTTCTACTTGCATTAAATTTACTTGTAATTTTCTATCCTAGAGATTCTTTTCAAAGTTACTCTGCTGCCTAGGCAGCATAGTGAGAACCTGTCTCTGCAAAAAATTTTAAAAATTAGCCAGGCATGGTGGCACACACCTATAGTCCCAGCTATTTAAGAAGCTGAAGTGAGAGGATTGCTTGAGCCTGGGGGTCAAAGGGGCAGTGAGCTGAGATCATGCCACTGCACACAGCCTGGGCGGCAGAGCAAGATTCTTTCTCCAAAAACAAAACAAAAGAAACCCCAAAAAAAGCCAAAACCAAAGTTACTATGAATAAAGGGGATGAGTCATTCTTGGCATATTGTTCTGAAGACAATTACTGCACTAAAGCCAGAAAGCATTTCCTTGTAGATTTTTTAAGTTGAATTATTTGATAAACCATTTTAATCAGTTACATTGTGAAATGGACATATAACTTTAAATATTTCGCAATTTCAAACATTCACTAAATATGGAACAGAAGGTCATATAAAATTGGATCATCAAGCAGCAAAGTCTGGATGCACTGACAAGTTGTATCTATTCGTGATTATCATAAAAAATGACACAGAAAGGTCTGGAGATTTGAAAAACTTGGGGCACAGTACATCCTGAATGCCAGAGGAAAATAATAGTTTCTGTGAATATTGAAATAAAGTCAAACTAGCAGAGATCAGTTTAAAAACCTAAGATTTAAATAACATAAGATTTCCCTGGAGGGGAAAGTTCTTGAGGTGAAAGCACTAGTCCTGTTTAGTCATCAGGGAGATGCAAACGGTACAACAATGAATACCACTTCATACCCACCAGAATGGCTAAAATCCAGACTAAAAATACAAAACGCTGATGGGGATGTGGAGCCACTGTAACTCTCACACACTGTGTGTGATAGTCAATTAGTAAACTACTTTAGTAGAAGGCTTTGCTTTGCAGTCAGTGTCTACTAAATCTGAACAAATATTAATACATATCCTATAACTTGGGAATCCCACTTCTAGGTATCGGTACCTAATAGAAATGTGCACACATGGCCAGAAAAGCAAAAACAAGTATAAAAATACTTATAACAGTATTAACTGTAAAATGGTCAAAATCTGCAAAACCAAACAAATGTTCAGTAGTAAATAAATTGTAGTATATTCACATTATAAAATACTACACTAAAAAATAACCCTTCCTAATGAAAATGTGAATACATTTCTCAAACATTACGTTGAGTAAAAGAAGCCAAACCAAATAGTACATATTATTTCATTTTTATGAAGTTCAAAAGCAGGCAAAACAAGTCTACGGTGACTTAAGTCAGAACAGTGGTTACCTTTGGCAATATGGGAAGAGGTAGGTAATGAAATGGGAGAGGACATAAAGGGGCTGTTGGTGGTATTCTAATTTTTCATTTTGATGATGATCATACATGTCTGTTCAAAGTTTGTGAAAACTTATCAAAGGTGAAAATCAATCTACCTGCTTTTCTATATACATGTTAAGCTTTTTAACTTACAAGCAAATAGAGATATGAATATAAAATATTCAAATATTTTACATAAGCAAAAACATACATATTTGGAAGGCCAGAGTCGTGTTTTGTTTACAAAATTGTTCTTGATGTATACAATCCCATGCATTTTTCTCTTATACAATGACCATCTCCCTTCTCTCAAAGATTTTATTTTAATTGACACGTAAAAATTTTAAGTGCTTAGCATGTACATGTTGTTTTGAAATGGGTACACACTGGAGAATGGTTAAATTGAGCTAATTAACATATGTATTACCTCACATACTTTTCATTTTTGTGGTGCAAACACTTAAAATCTACTCTCCTAGCAGGAATACAGTACACAGTTATTAACTTTAGTCATTGTGTTGTACAAGAGCGTGTGTGTTTGTTTTTGAGACAGAGTCTCGCTCTGTTACCTAGGTTGGAGTGCAGTGGTACAATCGCAGCTCACTGCAGCCTCCTGGGCTCAAGCGTTCCTCCCACCTCAGCCCCCTGAGTAGCTGGGCTACAAGTATGCACAACACCATGCCTGGGTAATTTTTAAAATTTTTTTGTAGAGACAGGGTCTCACTATATGATCCAAGCTGGTTTTGAACTCCCGGACTCAAGCTATCTTCCTGCCTCAATCTCGTAAAGTGCTGAAATTACAGGTGGGTGCCTGGCCTACAAGAAATCTCTTATCTACTAACTTATCTATTAATTTACTCTTCCTATCTGAAATATTTGTACCCTTTAATCAATATCCCCCCCAAACCCTCACTATCCCCCTTTATCCCTGATAGTTACCATTCTACAATCTACTTCTAGTTTCCATATGTAGGGGAGATCATGTGGTCTTTCTGTAACTGCTTATCTCACTAACATAAAATCGTTCAGGTTCATCCATGTTACTATAAATGAAAGCATTTCCTTCATTTTTATGGCTGTATAATATTCCACTGTGTATATATACCATATTTTCTTCACCCACAGATCTGTTATTGGACACTTACATTGATTCCATATTTTGGCTATCATGAATAAGGCTACAATAAACATGAGAATGCTGATATTTCTTTAAATACTGATTTCAATTCCTTTGGATATATACCCAGTATTGGGATTGCTGGATCACATGGCAGTTCTATTTTTAATAATTTGAGGAACCTCCATATTGATTCGCATAATGGCTATACCAATTTACATTCCCACCAACAGTATGCAAGGGTTCTCTTTTCCCCCCATCCTATCAAACACTTGCTATATTTTTTATCTTTTTTAATAACAGCCACTCTAACAGGTGTGACATTCACTGGTAGCTCTAACTTACATCTCTTAATTTCTCAAATATTTTAGAATGAAACTTTTTATGGCTCTATAGTTGGATGTAGTACTAGATAGAGCTATAAATTAAAAGGCTATAATCTAGAAAAGTTTTCATCAACAATAGTCAAGATATTTTGTTATTCATTAACTAGTTGAACACCTAACGATATGGAGAACTTGCCTACCCAGAATGACTCCTTTCTGTGAGATTTTGTTTAATTAATAGGCTTATTATAAAGATTTAAAATCCTTTTACATAAGTGAGTACACAGTCTTAGAGAACACACTATCTAGCTATAAACTGACACCTTAGGAAGTAAATTAAATCTACAGTATCAGTACAAGGGTGATGATCAAATCAATAAGGCCTCCAAACAGAAATATGACAGAATATAAATCTAACTAAAAAATTGTATTTATTTGTTATATTTGCATATTAACATTATAAATACACTATCAGGAATGTAAAAAATCATAATAGAAATTATATAAAGATGCCAGACTTAGCAAAAAATATTAGATTTATCTCTGGGTTCAGGATTTGGGGTAATTTTTACTTTAGTAAGTTTTATTGTTTGCATTGTTAACAATGAACATATATCATTTTTAAAGTTAAAAAATAAGCTAAAAGGTCTGAGAAAAAGGCAGTTCCCTTTCAAAAAATGAGTCACTGTATGTTTTCTTCCTGATTCACAGAACAAATTAAATTAGTGGGAGAATTCTTCTCAATTTTAAGACCTTTCTCCCAATGTTAGCTTTCTGGCATCTGTCGCAGAATACCTACATGCAAATACCAACAAAGCTCACATAGCAGAACAAGTAAGAACAGTAGCAGGAAACTGGCACCAAAAAAATTCATAATAGCATTAATAAATCATGCTTAACTGAGACAGTTCCCCCACCTCACCTCTAACACTGAGTCAGCGGTTGTGATTTTATGTCACATACATGTGACTGTGTTTATTTTCTGCCAGTAAAATCACTGTTAGTTCCTAAGATAAAATTAAGTATATCAATATTTCCTGATTTTCTATTAAAATCACATAACTTCCAGGTGCTCTATTGTCTGAACAAAAATAAGGACCTAGAGGCATCTCTGTCACCATAGGTGTAGCCTTATGACTAACATTAGCTATATCCTAAAGACAAGAAAAGGGAAAAGGTGAATTCAGCTCCCTAGGAGCTCAGTAGCAAATTACTCACCAGGTAGAATTCTGCCCATTATCTCAATTACTATTGCCAAAAAAACTTCATTTATTCAGAGAAAAAAATAAAAGCCCAGTCTGGTTTACTCTCCCAGCTAATCAAACCATCCAAACAAACCTAAACTAAAACGTAACTAACTTTCCTGATTACTTCCTTGAAAGGTAGTCTTACTAAATACGTAATTTACAACAGGACCTTGGCAAACCAAAGAGAAACCCTGAAAGAGCAGCAGCTTTCTGCTGTCCCTCTGGCTTTAATCACCATGAAAGTCACCCAGTCCTGCTATCAACCAACTCTCCTACACTGGAGAAGCAGGCTTACCCAAAGAGCAAACATCTGTCTCCCATAGTTACAACTTTATTCTCCAGGCCTAACTTCATACAAGCGAAAACTAAGAGAGTAAATAGCTATTTACATTAACACTGTTGTCACTTTTTTAAACAATTCTATTTTTTAAAGAGATTGCATCTTCCTATGCTGCCCACGCTGGGTTGTACTGGCTATTCACAGACACAGTTGCACTAATGATGAGCTGAGGAGTTTCTGCCTGGGCCAGTTAACACCTTCTTAGGCAATCTGGTTGTCCCTCACTCCCAGGAAACGCTGAACTTAGTATGGACACTCAACTGTCATAGAGCACTACGGCTTAGAACTCCTGGGCTTAATCAATCCTGCTGCCTCAGCCTCCTGAGTACCTGGGACTACAGGCATGTGCCGCTGCACCGAGCTTACAGTTGGACTTGAAATGCAGGCTGTTAGGAAGAGTTTCTTGGCTACAGTTCAAGGAAAACAGAACATACTAATGTGAAACATCTTCAGCTTTCCCCAATTCCACTTCTTTCAGCCAATTTCAGAAATGTCCTCTTTATTCCAACTTGAAAATTCATGTTTTATTTGTTATAAATGTCAAAGGGTCTTCAGAATACAGAATTCCAGTGGCTAGAATTAGCATAAAGTCCATTTTAAGGGTATATATGCCTGGGAAAACAACTAGCCCCATAAACCTTGGGAAAGTTACTTATCCTCTCTGGGCCTCAGTTTCTCCAGCTCTAAAGAGAGGATAATATCTACTCCATAGGATTGAGGGGAGGGTCATGAGAACACTTAGAAACACATGAGAGGCCAGGCGCGGTGGCTCACATCTGTAATCCCAGCACTTTGGGAGGCTGAGGTGGGCAGATTACTTGAGGTAAGGAGTTCGAGACCAGCCTGGCCAACATGGTAAAACCCTGTCTCTACAAACAAAACAAAACAAAAAATTTAAAAAAGAAAACACACAAGAGCCCTTAGAAAACTGTGGCACATGGCAACTGACTGATCAATAAAGGTTAGTGTTATTATAATCATTGGTGTGGTTGATGTTATTACCACCAGAACGACAACCAAGAAAGCGATGGAAGTGGAGAAAAAAGTGAAAACCAAAAAGAAGAGCACTAACAGAAAGAATGGCATCTGCCACACAATAGCCAAGGGGCATTAGGCAAGCTCCTTCAGTTTCCTCATCTACAAAACAGAGATGACATCCACTTGCTGGATCACCCTCCTCACAGGACTGCTCCACCCACAGAACACAAAGCTAATGTCCCACATTGTCACTGACAATGACACCGAGAGGCTCAACAAACCATGGAAAACAATGAACTTTCACAGTGAGCCATTCGTCAAATAATTATGCACATTAAATGAATATTCTGGATAGCACTCTAATAAAAGATCAATAGTAGGCCCGGTGTGGTGGCTCACACCTGTAATCCTAGCACTTTGGGAGGCCAAGGCAGGTGACTGCCAGAGCTCAGGAGTCTGACACCAGTCTGCGCAACATGGTAAAACCCCATCTCTACTAAAAAACACAAAAAAATTAGCCAGGTGTGGTGGCGCACACCTGTAGTCCCAGCTACTTGAGAAGCTGAGGCATGAGAACCACTTGAGCCCTGAAGATGGAGGGTGCAGTGAGCAGAGTTTGCACCACTGCACTCCAGCCTAGGCAATAGAGTAAAACCCTGCCTCAAAAAACAAAGTTGGGGGAGGGCTTTTAAAAATTCTTATGGTAGTTAAAGTAAACTATAGTAAAGTATCCACTACCTAGTGACACCAAAAATCATCCTCGCAATCCTGCATTGTCAGAATAATCAGAACTCTAAGGAAAGCATTTGCTATTATTTTAAAAAAGCAACTCTAAAGTGAGCTGAGAAATACACCATAGCACCACGGGCTTGTTTGGGGTCCCACAACAAATCCAGCTGAATAGATCTAAACTGCCTCTTATTTAGGCTATGAACATTTGAATAAAGTGATTTTCAAGTTTTATCCTTGATTATGTTCGACAAATTTTCCTTTCACTACAATATAAAAGCTAACAGACAACCAGCACAGTGGCTCATGCCTGTGATGCCAACATTCTGGGAGGCTAAGGCAGGAGGATCACTTGCCCAGGAGTTCAAGACCAGCCTGGGCAACACAGTGAGACCTTATCTCTACAAAAAGAAAATTTTTTTTGAATAGCTGGGCATGGTGGTGCATGCCTATAGTCTCAGCTACTCAGGAGGCTGAGATGGAAGGATCACTTAAGCCTGGGAGGTCAGGGTTGCAGTGAGCCATGATCATGCCACTGCACTCCAGCCTGGGAAACAAAGCAAAAGCCCGTCTCAAAAAAAAAAAAAAAAAAAAAAAAGCTAACAGAAGGTCAAGTTTCCAAGTCAGGCTTCTACAACTTCAGACACACAAATGCCTCTGGCACTATTTTAATCTTCTGGCCAGTACTGTAAGACCACAGACAGCAAACAGATGATTCCTATCCTGCAATATTTTCTTAATAAAGGCCATCTATTGGCTGGGTACGGTGGCTCACGCTTGTTAATTCCAGCACTTTGGGAGGCCTAGGCAGGCGGATCACCTGAGGTCCAGCCTGACAAACATGGAGAAACCCTGTCTCTACTAAAAATACAAAATTAGCAGGGCGTGGTGGTGCATGTGGAAGCTGAGGCAGGAGAATGGCTTGAACCTGGGAGGCAGAGGTTGCAGTGAGCCAAGACTGCGCCATTGCACTCCAGTCTGAATGACAAGAGCAAAACTCCGTCTCAAAAAAGAAAAAAAAACAATACAAAATAGAGGCCATCTCTCTTATCTGCAGGATCTATTTAACTCATTAGCAATGTATTTTCAAATATGGTTTTCAAGAAGAGAGGAAAAAAAGGCAAGAGTTTCACCCCTTAATGTGTCGGAAAAAGAATTTGGGACAGCAAAAGAAAAAAGTCACTCAAACACTCTGACCTATTAATTCTAATTCTAGATAATTATCCTAAGAAAATAGTCATATAAAAATACACATACAAAAAACAACCCTGAAGACTGATTTTTAACAAGTGATTAGACAAATTAATATATAACAAGATAAAAACATAAATTCTTTCTTTCTTTATATTTTTAGAGACAGTGTCTCGCTCTATTGCCCAAGCTGAAGTGCAGTGTCATGATCATACCTCAGCTGCAGCCTGGAACTCCTGGGCTCAAGCAATCCTCCTGCCTCAGCCTCACAAAGAGCTGGGATTACAGGTGTGAACCACCATATCCAGCCTCTAAAAGTTATTTAAATAAAATAAAAGGCATGCTAAACATAGAAAGCAGAATACAAAACATATATATGACAGAATTCCAATTTTGTTTTTAGAAAATACATATGCATAGAAAAATTAAAGAAATTTAAAAAATTAGAAACACAAATAAGCATGGTTTCCTTTCTGATCCCTTTCTATTTTCCGAATTAGCTAAAATCAGCTTTTACTTATTTAGTTGGCAAAAAAACAATCCCTTTAAAATAAACAAAAAGTGTGAGCCAGGCATGGTGTCTCACACCTGTAATCCCAATACTTTGTGAGGCCAAAATGGGAGGACTGTTTGAGCCCAATACTACAAGATCAGCCTGGGCAACATAGTGAGATTCCATCTTCTACCAAAATAAAAAAAATAGCTGGGCATGGGGGCAAGTCCCTGTAGTCCCAGCTACTCAGGAGGCCAAGACCAGAGAACACTTGAGCCCAAGGAGGTAATGGCTGCAGCAAGCTATGACTGCACCACTGCACTCCAACCTGGGTGACAGAGCAAGACTCTGTCTCCATAAAAAGTAAATAAATAAATAATAAACAATTTGGTTTCCATTAATAATTGTGTTAAGTTACTTAATATCTAAATTCCTTATTTGGTACCATTACAATAACTGAAAGAGAAGATGTATTTTGCAAAAGTAGTAATTCAGGTAAGAAATTTTGTCATCCAAATGTTACAATCAACAAATATTGAAAATATTTACACTAATCAGAGTGTTTTACATTTGAGAGATAATTATGTTAAGTAATATTAATGTTAAATGCATGGCTCCATACAGTATATATGCACTTAAGTGAACCACCATTACAATCAATTTGAGATTGTACAATCTCTCTTCCCATGCACATCTAAAAGCTAAAATTAGTGCAGACAAATTCTGCCAGGCTAAAATCAGACTTTGTTTCTAGATACAAGAATTTAAAAAAAAAAAAAAAAAAGCCCTAGACTTTATTTCAAAATAAAATTCCCGAGGAAGAAACAGTGATCAGTGTAGCTAAACAAGATTAAATTTCAGCTCCAGCTGATAACTTATCTCATCTCAAGACAAAAAGAGATAGGATAAAACTGCTTATCTTCCTTAATATAGGGACTAAACATTCATCAACAAGTATTTCCTATAAAGGGCAAAAAAACTGAATTTTGATTCTAATCCTACACTCTCACCAAGGTCTTAGACAACTGAGAATACTCTACATATCAGGAAATATACGGGAGGTCACTATTTTGAAAGAACTAAGTTTTCCTTCTTTCCATGACAATCAGAAAATTTTCAGCTTAATGGATTTTTTTTCTCATGCCAGGATAAGTAAAAACTGTCAATGAAGCAATTAGACTGCATGCCCTCTTCCACTAACTACAATTATTTCACACGAACATGTGTTCTTTCTCCAAATACAATGCTTTGAAAGCTCATATCACAAATATTCTATACTTAAATGTGGCATCTGTTAGCTTTTGCTCAGCCTTCTAACTCCTGGAACCACTGGGTCCTGAGGTGGAGGTATCCTTCCCATGTTTAGGAACTGGCTCTTCCAGGCACAGAACAAGCACTAGCTAGTAGCTCTCTACACCAGGCTTTAGTGGCAAAGAGCACTTCATCAGCTTCTTTATAATATTCCAAAGCAGAGATTATCCTGTGTGATTCCTTCACCTAATACAAAAACTCCAACTCAGTGACATGTGAGTACAAAGTCTAAAGAGTCTGGGCTTGGCTCAAAGACACCTCATGACTCCATTCTCCAGGGACCAAAGGGAAAGAGGTCAGTCTTGCTTTTCACAGTCACACTGAGAACACTCACTACTGTCTTTACAAAAAAGTAAATCACAACCAAGCTCCCAGGATGAGCAAAAGAAATGCCAACCTGGGAACTGTACATAGGAAATGGTCTCAGGCATTGAAAAATTCATTGGATATTTACTCCCTATTCTGAGAACCAGGAAGCAGGAGAGTCTGAGAACTTTTTACCTTCTTCTTAAGTTGCTCTGATTTCAAAATGTTATCCAACCCCCAAAGAAGTACTGAATGGCATATTTTTATTTTTTGAGAGTGAATCCTAATGTGATTGAGAATTTTATAGTGATCCCATTGAAGTAAATGAAATAATTCTTGGTGTTCACAGAGAGCTGGGTAGGGCTGTAGCTCCATGCTATTTGTAAAGGCTCCAAGTGCCTAAGAAGAAGCAATGGGTATTACTTTCTAGAGCGTGAATTGGCTAACACACTTGCTAGGTATACACAGAAACTAGACCTCAGGGTATCTGAACACAAGACAAGGAACATCCTAACATCACTGACATCTAACTTTCACAAATGTTTTGTTCTGCTTTGTTAGTGACTATGATAGGATTGCCTATCAGAAACTGATAAATGAAGAAAAACAAGATTGCCTGGACTTCACATATTATTTATCTCCTATGGGTCCAAGATTGAATGTGTGTGACTCTAGCTTCTTCTCCCTCTTACCCAGGTAAGTGCCAAGGAAGGTACTCCATAGACCTCTGGAGAGGGGGATTCCCGTGCAAGTTATTTTCAGCAAGAGGAGGATGAGAGTAGGTCCCAGTGGGGGAAGAGTACAGCACCTCTGTTATAGAAGTAGTCCCTATCGACTTCCTTTCTTTCTTAGAAAAGGGTTGTTGCAACTATGGTTGCAGATACATGTGTATGCCATCTAATACTGTGAGGCTGGGTTTTAAAAGTCTAAATTCTACAGAGTAGAAATTATTCTACCTAACCTGCTTAGCATAACACAAGCTCATTACCAACAAGAAAAACCGTTCAGTCATGACAGAGGGAAGGGCTCCTGGGAGCACATGTGTTGGTTTTCCAAAGGTCTTACTGCATGTCATCTCAAGTACCTTAAATATTGGCAATATCTGTGCTTCAACTTGAGAAGTGGCTTCCATTTGAAAACCAACTTCATTTTATATTTATTCAAAAGCCCATAAAAAGGATTATAAGAAACTATAAGAACGAACAAGTATAAAAAGATAAAATTCTTTATCAATGATTAAATGTGACCAGTTTCCAGAATTTGTGTATTGATTAGCCCCAGAAATTACTTCTAAAAAAAATATGATCAGCAACAGACAAGTACCTAGAAGACCAATAAAGTCTTGTGTGTCATCCAACAATGACCTCCTTCACACTAGATACTGGACTACAAAATTATAAAATGCAATTCCAAAAGGTTAAATATTTTCAGACAGAATGACACTATGAAATTTCTTACAGAATAAAAACCAAATCTCAGGACTTTTTGAACACAAGCATTGTAAGCACAAAATTTACCTCCCTACCTACTACTGTAAAATGGTTCCAACATGAATTATATCCAGAGGTTTCTAAATGATATTTCAATAACCATCTCAATGTGCAACACGCCATATAATGTCTTCAAGAAAATGTAAGAAGTCACGAAAACATAGGCTCATTTATGATTATCAAATCTTTCTTTTTTTTTTTTTTTTAAGAGACAGGGTCTTATTCTGACACCTAGGCTGTAGACCAGTGGCACAATTATAGTTCACTGCAGCCCTGACCTCCTGGGCTCAAGTGATCCTCCCGTCTCAGCCTCCGAAGTGGCTAGGACCACAGGCACATGCCATCGCAGCTGGTTAATTTCTATTTTATTATTTTTTATAGAGACAAGGCTCTCACTATGTTGCCCAGGCTGGTCTCAAAGTCCTAAGCTTACACAATCCTCCTGCCTCGGGCTCCCAAAGTGTAGGAATTACAGGCATGAGCCACCACACTTAACCAATCATCAAATCTTTATTTGTTTGTGTGTATGTGTGTGCGGTTTTTTTTGGGGGGGGGGGATAGGAGTCTTGCTGTGTCACCCAGGCTAAAGTATGGTGGCAGAATCTCGGCTCACTGCAACCTCCACCTCCCAGGTTAGAGCGATTCTCCCGCCTCAGCCTCCCAATTAGCTGGGACTACAGATGCCTGCCACCACGCCCAGCTAAGTTTTTTTGTATTTTTAGTACAGATGGGGTTTCGCCATGTTAGCCAGGATGGTCTCGATCTCCTGACCTTGTGATCTGCCCACCTTGGCCTCCCAAAGTGCTGGGATTACAGTCGTGAGCCACACGCCCAGCCCAAATCTTTAAATAATCACTTTTTTCTGATATTTTCCCATTTTTCCCTAACAGTAAAAAAATTAAAATCACACTTAATATTTATAGAACAAAAGGAAAAATACAACACAAAGAAAAAAATTTATAGAAATTTCTCCATTTATTTCAACGTTCTCTTCGTTAAATGTTAACAAAATAACATTCTTTCATAGTTAATTACTATAATTAAAAAAATAAATTCCAAGTTGCCAGGGGAAAAATCTCATTACTCTTCCATGCTTTGGCAAACCTTCTTGTGCTTCCATCTATACTCTGGGCTTTGAGTCAAGTAAATGAAATCTTGGCTGAAAAGGAGATTATGTTATTAAATAATTTAGGATACTGACCCTTTCTGATGCAAAAGGAAGAGGATGTCAATATTACACATTCTGAATGTTGTTAATTAGCCCACAAGAGTTTACATTTTAAGTTACTTTTTTCTTTCCCTTTTTTTTTTTTTTGGAGACAGAGTCTTGATCTCAGTGTAGTGATCTCAGCTCACTGCAACCTCGGCCTTCTGGGTTCAAGCCATTCTCCTGCCTCAGGCTCCTAAGTAGCTGGAACTATAGGTATGCACCACCACGGCTACCTAATTTTTTGTATTTTTAGTAAAGACGAGGTTTCACCATGTTGGCCAGGCTGGTCTCAAAATCCTGACCTCAGGTGATACGACCACTTCGGCCTTCCAAAGTGCTGGGATTACATGCACGCACCACCACACCTGGCCATACATTTTAAATTACTTCTGATCTATGTGGTTACCTTATCTAAAAAGAATTTTAAATGTTACTAACATTTTAAAGCAATTTATCAAAAAAAAAAGTTTTAATCTTTGTAATTAACTAAAACCTACAGAACCAGGAGAAAGGAGTGTTAATCAAAAACGTAGCCAGTCTTTTCATCCAGTGTAATAGTCACTGTATAGAAACAATTACCCAAGATTTATGTTCATTCAACAAGTATTTATTTAGTACTCACATGTCCCAGGCACTATACTCAGCCAAGGAGAGGCAATGATGAGCATATCTTACAGACTATGTCCTTCCATGCCACCACCTTTAGGCTCAACTAGAAAATGTGCTTTACAATTAATCCTAGTTTTGAATGGATTTTCTCCTAACATTGATACTAATACATGGAAAAAACTTTATTAAGAAGCATAAAAACATAATGTTCTCCAAACAGCAGTATAATAGCTATGATTTTACAAATAACCTAGGTGGCTAAAGGTTCAACCAAGATCCTTTGGGAACTTCTGGGCAATAATACAAGGACAGAGGCCACTAGGAAGTCTGAACAGAGCTGGCTCTTTTCTCGTGCTAAGAAAGTCAGTTTAGGAAAGCCACACCAGGTCCCATCTAAATGTTTTGGCCAGCCTATGCCCCATGGGAATCTCCCTATGCAAGACTTTGGATCAGAAACAGAACTATAAATAACCTCCATCAGTGGCAGACTTAGTGGCTATGTATGTAAAGTAAGTTGCAGAAATTCCATTATTCAAACAGATTTATGACAAAACCATGTTTACAGTCAGTCATCTCAAAGCCATGAACTCACCAAGGTAACAAGATGCTGAAAATTTATACAATCAGAATAGTAATTCATTAAACAAACAACTAGATTTAATTGTCTTTTTCAAATATAAGTCTGAGCTTTTTTTTACACTGAATCTTAACTTTCCTTAGTGATATCTTTTAAAGAACTTAGAAACAATTTCAGTTTTACACAAAGATATATGGCTAAAGACAAAATTCAAGTTCAGTATGAAAAAAGAAATCATGCATCTTCACCTGCCCCAAAACCATCAATGGTTTCTCAATACCTACATAAAAAGGGTACGAATTCTTTAATTTGACACTGCAAGACCTAGACAAGTCAATTCCAACCTAAATTTTCAAACCCATTTCTCTGTATACCAATCCACATATAAACCACTCCAGGGAAACTGAACTATTCTTTCTTATCTGGATATACTCTTCACTTCAGATTTTTCTTTTTCTTTCTTTCTTTTTTTTTTTTTTTGTTTGAGATGGGTTCTCACTGTCATCCAGGCTGAAGTGCAATGGTGTGATCTCAGCTCACTGCAGACTCAACCTCCCAGGCTCAAGTTATCCTCCCAGCTCAGCCTCCTGAGTAGTTAGGACTACAGGCACCCACCCACACCTGGTTAGTTTTTGTATTTTTTGTAGAGATGGGCTTTCACCATGTTGCCCAGGGTGGTCTCAAACTCCTGAACTCAAGTAGTTGGCCTACCTCGCCCTCCCAAAATTCTGAGATTACAGGCATGAGCCATTACACCTGGCCATGTTTTAATTTTTTTCAACATCATACTTATGCTACAACTTTAGAAGCTTTAGGCAGTGGCTCATGCCTGTAATTCTAGCACTCTGGGAGGCTGAGGCAGGCAGACTGCGTGAGCTCAGGAGTTCAAGACCAGCCTGGGCAATCTGGTGAAACCTCATCGCTACTAAAATTAAAAAAAATTAGTCAGGCATAGTGATGTGTGCCTGTAGTCCTAGCTACTCAGGAGGCTGAGGCATGAAAATTGCTTGAACCTGGGAGGCAGAGGTTGCAGTGAGCTGAGATTGCGCCTCTGCACTCTAGCCTGGGCAACCCAGTAAGACTCCATCTCAACAAAGAAACAAAAAAAGTAAGTTCAGAAGCTTTAGGAGGGCATGGCCCATGTACAACTGACCTCCTTACCCTGCTTCTCCTCCCATATAACAGGAATTAAATCAGTTAATAGGGAGTGTTAATGCTTCTAAAAATAAATCATCCAAATCATGAGATTATTCAATATCTCATGGTTCTTCTGCCAAGTAATTCATCACCACTAAGACCCAAAGTTAAAGTTTGAATAGATGTATACAGCTCTATCACATCTGGGCAAAGAAGTCAACAAAAATCTTTTAAAATCAAAAGAAAACTTTTTACATGAATAAGCGTCATTAGTGGTAAAATACTCAAAAAACAATAGAAAACCATGAACTGAAACTAAAAATGTAGGGGAAAAAAACTGTGCTACCAAACTTTATAATGTCCGTGACACTATTCTTTTCTCCTCCAGCCAAATCTTTTCTTCGAAAGATAAATGTTTTCCATTCTATACTCATGAGTAGTTATGAATATAAAGTAGCATATACTATGGTAGAGGTTATTAGATTCATCAAATTAAAGTTGACTCAAAAAATGTATTTTGACCTTGATGCTTTCTAATGTGCATATCACCTCATTAAAACATCTGTTTTCTAACACCAACATTTCAGAATCAGCAACTTATGAAAAAAACAGAATGCTCCACCATACCTTTTCCTTGCGAGAAGTGGTGGTAGTGAAGAAGAGGGAGAGGTGGTAGTGAAGAAGACGGTAGTGAAGAAGAGAGAATTAAATATTGACTTTCCCCCCTCCTGTCTGCAGCACATTCCTTAATACTATAAAAAGAGGCTTGAGTTTAATTCTCAGTTCAGTGAAGTCTGAGAAGCCAGCTCTGAAACAGAAATTCATCTGGGAAACCAACAATCCTTTGTGTTGCCCGCCACTCCATGAGGTCTTCCTGGGTGAGGGGGATGACAGCTCAACTCCTCCTTAGGGTACCACAGGTGGGCTCTTGGAAAGGCTCTTCCCAACTAAAACTACATTAGATAATCAAATCAAAAATTAGTAAGCAAGAAAGCAGAGGCCAAAAAAACCTGCTCTCCTAGGATTTTTGGATCAATTCTAAGTACTTTCCTTCTCCTACTGCCAGCAGCACCCATCAATTCCCATAGTAACCAGCCCACAGCTTTCCAACCAGCCCAAAAGAGAGGCAAGTAAGCTGCAGGCAGAAGCGCATGAGAGCATGACCCAAAACCCAGGCACCAATCTAACAGTTACTTGGTGGCTTAAACATTCCAATTCTACTTCCTTGCTTCCTTAATTCCCAGATTCCCAGATGGCACTCTCCTCTTTCCTGTCAACCGGATGCTGAGACAAGGAAGAGGATTTTTTTCTAGAATTCTGCACAAACAATTTTTCTGTTTTCTGATGCAATTTCATTTCATGTCTATTTGGTACTAAAGCAACCATGGTCCCTTTACCACATGTGCAGAAATGTAAAATGTTGAATCCTCTGGAATGAAAGTAAAAATTGCAAAGATATGGGGAGTGATATTTTGAGATCTGGGAATAAGGATGAAAAAGGAATGAAGAACAAAAGGTGCTGCTGACGTGGGTGGAGATGATCTTAGCTTTGCGAAGAACAGGATTCATTATGTGGGCTGGTCAGGAGTAGGAACAAGAGCAGGAAGGCCACAGGGGATTGAGAGTACTTCTGCCCCCAACCATCAGGGTCACGGAATCAGGGGCCAAGACTCATTATAGTGATTTTCAACAGGGAAAGAGGGAAATATCGGAACTAGGGTGAAATGTGGGTGATGATTAAAGAAGTTTGAGAGAGAAAAAGCATACCTAGCTGATTCTAACATCTAAAGAATTACTATGGTGACAAGAGGTTTTGGTTTTTTTTAACTAAAAAGTAAAGTAGAGAATCAAATTACAAGTGCCTAGCATAGGCTATGAACCAATTCTGAAAACTTTCACATCTTCGTTAACAGAAATCAATGGCTAAAATGAAAGGAGATAAGGAGGGTGACAGAGGTACTGCAAAAAGCAGTACGTAAGTCACTGTCCATGTTTTCCTTAGGAAGACGTGAGTAAACAACTACAGGGTTACAGAGCGAGCACGCATACATTTTAAATTTCAACAGATACTTCCAATATTGAGGCTCCCACAGCGATATGGATAAGCTATCTAAACTTTTACCTACTGTATGCATGACACCTTGCTATTTACAGAATACATAATAATAAAAGACCCTATCTTATTCAGCATCACTAAAAGTACAGGGAAAACAGGAATGTTTGTGGTGATAGAATCAGTATGATGAGTAACCACCATCTGTAGTATCAGTAATGAAGTAGTTGTAAAATAGGCCGGGCATGTGGCTTACACCTGTAATCCCAGCACATGTTATAAATATATAATAATTTAAAAGGTCTGAAACTGGTTCATGAACAGGTCATCAAATCAATGGATACAACAAACATTCGAAAAAGACTTCAGGAATTTGATAAGATAAAATGTGACATCAGTGTAGAAAATATAAATTGCTCAATAAATGATGTTGGCACAACTATACAACCACATGTAAAAGAGAATGGGTTACGAACTCACATGAAAATAAATTCCAAATTGATTTAAAGTCTTAAACATTAAAAAAAACCACATACAAAAGTATTAAAAGCAAGAGATATTTTTCATAATCTTGAAGAGCTTCAGACCTAAGTAGTACATAAAATCCCAAAACCATAAAGTAGAATAGTAATAAATCTGATGATCTAAAAATAAATGCATATATAGCAAAAATTACCATAAATGACAAAATACAAGCCCAGTGGAAAAAAATAGCAGCCCCTATCACAAAGTGCTAATTTCCTTTTTACATAAAAAGATTATTTCCATAGACAAATTGGCAGTCAATTCACAGAAAAGGAAATTATTCTTAAGCACATGATAGTATGTTCAACTATAACAAAAAAAATGCGCAGAAAAATAGCGATAAAGTTCCATTTTTTACACCTATGAAATTTTTAAACATCAAATAGTTAAATCAGGCACTACCTGCAAGGGTGAGGTAAAACATATACATGGCTAAGAGGAGTATAAAGGTATACAAAGTTTAGCAATAAAAATATGAATATAAATATTCTTCAACCCAGAAATTCCTCCATATAAACTGCATATGTGCAAGCTCAAGGATAGCCACTGTAGCAGTGTTAATAATATCAAAGACTGGGCCAGGCGTGGTGGCTCACGCCTATAAGCCCAGCTCTTTGGGAGGCTGAGGCAGGCAGATCACCTGAGGTCAGAAGTTCAAGATCAGCCTGGCCAATGTGGTGAAACCCCATCTCTACTAAAAATACAAAAATTAGCCGGGCATGGTGGCGGGTGCCTGTAATTCCAGCTGCTCGGGAGGCAGAGGCAGGAGAATCACTTGAACCTGGGAGGCAGAGGTTGCAGTGAACCAAGATCATGCCATTGCACTCCAGCCTGTGTGACAAGAGTGAAACTCCGTCTCAAAAAAAAAAAAAAAAAAAAAAATTTGAAACAACTTAAAAGTCCATTATTAAGAGACTAGGTAAAAACTAGGGAAAAAAAACAGAATGAAAGCATAGTATAATATGCTACCATTTGTGTAAAAACAAATTTTTACAAAGCGCACATTTTGCTGGGCACAGTGGCTCAAACCCGTAATCCCAGCACTTTGGGAAGTTACTTCTCAAGATGGGAAAATTACTTGAACCCAGGAGTTTAAGATCAGCCTGGTCAACATAGAGAAACTCTGACTTTACAAAAAAAACCAATAAATTAGCTGGGCATGGTGATGCACACCTGTAGTCCCAGCTACTCAGAAAGCTGAGGTGGGAAGATCACTTGAGCCCATGAATTCAAGACTGCAGTGAGTTTCAATTGCCCCACTGCAACAGCCTGGGTGACAGAGCAAGACCCCGTCTCAAGAAAAACCAAACAAACAAAAGAACATACATATAAATGAAATGTGGCATTTCTGGATTGGATCCTGGAAAAGAAGAAGAACAGAAACAGAAAAACAGGTGAAATATGAATAAAATTTATATAGTTTAGTTTCACTGTATAACCTTGGAATATTATTCCATGGGCATGTAATATCTCATTGGAAAACATAAAATTTAGCTTTTAAAATCTAATTATTTTGTGATTAAACTAACTTCATCCACGATATTCCTATCCTTCTATATACTGCTGATAAGAAACATCAAGGGTGTATGTATTGCTATAACACTTTTAAAGTACATCCATTATGAACCTAACATACAGGACATCTGTCTCATCTATTAGATTTCAGGTCCTTAACAGTAGAGGCGCAGGTCCTTCACAGTAGAGGCTATGTCAAACTCATCTTTATACTCAAAGAATCTGAAAAATATTTACCACATAGAGTTCAACAAATGAAAGTCAAAATTAATAGGTTCTAGTCCAATGATCCAATTTTTAATTAGTGAGAAATTTTGTATTCCAAATGTCTCAACAATTCTAAGGGTTTCCTTTGATCCTTAGTCACAATGACATGGAAGAGAAAAGCAAAGTACAAAGAGAAGTGAAGTAATTATCACTAAGATTTAAGTAGGAAAATAGAGAGGCATTTTAAATATACTACCTTCCAACTTTCTAAACATTTTGCTCTGTTCTAGGAGCTGTAGAGAATATAAAGACAGATAATATATAATCCTTACAATAAAGTTTGGGCATGATTCATTTAAAGTCAACACTTGAAAAGGTGAAAGTGTGAAACTGCCTTGGATTTTCAAGAATGTTTTCCATGTGGAAGCTATTAAATGCTTTTCAATAAGGAGTTTTTGCACCTTATTTTGTAATGTAAGAATGTGATAAAACGCTGATTTTAACAAAGTTTTGGTCTTCTATGATGTTTTCTCAGGAAAATAAATCTCATAGACAGCATGTTTAAGAAGTCCAGAAAACTGCTACGTGTGGGGGCTTACACCTGTAATACCAACACTTTGGGAGGCTGAGGTGGGAGGATCCCTTAAGCTTAAGAGTTTCAGACCAGCCTAGGCAATATGGTGAAACCCCATCTCTACAAAAAGTACAAAAATTAGTTGAGGCATGGTGGTGCACACCCGTAGACCAAGCTGTTCAGGAAGCTGAGGTGGGAAAATTTCTTGAGACCAAGAGGTTGAAGCCACAGTAAGCTGTGATTGCACCAATGCAGTCTGGGAAAGAGAATGAGACACTATCTCAAATAATAATAAGATTAATAATAATATTCAGGCAAGAATCTACCTTGAAACCCCACTGATAACCTAATTTTCCAAATACAAAATCCAAAAAGATAATTCAGGAAATACAGACTTTGAGTTCCCTGAATGAGTAAAAAGAATACAGCTAAAGTTTCTCCCAAAACATTAACAGTGCTAACTCTAGGAACTCAGAGCTCTAAGCCTTAGCTCTAACACTATACAGCTAGGAGAAGAGAAGTGGGAAGGGGAGGAGAGGAGGGGAAGGGAGGGGAGGAGGAGGGGGAGAAGAGAAGGGAAGGGAGGAAGAGAAGGGGAGGAAGAAGAGGAGGAGAGAAAGGGAAGGAAGGAAGAGGAGAGTGAAAGGAGGGGAAGAGGAGGGAAGGAGGAGAGGGAAGGAGGAAAGGGGGAGGGGAGGGGAGGGGAGGGGAGGGGAGGAGAGGGGAGGGGAGGGGAGGAAGACAAGGAAGCACCACCTAGACAGACAGGCCTTGATGAGTTTCCCCACTCCAATTGATTACCATTTGTCATCTCCTTTTAGTGAATTCTATTTCTACATGGCTGTCCATACTCTGTTGAACCTAAGCATAAAAACAGACAATTTCCCACCATCTTTGGGTTTTCGTTCTGAAGACTCCTGTGTACGCACATTAAATAAATTTGCATACCTTTTCTCCAATTAATCTGCCTTTTCTGAGTTGATTTTCTATCAAATCTTCAGAGGGGCCAAGAGGAGCTCTCCTTTGGCCCTTACAGTTCATTCATGTTAAAGATTATGAAGTCTTCTAACTTGGCTTTCATGTGATTTTTTTGTTTTGTTTTGGTGGGTTTTTTTTTTTTTTTTTTGACATTGTCTTGCTCTGTTGCCCAGGCTGGAGTACAGTGGTGCAATCACAGCTCACTACAGCCTTGACCTCCCAGGCTCAAGCGATCCTCCTACCTCAGCTTCCCAAGTAGCTAGAAGTACAGGTATGCTCTATGGTACCTAGCTCATTTTTCTATTTTTTTGCAGAGACAAGGTCTCACTATGTTGCCCAGGCTGGTCTCAAACTCCTGGATTCAAGCGATTCACCTGCTTCAGCCTCCCAAGTGCTGAGAGCCACCACACCCAGCCTCATGTAATCTTGTATGTACTAGTTAGTCCACATATAACTTCTTCTGTGAGTCATCTTTAGGAGTGTATACTGCTACTTGACATTTTTACTTTCTTTGCCACTTTTCATAGTGTGGAAGAAAGACAGCAGCACTGGGGAAAGTTGAAAGAATATTCACCCATATGAAAAGACATGAATTACCAGTGGGTGGTTTTCTTCTAATTTATTCAGCATACTTATTAGCTCTAGACTACTAGCTTGAAAGGTGACTGCATGAAAAGCAGACCAAAGGTCTGTGAGTAGGAGTTAATAGAGCCTATTGTGCATTTAATTATCTCATCAACTGAAATTGTCCCTTTCAAAATACACAAATAACACTGGGCTGCTAACAAATCCGTTCGAAAGAAGTTCTTTTTCCCCAAATAACAAAAAATATCATATAAGTGTATATGATATTATCTCTACAGGACCTGTATATGATCTTTATAATAACAATAACAGGTTCTTCACATTTCCATAGTGAAGGATAAAACTGAGTTGATCACGATTTGAAATGATACCCATCTTTAAGAATGAACAAGAAAAGCCTCCCTGAGGAAATGAATTTGAATGTGTTTCAAAAGGAGGGAAAGGTGAGAGATGGTGAAAAGAAAGGGAAATTACAAGTAAGGAAAATGCCCTGTGCAAAAGCTGCCCCTGTGGTTTCTCAAGAAGCAGAATCCCAAGGTGATCCCACGACTAAGAAAGATATTAGTTAACCACAAACAAAAGTGAGAGAAGCTACACATTATGTGACACTCAGTCTCAGTTTTCTCATCTGTTACATGAAAAGGCTGGAGTAAGTGATTTCTCTGGTCCCACTCAGCTTGTTTACTATGAGGCACCTGCACTGGGAACCTGATGCTCCCAAAAACACTGCTGGGCTCCTGGCTTATTAGACCCATTTGTTAGATGAGTAGAGTGAGGCTCAGAATACTGATGAGATCTCCAGCTAGATTTCAGAGATAAAATGATTTGAACAGACACAACTATCATGGAGAAAGAAGTTGAATCTGAAGACTGATAACTTTAAAAACCAAAGCTTCTGAAAATAATTTATTCATAAGTATTACAGATTTTTCTTTGCTTAAAAGATCAAAAGGAAGAAAGAAATATTCCCCATTATACCAGACAACCATGCAAAAAAGAAGGCAGGGGATGGGGAATAAATACCATTCCTTACTTTGAAGCCAACTAGTCCTTTAAGAGAAACTAGAGGAGGTGGTGTGCGTCTTTCTGCCCAGCTAATTATGTATTTCCTCTGCCTGTGATGTCCATAATGAGGCAGATGTGATGCCGAATATACAACATATCCCTAAGCCATTAGAACACAAATTAGCACTTAACTGAAGAGGTCTTCCAAACTTCAGAAGCACTTAAGACAACACTCACACCTAGCTTTACCTCCAATGCACGGATTCTAAAACTAGGTGTTACTTTTACACAAAACCTCAATGGTAATTATAATAATTTACCTGCAATTATTCAATAGCAGAATCTTTATTTCTAAATAAATTCACATCTGGTAGCAAAATACAGTGCAATAAATAAAACTATCCTTAAACTTCAAACCCAGGTATTATAAGCTAATGGGGTCTATCTATTTGTAAATAAGAAGTCAAGTCTTCATAGTTCCTACCCTGTACCATTTCTCCACATAGAAACACACAGGATTAAAGAACCCATCCTCTGCTGATGGAAGCCACTCTGATAAAACAATTAGAGAGTGTCTATTACAGTATCCCATGACCTGACAACTGAACAGAAACATGCCCATATACACAAGGCCAAGGACAAGATGTTGCCTGCAGCCTTGTTTATAATCAGGAACTATCAGAAACAACCTAGAAGTTGAAAAGATGAACTGGGATTATATGAACCAACATGAATAGTTATCCAAAGCATGTTGTTGAATGAAAAAAAGGCTACAGATATTAAATACAATGGCAATTATGTGAAGTTTCTAAAATATAAAAATACAATGCTTTTATATTATAAATGAAAATAAATGTACTAAATCAACAAACTGTTTTACCAGAAAGCAAGCCAGGATGAGGGAGGTGGAAGTACACAGGCACTCAAACCTTATAGATGGACTCATTTATCACTTCCATTAAAAAAATTAATTTTGAAGAAATGTCTCACAAGAACATAATTTTATCAAGTGATTTATGATTAAGTAATATGGTGAAATTAAAATATTATCTCAGCAACTATTACTTAATTAAAATGAAATTGAGGAGCAGGTTCTGGGATGACCACAGAGTAGAAAACACCAGGAATCTGTCTTCTCAACGCAGAAAATAGATGCACTGGCTGAATCTACCCAAAATTATTAATTTGGAGCTGTGGAACCTATGGAAAACTTGCAACTTCTAGGGGAAGGCTTGAAGAGTACATTGAGGCTACTTTCACTTAATTTCAACTCTTCCCATAGTAGCAGCTACCCAACATCTACCCCAAGTCCTGTGGCAGGCAGCTGTGTACACATTCCTAGAGCAGTTTGCACACAGCTGGTAGTAGCCAGAATGGGCAAAAAGGACCCTGTCCTCTAAATCTCAGGGTTCTGTGCTCTAATGGCTGATTGTTGCTTCTGATCACAAAGGTGTTGAACCTCCCCTCTTGCAAGTAAGCCCCTCCTTTTTGGCCAAAGGGACTTAAGGCATTTAACAGGCCAGAGTCCTTCTCCCCATCCCCCCCTTCAATTTTCTCCTTTGGCCTTTTAAGGGTCAGAACCAACCACATATATGGGGAAAATTAGAAAGTGACTATGTATGGCCAGGGAAAGCTGTAGACTCAGAAAACATCTGAAGAGACCTTAAATTTACACATCAGATTGATCCTTAGCAGAGAGGCAGCCTACAATAAAAATTAAAATAAACAGTAAAAAAGAAAAAAAAAACAACAGCAGATCATAAGGAAGGGGGAGAATCTGATTTCCAGAGTTAGCACATTATCAGATTAAAATGTCCAGTTTTCAGACAGGCGAACCCAGTACTGGAAGTTCCATCAGAGCATTTAGGCAAGAAGAGAAATAAAAGACATTCCAATTGGAAAAGAAGTAAAATTACTTCTGTCCACAGATGATATAATCTTATATGTGGAAATCCCAAAAGATTCCACACAAAAAAACTGTTAGAACTAATAAATGAATTCAGCAGCATAGGAGACAAAGTCTCCATACAAAAATCAGTTGCATTTCTATATACTTATCAATGAACAATCTGAAAAGGACATTACGAAAAAGCATCAGAAGAATAAAATACCTAGGAATTAACCAAGGATATGAAAGGCTTGTACAATGAAAACTATAAAACACTGCTGAAAGAAGTTAAAAGAAAATAATTAAATAGAAACCCTTTCCATGTTCAAGGACTTAAAGGCTTGATATTGTCAAAATAGCAATATTACTCAAAATAACATAAAGATGTAACACAATCCCTATCAAAATCCAAATGATATTTTTGCATAAATTCTAAAATTTATATGAAATGTCAGGGGACCCAAATAGCCACAATAATCTTGGAAAAAAAAAAAAAGGAGGAGAACTTATACTTTCTGATTTCAAAACCTACTACAAAGCTATGGTACTCAATATGGTACTGGCATAAAGACACATTTAGAGACTAGTGGAATATAATACAGAACCCAGAATAAGCTTTTGCATATATGGTGAAATGACTTTTGACAACAGCGCCAAGATCATTCAATGGGGAAAGGACAGTCCTTCCAACCAATGGTGCTGGGAAAACAGGGTATGTAAAATAATACAGTTAGATAAACACTACTTACAAAAATTAACTCAACATGAATCAAAAACTTAAATGTAAGACCTAAAACTATAATGCTCTCAGAGGAACACATTAGGTAGCTTCACAGCACTGGCTTTGGCAATGTTTTCTTAGACATGACATTAAAGGCATATATAACAAAATAAAAAATAGACAAACTGGACTTCATTAAAATTTTAAAATTTTGTGCATCAAAAGACTATCAACAGACTAAAAAGGCAACACAGAGAATGGCAGAAAATATCTGCAAATCATATTCACATGTCTGACAAGGAATTAAGATCACAACTATATAAATTATAACTCAACAACAAGCAACCTGATTCGATAATGGGCTAAAATCTTGACTAAACATTTCTCCAAAGAAGATTATTAAAATGGCCATAAGCACATTTAAAAAATGTTCAACATCACTAAGCATGAGGGAAATACAAATCAAAATTATGAGGTGCCACCTCATACCCATTAGAATGGCAAATATAAAAAAAAACGGAAAATACGTGTTGGAGAGGATGTGGAGAAATTAGAATCTTTGTACACTATTGGTAGAAATGTAAAATGGCAAAGCCACTGTGAAAAAAAGATTATGACTGTTCCTCAAATTTTTTAATAGAACTACATATGATTCAACAATTCCCCTCTGGGTATTTACCCAAAAAATTGAAAGCAGAGTCTCAAAGAGATATTTGTACACCCATTTTCACAGCAACATTCTTCACAATAGCTAAAAGATGGAAGCACCCAAATGTCCATCAATGGATGAATGAATAAGAAAAATGTGGTACACACATACAATGGAATATTTTTAGCTTTAAAAAGAAGAAAATTTTTACACATGCTAGAACACAGATGAATTTTCAGACATTATAAGTGAAATAAGGCAGTCACAAAAAAGACAAATAGTGTATTGTAATTTCACTTATCTGAAGTGCTTCAAGTAGTCTAAATCACATAGAAAGAAAGCAGAATGATGGACATCAGGGCCTGGGCAGAGAGGTAGGAATGGGGAGTTCCTGTTTAATGAGTACAGAATTTCAGTTTTACTGAAATGAAAAGAGGAAGATGGATGATGGTGATAGTTGAACAACATTATGAATGTATTTCATAGCAATGAACTATACAGTGAAAATGGTTAAGATGGTAGCTGTATTTTATGTTTTTTAAAAAGGAAAAAACAACAAACAAAAGTTAAAATAACTATAAAAACTCAAATCAAACAGAAGAAGACAAACTACCATACAAACAATTATCACATCATAAATGAAGGTGACTCTGTCTACTTAAATGGCCCCATGAAGCTTCAGCTGGTATAATTAATTATTATTGGTTTGAGCCTACACATATAATCTCTTTCCCAGACTACAACGTCGACAATAACAGAAAGGGGTCCTTTATAGAACTGTTAAAAATGTTAGCATCACTAAATAAAAATGTCATACTCCATTTTCATGACTAAGAATCCTTTCCCACTGTATTGGGATTACAATAGCCTAATTTATATGAAAACAAAAGCTTAACATTGTAATAAGGGTCAGTAACAATAATAATAAGGGTCCCCTCCTTGTAGTAAATCTCCAGAAAATCAGGGCCTGGGTGAGCACCATTTACCTCCTTTACGTTCAGCCCTGTCAAGGAACCACCAGGCAGGCTGTCTTTTACACCACCATCTTCTACATTCCCCAGGGAAAACAAAAATGAACTTTCAATCCAGGGAATTGCAAAAAAAGAAAGGAAGAAAGGGAGGGAGTCAAGGAGGAAAGAAATAACCAATTTGCTGTTATAATACATAACATTAATGTAAGCTTTACCTATTTTATTATTTTATTTTATAATTTTTTTAAGAGATAGGTTCTCACTACGTCAGCCAGGATGGACTATAGCTCACTGCAGCCTTGAACTCATGGGCTCAAGCAATCCTCCCACCTTAGGCTGTCAAGAAGCTAGAACTAAAAGCAAACGTCACTATCCCCACCTACCTTTTTCTCTCATTTCTGTAGAGATGGGGGCCTCACTAAGTTGCCCAGGCTGGTCTCAAACTCTGGGACCCTCAAGCAATCCTCCTGCCTCAGCCTCCCAAAGCACTGGCATTACAGGCTTGAGCCACCATGCCTGGCCAGATTTACTTTAAATATAATCAACTGCATCTTTCTCATGGTAGTTACTATAATCCCATAATATTTAACAGAAAATAAAAACTAATTGAAGAAGAGTAAATAACAGAAAAATGTCTTTATTCAATCATTAAGTATTAAAAGTAGCTCATAAAAACAGTATGTGCAATGTGATCTTAATTTTGCTTTTAAAACCTATCTTTGATCACATAGGAGAACAAAAATGAAATAAAACTATTAAAATGACCCAGGACAAATGACCCGGTTTCTTCCACAACAAATACATGAAAAAAAGGGAGGAAAGTGAAAATGCTACAGATTAAGAAAGACTTAAAAAGCGACAGGTACTATGTGTTAAGGCTGCTTGGACCCTGATTCCGACAAACCAACTGTAAAATGACAATTCCAAAACAATGGAGAAAACATGGACTAGGGCTTACATGACTAGTATACGTAGTAAGTTTGTTCATGGTGATGACACTGCAGCTATTTTTTAAAGTGTTTCTCTATTAATAAAAAATAACTGAAGTATTTACAAGTTAAATAGTACAATATCTGAAACTCCAACAAAAAAACACAAAAGCAGGAGAAAGACAGAGAGAATGGCAAAATGCCCCTGTCTGTGACTGTGGAAGCTAGATGATGAGTACATGGGGCTCACTGCACTTTTCTCTCTAATTATGTGTATGTTTGGAAAATTCCATGGATAAAAAGTAAAACTAGCAGGGATAGTTACTTCTGGGTGGTGAAGACTGAGTGATCTGGTGGGAATTAGGTGATTTTTACTTTATGTGCCATTAAGAACATCAAGATTTTACACAAAGATGAGTTACTTTGGTTACCTAAAAATCCAAATGTTACTCCTTTAGTAGATAGATAGATAGGTAGGTAGGCAGGCGGGCAGACAGACGGCCTTTCAATGCCCTGTTCAAATGATGCCACCTTCAAAGATTCGATCCTCCCTTTATAAATGCCTCAATGCATTTACTTATATTTCTACTAAAGGCCTTATGTTTGGTCATTTATTACGACAATTTTCAATTATATCTAACTCTCCTCTAGAAAAACAACTTGATTACGAGGGGGCATTTCTTTTTCGTATTTCTATCCTGGCTAACACTTAAGCAAAATGTTCTCTCTGTATAATTGATATAAAATAATTATTTGCTTAATCAACTTTTCTACTCATAAATCCAGGGAAGAAACAGTGTCAACAGAAACAGAATATCTTACCTTATAACTACAAAAGCTTTAAGGTTTGTTTTGTTTTGTTTTTTGAGACAGGATCTCGCTAGGTCATCCATGCTGAAGTGCAGTGGTGTGATCATAACTCACTGCAACCTCAACCTCCCAAGCTCAAGCAATCCTCCCACCTCAGCCTTCTAAGTAGCTGAGACTACAGGTGCATGTCACCACGTCCAGCTAATTTTTTTTTTCTAGAGATGGGGTCTCACCATGTTGCCCAGGTTAGTCTTGAACTCCTTGCCTCAAGAGATCTTCTTGAAACTTCCAAAGTGCTAGGATTGAGACATACCAAAGTGCTATGTATAAACCATCACCCCTGGTCCAAAAGCTTTCATTTCGGTCCAGAACCTGAAGGTTCCAACACAAAGACAGATACTCATCAAATGCTACCTAGTCAACTTCTCAAAACATTTAGTTTTCAGTTGACTGGAAAAAAACATTGGTCAGTACCAGACAAGGGTCAGTTACTGAATTAAGTTATAGACTTAAAAAAAAAAAACCTGAAAGAAAACAAAGTCCATTAGCTCTTCAGCAACCATTCGCTGTTTAACCTACTGAAGGCTCATCCAGAGTGTCAGTCAGACCATTTTAATTAAGGAAACTATTATAGGCGGAATTCAAGGCTAGTCACGTCTGAGACCGCAATGGTTCAGGAAACAGCCCTGCCCTAAGAGGCTGATATCACACGGAAGGGCTGCCCACCCATACCACTCGTGTTTCCCTTATCATCTACTCACTGGAGACCTTGGCCCATTTTGCAGATGTGAGTAGCAACAACCTTCAAGCCAAGGACATTCATCTCAACATTCTCTTGCTTATTAAAAATCTTATCCAAAAAGATACAATAAAGCCCTCCCCCGAGGAGCAGCAAAACCTCCAGAACATGGCATGCTGAACTTCCCCACATGTAAGACTTTACCCACCATATGGCCTTAATTTTGCATATATGGTTTTGGTGAAAGGCACTTAAATACTGGTGAAGACATTTACAATTTCCTTTTACATATAAAATATGCTTAGGGATTGACAAACATTAAAATAAAGTCCAGGTTTTAAAATAAAATCCCCCTCACTAACAGTTTCCCAAACTCTTCGAGAAACAGAGATTCATGATGAACTGGCAAAGGCAAGCTTCTCCCAAACTGCTTCTCCAGTTCTTCCCTGTAATCTGCTGTCTCAGAAGCCAGGTATTCAAAAATGCTTTTTAAGGCAAACAGGGGCAGGAGGGATTGGGGCTGAACTCTGTACAATCCCACTCTGACCTCCACCTATATCCACACAGTTCATGTTCTCTCTTTTCTATTTTCTGATTCCTCCCTTTAGACTTTTGTTCAAATACACTTCTATTGGCAAATTTTAAATCTACTAGACAGTCAAGAAAGTGGGCAACATGGTACCATTATAAAATTACAATATAAGACTATTATAAACAATCATATCCATGCAGATCTGGGCCCAAAAAATGATCAGGTATTAAGAAATACGGCACACTCCTCCGAAGACAACTTAACTCAAATGTCTCTTACCATTTGCTCCATTAGAATGAGTTTAAAAGAGGCAACTCTATTTGGCATGGACAACTGCTCTCTTACATTCTAGAGAACATAAAAATAAGAGAAGAGATGAGTGAGAATAAAGGAAGAGAAAAAGGGTCAATAGCACTAGTAAATAGGAAAGAGTCAAATCACCATTCTATTGGCTGATAAAAACGTTTGTTAGGCCAAAGGATTTCATATCATTTTCTTCTTTAAGAACAAAGAAATGGGCTTTGAATAATAAAAAAAGCGTAACCAAATAATTCTGAAGTGACCTCAGGCCATGCCAAACTTAATTCAAGCTAGTCACAGCCAAAGATGAAAGGAAGATGCTATAATCATCCCCTTGCTACTATACATTTTTAATTTTTTTTTTTTTTTTTTGAGATGGAGTTTCGCTCCCGTTACCCAGGCTAGAGTGCAATGGCGCAATCTCAGCTCATCGCAACCTCTGCCCCCTGGGTTCAGGCAATTCCACTGCCTCAGCCTCCTGAGTAGCTGGGATTACAGGCACGCACCACCATGCCCAGCTAATTTTTGTATTTTGAGTAGAGACGGGGTTTCACCATGTTGACCAGGATGGTCTTGATCTCTTGACCTTGTGATCCACCCGCCTTGGCCTCCCAAAGTGCTGGGATTACACATTTTTAATATTTTTATATTATATTCTAGTTAGCATTTAGAAAATCAAACTGTCTAGCACTGCTGACCCTTCAACAATATGGATTTGAACTGTGCACGTCCACTTAAAAGTGGATTTTTTTCAGTAACAGTTATACCAAGTGTGCCTGGCCTCTCCTACCTCCCCTCCTTCCTCCTCCACCTCTGCCACTGGAGCCAGCAAGACCAACCTCTTCTTTCCCTCCTCCTCATCAGCTTACTCAACACAAAGACAATGAGGATGAAAACCTTTATGATGATCCATTTGCATTAATGAATAGCAAAT
The DNA here is from genome assembly GCF_049354715.1 of Callithrix jacchus. Taxonomy (NCBI): domain Eukaryota; kingdom Metazoa; phylum Chordata; class Mammalia; order Primates; family Cebidae; genus Callithrix; species Callithrix jacchus. The sequence continues at coordinate 106,316,644 of NC_133509.1, read as the reverse complement.
ATATTTTCTCTTCTTTAGGATTTTCTTAGTAACATTTTCTTTTCTCTAGCTTACATTATTGTAAGAACACAGTATACAATACATATAACATATAAAATACAGGTCATTAACTGTTTATGTTATTGGTAAGGGTTCTGGTCAACTGTAGGCTATTAGAAGTAGTTAAGTTCTGGAGGAGTTAAGAGTTACAGGCAGGCCAGGCATGGTGGCTCATGTCTTTATTCCCAGCACTTGGGGAGGCCAACAGAGAAGGATCACTTGAGGTCAGGAGTTCAAGACCAGCCTAAGCAACATAGTGAAAGCTTGTCTCTATTTAATTTTTTAAAACTGTTAGAAATGTTTAAAGCGTGCTTATTCAATTCAGTGTTTATATTCTAAAATAATGCTCTCAAAAAATAATTTAAAAAAGAAAAACTGATTTAATTAGGTACACACAAAACTACATATATACAAGGTTGTGTGTGTGTGTGCATGTGTGTGTAGACTTTTCTTTCTTTTAGAGTATGCAAATTGTTTTAGATAGCTGTTAAGTAGAGAAATAGCACTTAGGAAGGAAGTATACACTTGAAGACCAAGAGCCATGTCACCAACGGGTTGGGAGAACTGTTGAATCATAGCCTCCTCCTCTGAGTTGCCTGCGGAGACCTGAGTAAGTATGGATGTATAACAGAAGAATCTCCTACCAGACCTAATAAAGACGCTGAACCAGCATTACCAGATATCACTGCTTTTAAAAGAAGATTATTTCAGTGCCCAGAGCTTCAAGTTATCAAACTATGCAACTCAATTCAAAAGACAAGGTGTATTTAAAACATCCGCACACCAAAAAAAAAAAATTTTTTAAGAAATCCTAAGAAGTACATGAAACCCAAAATGCTCTGTTTTGAGTCATCAGATCCATCAGTTCTTGCTATTGTCTAGACTTACATCTAGAGCTACATTGTAAAAATCTTTATAGGCATGTGTTAGATTTCTGTGAAAACTTGATTTAAATGTAAACTTCATATCACAATGTTAGTTTTTGTCTTAATAAAACTATAGATTATAAAAAAGAACAAGACAAGGTATAGTTACATGACACAGAAGCTAAACAAGTGCCTGGTCTCACAGTAGTATATAGAACTTATACTATGTAAACAGGTGCCTGCTCAAAACTGTCATATTGAAGCTTATCAACCAGGAGTTATTCTTAAAATACCATTAAGACCTCCTGGCACAGTGGCTCATGCCTGTAATCCCAGCACTTTGGGAGGCCAAGGTGGGCAGTTGACCTGAGGTCAGGAGTTTGAGATTAGTCTAACCAATATGGCAGAACCTCATCTCTACTAAAAATACAAAAATTAGCTGGGTGTGGTAGCATGCGCCTGTAATCCCAGCTACTCCGGAAGCTGAGGTGGGAGAACTGCTTGAACCTGGGAGGTGGAGGTTGCAGTAAGCCCAGATCACCTCACTGCACTCCAGTCTGGGAGACAGAGTGAGACTCCATCTCAAAAAAAAAAAAAAAAAGTATTAAGACATATGAGAACTGCTCTGAAGGTATACATTTCTATAAAAATAGCTATTCTGGAAGGAAAAAAAAGTATATCTAGAAAAGCAGCTTCTGGTCAGGCATGGTGGCTCACGCTTGCAGTCCCAGTGAGCACTTTGCAAGGCAGAAGTGGGTGGATCACAATATCAGGAGTTCAAGACCAGCCTGGCCAACATGGTGAAACTTCATCTCTACTAAAAATATAAAAATTAGCCAGGCATGGTGGCAGGCATCTGTAATTCCAGCTGCCTGGGAGGCTAATGCAGGAGAATCACTTGAGCCCAAGAGGCGGAAGATGCAGTGAGCCAAGATCCAGTCATTGCACTTCAGCCTGGGCGACAGAGCAAGACTCCATTTAAAAAAAAGAAAAAGTTTCCAAGATTGAGGTGAAAATCAGAGGGCATTCAATAATATGCGCTGATTTTTCTTCCCTCTCAAAGTACCAGAGCAGGGCTATACTCATAGAGCATTCCTGCAGGCTGCCTGCTTCACCATTAAGCAATTCTTGACAGTTCCAAAGATACTGTTTTCAAAGACAGTTTTTCAGTTGTGTTGCTATTAAAAACCTGGCCTTTTCAAATGGCTAAAAATTACAGAGATCTAAAAATCTTTTTTAGATTCTATCTCTATTAAAGAAGAATGATGCTGGGAATGGTCAACTAAATGCAACCCAAAAAAGTGTCCTAATGTACTTTAACAACATTTTCAGAGATAATCATTCCCAAATTTCCCTTACTGATATTCAAGGAAAGTCACAAATAGCAAGCCACTTTGAAAGCAGTGCTCCAATTACCCAGCCCTTAATCTCTGCACAAAGGTTTACAAAGGGGAGATGCTCAGATAACTTGACAATCCTTTATAGGATGCAGTCACTCCAGAAGAGCTGGTTCCTTAGGCAATTTTCTTCTAACAAAACAGCAAATAAGAAAAACCTCAAGGTCTTTGTTTCAGCATCTGGCTGAGATCAAGGTTAAGTATAATGAAACCTACATAACCCCAGAATTTAACATATGACAGTATTTTTGGCCTGTAGAAAATGTGTCTCCCTTAATCTGCATTAAGCTGTTATTTTCTCAATAAGAGAATATCTTTTTGTAATTGTTATAATGTTTAGGAAATGTCCCCAAAACTATTTGAGTAGGCCTAGGATAGAACTGGAATTTTGCCTAGGAGTAAGCCACTACAGTCACTCTAAGAGCAACAGGAATACATACACCACTATACATCGGTTAAAGGGTAGATCATCCAATCATTTCTCAATTGTTCAGGATAAGCTTGGCACCCCAAATTACACACCAATGCATTAGAGTTAATAAGATTCTTAGAACATGCATTGAAGTACAAACTCTCATCAAATTTTAAGACATACAGAGAAGATTTTTAATGCATTCACTATGGAGAGAAAACATAAATATGTAACAGGAAACCTTATTAACTTAAGTAGCCAAAAAATTATATAAACTACTTCATCTGCAAAGATGAAAACACTGAATTCCGGAATCAATGACTAAAACTGCACAAGCATTTCCCATCTTCTCCTTTTCCATTTCAAAAAGGGAAAAGCCAGTGGGCAGAACATATAGGACATTTGATAAATCAAAATTCTGCTATAAATAGGTCTTTTTCTTTTCTTTTTTTTTTTTTTTTTTTTTTTTTTTTCCTGAGATGGAGTCTCAGCCTGTCCCCCAGGCTGGAGTGCAATGGCGTGATCTCAGATCACTACAACCTCTGCCTCTCAGGTTTCTAGTGATTCTCCTGCCTCAGCCTCCTGAGTAGCTGGGATCACAGGCACCACCGGCACCACGTCCAGCAAATTTTTGTATTTTTAATAGAGACGGGGTTTCATCATGCTGGCCAGACTGGTCTCGAATTCCTTACCTCACGTGATCCACCTGCCTCAGCCTCCCAAAGTGCTGGTATTATAGGTGTGAGCCACCGCGCCCAACCAAACAGCAAGTCATCTAAGAATGATAGTCTGAGTGGCATTCCCTCCCCACAATGTGACTTTGAGACTAATCCACCAACTCACCTATTCCATTTCAAAGTTAGCAGTAAATCTTGCTTTTGAGTCCAACTTCAGGTAATCTCTCAAACCTAGATTAGAATAATTATGTACTTTATTAATATAGTAGTTATTTCCAAATTTTAAAAAACACACAACTATATCGCATAGTAAGTAAAAGGTGGAAAAAAATCACCACTACTAATCAAATCCCAATTCAGACTGGTCTCAAACTCCTGAACTCAGGTGATACGCCCACCTGAGCCTCCCAAAGTGCTGGGATTACAAGCATGAGCCACTGTGCCCGGCCTCAACACACATTTAAATTTAAGCCAACCAACAGTCATTCCCACTTAAGCAACAAATTCTTGCTTGGCTACTCATTCAGTCTGTACACAGATTTGCCACTCAAGTATCTCACCCTGGAAGCTGTATGTATAAAAGAAAAAAGAAGTGATTTTGATGAGTTAGTCTATCACACCCGGATGGGAATCACTATTTCAAAACACAGAAAGCAATTCTGTACCCCCAGGGGAAATCTTGCAACAACTGGTAACATTTCTCGTCATCACAGGTAGGGGTACACTATTGGCATCTAATATATAGAAAACAGGGAAGCTGCTAAACATCTTACAATGCACAGGACAGTCCCCTCCAACAAAGAATTAACCTGCCTAAAACAAAAACAGTGGTGAGGTTGAGAAACCCTGTTCCAAAGAAATCAAACACTCTGGTTTATAGAAATTCCACAATTCTCACACTGTTCATTTCAGATCAGATAATAAGCTCCCACATAGTTGGATTTCCTAGGAATGTTAAGCTATTGGTTAAAAAATTACGCACACATGCCCAAAGGTAGTAATCTACAGCACATGTACCAATTTTTAAAATGTATTACAATAAGTCAGACATGTCCATAAAAGCTTCCAAAAAATAATTTTTTTTTTTTTCAGTTTTCTGAGGTTAAACACTATTTCAAACTATGTAATTGCCAAACTCTCTTCCCAATCACATAAAATGGAAGCTAAGAAGAATAAAAATCATCAGAACTTAGTTTCACTCACAGATATTCCCAATTCCTGCTGAGGACAAAAAGGGGAAGTTCCTCTTCCCAGCCTATCACCTGGACATTAGAACTCCCATCTTTTATTCAGCTAAATATAAAAGCACATCAAACAAGACTTACTACGGGCCTATCATGCCCTCACACTATGATCTCATATAATACAGCAGAACAGAGCTTGGTAAGACCCTAAAACAAGCCTTTCCTACACTGCCATAACCAAATCATACAAACATCAGAAAAAAACTACGGGTAAAATAAACCTGTAAGGAAGGAATGACCAATCTTTTTGACTTCCTTGGGCCACAGTGGAAGAACTGTCTTAAGCCACACATAAAATACACTAGTAATAGCTGATGAGCTTTAAAAAACTTGCAGTAAGATTCATGTTTTAAGAAAGTTTACAAATTTGTACTGGGCCGCATTCAAAGCCATCCTGTGCCACATGTGGCTTGTGGGTTACAGGTTGGACAAGCTTGCTCTAAAGGATATTCCGAGAGTCAGATATCTAAGATAACAAAATCTGCTGTTTTCACATGACTGGCCTACAGCTTGCATCCACAGAACAGGTGAAAAAATCTGTAACACTCAAAATATATACTTCGTTTTGTTCATCTTTAATTAATGAACTATAACTAATTATATAAATAAGATATACCTGGCAGCTGATGTGTACTAGTAATCCACTTAGGAACATGAATAAACATGCAAATTTTAAACTCAAGGAAAAGGATAGGATTTATGAACACACTCAGAAAGATTCCATCAGAATTACTCCATTCTAATTGAACAAGGTTTCCATATGTGGCAAACGGGCTTATTCTAATTAAAGTCTAACTTTGTCTTCTGAATCCTCAGTGCTATACAGAAACTGCCCAAGTCAGGCTCAACCACAGTAATTCGAAGCAGAAAGCAGGCCAGGGGCTATGGGTAGAGGGGCAGAGACTGGTGCTCATACCCCAAAGAACCAGAAGGTTTGGCACTGCAGGTAGAACCTGGTCCAGAGGCAGGACTCCAATTAGGAGCTCCTACCTACTGCAACCTCTGGACCAGCCAACTCCTTGGGAAGCTTTGCTGAATGCCATGCTTCTCCAAAGCTGAAACAGAGTCGATGAGGTTAACATATGTTCTAGATTCAAGGTGCCTGTGAAATCTGTGTAGAGACTACTACACCTCCATTATAGAGAGAAGACAACTGGGGAAGGCAGCCCCAGTCAAGAGCTAGAAAAGTAATGACAGAGTCAAGGACAACTTTTCAATATCCATCAATCGCTAAGAGAACAAAAAGCAATGCTACAAAGAAAGGAAAGCCCAGAAATTACTAGGAAGGTTCAGAAGTAGTAAGGCACAATATAAAATTTAACCTCTACCTCCATTTTTTGTAGATTTAAATTAGTCCTTAAGTAAAAACTCATAATAAAGTTTCAAAACATAAACATTTTTACCCTCTCTTAGCAGTGAAATATATTCAGTTCCAAAAAAGAAAGGTTGCTCAATTTCCTGTCAAAAGCATTCAGAAGGCCACCTACACTGTAAAAGCAGCAAGAAAAAAAAACAAAATGCTAAAGAAAAGTCTGATGTGTGGGTGTATACTAAGTGCAATGTAACTACCACCCTGAGTTTTAAAAGTTCTTTTCCCTGCTCATTTTGAGAAATATGAAAATTAGTATAATTGTTAAAGAGAAGTTTGACCTCCAACCTATTTAAGGAAAACAAGTCCTATGATGGATTTAAGTCTCCTTCAACTTCAAAAAAAGGGAAAATCCTAAAACATATTAAAGATTTTCTTTCTAAACTCCTAGATAATAAATTTTGGATAAAAATCAATATGGCTTATTAATAAATAAATCCCCCCAGCCAGGTGCGGTGGCTCAAGCCTGTAATCCCAGCACTTTGGGAGGCCGAGGCGGGTGGATCACGAGGTCAAGAGATCAAGACCATCCTGGCTCAACATGGTGAAACCCCGTCTCTACTAAAGATACAAAAAATTAGCTGGGCATGGTGGCACGTGCCTGTAATCCCAGCTACTCAGGAGGCTGAGGCAGGAGAATTGCCTGAACCCAGGAGGTGGAGGTTGCGGTGAGCAGAGATGGCGCCATTGCGCTCCAGCCTGGGTAAACAAGAGCGAAACTCCATCTCAAAAAAATAAAATAAATAAATAAATAAAATAAATCCCCCCCAAGGTAATCTAATTTACTGTTATTGAGGACACCCTCTTATCAAGGGACTGCTAGAATTGTATTTCTTAGCTTAAATATTGATTTGACAACCTATGAAGACACAAGACAGGTGTTCTTTCCAGAAAAGTACACCCCACTGTTTCTTTGACTCCAAGGCATAAAATTTATTCTTACTCTTCCTTTCCCTGCAATTCTAAATATAAAATTACTACACAGGTAGAGACAAGACAAATGAAATGGCTGAAAAAAGGCCAAAGAAGTGATGACATCAGTGGTACCAATATAATCATTACAGCCCTTGCAATATATGTAAACAGTGTATCAGAAATTTTTATAGGTTAGTTATCTTCATTTTTGAGGCTTCTTCATCTCAGAAGTTGATTTTCCCAGTTGCTCAAGCCAAAAACCTACAATTCATTTACATTCTTCTTTCACACCCCACATCCATTCTGTCAAGAACTATAAATTCTACCTCCCAAAGACCATCTTGACTTCTTTACTTCTTTCCATCTCTACTGTCTTCACATTGGTTGAAACCACTATTATCTCAAGTAGACAGCCACCCCCAATTCCTCATTAATCTCCTTTCTACCCATGATCATTTTCCACAGAGTAGTCAGACTGACTTGTTAAAAGGTTAGTAAACTACATCTTATTATTCCCCTGCTTAAAAGCCTCTAACGGCTTCCCATGGCCTCAGATGTCAAGATTTGTGAACAATGTAAAACTTCTGCCCTACATGTGAGGTAACCTATGTGAGGTAAGTTAGCCTGCCACAGTTATATGGATGCCTGCAGAAGACACGAGTGTCTTGGGTCAGAGACAAAGGTCATCATTACAGCAACAGCAGTGGCCAAAGTGTATCAGCATTTTTTGGTGCTAGTCCTTTAAGCCTCAATTCCCACCAGGTAACACAAAGAGAACAAGATGACATCAGCACAACAGCAGGCTGCGACAAGGAGAGTAACTCCAAGCTTGGTGAACTGAAATATTTTGTAATGCGCAGTAAGCTTGCCTGGCCTTTACCCCAGAAAGTAAAGATATCTCTTTATCTTCCAAGGTCATTCACTATACAAGTCATCCTTGAAAAGATCATCCAAAAGAAAGATAGTCAATGTAGAAACACAAGAGACACATGGAGAACTGTCCCCAACCTTAGAGTAAGAACCAAATTTCTTGCTATGCTCTATAAGGCCCTACATGATTACTTCTTTCTCTTCAATTTCATCTGGAACTTCTGTTTCCCCAGCATACTCGCTCTAGCTCCACTGGCCATCTTTGATGCTTTCCAATAAGCCAAGTTCTTTCATGTCTCAGGGCCTAGGTTTGCACTGGTCCTTTGTCAAAAATGTTCTTTGTCTAGCTCAGATGTTACTTCCTCAGAAGGACCTTTCCTGGTCAATCTATCTACTTAAGCACCTACCCTCACTTGTTATTATCTTTTTGCCACTTTGCTCACTCACTCATTTGTACAGTAAGCATTTACTTAGCACCTACTATCTACCAATCATTGTTACCATAAGCACAATAATTACTTTATGTACTTATTTACTGAGTCTTCCTCGAGATGGAAACCTTGTCTTTTCATTCATCCTCAAATACCTAGAGCTTAAAATTGTGCATTCATTAAAAACTCTGTTGAATAAATGAACAATTATTACAATACCAAGAATCAACATATTTGCAGGTCAGTATGGGAAACCAGCATGACAGTGCACAAGAAGTATGGGACTGGAGCTAGAAGTCCTAAATTCAAACCCCAGCACCATCATTTAATGGTGCCCAAGGAATTCTACTAAGTTCTTTGTAAAATGAAGTCCTTTCCTGCCTAACTCACAAAATTATTGTGAGGATAAAATAACTTGAATTATAATAAATCTATTAACAAATAAATTTAAATGGAGGCCTTTGCAATGCTAAATATAATTCAAGACCTATAACAAGTTAATAGTTGACAGTCAACAGTCATTCATTCAACAAGAATATACTACATGCCTACATTGAAGCTGGCCCTACCACGGAAACTTACAATAAAAATTTATAACTTAAGTGAAATTAGAAAATACTTTGTTCTTTAATAAACCTGAAGGGGAAAAATGGTTCTATCCCACTTAAATACCGTTTGGAAAAGCTTTTTGCGTTTTTTTTTTTTTTGAGACAGTCTCTCACTCTGTATCCCAGGCTGGAGTGCAGTGGTGCAATCTTGCCTCACTGCAAACTCCATCTCCCAGGTTCAAGCAATTTTGCTTCAGCCTCGTGAGTAGCTGGGATTACAGGTGCATGCCATCAAGTCCAACTAATTTTTGTATTTTCAGTAGAAGACAGGGTTTCACTACGTTGGCCAGGTTGATCTCAAACTCCTGAACTCAGGTGATCCACCCACCTCAGCCTCCCTAAGTGCTGGGATTACAGGTATGAGCCACCGCAACTGGCCTGGACAAGCTTTTAAAATTTTCAGATAAAAGGTGAGTTGCCTTTACCTGATCTTGATCCTAAAATACTCCAAGAATGCTTTTGGTTACCAACATTATTTTTAGGCAAGCCGATCCAATGCAAATTTTAAAAAAGTTAAGACTATAGTTACACCCCTGAGTGCCAACCCTCAAAACAGAATTTTAGGTTTCTGGCAAAAGTATGAATGTATAAATTTTAAGTATTAATTTACTGATTTTAACTGAAACCATCACTATGATGTAGAGGTGTGTGTGTGTTTGTGTGTGTGTGTGTTCAAGGGAAAGTAAACTTCATCCTATAATGCACCAGGTGGCCTATAGGAGGAAATAGGGTGATCACACTGAAGTGTGAGCAGAGGACTGACAACTCGACTACAAACCAGACTATCAACTCAGACAAGTCACACAGCTGACTTGAGCTCACCCACCCACAAACTCATTTTCTATAACCTCACAATAAAATTACTCAGGATTTAATTTTAAAGGGTACTGCTTCTCTAACCTAACACTGAAGTATAAACTGATAAAAAGGATAAATATTTTTAAAAATAGAATGTGAACAGTATAAGATTCTTTCTATAAAACATTTTTCAAACTCAATATACATATATGTAAATAATAGCAGGTACACTGTGCTAGCAAAGAGAAGGAATATGAATTGGTACTTCTAAAACTTAAAGTCAAAAAGAAAATATTAAATTGAGGGAGAAAAGTACATAAAAATTCTGTTTGGAACTGCTAAGAAAGATACCCAGTTTAAGAAGAATGGAGGCAGATGATCTACAATGTACATATGAGTGGCATTAACGTAAGCACATATTTCAATATATATAATTATATTCAGAAGCTTTCATTATTCACGTGAAGGTCTCTCAAAAACATGCTTCTTTACATGTTATTTTAAAGATGGCTACCTATTCCAAATGTGGAAGATGGGGAGAGCAGCAGCTATAAAACTGGTGACACAGTGCTCAATAACAATAAATACTATTACAATAGTAAAAATAAAATTTAGGACATCTAGAAGCTTCCTCCTTGATACTAATTAAATAGCAAAATATCGAATTGTCTTCCAATTAAGTCATTTGTCTGCAATATGCCAGGCACACATTCCTTAACTCTTATAATCAATGTAACAATTCCAGGATATGGACATTATGTATATTGCAGGAAGGAGTATAATAATCAGTGAAATTTTAAATCTTACCCAAGGCCAGGCACAGTGGCTCACACCTGTAATCCCAGCACTTTGGGAGGCCAAGGCAGGTAGATTACCTGAGGTCAGGAGTTTGAGACCAGCCTGGCCAACATGGTGAAATCCTGTCTCTACTAAATATAAAAAAATTAGCCAGGTGTGACGACGTACGCCTGTAATGCCATCTACTTGGGAGGCTGAGGCACGAGAATCACTTGAACCTGGGAGGCGGAGGTTACAGTAAGCTAAGATCACAACACTGCACTCCAGCCTGGGAAGGGGAGAAAGGCCTTGTCTCAGGGAAAAAAAAAAAAAATCTCACCCAAGATAAATTAAGAAGTGGTGGCACTGTTATTTAAACCCAAGACAATCCTATTCCAAATCCTTGCACTTTTTATACAATGCTATTAATATATTGCCTCTCAATATTCAATGTGTTCCCACCAGTGTATGAATGAATGAGACTCATTATTTCATTTAATTCCTGTAATACTCTTGCAAGGTAACTATTAGCAACTTTTTTTTTTTTTCATTTAAGAAAAAAAGACTTTGAACAGTTAAGTAACTTGGCCAACGTCCTACAGCCAACTTAGTAACAGGACAAGCAGGGATCCTACCCTAAGTCTGCTTGATACAACGCCTAGGTTTCTACCATTGCATTACACAGCCTCCACCTTACAGTATTTACAATAATTATAATTTATGCATAATTTATAAATTATTAATTTACTGTTGACAATGCTACATAAAAATGCATGTTATTAACAACAAACTTAAAATGTGTATTTTATATTTTTTCAGAAAAAAAACTGGAAAAATACATAAGGAAAAAAATTTTATAATATTTATGAGTGATAAGATTACTGATAAATTTTTTATTTCTCTTTGTCTGGTTTTTCCTTAATTATGATATATAACTTACCAAAAGTTCATTATTTTCTTAGCATTCATTTAACATTTCATATTATTAGTTATGCCTATCTGCCTTAATTAAATATAATTTTTGCTAAAAATATTGGGTTAGGCCAGGCGCAGTGGCTCATGCCTGTAATACCAGCACTCTGGTGGGTGGATCATGACGTCAAGAGATTGAGACCATCTTGGTCAACATGGTGAAACCCCAACGCTACTAAAAATACAAAAATTAGCTGGATGTGGTGGTATAAGCCTGTAGTCCCAGCTACTCAGGATGCTGAGGCAGGAGAATCGCTTGAACCTGGAAGACGGAGGTTGCAGTGAGCCAAGATCATGCCATTGCACTCCAGCCTGGCAACAAAGTGAGACTCCATCTCAAAAAAAAAAAAATTGGGTTAAATGGTAACATTACCTGAGGAAAGTAATATAAAGAAAAATGTTTTAGAGCATACACAAAAAAAGCTACATTTCAGGACAGATATGTGTCTTTCTGTTTTCTGGAACCTATCAAAACTAAATTCTGATTGTAAAACATGATAATGTTTAATATCACTGCAGAGCTTAACAAACAGATGAACACAAAGAAAAATATGTCATACAATTGAATTAGACAGTTGTTAAGTAACACCAAAAAAAGAAAAAGGCGGCCTTTTTCTATTTATCCAAAAGAGAATAAAGTAAAAGAGAGGTATTCAGAATCCCATTAACTTGAAGGTAATGTTCAAGGAAAATTACTAAAACCAGCCAAGTCAATGTAACTTGAGAAGAACACCCTTAGAAACTACAGCACAAAACATTTTCAAAAAAAACTGTCAGTTTTAGTGACTCTTCGGGCATTTGAGCAGATTAACAGTAATCTGAACAGACTAGTTAGTGGCTCTGAAATGCTGTTTAAGCTAAACAACAAATCAGACCATGAATGCCCACATTCCATCAAATTTACTTTTAAAAATGTATACTCTTCTCATTTTGTTCCGTGATCCTATATCATGTTCACTAAACCTCTTTGGAAGTACTGCTCCTTCAAGTGCAACCTGAAAATGGGAGGTGCATAAATTTCATTTCCCTAAAGGAAACCACCACTCAACTACTCACTGCATAATCTGACAAGAATTTAGCATTTGTCTTAGAAGCAATCAAGTAATATGCACTCCAACAGAAGCACAGGATCAGTATGGCAGAAAACGGGAGCTTCAACTTTTTCCAAAAATTGTTTTAAGACCTGAAGCAAACATGACAACACATTAAGATCTGATGAAGCTGGAAGGCACTGTATTATTCCTTATCCTTTCCAGTTTGTTTGAAATATTTTAAAATTAAAAACAGTAATAATGTTTACTATGCATAGGTTAATGCAACACTCATTCCTCCTAAGTTCGAATCAATTAAAACACACACACACAATCTCAACATCCCTCCAGCCTTATTTATGCTACTTGACCACCCAAGGCAGCCACGTTGACATGAATACCAAACATTTCCCAAGATTCAACTTGCTCCTTTGCAAAACATGAATTCAAAAAAAGTGCCATATGATAGGATAAAAAAAAAAGTATGTAATTATGCCAAAAATAGTCATAAGTCCCCTAAGATGGTTTACATGGATGCCTTCAATCTACTTCTAAAATGAAAATAAGTAGGTTTACTTCTTGAAATGGCACAATTCCAGAACAGACACTCCTAATCCCCCAAAGGAAAGCAGAGGTTCTCAAGGCACCTTGCAAAGTGTGCTACCTACTTTTCACACCAGAAAAGTCACCTTTGGTAATAAGATGACAAGAAGATCTATTAATAACAAGCTCAGACCTTTAAAAAGCGAGTTCTTGGGCTGGGTCTGGTGGCTCAGCTATGCCTATCATCCCAGCACTTTGGGAGGTGAAGTCAGGCAGGCAGATGGAGCCCAGGAGTTTGAGAACAGCCTGGGCAACACAGTGAAATCCCAATTCTAAAAAAAAAATTTTAAACACTCTTTGTGAGGCCAAGGAGGCTGGATCACTTGAGGTCAGGAGTTAAGAGATTAGCCTAGCCAACATGGTGAAACCCCATCTCTACTAAAAATACAAAAATTATCCAAGTGTCATGGTACGTGCCTATAATCCCAACTATTCAGGATGCTGAGGCAGGAGAATCACTTGAACCCGGGAGGTGGAGGTTGCAAAGAATTGAGACTGCACCACTGCACTCCAGCCTGGGGGACAGAGAGAGCAACTTAAAAAATAAAAATAAAAAAAGTTTGGTGGTTTACACCTGTAATCCCAGCACTTTGGGAGGCAGAGAAAGGAGGATGGTTTGAGGCCGAGGATTCAAGAACAGCCTAAACAACATAGCAAGGCCCTATCTCTACAAAAAAAAATAATTCTAAACCCTAGCCAGGAATGGTGGTATGCACCTGTGGTTCAAGCTACTCAGAAGGCTAAGGTGTCAGGATTGCGAAGCCCAGGGATTTGGGGTTGCAGTGACCTGTGATGGTACCACTCCACCCCAGCCCAGGCAACAGAGCAAAACCCTGTTTCAAAAATAACAACAATAAAAGTGCATTCTTAACTCTCTTCTCACTGAAAGAACCACAGTCCACATTTGTATGGTACTTTTGACTACATGGGCAAAGGGCACTAAGTGGAAACTGCTATCATTTATAGGAAACAGATGGGGTGAATAATACATCATCAACTGCCTCCCTCTTCCCTTCACTAGAATTTAAGAAACATTCGGTTAGTGACAAAACAAAAACTTGAAAAACAGAAGTTCACATCTGAAACAGGACTTGAATATGCATCAAGGAACATGTTATGAGCATCATAGTGGTTAGTCCTAAATGACATGATTTCAGCTGTATGTTTCCTTATTCTCAAAAATAAGTGCTGTACTTGCCACTCCTCACTCAATGAAAGCTAAGATCTGCACCCTCACCAGCCAAACAGGTTAGATTTTAATTAAGGTACAATTACTACTTCAGAGTATGTATTTACTTTAATGCAAACACGTATGAAATGTCTATTGGGTATAAGGTTCTGAGCAAAAAGTTGTGGAGCTCCAAAGATCACAATGATCTTGACCCTTCTTTTGAAAAGTTCACAACCTAATTCGCAAGGAAGGATATGTAAAAACAACAATAACACAAAGTTTAAGTAGGTACCACTTGAAGGACAGCAAAAGAACAGTAAGTTCTACTTTGGCCTTACTATCCACCTGGTGTCTGTCATCTAGCTTTGGCCTCACCTTCAGAAAGCCAGGGAACTCAGATGCCTACTTCAACATCATTTCTGGCATCCATGAACTTGTGTGCTATCAACCATCATAATATTATAAGGATGACCATCAAATCTCAGCATCCCAAGAGTGTCAATTATTCACTACACAAGGCATGTCAATCGGAGTCACTGATGATGTTGAATATCTACTTTTAAATACAGGGAATATATTCAGCTGAATGAAACTTGGAGGACTTGTAATTCTATCAGGTAGATTAAGTAGAAGTGAGTACTGTATTTATTAATGCAAAAGAAAATGCCACAATTCTTTCTTGGTTCCACTCAGACCCAAAGTATCAACATTTACTAGGTGAACTGCTGTTGACAAAAAGTACTGCCATCATTGTAGTGAAAACATAATTTTATGTAAAAAAAAAAAAAATGTACAGAACTTTCAAATAATACCTAAATTGGAACATAACCTCCAAAAATTAATCTAAAGAAATGCAATTACATTTTAGTTATTTAATTTCAGTTAGGCCATCAACCTCTCAAGAAAAAAAGAAACTCTATGCGGGAATCTGTCACATCTTATAAAGGTCAATTAAAAGTACAACACAAACCTTGCCACCTAAGATGCTAAAAATGCCTCACTGTGTACTTACATAAGACGTACAAACAAGATGAAATAGTGGCTTTTGTGATTAAAAGCCTCCTGAACAAAAGGAAGTCTAAATACCATACTTGGCAAATAATACTAACAAAGCACCACTCCACTAACAACCAAATTGGAAAGAAAATAGTTCATTTGCTGGAACCAACTAGAAGGACAAGGAGAGAGACTGAGGGATTGGCACTGGAAGGCTGGAACCATTCCATGAAGTTTTTGAATGACCTGCTCAGGAGCTTAGCTTAGCCTGAAGGCAGTGAGCAGCTACCAAAAGGTTTATTAGAAATTGCCAGAATCAAAACCATATGTGCTTGTATATATTTGTGTACACACACACACACACACACACACACACACACACACACCCCTTATTCCCTGACCCCCCCCAAAAAAACTTTAATAGTATTGTGAAAGACAGCCTGAAAGAGGAAAGATACTGAATAAAGAAATACTAGTAATAAGATTGATTGCTGCAATTTTTGAGGTGAGACACGACTGGAGACTGAACTAGGGTAGTGGGAATAAAGAAAGTAATGAATGTAAGAGAGACTTAAGAGATAAAACTGACCACACAGAGAAAACAATCATATGTCATGATAGAGAAAAATGGGATCAAAGTCTACTAAAATCCTTATCTTGAAGGACTGGAGGAGATGGCAGTACTGTTGTCCAAAGTAAGAAATTGCACCATCATAAAATAAACACACTATTCTCAAAAATAGTATTTCTAGCAAGATAACATTTGACTGACCTTTAAAGTTATTAATAGTTAAATTCAATAGTCAGAAATCATCCACAGAGGCCAGTCCTAGAAAGAGACTCAGCTCTAAATGGGCATTTTGAAATTTGTCCATTTTGTTTACCTTAAACAGGTCAGTAAATAATTTATCAAAAAATATGAGATACTCTACAGAAGAAACATTCCACAAATGGAACTCAAGAGTCACCATAATGAATACCATTTGCTCAATGAATTTTATAATAGAATCTAATTTTAATGCTCTTAATGAGTTTCAGCATCAACTCATTATATGGCATTTTAAGGTATAGTAAACCTTTTTAAATGACACATGTAGCATAATATAACATACGGTAAACTATTAACAATGCTACTCAAAACAATATAAAATTATAGATATGCAATGTAATTTAGGGTTAGTGCCTAACATGAGAGTCAAAGAAAATTTTAGCAAAAAGAAATTATACCAATTTTACCATATCACTTCCTTAGTATTCAACCTCAGTTGACAACTTGGACCAAAACTGCTTTGCAGAACATGCTGGTTTCTAAAGATTAACAGACTGATCCTGAACTGAGAAAAACACACAAACCCAAGTCAACAAGTCAAAGTACAAGAGTAAATGAACAAGCTGGGGACAATAGTTGGCCAGGAGCATAAAAATTAGGTAAAAAAATAAGTGGGGCAAAAGAAACTAACACATTTTGAGGGTCTGCTAAAAGCGTGGCACTGGGCGGAGAAACCCAGTAAACTGATTCCAGAACCCAGACACTCCCCTTTACCCCAAACTGACTATATAATGAGTCTTTAGATAATTGGGCATAACTTCAAGAGAGCAGAGAAGGCTTGGTAACCAGCATATTCACAGGATCCAGAACAGAGTAAGTCCTCAATAAATATTTGCTAGATGCAGGAATTAATGGACAAATGGATAGATGGCTGAAGGATGGACTTTATTTTACATAATCTGGATCATGCATACAGAAGGAGATTTTGACATCTTAAGCAAGAGAGGACAAGAAATGTTCTCCAAGCTACTATGTTGCCTTCTCTAAGGAGCACAGGACATCACAGTAGAGTGTAAAAGGCATGAATTCCATTACCAGACCTGGAAGGGAGGCCAAGTTTCAGACTTACCCTTACTGTGTCCCTCGGGCAAGTTACTACTCTGTGGCTGAAATATGTAGACTAATTCCTTACTGTGTCCCTGGGGCATGTTACTACTCTGTGGCTGAAATATGTAGACTAATTCCTTAGTCTTGAACTTGTAAAAAGCCTTAACTAAAATAACACATACAGAGTTTCTAGCAAGTACCTGGTGCATAGTTTTCATGCTTAATAAATATAAATCCCTCCATATAGGGGCCAAGGGAAACAACACTGGTGCTGATACAGCTCTGGTCTTAAAGATAAAGTCCACGAGAGGAGTCTTACTGAAAGGAATCCTAGTGTGGACTAAAGCAGGACCAGCTCTTGAGTTTTCAAGAGACAGAGCCTTGCTCTGCCACACAGGCTGGAGCGCAGCAGCACAATCATAGCTCACTGCAGTCTCAAATTCTTGGGATTCAAATGATCCTTCCACCTCAGCCTCCCCAGTATCTAGGGCTGCGGGGAAGCCCCACTGCACCCGACTAATTGTTTTTTTATTTTTTGTAGAGACAGGGTCTTGCTATGTTGCCCTGGCTGTCTGACATTCCTAGTCTCAAGTGATCGTCCTGCCTCAGCATCCCAAAATGTTAGGATTACAGGCATGGCCACTACACCCAGCCTTTGAGTCATTTTTAACCATCGATCCCAAAGCCTCACTTATCATATTATGTTAGCAGCATAAACAGTCATAGTATGAGCTTATGTAGAACTCAGAAAGGAAACTGGACTCTGCCAGTCCAGTGAAAAACAAAACACCACATGCTCTGTGCCTGACAATTTCACACTTGCCAAAACTATGCATATTTTTTGTTATTATGTCACAGCTTCTTTCTTGAAAATATTTGAAGCATATTTTGTAGATCTGATGAAATTATGAATCATTACAAACTCTTTTTAAGAAAAATTTCCTAAGGGCCCTCTCCAAACTAAGAGACCAAAATAACTGCACATTTGACTATAATTATGCCTTTATACATTTTCTCTTTCTTATTTCAATAGCATCATATTATATAATGCAGCCTCATTATTAAACATGACAATAATACCCAAACTTTTTATCCATAATTGAAACCATGAAAAAAATTTTTTAACAAGCTCTAATATAGTTTCTTCTTTTGTATTAGTATTAAAACAAATCACATAAATTATTTTAACTATCTTCCTTCTTACTACTTATCTGTCAGGTGAAGTAAATAGCAGGTTTTCTTAAGTTTACCTTAACTTTAGATGGTACCTTGGGCACATTATTCAACTATAAACTTCAGGTATGTCTACAATGTTTTTTGCAACAGGAATTCACACATACTTAATTCAAACATGATTCCAAATCACTAAACTCAAATACACAGTTAAACAGTTTGTTTTGGGATGAGCTCATTTTATTCACTGCTGATTTGAAATGAACATTACAATGGATGTATACACCAGGAGAGACTGGAGAATAGGTGAATAGGTCTGAACAGAGGAAGACGGTCACATCAGAAACATTTCTCAGGGAAAACAGTTCTCTCTTATGAACAAGATCTGAGTATCATTCAAGTCTAGAGAATAATACATAAATGGAAGAGGAGATCAATGACATAATATTCTGATAATTTCAAACCATATAACAAACCATTTTCTAAGCTACAAAATAATAGTAGCGGGGGTTCCAGTTAATGAATGGACATTTGGAAATTAATGCTGTATCATTAAATGGTGAATGGAGAAATTTAAACTATTTATTGTAACAGGAGAGGCACACCCTATTTGATTAGAATCAGCCAGAAGCTATGAGAAAAAGGATGAGTGTCCAGTAGAACAACTCTCTGAAGAGATCTAGGCTGATATGTTGGCAGGTGATGAAGAACAAAATTTGGGTAGCAAGTCTTGAGCTCCAATTGCAGGCACACCTGATCGGCTTCAACACCTTCCTCCACCCTTGCTGGCATACATCCTGAGACACTTTCTGAAGATAACAATGCTGCCCTAGCAATCTACCCAGCTAGGAACAGGATTTGCTCATTCTACTATCAAATACTTGTCTGCCTGAAAATTTACTTCCTATTGTTTGTTAAAGAGTGAGACTTTCTAGTACACATCAATGTTCAAAAAAATCTATTTAAGCGTATCAGATTTTCCAGGATCTGCTCAGCCCCAGATAATCAGACCACCGGTGTTACTGAACTACAAAGCCATTATTATTATTATTATTTTTAGAGATGGGGTCTTGCTGTGTCACCCAGTTTGGAATGCAGTGGCATGATCATGGCTCACTACAGTCTTGACCTCATAAGCTTAAGTGATCCTCCCATCTCGGCCTCCCAAGCAGCTGGGACTTCAGTTACATGCCACCAATCCCGGCTAAAGTTTTTTTTGGTAGAATTGGGGGAAGATACAGACTGGGTTTTGCTATCTTGCCCACACTGGTCTTGAACTTCTGGCCGTATGCGATCCTCCTGCCTCGGCCTCCCAAAATGCTGAGATTACAGGCATGAGCCACCATGCCCAGCCACAAAGCTATTATTAAAGCAAGTCCTGCTAGCATAAATATGGTCCAATAACATTTTATAAATCAGCTTTGGCAAACTATGAGCTCCACACCATATCAGAACACAATCTGTTCTTTAATTGCCCATAGTGTACACCCAATTTAATTTGGAACATTTCTTACCACAGATTTCCTGCACTCTCAAATGCATATTAATATCATCTTTCTGTAAATGCCTATCACTTCTTTACAAAATTATTTTACCCTTTTTAGAACTAAGATGTATTTCTTATTGAAAATATGATTATAGTAACTTGGTAATTTTTAATGAGTATTATTAAAAGAAAGTAATCCAAAATACAACATGGTCTTGTAGAAACTAGGAATGCCCCTCCATATATTGACATCCTCTCTATTGGAATATTTAATAAGGGAGTCAAGAAAAGAACACACCTACACTCTTAATAGGTTTAAATCAACTGATTGGTATGTTCAACTATGTATTTATGATATCTCATGATGTTAAATTCCAAAGCCAGAGCCACAATAAAGTATCAATATGGTAAGGCAAATGAGAATTACATTCATTCATTCATTCAATAATTACTGAATGCCCAGAATGTGCCATTTATTGAGAGCTTGCAGGCACTGAAAAGGTAAACAGAATACATAGTCCCTGTCTTCAAGGATTTTATGGTCTAGAGGAGTAAGTTAAATAAAAAGTTTCAATAGTACTGTAACAGAGGTATGTGTTATGAAGTAACTTGAGGAAAGCAGAAAAACTCTAAAGAGTTAACTTTTAAGCTGGTTCTGAAAGGAGAACAGGAATTTATTCAGTAATTCGGAGGAATGTTCAAGGAGAAAAAACAGCAAGGGCACTGAAAGGCAAGAAATCACATTATTCAAGGACTTCACCACCACTAGAACAAACAAGGCTCAGTGACAGGCAAGTGAGAAGAAAGCGATCAGCAAGGAAGGCAAAAGCCACATCCAGAGGGCCTCTGACATGTTAAGGCACTCTGCTTTCATCCTGCAGATTATGGGGAACTCCTGAAGCATCTGCCTACACAGGAGCCCGTCCTCAGGAGATAATGGGTATTGGGAGTTGTAGCTTTTCTGGCTCCCCAAGCCTCTCTGGCTTCCTCTTGCTTGGACAGTTGAGACCTGAGGGAGTCATTCACAAGGAGAATGGGTGGATACTCTTCCTCCAAATCTGAAGGAACACAGGCTGAAAATCATCCTTAGGGTCCTCTTAGTACCCACCTGACGTCGAATGGCTTCAGATAATCCTTAACAGCGAGGGATCTTAGAATGGAAAGGGAACTAGTAGAGCAGTCTCACTTCTCACACCCGCAAGAATCCATACAATACACCTTGATCTACTGCTGCACACTGGACAACCACAACGTCCTCCCTGTGCCTTCTTTCCTCAGAATCACTTGCTATAGTCCTCCTAACCTGGCATCACTTGAATGCCTTTCTGAAACTGTCTCCCTCTCTCCTTAAAATGTACTCTCCTTAAAGAGTCTCTCTTTAGAATGTATTCTAGTTGGTCAGAAGAAGACAAAAAGAACCCCCATGTGCTCTAGCCATGGTAGCGTACCATAGGCACATTAAATTCTCAGAGCAGAACATGCTATTTTTTGGCTGGCACTGACCTTTACAGAAGTACAGGACCTGGATCATTTTAAATCTGTGGTCAAATAAAACACCTGATCCTTGTTCCTATCAACTGTTCTCATAAGCACCATTTATCTTTCCTCCAAATTCCATATCGCAGTTATCATTTAACATTTATATGTGTGATTATTTAAGTAATGTCTACATCCCCAGCCTATAGACTAAGAATACTGAAAGCAGGCACAAAACCAATTTTTGTTGGCTTTTTTTTTTTTTTTTTTTTTTTGCATTTTCCCTTCCATTGTCATTATCCTGTGAAGTCTTAGTACAGTACCTATTCCAAAGGGAAGGTTCAATAAATGTCAGGTGAAGAATTAGATACATTAAAAATTACATGAAGCAAGCTATATTAAGTGTTATTCCAGCAACAAAATCAACATTCTACAGAAGGCCAGTGGAGATTTTTTTCACTTCCTCTGCAGAGAAAAGGTGTCGTGGAGGAAGGGACCTGTAAGCAGATTCCTGAATAGTGAGGTTTTTGTTTTTGTTTTTTTGAGATGCGGTCTCATTCTCGCAATCAGGCTCAAGTGTAGTGGCACTATCTTAGCTCACTGCAACCTCCACCTCATGGGCTCAAGGGATCCACTCCTGCCTCCCAAATAGCTGGGACCATAGACACACGCCACTATGCATGGCTAATTTTCTTTTTCTTCTTTTTTTGCTAGAGACAGTGTTTCATCATGTTGCCCAGACTGGTCTCAAACTCCTGAGCTCAACTGATCCACCTGCCTGGGCCTCCCAAAGTGCTGAGACTCTGAATGGTGTTTTAAATAACATTGAAACTAAAGAAAAATATTTGGGTACCAAAAAAACAATAATAATTGTTTTTGAAGAACAGTTATGTACATGAGAAAAATGCTTAAAACATTAATAAACAGGATACAAAAGAGTATTCCTGTCTCTTCCTCCAAAAAACCCTGAAATAAAATGGTTTAAATATTAGCAGTAGTTGCTGCTGGGTTGTGGGCTTACTGATGATTTTTATTTTCTTCTTTATGCTTTATTGTACTTTATAATTTTTCTCTAAGATTTTTGTATTCAGAGGGAAAATATTTGATTGTTTAACTCAACAGCTGTATCATTTTAAGTCTTTAGGTTTTATCAAAGAGGTTTCTGGACCATTTTTTCACTGTCATATTTTATTTGAATGGTGTAAGCATAAGGAATGCTGGATAAGAAATTTCAGTCCCAAAGGAAATGACAAATTATCCTCCTACCCCAACATTCATAAATTGCATTTACTCTCTAATCTTTTTTTCCATCTTGACAACATGTGAGAAATGACATATTTACAGGTAATACTAGAAAATCAGAAACTAGTACAAGCGAGGGCACTTGTCCACTGAATATCAGGAGCACCCTTTCCTATCTCCTCTGGGCCCTTCAGATGATGAAACACAGCACCACACTGACCCTCAGCATGTCTGACTGAAGAAAGGGTGGGTTTCTGATGACAAGTCACTATTAAACATGAGGAACAAAGACCCATCTTCTGCATTTCTACACACTTTAGTCTAATTGATTTAACAGGTTGAGAAGTATGCCACAAAACACTGCCTATTACCAAATAAATGAAGAAAAATATATTCAATAGTCCTAAATATGAAACATCTCACTTGTCCCCTGCAATCTATAGGAAATCTGAAATGGGAGATTAAAGTGTGCTTCTATGTCTAAGACTACATAAAATATAAAAAAGTGGTGGAAAAAACTACCACTTTAAGTAGATGTCAGATTTCCTACAAATTGTACTATCTTAAAAATAGAAATCCACACAGAAGTAAAAGATTTTCTGAGCAATAATCATCAATCAAGTCTCTTCCTTATCTAGTCAAAGATGGCAAAAGGAAAACAGGGAAACTATGAAGGAATGCACAGTTTCCAGATAGTTAAACCCATTACCCACTGAGCCATCTAGACAGGTTCCTTATATAACTCATTTTTCTTTCCTCTTAAAAGCCTTAAGCTTTGACCTACTGGTCCCTCTCCTCTCCAGTTACAACTACCCACCCATCTCCTAGGGGTCTATTCCCTTAACAATGTCCTGCAGAGGAATCAGCCCTATCTCACATTTTATCAAGTCTTCCTATCTTTGAAAAATCACACAGACAAATCTTTGGTGACTCATCAAAAGCCAATTCTAATAAACAGGTCAGACACAGTGGCTCACGCTTGTAATCCCAGCACTTTGGGAGGGCAAGGTAGGCATAATGCTTGAGCCTAGGAGTTCGAGACCAGCCTGGGCAATATAGCAAGACCCTGTCTCTACCAAAACAACAACAAAAACTAAAAAACTAAAAATAAATAGGTAAGGTGGTTAAAAAATACCTATGACACATTATGACTACAGAATCAGAATCTCAAAAGGGTCTTCAATGAGGAATGAGAATTCTGGCTGAAATGTAGGTAGCACTAGGGAGACTTTGATTTAACAATAAATTGATATGGGCAGCTTTAAGATCCTAAAGTTCCACGGGTGGTACTGATGCTCAGCCAGGGCTGAGAACCACTTTCATAGACCTTCAGACTGTCACTTATGTAATCATGTATTTAAGCTTCTACCATCGTCTGCGGGAAATAACTCTAGCCTCTCACTCCCTACCATGCAGATTCTAAGTTATCCTATTAAAATAGAGGAGCATGTGTGACATGCAGGCCAAAAGAGTGTCTCTAGAGTCTGGAATTTGACATAGAAAGGGTAAGCTTCAATTATGTTAAAATCTCAGTTAGATACATTCAGAGCATTTCCCCAGGCTACAAAAAGAAAAGCTAAAGTATGTGTGGAAACTATGCACTCTTAAATCCTTAATGTATACACTGGATAATAATATTCATATGGTTTTGTAGATAATTCCTTGTGAATGATCTCCCAAATACATAAAATAAATTAGACTTAACTTCTTGGATTGTAGCTTGGGTCAATTAAAATCTAGGTGGTATATTGTGTTTGACAAAAACCTGCATCTGTATCTTTTATTGAATAATTTTTGTATTATTTTTTCAAACTCGTGGTACATTATTCTAAAATGAGCAATAGTGAACAAAGTATTTTGCAATATCTACTGACTTAGGAAAAACTTAAAATCATATTTTAGGCCTTCTTCTCAATAAATGCCATTTTCTGAACACTGGAGTTGTTTCTCACAAATTCAAATATTTGAACACTTTGTATAAAGTGTATACTGTGCACTGATAGCTCAGTTAACAACAAACCTTGCTCTGCAGAGTGATCTGTCTCGGCTTTTATCCAAAAGGAAGATGAAATGTAATGTCTTTATATCATACCAATACTCTAGAAATTAACTTGGATTCATCTTTAGCATAACAAATTGAATAATACCAAAAGTATCTGCCTTAGGTTTTTATTTAAATGTTAAGTACAACAAAACCAACCATTTCAATGGCTCCAGAAACAAGAAAGACACAAAGTCCAGTAACTTAAGCAACAAAGGGTTATGATGCTGGTTAACTAGCTTCCTCCACATAAAAGACATTCTCCACGTGTAGAACAGAAATCATAACACATTCCTGCTAGAGAACAACTTCTGCAGAGGTGAAATGTACCCAGAAGAATGGTTTGGAACATATTTATGCATAGCTTTTCATAAAGTCTTTTTATTTAATAAATGTTTATGCGCCTTCTGTTACTCAGCCAGCCTATGTTAACACCTACAGAAGCCACACGCACAACTTTCTTGGCTACAGTAATCATGTCTTTGATTACTGAATTAAAGACAAACTTTAAGATGTAACCTTTAGCTAAATATTTTTTTCTTTTTTTTCCTTAGGGGGGCATAATCATCACTCGTTGCAGCCTTGAACTCCTGCGCTAGAGTGATCTTCCCACCTCAGCCTCCTGAGGAGATGGGACTACAGGCTCATACCAGCATACCTGGCCTAGTCAACTATTTTTAAATAGTTCTGTATTAACAATATTCACTCAATCTATCTTTTAATATCTAAAGAGCTGGCTCTATGAACTAAGAGCCAGCTACTGTTCATAGGAAAGATAGGCAAACCTAACACAAACTAATGAGAAAATTCACAGTAATAAGAAGAAGGAACTGGACTGAGCCTCAAAAGTCTCAAGTTTGGATCCTGGTTAAACCTCACATATCCTCAAGAGATCAACTTGATCTGTCTAAATCAACGGTACTGAAGGTATGTATCAATGAGAGAATACATATGAAAATGATTTTCAACTAAAAATAAAAGGATCACTCAGTTGTCTTCCAGTCAGGAGTTGCCAAGACACTAAAACAAGTAAAACAGTGTTCCTCTGTTTATTCATCTTTGAAATTTTGCCATTTTCTTCTTCCCTTCCCTTTCTTTCTCCCTTTGTTTCTTCATTTTACAGTTATTTGCTGTGCATCTACCATATACCAGATATAGTCACTGTGATGGTTAATATTGAGTGTCGCCTTGATTGAATTGGAGAATGAGAAGTAATGTTTCTGGGTGCATCTGAGAGGGTGGTGCCAAAGGAGATTCACATTTGAGTCAGTGAGCTGGGAAAGGCAGACCCATCCTCAATCTGGATGGGCACAATCTAATCAGCTGCCAACACAGTCAGAATAAAAGCGAGCAGAATAACAGTGAAAAGACTAGACTGGCTGAGTCTCCCAGCCTCCATCTTTCTCCCGTGCTGGATGCTTTCTGCTCTCCAACATTGGAATCCAAGTTCTTCAGCTTTGGGACTTGGACTGGCTTCCATGCTCCTCAGCTTGCAGACGGCTTACTGTGGGACCACATCTTGTGATCTTGTGAGTCAATACTCCTTAACACACTCCCTTTCATATATACATCTATCCTATTAGTTCTGTTCCTCTAGAGAACAGCCACCACACTATCCAACAAGATAGGCAGTAGTCCCATGTGGCCATTAAGAATTTGAAATGGCACCAGAACAAACTGAGATATACAGTAAGCATAAAATATACACTAGATGTATAAAAGAAAGTATCTCTATAATTTTTTATATTTATATGTTGAGATATTTCAAATAAATCAGGTTAAATAAAATATATTACTAAAATTAAATTCAATTCTTTTTACTTTCTCTTAATGCAACTAGAAATACTTAAATATAATAAAGGCTCAGTGTACATCTATTAGACAGAGTTATTCTAGACCCTGAGGCTTTATTAGGGAACCAAACCAAGTCCCTATCCTCCAGGAGCTTTTATTTCAAGATCTATAGCAATAAAATCTTCAGTAATCCGCAGCAAAAACTAAAAACCAGCAACTGTTTGAAGAGAAGACTCTGGGATGGAGGCCACACCCACACCTACCTACTTCCCTTTAGTCCTCACTCCACCAAACGCAGGGCCCATGGTCCCCAGAACAATCAGAGTCAGCAAAATTGTGAGTTATGACCTTGAACATGTTCAGGAAGACTGTCTCTACCCTGCTGGGCACGTCTGAGAACAGCACCAATTTTAATCCGAACTTCTGAGGGAGAAAACTTTTAATCTGGAGCATTGGTAGTTTCAAGGCATCGCTTTTTTAGGACTCCGGGTTGTGCCTTAAAAATATTTTAAAAGGTTTCCAACTGTTGAAAGATCTGTCTTAACAATGGCACCCTCTCCTGGATTCTAACATCCTCCTTTATTACAAGAGTCCTTTATCAGTGTCCTCTCCACAAGTCTGATTAAACCCTGACTCTCCTCAATACCTTTCACTCCCCACATCACAGCCAGAGTGCTTCCAGATAAAGAGCAAAAAGCTGAATTAAACAACACAGGTCCATTACAGCAATGCTGAAAGTCCCTACTGATCTGAAGGAGACAGTCAAAGGAAACGCGAGTCAGGCTGACTACAGAAGACATGCCAGTTAAATATAAGGTTACTGGCGGATTTAAGATTTTAGAGAATATCCGAAGAGTGAGTTTAATTTAAACCGAATGGGTCCATATTTCAATAGCAGTATACCACCAAAAATGGCATGTTGAGCATTTGAATTTCATATTCCATGTGTTAGGAACTTACCTTAAATTCAAACCACAACATGGCAATGTTTTGCTGGCCCATACATCTTTCTGGCTGACTACAAACAAATCCAGGCTTTTGAGAGAGTCTCTATGCCATAAAAGGCTCTATCGGGTGTAGCAGGAAAGCGCAGAGGCTCCAGTTTCAAGGCGGGTGGTGTCGTTTCATGTTCAACCCATTCCTGTGCACCACTCATACTGCTTTCTCTGCTGGGTGTGCCTCGTCCCTTCTGCCAACTCAAATGTTAGGCCTTCAAGGCCAAGCTCCAAACCCAGGCCCCAAACAAACCCAGAATAATCTCTCTCTTTCATTTTCACAGAAACCAAAGTATTAGAGCATAAATCACTTTCTCTTCTCTAGGGATTTTGAACACCTGCAACTCAAAGAAAGCAAAGAAAAAAGTCAGCATGACATCTGAAAATTCATCACCCTCCCTTTCATTCCGTTGAGATTCATCTGATCTTTATTCAGCAATAATGCTGTGCCTAACACCAGGGACATGAAAAGGATGCACAAGCAGAATTCAAGTAATTTGCAGTCTGGCTGAGAAAAAAACAAGCACATAATGACCCTGCTACCTAACAAACGCTGTACGAAAAGAACAAGCAAAGTGCCGCTAGAGCCCATGGAAGGGCCCTTCCTCCTGTGTGATTCAAAAAGCGACACAGAATACGTAATAAACAAGCAAAGAAGTTAGGAATAAGTAGAAATTCACAAGAAAAAGTGGATGATATGGTTTGGATATTAATGCCTTCCAAACCTCCTGTTGAAATGTTATCCTCAGTGTGGGCGGTGGAGTCTGGTGGGAGGTACTAGATCATGGAGGCGTATCCCTCAAGATGGCTTAGCACCATCCCCTTGGTGATGAGTGAGTTCTGGCCCAGTTAGTTCACCCGAGATCTGATTGTTTAAAAGTGTGTGGCACCTTCCCCCTCTGTCTTCCCCTACCACCCCTGCTGCTCCCTCTCCTTTTCCCTTTCACCATGATTGTAAGCTTCCAGAGGCCCTTACCAGAAGCTGAGCAAATGGTGGTGCCATGCTTGTACAGACTGCAGAACCATGAGTTTTATACCGCTTTTCTTTATAAATTACCCAGCCTCAGATATTTATAGCAATACAAGAATGAACTAACACAGTGGAAAAGCCATTTCAAAAGCAGTAAAGCATGATATATTAAGAGAAATGAGAGAATGAGCTTAAAACCCTCACACAGAATCATTTGTAAAATATCTTCCAGTATATTAAATTATTCATCTGGGCATTCCAGACTCTATATAAATGAAGCCCCATCCAGCTTTGCTACAATTCCCAAAAGTATAACACAGCAAGAGTGGACTCTCCAGGACCAGTCTGGGGTCAGATCCTACTATGTAACCTCAGTCAAGTTTCTTAACCTCAATTTCCTCATCTGGAAAATGGGAGGATAATAATACCTACCTCATAGGGTCACTATGTTATTGTTATGAGGAAATTATAATATAAGAACACTTAAAACAATTAGCACGAGTTAAACATACAATAAACACTAGCATTATTATTATTTATTTTTCATGTTAGACAATGTAGTAATCTGCAGTTGTTATACTCAACACATGCCCACGCCTCAATCTGAAGAACTCTTCATACATCCAAACCCACCTAGCAAGACACTTAAATACCACCTCCCACGTGAAGGCTTCATTCCCTTTATTCATTGGGTAAATAAGCGTCTCTCCATCCTTTAAACCCTGAGAATATTCTACTGGGCTTCTCTGGGGCACCCATCACTATATTATGATTATGTCCACTTCTGATTTCCTCAACAAGGCTACAGCTCTTTAAGAGCAGAAACTGTATCTTACTGATCTTGATCTTCCCCAGAGAACTCATCTTTCACATATGGGCACTCAATATTTGCTATTGAACACATAAAAATACTCTCTCATTTAATTAAGTCAAGAACAGACTAGCCCTTTTAAAAGTACAATAATATCTATCAAGCAATTCATCCTAATAAAACAAACCCTTACCCAGCGAGAAACTCTTGAGCACAATTCTACATAGCTCAGTTGCGTAAGTGACTCCTAAAGAAAAGTCAAGAACAGGATGGTGTTCTTAAAGTGACTGACAACTGCCGAAATGAAGTCACCTTCGTACTACTGCTGACTAAATGAATCTCTCTCCTTCGTTCTTAATTCTCTGAACAAGTTCTAATGTAAATTGGTTTAGGCTTTTGTTACCTTTCTGTTACGTATTTACAAAAGGTGGGACAAAGTTTCCATATCATATTCATTGCTGATCCAGATTCTAAAGCCTATTCTATCCAGTTATGTTTCCTACCACCCAAGTAAAGGAAAGCTAGCTAAGAACCACCCAAAACATTTGGCTTATACAATAATAATGTCAGCACCAAACTACACAGAATTCTCAGCTTTGGTAACTCTCTTCCTAGTGAAAGCAGAGGGAAAAAGCAACTAATCCAGAAATCACCACTGTCCTCCAACACTGTCCTGACTAGATAACATCATTATTGCTAAGCATTACTTGATTAAAATTATAAACTTTAATTAGTAGAAAAAATATTAACTTGTATTGGCTTCCTATTACAATTAGAAACATTCTCACATTCAAGCACACTCAAGGAATTCAAAGACATTCTTCATTTACTATGCAGTATTGATGACTTTTCTTTAAAAAAGAACCTCAAAAATTTAAACGAAAAAAGAGGAGAAAACAGGATAAAGCAGAACTCAAACAGTACTATCCCTTCTCTGTAATATGTATATGCAGTTATTTTCATAATATTACAATGGGTATCATAGGTTCAAAAAGGAATTAAGCATAGAAAGGTGGTAAGGTTATCATACCAGAAATATATTCACAGAGAAGAGGGCACCAAGAATAAACAACCTGACTGGCACACACACACTCTATCAGAAATCTAGAAAATCACCACACTGCAGTTGCCAACGAAGTACCAAAGTCAGTCTGTCTGTTCAATTTAATAATAACGTTACCTTATGGTAAAAATTATTTTCAATATTTCTAAGACCAAAAAGATCGTAAGGAAAGGGAATTCACTAGAATAGCTTCTAAAACCTGAATCCACCTGATTTTTCAAGTGTTAAAGCTGTTTATACTTTATGTCAACAAATACAGTCACAGTTATATAACTCTATTTTCTATTTCTTAAAACTATTTTTAATATAACCATCACCATTATCACAAAATTAACAAAATCATTATAAATTTACCATTTCCTCTATAATCTACCTTCTTCCAAATATATAAATATGGGATGAGAGGATTCCAAACTCATTAAATAAGTCATATAAATGAATGTCTTACAGTTTACCCAGATGCCAATTGTACTATGGTGGTAATAGCCAATTATTAATATTCCTTTTTTTCTTCATTTCTTCCCATTAAGGGTGGGAAACTTCTACTTTTCCTCACGTGTGAAATATGCTTTAAGAGGCTTACATGGGCAGCATATAAGTATTGCTAAACTGCTAGTATTTGGATTTTTGGTCTTCAAGTGCCATGGATTTCATACTCAAATATGACAATAACTATGTAAGTATTATGATGATTAAGAGATCAAACAGGGCTGGATCTAAAAGGCCTGTAAAACAGATGCTGTATCCCTACTCTACCTGAGATCATTTCCCTGCTTCCCAAGGCTAACAGCTATGGCTTTATCCAGGCTAACCATCCCTGACATTGCATGGATTTTCATTTCTTCTACCCTACGTTCCAAAAACCTTCACAGTCCTGTATCCTATTCTCTTAAAGTCTTGTTCTCCAGATAAAACCAAATTTTTGTCAAGACACCAAAGGCAGATAACATCCCAGGATATAACTTCTTCAGTAACGACACAGGCACTTAACAGAAATCTTTGGAAAGCATCCCAAAATACCAGATGGAACATGGAGCAATTTAGAAGCCTGTAAGCTCTTGAGCATCAAAGTGCAGCATTTGGGCAGCTGTCTACTCTACCTTCATGCAGAACTGTATCTGGGATACAAAGAAGTTTGAGATGAGCATCATTTTACAAAGCATGGGATAAGTTACCAGTGTTTAAAAATGAAATGTATTGCATGTACTTTTCAAAATTTTATATTTTTCTCCTCTCCTTCCTTCCTGATATCTTTGTGATTTGAAAGCTATTTAAAATAAACCCTGGTTGGGCACAGTGGCGCATGCCTGTAATCCCAGCACTTTGGGAAGCTGAGGCAGGAGGATTGCTTGAGGCCAGGAATTCAAGACCAGCCTGGGCAATGTAATGAAATATCATCTCTATAAAATGAATGAATGAATGAATGAATGTCATCGCTACTAAATAAATAAATAAATCCTTAGAATTAATTCACCCTCTACAGACTGGGTGGAGTGGAATTTAGAGTCATTCCGTTTGAAATGACTGGTAATGTGTCCATTCAGGGTAACTCTGTTATGAATGTGAGGAACTGGTTTTTGGAGCTCCTGTGCAGTATTTGAAATTACCTCATGTTACTGTAGACAGCTAAAGAACTGAAACAGAATGCCTCTGATAATGCTTAGAAGATCCTACAAGCATATTGTGTATTTTTTTAGAAAAGTTCATACAATACATTTCATTTTTAAACACTGGTAACTCTTTTTTTTTAAGGCAGAGTATCAGTGTCGCCCAAGGTGGAGTGCAACTGCATGATCTCAGCTCACTGCAACTTTTGCCTCCCAGGTTCAAGTGATTCTTTTGCCTCAACTGCCCAGGGTAGCTGGGATTACAGAGGCCAGCCACCACGCCCACCCAGTCTGTTTATATTTTTAGTAGACATGAAGTTTCACCATGTTGGCCAGGCTGATTTCAAACTCCTGACCCAAGTAATCTGCCCACGTTGGCCTCCCAAAATCCTAGCATTGTAGGTTTGAGCCACTGGGCCCCGCCAACACTGGTAACATTTTAACCCATTCCTTTAGATGTTAGATTATCTGGAAACCCTAAAAAACTATTCACAGTTGCATGCGATCAGAAACATTTCAATTAAATGAAAAATATTAATATCCCTAAGAAAACACTCAAGGGAACTCTACATAGGCTCCTTCCTATTGAGCTATTTCTCACTGAAGACTTATGTGACCCAGGTACTTATTCCTGTGTTTGTAAAGTGTAATCTGTGATTATGCAATTGAATATTACAGACACCCCAGGCCATTCTGTGTTTAAGAATAAGTTTTTATGGCTATATCCTGCCAAACAACCATAATACCACTTAACCTCTGTTCAACTATTGCTTGAATGAACTTGTTAGGTTTACACTGAAATACAAATGCAAAATGAATACTAGGCCAAGGAATGTAATGTCGATATACTGAAAGAGGAAGAAAAATTCCTTACATAATGCTCCTTAGTCACTAGGACAGAATGTACATGAATATTTAAATTATACATACTAAAAACTTAAATGTAGAACACAGACAGAAATAGTGAATTGTAAATTTTGGAAAAAGAAGTAAATTCCTCTAAGAGGAATTTCCCCTCAGAAAACAGCTCCTTGTGGACAGCAATAAGGTATAATGTTGTTTCTGAATCTATCCGAGTAAAGAATCTGGATATGGGAGAAAAAGAAGAAACTGAGAATTTTGTTTACATGCACTGTTTAGAGCAGAATGCTCAAGGTTTTATTTGAATCTATGCATACTGATAGCAACTAAAAGTCACTACCACTCAATTGCTTCCTGGAAGCAGACTAATTCTTAGTGTACAAGTCCACACAGGAAGGTGAGCGGCATACTCATTCTCTTCTGTCAGGCAATCACCCAGTATGTACTGAGCAAAAATACGTCATTTAAAAGATTAAAACCATGAACAAGACAGTATCCTAATATCTGAACTGTGGTTTCTCATATTTTCTAACCTCTTAATAAAAATAAAGGGTTCAGCCAGTAAGTCTCAGAGTCCATCAACAGATGTGTTTCAACCATTCAGCAATCGTATGTTAAACTTAAGATGCATTAAGATCGAGTAAGGGTTAAGAGGCTGACACCTTCACCTGGCCTCCAGACTATGCCACTTAGAACTGTTTTATTTTACCATTCAAGTGAAATGTGACACAAGAGTATAAAAAGAATATATGTGAAACTATACCTTTGCCTAAACTCCAATTATAGTGAATATTATTGAGAAATAACCACCCATAGCTCCTTAAAACACTCAATTATGCCTATAATAAAATAATAACAGATATTTTAATATGCTTAAAAAACTCTGGTCAGGCGCTGTGTTGCAGGCCTGTAATACCAGCACTTTGGGAGGCAGAGGTAGGCAGATCACTTGAGCTCAGGGGTTAAAGACCAGCCTGGACAACAGGGTGAAACCCTGTGTCTACCAAGAAAATAAAATTAACCCGGCATGTTGATACATGCCTGTAGTCCCCGCTACTCAGAAGGCTGAGGTGGGAGGATCACTTAAGCCCGGGAGGTTGAGGATGCAGTGAGCTGAGATCACACCACTGCACTCCAGCCTAGGTGACAAGCAAGACTCAGTCTCTAAAAAAATAAAAATAAACTTTGAAGCTGCCTTCTGTTACTTTCATCAATAGAGACAGACCACTTTAATCTTTCATCATTCATAAACAATCCACTGTAAAAATATTCTCCTTATTATTACTCAAGGTAAGGCAAGAATTACTACAATTCCATTTCGAAATTCATTTTGATTACCACCACCAAATGTTCTAATAAGTATTTGTTATTCCCGCTAAAAGTACTCAGGATAATGGCTGATTAAGTATGAAGTGAACCACCTGGTCTAATACTATGTCACCAGTGAGAAAACAGTGTCATTTATCAAGGTCATCCTGTTATTTAACAAATAGAATTAAAGATCAACTTCTCGCATTCAGTGGCCCTTTTCACTCCAAAATATCATTCTTATTAATTCATTAAGTATTTGTCTTTATATTATAGTATTAATGTATATTGCTTTTACTATAAGTACTTTCTATAGAGTAGATACTGCAGAGCCTGGACTATTTCTGGTTATGTTAAATCATTACTACTATTTAAAAACAAGATGTACAAATATAAATAACACAGAAACTAAACTGTGATGTCATAGATACAAGGTACCATTTCTGATTTTGGCAAAATCCTGGGAGACTGTTGAGCATCACAGTAGGAAACAAGACCTTTGAATCCTGGATTCATAACTGACCTTGGGCAAGCAAGTTGGCCTCTCTGATTCTCCATTTCTAAACACTTCACCTGAGTAATACCACCAGTTTCACTGGGTTCATGAGAAGATGAAATGAGATACTGTATGCTCTTAGTAAAAGTATGTATAATGAGCTCTTAGTAGCCACCATAAATAAGTACTCGCCCTTACTGTTGTGTTGATGTTATCCCTGAAGGGCAATTATACAGCAGTCATGCTAAAGGAGTCACACTTAAGCAATGCACACACCTGTCTTTGGAAGTCTATCCTAATAGTGAAACGAGAGTACCACAAAAATAAAACAAACAAAATGTACAAAGAACATAGAAAAGCTCTCCCAGAAAAGGTCTAACATACTTTCCAACAACAACCAAAAAAAACTTGAAGTTCTATTTTGACTTGAGTAAACAAGGTCTAAGATTTCACACAGAAGACACTTACTACTTAACCCCCAATACCTTGGAAATAGATAAATCTTTTAATAAGAATTAACTAATGTTTTAATTTGGGGAAAAAAAAAAGGCAAGGCTGGGCACGCTGGCTCACATCTATAAACCCAGCACTTTGGGAGGCGAGGGCAGGTGAACCACATGAGGTCAGGAGTTTGAGACCAGCCTGGCCAACATGGTGAAACCCCATCTCTACTAAAAATAAAAATTAGCCAGGCGTGGTGGTGGGCACCTGTAATCCCAGCTACACAGAAGGCTGAGGCAAGAGAATCGTTTGAACCTAGGAGGCAGAGATTGCAATATGCCAAGATGACACCATTGCACTCCAGCCTGAGGGACAAGAGTGAAACTCTGTCTCAAAAAAAGAAAAGCAACAAACATTCATTAGCTTTTTTATAAAAGTAAAAAATTAGAAACAGGCTAAACGTCCATCCGATGGAAATATATAAAAAATGTATACAGCTATTAAAAGAATGAGAGGTTTATATATCCTTACATGGAATGATCTAAAACATGTTAATTTTTTTTAAAAAAGGCACACACACACAGTATTACTATTTACGTTAAGACAAACAAAAAAATTTATGTCACAAACATACATATTTATGCACTTAAATGCATACCAAAGGATTCAAAGTATGCAACTAACAGTGACCTCTGGGCATTACTCTGCATAATTCTGTGTTCTTTGACTATTTCAGCGAGACTATATTTATATATTTCTTGTGTAACTTATATATCCCAAGGAAAGTAAGCCAATAAATGCAATAGGTTAAAACTGAGTAAAAAGAAGTTCACTTTATAATTTACAAAACTCCTTTAACATACTACTTAACTTGATCCCCACAATGAGCTTTAGAAATTATAGTACTATCCTTACTTTTAAAGTGAAAACAGACTCAAGCAGTTATTAATCCAAAGTTAATAAATGCAGAGCCAAAACAGAAACACAGTCCCCTAAATTCAGTGTTCTGGTGTTTAGGCTACAGCACCTCTGAAAACACTGGCATCTACACCATGGCTTTCTCTCTCTCTCTCTGCATTGCTTCTGGTTCCTGTGAAAGATCACAGTGCAGAGGAAAAGGCAGTAGAATAGGAGTCAAAAATCGGGATTCTTGTCTTGACTACACCACCACTAAGACATCATGGTAAGTCAAACTGTAAGTAATTCTCTGTAGCTGCGTGACAAATTCAACAGTGACACTTTTAAAAAATACTAACACCCGGGGCCGGGCGCGGTGGCTCAAGCCTGTAATCCCAGCACTTTGGGAGGCCGAGGCGGGTGGATCACGAGGTCAAGAGATCGAAACCATCCTGGTCAACATGGTGAAACCCCGTCTCTACTAAAAATACAAAAAATTAGCTGGGCATGGTGGCGCCTGCCTGTAATCCCAGCTACTCGGGAGGCTGAGGCAGGAGAATCGCCTGAACCCAGGAGGCGGAGGTTGCGGTGAGCCGAGATCGCGCCATTGTACTCCAGCCTGGGTAGCAAGAGCGAAACTCCGTCTCAAAAAAAAAAAAAAAAAAATACTAACACCCAGGCCTGATCTTTAGAGATGGAGACTTAATTGATCTGAGCTATCAGAACTTCTACTGAAAGCTCCCCAGGTTATGCTAATGTGCAGCTTGGTTAAGAACCAGTTTTAAGACTTAGTAGCCTTGGCCAGGCACAGTGGCTCATGCCTGTAATTCCAGCACTTTGGAAGCCAGAGGCAGGAGGATCACTTGAGCCCAGGAGTTCGAGGCCAGCCTCGATGATATGGCAAAACCCCTTCTCTAACAAAAATTAACCAGGCATGCTGGCACACAACTGGAGTCCCAGCTACTCAGGAGGCTAAGGTGGGAGGATGGCTTGAGCCAGGGAGGTGGAGGTGGTGGTGAGCCAAGATCTGAGCACTGCACTCCAGCCTGGGTGACAAATAAAAATAAAAATAAAAATAAAAGATGTTAAAAACCACTTGTGCTACATACTTCACATAGCTGAAATGAAGGATGAATGCAATAATACATAAACAACAAAATGCCTTAAAATGCAAAGGAATTATTAGTCATTCACGTGTGCTAAACTTGTGTACTCCACTGGGATAGAGAGAAGCTGAGAAACTACCACATCATCAGCAACTACTGAGCAGTGAGAAAAGGCACACAGATGACACAAAGGCCATCATGACTAATAACCTCAGGGTCTCAAAGGGCCTACAGGCAATAGTGGATAGAGGGCTTCAAAAAGGCTGCCCAGAGAAGACCCTTAAGTTAAATTCTAGCATTACTGACAACGGGGCACAGCATACGCAGGCATGTAATTCAAGATATTCCAGGCTCAGCAGAGTGGCTCATGCCTGTAATGGGACGAGCTGGGGCACTTTGGGAGGCTGAGGCAGGAGGACTGCTTGAGCCCAGGAGTTCAAGACTAGCCTGGGCAACATGGTGAGATCCTGTTTCTACAAAAAAATAATTAGCCAGGCATAGTGATATGTCTGTGGTCCTAGCTACTCAGGAGGCTGAGATAGGAGGATGGCTTGAGACCAAAAGGTCAAGACTGCAGTGAGCTGTGATCATGCTACTGCACTCCAACCTCGGCAACAGAGTCAGACCCTGTCTTAAAGAAAAAAGAAAAAAAAAAAAATTGGCCAGGCATGGTGGCTCATGCCTGTAATCCCAGCACTTTGGGAAGCTGAGGCAGATGGATCACTTGAAGCCAGGAGTTTGAGACCAGCCTAGCCAACATGGGTGAAACCCCTCCTCTACTAAAAATACAAAAATTGCAGGGTGTGGTGGCATGCGCCACCAGCTACTGGGGAGGCTGAGGCATGAGAATCCCTTGAGCCCAGGAGACAGAGGCAGCAATGAGCCAAGATCGCACCACTGCACTCCAGCCTACATAGTGAGACATGCAGATGATGTGCTGTAGGGCAGAGGTTCTTGGCAAGAAGTTTCAGGACCCTGAGGGGTCTACAAGGTCAGAATTATTTTAATAATAAAACCAAGACACATAACCACCAAAAACTAGAAACAACCTAAATGTCCTTTAACTGGTAAGTGCACAAACTGTGATTTATTCATATACTGGAACAGGACTCAGCAATTAAAAAAAAAACAACAACAAATTATGACACACACAACACGACTGAATCTCAAATGCCTTATGTTAAATGAAAGCAGCCAGATTCAAAAGACTACATACTGTATGATTCCATTTATATGACAGTCATGAAACAGCCAGTCTATAGGTTGAGAGAGAAAATAGGTCAGTGGGTGCAGGGGTTGGGAAGGGGAACATATGGGAAAGATAGAAATGTTTCATATCTGCATTGTATTCAAAACCGTATGTGTCTACACTAAAAAGGGTAGATTTCCCTGAATGTAAATTAAACCTTGATAGATAAATCTAACTTTCAAAAATAACATAATTTGCCTTTTTCACTCTTGTAAGAGTACAGTGTTTGCGAAAAGCCACATGACTGGGATAATGCCATCGCTCTGTAGCTAAGGAATGGGTGCTTAGGAATTCTTAGGTTTTACCTTTCTCTCCATTTTAATTTCTAATACGGTAAAGAGTCATGAATGTAACAGACATAAACAAAAACTCTCCTGAGTCCTCAATAATTTTTAACAGCGTAAAAGGTTTCTGAGGACCAAAAGAGTTTCAGAACCACTGCTGTAGATATAAGGAGGAAGCCCTGATGTGGTCCAGCAGGGGAAACAAGAAAGAAGAGTGGACGGAGGGAAACTAATAAAGAAGTAACTACAGCATCTGATTAAGGATGACCCTGGGACAGGAAAGAAAACAGGTCCAAACATCATCTGTGTCTTGTTATAAATCCCAAGCCAGTTTCTAGGCTGACATTTTGCTGGTGCATTAAAGTTTTACAAACTAATTTCTGTTAACTAGTAATATAGTTAGGAAATTAAATCTGCTACAGGAGTCATCCTAAAACACATTTCTAATCAGTGATTTGTGGATTATTTACTCAGTTGCCAATGTCCCTCGTCACATGATGATAATTTAAAATTGACCTTCACCCATTTTAAGCTTGAAAACTATCCATCCTAAAGAGGCTCAAAAACTAATTTACAAGTGACTCAGTACCTCATGATCTATTAGGCAAATTAGGTCGTTCTTTAAAAACCCAATGTGTTACTTCTCTGAAATACGTTTTCACTTGTACCCAGAAACACTATGACAATTTCAACTCAGCACAATTTTTTCTATGCATTGTGGTTTTCTGGATGGAGGGGAGGGTGAATAAGTTGTTTCTGTCTTTGTTTGGCACAGTTCCCTTTCTTCTTGGGGAAAACTCATTTCTAAATACAAGCTCTGTAAATTCCAAATTATTCCAAGTACAGATCTTTTTCTACAATCTTCTCATACCCAGAACTATTATAGTACTTTGGTATGCCACAGAGGTAGAGAAGTTATTCTTAAAACCATCCATGTCTTTAGCTTTAAGCAAATAGAAAACAGACTGATTAATGACAGATGGATCAATCAATCATGGGATGGAGGTGATTATTAGAAGGTATTAGAAGAAAGGATGATCCCTTTCGCAAAAAAA
Source organism: Callithrix jacchus (assembly GCF_049354715.1). Classification (NCBI taxonomy): domain Eukaryota; kingdom Metazoa; phylum Chordata; class Mammalia; order Primates; family Cebidae; genus Callithrix; species Callithrix jacchus. Next base: position 106,277,237 of record NC_133509.1, on the reverse strand, counting down.
ACTTAAATACAGTTTTATACGCCACTTTAAATGAGAGAGAGAGAGTTATTTGCCATTATATATTGCTTCTCTAATTGTTTTAAGTAACCAAGCCCACTGACACCTCAGCTAATACCAAGCAGATGGGAATCTGTATGAAGAATTCAATTTGCCACCTTTCAAAGAATTCACCTATATTTCTACTACAGAAGTCTGAGAAACTCCAGACTCCTGCGAAAGTAACTGTGAATTATTAAGATAAAGTGAAACTAGATCTTTACCTGAAAGTATAGTCCTTTGATTCTACATTTCATAAAAATCTTGGAAATTAGACTACAGTCAATACTCCAGAAGATTCAAATTGAAAATTTCACCTAAAGACTGAAAAGGGGGAAATAATTAATTTGAAATGCATGCAAAGAATGAAAAGAGGAAATAATTAATTTGAGATCCATGTACAATGCAGATAAAAATATCAATTTGATCAAAGATGAAATTTTTGTAAATTTGTTAAAGCCAAACGTTTTCTGCAGGAAACCTGTTTTCTGTGACTCGAATCCAAAATGGAAAACGTGGGTGGTTCTTCCTGTCTTACCATTAGAGTCAGCCAATTGGCTAGTGAAGCTTTCACACAACTTCAGCTCAAACCCCAGCTTTCCATCTGCTTTAACACTGCCATACCTTAGTAGAATGAGAGAGGAATAAAGGCTTTCTCTAGCCTCAAAGTAAGTCTTTCACAGGGAACCTTTGGCTTATTCTATCTAAACCATACTTGATCAAACTGCCCAGCTTTTTAAAACTTCAAATCCAAAAGACGTGAAAAATAGTAGCAGCTAAATTGCAAAATAATTCAAGGACATTAAAACTATCTCTGACTGTGGAGCTGATTTCTAAAAAATCAGCAAACTCATCTCTCAAATACAAAGCTCCAGTGACCACACACATGCGAGCTCCAGCCCATTACCTTGACCACAGCGGATCTCTTCCCCACCCACATGGCACCCACCATTTGCCAAGACGGGCTGCCAACAGAGACCACATTTGAACTTCAAAATATGTTACTCTGCCAGAATGGAGTATGAATCCAGTATTTCTGTAGGGTATGTCTGCATATCCGCCTCAAGCTTCAAACTAGCTAGTGTGAAATATTTAACTGAAAATATCACACACAACAGTATGCTTTCAGTGAGAAAAGACTACTAGTACGTGATACTAGCACAGTAAAACAATTGTGCATACACTACTGCCCAACTAAATCTTAAATCCTTAAAGCACTGGAAAACCTTCTAATGCAAGACAATATAAATTCAGGCAGTGGCTTCCAATGGTGATTTAAGGACCCCACTGGGCAAACTGCTCAGGGGTAGCAAATGTCCATTCCTAAAGATTCCAGGCCCACTTAAAAATCCTCATATCTCAGGAGGCTTTTTTCTCAAAAAATGCTAAAAGGCCCATACAGTTCACCATGCATAGTAGAAAAAGGCCCTTCACAGGCCACCGGTGACTGCACAGCTAGTTCTTACATGATGACTTCTCTGGTAATCACAGGAAAACCCATTGACCAGGCTACAGTGAAGGGCCCTGGTCCTCAGATAGCCATCTCAAGGGAACCGTTGTTACATGTGGAGCCATTTAAATGTGAAATACACACATACTATTTGTACATGTGAGTTTTGGAAAGTATCTGTGAGGAAGCACCAAGCATATCATGAACAAATACAAACCATAAGCTTGTAGAGCCAAGAGACCCCAATATCCCTTTACCACTGTAATGCCCTAATTTTACCAATAAAACTAAGTCAAAACCTCCTGACTGCCAGCCCAAGGCTCCTAATGGTACACCTGCTTTCTAATCAATTGTGAAAACTACATTTTGGAGCATAATGAAATCGAGTCACAACTCAGTTGCATGATAAATATCTCATTTAACCACATGCTGCAAAAGCACAATTTACATAAAAGATTAAGAAGTAAAAAGCTTTATTATATTCCTGGTGAAGGGGGAAGGGTACAGTGAGGTTTGTTGTCTTTCTCCATACCAGTATAACTTTATCCTCAGGAAAAAAGCATATACAAACTATGTATACAAATCATCTTTTTCAAAAACTGCTGTCAAAACCAGTACATCTAGCAAAAAGATACAAAATCTGATGTCTTACTGCCCTTACCAAGAATGCTGAAGTGGCATAAACAACAATTCTTTCTTCTCAAATTAAGATTTAAAATATTTTCTAAGTTATTTTCACTGCATTCTCATTAATTTCCTCTAATTTAATTTTAGAAAAGATCAAGTAGATATATTTCTTCATTTTAGTTTCTTTAAAACTGATTTGTTAGCACTTCTTCTAAGACAACCTACAGTGATCTCTCATTCTGTGCATTTTCTCAACTTCCAAAAGACAATTCCTCAACTAAGCACATTTTTGCAAGACTATAATAATGCACATGCTTACACACATAAAAACAGAAAGACATAAATACTTTGCACAGGATGAAATAACTACATGACTTTTGAAATTTTTAAGGTAAAATGCAGATCTGAAATTCATAAATGCTCCCTGGTTATCTCCAAAGAAAGGCTTGTACATTCCTATCCTATTGATACTTCAATGAAAATTTGTAACAAAATTCACTGCAATTCTGCCATTAACTAGCTGTGTGATAGAACACTGAGTGGGATTATTTAAGCTTTGGACTTAGGCTCATAAAGTTCACATATCTGGTTTCTATGGTATTTTCTAGGTTTCTTAACATCTTCCTAAGACATTATCTATCATCTTTATTGTCATTCAATTCTAAAAGTCAAATGTATCTTTAGATAATAAAAATGACGGTTTATAAACTACCCTACACCCTAGAACACAACAGAAGACTATCATCAGCTTAGCTATTGAAAACTTTAGAAGATTTTAAACTTTATCTTCCTTAACTAGATTGCTTTGTCTCATGTTTTGGCATTTCTTAAAAGGTTTAGATTAGTAGAAATGTACTCTCACATCTAGATGACCCTGCTGAAGCACCATCCAAACCTCCCAAGATGGGAGATCTTGATGACTTCACTTCCTTCCTCATCCATCCTCTATCACCTCAGTACCCTGATGTTCTGAAACTCAACTTTTTCAGCCACAATATTGACAATGGAAACATTTTAAATCACTTATGTTACAAACCAGCTACATGTCCAAGTCTGTGTCTGAGAATCTCTGTATACATTTTTATCATTTAGTACTCTAGATTTTAATGTCTAAAGACTGGTTCTGGCTGGATGCGGTGGCTCCTGCCTATAATCCCAGCACTTTGTGAGGCTTAGTGGGCGCATCGCAAGGTTAGGAGTTCAAGACCAGCCCTGGCCAACATGGTGAAACCCCGTCTCTACTGAAAACACAAAAATTAGCTGGGCATGGTGGTGTGTGCCTGTAATCCCAGCTACTCGGAAGGCTGAGGCAGGAGAATTGCTTGAACTGGGACCCACAAGGCGGAGGATGCAGTGAGCTGAGATCGCCCCACTGCACTCCAGCTTGGGCTACAGAGCAAGACTCTGTCTCAAAAAAAAAAAAAAAAAAAAACAGTTCCATCGATAATATCTGCATAATCTCATGACTCTTCATCTGAATCGAGTTCCCTATTTATTGCCAAACAAGTAAGGAGGTTCTAGAAAATCATATACAACACAACTCATGCACTTACTTTCTTTACATACAAACTGATGATTATGCCATCTCAGTTAAGTCAATAAAACAACCACTAGGACTGAGAATCTGCCATTTTACCAGTAGGAATCCCAAAAAGTAGCTGCTTTTGCCAAGTTCATTCATTCAACACATATTTATTATCCACTATGTGGCAGGCACTTTTTATTGTTCATCCTGGGGATACATAAACAGACGAAAGTCCCTGCCTTCATGCGCTCTACTAGAGAAGATGACACACCATAAACAGAAACCATAATAGACAAATTATATGGAGATGTATATATATGGTGTATTAGTCTGTTCTCGTGCTTCTAATAAAGACATACCCAAGACTGGGTAATTTTTTTTTTTTTTTTTTTTTGAGATGGAGTCTCACTCTGTCACAAGGCTGGAGTGCAGTGATGTGATCTCAGCTCACTACAACCTCCGCCTCCCGGGTTCAAGCAATTCTCCTGCCTCAGCCTCCTGAGTAGCTGAGACTACAAGTGCGTGCCACCACGCCTGGCTAATTTTTGTATTTTTAGTAGAGACGGGATTTCACCATGTTGGCCAGAAGGATCTCAATCTCTTGACCTCATGATCACCCATCTCAGCCTCCCAAAGGGCTGGGATTACAGTCACCCCGCCCGCCTGATACTGGGTAATTTATAAAGAAAAATACTTTTAATGGATTCACAGTTCCACATGGTTAGGAAGGCCTCACAATTATGGCTAAAGACGAAGGAGGAGCAAAGTGACATCTTACATGGAGGCAGGCAAGAGAGCATGTGCAGAGGAACTGCCCTTTACAAACCATCAGATCTCGTGAGACTTATTCACTATCACAACAACAGCATGGGAAAACCCGCCCCCATGATTCAATTACCTCACACTGGGTCCCTCCCACAATACATGGGGAATACGGGAGCTACAATTCAAGATGAGATTTGGGTGGGCACACAGCCAAACCATACCATGAGGTCAGAAGGGATATGTGCTTGATATGGTTTGGATTTGTGTCCCCACCCAAATCTCAAGTTCAATTTTAATATCCAGTGTTAGAGGTGGGGCCTAGTGGAATGTAACTAGATCATGGGAGTGGATCCCTCATACATGATTGAGCACCATCCCTTTGGCGCTGTTCTAGAGTTTCACAAGATCTGGGGAGGAGCCCCTTCCCACTCTCTCTCTCTCTCTTCCTCCTACTCCAGCCATGTAAGATATGCCTCCTTCCCCTTCACATTCTGCCACGACTAAAAGTTTCCTGAGGCCTCCCCAGAAGCAGTCATGCTTCCTGTACAGTGGAACTGTGAGACAAATAAATCTCTTTCTTTACAAATTACCCAGTCTCAGGTATTTATTTATACCAGTGTGAGAATTGACTAATACAGTGCTTTTATAAAGAAAAAGGCCAGGCTGGTAGGAAAAAGGGATTCAGGAATAAATGGAGGGCAGGTGGGCTGCAATCTTAAACAGGGTGGGGTCAGGGTAAGACTCACCGAAAATGCAGAGTCTAAGCAAAGACATGAAGGAGAAGACGAAGTGAGCCAGACTGAAGTTTCCTAGTAATTCTTAACTCGTACTGACTATACATGTAATGGCAAGTGCTTTAGCAAAAGTTATATATGAGCAAATTTATAAACAACCCAGAAGACTAAAATAGAAGAGAGCTGTGTGTAAACCCCCTTCATTTTTGCAGCTTATTTTACCAAGTGAAACTTACAACTTCAATTAGGTATGCTTAGTGTGTTTTTACCCCAAGTGTTGTTTTGAACAAAATTTTTACTTCTGTGATTCATTTTCCTCAAAATTCAAAAATAAATGTCCCACTGTTCATTTGAAACATAAAAGAGCACCAGTGTTTGCAGGGCAAGTGGCTCATGCCTGTAATCCCAGCACTTTGGGAGGTCAAGGGAGGCAGATTGCTTTGAGTTCATGAGTTCAAGACCAGCCTGGGCAACATGGCAAAATCCATCTCTACAAAAATACAAAAAATAGAAGTCAGGTGCAGTGTCTCATGCCCCAATACTTTGGGAGGCCAAGGTGGGCCACTCACTAAAGGTCAGGAGTTTGAGACCAACCTGGCCAACATAGCAAAATCTCATCTCTACTAATAATACAAAAAAAATTAGCTGGGAATGATGGTGTGCTCCTGTAATCCCAGCTACTTGAAAGAGGCTGAGGCACGAGAATTGCTTGAGCCCAGGAGGCAGAGGCTGCAGTGAGCCAAGATCACACCACTGCACTCCAGCCTGGGTGACAGAGTAAAACTGTGTCTCAAAAAAAAAAATTAGCCAGGTGTTGGTGGCTCATGCCTATAGTCCCAACTACTTGGGAGGCTGAGGCTAAAGAATTGCTTGAGCCTAGAAAGCAGAGGTTGCAGTGAGCAGAGATCATGCCACTGCACTCCAGCCTGGGTGACAGAATGAGACCCCTGTCTGGAAAAAAAAAAAAAAAAAAAAAAGAGCACCAGTGTTATCCAATCAACAACTTCACTAAGATATACTGACTAGTACATCAGGGCTCAAATCTCAGTATGGCGAATCCAGGAGCCTTTACCAGTGTGGAAAAACCTGTGTTTTCCTAGAGAATTCAGTGGGAAATGAATGGGCTATGAAATCTGGCACCCTTATCACCAACCAGCTATATAGTCTTGAGCAAATCGCTTCTCACCCTGGGCTTTGGCCCTTGCCTCAACTATAAAATCAGGGTATTGGACCATGTCATTTCTGAGTCCCTTTTAGGTCTAAGTCTATTTCACACACACACACACACACACAAAAAAAAAAAAAAAAGGAAAAAAAAACTTCATATAAATAGCCACATATTAAAAATTATAATATTAGCTAGGCATAGTGACATATTGTCCCAGCTACTCAGGAGGCTGAGGCGGGAAGATCACCAAAACTTGCACACAGGAGTTTGAAGCTGCAGTGAGCTATGATCCCACCACTGCACTTCCCCCTAGGTGATCACAGCAAGACCCTGTCTCTAAAGAATGATAAATTTTTTGTAGATATAATAATTTCATGCTTTATAATTCTGCTAACCTACCATCAGACTCAATTTCATTCTTAACATTCTTCAAATAACTAATGAATTTATACTGACTGATTCATAAAGTCTCAACTCTCTCTCTCTCTCTGATTAGAACAAATTCACAAGAATGGGTCTTGACTTGCAGTGGTATTTACCAAGGATTAAAAAAAACCTCAAAGTTCTCGTCTTTGGCTTTCCTATCAACATACTCCTGCTATGGTAAATAGAATTTTAAAGTAACACAACCATAAAACTGTGGAAATTTTAAATATTCTTTATGTATATCCCCACAACGGAATATTATTTTGTTGTTGTTGTTATATTTTGTAGGGACATGGTTTCACTCTATTACCCAGGCTGGAGTGAAGTGGCAGCATCATAACTCACTGCACCCTTGAACTCCTGGGCTCAAGTGATCCTCCTGCCTCAGCCTCCCTAGTAGCTAGGACAACAGGTGTGCTAATTTCTTTTCTTTTCTTTTTTTTTTTTTTTTTTTTTGTAGAGACAAGGTCTTGCTATGCTGCCCAGGCTTGTGTTGAGCTCCTGGCTTTAAGTAATCCTGCGACGGCCTCCTAAAGTGCTGGATCACAGGTATAAGCCACGGTGCCTAGCCCAAAAAGTGTGTTTTTAAATAGTAGGTTTCCTTAAAATGTTTCACTTAAAATCTTATATTATTAATTACTATTATACTACTTATAATTATGAGTATGTTATTCAGGGAGCCCCGAAATCATCTTTGTTACTTTTTGACTACTTATTTGCTGTGTAAATCTCACCTTCCCAATACAGAATTTTAAAAAAGAAAGCAAATAAGCAAATTAGGGGTATACAGGCAGACACGTGAATTAAATTCCACCAACCAGCCATGCCACATGGGACTCCTTCGGAACAGTTACGTAGGGAAAGTGGAAGAAGGGGGGAAGAGTCTTGCTTGGCTTCCTGGTTTGCAGCACTCTGACTGTATCAGGAGCAGCAGCTCCTCAGCAGGCCTGTTCCACAGTGCAGAACTGGCAACCATTCCCAGAAACTCAGCGTACAGTCTCTTTTATCAGCCTTCCCAATCTGCTAAACTATCGCCCTTAGTAAATCACTTGCTGCTAATACTACTAGAATAAATCTTAGTATCTGTAACAAAAACCCTAACCACCACGCATAGCAAATATTCATTTCATTATTTCCATATAGAAGAGCTGAGACTGAAAAGAAAACAACATACAGAACATTCCACCATATAAGCCAGGAGTTTTTTATTTCAAGCCAGGACTTACAGTCACAATCAACGCTTCAAACCTTCCCTTATATGTAGTTTCTCATAAATTTCATCCCCTCTGCCATGCAAGGAGAAGTAAATGGTTTTTGCCTACCTCATTTTCTATCAATAAAGAGTCTGATGACAGTAACCTGGCAAGATATTTGAGAAGAGGATACAATAAACATCACTTTCTACATCAGCTCAAGTTTATGGAGAATTCTGCAGTGTTAGGTAGCACTTTCAGAACATTCCACAACTGCAGGCAAAGTGATCTAATGCTGTATTTGAATGCCAAAATGATCGGTACTTCATGCCAAGGCATAACTTAACTCACAAAGAAGCAGTGAACTTTTCACTGATTTTCTGCATCCCTCAGGGTAAGACAATCATGTTAAAACTATAGACACACCAGGTAGCTAAAATATGACACTACTACCTAATACTAAAAACAGACTGGAAGCACTGAGAAGTGATTATGCATGTTAAAATTCTCTTCTTGGTATAAAGATTAAGTCCTATAAAATTACTTGGCAAAGATGGAAAAAGTAATCAGCCACTAATAATACTGGTCCTTAAAGTGGCAACAGAATCTTACAAAGGACGTTTGATGTCTTTGACTAATCATATTATTCTACTATCAAACTACACTAGGTATTTTTCAGGCAATACTCAAAGGCAAAACTTTATAAAGATCACTTACACACTCTGAAGGCCATTAATGACACTGATAATCAATCACTCAGTGCATCTCAATGCTCTGCCAAAGCACAAGTATGCATCGTGAGGGCAGAGCGATTCAAGACAAGTCTCACTAATTTTAGTGCCCCACGGGCCCTGAGTCTCCAGGCACTCAGCAAGCTCTGCCTTTGTCACTGCAGAACCTCACCTTGCCTCCTGTTCCCTGAAAGGCTTTTATCAAACAATTTATAGTGCACTTAGCTTTAGCATTGATGGCGGGGAGAATGGGAATATGCAAAAGTTAAAACACAAGGTGTATTTCCCTAAGAACAAAGCAAATCAATTTGCTTAAGAAAACTTAGAGCTTGGCTGCTTCAAAACAAAAGTTTAAAATTTCATAGAGAATGTCTGCAAAGAAGTTACTAAGAGGACTCTCAAGCTTTACTATGACTACATGTGTACCATATGTGTCCTCTGGTTGCACCGGGCACACACACTCTTTTTTCTTTTTTTTTTTAAAAAAATGAAGTATCAGGCCAGGCACTGTGGCTCACGCCTGTAATCCCAAGCACTTTGGGAAGCCGATGCGGGCAGATGACCTGAGGTTAGTTCAAGACCTGCCTGGCCAACATGGTGAAACTCTGTCTCTACAAAAATACAAAAAGTAGCCAGGCGTGGTAGCAGGCGCCTGTAATCCCAGCTACTCAGGAGGCTGAGGCGAGAGAATCACTTGAATCTGGGAGGTGGAGGCTGCAGTGAGCCAAGATAGAGCCACTGCACTCCAGCCTGGGCGACAGAGCAAGACTCCTTCTCAAAAAAGAAAAAAAAGAAATGAAGTATCTCTAGGCCAGAAATGACACATGGCCTACTTTAATTTTTTGTTACCCTCTCATGTTTAGACTCTAATCTCAATCAATCTTATTGCAAAAGTAAGGGTATGATGCTCATTTGTTAATAGTGTCAAGATCTAAGGATACATACATGATTCCCAAAGCTGGTTTGCAAAACAATATCTGCATTTGTAGGTCCTCAGAGAAATGGGAAAAAAAAAAAAAAACTGAGTATTTCATAAGGCTAAATTTATCCAATTTAAATGCTTGATCTTTATTCTGAAATTGTGTCTTTCCTATTCTTTTGGTATTCAAATGGTCTTTCTTTACAAGATGCTAAAAAATATATATATAAGATTACATCTGTAAAATACAAGCAGATGGCTAGCACTACTCCAGATCTTCTGCACCTTTTCCCTATCTCCAACTTCCCAATTTCCCTTTCCAGTTGCTCAGGCGAAAAATAAAATAAACACTAAAATAAGACCTAGTGCTATTCTTCTCTCTTTCTTCCATATCCCACTTCCAGACCATGAGCATATCCCTCAGCTTCACACTCAAAACCTATCAAACAGTCAACTATCCCATGTACTGCCACCACCAGGTCGAAGTCACCATCACTACTACCTCAGACCACAACTGCCTCTTAACTGACCCCCAGCTTCAACCCCATCCCCAGCAGGCTACTCTCAACATCGCAGCACAGCAACTCTGAAAACCTAGGTAGGACCATGTGACTGCTCGGCTTAAAACCCTTCAGGAGTCCCATCTCAGTGAGAGGAAAGTCTTTAGTAAGACCCACCTGCTGTCTCAATGCCTCTCTCTGCTCATCTCTGCTCCTCCGTTTCCTGGTCACGCCCTTCTAGGGACTTGGCCTTGTGTTCTTCACACCTGCTGCCTCTTTGGTCTGAAATGTCTCCCCCAGGTCAGACATTTGCATGATTAGTGACCTTACCTCTTCAGGCGGTTACCTGAAATTCATCCTTATCTTTGTGACCCTGAGATAAACTAAAATTTCTTAAAGCAGGACACCATTAAGAGAGCTGAAAAGGTAAGCCAGCAAGTGGAAGAACATACGTGCAATACGCATATACAATGGAGAACTCATCCAGAATATATTTTTTAAACTCCTATAAATCAATAAGGAACATGGTATTTAGTCATTTTATTTATTAACATAATCTGCATAGTGAAATTCACTCTTCTTAGTGTACAGTTTTTCTGTGGGTTTCCACAAATGTATATGGTCATTTAACCACAACCATAATGAAAATACAGAACATTTCTATCACGCCAAAAAGCGGTATCATATGGCCAATATGTATGAAAAGGTTCTCAAATGCATTAGTCTTCCACAATGGAACATCTCTACACAACTACCGAAACAGCTAAAGCTAAATGGCAGGAAATGCCAAATCTTGACATGTCTGTTGAGCTCTCACATGCCACTAATAGGTATACAAATCGATACAATCACTTTGGAAAACTGTTTCTCAGTATCCACCAAAGGGAATATACACATATCCTGCAATCTGGCAATTCCACTTCTAATTATATCCCCTATAGATGACATCACTGAAAAGAAATATACAAGCATGTTTGCTGCAGGACTACTCATTGGCTAGAGACAGAAGATAGTACTCTCGTATCATGATACAATTTAGTACTCTACAGCAACAAAAATGAATCACCTACAAATACTTGTAAGACCACATAGATGGATCTCACCAAATAAATGTTGAGTAACAGAAGCCAGAAACAAAAGAATATGTTAAGCATGATGACATTAAAGCTCACAAACCAGAACACTAACCTATGATAGTGTGACTTCTAAGGAGGCAAGGCTTCAACTGGGAGGAAAGGCAACCAGGCCTCCTAAGGGGCAGTTAAAATTGTTTCTTAATTTGAGTGCTGATTACACAAGTGTATTCATTTGGTAGACATTCAACCCTCCCAGCTACTCAGGAGGCTGAGGTGGGAGGATCATCTGAGCCCAGGGAGGCTGCAGTGAGCCATGATCACAACACTGCACTCCAACCTGGGTAACAAGAGTGAGACTTTTGTCTCAAAATGAAAAAGAAAGAAAATTCATTCCATGGCACACTTGTGCTTTCTGTACTTTTCTGTATGTTTGTTATATAATATAAAGTTTGTTTTAAAAAAGAAAAATTAACCTTCTCAATGAGGCCTTCTCTGGCCATACTATCTAATATTTCCACCAGTCCCATTATTTCTCACATGCCTTCCCTACTTATTTTTCTTCTTTCATGCTTAATACCTAGCACACTATCTTACATCCTAGATATATTTTACAAACTTATCCTGTTCACTGTCTGGCTCCATCCACTAACCTGTGAGTTCCATAAACACACATATTTTGTCCAGCTGGCTGAGTACTGAGTCCCCAGTAGCTAGGATAACACCTGGAAGATAGTAAGTACTCAATATAATCTATTATTAATTAATTAAATTAATTTCTTAATTTATGAACTGCACAGCATTGCCCAATTTAATTATGTTTAATTATGTTTCTGGATTCAAGCCATAAGTTATTATAGTTGTCTTGTTATACTTAAACAGTAAGTTGGCTGTTGTTCTGTTTGAATAATGCTTCTCAACACGGTTTTTAGAGTTCTCATCTTCTAAGCTCCAGATCAGGTTTCAATCAGTTTATGGTAAAATAAAACATTCTGAATTCTATTCACACTTATCTTTATAAATGAAAGCTGAGGCTGCATTAACCTTTCTCTCAGTCATATCTACCCTATTAACTCATACTGAGTTTAGAAGCAAATAAAAGTAACAAAGGGACTTAATTCCATTTTATCCTTCATATAAACATAAATCAAGAAATATTCTCAACCCATCATGGTACCTTTAGTCTCGAGTGCTAAATGAAGAAATTTTCAGCTATCTCCATCTACTCCTATTTTAAGTTTTAGCTAGCCATTTCCACAGCTTTCTGTTAAAGCTGTGGTTCTCAACATTTGCCATCACTGCTCCCCTAAAGAGACTTTTTAGGCATTTTTTCTTAATCACCTCTCCCAAAAAATTCTGGTATCACAGATATACTATTTATCTGTTTATGTAATTATACTGTGCTTTCAACCTAAATAGTAGTATTTCTGCCCCACAACCCCTACAACCAATTTCACGTTACTGAAATTTTATAAAGGCATATTTTAAACTTTGAAAGTAGTTTGTCAACTACTACCTTACCTTTCTAATTTTACTTCACAGGTAATTTTGTCAATAATAAAACCATTTCAAAAATCAGAGCTGTAACCCACAGAAATCAAATACGGAGTGCAAAAGCACAGGATGAAATGCTTATCTCCCAGCTCATGCAGATCCATCAAATCTACCGCTCTGCTCAACAAGCTACAAATCCACATAATACCCATCGCACATTTTCTCAACTTATTCAAAAGAATAGCATTTTGTTAAAACTTAATATTCTGTTGAAATCAAAACACAGCATTCCCTTAACTAATAACCTATTTAAACTTTTCAGAATCTATTTTTGAAAGAAAACAAGATTAGCACAGAATGACTTATTTTAGTCTCTTTAAAGTCCCTCCGGAATCTGTTCAGGACCACTGCAACTCCTAACTTCACTCTTGTAAGAGTTTCCTACTTCCCTGGGCTCAAATCAGTACGTACTATTTTCTATAAAATTAGCAAACTTTTTCAATGTAAATCTGATCGTTCTGCTCCCTGGATATTTAAAATCTTTCCAGGGGTCCCCTACGTCTATAAAAGCCCCAAGTCTGTAACATAACAGGCAAAGCAATACCTCCCACTTCTTTTTTCTCGACATGGAGTCTTGCTCTGCCGCCCAAGCTGGAGTGCAGTGGTGCAATCTTGGCTCACTGCAACTTCCGCCTCCTGGATTCAAGCAATTCTCCTGCCTCTGCCTCCCGAGTATCTGGGATTACAAGCCACCATGTCCAGCTAATTTTTTTTTTTTTTTTTTTATTTTTAGTAGCGAGGGGGTTTCACCATATTGACTGGTGGTGGTGGCTCACGCCTGTAATCCCAGCACTTTGAGAGGCCAAGGTGGGTAGATTATGAGGTCAGGAGTTTGAGACCTCCCACTTATTAAAAGCTTTTGCATAATCACTTTACTCCATCTAGCAGAAAAGCTCTTATAACCAAGCCTTAGCACCTGCCTGCCCTCCCCACCCGACTCTATGTTCCCTTTGTCTCTTCAGATTTTAGAAGCAGTATCATCTCTTCAAAAGATGTCCTATTCTCTACATGCTCCCCTGTGTCACAAGAGCACTCCTTAACCAGCTTCCTAGGCACTCTGCCTATATTTGGGGCTTACTTACTAATGTGTCTGTTCCCCCACTCTTGGGCCATCAAAAAATATGTGCAAGGAAATGCATTAAGGATACCAGCTACAAGTTGACCTCCCAAATTTAGAACTTGACATTGACCTTTGTTCCCCTGGCAGCAGCAGCAGGAGTACTAGGAACCCACAGGAATTAGAAGCCCAGTGAATCTTTTTTGTAATATTGAAAATATCCTGACTCCTGGTAACCACTACCTTTCTCTCTCATGCTATCAAATCACCTGTTTAAACCTACACTAAAATTCTGCCAGAAAGTCACAAGAAATTTTTCTATTTTCCTTTCTTTAGAAAAAAAAAAATCTGTTTTTCTTTAGGGGAAAAAAAATAAAACACTGACTTACCTTCATATTTCAGGACTGTCGGGTCAAAATACATTACCCCAAAGTATTCTAAACTGAAGGAGGCTGGAGGGGCCCCAGAAACAAGGTCACTTCCCCTGCCTTCTATGGGAAGCATTGTCATAAAGAAACTCTCTGACCCATCTTACCTGAAAATAGATCATAAGACCCTTATTCCAGAAGGGTTCTGCCCCACACCCAGAGTAAAAGTAACACTCAACACAGAGAGGCTGAGAAGAATCTGGACAGGCCTTGCTGGGTTCCCCTCTCAATTTATTACCTAGATCATTCCATTTTTGTGCAATCACATTACTACCATCATGATTCTGCATCAAATCTAAGCATAGTAACAGTTTTCCCTGGGCCTTTGGGTTATTTCCAAAAGCTCTCATGTCATGTAAAACTTTGCTAAATAAAATTGTGATGCTTTTCTTCTTGCTAATGTGCCCTGTGCTACTAGGAGTGTTGACCACAACCCTTATGATGGGTGAGAAAAAAAATCATCTTTTTGCCCCAGAAGACATTTTCTCACCTTCTCAGTTCTCAAAGTTTCCCAACTGGAGTTCCTCAAATTAATGGTAGAGTTTTCAGTATCCTGGGGAAGAATGCATTTCAGCCTGGAGATTCTTATTTAAGGGGACGAGAACTTGTTTGCTTTACTCTCATCTTTCATAATCTACTCTTCTCTGTCTGAAAAATACTTTCCTGCTATAAAAGATAGTAAGAAAAAGAGGTGAATTATTCTGAAACCCCTTTTGTTAAGATTAAACAGTAGGTTTAGCCTCTTTTTAGTTCTCATTTTGTTTTAAAGATTAAAAACTAATTTACATACACCTTAACAAAGCGGAACATAAATACATTTTATGACACAGCAAGTCCACTCCTAGACATACATCCAGTGGGAAGGCATGTCCCATGTGCACCTCAACACGCATGCAAGAAAGGGCCTAAGGAGCAGAAGTTGAAAACTGAAACTCAAATGTCCATCAAGGGTAGAGAGTATAAAGAGTTGGATATTGATACAATGGAAAACTATTGACTAATGAAAATGAACTACAAGAAATAGATGGATAAATTTTACATGTTAGGCAAAATAAACCAAGCACAAAAGTAAACATGCTGTATGACTCCATTTCTATAAACTTCAAAAATATATAAAAACCAATCAATGGTGACAGAAGTCAAAAGAGCTGTTATCTTTGGGGTGAGAGGGCTAATGATTGCAAACGTTCAGAAGATGGCTTTTAGGAGCCTGGTAATATTCTTTGTCATGACCCTGCCATGATGATTACATGTGTGTATGTATTTTCTGATAATTTATCAAGCTGGCACCTTTATAATTTGTGTACTTGATGTAGATTATACTTCCAAAAATTTTTTTTTAATCACTGTGGTAATTTCAAATTTTTTTCCCGCAAGCCACAGGTCACCCTAGGTATAATCTGTCTAAAATATTTGTAGCAGTTCAGCCTACTTCGTTTTCATGCTTACTATGTGCCCTTTTCTCTTTTGTATTCCACTTAACATCTGGCCTCCTGAGTAGAAAGATAACCTACAGAGTGAGAGAACCATTTTGCAAATCTGATAAACGATCTGTACCCAGAATACATTAAGAATACTTACGACTCAACAAAAGACAAAAACTTTAACTTTAAAATGGGCAAAGAATGTGAACAGACATTCCTCCAAAGATCTACAAATGGCAGCAGACACATAAAAAGATGCTCACCATGGTTAGTCATTAAGGATATAAAACTGAATTGTAATTTTCTGTTACTTGTCTATCAACTTGGTTTAATCCTAGAGAGGCAGGGACACCCTCTGAATCCCAAGGACTGGCACAGTACAGTGCATACAGGAAAGCGTCAACGACTGAGTGATGACTAAGTGTATCAAAGAGTATGACTATGCACAGAGAACCCAACATCTTCCACATAGTTCCTGTCTCCCACAGAGTACCCTCTTCACCTCTGCTCAGTTACAATCCCAGCCATACATGGCCACAGTACAGTCCTTACTAAGGCTGGCAGGTGGCAAACTAGGCCAGGAAAATACCCAAGTTGACTCCTCCTGCTCTCCTCCTCCCCTGTTCCCACCTGAGCTCTTAGCTTTCCTACCCCTAGCCTTCTCCACTGACACCCAGGGGAAAATGTTCAGGATGACCTTTCAAAGAAAATTACTGACAAGATGGAATTTTCCAGTGCAGTGCAGATGACACTTATTTTAAAAATCCAAGAATCCACCATGATAATTCAAATGAAATTTATCCTTCCATTAAGTTCCTTCAAAATCCAAGAGAAAGATACTCGAAAAACTGAAAAGTTGGCAGCCCAGACACAGTGGCTCATGCCACCTCCCAACACTTTGGGAGACTGAAGCAGGCAGATCCCTTGCTCTGGTCTGCTGAGACCAGCCTGTGTAACATGGCAAAACCCCATCTCTACCAAAAATACAAAACATTAGCTGGGCATGGTGGCATGCACCTGTGATCCCAGCTACTCAGGAAGCTGAAGTGGGAGGATCACTTGAGCCCAGGAGGCAGAAGTTGCAGTGAGCCAAGATTACGCCTGGCATTCCAGCCTGAATGGAAGAGTGAGCCACGGCAAGAATGAGACCCCATCTCTCTCTTTATATACACCTATAGAGATACAGATAGATGTCTATCCAGATGATTGATTGATTGATAGATAGATAGATAGATAGATAGATAGATAGATTAGATAGATAAGATAGACAGATAGATATAAATTTTTAAAAACTTGAAAAGTTGGGAGGGCTTGTAGGAAGCAGTGGGTCCAACATCTATTAGACATTTACTATATGCCAGGCACTGGGCCTGCTGCCTTACAAGTGACATTTTAGAGCTCTCATTTATTGGTCCTAAATCCCAGCTATAGGAAGGTTGTTACATACATTGTCTCATTTCATCTTTATAATAACCTTGAGTTAGCATCATCGTTCCCTGTTAAAAATTGAGAAAGAGGTTGAGAAATTGTCTGAGATCACTGTGTTACAGCAGAACCCAGGTCTCTGATTCCAAAGCCTGCATGTGTCCCTGCCACTTAATATGTAACTATGACCCTAAACAAGCAATTAAATCCATTTCCTAAATCTAAACTACCAAAATGAGAAAAATGCTTCCTTCAAATGTTTGCTATGAAAATTAAATGAAACACTCAATTCAAAAAACGTGCTAGTACCTAAGAGATCGTTTTTTAAGAAATGTTTCCTTTCTTGCTTCTCCTGTTATGAAGTTTCCCAACCTTAAACCATGGACACGCAGTGGACACCGCAATCTAAAAATCATCTTACACATTCTGTTCTAGAAGGAAGACTCCATTTATTTATCTAGTATAGATTAATGCCTGAGAAAAGCAACTGGAATGCCAACTACCACCTTATCAAGTTTTAGAACAGAATACACTTTTAACTTGGAAATTATTCACAAAGAAATCTAAGGTAAACACTGTTCTTGGTTTTGTTCCCCGATACTTTCTTCCTGAGAACTCCCAAACATCCCTTCCCTAAGACGCTGCTTCTACATCATGGTCCCCGCAACAGCAGAAACACTTCTGGGGGCCTTTTCCCCTTTTCCTCATAAAATTTCACCTTAGGCTGGGCGCAGTGGCTCACACCTGTAGTCCCTGCACTTTGGAAGGCCAAGGTGGGTAAATCACAAGGTCAAGAGATCAAGAACATCCTGGCCAACATGGTGAAACCCAGTCTCTACTAAAAACACAAAAATTAGCTGGGCATGGTAGCACTGCCTGTAATCCCAGCTACTCAGGAGGCTGAGGAAGGAGAGTCACTTGAACCTGAGAGGCAGAGGTTGCAGTGAACCAAGATCATGCCACTGCACTCTAGTCTGGGGACAGAGCAAGACTCGGTCTCAAAAAAAAAAAAAATTCACCTTTTACTGGACAGAGGTCTGTTTTGCTTGTTTTTAGAAACCAGTTTTTTCAAAGACAGGAAACAGGAAACATGAAAGTAGTAACAGTGGTGATTCTTGGGTGGCAGAATGATGGATGATGTTTTTCTTCTTCATACTTTCCTGTATTTTCCAAATTTTCTACAAAGTCTTATGGTACTTTGTGGTACTGCTTCCATAATACAAAGAGGAAAAAAATCAAAGATTGTACATTTAAATTATTTCCTTCATCTCCTGATAGACATTTTTCTCTATTGTTCCTGAATTCCCTACTAGCTGGCGGCATGCTGAGAACAGAACTGCAGTGTTATCTATGAAACACATAGCTCATCCACAGCCACTGCCTGACACAAAACAGCTCAAAAAGTATTTGTGGAGTGAATGATGAATATTAGGTAATATTTAGAAACAGACTTCATAGATTGATGGTGGTTGGCCCAAGGTTTGAGGGTGGCATGTCCTCAATATTGTTGGATTATTGTAGTTATATGACATTATTTAAAAGGCAGCTTTCAAACACTCTTAAGCAGTTCAACTTGAAAAGTCTTTAATGTGAAGACAAAGTAAATCACCAATCAAGGTGATTTACTGCTGCAATGGTAAACCAAGAACAGGATGATAAACAGGCTAAGGTCCTTGCGCATCTTGCTATAAATGAGTGCACCAGGAGTGGAATTCATTCAATCACTTCAGGGCTCTCTGCCATTTAGAAGGCACATCATGGCCTTGTTTGGCCACCAAAGTTCAACAATTCTTTTTAAAATTAATCTTTGTTCTTAGGAAATTAATAATCCTAAATACTAAAGCAAACAAGAGATTAAGATAAAACCACCCCAACCTAGTTATTATACCACCAATAATCCTTATCTAATAAACCAAAGCAGAAAATCTTGAGGATTTATTAACACGAAAGAGAAATCTCAAATATTTGGTTTGGAGAAACGAGCTGTACATAAGGTTTAAAGAAGGTATACTCGATTCAAAAAACATACAAAGTCCAAAACTCAATAGAAAAGTTAAGGTATAAAAAAATGTACTCCTTTCCCATCACAACCTAAGTTAACTACAGGAACTTTACTAGCAATTGCATTTGTCTGATCAACTGAACATGTTTCCTAGATGCACACTTGGAAAAGCAAAGACTGAACTTATATTTTCTGTATTTTCAATTAACTTCAGTTCCGTAAACATCTCTTTAAAAATCTGTGTATTTCTAGGGGACTCTTATACACTGTTGGTGGGAATGTATATTCTCAATGTATATTCAGCCACTGTGGAAAGCAGTTCAGAGATTTCTCAAAGAGCTTAAAACACAGCCACCATTCAACCCAGCAATCCCATTACTAGGCATAAACCCAAAGGAAAACAGGCTGGGGTACGGTGGCTCACACCTCTAATCCCAGCACTTGGGGAGGCAAAGGCAGGTGGATCGCTCGAGTCCACGAGTTTGAGACCAGCCTAGGCAACAAGGCAAAACCGATCTCCACAAAAAATACAAAAATTAGCCAGGTGTGGTGGTACACACCAACAGTCCCAGCTACTTGGGAGGCTGAACCAAAGAATCACTTTCACCAAAGAAAAAGAGGCTGCAGCAAGCAGAGATGGCACCACTGCACTTTAGCCTGGGCAACAGAGTGAGACCCTGTCTCCAAAAACAAAAACAAAGAAGAGAAAGAAAAGAAAAACAAATCATTCCACCAAAAAGACGCATACACTAACGTGTTCCTCACAACACTATTCACAATAGCAAAGACATGGAATCTATGTGTTCATCAAGGGTGGACTGAATAATGAAAATATGGTACATATATACACCATAGAACACTATGCAGCCATAAAAAAGAACGAAGTCATGTCCTGTGCAGCAAAATGGATACAGCTGGAGGCCATTATTCTAAGCAAATTAATGCAGGAAAATAAAAGGAAATACCACATGTTAAAACTGGGAGCTAAACATTGGGTACTGATGGACATAAAAATGGCAGTTAATAGACACTGGGACTACTATAGAGGGGAGGGAGTGAGGAAGAGATGAGCTGAAAAACTAACTGTTGGGTACTATGCTCAGTACCTGCGTAACAGGACCATCAAAAGCCCAAACCTCAGCATCACGCAATATACCCAGGTAGTAAATCTGCACCTGTACCCCTGAATCTAAAACAAAAGTTGGTGGGAAAATCTGCATATTTCTAATATGCCTCTAGGCTCTTAAAAGACATGTATTTCAAAACAAAGCAGATGGTGACTTAATAACAGCCTGATAATTTTAGGGCAATTGGCGGAAATCAATGACAAGATGACAATTGCACAACACAATCCATGCTGCAAGATGAGAAATAAAGCATTTCACCCCCTAAAATAAACGTCTCAAGTTTCCTGTCTTGCCCAAGTTAGGAAGTAACATGAAGGTGTTCTTACTAGAAAAAATTCTGTGGTCGTTACAAACTTAGTGAAGATTTGTATTTATTTCACCAAAACACACACATTTCATCTAGCTATTCATAGTAAAAGCATCTGCAATCCTGGGCCTTGGACTTCCCTTGGCAGGTATCAGCCCACTGTGGAAGTCGTTCCCCACATCTCAGTAAGCTCTGTCAGCCAGAAAGGACATTCAATGACAACCACTACTTTGAATCCAGGCAAGAGAGGAAATTAAATATACTATCTATGACTTTTCTATAGGAGTTTGAGATACTAGCACACCTTTACCTCCTGAAAGTTCACTCATCTACCACTTTTTTTTTTTTAAGACAGAGTCTTGCTCTGTCACCCAGGCTGGAGTGCAGTGGTGCAATCACAGTTCACTACAACCTTCACCTCCTGGGTTCAAGCAATTCTCCTGCCTCACCCTCCCGAGTAGCTAGGACTACAAGTGTGAGCCACCACACCCACCACACCCGGCTAATTTTTTGTAATTTTTTAGTAGAGATGGGTTTTTGCCATGTTGGCCAGGATGGTCTCGAACTCCTGACCTCAGGCACCTCCTAGTTTTTCTTAGTAAAGCCTACAAGAGAGTGAGGGAAGGTAAAAGTAATGGTATTAACTCCTATGCAAACCATGCCTGAGTCTCCTGGAAAAGGTAAATAGGAAAGCATCAGAAAGTTAGGTGAGTATCTAAAAGCTAGGGAAACATCCTGAAAGCTAGGGGAGCATCAGAAAGCTAGGGGAGCATCGGAAAGCTAGGGGAACATCCTGAAAGCTAGAGGAGCATCAGAAAGCTAGGGGAGCATCAGAAAGCTAGGGGAACATCCTGAAAGCTAGGGGAGCATCAGAAAGCTAGGGGAGCATCGGAAAGCTAGGGGAGCATCGGAAAGCTAGGGGAGCATCGGAAAGCTAGGGGAACATCCTGAAAGCTAGGGGAGCATCAGAAAGCTAGGGGAGCATCGGAAAGCTAGGGGAGCATCGGAAAGCTAGGCAAGTTATTTAGCCTGTCTTAGTTTCCTTACATCTATTAAATGTTGATAATACCTATTTCTCAGGAATTTCATGAGGATAAAATGAGACAGCATAAGTGAAGAACCTAACATAGAATGAATTCATTGGTGGTGTTCAGCAAAAGATATTTATGACCATTATTAACCTAGGCACTAGGGCCATCACCGTGACAGGTCAAAGTCCTACAGCAGATAAGGAAAAGAAACCACCAAATGGGCCACACACCAACTCTGTGAAATCCAGATCATCATTAAAGATACAAAAAAACAGTCCCTGACTTTCCATTTGGGGACAACATGAACAAATAATAAAACCACATACTAAGCTATAGCAGCAAGACCAGCAGCCTTTCATTGAAAAACAGTTGAAGATCTTTTATCATCAGTACAGTATAGTGTTTAAAACAAATTATAAGTTTAACAGGGTGGTGGTCATAGTTACCTAAGTAGACAGGCTTTATGGCATTCCCAACAATAAAATACGCTTTATGAACACAGCCAAAATATGACTGCAACTACTCTGGTCCCAACAGATGACTGCATCAGATAATGCCTCAACTCAGTAGCTGCTGCAATGTATATTAACAGAAGCAGAAATTCTGTAACAGGAACTCAATATCCTGGCTCCCACAAACCCTGGCTCCCATAGAGTAGTTACTCAATAAATAATAGTCGATATTAATCACCAGGAAGCAACAAATTCTAAAGCCAGAATCTGCCAGGAAACAACAGAAGACAGAATGGCTCCCTTTCAACCAAGACTGAAGTTGTATGAAAACGCTTGAATTGGCCGGGCACAGTGGCTCACGCCTGTAATCCCAGCAGTTTGAGAGGCCAAGGCAGATGGATTACCCGAGGTCAGGAGTTCAAGAACAGACTGGCCAATATAGTGAAACCCCGTCTCTACTAAAAATATAAAAAATCAGCCAGGTGCAGTGGCACATGCCTATAACCCCAGCTATGAGGGAGGGTGAGACAGGAGAACTGCACTCCAGCCTAGGACACAGAGTAAGACTTCATCTCAAAAAAAAGAAAAGAAAACAAACACCTGGATAAACAACACAGTACTAAGCCCTACCAAAAGGAGGGCTTGTCAGTAAACATCGGATTAATAACCTTGCCAGGCAAGAAGGAATGCCAAAGTGCCCTTCCTCTGGACAAATAAAGAACCATTAAAAAAAAAAAAAAAAAAAAAAGAAATGGTCTCTATCCTCAGAGAATCTACACCTACCTGAGGAGAAATCACATGGTTTCAGTTGTCTGCCTGCATTCCTCCCTTGACTCTATGTTCCATGAAGGAAAAAACCAAAAACTTTATATTGCCATACAATACAGGCACTCAATAAAAATCTAATAATCTGGCCGTGTGCAGTGGCTCACACCTGTAATCTCAGCACTTTGGGAGGCCAAGGAGGGCAGATCACTTGAGGTTGAGAGTTCAAGATCAGCCAGGCCAATATGGTGAAATCCCATCTCTACAAAAAATACAAAAATTAGCTGGGCATGGTAGCACACACCTGTAATCCCAGCTACTCCAGAGGCTGAGGCAGGAGAACTGCTTGAACCCAGGAGGCAGAGGTTGCTGTGAGCTGAGATTGCACCACTGCACTCCAGCCTGGGCAACAGAGTAAGACTCTGTCTCAAAACATAGAACAGTAAAATAAAAAATTTAAATTAAAAAAGTAA
This sequence comes from Callithrix jacchus, assembly GCF_049354715.1. Classification (NCBI taxonomy): domain Eukaryota; kingdom Metazoa; phylum Chordata; class Mammalia; order Primates; family Cebidae; genus Callithrix; species Callithrix jacchus. The sequence continues at coordinate 106,254,045 of NC_133509.1, read as the reverse complement.
AAACCTGGTAATCACATGAGTCTCACAGGATCTCAGGACTAAAAGAGCCACCTAACTCAAAACTTTCCAAGCCTGGCTTCACAAACTGCTCATCCTAAACTCTAGAGGTGGAGACTCAGAATCTGTGTATTTAAAATGCTACCCAGATGAATGTGATACTGGAGACAGATAATCACAAGTGTTACTGAGCCCATGTGAATCATCTCAATGCCCTTCACAATGACCCTGTCCAGAAATGATCCAGCCTTATGCAGGAGGGCTTCCAACAATGGGACACAGTCTATGACACCTGCAAGCACCTTGACCAGCAAAGTCCTTTCTAATGTTTACTCAAATATCTGTATTTACTCTATTCATTGGTTTTGTCCTGTGAAGCCAGAGAAGACAAAAGGTAACCTCTCCTCATTCCACATGATGGACTTTTGGCTCCTGTGACAAAGGATGACGTCCCCCTCTGAGTTTTCTCCAGGCTAGACACTCTTGATGAACTATGCATTAATCATTAAATGCTTTAAGTACACAACACAATACAACACCATGTCTGAGAAGGGAGAAATCAGGGTGTGTTACGGTAATCAGCAAGGCATCAATGAAGAAGGATCCTGAAGGATGACAAAGACAGGGATACTAGAGTTCAGAGGCTGGAGCTCAGAGAGAAAAGGGAGACAAGATACTAATAAGGAGCACAGTATGCAGGGAAGGACGTAAGAGTGATAAAGCAATGAGTGAGGAAAGTAGTAGGTTTCACATACTTTTTTTTTTGAGACAGGTTCTCGCTCAGCTGCCCAGGCTGCAGTGCGGTGGCGCGATCTCTGCTCACTGCAACCTCGACCTCCTGGGCTCATGCAATCCTCCCATCTCAGCCTCCTGAACAGCTGGGACTACAGACATGCATAACCATGCCTAGCTAATTTTTTTGCATTTTTGGTAGAGACAGGATTTTGCCCAGGCTGGTCTCAAACTCCTAAGCTCAAACAAACCATCCACCTCAGCCTCTGATATGGTTTGGCTGTGTCCCCATCCAAATCTCATCTTGAATTGTAGCTCCCATAATTCCCATGTATTATGGGAGGGGCCCAGTGGGAGGTAATTAAATCATGGGGGTTGCTCTTTTCCATGCTGTTCTTGTGATAGTGAATAAGTCTCATGAACTCTCATGATTTTATAAAGAGGAGTTCCCCTGGACACACTCTCTTACCTGCTGCTATGTAAGATGTAACTTTGATACTCATTAACCTTCTGCCGTGATTGTGAGGCCTCCCCAGACATGGTGGAACTGGAGTCCATTAAGCCTCTCTGCTTTATAAATTACCCAGTCTCAAGTATGTCTTTATTAGCAGCATGAGAACGACTGATACAGCCTCTCAAAGTGCTGAGATTACAGGCGTGAACCACCACACCCAGCCTCTATACTTTTTGAACAGAACTAAAACTGAAAACAAACTAAGGTTTGAAGAAAATTAGAATAGGAGGGAAGAGGAGAGAGCAAAGGCCTAGCACAGAAAGGCATTCCTGTTTGGTCTCTCCTTTTTTGGCCGGAGAAGGAGAGACTGAACAGGAATGTCATAAAAGCAAGCAGGAAAGTGTGAGTTTGATGTAGCAAAGTATTAGAGCCACCTGAGTTCCTCCAGGGTGGCACATGTACGTAAGTGGTCTCTCAGAAAGAATGATAAGACAAGATGGCTTGGAGAATGGGACAGCAGGAATGAAAGGGGTCAGCAAGGAGGCTGCTACAGCCACTAAGATACAGGGGTCAAGGTCCACTCTAAGATGGTGACAATAAAACTAAGAGCCAAAGCTGAAAATGGAAATCAATTCAAAAAAAAAAAAAATGATAGAGCTTGGTCACAGATCAGACCAGAAATAAAAGAAAGAAAAAAATCAGAAATGATTTCTTTTTTTTTTTTTTTGAGACAGAGTTTCACTCGTTACCCAGGCTGGAGTGCAATGGCACGATCTCGGCTCACCACAACCTCCGCCTCCTGGGTTCAGGCAATTCTCCTGCCTCAGCCTCCTGAGTAGCTGGGATTACAGGCACGCGCCACCATGCCCAGCTAATTTTTTGTATTTTTAGTAGAGACGGGGTTTCACCACGTTGACCAGGATGGTCTCGATCTCTTGACCTCTTGATCCACTCGCCTCAGCCTCCCAAAGTGCTGGGATTACAGACTTGAGCCACTGCGCCCGGCCCAGAAATGATTTCTAAGAGGTGCTAAAAATCCAAATGAGAAGCAGGACAATACTCCGAAAAGGAGAGGTAAGACAATTATGCAGTGACATGTACTGAATGCACTGGTGGATTAGTACTAGGGTGGTTTTATTTTATGAAAGCTTCAAAGTTCACTCCCTGTTCTACAAACACACATGGTAACTGGTCGTTTTGCTATTTTCTCTGGTCCCAGTACAGGCTGTAGTTTCTGTGTATCTGGTTTTGAATCCTTGATCTGTAACATGACCACCAAAGTTAAAGCGCTTGCAAAAAACAAACTGTGTTTTAACAGAGCTGGGTGAAAGAAGCCAGTCACAAAATACCACATATTTTATGATCCCATTTATATGAAAAACACAGAAGAGGCAAATCTATAACAACAGAAAGTAGGTTAGTGGTGGCCTAGGGCTGGGGTCAGGGAGGAGGGGTGGGGCTGGAAAGAAATGTGGAGTGACTACAAATGGGTTTGGAGTTTCTTTATGGGATAATGAAAATGTTCTAAAATTGTTTACAGAGATGGTTTGAGAACTGTATGAATATACTAAGAACTACTGACTTGGTAATTTAAATGGAGAACTCAATAAAGTGGTTATTTAAAAAAAAACTTCAGGAGTACAGAAACAATTACTGTGACTTCAGACGCTCAGCATCTCTCCAATAAAAGCAACTTAAGTTCAAATAAAAAGCCATCAGACAATTTGGAAAGCCTAAAAGATATTTTAGGAAGACTAAGACAGTCATGTTCCTTTTAGGGGGAAAAACAAGCATGAAAAAGACACAGATTTAAATGTATAGATCCACTTTAAATAAGTTCTTACAATTGACCAAAATTTTCTAATACATGCTTAAAAAGGAAAGACAAGGTTTGAGTTTTCTCTTCAACAAACAGGAACAATTATGTCAAGTAATATCATTCTGGGTACCTATGGTTCAGTTTATTAGAAGCTGAAACAAAAATAATGTACAGTAAGCCAATTCAATGAAAAGCAAAAGCTTAGGTAACTTAACAATTACTGAGCAGGTGGGTAAACCTATTTTATAGATTTGAAGATCTAACAAAAACCCTAATGTAGAGAGAAGTCCTTTTGCTTGAAACATACAAGAAAACTTTTCAAAATAACTTCTGCCCCCATGGTATCTCCTGAAAAACATAGTTCCTACCTCCCTGATGCCTTCATTACTAAAGCCATTGCCATTCTCTTTCCACTGAACACTTAGAATGCTTACTTAGATGGCATTCCAACAGTTACCATACTTTCTTAGATGGCAGTCATCAAGTTATATTCACTCAATGTGTCAGGCCCTTTCTAAATCAGAGGACCTGCAATGGATGTGCACATCCAATGCCCAGTGGAACCTTGTTGACTGATAATCAAACCAGGACAGCAGTGAAGAGGGGTAGTATTTCTGTTCAAAACTGCTTATGGATTAGAAGAACCCAAAACCACCATATCTGTTCGCTAAAGACATTCTTAAAGGAACAATTAACTGGTGGGAAAATATACATTATAAAAATACTGCATTTCAAAGATATAACTATTTACTACTACCTCCAATGACAGACATTTAATAAATTCAAAATGCCACTGATTAAAAACAAGACTAATGCTTTCAACATGGGGGAGCCTAAGCAAATCTTAATTCAATAGATTCAAATACATACCTAACGTATTTCACCTGCCTACCAAAAAAACCATTAAGCAGTCAAAAAACCTAGCAAGTATTCTGAATCCAGAAACATGAAGAGTGGTCTCCCTAAATCATCTGACCTATTAGACCCTATCTGTTAATGGATTCAAGTTATGGAAAGCCTAAAATAAAGAATTTGAGAAAGATAGTCATTTTTCTACTACGATACCCACCCACCTAAATAAATTACTTTGGCCCAAAGCTATGTTTATTAAGAGCAAGTCTGAGGCCGGGCATGGTGGCTCACGCCTGTAATCCCAGCACTTTGGGAGGCCGAGGCACGTGGATCACAAGGTCAAGTGATCGAGACCATCCTGGTCAACATGCTGAAACCCTGTCTCTACTAAAATACAAAAAAATAGCTGGGCAAGGTGGCGCGTGCCTGTAATCCCAGCTACTCAGGAGGCTGAGGCAGGAGAATTGCCTGAACCCAGGAGGCGGAGGTTGTGGTGAGCCGAGATCGCGCCATTGCACTCCAGCCTGGGTAACAAGAGCGAAACTCCGTCTCAAAAAAAACAAAAGAGCAAGTCTGGTACCACACTCTCAAGTAGTAGCTCTACACAAAATGAAGCCCTCTGACACCCTGGAGACAACTGAAATACATACCAAGTTCTCCAAGAAGCTACCCACGAATTGCAGGAGGGATCAAAAGAAAGCTTTCACATCTACTGGGAAAGAAACCAGGATTTGGAGGGCAAATGTTAACTTCCCAAAATACAACGTGGCCTATGAGTTAAATAGTGCAAAACAGACCACAAAGGACACAAGATGGTAGCCAGTCTAGTTTCCAGAAATAATAGAAGACATAGCTTTACAAGTTTTAACTTCTTTTTTCCTCATTTGATCTCAAGAACTGTAAGAAGGGCAGACACTTTCCCCATTTCATAGATGAGAAAACTAAAGCTCATGAAGATTGACAGAACTTTCCAGCTGCCTACTTGACTGCTCCACTTGGCCTGTCAACTTCATCACATACCCAACATATACAGATCAACTCTTAATACCACACCCAAACCTGCTCCTCCACGCATCTCCATTTCAGTAAATGGCCACCCCATTATTCCAGTTGCTCAGGCTAAACACCTTGGTGTCATCCTTGAGTACACTCCGTCGCACTCCACATCATATCATCATCAGTGGATCACTTTAGCCCTACTTGAGATATATCCAGAAACCACTCATTTCTCATCACCTTCATGGCTGCTATCATATCTCACCTATAGAGCATTGCTAGAAATCTCTAACATCCCCCAATTTCCACCTTTGTACTGTTCCCCATTCTATTCCCCTACACAACAGAGTGTCACTTTTTAAGATCTCTCAGACCAAAACCCTTTGTACAAAACCCTCCAGTGGCTTCCCATCTCACTCAGAGTTGTTCATTGATGTATCCCTAGGATGAGAACAGTATCTGCCATCTAGAAAGTACAGAATGAAACTGCTGACTGGTAAATGAAAGACCACTAAAGTCACACAACTACTATGTAGTAGAGCCAGGACTAAAACAAATCTTCCAGTGTTCTCTGGTAACACTGAAACCAGATTTATGAAAAGAAACAATCCACATGGGAGGAAATTCTTAAATATTACTTTGCATAACTGAATCTTTTCATGTATAGTCAATACTGTGTTGACTTTCCAACAAATTAAAATGAAAATATCACTTTATAGAGCCATGAAATCTCACTCAGAACTCTAAATATTACTTGTTTGGCAGCATGAGCAAATGCCTGCTTAATTATCACAGTACTGGCAGTCAGATCTTTAGCGTGACTGTTCTGCATTCTGTGACATGATGTTACCATTATCCCAAGACTACTCCACATAAAAATGACCAGAGTCTGAAAGATTCAGAACCAAGAACATAGAAGAGGTAACAAGCATTTCTGAAGCTCCTGCACACAGATGACACCAATCATCTGAAACAGGAATTCAGTTTCCAGGGTGTTTCCAGTAACAACAGAAAAGTTAGGTTCAGAATTGTCTACTACCAAAATTATAAAGCAAAACTCTGAGCCGAATTGAAATGTTGACTGATTTCAGATCAGAATGAAACTAACACTAAAATTATCCACCATTATGGCATTTTCTCACTAAAATATTTTAGACTTAAAAACTCTTACATTTCCTTCTTCAGTTCTTTCAAAAACATTGCTACTATCTATAAAGAGGCCTAAATCTTACAATATCATAGTAATAAATTTTTACAGGTCTTAAAGAAAACTGAATTAAACCCTCAATTTTCTCCCTTTTACAAATAAGAAATTATTTGATACATAATAGGCAAACAATGAAGATTTATTAAGTGAATGAAGAAATGAATGAATGAATGAAGATCCAGAAGGGTTATATGACTCTTCAAAGCTTCAAAATCAATATCAAAATCCAGGATTAGTCAGAACTAGCTTTCCAGATTCTTTTGGAGTAGGTGTGGGAGTAGAAGAAACCAAGACTTAAAAACCCTATCTGGGTCCTCAGGAAAATCTTAACCAAAAGGCATTACAGCCAGATTCTTTCAGTTCTCTTTCTTTGAAAAGCACTTGATAAAATAAATTTTGCCAAGACATATCTCCTTGGAAACCAAAATGCAGCTGCGTAGTGTTTCTTTCTATGTATAAATAATATTTAATATAGGACCATTATAATAAACAACTGCAATTGTTTTTGCATCAAAAGCAAAACAGGTGGCCTTTGACTAAAAGAAAAATCCAAAAGAAAAGAAAAGAAAAATCCAACGAGAGGAGAGGAACAGAACACTGATAAAAGGCCACGTAAGTCACTAGAAGAGTATCAGCTACACGAGAACAGGAACCATGTATCCTGTTTACCAGCAGCAGCCACCAGTCCCTGGCATATAATGTATTTCTATAAATACTTATAGGAAAAGTGAATAAATTACTCCTTAGAGACCCACCAATGCAAACAAGAATTCATTTGGTCATCAGTCAACATACCTTGCAGATACAAATTCATTTGGTCACTAATAAACCTTTATGACAGGCCTACTACATACAAGCATACTACATTTTTCCTCCATGAAACTTCTACCAAATGTCCCTTCAAATAATATACTCAACCACAATTGTCCCCATCATTGTATTAAGAAGATGAGAAAATATGTCTTAAGTAGCCAAAATTAGTTACTACAGCAGTCACTAAATTTGCTGTTCTGGCTTCAATCTTGCCTTCAATTCATCCTGTACAACCCAGCCAGATCAGTTTTTGGGGTTTTTTTTTTTAACACATCCAAAACATAAAACAGTGCTGTAGTTAAATATTCTACCTTCATATATGGCCCATTGCTATTCAACAAGCAGATACAAAGTATCTAAAACAACCAGATTGGAAAAGGAAAGACAAATCAGCCTCAAGAAAAAAATTATCACAAGGACAGTTCTTATAATAATTTCTCTATATCACTTTGATGCAACTGGCACAGAGTGTTGGATATGAATACCCACTAAGGTACACATCTGACTATTGTGATAATTCAAGATTCATCGCCTTTTTGAAGCATTCCCAAACCACTAGACTCCGTATCTGTGAAAGCACTTTGCAAACCGGAAGTGCAAGACAAACAGCTTTTACTATGCTGCTTGCCAACGGATAGCCTCATACATTCTGCCATTAAAATCATCTTACCTCATTTTCTAAATGTGTTGCGATCCTTCAAAAAAAAGGAAACATTCTTTGTTTTATGTCACTTCTTTATTACTCAATATCTAGAACAGCGTAACTTAAAAGTGCCACTTACACTTCCTGATTTCAGAACATATTACTAATCAAAACATGGGATAATGGCATAAAAACAAAGAGACCAACAGAATAGATACCCCATAAACCAACCCACACATATATAGTCAAATGATTTCTGGCAAGGATGTCATGACCACTGAATAAGGAAAGGACAGTCTCCTTAACAAATTGTGTTGAAAAAATATGATACCCACATGCAAACAAATAGAACTTGGACCCTTATACTACACATAAAAATGAACTCAAAATGGGCTAAAGACCTACATGTAAGACCTAAATTAGAAAACCCCTACAAGAAAACGTGAAGAAAAAGCTTCCTGACTTTGAACATGGCAGTTATTTCTTGGATATGACCAAAAGCAAAATTAGCCAAGTGGGACTACATCAAACTTAAAAATTTTGTGCATCAAAGGACACAGTCGACAAAGTGAAAAAGCAACCTGGAGTGGGAGAAAATATTTGAGAGTAATCTATCTCATAATGAGTTAATATCCAGAATATATAAAGGACTCCTACAACTCAACAACAAAAAAATAAAATAACCCAATTAAAAAATAAGCAGAGGAACTGAATAGACGTTTATGCAAAGACAATATACATATGGCCAACAAGAATATGAAAATATAATCAACTTCATTAATCATCAGAGAAACATATTGAAACTATAATGAGATACCACCTTGCATCCATTAAGATGGTTACTATTTAAAAAAAATTTTTCTTAATTAGCTCTGGGGATGGTTTTTAATTAGCTCTGTGTGCAACAGTAGTCCCAGCTACTCAGGAGGCTAAGGCAGGAGGATCACCTGAGCCGGGGAGGCGGAGGCTGCAGTGAGCCAAGATCATACCACTGCACTCCAGCCTGGGTGGCAGAGGGAGACCTTGTCTCAAAAAAATTTTAATTAATTAATTAATTTTTAAAAGACAAAATAAGCATTGGTAAGGATGTGGAGAAGTTAGAACCCTTATGAACTCTTAATGAGATTGTAAAATGGTACAACTATGAAAAACAGTATGGAAGTTCCTCAAAAAATTAAAAATAAAACTATCATATGATCAGCAACACCACTTCTGGGTATATATACAAAAAAATTAAAAGCAGGGTCTTGAAGAGATATCTGCACACCCACATTCATAGCAACAACACAACCACCAAAAGGTAGAAGCAACCCAAACATCTATCCACAGATAAATGGATAAACAAAACATTGTATACTCATACAATGGAATACTATTAAACCTTTAAAAAGAAATCCTGTCACATGCTACAACATAGATGAACCTTGAGGATTTTTTTTAATGTGTGATTATCAAAAATAACATTTATTAAGTAACCAATGTATATAAAATATGATAAAAAAGAAATTAGAAGTCATGCCATAGATAATACATGTTGCTAACTGGCATAGACATATAATAGAATTAATATTTTAGAAAATTTTTAAATGGAAAATAATAGCTATTTCTTTTTCATTTTTTGTATCTTTTTTTTTTTTATTGCATTTTAGGTTTTGGGGTACATGTGCAGAACATGCAAGACAGTTGCATAGGTACACACATGGCAGTGTGATTTGCTGCCTTCCTCCCCTTCACCCACATCTGGCATTTCTCCCCATGCTATCCCTCCCCAACTCCACCCCCCCTGCTGTCCCTCCCCTATTCCCCCCAATAGACCCCAGTGTGTAGTGCTCCCCTCCCTGTGTCCATGTGTTCTCATTGTTCATCACCCGCCTATGAGTGAGAACATGCGGTATTTCATTTCCTGTTCTTGTGTCAGTTTACTGAGAATGATGTTCTCCAGATTCATCCATGTCCCTACAAACGACACAAACTCATCATTTTTGATGGCTGCATAATATTCCATGGTGTATACATGCCACGTTTTCTCAGTCCAGTCTATCATCGATGGGCATTTGGGTTGGTTCCAGGTCTTTGCTATTGTAAACAGTGCTGCAATGAACATTCGTGTGCATATGTCCTTATAGTAAAACGATTTACAGTCCTTTGGATATATACCCAGTAAAGGGATTGCTGGGTCAAATGGAATTTCTATTTCTAGGTCGTTGAGGAATCGCCACACTGTCTTCCACAATGGTTGAACTAATTTACACTCCCACCAGCAGTGTAAAAGTGTTCCTATTTCTCCACATCCTCTCCAGCATCTCTTGTCTCCAGATTTTTTAATGATCGCTATTCTAACTGGCATGAGGTAGTATCTCAATGCAGTTTTGATTTGCATTTCTCTAATGACCAGTGATGAGCATTTTTTCATTTATTTGTTGGCCTCGTGTATGTCTTCTCTTGTAAACGGAACCTTGAGGATTTTATGCTAAGTCAAGTACTCCAGTCACAAAAAGACAAATACTACATGATTACACTTATATGAAGTCACCTAAAGTAGTCAGATTCATAGACACAGAAAGTAGAATGGGGGTCTGGGAGAGATGGAAATAAGGGCCACTGTTTAATGCTTACAGAGTTTCAGATTCATAAGATAAAAAAGCCCTGGAAATCCGTTTCACGATAGTGTGAATACACTTAATACTACTGAACTATACACTTAAAAATGGTTGAAATGGTAAACTTTCTATGTTTTCACCACAATTTTTTAAAAAGAAATGCCAACATACAATTATCAAATTGCATGTACACGTCCCATCTCCACTGCAGTAGTCTAAGCAGCCTGACTCTTTTTACAGTCATTTCAGGAGTTCTTTCAAGTTGTCTTTTTGAATCAACGGGCCTCTACAAAGGATGCAGACGCTCTCCTTTTCACCCATCCAAAATGAAGTTTCTACAATTCCCAGGTGCCTGCATTCTGGTTTAAGTCCACTACTTATTTATCTTATTGTCAAACACAGATCTAAACATCATATAAAAGCCACTGTGTTTTCAACTGAGTCGGGGAGAAGCATAACAGAATCACCTAGTGAGCTTCTTCAAATCACCCATCAACCTTAGTATCTAGCATTCTCCCCCAAGAGAAAAGCCTCAAGGTTCACTGCAATTCTCTACCCCAGCACTCACTGCTTCCCCCAAACACACATCCTACCCAAACCATAGAAAACCACTACTTTCAAACATCACCTTGAAAATGGCCTTCAGAACAATCCCACCCAAACCAATTACTAGGCTGAGGTTTCTGAACTTTTAATAAGCCTTTTCTGTGAATCCTATAGCTCTCTGTAACCTACCATTTATCTACCTGAAACATTATTTTGTTAAGCAATTATTACATCTTGCTTCCTATTAAAAAGGATCATCATTAATATGCTAATTTTAAAAATAAAACATCACCGAGACTCTTTGAAGAACCACAGGCATTTCTCAAACTGGAAAAGAGACATGGTTTAGGAATCATATTTAGGCTTCCGAATATGTTTCCCAAGAGCACATTCTGAGCTAGGAGTCAAACCTGCCCCAACCACACAAACACACACACAAGAATGCACACATATGCACACAGAGCACTCTCTTCATATGTCAAATACCAGCTACTAAGAAGTCAGGCTCTGGGAAAGCATACTGGCAGAAGCTTCTGAGGTCTTCAGTGGAGAAGTCAGAAGTATGGTTAGGGAAAAGGGAGGAGTTAAAGCAACTATATACTTATTTCAAGAATATGTGTTTTTGAAAAGTCTTTAAAAGCAAGCAGTATGGTTCAGAGCCACAGCACCATGCTTCTTGCAAGAATATGGGAAAATACTGACTCCATTTTTATTCCTAGCTATATACAGGTGAAGCAACCAATAAAAGTATCAAATTTGGTGAAAATTTTAGGACATTCTATTAATTAATAGTTCTCCATCTTATAAGCACCTCCTAATAAGTAGACTATCACTTCCTGAAGGCATGGGATACCACAGTCCAGTTAGCATCTGCTTTTCTGAGAGCATCAAGAACTGAAAAGAAACGTAAAAATAGAGGTTCAGGCTGGGTGCAGTGGTTAATGCTTGTAATCCCAGCACTGTGGGAGGCCAAGGCAGGCAGATCACCTGAGGTCAGCAGTTCAAGACCAGCCTGGCCAACATGATGAAACCCTGTCTCTACTAAAAATTAGCCAGGCGTGGTGACATGTGCCTATAGTCCCAGCTACTCAGGAAGCTGTGGCAGGAGAATCACTTGAACCTGGGAGATGGAGGCTGCAGTGAGCCAAGAACACACACCACTGCACTTCAGCCTGCATGACAAGAGCGAAAACTCCGTCTCAAAAATAAATAAATAAAAGGTTCAATCAATTCTGGGAGCTAGAGACTATTAAAAGAAAGGCAATGAGCTCAAAAAATAGCAAATTTGGCCGAGTGGCACACACTGTAAGGCCAAGCACTTTGGGAGGTCAAAGCAGGAGGATCACTGGAGGTCAGGAGTTGTAGACCAGCCTGGCCAATGTGGTAAAACCCTGTCTCTACTAAAAGTATAAAAATTAGCTGGGCATGGTGGCATCTGCCTGTAATCCCAGCTACTTGGGAGGCTGAGGCAGGAGAATCACTTGAACCCAGGAAGCAGAGGTTGCAGTGAGCAGAGACAGTGCCACTGCATGGCAGCCTGGGTGACAGAGAGAAACTCCATCTCAAATAAAAGGAAATCAGGGCTGGGCGCAGTGGCTCAGGCCTGTAATCCCAGCACTTTGGGAGGCCGAGGCAGGTGGATCACGAGGTCAAGAGATCGAGACCATCCTGGTCAACATGGTGAAACCCCGTCTCTACTAAAAATACAAAAAATTAGCTGGGCATGGTGGCTCATGCCTGTAGTCCCAGCTACTCGGGAGGCTGAGGCAGGAGAATTGCCTGAATCCAGGAGGCGGAGGGTGCGGTGAGCCGAGATCGCACCATTGCACTCCAGCCTGGGTAACAAGAGCGAAACTCTGTCTCAAAACAAAAAGGAAATCAGGTCGGCACAGTGGCTCACGCCTGTAATCCCAACACTCTGAGAGGCCGAGGTGGGTGTATCACTAAGTAAAGAGATTGAGATCATCCTGGCCAACATGGTAAAACCCTGTCTCTACTAAAAATACAAAAAAATTAGCCAGGCATGGTAGAGGGGCCTGTAGTCCCAGCCACTGGGGAGGCAGAGGCAGGAGAATTGCCTGAATCTGGGAGGCAGAGGTTGCAGTGAGCCTGGCGCCACTGCGCTCCAGCCTGGAAGACAGAGGAAGACTGTCTCAAAAAAAGAAAAAGTAAGCAAGTAGAACCACAAAACCAACCAATGACTATACCTGTTCAGAGCTTTGGTAAACGGCTTTATGGAAAAAGTAGAAAGAGAAGAGAAATAACCACAATTAACTTTAACTTTCATATCTATGAAATTCGTTTAACCTAGACCTGCTCTGGGAGAGGAAAGAGGAAGGAAATCCAAGGGCAGCAGCACTGGCTGTCAGTTCTGTTCAAGTTGCCTTTGACTGACCCAAGTTTCTGCGAACCAGCAATTCTCCTTCCCCAAGCCGGCATTACCAACAAGCACACATTCTCCTGCCTCTCCTGAATTGGAAAAAGGGAAATCTAACATTATGTAATTGCCTGCTTCCACAATTCAAACTTAGGCATACTACAATCCTAATTAGAGGGAGAACTTAGTGCAACATGACAAGCAACAAATTAGATATCTACAGGCTGAAACTTCTCATCCAGACTTGGGGCAAAGAGAAATGCCTTTGTCTGACTTTGTGGCACACCCACTACTACTTACTACCGGCCAGCTAAAGAAGCCCCTGACATCCCTCCATGTCATTTTGGTGTCATCTCTTTATGCCTTTAAGAAAACACTCTGTTCTATTTGCAAATGGGGTTATTTTACTCTCTCCAGGCCAGAATAAGAGGAGAAAATTGTTGTTGACTGGTGAACATTATCTACTGTTAAAAGATTTTCCCTGATGGTTTTTTGTACCCTCATGATTACAAACCAAATCACTATGTTCTTCTGTCCCTTATGCAAATCATCCATGTTTAAAAGACCCAGAACCCATGAATCTTTCCCATGCTTCTATGACTCACTCCAGAGCTCATCAACAGCCCACCAGGAAAAAAAAAAATGAACTGTCATCTAAGAATAATTAGCTTAAATATAACCTTTGAAAGCAAGGTGCCATCAAAGTGTGTGGGTTTTGTTTTTGTTTTTGATTAGCTAGGCACAGGAAAAAAACTAAAAGCAAAAATTCAACAAGGCCAATTTTCCATGCCAAAAAAAGTATTGCAGATAGAAGGTTGGATCGTCAATCTCAAGGGCTAGTGGAACACCCTTATTTGTGCCTGTCCGCAGAGTAAGACTCCAACTTCTGTGTGAGCACTGACAGAATACCATAATGCTTCTCCAGCAATAAGGAGATCCCCTCACCTCAAGGGCATTCACCCAGCCAGCGGGGAAGTTTCTTCTCTACTGGCTCAGATTACTCCACTGGAAGGTTGGGTGACACAACATAAATCAGTCCCATTTTCAACAGGAAGCTCCTACATTTTCCTGTTTTATGTCCTGTTTTATCTTTCCACCTGACTGACCCCCTAGCCCCAACCTCTAGTAACCCTTACATGTCGCTGAGAAAGAAGGCCTAAAATTTAGTTGGCCATGGTCCAGAAACAAGGATGGTACACCTAATTCCTTCTGCAAATGGAAACAAGTTTAAAAAGAGAAGAAAAAGATGAACCAAAATACACTGAGTTTAGTTTTCCTGAAAAACATACATTATGCTCTGAGCTAATAAAGATTTCTTTAAAAACAAAACAAGAAAGCCTACAGACTCTACTATGTAGAAACTTTAACTCATATTTGCTTTTTCCATTAGTTTGTCATTTGAGTAACTCTAAAGCTTGGTTACCAAACATTACATCAATGTTATTTTTATAGGTTTACAATCTTACCACACACTGTTTCCTTCAGTTTTGCATCTTCTCATTTTGGATATTTAATAAATTCTGAACTCTTAAGTGAGGGGAGAAAGTAGTAAAATTTTAACATACCCTTAAGATAGGGGGAAACAAACAGAAAATAAACTAATATAATTAAATATGGACACCTGTCTTCCAATCACTGCCTAGTGATTAGTTCTGGAACTTTCAACAAATCACTTCAACTTGCTGGGCTTCAGTTTCCTCATACGTAAAATGGGAAAGATGAGCCAGTTGAGTCTAAATCCCTCCTAGTTCCAACAATCCATGAATATGTCCAACAAAAAGTAAAAAAAAAAAAAATTACAAATAAGACTTTATAGTTTACAAAGTACTTTCATACACATATTCTCATTAATTTTCATAGCTCATTTGTGAAGCAAGTTCTGAGCCCATTTCTCCAGGAAACAACAGTAAAGTTCAGAAAGAAGTTCAATTATTTTTCAAGATCTTACAATCAGAAAACAGCAGAGAAGGTTTTTGAAACTCAGACCTTCTGAGGACAAATATTAGGCTATATTATTTCAAAATGTTTAAATTCATTAAAATTCAAAATAAATACATATATTAAAATTCAAAAATAATTGCCTACAATGCATAACCTTTATGGGGGATCAGGGTATCATAACTCCATACCAGAAAAATTACTACAAATAGCCCCATAGGGCTACAAGTTCCAAGCGGCCAGGAACACTCTTTTGCTCATCACTGGAATCACAGAAACCAAAAGTGCAACACTCAGATAGCGGCACTCAATAAACAATGCCTGACTCACCACTCAAAAGGTTAGGAATATAAGGATGCTATGGGGGAAAAAACTTTTCTGAATTTATTTTGAGATTTGAACTTCTATAATTTGAGGCAAAGGAAAAAATTAAAAAGGTACTCTATCAGAGCTCTAGTTCTTTATTAGGGGAATGAGTCTATTGGTCTTCCATAGAGAAAATCTAGTATGGTCAGTGAACCAACAGACTCAAATCTGAGACATCACCCAAAAATCTTCAGGATATGCATACTTCATTTGTGCACTAATATGGACCAACAGAAATGATAACACAACGATGAGGACTGAGAGGAGGCACATAATCAGATTATTAATCATGACAAACTTTCCACCAAATTCCACTCTCATATCATTTCAAATCTCTTTATGCTATTTCACAGCTCAAAGAGATTTAAAAGAAAAAAAGTCACATATCTACAAATTCAGATTGCAACTTAAGATAGAACATATACACATCTCAACTAAGATCCCCCAAAGTCTACAAAACTGCTCATCTCAAGCAATCTTCAACCTATGACTTCAATAACTTACTAGAAGGTGTTTTTTAAAAGTTCCTAAACAATCAAGGTGGGGGCACTATACCAAAATTACACACATACTTCAAAGCAAAAGCAAAGCAAATGCAGAAGCCTGAAAATACTAGTGAAAGGATAGAGACAAAAAAGAAGAGTTAAATGAATCTCAATACAAAGTATCAGAGAGGTGCTCTGGAATTACTTACCTAGAGCTCAAGTCAACCTTGCCATAGAATCCTCCTATGAAATCACAACCATCACTGACACTTCAGATTTTTAAAGTTCACTGTACCAGAATTGCAATTTCAAACTCAAGGAGCAGAAGTAGGAACTGCAGAGAAGCTAACAACAGCAACACCTACTGACTGTCTCAAGCCACTCACCAAACTTGTTCTCTCAGTCAACTGGAGAAACTGAATGACAGTCAACTTCAACAGTGCTTTACTTAAGTATTAATGAGATAAGAAAATTAGTTGTCAGAGACATAAAGGCATTCATCCCCCAAAATCTATTTTGCCTCTAACCATTTATGTGGAAACAATCATTCACCATTTTAAATGCACTGTTAATTGCTAATGCTTTAGTAAAATTTATTCCATGAGAAAAATGTTTTAATATTAATATAGTTAAGAATGGAGATGTCATCTAATAGTTGGACACATCAGTGGCCATTATAAACTACCTGAGACCTACTATTACCACTGTTCCATATTATCCTCTTTTTAATCCTGGTAAAGATAGCTTAATTGCAGCTTCCAAAAAACGAAGAGAAAAATGAAAGTCGTTAAATCAGGATTATAAAGAAAATTAATATTGCTACTAAACTGGCTGCAGGAAGGGATTCTGTATGATCTAACCTTGTACTTTTCCAGAAGATTCAGTCAGAGCAGCTTTGCCTTGGACGGATACTCCATAGGAGAAAACAGGAGAAAGTTGACACTTATCTCCCACAGAGTACCAGCACAAAAACAATGGCTTTAAGAGTCTGACTCAGAGTTTCAACATGAAAGGTTTGCTTTATAGAGGAAACGCCAATCCCAGTCCATCCAGATAGACCTGGAACCTGATGAAAGTCGACACCTCTACTCCAAAATTTGCATCGCATTGCTGGCTCCAGTTTAGAAACATAATCGTTTCACAGGTAGTATGCATTTCAGTGAATGCTGCCGCTAAACTATCCGTGAGGAAAAATAAAATCTATAAGGTAAACGTAGTCTAGAAGCCACCAATCCCCAAAGGCTTCCCTTAGAAAAATGCCAACAATTCAGCTAATGCCAACAATTCAACATCTTCCTTGAAAGTGAGCCATTCCCATCTCTCTTTTTTCCAAACCGCGATGAAATTTCAACCTGCCCAACAAGATTACTGGTCCACCTAGAAACGCCGTGGAGCGATTTAACAGTCTCGGAAATTTCCTTTAAGGTCAGGAGAGAAGCTGTTAACAGATGGGCGAAGGAGGAAAAGTTCTTTTTGCGGCACACTCACGCCTCCCAGCCCTTTCGTGGTTTACTCACTCCCTGGAAAGCAGGTTAGAGCATCCCAAAATTTTATGTCCCCAAGACCCCCAACGGGGAAATTAACCACCCTCGGCACCGAGCTGTACCTCTCTATTTCCCACAACTCAACAAACTCGGCCTGCCTACTCCCGCACAGCCTGCAAAGCGCTCACCCAGGTGACCAGAGAGGAAGGGTCGCCAGGTGGAAACCAGAGCAGCGGGGTGGGCGCAACTGCCCGGACTGGAGCGCGGGTCTCCCGGCCTCCCGCAAAGGCGCCTGCCCCGTAGTTGTGCAGATTCGGGTTCTGAGGTGCGTGCGCGCGCCGGGCACGGTGGAGTCGGACTCGCCCCCGCCGGGCTGCGCTATCAGCAAGCCACCAAATCGGAAATCAAACTTTAATCGGCCTCCCGGGGTCCTGCCCCGAGCCCTGGACCCCAACCCCAGCCAGAAACGGGACAGTGGGTTGTCAGCGGCCCTGCACCCCCGCACTTCCAAGGACCCAGGCGCGGGGGCCACTTACCGTTCCTCCCGACCTCCCGGTGCCGCCGCGCGTCCCGGGCGCGTCCGTCGCGCGCTCTCCCTGGGGAGAAAAAGAAACCGTGTAGACGGTCGGCGCGCGCTCACTCGCCGCCTCCTCCGCTGAGAGCAGCGAGGCCGGGCCGGGGCGGGCGCCGATCACGGAGCTGAGGGGGGCCTGGGGGAAGCGGGGGCGGAATCAGCCCAACTCCCGAGCCTGGCTCCGAGGGGGACCCGGAATGCAGGCTGGCGGGCGGCCGGCGGGGGCCGAGCTCACGGAGGAGGGGAAAGCGGAGGTGGCCCCGTCCTCGGGCATCAACTATTGTCTAGGCGCCCGGGCCCCCGCTCGCGCCGTCCCCGAGATTCTGCACCCCCCATCACGCCCGCCTGCAGGGGAAAGAGCTGAGGGGGCGGCCAGTACAGGAAGCAAGTGCGGGGGTCCGGGCTCCGCAGATCCGAGGTGGGCGCGGGAGGGGGGATGGGGAGGTGCGTACCGCGTGGGGGAGGGGACAGGTAAGTGCCGACGGGGGCGGGAAGGCCCCGAGGACCGGTGGGGGAGGAAATGGGGAAGGAGTCACCGAGGCGGGAGGGGATGGAGTGGTTGCGGGGGCGGCCTCTGGGGCCCAGACCTGGCCCTCCCCGGGGACCCTCCAGCCGGGGACTCGGCGCTGCACTGACTTTTCGCTCACTCGCTCACGCACGCACTGAACTCGCTCACAAAGTTGCCGGCAGTGGCGGCGCCTCACTCGCCCTTCCCCTCCCCGCCCCGCCTCCCACCCCATTCCTTCCCCTCCTTCACTCCTCCCTCTCCCCGAAGTCTCGGGTGAGATCACCGCGGAGCGGTTCTGAGCGGCGCGCAAATCTCGCGAGAGAAGCGGCGGCTGTGCCCTGCGGGCGGAGGAAGTGGAAGAAGTCGCGGGAGGGTAGGGGACCGCGGAACTTCTGGTTGCTATGACGACGGCAAAGCCCTGGATTCCTGTCTCGCGGAGAGCAGAGGCTGCAAACGTGGGTGCAGTTTTCAACCTGCCCCCTCCCCTGCCCGGCGCACGGGCGGTGGGGAAAGCGAGGGGTGGTTGCAAAAGGAGAATTTTTACACCGATTCAACAGGGCATCTCTAGAAGACCACAGTCATGGTATCTGGCCAAATTTGGCAAATGAGGCTAATGTATTAAGAGGTTCTGGGACACGTTTCTACCTAGAAGCCAACACATATCTGCAACCCAAATTTCTACCATGTATTCAGTTTTTCAGCCTTTTCTTCCAGTCTCATTCTGCTACCCCCACTCCCCCATGCTCCCTTCCTCCTCCTCTTCCCAACACATATACACACACAAACACACCAAGCTGGGCTCCTTCAGGAACTGGCTCATTCATCTCTGTATTCTCAGCGCCTCCACAGGCTTGGTCCATACTAGGTACTGGCAACTTTTTTGAAAAGTTGAACGCAACGGTCCATACCTGCCCTCAGTACTTGCCTTTGGCCCTACCCTAGAGAGTACCCGTCAAGTTTGGACTCTTATCAAACCACTTTTCCCATTTCTATTAACACCACGTATTTTTCAATGGTCATAATCTCTCCTTCATCTTTTTCTCATAAAATCCCTATTCATCATGGGGAGGGGAACATTTTTTTAAAAATCATTAGGCATCCTCAGACGCCTTTATACCTACTCCAAAATGCTATTAAAAATGAAGATGAACTCTCCTCAGGCCCATGTCTTCTTTTAATTGTAGAAACTTTTCTGAAGTGAGGGTTATTGTATACCCACTGCCTAAGTAAAATGGATATTGTGAATAGAAGTTAAGCTTCAGCTTTGTATTTCAAAATGGATGAGTAAAATTAGATTCCATGGTAGGTGGATTATATCTCAATTTTTTAAATTCCTATCCATGAACATGGGAAAACCATTATTTAACTCAGTCCCACAGAACTAGAAACCTAAAGCATGAACCTAAGCATATGAAGACTAGGCAGTCAAAACTTTTAAGTCACTTGCAAGTTTAAATCCTAAATCAATTAAGTTTGTGTATTAGAAACCTAAGTGGGCTGGGTGCGGTGGCTCACACCTGTAATCCCAGCACTTAGGGAGGCTGAGGTGGGCGGATCACAAGGTCAGGAGATCAAGACTATCCTGGCCAACATGGTGAAACCCCATCTCTACTAAAAATACAAAACTTAGGGGGGCATAGTGGCCTGTGCCTGTAATCCCAAATACTCTGGAGGCTGAGGCCAGAGAATCTCTTGAACCAGGGAGGCGGAGGTTGCAGTGAGCTGACGTTGCGCCACTGCACTCCAGCCTGCGTGACAAAGTGAGACTCCGTCTCCAAAAGAAAGAAACCTAAGTGACACTGTGATAAAAAGTAATACGCAAAGTAGTCAGGAAACTAGGGTTCAAGTTGCCACAAATAATTGAGTCTCCTTGAGAAGTTATTTAATCTCTGATTCTTCATCTGTAAAATGAGAGGGTAGCCCACATGTTAGGTTATTACAGCTTTGAAATTCTATAGCTGGCTGGCATGGCGGCTCACATGCATAATCCCAGCACTTTCAGAGGCCCAGATGGGAGAATTGCTTGAAGCCAGGAGTTTGAGACTATCCTGGGCAACACAGAGAGACCCTGTCTCTACAAAAATAAAAAATATTAGCTAGGTATGTTGACATGCACCTGTAGTCCCAGCTATTCAGGAGGCTGAGGCTTGAGAATCACTTGAGCCCAGGAGTTAAAGGCTGTAGTGACCTATGGTCACACCACTGCACTCCAGCCTGGGCAACAAAGTGAGAACCTAAACATATATATAATATATATATATATATTTAGAGCTCTTAAAACTATGACATTTTGGAATAAATAACAAATTTTCCTTTTACAGCAAATGATAAAAAAAGTTTCCTTTTATAGTAGGTCAGTTTCCCAAAGTATAGCTACATGTTGACAACTTTCTTTAAATGTCGACAATTTTATTTTAAAATTTCTCTTGTTCCAACTACAAAGACAACAAAAATATTGACCATGTTACAGTAATTTCAAAGGGAATCTATAGTTCACGATTTGCTTTTACACTAACTCAAAGCGGATTCCTTGTTATTTAATAAATACTCTAATTCAAACCAAAGACCCAAACTAAATACACTCCCAAAATCACTATAAGGAGGGAGGTAGGGAGGGAGGGAGGGAAGGAAGGAAGGAAGGAAGGAAGGAGGGAGGGGAGGGGAGGGAAAGGTCGGGCCGGCCTCAAATTCATTGACTGGTATGTTTAATATCACATTTTCACAAAGAAACACAATGGAACATCACCATCAGTCCTGTAAATCTGTTTTAAGGAACCATCTTTCATAACATTGCAAAATATTATAAATCAGTTGCTGCTCATTTGTTCTGGCTTAGCTTTTAACATGATTTTGCCCTTAAAGGATGGCTGCCAATCTACCTCCACCAACACAGTACAATTTCAGGGCCATCTGTTTTATGACTCCCAGATAGCCATTTGAAATAATTGACCCAAGTGCTAGCCAAATCTGTTAACATTCTTCAATGCTTCTTATAAGGCTCAAGAGATGGGTGTTGGCCTCAAATTACAAAAATACCTTCCCTAATCTTCAGACATAGTAAAATAGTAGAAATTGTCCCAGGGATCTAAAACTGCTCTTTCAAGGCCCTGGGCTACTATTTGTCCCTCACTGATGGCAGAACTTTCATCCGTGTTTCTAAAGGAGATAAAAAGTGAAAGCTACCAAAGCCTAGTTTCCAAATGCATTTTCTTTGGGTCAGTCACTCCGGCTGTATCCTCCTGACCATCCTAGGGTTTCAAAACAGCAGACATCAGGCAGCAGGAGAAGGAAAGGGGGAACAGAGTTTGCCAAGAGCACAGACTAGATCTCAATCCACTTCCTGTCCACTCTCTTTCTTGGCTCCTGTACCCATCTCTGCTCAATTCCCTTTGCCCCACTCCACCCCACCCCACAAACACAAGATATGTAACCTTTCCAATGGTAAGAACAGCTAGTCATTTACTATATTGCTCCCTCCCTATTTGATTCTTCCTTCATTTGAGCCCAGGTGAATTCATTTCTCTCTGGTTATTTACTTCTACTCAACAAAACAACCGAATGTATAGACTATATCAAATATAGAATGAATTTTGACACACAGGCCTACCACGCCAGGAAATTTTATGTATTTCTTAATATTATAAACACTGATTCACATTTGCATGACTTACAGTTAAAATCTGATTTTACCAGCCTATTATCAGTCAGTTCACAACTCCAGTAGCTGTACATCTACAGGGCATTATTCTAAGTGATATTTAGAAAGATTACTCTGAATAATTACAAAGGTCCAAAGTGCCCTCCAAATTATTCAGGTTTAAATGATATCCCATGTTGTTTCAATTTTAGGGTTTTATTGTTTTAGCCTTGTTGGTATAACTGTGTTTTCATGAATACTGGATTCCTTAGAAAATGCCCCCTCTCTCATTTACAAAGTAGTATTCATTACAAGTCTAAAACACCAACTACTTTATAACCAATTAATATTCCATTACTCTATTAACAGCAAAACTGCTATACTTCTGTGTACTCTCCCCTCCTCTTTAAAAGACTATTTCACACTTTCTTCTCCTTAATCAAACCTCCGCCTAGTACTTCTGGTTAATGGCCTTGCTCCCTCGTTTGTTGGTAAAATAGAAATAATCATAAGAGAACTGAACATACACACCCTCCCTACCACTCTGTCTACCAGCCTACCTGTATCTGTCTGCATATACTCCTCTGTCCTTCCTGTCACTTATGAACTCTCAGTGCTCTTAGCCAAGATTAGCCTCTTGATCTGTGCATTAGTGTATCGCCTCTAACTCAGGGATACACTGATTCAGCAACTGCCTCCACTCTCTTGTATCATCAAAGTTTCCTTCTCTACTGCATCGCTTCTAAGGGCTTACAAGCATGCCAGACTATCTGCCCTGGTAAAAAGTAAAATGCTTCCTAGATTTTATGTCTCCCTCACTTCACTTTATAACTGGAATCTTCAAAAGGCTCTTCCAGGCTTGCTGTCTTCAATTCCTATCCTTCCCTTCCCTTGAATCCACTCTGAGCAACCTTTCACCCCCACTACTCCATAGCAACAGGTCTTCTCGGGGACATCAGGGACTGCCATTGCTAAATCTGGTGCTCAACTTCCAAGCTCACCTGGCTGGAGCCCTCAGCAGGCTCTGATTCCTAACCCCTCCCTTTTTCCCCTCCTTCTTTCTACCCCAGCCACACTGGCATTCCTGCTATTCTTTGACTACACCGGGTGCTCTACTGCCTCCAGGCCTTGTATTTGCTCTTTCCTCTGCCTGGAGAGCTTGTTCCCCAAATATCTGCATGATTCACTTTCTGGGTCTGTTTAGATGTCTGTACAGAGGTAACTGTTGGTAATCTGCCTGCTTGCTCTTGGGTGCACTCTCTCTCTTTTCCTGCTCTACCTTGCAGTGGGGCTGACCCCCATGGGCCATGTTTTTCAGGACCCCTTGTCAGGGGCTTCCAGCTGGGTTCAGCCATCGGGATGCATAACAGGAATTTGGACAGATGGAATAGACAAGCGAAAGCCTTTCTTCTCCTCTCTCTGCTTCAGGCAGAGTTTTAATAGCAAATGCATCTCCTCAGGCCTCAGGTTCCATTGGGTGATAACCATTCCCAGGCTCTGATACAGCTTCAGCTGGAGGTGATAGTAGCTTCCTGATGTTAAGAATCTCTGGGTTCCCTCATCACCCTAGTTAATTTCTCAGCTCTTCCATACACTGTGTAGCTTCCCTGTATAAAAATTCTCTCATTTTGGCCAGGCACAATGGCTCATGCCACTAATCTCAGCACTTTGGGAGGCTGAGGAGGGCAGATCACTTGGAGCCAGGAGTTGGAGACCAACATGGCCAAACCTTGTCTCTACTAAAAATGCAAAAACATTCGCTGGAGGCTGAGGTGGGAGGATTGTTTGAGCCTAGGAGGTGGAGGCTGCAGTGAGCCAAGACTGCGCCACTGCATTCCAACCTGGGTAACAGAGCCAGACCCTGTCTCAAAAAAATAATAAAAATAAAATAAAAAATTAAAATTCCCTCCTTTTGAATGACCAAGATCAGCTTCCACTCCCCTAACTAGACCTTGATTGTTACAGTCACGCTTTACAAAATAGCAATCACCCCAATCTCATACTCCCCACACAGCTCTATTGCTCTCTTATGTCCTATCACTCCCTGACATATTATCTAATTGTTTGTTGGTTTATTGTCTGTCTTCCATCTAGAAGGTAAGATCTCTGAGGGCAGGAACTATATGTCTGCTTTATTCACTGCTGTATTCCCACCACCTGGAACAGTGCTTGGCACGTAGTAGGCACTTAACACGTTTTTCAAATGAGTAAATAGTACTAATTCAGACAAAATAAAAGTGCTAGCAGAGTGTGGTAAACAGAACACCCCCACCCTCCAAGATGTCCATATCCTAATCCCCAAAATATGTTACTTTACGTGGAAAAAGAGATTTTATAAAGATATGACTAAGTTAAGGATCTTGAGATAGGGAGATTATCCTGGATTATCTGAGTGGGCTCAATGTAACCACAAGGTTTTCTTAAGAGGGAAGTAGGAGGGTCAGAGTTAGACATGGAGATGTGACCACAGAAACAGAATCAGAGAGGGATCCGAAGATGCTATACTGCTGGCTTTGGCAATGGAGGAAGAGACCATGAGCCAAGACATGCAGACAACCTCTAGAAGCTGGAAAGGCAAGAGAAACAGATTCTCCCCTATAGATTTCATAAGGAATGCAGCCCTGCCAATACCTTGATTTTAACCAAGTGAGACATTTCAGACTTCTGACCTCCAAAAATGTAAGATGATAAAATTGTTGTGTTTTAAGCTGCAAATCTGTGATAATTTGTAACAGCAGTAGTAGGAAACTAACAGTGTTTAATCGGGTATGTAATCTCTTTGTAGTTATAATGTGTGTCTTGTTTACTCTTAAATCCCTGCAATTTAATACAGTTCCTGACAAAGATAGGCACTCCATAAATGTGCAGTGAAAGAATCAAGTGTAACAGCAAAGCAGAATCAGGGCTCCCATTCTCATGGAGTGGAAAATCCCTTACCTGGCTTTCTGGCTCAGAAAGCACCTTGCTATTAGGAAGCCTTTGTGAACTTTTTGAGCCACGAAGATATAGGGGTATAGGCTAGAGGCCATCCAGGTCTTAGGCACCAGTGTCAGCTAGAGAGAATGAGGATGAGTCACAAGGGCCTTTTGTGCTATACTTAGGACTTGGGCTTTATTCTGTAGGCAATAGGGAGTCATTGAAGGATTTTTCAACAAGGGTGGAAACATTCACATTTGCATTTACAATGCATAGAATATTAGAAGCACAAGATTTAGAAATCCATGATTTGGAGAAGAGGTCAGAACTGTGATCACAAATGCAGCAAGCAGTAGCTTATAAATTGCTAGTATGTTGCATGTAGGTAACTTTTTTTTAGAAGTAGTTTCCCTCTTGTTGCCCAGGCTGGAGTGCAGTAGCACCATCTCGGCTCACTGCAACCTCCACCTCCTGGGTTCAAGTGATTCTCCCACCTCAGCCTCCTGAGTAGCTAGGATTACAGATGCCTGCAACCATGCCTGGCTAATTTATTTTTTGTATTTTTAGTAGAGGCGAGATTCACCATGTTGGCCAGGCTGGTCTCAAACTCTTGGACCTCAAGTGATTCGCCCGCCTCAGCCTCCTAAAGTGCTGGGATTATAGGCTTGAGCCACTGCACCCAGCCTAGATAACATTTTAATTAACATGTATCCTCACAAACTTTCTTTCCTTGTCATAGGCATTTTCTTTTGAAACATTTTTCCGTTAAGCTACTCGTGTGTTTCCCTGGTTTTCAGGTAATTTTCTTGTAAACATGGATAAAATAAAATAAAAAATCCGAAAAAGGATAAAAAGTTTTGGCCCACCAATACTTTTGACCTTTTTCTCTATACCATAAACATCAGCACATGCTACTCCAGTTATAATATTCTTTTTCTTTTTTTTTTTTTTTTGACACAGAGTTCGCTGTGTCACCTCAGTTCACTACAACCTCTACCTCCCAGGTTCAAGCAATTCTCCTTCCTCAGCCTCCTGAGTAACTGGGATTACAGGCACACGACCATACCCAGCTAATTTTTGTATTTTTAGTAGATATAGGGTTTCACCATGTTTGCCAGGCTGGTCTGGAACTCCTTACCTCAGGTGATCCACCTGCCTCAGCATCCCAAAGTGCTGGGATTACAGGTGTGAGCCACTGCACCAGTCCCAGTTACACACACACACACACACACACACACATTAAATCGTCTCAGAACCATTTCAGGATTTTTTATTCATCCTACTAATAATATTTCCTTTTAGGAAGCTTTTTGAACCATTTAAAATAACTTCAGTATTGTCTGAGGAGCTGGAAATTCCCTTCCAAACAACCCTTTCCCCTTTATTCCTTTCATCAGTTTTCACAGTAAAGAAGGTGTCAAGGAAGGAAGGTGAATTTTAAAAGTCTCCTCTCTACTCTCTTGTCTTTTTTAAATCCCAAAAATGAAAAGAAACTTGCTCATGACTTGGAAGTGGTGGGCTGAGGCCTCCCAAGACCATCTGGGCTGTTCCATTGCCAGCCAGAGTGGAGGCGACATTCACACAAACCCAGGAGCTGCAGGGGCGCGTGAGCTGCGGCTGCTTTGTGGTATCCAAGGAGCGCATAGTGAGATTCTGCAGGAGAAATCACGCTTTGCATGTTCTTGAATACAAGAAACATGTGTAGTGAGGGTTTCTGTTTGCAGGCAGGCCAAGCAAAACTACTGGAATATTAAAGCCGTCACAGCCTTTATTTAAGGGAAAAGAGGACAAGAATGAATATGCTGATAGTTCAGAGATATTTAAGACCTTCAACAGCTCAGCACTCATCCTAAATTTTTACAAATCTTAGATGAAGCTTTTAAAAGCCCTTTAAAAGGACTTTTATTTGTTCTTTTCACGTGGGGGAAAAGTGATGAATATATCTACTCAACTGTGAGAAATGGCCACGGCCACTCGATGTAATTTTTTACTTACCCTCTAGCTACACAAAGAAAATAGCACCGAGTGTAGTGGAGGAAAATCTACTAGACCTCAAGCCTGGCTTGAATTCAATTCTGTACTCTAATTCAGATTTTGTCTTTACCTAGCTGAGTCAGATAAATTATTTAATTTTTCTGGACTTCTCTTTTCTTTTTTTTCTTTTCAGACTGGGTCTCACTCTGTTTGCCCAGGCTATAGTGCAGTGGCGTGATCTTGGCTTACTGAAACCTCCACCTCCAGGTTTCAAGTGATTCTCCAGCCTCAACCTCACAAGTAGCTGTGATTACAGGTATGCACCACCCACAAGACTAATTGGACTTCTCTTTCTTTAAATACAAAAGGAGAGGGCTAACAGGCCATCCTTCCAGACTAAAAGTTTGTATGTTGATGTGTTACCGTCTTTCAAGAGTCAATTTGCTCCTCGTCAAGAATCTTTCAGGGGTCTGTTTGCTCCTGGTCAAGAATCTGAGGTCTAGACTTTTGCTCAGAGTTGCTGAACCTCTCTCCCTTCACGTTTATTTTACTCTTGTTAGGATGATCTCTACCTCCCCCTGCCCTCTCCTGTCCTTACCACACCCCATTCTACAACTCCATCTGAAATATCAAGGGTGACCATAAGTCACTGGTAGGTTGGAGAGGGATTAAAGACTTCTGAGCAATTCTCATAGACACCTCCTGTTCTCTGGTGCTGGCTGTGACTGGCACTGCTAGAGTGGATCTTGATCATTGCTTCTGGCATGGCCAGCCCATACCAGCTGTTCTTATTGGCAGTGGAATTTTCAGGACTGCTACTCCCAGCTGCTTTCTCTTAGAACCTTAGAACAGCCAGCTTCTATGTCCAGGAGCTTCTGAGCAGTTCCTTTACTCATTCCATACTTCCTCTAGAGGGCAGCACAAATCACAGTCTCTGCCAAGCACATGGAATTGGGATCAACACCATGACTCTGGATTGGCTTGTAGAATTCTTTCAAATTCCCCTAGCCTGGCATGAGAGTATGGGAGCAAGAATGAATAGGTCAGGCAAGGTGGCTCACACCTTAATCGCAGCACTTTGGGAGGCTGAGGTGCGCGGGTCACTTAGATGCCAGGAGTTCAAGACCAGCTTGTGCAACATGGCAAAACCCTGTCTCTACTAAAAATACAAAAATTAGCCAAGGGTGGTGGCACACACCTGCAATCCCAGTTACTCAGGAGGCCGAGGCAAGAGAACTGCTTGAACACAGGGAATGGAGGTTACAATGACCAAGATTGTGCTACTGCAATCCAGCCTGGGCGACAGAGTGAGATTCTGTCTCAAAAATAATGATAATAATTAAATCAGAATGAATAGATTTATTTAATAATATTAATTAATTAATTAATCACGCCCATTGGCCTTCACTTGAAGACAGTTCAGCATGGTGGAGTCAGATGGAGCTGACTTCAAGTCCCATGCCCACTTCCAGCCTGAGTAACAGAGTGGTTTTAGAAAAAGTTACTTAACTCCTCTAAGCCTTGGTTTCTTATTTTTTCAAGTGGGAATAATAACGATTGCTTCTTAAAAACATGTGATTATTTGAGGATTACACGAGATCCTACATGTTTTGTTAGACTCTGCGGACTGGCTATCTAGGGGCCATCACAACTCCCTTTTCTCTTGCCCTCTGAGACTTCCCTGAAGTCTCCAGAACTAGCTAAACATAAAATGAGGGTTTTATTCTGAAAACTGTGAGTTCCAAAAGATACCTAGTGGTAGAAATACAGTCCCATCTAAACTCCCTCCATCACTCATGTGCTCCTCTTTTTGCATCTGCCTCTATCTACAGCATTCTTCTCTCTTTCTAAAGACTAGTTTCCTCCATTTTTCTGGTCCACATGGGGAAAATATCTCCTGGGCTCAATCTGAATTCAAACATCTCCCCAGGTTTCAAACTACCTGGGGAGAAAAGTAACTGACTGACATAGCTTTAAATCAGGTGCCCACCTCTAGATCAATCAGCTGTGACCAGGATCCTGGAGGCATGTTGCATAAAATGTCATGGAGGAATCATGACATGACTGTGGGGGTGGCAGTTCCCAGGGAAGAGGGAGGGCAGACAATAATAAATGTCTAGGGTGGAGGAATTATATAAAAAGCATTAAGACTAGGTTTCAGCCGTTAAGATTATGATATAGTTGGGGAAAAGACACTAACATTGTCTTCAGTTTAAATTTATTTTGATGCTGAGGGGGTTAATGTAGGGAAAAACCAAAACAATCAATAGTGATGGAAAAAAATCTTCTGCCTCTTGAAGTACAGTCAGTGAAGTTCAACAGTGCAGTGGTGGGGGTAGGTGGACTGAGAACGTTTCACATTTTCTCTGGAAGACAGTGGCTCCTCAGGACTTTCTGCCCTTATGGAGCTCCAAAAGCACTTTTATTAAAAATAAAAGATGGCTAGGAGGCAGGTCTTGTCAGAGGAATAAACCATTTAAAGCAGGATCTTTCTGCCCTGGGCAGGAATTAATAGAATTAAGCCATGAAGGGGGATTTACTATACCCATGAAAGAGGTTACAAAGTAGGATGAGACAGGATTAAGGAGCATAACTAGAGTTCATGAAAAAAGAGATCAAGAAGTTGGGACCGCCCCAGGAAGCCAGTGGGTGAAGAAAGTAGAGAAGGGAGGAGTGTTCCTAGAGGGAGAAAAAGCAAAGGAACTGAGGATGGGGTGAACATGGCATATTTGTGGACAGTCACGTTGTGCAAGAGAGTGCAGCAGTCCTTAGACTATGAGATTTGCAGTGAAAGCACCCAGGGTACCTGTTAAAACATAGATTCCTCACCCCTGGTGCAGAGGTTCTAATTTAGTTGGTCTGGGATAGGTCCCAGGATTGAACCTTAATAAGCCCTCTAGGGGCTGTGCTCAGGGAGTCTACAGAGGACAGCTTGAGAAACACTGGTATCTCCACTGGCACTGCCTATTAATTAGACAAAAGAAATGGCTTCTCTTTCGGAGTATGTGTTTGCTGGGTGACAACAACTGACTACCAGACTATGAAGTCCCTCCTGATGGCCCAAGAGAGCTGCTGTCAGCCATTGCCACCAAGGCCACCAATTTGCCAGTGACAGTTCAGGGGACTCCTTTGTACTCTCAGCCCCCAGAGGTGCCACTTGATTATCAGCTGGTTTAGCCTTCATCTCGCATCTTGAGTGCTTTTACAGAATTACACCCAGCCCAATATGCAACAGAATCAGTCTAAATGTTGAATTCTTCTTAGACAATGATGCTGTTTATATGTCTTGCTGATTCAGTTACTTGTCTTTCACTACCTAATTATAGTTAATTTTTATATAAACTTAATAATCAGCATTTGTATAATAGTAAAAGAGTGACTTGTTTACTTTAATTGAAAAAAGAGGTTATGTGTTTCTATTCCAAACTTCTGAAGAACTTGAACTATTTACTAATTGCATATTCTTTTCTTTTTCTTTCTAAACCACTTTTTATCTCCTCTCCTGCAATCCAACCCACATAATTTCTGTGAAGAAAAAGTGGAGTGGTGTCATTTTACAAGAACACTCAGTTAAGAATAAGCCCAATCAATTGCCAGGTGTTGGGACTGAAATGGAAGTTTCTTAGTATTCCACCCAAGTATTTTCATATTAAATAATTATCTTGTCATCATTTTATTTCTGAGTTATTTTCTTCAGTTTTTGTTGTCTTCAATTTTCCAAAAAATTGAAAATGCTACTAACATGTTCTGGTCCCTTGAATCAGAGATTTCTTTTTTTTTAATTAATATATTATACATATATAATTGCACTTTTGCTGTGTAGGAGCTCTGGAGTTTACCTAGATCCCATTTGCCTATTTTGGCTTTTGTTGCCAATGCTTTCAGTGTTTTAGTCATGAAGTCCTTGCCTACGTCCATGTCCTGAAGGCTTTGCCTAGGTTTTCTTCTAGGGTTTTTATGGTGTTAAGTCTTATGTTAAAGTCTTTAATCCATCTGGAGTTAATTTTAGTGTAAGGTGTCAGGAAGGGGTCCAGTTTCTGCTTTCTGCACATGGCTAGCCAGTTTTTCCAAAACCATTTATTAAACAGGGAATGCTTTCCCCATTGCTTGTTTTTGTTAGGTTTGTCAAAGATCAGATGGTTGTAGATGTGCGGTATTGCCTCTGAAGCCTCTGTTCTGCTCCATTGGTCTATATCTTTGTTTTGGTACCAGTACCATGCTATTTTGATTGCTGTAGCCTTGTAGTATAGTTTGAAGTCAGGTAGTATGATACCTCCAGCTTTGTTCTTTTTGCTTAGAATTGTCTTGGCTATGCAGGCTCTCTTTCGGTTCCATATGAAGTTTAAGGTGGTTTTACCAGTTCTGTGAAGAGGGTAGGTTGATGGGGATAACATTGAATCTCTAAATTACTTTGGGAAGTTTGGCCATTTGGACAATATTGATTCTTCCTAACCATGAGCATGGAATGTTTTTCCATCGGTTTGTGTCCTCTCTTACTTCCTTGAGCAGTGGTTTGTAGTTCTCCTTAAAGAGGTCCTTTACATCCTTTGTTAGTTGTATTCCTAGTTATTTTATTCTTTTTTGTAGCCATTGTGAATGGCAGTTTGTTCTTGATTTGGCTCCCTTTAAGTCTGTTATTGGGGTATAGGAATGTTTGTGATTTCTGCCCATTGATATTGTATCTTGAGACTCTGCTGAAGTTGCTAATCAGTTTCGGGAGATTTTGGGCTGAGTCATTGGGGGTCTTCTGAATATACAATCATGTCATCTGCAAATCGAGACAATTTGACTTCCTCCTTTCCTAATTGAATACACTTTATTTTTTTTTCTTGCCTGATTGCTCTGGCTAGAACTTGCAATACTATATTGAATAGGAGTGGTGAGAGAGGGCATCCTTGCCTAGTGCCGTATTTCAAAGGGAATGCATCCAGTTTTTGCCCATTCAGTATGATACTGGCTGTGGGTTTGTCATAAATAGCTTTTATTATTTTGAGATACATTCCATAGATATCTAGTTTATTGACAGTTTTTAGCATAACGCGCTGTTGAATTTTGTTGAAGGCGTTCTCTCTATCTGTTGAGATAATCATGTGGTTTTTGTCTTTGGTTATGTTTATGTGGTGAATTACATTTATAGGCTTGCATATGTTGAAACAGCCTTGCATCCCGGGATGAAGCCTCCTTGATCGTGATGGGTAAGCTTGTTGATGTGCTGTTGCAATCGGTTTGCCAGTATTTTATTGAACATTTTTGCATCTATGTTCATCACGGATATTGGCCTGAAGTTTTCTTTTCTTGTTGAGTCTCTGCCGGGTTTTGGTATCAGGATGATGTTGGTCTCATAAAATGATTTGGGAAGGAGTCCTTCTTTTTGGATTGTTTGGAATAGTTTCAGAAAGAGTGGTACCAACTCCTTTTTTGTATGTCTGCTAGAATTCAGCTGTGAACTCGTCTGGACCTGGGTGTTTTTTGGTTGATAGGCTATTAATTGCTGCCTCAACCTCAGCCCTTGTTATTGGTCTATTCAGGGTTTTGACTTCTTCCTGGTTTAAGCTTGGGAGTGTGCAAGTGTCCAGGAATTTATCCATTTCTTCCAGGTTTACTGGTTTATGTGCATAGAGTTGTTCATAGTAATCTCTGATGGTGGTTTGTATTTTTGTGGGATGTGTAGTGATACCCCCTTTATCTTTTTTTTCATTGCATCTATTTGATTCTTCTCTCTTTTCTTTTTTCTTAATCTGGCTAGTGGTCTATCTTTTAAAAAAACAGCTCCTGGATTTATTATTTTTGAAGGGTTTTTTGTGTCTCTATCTCCTTTAGTTCTGCTCTGATCTTAGTTATTTCTTATCTTCTGCTAGCTTTTGAATTTTTTTGATCTTACTCCCCTAGCTCTTTCCATTTTAATGATAAGTTGTTGATTTTAGATCTTTCCTTGATTCTCATGTGGGCATTTATTGCTATAAATTTTCCTCTAGTCACTGCTTTAAATGTGTACCAGAGATTCTGGTATGTTGTGTCTTCATTCTCATTGGTTTGGAAGAACATCTTTATTTCTGCCCTCATTTTATTGTTTATCCAGTCAACATTCAAGAGCCAGTGGTTCAGTTTCCATGAAGTTGTGCAGTTCTGAGTTAGTTTCTTAATCCTGAGTTCTCATTTGATTGCACTGTGATCTGAGACATTGTTTGTTATGATTTCCATTCTTTTGCATTTGCTGAGGAATGATTTACTTCCAATTATGTTGTCAATTTTAGAGTAGGTGTGATGTGGTGCTGAGAAGAATGTATATGCTGTGGATTTGGGGTGGAGAGTTCTGTAAATGTCTATTAGGTTTGCTTGGTCCTGTTCTGAGTTCAAGTCCTGGATATCCTTGTTAATTTTCTGTCTGGTTGATCTGTCTAATATTGACAGTGGAGTGTTACAGCCTCCCACTATTATTGTGTGGGAGTCTAAGTCTCTTTGTAGGTCATTAAGAACTTGCTTATGTATCTGGGTGCTCCTGTATTGGGTCCATATATATTTAGAATCGTTAGCTCTTCTTGTTGCATTGATTCCTTTACCATCATGTAATGCCCTTCTCTGTCTCTTCTGATCTTTGTTGGTTTAAAGTCTATTTTATCAGAGACTAGGATTGCAACTTCTGATTTTTTGCTGTCCATTTTCTTGGTAGATCTTCCTCCATCCCTTTATTTTGAGCCTATATGTATCCTTGCATGTGAGATGGGTTTCTTGGATTCAGCACACTGATGGGTTTGACTTTTTATCCAATTTGCCAGTTGTGTCTTTAGATTGGGGCATTTAGACCATTTACATTGAAGGTTAATATTGTTATGTGTGAATTTGATCCTGCCATTTTGATGCTAGCTGGTTGTTTTGCCCATTATTTGATGCAGTTTCTTTGTTGTGTCGATGCTCTTTACTATTTGGTCTGTTTTTCGAGTGGCTGGTACTGGTTGTTCCTTTCTATGTTTAGTGCTTCTTTCAGGAGCTTTTGTAAAGCTAGCCTGGTGGTGATGAAATCTTTGAGCAAATGCTTGTTCATAAAGGATTTTATTTCTCCTTCAATTATGAAGCTTAGTTTGGCTGGATATAAAGTTCTAGGTTGAAAGTTCTTTTCTTTAAGGATGTTGAATATTGGCCCCCACTCTATTCTGGCTTGTAGGGTTTCTGCCAAGAGTTCCACTGTGAGTCTGATGGGCTTCCCTTTGTGGGTAACCTGACCTTTCTCTCTGGCTGCCCTTAGCATTTTTTTCTTCATTTCAACACTGGTGAATGTGACGATTATGTGCCTTGGGGATGCTCTTCTTGAGGAGTATCTTTGTGGTGTTCTCTTTATATCATGGGCTTGAATATTGGCTTGTCTTGCTAGGTTGGGGAAGTTCTCCTGGATAATATCCTGAAGAGTGTTTTCCAGCTTGGATTCATTCTGTCCATCACATTCAGGTACACCTATCAAACATAGATTAGGTCTTTTCACATAATCCCATATTTCTTGGAGGGTTTGTTCATTTCTTTTTACTTTTTTTTCTCTAATCTTGCCTTCTTGTTTTATTTCATTAAGTTGATCTTCAATCTCTGATATCCTTTCTTCTGCTTGGTCGATTCAGCTATTGAAACTTGTGTATGCTTTGCGAAGTTCTTGTCTTGGGTTTCTCAACTCCATCAATTTATTTATATTATTCTCTAAGCTATTTATTCTCATTAGCATTGCATCAAACATTTTTTCAAGGTTCTTAGTTTCTTTGCATTGTGTCGGAACATGGTCTTTTAGCTCATAGTTTGTTATTACCCACTTTCTGAAGCCTGTTTCTGTCAATTCATCTGACTCATTCTCCATTCAGCCTGTTTCCCTTGCTGGTGAGGAGTTGTGATCCCTTGGAGGAGGAGAGGCATTCTGGTTTTGGGTGTTTTCATCCTTTTTGTGCCGGTTTCTTCCCATCTTTATGAATGGGGTCTCTGAGTGGACATCCTGTTTGTTAATGATAAGTTATTTATTTCTGTTTTTTAGTTTTCCTTCTAACAGGCAGGCCTCTCTGCTATAGGACTGTGGAGGTTCACTCCAGACTCTGCTTGCCTGGAGATCACCTGCGGCAGCTGCAGAACAGTAAGGGTTGCTGCCAGTTTCTTTTTCTGTTATATTTGTCCTAGAAGGATACCCACCAGATGTCAGCCAGAGCTCTCCTTTGTGAGGTGTCTCTTTGGATATACAGGGGTCAAGGAGCTGCTTGAGGAGACAGTCTATTCCTTATAGGTGCTAAAGTGCTGAGCTGTGAGCTCCATTGTTCCGTTTAGAGCTGCTGGGCAGGTACATTTAATTCTGCTGCAGCGGAACTCATAACTGCCTTTCTTTCCCCAGGTGCTCTGTCCTGGGAAGGTTGGGCTTTATTTATAAGTTCCTGACATGATGCTGCCTTTTTTCAGAGATGCCCTGCCCAGCTAGGAGGTAGCCTAGTCATAGTCTGCCAGCAGAGATGTTGCTGAGCTGTGATGGACTCTGCCCAGCTGCTGTGTGAACTTCCTGGTGATTTTGTTTATAGGGGTATAGGTAGAACTGCCTTGGTAATGGCGGTCTGCCTCAATAATAGCAGACTGTGTCTGTAATGGCGGACTGGCTTGGTAATGGCGGACTGCCTCAGTAGTGGTGGACTGCCTCAGTAATGATGGACACCCTTCCCCCCCACAAAGCTGGACTGTCCCAGGTCCAGCTGTGCTTGCTGTAAAACTCTCAATCCAGAGCGTTTCAGATTGCTGGTATTTTTGAGGGTGGGACCCTCCGAGCCAGATCACCTGGCTCCCTGTTTCAGCCCCCTTTTTTTCAGTTGAATGGGTGACTCTGTCTCCCAGGCATTCCAGGTGCCAGTTGAAATGGCTATCCAGATTTGTGTGAGTTTTTGTGCAGAGACCCACTCCGCCAGCTGAAACAGCCATGCTGGAGACTCGTGGTGCTTTTCCACCCGGAAATCTCCTGATCTGTGGGCAGTAAAAACTCGTTTGGAAATGAGGTGATCACTCACCCTCTGCACTCTGACTGGGAACTGCACTCCAGAGCTGTTCCTATTTGGCCATCTTGGATCTTCTTCGAATCAGAGATTTCAAGTACACACAGAATGTAGGAATTTTCATTGGCCCTCCTCCCCTGTGTGCTCAGATTTCTCTTATACTTCATCCCATCTATATTTCTAATTTTTTTTTTGCAGCTATATTTCTCAGGACCTACCATTTGGGTGAGAGAGGAAATGCATCTGCCTTCTGTTTTTATGTTTATTTAGTCTAGTGGTTCTCACTCTGTCATTACCATGAAGAGTCTTTTGGTCTTATATCTAATTTCCATCTAATCCTATTCTATTAGAAATGTTAGTTCTATTGAGTGATGAACTCTTCCAATAATCAGAAGAAAGAATTATGAGGGCTCAGTCCTCTTGAGTCTAAAGTACTCAAATAGGATATAATCCTATTTGAAATCTGTGTCCTGAGGTTGGTCAGGTTCTCTCGTCTATGTTGCCCAAGAACACACAAAATGAGAAACAGCACACACTGGCCTCCACTACTTGTGGTAAATCAGCTAAACTGTCCTCACCTGTGTATCATCCTGCTCTGGTCAGGTGAACAGTAGCTATGAATACGCAAGTTGATCTCTGCGTGCTGAATAGTATACATGGATCCCCCATCAGGATTTTGTTCTGGTTATTTATGGTTATATAACAAAGTAATCTAAAACTTAAGTGGCTAAAAAGTAATAATTTTATTATATCACAGATTTTGTGGGTTAGGGAATTCTGGCAGGGACCAGCCAGTAATTCTTCTGTTCCAAGTGGTGTTCTGCTAACAGTCTGCAGGCTCCACTCACCCCTCTGCACCTTGACAGATGTATGGAAGGCTGAACTCTTCTGGGACTGTGAACTGGCTTCTCCAGCAAAACAGTCTCAGGGTATTCAGACTTACATGTCAGGGCTTCCAGAGAAAGTGTTCTAAAGGACAGAAAGTAGGAGCTTCCAGGGCCCAGGAATTTACATAACATTACTTCTGCCATATTCTGTTGATCCAGCCATTATATCACCTGCCTATGCAGTAAAGAATATGTAGCCATCTTTAATCCATCACAAAATTTATTCACTAAACATTTATAGAGAATGTAGTAAGGCCCAGGCTCAGTATAAGACTCTGGGAATACAGAGGAAAGTCATCACTCTCCTATAACCTAGAGGTAAAGCCAGTGTGTTGTATAGTTCCTACTCACAACCTTCCAGTAATTCTCCAAAACAACATGTCAGCAAAACCTAGAATACATTTTAGAAAGAGATAATTCAAATGAAAAAGAGAGAAAATTCACTAATAGTCTCCAGTTGCTCGTAATTCAAATGTCTGTTTATCTAACACCTGGCATGCAAATAAACTGTGATGTGGTGCTGAAGGTTGAAGTGCTAGAGGGCAAAATAAATGGCACAGATAACATCTTTGAGGAATAACTCTTGTGCATCCTAAGAAGAAACTGTAGTTAGAACTCAGTGATAGAGGGATACATTTCAAATGGCTTCAGTTCTCATCTGTAAGGCAAGTGATTAGGCTAGTTATCACCCGTGGCAAACTTGTCAATCACAAATCAGAGAAAGCTCAGCCTTGTAACAGAATGTTAGGATCATGAGGGAAGGGCACAGCATTCACGTATCATCTTCTTGGGAGAAAGGAAAATTAATGTCTCTAGTTCAGCAGCCTTCTAGTTAGGATGCTGCCAGCCCTGAAGTAGAGGTGTTAGGTAGAAAGCCACTGAGCTTAATAGACTGATGTGCCACAATTGTTTAAGATTTGAGATTTCCAGGCTGAGGCAGAATTGCCTGAACCCAGGAGGCGGAGGTTGCGGTGAGCCAAGATCGCGCCATTGCACTCCAGCCTGGGTAACAAAAGCAAAACTCCGTCTCAAAAAAAAAAAAAAGATTTGAGATTTCCAGCAAGTGTTCCAGAGAATATGGTCACACTGTAATAGACTACTGTGTTCTTGAAGCAAAACTATCATGAAGAGATTTTGGCTATGGGGAAACCGGTTTAGGTTCTGCTTTTTAGGCATGTTTTCTTAGGGGTCTGGCCATCAACATCACTGACCTACAAACTGTTCCCTGAATATCATGTTCTCTTGGGTCTCAGGGCTTTGCTCATGTTGCTCTCTCTGCCTGGAAAACCTAGATCATACTGGAAAAGGGAAAGCAAAACTTGAGAGGTGGTTGGGACCAGAGAAATGGCTGCAGAAGCCCAGTAGTTGGAAGGCACATAGTTGTTCCCATCAGTGATGCAAATGACAACTGCTGTGGTTTAGAGAAGGGAAAGATAAGTAAGGACTCACATGATAGGAAATGGCCTCATGTAGCATGCACAAGCTTTAGCTAAATAGAGATGTCAAAGAAAAGGATTCCAGGCTGCCAAAACAGCACATGTAAGAAATGGATGTGGTTCTGGCCATTGGTTTTGGAGCACCTACTCTGTGACAGGCACTGGCTGGTAACAAGCCCAGTAAGGGAGCAGGATGCATTTGGGAGACCCCAAGGAGACTGGCCCAGTGCCAGAGTCTGTGAGTGTTTGAAGAATGTTGAGAGATAAGCTTAGCAACATAGGGATGGCCAAGTTAGAAAAAGTCTTGAGTCTCCTACTGAAGCCTTTGAAGCCAATATTCCTTGTTCTAGAAATAGAAATGTCTTTGTTTATTTCAGAGAACTTTTTTTTTTAAGACAGTCTTGTTCTGTTGCATAGGCTGGAGTGCAATGGCGTGATCTCAGCTCATTGCAACCTCCACCTCCTAGGTTCAAGTAATTCTCCTGTCTCAGCTTCCTGAGTAGCTAGGACTGCAGGCACACACCACCACACCCGGCTAATTTTTGTATTTTTAGTAGAGATGGAGTTTCACCATATTGGCCAGGCTGGTCTTGAACTCCTAACCTCAGGTGATCCGCCTGCCTCAGCCTCCCAAAGTGCTGGGATTATAGGCATGAACCACCACTCCCGGCCTATTTCAGAGAACTCTGGATAGATTCCTTTCCAAAAGTATAATCCATATTTCACAGAAAATACCCAGTACCTGTATCCTACATATATCTCTGTTGTCATCACTGCTAAACATAATTTGTATACAGGATCATATGCCTAATACTTCTTGATACCAGTCCCTGTACTCTTTTACTTTTCGTTTTTATTTATATATTTTTGCTATAGACATGGTCTCAACTGCACATTGTGCAAATGATCTTTAAAGTATCATCAGATTTGTTTGAATGAGCAATTATGAAATCAGGGTTACCCTCTTTTGCATGTTGTGTTTTCCTAAATCACATTATTAAAATACTCACTTTATCCAGGAAGATTAGGCCAGAAGAAGGAAGAATAAATGACATGTGTAAAGCAGTCTCCTAAAAACTGAAGAAAAATATAATGAGTATCCCCACTCTACCTATCACACAGGGCCCACCTTAAATCCGACTTCCTCCATGGGATTATCCCTGACCCTTCCATCCTCAGTGACTATTCCCCTCCCTCATTTTCTCATGCTTGTACATCATTATTTAATTCTCATTACTCTTTTTGAGACCACAGGGTCTTGCTTTGTTACTCAAGCTGGGGTGCAGTGGCACAATCACAACTCACTGCAACCTTTACCTCCTGGGCTCAAGTGATCTCACCTCAACCTCCTGAGTAGCTGGGACTATAGGCATGTGCCACCATGATTTTTTTTATAAATATGGGGTCTCACAATATTTCCCAGGCTGGTCTCAAGCTTCTGGGCTCAAGCAATCCTCCCATCTCAGCCTCCTAAAGTGTTGGAATTACAGGTGTGAGCTGCTGCACCCTGCCTCTCATTACTTTTTAGAAACTAACATAATAACCACTTTGCAAACAAGAAGTAGGTCCTATACATCTTTTATTTCGCTCACAGTATACCTAATAATAGTCAGCATTTACTGAGTATTTAACCATGCCAAGTGCTTTACATGCACGATTTGAATTAATTTTCACAACTATCCGTTCAGTGCTATCATTACTCCCACTTTACAGATGAGAAAAGTGAGACTTCATCAAGATCATATAGGCAGTAAGTAGTGAATGCAAGATTTAAACCCAGGTATTCAGAACCCAGAGTCCATGTACTTAGCTACTTCTTGAAATAATATAAATGGTATTTAATGATGATTTAGTGTACTCCAGGCATTGAGTTAAATGCATTACATGGATTATTTCATTATATATATATATATATATATATATATATACACACACACACACACACACATACATATATATATATATACACACACACGTATATAAATACATATGGCAAGTATTATTATTGTCCCCATTTTAAGAATAAACCAACTGGCCAAGCATGGTGGCTCACTCCTGTAATCCCACTTTGGGAAGCCAAGGCAGAAGGATCACTTGAGGTCAGTAGTTCGAGACCAGCCTGGCCAACACAGTGAAACCTCATCTCTACCAAAAATACAAAAATTGGCTGGGTGTCGTGGTGCGCGCCTGTAGTCCCAGCTTCTTGGGAGGCCAAGGTGGGAGAATCACTTGAACCTGAAAAGCAAAGGTTGCAGTGAGCCGATATTGCACGACTGCACTCGAGCCTGGGTGTCAGAGTGAAACTCCGTTTCAAAAAAAAGGAATGAAGAAATTGAGAGGTAGTGAGGTTTAAGGTCTTTGTCAAGATCGGATAGCTAGCAAGGGCTGGAACACAGATTAAGGACCAGCTATGACTCTGTCCCATTAGACTGCCACTTAGTATAGTGAGGGTAAAGTATGTAATGAAGGAATTCCTAATGTAGGAATGCTTTCTCTAAACCACATTCCCATTGCTAGAATTCTATTACTTCAACCATTTCTTGCATGACAGTTTTCCAGTATCTTAACTGTCCTAGACTTATCTCAAATAATGTTTATCTTAAAATATGGTCTTCTGAGCTACAGCAAACAACTCATGTGGGATGTGATCAGACCCCATCCTAAGTTTGCTCACTCAAATGAAATTACAAGGTCCTTAGGCCAGAATCACTGCCACCCACATTTCCATGACTTCAGCCCGTGGCACAGAGTGTCATGTCCATTCCCATCTTCCGTCATATGGTCTCTGAAGGTAATCGAGGTCAGGTTTCCATCTCCATAGGAAGTAGGGGTGTTAGGAATGCTTTCCATTGTGAATAACAGAATATCTATTGATGGCTTAAACAAATGGGCTTATAATTCTTACACAGCAGCAGTCAGGACATATGTGGCTGCTAACATTAGTTTTGTGGTTCAATGATGGCGGAGCTGGCATCTCTATGGTTTACTTGGCCTTTTCTTGCTGGTTACAAGTTTGCAGGAAAGTCATAAAGAAAGGGCAAAGGGCTGCACCAGTCCTGTTTCTTTTAGCAGAAAAATAAAAGCTTTCCCAAAAGTATCTCCAACCAAGTTCCCCTCTGTCTTCCTGGTTACAGCTGAGCCACGTGGCACCGGCTGCTGCAAGGGAGGCTAAGAAATCAGGGTAAAAGACTGCCCTGCGTGTACTTTAGTCCTTTTACAACCCATTGCCTAGGGTGGGACACACTGCTGCCCAGAACAGGAAAAAGTGAAGTCCTGGATGTTGGAAGGTAGATAATGGTGTATGCCACAGTGGATCATGGAAGTAATCTGTAGCCCTATACCCAGTGTCTAATTTACTTGAAGAGGAAATTAGTTTTTGGACAGCAACATACACATCCCATTATATTCATCCTCCATAGCCTCAACCACCTGCTATCCATTCCAGATTTCCAATAGAACTGAAGTCCAGCCATGAATAGAAGCCATGAATTCACCTAGCTTCTGCCAGTCTCTTTCTCTGTCATGAGGCCAATCATAACTTCCAGCAATCCAAATAGTTATCTCTGTTCTTGGACTCAGACATGACCTCTAAGAACAAGTGCTGTTTGTTTCTTGGAAGCCCTGCCTCGTGTCCCATTCTACCAGATCAGACTTCTTGGTTTTGGACTTTGGCCCAGATGGGGTTGTGGTCCTGGCTGGTTTCCGTTCAAGTTCTCTTTGCAAATGGGACCTCCTAGCATGCCTTGAAGCTCAAGCCACACCATTTATGACACATAATAGATTACTAAATAAATTCTTGTTGAATTGCTTTGAATATTTAAATTCCTAGGATGTCAACTGCTGTTATTAACAGCAATGGCCATCTGTCAGAAATGCTATTAAGGAAGTAACCTCATTCAATGAAGATTTGTAGCAAGCTAATTCCAATGTATTAGGCAATATGGTAAAAGATAAATGAAGTTTCATTTTTAAAAAAGAAACCGTTGAAAGTTCCATGCATCAAATAATGAACCACCACAACAAACCAACAGCAATAAAACAGGACAGGTCTACATATGGATTGATCTTGTCCTCTATTGCCAATTTACACTGAATATTGATGACTGAGGTTTCAGATAAAGTAAGTAAAAGGAGAAATTCATAAGGCGTATAGACTAACAGGAAAGCAAATATGGTAACAGCATGTATGACTCTTGGTATCTATATTCAGAAAAAAAAGTCTCATCAGAAGAATGGAAACACATTTCATTACCCAGATAATTTTATTTAACCTACCATATATCTCTATAGCTTAGAGCTAAGAAGAATGCTTAACCACAATAACCACATTCTCGGAGAGTCCTGGTATATGTGAATCCCCGTAATTCAGCCAACTTTTGATTTTCTATTTTTTTCTTTAATTGACTTATTGCATTTATGTACTATTGAAAGTCATTGCAAAGTATTTTTTTCAAAAGATGGTTTTATTTGGAGAGAAGAACAGCCCAAGGGGGACAAAGTTCAATTTTTTGTCATCTAGCTTTTTATAAAAGGTAGCATATTCTAATAACTAGAAGCAGATAAATAGGTAGATAGCATGTGCCTTTCATACTCCTCAATTGGATGTTTAACAAGGTTTGACAGGGTTTGAATGGCAATTACATGGAGATTGGGCTCTTTGGCAAGAGCCTGCATGGCAGACATTGTGCCTATGTTGTTAATTGGGAAATTTTCATATGCTGTAGTGACTGAGTGTGCATATGTTAGAGATGTTATTTGGTTATAAAAGTTCAGAAATTCCTTTCTTATTGTCTAGAGGGGGTCTCCTACCCTATTTAGGTAGGGCCATATTTTCCTCCAGGAGAAATTCAGGTAGTTGAATGAATGCTTAATTGAGACCTCAGAACACCACACCCTGACCAGACATGCACACTTAGATGGATTTGTAGCGACTTACGGCACTGTGTTGTAAAGGGTTCTGAGATTTCATCCAGACCCAATGGAAGCAATGCTCTGCTTCATGAATGGGATCTCTCAGGAATGGAGCGGGGTGTGCAGTGGGAAGCATGAATCCATATGCCATCAGTGCTATGAATCAGTGTCACCCCTGAGAGCTTATGAAAACACAGATTGCCATGTTTTAATAAGTCTGGGGTGGGACCTAAGAATTTGCATTTCTAACTGGTTCCCAGGTGAGTCTGCTCCAGAAACCGCATTTTGAGAATGATTGCAATAGGTTACGAGGTATTTTTAACCAGGACATTTTAAAAACAATTTTAAACAATTGTTTCCAATTGCTCTAGTCATAGAAAATCCTTGATAGATCACAGGAAGACTTTCTGATTTTAATTAACAAACATCTCCACGGAGTCACTTGGAAGAGCTAGTGCCCTATAAAAATTGACATTCTGGATGAGTTGCTTGATACTGATCATTCGAAGTTTAAGGAGATGTTAGCTAGAAACAGCAATTTGGAATTTAGTCTAACTAATACAGAATAGCGCTATCAGTGCCAGTTAGATACCAGGAAAAGCTGCATTGCAAGCCCTCCCCTGGTGCAAGGATCCTGTAATCAGAATACAAGAGGACATCTGTCCTCCTGTTTGCTGGGCCTGTGGGATGGCATCCTGCTCATCTAACAGGCATTAACATAGTTAATAACTTAGTGCATGACAGGCAGATGGAGTCTTACATATGTTACCACATTTACTATAGCACCACATTTAATGCTCATATCAATTCATTCTCCAGATAAGAAAACAGAGGCTCAAAGAGGTTAAATAACTTCCTCAAGGTCATAACATTGGTAAGTGTCATAACTGAGACTTAAATCCAGGCAGTCCATCTCTGGGGCTTAAACTCCTAGGCCCTGCACAAGATTGCAACTGTAGGCCAAATTGAATTGAAGAAACATTGGTTAAAGAACAGAGCTTTGTTTTCACAACACTTGGATCAGATATTGGATGTTCAAAGATGGCTTCTCTCCACTTTGATTCGAGAAACGCTATTTTAATACCATCTTGGTTCACCTAGATCTCTGTTGTCCTTACGTGGCAAGGT
Organism: Callithrix jacchus; assembly: GCF_049354715.1. NCBI lineage: Eukaryota > Metazoa > Chordata > Mammalia > Primates > Cebidae > Callithrix > Callithrix jacchus. The sequence continues at coordinate 106,209,766 of NC_133509.1, read as the reverse complement.
CACCCCAGTGACCTGTATGGGATCTGTTTCCGAAAAAGCTCTACATGTGTCATGCATTGTCAATCATATCTCTTTCTAAACATGCCAAGGGACTTGGTTATTTAAAGGAATCTACTGGCAAAAGCTCTTCTTGGGAAATGAAAAAATTTTGTAATTAAAATAATCACCCCATGTTCTGTTTTTGACAAGTCTGATTATATTTTAGCACCAGATTTTCCTTGGCAGGTGGGAGGTGTCTGGTTTGAGTGGGAAGAGTATTGCCCAGAGGAGAAACTAAGAGCCAAAGCCAGAAGCCCGTTTGCTATTTTATCCTTTTCCTTCTTCTTCTTTAATCTAAGGGGCAAGATGGGATTTAGACCAGGAGTGGACATGAGGACTCTGACCGTGGATTTCTCTGTCTAGGTAGTTGTCACTTCTATGCCGGGAGAGTGTCCCTTGCCCACCAAGACTCCCCACAGTGGTCTCCACTGCAGCCTGGTGGGCACACTGAACCAAGTCACCAGCAACTGCAAGGCCAACATCATTGATTTTTTGGTGAAGATCAAGGAAATGAGAGAAAAGGGGAATCAGAAGTTCTCATACCAGAAGCCGAATAAATCCTTCGTAATTTTTCCATGTATTCATCTGAGGGGGAATTATCAAAAAATTCAATGGCACTTTCTTGCAGAGGGTTCTCATCTTTGGGAATCTTAATGGGATTCTTGTCATGCATGTGAGTTTGCCTGAAATTGTCTCTGTGTACTTAACTGATTCACAGAGCTGTTTTGTGTTGTGAAAACTCTGGGGTCATGAATAGGGAAGGGACAGGAAGACAATCCCAGATTAAAGCCTGGGCTCTTGGAATAATTGCTCTGCAGTATCGGCTTCTTAATGAATCTTCACTTATTGTTATTTAAATTATGTTTGAAAACCTGAAAAATTGTCTCTAATACCTGCGTTGTATTTAGATCAATGCTTCTCAAACTTTTCCACTGAGGTGCCTCTAATGCAGCAGAAGGGTTGGACCACACTCTGCCCCTGACCCTCCCACTCTCCTGATGTCTGTGGGTCATGGAAGGAGATCCATGACATATCCTCCTCCAAGTCCTCTATTTTAGCTAAAAAATTCACATAGATTTTGCACGCCTGCTTTGGGCCTTGGAGTGTGAGTTACCCTAGCATAGGAAGATGGGCACAGGTCATGCTTCCACCTACTGAGCTGTCAGATTAACTATGGATCATCTAACTCTAGCTTTTGAGGTCACATGTGAGGCCAGATCCTTTCTCAAATATGAACAGATACAGTAAAATCAGTGTAAGTTCTACTGATTATGGTAAGGGTAGAGGGAAAGGATGTGTATAACTTTAGCCTGACAGAAGGATTTGTAAAAATTCAGATGTCAGGGCTAGTGTAGTGGCTGATGCCTGTAATCCCAGCACTTTGGGAGGCCAAGGTGGGTGGGTCATTTGAGGTCAGGAGTTCCAGACCAGCCTGGCCAACATGGTGAAGCACCACCTCTACTAAATATACAAAAATCAGCTGGGCCTGGTGACAGGCACCTGTAATCCCAGCTACTCTGGAGGCTCAGGCAGGAGAATCACTTGAACCTGGGAAGTGGAGTTTGCGGTGAGTGGAAATTGTACCACCGCACTCCAACCAGGGTGACAGAGGGAGACTCCGTCTCAAAAAAAAAAATCAGATGCCTTGAAATGAGGGTTAAAAGGAGAGAATACAGTATATGATGGTCCAATTCTGCCACCTTAAATATGTGAAAATATTTTATAAGGCAAGGGAGTGGGGTTTGGAGAGAGCATGTATAAAAGCATCTTAACCCTTTTCAGGGATCATCTCAGTGGTGGTGGGATTGGTATTGTTACACTGAGTCTGTTGTATATAAGATCAAGCAGTAGCACCCTGGGAAATACACCCCTCAGATCTGCCGCCTTTGAAGCATAATTGAGTGACAGTCCCAGCTTCCAGCCTCTGGACCCACCCCCTTCATCTACTGAGTTGGCAGTGGGACCATTCCCCCAGGGCTGCTTCCAGCCATTGAATGAGCAGGGCAGTACATTAGTGCAAACCTACTCCTATCGGAGGCAGGTTACTGTTCCCTCCACCTGGACAATGGTTTCTGAGAACTGAGCTGCAGTCTAGGGCACTTTCTACAGATCTATTTCCCTCCTTCAGTCCTTTTCTCAGTGTTCGACATAAAACTGGATCCCTGCTATTCTTGTTTTCTTCCCTTTGCCCTTCTCAAATGTTTCCCTACCAAAAGCTCTTGCATGTTTAATCCCATCTTGGTGTTTGCCTCTTCAGATACCCAAAGCAACATAAAAATAGATGGGCAATTGCGAGATATTCTAATTGCTAGGATTCTTAGTATGAAAAGAGTTATACATATAATATGGAATAAATTAAGTAAAAACCCTGAGTCTTGAATGTGACTTGGAAGGATCATTCATGACTTGAATTCATGAGGTTTTTGTTTGTTTGTTTGAGTCAGGGTCTCACTCTGTTGCCCAGGCTGGAGTGCAATAACACGGTCACAGCTCACTGCAACCTTGACCTCCTGGGCTCAAGTGATCCTCCTGCCTTCAGCCTCCCAGGTAGCTGGGATTACATGCATACCACCACATGCAGCTATTTTTATTTTTTATAATATAATATGTTGCCCAGGGTGGTCTCAAACTCATGGCCTCCCAAAGTGTTGGGATTACAGGCATGAGCCATGACACCCTGCAGATACTTTATCTTTAAATATCAACCAGCCTCCAGGATGGTCCCCAGTATTTCTCTCCTTTGCATGTTCATGTCCTTACATAGTTTCCTCCCTTCTCACTGACCTGTGTAAGCAATAGAGCATCATGAGATGGACAGGGCGTGACTTCTAAGACTAGATCATAAAAGACATTGTGGCTTCTGCATTGTTCTTTTTGATCACTTGCTTCTGGGGACATTAGAGCATTCAAGTGGCCCTGAGGAGAGGCCCACATGGTGAGCCACTGAGAGCCCTGCCAACAGCCAGCACCAACGTGCCAGGTTTGTAGTGTACCACCTTGGAAGTGAATCTTCCAGTCCAGCCAAACCTTCAGATGACTTCAGAACCACCCATGTAAGCTACTCTTGGATTCCTGACCCACAGAAACTGTTTGAGGCAATAAATGTTTATTGTTGTTTTAAGAAGCTATGTTTTGCAGTAATTAGTTACACACCACTAAATAACTTATAACACTTATAATTTTGACAATTGAAAAGGCCTAAAAACAATGTCCTACCCAGTCAAAACAGGCTCCATGAGAACTTAGATTATGGTCTTGAAATATCTATTCACTCTGAAAGAAGCCAGGACTTCTTAAAGAAGTGACTTGGGGTAGGAAATGTACCAAATGAACCTGGAACATACTGTTACTCCAAATAGTTCTCTCAAAAGGACCCAGGAACCAACTTGAAGTGGCATCTTTAGCCCATGATGGTAGGATTTGAGCTTCAATAATGACAATAACTGCAGTGGATTGAAATCCTATCAGATATGTTTAAATCCATGAATCTAAAATGCTACTTAAAAATAATTGGCTGTCTTTGGAGGTTGATGGGGAAATAATTGATTATCTTGAAAACTGGTTTAAAAAAATAGGAGTTAAGCATTTACTCGTATTTTCTATGTAAATTGTACCACTGGAACAGTAAGTGAAGGAAACATCTCTCAATAAAAGTATTTTAGGCTGGGTGAGGTGGCTCACGCCTGTAATCCCAGCACTTTGCAAGGCTGAGGTGGATGGATCGATTGAGCTCAGGAGTTCGAGACCAGCCTGGCCAACATGATGAAACCCCATCTCTACTAAAAATACAAAAATTAGCTGGGCGTGGTGGCAGGCACCTATAATCTCAGCTACTTGGGAGACTGAGGCAGGAGAATCACTTGAATGTGGGAGGCAAAGGTTACAAGTGAGCTGAGATTGTGTTACTGCACTCCAGCCTGGGCAATAGAGTGAGACTCAGTCTCAAAAAAAAAAAAAAAAGGGGGGGAATTTAGCTAATAAATGAAAAATAAATAATAGAATTAGAACATCACCACTTTGTAATCTTTTGAATTCAGGGATTTAGGCATTATCAAGAGCTTCTAACATCGCAGGCAGACAGAAAACATTATGTGCCTCCTGATTGAAAGAACAGAACACCACCTGTAGTCTTGCCAGTGAGATCAAACTGAAGTCCAATTAACCTTTGGATCCAGCTGCCAATTGGCAGGAAATAGAGGACAGAAGCATCTGTTGAACTCCACCACGAGTATACAATCAGCAAAGGCCAAACTGTGGAAAATGATACAGGTCAAACAGCCTGAATTCTTTAACAGGTAAATTGTAAGGAAAAGAAGGGGCTGAAGGGAAAAACTTTATATTGAAAGAGACTTAAAAGAAACAAAATTTTTTAAATGGACAGGAATAAACTAGTGTTTAAGAATACATAGTTTAGTGATAAAATGACAAAGGAAAAGAAGGAAGTAATTCCTATAAAACAGTAGTTCTCAAACTTTAAATATTGATGAGAATCAACTGGAAACAAATTTAAAACATGCATTGCTGGGCTCCACCCCAAGAGTTTTTTATTTCGCAAGTGTGTTACAGGGTCCCATCATTTGCTATTCTATCAAGCTTCTAGACACTTTGAGAACCACTGCTATAAAAGTCAGGATAGCAATTTCTTGGGATGGAGGGTAAGAATGGAGGGAAGGGACTGTAATTGAGACAGGATATGTGGAGGGCTGCTGGGATAGCTGTCCAAGTTCTAGTTCTTGACTTTGGTGTTGGTTATAACAAAGTTGGACGTATAATAATTCATTAGGCTGTACATTTGTTTCACCTGTCTTTTGTATCTGTTTTAATTTTATTTATTTTGAGATGGAGTTTTGCTCTTGTTCCACAGGCTGGACTGCAATGACATGATCTTGGCTCACTACAACCTCTGTCTCCTGGGTTTAAGCGATTCTCCCGCCTCAACTTCCCTGATAGCTGGGATTATAGGCATGTGCCACCACGCCCAGCTATTTTTGCATTTTTAGTAGAGATGGGGTTTTTCCCTGTTGGTAAGGCTGGTCTCAAACTCCCAACCTCAGGTGATCTACCTGCCTTGGCCTACCAGAGTGCCGGGATTATAGGTGTGAGCCACCATGCCCAGCCTTGTATCTGTTTTATTTTTTTAAAATAATGAGGTTAAAAATAAACATTCTGCAAGATTAAACAAATACAGATTTAAATTTTTACAGTCCAATTGAGTGACTTCCTCATGTTCCAAAACCAGGAAGTAGGTGTGGGACATCTATCTCCGTATCACACACACAGTCTGGATTCTAGCTGTAGACTCCATATGGGCTGTCATACACCCTACTACAGAAATGAGAGAAATCCCTGGGAAATGGAACAGTCTCACACATGAGAGACATCTCTGACAACTTATTCATAACTGAATACTCATTCATCTTTACCAGTAAGTGATATTTCTGAAGCACCAATGAAAATGACTTCCTGTGCTCAAAATGAAATGTTGAAAGTTAGAAAGAAAAAAACAAAACAAAACGTGGATCTGATCTGAAAGCCCTTTTGGTTTATTGGGAAGAAGTGGATTATTTAAAAAACTACAAATAAAGTTACATAAAATTAGCAAAGTTGATATACTTTCTGTTGCTCTTTTCAATATATTTAATTTTTAAAATTTATAAGATTATGAATTTAGTAGTCATATTTATAAAATAGTCTTAAAATATTTATGAAAAAAGTTCTGGCAAAGTCTTTATGATAACATCTTTACAGTATCTTATTTTTATTTCATCTTGCTTCCTTCGTATCACCATCTAATTCTATTCAGTATCTTCTCTTTGCAAGATACTGTATGGAGGGTTTTACAATAGCTCGATTGTTGTTAAATTAAGATAAATAACCTAGGCATATTGCCATTTAGCTGGGGGCATAACGTTAATATTAAGTGATAATCTTCCTGTCTCTTGCCTCTCTCCTACCTCAGTGTCAGCAAGACAATCACAGTGTTCAGATTTTCATTTTCTTTGTATTTCTTCTCTTTGAATTTGGTATTACATGGACAATACAAATGCTGTGAAATTGCGTAGGTGCCTCCAGAGTGTCAGTACCTCTGAGGGAGTGACTAGGAATTGATAGTTTATGTACTAAGGACCTCCTTTATGGTTTTTAACTATTTTCTCGGATCACATTTTTGGAAAATCAGTTGAGAGATATAGACTTGAAACTCAGAAGATGCACTCACAAACCTCATGACCTTCTAAGCTGTTTGCCAACACGCATGCATTTCCACTTGGGTTCAAGGACTGGTTAGAGAATATCTAGCTTCGTTATACGATACCACGCCGAGTGTTGGGAATAGAAATATGAAAACAAGTTGTACCTATTCTCCAAAAGCTTTCACACTCAGTGAAGAAAAATTAGACAAACATATTTTATTATGATGAGATAATTCTCTTTTTTGAGACAGGGTCTTGCTCTGTCACCTAGGCTGGAGTGCAGTGGTGCAGTCACACTCACTACAGCCTTGACGTCCCCAGCTGAGGTGATCCTTCCACCTCAGTCTCCTCAGTAGCTGAGAGTATAGCTCTGCATCACCATGCCTAGCTAATTTTGTAATTTTTTTTTTTGTAAAGACAGGGTTTGCCATTTTGCCCAGGCTGGTCTCAAACACTGGTCTCAAACTGTTAGACTCAAGTGATCTTTCTGTCTCAGCCACCCACAGTGTTGGAATTATAGGTGTGAGCCACCATGCCTGGCCAGATAATGTTTTAATTGAGCTATGTATGGATAAAAGCCTTTTGGTAAATGACACTATTATTTCTATATGTTTATGCCTTTTTCCAAAATGCCTTAGAACTCTTTATAAATCATATTATCCAGATGGAAAAACAAGGAAAAAAGAGATCCTGAGCTTGCCAAATATGACTCAGCAAATCAGTGACATGCCTAGAAATAAAAATGAGAAATGAAAGAAGTTTTCGACAATTTACCTTGAAACAAGCCATCTCTGCACTTGCTCAGCAGTGCAGTTGGAAGAGAGGTAACTATGACACTGTAGGAGGAGAAACCAGTGAGTCAGCTCAATGTGGAGACCATGTTCGAAGAGAGCCCTCCTGTGTGGAGCAGTGCAGAAAAATTCTGAGTCCACGCCTTAGTCACTTCCTCCCTTGTAGCTGGAAAGCCATTGTCAGAGGCATCTGAACCAGAGTGACTCCATCTTGAATAGGCGCTGGGTAAAATAAGGTTGAGACCTACTGGACCACAGTCCCAGGATGTTAGGCATTCTTAGTCACAGGATGAGATAGGAGGTTGGCACAAGATACAGGTCATAGGCCAGACATGGTGGCTCATACCTATAATCCAAGCACTTTGGGAGGCCAGTGCAGGGGAGGGCAGATCACTTGAGGTCAGGAGTTTGAGACCAGCCTGGCCAACATGGTGAAACCCCATCTCTACTAAAAATACAAAAATTACCTGGGCATGGTAGCGCACACCTGTAATCCCAGCTATTCAGGAGACTGAGGCAGGAGAATTGCTTAAACTCTGGAGGCAGAGGTTGCAGTGAGCCGAGATTGCGCCATTGCACTCCAACCTGGGTGATAGAGCAAGACTCTGTCTCAAAAAAAAAAAAAAAAAAGACAGAGGTCACAAAGATCCTGCTGATAAAACAGGTTATGGTAAAGAAGCTGGCCAAAATCCACCAAAACCAAGATGGTAACAAAAGTGACCTCTGGTGGTCCTCACTGCTCATTATACGCTAATTTATAATGCATTAGCATGCTAAAAAACACTCCCACTGGCACCATGACAGTTTACAAATGCCATGGCGGGGTCTGGAAACTACCCTATATAATACAAAAAGCGGAGGGATCCTCAGTTCTGGGAAATCTCTGCCTCTTTCCAAGAAAACTCATGAATAATCAATCATTTGTTTAGCATATAATCAAGAAATAGCTATAAATATACTCAGTCGAACAGCCCATGCTCTGTCTATACAGTAGCTGTTTTTTTATTCCTTTCTTCCTTCTTTCTTTCTCTTTCTTTCCTTACTTCTTTTTGTCTTTTTCACTCTTTCCTTTTTTTTTTTTTTTTTTTTTGAGACGGAGTTTCACTCTTGTTACCCAGGCTGGAGTGCAATGGCGCGATCTCGGCTCACTGCAACCTCCGCCTCCTGGGTTCAGGCAATTCTCCTGCCTCAGCCTCCCGAGTAGCTGGGATTACAGGCACGCACCTCCATGCCCAGCTAATTTTTGTATTTTTAGTAGTGATGGGGTTTCACCATGTTGACCAGGATGGTCTCGATCTCTTGACCATCAAGGTGATCCACCCACCTCGGCCTCCCAAAGTGCTGTGATTATAAGCGTGAGCCAATGCACCTGGCCCCTTTCTCTCTCTTTCTTTTTTTTTTTTTGAGCTGGAGTCTCGCTCTATTGCTCAGGCTGGAGTGCAGTGGCGTGATCTCAGCTCACTGCAACCTCCACCTCCTGGATTCAAGCGATTTTCCTGCCTCAGCCTCCCAAGTAGCTGGGATTACAGACACATGCCACCACGCTTGGCTAATTTTTGTCTTTTTAGTAGAGACAGGCTTTCACCATGTTGGCCAGGCTGGTCTGGAGCTCCTGACCTGAGGTGATCCACCCACCTCGGCCTCTCAAAGTGCTGGGATTACAGCCCTTTGCTGTGAGCCACCTCACTCAGCCTATTTCTTTACTTGCTTAGTAAATTTATTTTCATTTTATGGACTCACCCTGAATTCTTTCTTGCATGAAGTCCAAGAACCCTCTCTTGAGGTCTGGATGGGACACCTTTTCGGTAACACCCCACCAGGCTTTATGCAACTGCCTATCCTGTCACCTGCATTTTCTTTGTTCTGTGACACAGAACCTGTCACTTCTGACTTTTTAGAACAGCTTCACTTCCTGCATGTGGACCAAGTGGGTGGAGGTGGAAGGTGAAGCTTGTAAACTCTGTCCCACAGTCTTTGGGGGAAGTTTGTCACGCTGGCTTGAGAGCCCTGTGAGTGTCCTGGTGGAAAACAATCCAGAGGAAAGTAGGTGTTTCTGTCCCCAGGAACTGGCCTGAGGCCTGGCTCACAGGTGGATGCTTAAGAAAGGTATGTTGTGAAATTGAGGCCATACTTCATGACATGTAAAGTCACAAAATCATGTAGTCTGTGAAAGGAAAATAAATCTTGGGACCCCAAAATCACGAAGCCAAAGGGAAAAGTCAAGCTGGGAACTGCTTAGGAAAATCCACCCTCCATTCTATTCCTAAAAAAGACAGCTACTAAGATTTTTTAAAAGCTACATATCTCTCTAATAAGGAATTTCTTTGTGGGCAAAGGACAAAGAGAACACAAAGTCACCCCTCTGATCACTGAGATGTCTGTTGCCTTCTCTGGAAAGGCTAATCAGCCACACACAAAAAAATGCAACCATTTGTCTCTTACCTACCTATGACTGGAAGCCCCCTCCCTGCTTCGAGTTGTCCCACCTTTCCAGATGGAACCAATGGGGATCTTACATATATCCATTGATGTCTCCTGTCTTCCTAAAATGCATAAAACCAAGCTGTGCCCCAGCCACCTTGGACACATGTAGTCAGGACTTCCTGAAGCTATGTCACGGGCACTCATCCTTAACTTTAGTAAAATAAACTTCCTAAAGTGACTGAGACCTGTCTCAGGCATTTGGGATTCACAAATCATACTTGCCAGAATGTGTTAGAGTTGCGTGCTTAGTATTCTCTGCTAAATTGTGGTTTCCTCAGAGGCAAATATGGCATTCATTTATTTCTGAATCCTTAATACCTAACAGATGACCTGTAGCACAGTATGTAGATACCCAATAAATTAATGAATGAGTGAATGTAGACTTATGGAGAGTCTATATTATGCTAGTTCAGTTTTTAAAATAAAAAATTTAGAGATGTCTTATTATGTTGCTCTGGCTGGTCTTGAATTCCTGGGCCTCCTCAGCCTCCTGAGTGGCTGGGACTACAAGATCAAGCCACCATACCTGCCTTCTAGTTATTGATTTGGGGTTGTAGGAGAAGGAGTTGTAGAGAAAAAAAGATTCAAACCAAATTGTTTAGGACATTTTTGCTAGCCTAGTTCTTGTGTTTTTTAAAAAAATTCAAGCAGTAACCGAAAGTACAAAGAATTAAGTAATACACCAGAATTGCCTGAATCCAAAAGTAACCATGATGAAAATTTGGTTAATATCATTTCAGATGTCTTTGAATATATAAGTTAGCAGAAAATATTTTTAAGTATTAAACTGATCCATTCTAATTTCTTTTTTAATTGGTTTCCCAGTAGCCTTCCACCCTTAGGGTTGACTTACTGAGTTAGAAGGCTTATTGTTCTGGTCAAGAACAGGTACTACCTGGAACAGGGAACATTGATCACAGCTAAGTTTCTTGACCCCTTAATTTCAAACAAGAAAATATTCATGAAAGACAGACACGCTCAAGAAATAAAAGAATCCTTAAGCTATACTTTCTTCTCCTTTAATGTCAGGACTAGCTCTGGGGCTCTGACCAATTTCTTCCCTAGCATAGAGTGAATCTCCCTCCTGCACAGCTCATGTCATGAGGCTGGCTCCCCTAGGAAGAGCATGTCAGAGGAAGTACTTGCTACAGATGAAATGGAAAACCCACACCTGCCCCTTCTGGCTGGCTGCAGAAATGGAAGGATCAGACAGGGGTTGAGGAGCTTAGACACAAGGTTCTGGTTTTTTATCTCCCTTAGAGCCAAACTTCGTTGTAGGAAAGGAGGAAAGGGAGTGTTTCGTTCGTTTTTTTTAAAGACAGGGCCTCACTCCTGTCACCCCAGCTGGGATGCTCACTCAACTTCCTGGGCTCAAACAATTCTCCTGCCTCAGCCTCCTGAGTAGCTGGGACTATAGGTACACACCACCACGCCCAGCTAAACTTTGTATTTTTCGTAGAGATGGGGTTTTGCCATGTTGCCCAGGCTTGTCTCAAACTCCTGGGCTCAAGGGATCCACTTGCCTCAGCCTCTCAAAATGCTGGAATTACTGGTGTGAGCCAGGAAAGGGAGTGTTTTTTTTCCCCCTGAGATGGAGTCTCACTCTGTCACCCAGGTGGAGTGCAGTGGTGCAATCTCTGCTCACTGCAACCTTTGCCTCCTGGGTTCAAGCAATTCTCCTGTCTCAGCTCCCAAGTAGCTGGGATTATGGGTGCACACCAGCACACCTGGCTAATTTTCTGTATTTTTGGTAGAGATAGGGTTTCACCGTGTTCCCTAGGCTGATCTTGAACTCCTGAGCTCAGGCAATTCATCCACCTGGGTCTCCCAAAGTGCTAGGATTACAGGTGTGAGCCACCGTGCCCAGCCTAAGAAAGGGAGTCTTAAAGCATCCAGATAGTTAAAGGAGGTGCAGGAACTCAGAACTCAAGGGCTTCCCCCAAAAGGCTACAAGGAGGTATCATTCTCTAGCATAGCCCTGCACTCCCCCACCTTCAGCATGGCACAGGATAATAGTGCAGCAGCATTGATTATCTGCAGATAACTAAACTAACTATCTACAGATATGTAGATAATTTAACCTGACATAGTGTTTCTCATCCCCCATGGCTTGTATGTGGCCTTCAGAGGACCCAGAAGCTCTTGCATGTCTGAGGGCAGAGAATGCAGAGATGTTAATAGGGTAGGTGGACAGGCAGAAGCCCGAATGTAGAGATGAATGGCCAGGACCGTAAACTCCAGTGGCAGGGTCTCAGAAGCCCAGAAACTGCCTAGAGTAACCAGCTCACAGCAGAGATCAATGATGATGGGAGGATTTAGCATGGATTCTGAGGATCTTGACATAGAAATATCATTGTGGATCTCGACATAGGAGTATCCTGGATTATCAGAGTGGGTCCTAAATGCAATCAAGTGTATCTTGTAAGAAGGAGGCAGAGAGATGTTGAACACTGATAGAAAAGGAGGCTGGGTGCAGCAGCTCACGCCTGTAATCCTGGCACTTTGGAAGGCTGAGGTGTGTGGATGACTTAAGGCCAGGAGTTTGAGACCAGCCTGGCCAATATGGAGAAACCTTGTCTTTACTAAAAATAAAAATATTAGCTGGGCGTTGTGGTGGGTGCCTGTAATCTCAGCTACTCAGGGGACCGAGGCAAAGAATCCCTTGAACGCAGGAGGCAAAGGCTGCAATGAGCCGAGATCGCACCACTGCACTCTAGCCTGGGTGACAGAGCAAGACTTTCTCCAACAACAACAAACCCAAACAAAGAAAAACCAAAAACAAGCAAACAAACACTGATAGAAAAGGAGAAGGTGATTGAAGATGGAGGTCATTGAAGATGAAATAGAAAAAAGCCAAACTTTAGATAAATATATCTTTACCAGCCAAATATATTGCTTCCTAAGAGTTCCTTACAATTAAGAAGAACACTTTTGCTGTTGTTGTTGTTGTTTAAGATGGAGTCTTGCTCTGTTGCCTGGGCTGGAATGCAATGGCGCAACCTTGGCTCAGTGCAACCTCCACCTCCCAAGTTAAAGCTATTCTTCTACCTCAGCCTTTGCAGTAGCTGGGATTATAGGCATGCACCACCACACCCAGCTAATTTCTGTATTTTAGAAGAGATGGGGTTTCATCATGTTGGCCAGGCTGGTCTCGAACTTCTGACCTCAAGTGCCTTTGCCTTTCAAAGTATTGGGATTACAGGCATGAGCCACCACACCTGGCCAGAAAACCTTATTTTTTAAAAAGGCAAAATATATTCATAAATACATTTTAATTTTTAGATATTTGGACTTCCTAGTATACTTTCATAACTTGCTCCCAACCCTTCTTCTAATGCTACTCAATTCTGACCACATTAATTTTACCTTCTTAAGGTTTCAATATTTGCATTGCATTCACTTCTATAGCATAAATCCCATGGGATTTAATGATAATTTCATATTCTTTTAACCTGGTATTTCCATTTCTTAATTCTTTATTTTGATTCATCTCCCAGTTGCCTGCATTTCAACTTTATCAACAAGGCATTTTTTTCAAGAAGGGTGCATGGTAATATATTCCTTGAATTCTGGCATGCTTGAGACACTCCACCTGTAGCCTTCATACTGATAATCTGGATAAAATTCTGAAGTCACAGGTCTTTCCCTCTGAACCTGGTAAATATTTCTTCACTGTCATCTAGCATTAAGCAGTGTGACAGTTTCCTTTCATTTGTTTTTCCCCTCCCTCTCTCCCTCCCTCCCTTTCTTCCTTTCTTCCTTCCTTCCTCCCTCCCTCCCTCCCCACAGTCCCCTCTTTGATGGGTTTTGGAGTCCATCAGGCATAGATTTAAGTTCTAGTTGCTCTATTTATTAGTTATGTGATGTTGAACAAGCTAATGGTTCATTTCAAGCCTCAGTTTTCTCATGTATGAAGTGGTGATAAACAATACTACCTACTTTGTAGCATTAAAATGAAGTGCTTAGCACTGTGCTGAGCATATATTAGGCACTTAACAAAAAGGAATTCTTGTTAGCATTATCGATTAAAATGCTAAAAAGGAGCTGATAGGAAAGAGTCCCTTGGCAGGCCCTTAGACATTCCCCCAAGATTTGCCTTAACTCTAACCAACAACCTTTGGCAATGCTCTTAATAGTTTTGCATCTATTAATGGCATCATCAAAGAACATTCATTTTGTTTGCAAGGTTATAATGAGAGATGTGTCAAATATGTTATTCAAATCCAGTTGAACTCTACTGTGGCATTCCATCAGCAGCCAACAGAAAAGGAAACAAGGTTGCTCTGGCCTTGCTCTCTCCCGGAAACCTTTGCTTGCTGGTCTCTGGGATTCACTGCTTCTCTATATAAGGAGCTAATGATTTATTCAGCAGATGTCAACCTCACTAATCTATAGAGGTTATGTAGCAGTCCATTCTCACACTGCCACAAAGATACTAGCTGAAACTGGGTAATTAAGGAAAGATGTTTAATTGAGTCACAGTTTCACTTGACTTGTGAGGCCTCAGGAAACTTACAATCATGGCAGAAGGCAAAGGAGAAGCTAGGACCTTCTTCACAAGGTGACAGGGGAGAAAAAACATGCAAGGGAAATTGCCACTTTTAAACCATCAGTTCCCATGAGAACTCCCTCACTATCACAAGAACAGCATGGGGGAAATCTTCCCCATAATCCAGTCAGCTCCCACCAGGTTCCTCCTTCAACTCTTGGGGATTACAATTCAAGATGAGATTTGGGTGGGGATACAGAGCCAAACCATATCAGGTGGTTTTCACAATGGGGTTCAACACAGTGCCACATCCTAGGGAAGAGAGGGAGATAGGATGCCAGAGGCCTTGCCACCTCTGTGATACCCAGAGCGTCTTTACTTTGACCAGTTATCTATACTTGGGTCCCATGCAGCCTACATTTTGTTGATGTTATTATTTTTGAGACAGGGTCTCACTCTGTCACGCAGGCTGGAGTGCAGTGGTGTGATTATGGGTCACTGCAGTCTCAACCTTCTGGGCTCAAGTGATCTTCACACCTCAACCTTAGGAGTAGCTGGGACTACAGGCATGTGCCATCACACCTCGCTAATTTTTAAATTTTTTGGAGAGATGGGTTCTCACTACACTACCCAGGCTGGTCTCAAACTCCCGGGCTCAAGCAATCTTGCAGCCTTGGCCTCCCAGCGTGCTTGGACTTGCTCTACCAAGTATCTAGGTTTTAAAGTTCCTGTGGCTTTTCCAAGTTGTGAATATCACTCTCCTCTCCTAATCTCTCCCTCTCTCATGCATTTCTACTTTTATTCTTTTCTCTTGTTTTTAAACATAGCTGCCCACCCCCAAGTGTGTGTGCTAGTCTTTTCTAATCCTCTTTGGGCTTTTAAACTTACTTCTCTTCCTTGTCTAATGTTTCTTAGTTTTTATACCTAAGTTTCTCATAATGCTGCCTGTGTAATCACATTTAATTTTTTTTTTGTTTTCTCCCCATTTTTCCTTACCAGTCTGCTTCATGTATTTAGAAAATATTGACTGGGCACAGTGGCTCTTGCCTATAATCCCAGAACTTTGGGAGGCCAAGGTGGGAGGTTCACTTGAGGCCAATAATTTGGGACCAGCCTGGGCAAGATATTGAGACCCCATCTTTACAAATAACTTTTAAAATTAGGCAGACCTGGTGACATGTGTCTGCAGTCCTAGCTGCTCAAGACACTGAAATAGGAGAATTGCTTGAGCCTAGGAGTTCAATGCTGCAGTAAGCCATGATTGTACCACTGCACTCCAACCTGGGCAACAGAGACCCTGCCTTGAAAAAGAAAAAAGAAAAGAAAATATTTGTCAAAGCTTAGCTGTGTGCCAAGCAGGGGTAGGACCTAAGCACTGGGGATACAGCACCTGGCTTCCATTTCCAAGGAGCTGAGGGCTATCAACAAATGAACAGGCAGCTGCAATACAGTCCTTCAACAGAGAGACCTGACTTTTAGAAGGAAAGCTAAAAAAAGAAAGAAATAGCTTCAACATAAACAGAAAGGATATCCATTCAGAGACCCCATTCGAAAGTCACCAACTTCAAAGACCAAAGGTAGATAAATCCACAAAGATGGGAAGAAACCAGTGCAAAAGAGGCTGAAATCACCAAAAACCAGAATGTCTGTTCTCCTTCAATGGATCACAACTCCTCAGCAGCAAGGGAACAAAACTGGATGGAGCATGAGTTTGATGAATTGACAGAAACAGGCTTCAGAAGGTGAGTAATAACAAACTTCTCTGAGCTTAAGGAGCATATTCTAACCCAATGCAAAGAAACTAAGAACCTTGAAGAAAAGTTAAGATGAAATGCTAATGAGAAGAACATAAACAGTTTGATGGAGCTGAAAAATACAGCATGATAACTTCTTAAAGCATATACAAGTTTCAATAGCCAAATTGATCAAGCAGAAGAAAGGATATCAGAGGTCAAAGATCAACTCAATGAAATAAAACGAGAAGGCAAGATTAGAGAAAAAAGTGAAAAGAAATGAACAAAGCCTCCAAGAAATATGGGACTATGTGAAAACACCTAATCTACATTTGATAAGTGTACCTGAATGTGACGGAGAGAATGAATCCAAGCTGGAAAAAACTCTTCAGGATACTATCCAGGAAAACTTCCCCAATCTGGCAAGGCAGGCCAATATTCAAGTCCTGGAAATACAGAGAACACCACAAAGATATTCCTCAAGAAGAGCAACCCCAAAGCACACAATTGTGAGATTCACCACAGTTGAAATGAAGGAAAAATTGCTAAGGGCAGCCAGAGAGAAAGGTAGGGTTACCCACAAAGGGAAGCCCATCAGACTCACAGCAGATCTCTTGACAGAAACCCTACAAGCAAGAAGAGAGTGGGGCCAATATTCAACATCCTTAAAGAAAAGAACTTTCAACCCAGAATTTCATATCCAGCCACACTAAGCTTCATAAGTGAAGGAGAAATAAAATTCTTTACTGGCAAGCAATTGCTTAGAGATTTTGTTACCACCAGGCCTGCCTTACAAGAGCTCCTGAAGGAAGCACTAAATATGGAAAGGAACAACCAGTACCAGCCACTCCAAAAACATACCAAATGATAAAGAGCATTGACACAATGAAGAAACTGCGTCAACTAATGGGCAAAACAACCAATTAGTATCAAAATGGCAGGATCAAATTCACACATAACAATATTAACCTTAAATGTAAACAGGCTAAATGCTCCAATCAAAAGACACAGACTGGAAATTGGATAAAGAGTCAAGACCCATCAGTGTGCTGTATTCAGGAGATGTGTCTCACATGCAAAGACACACATAGGCTCAAAATAAAGGGATGGAAGAAGATTCACCAAGCAAATGGAGAGCAACAAAAAGCAGGGGTTGCAATCCCAGTCTCTGATAAAACGGACTTTAAGCCAACAAATATCAAAAGAGACAAAGAAGGGCATTACATAACGGTAAAGGGATCAATGCAACAAGAAGAGCTAATAATCCTAAATAAATGTGCACCCAATACAGCAGCACCCAGATACATAAAGCAAGATCTTAATGAACTACAAAGAGACTTAGACTCCCACACAATAATAGTGGGATACTTTAACACCCCACTGTCAATATTATAGATCAATGAGACAGAAAATCAACAAGGATATCCAGGACTTGAACTCAGATCTGGACCAAGCAGACTTAATAGACATCTACAGAACTCTCCACCCAAATCCACAGAATATGCATTCTTCTCAGCACCACATCACACTTACTCTAAAATTGACCACATAATTGGAAGTAAATCACCCCTTAGCAAATGCGAAAGAATGGAAATCTTAACAACCAATCTCTCAGACCACAATGCAATCAAATTAGAACTCAGGATTAAGAAACTCGCTCAAAACCACACAACTACATGGAAACTGAACAGCCTGCTCCTGAATGACTACCAGATACATAATGAAATGAAGGCAGAAATAAAGATGTTCCTCGAAACCAATAAGAATGAAGACACAATGTACCAGAGTCTCTGGGACACATTTAGAGCAGTGTCCTCACAAACCTCACAAAAACAAGCAATGGGGAAAGGATTCCCTGTTTAATAAATGGCATTGGGAAAACTGGCTAGCCATGTGCAGAAAGCTGAAACTGGACCCCTTCCTTATACCTTATACAAAAATTAACTCCAGATGGATTAAAGACTTAAACATAAGACCTAACACCATAAAAACTGGAGAAGAAAATCTATCCAAAACCATTCAGGACATAGGCATAGGCAAGGACTTCATGACTAAAACACCAAAAGCAATGGAAACAAAAGCCACAATAGACAAATGGGATCTAATTAAATGTACAAGCTTCTGTATAGCAGAAACAAACATTATAGTGAACCTGCAATCAACAGAATGGGAAAAAAATTTTGCAAGCTACCCGTCTGACAAAGGGCTAATATCCAGAATCTACAAAGAACTAAAACAGATTTACCAGAAAAAAAACAACCCAATTAAAAAGTGGGCAAAGGATATGAACAGACACTTTTCAAAAGAAGACATTCATGCGGCCAACAAACATGAAAAAATGCTTATCATCATTGGTCATTAGAGAAATGCAAATCAAAGCCACATTAAGATGTCATCTCACGCCAGTTAAAATGATGATCATTAAAAAATCTGGGGACAGCAGATACTGGAGAGGATGTGGAGAAATAGGAACACTTTTACACTGTTGGTGGGAGTGTAAATTAATTTAACCATTATGGAAGACAGTGTGGCAATTCCTCAAGGATCTAGAAATAGAAATATCATTTGACCCAGAAATCCCATTACTGGGTGTATACCCAAAAGATTATAAATCATTCTATTTTAAAGACACAGGCACATGTATGTTCATTGTGGCACTGTTTACAATAGCAAAGACTTGGAACCAACCCAAATGCCCATCAATGATAGAATGGATAAAGAAAATGTGGCACATGTACACAGTGGAATACTATGCATCCATAAAAAAGGATGAGTTCATGTCCTTTGCAGGGACAGAAGCTGGAAACCATCATTCTCAGTAAACTGACACAAGAACAGAAAACCAAACACTGCATGTTCTCACTCAGAAGTGAGTGTTTAACAATGAGAACACATGGACACAGGGAGGGGAACATTACACACTGGGATCTGTTGGTGGGTAGGAGGGCTAGGAAAGGAATAGCAGGGGGTGGGGAGATTGGGGAGGGATAACATTAGGAGAAATACCTAATGTAGGTGACGGGGGATGGATGCAGCAAACCACCATGGCATGTGCATACCTATGTAACAATCCTGCATGATCTGCACATGTACCCCAGAACTTAAAGTATAATTAAGAAAAATAAAAATATTAAAATAAAAAAAACAAAGATTAAATAATTTGCGCCAGATCACAAAGCTGATGCATTAGGGTGCCAGGATTAAAACCAACCGGGCTAGCTCTATGGCCTGTGCACTTAACCATCACATTGTACAGGGGCACAGACTTCATGTTAAGAGTAAGGAAGCAGAGCCCTGAGGAGCTTAAAGAACTCCAAGCAGACACAGCAAATCATGGCAGAACTGAAGACAGGATGGAGTAGAGATGGCCCATGAAATAGCTGGTCAGCTGCTATGGTGGGAAGTGGGCCCAGTTCTATCCTGACAATGAGATGGCATTCCTCATGGCAATGTTAGGAATCAGCTGCCCTCCCTCCTTCCTTTCCTCTTTACCTCCTCCCTCTCTATTCTTCTCCCTTTCTCAGGCACGTGAACTCCGTATCTCCTGTCCCAACTTCACCACCATCACCACATGCACATTCTCAAGCCTGATCTTTTATTTTTTTGAGACAGAGTCTCATTCTGCCGCCCAAGCTGGAGTGCAGTGGCATGATCTTGGATCACTGTATCTGCCACCTCTTGGGTTCAAGCGATTCTCCCACCTCAGTCTTCCAAGTAGCTGGGACTACAGGCACCCACTACCAGGCCTGGGTAATTTTTTTTATTGTTTATAGAGATGGAGTTTTACCATGTTGGCCAGACTAGTCTTGAACTCTCTGACCTGAAGAGATTTGCCTGCCTCAGCCTCCCAAAGTGCAGGGATTACAGGCGTGAGCTACTGCACCCAACCACACCTCATCTATATTACTTGGAATCATATCCAAGTGCCAGGAATCAGAAAGCTACCCCTTCCTTGACTCCCTGCTACTATCCATTACTTAAGTAAGACAAAAAATAACAAAGAAAAAAAATTTTATTGGCTTGTACTAAGCAAATATGGGTATGTTAATACATTCACTTTCAAACTCCATTTGTTTGCTGATGGAAATTACCCGGGTATATTCTTTAAACTGAAAGCAATTTCTTCTGAGGAAAATATAAAAGAAACAGTGCCTCTGACCTTTGATATTAAAATGCCTTTATGTTTCCTCAGTGCATGGCAAAGCACAGGCAAATTTTACAGGTTTCTCAAAAGCTGCTGCAAGCTGTACTTTATAAGTGCTGGCACTACAGCTCAGGGGACTATTTCCTCCTCAAAAAGGTGAATCAGTGAAAAAGTAGAATGACCAATGCTAGAAAGATATTACCAGAAACTATAAGAAAATGTATCACCCAGGGGCAATGTCCCTAAAAAATAAGAAGTAATGTACTGGAGCCATTTCAAGATTCTTCCATGAATCTTTCTAGGATTTAGGAATTGAATAAATTCTTCGGAAGGAAGCACTAGTAAGCCAGGTACTGTTCTGGATGGTTGGAGCAGGCATAACAGCACTAAAAATTGAAGACCCTTTTCTCAGGGAACCCACCTGCTAGAGGGAGAGCAGGGGATAAACCAATGAACCAAGAAGTTTAAAGTTTGTCATGTGGTCGGGGGGCTGAGAAGAGTAATAGAGCAGGGTAAGAGGGAGAGACACTGGCAGGATGAGGGTTTGGTTTGATAAAGTGAGCACTGAAGGCCTTTCTGAGAGGGCAACAAACATTTATATGTATATATTTATTTATTCATTTATTTATTTTGTGACAGTCTCACTTCATTGCCCAGGCTGGAGTGGCATGATCTTGGCTCACTGCAACCTCTGCCTCCTGGGTTCAATTGATTCTCTTGCCTCAGCCTCTCTGAGTAGCTGGGATTACAGGCACACATCACCACACCCGGCTAATTTTTGTATTTTTAGTAGAGATGGGGTTTCACCATGTTGGTCAGGCTGGTCTTGAACTCCTGAGCACAAGTGATCTGCCCACGTTGGCTTCCCAAAGTTCTGGGATTACATGTGTGAGCCCCATGCCCGGACTGAAAAGGTAACATCTAAACAGAGACCCAGTGAAAGTAAGGGAGTGGGTCTTGTGGTTTAACCAGGAGAGGAGCCGTCACATGCAATGGTCTGAGACAAGGCTGTCTCCCATATCCAGGGAAAAGCAGGGAAGCCTGTGGAGCAACAGTGGAGCAAGAGTGGAGAGAATGGTGGAAGAGAGAAGAAACTTAATTTAGTCTGACAGGGTTGGGTAGCCTTTCAAGGTTTGGAGCTGAGAAGTGGTAAGAACTGAGGTGCCTTTTAGAAGGACCGCTCTGGCTGCCATGTGAAGAATGCTATCCCTCACCATAGGGAGTGAGAAAGCTGACAGCCTAGTGGAGAAGGTGGGTGACGTATGGGAAATTGGAAACTGAAGTGCCCGGTGTTTAGAAATCTGTAACAGGAAGGTCTGACCCAGTCTCCGGACCCAGGGGAGGCTTCCTGGGGAAAATGACATTAAACTGAGACTTAAGGGATGAGTAGTAGAGGAGATACTGGAAACCAGAGGGGAACCAGTTTAGAACATACCACTGTCTCTATGGAAAATTTGACCCTGGTTTCGGGTCCCTCAGTGACCGGTTGGCTCGCCCTTTAGTCAGTTGGGAATACAAGTCATTATTCTCAAATTTTCTTATAAAATGTGGGTCTTGCTACATGGATTGCATTAAACCCATGGGTGCCTTTGTGTACAGCTTGTCTTCTTCAGGCTCTTGCCAGAGTGGAGAATGGAAGCAGCTGTGGCACATTGGAAAGAATGCTGAATCTAAGTGGGCTGGGGTTCATATTGCAACTCTGTCACTTACTAGTTGGATGACACTGGTATGGTCTCTAAATCTCTCTGGGTCACCATGTTCTCAGTAGATAACACTTAGGTCTAAAGAATATATGAAATAAGGTATATAAAGGTCAAACACATTAGTAGCTGCTTGTATTAGTCTGTTCTCACACTAAACGGATGCATTAGTCCACTTCTTGCCTGAGAAAGGGAGAAGAAAAGAGGGAGGATTAAAAAGATACCTAAGACTGGGTAATTTATAAAGAAATGAGGTTTCATTGTTTCATGGTTCTGCAAGCTGGACAGGAAACAGCTGCTTCTGCTTCTGGGGAGGTCTCAGGAAACTTACACTCATGGTGGAAGGCAAAGGAAAAGCAGGCAAGTAAGACATGACCGGAGCAGGAGAAAGAGGTGGAAGGTGCTACACACTTTTAAACAACCAGCTCTCACAATAACTCACTCACTCACCATCATGAGTATGGCACTGAAGGAATGGTGCTAAACCATTCATGAAGGATCCTCCCCCATGATTCAGTCGCCACCCACCAGACCTCACCTCTACCACTGGGATTACAATGAGATTCGGGCGGGGATGCAGATCCAAACCATATCACCGTGCAATAAATTCTAGTTTAAAATCAAAGCAAAGTGGACTTCTAACCAATTGATACCTGCTGTTGCTTGAATATGTATCTCAGAAGTTCATATATTGGAAACTTAATCAATCTTCCCTGATGGATTAATGTCACTATCATGGGAGGGGGTTTGCTACTGAGGGAGTTGTTTTGTTATAAAAGTGAGTTTTCTCCACCTCTCTTGCTCTTTCCCTCAAACCATGTGATACCCTCCTTCATATTATGACATAGCAAAAAGACCCTCACCAGATGCTGGTGCCATGCACTTGGACTTCCCAGCCTCCAGAACTATGAGCTAAATAAACTTTTTGTCTTTATAATTACTCAGTGTGTGGCATTCTGTTATAGCAGCACGAAACAGACTAAGAATATTTGAGGAAGATACTTGGAAGGCAGCTTTGCATTTCTCTGAGCAGTATATAGCTAAGCTCTGGAGTTACATCCACCAGTTACTGGCCATGGGTACACTCTCTAAACTTGAAGCACCAATTTTCTTATCTGTTAAGTGGGGCAAGTCATAGTTCCTGTTTCACTGGGTGGTGGTGAGGACCAAATGAGATGATGCAGGCAAGCTGAGAGAATGTCTTATGTATAGCAACTACTCCACCGAAGTGTCTAAATCCATTTAATGCTGCTATAACAGAATACCTGTTTTTATCCATTTGTAACAAAGAGGAGTATATTTCTCACAGTTCCGGAGACCAGGAAATCCAAGATCAAGGTGCCAGCAGGTTCAGTTGTCTACTGAGGGCTGCATCATCTGAAGGGAGGGAATGCCATGTTCTCACATGGCAGAGAACAAAAGAGCAAACTAGCTGAAAGTTACATGAAGTCTCTTTTATGAGGGCTTAATCTCATTCACAAGACAGGAATTCTCATGACCTCAATCACCTCTTAAAGGCCCCACCGCTTAATCCCATCATATTGGGCACACCTTAATTTTGGAGAGGACACATTCAAGCCATAGGAGTTAGATATCATGATTATGTTCACTCCCTGTATGTGGCTAGTTCATCAGAAGGATATACCTCCAGATTTTGTTGGTTTAGTGAATTCTCACTTCCTCCCTTCACTTGTGAAATATCCAGCTGTGTTTGAAGTATTGGTGTTGACACTCTGGTAAAAGGGGAAGTTGAAGCTAAAGTAGGAGGGTTGGGTGGCCAATAGAAACATCTCCCACTCCACATCCCTAAATCAAAGGCCCCAGGAAAAGGCTCGATACATTAAGGCGCTCCCAGTATAAATTCTTGGCTGCTTTTCTATCTTATGACTTTCTGAACTTCTTGTCTAGACACCTTGCCTTCCCTTGATTTCTTACCTAATGCTAAGATTCCATGGTTAGCAGGATATTTGAGAAGGAGGTAAACACTGGGAAGTACAGTAGGTAGGATGCCAGAAGATTCATCTACCCATCCACTCATCCATCCATCCATCCATCCACCCATCCATCCATCTATCCATCCAAAACATATTTGCTGAGCATCTAGTATGTGTCATATACTTCTTCGTGCTGAGTATATAAAATTAAAGACTTCTGGGGTTCTCAACATCACCAGGAAGTGAGACTTATAAATAAATCTAATATCAGTTTTTCACTGCAGGTGACAGAAAACCTAGGTCAAAGTGGCTTGAACAACAAGATATTTATTGTATAAAATATAAAGTAGTTCAGAGGTAGGCCCGGTATCATGTGCATTACATAAAGTTCCAATTCTTCTTCTCTGTAATAGTCCTTGGATTTGTCCTGCTCTGTGTGTACTGGCATCTAATCCAGGCTGGAGGTAAGATGGCTGCAGTAGTTCCAGCTATCACATCAGACATCACAACATGCAAAGCAAGAGATATAACCATTCTGTCCTGTATCTCTTTCTTAGAAGAAAGGAAGCTTCTCTCAGAAGTTCCACAGCAGACATACCCTAATATCTTATTTCCAAGAAATAATGGTTGACATGCTCATTCCAAAATTCATCTCTGGCAAGGGGAATTAGATAATTTTGATTGGCTCATACTAGTTAGGATTTTCCCCTAATGTGGGGAATGATGTCACCATTCCTGAGTGTCATGGGGAAGCAGTGGACCCCTGAAAAAAAAAACTGAGTTCTATTAGTAAAGGAGAATGGGGTAGGGGTCCTGGGTGTTTGCTAGGTGGTAAATAGTGTCTACTACAAAGGACTGGGTGATGCTATATGAGAGGTGTTCGTACATTGCATGGTAGGAGTTCAGAGGGTGTACCAAAGATTTCCATTTGTTTGTTTGTTTTTTATGGGTCAGGGAGAAGGCAACAGTTGGGAAGGTATCAAAAATTAAGTGACTTAGGAGTTGGGCTGGGAATAAAGAGCATGAGGCTCAAAACCATGCTGGATGCAGATTGAGAGCGTCTTAGAAATCCTTCTCAAATCATTTGGCTCAATCCTACAGAAAATATAGACTCACTATGTATATTTTTAATGTTTTTAAATCATATTTTTAGTTGAGCAATAAATAGGATAGGGGAACAAGAACAACTATTACTGAATGTCCACTGTGTGCCAGAAGCCATGTGGATGATTGTCACAGATTTCCTCTTTAATCATCACAACAATCCTTTAGGAGGCTACAGTTGCTCATCTTATAATGAACAAATGGCTCAGGAATCATGGATCTAGCTTGGTCAAACAACAGAAGGCCTCACTGATTGGTGCTGGCCCGGGACACTACTGCAGGTGTGACATTCCCAAGCCCCTGACCAATGGGGGTAAGACATGGCACAGTAGTGGAAAGATCATGAAGTGGTTGTTGCAACAGTACAGACACGCCCTGGAGAAATTTTCCCCATTGTCTTGATGATTAGCATTCAGCTCCTTGTTACTTATGCAAATTTCTGCAGCCAGCTTGAATTTCTCCCCCAAAAATGGATTTTTCTTTTCTATTATGTTGTCAGACTGCAAATTTTCCAAACTTTTATGCTCTGCTTCCTCTTGAACACTTTGGCTCTTAGAAGTTTCTTCCAGCAGATACCCTAAATTCTCTCTCTCAAGCTCAAAGTTCCATAGTTCTCTAGGGCAGGGGCAAAATGCCATCAGTCTCTTTGCGAAAGCATAGCAAGAACCAACTTTATTCCAGTTCCCAGCAAGTTCCTCATCTCAATCTGAGAGTACCTCAGCCAGGATGTCATTGTCCATATAACACTATTGGCATTTTGGTTAAAGCCATTCAATAAGTCTCCAGAAAGGTCCAAGATTTCCCACATCTTTCTGTCTTCTGAGCCCTCTAAGTCTCTAGAAAGTTCCAAACTTTCCCACATTTTCCTGTCTTCTTCTGAGCCCTCTAAACTGTTTCCACCTCTGCCTGTTACCCAGTTCCAAAGTTGCTTCCACATTTTTGGGTATCTTTACTGAAGCACCCCGTTCACTGTGGTACCAGTTTACTGTATTAGTCCGTTCTCACACTGCTATAAAGAACTGCCTGAGACTGGGTAATCTATAAAAAAAGAGGTTTAATTGACTCACAGTTCAGCATGGCTAGGGAGGCCTCAGGAAACTTACAATTTTGGTGGAAGGGGAAGCAAACATGTCCTGGCAGCAAGGAGAAGTATGAGCGAAGTGGGAAAAAAATCCCCTTATAAAACTACCAGATTTTTGTGAGAACTCACTCACTATCACAAGAGCAGCATGAGGGTAACCACCCCCATGATTTAATTACCACCCACCAGGACCCTCCCATGACATGTGGAGATTATGGGAACCACAATTCAAGATGAAATTTGGGGGGGACACAGCCAAATCATATCAAAGCCTATGGGACTTAAAAAAAATTAACAAAAACTATCAAATTAATCTCCGAAGAGGCTGTACCAATTTATATTCTCACTGGTAACATTCTTGGGTGCCAATTCCCCCAGCAAAAAACATGTAAATATGAAGAAATAAGTAGTATCATGAGTTTTTCCACTCTTTATCAGATACTGTCCAATTCCCTTTACAATAATTATTTTACGTAATCCTGACTACCCTCTGAAGTAGGTAGTAGTATTATGCCCAACCTAGAGAGGAAGAAACTAAGTCTTGGAAGGGTTAAACAGCTTGTCCAAAGCCACATGTTTAATTATTAGCAAAACTGAAACTGGAACCTACGTTTCCCTGATATCAAATCTATCCTCTCAAACCCTGTACTCTACTGCCTTGCTATTTATTCTTACTGGGTCTTTAGCCCACATGGAGAAACACAGAAAAATTTTTCTATCCTGCCTCAAGATTCTGCCCAGAGGCCCTAACACTGCCAGCGCCGGAAATTGGTTGAGGGTGGTATTGCTCAGAATAAGCTTGGGGCACTAGAAAGCCACAAAACCATATTGTCCGCTAATATTAATAGAACCTTCAAGAATCATAATGAAGCCTCATTTTTATGGTTTGCAGCAGTGTGAATAACATAGGAGCAAAGGAAATTCACTTTCATCTTTCTTTCCTTTGCTAAGTAAGAACGAACTGTATCTTCTGCTTGCATTTTTTAAAGGCAATCTCAGGCTTTTCTTATTCTTTGTCATGGACCTGAGGCAAGGTTCGCACAGGTCCTAGTCTATGCCTATTGATGCTTCTTGGATATGTGCCCAGTTGCACAATCAGGTATTGAACTTCATTTTTTCATAACACATAACCACTGCAGGAGGGAAAAGAAACCCCTGGATGGAATGACCTGTGCTTATAGTATAGCTTTTGTTGTAACAAGGTCAAGAAACTGCAGTAATTATTAGTCGTTGACTAGTTCTTAGAACCCTGCTAAGATAGAAATTGCCAACACAAGAAAATCTTGAGGTTCACCTGGGCCTTTTAAAGCAATTAAGAAAATTGGGTAAGGGCAGAGTGAAATGGTCATTACAGAGCCTGGGGAACCTTGATGGGAGTGATAAGTTGGCCCTTGAAAGAGGTATGATCTCTTGCTGTGGAGAAACACAAGGGCACTCTTATCAACCAGTGATTGAGACAGAGACCTAGATCAGTCTGAAATAAAGTGATTTAACCCAGTAGAGCGTTCTCTATCTTGAAGCCTAGAGAACAGGCAGCAACTGATATAATCATATGGTTTTTCTTCATTCTGTTAATCAAATGGATTACACTGATTCATTCTTTTATAGCTTTATTGAGGTATAACTTCTATACAATTAAATTCACTGGCATTAGTTAGGCAATTTAATGAGTTTTTTAAAATATCGATACAATCATCCAATCCCACAATGTTTTTAGACTTTGTTCTGAAATCTTCTATTTAATGTCTGTTATCGGTAATTTATATTTTCTCTTTTTCTTTATCAATCTTGCTAGGTGTTTACTACTTTTATTAATTGTTTCAAAGAACTAACTTTTGATTTATATTCTCTTATTTTTCATCTGTTTTCTAGTTCATTGACTTGTGCCTTTATCTTTATTATTTCCTAATTTTTACTTATCTTGGGTTTACTTTGCTCACTTTCTTTCTACTTTCTTTCTTTCTTTCTTTTTTTTTTTTTTGAGACAGACTCTCTCTCTGTTGTCCAGGCTGGAGTGTAGTGCACAGTCTCAGCTTACTGCAACCTCCGCCTCCCAGGTTCAAGCAATTCTCCTGCCTTGGCCTCCCCAGTAGCTGGAATTACAGGCATACGCCACCATGGTGGGTAGTTTCTTGTATTTTTAGTAGAGAGAGGGTTTCCCCATGTTGGCCAGACTGGTCTCGAACTCCTGACCTCATGATCCACCCACCTCAGCATCCCAAAGTGCTGGGATTACAGGCATGAGCCACCATGCCCAGCTATAGTTTCTTATGTTAAAAATCTAGATAATTTTGGAAGGTAACAGCATTATTGAGATAGAATTCAGATACCACACAATCTACCCATTTAAAGTATACAATTAATCAATTCTAAGTACATTCATGGGGTTGGGCAACCAATATCAAATATAGTTTAGAACATTTTCATCACCCCAAAAAGAAACCATATACTCTTTATCAATCACTCCACCTCTCCCTCAGCTCTGAATAATCACTAATCTAATTCTTGTCTCTATAGATTTGTTTATTCTGGACATTTCCTATAAATGGAATCACAGAATATGTGGTCTTTTGTGACTGATTTATTTAGTATAATGTTTTCAAGGTTTATCCATGTTATAGGATGTGTTAGTACTTAATTCATTTTTATTGCTGAATAGTATTCCATTGTATGGACATAGCACATTTTATGTACATTCATTAATTGATGATAAATGTCTGATTTTAAGTTTTTCTTCACTTCTAATATAAACACTTAAAAGTGTAACATTTCTCTGAGCACCACTTAATCTGCATTATACAGCTCTGATATCTTGGATTTTAATGATAATGCCATTCAAAATATTTTCTAGTTTTCCTAGTCAAATAAATCATGGATTTAAAAAATAAACATATTAATTAGTTTCCAAATGTTTGGGAATTTTGTCTATATCCTGCAGATTGAATAATCTCAATCAATCTATCTCCACATTCACTTTTTCTCCAGCTGCCTCCAAGATGCTGTTAAGAGCATCTAATGATTTTTCATTTCAGTTATTGTACTTTTCAGCTATAAAATTTCCATTTGCTTCTATTTTAATAGTATCTATTTCTCTTCGGTGATTCCCCTACCAGGTTTATTTGCTATGACCAAATTTTTCCTAAATTCTTGAAAATATTTATAATGATTGCCTTAAAGTCTTGTCTATTTATTACAGCAACATCTAGGTCATCTGTGGTTCTTTTTTTTCCCCTGAGTGTGTGTCACATTTTTCTTGTTACCTTGCAAGTTCTGTGATTTTCAGTTGAATGCTTGTTATAATGGATACTACAATGTAGAGATTCTGGGTTCCATTATGTTCCTTTGAAGAGTAATCTTTTTAAGTTGGCTGGACTCAGATTCCAAACTCTGTCTCCCTACAGTCAGCAGCAGTTAAATTCTCTGCTCAGGTCAGCTTCCAGCTGTTACTTTTTTAAAAATTTCTCTCCCTCTTCTTCTATTTATAGACCAGTCAAGAAGTTGGGTGGATTTTTTTTAAGATAGATTTTGGGTCTCCCACTATCTACAGTAATTCCCTTCTAGGATTTCACCCCTTAATTCTAGCCAATCTGCCAGTCCGATCCCACGACAACTCAGCACAGTGGATTAGTGAGTGCACACAGGTAACAAAGTTGCAGGCTTGCAAATCTCACAACATATATTCTGCCTTTAAT
Organism: Callithrix jacchus; assembly: GCF_049354715.1. Taxonomy (NCBI): domain Eukaryota; kingdom Metazoa; phylum Chordata; class Mammalia; order Primates; family Cebidae; genus Callithrix; species Callithrix jacchus. The sequence goes on along the minus strand of NC_133509.1, from coordinate 106,180,384 downwards.
AGTGAACTTCTTGCCACGTTGTTTTTGATAAATCTCCAGTGTATTGAAATTGTTCTTTTTTTATAAACATTTTTCCAGGTTTTATAACTTGTTTATAGGAGGATTAGTCTAACCAAGCTGTTCTGCCATTACCCGAAGTTGAGAGTCATTTTCAAACAATTTTCAAAAAACATACCATTTACCAACACCTTATAGGGAAGATACACAAGGATCTATCTATGGTATATTCTAAAAATATGGTTTCAGAAAGAATCAAGGTTTACCGAAATAATATAGTAATTTGAGAAATAGAAATCTTTACAGAAAATCACCTTCATCTCCCTTAGGTACATGTTAGTTTTTAAAAGGAAAAGAAAACTGAGGAAGGAATAAGCAGTCAAACTATTCAAATAAAAAATTGGCATTTTTCATAGAAAACTTCATTTAACATTGAAGATGTCGTCACATTTCTGCATGAAATTTAAAGGTTAAAATTTTTCACATATTCTGCCAAATGAGGGTCAATTGCTATATTAGATGTCTGCTAGTCAATCCTGTCTCACTCAAATTATCTATCTCTGTACATGACAAACAAGCATCCCTCAGGCTGTGGCTACAGCAGCTGCCACAGAGTTAATGTGACTGAGGATAGCTGAGGCACAAAGCAATCCCACAGACTTGAGGTCCCAATTGCTGCGAGGGGAAGCAGCACAGCAAGGATTACCCTGTTTAATGAGCAGAGGTCATGACTGATTTTATCCCCACAGAAAAACTCAGGTGAACTCTTTGCAAGAATTTTACAGTAAATATCTCATGCAGACCAAAAATTTTAAAGTCACATAAATGAAGCTAGTCTGACAACCAGGTAATTGGTTAATGGATTGACAATATGAGTCAGGAAGGAAGAAAGGAGGGAAGGAAGGAAGGAGGAAAAGAAGGAAGGAAGGAGGGAGGGAGGGAGAGAGGGAAGGGAGAGAAAAAGAAAGAAAGATTTAGAGGAAGTCAAAGAGAGAAAAACAACTTGGTTCTCAAAGGTAGACTGAGACCCTGGCTGAAAGACAAAAGGGGTGGGAGTAAACTACAAAAATGTTACCAGATGAAAAACAAGAATGAGTTGGGGAGGCAACATAAAAACTCAATGTCATTCTGAAGAGCCACAGACATTTACCATTCAGAGCATCTCGCCATGTTATTTTAATTGGTCAGCATATCATTCTGGGTATATTTGAAAAGTATTAAAAAGTTTTAACTGTAGCAACATATGCATAGCATAAAATTTACCATTGTAAACATTTTTAAGTGTTCAATGGCATTAAGTACATTCACATTGTTGGGCAACCACTGGCATATTTTAAACACTGTAGACTTTTATCATGGACCCGCCATAGCATTTCCTACTGCCTACTGTCTCGAAACCTAACAATTTTCCCTTGAGGAATAAGGACTCAGGAAAAGACACTGCAGACTGATGGGTAAAAGTTAGAGAGAGAAAGAATTTGGCCCAACATGAGAAAGAACTTTCTAAGTTTAGATCTGACCAGCAGAGGAATGGGAGGCCTGTGCGCTCCCGTTTGAGGGTGAAGAGTGTTCACACAGGGCCTCTTAAGCCATCTGTTGGGTGTGTTTTAGAAGGGATTCCTGTCCTGGCTGGGAGAGGGATCTCTGGGCTTCCTTCCAACTAAGAGATCCTATAGTGGAACTGACTTAGAAATTGCTGGATGCTCAGGTTTCAGATGAGTTACTCGAGTTCAAATACACTAGATTTGAGCTTTAAAATAGTCACACTTCAAACCACTCATTGACAGGTTTTACTCTTGTCTTAAAATTGTCTCTTGTTTTGTCTAAACTATGTCTAAAATAATTAAAAGTTGGTTACTTGGTTTCAGGCCCAGCCCGACCACTTAATCAGCCAAGAGATGTAGGGCAAGCAACCTTCACAAGAAACTGCTTTCACTTGAAAGGGCTCTGCAGGCCTTTAGGTTTGCCCCATTCCAATCCTTTTTCCACACCGCTACCAGAATAATCTTTTTTTTTTCTTGTACACATTTTTTTTAAACGAAGTCTATGTTGCTCAGGCTGGTCTTGAACACTTGGGTTCTAGCGATCCTCCCTCCTCAGCCTTTGAGTAGTGGATCTTAACAAAGCACATGCCACTGTGCTCAGCTGCAGAATTGTCTTTCTAAGATGGAAATCTGATCATGTTACCTTTTCTTCCTCTAAAAAGTTATTCGATGGTATCCTTTCATTTTAAAAATAAAGTTCAAGTTTCTAAGCATGGCATCCAAGGCCACCCTGCTCATCTCTTGAAGCTTTTCTCTTGTCTTTCCTCCCTTACACTCCAGTCTTTTGCTGTATTGAATGACTCTGTTCTCCAGTCTTATTTGTCTGGCTAACTACTACATACTCTTCAAGACTCAGATCAGACATGACCTTTTAAGGAAGCCTCCATTTCCCCTTACGGTTCAGTCAGGCCTCTTCACAGCACCTCATCATCTGTGGCCATTACACAAGCATTCTAGAAAAAGAACTTTTGGTGACCTTTCAGGTCTGAAGGGAAAAAAACAAAGCTGGATTCCTGCCTGAATCCACACAGCACTGCAATCAAAAGATGGAAGGATTAAAAACTAATCTTGGACTGGGGAAGGAAGGTCTTTGTATACATGACATAAAACACAGAAGCCATTTTAGAAAGACTGTTAAATACAATCATATGAAAATTTTTGAATTCTCCATGTCAAAAACATGATTAACAAAATCTAAATACAAATAATAAATAAGGAAAATTTGAAATATATCTCACATAAAGAGTCCCTACATGACAATAAGAAAGCAAATACATATATATAAATGGGCAAAGAATATAAACTGAATGCACAAAGAGTTACATATGGCTTTTAACCAAATGAAAAAAGTAAACATCATTGTAAATTTTATTAACGATAAAAGAAATGCAAATTAAAACTGCAATGGGATTTTTTTTCATCATTCAGATCAGCAAAGATTTAAAAATCTGAAAACATTGTTAGTAAGAATGTGTGGAGACAGGTATGCTATCCATACACTGAGTGGAAAGATAAATTGATATGATATTTATGGTGACATGATCAAAATTACAAGTGCACATTCTCTGGATTCAGTCATTTCATTGCTGGGACTTTATCCACAAATATATACATAAGTAAAATGGCAAATTGAGTGTGAAGCAGTCCTTTTTCCATTCTCTGATTGGAAAGTCTCCTAATAGCTGTTCCTTGAAAGTCTTCTAATCTTCTTAACATATTTGGTGTTTATGGGGTGAGGATGCAGCACTTTAAATCACTGACTCAATTTTTCTAACGGGTATTGGTTTGTACGAATTTTCTACTTCTTCTTATGTTAGTTTTGATAATTGATTCTTAAGTTAATTTTGGTAATTTATATTTTGCCTAAGTTTCTAATTGTAATTTATATCTGTTTCTAATCGTTATTTATATTATTCTCTTGATTTTAAAAATATTTACTTTTTATTTTTATATCTTTCTTGTTAATTTTTATCTGAACATTTTCTTTGTTTTCTTTCAGTCTTTCTCAGTGTAATATTCCTTAGTTGTTCAAATATAAGCCCTTGGTTATGTTGACTCTCCACTGTTTGCTATTTTGTCAATATTTGCTCTAAATTTTCTTATTTATTTGCTTCATTTTATTTTCTTTGGATTTTACTGTCTTATTCAATTTTCTACCTTTTTGAGTGTAAGGATTTATTCATTTATTTCAAATCTTTTTAGTTTTAATACATTATTTTCAGGCTATAACTTTCCCTCTAAATATTGCTGTAGTTTTCCATAGGTTTAATATGTAATCCTTTTGTTTTTCATTCTAAATATTTGACAATTTCTTCTGATTTTCTTTTGATCTAATAAGTTATTCAAAAGTGAATTTTTCCCACCTTTTTCCTTTATCAAATTTTATTTTGAGAGATGTAAAAACTATAGAAAAATTAAAATGAAGAAATAGTAAAATGAACACACTTACATTACTTATCTAGATTCATAAGTTGTTAATATTTTACCACATATTTTTTCTCCATCAATTTTTTTGGGTGAACCATTGAACGTAAGTTGCAGACATTATGACACTTTCCCCCAGTTAAACATTAACTATTATTATTATTGTTGGACTTTTTGTTATGTAGCATTATAAGAGTATGTAGCATACTCTTAAAGCTTATTAAAAACTTTTTACTTAAATTCTACTTTTTCTGCTATTCATGTTGGTATATAGGCTTTGTTCTGATTAGCATTTGTAAGGTAATCTTTTTTTGTTTTTGTTTTACCTTTTTATTTCAAATTTTTCAAACATAGTTTGTTTTAGCATGTTTCTTAAAAGCTGTGCTTTCCTGGATTTTATACTAACAATGAACTATCTGAAAGGGAAACTAAGATAACAATACCATTTACAATAACATCAATAAAAATAAATACTTAGGAATAAACTTAACTAAGGAGATGAATGATTTGTACACAGAAACTATAGAACATTGACAAAATAAAGAAGACAAATAAATAGAAAGACACCCCATGCTCATGAATTGGAAAACTTAATATTGTTAAAATGTTCGTACTGCAGATTCAATGTAATCCTTATCAAAATGCCAATGGCAGATATAGAAAAAACACTTCTAAAATTCATTTGGAACAACAAAGGACTTCAAATAGCCAAATCAATCTTGAGAAAAAAAGAACAAACTGAAAGTATCACACTTCTTAATATAAAAATATATTGTAAAGCTAGAGTAATTAAAACATTATGGTATTGCATAAAGACAGATCTATAGACCAATGGAACAGAATAGAGAGCCCAGAAATAAATCCATGTACATACAGTTAGCTGATTTGCAGCAAGGGTGCCAAGGATACACCTTTGGAGAAAGGATAGTTTCTGCAACAAAGAATATTGGGAAAATTGCATATCTACATACAGTAGAATAAAACTGGACTTATACACAAAATCAACTAAAATGAATTAAAGACTTAAATGCAACACTTGAAACTGTAGAAATCCTAGAAGAAAACAGAGAAAAGCTTTATGACATTGATCTTGGCACTGATTTCGTGGATATGACACCCAAAGCAAAAATGGACAAGTGGGACTAAAAAGCGTTTGCACAGAAAAGGGAACAACCAACAGAGTGAAAAGGCAAGCTATGGAACAGGAGAAAATATCCAAAATACAAAAAGAACTCCCACAACTCAGTAGCAAAAAGTAAATAAATAAGTAAAATAAAATAACCTGATTTAAAAAAATGGTCTTGAATTGAATAGATATTTCTCCAAAGATAAGAAGATGCTTAATGTCATTAATCATCAGGGAAATTCAAAACAAAAACCAGAATGAAATAGCACTTCACACCTGTTACACCTGTTAGGATGGTTATAATCACAAAAGCAAAAGACAACAGGTGTTGGCAAGGATATGAAGAAATTGGAACCTTTATACGTCATTCATGGGCATGCAAAATGAAAAACAATTATGAAAAACAATACAGAGGTTCCTGAAAAAAATATAAACAGAAATACCAAATGATCCAGCAATTCTACTTTTGGGTATTTATCCCAGAGAACTTCTATCAGGATCTTAAAGAGATATTAGTACTTCCATGTTCACTGCAACACTATTTACAATAGCAAAAATGTGGAAACAATCTAAACATCCAATGACAGATGAATGGATAAAGAAAATGTAGTACCTCGCCGCCGCCAGAGGAGCCGCCACCGCCATGTCTGCGCATCTGCAATGGATGGTCGTGCGGAACTGCTCCAGTTTCCTGATCCAGAGGAACAAGCAGTTCTACAGCACCGAGCCCAGTAACTTGAAGGTTCGCAACTCTTTCAGCTACAATTGGCTGATTCACCTCAAGACTGTGGGCGTGGAGCCAGCAGCCGACGGCAAAGGTGTGGTGGTCATGAAGCAGAGATCCGGCCAGCGGAAGCTGGGGATCTCCACCATCAACACGTGGGGACCACCATCAACAAGAATGCTCGCACCACGCTCAGCAGCACCAGACACATGATATGCAAGAACAAGTACCGGACCGACCTGCTCATGGCAGCTATCTGCAGGGCCAGCGCCGTCCTGCACAGCCAGAAGCCTGTGATGGGGAAGAAGGGGACCCGCCCCACCAAGAGCTCCTGAGCCCCCTGCTCCCAAAGCAATAAAGAGTCAGCTGGCCTTTTCAAAATAAATAAATAAATAAAAAGAAAGAAAATATGGTATATACATATAATGGAATATTATTCGGCCTTAAAAATGAAGGAAATCTTGTCACATGCTACAACATGGATGAACCTTGAGAATATTATGCTCAGTGAAATAAGTCAATGTAAGGACAAATACTGCATGATTCCACTTATATGAGATATATAATATAGCCAAATTCCTAGAATCAGAAAGTGGAATGGTGGTTACCAGGGTGTGGGGTGGGGGAGGGAGGGGAAATGGGGAATTAATAAACCAAGGAGGCATAAAATTTCAATTATACAAAGTCAGTAAGTTCTAGAATCTGCTGTACAACATTGTGCCTATGGATAATAATAGTGTGTTGTAAACTCAAGATTTTGTTGAGGGTAGGTAGATCTCATATTAAGTGTTCTTATTACAGAGGAATAGAAATTAAAAAATTTTTAATGCAATTTGTGAATCTCCATATTTTAAATGTTGAATCAGTTAGCTTACATTTATTGTTATTATTGTCATATTGGCAATAATTTCTATCATTTTATTTTGTATTTTCTGTTTGCTATTTTTTTTTTTCTTTGCTGTTTCTTTTCTTTTCTACCTTCAGTGAAATGTGACAAAGTTGGGATACTTTTCTTATCTTCTTCTTTTCTGAATTGGAAGCTTAGATTGTATTTTTGTGCCTTTGGTGATTACCTTCTTTTTTTCTGTGATTTTGAAAATTGGCACCAACAAACTATGTCACACATGTATATTCAGATCCTACCATTGAATGCCTGTAAGTCAGTGGTGGCAGATGTGGTTTAGCTGTGTCCCCACCTAAATCTCATCTCGAATTGTAGTTCCCATAATTCACATGTGTTGTGGGAAGGAACTGGTGGGAGGTAATTTAATCATGGGGGTGGTTACCCTCATCCTATTCTCATGATAGTAAGTGAGTTATCATGAGATATGATGGTTTTATAAGGGGCTTTCACCTCATTCACTCTGCACTTCTCCTTGCTGCTGCCATATAGAGAAGGACATGTTTCCTTCCCTTTCTGCTGTGATTGTAAATTTCCTGAGATTTCTCCAGCCATGCAGAACTGTGAGTCAATTAAACGTCTTTCCTTTATAAATTACCCAGTCTTGGGTATGCCTTTATTAGCAGTGTGAGAATAACTAACACAGTTGCAACTCTTAGCAAGAGAAAGCACAAAGGTTCTGCAGTGGTTGGTAGATTTTGTTTCTCATGAAGTTACCAGTGCTCTTTCTCTTTCTTTTATTTTCTCAAGGAAATTCTTCCTTTGTTTTGTTTTAAGGATAGACACTATGTTTTCCCAGCACTTTGGGAGGCCGAGGCGGGTGGATCATGAGGTCAAGAGATCGAGACCATCCTGGTCAACATGGTGAAACCCCGTCTCTACTAAAAATACAAAAAATTAGCTGGGCATGGTGGCATGTGCCTGTAATCCCAGCTACTCAGGAGGCTGAGGCAGGAGAATTGCCTGAACCCAGGAGGCGGAGGTTGTGGTGAGCTGAGATTGCACCATTGCACTCCAGCCTGGGTAACAAGAGCGAAACTCCATCTCAAAAAATAAATGAATAAATAAATAAAATAGACACTATGTTTTATACATCTTTGTATTTGTTTATAATTTATTTGAGTGTGTATGTGTGTATATGTGTATACATCTGATGGGTTTTAACAAACACATACATAACAAACATGTAATCTACATTTATATCAAGATAACAAATATTTCCACCACCCCAGCAAGTTTCCTTGTGCCCATTGGTCCTAGAATTTTTTTTCCCAAAATTAAATGAGTGTTGCCTGTTCTAAAACTTCATGTAAAAAGACTCATACAGCATGCACTCGTTTGTCTCTGGCTTCTTTGCTTGGCATGTTTATAAAATTCGTCTAGGTTGTTGTGCATATCAGCAGTTTGTTTTGCTGAGTAGTATTTACTTGTATCAGTATATAAAATGTGTCCATTTATTCTCCTCTGGGTAAACATTTGGTTTGTTTCCAAGTTAGGCTGTTGTGAATAAAATTGCTATGAACATTCTTATGTAAGTCTTTTTGTTGGACATATGTTTTCATCCTCTTGATTAATTACCTAGAAATCGACTACTGGTCCATAATTACATATTTAAATTACTAGAAATCATTTAAAATTGTTATGTCTTCCTTATGAATTGAAACTTTTATTATTATGACATGATTTTCTTTATTTCCAGTAACACTCTGTCTTAAGGTCTATTTGTCTGATAGTAATTTAGATATCCCAGTTTTCTTATGTTTACTATTTGCAAGAAAAAGCTTTATCTAGCTTGTTACTTTCAGTCTGAGTTTTTACATGTAAGGTCTGTCTCTTATGGACACAATATGGGTGGGTCTTCATTTTTTTATTCAGTCCGACTGTCTCTTTTAGTTGGAGTATTTAGTCTTTGAATGCATATGGATATGATCAAGTATAGGTCTAACAATTGCTATTTGCTTTCACTTGTCTAATCTGTTTTTGTCCTTTTGTTCTTCCTTTCCTGTCTTTCTGTGATAAGGAAATATATACATTGCCAGTTAAATTCCCACATTGACTTTTTAGCTATCCTTCTTCATATTACTTTTTATAGCAGTTGTTTTAGGGCTACAAAATGCATCTTTAACTTGTCACAACCTACTTAGAGTTAACATTGTACTACCTCGTGTAACATATAATTCCTCAACACTATAGTTCCATTTACCTCCCCATCCTTTATTTTATTGTTATTCTATGTATTTTTTCTACTTACGTGATAAACCCCACAATATAGTGATTTAATTTCTACTTTACAGATTCATATGAGTTTTAAAAAATAGGATAAGAAACAAATTAATTCTAGTCTAGTGGCAGCCAAGAGAGTATGTTGCTCAGACCTCCCTTCAAGAACCCAGCTATGATATCTTCCAGTTGCTGCACTTGCGAGTCTGCTGGGGCATTCATGCCAAGGCCATACTGTCTCCCAGCCAGTGACTGAGCATATCAGAGGTACTAGAGCCAGGCCATTCTTGGCTTATGTGAGACTCCTCTCGTGGGCATTCTTTACTCCAGAGATTCTGATTGGCCTGGACAAGATTTTTTCAGAGCTGCACTGCAGTAAGACTTCTACACAACCTTCATTTCTTCCCTTTCACTTTTCGGATGTCAGACTTACATTGCCATCTGAGGTTCTTCCTATTCTTCCTTCTACTTCCTTTTATCCTTCACAGGCTTTCCCTCAGTAAATCTCATGTATATCTATGTCCATCTTGGCATCTGCCTTTTGGAGGACCTGAACTGATATAAGTCTGTTATACATCCATATATTTACCATTTCTGGTGCTCTCCATGACTTCCTCTAGATTTGAGCTTCAAGCATTTGTCTTTTTTTTTTTGTAATCTGAACTACCTTTCTCATAGTGTGGGTCTGTTACTGACAATTTTTTTTATTAAAAATAAATCTGAATATCTTCAGAATTCACCTCCATTCTTGAGGGATATTTTTGCTGGATATAAAATTCTGGTTTGGCAGAATATTTTTTTCTTCCTTCAGTTTTTGAAATGTTGTTCAATCGACTCTAGCCCTCGTTATTTATTTACTTTTTTTCTTTTTAGAGACAGAATCTTGCTTTGTCACCCAGGCTGGAGTGCAGTGGTGTGATCATAGCTCTGTATAGCCTCAAACTCCTGGGCTCAAGCGATCCTCCCATCTTGGCCTCCCAAAGTGCTAATATTACAGGCAGGAGCCACTGTGTCTAGCCCCCTTATTATTTTTTGTTAGAAGACTGACATCATTAGTATCATTGTTTCCTTGTACAGTGTAATGTGTCTTCTTATCCCTGACTACTTTCAAAAAGTTTTTTTCTTTAGATTGACTGAAACATTTTTTTTAATTAGACTCACTGTGATGTGTCTTGTTGTGGTTTTATTTGTTGTTATTCTGCTTAGAGTTTGCTGAGCTTCTCGAATTTTTAAATGTATGTTTTTTAATCAAATTTGGAATTGTTTTGGCCATTATTTTCTCAGATGTCCTTTTTTCCCAAGAATTGTCTCTCTCTTTTCCATTTACATTAATGATAAGCTATTTAATATTACTTTACATGTTACTGAGATTGCGGAGGGTTTGTTACAATCTTTCTTTCTCTGGTCTTCAAGTTGGATAATTTCTATTGACTTAAAAGTTTTCAAATTTACTAACATTTTCTCTTTTTTTCCCAAAACTTTTTTTTTTAATTGTACTTTAGGTTCTGGGGTACATGCACAGATCATGCAGGATTGTTGCATAGGTACATATATGGTAATGTGGTTTGCTGCCTCCATCACTCTGTCACCTATATCTGGCATTTCTCCTCATGTTATCCCTCCCCAACCTCCCTACCCCATGCTGCCCCTCCCCTAGTGCCCCCAACAGACCCTAGTGTGTGATACTCCCCTCCCTGTGTCCATGTGTTCTCATTGTTCAACACCTGCCTATGAGTGAGAACATGTGGTGTTTGATTTTCTGTTCTTCTGTCAGTTTGCTGAGAATGATGGTTTCCAGATTCATCCATGTCCCTACAAAGGACACAAACTCATTGTTTTGTATGGCAGCATAGTATTCCACGGTGTATATGTGCCACATTTTCCTTGTCCAGTCTATCATCGATGGGCATTTGGGTTGGTTCCAGGTCTTTGCTATTGTAAACAGTACTGCAATGAACATATGTGTGCATGTGTCCTTATAATAGAATGATTTATAATCCTTTGGGTATATATCCAGTAATGGGATTGCTGGGTCAAATGATATTTCTATTTCTAGATCCTTGATGAATTGCCACCCTGTCTTCCACAATGGTTAAACTAACTTACATTCTCCACGGCCTGTCCAGTATTTGCTGTCTCCAGATTTTTTAATGATCACCATTCTAACTGGTGTGAGATAGTATCTCAATGTGGTTTTGTCTTGCATTTCTCTAATGACCAATGATGATAAGCATTTTTTATGTTTGTTGGCCACATAAATGTCTTCTTTTGAAAAGTGTCTGCTCATATCCTTTGCCCACTCTTTGATTGGGTTGTTTTTTTCTTGTAAATCTGTTTTAGTTCTTTGTAAATTCTGAATATTAGCCCTTTGTCAGATGGGTAGATTGCAAAATTTTTTCCCATTTTGTTGGTTGCTGGTTCACTCTAATGATTGTTTCTTTTGCTGTACAGAAGCTCTGGAGTTTAATTAGATCCCATTTGTCTATTTTGACTTTTGTCGCCATAGCTTTTGGTGTTTTAGTCATGAAGTTCTTGCCTATTCCTATGTCCTGAATGGTTTTGCCTAGGTTTTCTTCTAGGGTTTTTATGGTGTTATGTCTTATGGTTAAGTCTTTAATCCATCTGGAGTTAATTTTTGTCAGAAATAATGTGTCAGAAAGGGATCCAGTTTCTGTTTTCCGCATATGGCTAGCCAGTTATGCCAACACCATTTATTAAACAGGGAATTATTTCCCCATTGCTTGTTTTTGTGAGGTTTGTCAAAGAGCAGATGATTGTAGATGTATGGTGTTGCCTCTGAGGCCTCTGTTCTGTTCCATTGGTCTATATCTCTGTTTTGGTACCAGTACCATGCTGTTTTGATTGATGTAACTTGTAGTATAGTTTGAAGTCAGGTAGCATGATGCCTCCAGCTTTGTTCTTTTTGCTTAGGATTGTCTTGGCTATGTGGACTCTCTTTTGGTTCCATATGAAGTTTAAGGTGGTTTTTTCCAGTTCTATGAAGAGAGTCATAGGTAGCTTGATGGGATAGCCTTGAATCTATAAATTACTTTGGGCAGTATGGCCATTTTCACAGTATTGATGAGCATGGAATGTTTTTCCATCTGTTTGTGTCCTCTCTTAATTCCTTGAGCAGTGGTTTGTAGTTCTCCCTGAAGAGGTCCTTTACATCCTTTGTTAGTTGTATTCCTAGGAATAACCTTTTCTTCTGTGAACTCAGTCTGCCATTGAGTTTAGGCAGAATTTTTCCCTCGATATTGTAGTTTGCATTTCTTTACTTTTATTTATTTATTTATTTATTTTTGAGACAGAATCTCACTCTGTCACCCAGGCTGGAGTGTGGTGGCACAATCATGGCTCACAGCAACCTCTGCTTCCCATTCAAGCCATTTTTGTGCCTCAGCCTCCCGAGTAGTTGGGATTATAAGCACGTGCCACCACACCCAGCTAATTTTTATATTTTTAATAGAGACAGGATTTTGCCATGTTGGCCAGGCTGGTATTGAACTCCTGCCTTCAAGATGAGTCCACCTTGGCCTTCCAAAGTGCTGGGATTACAGGTGTGAGCCATCGCACCTGACCCATTTTGTTGATTTTTATGGTTTTTATTTTTCTGCTGATACTTCCCATTGTTCATTTATTATGATCATACTGTCCTTATGTCCTTGAATGTATTTATAATAGCTGCTTGTCTACTAATTGGTTAGTAATTGCAACATCTGGTTCATTGTTGGTATTTATTGATTACTTTTTCTTTTGACTATAGGTTATATTTTCCTATTTTGTCATATGGATCATGATATTTATGGTAAGCTAGACACTGTGGATGATATGTTGTAAAGAAGTGTGGAATACAAAGTCTTCTTTTAAAAGATGTTGAGTTCTATTTTAACAAGCAATTTATTCTTAACTCTTTTAACCTTCATATTTAACTATACAGGTTTCAAATGCTTAACTACTTATCAATATTTTTATCCTCCCAAATTCAATAACAGTTCTAAATTACTCTATCCTTTGTATATCTTCTCTCCATGTTATTATTGTTGTTTAGATGTATAGTTTTAATCCTTTTTGAAGTCTCAGAAATTGTTCATTATTTTTTACATCAATACTTTTTCAACCCATTTTATCATTTTCTAGTCTCAACATTGTTTCTGTTTTCCTAAACTTTCTTTGTGATTTTCTTTTTTTTCTTGCTGAAATATATTTAGTAATCCTTTAGTGATGGTTCACTAAAGGTAAGTGGTTCACTAAGATGGTTTCTTATTGCTATGTGTTTGAAGCATGAGAATATATCAAAGCTTTCACTTATGGGGTCATCTTCTGAATTAATGTATATACAAAATTATTCATTGCAGGAATGTAATAGCAAAATATCATAAACAACCTAAATGCCCATCAATGGAGGACTGATCGAATAAGTTGGGGTATGTAGAACAGAATAGTGTGCAGTCATTAAAATGGCAAAGTAGGGTTTATTTTTATTTTTTTTAGAGATGTGGTCTTGCTCTATCACCCAGGCTGGAGTGCACTGGCACAAACTTAGTTCACCGCAGCCTTGAACTCCTAGGCTCAAGTGATCCTCCCACCTTAGCTTCCTAAGTAGCTGGGACCATAGGGGTGTACCACCATGCCCAGATGATTTTAAAAATATTCAGCCTGGTGTTGCTATGTTGCCCAGGCTGGTCTTGAACTCCTGGCCTTAAGCAATCCTCCTATCTCAGCCTTCCAAAGTGCTGGGATTATAGGCATGAGTCACTGCATCTAGCCAATGAAATGGTTCTGTGTATACACTTCTTATTGAATGAACTCCAAAATGTACTACTTAGTGAAAGAAGCAAGATGCAAAAAGCATGCATCAGTGGTCACCAGAGTGGGGTGTGTGAAAATCTGCTGAGGTATGGAAAGAAAGTATTAGAACTTCTATTCAAATTTATTTTGCGATTTATTTTAAAGATCAATATATACATCAGTCCAGTAGTAAATGTATATAAATTATTTATGTCTATATATTTCTATCTGTCTATCTATCTATCTATCTATCTATCTATCTATCTATAGTGATATTGGGTTTCATTCTGTTGTCCAGGCTGGAGTGCAGTGGTGCAATAATTTCTCACTGCAGCCTTGAACTTCCAGGCCCAAGAGATCCTCCTGCCTCAGGCTTCTGAGTAGCTGGGACTATAGGCACAGGCCACCATTTCCAACTAATTTTTTAAAATTTTTTTGCAGATTTGGGGGTCTCCCTGTGTTGCCCAGGCTGGCCTGGGTTATGAAACTGGCCAATTTTGTATTTATGGTAAAGATGGGGTTTCGCCATGTTGCCCAGTCTGGTCTCAAACTCCTGGCCTCAAGTGATCCACAGTCTTCGGACTCCCAAAGTGCTGGGATTACAGGTGTGAGCCCTGAGGCACAGCCAATAAATATATTTTTTAATTTGATAAGGTACAAATTAGTAAAGACTGGGTTTAGTGATTTTCTTTAAAAAGGACATTTGTATATGTTTGTATATTTTTTAAAAAATTTAACTCTGGAAGGGTAGAAAAGAGATTGGTTATAGTGGCTGTTTCTGGGAAAGGTAACTACCTAGCTAGGAGCACAGAGTAGGAGAGAGACTTCCCTTATCCTAGATTGTCTTTTGTCCTCTTACATTTGGATAGGTTCATATTATGTATCTCCCTCCCAAATAATTAATTTTATTTTGGAGAATTCACATTAAAAAAGAAAAGTCATTTGTTGCCATGACCACATGTGATCACCAAGTTCCCTCGTTCTCTGGGAACTTCTCTAGATCCTTGTTTGCTTCTTTGAATGTGATCCAGCACCCGCAGATTAGGCATTACCTGGCTGCCTCAGGTTAGACATGCAGACTGGCCTACTGAATGAGAATACACTTTTAGCAAGATGCCCAGGTGATTCTGCATACACATTAAATTTAAGAGGCATAGCTCTAGACATCATCATACTACTTAGCACTCTATTGCGATATTTTCATTTTTCCCTGTCTAGGGTGTGAGCTACATAGCCACGTTGTCTTTTATAACTCCATCCCCTAAACTTACACAGTAATTGGTACAGATTACACACTCAATAAATGCATATGAAATGCCTAAAGTAGGGATTACTGGCACACCTTCTGAGGGGTGGTTTACTTTTGGAAGAGGGCTGCACCTGAGACTGGCTGGCTGTGTTTCATTCCTTGGTTTGCATCAACTATTACCCTCTAGCTAATAACGGAAAGTCCTCCATCTTGGGCCTACCAGCACTATCTGTCGTCTCAACCACATAGCAAAATCTTTTTCTTTTCTTGATGGAACTGTTAACTTGTTAGGGAATATATATATATGTTTTTAAGTCATAAATCAGAGAGCAGTTTATTTGGTGGCTTAGGTTAGGGTGTAGGGTAAAGGAAAATGAAATTAGATTAGGCCACAGCCATTACCCCTTGCCTAGAAGAGGAGAGGCGGAGGCTAGAAAGAGATCTGAAATTTCTCGGGCATAAAGTGAGAAAGTGGAAGCAAGGGGATAAGAAGGGCGGCAAGAGTAGAAGACAAGAGAAAAAAGATCCATGTAGGAAGAATGGGCATTTTCCATAAGCATCAGACCCAAGGACAGAGAAGAGAAGGAAAATTTGAGTCCCATCTGTTGCTGGATGCCTACCGAATTAAGCGCAAATGCTTTAGCCTGCCATTCAAAACTCTCTACATAATGTCCAAAGCTCACTGTCAGCCACGCTTTCCATTACCCCCAATGTATACTGCATCACTTAATATTTGTCCTCACTGATCTGGATCATTGCTAACGATGTCCTCTTGACCTGGATTGTCATCTTGTCTGAGCTCCTTCTATAAAAATCCTACCGACCCTTCAAGGCTCTTTCAAAATGCCCTACTTCCCTGAAGGCTTTTTTCTTTTTCCTTCAATGGATGCCTGGTTCTGCCCCTTTGTAGTGAATATACTTTTGTGACTTCTATCTTTATCTTCAAGTCTAGTTATTTGTGTACTTGATTCCTTTTATTCAACTGAAAATGTCACTTACTTTTCTGTCTCTTTCGATTTCCTGGAGCACAGTCCTAAAATGCAGATCAATGCCCAAGACATTTATTGGATATGGTACGTGAAAAGCATTAGTTCATTGCAGTAAACTGATACATATCTTACCGGAGTGTCTTCCTTCTAAAAAATCTACTCTCACTCTATTTTAAAACGTCGAAGACATTCTTTGTCAAACAAATTGACTTCCTTTTCTATCTGCTGATCTTCATTGAACCACATCTTGGTCCCATGAACAATTCATCCTCCATCTCTTACTGCCAATAGCTGGTCTTCAAACATGCATTTAACCTGGTGTACCAACATAGCAGACTGTTCTCACCCATGGTTTTAATCATTCACAGTGGCCTAGGAGATCGATGACATGCTGTAATTTATAATATTCCTGAAACATGAATTTGTAAGCGCTTCCTGGTGTGCAGGAGTGCCATTTGTAGATGAGGGTAACTAGCTGACTTCCTAACACATCTCAACACAGCCTTGCTTGCTGTTCTAGGATCAGTCGCACAAGAGTGAAAGCCCAAAGTCTCAGAGAGATAATGGCCTTAGATAAGTTTGTTTGGCTACATTGCTGGCTTATACCATATTTATAAAAACACATTAGTTACCAGAATTTTTTGGATGCATTTGTATTAACTAATCCACAGTTTACCTAGCATTCACTCTTTGTGTTGTACATTCTATGGGTTTTCACAAATGCAAAATGTCATGGACCCACCATTACAGCATTGTACAGAATAGTCTCACTGCCCTAAGAATGCTTTATGCTCTGCCTGTTCAGCCCTTCCTCTCTCCCCTAGAACCACTATCTCTATATTTTTGTCTTTTCCTGATTTTTTATTGTCTCTGTAGTTTTGTATGTCCCTGAAAGTTATGTAGTTGAAATCATGAAGTATGTAGACTTTCTAGATTGGCTTCTTTCACTTAACAGTATGCATTTAAGCTTCCTCCATGCCTTTTTGGGGCTGAATAGTTCATTTCTTTTTATCATTGAATAATATTCCATTGCATAGCTGTAACATGGTTTATCATTCACCTATTAAGGACATTTTGGTTGTTTCTAGTTTTGAGCAATTAAGAATAAAGCTGCTTCAAGACCAGCCTGGGCAACATGGCAAAACCCTATCTCTACAGAAAAATACAGAAATTAGCCGGTGTGGTGGTACTCCCCTGTAATCCCAGCTAGCTACTGAGGCTGAGGTGGGAGGATCACCTGAGCCTGGGGAGGTTGAGGCCACACTGAGCTGTGACTGAGCCACTGCACTCCAGCCTGGGTGACAGAGTGAGAACCTATCTGGAAAAATAAATAAATAAATAAAGCTGCCATAAACATTTGTGTTTGGGTTTTTGTGTGGACATATGTTTTAACTTCCTTTGGAAAAATACCTAGATTTTGCTTGCTGGATCATATGGTAAGTCAATGTTTAATTTTTTTAAGGAGCTGTCAAACTGTCTTTGAAAATGCCTATGTCATTTTGCATTCCCAGCATCAATAAATGAAAGTTCCTGTTGTTCCATATCTTGACAGCATGTGGAATTGTCGGTGTTTTAGATAGTGGCCATTCTAATTGGTGCATAATGGTACTCCATTGTTTTATTTTGCAGTTTCCTTGTGATATATAATGTTGAAGATTTTTCGTATGCCTAATTGCCATCTGCATGTAATCCTTGATTACAGAAGTATCTGTTCATATATTTTGCTGAGATTTTAAAATGAGGTTGTTCACTTGCTTATTGTCAAGTCATAAAAGTGCTTTGTAAATTTTGGATTAAAAATCTTTTATTGGATATATACTTTGCAAATATTTTCTTCCAGTCTACAGTTTGTCTTTTTCATTTTCTTAATAATATCTTTCAGCCGGGCATGGTGGCTCATGCCTGTAATCTCAGGACTTTGGGAGGCCAAGGCGGGCAGATCACAAGGTCAAGAGATCGAGACCATCCTGGCCAATATGGTGAAACCCCGTCTCTACTAAAAATACAAAAATTAGCTGGGCATGATGTCTCACACCTGTAGTCCCAGCTACTCGGGAGGCTGAGGCAGGAGAATTGCTTAAACCCATGAGGCAGAGGTTGCAGTGAGCCGAGATCGCACCACTGCACTCCAGCCTGGCACCTGGCGATGGAGCAAGACTCTGTCTCAAATAATAATAATATCTTTCAAAGTATGTAAGTTTTTAATTTAATAAAGTTCAGCGGATTTTTTTTTTCATAGATCATGCTTTCGGTGTTGTATCTAAAAAGTCATCACCAAGCCCAAGGTCATTTGGATTGTCTTCTATATTATCTTCTGGTTTTTTTGTTGTTGTTGTTTTGAGACAGAGTTTGGCTCGTTACCCAGGCTGGAGTGCAATGGCGCGATCTCAGCTCATCCCAACCTCCGCCTCCTGGGTTCAAGCAGTTCTCCTGCCTCAGCCTCCTGAGTAGCTGGGACTACAGGAGCACGCCACCATGCCCAGCTAATTTTATATTATCTTCTAAAAGTTTTGTAGTCTCGTGTTTTACATTATTTCTGTAATGTACTGTGAGTTAATTTTTGTGAAAGGTGTAAAATCTGTGTCTGGACTTGTTTCATATTGTTTTGTTTTGCATATACAAGTCAGTTGGTCCAGCACCATTTGTTAAATAGACTATCCTTGCTCCATTGAATTGCCTTTACTCTTTTGTCAAAGACCACTTGACGAAATTTTTATGGATACATTTTTAGGCTCTGTTCATTGATCTATTTGTCTACTTTTTCACTAGTATCTTACTGCCTTGATTATGGTAGCTTTATAGTAAGTCTTGGAGTTGAGTAATGTTAGCCTTCTGGCTTTGTTGTTGCCGTTGTTGTTGTTTTGAGATAGCCTTTTGCTTCAGGCTATCAAGCAATCTTCCCACCTCAGCCTCTCAAGTAGCTAGGACTACAGGCACACACCACTATACCCAACTAATTTTTTAAAACAGTTTTGCAGAGATGTGTTCTTGCTATGTTGCTCAGACTGGTCTTGAACTCCTGGCCTCAAGTGATCCTTCTGCCTCAACCTCCCAAAGTGTTGGGATCACAGGTGTTGGGATCACAGATTACAATACCTAGCGTATTTTTCCTTTATATTATGCTAGCTGTTCTAGGTCATTTGCCTTTTCATATAAACTTTAGAACCAGTTTAAAATAACTTGCTGGAATTTTGATTGAGATTTTGTTGAATCACGACACAATATAGATCAGGTTTGGAAGAACTGACATCTTAACAACGAGTTTTTCTATCCATGAACTTCAAATATCTCTCTATTTATTTACATCTTAATTGATATCTTTCATCAGAATTTTATAGTTTTTCTCCTGTAGATCTTATACGTGTTTTGTTAGTTTTTTTACGTAAGCATTTCATTTTTTGGTGCTAACGTAAATGGTGTTGTGTTTTCAATTTCAAATTCCAGTTGTTCATTGCTGGCATATAAGAAAGCAATCGACTTTTGTGTGTTAACCTAATGTCCTACAACCTTGTTGTAATTATTCATTTCAGTAAAGTTTTTGGTTGATTTTTGGTAATTTTCTACATAGGCACGCTAACATGCAATTTACAAACAATTGTATTTATTTCTTCTTAGTCCGTATACATTTTGTTTCCTTTTGTTTTTAAAAAAATTTTAATTTTTCTGAGCACATAGTAGGTGTATATATTTATGAGTTACATGGGATATTTTGATACAGCCATGCAATGTGTAATAGGGTAAATAGAGTAACCATCCCCTCAAGCATTTATCTTTTGTGTTTTAAACAATGCAATTATACTCTTTTAGTTATTTTTAAATGAACAATTAAATCATTTTTATTATAGTCGCCCTATTGTGCTAGCAAATACTTAAGTCTTATTTATTCTTTCTATTTTTCCACCCATTAACCATCCCCATCCCCCACCACCCTTCCAATCCTCTGGTAACCATCCTTCTACTCTCTATCTCTATGAGTTCAATTGTTTCCATCTTTAGCTCCCACAGATAATAGAGAACAGCCATATTTGCCTTCCTGTGCCTGGCTTATTTTACTTAACATAATGACCTCCAGTTCCATCCATGTTGTTGCAAATGACAGGATCTCGAACTTTATTAGGACTGCATGGTACTCCATGGTGCATATGTACCACATTTTCTTTTTCCATTTGTCTGTTAATGGACACAGATGGCTTTCAAATCTTGGCTATTGTGAATAGTGCTGCATTATTTCCTTTTCTCGTCCTATTACATTAGCTAGGGCTTCCAGGATAAAATAAAAATACATCATATTAAAATCTATATTTCTGGCTTCTCTTAGGAAAAAAAATTAGAGAACTGGGCATGCAGCCCATCTTGGCAGGCTTCGGCTAGAATTGAGCAGTGGTTACCCTTTTTAAGTGGGGATCTTCTTCTAGTTCACTGCAGTCTTCACCATTTCCTGGCAATAAACACTTTATCTCTTTGTGAAAAATGACATTTGAGATTAAACTTTCTCTTTAAATTGAAAAGCATGGTCCAGGGATACTAGGATCTGCACAAAAATCAGAGAAAACTCCCTGTGGACATGTGACTTGGAAGAATGTCAGGAGCCTCCACGGACAGCTCCCCATTATACATTTGGGGGTTCACCAAGATCTCCAAATATCCCTTGATGTATGTTTATGTTCTGCTAAACAGGCAGCCCCCATCTTATCTCACCTCAGTCACAGCAACCCTTTCTATCCCCTAGATCTTAAAACTCAGGTCCTACGCTCCCTATCTTTGGTCTACAAAGCCTCAGCTCTCACCCTTGAACTTGATCCTTACCTTTCCTTGGCCCTCTATCACTGCCATTTGGTAGTAGTGCCACATGCATGTCACTTTCCCTGCCTCTGCAATTGTCAGTGTACAGAATACCTGGTGTCATAGGAATCCAGTGAGTCGGACCTATGTTGTTAGTGCTCTAACTGGACCGTGGTTACTCTAGAATACATGGTACTTCAGTTTAGTTGTGTTATGGAACTTTATCACCATGATCACACCATTTCTTTACGGGAACATGTGTTGGAATTCCAAACGAATAACTTAAGATGAAATACAACCTGTTGCTGCATTGAGGCTACCTGCAGCCCAGTAAGTGCAGGAAGGCCATTTTGACAAACAGATGTCAACTGCTTCAGAGCTTTGTGCCAGATGGGACAAACCTGGAGTTTGTGTGTAGAGCTGTATCATGTCACTCTGTATGTCTGTGTGGGGGGGGGGTGTGCATGCACATGCAGCATGTGTGCATACATGAGCATTCTCATTTGTATGTGTGTGGAGGGGAAGAGAGAGAAAGCATCGTCACGTCATCACAGTTCACCCACACAATGTTCTTTTTTTTCTGAGACGGAGTCTTGTTCTATCACCCAGGTAATAAGTGCAGGGGCTTGATCTCAGCTCACTACAGCCTCCATCTTCCAGGTTCAGCAATTCTCCTGCCTTAGCCTCCTGAGTAGCTGGGATTACAGGCACCCACCACGATGTCCAACTAATTTTTATATTATTAGTAGAGACGGGGTTTCACCATGTTAGCCAGGCTGGTCTTGAACTCCTGATCTCAAGTGATCCCCCTGCCTCAGCCTCCCAAAGGGCTGAAATTACAGGTATGAGCCACTGCGCCTGGTGTACAGTTCACCCAGTGTTCTGATTGGAACATTTTGCTTCTAAGAATTTTGGCTCTTACAGGTTTCATTTTCTTTCTTCTTTGCATTTTCTTTCTTCTTTGCAGCTAAGTGCAAAGAAGAAACATCTTCTACAAATAGCCAACTAGCTTCAAGGCTCCCCTTTTGAATTTCAGAAGAAAATTAACTGGGTCACAGGGTATTGAAGCTAAGTATGGGCAAACTTCTTGAAGCTCCAAGCAGCAGTTCTCAATCTGGATGCACATAAGAATCACTAGAGGCTGCGTGTGGTGGCTCACACCTGTAATCATAGCACTTTGGGAGGTGGAGGTGAGCAGATCACTTGAGGCCAGCCTGGCCAACATGGCGAGACCCCATCTCTACTAAAACAAACAAACAAACAAAAAAACTAGCCAGGTATAGTGACATGTGCCTGTGGTCCCAGCTACTTTGAAGGCTGAGGCAGGAGAATTTCTTGGACCCAGGAAGCAGAGGTTGCAGTGAGCCAAGATCGTGCCTCTGCACTCTAGCCTGGGTCACAGAGCAAGACTCTGTCTAAAATAAAAATAATTACTAGACAGCTTTTAAAATCTACTACTGCCTGGGCCCTACTTCAGACCAATTGAATTAGATTCTCCAGAGTGGAGCCCAGGAAATAAGTGTGTATGTGTATGTAGACACACACACGCACACACGCACACACACACTCCCCAGGTGATTTAAATGTGCAAATTGAGTTGAGAGCCGCTTCTCTAAAGGTGTGATGCTCAAGCCTGTGCCTTTTCAGGTGTGACGCCAGCACCCAATAAACTTATCTGAGCAAGGAACCTATATGCACTCCCACAGAGGAACAGTTTATAGATACTTTTCTTTTGTGACTTTACAGACATCTGATACATTAGGAGAGAACTAGGCTTCCTTTTTCAATGTTCTTTTGAAGGCGGCGGAGGAGGAAGAAGCACAAGTGAAACCCAGAAAGATAACTGAAGCAAAAACTCCAGGCACAGATAAAAAGTTGTTCCACATATCCATTAAATATAGGCAATTGTTGTTTTAGAAGAAACATAATTTTTCCTAAATCTTCTTCTCTCTGGAATTACCTATAAATTTCTAAATTAAGTTGCAGGTGCTGAGACATTTCTTTTTGAAAGAACGGTCTCTTTCCCCGATCCCCCACAAAATGATTTTCTTTCCTTCCCTCCTTCCCTCCCTCCCTGTCTCCCTCCCTTCCGTCCTTCCTTACTTTTCTTTCTTTCTTTCTTTCTTTCTTTCTTTCTTTCTTTCTTTCTTTCTTTCTTTCTTTCATTCTTTCTTTCTAAAGATGGGAAAGGAAGGTCTTTATGTGTTCAAAGGGAACACATGAAATCTCATCAAATCAGGAATCCAATTAAAATGCTTTCTCTCTGGCTCATTCAACAGTTGAGTAAGAGCTGGAAAGGGGGAGAAATTATGAGTATTAGTTCCCTTAGAACAGATTGGTCAGTATTTGGCAGGCCTAAAATGGGTTAAGCCTCCAGAAGAGGGCAATTTGTACAATAAATGACCAGAAACCAATACCCAACATCTTAATCAAAATGGGAGGTCAGATCCAGTTACTGTCCCAAGTAAATGAGGAGTGAGGAACACTGATGACCTGCTTTAGAAACTAAGCCGACTTTCTTCTGGGGTAGAGGAATGTGCTCCAGTCTCAGGGGCTGGGATATCTAGTCAGAGGTGCTGATTCATTCTTTCTGAATCCACAGGTGGGGACCTTAGGGTTCATGGCTCTGGGATAAGGAGACAGTGAAGAGGCTGAATGACATAGCTTGGATCTGCATCCCCACCCAAATCTCATGTTCAGTTGTAATCCTTAGTGTTGAAGGTGGAGCCTTTGGGCAGTGCCTGGATCATTGGGGCAGATTTTCCCTTTGGTGCTATTGTTGTGATAGTGAGTTCTTCTGAGATTCGGTTGTTTAAAAGGGTGTGACACCTCCCTTTCTTCTCTTCCTCCTGCTCTGGCCATGTGAAGTGCCTGCTCCCCCTTCACCTTCCACCATGATTGTAAGTTTCCTGAGGCCTCCCCAGAAGCCAAGCAGATGGCAGCCTCATGCTTCCTGTACAGCCTGGGGAACAATGAGCCAATTAAACCTCTTTTCTTATAAATTACCCAGTCTCAGGTATTTCTTATAGCAGTGCAAGAATGAACTAATACAGTGAATATCCAGGGCAGTGGGGGAAACAGAAGTAAGGCAGAAGTAGGAATGAGAGGTATGAGAGATGGGAGAAGGGTCCATATGTAAAGGTCCATACTTAGAGCCTATTTGTAACTCATTTACTCTTGTTGCACACTGACTCATCTCTGAGCTAGGAGAAGCTCGCATGGACTGCAGAAGTTTGGCTCTTGAGTTTAGAGTGGAATGGTGTTCTGAGCTCTTGCTGGTCTTTGATGAGTAGGGGGAAGATGGTGTGGCTGTATTGACTGGTCAGCTAGAATCACCGTCACATCAGGAAACATGATTGAAGAGCCACGCTCTGAGGATACTGTCATCATAGCAGGAGACATATAGCCTTCTATGTTGTCATTACTGCAGCTCCTGTCAGACTTGCCCTGACAGGCCAGTTTAGTTAGAGTGGAGGGACTCATTGGGCATGGAGAGGCAGGGGCCCGTGAGGCACTGACGCAGGCAGGACAATGAGAGAGCTGAGGAGCATGAGGACTGGGAGCCATGGTACCCAACACACTGGCTAGTGTGCCAACCTTCCTTTTTAATCTCTGCAAACTTTGATTTTTTTCTAGAACTTGACTTCAGGATTCTAAAAATAAAAAAAAAAAAAAACAACAGAAAGCCCTGACATGGCGGCTTCCTCCTGTAATCCCAGCATTTTCAGAGGCCAAGGCAGGAGAATCACTTGAGTCCAGGAGTTTGAGATGAGCCTGGGAAACATAGTGAGTCCCCATCTCTATTTAAAAAACAAAAACAAGCAAGTAAAAACGACAAAAATAATATTCATGTGCGGTCACATATCTAGTATACATGCAAAACAATCCTTTTTGCTTATTTTCTTTTGCACATAATAACCCTCCCCTCACCCACTCCCTGAACTTCTCTTTCTCTTCAGCTTCCTGTTGAGTTTGGCCAAGGGTGGGAGATGGTAATGGAGGTCAGACAATGAGAGGACAGAAAAATAGGGGTGTTTGTTTTCCACATCTCCATGTCTATAGCACCTACGCCAGAACCATTTTTCATGTATTTACAGAATGCCCCATTTATTGCCATGACATCTGTATTAGTCCATTCATGAACTGCTATAAAGAAATACCTGAGACTGGGTAATTTATAAGGAAAAGAGTTTTAATTGGCTCACAATTCTGCAGGGACAGGAAGCATGGCTGGGGAGGCTCCAGGAAACTCACAATCATGGCGGAGGTGAAAGGGAACAGCACATCTTACAGGGCTGGAGTAGGAAGAAGAGAATAAAGGGGGAGAAGCCACATACTTTTAAGGAACCAGATCTTGTGAGAACTCACTCACTATCACAAGAATAGCAAGGGGGAAATCTGTCCATGATCCAGTCACCTCCCGCCAGGCCCCTCCTCCAACAATGGGAATTACAATTCAATATGAGATTTGGGCAGGGACACAGAACCCAACCATATCAACAACCCTCACAGCACTACATCCTTAGAATGAACTCACATGCTGAAGAAAGAGTCTAGAGAAAGCAAGTAGCTGCCTCGTGCCCCTCAGCTAGAAAAGGGAGTCAATAATCAGACCAGAGTTGATTCTGAACTCCCTGCTGTTTCCTCCAAAGTGGCTGCATCTTATTATGGCCATGGTGGGTACATCTTCTATCATGGCAAAATGTTTGCCCTGCACTGAGACTCAACAAAGGTGATTTAAAATGTTAGCAGGAGAAAACAGCATGTTGTGGTGGAAAGTGCATTGAGCTGAATGAGGGTAGTGAGGTTTAAGGACTATCTGTTCCTGTCTGAGACGACAAGTGAATATGTTACCTCACTTCTCTTCACCTCAGTTAGTCCTCCCCAGCAGAAGGAGGGCAGAGAGCCAAAGGGGAGGTTGAGACTATCCTGGCTGAGGGATGTTTCCCACCCACATCCAGTCTCCATTAACCAGAATAATTTCATGTACAGTTGGGTCCTCATTCCTTCTCCTTTGCAAGGTGAATCCTGATTCTGTTCACCCCCATCTGAATGGCTGTGTGCTTTGGGGAAAGAATCCCCCCAGAAGGCACCTTTATAGCCTGTTGATCTCATTTCCCTTGCCAAGGGACTGCTTTGCGTGGAAGTGTAAGGCACTTTGGACTGAAAAGATGTAAGGGAAACTTGCAAGAGGCTCTCTGGGAAGAGATTTCTTGGTCTTAAGAAGTTATACAAGTGAAAGGATTTCTCTCTTTCCCACGGAAGCCATGAGGAGAGCCATCCTAAGAGGACACCACTTTACGGATAGGAAAGGGAATGGATGTGAGGAATCTGGGTTCTTGTTGTCGGCATTGGTCCCTGATTTAAATAACCCTGGAAATACCCTCTCTCACTTAACTTCTAGTTTTAAGAAATACTAAATGTTGCTACAATGTATGGATAATGTATTCAAACTCATATGGTTCAAACTCTTTACTGCTGGATCTTCAGACTGTGGTTCCTCGATTCACTTCTAACATCCAAGGACATCGTCTAAGGGAGATAGTTCTGTCCTGGTCATTTTTGGATCTTCTTATTTTGTTGTCTTTGTCTAAACTATCATGTATTTCCTTTAAATAGTCACCCCCACCAGGTATGGTCAAGTATCATAAAATAAAGTCTTTTGAAAATTAGGACCCCCTGTCTTCTGAATTTGCTGCCTTTACCGTTCCCTATTTTCAATTCTCCCAGCTTTCAATATTTTCTCCATTACCCAGTATTCAACTTGCTCTATGCCTCGGGTTTGACTTTGAGACCTGCCTTTTCTATTTTGGCTTTGACTTCCCATTGTTTAAGATCCAGGGAGTGACGATTTTACTGCCTTCCCGTGATTTAGGTAATGTGCCTAGGATTTTCCCTCCCATTTCCTACCTCAGTACTGTCCCCTTGATTCCCATTTGGGTCATCTTGGGATCTTTGCTTCAAATCCTTTTCTGTTTGAATTTCTCTTCTGGGCTCTACTGCTAGCACATCTTTTTACTCAGTCCAGAAGTTTTACCCAGTTGCTGGGACTCTGCAGTCTGTCTGCACTATCTGTAAGTTCCCTCCCCAAAGTGCTGAGTCATCATCAATCTGCTTCCCAAAAGGGTTGCTTCTCTTGCGTGTGCACTTCATGAAAAAAGCCAGCAGCAGCTGTTAACTAGGAAGAGTTTCTCCCTCTGTGGAGTTCTGCACAATCGTCTCTGCCCCTTCTCTAACAGTCAGAAATTTAAATCTTGCTCTGGATATTTTTGATGCAAACAGACACACTCTCAAACTGGACACAATGCTGTTTTATGCTGCTGACCACCTTCTCATCCCCAGGCTTAGAAACCAGGCCTTCTTCTGTTTGGCATTAGGTATTTTAGGTATTTTGGTATTTATATGAGAACTACATTCGGAGCTGAGAGGTATGCAAAAATGTACAAAAAGTCTCCCTGTCCTTGTTTTAGTAGGAGATGCCTGCCTACCTTCCAGCTCTTAAACTCCATGGTTCCAAATAAGACAATAAAATATTCCACTTTATGGATTGCTAACAGATTCTTGGACTGAAGCAAAAGTCACCCTTGACACGCCTGATTGGATAGCAATGAAAAGTACAGTGGTATAACATGTGCAATGCATTGTCTTTTCTTTCTAAAAACTAATTTTATGAAACTCCTTAATTGAATGGGGCTTAAACTTCCTGTGGCATAAAACCAAATAGAATTACACCGATGCTAAAAATGTAAATGTATCCCAGATACTACTGACTGATGTATTCATGGGAACATTTAGGCCTGAAGACTTGTGTGCACGCACTGTGATGCTAAAGCAGAGCCCGATGATCACGCATTTGAGATACAAACATACATGGGAATTTCTTTTGAATTCTCTGTCTTCTTGGGATTTTAAAATTAGTTTTCACCTTGAAAGCCTAGAATGTCAGATCTGGGATGATCTCTAAGAGGTCACTTGTTCGTTCTTCAGATGGTGAAAGGATGCCTGGAGGAGTAAAGAGACCACTCAAGGCCATTCAAAGTACTGAGGGAGCCAGGGCCAGGTCAGTTCAACACATCTGCATTCAGCCTCTATTTCGTGCCTATCACTGCCCTGGACATTGAGATCCAGACGTAAAAACACAATGACTGCTCTTGAGGCCGCCCCCAAAGTGTTCAGACATCCAGGTCAGTTCTTCTGCTTTCTTTCTCAATTCTGAATAGATTTCTTGAGAAATAGGAAACTCTATATTTCATTTAATAATAGAGCATGCTTAGGGGAGTAGGAAAAAAATAAAGGAATAGCTTCCTATCTCCTAGTCTTGAGCCCCATTCCCCAAGCAGAATCCTACACTGAGTGGCAGGGGGTCAATTAGCTCTGCCCATTGCAACTTCCTTCAGTGCCCATAATTCCATGGCACAAACTTAATTCTTATTATTCATTCATAACACATCCATGGATAGCCACAGCCCGGTGACATTTTGGCTCATCACCATCTCCCTGTTCAGTGGCTGGTTAGGGGATACCCTTTGGAGAATGCACGTATGACATACTGAGTTTCCTTTTTAGGGGGGTAAAAAGGGAGAACAGGCAGCCACACAAGTAGGAAAATTGCACAGGGAGATGGCGCTCTACTAGTGTGAAGATTTTGGCTCTGATGTTGGGACCTGCTATCTCTCTTTTAGCACTGTTGCCAGGCAGGCTTGTCACTGACACAAATTTTCCTCCCTGATAAGTTGAACTCTCCCCCTCACCCCCCAACTTCATTATGCCTGCAGCCGGAGCTCTGCTGTAGAGGAAGCCATGCCAGACACCGTGATTCACGTGCCTAAAATATCAACTGGCCTGGGTATGCGAGTGAGGCGATAAATCTGGAAAACATAAATCAGATCATCAGCTGCTGTATCGTTCCCGCACACAGGCGGCAGCAGGCATGGCAAAATGCCCTCCAACTCTGGGGGCTACAGCCAGGTGGAGGTTAAAGGATATAACTTACAGACCAAGGAAAGGTGGGCGAGGAGGGCCAGAGCTGACATGCAGAAGAGGACTTAAAACCACCGTCATTCAGCACAGACACCAGACATGGGACATGGATTCAGTCTCTGAGACTGTAGGGAGAGACTGGACAAGGAAGCATAAAGAGAGGCCCCCCAGATCTTCTAATGTAAAGAGCTTGGGCTAATGTGTAGTCCCCGAGTCTGGACATGGGAGAGAAGATGTGCTTCAGCTTCACTAGGAACTGTCAAAACGAGAAACAGAATTTACAGAATCTGGTAGGTAGAGAGACTACTTAAAGAAGACTCTGGAAAAAGCCAACCAACATGGCCCTTCCTTTAGTGAACAGAGAAAAGTGCTTCCATTAAGCCACTTAATCATTCCAAAGCACAGAAGAGAAGGGCCTTGTCGCTATAATTGAGGCTGGGCCATCAGCTCACAGGCTTTCTTGACCTGGGCCTGGGGATAGCTGGCTTGTTCACAAACGACAGTGCTCCTCCATAGGAAAGTAAGGAGAGTTTATAGCTCAAATTTCTAATGCTCAAGCCATGCTTTGCCAGAGTTAGGTCATGCTGCCTCAGTGTGACCCTAGCCAAAAATCACATCAGACCCTTTGGGGCTTTGTGCCTGGGGACATGGGAGAATAACTAGGAGTAGAGAGGAAACAGATGTGGGATGAGGTGGAGCTGGGAGCCGCATTGGATATCCACTTAAGGAAATTAGGGGTTCCACCCCTAAATGTCCACGAGTCACACCCAAGGGAGTGAAGGAAGACCCACGTGTAGATTTAAAGGTTGTATGTGACATCATGGTGTCAGATGAATATGGCCAGTGCACCTGTCTCCAGGCATCAGCCAGCGAGACCATCTCAACGCACAAGGTGAAATGCTGAGAAATTCATTGTAGCTTATCTCTTTTGCTATTGTGACCTGTCAGCAAAAACAGTGGAAAGGTAATTTTCCCCTCTCCCTTCCAGGAAAGGCAGCCAGGACTTTGTGTTCCCAGACCTGGGTGCCTTGACCCCAGGCAGGGGATTTCCAGGTTTTGTGAATCAGGCCCACCTGAGGGAATGAAGGAGGCTTCCAAGAAGGGAAAGGGATAAGAGGTAGAAGGTTTTGTTCCTTGTGAGTAAGAGCATGCCAGGGCCTGACCCTGAGGAGGTGGTTGGATCCCGGAAACTTGGAAAACAAGAAAGGGTAGGTTTGTGGGATTCTTCAGATAGCCTGTCCTCTAAACTTTGTGACCCAGCCAGATAGGAGATGGGCATGGATATTCACTGATCTTAGACATTGTGGCTTTGGGAACAGGATTAAGTATTCTCTTAGGGTGCCTGGAGATGTAGAGAGGAGCCTCAAAGGCCATCTTTGTGGTTGCCTGGAACAGAAATACTCAACAGAGGCAGGGACCAACATATGACAGAGGTGTCAAAGAGAAGAAACAGCCACATGACAAGAATGACCCAACTGATGGAAAATAAGCTGCTGAATGAGTTGACCTTGATGATCTGCCAGGTCCAAGATTTATTATTTTCCATGGCCCCTGTCTCTTCTTCGCAAGCTGATCACGATGCAGAATGACTGACGCAGCACCCATGGACTTCCAGTTCACAAGCACGCTCCATTCACCTTCCAGCCTGAGCCGGGTGATGGTTGCACAGCTGTGTACCATCTGAATGCTACTATCTAGTGATAAGTCCATGCTCGTGGATACTGGGGGAAGACTAAGGTTGTAGATTGGCCAGGTCCAAGGTGCTGAGAAGAAACATTACAAAAGCTTTAGATTTCACTAAAAAAGCTTCTGTTCCTTTCATTGCCAGAATATGAAGCCCACAGCTGGACATCATCAAGCACCAACATGCAGGGGGCCATTTCCTTGTTTGCACAGGAAGCCCCTGCACACTCTGTATTGCTCTAGAGTCATACCACCGAGCCAGTCAAGGTCTCGACTCTAGCCCTGACACATGGCTGGCTTTGACTTTGCTTTCTGAGTTCAGCTCATTTCCTGGTCATCTCCCTGGTAAAGACAGCACTCTCTCATCCAGGCAGCTGCTCAGCCAGCCGTGCTCAAAGTCCCTCAATGCCCTATGACTGGTCAGCAGTCTCAGCGGGTGAGACTTGTGGGTGTCAGTTGGCTTCCTTGTGCCCCAGTGGCTGTCCTTGTCATCTCTCTTTATCCCACTTTCTAATGTTCACCGTCTCTTCTCCGTTAGTTAACTCCCAAGACTTGTTTAAGGTCTACCTTAGGCACCCTTCTCTGGGATCCTTCCCAAAACCTCAGCAGAACTCACTGCTTCTACCTCTACCCTTGGTCCATGATTTTATTTCATTGTAGATTATAGTTCATTGCTTACCTAGCTGTCTTTTTTTTTTTTAAGATGGAGTTTCGCTCTCGCCACCCAGGCTGGAGTGCAATGGTGCGATCTTGGCTACTGCAACCTCTGCCTCCCAGGTTCAAGTGATTCTTCTGCCTAAGTTTCCTGAGTAGCTGGGATTACAGGCACCCTCCACCATGCCCGGCTAATTTTTGTATTTTTAGTAGAGATGGGGTTTCACCACGTTGGCCAGGCTGGTGACTCCTGACCTCAGGTGATCCACCCACCTTGGCCTGTTTAAGTGCTGGGATTAAGGCATGAGCTACCACATCCGTAGTCTGTCTTTCTCACCTAAAAAATCCTTGGAGAAAAAAAAAGCCATCTTTTACTAATTCTCTGAGCCTAGTGTAAATACAGGTATAATAAGCATTTTTCCTTCTGTCATTTACAAATTCATTTTAAAGAAATACTGTGTAGGTGGAAAGCCCAAACTAGGGAAATATCTGGTTTCCAAGAGATCGCAAGCTATCCAAGTCAAAAATTCTGGTAAAATTGCATGTGGAAAGAGAATTTTGTTTTTTATAAAAATTGTACAATATATGTTAACATCAAATTTACCATTTTGGCTGTTTTTATGTGTACAACTCTGTGGCATTAAGTACATTCACATTATTGTGCAGCCGTCGCCGCCATCCATCTGCAGACCTTTTTTTATCCTTCTCAACTGAAACTCTATATCCATTAAACAATAACCCTTCATTTCCTCCCTCCCACCCAGTCCCTGGCAACCACCATTCTACTTCCGGTCTCTATGAATTTGACTACTCTAGATACCTCATATCTGTGGAGTCGGATTTGTCCTTTTGTGACTGGCTTGTTTCACTTAGCATAATGTCTACAAGGTTCATCCATGTTGTAGCATGTGTCAGAATTTCCTTCCTGTTTAAGGCTGAATCATATTCCATTGTATATGTATATATGTACACCACATCTGATTTAGCCATTCGTCTGTCAACAGACACAGGGTTGCTTCCACCTTTTGGCTATTGCTGCTATGAACATGAACATAAAAATATCTGTTCAAATTCCTGCTTTCAATTATTTTGAGTACAGAGCCAGAGGTAGAATTTCTGATAACTCTATCCTTAATTATTTGAAGAATCATCATACCATTTTCCATGGTGGCTGTAACATTTTACAGGCCCACCAACAATGCACAAGCATTCTAATTTCCCACACCCTCACCAACACTTGTTCTTTAATCTCGCTTTGTCACCAAGGCTGGAGTGTAGTGGCACGATCTCAGCTCACTGCAACCTCTACTTCCCAGTTCAAGCAATTTGCCGGCTTCAGGCTCCCAAATAGCTGGGATTACAGGCACCCACCACCATGCCTGGCTGATTTTTAAAAATATTTTTGGTAGAGATAGGGTTTCACCATGTTGTCCAGGCTGGTTTTGAACTGCTGACCTCAAGTGATCCTCCCACCTTGGTCTCCCAAAGTGCTGGGATTACAGGTATGACCTACCTTTTTTTTTTAAAAAATATCTCTCCCAACCAGTGTGAAGTGTTATCTCATTGCTGTACTGATTTGCGTTTCCCTAATGATTAGTGATGTTGAACAAAAGATAAATTTCTTTACTAAAATTTTTTAGGATTATTAAAGAAATATATCATATACTATAAAACATTTGTTGGAAAATACAGAAATAAAAATTAGAGGAAACTGTGGGAACATACAAGAGGAAAGAAAACTTTAATTACCTATAGGTAAATACTGTTAACATTTTAGGACACCCTTTCTGTCTTTTTTCCCATGTTAATGAATTTTTCTGGCAAAAATTAATTTTCTTAGCAAGAAGTCCCCACTCAACTCTGCCCCTAGAAGAAAACTTTTTTGTTCAGTGAATTATGTGGTAAGTTCCCTGAGGGATATGCTGGAGGAAAAAGATATGTCTGTCGTTAGTTTTTGATTTAATACTGGTTTTTTTTTTTTATTGTTTGTTTTTTGGCTGAGCAGGCATGAGACAAAAAATAAGAGTCACTTGCTAGGGCAATGAGACTTTTAGGGCTGTTGATGTTGGAAGGGATGCATTCAACCAGAGAAAAGTAAACAGGTGAGGTGAGGCTGCTGGCAGAGGCGGAGGAAGAGAGCTTTGGAGGAAAGAACAGATACCCATGGAAGATTTTGATTACATTTCTGTGATCTCACCAGACCTTCAGTAAAACCTTTATTGTTTACCAGTGCATGGCAAAGTACATTTGCTTGCTAGGAACATCAGGAAGCTGCCAGAGACGAACAAGGATGAAGAACAAGAACAAAGCCTTGTCCCAGGGCTGAAGCAGAAATAGACAGAGCTCATGCACTTGTGTATGGGCCTTTAGAAAGCTTGGGAGAGGGGTCGGGTGCAGTGGCTCATGCCTGTAATCCCAGCACTTTGGGAGGCGGAGGCAGACAGACCCCTTGAGGTGAGGAGTTTGAGACCACCCTGGCCAAGATGGTGAGACCCTGTCTCTGCCCAAAATACAAAAATTAGCCAGACGTGGTGGTTTACACTTGTAATCTCAGCTACTCAGGAGGCTGAGACAGGAGAGTCACTTGAAACCAGGACACAGAAGTTGCAGTGAGCCGCGATATTGAGCCACTGTACTCTAACCTGGGTGACTGAGTGAGATTTTATCTCACCAAAAAAAAAAAAAATAATAATCTTGGGAGGGTACTGTAGACACTGCTCTGTTAGCATTTTAGCATTTCCCCGTGATTTAACAAGCTTCTAAAGCATCCTGTCTGCAGCTAATCACCCAGAGTACACTTTTTCTTCCTGGGATCCTTTGCAGTTAGATGTGGCCATGTGACTGAGTTTTAGCCAAGGTAGCATGGATATGGTTTGTTCCGTTTCTGAGCCAAGGTTTTTAAAAAGGGGGGGGGGTGCCCCTTTCTGCTTCTTCCCTTTCTGCCAGCTTAATGAGGGTGATAACAAGGCCTTAGGGGATGTGGGAGCCAAAAGGCGGAAGAAGCTTGGGTTTCTGAAAAACCAATGGAACAGAGCTATCTGCTGATCAGGATCGCTTGCTTCGGACTATTATGTGAATGAAAGTTAAGCTTCTATTATTACCACCTAAGATACCAGCCTAAGATACCATCAACAGATGCAATTTAAATTACCTAGTACTCTATTGTTAGACATTCATACTGGACAAACTGTATTTTGAGGTGTAGTATTGTGTGTTTAGCTCAGCTTCCCAGTACTGGGGTTCATCAGATAATATGCTTTTGGCTGTAAGTAACAGAACACCCAGTTGAAACTCATCAACAAGAAGGGATTTATTAGCTAACTGGGAGTCCACTGGTACAGTGGACTACATTGTTCACTACAATGATATGAGGACTCAATTTCTTTCTGCCTCTCTTCTCTTTTAGACAAATGTGGTTTGTCTCCTAGGGTTGATTTCCTGATGATTGTAGAAGAGCAGGCTGCAATCAGGCTTATACTCCATTGTTCCCATGCAACAGGGAAGTATGTTTCCCACAGTCAACCAACAGCTGCTCAAAGCTTTGTACTGATTGGCTCATCTCTGAACCAAATCCTGTGGACATGCAGGTTGGATTCCCCAATGTGGCCTTGACCAATCAGGGCTGCCTGCTGGAGCTGAAGTTGGCCTGGTCCCACACAAACCACATGACTGCCACAAATGATGCCTATTTTTATAAAGGGACAGAGAGACTGGGTTGCCCAGATATACAGAGGAGGAAGTCACTTGACTTCAGCTTTTTCTGAAATAGAAAAAGTTCTTTTGAGGATGCTAAAAAAAAAAAAAGTGAAGTAATTTCACCCTTACATGGATTAAAATATGTCTCTGGAAAAATTGCTTTCTGCAAAAAAGACAAGAGGATTGAAACTGTGAAAGAGGTAAATGATTTAAAGCCAAGGACACAGATTCCACAACCTGGGAGAAACTAAATGACTTGGAAACAATGTCCAACTATTTCAGAAATAATACGTGTGTGTGTGTGTGTGTGTGTGTGTGTGTGTGTGTGTTTGTGTGTGTGTTTATATATATATATATATATATATATTTTTTTTTTTTTTGAGATGCAGCCTCAGCCTCACTCTGTCACCCAGGCTGAAGTGCAGTGGCATCATCTCGGCTCACTGCAGCCTCCACCTCCCAGGTTCAAGCAATTGTCCTGCCTCAGCCTCCCTAGTAACTGGGATTACAGTTGTCCACCACCACACCTGGGTAATTTTTTTGTATTTTTAGTAGAGACAGGGTTTCCACCATGTTGGCTAGGCTGGTTTCAAACTCCTGACCTCAAGTGATCCACCCACCTCAGCCTCCCAGAGTGCTAGAATTACAGGCATGAGGCACTGTGCCTAGCCAGAAATAATATTTTGTAAGAAGCACTTTCATAGTGAGATGGCACAAGGTGGAGTAAAAAAAGACAGTGGTATATCCTGATGTCATGTGCAGAATATTTACGTTCAGATGTATTTAACTGTTACCTCCATGTTATTGAAATACCTTGCACACTTACCATGTGCATTACGCCATGAGTCAAGGACACTACCTCCACACAAAGTTCAAGCTAGATACGCTGATCTTAGCTGTTTCCTGGACATTATACCATGTACTAGTACTAAAAGAGAGGTAGTTAAGTGCATGCTTTTCTTCTCTTATTACATTACTCTTTACCTTTAAGACAGGAATTAGATTTTACTTGTTGGTTCAAAGAATTGAGCCAATTATTTTAATGCAACATAAATCATTTCTCTCAGCACAGACGCTCTGTGATAGGCTTAAAACCCCTGCCTGTGAAATCTGCACAAAGAAAAGAAATGTGAAGAGATCTGCTATAATTAAGATTAAGCTCAACAGCAAAGCAGGCACTGAATTTAAAATTAACTGGCAATGCCAACCATAAAATGGTCTAATTCACCTTTTCTACGGTTCTATGGAGACAACAAAGGCAAGGGAGCCTGCTCCGCTTCTTTTCCTGTCCTACCCGCTTCCCGGTGCAATCCTGATTGTCTTTCCAACACAGTCCTAACATCTAATTCAACTACTCCTTCCTCCACAGAAACCTCCTGGGCTACTCCAGCCCTTACCTCCCGACTTCTGGCCCTCACTGTAAGGGCAGTAAAGATTAGGCACGAAAGCTCAGTGAAGTCAGTCAGACCTGCAGTCCACGCAGATCTCAATATGCTCATATGTGACTGAAGGCAAGTTACTCATCTCCTCTAAGCCTCAGTTTCCTCCTCTGAGATAATGCATGCAGAGCACCCAGCACAGTGCCTGGCTGGAAGCAGTCAATGAACGTCAGCTGTTATTCTTATTTCTTTTTTTTTTTTTTTTTTGAGATGGAGTCTTGTTCTGTCATCCAGGCTGGAGCACAGTGGCATGATCTCAGCTCACTGCAACCTCTGCCTCTTGGGTTCAAGTGATTCTCCTGTCTCAGCCTCCTGAGTAGGCTGGGATTACAGACACACGCCACATGCCCAGCTTATTTTTGTATATTTAGTAGAGACAGGGTTTCACCATGTTGGCCAGGCTGGTCTAAAACTTCATTCATATTTCTATATAGTCTCTACTCATGCCATTTAGAGTCTCACAACACTGGACAGTGCGCAATGCATCTTGCTTGCACTGAACTAAAGAGAATTAAAAATGCATTTCAAAGTGGAGATGGTTGTGGACCAGATTAGACCCGGAAGGCAAGTGGCTGCAGGGTGAGGGCTGCACCAGGTGAGTTTCTTTTTTTTCTTTTTCTTTGTCTTTTTTTTTTCGAGACAGAGTTTCGCTCTTGTTACCCAGGCTGGAGTGCAATGGTGCAATCTCGGCTCACCGCAACCTCTGCCTCCTGGGTTCAAGCAATTCTCCTGCCTTAGACTCCCGAGTAGCTGGGATTACAGGCACACACCACCACGCCCAGCTAATTTTTTGTATTTTTAGTAGAGATGGGGTTTCACCATGTTGACCAGGATGGTCTCGATCTCTTGACCTCGTGATCCACCCGCCTCGGCTTCCCAAAGTGCTGGGATTACAGGCTTGAGCCACTGCGCCCGGACGCACCAGGTGAGTTTCTATCCTAAGATAGGCTTGCAGTGAGTACCCATAAATACAGAATGAAACTACCACAAAACTCCAACCAACTCAGGTGACTAAAAGAAACTCCAGGGCTGCTGCTGAGAGAGAACTTGAACTTGAATGTCAGCACATGGTCCAAAAGAGCACTGCTAGCGAGAAGTTTTTGTTTAATGCCTAGTCAAGCAGACATTTGGATTTTGCTGGAATTTAGAAATAGGCCAGACTCACATATGAAATTTTTATGTCCTAGATTCTGTCTTAGTCCATCTACTACAACAAAATACCATAGACTGGGTGGCTTATAAACAATGAAAATTTATTTCTCGCAGTTCAGAGGCCAAAAAGTTCAAGACCGAGGTGCAACACATTTGATATCTGGGGAGTGCCCACTCTCTATCGCTGTATCCTGTTGCTGTATCCTTGCATGGCAGAAAGGGTGAGAAGCTCTGAAGTCTCTCTAATGAGGGCACTAATCCCATGTAAGAGGGATTTGCCCCATGACTTCCTCATCTTCCAGAGACCCACCTCCTGGTGCGCTCACCTTGGGCTTTAGGATTTCAACACATAATTTGGGGTGACGCAAATATTCAGACTAGCAAATTCCAGTTGGGTTGATGGGAGAGGCGACATTTTGTTACAGGATCTTTGGGGTGTCATTTTTCTGGCTGGAAAACTGTGGCCAGTGGCACCCTTGCCTGAGTTTTGCTCAGATCTGCTGGGCTCATTCTGCCCACTCAGCCTGGCAGGCTGTGCTCGGTTCATGCTACCAGCCCAGATCCCACGTCTCCAAGAGAGACTGCGAGTCAGGTGTGGAGCAGTGAGGGGCGTGTGAGCAAGCATGGGGTCCAGCCACTGTGCACAGATACACTGACTTTTGCCATGGGGCAGGCAGCTCCAGGTGCTGGCACAGGCACCGGCTCTATATGAGGCTGTGGCTGGGCCAGCTGCACCACAAGCAGATTCCACAGCTGGCACCAGGGAACACAGTGGTGCCCAGAAGCTTGGAGACTCCAGGAACCACAGAGCCCCAAAGGAGAGTCACAGCCCTGGCTTGGGGAGCAACCATGTCTGGGCTCCCCAGAGGGCTGCAGCTCCTCTCTCTTTCTCACTTCTCTCCTTGTCACTCACAACATGGCAAGCAAGGAGCGTGTTTCAGCCCTGTTTGTATTACAGCTCTTTTAGCCTCGCCATTTGGCAGGTCCCAGGTTCTCATCCTGTATCCAGGAAGAATGAGGTACATAGACAAGTGAAGGATGAGCAAGACAGAGAGGAGCTTTATTGAACAACAGAACAGCTCAGAGTAGATCCAAAGTGGGCAGCTCCTCTCCACAGCCAGGATGTCCCAACAAGTGCTCAGCTCTCAGCAGAGAGAGCAGCTCCTCTCCGCTGGGCAGGCTGTCCCAAAGAGTGTTCAGCTTTTGGTAGAGAAGGTAGCTCGTCTCTACAGGCAGGTCTTCTCATAAGTGTCCAGCTGTCAGCAGAGAGGGTAGTTCCTCTCTGCAGCTGGTTGGCCTGTCATCTCTCCACAATCTCTCTGTCCTCTGCTGGAGTCTGGCTGAATCTGAGGTTTTAATGGGCCTTAGAGGGGAGGAAATGCATGCTGATTGGTCCATGGGCAGCCGTGGGCCAGCCCAGGGAAAAGTACCATTAAGTTCCCCCTGCAGTCTGCAGGATTGGCGGCAGAGCCCCCAGGCTTCAGGCTCTCCCCAGTTTGAAGGTGAGGCTTCACCAGAGACCAACCCCCTTCTGCCCAGGTGTCTGCCTTCTACCACTATTCATGGTTCCAAGCTGCTCATGCCAGGGGCCACCTGCAAGGCCAGTGCCAGGCTGTCTCAGCCCCCTCCACCTCCCTCCCATGCTTGTTGGTACCCAAAGTCCACAGGGGTCTGAGGTGGCAGAGGAGGGGTCCTAGGTGGCAGGGGGCTGGTGTGTCAGGCATGTCAGCACTGCCCACAGTGTGTGCACAGTCTTCCAGGCTGTGAAAGTGCTGGGGCTTGGCCTGGACTTTTCCCAGACCAGAGCAGCACCAACAGTAGGGAGAAGCCAGACAGCTGGAGGAGGCATTTCTGAGAGTGGGGGGTGAGGTGGGGAGTGGCAGGGAGCCTTCATGGGCCCCGAAGAGTGCAGAGATGCCTGGATCTGCAGCCCGGGAGCTTCCACTCCACCAACTCAGAAGGGGTGGAGCTCCTGCTTGTCCCCAGTTCCCACCGGGTCTGTGGAGTGTGCAGCCCCAGGCACGCTTCCTTGTAGCCTAGGGTGGGGCCTCCATGTCCTTGCCGGGCTACTCTCTGCCTGCTCCTCCATGCCTGACAGCACTATTTCCCCACCAGTGGGCAGCTCAACTGGGTCTATCATAGTGGCCCCTAGGGCAGCAGGCTCCAGGAGGCTCCCAGGGGCAGGCTCTGGGGACTGTCTACTTCCTTCTTGTGCCCTCCTTGCAGTGACCGTGGGCAAGAGCAGCGACATGGGGCCAGGTCTGGGCCTGGGAGTGGGTGTCCCCTGGCCATGCCAGGGTGGGCGTAATGCAGTTGGCTGCCTCAGGGACATGGGCACAGGCATCCCACTGCTGCCACTGCTGCTCCTGTCACCACTGCCCTCGTCCCTGCTGCCATGGCCAACATAATGGCAGAAGATGCTTCAGATGGCCCACCACTGCCATCAATTTAACATTTTTAAGAGAACGACATATTTTTATTTTCAATCACCTAAAAAAATGAGCCAATAGTCTGGGCATGGTCGCTAATGCCCGTAATCCTAGCACTTTAGGAGGCCAAGGTGGGAGGATCCTTGAGCTCAGAAGCTTGAGACCAGCCTGGACAGCATAGTGATATCCTGTCCTTACAAAAAGTCAAAAAATTATCTGGATGTAGTGGTGCACCTGTAGTCCCAGCTACTCAGGAGGCTGAGGCAGGTGAATGGTTTGAGCCCAGGAGGTCGAAGCTGCAGTGAGTTGTCATCACACCACTGCCCTCCAGCCTGGGTGACAGAGTGAGACCCTGCCTCAAAGTAAATAAATAGGCCATTTACAAAGGATTTTTATAAATTTGTTAGTTGAAACAAGTCTGTTAAGCCCTGAACTGGGCAACACAAGCTAACCAGCACTTGTACTTGGAGTGACAGAAGTTTCTTTCTTTCTCAAATGCAAATATTCATTCGTTGGTTTTTCATGGCCAGTGGTAAGAGCCTGGGCTACAGAATAATGTAAATCAGCATCAGAGCCCCGGCTCTGTTCCCTGTAAGGCTCAGGATCTAGAATAGCTTACCTGTGCTCTCCGTGTATCCATTTCCTCATCTATGAAATAGACATAATAATTCTCCCCATCTGATATGAAATTTGGCCCCACCCAAATCTCATCCTGAATTGTAGCTCCCATAATTCCCACATGTCATGGGAGGAACCCAGTGGGAGGTAATTGAATCATGGATGCATATCTTTCCTGTGTGGTTCTTGTGATGGTGAATAAGTCTCATGGAATCTGATGGGGTCTTAAATGGGAGTTCCCCCACACAAGCTCTTTTGCCCGTCGCCACGCTCTTCCTTTGTCTTCTGCCATGATTTTGAGGCCTCCATAGCCATGTGGAACTCTGAGTTAATCAAACCTCTCTTCTTTGTAAATTACCCAGTAGTATGTCTTTATTAGCAGCATGAGAATAGACTAATACACCATCTCACGTGTTTGCGATGAGGATAAATGAGATAAATCATGCAAAGAACTCAGCCTAATATCTGGCACATAATAAACACTCAATAAATGCAAGCAGTTACCATAGTAACTATTCCTCAGTTTGACTAAAGTGTTTAATCACAAACTTTACATGGAACTTGCAGATAGTACTTTGCTGTTTTGAGGAATTGACATTTTTTAACCCATGAATTTTCTGATTAGTGTTCTGTGGATATTAAGAATGATAGGATGAGGCCAGTCATGGTGGCTTACACTTGTAATCCAGGCACTTTGGGAGGTGCTGGCAGGAGGATGGTTTGAGCCCAGGAGTTTAAGATCAGCCTGGGCAACACAGCAAGACCCTGTCTCAAAGAGAGAGAGAGAGAGAGAGAGAGAGAAAAGAAGGATAAGGATGAAAGTTGTCACTAAAGGTTTGTGTAGGAGATGAGAAAACTAGACCCGGGGTGAGAGGGGTTGATATAACTTATAATTACTTACCTGAGAAATCAGCTCTTCTTCCAAATTGAGTTATTTTCCTACCCTTAGCAAAACATGCTTCAATTTATTCTCTGACTTCAGAAAACTTCTATAAATCAAATACCTACCAAATCATCTATGCCCTTGAACTGAATCTAGGAAACTCTGACTGATCATATTTATGCACTATCTTACGGCAAGAATGGGCTAAAAAAGTAATTTTCCTTGGAGAGCTTTGAAGAATAGGGCGTCTTTTGTTTATGTATTCTGAGGTGATGTCATTGTCTCGCTGTCACTGGGAGAGTGCCAGGAGTTGCGATAGGGCTGGGCCGGGAGCAGTGATGGATTGCACCTCTCACCTGGACCCTTCCTGAACAACAGCCCCATTGTCAGGCTGTGGGCCCAGGCCTTTCTGCTTGTGAAAAGAGGTGCAGTCACATGACCTGCATGAGGCCTGACATTCTCACATCAGCCTTCTTATAAGATTACTGTAGCCATAAAAGCCCAAATCTATAGCTGGGGCCGGGCTCTGGCCAGGCACTGAGAATGCAGAGGTGACGACCCAGCAGGCATGGCCACTGGCTTCCTACAGCTTACAGTCTAGTGGGAAAGACAGCATGTAAACAACAGGCAACCAGGAATTAAGTACAGTTGAAACGAATGCCATGAAGCACAGAACAGTGTAGGGTGTTATAATGGAATCTAATGGGGAGGCAGAGGAAGAGTTAGGCATGACATTGAAAACACATTTTTAAACAAATCAGAACGAGCACAGAAACGATATAGAACACAACTGTTCCTCAGTTTTAAAGATAAAGCTGAAGACAGCAGAAAAATCACATTTGCCTAGGGTGGGACTGAGTGCCTCGTCCTCTCCAAAGTTAGGAGTTGAGGCTTCCGGTGGCTGGGAGTGGCTCATAGAAAGAGTTTGAGAAGCTCTGACAGGGACACAGAGGGTTTGGGCTCCAGAGGTGAAGCCCTAGAGAGGTAAAAGGCCCCTAAAACAATGAGAAGGGGCCTCCTGAATGGCTGGAGGGCAGCCAGTGTCTAGGAGGTCCACGGCCCAGATTGGCAGCCATCAGTACCCTTTCATGGCCACACCATTCGCCAAATTGCTCACACAGCTGGCAGTGTTGTCTCCTCAGCCCAGGCTGCCCACCTCATTTTATGCTGCCATCTGATCTTCCCTCAGGGTGCGGATGAAGCTGTTTGTCTTGAGACTCAAAGGAGCCTGTGTGTGTGTGTGTGTGCGCGCGCACACACAGAGAAAGAAAGAAGATGAGAGGAGAAAGACATCTGACCTACTCTCATTTCCTACCGTAGTCTGTTCCAATCTGTTCGTCTCTCTTTTGGGGGAAATTGCCAATTTACCTGATTTTCAGTCCATTCTCTTGGGACACAGTGGGCTCAAAGACATCACCAAATAATGTCAGCCACCATTTGACCCCTTCCCCAACCCTTCAGCCCCAGTCCAGCATCTTCAAACTTCTCTTACTAGACTTTCCTGGATGAGGCATTTCTGAGGCATAGGGAAGAAGCAGTCAGATGGAAGCAGTTAGGAGCAGTCACAGCCATGGGATGAGGAGTGACTGAGGGAAAGAAGAAAACGGAAGTAGAGAAGGCAGTCTTCCCTTCACCAAGTGTGTGGGTGACAGTGGTATCAATTGCAGGTGAATCTCTGGGAACAGGAAAGCTCACAAAACAACAGAACCTGAATGTTTTGGGGGACTTTCCCAGAACTACTAAATCCTAGAATTTTTTTTTCTTATTTTTAATTGTTTTTGTAGAGATGGAGTCTTGCTATGTTGCCCAGGCTGATCTTGAACTTTTGGCCTCAAGCAATCCTCCTGTCTTGGCTTCCCAAAGTGCTGGGATTACAGACATGAGCCACCATGCCTGGCCTTGCATCATGGAATTCTTGAACATCATCAAACCTACAAAGGCCCAAAGTAAAACACAGAAAAGAATAACTGAAAAATAAATTCATCTCTTCAAATCTTTAATAATTCTATTCTGGCTGGCTGCAGTGGCTCACACCTATAATCCTAGCACTTTGGGAGGCCAAGGTGGACAGATCACTTGAGGCCAGGAGTTTGAGACCAGCCTGGTCAACATGGTGAGACCCCATCGTTACAAAAAAAACATAAAAATTAGCCAGGCGTGTTGGCCTGTGCTAGTATTCCCAGCTACTCAGGAGGCTG
The DNA here is from genome assembly GCF_049354715.1 of Callithrix jacchus. Lineage (NCBI taxonomy): Eukaryota > Metazoa > Chordata > Mammalia > Primates > Cebidae > Callithrix > Callithrix jacchus. The sequence continues at coordinate 106,136,905 of NC_133509.1, read as the reverse complement.
AGACATGAGAATCACCTGAACTGAGGAGGTGGAGGTTGCAGTGAGCCAAAATCATACCACTGCACTCCAGTCTGGGTGACAGAGCAAGACTCTGTCTCAAAATAATAATAGTGGTAATTCTGTTCCTACAGGACTCCAGTTATGTATAATGATCTCACATTCTTAGATCCCCTGACATGCATCATTAGTGGTTGTCTTGCTGTTAGATTAGTTTGTCACATACAAAAAGTTTTTACCTTTACGACAATTACAATGAGCAGAGAATGTTGGTGTTAATACATGATAGTTAATCTCATGCTCCCTAAAACTGCACTTTTGCATTTAGCTTCACTATAAAATTTGATGCTTTATGATACAAAATACATTTTTTTAAATCCTAAGAATTTAAGTTACACGATGCTACAGTTTGAATGTTTCCCAGAATTTAGGTTTTAGAAACTTAATTCCCAATATGGCAGTGTTTGGAGGTAGGGGCTAAGGGGAAGCATTTAGGTTATGAGGAATCCATCTTCATGAGCAGATTAATGCCATTCAGAAACGGCCAGTGGGAGTGGGTTCTCTCTCTTGCGCTCTTGCCCTTCCACTTCTGTCATACAATGACAAGGGAGAAGGCCCTCACCAGCTGCCAGTGCCTTGATCTTGAACTTCTCAGTCTCCAGAACTGTGAGCCAATGAATTTCTGTTTGTTATAAGTCACCCAATTTCAGGTATTCTGTTATGGCAGCACAAAATGGACTAGGACAATGGCATTTCAGACCAGCTGGAGACAGAATAAAATATTCAGTACATTGCACTGGATTGCTATGCTAATTGTTTGGGGACAGAGAAAAGTTAGACTGCCCCATCCCACCTCATACCTTACTTAACAATTAATTCCTTATGATTAAAGAGCTGAACATAAAGCAAAACTAACAACTTTAAAATACATTTAGCAGAATGTGAAAAAATCATCCTGAGATGGGGAAAATCTCCTAATGCAAGACTTAAATCCAGGAACTTTAAGCAAAATAAGTGACAGATTTGTTTATATGAAATGGCAAATTTTGCATCTAAAAAGATACCATAAGCAAAATTTAAAAATAAAATAGGTGGGGCACGGTGGCTCGCGCCTATAATCCCCACACTTTGGGAGGCTGAGGTAGGGGAATCACCTGAGGTCAGGAGTTCAAAATCAGCCTGGCCAACATGCTGAAACCCCATCTCTACTAAAAATACAAAGATTAGCCAGATGTAGTGGTGGGCACCTGTAATCCTAGCTACTCGGGAGGCTGAAGCAGGAGAATCATTTGAACCTGGGAGGTGGAGATTGCAGTGAGCCAAGACTGCGCCACTGCACCGCAGCCTGGGCAACAGAGTGAGATTCTGTCTCAAAAAAAAAAAAAAGTCCAAACTGCCTAGGCTGGAAGCAAATAGAGTATACCTCACAAGCAGCCTCTCCAGGTTATCTTTTCTCAGTGGAACCCCTTTTATCTTCAACACTCAGACTTCATAAAATGTCCATATTTCTCCAATACAATATTTTTTGTACCAGTGTTTATATAGAACATTTTATTTGTACATTCCCCAAACTCAAGATAACATTTTAAACAAAGTAGGATGTGTGTGAGGGAAAGGGGAAGAATTTTCCAGTTACTTTCCAATTATAATTGGAAGGATGTCAGAATCACAGGCAGATGTTTTGGAAAGCGCCAAGTGTCAGCAAAGGGATATGAGTAGGATGTTAATGGCTCCACACAAGCAAATGTCTGTTAAAAGTCCTATTAACTGTTTGTGATCAGGAAACAATGTTTTGTGAGGTGGGGTGACTCATGCCTCTAATCCCAGCACTTAAGGAGGTCAAGGCAGGAGGATTGTTTGAAACCAGAAGTTTGGTCAACATAGCAAGACTCTGTCTCTACGAAAACTAGGAACTTAGCCAGGTATGGTGGCACACACCTATAGTCCGAGCTACTTAGGAGGCTGAGGTGGGAGGATTGCTTGAGCTCAGGATTTAGAGGCTGCAGTGAACTATGATTATGCCACTGTACTCCAGCCTGAGTATCAGAGTGAGATCCTTTCTCTAAAAAGATAAAAAATAAAGAAAGCAATGTTTTATGCATCTTATGTACTAAGTAATTTGTGAAATACATTGGCATATTGCAGCATTTTAGGAGATTTATTGCCAGTGTTATATTGATAGGAAATGGACTTCTCATTATTTTCATTCAGTTTCTGGCGTTTAGGAATGAGTTTCTCATGTAATCTAGACACAGATGGTAATATAGACAGATTACTATTGAGAAAATACATAAAATGGTTTGTTCAAATCTAAAAGAAAAAGATGAAACAGAAAAATTTAAAAATCACTAATGGAAACAGACTATTCACAAGAGAAAACAAATAGTGAAATTAGCCAGTAAATATAAACAGTACTCAACCTCACTGTAAGCAAAAAAATACAGTAAGTGTATTTTCTTGATCTTAGCCAAAAGGCCGAAAAGTGATGTATGAAATATATTTAAACAATGAACTACCCTTTTAAAATCCATCAGATTTACAGAAGTGAAAAGTTCGATAATATTGAGTTGTTGAAGATTTGGGAAATCAGGCACTTTTACATTTCTAGTGGCTGTGAACATTGACAGAGGCATTTTTCATGGCAAATTTCTGAAATCTATTAAAAACTGTAATGCATACATACTTGAACAACTAATTTCTAGAAACCTATCATTCAGAAATACATATATTCACAAAGATGTATGCATACATTTGAATAAATATTGCAGCATTATTTGTAATATCAAAAAATGTTGAAAAAATCCAAAATGTACACAAAGAATTTAAATATATTATGGTATAAAACACCGTGCTTTCGTTAGAAAAAGTCAAGTAGACTCATATGCACTGAGATGAAAGCATATTAAGTGAACAGAGCAAGTTGCAGAAAACTACATGCACAATTTGATATTTATGTGAATGCCTGTAGAGATATGTCAGCAAATACATAGGCAAGGAGATTGAAAGGATGCACCCTGAACTGTCTAGAACGGTTGCTTCTGGGAGAGAAGTAGTTGTTGGAGGAGGTGCTGGATGCTGGTATTCTCCTTTACCAAACATTCCAGCTTCTTACCCTGCAGTGCCTCGCCCAGCAGGAAGATATTTTCCCATACTGTTGATCTCAGGAATGACCACTTTACTTGCTTTGGCCAATAACTGATGTTGGTCACTTTTGTGCAAAGTTTTAGAAGTCAGGGCACCATTTGCCTTATCTGTTTTTTTCTGCCATGAACTCCAGATAGAGGTTAGGTTCTTCCATTAGTTTTGGTTCTGGAGTCAAGATCGTAAAAAGCAGAGCCCATGAAAAGCAAGACTTATGAAAAATATGTATGGTTGGGTGCCATGGATCACGTCTATAATCCTAGCATTTTGGGAGGCCAAGGCTGGTGGATCACTTGAGGTCAGGAGTTTGAGACCTGCCTGACCAACATAGGGAAACTCCGTCTCTACTAAAATACAAAAGTTAGCCAGATGTGATGGGGCATATCTGTAATCCTAGCTACTCAGAAGGCTGAGGCAGGAGAATCGCTTGAACCTAGGAGGCAAAAGTTGCAGTGAGCTGAGATTGCTCCACTGCATTCCAGCCTAGGCTACAGAGCCAGACTCCATCTCAAAAATAACATTAATAATAAAATAAATAAATAAACAAACAAATAATTTTTTTAAAAGAAGAAGAAAAATAGAAAAACTTGCAGTGTGAACAAGAGAAACAACCTCACACCTATAATCCCAGCACTTTGGGAGGCTGAGGTAGGAGGATTGCTTAAGGCCAGAAGTTTAAGACCAGCCTGGGCAACACAGGACAAATAAATAAATAAAGCCACTGAGGTTTGTGGACATTTGTTACTGCAGTATAACCCTGCCTGCTGTGACTGATACCAATAAGGGAAGACTTCTATGGGTTTTCTTCCATATTTTCTTTAGTGCACGGACACTTTGCAATACACATAGACTTAGTATTACTTGTAAACTAATTTTTAAAAATTGACACCTCAGCAAAATTACAAATGACCACCTGTCAAGGGCCTTCAGGATTGTTGACAATTAGAAACTGCAAAAGCAAAATCCTGGAATTCCAAGGGCAAATTTGAAGTGCCTGCCTGAAACGTGACTGCACACCAACACACTGTGTAGTGCTGTGAGGAGGCAAGAGGGATGTTGTCAAGCCAGTGACCAAGAAATATAGAGGGTAACTAGACAGGTGAGAATTCCTCTTGCGTACATTAGTGGAAGGAAACCAGGGCAGTCAGCATTCCACCTTCTAACCACAGTGCTGAAGCGCATCCCAATAAATGGTGGGATCATAGTGGCTGCTTTTATAAACATGATGAGATGTTGTTCTTCAGTCATAGGGATTAAGTTGCAATGATTGCTGAGTCACTGTTGTCTGAATGTGCCCGTCTGTTCAGATGTGTCCTGAACATAAAGAGTTTGAGAACCTCTGGCTCAGGAAGTAGGGCCGGTAATTATGCGTAGATCTTCTTTACTGGTAGTTGCTGCCCCTCGCCCAAATTTAAATGCTCAGTACTTACTCCTTCCTGGAGCGCCTGTTCCATGGGGACCAGGTGAGACTGAAGAAAGAGGCTGACAGATCCAGTTCCTCAGAAACATACATTTAATCGGGACTTACAACCAGAGGCCATGTCTGTGTCTCAGGCAGCAGTGAGGCAAGATGCTGGATCGTGCACCATTTATTCTCACACCCAGGGCTTATATGCTATTGGAAAGGGTATATGTGATTCAGAATGGGTGTGCAGAACAATTGAAGTACTCTAACATTAAGGTTGCTTTGACCTCAGGGTAGGATTTACAGTAACTACCCACTCTCACACAAGGAACATCAAATAAACTGGAAGTCTTAGAGGCCTTCCTAGAGCAAGGGTTAATCGGAAGTTAAAGTGATGCATTAGCATCCAAGGTGGAGTTGCTTTGGCCTCCACAGCACCTCCTCTTGGGCAGGCGCTGTAATTGCCGTTAGCAATACAGACGCAATTCTCGCTATCAAATGCATAGCCTAGTAGAGGAGACAGGTACATACATAAAGGCACAGATAACAGTAATAGCAGTAGTAACCCGTTCTTAAGGGTATAGTAGTTTTCAAATATTTATAGTTCACACATACACACACAAACCAATCCAGCAAGCCCAGTATCATTCCCCTACTTTTGCAGATAAGGACACCGAGACTGAGAGAAATGAACTGGCTTTCTTAGGTTCTGACAGACCATAGGTAGAGACTCAGTCTCCAGTTCTTCTTGTCTACACTAGGTGACCTCCTGTGCAAAAGGATGAGTAAATAATAGCATCACAGTGAACCAAAGGCTGAGAGGCACTGAAGAGGAAAACCTTGAATCCAAACGTTAACCTGAGAGCAGAATGCAATAATCCAGCTTTTCGTTTACTTTGTTCCCAGAGGTTAAAGCAGACTCCAGTGAGTGGAGCAGCCTGAAAATCTGACTTTGGTTAGCATTGCTTTCATTTCTGCCTGCATGCCCGCCTCCTTCTAGTACTGGAAGTAAACATCTTACTTGCTTGGGGCATGGGGTAGGGAGAGTGAAGTCCTCACAATAGGTCTGCTGTTTTGCAAAGAATTCTGCAAGATGCAGATTTAGACCAAGGGAGTGGAAGCAGTGGGAGAAGGGGTGGTGCCAAGGTCAACCCCTCAAGTCCCTTCTGTGGCTGAGGCTAGGAATTGGTCACATTTATTTGCCATCAGCTGAGTGATCTGTTTTAACAGTTTTCCTCGTTAGGCTCTCAGCACAGAGAAATATCCTAGGAGATTAAGCTCAGTCAGTTATGTTCTCTGTTACTTAAGGGAGTTTAACCTGAGCAATGGTTTAGCAGGGCTCCCAGTCCCAAGACCATTTTCATATGGGCTCATTTTCCCACTTACCAGGGTGAGTGAGAACAGTGAGTGGAGGTTTCACCAACAGAAACCAAGTATCTGAGCAAGGGTCTTGGTGGTGGTCACCTGTGCTGGGCTCTGCTTTAGGGCTGAGGTCTCAGCCTTTGCACCACAGGATCCACAGGAACCCATGGACATGCAGCACAGCCAGTGGCTTGTTAGCCAGGGAAGAGAAATTCTGGACAACCTATGGGATGTGAGTGACTCAGATCTATAATGTGAATGGAAGTCAGAGAAAAAAGAGATTCATAAGAGTCTTTTAACAAGTGCCCCACCTAACAAAAATGGTAAATAAAGACAGAGAAAGCCTGGGTGCAGTGACTCATGTCTGTAATCCCAGCACTTTGGGAGGCCGAGGCAGGAGAATCACTTGAGTCTAGGAGTTTGAGACCAGCCTGGGCAACACAGTGAGACCTTGTCTCTACAAAAAAATAAACAAAATTGTCAGAGGCGTTTGAACGAGAGCAATTCCATCTTGACGAGGGGCTGGGTAAAATAAGGCTGAGAACTGCTGGGCTGCATTCCTAGACACACATTCTAAATCACAAAATGAGATAGGAGGTCAGAACAAGACACAGGTCACAAAGACTTTGCTGATAAAACAGGTTGCAGTAAAGAAGCCAGCTAAAACCCACCAACACCAAGATGGTAATGAGAGGGACCTCCAGTTGTCCTCACTGCTACACTCCTACCAGCGCCGTGACAGTGTACAAATGCCACGGCAACATCAGGAAGTTACCATATATGGTCTAAAATGGGGAGGCATGAATAGTCCACTCCTTGTTTGGCATATAATCAAGAAATAACCATAAAAATGGGCAAACAGCAGCCCTCGGGGCTTTTCTGCCTAGGGAGTAGCCATTCTTTTACTCCTTGAGTAAACTGGCTTTCACTTCACTCTATGGGTTTGCCTTGAATTCTCTCTTGTAGAAGATCCAGGGACCCTCTCTCGGGGTCTGGAGTGGGACCCCTTTCCAATAACAAAATTAGCTGGGCGTTGTGCGTGCCTGTTGACTTGGCTACTTGGGAGGCTGAGGTGGAAGGATCGATTGACCTCAGGAGGCTGAGGCTGCAGTGGACTAAGATTGCACTATTGCACTCTATCCTAGGTGTCAGAGTGAGACCTTGACTCAAACAAACAGAGAAACAAATCCGAAAACAGAAGGAGAGAGAAAATGTTAATGTCAGTGAAAGAGGCAGTTACCTTGTGCCTGAGAAACATGGGTTTCTGCATGCAATGTGAGAAAACCGTATAATCATTTCAATGGAGCAACAGGTGGTGAAGATTTCTTCAGAGATGTGATTCAGTGACATGTAGTGTCAAGTTTATATGAGTGTCACATTTTCTTTTAATAGTGTTAAAAATGACTCTAAACTTTTGAATCATCAAATTATACTCAGCTGTTCTTAGGGGACGTTTTGTGCTTTTGTGAAATGAGCAATTGAGGTTGCAAAAGCCCCTATGGTATGCCCTGTTTCTGACCTCTTAACCTGTGGGTGTCTTGAGAAAGGAAGTGGCTTAAAAAATAAAGTCTTTATTTCCCCTGTGCCTGGAAGGGCCAGGAGAAGGTGGAGGGCAGTGAATGTCAGGTGGCACTCTCTCTCAGGGTTGTGCAAATGAGTTTCTCCTAAAACTTTGTGCTCTCAGTGCCTTATTGGCCCCAGCCTAGTCCTGGCCCTGGGGTCAAGCACAGTGCAGAGAGGATAATAGCAGCTCCTTGGCCAGGCACAGTGGCTCATGCCTGTAATCCCAGCCCTTTGGGAGACCTTGGCAGGTGGATCACTTGAGGTCAGGAGTTCAAGATCAGCCTGGCAACATGGTGAAACCCTTTCTCATAAGTAAAATAAAATAAAAGGAGCTCTTTTGTTGAAAGAATAAGAGGATAAGCAAATGAAGTGTATAAGGAAGGGCATACACATTGGAAAACTCTAGATACTGAGATACTGAGTGTTTCACAGCCTTTGTCCAGCCTGTGTTACAAAGGGCTCATGTTGAAGTATGTAACAGGGCCTCCAGTATCATCTTAGCTCAGGCTGCTATACAGCATAACATATGGTGGTTCAGACAACAGACGTTTCTCTCTGATGGTTCTGGAGGCTGGAAAGTCCAGGATCAAGATGCTGGCAGATTCAGCTCCTGAGGAAGGCTCTCTTCCTGCCTTACAGATGGCTGCCTTCTCACTGTGTGTTCCTCACATGACAAAGAGAAAGAGAGAGAAAGAGTGGGTGGTCTCTCTTCCTTTTTTTTTTTTTTTTTTGAGACGGAGTCTTGCTCTGTCACCTAGGCTGGAGCACAGTGGCACAGTTTTGGCTCACTGCAACCTCCACCTCCTGGATTCAAGCAATTCTTCCATCTCAGCCTCCCAAGTAGCTGAGACTATAGGCATGTGCTAAACGTCCGGCTAATTTTTGTATTTTTAGTAGAGACAGGGTTTCATCTTGTTGACCAGGATGGTCTCGATCTCTTGACCTTGTGATCCACCCACCTCAGCCTCCCAAAGTGCTGGGATTACAGGTGTGAGCCACTGCACCCGGCCCCTTTTCTTATAAGACATTATTCCCATCATGGGGGCCCACCCTCATGACCTCATCTAAACTGAATTACCTCCCAAAAGGCCCACCTCCAAATCTCATCACATTGGGAATTAGGACTTCAGCAAATGAATTGGGGTGAGACAAGGCACAAACATTCAGTCCATAATGTAGTGCATTAAAATTATACATTTTGGGTCCGTACTTTGGCACAAAAGTTCGATCACAGTAATAGAATTCTAAAGTGGCCGCCAAGATTCCTGCACCCAGTGTGCACAACCTGTGTAATCCCATCCCTTGAGTGGGTGGGTCTGACCTAACCAAGTGAACTCTTTAAAAGAGGGTGTAGAGGTTAGACATCAAAGAAGTCAGAGATCAAAAGCATGACAAGAATTTTTCTTGAAGGTGCCAATACATACATTGTAAGAGGGCTACAGGATCAGAAATTAAGAGAGGCCTCCAGGAGCTCAGAGCAGTCCCCAGTGATAGCCAGCAGGAGAGTGGGCAACTCAGTCCTACAACCACAAGCAACTAAATTCTTGATGCCAGCCTCATGAGACCCTGAGCAGAGAACCCAGCCACATCACACTTTCACTTCTGCCCCACTTTCTTACTGGTTGTCACCAGCAACTGCTCTGAGCTCCTAAGTGATTATGAATTTGTGTATTAAGTGGCTAAGTAATTTGTTACATGGCATAGAAAGTAATTTGTTACACGGCATAAGCTTTCTATGGCACAGGGCTTGTTCCTCCCTTTCTACAATAGATCAGTCCACCTTTCCTGGGTCCTCTGTCTTATTAAAAATAGCTCTTATTTGGTTGTTGATTATATTTTTCCCTTGCATTAATATATAACCTCTTCCTTTTAATCCATAATCTTCTTCTTTTTCCCCCTACTGCTTCCTTTAGGACTTTGCATAGCAATTTTGAATCTACTCCACACATACTGTTATTTAAACACTTACAGAAAGCTATTATCTTCCCCCCACCCTCTACAAAGCATCTCTAGGGCACATATTATTGCAAGGCTTCTATTTTCATCCTTGCAACCAGTGTTCTGAGCTTACAGAGCTTATCGTGTTTATTATATAACAACAAGACACAAGCCAAAACAACTTGCTGTGGGTTTTTAAACATAGCAACAGCAAAAATCTTTTCTGGGCTTGAGGAAGAGACACTTCAAAATTCAACAATTTTCTGGTCTATGGGATGAAAAGTCTAAAACTGGTCGTGAAGGTATTTAAGTACACTTACGGAAAACCCACCGCTCCACCATCAGACACCATGACGCAAAGTGCTCCCTGGTTGGGATTCACAGGCTGCCTCTCAAAGGAGTCTTGCCTGTGTGGCGAACGCTCTTGGAGGAGAAAGAGAAAGGCACGAAACAGGGACCCTTCAAAGTTGGCACCGTGGTAGTTCACTCTGTGGCACAGGGCTTGTTCCTCCCTTTTGTTTCCTTTTCTAATGGGGGGACCATTAGCAGTTGTATTCAGATGAAGAGCTCATTTAGTTGTAAGTGCTAAAAACTCAATCTGGTTTAAGCACAGCAGGTTTCTTGGCTGACATAAGGGATTGAGCCAAGCCTGTGCTATCTTCCTTGACCTCTCCTGTTGGTTTCATTCTCAGGCACCCACTCCCCACACAATGCCCTTCGCTTCTCCACCCCCAGTCCAAATATCTGGCCTCACCCCATGGCAAAAGGGTGCCTCTTTCCTCCATTCCAGCCATGAACCCTGGGTTGACCCCTTGAGCTTTGGTCACACGTCCTCCCCTTAAATTAGTGCTGTGGCCAGGGAGATGGAACCCATTGGCCAGCACAGGGCATGTGTGTCTACTTCTAGAGCAGGAAGATGGGGACTGAGCTTGGGGGAAGGCTGGGTCCCCAGAGGAAAACCAGGGTGCTGTTACCATTGTAGGATGAAGTGGACACTGGGTGAACCACACACGGCCTCCAGCAGCAGGATCTATGCCAGCACCAGATAGAGCTGGGAAGACTTGAAGCCCAGAGAGGCCACAGGGAGCAGAAGCTTCTCTCCAGCTGGATGCTTCCACTGAGCCACCCAGCATCCGACACATTCATCTATGTGTGTGTGCGCTTCTCACCCAGGTCGCCTGCCTGGAAGTAGAGTCACCATGGAGGTGCATAGCACAGTGTTTCTCTGCCTCAGGCCCTCTAATTTTCTCTCTTGGCCCACAAGGGGTGGGAATTTCTGTGCCCCTGTCCCTGTGTTTCTCTGAGAGTGGTGGACTGCCTTTTCTCCCTACACAAAAATCTGAGGCTGTGGGTGGGAGTCTGCATGCAGCAGGAAGTGGGAAGCTGAAGTAACCTTGGATCCCAGGTCTTTGGAAGCCCAAATTGTCCCTAGAGCTGTCGCTTCTCTCCATGGGCTTGTAGGGTTGTTCTGTCCCCACCCGTGTCCTGTTGGATCTGCCACCCAGCAGGACCTCTCTGGATCCATTTCCTATGGGATCTCCCCAGAGCATCTTTCAGGGGTGCCATGACCCCTACTTTCTGGGTTGAGGTAGTAGGAAGGGCTCTGTCTTCTTTCTTTCTTATTTCTTTCTCTTTCTTTCTTTCTTTCTTTCTTTCTTTCTTTCTTTCTTTCTTTCTTTCTTTCTTCTTTCTTCCTTTCTTTCTCTTTCTTCTTTCTTTCTTTCTTCTTTCTTCCTTCCTTCCTTTCTTTCTTTCTTTCTTTCTTTCTTTCTTTCTTCTTCTTTCTTTCTTTCTTTCTTTTTATTTCTTTCTTTCTTCTTTCCTCTCTCTTTCTTTCTTTCCTTCTTTCTTCCTTTCTTTTTGAGACAGACTCTTGCTCTGTTGCCAGGCTGGAGTGCAGTGGCACGATCCCAGCTCACTGCAACCTCTGCCTCCTGTGTTCAAGCCATTTCCCTGCCTCAGCCTCCTGAGTAGTTGGGACTACAGGCATGTGTCACATGCATGTCTAATTTTTTGTATTTTAGTAGAGATGGGGTTTCACCATGTTGGCCAGGATGGTCTCAATCTCCCTACCTCGTAATCCACCTGCCTCGGCCTCCCAAAGTGCTGGGATTACAGGCATGAGCCACCACACCCAGCTTCTTGTTTCTAATTGAATACTGGCCTATGCCAGACTAACCAAACACTCCCTGATCATTCAAAGTGTCTACTCCATGCCCTTGGGCAGATTCCATTTCTGTTTAGCCATAGAGACTTCCCTATTCCCTCAAAGAGTTAAACACTCTTTGCTGGGAAAGGCAGGAGATTTTCTCTACATATTTGGAAACTTGGCTCTTAGCAGGTGGGTGTATTATATGCAAAAATAAAGTGCCTATGAGTTTTGCTGAATTTTATTAATATTGAGGGTCCATTATAAAAGCACCCATTAGGTCTATAACAGCATACCTTAAAATATATCCTAGTGGGGTTATCTATTTGATCATCATGCTTAAGTCATTAATTTTGTACTTAATGTAGGAAATATGATTGATTCATTCATGTGGCAAACTTGTACACATTAAATATTTATACAGTGTGAGGTACTGAGCTGAGGAATACAAAGATATCTAACACTCATATCTTCTCCTCCAAAAGTTTATAATCTACTAGATGAAGCGAGCGCATAGCACAAAAATAGCTAAACGAGGTTCTGTTTCAGAATCAGTCTGTTTCTTGAGGAATACAGATTATTTGAAGTTCACCTAACTTCAAGCTTAAGGAGTTTTTACTGAAACGAACTAAGGTTTGGCTCAGGTGTCTGGTGCTAGAAAGGGCCACTCAGAAACTCCAAATGCCACAAAGGTTCTGCATCCTGGGAGGGGCTACAGAATTTCAGGGATTCTTTCACTTCAAAATTAAGAATTTTTTGCTGTAAGAAGCTGTGTAAAACCCAATGGAAAAAAATGACTAAATAATTCTTGATCTTCTGGCATTTAACAGAGCAAAATGTAAGTGGAAAGGGAGCAGGAATATCAGATTATTCATGGCACATTAAGTATCTGAAGAACCTGTGGGTCAATAGAATGTACAGAGAACCCTTTAAAGGGAACGTATCATGTGAAGTCATAAACAGATGGATGGCAGAGTGAGTGGGCAATGATGAGGGGACGTGTGTCAGACACTGACAGGGTCTGCTACAGGCGCCAGGGAGAGGCCGTCTCAAAGACTAGAGCCCCACGTCTATGCATCTCTGGAAAGGACCCTGGTTGGCTTATCTTTGGTCACAAGTCACCCTTGGGCCAGTCAATCACCTGGGCCCAACATAGCTGATGGCTCTGTAGTAGCCATGGGAGCTACTGAGGTGGGAATATGTGGGGAAAGTAACCATGAGGGGTGTGCCCTAACTGGGGAGATAGTCCTAGAAAAAGGGTGCCCAGTATGCCTGACTTTAGCTGGAGAAATTTCTGTAGCTCAGCTTTCATTCTCCATCATTCGGCATTGAGTTACTCTTGTTTTGTCTGATTCTGACATTAGGTCCCAGTTCTAAAAATATATATATTAAAAAAGCCATGGATGAGACACTAAAGTGCCACCTGGATTGCTGAAACAGGGTATTGTTCTTCACCGTGCACCATGTGAGTCCTGCCCACAGTAACTCAGTTCTTCTAGAACTGGACTTCTCAGAGACCAGGGTCTGTATGAGTCTGTTCTCACGCTGCTGGTAAAGACATACCCGAGACTGGGTAATTTATAAAGGAAAGGTTTAATGGACTCACAGTTCCACATGACTGGGGAGGCCTCACAATCACGGCAGAAGGCAAAAAGCACATCTTACATGGCAGCAGGCAAGAGAGAATGAGAGTCAAACAAAAGGGGAAAACTCCTTATGAAACTGTCAGATCTCATGAGACTTATTTACTACCATGAGAGCAGTGTGGGGGAAACTGCCCCATGATTCAATCACCTCCCACTGGGTCCCTCCTGCAACAGGTGGGAATTATGAAAGCTACAGTTCAAGATGAGATATGGGTGGGGACACAGCCACACCATCTCAGGATCCTTACCCTGAACCTGTGCCTATGACCCAGCTCCACTCTCGCTGGTAGACTAACCTGATGCTAACTGCAGAACATCCCGTTTTCCTGGAATCTCAGCTGCTATGCTTTTAGCTCCATGTCTGCCTCTTCCTGCTGCAGTTACTGAGCCATGATGACTGCCTCACAAAGGCTGTCTGCAAGGCAAGGCTCAGTGTGAAGGCTTTGCAGAGGCTTGATCCATGGAGCGAAATAGAAAGCGACCGAGAGAGTCAGGTTCCTGGAGGCTGCCAGCACCAAAATTGTCAGGGAGGGCAGGGTTACTCCAAAAGATCGTCTGGGGGCGTTCTCACACCTCCCTGACATCTTCTGCTCTCTATACTTTTGATACAGGGAATTTGAGCTGGCTGGAGTGGGTGGATGAGGTGGAATAAGAAAAAAACGCAAATAGCTTCAGACACTCAAATCACAAAATCTTACTGTGGATTCTGTCCATTCCTGGACATTTGGCTCGTTTTAGGAGGATGCTTGAAAACCACACACACATGCAGATTACACGCAGACCACCACATCACTCCCCAGCACTTTCCAGTTTCCTGGATGTGACCCTTCAGAAACCTCCCTGGGGAGGGTCTTTGCCATCTCCTCCCCTCCCCAGAGAACTGTAGGGTAAAGGAGGGCTAAGAGTGAAGCTTGACAGTAAACTGGCGGTGTGCACCTCTTCTTACTCAAACCCCCTCCGAGGATGTGAAAGCTAGCCCACATCTGTGAGGCTTGCCAGACTCCAGAGATGACTTCCAAGACTGACTCCACAGGCTAGGCAGGAAAGGTTTCTCTGCTCTCTGGGCAGTAAGAAGGTCATCAAGGCTGGACATGGTGGCTTATGCCTGTAAGCCAACACTTTGGGAGGCCAAGGCAGGCAGATCCCCTGAGCCCAGGAGTTGAGATCAGCCTGGGCAACATGGTGGGACCCCCATCTCTACAAAAAATGCAAAAATTAGGCCGGTGTGGTGGTGCACACCTGTAGTCCCATCTACTCTGGAGGCTGAGGCAGGAGAATTGGCTGAGCCAGGGAGCTGGAGGCTGTGGTGAGCTGTGATTGCTCCACTGAGCCACTGCACTCCAGTCTGGGTGACAAAGCAAGATGCTGTCTCGAGAACAAACAAACAAAAAGCAGTGTTCAAAACATCTGGTTTTGAAAACCTCGGGGATATGAGGAGACTGATCTCTAAGGTACACAAGTCCTTGGTTTTTAGAATCACTAGACTTTGTTTTTTAAAACAAGCAAACTCTCATAGCTAATAACAATATATTGTGTACTTGAAAATTGCTAAGAGAGTAGATCTTAAGTGTTCTCACCACAAAAAATAAGTGTGTGAGGTAATGCATATGTTAAATAGCTTGATTTAGCCATTCTACAAAGTGTGTGTGTGTGTCTGTATATATATGTATACAAGCATCATGTTTTATACCATAAATATATACAGTCTTTACTTGCCAATTTAAAAAAGAAAAAGCCAACTCTCAAAAGAGAGGAGTGGTAGAGATGGTGCTAACTTGCTGTCCAGTTCTTTGTTCTTTTTATTCTGAGCATTTTGGTGAAGGCAGCATGGCCCAGGAGGAGGATGGGGCCAGAGAGCAGGCTATGGAGGGAGGATACTGGCTGGGCCCTTTCATAGCTGTGTGACCTTGGGCAACTTACAGAACCTCTTAAGCCATAGTCTCTTTATCTAAAATGGGCATAATAAGAGAATAAGAATAACTGATGTGAAAAATGAAATGAAAGAATGCATGTCGACTGGGCGTGGTGGCTCACGCCTTAATCCCAGCACTTTGGGAGGCCAAGGTGGGTGGATCACCTGAGGTCAGGAGTTCAAGGCCAGCCTGACCAACATGGCAAAACCCTGTCTTTACTAAAACTACAATAATTAGCCAGGCTTGGTGGCACACACCTGTAGTCCCAGCTACTCAGGAGGCTGAGGCAGGAGAATCTCTTAAACCTGGGAGGCAGCGGTTGCCGTGAGCTAAGATCGTGCCACTGCACTCCAACCTGGGCGACAGAGTGAGACTCTATCTTTAATAATAATAATAATAATAATGCATATCAACCCTTAGTTCATTACTTAGCACATGGAAGAATCTCAAGAGGACACATGTTTTGTGAAATGGCAAGGGCAGAAGGTGGAACAGGATGAAAGCAGGCATCTCAGGAAGGTGTCATGAATGGACCTCACCCCTTTTAAGCTCTGTGAGTGTCTGGCTTTGTCCTGCCTATCCTGGAATCTCCAGCACCAAGCAGGGGCCCGGTGGAGAGTGGGCTCTGAGGAAATGCTTGTTAGACGGAACAGAGCCTTGGCTGAGCCTTCATGGAGGAGAGATTTGCAGAAAGGGAAGGAAGGCAGGTGAGAGAGGAAAGGACAGAAAGACAGGAGTGAGGTCGCCAGAGGGGGCAAAGCCTACACAGAGAGACAAAGATTCCCAGTGATAAACTCTAACTGTGCCCTCTCTTTAGAGCTCCCATAAAATGAATGGACTGGCAATGGAATTGTTTCAAAAGTGCTTTGGAAGCCAGATGGGAAGCTTATGTAATTGTTTTTACTTGCAAGCTCCAGTGAAAATAATGAGCCCTTTTCTTGCCTGCAGGGGAAGAAGGTTCTGGGTCAGACATCCTCTACCTAGCCCTCCCATGTGCTCTGCAGATGCCCTTCGGAAAAGCTGCCTCTTCTATGTGGTGCTTCTGGGCAGATGGGGAGCAGGTGTGGGGGCAAGTGCTGGGGGGTTGGGCAGGGCAAGGAGAACTGGATGTTCCACCCTCACAACCAAACACATCCCACATCTCCTCCCAGAGGCAAAGAGACATCAAAAGAAAACCAAATTCTGAGGCTGGGTGTAGGATTGTGGGGTGGGGACCAGGGAGAGACTTTTAAGACTTTTAATTCTTAAAGGGTAGTTGTAGATATGTGGTATGTGAAAGCTGCTGGAACTGTACAAATACAGTCATCATTCGGTATCTAAGGGGGATTGATTCCAGGACCCCTCACTCCAGGACACCAAAATCCAAGGACGTTCAAGTCCTTACTATAAAATGGTGTAGTATTTGCATATAACCTACACACATCCTCCCATATACTTTAAATAATCTCTAGATTACTTATAATACCTAATAAAATGTACGTGCCATACAAATGGTTGTTATACTGTATTGCTTTTTTAAATTGTATTATTTTTATTGTTTTTTAATATTTTCAATCTGCAATTGGTTGAATCCATGGATGCAGAACCAGAAGGTAGGGAAGGCTGATGATATAGAGCTTTGTTAGTTATTAGTGTGGAGAGAAGAAAAAACACCAGAACAAGAGGTAGGTCAGGATTCTTCTACCTGCCTTGCTGCTCACCCTCTGATGGGCGGGCCCACTGCTAGCCTCTCTGGATCTTCGTTGTTCACCTGCAAAACAAGTTAATCTCCCTGATCCTACCCGTGGTCAAAAATGATCCCTGGCTTTTCCATGCTCAGAAGGCACGTGGCCCAGGTTTGTACTTGACCTGTACTTCACTCTGTCTAGTGTGTGATTTTTCTCAATACTTCCAACTAATTGTTTACACAACTCTCGACTCCGCAGATTATAAACTCCCTGAAGGCAGGGACTGATGGGGAACACAGTCAATAATTTTTCATTTTCAGTCATTTACTTAAATATTTACTGAGGTCACGAGGCACTGTGTTAAACTCCGGAAATATAGCAGTGAGCAACTCAGATAAAATCTCTGCTTTCTGACTTTGCTTTCTGGTGGGGAAGATAGATAGTAATGATCAAACATAACATAAAGAAGAAAACGAAAAGACAGCAGGCCCCTGTGTTGCACACGTGCAGGGGGAGCTATTTGCATAAATGTAATGCTAATGACTCTCTAGAATTGTGCAAAGGCAGCGACTCTGGTGATGCTATATCCCCAGGGTCTGGCCCAGTGCTTAATATGCAGTAAGCATTTTGTAAATATTTATTCAAAATAAGTGAATGAATAAATAAGTGGTCTTAGTGTGGCAAAGTATTTTAGTATCCAACTATACCATATTTCTCCTTTTGGCATACACCTGCTGGCTCCTTGGAGTTAGAAAAGCCATGTGACTGATTCTGCTCAGTGAGATATAAGCAGAAGTGTTGAAATTTACTTCTGGGTGGGTACCTGACCATCTCCAGCTGTTCCTTCCCCTGCTGCAATGACCGGGGCAGTTGCAAGACACTGGATTCTCCATCACCCTGAGCCCCTGACTGATTTTGTGGAGCAGAGCAGACCCTCACTGGATCTGAAGCATTTGCAAGATGAGCCTTTGTTATGTTAAGGCCCCGAGACTTTGGGGTTGTTTGCTACCATGGCATAGGCCAACCCATTCTGACTAAGGGGCTCACTCTCCTCTAAGTTCTTTGAGGGTAGAGGCCATGGGGCTGAGCATAGGGGCAATCTGTAAATGTTCAAAAGGAAGTGATAGAAGAAAGAGTGATGCACATTGATTAGTAAATATTATCAGTCTCTTTTCCCTCTGCTTGAATTCCTCAGCTCTTAGGAAACAGAACAGCTAGATTGTTCATTTCCAATGGGTGGGTTTCCCCTTACCCCTAAGGCCCTTTCTGTGGCAGGTGAGGCAATGCTGTCCTTTTCTACACAGGAAAAATATGCCAGTTTCTTTCCATGTGACTCAAATGGTCTAGAGAAAGGATACAGGAAAATCCCCAGATTTGGAGCAAATGGGGTCTTTGCCTACTCAAGCCCCTTCATTGTGGTTTGCATGAAACAGAGAGATATTTGTGGCTGTGCTGTAAGTACAAAGAGAAGAACAGACAAAAATTCTCCATTCTCCACAGGGTGGGGAACACACTGCTATAGGTCCTCTCCTTAGACCAGGGGTCCTCAGACCCTGGCCTGCATCTGAGGGCTCATTCAAATAGATTGTCAGTGCTCACATTACATTTGTGTTGTGATTTGTTTGGAGTGGGGATGGAGAATGTGCATTTCTAGTAACTCCCTGATGAAACTGATGCTACTTGTCCAGGGACTGTCTTTTGAGAAACCGTTGCTGGAGACTGACGCTCTGCCTTTCAAAGCCGAGAGTAAATGTGACAGCTGTGAGACTGGCGCTATAAACCGCTACTAGTTATTAACGACAGGGGGTCAACTAATGTTTCTTTAGATCACCCAGGTAAGAATGGGATAAAAGATGGAGGAAAGAAAAGTTTCGATAAGGGGTGGGCCTGGGAAAGAATCTAGTTTGAGTGCTGCTGCCCAGAGGAGAGACAGATGATGTCTTAAAGGAAGGTTCTGGGGTTGACAGCCAGAGGAACCTGGGATCAATATGGGTGCAAAGGTGGCCATGGAAAGACAAGTTTGAGGGTTCATTGCATAGTGAAAAGAGCAATGGACTTGGAATCCAAAAACCTGCAGGCCTCTCCCATGAGACCTTGTAGCTGCTGGCAGCAGCCAAGGTGAGCCACTTCGAAGTCAGGTTAAAGCAGACCTAACAGCTTTTGCGGGGAGAGCCTGCTGTGGTTAACTCAGCTCCAGCCTTAACCTCTTTTGCACGAGGAGGTAAGTAAGCCCTTTCCAGGGCCCCATGTCCAGTGCACTGTCTGTACCCAGCCTGTGTCCCTGCATCTTCCTGCTCGCTTCTTGTCGATGGTCTCCAGCATAACAGAGTTGTGCTGTGCCAAGGGTTAGTGTAGGTGGCTGTGACTCATTCAGCCTCATAGGGAAGCAGATGCTGCCACTGTAACCAACGCTGCCAGGGAAACAGGCTAAATAAATCCCAGATCCTTGTAGAGGGCAGAGAACAAGCTGCCTGCAGCCAGTGAGCCAGCAGCTCTGGTTCTGATCTGGTTCAGACACTGTAACAGCCTGTGTCCAGCTCTCAGCTTCGGGGCTTACTGGGGACTGGGATTGGGAACAGCAACAACAGAGGCTTGTGCAGAGGCTGGAGCAGTGACAAGAGGTGGCGTATGTCTGCTTTCGTGCTGCTGCTAAGACATCCTTGAGACTGGGTAATTTATTTTAAAAAAAGAGGTTTAACAGACTCACAGTTCCACGTGGCTAGGGAGGCCTCACAATCATGGTGGAAGGCAAGGGAAAACAAAGGCATGTCTTATATGGTGGCAGGCAAAGAGAGAATGAAAGCCAAGTGAAAGGGGTTTCCCCTTATAAAACCACCAGATCTCGTGAGACGTATTCACTACCATGAGAACAGTATGGAGGAACCATGCCCATGAATCAGTTATCTCCCACTGGATCTGTCCTGCAAAATGTGGGAATTATGGGAGCTAAAGGTGATGAGATTTGGGTGGGGACACAGCCAAACCATATCAAATGATCAGAAGGCTGTGTCTGATAATGGGTGCCCGTGCACAGTTGCAGGATCCCAAGCCTCAGGCACCAGGCTGTCAAGTTCACACAAATCCCTCTCCGAAAATCTGTGAGATATTTGTGCTTACTAGCGGGGTGGGGAGAAGAGATGAGAAACTAGCTCCTTTTTTTTAAGACAGGGTCTCACTCTGTCACTCAGGCTAGAGTGCAGTGGTGAGATCTCAACTCACTGCAACCTCTGCCTCCTTGGTCTAAGCGATTCTCATGCCTCAGCTTCCCAAGTAGCGGGGACTACAGGTGCACACCACCACATCTGGCTAATATTTGCATTTTTTGGTAGAGATGGGATTTCACCATGTTGGCCAGGTTGACCTTGAACTCCTAATCTCAAGTGATTCACCCACGTTGGCCTGCCAAAGTCCTGGGATTACAGACCTGAGCCACCATCCCCTGAGTCAAGAAACTCACTCTTGATTCTCTTCTCTCTCCTATTTGGAAAAGAGCAGCTCCCTCACTAGACAATGTGAAGCTGCCCTCTATTCCAACTGGCCAGAAATCGGCACCCTGAGAAGTATCTGTTTTGTCATAAACCAAGAAAAGAAAACTGAGACCAGAAGGTGCAATGATCTAACCAAAGCCCCACAGAGGCTTTTAGAGGCAGTGTCAGGCTGGGCCCCTGGTATCCTGGACACAGAGCCTCATCATTTTCCACTGGACATTGCACCCCATGGAAACAATCATGTGGGGCTTAGGGAATTTGCTTTACCATGAATAGCTGCTCTCACAGGCAACATACTCTGCTTTTTCCAAGAGCAACAGGGAGTCTCTAGCCAATTTTCTCCAACTTCATCAACTCCTAAGCCAGGCTAATGAGTCCGTGGCTCTGCCGGTCAGATAGTGGGACTCCCAAGAGTTTTTAGGTTTGCCTAACATCCTGTCATTGCAGGGTCAGGGACAGAGTCAGAGTTGGGTCTCTTGGGTTTTCAAATCAGCCCTCCTGAGGTAGTAAATGTCCAAACTCATCAGTCCCACCTGATGATTCTCAGGTCATTCCCTCCCCTCCAAAGGGGAGGAAATGATATCCCTAAGTAATAATTCCTAATAAGGACTCCAGACAGATGAGACATGGAAGATAGATAGGACTCTAGTTCTATCTCTGCCAAGAACAGCTGTGTGGCCTTGGGAAGTCACTACACCTCTCTGAACCTTGGTTGTGTCAGCTTTCGCATGAGGCGTGATCTGCTCCACTGTCTTTGAAGGTGGTTGGGACCTGATATATATGAAAGTGCTTTGAAAAAGTTTACATAGAAGGATGTTTTCTTATTCCGAATGAATGTTCTAGAAGGGTACCAGGCAAGGTTGTGCAATGAGGAATATTCTCTATTTTCCTGAGAATGTGCTTGTTTAAATATAACTGTGTGGAAGCAGGCTCCAGAACATAGGACCTTGGCCTCCCACTGTGCCTGTCTCTTGCTTGAACAAATGAAGCTTGTGAAATATAGCTGGGGTTTTTTATGGGGAGTCTGGCCACTCCAAGGAACCTTCTGGAGTCACAGCAGAGATTCTAGGATGTCGTGCAAATACTAGTGGAGCTCCTACGCTGACGGGGTGCTTGGTGTCAGGGTTTTAAAAGGCAAAGGCCCTACCGGGGAAGATTGCTAAGTGTGTACAGGAGGAGATTAATCAACACTGGAGAAACCAGGGAAGGCTTCAAAGAAGAGGAGTCAAGTGGCCTATACAGATGCTAATGATGGTGACAGACTCATCTGAGTCAAGGCCAGGGCAGAGGACTCCTATTTGAGATCATGGAAGAAGTTGGGTCTAGGAAGCCGCAAGTCAAAGGAGCGAGAGAAGCAGGGCCACACGGTGAAAGTGCTGCAGAAGAAGCACAAGCAGAGCACCAGCCGGGGAGCAGGGGCCAGAGATTGCAGTCAGCCTCCCTGAGTCTGGAGCTTGGACCATGTGAGAGTGGAATCCACCTACAAACAGCTCAGGAGCAGCCAAAGCTTCTAGGGTGACCATGGATTGATGGCCTGCATTTTTTCTCAGTTTCATAGGCCACCTGGTACAGGGCACATGGGATGATCCTCCTGTCTGAAAGGACCAGGTTCAGCACAGACAGTGAATAGGACTTCCAAAGATGGAGACTGGAGATGATGGGTGGGAAAGTGGGTTGATGGGTGCGATGATGGAGTCTGGAGATGATGAAGGGGCTGAAATGCCAGTGAAGACCCCCGTGTGATGACAGGCCCGGCGTGGGGTGGTGGAGGCCACTGTCAGAGTCGGGGAACGTAGTGAAGTCCAATGTGATTTTATTTGGCGAGCCTGGGGGCTAAAATGAAAGGCAAGAATGGAAAGCCAGGGAAGGCCAGCACTTAATGCACAGCCAGAAATTTGTACTTTATTCTGCAGACTGTGGGGAGCCGTTGACTGGTTTTGAGAATATTTCATCTGGCTGATTATTCTGGCAACAATGCTGGGAAACTCAGGTGAAAAAGACCTTTTGGCAAGAGGAAATAGAGATCTTAACAAGAGCAGGGGCAGTAGAGAATAAAAGACAGATTTCAAAGAAATCCTGGAGGCAGAATCAATAATACCTAGTGATAGGCTGAAAAGGGGAACTAGGCATAAAGAAACATCCCAAGGAGATTTTAAATTGCAAGCTTGTGTTGAGGAAGATGGTGATATAAACAGAGAAAATACAGGAATCAGAATTGGAAATATGAAAAGCAGAGGATGTTTATGAGAGAAGATGATGAATTCAGTTGTAAATATGTTGACATCGAGGTGTGTGTTGGGCCACCTGTGTGCCAGCATCCCTTTGATACATGGAAACACAGGTCTCCAGCAAAAGAGGGAAGTAGATCGGAGATGAACTCATCTGGGCGGTGGGGCAAAGTGATGGAAAAAACTGATATTTAAAAGGAGAGGGTATAAAATAAAAGGAGGAACGGGCTTGAAAAGAAAACCATGAGAAATGCACAAGCATAAGTTCACAGGAAGAAGGAGGAATCAAGGAAGGAGGCAAAGAAGCCGTGGTTGACAAAGCGAAGAGAAAAGCCAAGCGCTCTATTCCTGATGCTGAGGGAGGTGCTGCAGAAACAGGGTCAAGGCATTAGCCACGTCTCTTTGAAAATCAACTCTAGTGGATTTATTGGCTTGAAATTCAGCCAGTGTGGAGTAGTGATATTGGTTGAAGTGGCCAATACTTGGTGTTTTGCAGCCTTCCAATGTTGATGTCCCCTTCTGGCAGCATGCAGATTTCCATTTGAGGCATTTACTCTTCCCTGATAGACGCAGTCTGGTGGGGCCCAACCCTAACTAAGGATCGGGCTTGTGCCTCCAGCTGGGCCCATCTACAGGGTCCCTAGAACTTGAATCTTGAGCAGAATGAAATGAAAAAGACAGAAGGGTAGGATCCCACTTCACAGAGGTTGGTCTGCATAAACTGTTCCACCATGTGATTACTCTAATCCATCTTGCATCTTAGGCCTTACAGGGACCTGGATTCCTACCTGTTTCCAAGCTTGGCTCTTCAGATTTCCATCATTTCTCTGAAAACCTGACATCCTTCAAATAAACTCTCTTTGGCTGGAAATAACGTGGCTGCATGTAACCAAGAAGTGCTGACTGATACAGCCTTAGGCACACACTTCCACCTGACTTCCTCTGCCATTAGGATCTGGCCTCGGCAGCCCAAAGACCAAAGAAGAAAACTTCAGGGTTGAGCAATTGTGTGCACTGCTTGACAGTCACTGAGGCCTGGGAGGTGGCGTCATGTCAAAGGACGATGGCCCTTACTCCTTAATTTGACAAAGTGGAGGAAGGAGCCATTCCCCTAAAGATGAGTGGATAAAACTGTACCTGTGAAGCCCAGACATCTCACCAAGACGCAGATTGATTCTGGAGCTGGTCCCAGGTTGAGGTTGATGCTGCTGGTGCCTGGTCCTCATTTCAGTAGCAAAGCCCTCGGGGGCACAAATAGGGAGACTGTGTAGGCTGAAGAGGGGGGCATTTAGGCAGTTCAGAAAATCTTCAGTAATCAAAACAGCTGTTTCAGTAGCATTACTGGGGTGAAGGCCAATGACAGTGAGCAGAGGGAGTTGGAGGGAGGGGGCAGAGGACGAGCGATGGAGTGTCTGAGAGCGCGGCAACACCTGCCCTCCTTGGGTGTCACAAGGATGTGCTTCTTAGGGGAGTTCTGGGTAAATATGTGCCAGCGTTTGTGGGAAGAGGGCAGGTGTGTGGAAGCCTGTCCCACTCTTGTGTCCTACTCCTCCCAGCACTCGCCATGCCGAGCCTCACGGGCTTGAGGTGGTGTGGCCCCTCCACTCACCCTCTCTTTTGCCCATCACGTGCTCTTGGCCTCTTAGGGGCTTTCCACACTTTTCTCCCCTCTCTTTCTCCATCCTGTTCAGTGTTGTCTCATCTTTCCTGTCACCTCTGAGAACTGTTTGAGGTAAAATAGAAGATTGGGGCTGGACGTGGTGGCTCACGCCTGTAATCCCAGCACTTTGGGAGGCTGATGCAAGTGGATTACTTGAGGTCAGGAGTTCGAGACCAGCCTGGGCAACATGGTGAAAACTTATCTCTACTAAAAATACAAAAATTAGCTGTGTGTGGTGGTGCACACTTGTAATCCCAGCTACTTGGGAGGCTGAGGCGGGAGGATCACTTGAACCATGGAGGCAGAAGTTGCAATGAACCAAGATCGTGCCACTGCACTACAGCTGGAGGGGACAGAGTGAGACTCCATCTCAAAAAAGAAAAAAAGATGGGACATGAGTTGGATTATGTCATTTCCCTGCTCAAAACTCTTCAGTGGCTGTCACGTTACCCTGGTAAAAGCCCAAATCCTTCCAGTGGCTCCCAGGGCCTTCAGTGGCCTGGCCACCCACTCCCCTCAGTCCTCCTCTCCCACCCTCACCTCACTCTCAAGATTGGGGTCACAGAAGAGTCTTGGCTTTTCCTCAAACACACTACACAGGATTCCCACTTCGGTTCCTTACAGTTTTGTACAGAGTTGGTTCCATCACCCTCTTCACATCTTTGCATGAAAGTCACCCTCTCCACATAAAATTTGACCATGCATGTTTATAGCAGCACTGTTCACAAGGGCCAAAAGGTGGAAGCAACTCAAGTGTCCATCACCAGGTGAATGGATGCACAAAATGTAGCCTATCCATATGATGAAATGCTATCTGGCCATATAAAGGAATGAAGTCCTGATACATACTACAACATGCATGAATCTTGAAAAGGTTATGTTCACTTACAGAAGCCGGACACAAAGGACCACATATTGCAGGATTCCTTTTATGTGAAATGTCCGGAATTGACAATAGATCAGTGGTTGTGCTGGGGTGGAGGGAGGGAAGAATGGGGATTGACAGCTAATGGATACAGAGTTTTCTTTAGGGTGACGAAAATGCTCTACAATTGATTGAGGTAATGGTTGCATAAATCTATATGTATACTAAAAAACATTTAGTTGTAACTTTAAACAGGTGAATGATGTGTGCTATAGTTTAAATATCCCCTCCAAAACTTATTTTGAAATTTAAAATTTAATTTCCATTGTGATGATGGTATTAAGAGGCGGGTGGGAGCTTTGAGAGGTGATTAGGTCGGGAGGGTCCTGCCTTCATGAATGAATGAATGCTGTTATTGCAAGAGCGGGTTAGTGGTCCAGGGAGCCAACTTCTGGTAAAAGGATGGGTTTAGTCTCCATTTTTTCTGTCCTGCGTGCACACTTGCTCACCATGTGGTACTGCAGCATGGGATATTGCTGCATGGAGCTTCTTGCCAGATGCCAGCACCAGGCTTTTGGATGTTTCAGCCTCCAGAACTACAAGTCAAATAAGTCTGGGTTTTTTTTTGTTGTTATTGTTGCTTTTGGATTTGTTTAGAAGGAGTCTTGCTCTGTTGCCAGGCTGGAGGGCAGTGGCATGATCTCAGCTCATTGCGACCTCTGCATCTTGAGTTCAAGTGATTCCCCTGCCTCAGCCTCCTGAGTAGCTGGAACTACGGCACGTGCCACCATACCCAGCTAATTTTTTTATTTTTAGTAGAGATGGGGTTTCACCATGTTGGCCAGGATGGTCTCGATCTCTTGACCTCATGATCCATCCGCCTCGGCCTCCCAAAGTTCTGGGATTACAGGCATGAGTCACTGCACCTGACTGATCTCTTTTCTTTATAAACTACTCTACTCTCTTATAGCAGCAGAAAGTAGACTAAACCAGTTTAGTTTTAGTCCGGGTGCTCTAGTGCTCGAAAATCAATAGGTTATATACACACATATATATAAAGAGGTTAATTATAGAAATTGACTACTCAATTATAGAGTCTAAGAAGTCCCATAATTTACTGTCTGCTATTAATACCTAAAGACCCAGAAACGATGATGGTGTAATTCAGTCCAAATCTAAAGGCCTGTGAATTAGAGAGCTAATAATGTGTGTAAGTCCTGGCCTGAGTCCAAAAACCTGAGCACCAGGATCTCTGATGTCTCAGAGAAGATGGATGTCTCAGCTCAAACAGGAAGAAAACATTTTTTTTCTCCATATTTTTGTTCTATCCAGGCCCTCAAAAGATGAGATGACATCCTGATACCAAAACCCAGCAGAGACTCAACAAGAAGAGAAAACTTCAGGCCAATATCCATGATGAACACAGATGCAAAAATCTTCAATAAAATACTGAAAGCCAATTACAACAGCACATCAAAAAGCTTATCCATCATGATCAAGTAGGATTCATCCCGGGGATGCAAGGCTGGTTCAACATACACAGGTCTATAAATGTAATTCACCACATAAACAGAACCAAAGACAAAAACCACATGATTATCTCAATTGATGCAGAGAAGGCCTTTGACAAAATTCAACAGCCCTTTATGCTAAAAACCCTCAATAAACTTGGTATTGACGGAACATATCTCAAAAGAATAAAAGCTATTTGTGACAAACCAACAGCCAATATCATACTAAATGGGCAAAAACTGGAAGCATTCCCTTTGAAATCTGGCACTAGACAAGGACGCCCTCTCTCCCTACTCCTATTCAATATAGTACTGGAAGTTCTAGCCAGAGCAATAAGGCAAGAAAAAGAAATAAAGGGTGTTCAAATAGGAAAAGAGGAAGCCAAATTGTCTCTATTTTCAGACGACATGATTGCATATCTAGAAGATCCCATCATCTCAGCCCAAAATCTCCTGAAACTGATAAGCAACTTCAGCAAAGTCTCAGGATACAAAATCAATGTGCAAAAATCACAAACATTCCTATACACCAATAACAGACTTAAAGAGAGCCAAATCAAGAATGAACTCACCAAGAATGAACTGCCATTCACAATTGCTACAAAGAGAATAAAATACCTAGGAATACAACCAACAAGGAATGTAAAGGATCTCTTCAAGGAGAACTACAAAGCACTGCTCAACGAAATAAGAGAGGACACAAACAGATGGAGAAACATTCCATGTTCATGGTTAGAAAGAATCAATATTGTTAAAATGACCATACTGCCCAAAGTAACTTACAGATTCAACACTATCCCCATCAAGCTACCAATGACCTTCTTCACAGAACTGGAAAAAACCACCTTAAACTTCATATGGAACCAAAAGAGAGCCCACATACCAAGTCAATTCTAAGCAAAAAGAACACAGTGGGAGGCATCACACTACCGAACTTCAAACTATACTACAAGTCTACAGTAATCAAAACAGCATGGTACTGGTACCAAACAGAGACATAGACCAATGGAACAGAACAGAGGCCTTGGAGGCAACACAACATATCTACAACCATCCGATCTTTGACAAGCCTAACAAAAACAAGCAATGGGGAAAGGATTCCCTGTTTAATAAATGGTGTTGGGAAAACTGGCTAGCTATGTGCAGAAAGCAGAAACTGGACCCCTTCCTGACACCTTACACTAAAATTAACTCCAGATGGATTAAAGACTTAAACATAAGACCTAACACCGTAAAAACCCTAGAAGAAAACCTAGGCAAAACCATTCAGGACATAGGAGTAGGCAAGGACTTCATGACCAAAACACCAAAAGCATTGGCAACAAAAGCCAAAATAGACAAATGGGACCTAATCAAACTCCACAGCTTCTGCACAGCAAAAGAAACAGTCATTTGAGTGAATCGGCAACCAACAGAATGGGAAAAAAGTTTTGCCATTTACCCATCTGACAAAGGGCTGATATCCAGAATTTACAAAGAACTCAAACAGATTTACAGGAAAAAAATAAACAAGCCCATTCAAAAGTGGGCAAAGGAAATGAACAGACACTTTTCAAAAGAAGACATACATGAGGCCAACCAACATATGAAAAAATGCTCATCATCACTGGTCATTAGAGAAATGCAAATCAAAACTACATTGAGATACCATCTCACGCCAGTTAGAATGGCGATCATTAAAAAATCTAGAGACAACAGATGCTGGAGAGGATGTGGAGAAATAGGAACACTTTTACACTGCTGGTGGGAGTGTAAATTAGTTCAACCATTGTTGAAGACAGTGTGGCGATTCCTTAAGGACCCAGAGACAGAAATTCCATTTGACCCAGCAATCCCATTACTGGGTATATATCTAAAGGATTATAAATCATTCTACTATAAGGACACATGCACACACATGTTAATTGCAGCACTGTTTACAATAGCAAAGACCTGGAACCAACCCAAATGCCCATCGATGATAGACTGGACAGGGAAAATGTGGCACCTATACACCGTGGAATATTATGCAGCCATCAAAAACAATGAGTTCGTGTCCTTTGTAGGGACATGGATGAACCTGAAGACCATCATTCTCAGCAAACTGACACAAGAACAGAAAATGAAACACCGCATGTTCTCACTCATAGGCAGGTGTTGAACAATGAGAACACATGGACACAGGGAGGGGAGCATCACACACTGGGGTCTGTTGGGGGGAATAGGGGAGGGACATTGGGGGGTGGGGAGTTGGGGAGAGATAGCATGGGGAGAAATGCCAGATATGGGTGAAGGGGAGGAAGGCAGCAAATCACACTGCCACGTGTGTACATATGCAACTATCTTGCGTGTTCTTCACATGTACCCCAAAACCTAAAATGCAGTAAAAAAAATGGAAAAAAGAAAAAGAAGATGGGATGATACCCACTGGGGTGGGTGAGGGTGATCTTCTTTACTGGTCTACCTATTCAAATGCTAATCTCTTGCAGAAAAACCCTCACTGACACACCAGAAATAATGCTTTAAGAGCTGTCTGGATACACTTTGCCCAGTCAAGTTGACATATAAAATTAATCATCACATATGTGAATTAGATCCCAATAAAGCTACTACCCGTGCCCCTGCAAAGATCATCTTGTTGGACCTTCCCCCACCACTCTGTTTGGATTACAAGTGTCTTCCTCACCCACCCCTCTCACTACAGTACACATGCTCTATTTTTTTCCCATAACACTAACACAAGTTATGCCACTCACTTTTTAACAAACTATTCTTTTTTTTTTTTTTAATTTTTTATTGGATTTTAGGTTTTGGGGCACATGAGCAGAGCATGCAAGACAGTTGCGCAGGTACACACATGGCAGTGTGCTTTGCTTTTCAACAAACTATTCTTTAATGTTTCTTGTCTCTCTTCCACTACAATGTAAACTCAATGAGAGGAGGAATCATTTTCCTTTCTGTTTTTTTCTTAACTGATGTATAGAGCCTAGAACAGAGTCTGGCATTTTAGTACACTCTCAGTAAATATGTGTTTATGAACGGATGGTGGAGAAGTGTGGGAGCGGTGGCAGGAAAGAAGCTTGCTGCTGAATTGCAACATAGCAACGTGGAGGAAGTTGGAGCACACATTTGGCATCATAATTCTGCATTCAATAGCTCTCCTCTATGCTTTCTGTTTTCCAGAGGTAGCTTCCCACAGAAGCCCACAGGATCCCATGGGAGAAATGTAGCCATGAACTCTCATAAGCCTTGAGGCATTGGACAGCACCGGGCAGCTTCCATCTGGAGACTGGCGTGTACCTAAAATGTGCAGCTCTGTGTTTAAAAAAAAATTGTGGTAACATATACATAACATAAATTTACCATTTTAGCAATTTTTAAGTGTGTGTTTCAGTGGCATTGAGTACCTTCATACTAATGTTCAGCCATCACCACCATCCATCTCCAGAACTTTTTAATCTTCCTAAACGAAATCCATGCCCATTCAACATAAACTCCCCCTTCCTCTTCCTCCCCTCTGCTCATAAGCATCATTCTACTTTGTCTCTATAAACTTAGCTAGTCTAGGTGCCTCTTATGAGTAAAATCATACAGTATTTGTCCTTCTGTGACTGGCTTATTTCACTTACCATAATGTCCTTAGCATTCATCCTTGTTGAGCATGTGTTAGAATTTCTTCCCTTTTTAAGACTGAATAATAATCCATTATATGGATATACCACATTTTGTTTATCCATTCGTCCATGGATAGCCATATGGATTTCTTCCACCTTTTGGCTATCGTGGCTAATGCTGCCATAATCGAGGATGTCCGAGTATCTGTTGGATATCTTGCTTTAGTTATTTTGGGTACACATCCAGAAGTGGAATTGCTGAATCATGCAGTAACTCCATGTATAACTTTTTGAGAAATCACCTTCTGTTTTCCACATGGGTCTGCTCTTTGCATTCTGTGAATTTAAGGATCCTGCTCCAGCCCCTGAGCCCATGTCCACAACAAGAGGAGCTTTCTTGTCCTGAGATCCCACACAGGGATGATGCTGTGCCTGGTGCTCTATGTCCATTATCCAGAGGATAAGTATTCTCATAGCCCCTTTAAAAGAGAGAGGAGGCTGGGTGTGGTGGCTCATGCCTATAATTCCAGCACTTTGGGAGGCTGAGGCAGGTAGATCATTTGAAGTCAGGAGTGCAAGACCAGACTGGCCAACATGGTGAACCCCCGTCTCTACTAATACAAAAATTAGCCAGGTGTGGTGACAGGTGCCTGTAATTCCAGCTACTCAGGAGGCTGAGGCAGAAGAATTGCCTGAACCCAGGAGGCAGAGGTTACAGTGAGCCAGATCACATGACTGCACTCCAGCCTGGGTGACAGAGTGAGCCCCATATCCAGAAAAAAAATAAAAAGAGAGAGAAGACTGAAGCCCAGGAAGCTTGTGAGGCCGCCCTGGTGGCGTGTGCCTGGTGGCTGCCTGCAGGTCAAATTGGGTCCACAGAAGCATTTTGTTTGATCATCATGTTTTAAAAATGTATTAGTTTCTATGGGACATGATATTACTCCCAACTCTTCAGGGCCCCACTCCGTGGGAGGCTAGCAGCTCCCCGCCCCATCTGGAGGGAGAAAGACACCGGCTTCCCTCCCCTGCAGTCTTTGGAGAAGCTGGGGGGAGACATGCTAGCCCCGTTTCTCTACATTTTCAGAGAGGATTAGGGGATCCCTTATAACTCAGTCTACAGCCTCAAGCTGTGGTCAGGTGGCAGGTGGGTCACCTTTCAGGACCTGCCTGGGAAGTCTGCCTGCCTCCTCAGGTATGAGAGTTGCTGGAAGCCCAACTTCATCTGCAAACCCGAAATGAAGGAATTAGGCATTTTGAGGAGGGGCTGAGAGCTGGAGTGAGCCTAGCTTTGCCTAAGACCTGGGAGATGTGAACGGGTTCTTTATGGTCCCATGGCCCCGCCCCCTTGTAAACCCTCCAAGTGAAGTAACACATTTTCCTTCGTTTTCTTTTTTTGGCTCATGCCCATTTTCTGTACAGTAAGAACCCTGATAAACTGTGCAAGTAACATAAGATCCAACTCACAGGACTTACACCTGCAGGACTTACTGTTCTAACATAACAAGGAGCCTGGAAGTCCACAGTTGTAGTATGATTTTAGTAACTCAACAGTATAATGAAAATTCCAGGATTTTTCTTTCTTTTCTCTCAACTATCCTTGGTATACAGTTTTTCATCCTCATGCTTGTGGCCTAGTAGTTGCAAGAGGGCTGCCACAGTCCCTGTCGTTACGTCTGGATGACATCAATAAAGGAAAGGAAGTCATCCACCATGTTTTCTCCTTTTAACAGAAAAGCAAAGACAGAGAGGCCTCCTGCAGAATTTCCCTTATTTGTCTGTATTAGCTTCTTACTGCTGCTGTAACAAATTGTGACAAACATATTGGCTCAAAACTATACAAATGTATCATCTTCCAGTTCTGAAGGTCAACATCCCAAATGGGTTTTACAGGGCTAATATCAAGGTGTCAGCAGACGATGTTCCTTCTGGGCTCTAGGGAGGAGAATCCATTTGCTTGCCTTTTCAAGCTTTTAGAGGCTTTCTGCATTCCTTGGCTCATGACCCCTTCCATCTCCAAAGCCATCAATGAATGGTCAAACCTGTCTCAGGCTGCATCTCCCTGACACCAACTCTTTGGCCTCTCTTTTCAATATTTCAGGACCTTTGTGATTATACTGGGCCCACCCGGATACCATCCCTATTTTTGTTTCACCTGTAATTCCATCTACAACCTTCATTCCTCCTTGCTATGTAGCTAACATAGTCTTAGGTTCTGAAGATTAGGATGCAGACATCCTGGGGAGGCCACTATTTTGTCTGCCAGTGTCCTGGGCCAAACCAGACCTCATCACCACCACCAACTGCAAATGGTGAGCTTGGTAAATCTATTAAGTGGTGAAAGGCAGCAAGCTAGTCATGATTAGCTTAGACTAGTAATGTTTCCTCATCTGAATCTGTCACTGTTACTCAAATCAAATCAGGGTTTTATTGGCAAGAAAAAGGGTGAAGAAATGGCTTATTGTGTTGGCTGCTAACTGCTTACCACAGCAATGTATAGCTGACTTCTTGGTCTTCGCTAGTCACATGTCACATTTGTGTTTTGTACTGAGATGGGATGGAAATTGCTCATGTGAATGTTCACGCCCTGAGCGATCCAGAGGACTCTAGCTTTGCCAGCCAGAGTTTTCATTCTCTCCCCTTCTCTTCCCCAGCTCTTCAAAGAATCTGCCCAGACAATATGGTTTTCTTGTTGTTGTTTTTTGTAAAGAGCAAAAAGGAGAGATGGGAGAGTTAGGAAAGAAATTGTGCCAATGTATATAATAAAACTGATAGAATGAGGGGGAAAGAGAATGAGAATAGAATTAGGAAGGTTTGGAGGTAATAGGGGAATTTTCCCAAGGGTTTTTAAACTACTTTGAGTTACACAGTTAACTGTGACTCCACTCTGGAATTCAACCAAATGGTAGATTCAACATAAATTATTACCAGTTGCTGGCCCACCCTATTCCCCCTTCCCCCGGGCTAACTTGCTGGTCAGTGGTACCAGTGAGTGCCTGGTGAACAATAAACACTGGCTTCAGAGTCTTATTTGTAAAATAAGTATTTTGACAAGATCTTCAAGTTCCATCAGCTCTGATCATTTATAGTCCTGTGGCTACTATGTGAAGTGCAGGTCAAACTACTTTTTGTATTTGGATTTTGGAGGTGTCCAAGATTCCAAAATTGGCTGGCTGGAATTCTCAGAAAACTAGCTCCCTAGAAATATGCTGGGCTGATCTCTGAGTGCAGGCTTCCAGGAATTTTACCCCTCCGGCTTAAAGGGGGTTACTTTCTTGTGTTCTAAAAGATGGACTCAACATAAATAATACACAATTTGGAACTCAAGCACTGATAAGATTACTTAAATCCTCGTGGCTTCAGTTTTCTCTAATGCAAATGGTCTCAGTAGTTCCCATCATGGGGTGTTGATGTGAGTGTGAAAGATAACATATGGAGGGCATGTGGCACACAGTAGGCACTCAATAAAGACTAGCTATTATTATGCCCACCAAGAAAGAAATCCTTGGCGGGGCACAATGGCTCATGCCTGTATTCTCAGCACTTTGGGAGGCTAAGGCTGGTGGATCACGTAAGGTCAGGAGTTTGAGACCAGCCTGGCCAACAGGCAAAACCCAACTCTACTAAAAATACAAAAATTAGCGAGGCCTGGTGGCACATGCCTATAGTTCTGGCTACTTGGGAGGCTAAAGCAGGAGAACTGCTTGAACCCCAGAGGCTGAGGTTGCAGTGAGCTGAGATTGTGCCACTACTCCAGCCTGGACGACAGAGCAAGACTCTGGAAAGAAAGAAAGAAAGAAAAGAAGAAAGAAGAAAGAAAGAAAGAAAGAAAGAAAGAAAGAAAGAAAGAAAGAAAGAAAGAAAGAAAGAAAGAAAGAAGGAAGGAAGGAAGGAAGGAAGGAAGGAAGGAAGGAAGGAAGGAAGGAAGGAAGAAAGAAAGAAAGAAAGAAAGAAAGAAAGAAAGAAAGAAAGAAAGAAAGAGACGGGGCACGGTGGCTCAAGCCTGTAATCCCAGCACTTTGGGAGGCTGAGGCGGGTGGATCACGAGGTCAAGAGATCAAGACCATCCTGGTCAACATGGTGAAACCCCATCTCTACTAAAAATACAAAAATTAGCTGGGCACGGTGGTGCGTGCCTGTAATCCCAGCTACTCAGGAGGCTGAGGCAGGAGAATTGCCTGAACCCAGGAGGCGGAGGTTACGGTGAGCTGAGATCACGCCATTGCATTCCAGCCTGGGTAACAAGAGTGAAACTCGGTCTCAAATAAATAAATAAATAAATAAGAAGAAGAAGGAAGGAAGGAAGGAAAGAAAGAAAGAAGGAAGGAAGGAATTCTTTATTCCAAAAAGAAAAGAAAAATGAAACTTGATGTTCAGTGATCAAAGGCAAAAAATCTAGCTATCTTTGGGATAGTGACAACAACCACACAATTATCAAAAGCAGCATCTTGAAATTTTGCGTTACAGATCTCAGAGCACTCCTATTTTTTTCCTGTTCTATACATTGCACACTGGTGTTGCTTGATCACCGCTGCATCTGATTTCTAGCATTCAGGGTGTAAAAAGTGCATACCTACGAATGAAACAGGGAATACATGTCTGCATGTCCCCTTTTGAAACATGGTGTAAGATTCTCCTACTCTGTATGACCAGGACGCTGTGAACATCACACAAGAGTAGAAAAGCTGTTTCTGCAAATTTGTTGGCAAATTTCATCCCAAGATCCCTCAGCCCTACACTGTCCAATACAGTAGCTGCTAGGACACATGAACTGAAATTAAGTGAAATAAAAAATCCATTCTCTTGGTGGCATATGTCACATTTCAGCTGCTCCATAGCTCCATGTGACTAGTGGCTGCCACACTGAACAGAGCATAGAACATTTCCACCATCACAGAAAGTTCTATTGCACTGTGCTGCCCCAGGCTGCTTCGCTTAGCTTTTAATAAAAACAAACCTTAAAAGAAATCAGTCTGGCAGCTGAAGCACTAGTCCTGATAAAAGGGCAATCTGCCACTCTGGCAAGGACCGTTTTCTCAGCAATCTATTGCATGGGAACAGAGCCAGCCTGGTGACCCTCAGGTGGAAGAGATTTTGTGAAGCCCATCTCCCTGGGCCCACAAGGGCTCCGCTGGGAATTGTGTTTCCGTCCAAGTGAAGTGCCGGCAGCTTCTTCACTGATAGCTTCACTAGTCACTGTTCCCAGTTGGAGATTCAGAGAGTGATCTCTCAGATCTAGGCTTTAAAAGTCCCCTTCAGTGCTTAGTCCTGGAGCAATTAAGGGTTGCGGGCTTTCCTCGCAGCCTGCCCAGGCCACAGATAGGCTGGTAGGTATGTCTTCACCACCTTCTCAGCCCGTCAAAACCCCCCCAGCTCTTAGCCACTTTCTCAAATGCCACCTTCTTTCAGGACCTCCCTGACTCCCTATGATTCCCATCCTGGCAAATCTCCAAGAGTCTTTTGCTGCCTCTCGGTGTCTGTGGACTTTCTCCTCTTTCCTGTTAGCTAGTAAACTCCTCAGAGGGCAAGGCCTGTGTTTTGCACCCAGCACATGTGGGGTACCGTGGCTTCATGTGGCAGATACTAATTGGCGGAAGTCGATCCTTGTAAATCCCACATGGCCCAGGTCCACCCTGAAGTATTCTGTAGGAGGGCTCAGCCCCACACGCTTGTCACAGAGGAACCCTGATGGTGGCCTCCGTGACTGCCACTCGCATATTCAGTCATCTGCCAGGGCTCCCGCCTTGGGAGGGGCACAGGGGAATGACAGGCTCAGGCTGCCAAGGCGCAAACTTCCCTCTGCTCCTAACTTGTGCCCCTTCCTTGCTGGGTGGCATTAGGAACATTATTTTACATCTCTGAGTGTCATTTTCTGCAAAACGGGGACATAAATAGTATAAATCCCCAGGATTTCCTGTAGTAAAGAAACAAAATAACGTACATAAAATGTCTGGCAAATAATAAACAATAAATCATAATTATTGCATTATTATTATTATTCTCAGCAATAGCCTAATTGTTCGGGGAAGCAGCTTCCTGGCTTCATTCATGCCCATATTCCCGCTTTTAACCTTCAGTTCCTTGGTCTCTGTAATCATCATCACACTAAGCGTCTCGCAGCCCTGCTTGCCCTGGCCTCCTGCAGCCCCCGCGTGGGCACCTACCTGCAGCCCCCGTGTGGGCACCTACCTGCCTCCCAGGTGTGTGGGCCCCAAGACACCAACTCAACTGGATAAGTATGCCTTCTTCAGGCGGAGGATGCTCAATATATTTCAGCTGGCTGGAATTGCCGTTCTCAGAAAACTCGCTCCCTAGAAATATGTTGGGCTGATTTCCGAGTGCAGGCTTCCAGGGTTTCTACCACCTCCAACTTAAATAGGGTGTGCTTGCGGGAAGAAGGGAAAGGGTGTTGGAAAATCAAAGGGGAGAGCCTTCAGAGAGTATCATGTATCACCAGGAATAACAAAACAAAAGGCATAAGCCAATTCTAAGAGCTTTCACTAAAATGGCATTTTGGAAAAAAAGAATTTGGGACCCACGAAAGCATCAATGATCAAAGACCAGTGGTTTGCAGTGTTGGTAAGAGTGCAGGTAACAGGGATCCTTCTAATGATGCTCTTCCAAAATGTGGAAAGGAACTTAACGTATTGGTGAAAATGTTCCTATACTTCATACTAGAAAGACACTTCTAGAAACACGGCTCAATGATATAGTCAGATCTGTAGGACAAAATTTAGATAAAGGAGTATCAGTGGCAGTGCTTGTTTATGAAAAGGAAAATTTGGAAGCAGTCTAAATAAATGCCTTGATATGTAGAAATGCTTTTTGTAAGACTAGATCTATTATTAACTGAATGGAATATCATGAAATATTGAAAATATTGGGTTTAAAAAGGTTTAATGACGGGAAAATTAATACAATGTAATGGGAAGTGAAAGGAGCAGTATGTAAATTCGTTTTAGGGGTTAGCGGAAGGTGGAGTTGTACTGAATGAGAGTTATTGACTTCTTAATGGAAGGTGGAAGATGGAGTTAGAGCATGGCGTTCACTGAGCAACTGGATGCTTGGACCCAGGGGCCTTTAAGGGATGCCTTGATTTGGGGTGGCAAGCTAGGACACACTGACTGCACAGAACAAGGAGCAGACAGGATATTTGCTTCCCGGCAGCATCATCTCGTCAGCATCAACTGTTCCCTGGCAAGATCAAACCCGAGGGCAGGTGGTGGAGGGGGGTTGCCTGCCGTTGTACTACGCTTGCATGCCCCCCTTCCCCGGGGCCTTCCTTTGATATCTCATGTGGCTGCTCTTCACCTTGGCGTTCACCATGATAGCGGAGCCAACGTCCCTTGAAATGATGTCCAGTTTCATGAATGGCTGACTCAGTGTCCCCTTGGCTCACTTTAAGTAAAATTGTATTTTGTTTGTTGTTATTGAAACTCCAGTTTCGTTCAGGTATCTTCTCCCCTGCAGACCCAGCCTCAGCTCAGGAGGTGGAAGCGATCAGGGTAAGCGCATCGGAGCTCGGTCTTCCCTGGTTATTGGTCCAGGGGTAAGCATGTGACCTAAATGGAGGCCGAAGGGGAAGTCAGTGATGCACCTGTGGCCACATGGGGGACCAGCCTGAGGATGAAAATACGGCACAGTGAGGGGTGAACAAACTGGGATCTCGGTGGTCTCACTGAGTTGCCATCTTAACAGCACTTAGGGGCCACCATCCTGTGGACTTTCAGTTGGGTTAGGAATGTCGCTTTTCTCACTAACATAATTTCTATTTTAAACTTCTTAACTGTTACCAGTAGGGAAGCCAGGAGAATGACAGACTTGAAGTCATGGAATTGGATTCTAGCCCTGATCTGCCACCAACTGCCATGACTTTAAGAAATCGCTCAACATCTCTGAGCCTCAGTTGAGTCATCTGTGAAATGGGAGTGTCTGAGGTTAGATGCTGTCCCAGGTTCCTTTCAGTGCAAAGGTTCCATGACTCTTCAGCTCTAAAACAGCAACTTATCAAAATGTTCTAATTTCTTCACCAAAAACAACCTCCTTGTACAAAGAGCATACAAAATCCACTTGCGGCTGGGCACAGTGGCTCACGCCTGTAATCCCAGCACTTTGGGAGGCAGAGGAAGGCAGATCATGAGGTAAAGAGATCGAGACCATCTTGGCCAATATGGTGAAACCTGTCTCTACTAAAAACACAAAAATCAGCCTGGCGTGGTGGCACCTGCCTGTAATCCCAGCTACTCGAGAGGATGAGGCAGGAGAATGGCTTGAACCGGAAGGCGGAGGTTACAGTGAGCCGAGATTGCCCCACTGCGCTCTAGGCTGGAACACAGTGAGACTCCATTTCAAAAAAAAAAAAAATCCACTTGCCTTGATTTAAAACAAAAGCAAGCACATATTGACCAGATTTTCAGCTCTGCTATTTCCCTGGAGTTGCCTCTGGGTACCAAGGCATGCTGGAAGTCGTTCCTGCACTACCTTTCTGCCTGTCTGCGAGCCTTCCCGGCCTCTCCTGTGTTCCGGGGCTGTCGGAGAATCGGTTCCATCCTTTCAGCCACAGAATCCTCACATGAAGAGAAAATGGACAACTAACCCCACAGACTTTAACGTCACTTGCAGGCTGGCATATAAGGCCCTGATGTCTACGCTGGGCCTGCTTGAGCCTTACTGAGTGCCAACCTCACACCATCCCAAGAAAAGGGATCCCTGGATCACTTCCAGGTTATTCATTTGTGTTCTTCACAGTCTGAAGTGGGTGTCATCTTTAACAGCTTAGCAGTGGCAAACACATTCACCTCTAATAATGAAAAGAAATTATTTGGGCAGGTAATTCCATTTCATTATGCATTTCTTTTCCTTTAAAAACTGCCTCCTGTGCCATGATCAGGTCTATGCACCCGGTAGTGTGAAATGCCAACTCCAAATTCTAATTGCAAAATCCATGCATGTTAGAATTGAGAAAATATATATAATCACAAAGAAAAAAAAGGAAAATCATTTATATTATCTTATTATCCAGAGATAGCCACAGGGGCCGTGGAGTATATTCTTCCAGCCGTGTGTGTGTGTGTGTGTGTGTGTGTGTGTGTGTGTGTATGTGTGTGTGTGTGTCTGAGTTTTAACTAAAAAAGGACCACCCCTTGTTAAGAAACAAAGCAAATTGTAAGGTATACACATTTATCCCTTAATGGTGTAAAAAAATGGCGGTTATCTTTTCCAATATATAAACACCCACCTTCAGCATCATTTTCATGATCCACACACAAATCACTTATTTAACCGAACTCCTAGTGTTAGACATCTAGATCCTTCCCATGTCTCCAAAAAGCATGGTGTTCCCTAAACCAACATCACCAGACCACCCAAATAAACCACTTGCTGTCTCCTACTAGGATTCCTGGCCCTCCTTCATGGGTGGTCCCCCTTTGCTCTCTGCCACCAGCCCAACTTCAATGGGAACTTCTTTTGGTCACTCCCAACCTCACTTGTATCAGAACTTCTGGTGCCACAGCTGGTGTTGGGTCGACTTCCAATTCTCCAGCCCTTACCTCATGAAATTCTACCAGCTTTGTTTGAAAAGTCAGTCCCAAGGATGCAGTCCTGTGCTGGTAAACAAGCTTCTCTTAACCCAAACCCATTGAAAGGTCTAGAATGAGGGTCCAGAGGTTGGGTCTCTGCATCGCCCTTGCTCACCCTCCAGGAGCAGGAGTCCTGCTCTGGAATCTGAGCTGTGACTGGCACCCAGCCTCCGGTATGCCAAGTGCCCCTGTGCAGCATGTTACTAACGCTTTGGAATAACACCACGAGGTAGGTTCATTATTATCTTGCTTTTACATGGAGGGAACCCAAAGCAGAGGGGATAGGTGACTTGTCACGGTCTAGTGGCTTTGGAGATCTGGAACCTATACTGAGGTCTGTCTGACCCCATCGCCTTTGCTTTATCATATAATTACCCAGTATTACCTGCCAGGGCTTCCTCATGAGGCCCACAGCCAGGCTGCATAGGCACAAACATGACCACTGACCCTCAAGGACATACCATTCCTCCTTCTTCCTGAGTTTACCTTGCGTGTGTTAGGATAACAATGAAACTGCTGTTTAAAAAAAGCCCTAAAGATGGGCCAGGTGTGGTGAATCATGCCTGTAATCCCAGCACTTTGGGAGGTCAAG
Source organism: Callithrix jacchus (assembly GCF_049354715.1). Lineage (NCBI taxonomy): Eukaryota > Metazoa > Chordata > Mammalia > Primates > Cebidae > Callithrix > Callithrix jacchus. The sequence goes on along the minus strand of NC_133509.1, from coordinate 106,096,609 downwards.
GCGACAGGATTGCTTGAAGCTAGGAGTTCAAGACCAGCCTGGATAACATATCAAGACTCCGTCTCTACAAAAAAAAATTTTTTTTCTTAAGTTAGCTGGGTGCAGTGGCACATGCTTGCAGTCCTAGCTGCCCTGGAGGCTGAAATGGGAGGATGTCTTGAGCCTTGAAGTTCAAGATTACAGTGAGCCATGATCACTGCACTTCATACCGGTTGACAGAGCGAGACACTGTCTCAAAAAACGAAGTCCTAAAAACGCGATGGCTCTCTGCTGATGCATCGAATGGCTAAAATTGAAAAGGATTTGTGTTGGCAAGGATGTGGAGCAACTGGCACTCCCACACATGCTGATGGAAATGTTTGGAAAACTGTATCGCAGTTTTTTTTTTTTGAGACAGAGTTTCACTCTTGTTACCCAGGCTGGAGTGCAATGGAGTGATCTCGGCTCACCACAACCTCTGCCTCCTGGGTTCAAGCAATTCTCCTGCCTCAGCCTCCCGAATAGCTGGGACTACAGGTGTGCACCACCATGCCCAGCTAATTTTTGTATTTTTAGTAGAGACAGGGTTTCACCATGTTGACCAGGATGGTCTCGATCTCTTGACCTCATGATCCACCCGCCTCGGCCTCTGCAATTCCCAACTTCACAGATGCTGGCCACAGTGGACTCTCTTCCACCACTGCTCAAACACCAAGACCTGAAGAGTCCCCGGAGCAATAATGCTCCCTGAGGTAGAAGCTGTCCTCAACACCGACAGGAGTTTGGTGTGTGTTGGGAAGAGGGGCTTATTAACTCGTCTGCTGCAGGTCATGAAGAAGGAGCCAGCAGAGTCATCTTTCAGGTTTTGGCAAGCTCGGGCTGTGGAGACTTTCCTCCGAGGGACCACTTCCTATGCAGACCAGATGTTCCTGCTGAAGCGAGACCTCCTGGAGCACATCCTTTACTGCATTGTGGACAGCGAGTGCAAGTCAAGGGATGTCCTCCAGAGTTACTTTGACCTCCTGGGGGAGCTGATGAAGGTCAACGTTGATGCATTCAAGAGATTCAATAAATACATCAACACCGATGCAAAGTTCCAGGTGTTCCTTAAGCAGATCAACAGTTCCCTGGTGGACTCCAACATGCTGGTGTGCTGTGTCACTCTGTCCCTGGACCGATTTGAAAACCAGGTGGATATGAAAGTTGCCGAGGTCCTGTCCAAGTGCTGCCTGCTCGCCTACATAGCCCAGGTACCCACGCAGATGTCCTTCCTCTTCCGCCTCATCAATATCATCCATGTGCAGACGCTGACCCAGGAGAATGTCAGCTGCCTCAACACCAGCCTAGTGATCCTGATGTTGGCCCGACGGAAAGAGCGGCTGCCTTTGTACCTGCGGCTGCTGCAGCGGATGGAGCACAGCAAGAACTACCCCGGCTTCCTGCTCAACAACTTCCACAACCTGCTGCGCTTCTGGCAGCAGCACTACCTGCACAAGGACAAGGACGGCACCTGCCTCGAGAATAGCTCCTGCATCAGCTTCTTATATTGGAAGGAGACAGTGTCCATCCTGTTGAAGCCAGACCGCCAGTCACACTCTGCCCTTGTTAGCTACATCGAGGAGCCTACATGGACATAGACAGGGATTTCACTGAGGAGTGAGCTTGGGCCAGTGTGGGTGAGCGTGGGTACAATGCCACACACCCTGCCCTGTTCCCGTGCCTCCCTGCTGCTCTCTGCCTGCCCCAGGTCTTTGAGAACAGGCTTGGTGGGAGGGAAGTCCTAGAAGCCCTTGGTTCCCCTGGGTCTCAGGGCCCCAGGTCATTGGAGAGCCTCAGTCCCCATAATGAGGATGGGGTACCATGCCCACCTTTCCGTCAGAACTGTGGGGCCCAGGCCCACCCAGTTGTAAGAGGACTTTTAACATTAGCTCTGTCTGAGCTCCTGCCTGGTTACTTGGCTGTCAGTCCCAGGATGGGGAGGAAGATATGGGTGACCCCCCTCATCTGTGAGCCAAGCCTCCCTTATCCCTGGCCTTTAGACCCAGGCAAAGGCTTCTGAGCCCTGGGCAGGGGTGGGGGTTACCAGAGAATGCTGCCTTCCCCCAAGCCTGCCCCTCTGCCCTTCCTGCCTCATTTTCCTTTAGCTCCTCTGCTTGTTTGCTCATTGGCCGCTGTGTTCATCCCAGGGGGCTCTCACAGAAGTGGAGGGGCCTTTACCTGCATCCCCTGGGGCACAGGACAGCAGCTCCTGCCTGAGCCTGAACATGGGGCTCTTCCTTGTGTTGCCAATTTATTAACAGCAAATAAACCAATTAAATGGAGACTATTAAAAAACTTTATTTATTTATTTAGGGCTGAGGAACAGAGTGTGGGGCTGGGGTTGGGGTGGGAGGGACAGGGACCACCATACAAGCCATTCCAGGAAGCCCTGGGAAGCACTAACTTTAGTTGCATGCTTCATTTCTGGGTAACTGGGAAAGGAAGATGCATTGGCACCTAGCTCAGCACTTGGCACTAGCAGGCTGCTGGCAAATGTTTGTGGAAGGAATGCATTAATGGAAGATAGGATGCATGTCCTGCTCAGTCTTCCTCAGGGAATGAAAAGGGACAAGGAGTGGGTGGAGGTGTGTTTCCTGCAGGATCTCTGTTCTGCGAATGCATCCCAACCTCAGGCTTGCAGAAGAGGGTCTTCAAGCCATTCGGTAGGGGAAGCAGAAAGCAGAAAGTTGCAGAGGTTCTCCCAGAATGCTGGGATTACAGGCATGAGCCACTGCACCTGGCCTGGAGTTTTACTATTACTCAAATCAGTCTCCCTCAGCACTCAGGGATCAGAGTTCTTAAAGATAATCTGGCTGGTAGAGCCTCGGAAGTGGGGAGTGCTGATTGGTCAGGCTGGAGATGGAATCATAGGGGTCAAAGTGAGTTTTTCTTGCTGGTTTCTGTTCCGGGTGGGATGGCGGAAATGGTTGAGCCTGATTACCTGTCTGGGTGATGTCAGCTGATCCATCCAGTGCAGGGTCTGCAAAATATCTCAAGTACTGATCTTAGATTTTACAATAGTGATATTAGCCCCAGGAGCAACTTGGGGAAGTTCAGACTCTTGGATCCAGAGGCTGCATGACCCCTAAATCATAATTTCTAATCTGCAGCTGGTTTGTTAGTCCTGCAAAGGCAGACTGGTCCCCAGACAAGAAGGGGGTCTTTTAGGGAAAGGGCTATTATCAATGTTGTTTCAAACCATAAGCTAAATTCCTTCCCAATATTAGTTCGTCCTATACCCAGGAATGAACAAGGACAGGTTAAAAGTTGGAATCAAGATGGAGTTGATTAGGTCTGATCTCTTTCACTGTCATGATTTCCTCAGTTATATTTTTTGCAAAGGCAGTTCCATTCTTGCCAAGACTTCCTTGAGAATTAGTCTATCTCCCCCATGACTGATGCATTCCTGGCACTTTTGTTGGGCTTTCTCCTCAATGAGACTGTAAGAAAGTCTGAGGACTACGCAAAGGACAAAACCATCTGCAGTGCTACCAACCGGATCCCTCCTTGTTGTTGGCATGTTTGGTCTCAGTCATTGTTCACAGCAGGCAGCCCAGGGCCCTCGGCTCCAAGTGTCCACCTGTGCATGAGCCATCACTGCCCACCCTCAGGTCTTCCACTGCAGTACCCAAAACATGGCAAGGGCAGAGCCAGGCTGGGGTGGACGGAAAGCTGCTCCAGGTCTGAGCATTACTGAAAAGACTGCAGGCCTTATTCACCAGAAACATCAGAAGAAAAGGGAAATACTGTATGGAAGGGAGCTGACTACTGGGAGAGGGCCAGGCCTGGCCTGAAGGCCTAGAGATGAGGGGCAGATTGCCCCAGGACCCCAAAATTGCACACAGGTGGCAGCCCACCTTGGATGATCATCAGCGTCGGTATAGGAAGGAGAGACTTAAACCTTACCTGCAGGCCTGTGGTTCTCCCACTTCCTCTGGCCAGGTCTGCATCTTACTTCTCAGGTCTCCCATCTTCTTTCATTCAGGGCCAAGTCCTGGCAATTTCCAGAAGTTAGTCTCCCTCTGATACTTCGGTCGTGGTTGCTGATGGCATGCCCAGGAAGAGGAAGGGGCCGGGTGGCAGGCGCTGGTGCTGTTAGCAGTGCTGACCTGCTCTCTTGCTCCAGGGCTGCTGGAGACCTGGCAGAGACGCTCAGGGAACTCCCGACTCCACTTAGGTGTGTGCCATCATCCTACTTGGGGATGAAAGCAAGGGAACCTGGACAAATTCCCATTTGATGTAGTTGCTCACTGCACATGGCATATGTATCTGGAACACACACACACACTCTCTCTCTCTCTCTCTCTCTCTCTCTCTCTCTCTCTCTCTTTTGTAAAAGAATAATATAAAGCTACATGGCTATATATATATGCATATCTGGATATAGACATAGATGTCATATGGTTATAATGCTTTACAGTTTACAAGAAGCAGGAATTGTGTGGGCACAGCATCTTCTCTCTTCCTGCAGCCTGAATATATTTTGCTTAGTTTGAGATTAAAAGATAGGAAGAGAGAGGCAGACAGGTGATGCTTTCTAGTGAAAAGAGCAGAGTTAGAAGTAAAATGGCCACGTGACTTTGGGCAAGTTATTTAACCTCTCCAAGCTGCAGCTTTCTTCTCTGTAAGCCAGGGATAATATATTATCTACTTGAACACATCTAGCACCCAGATCTCGGTTCCTAGTGCTATTCTCCAGTAAAATGAACTAGGTTCCCAGGGAGAAACAGCTGATTCTGGGGCTGGGGCAGAATGGATGAGCCTGGAAAGCTAAGAAAAAAAAAAAGTTGGTCTCATAGAAGTGAAGAGTTAAAAAGTAGTTACTAAAAGCTGATAAGGATGAGAGAGGAGGGGGAGAGAGAAGTTGGTTAAAGGACACAAAATTACCCTAGATAGGACTAAGTTGTAGTTTTCTATAGCACTAGTGTGACTATAATAAAAAATAATTTATTGTATATTTTCAGATAGCCAGAAGAGATGACTTTGAATGTTCCCAACACAAAGTAATGATAAGTATTTGAGGTGATGGATTTGCTAATTACTCTGATTTGATCATTACACATTTTACGCATGTACCGAAATATCACACTGTGCCCCATAAATATGTATAATGATTATGTGTCAATTAAAAATAATAGACAGGCCTGGCACAATGGTTCATGCCTGTAATCCCAGCACCTTGGGAGGCCAAGGCAGGTGGATCACAAAGCCGGGAGTTCGAGACCCGCCTGGCCTGTACTAAAAATACAAAAGTTAGCCGGACACAGTGGCAGGAGCCTGTATCCCAGCTACTTGAGTGGCTGAGGCAGAAGAATCACTTGAACCCAGGCAGCAGAAGTTGCAGTGGGTCGAGATCAAGGCACTACATGCCAGCCTGAGTGACAGAGTGAGACTGTCTCAAAATAATAATAATAATAATAATAAATATACAAATCAATCAATCAATCGAAGATGAGCCTGGTGCATCTTGGAGTATCAGAAAGTAAGAAAGTACTAAAAAACAAAACAAAACACCTAACCCACAATAAAGGTGGCGATGGTGGTGGTGGTGGTAGGAGGGGGGCATGAATCTACCAAAGGCACACAGGGGAGTGCTGAAAGGGCAATGGCCAAAGTTAGAACAATTTAATCCTTTTCCCATCTAGGAAAAAAAAGTGCAGCTTGCTGCCAGCGCTCATTTAATTTTAAATAAACACGCTCTTTGAGGCTGAAGAAAATCTGACTGGTTTTCAATGTGAAAATAAAACAGAAAAACTGTTCTTGGAGTTATTTCTAAACAGAACTAACATCAGAATTATCTGAATCATCAAAATCGTCTATTTCAGAAAAATCGGATTCATCAAATGAATCTTCCGCCAACAACTGTTTGAGAATGATGTTAATTAACATCACGTGTAGGAATCCTATATTTTCTAGGATTTGACATTTTCCGTGATTGAGAATCACTATATTTTTAAATGGAAATACCACTACTAAAAACAGGATGCTATCAATAGAATGATGTCTTTTGTTTCCGAATTCCATATACCAGAGGGATCCGAAAATAATAATACAAGTGAGCTATTTCGTGGCAAAGTTATCTCCAGGTAAACGCTGCAGCTGCAGGCACCACCAGCGAGTATTCCCGGGGCAAACAGGAAAAGAGTTAACCAACAAAATAATTAATAATTTGATTTCAACCCAAAATACACAATAAATATCCATAAGCCCAGACTGACATAAATAAGTGATTGGAGAATGTCCTTCCTCTCTCATGGGAGAGAAAGGACAAATCTTCCACGCATAACAATTCCAAGTATTTTCTATAGATACTCTGCTCTTTTAAAATTATTATTATTGTATTTCAAGTTCTGGGATACATGTGCAGAACGTGCAGGTTTGTTACAGAGGTATACATAGGTGTACATGGTGGTTTGCTGAGCCCATCAACCTGTCATCTAGATTTTAAGCCCTGCATGCTTTAGGTATTTGTCCCAATGCTCTCCTTGCCCCACCACCCAGAGCACCTGGGGGAAGGGGCGATACTCTGCTCTTAAAGAGGTGCTGATACTCTGCTTCTTAAGTGTGGGCTGCACACAATCACCTTCTTCCAATCCATACAGTGTGGAAAGGGGATTTAGAAAGAAACACTGCAGTGAAGAAATCTGACAACCACCCAATCAGCCAGGTGGTCAAGGTCAACATCGACAGTGACACACTGTTTTAAGAGTACATACTCTTAGGACGTGATGGAAATGGCACTCCGCCTCTGTGGTCCTTTCCCAAAAAATACACGAACCCAGTCTAGTCACAAGAAAAATATCAGTCAAATTACAATGAATGAATATTCTACAAAATATCCTGATCAGTACTCCTCCAAACTGTCACAGTCACCCAAAACAAGGAAAGTATGAGAAGCTGTCACAGCCAAGAGGAGTCTAATGCGATATCCTAGATGGGATCTTGGAGCAGAAAAAGGACATTATATAAAAACGGTGGAAATCTGAATAAAGTATGGACTTTAGTTAACAAGATATTGGCCAGGCACGGTGGCTCACGCCTATAATCCCAACACTTTGGGAAGCTGAGGTGGGAGGATTGGTTGAGCCCAGGAATTCGAGACCATCCTGGGCAACATAGTGGGACCCAACTTCTACAAAAAAAAAAAAAAAAAAAAAAAGTTATCCGAGCATGGTGGTATGTGCCTGTAGTCTCAGCTACTCAGAAGGCTAAGGCAGGAGGATCGCTTGAGCCTGGGAGACTGAGTAAGCTATGATTGTGCCACTGCACTCCAGCCTGGGTGACAGAGTGAGATGTCTCAAACAAAACAAAATAAATAAGGCCAGGCAGGGTGGCTCACGCGTGTAATCGCAGCACTCTGGGAGGATAAGGCAGGTGGAGGAGGTCTGGAGTTCGAGACCAGCCTGGCCAACATGGTTAAAACCTGTCTCTACTAAAAATACAAAAATTAGCCAGGCCTGGTGACGCTTGCATGTAATCTGTTACTTGGGAGGCTGAGGCAAGTGAATCGCTTGAGTTCAGGAGGCAAGGTTGTAGTGAGCTGAGATCTCACCACTTCACTACAATCTGGGTGACAGAGCGAGACTCTGTCTCAAAAAAAAAAAAAAAAAACAGCCCAATAAAGTATCAATATTGAATCATCAGCTGTGAAAAATGTACCATCCTAACATGGTAATAGCAGAGGAAACTGAGTGGGAGGTATAGAGGAGTGCTCTGCACTGTCTCTGTGATATCTCTATAAATCTAAAACTGTTCTAAAATTTAAAAGTTTATTTTTAAAAAGGTTATCTCTCTCACAGGGTTGCGAAGATTTACATGCAAGGAAAATGCTTAGCGCAGAGCCTGGCAGGTGGTGAGTGCTCATGGCAACTCAGTTATTATTAGGCACCAGAGAGGAGAGACGCTGCAGTGAGCCATGCGCCGGAGAGTGCGTAAATATATGAATGATGACTCTAATTCCCAGTTCTGGCCACAGCCTCTTGTCAACAAACAACACACAAGAGCCACTCACCTCCTGGGGAGGGTCCACCACATCGGGTTGCCTAATTTGCATCTCTGTAAAAACCAACAGATCAATGGGGGGGGGGTGGCAGTAGCAGTGCCAGCTGATCATAGCAAAAATTGACATATTAGGGCTTGCTGATTTGTGCAGAGCCAATCAGAGCAGAATGTGCACAGCAACAGCCCCCAGGGGAAAGGAGTTCCTCCCACCGAGCTTTCCTAGCTGGATGGCGATGGCGCTGGCTCCCCTGCAGGGCTGCACGCTGCCTCTCTGGTTAAACTGCATCTTGTGCGCCAACTTGATCTCTTGCACCAGTCAATGATGAGATTCCTCATGCCAGCCACCGCCTTTGTACCTGACACCTGCCAGGATGAGAGACCACCCCTATCTGCCAGGTCACATGGTTTACTCTAGGACTCAAATACCTGTGACATTGACTCAGTCCTTGCCCCAGTGGGGCGCTATCATCTGGACATAGAGCAGAAAGGGCAGTGAAGATCCCAGTGGGCAGTCAATTGGCTTTGGAGAAATCTAAGTTATGGAGAAACAAATCCAGAGGTAAGAAATCCAATAGTCAGTATGTTATTTTGCATATTTCGAGTTGCAAGAATAGAAACCCAACTCAGCTAAGTTGGGATGGGGTTTGGGGAGGGAAGTGACATTTATTAGGAAGACAGAGAGATTAGCTCATACATCCAGACCTCAGGAAGGCAGAGTTGGGGCTGCTCCAGGGCCACCCGCTGGAACCTGCACTCCAGTACTGTGGAGAAGTACTGTGTGGGTTTCTTGTATCTGCCCTCCTTATTCTCAGGGTCCCTTCCCCTAGGCAGCTGGAACGGTGGCACAGATGGCTCCCAGACCACTATTACCCCAGCTTCACCAACAGAGAGAGAAAAGGCACTCCGCACCTCCCTCCTCTTGCCAAGCTTCATTTAAAAAAAAAAAAAATCCAGGAAGGACACTGATTGGTCCACCTTGACTCACATGCTCTCTTCTACACCAATCAGGCTCAAGGAGTCAGTGTCATGGAAGTTTGCTCAGTTCAGAACGCAGGCCAGCATTAATTACAACAGTCCAGGCACAGAAACCACTGCAGTTATTTGTTTATTTATTTTTAAATTCTGCTTCCCTTTTATTTTATTTTTTATTATATTTTAAGTTTGGGGTACATGTGCAGATCGTACAGGATTGTTACATAGGTATACACGTGCCATGGTGGTTTGCGGCATCCATCCCCCCCAATATCATCTACATTAGATGTTTTTCTTAATGTTATCCCTCCCCAAACCCTCCACCCCCTGCTATTCCTCCCTTAGCCCTCCCACCCCCTCAACAGGTCCTGGTGTGTGATGTTCCCCTCCCTGCAGTGATTTAAACACAGAGAGCCTCATATAAAGAATTTCGAATTATAAGTAAAATAGTGAATCGAGTGACTGAAAAGAGTTAACAGCTGCCTGAGACAGCTACTAACCCCAGGGCTGGAGGAAAAAAGGGAAGAGATTGGAATAGTTAAAATTTAGAAATTTAAAGGAGGGACCTCAGCTTTTGAGGAGGAGCTGCCAGAGGCACCAGCTGGTTGGTATCTCTGAGGAGGATGCAATAAAGCTGATTGATTCAACCTGAGGTGGGAAAACTGCAAATTGGATTCAGCTGCATTGTCTCTGCGGGACAAACAAACTTGGAATATCCATGCAATGGACCACGATTCAACAACCAAAAGGGGCCAGCCTGTAATCCCAGCACTTTGGGAGGCTGAAGTGGGTGGATCTTAAGGTCAGGAGTTCAAGACCAGCCTCCAACATGGTGAAACCCCATCTCTACTAAAAATACAAAATTAGCTGGGTGGTAGTGGCACGCACCTGTGATCCCAGCTACTCAGGAGGCTGAGGCAGAATAGCTTGAGCCGGGGAGGTGGAGATTGCGGTGAGCTAAGGTGGTGCCACTGCACTCCAGTCTGTGTGAGAGAGTCAGACCCTGTCTCAAAAAAAAAAAGGAACCGAGGACTGATGCTAAGACATGGATAGACCTCACAGATACCACACTAAGAATCCAGATGCAACAGGACACTGCATGGAGTGTATGCTTCCACTTAAATGAAGTGTCCAGAAAAATCGAATCTGCAGAGACATAAAGGAGATTGGTGGTCGCCTAGGGTGGGGGTGATGCTGGCACAGAATTACTTTAGGGAGTGATGAAAATAGTGTAAGATGTGATTGTAGCCATGGTCACACAGCTCTGTCAGCAGAATAACAATTATTAAATGGCACACTTAGAAGGAGTGAATTTACAGTATGTAAATTATACCTCAATAGAGCTTAAAATAAAATTCAAAACAGCAGTAGATAGAAAACCATAAGCAGCAGCAAATTCCTTCACCTTCTCTTGCCTTTCTGCGTCTCTCTCATGCCCCTATGTGCAGAGCCTCAGCAGGAAGAGCTTTGCAGCTGGCAAAGCAGAAAGATGTTCCCGAAGTTCCAGCCTCCGCCTCGCAGAGTAGGATAGAGCAGGTGAATTTAGAGCAGAAAGACAGTTAATAACTGTTGCAGGAAGGTGAGTGCTACTCAAAGGAAGAAGAGTTCCTGGAAAAGGGCTGGAAGATTTGCTAGGCAATCTGAACAACGAGGCTCCAAAGCAGAGGGCCTGGGAAGCTAGGGGAAATGCGTAGGAATGCAGACTTGAAACCCTGGAGAGAGCGAGAGAGACTCTGGTACCCCTGGAGTCAAAGGAGAGTGCGGGTGCTGATAAGCAGGGCACCAGGGATGAGGTGAAACGGTTCTGTACCTACAGACTTTGCAGACAGGGAATGCCTTGTTCCAGAAGGCATCATATCCTCAGAGTGAAGGGGCATGCCAGTCTCGCCCACGGTGGGGGGAACTCTTCCCAGTACTGTGGGTCGTGAGAGCTACTAGGTTTGAAATACTCCGGTTAAAGGGCTCCTTCATCTGAGATCACCGCTTTCCGCCCTTACAAAATGCAAATACTCTTAAAATGGCAGCCCAGGTTTTTTCAGTCTGAAGTATGTACCTCATGACTCCCATGTGCCAGGCACTGTTCTACCTCTGGCCATTTCTAAATCACTCCTTCCCCTCATAGGAGACAACACCAGCGGATGAGAGGGATGAGGAAATCAAGAGAAGGGAAGTTTCTGAACGCAAAAGCTTCTGGACACTCAGGAAAGGCCAGCCCAGAGAGACAGGAATTGGATCTGTAGTTGCCGGGAGTTGGGGCTCTGGGGACAGTGACAGCAAGTGGGCACAAGGTTCCTTCCTGGGGCAATGGGAATGTTTTGAGATTAGATGGTGGGGATGTTGCACAACTCTGCCAATAAACTGTCAACAATCACAGATACAGTCCGCTGAACTGTGCACTTAAAATGGGTGAATTTTATAGTATGTGTATTACACCTCAATACAACCATTTAAAAAAAGAAAAGTATCTCAAAAGTAAGTGTGTATGGGCACTTGAGTAGATAAGGACAAGAGTCCACTGAGGACTCAGCACTCAGCCAGCACAGGGGCTGCGGCCATGAAGGTCTGTGAAGCTGATTGCCGCCGCCACGCCCTCCCTGCTGCAGCTGTGCTGGGGCTGCCCCTGCCTGGGCCTTCCTGGTGGCCCTGCGGGAGAAGGCATTGCTCATCAGATTGGTCAGAGCTTCCAGGCATTCATCTTCTCCCTTTACTGGTGAGCAGGATCATCGCATGCTCAGTTCCACATTCCTGCCTCCGTCTCTCCCCACTATCGCTGTGCCTGTGAGGGACGGGGCTGACAGTCAGCCCTTGGGCAGGCCCTGGCAGGGAACTCTGCCCTCAGCTTCCTTTTTCCATGCAGCCTGAGACTGAGATTCAGGAGTAGGATGAGGGTCTAGGGCTGTGGACGCCCACCCAGAGGTTACTGGGTTCTGGCTCAGCTATTAATAAAATGGCATATTCATTCCTATTCTGCACTTGTCGTGTGTGTGTGTGTGTGTGTGTGTGTGTGTGTGAAAAATAAGGCAGCATTTGAGCATTTCTGGTCTCTTGCTATGAAACACTCAAACACCATCCAACTCTCAGCTATATTGCCCTAGAGCATTCCAGGTTGAATTAACGACATGCTTGATTACAGCTGTAGCAAATTCAGATGCTGGGTTGCAGCAGTAGGGCTGAACACTTACAGATGAGCCTGGCTCTTAACTGACCAGTGCTTCTTACACTTTAATGTGCATTCACAAGACTTAGAGGGTCTCCCTAAAATGCAGGTTCTGATTTGGAGGTTGGGGTGTCACCCTGGATTCTGTGTCTAGTACACTCCCTGTGTTGGTGTCCCTGCTGGTGTTCGTGGACCACAAGTTGAGCAGCTTGCATCTAGTTTCTCTGCCCAGGCTATGAAGCTTCTGCTGCTTCTCCTGGAGCAGCCACCTGCACAGGAAAGGCCAGGCCTTTTCCCAGCAGAAGCTCATGTGTGTACACTGAGGGACTCTAGGTCTCTACATCGGATCTTGGCTCCACATCCTGCAGTGGCTGCAGGTCCGAATCATAGCCATAGCAAAGGCAGCAGCTGCCTCACTTACCACCCCGCCCCACCCCCACCAGCAGAGAATGTAAGGAGCAGCTGATTAAGCAGAAAGCGACGTGCTCTAGCTGAGATCAGCCGTTCACCAAGGACTCCCTTAGTTGGGAGAGGACAAGCGCCATCTGTCCCCCGCTCAGCACCTTTGAGGTCTGACTCCTGCAGGTGATGGGCCCTGAAGTGCTGCCAACAGCAAACAAGACAGAATTTGCTGCCAAAGGCAGAAACAGCCACCCCTGAGCTCATGTGGCCATTGCCTGATCCAAAGAGCATGTGCTTAGCATCACTAGGTGCCATGGACAGAGACAGAGATGATGAAGACCAGGTTCTTGTCTTGGGAGCCCGCTTCCCTGGGCAATGTGAAGTGCCATTGACCCGTGGGCCATGTCAGGGTGAAAAGAAGGCCCCAATACAGAGAAAAAGTGCTGGGGAATACAGAGACACATGCCAGTAGGGAGAAGAAACTCCCTTGGAGAGGGTAGCATCAGAGCTACATCTCAGAATGTGGCTAGGATTGTAGCGGGTGGAGATGAGAGAGAAAGAGAGAGATCACTGTCTACGTGGGGGAAATGTGGAAGGGGGATGTTGAGCACACAGCTGTGGAATGGAGGGTCTGTGTGCCTCTGATAAGGAGAGAGATGTGCAGCTCACCGTGCCCATTAGCATCTGCTATGTGCTAGACACTTTGTGGACATCGTAGTGGCTACAGGAAGTGAAAGAACAGGAAGTACTCTTAAAATGACAACATATTTGCGCATTCTAAAATATCCAGAGGTCACAGGCAGACAGGGCCATGAGCAAAAGAGAGAGCAATAGAGGAGTTCAGAGAAGGGGTCATATTCCTTGAGGCCTGTCTTTGGAGAACTGTGAGTACCTAGAAAGCAGACAGGAAGGCAGGCAGATGATCCGATTAACCAGGAACTGGCCTTCCTATATATAGAACTAGAAAGTGTGGCCCCTTTTCATTGGTGTTCCACCTCCACGTTTAGCAACTTCTCCCCACCTGCCTGACACTGAAGGATCTGTTCAGTATCCCGGAGCAAGCTGCTATGGCTGTAAGGATGACCTGACGAGTAATAAGGAAAACTATCCAAAGCCTGGAAATAAGGCCAAGAAGATATTTGTACGTCCTTTCAATGTTGTGCTGAAATATTAACAGGCTTGCCTCACAATTATTAATTTTCTAGGCAAATGTACTGTATTGTTTGACTATCCTGTTTACTATTAACTGAGGGCTCAAACTCTTAAGTTGCAAGTTAGCCTGCAGAGTTGTGTAGATGCAAATGATTCTTGTCCAGTAGAAAAGTGTGGGAAGTGGAAAAGTTCCTTTTAAAAGGTTCCTTTCTTGTTAAAGAGTAAGTGTGCTAATAACTCTTTGTTAAGCCCTATCCTGTGTAGCTGTTAGACACGCCATTCTTACAGGCACGTAGTACATTCTATGTCCTTGTACTTTAACCAAGATATCTGTGCTGGATGTGCTCACAGGCATGTCCCAGCTCTCCATTGCTTTTACCTGTTTAGAAAAGTTTTAAGTTGTTAGCCAATCGTGTTTTAGTTTAGATTGTGAGGTCTGGCTCCAGCCAACGGAGATCAGACACAGCAGTAAGGATGACCCCAAATGTGTAAGGGATAAATTTGTGTGGTTTCCTTTGTTTGTTGTTCTCTTGTGACAAGATGGCTAGTGAGAGCACCCTTTGAGTACCAACAAAAAGATAACCTCAAAGATTAGGGTTAATTGCCCTGTAGCATGTTAGCCAGTTGTGTATCTAACCTATGTATCCAATATTCATTCTTTAATAAGACTGTATAAACTCCAGTTCTTCACATTTTTTTGTTTGTTTACAGTTTTTAAAATTTTCTTTGCAACTATGTAGCTTTGAAACTAGTTTTGCCTGGGCACAGTGGCTTGCAGCTGTAATCCCAGCACTTTGGGAGGCCAAAGGGGTGGATCACATGAGGTCAGGAGTTTGAGATCAGCCCGGCCAACAGGGTGAAACCCTGTCTCTACTAAAAATGCAAAAATTAGCCAAGTGTAGCGGTGTGTGCCTGCAGTCCCAGCTACTCGGGAGGCTGAGGCAGGAGAATTGCTGGAACCCAGGAGGCAGAGGTTCCAGGGAGCAGAGATCACCCCAGTGCATTCCAGCCTGGGCAACAGAGAGACTCTGACTCAAAAAAAAAAAGCAAAAAATAAAAATAAAAATTAGCTTGGTGTGCTGGCATGTGCCTGTGGTCCCAGCTACTCAGAAGACTGAGGCAGGAGGATAGCTTGAGCCTGGGAGCTTGAGGCTACAGTGAGCTGTGATGGTGCCACTGCACTCCAGCCTGGGTGACAGAGTGAGACCCTTTCTCAAAAGAAAAAAAAAGGAAGAAAAATTACAAATCAAAAATTAGGCACAAAAGTGAATATTTATTTTGAATGAGAAAAGAAATCGCAACACCTGAGTGTGCTGGACATTGAGCTTCCTCTATTCTGAGGTCTTTTGGGCAATTGACCTTGTTTGGAAATACATCCCCCATTGCATACATCCTGCCCCACTAGAACACTCTAGACTCCTAACCTTTTATATCTTTCTCTTACCTTATTGCTTAGACTAGGGCTTCTGGTACTTTGTTGAATAAAAGTGCTAAAAGTGAGCATTGTGTCTTGTTCCAGAGCTTAGCAGAAAGGCTTTCAATTTTCCCCATTTAGTATATTAGCTGTGAGCTCATCATATGTAGTCATTACCATGTTGAGGATTAAAAAAAAAATTAGGCCAGGCATGGTGGCTTACATCTGTAATCCTTGCATTTTGGGAGGTCAAGGCAGGTGGACCACTTGAGCTCAGGGGTTTAAGACCAGCCCGGGCAACATGGCAAAATCTCATCTCTACAAAAATTAGCTGGATATGGTGGCATGTGCCTGTAACCCCAGCTACTCAGGAGGCTGAGATGGAAGGATCTCCTGCGCCAGGGAGTTTGGAGTTTGAGGCTATAGTGAGCTGTGATCACACCACCGCACTCCAGCCTGACTGACAGAAAGAGTACAGCAGTAAAATCATAGCTCACTGCAGCCTCAAACTCCTGGGCTCAAGCAATTCTTTCACCTCAGCCTCTGGTGTAGCTGGTCTTACAGGTGCAAGTCACTGTGCCTGGCTTGTTAAGGATATCCATCATGAAGGAATTTGGATTTTATCAAATGCTTTTTTAGTACCTACTGAAATGATCATATGGCTTTTGTCTTTGATTCTATTGATGTGATGGGTCATGTTTTTTGATTTACATATGTTGAACTATCCTTGCATCCCTGGGATCAATCTCGCTTGATCATGGTGAATGATCTTCTCAATATGTTACTGAATTTGCTAGTATTTTGTTGATAATTTTTGCATCGATGTTCATCAGGAATATTGGCCCGTAGTTTTTTTTTGTTGCATCTTCAAATGCTCTTTGAACCAGCCTTACCATTTCACTGTGTTTCCCTCATTAATGAATGAATCAAATAAAGTTCTCAACCTGTGTTCAGTACAAAAGTCATGCTTTTGGCCAGGCATGGTGGCTCACACCTGTAATCCCAGCACTTTGGGAAGCCAAGGCGGGCAGATCACCTGAGGTCAGGAGTTCAAGACCAGCCTAGCCAACATGGTGAAACCCCTTCTCTACTAAAAATACAAAAATTAGCCAAGTGTGGTGGTACAGACCTGTAATCCCAGCTACTTGGGAGGCTAAGGCAGGAGAATTGCTTGAACCCAGGAGTTCAACCCAGAGGTTGAAGTGACCTGAGACCTTGCCATTGCACTTCATCCTGGGCAACAAGAGTGAAACTCTGTTTCAAAACAAAACAAAAGGGCCAGGCGTGGTGGCTCACAGCTGTAATCCCAGCACTTTGGGAGGGAAAGGTGGGCAGATCGCAAGGTCAAGAGATCGAGACCATTCTGACCAACATGGTGAAACCCCGTCTCTACTAAAAATACAAAAAATTAGCCGGGCATGGTGGCACATGTCTGTAGTCCCAGCTACTCGGGAGGCTGAGGCAGGAGAATCGCTTGAACCTGGGAGGTGGAGGTTGCAGTGAGCTGAGATCTTGCCATTGTACTCCAGCCTGGTGACAGAGCAAGACTCCGTCTCAAAAAAAAAAGGATTTTTTTAACTTTTGAACATTATGCTTACCCAGTCAGAAATTGGAGGTTCTAAGTATTATGAGAGAAAAAAATGTGAATTGACATTAGAATTTTATGACAGACTACGAGAGTCATTGCTCATCTTTCAGAAGGAAGAGCTCACATAGACTAATTTAGTATGTTCACAGGTGAGTTTGAGATTGCTTTGCTCATGATGTGTGGCTCAAGTTGTAAGTACTCCCCAGACATGGAAACCTTAGTAAACAACAGCAAAACGTGTGAGTGTAACATTTAAAGGGCATTCGTCTTGGTGCCCTCATGTGCAGGCATCTGGACCAGGTGGTTGAGCATCATCCCAGCAAGTCGGGGCACCGGTCACATTGGTCTGTGTAGGACCAGTTCTCATCAAGGCACCATTGGCAGCAATGACAACAGAGACTTAGATCTCCTGCATGCCTGATCAGATATTCCCACCCCAGTCCCTTTCCACCTGATACTTCTTCTCCAAACTGGTAAACTGGGCCACACCCATTATATATACATGAGGGCATGTAAGAGATTTCCTTTCAAATAAGAATTCTTGGCGGGGTGTGGTGGCCCACTCCTATAATCCCAGCACTTTGGGAGGCTGGAGGCTGGTGGATCACGAGGTCAGGAGTTTGAGACCAGCCTGGCCAACATGGTGAAAACCCGTCTTTACTAAAAATACAAAAATTAGCTGTACATGGTGGTGGGTGCCTATAATCCCAGTCACTCAGGAGGCTCAGGCAGGGAGAATTGCTTGAACCCAGGAGACGGAGGTTGCAGTGAGCTGAGATTGTGCAACTGTACTCCAGCCTGGGTGACAGAGCAAGACTCCATCTCAAAAATAAAATAAAATTAAAGAAGACTTCCTCAGCTAAAAAGGAAAAATTTGGAAAAGTCTACTCTGGATCTGTAGGCAAGCATGGAATAAATGACCAACCGCATGAAGGAGGAAAAAAAAACCCAGAGAGAATGAGCGTCCTTCAGTGGTCACCTGGATCATTCTGTGGGGCAGACCATGGCAGCCAGGTTGGGGTTATGTATCAGTTTTGCTATATAACAAATCATCCCACATTAGTGGCCTAACGTAACAAACTTCATTACCATGAATCTGTGCATTGGCTGGACGCCTCCACCTGTCTAGGCTGGACTCTGCTGGGTGGTTCTGCTCCTCGCTGCAGGCCTATGGGTTGTCAGGGGTTGCTCTGCTCCCTTACAAGAGGGCAAATGGAAGAACATGAGGCCTCTTAGGCTCAGAACCAGACACCATTACCTTTAGTGTCATTGGCTAAAGCAAGCCATACAGCCAAGGTCAAGGTCAAATCTTTGCCTATAATTAGGCAATGGCAAGGATTTGGGTGCAAGGAGAAGTGCAGGATTGGGGTCATCATTTATAGGAGAGGAAGGGTTCACGTGAAACGCCCTAATGGCCCATGGAAGCCCCGACCTCCTGCATGCTTGCCTCCTGCTGGCACAGCAGGCAGGGCTGGGCCACCTCTTAGCCGCACCTCCACATACCCAGCCAGTCTCCAGGGGAACCAGGGCTAAGACACACAACTGAATGACACTGGGCCTTTGAAAAAATAGTCATACTCACCTCACTTTTTTTTTTTCTTCTTTCTCTTCCTTCCTCTGTTGAAAATTTCATCATTTCAAATGAGCTGATTCCTACAGCCCACTAAATTGGTTCTTGTTCCACCTCATTGTGCAGTGGAAGTTTCAAATCAGTTTAATTACTGTGTTGGCATCCAGGGACAACACGACATGTCAATTGGATTCTAATGGAGGCCTTGTGTTTACTGTGATGGCGTCTACAATTATCAATAACATTCCTTGCAGCTCCTGCTGCCCTCCCTTGTGAGGATGGAGAAGAATTGCAATGACTAGACTGTGGACTGAGAGTTGGGGCCTCAGGACACAGACAGATAATCGGGGAATTAAACAACCGCAGTTACTATTTATTGGGTGTTACCCAGTTCCGGTTCCGTGCTGAGCCCTGGGGGATACGTAGTTGTGTGGGGGTCATGGGCCAGAATTCAGGGAGCTAGAGGAATTTCTGGATGTGACTGAGGTCGGAAACCATTTCATATCAAATTTACTGGCACTGTAGAAAAGAACTGTGTGTGTGTGCTCGCACCTGGGTGTATGTGTGTAAGAAAGAAAAAGAGGAGAGAAGCTGGGTGGGGTGGCTCATGCCTGTAATCCCAGCACTTTGGGAGGCTGAGGTGGGTGGATCACTTGAGGTCAGAAGTTCAAGACCAGGCTGGCCAACATGGTGAAAACCTGTCTCTACTAAAAAAAAGTACAAAAATCAGCCAGATATGGTGGCGGGCACCTGTAATCCCAGTTACTGGGGAGGCTGAGTCGGGAGAATTGTTTGAACTCAGGAGACGGAAGTTGCAGTAAGCCGAGATAGTGCCACTACACTCCAGCCTGGGTGACAGAGCAAGACTCTGTCTCAAAAAAAAAAAAAAAAAAGAGGAGAGAGAGCGGAGAGAGAGAAAGTGGTCAAAGAGCTGAGTAATTAGAGGACACACTCAAGCCCTGGCACTTATAACCAGCGGTCTCCCTCCAAGGTCATGCAGATGGGGGAGGTGGAGCGCAGGAAGGTGAATTGCACACACTCTGCAGTCATTCCTGGCCACACCACCCCCATCCTCATTAGCCAGTGGAAACTGAGACTATGGTGGACAGGACTTGCAGCAGCCAGCAGGAACTCTGGCTGCAGTGAGGTGCCTACCTAGCTCCCCACTGGTCCACAAGGCAGGAGCAGAGGACAGTGCAGGAGCAGCCCAGAGTTCCAGTGCCACCCGAGTGCCAGCAACCACCCAGATTCCTACTCTATGGCAGGCCTCTGAGAGTCTCCAAGTCCCTCTCCACAAGGAAATTGCAATCAGGACCTGATGCCTTCAGCCGATTCTGCCCCCGGGAGTAGTCTATTTTTATCAGGGAAGGACCGGGGAGCAGAAGGCGAAGGTCGTGATAGTGACACAGATCCCCAAGCCATTTATTCTGAATAGTAGATGAAATGTGTCCTCACAAATACTGCACGCTGGAGACAAAGAACATAACAGTTGTACACATATTCTCTCTACTCCTTCAGAACCTTGGGAAATAGATATTATTACTATCATTCCCATTTTACACATGAGGAATCAGGTTTAGAGGGGTTAAATTACCCAAGTCTGATTTCTTTGATCCTATAAGGATTTTTCAGTCCTTCTTTTCTTTGTTCTAATGCTCTGAGGTTAGACCCATTTTCATCCAGCAAGCGCCGGTCAGTCCTGGGCATGGATGGAGCAGGGCAGTGGGCTGGGGAGAGAAAGCAGCCTGGAGCAGGGCAGATGAGCTGGCTGGAGGCATAGTTCAGTGCCAGGTGACAACGGATACTCAGAGGATCTCTGAGGAGGCTCAAATGTGCTTGAAGAACAGGGCTTCCTGAAGCTCCCAGGATGCAGGTTTAAATGACAGTTATCTAAATCTCTAAGGAACAGTTGGCTTTGAAGGGTTGGGGAAAAGGGAAACTAGAAACCTAGACTGCATGCACTGCATCCCGGATATGTGGTAGGTGTCGTGGCTTTTACATATGTTACCAGGTTTTATCATTGAAATTTAAAACATAAAAATGAACATACGTTTGGAAAGATTCAAACAACACAACTGAATGTAGAACAAAAAGTGAATTGCCTTTGACATGTCCCCTCTTCCTCTTACCCCTGGCAAAGATCCCACTCCTCCTCATAGGTGGCCTTTCTCCCACATTTGACAGCTTGGTGTGGCTTCTAGACCTGTTCAGACAGTCATATTTGTAAAATAATAACAGACAGCGTATAGGAGAGCTTACTAGGCACCAGATACTATTCCGAGTGTACACACAGACCAGAGACATATATTTCTTTTAAACATGTAAGTGGGATTACATTCCATCTATTTCTTGAACTTGCTTTTTGCTTAATACTTTTTTGAAATCACTCCATGTTAGTACTCATGAAACGGACTCCTTTTTTTAAAGTTACTTTATCTTTTAAAAAGTAGTGCATGTATATGGTAAGAATTTCAGTGCGAAGAACGAGAAACAGAAGGTAAGAGTTTCCTGTCCACCCGTTTCACTTTGCTTAGTTGTCTAGGCGCCTCACTGTGTATACGTATTTTTTGTATTTTTACTTTTTTACTTAATGGCTTTGCAACTCCATTTTCTCACTTCATATAATCTAGACATCTCTCCTTAGTACAAATAAACATTTACCACATTCATTTTCAACTGCTGCATAGTGTTCCACTGAACAACCGTGTCCCTCTTTCTGTAATCAGTCCCCTAGGCGTAGCTGTCATCCAGACTGTTACTAGGGTTTTGTCAGTTACGACAATGCTGCAGCGAATATCCTCATGCCTACATCTTCGCCTACACAGATGAAGGTTGTGTAAGAGCCTGCTCAGTGGTCTCTGTTAATGAGTCTCCTCTGCTTTCTTTAGTTGTACATCTCTGAACTGTAGTACATTTCTTCAAAATGCGTGAAACCAGAAATGTTCTGAATTTCCATCTTCTTTGGATTTTGGAATACTTGCACACTGGTTGGGTATCACCAATCTGAAAATCTGAAATTCTCCAATGAGCATTTCTTTTGGGTGTAATGTGAGTGCTCAAAAAAAAAGTTTCAAATTTGGGAGATTTCAGATTTTCGGATTTGAGATGCTCAAGCTGTAGGCACGTGGCTCCCGGAATACAGACTGCATTTCTCCACACTCCTGCATTCTGGTATGGCCACGTGACTAAGTGCTAGTCAATGGGACGTAGCAGAAGCAATGCGTGAAACTCTGGGATTGCGGCTTTAAAGGGAAGAAGTGTGGCTGCGAACCTTTCCTCACTGGCCTTGCAATGTGGATGTGGCAGGGAGGTCTTTTCTATTACGCAGATGCGAGTAGGATAGCAGAGCAACAAAATACAAACGTTGGACCCCTAACACCATGGAATCCCCCAATTCCACGCTAACAGCTGTAGATTGATTAAGCTGGGCTACTATACCCAGAAAGAAATATACCTCTGTTGTGTTTAAGCCACTGCTATTTGGGTTCTCAATTATGGCAATCAATCCAATACTCTAATCGAAATTAATATCTTCATAGGATAAATTCTGAGCAGTGGAATTGCTACATCAAAAACTATATGCATTAAAAATGTGATTTCTAATGCCAAATTGCCTTCTACAGCTGCCGCCCTAATTTATACTCCCACCAACAGTACGTGATGGCGCCTGTTTCACCAGAGCCTTGCCAACACTGCACATTAGCAAGCTTCAAATGTTTGCCCATAGTTGAAAAATAGCTAATAATTTAAAATGTTATATTAATGTAATTATGATGAAAAGCAGAGCCTAAGCCTGTGGTTATTATTTTTTGCATACACTGTCTTCCATCCTTATGCCAATTCTATGGCATGCTATTATCATCATCATTTAGTTTACCTCTAAAATGTGAACTGTGTCAGATGGCACAGTGCGTAAGTGATGGAGCCAGCTCTGAATTCAGGTCTGAGTCACTCTAAAACCAGAGCTCTGTTATCTGCCTTGCCAGGATTTCCACCTCCCTGTATTCACCTGTATGTGTACTGAACAGGAACATGAGGGCCCAGACAGGCAGATTGGTCACCATGGCCATGTCCACCTGGGCCCACTGAAGCATCAGAAAATTACCATCATCAGCTCTGACCTCAGGTAGTTGGACTCATGAACTCCTGCTTAAGACAGGTTGCTGTGAGGTCTTTTTCTGCTTTTCTCATTGAATGGGAAAGGCCACCAAGACTGACCAATTTGTAAGCATCTTCAGAAACACTTTTTTCCTTTAGTTGTATTGTGTCTCAAACCAGCAGAGAAAATTGCCTTTCAGAATAAAGGTTGTAGCATGATCGCTGATACCCTACATTCCAGGCAGAGAACAGCATCCTGACCAAAAGAAGAGGGCTTTGAGCTTCAATTTCCTCATCATTTACTGAGAATAATCATTAGCTTCTTATCTTTGGTGAGAGAGAAGAAGTAAATGTAAATGTATGCTTTGTATATAGTAGAAACTCCATAAATGATGCCTATTACTTTTTAGTTGTTAGGACTTCTTTCCCAGACGCCTGCAGTCACAGGTTTGTGAAGCACACACATTTCTACTGATATAACTAGGCTTCATTTATAAACTCATTCAGAAAACATGTATTGCTCAGTCTTGACATCTTTGGGCATGACATGAGGATTCGAGTCATAACACTAATTAACACATAGATAGTGCTTACACCAATCCAGGCACTGTTCTGTCTTTTTCATGTCGTGAACCCACTTAATCATCACAACCATAACCCTAAGCTGGAGAATCCCCATCTTACAGATAGGAGAGTCTGAGTTGAGAGGGGTCAATGAGCCCCACCTCTCAGAGTTAACCCCAGCAGCCTGGGTGAATTTCTTACACCTCCTGTAGCCACATCAGGCTTCTCACCATTCTCAGCTGCTGTTCCCAGGTGTTCCTCCCCTTGGAGAACATCCTAGCTGCCTGTATTAGTCTGTTCTCACACTGCCATAAGGAAATTCCTGAGACTGGGTAATTTCTAAAGAAAAGAGGTTTGATTGGCAGAACTGTGAGCCAATTAAACCTCTTTTCTTTAGAAATTGCCCAATTAAACAAGAAACAAAGCAGCTTCTGCTTCTGGGGAAGCCTCAGAAAACTTAGAATCATGGCAGAAGATGAAAGGAAGCAGGCATGTCTTACGTGGATTAAGAAGAAAGAAGAGAGGGAATAGGGAGTTGTTATACACTTTTAAACAACCAGATCTCATGAGAACTCACTCACTATACAGTACCAAGGAATGGGGATGGTACTAAGCCATTCATGAGAACTTTGCCCTCATGATCCAATCACCTCCCACCAGGCTCCACTTCCAACACAGGGATTACAATTCAATATGAGATTTGGGTGGGGACACAGATCCAAACCATATGATTCCATCCCTGACCCCTCCCAAATCTCCTATTTTCACATTCCAAAATAGAATCATCCCTTCTCAACAGTTCCCAAAGTCTTAATTGATTCCAGCATTAACTCAAAAGTCCGAAGTCCAAGTCTTATCTAAGATAAAGCCAGTCCCTTCCACTTCTGAGCCTGTAAAATAAAAACACAAGTTAGTTATTCCCAAGAGCCCTCCGCACTTTTCCAGCCTCTGCCCATTATCCAGTTCCAAATCTGCTTCCACATTTTCAGGCATTTTTATAGCAATGTCCCACTCCTCAGTACCAATTTTCCATGTTAGTCTGTTCTCGAATGGCTATAAAGAAATACCTGAGACTGGTAATTTGTAAAGAAAAGAGGTTTAATTGGCTCACAGTTCTATAGGCTGTACAGGAAGCATAGTGGCTTCTGCTTCTGGGGTGGCCTCAGGAAAGTTAGAATCACATGGAAGGTGAAGGGGAAACAGGTGCACACTTTTAAACAACCACATCTCATGAGAACTTACTTACTATACAATACCAAGGCGGGGATGGTGCTAAACCATTCGTGCGAATTCTGCCCCCATGATCCAGTCACTTCCCATCAAGCCCCATGTTGGGGATTACAACTGAACATGAGTTTTGGGTGGGGACACAGATCCAAACCATATCACGGCCATTTCCTTCCTGGTGAGCCTCCAGCGTCACCTTCTTCTCCTTCCCTTTGCATTGTTTCCTACCCTGCTCCTGCCTCCCCTCAAGCCTTCTCAATTCTCTGCTCTATTGTAGGTCTTCACTGAGACCTATGACAGCCCTCAAGGGCAGGGATGTGTCTGATTCCTCTGTGCATCTTGGGCCTGGTCTAGCCAGCAGAGGCAGCCTTTCCAGAGAAGAATCAAGGGAAAAAGAGTTCAAGGGAACAGGCCTGGAGCTCCCTGGTTGAATGGAACTAGGGAGAATTTTGCAATAGTGTCTGGATCCTTAGAGTAATGGCCCAGCTCTGTACTTCTTAGAGTACAGGAGAGAAGAGCTGGCATCCAGGGAGCCATGAGACCTCATTGAAACAGGGGAAGGCATAGCAGGAACATCCCTCACTCCGACTCCCCTTTCTGAGACAGAGAGAAGCACTCACAGCACATCTGCTCACACAGCCTGTGGGAGCAACCACTCCTGTAGATCCTGGTGAGGGCTGGCTGGGTAGAAGGGGAGGACAGCAGCAGCCCAGCATGTTGCCAGGCAGCCAAACCTCAAGGACAGGAAGCACCCAGTGGATTCCTAAACTGATGTCTCCAGGCTAGGTTTAGGCTGGCCCCTTCTCTTGTGTTTGGTCTTAGTATTCTGGGAGAAGTTTCCCATAGATTATGTCCTAAGACAAGAGAGTCCAGTCAGGAGAAAGAATTCCTGAGGCTCCCTGAACCTAAGCACTGGGTGCAGGGGCCCAAGGCTTCATGGCCATGGGGTGCCATGTTCCCTCTTGGGCATGTCCAGGAGAACTAACACCCATGCAATACAAAAAGGGAAAAGTCCAGGGGATTTCCACTGGACAAGAACTCATGAAGTTGTACATATTTTGCCTGACTTGAACCCAGCTAGATTTCTAGGCAGACCTAGGGAAGAAGTGAGTGGGCCAGAAGGGCACTTTCTTATGGGACTTTGGCCTCTGCCTATTGCCGGCAGCACTGAACCAGGAATGCCTCGAGGATGGGGATGGAGTATGACTCTTTTTGCACCCCTAGCCATTAGCACAATACATGACATACACAGAGTTATCAATACGTTTTCATTGATTGAATTAATGAATAAAAGGAAAAATAGATGAAAATGGATGAAATTAAGATCAACAATGGATCTAAACGATTAAAGTTAAAAATGCCAGTCATTAGTCAGACCCCTTCCATCACCACCCAGCAACTAACGTCATTTTCTTTTACAATATTTAGACATGCTTTATGATAACAGGTCACACCTGCTAACATGTCCCAAATTTTACCTGTGAGGTGGTTTCTCAGGTAGACTTTCTGGTCTGTCCAGGGCAAGTGCTTCAGGATAAAATCATTAGACCTTATTAGTTGAAAGACTTTGAAGAACACTGTAACTTCAGTTTCCCAATCTGTAAAATGGGGGTAAAAATCATAACTATCTCCAATTATCTCAGAATTAAATGAGATCATTCATGTAAAGCACTGAGCTGAGTTCAGGGCATCTAGTAAGTTCGTAACAAATGCTAGCCTCCTTCTTACTGTCATTCCTGTAGTCCAGGGTTCCCCAGGCTGGAATACAGTGCACGATAGCTCACTGTAACCCTTGAACTCCTGGGCTCAAGCAATCCTCCCGCCTCAGCCTCCTGAGTAGCAGGGACTACAAGCATGAGCTACCATCCTTGGCTAATTTTTAAAATTTTTTGTAGACTGGGTCTTGTTTTTGTTGCCCAGGCTGGTCTCAAACTTATGACCTCAAGCAATCCTCCTATCTCAGCCCCCCCAGGTGCTGGAATTGCAGGGATCAACACTGCACCCAGCCTTGGGATACTTTTTCAATGGACTTTCATAATATTTTAGAGAATGGAATTTCCCACCCTTAACGTTGTTCTTGCCTGCCAAGCACAGGTGTTCTGTCTTTGAAAAGGACAGAGGTCTCTCTTTAAAAGACAGAGCCCCAAGAGGATGGTGGCTGCTGCCTCTGGAGCGTAGTCTCCCCAGAGCAGGCTGGACTGTGAAGGCTCCCAGCTCCGAGGGACTGAACAGTCACTAGGTGGAACAATGGCCTGGTGATCACTCTGGATCTCCACACTCCAGTCCTGCCACCCCCACCTGCAAGGGAGGGCACCCCTCGCTCCTCTGGGCTGGGGCTTCCCAGGACAGCGCCAAGGAGAAGGTGCTCTTGTTCTTCCAGCAAGACTGCAGAACGCTGTTAATTTCAGAGTCATAGGGTGGATTCTTTTTCAGGTTGTCAGCAGCATCTATGCGCAACACAGATCCCCTGTCAGCTCCTGCAGTCCTCATTCTGTGAAATGAAATGGGAGACTCAGGGTCAAATCATTTGGAAAGACAGGAGTTCAGTCCTTGGCAGAGTAAGAAAGAGGTCAAAGCCTGAGTTACTACCTTTACTGGGCTTAGTTTCCACATAGGAAGGTAAGACAAACACAGCAGCACAGCACATTGTTGCTGAACGGAACTCGGGTTGATCTGGTCTGGCTTTTTCACCGTTCACTTGAGGACACCAAGAGGCTCGGGAGCACTGCCCGAAGCCACAGAGAGAGCTTGGGCTGAGCCAGACTAGACCCAGGTCTCAGGCCTCATGCTCGACCATACATTTTTGTAAGGCCTAGTTTTTGTCATAAGGGAATGGCCACACTTTGTGGAGGCAGCCCGGGAGTTGTTGCCACTGGCATCTAGCGGGTAGAGGTCAGAGATGCCACTGAAAACGGTGCACGCATGACAGCTCCACAATAAAGCACTGTCATGCCCAGAGTGCCAACTCAGCTGGCCCTGTCAGTGAGTGGAGGCACACTCCAGGCTGATCACCAGCTTCCTGGAAGAGTGGAACTGCAAGAGGGGAAAAATGTAGTGGGAATAGCTTGTAGTTTAGCATTTCCACTGCTTGGTGAGAAAACAGGTGTAGCGTCTTTTTTCTGACACTTCTGATACCAAGTGCGTGGCGTGTGTTCCACACCCGTGACCTATTCTCTGACATGAACAGGAATCCAAACATCAATTCGGTTCTGACACTAACTCCTGGAGTTAGAGCCACCGCACGTGGCACAAGGCTGCCTCCCAGACTGCCCTGCTTCAGATGCCAGCCACATGTCAAAGAAGCCGCCCATACCTGACTGACTATACATTTGGGAGTTTCTACAAGCCGTTCCTCAGTTTTGATAATTCACAGCTCATAAAACCCAGGAAAACACTGTAATTAACATTTACCCATTAAGTGTAAAGGACACAACTCAAGAATAACCCAATGGAAGAGCTGCATGGGGAGGGAAGGGTTCCATGCCCTCTCCAGATGCACCACCTTGAAGTACATCAATGTATTTCATTTTTCAAACAGGGTCTCACACTGTCACCAGGCTGGAGTGTAGTGGTGAAATCATAGCTCACTGTAGCCTTGACGTCCTGGGCTCAAGCAGTCCTCCTGACCTGCCTCAGCCTTCCAAGTAGCTGAGACTATAGGCACATACCACTATCCCCAACTAATTTTAAAAAGTTTTTTGAGAGGCCAGGCACAGTGGCTCACACCTGTAATCCCCGCACTTTGGAAGGCTTAGGTGGGAGGATTGCTTAAGACCAAGAGTTTGAGATTAGTCTGGGCAACATAGTGAAACCTCACCTCTACTAGAAATTAAAAAGTTAGGTGGGCATGGTGGCCCATGCCTGTGGTCTCAGCTACTCAGGAGGCTGAGGTAGGAGGATCACTTGAGCCCAGGAGGTCAAGGCTGCAGTGAGCTAAGATCGCACCACTGCACTTCAGCCTGGGCAACAGAGGGAGATCCCTGTCTCTTAGAGGCTGGTCCTGAACTCCTGGCCTCAAGGGATTCTCTCACCTTGGCCTCTTAAAGTAACATTTTTCTCAACCCAGAAGTTCTCTGAATCCTTGTCATTTAGCTTTTGTTCTTGTTTTATTCAAACACATTTTTTTTTTTGAGACGGAGTTTCGCTCTTGTTACCCAGGCTGGAGTGCAATGGCGCGATCTCGGCTCACCGCAACCTCCACCTCCTGGGTTCAGGCAATTCTCCTGCCTCAGTCTCCTGAGTAGCTGGGATTACAGGCACGCGCCACCATGCCCAGCTAATTTTTTGTATTTTTAGTAGAGATGGGGTTTCACTACGTTGAAATTGAGTGAAATTCAAGGCAACATGGACATGTGCACATGACGCACAGAAGAAAACGACGTCGTCCATTTTGGATAAGGCGAAAGAAAGGAAAATAAACTCTTTATTTGATATTTATTAGGAGGAAAGAGGACTGAAAATGTTCTTGGGTAGAAACAGAAGGACAGCATTTCTGTTAGTCATTTCCTGGAAGAGTAATATTTTAAGGGGAAATTATGGAAACAATCTAAATGTTCAATTGCTGTGCTAGTGGTAGGGTTTATTTTCTGGGAGGTGTCTCCTTTGTGTGTCTGTGAGTATGTTTGTGTACACACACATGCCCATCTGCTGTCCCAAAGGGGAGGGGTTGTGTGTGTGAGTGTATGGAGTTAGTGTGGAACTTAAGAGCTGGAACACAGCTGTAGAGCAAAGCACATCCAGGAGCCCCGGTTGTCACTGGAGTCTGGGCAACCCCAGCAAAGAAAAGGGGTGAGATAATGCTCATTGCTCTTCAGAGAGAGTGGTTAGAGCCCCCTCCCCCCAGTATGCTTACATTATTGCTCTTTTAGTTTGACATGGTGTTTGGGTTTTGTTTAGTTTTTTTGAAAGGTCTGAAAAGGTGAAGCCCCCCACCCAATGGCAATATGAAACCTTTTGTGCTTCTCTTCAGCCTCTTCCCTGTGTCCACGTTTCTCTCCTTGTCCCAAGCCTTTTTCCTACCACCTTTACCCAGTTTGTGTGTTTGAGCTCTGCATTCAGGCAGCTGCAACATTCCAGTGTTTGAACTGTCACTCATTCTTGCGCCCTAGACAAGCTAACCAGGTTTACCATCTCACTCCCAGTAATACCCAGTTCCCATCTAAAGCCCCATTCTGCATGAGAATTTGGTGTCTGGAATGTTTTCTGACTCTCGGGGCGAGATTCCTCGCCTCATCATCCTCACTGTGGAGTAACGAGGAGGGGGAGGAGAATCTTTATCAGAAACTGGTTTTGTGTAGTAAACTTTCTTTTGTGGTTTTGTGTTCTGTTTTGCTTTGTTTTCTGGGTTTTATTTTTTGTTTTTGTCTGTCTGTGCAAGACAAAAACATTCTGACCACAGCACCCTCTCCTCAACTTTTACAAAAAGGCTGGCATCTGACACATTGGATAGCCTGAGTATAGGATGAGGAGACGGGGATCCGACATCACTTACACGTCGTAAAGCCTGAAGCCACCAACTGCACAGGAGAGTGTGAACACTGAGGACACTCCCACTGTTGTTCTCTCGTCTCCTGACCCAAACAGGATGGTCTCGATCTCTTGACCTCGTGATCCACCTGCCTTGGCCTCCCAAAGTGCTGGGATTACAGGCTTGAGACACCGCGCCCGGCCTCAAACACATTTTTTTAAGAGGTAGGGTCTCTCTCTGTTTCCCTGGCTGGCCTCAAATTCCTGGGCTTACGCATTCCTCCCACTTCAGTCTCCTGGCAGCTGGGATTACAGGTTTAAGGCACCGAGTCTGACTTCACTTAGGAGTTTTTTGGGAGATTTTTATCTGACTTCTTTTAGGAGGTTTTTCTTAGTGGGGAGATTTTAAACACAGCTATGCTGCTGCGCTTGTCTTACCTTCCTTGGTAAAAATTAAGCCCATTCAAGGTAGTAACTCAGGCTTTGATCTCTTTCTTGATCTGTCAAGGCTTGAATTATGTAGACATGATTGATGAAATCATTGGCCATTTGGCGATTGGAGTTAATCGCCAATCTCTTTCCTCTCCTTGAAGGCCAGGAGTGTGGGGGTGGGGCTGAAAGTTCTAACCCTCTAATCACATGGCCGAGTTTTTTAGGACCAGCGCCCACTCTGATGCTGTCTAGTAGAGCCTCTCCATGAGTCATCTCATTAGCATACAGGATAATCAATTCCAAGGGTTTTGAGGCGCTGTGTCAGGAACCAGGGACAAAGAGCAAATATTTATTTTGTATCATACCACAGCAAGCCCTGGATGGCTCAGTGTCTTGGGCTGAAAGGGAGGGGTTGTTTGGGTCAGGAGACGAGAGAACAACAGTGGGAGTGTCCTCAGTGTTCACACTCTCCTGTGCGGTTGGTGGCTTCAGGCTTTACGACGTGTAAGTGATGTCGGATCCCCGTCTCCTCATCCTATACTCAGGCTATCCAATGTGTCAGATGCCAGCCTTTTTGTAAAAGTTGAGGAGAGGGTGCTGTGGTCAGAATGTTTTTGTTCTCTCCAAAACTCAGGTGTTAGAAACTTAATTCCCAATGCAACAGCACTGGATGGTGGGGCTTACTGGGGGATGTTCGGGTCACGAGGATGGAGCCCTCATGAGTGGATTAAGGCAAGTCTAAAAAGGGCTTGTGGATGTGGGTTCCCTCTCTTCTGCATTTCTGCCCTGTAAGGAACAGTGATTGTCCTCCAGAGTGAGGCAGTGTGTAAAGTACCATCCTGGAGGTGCCCCTCTCCAGACACCAAGCCTGTTGGCACCTTGATCTTGGACTTCTCAGCCTCCAGAACTGTGAGAAATAAATTTCGGTCCTTTTTGAATTACCCAGTAATTTTTATAGCTGCACAAAATGGATTAAGACAGAGGTCATAGCAAGCTTCAGTTTTTACTTTTTCCCCTTGCAACTGAACAATTGCAAGCAGAAAGAACAACTGAGTGCTTTATATCTGCAACCACCATGCTAATACTGAGTGAAGGGGAGGGAGGGCTGAGAGCTTGCCTTCTTTCCTTGTGTTAATTGCAACATCTTCCAAAATCCAGCAAGGAAGGCATGAAGTGAGCCTACCCAGGCCACTCTCCAGAGGAGAGACTGTAGCTACAGATTGGTATATTTCCTGTTGGTGGTGGTGGGAAGATTTCACAGGGGCCTTTGCTTGCCTTTGCTCAAAATGAAATGCATTGACATCAAAGGAAGTGGTAAAACTGTGGGCATTCTATATTCTAGAAATGTGGCGTTTGGAAACGTGCAGACCTGAAGAGGCAGTAGCTTCTCATGAAGATCTGATACACAAGTGCTACCCAGACAAGGAGCTGACTAGTCAGGAAGCGTGGAGGACCTTGACGCAAAAACTCAAACCACAAATGTTTCACTTCTAAATTTTGCAGGCTTTGTTATATAGACATGTTTGTTAAGCCCTGCATAAAACAATGGGATGACTGGGCTCTTTCCCCTCCTCACGGTGACTGAGGTCATGTGGTCAGCTTCCAAGAAAGACTTTACCAATGAGTCTATTTACAGATTCTCAACCAGAGGCCTTACAGAAATGCACTTTAGCTATTCTTTTGGGATGCAGAAGTACATGAGCCCCAGACCTCATCCCCAGTCAGGCCGTGGAGTGGGAATGGTGTGGTTACTAATAGTGGGAGAACAGGGATGGTGGGGAGTTTCCTGTGGATGGTCTACTACTGAAGGAATCTCTCTACTTCCTGGTTTGATCCAGGTTTTCCAGGGATAAAATAAGAGGGGAGGAAACAAAGAAGTAATTATTCCCCAACCCCCAAAATCCCCCATCTCGGACTCAGCTCCCAGAAGAGCAGTAACAGGTCCCTGCTGGTCAGATGGCATCAGAAGGGAGTGGGTGCCTGGCTGTGTGCGGTGAGGAGGTCTCAGCAGCAGCCTCTGAAGCTGACCGCCTGGCTGCAATCTAGCTGTGCCACTCACTAGCTGGGGAGTTCTCAGCAAGTTATGTCACCTCTTGTGCCTCAGTTTTCTCTTCTGCCAAAAAGGAGTACTAATCGTAGCATCATTCACAAAAGCCGGAAGGGGGAAGCAACCCAAGTGCCCGTCCACTGAGAAATCCATAAACCAAATGTGGCTAGACATACGTGGAATATTACTCAGCCTCCAAAAGGAAGAGAATTTGGACACATACTGCAACATGAAAGACATCATGCTGAGTCCAAGGGTGAACACTGACGATTCCACTTAGATGAGGTACTTAGAGCCATCAAATTTGGAGAGATTGAAAGTAGAATTGTTGAGGTCAGGAGTTCAAGACCAGCCTGGCCAGCATGGCCAAACCCTGTCTCCATTAAAAAATACAAAAATTAGCCAAGTATGGTGGCGTGCACCTGTAATCCCAGACACTTGGGAGGCTGAGGCATGGGAATCACTTGAACCTGGGAGGCAGAGGCTACAGTGAGCTGAGATCACACCACTGCAGTCCAGCCTGGGCAACAAGAGCCAAAAAAAAAAAAAAAAAAACAAAGAAAAGGGAAAGTAGCATGGTGGTTGCCAGGGCTGAAGGAAGAGGGGAATGGGAAGTTCTTGCTTAATGAGTACAGTTTCAGTTTTGCAAGAGGAAGAGTTCTGGAAATGGATAGTGGTGCTGGTTGCAAAACAATATGAATGTACTTGATGCCACTGAACAGTACATTTAAAAATGGTCATGATGGTAAGGTTTGTATATGTGTATTTCACCACAATTTTTAAAAATAAGTAAGTAAGGAGAAATAGTAATAGTACCCACCTCAGGGTTGTTCTGGGATTAAACGAGTTAACTGAGTTCATTTGCTGGTTCTCTACCAGGGAGCTTTTATCCCCTCCACCCTGCCCCCCAGGGGACATTTTGTTCCCAGACCAAACAAGGGTCAGCCTGCTATTTCTCTCGGCCCAATAACAAGATGCAGATGAACTGTGGAGGAAGAGAGGTTTTCTTCTCTGCAACTGGTTACAGGGAGAAAGCCTGGAAATTATCACCAGACCAACTCAAAATTACAAAGCTTTCCAAAGCTTATATACCTTTCAAGCTATATGTCTACATGTAAGTGTGCATTCATTTAAAGACAAGTGATTAACTTCTTTTAATCTCTAACTAAAGTCTGAGTCCCGAAGACTTTCCTCTGGAGCCTCAGTAAATTTACTTAATCTAAATGGGTCCAGCTGCTGGGTGATTACCCTTATTTTGTCTCCTGTTAGATCACAGAGGTTTGGGGAGTTCCTTTAGATCCCCAATAACCTTGTTTGTGGGGACCTGGGGAGTCTCTTCAGACCCCCCAATAAAACTCATTTAATCCTAAATGGGCCCTGTTAAGAATTCCTTCATTATTGTGTCATGCTTTAAGGCCCAGAAAAGACCTAGGCAAAACAACTCTTGGTGGGCTTGTGTTACATTCCATCCTTTGTATAAGGACACTGGCTGTGTTTAGCTTTTAATGTTTGATATAACCACTCAGTCGGTACTGAAACAGTTGTTATGGAGGCCTGCATTGGTGAGACCTGGTCTGCCACAATTTGACAAAAGTCGAATACCACAACTGTAGAAAGCTGGTTGGTGCTCCTGGCATCTGGAGGGTGGATGTCAGGGAGGGAAATGCCCGGGACAGCACTCCACATCAACACATTGAAGACCTGTCCCACCCAGGATGCTGAGGCTGAGAAGCTCCAGTGCAAAGTACCTGTCGCAGAGGCCCGAGGCAGTGGCTCACGCCTGTAATTCCAACACTTTGGGAGGCCAA
This sequence comes from Callithrix jacchus, assembly GCF_049354715.1. NCBI lineage: Eukaryota > Metazoa > Chordata > Mammalia > Primates > Cebidae > Callithrix > Callithrix jacchus. Next base: position 106,062,693 of record NC_133509.1, on the reverse strand, counting down.
GGCTGGTGGATCACCTGAGGTCAGGGGTTCAAGACCAGCCTGGCCAAAATGGCAGAACCCCGTCTCTACTAAAAATACAAAAATTAGCCCAGTGTGGTGGCACAGGCCTATAGTCCCAGCTACTCCGAAGGCTGAGGCAGGAGAATCGCTGGAACCCGGGAGGCAGAGGCTGCAGTGAGCCGAGACTGCACTACTGCACTCCAGCCTGGGTGACAGAGTGAGGTTCTGTCTCCAAAAAAAGATTTTAAAAAGTCTTCCTCATAATTTCTGTCTGTTGTCCTCACTAAGATTGGGTGTGTGCACACATCGCTCACCTGAGGTGTGTCGGCAGCACTGAGGCCCCTGCACCGAGAGGCCGGCTGCCTGCGATGTCCTGGTAGCCCAGGACACAAACTATCGTTGTGGTGTATTAGAACACCAGACGCCAAGCGACCTTCCCCGCAGTGCAGTCACCTAGTCGCAGTCAGCGGTCGCCCTCGGTGCGGATGGAAGCAGAGCAGCTTGCCCTTTGTCCTCTAGAGGCTGCACTCAGCCCGAGCTGGTGGCTAAAGGCACATCCAGAACCATACTTACAGCCCTGCGTGCAGCCTCTTGTGAGAGTCAGTGCACTTTGTACACCCGTTCTGCAAGACGCAGGATCTTTCCACCGGGAATTGTGATGGTGAGGTTTAGGGTACCACGGCTCATATTTAACCAGGAGAAAGAACTTACATGTGGCAAATGCGCAGAAGTATAGGAGCCACGCAATACGTGTGTAAGGAGACACGGCGAGTCGCCAGGGGAGGGACCTGTAGTGTGCAAACTCCTGGCTTAAACGAGTCCCAAGGGCCTTTCATCCATTGATTTTTTTCCTTCCTCACCTCTCTTTAGGGATGCGTGCATGTCTTGGGGGTCCCTTTTCCATTCCCCTGACCCCAGCACCCCACCCTCAGTCTCTCGCCAGCGTGGAATGAACTCCTGCTGCCATCTTGTGGCCGTTCACGCAAGTCGCACCAGAGAGGCGGAGCCTCTGCTGTCCTTCCTTGTCCTAGTACTTCATTTGCAGAGATTTGGGAGGCTTCCTGGCTCTGGGGTTCTCATTTCCTTTACGAACAGAAAGAAAAGCCACTCCTGGGCACATTGCTGTCATGTGTGAGGCTGGAAGCACTCCCTACCATGAGATCCTCTCAACTATTCATAATTTGCATCTCTAGAAGCGCAATTCACTGTGTGTGTGTGTGTGTGTGATTACTGATAAGGAGCAGGTACAAGACGCAGAGCAGGCACTGATGCTAGTACTGTACTTCAGAGTCCTCAAGGAAGAAGTCTCGTTTTGAGCCAAGGATTTAGGCGTCTCTTGAGAGAGGAAAAACGTGAGCTCCAAAGCTCATGAAAAGCTCCATCACAACAAAGGATGGTCATGTCTTTTTAGCTGCATTCCCCCATTCACATGGCAGCATGCTGAGATCTCAGCACTGTCCCCAATTGGCATATGGCTTCCATGTTGTCTCCATGTTGGCGTACGGCTTCCAATTTGAGCTCTTTGAGGTGAAGAACCTTTCAAGTCCACAACCTGCATCTCACACAGGGCTGAGCCTAGGGAAGGTATTATATGTTTCTTGAATGAAAGAACCTTATTTTCATTCAGATGCTATGTGGTCAGCATCTCCTGTCAATTCTTCCAGAAATCGTTTTCCTATCTATAGCCCCCTCTCTTTACTCCCAGTGGCAACGTAATGGATGCCACTTGCCATTCAGATTTTCCTTTATGATGAGATGCTCATTCCCCTTGACTGCACAAAGTTAAGTCCCTCCCCAGGGACTGCCCTCCATCCAAAGGAAACTGATTCACCCAAAGTTAAATATCCTTCTGGGGGCAGCCCACATCCCATAACTAATCAGTGCTGCCAGGGGTGGCCTCAGACCCTGTACCTCAAATCAAGACAACTCTGAAGGACCATCAGAGACCAAGAACGTCCTGTGGCGTTGGCTGAGGCCTCTGTGGTGACTGCATTGCAGTTCAGCTTCTCCCTCTGCCCAAAGTGGGTCCTTCACTCCTCACAGGTTGAGGGTTATGCTCGCACTGGAGAAAGACAGCAAAAGGCCGAGGGCAGTTACTCTATGCTGAGGGCAGGGTGTCAAAGTCATTTAAGAGAGCCTCACCTCCTTCAATCAGCTGGCAGAAATGGCTGAGCTCAGAAGGGAGTGGAGCTCCAGAGAAGACTGAACTCTCAATTTAGGCAAGTCCACTGTGCCAAGGCCCGAGCTCGGAAGGAGACTTGAGATGGGAATCATGGAGGCTCTAGAGCTTTCTGTGAGAATGGCTGAAACCTCTGCCGTAACCACTCTACAGTTCAACCTGAGGTTCTGGAAACCCCAGGTCCACCAAACACTGGCCTATAGATGTGGCCCACACCCCTCTGCTTAAGGACAAAGACTCCTCATCCTCCTCGTAATCTACTCCCATCTCCCTGCCTGGCTAATAACCATAGTCAAGCCACAGCATAACCAGGCCAGGAATGTACTGGGTCCCATGAGGGAGAAGGAGACTATACATCAAAGAAGCTCTAGGGCCTAGCCAGCAGGTAGTGGCAGGAGAAAACTTCCATCAGGAGAGACAGCAAGAGTCCCATTCAACTTTAAGCTATTGCTGCTGTAACGGGACCTAAGTTCAGCTGCTCACTGCTAGAAAGCCAGACATGAGAGGTGAGAGTTGGTGGGAGGAAAAGTCGGCTTTAATTAAGTGCTAGCAGGCTTGTGGAGTTGGTCTTTACAACTTGATTATTTTTCCTTCCACCAACCCTCACTTCTCGTGTTTGGCTTTCAAGTGGTGAGCAGCCAAACCTGGGTCTGGTTACAAATTTAGCACCCTATTAGATTTGAACTGGCCCCCAGCGCCTGCTCCACTAGCCATAAGTACAGCTTTAATTAGACAAGAGACTGATTTTAGTCACTTTCTCCTGATAAGAGATCATGACTATGCACTAGTTCTGGCCCGTTTAGAGAACTTGTGCACTTGTGTGCCTGTGTCCTGAAAAGAACTTTTGACATATAGGGCTTAATTATAATAGATTTAAATGTTAAGTCTCCACCCCAATGAAACATAGGTCATGTTATGTGCATGTTTAATACACATCACAAATATACCTTCATGAATATTAATAGCTCCTCCTAAAACCTGTCAAATATCTATATCTATATATGTGTGTGTGTGTGTGTGTGTGTGTGTATGTGTGTGTAGCTAACCTGTCATCTTATCCCCACAAGAGCCCTGGGTACAACTGACGGTGGGGAATGTGCACTACAGCTAAAACTGAATGCTGCGTGTACATTCCAGATAACTCTGGAAATATATCCTGAACCCCATGGGACACGCACAAGCAAATTCATGCTATGCCTGATTCCACAATGTCCTTAAATCAATGGCTCTCTTCATGATCTCGAACAGGCCCCTCCTGGTAAAGAAAACAAAAATGTTGCTCATAATTTTGCTACCAGAAAGGGGTCTTGATCGAGACCCCAAAAGAGAGTTCTTGGACCTTGCACAAGAAAGAATTCAGGGTGAGTCCATAAAGTGAAAGCAAGTTTATCAAGAAAGCAAAGGAATAAAGAATGGCCACTCCATAGGCAGAGGGGCAGCATGGGCTGCTACTGAGCATGCTTACAGTTATTTCTTGATTATGTGCTAAACAAAGTATGGATTATTCCTATGTTTTCTGGGAAAGGGGCGGAGATTTTCTGAAACTGAGGGTCCCTCCCCTTTTTACACTATGTAGAATAATGTCCAAAGGTTCCCATGGCATTTGTAAAGTGTCATGGCTAGCGGGAGTGTCTTTTAGCATGCTAATACATTATAATTAGCATATAATGAGCAGTGAGGACGTCTAGAGGCCACTTTCACTGCCATCTTGGTTTTGGTGGGTTTTGGCCAGCTTCTTTACCACATCCTGTTTTATCCGCACGGTCTTTATGACCTGTATCTTGTGCTGACGTCCTATCTCATCCTGTGACTAAGAATACCTTACTTCCTGGGAATGCAGCCCGGTGGGTCCCAACCTTATCATATGCAGCCCTTATTCAAGATGGACTTACTCTGGCTCAAACACCTCTGACAACTTCAGCCATGATTGTAGGGATAAGTTTATTCTTCTGCTGTGGGCTGTGTTGCTATTACACACTCACTCTGGTGCTCCAGCAGATCTCTTTTGTAAGCCCAGGGACTCAGGAATACATTTAACTCCAGGAAGACAGGTTCCATTTCATGGCCCCTAAACTATGCCGTTTTTCAGCAGGAAGTGGCCAGAATAAATATGCCATTCCTATTCCATAGAGATGGAATACAATTTGACAGTGGGAGAGTTTGTAACCAGGAACCTCAGTTTTAAAAAGTACCACTTTCTTCTTCCTTCTGTTTGGTAGAAAGTCCCGCCATCTTTCCCCCAGGTTTCTTGCCCCCACCCTCCCCTCAGGCTTCCTGCTGCCCTGAGAAAAGCCCGCCAAGCCTGCTCTGTTCTGCCCAGCAACAACAAGCAGCCAATCATCGCAGCAGGAAAGCCCGCCAAGCCTCGGCCTATCCTGAACCGACACGTAACCCTCTGAGCCACCTCAGCAGTCTGCCCAGAGACGGACAGCCTATCCTAAGCTCCTACGACACTCCGCCAGCCCTGTGTCCACGCCCCGTCCACCCCCCTATAAAACCCTCCTACCCCAACTGCGCAGTCGCAGCCAGCCCCAATCTCCTTCCTTTCCTGGCCTGCCCGCTGGTCCCAATAAACCTGAACTCGGCTTCCAACTCTCGAGCTGTTATTTGGGGTCGGGTACCGGGCAGGGGTCTACAAGGGGGTCGCACACCTTCCCTCCCCTCTCACCTCTTCATTCCTTCCCTCTCTAGGCACTCCCCTCTGACAATGCATGCTTATCTAATTATGCTTTTGCTTAAGAAATCCCAGAGGCTAATCTTGAAACAAACCAGCGTGGAGCTTCCATTGTGGAATTCTTCTGCTTAAGCGGAGCCAGAAACAATTAGTCCACCACTACCACCAAGGTGGAGGGCAGGTGGGTTAAGATAATGCCAACCAGACCTCAGAAAAGTGATCTAAGAAAGCCATTGGAACATGACACACAGATTCTGCTCCCTGCACTACTCCTGCCTGTCTCCCATACCAAGTCTCCCTGTAAAAGCCCTATGGTAACATTTAACATTTTAAATGGTACTTTAGAACGATAGATCACCATCTTCTTGGTTTGCTGGCTCTCCAATTAAACCTGCTTTTCCTCCCACCAACCCTCTCCTCTTGTGTCAGGCTTTTGCAATGGTGAGCAGCTGAACCTGGGTCCGTTCGCATTGTCACCTAGTCACTTGAGCTTTTTGTGCAAGACAAGCAGACAAGGAAAGAAGCTACCACCATGGCAGGGTGACTGACCTGGATCACGAGGAGGAGGTGGGGGTGCCACACAGTGGGGGCAGGAAGGCACACAGCTGGCACCCAGCTCATGTGTGTCTCATGGCAATCCCTTGCCCAATTTAAATAGAAAATAGCCATGTAGAGCAGACACTGCCTGAGAAGGGCATGGGGACTAGAGGTCCAGAACGCTCAAGGATGAGGGAGCTTGGGTCACACCAGGAGGTAAGCCACCTTGACTAGCAGCAGCGCTGGCTAAGGGGAACTCTCAAAAGGGTGGCAGGGGAGAGAGACATGCAGAGATGAACAGTGCAAGAATTAAAGGGGATGTTGTGGTGTTCTGCCCAGATTCCACTTCAGGAGGGAGGTCATCTGTTCCCCTAGATTCCGGAAGTGATCCCTTCCCAGGAACCGCCCTCAGCTATCTTTTTACAATTCAGGACGTCTTAGACGGGCCATCTAGCTTCAGGCCTCCCGGTGGATTTTGACAAAGGCTTTGTTGTAACTGCATTGCAGTCCAATTTCTTTCTCTGCCCTATTTGCTTCTTTTACTCCTTCACAGCCATTGTTCCTAAAAGCACTCTGCCCCAGTAAACTTCCTCTGCAAAAACGTCAGGCTGAGTCTGCTTCCACAGAACCTGACCCACTGCAGTCAACATCTTAGTCCAGGCCAACATTGCCTGGAGGAACCTCAGTTTTAGCCTTCAATGATTTCCTTAGGGATTCCCTTTCAATGCAAATGCCCTTTAGGTCTGCAGTCTAGCTCCTAAAACCAAAGTCTGTTCAATTTAGCACTGATAATGTCAATTAGAAGCTTATCTTCCCAGGTGCAGAATAAAGACAGATGAGATCAATCATTCCTCCACTACCTAAAGATGTCTGCATAATCTATCCTTTCTTTATTCCCTTTTTCTTCTTCATTCATTTTTTCCCTTGAGATGGGGTCTCGCTCTGTCAGCCAGGCTAGAGTCTATGGCATAATCATAGCTCATTGCAGCCTTGACCTTCCAGGCCCAGGTGATCTTCCCACCTTAGCTTCCTGAGAAGCTGGTACTACAGGTACACGTGACCATACCCAGCTAACTTTTTTTTTTTGTAGAGACAGGGTCTTTTTATTTTGCTCAGGCTGGTCTGGGCTCAAGTGATCCTCCTAACTCACCACCTGAGTAGCTGGGACTACAGGCATATGCCACCATGCTCAGCTAATTTTAAATTTTTTGTAGAGATGAGGTCTCCCAAGCTGGTAAACTCCTGAGCCCAACTAATCTTCCCACCTTGGCCTCCCAAAGTACTGGGATTATAGGTGTGAGCCACTGCATCTGGCCTGAACTTTCTTTTAAAAATTAGACTTTTAATGTCTTTTAAGTATTTGTTTGCTCTTATTTTAAAAGATATAAGAAAAGTACTTTAAGTCTCCACCTGCTCCAAACTGATGGTGTATTTGGGAAAAGTAATTCAATTTTTCTTAGAAATGTAATAGAGTAGGAGGTCTTGTAAAGTGATGTCCTTTGAATTGTAAGATGAAGGGAATTTCCAAGGCTTAACATTAGTAAATTTGACACCTATGGTTAAGATCTATTCTCCCCAGACAAAGCAGGAAAGACGAGGGCTGCAGTAACCCAATTAGAGTGGCTAGCCAGAGGTAGGAGCTAGCTGTGAAAGCTGGAGTCTAACTCAGTGTAGGAGCATAACCAAAGCAAGAATTTGGCAATGGAAGAAATGGGGTTGCTCCGCTTGGAGTCTTACGAAAGGAAGTCAGGCTGGGCGCTGAGGCTCATGCCTGTAATCCTGGCACTTTGGGAGGCTGAGGCAGGTGGAAAAGGAAGTTGACCAAAACTTTTGTGTTTGCTAGAGTAAGGAAAAAAATGAAAATAAATGTTTTATTACTAGTGAGTCAGAATTTTTTTCAGCCCCTTCATTGGACTTGCAATAGGGGTGCCCCGTTTACTCGCCTGCCACACTCAACCCCTTGTGGGAGGGAACATGTGAGTGAGTGTGAGATCCAGCTAGCCACTACCAGTACCAGCAGGAGCAAGCTCCATGCAGGGCCTTGGCCAGACCAGGTGTGAGTGAATGAGTGTGGGATCTGAATGGCCACTCTGGGTGCCAGCAGGAGCAAGCTCCATGTGAGGGTGCCTGTGACCCCAAATCCCCAGAGGGAATGTCACAGTGTTCTCTTAGCTAAGCAATCTGTAGACCACTATGTGTTAACAGGTCAGTTGGCCCCTTGCCTTTTCAGGTGGGGCGGCTGCTTTCCGACAGCAAGGGCAAAGAGCCAGTGTGACAGTCTTTTTGAGTGCTTACACTCAGTGGGTCTCAAGCTCTTGCCTAAGAAGAATGAGGTTGCACAGACACTAGAAGGATAGCGAAGGTGGATAATTTTATTAAGTGATGGAAATGGCTCTCAGCGGAGGGGGAGCTGGGGGGATGGAAAGGACAATTAGTCTTTCCTGAAGTCAGGCCATCTCTCTTCTCCAAAGTCTGGCGTCTCTCCTCTCTACCAGTTGAGTCTGGGGTCTTTATAGGCACAGGATGGTGGGGATGTAGGGGGTGTAGGTACTTTTGGAAACGGCAACATTCGATTGGTAAAAAGACATTGCTCAGAAAGAAACAATCAGGAGACCGTAGGCGAAGAGGAACAGAAGTTCTCACTTTCGGCTGTGAGTTTCAGGCTAATTTGACTTGAAGGTGGGTTTTCACTGGGACCTGCCCATCTGCCAAGAATTTCTCTGCCTCTTGCCTCTATCACCAGAACAGGAAAAAAATAAATAAATAAATAAAGCATGTTTTTCCCAACCCAGGAAGAAAAAATACACTTCCTTGTGCTCTGTGTTCATTAACTTCTGATGCCAATGTGGCCTCTCAGTTACCTTCTGACAGAAAGCTGGGAGTGCCCTAAATCTCTGGAACTGTAAACTAATAAACTGGCATTCTGATCAACATATTGATCTACTACTTTTATTATCATTAGTCGGTTCTGAGGCTAATGTAGGTTCTTAGAAAAAATTAAGTTTATAAAACCTTTAGGTTCTCAAAAAATCAAGTTTAAGTACTAACTCCTAACAAAGCCTAAAGCCAACCATATTTCAATAATCTATCTGTCCCTCTCCTCCCTCTCCCCCCCATGTTAATTCTAGCTCTTATGTCAGCCTTCTCCTTTATCTAAAAAACACCTTGTACTTTAGCTGGAGGAAGTAATGTTAATGAAAATTTCATCATGAAAAAATGCATCCTAAATTCGATTTTATTTTCCATGTTATCTAGAAGAGCAGAGACCAAGGATCTTGGATTTTTAAAGGCCCCATGTCCAGTTTCCATGAGGCTTGCTGTGTGGCCATGGGCAGGTGAGCCAGGACTTGTCTTGGTGTTATGCCAAGCCATCTAACTATTGGAGACACCAATGCCTCTCCTATGTCTCGCTAGCCATCATTTTTTTTTCTTTTTAATTTTTGAGATGGAGTTTTGCGTTTGTCGCCCAGGCTGGAGTCCAATGGCACGATCTTGGCTCACTGCAACCTCCGCCTCCCAGGTTCAAGCAATTCTCCCTCCTCAGCCTCCCAAGTAGCTGGAATTACAGGCCTGTGCCACCATGCCCAGCTAATTTTTGTACTTTTAGTAGAGACAGGGTTTCACCATGTTGATGAGGCTGGTGTGGAACTCCTAACCTCCAGTGATCCACCCGCCTCGGACTTTCAAAGTGCTGGGATTACAGGTGTGAGCCACTGTGCCCAGCCACCCTCAAGTTTTTCTTTGGCCCTCTCATCCATGACGCAGATTTCCTGTAGGCTGTCTTTGTGACCTGAATTTTAAGGTGAATATAGGTAGAGAAACAGAGATGTGAATGAGGAACATGTTGGAACTTGTAGAACTGAATACTTTTCCGGTTTCCAGAAAGGAAAATACTTGATCCAAGTGAAGCTATTTTTTGCTTCCTATTTTTTGGCCCCGAATCTACCAAGAAAAAGTCTAAGGTCACACAAAATGAATCATATGCCTGGACTGGGTGGTTTACAGTAGTTAAGCCATTTAACTTTTCCAAAGACTCATCCCACCAAGCTCAGGAACAACACGAAGTTCACTCACTTCTTACCTGAAGCCTATTTCAGTACTTGGGTTACCTATGGAGACTTTATTTCATTTGGAATGAATGGAAAGGTTAAGCTCAGGGCTGGAAAAGCACCCTGCATTGGCTAAGCCCTGTCTCCGCTACTGCTGCCGCTGTAACACCTCAGGGGGCAGGTCTGAAATGGAGGAGAGTCATTAGGACCTCAGGCCAGGCAAGTCTCTGCCTAGAAAGGAGAACAGAAAAAACCTCACTGCGCTGTAATGAAAAACAGATTTTTGAAATCACAGATACTGTGACTCTGTCATGTAACCAGAGCCTGCAGGAGTACAAAATGTTGGTCAGATCCTGTGTATGTGTCACTGGTCTAGACATTGCTGCTTTACCTGAGGCGTCTGGCTTACCTCTATGATACATCTTGGGTTGGATAGGACACAAACGTCAGATAGCTGCCACGCCCACTGAGGCCACTGATCTTGTTTTCCCTCAGCTCCTAGTATTCAAATGGATTGGTTTGTACCACAAAACCCTGTACACTCCTCTCACTACCTCTAACCCTCCATTAGTGGCTGGGTACAACCATAGGCTAGCTAGCAACCAAGGCATGGCTGAACCTGAAATGAAAGAATATAACAGGTAAAGTCAAGGCAAAGCTTAAGTACCAAGATACTGTAATAGACGGGTGAGAATGCCAATTGACATTAAGAATTGACAAGATGTTAGCTTGTTTCAGATCAACCCTTGAATCAGAGATAATGAGGAAAGCTGTACAAAGGATAAAAATATACTTGAAGGCATTGGAGTGTTACCACAGTAACTAAGACTTCAGGGGCCAAGACCCCAGAGAGAAGGGAAGCCCAGAGAGAGGATTGGTATTTGCTGTTGTAACAGGACTGCTAGGTTTATATGTCCCCCCCGTGACAACAGATAAACACTACACTGACAATGGGGTCAGCAGCAACATTGGCGTTTAATAATCGCAAGGCCCCTGAATGAGAGAACGGGGGTGAGGAGGATAAGGGGAATTCTCAAGCCGCACATCTATTCCCTTGAGGGGTTCTGGGCAAAGGATCTTTAAGGAGGTGGTGGAGGACGACAGGCTGGAAAATTGGAGTTGTTGACTGGTCCTGGTAAAGAGTTGAAATCATCAGGACGTGGAAACTGTTCTTCCATAAGTCAGCTTCTTCCTGGATCCTTCAGACCAGCTAGTGTTGTTGGTTTCGTTGGTATGCAAAACCTAAAGGAGAAACTCTTTTATCTATAGAACAAAGTCTTGTGACAAGGCCTACATTATCCTGGGGTAGCTAACAGTGACCAGCTACAAGGAAGTGGGCCAAAGGGCAAGCTGGCCTAATGATCACTGCTCATTGTGCTGCAAATCTAGTGGAATTTTATTTTCTCCCTTCATCAATTTTATAGTTTTCTTGGGGATGGTTTCAGTGCCACATCTGCCACTTTGAAAGCAGTGGCTGAAGGCCGGGTGCAGTGGCTCACACTTGTAATCCTAGCACTGTGGGAGGCCGAGGTGGGTAAATGACCTGAGGTCAGGAGTTTGAGACCAGCCTAGCCAATATGGTGAAACCCTGTCTCTACTAAAAATACAAAAATTAGCTGGGCATGGTGGTATGTGCCTGTAATCCCAGCTACTTGGGAAGCTGAGACAGGAGAATTTCTTGAACCCAGGAGGCAGATGTTGCAGTGAGCCAAGATTGTGCCATTGCACTCCAGCCTGGGCAACAAAAGCAAACTCCGTCTCAAAAAAAAAAAAAAAAAGAAAAGAAAGCATTAGTGGAGAAACTGAGCAGTGCTTTTGGACTCTCACAAGGCTGGTATTTGTAATTACAATTTAGGGCCCACCAAAGATGAAACCCAGTCTTTAAGTTTGGATATCTAAAGGGCTATGACCTAGGAGTAAAGGCGAAACCGATCAGCTCTCAGAAGGCTGAAGTCCATCTTCCAAACAGCTCATTCCCTGATTTCCTACCTTGTTTGCCAAAAGAAAAAGTAAATAATCTTGAGGAAGATTATAATATCTAGAGCCTCAATTATGTACAGATTTTCATGCAATGTCTTGCATTCAATCAGAAATAAACAGGCAAACAAAAGACAAAACAGAGAACCAAGAGAAAAAAAAAAAGACAACAGAAACAGAATTACAGGAGACCCAGATGTTGGAATTATCATATATGAGCTTTAACTGTAGTTAATATGTTTAAGAAATTAAATAGCAAACAAGAATATCAGCAGGTAACTGAAAACATATTCAAAAATCAAATGCAAATTCTGGAACTGAAAAATACAAAAATTAAAATGAACTCAATAGATCAGTTTAGCAGAATATTAAATATAGATGATGAAAGAAAAATAAAAACTGGAAGATACGTAGAATATTTAAATATGAAGAGACTAAAGATAGAAAAGTCAAAAAAGAACATAAGGGACATAATAAAAAGGTTTAATATATGTGTATAACTGGTGTGAGAGGAGGAGAGAAAATATTGTGGCAGAAGGAATATTTGAGGAGATAATGACCAGGATTTAAGAGATAATAAAAAACACTTTGGCAAGACAATACAAAGAAAACTACACACAGGCACTATATGGAAAGCTATTAAAAATCAAAGACAAATATAATTGGAGGATTAAAAATACGTTGCCCTTAAAAGAGCAACAAGACTAAAAAAACCATGAAAGGCAGAAGACAATCAGAAAGAAAGTAATTGCCAAGCCAAATCTCTGTATCTCACAAAAATCTTCAAAAATGAAAACAAAAAGACATTTTCACTGTAAGAAGAAAAACACAAGGAATTTGTCATTAGCAGACCAAGAAATGGTAAAGGGAGTTCTGTAGGTAGAAGAAATATTCCTTTACCTTTGTGGTTTCGTTGGAAACGAAATAAATAACAATGGAAATGAATAAATAACAATGGAAAGAATAGGCAGGGCATGGTGGCTCATGCCTGTAATCCCAGCACTTTGGGAGGCCTACATGGACAGAGCACCTGAGGTCAGGAGTTTGAGACCAGCCTGGCCAACATGGTGAAACCCCGTCTCTACCAAAAATACAAAAATTAGCTGGGTGTGGTGGCGCACACCTGTAATCCCAGCTACTCAGGAGGCTGAGTCAGGAGGATCACTTGAACCTGGGAGGAGGAGGTTGCAGTGAGCTGAGGGTGGGAAAAAAGATTGTCAACAAGATTAAAAATCCTTACTATATGGTGGTTTATAAGAGTATACCTTACCTATAAAGCATACAAAAGTTGAAAGTAAAATGACAAATGTATACTATATAAATCTGATACAGCTATACTAACATCAGATAAAGTAACTTTAGGGCAAGAAGTATTACTAGAGAAGAAGAGGGCATTTCATATTAAAGGGGACAATCCATAAAAAAATCCTTCAAATTTATATGTATCTAATAACATAGCCTCAAATATATAAATCATAAATTGATGAGTAACAAATGTACTTTATTATAGGCATAAATGTATTGTGTATTATAGACTTAAAAGTCTATAATATACAGAATCTGAATAAAAAACTGTATATATATGTATATATAAATAATATAGAAGGCTATCATTGCAGAATATGCATTTTTTTCCTCAATTGCCACTGCAACATTTACTGAAATGGACAATATATGGAGCCACAAAGAAGGCTAACAAGTTCCAAAGAATTAATATCATACAGTTCCTCTGACTACACTTAAGTAATATCTAGAAAACAATATCTGGAAGATCACCCAATATTTGGAAACTAACAGGGGTCTAGTTACCCATGGGTCAAAGAAGAATTCATAATGAAAATTAAATAATAGTTGAACTGATTGTCTTTAAAAAAGATATATCAAAACTTGTCTAACAAAGCTAAAGTCAATGCTTAAAGAGAAATTTATAACTTTAAAATGTATAAATAGAAAAGAACAAAGGCTGAAAACCAAAGAACTGAGTGTCCATCTCAAGAAGCTAGAAAAATAACTAAATAAGAGAAGGAATAAATACAAATGCAAAAATGAATAAAGTGAAACAAAACAAAAAAATGATCAACATAACCAAAAACTGGTTATTTGAAAAGACAAGAGAAGGCAAAAATAACCAGTATCAGGAATGAAAAGGGTATATCTACAGCTGTTACAGAAATACTGAGTCACTTTATGTCAGTAAATTTGAAAACGAAAATGAGATGGAGATATTCTTGTAACAGTGACTCTCACAGCACAGTTTATAACCCTCTGGGAGTGTTCAAGACTGTCTTAGATAACCGAGGTGGTAAAATTATTTTCATGATTCTAACATATCATATTCCCTTTAATTAACTGTATTACATTTGTAATAATTGTGCAAAAGCAGCGGTAAACCTGCGTGATTTGTCAGAGCCAATCATGGCAAGTCTATGTCTCTTGCCAGTGACTGGTTTAGAAAACCAGGGCACAGAAAAACGTTGAGAATCTTGTGTATGTCAAATGTTATCAATGAGATACAAGAAGAAACATGCTGTGGCTTCAGAGAAGTTTTTCCTTTCAAGAAAGGTAATAGGAAGTAATTTTTCTCCTTCTGGATGAGGATGTATGTGGAATGCAGCCCAGAACTGCAGGCAACTGTCTCTTACCTGAAAAGGGAGCCAGCACACAAAACAGAGCGGAGTTGAGAAAATTACAGATACACAGAACTGGAGTAACATGAATAACCCAATCCTGAAAGCTCAGTTTCATTTTGTAGTGAGCCAAATTTCTGTTCCAGCAACTTTAAGTTTTTGCTTTATTGAAACTGTAAACAACCTAATTAACATTATAGAATTAACTGCTTAAATAAATGCTGTTTCACAGTGCAATGCACAAAAGGGGTCTCTCAAATTCACAAGCTAGACAAATTTTTCTCTATACAAAGGTGCACCTTAAACATCTGTACTACCCGGTAGGGTTCCCACTGAGACATTTGTGGAATATTGTATTATCAACTGGTATACAACTGAGAAGTGGTGTGTGGGGCATTATTGAGTACGTTCATTAACAGTACAGCTGACCCTTTAAAAAAATTGCATGGGTCAATTTATATGCGAATTTCCTTGTCTCTGCCATCCTTGAGACAGTAAGACCAACTCTTCCTCTTCCTCAGCCTATTCAGTGTGAAGGCGATGATGACTTTTATGATGATCCACTTCCACTTAATGAATAGTAAATATGTTTCCTTAATAACATATTCTTTTCTCTAGCTTACATTATTGTAAGAATACAATATATAATACATGTAACATACAATCAATCGTTTATTGGTAAGAGTTCCAATCAACAGTAGGCTATTAGTGTGAAAAATATGAATCTGAAAGAGCCCATTCTTCAAGATGAATCCCAAGTGGCTAACTGGCCCTGAATTTAAAATGGAGCCAAGCAGCCATTTGCTGACTGGAATCACACACACACTCTTGAGTTCCCTGAAAACCCATAGCTTTTTATCTTTGGAACTATCAGAGCTCAGGTAAGCCAAGCAAACACGGTTCCACTGTATTGACCAATCAGAACTAAGCAAGTTTCAATCCTTCATTTGCATAAAAGGACCTGATTGGGAAGCTTGGGCAGGAACTTTTGCTATAAAACCCCAGGCTTCACTTTGGGAGGCCCAGGTGGGCGGATCATGAGGTCAGGAGATCAAGACCATCCTGGCCAACATGGTGAGACCCTGTCTCTGCTAAAAATAAAAAAAAAGATTAGCTGGGCATGGTGTCACACGTGTGTAGTCCCAGCTACTTGGGAAGCTGAGGCAGAAGAATTGCTTGAACCCAGGAGGCAGAGATTGCAGTGAGCCAAGATTGCACCACGGAGCTACAGCCTTGGTGACAGTGCAAGACTCTGTCTCAAAAACAAACAAATAAAACCCCAATCTTCCCTTTGTTCTCTGAAACGTACCTCCATTTTACACCAAATACTGCATCTCTCCAGTTTTACAAACTGTTCACTGAAATAAAGTATCTTTCCTCCAAATTTCTTTGTTCATAGGAGTTGATTTGGAGGAGTCAAAAGTTACATGCAGATTTTCAACTGCGTGGGCTGTTGGCACCCCTCACCCCTGCACTGTGCAAGGGTCAACTGTATTACAAACACACAGAGGCACTACCGGGTATCTGCTTAAGTTCAGCGTTATCCTGGAATGTTGACTTTATATGATAAAGACAGGTTAAGAATATTTGCTTTAAGATGAGGACAGAGATCTGGAGTATTTTTACATGGGCCAGTTGCTTCTGTAACCATAAACAGTGCTCTCAGAAGTAAAAGGGAAACTCGGACTGAAAGATGACTTTTCCCTTTTGGCATGGTTCACTGGGCGCTGAAACTGAATGGCCTCTTTAAAGTTTCACAGACAAGGTAGATTCATCTCCAGCCACTTGCTGTTAATGCTTGAGAAATTGCTAAGCAACCTAGGGATCCTCTGGAATTAAATTACATTTTCCAAAGGGTGAAGTTTAATTCTATCTAGTTTCCTTTGATAACCACATATGAAGGAGGAAGAATAATTTTTTCTAAGACAGAGTTTCACTTTGTCACCGAGGCTGGCGTGCAGTGGTGCAATCTCAGCTCACTGAACCTCCGAATCCTGGTAGAGTGATCTTCCCATCTCAGCCTCCCAAGTAGCTGGGAATACAGGCACACACCACCATGCTCGGCTAATTTTTAAATGTTTCTGTAGGGACGGGGTCTCTTGTCCAGGCTGAGAATAAATATTTCATGTAAGTGCTGATTAAATACCCAGAAAGCCACCATTCTGTCATGCCCTTACTTAACAAAGTGTTGCTTTCCACCCTACCCCAGGGGAAAGCACACCTAACATGGCAAGATTCATTGGCCACAGTCAGCAAAACATTTTGGATCCTTTAGGAGGAAAAAATCTTACATAAACTGCATTTTAAAAATAAAGCGGTGCAAGATCTGGATTTAAAAAGGAAGAAGTTTTATGGGACCTAAATTTCAAGTCAACAGCTCTTTGAATCTCTGGCTCTAAGATAAATGCAACTCATCCAGGGAATTTCTTTCTTTGAAGATGTGTTTTATGCCACTGTGACTCCAGAAGAAAGATAGCAAACTATTTGGATTCTGATACAAAAGGTATATAATCTGTATCCTGCTGGTTCTGGTTCTTACTAAGTAATAGTTAAAATGATGCATTAAAGGATTATAAGCGATTTAATCAAGAATACGTCTATTCTCATTGTAAATCAGCTTGTATTTTAAGTATTATTTGTAAAATCACTGGGTTAGTACACACTGCAAATATACCAAACAAGTTTGTACCCACCTGATTGATGACCATAATCCAAATGTTCTTTCCATTTGCTGTGCTGTAATTTAGTGTGTGATTGAACATATACATTTCTATCATCCTACATGTTCCATCTAATATTGTTAATATGTAATATCGGATCAATTCAGAAGATACAAACTACAACCCCTGCACTAAGAAAAGTGTGAGAAAGACCATCTTTGAACATGAAGTATGATGTAGGCTTTTGATCTATTTTAAGTTGAAGCATGATTACAGGCCAAAGCTTATTTAAAATGATTTCAGAACCAAGTACATGTTTTAAGAACATGCCATACAGAACTGAATATAGTGTACTGTAATTTTTCTCAATTTGACAAAAAATGGACAGAAGGCAAAATGAAAAAAAAATTTATTTCCTCAGTGTTTATCCACCATCAATACTGTATTTTTGATGCAATATATTTGCCAAAAAAACTCAGCCTTTATTTTCCATTTTAAACAACTACAATATTTACAAGCTGCTCAGAATAACACTCAGACACACACACACACACACACACACACACACTCACAGACACACGTAAGTACATATGTCCTTATCTCTGGTTTATACTGAATGCTGGTAAAGGCCATGAATACTTTCCAGAGCCCATGATCAGAAAAGGAAAACCCATTTTCCTCCTTACGTCCACTTTCCAAGAATCATGTTCAATATTCCTCCTTCCATTTCCTCATGCAGAGCTCATTGCCAGACTTGTGCAGGGTTAATCAGTTTTTACAATTTACTTTTACTTAAACTTTAAGCTTTTAAAAAGCATAAGCAGATATGATCCCCTCCCCCAAAAAACTTCTATTATTTTGGTTGTAGAATCAAGCTTCGTATATAAAAAATATTGTTCAATCACAAGTACACTAAACCCAAGAGTCATCTGGAGCAGCCATCTTATGCTCTATTACTACTCTGTTGTGAATTCCAGGGCACCACCTCATTGTGCAGGTAATACCCAGGAATTCATCCCCGTCACAGTGTTAGGATGACCTTCGTTCCTTCTAGCTCTAGCTTGGCTCCACCGAATTATAAATTGTCAGGTACAGCGCTGAGGCATAAGAAAAAAGGTATAACCCTATATAATAGGCATAAGTCTTAGAACAGAGTTGTCATATAACCTTGTGGTGACAATCAGCTCTAGTTGAAATGTGAGGTTGATTCCACAAAATGGCAGATAATGAAGTTCAATTCACAAACATAAGTTATTTATCTTAATCCAGAAAGAGTATGTGGCTTGTAGGCAATAAAGAGAAATTGTTTTCATACATAATTCTTGACAGATGACTCTGGTGAGGTGATTCAAAGTAGAAAATATACTTCTGTTTCAAGCAAACTCACTCCACCTATATCCTACCAGATTTATAATTAATTCCTTTCCAATCACAATTCTTCCTAGACATTTAACAAGTAAAAATAAGACAGTCTGGATGCATATTAACCAAATTAAAAAAAAAATAAATGAAGAAAAGGCTTTTTAATACTTATTTTTAAAAAGCTATATTCAATGTAATATTAAAATTATGCTGCCCCAATGCATGGTAGTATCTAATTTTTCTTCTTTCTCAACACCAGTAAAACAATATCCAGGTAAGAATGAAACAAAATGTCCTAAGTCTGTTAGCAAGTTCCATGTGCCATCTTACCTTGACTGACATTATTCTCTCCACTAATCTTGGAATTAAAGGAAAAGCCTCTAGAATAAAAAGGGACATTTTATACCTTATCTGAACAATGTATCCTCTATCAAAAGAAAAAATTAACTGGGTCTGTGTCCAAAATAACTTTATATGATTACCTTACACATTAAAAGAATATGAATGAATAATGAGGACTTAAAAAACAAACACACACCCCAGAAAAGGCTTTGTTCATATTCATGAAAAATTAATTAAAATAAATATAAAAGAAATTAACAATATGGACAACAGTTTATGTTTAAGTAGCTAGTAAATATAAAGTCAAAGGATTCTGACAAAATCATTATCACCTTTTTCTCAAGTCACATATTTATTTAGGAGGAAAGATGCTTGAAAGCTAGCTAAAAGAAAAGGACAATTCTAGACAATGGGTGAATCTTCAGCTTAAAAGGCCCAGTGCTGGATGAATGGCTCACAACAGCAATTCACCAAAAGCAGAGCTGCTAGGCAGAGGCAGAAGGATGATGCTCAGAAGCACAGAGGAATTTATCAAGGCTAAGCTGCCCCTGCTGAAAAATATGAGGCTGAGTTTTGTATTTTGGTATGTGATGGAAAAATAAACTAATTCAGAAAGAGAAACACATCTTCTTACTGGGTTTCCTACACAAAAACTTGTATTTTCATTGCCTGACATTTAGTACACAGAGTAATATTCCATATCTCACTTGGGATACAAATACTGTCTGTCTACTTCTGTTTCAAAAATTAGAAGTATTTCAGATATACTTGAAATATTTTCCAAACGACTTCAAACCTAATAGAATTAGATCATCATCCTCCAGTAACAAAGTCAAAGAAGGCAGAACACTGGTTAAGTTTGTTCACTAATTTCCTAAAAGGCAATCTCTTAAAAAATATACATACAGCCTTACCACTTACTCTTCCAAGTTCCTTAAACATCAACATCTTATGTTAATCTAGATTCTTGGAAAAATTAAAGTTCTTTAGCAAAAAAGTCAACATTAAAGTTTTATCCAGTGTTGAAAATGGTGTAAAAAGAGAGTTCACACCAAGGTATAAATTGGAAGATTAACCAAAAGCTTAGTTAGGAGCTATAAAATGTTTTTTGTCACCGAATGAAAGAAAAAAAAGGCAACAATATATAACTCATTCCATGATTATCTTTCTCTTATAAGGGGGGGTCGGGGTGGGGAAGAATTAAACAAGAAAAAACAGAAAGAT
This sequence comes from Callithrix jacchus, assembly GCF_049354715.1. NCBI lineage: Eukaryota > Metazoa > Chordata > Mammalia > Primates > Cebidae > Callithrix > Callithrix jacchus. The sequence continues at coordinate 106,043,062 of NC_133509.1, read as the reverse complement.
TTCAATCATACAACATTATAAAAAGGAAATGAATTTTAAAAAGCTAGTGTTTTAGTTATATCTTTTTACTTTCAAATTATGAAAATCGAAGCATTGGCAATTTATAAACTAAAGACATTAATGTAGGCTGAAGTCTTGTACATAACTGAAAAAGGTGAAGCAGAGAATCTAAACAAGTCATTCATGATTCTCGGAGCGGGGGGTGACAGGTGAGGCAGGAACAAAAATTTATGATCAATTAAGTTAACGCAAGTGTTATATGCCCATATAATTTAGATCAAATTATTCTTAAGAAATAAATGTTTCTTCAATTATCACCATTTCCCCTGATGCAATTACTAGAAAAGTACTATGATTTTTAAAAGACTGTCAGTTTTAGACTCTTAAGAAAAACAACAGGGTTTCTCTCAGGGTTCCTAATTTATAAACTCACTAAAGAATTATATGTTAACAAAATTCAACCTGTTTTGAGAAAAATGTATATCAATTGCTACCCAAAATCAAAACCCAACATATATGTTCCATATAAAATCTAGTCTTGCATTTGAAATCTGACTTTTCAGAGTATGTGATGCGTTAAAAATTTTTATGGAGCAGGGGCTAGAAATCAAAAAATTCCAGCCCTTTCTGATTAAATCATGTGAAGGTCAGATTTTTTTTTTCTGCGTGGGAAAACGAATTACCTTCCGTCTAAGACTGAAAAGGCTCTACTTATCTCTTATCTAGGCAATGACCATGAAAAGATCATACTCACTTCACAAAGGGAACAAGCCAAAGGGAACACAGTTACTTTGAGAAGATTTAAAAAATATATGTACATAGAGAAATTTATTATAAATTCAGTTTCAGGAAAAAAAAAACCCTCTAAAACCAAAACCACTAAACTTTAATGGCATACTGTAGATCTGCCAAAATGAGGCAAATGCAGAATATAATGACTATCAGAAAAATACATTTTTAAATGGTCAATTTCGAAAGGGTATCTTTGTATAAAGGTTCAGTAAATCATTTGACAAGTATTTTTAAACAGTAAATTTTGTAAAGTGTGAAGTCTATGGAAATGTCAACACAAGGCACATTAGGTTCTGAATGACCACAGAAGTTTAAAATTAGAAAAAGGAAAAATAAATAGGTTTCAAAGTAGAAATGCAGGAAGATTGGTATGTTCACTATTTGCTTTCTTAGTTTTCATTCCTTCTACTGTAATGTTATGTTATAACGTGAGATCTACATCAGAATTAGTAGGAAAAACAGCTTCTCTCTTCTGCCACCTCAGTAAAAGATACTTTAAATCTGTACTGTCTAATACAGTAGCCACTAGGTACATGTAGCTATTGAGTACTTGAAATATGGCTAGTGAGACATGATGAAATAGTAATACTTCGAATGTACTGGATTAAATAAAATGCATTATTAAAATTACTTTTACCTGTTTCTTTCAATGTTCTATTCACAAGGGGTACAAAGATGGCTGCTCCTAAATGCTCAGAGGAGATGTACAATTTTCTTTGGAGTTTCACAACAAAAGGGAAAATTTTCTTAAGGATTTTAAAAATGCTAAAAGTTGCAAATTAAATTTAAATTGAAATTCCCATATCGCCCAATTGTAAATATGAGTAATATATTTCCCTGAATATACATTTTTTTAAAAAAACCAATAAAATTTAAGTTATGAGACAACATATGAATTTAGTCAATTTCACAGTTATAAATATTTCAATTTACAGCTACACACTATAAATTACAGGAAATAAAATTCAAGTAATAGAAAAAGAAGAGGGAAAAATAAAAAGCAAAATTATTAAAGAGGGATATAATAATAACTGCACCATTTGGATATTTTTATTTGAAAAAATTTTACTTGATTAACTAAACTGCATTTGAATAACTTCAAGAGCTAGAAACTCATAAAATAAATAAAAGGCAATCGATCCTCTCTTTAAATTCCTGGATATTCACCTTCTTCTTAAAGAAAAGCATTTTCTTCCCAGAAGCGAGCCCAGCAGAGCCTGCCCTGCTGGAGAGAAGCAGAGCACATGGGCTCCTCTGAGATGTGGACACAGGAGCTGGCAGTAGTGTTCACATGACTGATCCGCTGACTATTGGCTCTGGGAAATGTCAATGAGGAAGCTATGTATACCTTGAGATTACATATTCATTTTAAAGAAAACATCCAATGTCCTGGCATGAAGTACAGACTACTAACAGAAAAATTAGCAGCACAATTCCTGCTACCTATATTTATAAGGGAAGGGGTTAATCCCAAAGGCAATTTAAATAATGGTATTTTATTTTTATATATAAATAAATGTTCTGAGAAATCTCAGACTTTAGTGCATTGCTGTAAAAAATTAGTGCAGTTTTTTTTTTCATTAAAGTTTTTAGCGCTCAAGGAATAAGATAAATCTATGTCTGTTCATAGTCTCTTTCACTGTACATTAAACTTTTATACTGCTATAAGTCATACAGAACATTTCTATACTGGTCTGTTTTTAAAAATCAAGGTAAATGAATTTCATGTTCTATGACAAAACATGGCAATTATTTTTGGCAAAGAAATTAGAAAAATACGAGATCATAGTTTAGAAATGAAGAGTTTGTTGATTTAAAGCATAGGCAATGCATAGGAAAAACTTTTTTTAAGGATGTATTTTAACAGAACTTTATCTTTCATGCAAAATGTTTTCTTGGCAACTAACTTAAAAAAATATTTTGGCTTTATTTGGGGATGGAGACAGTGACAGGAGTCAGGGTGAAGGGCAAGGGAGAGGCGCTTAGCCAAGCTCATTCTGCTTTCAGTCTCTCCCATACAGGATTGATGTGATACCTGCAGGCATCTTCTGCTTGCTCCTCTCTTTTTCCAGTGTCTTGGAATTAAGAGGGAAAAATAAACGTCTTTATAAAACATTGGCTCACACTTCAGCGCCAAGTTCTAGTACCCCAGTTTCAATTACAGTCACATATTTATCATCAATCTGGACCAGAAGCACTGCCTTGTCGATGTGGGATCTAGTACCTGGATCTCTGCTGCAAGGCACCCATCGGTGAATCACCTAACGATTCATAATAAAAGTAGAAGTTAGTGCTGGAGACCTGGAATATACACAAACTCTTATCCCCACCCAGAATTAGTAGTAGCAATTTTGTCTGAAAATTATACATATGTATAAATCAGCTAAAACCATGCATCTGAGTGAGGGAGACTTCAAAAAATGCAGACCCCCAGACCACAAGCTTGTAAAAGAACTTACATGGCCTTCCATGCCCTCCTGCGGACTCCAGTCTTTCCAGCTATTTCTCCCAGCTTTCAACCGAATTCCCTCATCAGGCCACTGTAGCTCTTTTCTTTTAGACAGGTTGATCCCTTCCAGAATTTGACCGGGATCCACAATCTATATAATAAATAAAAACATTCCAATTAATTTTTTTCTTAATGATGAAAAATTATGTAATCTCAAACAAAATGTTTTTCACAGGACTCTTTGTGTCTCAAGTTACTTTTTAAATTCTTCTAATGGAATTTAAAAAAAAATCTTAAGAACTACCTCTTGAATTATTTTCAGCCTTCTGGTAGACCTCACTGCAATGGCCACGTGACAATGGCAGAACAAGGAACAAATATCACCACCACAAAAACTGTTTGCTTTCAATTTTTAAGTTCGAAGAAACTTTTCCCCAACATTCAAAAATATTCTAGTCTTGAGACTAAGATAAGATGTGTTTACACAAGAGTCCTTCATTCAACAAATAAGAAATAAAACAAATAAGTAATAAAAACAGCACAAGACCACCTCTGGCTTACTCACTTGGACTCTGTAAATCACTTCTCCCTTTCTGGCGTGTGAATTATTGGCAGGACTTAAGGTATTGCCTGGCTGTGCATCAGTGGCACTGCCTTGACCTCCCTCTGTCGCAAGAAAGCCCACTAAAGTGTGATGTTTGCAGGCTGGGATGCTTTGGCTGGAGCTGCTGGAGGAAGGGAGGCCGTGTTGCACACAGGCCAGGCCACTCTGACTGGAGGGTTCCATCTGGTTCACCATCGACAGGCGGGACTGGATGGAGGATGGCAAGTTTCGAAGCGATATCTGACTGGTGGAGGAGCGCCGACAAGGCACAAACCCCGTGGCGGACATCCGGAGAGACGAATGCCGGCTGCTGTAGCAGTAGGAAGACTGGCTGGCTACTGAGGCCCGGGCAGGAGACTGTCTGACCAGGCCCGACTGCACAGAGTGAGAGCTGTGGCTAGTGCCTAGGAGGAGAAACAACAGCATTCACTCAAAGTAGAATGACTCAGACATGATACTTCTGTTTTACAGTTTCTAAGACTTTTTCCCCTAGGCAATTAATTGATGAATTGATAGAACTTATCAATGTTTATGCCTAAAACTTTTAAAGTTAAGAAAAAGAAACATGTATCTGAGATCTTTTTTCATATGCAGTTTTTGTAACATAATTTTTATTTGCTAACGTTTTTTAGAGTTAAAATTCTGAGGCATATGAAAGACCTAATTAATAATTAAATATCTGACAGGAAACATCAGGACTTAAGGTTAGGATAAATCCTAAAATATGTTTCACAGAAATATTTCAAAATAATAAGAATACTTCTGTAACACATCAGAAATGAACTATCTCATGGAAATGAGATGCTCAGAGATTTACTGAGAAATACTACATATCTCTCTCACTCATGGAATCTGAAAAATCCAAACTCACAGAAGCAGAGAGTAGAAAGGTGGCTGCCAGGGGCTGGGGAGGGGGAGGTGTTGGTCACAGGGTACAAAGTTCCAGTGAGTCAGGAGGAATAAGCTCTGGAGGTCTACTGTACAGCCTGGGGACTACAATTAATAATAATGTGTTATATGCTTAAAAATTGCTGAGTAGCTCTAAAATGTTCTTACCACAAAAAAATAGGTATATGAGGTAATGGATATGTTAACTAGCTTAATTTAATCATTTTGCAATATATTCACATATTAAAACATGATGATATACACCATAAAAATATATAATTTTTGCCAGTTAAAAAAGAAAAACATTTATTAAGGTCCTACTAAGTGGCATGCTCTATAACTACTATTTCTCAAAGTATGGTTATTACTGCCCTTTCAACCTCTTCCAAGGAAAAGCTACACTGCCTAGAGGGTGACAGTGAATACCATGCTTTAATTTTCATACACATTCGGGGATCACTGCTAAATAGAAATATCAGTGGTACTGAAAAGCAGGTTCTTCTGCATCCTTTTTCAAGTGCCTTGATTTGATTCTTTAGACTTGTCTTTTTCTTGACTTGTAACAGTAATGTAAAATTAATTACAGTGAAAACATAGCTACATGTACTTTTTACCTGAAAATAAAAAGAACTAATCAATGTAAGAGCAAAAAGTACATTTAAAGAACACTGAAAGTTTTATGTTTTCACTCAGAAGCAAAAAAAGAACATCTAAAATGTTGATCTATCATGTCTCTTCACTTGAATCCCATATTAAAATTTAATAAATGTCTTTCAATTTAAATAAATGTCTGAAAACTTTATCTGATCCATGTGAAGCAGTCAGGGGGGCAGTCGGGGAGAGGATCAACTCTCCATATGGCTGGACCAACTGATCATCCATATGAAGACAGTTGAGATCTGATTCCTTCTGTAAACTGAATGGACTGTTGATCTCATATCAAAGGGAAATTAATAAAAGCTACCTTGAGGGCCTAGGGATAGGGAAAATTTTCTTAATTAGGACATAATGATAAAATAAATGATTAGTAAATCATTCTCAATAAAATTAAGGACTTCTCATCAAAAGAAGGCAAGTAACTCTTCATAGTAAGAGAATGAAAAGCCAATGGACAGAATGGGAAAAGATATTTGTAGTATAGAAAACTGAAAGAGCTCAAATCCAGACTATAAAACACAAATCAATAAGAAAAAGATAACCAAATAAAAAAATAGGCAAAAGATGTAAATAAGCACATTAGAAAGAGAGCTGCTGATAAATTCATTAAAAACTTCCATCTTAGGTATCAAAGTAATGCAAATTAAAACAATTAAAATTTAAAAAAAACTTTTTTTTTCTGGAAGATTTTTGGCATTATACATCAAGAGTATTATTCTCATAAGCTTTGGCCTAGTTCATTCCTAAAATTTCTGGTCTATGGAAATAATAAACAGTTACAAAGACTTATATACAAATATTATTACAACATTATGTTAGAAGAAAAACCAAGTCATTGTCCAACAGGGGAGAAGTTAATTATAATTAATATTTAAGTATTAATTATAATAGTTAAGTTATTAACCTTTAAAAATTATATTTTCAAATAATCCTTAATATATCAAAATGTTTATGTTGAATTATCAAGTTTAAAATTACATATATAAAAAAGTATGAATGAATGGGATAATACAAGTACAACCTGGAATTTTAAAAAATTCTATTACTGTATTTTCAAGTAGCTCACATGTAGTCCTCTATACACATATACAAACCAGCCTCTATGCTATGAAGCTAACATTAGACATATAACTTTGTTTCACATTACCTAGTGGTGGAGGATAAGATGTGACAGGTGGATGGAGCCCGGTTCCTGATCCCTGCCCAGGATTTCCAGTGCTTCCCTGGGATAGGTTGCTGTGGGGATCGTTGGCAGTTGTTGTATTGTTACCAGTGCAGGAAGTCCCACCTCCAGTATCAGAATCTTCAATATTGCCACCACTGTTACATCCAGCTCCGCAACCTTTCCTAAGCCTAGGAACAAATATCAGAGTAAAAAGCATTATCCCAAGATCACTTCAAAATGGGTATTCTTTTTCCAGCTATTCTGAACTGCTAATGCTACTAATGTTTACCTTTTAAGTCTTTATGGTGCAATCAATATCAGGAACAAAAACACTCATACGTTTTCAAAGAATGGCTTAAGAACTATAACCCTCATATTCACTGTCTCAAATCTTTCCAATTTACTTCACTTTTATATACTCTATTATTGGTCCTGCACCACGATAAAGAACTGTATATAACTCAGTTGTACCATTAACATCAAAACAGCATGGTACTGGTACCAAAACGGAGATATAGACCAATGGAACAGAACAGAGGCCTCAGAAGCAACGCCACACATCTACAACTATCTGATCTTTGACAAATCTAACAAAAACAAGCCATGGGGAAAGGATTCCCTCTTTAACAAATAGTGTTGGCATAACTGGCTAGCCATGTGCGGAAAACAGAAACTGGACCCCTTCCTTACACCTTACACTAAAATTAACTCCAGATGGATTAAAGACTTAAACATGAGACCTAACACCATAAAAACCCTAAAAGAAAACCTAGGCAAAACCATTCAGGACATAGGTGTAAGGCAAGGACTTCAGGATTAAACACCAAAAGCATTGGCAACAAAAGCCAAAATAGACAAATGGGATCTAATTAAACTTAAGAGCTTCTGTACAGCAAAAGAAACAATCATTAGAGTAAACTGGCAACCAACAGAATGGGAAAAAAAATTTTTTTGCAATCTACCCATCTGACAAAGGGCTAATATCCTGAATCTACAAGAAACTAAAACAGATTTACAAGAAACAAACAAACCTATTAAAGTGGGCAAAGGATATGAACAGACACTTTTCAAAAGAAGACATACATGAGGCCAACAAACATACAAAAAAAATGCTCATCATCACTGGTCATTAGAGAAATGCAAATCAAAACCACATTGAGATACCATGTCACGCCAGTTAGAATGGCGATCATTAAAAAATCTGGAGACAACAGATGCTGGAGAGGATGTGGAGACATAGGAACGCTTTTACACTGTTGGTGGGAGTGTAAATTCGTTCAACCATTGTGGAAGACAGTGTGGCAATTCCTCAAGGACCTAGAAACAGAAATTCCATTTGACCCAGCAATCCCATTACTGGGTATATACACAAAGGATTATAAACTGTTCTATTATAAAGACACATGCACACATATGTTCACTGCAGCACAGTTTACAACAGCAAAGACCTGGAACCAACCCAAATGCCCATCAATGACAGACTAGACAAAGAAAATGTGGCACATATGCACCATGGAATACTATGCAGCCATAAAAAACAAGGAGTTCATGTCCTTTGCAGGGAGGTGGATGAATCTGGAAACCATCATTCTCAGCAAACTGACACAAGAAAAGAAAACCAAACACCGCACTTTTTCACTCATAGGTGGGTGTTGAACAATGAGAACACGTGGGCACAAGGAGGGGAACATCACACACTGGGGTATGTTGGGGGTTGGGGCACTAGGGGAGGAATGGTGAGGAGTGCGGGGAGGTTGGGGAGGGATAACACTGGGAGAAATGCCTGATGTAGGTGATGGGGGATGGAGGCAGCAAACCACCATGGCATGTGTGTACCTATGCAACAATCCTGCAAGATCTGCACATGTATCCCTGAACTTAAAGTACAATAAAAAAAAAGTTTCTCAGCCGGGCGTGGTGGCTCGGGCCTGTAATCCCAGCACTTTGGGAGGCCGAGGCGGGTGGATCACGGGGTCAAGAGATCGAGACCATCCTGGTCAACATGGTGAAACCCCGTCTCTACTAAAAATACAAAAAAATTAGCTGGGCATGGTGGCGCATGCCTGTAGTCCCAGCTACTCGGGAGGCTGAGACAGGAGAATTGCCTGAACCCAGGAGGCAGAGGTTGCAGTGAGCTGAGATCGCGCCATTGCACTCTAGCCTGGGTAGCAAGAGCGAAACTCCGTCTCAAAAAAAAAAAAAAAAAAAAGTTTCTCACAGCTGAATGCATTTTGTATAATCAGCCAACTTTGGAAATTTTTGTAACTTTTTCATTTATTTTAATTAAATTTCAAAAAAAAAATCACAGTGGAAACAGAATTGTTGTTGTTCCTTTTTTTTTTGAGACAGAGTCTTACTCTGTTGCCAGGCTGGAGTGCAGTGGTGTGATCTCAGCTCACTGTACCCTCTGCCTCCTGATTCAAGCGATTCTCTTGCCTCAACCTCTCAAGTAGCTGGGACTACAGGCACCTGCCATCACACCCAGCTAATTTTTATATTTTTAGTAGAGATGGGGTTTCACCATGTTACCCTTGCGATCTGCCCACCTCGGCCTGCCAAAGTGCTGGGATTACAGGTGTGAGCCACCCTGCCCAGCCTGAAAACAGCATTCTTACCAGTGCCAATGTCTGTTCAGTTACTCTGAAGTATGTAACCCCTGAAAACCTAATTTATTTATACTGTTAATATGGTGTACTTGAAAAGAGGTGCTGAAATCATTTTTCCTATTTTTTAAAAATGGAGAGTGACTAAGCAAACAAGGACAATTGGGCACTCTATGCCATTTTTCTTAGAGGGAAAGAATTTGAGGTAATTACAACATATTAAATATTTTTTGGAAAGAAAATTTCTTTGAACACTCTACTGGCTTATATTGTGCCTTCTGTTTTGGGCAGAGATTAAACATTTGAGAGTCTGCCACTTTAGTCGCCAGATTTGGTTTTCCTTAAGCTACATATAAGAATCTGAACAACCCTTAAGAAAAGAAAAATAATGTTCTGCAAAGTTTCTTCACCATCCAAACTATGATGTTCCTACTCCAGACATCATCATTTACTAGACAAAAGACAGAGAAAAAATTCATGTGAATACTTGAAAACACTCTAGATTTCAGATCTGAGTGAGAATGTATTGTTAAAAAGGCAGCAGTATCTCTCTGCATTGCCATCAAGTCTCAACGTACAGAGTGCTCCCCCTAGTGTTGAAACAGAACGGTAAACTAGAAAAAGTAATCCACTTACGTTTTTCTCTTAATTCCCCATCTGCATAGAACAAATACCCACACATTCTAATAGTGGCAATGTACAATAGAAAGTTAAAAAAAAAAATTAGACAAATAAAGGGAATTTTCCAAGATTCTATCAAGTAACAGAGCAATGGTTTTGAACCACAATTATACATCAGATTTATCTAACAAGATTTTGATAAGAATGCTCAGATTCTACTTCTTGAAGTTCAGAAATAATGGGTTCATAATGTACCATGGCACCTGTAGTTTTTTTCTACAAGATTCCCAGGTGACGTTACTGTACATGCCTAGATTAAGAAGGTCAGGAATACACCAGCACTGAATAATGCAACCCCTTGGCTCACCTGTGCCAGGTTGACACTATGAAGTTCCTGATATTTCCCAAGCTGATAGGACCCCCAAGAATGTCTTTAAGCTGTTCGTGGCTGTCAGAGTAAGAAGTTGTCAGGGGTGAGACAAAGATTGGGTAGCCAATAGGTTGATCACAAGATGAGTTTATCATGTTTCTCAGGGCTTGCTTTGCATTTTGGATGCTACCTCTCTCTGGGTTACGGTTACGTAGAAAAACAAGCTCCTGCTGTTGACCCGCCCAAAGACCTCGGACACATTCCTTATTCACCTGAAAACCAGAACACGAGGGAATTAGGTCAAGGGGCCAAGAATAAAATTTACAGAAACAGAAGAGCAGAAATGGGAGGAATACAAAAGATATTACAATAACTAGTTGTGAAAAGCAGGAAACAAATATAAGCAGGACACGTTTAAGAGGTAACCAATTTCCGTTTGTCATTAGCAGGTTGCTAAATAATAAGCATCCACAGAGCTCTTTCTTCATGCTCTGTCTTTAAAAGTTTCAAGTAAATGAAGCCAATTTAGTTTTTTAAACTGGCAAAGCACTCAATTTTATAAATAAGACAATAGATATTTTTTATAGAAATGAGAGATAAGTATTTAGGGTTGCAAAAATGTTTATAACATGTATCAGTCGACTAAATAATGTAAATTTAAAAAATAAATAACTACAAACTATCAAAATAAAATTTCAGAAATTAAACCTCTTAAAGCCCTGAGATGTTTAAAAAAACAAGGAAAAGTTAGAATGAACTATTTAACTTCTGATGTCTATTCAGTACATAGTAGGCTATCATTTTGCAACCTAGGAATCATATCATATTAGCAATATGGTGCTGACTTTTTACAAAGAGATGCTGCCCAAATTGCATATATAAAAGATATAAGATCTGCCATTTAATGGATAAAAAACTGTCAAAACTGAAATAACCAAAAATTTTAAGGCTATAAGGCACATGAGAAACTTTCAGAGGACAGAATAAAGTACTGAAAAAAGGAAGTCAAATTAAGTGCTCATAAACAACAACAACTAATGTAGTATGGGCATTACATTTTTTCTGTGAAAAAACTTTCAGTCACTTTTTAAAAGTTTAGATCAAGGCTGGGTGCAGTGGCTCACACCTGTAATTGTACCACTTTGGGAGGCTGAGTCAGGTGGATCACTTGAGCCCAGGAATTCGAGACCAGCAGCCTAGGCAACACAGCAAAACCCCGTCTCTACAAAAAACACAAAAATTAGCCAGGCATGGTGGTGCATGCCTGTAATCCCAGCTTCTTGAAAGGGTGAGGTGGAGGATCACCTGGGCCGAGGGAGGTTGAGAGTCTGCAGTGAGTCGTGATCATGCCACAGCACTCCAGCCTGGGCCACAAAGTGGGACTCTGCCTCAAAAAAAAAAAAAAGTTTAGATCAAGTTATTAAACTTCTATTTTTTGGCCACAAATAATACCTCACTTACTTTAATGACTCTGAAGCTCAGGTAGCGTCTGTTGAGCATGATGATTTTATATTCATTGGTGCCATCATCCATGACATGCCGCAGAGCAAGCAAGGAGGGAGAGTTGGCAAGTACTGCACTCCGCCATGCAGGGTCCCCTTCGTGGGCTATTACGAGGTTTTTCTCATGAGATACAATGGCTTCATAGAGCACAGTAGGGTCATCATATTCATCTGGAGAAGTAAAATGATCCTAAACACAAAAATAATATATAAATTTTTAAAGGAAAATAAGAGAATTGATGATAACTTCTACAGTTACTAAGTGAAAGTTCTTAAAAACTGGTTTAATATGAATACTTCCATGCATGTTAATATTATTAGAGATAAATTATAGATTCTTAATCATAATCAGGTTAAGAATTAGCTCATTACTGCTAAACTATTTTTATAAATTCCTTAATTTAACCCTCTCCTCTAAGTTCTAGATGAATAAATATCATTTCTGGTTTTTATGTTTTCTTTGTTTTTCTCTTTCAAGTTGGGTTTTCCTGTCTTTGATCATTATTTTTTTCTGTTGAAGGATTATTTCACTATTAAGTAAGTAAGGCTAAAACTGTATCAGGTCTCTAGATTGTGTTTCCTTTTAACTAGATACTTTTCATATAAAGCCATATCTCTAAAATGGGTTCTAATATACCACTTTATCCTGTCTCTTACCTAGTTAAGATATGGCTCAAAGCCATGGGCTTTGAGCACAGATTTGGGGTCCTAGTCCTAGAGAGTTTGGTAAAGTTTTCTCTGAAAAGCCTCTTGGTCTTAATAACTCCTCATTCATTTGACAGTTATTCAGTATCTACGATGTACAAGACTCTATGGCAGGTAGCATGGATGAAACAAAGAAGTATATAAAATGTATCTCCCTATTATAAACCTACACATTAACAGGGACAGGACATATACTGAAATACTGATAACACAAATCTGCAGTTTTGAAATGGTACATTAAAGAAATGTAAATATTATAAGCTGCTTTCATATTTATAGTTGGGAGGTCAAATTTCTGTATTCAGGCAAAGTAACCCATTTGCACTCAAGTCAACTGACCAGAATTTGTGCTATATGAAAGGAGAAGAATGACAGTGAGAGGGGAGTACCCTAAAGGATACAGCCTGTTAGCTGGGGGGGTTGAAATATGTGAGATAATACTGTACCCATAAAAAATGCTTCAACATGTAAAATGTTCTACAAAACATTATTTCATTGGAATCTTACAACAATCTTGTCAAGTAGGTTGAGTAGATAATACCTGCATTTTGCATGTTTAAAAACAAGCTTACAGAGGCATAGTTGCTTCCTAAGTTTAGGAAGTTAGTAAATGCCAGGCAGAAGATTTTGGACCTTGGAGACTGGTATTCTGAAATAACTCAGTTAGATAAAATAAAGAAAAAAGAATAAAAGAAATTAACAGAGTCTTTGAGGAATATGGGATTATGTAAAGCAACCAAATTTACCGATTAATGACATTCCTGAGAGAGGAGGTAGAAAAGTAAACAACCTGACAAACACATTTGAGGGAATAACTCAAGAGTATTTCCCTAATCTTGCTAGAAAGGTAGACATCCAGGTACGAGAAATCTGAGAACAGCTGTGAGGTATTATAAAAACTGAACATCACCAGGCATACAGTCACCAGGGTGTCTAAGGTCAACACTAAAGAAAAAATCTTCAAGGCAGCTAGAAAAAAGGTCAGATCACACACAAAGGGAATCCCATCAAGTTAATAGTAGACTTCTCAGAAGAAACTTTATAAGCCAGGAGAGATTGGGGCCTGTTTTTAGCATTCTGAAAGAAATTCCCACCAAGAATTTTATATCCTGCCAAACTCAGTTTCATAAGTGAAGGAAAAATAAAATCTTTTCCAGACAAGCAAGTGCTAAGGATATTTGTTACCACTTGACCAGCCTTACAAGAGATCCTTAAGGCAGTTCTAAACATAGAAACATAAAAATAATACCTGCTACCACAAAAACACACTTACTTAAGTACATAGCCCACAGACCCTATAAAGCAACCACACAGTAGAACTATGAAGCAACCAGCTAACTACTTCATGATATGATCAAAGTCTCACATATCAATATTAACCTTGAAGGTAAATGGTCTAAACACCCCACTTAAAAGACACAGAGTTGCAAGGTAGATTAAAAAAAAAAAAGATTCATTTGATTGGTGTCTTCAGGAGACCCATCTCACATGCAATGACACTGACAGGCACAAAGTAAATAGCTGGAGAAATATTTTTTTTTTAAGACAGAGTTTTGCTTATTGTTGCCCAGGCTGGAGTGCAATGGTACCATCTTAGCTTACCGCAACAACAACCTCCCAGGTTCAAGGAACTCTCCTGCCTCAGTCTCCTGAATAGCTGGGATTATAGGTGCATGCTGCCACGCCTGGCTACTTTTTGTATGTTTAGTAGAGATGGGGTTTCACCATGTTGGCCAGGATGGTCTTGATCTCCTGACCTCATGATCTCTCCACCTCGGCCTCCCAAAGTGTTGGGACTACAGGTGTGAGCCACCGCACCTGGCCATCGGAGAAAGATTCATGATGCAAATAGAAAACAAAAAAGGGCAGGGGTCACTATTCCTATATCAGACAAAATAGACTTTAACAGTAAAAATGGACACAAAAGGTCATTACATAATGATAGAGGGTTCAATTTAACAAGAAGACATAACTATCCTACATACATATGCAACCAATATTGCTGCACCCAAATTCATAAAACAAGGTTTTCTTGGCCTACAAAAATAATTAGCCACATAGTTATGGTAGGAGGCTTCAATACCCCACTGATAGTGTTAGATCATTGAGACAAAAAACTAACAAAGAAATTCTGGACTTAAATCTGACACTTGGCCAACTGGATCTAATAGACGTCTACAGAATACTCCACCCATCAACCACAGAATATACATTATTTTCATCTGCATATAGAACATACCCTATGATCGACCACATGCTTGGCCAAAAAGCAAGTTTCAATAAAGTAAAAAAATCAAAATCATAGTAACCATACTCTGGGGCCACAGTGGAATAAAAACAGAAATCAATACCAAGAAGGTCTTTCAAAACCACACAACTACATGGAAATTAAACTACTTCCTTGTGAATGACTTTTGTGTAAAGAAATGAAAGTAAAACAGAAATTTAAAAACTTCTTTGAAATAAACGAAAAGAGACACAACATGCCAAAACCTCTAGGATGCAGCAAAGGCAGAGTTGAGAGGAAAGTTTACAGTGCTAATTGCCCTTATCAAAAAGTTAGAAAGATCTCAAATTAACAATCTAACACCACACCATACCTGAAGGAACTAGAAAAACAAGAACAAACTAATTCCAAATGTAGCGGAAGAAAAGAAATGAGAGCAGAACTCAATAAAATTGAGACACAAAGACCCATACAAAGAATTAACGAAACCAAAAGTTGGTTCTTTGAGAGGATAAACAAGAACAGACCATTAGCTAAACAAAGAAAAGAGAGAAGATGCAAATAAGCACAATCAAAAATGACAAAGGTGACATTACAACTGATTCTACAGAAATACAAAAGATCATCAGAAACTATTACGAACAGCTCTATGCACACTAGAAAGCTAGAAAATCTAGAAGAAATGGGTAAATTCCTAGAAGGACACAGTCTCCCAAGATCAAATCAAGAAGAAATCAAAACCCTAAACAGACAATACTGAGTTCTGAAATGGAATCCATTAAAAAAAAAAATCTACCAACCAAAAAGCCCCAGATGAGATGCATTCACAGTTGAATTTATTAAATGTATAAAGAAGAGTTGGTACCAATTCTAAGGAAACTATCACCCTACCCCGCTACAAAAAAACAAACAAACAAAACCAAAAACACAAAACAAAACAAGGAAGGAATCCTCCCCAACTCATTCTATGAAGCCAGCATCATCCTGATACCAAAAACTTGTCAAAAACACAGTGAAAAAAGAAAACTACAGGCCAATAATTCTGAGGAACATACATACAAAAATCCTCAACAAAATACTAGTGAACTAAATCCAGCAGCACTTGAAAGTTACCTTACCACAATCAAGTAGGCTTCATTCCTGGGATGCAAGGGTAGTTCAACAATATACAAGTCAATAAATGTGATTCGCCACATAAACAAAATTAAAAACAAAAACTATATAATCAGCTCAACAGATGAAGAGAAAGCTTTTAATAAAACCCAACACCTTCATGTTAAAAACCCTCAACAAATTAGGCATTGGAGGAACAAACCTCAAAATAACCATCTATGACAAACCCATAGCCATCATACTGAATGGGCAAAAGCTGGAAGGACCCCCCCCTTGAGAACCAGAACAAAACAAGGATGTCCACTCTCACCACTCTTATTAAACACAGTACTGAAGTCCTAGCCACAGCAATCAGGCAGGAGAAAGAAAAAAAGGCATCCAAATAGGAAAATAAGTCAAAGTATCTCTCTTTGCTGCTAATATGATTCTATAACTAGAGAACCTAGAAAACTCTACCAAAAGGCTCCTAAAACTGATAAATGACTTCAATCAAGTTTCAGGATACAAAATCAGTGTACAAAAATCAGTAGCATTTCTACAAACCAGTAACATTCAAGCTGAGAACCAAATCAATAATGCAATCCCATCTACAATGGGATTACCCTACCCATTCTAGGAATTGCCTTTAACTAATGGAACTGCCTGTGTAGGAAATGCTGGGGCTGGGAAGGCTAGAATTCAGCTAAAACACATTTTGCTTAGCTACTTCCCTTTTCCATCCCACTTCTAACACTTCTTTACAAACACTTCTTGAGTGAGTCCCTCAATTAATCTCTTGCACAAGAATCCTGGACTCTAACCTGTTTCTACACCGCTTGATCTAAGACAGCATTCATAATATAGCGATTGAGTTCACATTTTCCTATACATGCAGATAGCCAAGATGTCATATGTTGTGCTGTCTTTTAGCAAATAGTTCTATTAGGAAAGGAATGCCATCTTTGTAGAGTACTATTTTTACAATTACAATTATTTTACAGAGTAGTATTTTTACAATTGAGTGAAAAAAAATCCAGACATAGGCAATAATATTTTTATTATTTTTTTCTACCTTTTTTTTGAGACAGGATCTCGCTTTGTCAACCAGGCTGGAGTGCAATGGCATGATCGTAGCTCACTGCAACCCTGACTGCCTTTGCTCAAGCAATCCTCTCACTTTAGTCTCCTGAGTACAGGCACACACCCCCATGCCAGTTAACTTTTAAAAAAACTATTTGTAGAGACAGGGTCTTGCTATGTTGCCAGGGTGATCTCAAACACCCAGGCTGAAGCGATCCTCCTCCTGCCTTGGCCTCTCAAAATGCTGGGGTTACAGGTGAAACCCACTATACCTGGTCAATAACCATATTCTTAAGAAAATAAACAAAAGTTTGAAATTATCAGGCATTCCCAAAGTGGAAAATGTTGAATCTTGTTTAAATATCTCATTTCACTGGCTTTACAATGGTTGAATGAATGTAAAGTTCTATGTATACTGAAAACTGCGATGCCTCAGTATGTGGTAATTTGGTAAGATGTCCATGTCATATTAAATGAAAAAAATAGCATGTTACAATTAATTTCTCTAGCAAAACTGCATTTTTAAAAAGGAACATATCACATGTAGATGGAATTACATGTGCTTAGAAGAAATCAGAAAATACATATCAAATTACTGGAAGTGATTGCTTCTTGGGGGTACCGTACAAGAATATGGAGTGATGAAAAGATGTTTATTATTGGGTAGTGTTTACTTTTTAAGAATATTAAAGAGATAATGTTATCAGTTTTACTGGTAAAAGTTTTCAGAAGAATTTTAGGAATATACTTGAAACGTTATAAGCAGATACACAGGATATACTACTTTTTTAGAACAATGAAACTCATTCATTAAACAAACATTTACAGGCCACTGTACCAAGCAAGGAGTATAAAGATTAATTAGAAATTATTTTTGTCCTCAAGGATATCACAGACTGTAAAATTTTCAGCACATTATCATATGTAAACTCATTTGGATTTTGATTGGTTTATTTTAGCTCTAACAATTATGTAATCCTCAAAGAGTACTAATAACAAAGGAAAATAAATAAGGAGGAAAGATATTTTACAAAATTAGAGGATGAGAAAGAGAACAGAAGAAAAAAGCAATTTGTTTAATCTGAGTTTTGATTAATCTTCTACAAAACTGGGATGAAAATAACTTTCTGGGTGTGGTGATCTAATGCATATGAAAGTGCTGTGTACATGTAGGGCACTATGCAATAGTAAATACTACACAGATTATAACAATTTCTTATTGGGGTTTTTTTTAGAAACCAGGTCTTGCTCTGTTGCTCAGGCTGGAATGCAACACAATCACTAACCTCAAACTCTTGGACTCAAGCAATCTCCCATCTCAGCTTCCCAAGTAGCTTGGATAAAGGCATGCGATACCCTGCCTAGCTAATATTTATGTTTCTTTTTTGCAGAGATGTGGTCTCACTATGTTGACCAGGCTGGTCTCAAACTCCTGGCCTCAAGAGATCCTCCCACACTGGCCTCCCAACATGTTGGGATTACAGGCATTAGGCACCATGTCCAGCAGATCATACCAGTTTTAATTAACAGAAAGTAAGGACACGTAATACATAAGGTTGGAGGCGGGTGGGGAAAGAACTAGAAAGAAAAAAGTGCAAAAACACCTATGAAGTACTAAAAGTATATCATCAAAGACCATGTCTGAAAGGCAAAGGTTAATAGAAATTTTACATTTCAGCTTTCTGGGAACAGAATCTTTTTAAAAGTCAAGTTTGGAATACAATTTACAATAAAATTCACCCATTTGAAGTGTACAGTTAGATGCATCTTGACAAATGTGCATACCCAGGTAACCACTGTTGCAATCTAGATAGCATTTCCATCCTGCCTCTTGCATTTACTCTCTAAACTCTAAGCAACCACTGATCGGCTGTTTGTTATCAGTTCATTTTATTCCTGAGTAATATTGTTTTGTGAATATACCATAATTGGTATGCCTGTCTGCTGATGGACATTTGAGTAGTTTCCAGTTGGAGGTTATTATGAATAAAAACTCTATAAACATTTGTTTAAGTCTTTGTGTAGACATATGCAGTTGACCCTGGAACAATGCAGGGGTTGGGGTGCCTACTCCCTATGCACTCTAAAATCCATGTATCGCCTTTGACTCCCCAAAAATGTTAACTACAAACACCTTACTGTTGACTGGAAGCCTTTCCAATAATATAGTCAATTAACACATATCTTGTATTTTATACATATTATATACTATATTCTTATAATAATGTAAGCTAGAGAATAGAAAATATTAAGACAATCATAAGGAAAACACATTTACTATTCATCAAGTGGAAGTGGATCATCATAAAGTTCTTCAACTTTGTCATCTTCACATTTGGACTAGGCTGAGAAAGAGGAAAAGGAGGGATTGGTCTTGCAGTCTCATCTCAGAGGCGGCAGAGGTGGAGGAGGTGAAGGAGAGGAAAGAGAAGCAGGCACACTTAGTGTAACTTTACCAAAAACATGACACTTTTCTGACATTTTTCCTTTTTCATTTCTTTAAGAATGTTTCCATATAGGACCAATTCTTCTTCTACCTTTTGCTTTACTTTTAGTGCCCATATCACAGAAGGGTCCATGCTGTAAAATAAGTCAAAAGCAGTCTTGAATAATCAGAATCATTCTGCCAGACTGTGTAAAGTCAACTTGTTTTCTGGCACTGCTTCTTCGTCTTCCTCACTATCTGGCACTGGTTTGGAAGCCCTCATCTCCATCAAGTCATCTTCTGTTAATACT
Organism: Callithrix jacchus; assembly: GCF_049354715.1. NCBI lineage: Eukaryota > Metazoa > Chordata > Mammalia > Primates > Cebidae > Callithrix > Callithrix jacchus. The sequence goes on along the minus strand of NC_133509.1, from coordinate 106,023,571 downwards.
CCTGGTGGGATGTTTAATAGCTTTTGAATTTCTCCAAGAGTCACACCTTGGAACCCTTTATCCCCTACTTTTTTTTTTTCCCGTATCCACAATCTCTTTCATGATTTCCTTGATTGGCTCTGTCATAAATCCTGTGAAGTCATTTACAACATCTGGACACAGTTTTCTTTAGCAGAAATTTATTATTTTGGGTTTGATGGCTTTCATGGCTTTTTCTACAACAAAAATGGCATCTTCAATGGTGTAATCTTTCTAGACTTTCATGATGTTCTTTCAGGGTTCTCTTCCATAGCACTGACAATCCTTTCCATTGAGTACCATGTGCAATGAGCCTTAAAAGTCTTTATCATACCTTGATCTGGAGGCCGAATTAAAGATGCTGCTGGAGGCAAGGAGACCACTTCCACACCTTCAGTGTTGAACTCATGAGGTTCTGGGTGGCCAAAGGTACTGTCCAATATCAAAAGAACTTTAAAAGAAGGTCCTTTACTGGCAAGGTACTTCCCGACTTCAGGGACAAGGCATCGGTAGAACCAATCCAGGAAAAAAATTCTCTTTGTCTAGGCCTTCTTGTGCAATCAAAATAGCAGGTAATATTTAACTTTTCCCTTCAAGATTTAGGAGTCAGTGGCTTTACAGGTAAAGACAGTCCTGATCATAAACCTCACTGCATTTGCACAAAACAGTAAACTTAGTTTACGCATTCCTGCCTTAAATTCTGGTGCTTGCTTCTCTTCCTTACTAAAAAATGTCCTTTATGGCTCCCCCAACCCCATTCCCGCCACATAATAGGGCACTTTCACCTGCATTTAAGAGCTGTACAGGCAATTATCCTTTCTCTTCAATGATTTTCTTAATGGCACCTAGGAATTCATTTGCTGCCTCTTCCTTGGCAAAAGTTGCTTCACCTGTTATCTTGACATTTTTAAAGCCAAAGCTCTTTCTAAAATTATCAAGCTATCCTTTGCTGGCATTAAACTCCAGCTTTAGATTCTTCACCTCCCTTTTGCTTTAATTTGCCATATAATGACTTCACTTTTTCTTGAATCATATTAGTGTTTAAGGCATGCCTTTTGAACAGCAATCCTGCATCCAATATAAAAGCTGTATTTTCAACACAAGATGAAAAGGTATTATGTAAAATGTGCAAGGTTTTCCACCTGCTGGTGTAGTAATGGTGGAAGCTTCACAAATTTTTTTTCCACACTGGTCCCTAGGATGGATTCACTTATCTTGGAATGGTGGGCAACCACAGTTGCAGACCTCAATGTATGGCATGTATCAAGCAATTCAACCTTTCTTTTTAATGTTACAACTTTTCTCTGCTTCTTGGGAGCCCTTTCAACATCACTAGTGGCACTTTGTATAGGTCTCATGGTGTTATTCAAGGTTTATGGTACTACACTAAACACAATGAGAAATACATGAGAATTGCAAGAGATCACTTTTTAATTGAAATATACAATTTACTGGAAAGGAGAACTGCTCACACAGAGATGATTAGTGTCACATGGCATTTTAATCATACTCCCAACATTTGAGCTCACTGCAGTAGCAACAGAAACTGACTATGAAATTACTGTAGTGGTATAATATTAATATGTACCACAGTTAACTTTATGCAGTTACAATTTAATACTGCATCTTTATGTTTGTTTACATTTCTCTCAACTGTAGATGGTACCATGTACAGTCTATAAGTGTTTTTGTTAAGTTTTGATAAATTTTAACTTTTTATAATAGATTTCTATGTTTTATGGTAGCAAATAATAAAACAAACTAGTAACTATGTATTTTTATGCATTCATGACATATCTAAGTTTGTCTTATTTTATTGCTCTTTCTAGGCTTTGTAGTTCACGTTTTTCAAATTGTTGCAAATCTCCAAAAAAATTTCCAATACATTTACTGAAAAAAAATCTGTGTATAAATGTACCTATGCAATTCAAACCTGTGTTGTTCAAGGGTCAACTGTACTTCCATTCTCTTGTGTAAACATCTAGAAGTAGAACTGTTGGGTTGTAAGGTAGATGCATATATCCTTTATTTTAGTATATAAGCCTACTGTTCACTTTTATGGATTTTCATGAGCCTGTGAATTTTGGCAATGACCAGTACTGATTTACACATCTGTAATTTCCTGCCTGAGCACGACATTGGGTTGTCTATGAGGATTTCTCTAAGTGATGATCAATAAATGGCTGTTGTTTATGACTTCATAGGTCAATCTCCATCTTCCTAAAAGGTATATCAGAATTAAGGAACCTCTCCCGGTTGCATTACATTCTCCACCTCTACTCCTCCCCTCAGCCCTCCATGGTTCCTGGGTTCCAATTCCACATCCTCACCTCCCTGTTTATAACTGTTGTCAGTCCTGGCTATGATGGGAGAGTGCTATATCCAAGTGTGTTGGGCCAGAATATAAAGTAGAGAATCACTGATATTGGCAATAATGCCACAGCCAAAGGAATATTTAAGGAAAGAGACCTGGCAGCAATAGGCAAGAGAGTGCTTGTAAGAAGCGACTAGGGGCAGGCACCCAAGGCATCAGAGGCTTTAAATTCTGTGCTCAGTTTAATCTCAAATTCAGATTGGATTTCATAACACTTATTATTAAAGAAGTTTGTCAGAAGCTATTAGAAAATTATGCTATAAAAAAGAGAGTGTTCCTTATAAAGCAGATATATACCTGGTACCTTTCCAGAAATATCTAAGTTTTAAAAACATTTTAATCTGAAGTAATCATCTTTTTGAAAATGCATTAAATTTTGTATCAAAACTCTAAAGCTAGTCTGAAGATGGACAATTCTATTTGATCACAAATCAGTATTTCCCCCATCATCCTCAAATAGTGTTCCATTTTTCGCAGAGATTTTCAAATAACGTATTCCTTACAAGTAATGTTCCTAAAGAAAGTGAGGTTGTTAACTTAATTCTCACACTTTAGATTGTACTAAAATGACTTGAAGAGTAAGCCACAATTTGGGAGCAAAAGATTCAATTAGATTTCAGCACTGCAGATACACTTTAATGAGTCTTATTATGGGGTCTCTGTCATCAGATTTGATAACCATTGTGCTGTGGAATAATTAGAGGAACAAGTGCCAGTACTTAATTTCACAATATATTCTCGCAACGATCTAGGGCTTTACAATGCATTGTGGAGCTCACTTTTAATGTCATTACCCTACTAAGATATTTAGCTAAGCCTAAGTCTGTCTTAACCATCTATTATTCAATATAACACGCAGAATTAAATTCATCATTCAGTAACAGCAGCACTTGTAAGACTCCTGAAGTGTTCCTATACTACATTTAGAGTTGGCTAATATTCATACAAGAAACAGACAGGAATTACAATCATTTGAAGTCAAAACAAGTATTATGGGGGCCAAGTACCTTTACTTACAGCTTATACGTAATTTTTCTTTTTCTTCACATTTCATACCTGTATCAGTCACTCTCTAATGTTAATATTCAAATTTACTATTAGAAACATAGGTTCAGGTTTTAAAGATTTAAAATATCTTGTCATGAAATCACATTTTTCTTTTATTCAGATCAGAATATTTCTCAAAATGTTCCTAAAATACATAACTTGGAAGTTGATATGGTTTGGTTGTGTCCTTACCCAAATCTCATCTTGAATTGTAGTTCCCATAATCCCCATGTGTCCTGAAAGAGGCCTGGTGGGAGGTAATTGAATCATGGGAGCAGTTACCCCATGCTGCTGTTCTCATGATAGTGAGTTCTCATGAGAACTGATGGTTTTATAAGGGGTTCCCCCCCTTTTTACCCAGCACTTTTTCTTGCTGCTGACATGTGAAGTAGGATGTGTTTGCTTCCCCTTCCGAATGACTGTAAGTTTCCTAAAGCCTCCCTACCCCTGTGAAACTGTGAGTCAATTAAACCCCTTTCTTTTATAAATTACCCAATCTCAGGTAATCCTTATAGCAGTGTGAGAATGAACTAATACCGAAGTCACTTGAAGAAGGATCAGTAAACACCAGTAATTAATTAGAAAAATCTCATCTTCTTACCTGATGAAGTTTAATGGACATACGTATCCCAGGGACTACCACTTTCCTTAGCAATTCCATGTCAGCAAAGATCCATTCATCTCGAATTGAAGAAATACGGAAATCTCCTTTAAATAGGGCATGCAATCCATAGAGGAATGACTCTAAATTACTGTTAAGATTGAAGATAAAAGTTCACATGTTTTGACAAAGGTCTTCCATGACACTGATTCTTACATCTGGGTGTGCATCAGAATCACCTGGGACTGTTTTGAAAATACAGATTCCAGGAACTAACATCAGAACCCTGAACCAGAATCATAGGAGACAGGGCCTGTTCAACCTGGGACCCTTATTTATGAACCACTGTAATAGTGAGTCTATGAAAATAAACAATAGGCAAAGAGCCTGTAAGTTAAAATAAATTAAGAAAAGCTTAAGGGAAAACATGTATTTATTAAAGAAGAAATTCAAAATATGGTATTTCTTAATTCTGATTCATTTGGATGTATATGTTAGGAAATCCAGTTTAGATTTAGAATTTCCAAATCTAATACATGACTATGTCAAAAGTATAAATACCCTGGACAAAGGCTGCAAAGAAATATGAAAAAATAGAAATAAATGAATATATTTTAAAAATAGATGTAAACAGGAGGAGACCAATCAAAATTCATGGGGTGGTTATATTTTAAAATGTCTTAAATTCATCATATTCTCATTACCAGTGGCTATCCACACATGTGTGATTTTTTTTTTTTTTTTTTTTTTTTTGCTCTTATTGCCCAGGGTGGAGTGCAGTGGTGTGATCTTGGCTCACTACAACCTCTGCTTCCTGGGTTCAAGTACTTCTTCTGCCTCAGCCTCCAGAGTAGCTAGGAGTACAGGCACTCACCCGTCACCACGCCCAGCTAATTTTTCTATTTTAGTAGAGATGAGGTTTCACCATGTTGGCCAGGCTGGTCTCAAAATCCTGACCAGGTGATCCACTCGCCTCGGCCTCCCAAAGTGCTGGGATTACAGGCATGAGTCACGATGCCCAGTCACATGTGTGAATTTTAAAAACCAGTTCTGTTAACCAGTTAGGACAACTTAACTATGTCTAAGAAGATGATATATAGAAATATAAAATCTAAAAAGACTTTATAATAAATTAGCATAGAATACATGCTTCCATGAAAAATGATTTTAGATTTAGGTTATTCAGCTTCCCATACTCTCTTCCTCAGAACAGAAATGCCTTCTTTACCTGGACATATGATGGGATGCAGTCCCCAAAGCTCTCCGTCCGAGTACACAGAGTCCATAACAGAGAGTCACCAGGGAAGAATCTTTGTCCACATCCAGTGGCTTTAAAAAACAAAGAACATTAGTTATCAGAAAGGTATATAAGTATTAAACAAATCATAAATCTAATTAACATAGACAAATCATAAAAAATTCAAAAAGTACATAATTTCTATCCCTCAAAATAAGCTTAGTAATAAAACAATATGAAATGAAGCATGAATGTGTATGGGGATACACATATCCTTAATAAAATCTAAAATTTCATAATAATGAAACATAATTAAAACAAAAAAATGACAATATTATAAAATATTAGGATTTTAGCTAAAGATTTCAAAGTACTTACTGAGATTATTGATATTACCCTCTTCTGAAAATACAATATTTCTATCTATTAGCTACTTATTTTTTTTCTCAACTACTCATTTCTGACCATAACTTGAAAAGCAGACTATTAGTGGCAGCTGTGTTTGCCTATTAGTGACCATAAACATAGTAAAGAAAGTCAAGTTGATATTCATAAAATAATGTTTCCCCTCAACCTTTTCATTTTTTAACAATTGCATACCTTACAACTGAAAGAAGCTAGTAACTCTCCTCTGTTTCTCCCTCTAAGAAAGCCCAAATAATAATCACTGATCACCTTATATAATACTAAAGAAAATCTTGGTATTATCTCAGTTACAAAAAAAAACAATAGAGGGCAGTGCTGCTCAAAGTATAGTCCTAAGACAAGCAGCATTAACATCACCTGGAAACTAATTAGAAATGCAAATCTCTGGCCTCTCCAGATCTCTGAAATCAAATTCTGGAAGTGGAGTTCAGCAATCACTCTTCAGGTGATTCTAATGCATGCTAAAGGTGAAGAATCAATGATACAGGCTAATAATTAGCTTAATTATTCTAACTTTGCCGATGGTATTTATTTTTTGCTTTATAAACCATTAACTTATAAACACAATAGGGGAGCAGTCTAAGATATTAACTTACTACTGATTGGTTAATTATCATTAACTCAATAATTTAATTCATGGCAACTGTGTTAGAAATGTCCTAGTTGCTTGCCAGTTAGATTGTTTCTAAAGACGTATTACCTTGCATAGCACCTACTCTAGTTTCATCAAGTACGCATTTTGAAAAAAAATTTGAGGTCCAGGATATAAAACAGTAAATAAAGAGTATGAGAGCACTACTTTGAAGAAATACAAAAGAAAAATAAGAGAATGGGTGTAGACTTGAAGCTTTATAAAGAAAAAATACTAATGGTAGTTACAATGGGTGATTTTCATTCTTTTTTTCTTCTTCCCTATCTCCCTTCCCCTGTCAACTTTATGGGCTAAAAAAGTATTGTTTCTGTGATGAGAATTGTTTTTTTAATTCAGTTCAGGTTTATCTCTGCCAAGATGATGCAATAGAGACCACATTTACCCCCCTACTTGAAACAGCCAAAGAACTGGGCAGAATACATGAAACAACAGTTTTCAGCCACTGGACACTAGTCCCTGAGAGACAGGAGAAAAATGAGGTAGCCTTACAATTGACTGAGCTTACCCTAGAGAGTTTCCAGACCATAGGACAAGAAAGGGAAGGGGAGCACAGATCGAGCCAGAGGCCTGGGAGTCAGCTGGAGCTCACAGGGCAGAACGCTAGAGAGGAGAGAGCTAGGCGAGGGAACCTGGAGATCTGCAACAGAGTGCTGATAAGCACCCGCAAAGAGGACCCAAGACTGAGAAAAGAATCATCTGAAAAGAACAGAAAGGAACAATGGAAAACCTTGGCTAGAACACTCAGGATGTATTGTCTTGGTCATGGGGAAGAATAAGCCCCAGACTAACAGCTGCTCTGGTCCCTGCAAAGCAAGCCCTGAAAGAATCAAACTGTCTACAAAGAATTTAACTGTGTCACGAAACGAAGTTCAAGGATTATTTACAGAAATACATAAATATCCACTACCCTTAAGGATAAAATTAATCATGTCTGGCATCTAATAAAAAAATTGACAAGCATGCAAGTAGCAGGTAAACAGGACCCATAATAAGAATAACAATTAACCACTCAATCAAAACTGACCCACAACTGACACAAATGTTAGGCATAACCCACATGGATATTAAAACAACTATTTTAACTATATTCCATAAGCTCAAGAAGGCAGAGGAATAACTGAGCAAGTTAAATATGGCAAGATTTGTAGAAAGGACCTAATCAAACTTCTAGAGATAGAAAATGAAGCAATGTCTGAGATAAAAAGTATACTGGGTAGGATCACTGGCATACTAATTCAGAAGAAAAGATAAATGATCTCAAAACCTTAGCAACAGAAACTATGCAAAATAAAATAGAGAAAAAAGACTGAAAATAAATGAACAGGGTGTCAGGGAGCTGTAGGATAATCCAGCAGCCTAATATAAATATAATTGGAGTTCTTGCAAAAGGGGAAGAGGAAAACAGAAAAAACTATTTTTAATAATGATGGAGGGAGCATCTCAGAGTAATCCAACTCCAATCCTTGTTGATAAGGAGAACAGAGAACCAGGCACCTGTATGGCTACTAAGGATAGGCTGAAGCTGGGGTCTGGGCCTTATGACTGAGAAGACTGTTAAAGCAAAAACCTCTATTCCTGTCTCGATGACACGTATTCAGAAGTAGAAAATTGGTCCCCTTTTAATCCTATAGATTTTGAAGAATTTTGACCTGGCTGAGGAGCATCAGATTGCATACTTCCCCTCGAATGGAGTGACTCTGGTGGTTCTGGATGGGACAGAGAACGGGAAAAGATGTTACCACTGGGGTCCCCCCTTCACCAGGGAAGATGCTCTCCCTACCACAGGAATCCAGTTTGTTGCAGTCTCCTTCAATCATTCTGTCGGTCATGGATGTTTGCTTATGACACAGATATTTATATTTCTTAGTACTTTATACTTTGTTTGTATTAATAAAGCATTTCTTTAATAAATTTTTTAAAATGATGAAAAGTCCCCAAATCTGAAGAAAATGATGTATCTACAGATTCGAGAATCTCAATGAACTTCAAGAAGAAGAAACAGGTGGCTGGCAAGATGGCCAAATAGGAACATCTCCGGTCTGCAGCTCTCAGCGAGATCAACACAGAAGGTGGGTGATTTCTGCACCCAACTGAGGCACCTGGCTCATCAGGGACTGGTTAGACAGTAGGTGCAGCCCACGGAGAGCTAGCTGAAGCAGGGCGTTGCCTCACCTGGAAAGCGCAAGGGGTCAGAGAACTCCCTCCCATAGCGAAGGGAAGACGTGAGGGACTGTGCCATGAGGAACAATGCCCTGATACTACGCTCATCCCAGGGTTTTCACAACCCACAGACCTGGAGATTCCCTCAGGTGCCTACACCAGCAGTGCCCTGGGTTTCAAGCACAAAACTGGGTAGTCATTTGGGCAGATAGCGAAGTAGCTGCAGGAGCTTTTAATCATACCCCAGCAGAGCCTGGAGTACCAGTGAGACTAACCGTTCACTCCCCTGGAAAGGAGGCTGAAGCCACGGAGCCAAGTGGTCTAGCGCAGCAGATCCCACTGCCACGGAGCCCAGCAAGCTAAGATGCACTGGCTTGAAATTCTCGTTGCCAGCACAGCAGTCTGAAGTCGACCTGGGACAGCTCGAGCTTGGTGGGGGGAGGGGCATCCACTATTACAGAGGCTTGAGTAGGCGGTTTTCCCCTCAATGTGTAAACAAAGCCAATGGTAAGTTAGGACTGCCTGTCCCTTAGCAGAGCCCCAAAGCAATGCCACAAAGCCACTGTAGCCAGACTGCCTCTCTACATTCCTCTTCTCTGGGCATTACATCTCTGAAAGAAAGCAGCCCCAGTCAGGGGCTTACAGATAAAAGTCCCATCTCCCTGGGACAGAGCACCTAGGGGAAAGGGGAGCTGGGGGCGCAGCTTCAGCAGACTTAAACATTCCTACTGGCTGGTTCTGAAGAAAGCAGTGGATCTCCCAATATAGCACTCAAGCTCTGCTAAGGGACAGACTGCCTCCTCAAGTGGGTGCCTGACTGCTGTACCTCCTGACTGAGAAACACCTCTCAGCAGGGTTCGACAGACACCACATACAGGAAAGCTCCACTGGCATCTGGCGGGTGCCTCTCTGGGACAAAGCTTCCAGAGGAAGGGACAGGCAGCAATCTTTGTGGTTCTGCAGCTTCCACTGGTGATACCCAGGCAAACGGGGTCTAGAGGAGACCTCCAGCAAACTCCAGCAGAGGGATCTGACTATTAGAAGGAAAACTAACAAACAAAGAAGAATAGCATCAACATCAACAAAATGAATGTCCACACAAAAACCCCATCCGAAGGTCACCAGCATCAAAGAACAAAGGTAGATAAATCCACAAAGAGGAGGAAAAACCAGCACAAAAAGGCTGAAAATTCCAAAAATCAGAACACCTATTCTCCTCCAAGGGATCACAACTCCTCGCCAGCAAGGGAACAAAACTGGATGGAGAATGAGTTTGATGAACTGCAGAAGTAGGCTTCAGAAGGCAGTAATAACAAACTCCTCTGAGCTAAAGGTGCATGTTCTAACCCAATGTAAGGAAGCTAAGAACCTTGAAAAAAGGCTAGAGAAATTGCTAACTAGAATAGTTTAAAGAAGAACATAAATGACACAACACAAGAACTTCGTGAAGCATACACAAGTATCAATAGCTGAATTGATAAAGCAAAAGAAAGGATATCAGAGATTAAAGATCAACTTAATGAAATAAAGTGTGAAGACAAGTTTAGAGAAAAAAGAACGATAAGGAACAAAGTCTCCAAGAAATATGCGACTATGTGAAAAAACTAAACCTATGTTTGATTGGTGAACTTAAAAGTGATGGGGAGAATGAAACCAAGTTGGAAAACACTCTTGAGGATATTATCCAGGAGAACTCCCCCAACCTAGCAAGATAGGCTAACATTCAAATCTAGGAAATACAGAGAACACCACAAAGATATTCCTTGAGAAGAGCAACCCCAAGACACATAATCATCAAATTCACAAAGTTGAAATGAAGTAAAAAATGTTAAGGGCAGCCAGAGAGAAAGGTCAGGTTATCCACAAATGGAAGCCCAACAGACTAACAGTGGATCTCTCTGTGGAAATCCTGCAAGCCAGAAGAGAGTGGGGCCAATATTCAACATTCTTAAAGAAAAGAATTTTCAACCCACAATTGCATAACCAGCCAAACTAAGCATTATGCTTCTCCACGAAGCAAATGAGAAATAAAATCCTTTACAGACAAGCAAATGCTGAGAGATTTTGTCACCACTAGGCTTGCCTTACAAGAGCTCCTGAAGGAAGCACTAAATATGGAAAGGAAAAACCAATACCAGCCACTGTATAACAAACTGTAAAGACCATCCACACTATGAAAAAACTGCATCAACTAAGGGGCAAAATAACCCCCTCCCCACCCCACACACAAAAAGCTAGCATCATAATAAAAGGATGAAATTCACACATAACAATATTAACCTTAAATGTAAACAGGATAAATGCCCCAATTAAAAAACACAGACTGGCAAACTGGATAATCAGTGTGGTGTATTCAGGAGATCCATCTCATGTGCAAAGACACAGATAGGCTCAAAATAAAGGGATGCAGGAATATTTCCCAAACAAATGGAAACAAAAAAAAGGCAGGAGTTGCAATCCTAATCTCTGATAAAACAGACTTTAAACCAAGAAAGATCAAAAGAGACAAAGAAGGGCATTACATAATGGTAAAGAGATCAATGCAACAAGCAGAGCTAACTATAATAACTATATACACACCCGATACGGGAGCATCAAGATTCATAAAGCAAGTTATTAGAGACTTACAAAGAGACCTAGACTCCCACACAACAATAGTGGGAGACTTTAACACCCCAATGTTAATATTAGACAGATAAATGAGACAGAAAATTAACAACGATAGTTAGGACTTGAGCTCAGCTCTGGACCAAGTGGACCTAATAGACATCTACAGAATTCTCCACCCCAAATCAACAGCATATACATTCTTCTCAGCACTACATAGCACTTATTCTAAAATTGACCACATAATTGGAAGTAAAACACTCCTCAGCAAATCCAAAAGAACGGAAACCATGACAGTCTCTCAGACCACAGTGCAATCAAATTAGAACTCAAGATTAAGAAATTCACTCAAAACTGAATGACTACATGGAAACTGAACAACCTTCTCCTGAATTACTACTGGGTAAATAACAAAATAAAGGCAGAAGTAAATAAGTTCTTTGAAACCAATAAGAATGATGACACAACATACCAGAATTTCAGTGACACAGCTAAAGCAGTGTTTAGAGAAAAATTTATAGTACTAAATGCCCACAGGAGAAAGTGGGAAAGATCTAAAACTGACACCCTAACATCACAATTAAAAGAATTAGAGAAGAAAGAGCAAACAAATTCAAAAGCTAGCCAAAGACAATAACTAAGATCAGAGCAGAACTGAAGGAGACAGAGACAGGAAAAACCTTTCAAAAAAAAAAATCTATGAATCCAGGAGCTGGTCTTTTGAAAAGATTAATAAAACAGACTGCTAGTCAGACTAATAAAGAAGAGAAAATAATCAAAGAGACACATAAACAATGATAAAGGAGATTTCACTATCTATCTCGCAGAAATACAAACTATCATTAGAGACTACTATAAACATAGCTATGCAAATAAACTAGAAAATCTAGAAGAAATAGATAAATTTCTGGACACACACACACTCCCGAGACTAAACCAGGAAGAGGTCAAATCCCTGAATAGACTAATAACAAGTTCTGAAATTGAGGCAGTAATTAATAGCCTACCAACCAAAAAAAAAAAAAAAAAAAAGCCCAGGACCAGAAGGATTCACAGCCAAATTCTACCAGAGTTACAAAGAGGAGCTGCTGCCATTCCTTCTGATACTATTCCAAACAACAGAAAAAGGGGGAGTCCTCTTTAACTCATTTTATGAGGCTAGCATCATCCTGATACCAAAACCTGGCAGAGACACAACGAAAAAAAAAAAAAGGCAATTTCAGGCCAATATCCCTGATGAACACCGACGCAAAAATCCTCAATAAAATACTGAAAATACTGGCAAACTGAATCCAGCAGTACATCAAAAAGCTCATCCACCACAATCAAGTCAGCTTCATCCCTGAGATACAAGGCTGGTTCAACAGACAGAAATCAATAAACGTAATCCATCACATAAACAGAACCAATGATAAAAACTACAGATAATCATCTCAATAGATGCAGAAAAGGCCTTTGATAAAATTCAACAGCACTTCATGCTAAAAACTCTCAATAAACTAGGTATCAATGGAACCTATCTCAAAATAATAAGAGCTATTTATGACGAACCCACAGCCAATATCATATTCAATGGGCCAAAGCTGGAAGCACATTCCCTTTGAAACTGGCACAAGACAAGGATATCCTCTCTTACCACTCCTATTTAACACAGTACTGGAAATTCTGGCCAGTGCAATCAGGCAAGAGAAATAAAGGGTATTCAAACAGGAAGAGAGGAAGTCAAGTTGTCTCTATTTGCAGATGACATAATTGTATATTTAGAAAACTCCATCACCTCACCCCAAAATCTCTGTAAGCTGATAAGCAACCTTCAGCAAAGTCTCAGGATACAATCAATGTGCAAAAATCACAAGCGTTCCTATACACCAATAACAGACAGAGAGCCAAATCATGAATCCCATTCACAAATGCTACAAAGAGAATAAAATACCTAGGAATACAACTTACAAGGGATGTGAAGGGCCTCTTCAAGGAGAACTACAAACCACTGCTCAAGGAAATACGTGAGGACACAAACGAATGGAAAAATATTCCATGCTTGTGAATAGGAAGAATCAATATCGTTAAAATGGCCATACTGCCCAAAGTAATTTATAGATTCAATGCTATCCTCATCAAGATACCACTGACTTTCTTCACAGGATTAGAAAAAACTACTTTAAATTTCATATGGAACCAAAAAAAGGCCATATAACCAAGACAATCCTAAGCAAAAAAAAAAAAGTAAAGCTGAAGGTATCATGCTACCTGACTTCAAACTATACTACAAGGCTACAGTAATCAAAACAGCATGGTACTGGTACCAAAACAGGGATATAAACCAATGGAATAGAATAGAGGCCTCAGAAATAATGTCGCACATCTACCACCAACTGATCTTTGACAACCCTGACAAAAACAAGGAGTGGGGAAAGGATTCCCTACTTAATAAACGGTGTTGGGAAAATTGGCTAGCTATGTGCAGAAAACTAAAACTGAACCCCTTCCTTACAACCTTATACAAAAATTAAGATGGATTAAAGACTTAAAATTAAGACCTAAAACTATATAACCCTAGAAGATAATCTAGGCATAAGTACCATTCAGGACATAGGCATGGGTAAAGACTTCATGACTAAAACACCAAAAGCAATGACAACAAAAGCAAAAACTGACAAATGAGATCTAATTAAACTAAACAGCTTCTGCACAGCAAAAGAAACTAGCATCAGTGTGAACAAGCAACCTACAGAATGGGAGAAAATTTTTGCAATCTATCCATCTGACAAAGGGCTAATATCCAGAATCTACAAAAAAATTTAAATTTACAAGAAAAAAGCAACCCCATCAAAAAGTAGAAGGCGATGAACAGACATTTCTCAAAAGAAGACATTTATGTGGCCAACAAACATGAAAAAAAGCTCATCGTCACTGGTCATTAGAGAAATGCAAATCAAAACCACACTGAGATACCATCTCATGCCAGTTAGAATGGTAATCTTTAAAAAGTCAGGAAACAACAGATGCTAGAGAGGATGTGGAGAAACAGGAATGCTTTCACACTGTTGGTGGGAGTGTAAATTAGTTCAACCATCGTGGAAGAAAGTGTGGCGATACCTCAAGGATCTAGAACCAGAAATATCATTTGACCCAGCAATCCCATTACTGGATATACACCCAAAGGATTATAAATCACCCTACTATAAAGATAGATGCACATTTATGCTTATTGTGCCACTGTTCACAACAGTAAAGACTTGAAATCAACCCAAATGCCCATCAATGATAGACTGGATAAAGAAAATGTAGCACATATACACCATGGAATATGCAGCCATTAAAACGGATGAAGCTGGGATGTCCTTTGCAGGGATATGGATGAAGCTGGAAATGGTCATTCTCAGCAAACCAATACAGGAACAGAAAACCAAACATTGCATGTTCTCACTCATAAGTGGGAGTTGAACAATGAGAACACATGGACAGAGTGGGGAAACATCACACACCAGGGCCTGTTGGAGCGTGCGGGGGAGATAGGGGAGGGATAGGGCATTAGGAGAAATACCTAATATAGATGACGGGTTGATGGGTGCAGCAAACCAACATGGCATGTGTATACCTATGTTAACAAACCTGCACGTTCTGCACATGTATCCCAGAACTTAAAGTATAATAATAAAAAAAGAAACATGAGAAATCTACATTAAGGCACATAATATTTAATTGCTTAAAACCAGTAATAAAGAGAAAATCTTAAAAGCAGCCAGTGAAAAAAGATATTTTATTGGACTTATCATTTTTTCAGAGGAACAAAGAAAAGAATGACAGCAGACTTCCCATCAGAAACAATGCAAGCCAGAAGACAATATAGCAACATCTTTAATTTGCTGAAAGAAAAAAATTAGTTCAAGCCTGGCAGTACTATTTTGTTACTGCTGGAGAAGGTGTGTGCCCTATTCCCTAAATAGCATTAGAAATTCTCACCAAGAATTCTTGCTAACACTAACAACAAAAGTGAAAGAAATTCTTATTATTTGAAAAGTAGTTAAGAAAGAAACTGAGATGAATCCTTTCACGTTCGCATTGAAGGTAACGGTAATACAGTTAATTCAGTATCAATCTTATACTACCTTGAAAAGAAACTATGGAAGAAGGGTCTGAGGCAGCTTTTAAACATTCAGATGAGGACACTACAGCTTGGAGTCAGCAAGTCTGGCTTGATTAACGTCCCCAGGAAGAGGTTATTCTGGGAATGTTGATTCAGAGAATAATGTGCAAGATCTTAAGGAGATGAAGATAATCTTGTTCAACTTAAAAGAAAAACTAGAGCAGAAGGGAGAGTATATAGCTGGAAAAAAATACAACTGATAATTTTCTTCCAAACAGATTATAAGAGTAGAAAATAAAACAGAGTAGGATTAGTGAAATAAGCTACCCGAAGAGACGGGGGTTACCCAAGTTTAGAGGTAAACCTTCTGAATATATAATTTATTACCAATGAGGAGGATTTCCTTGAGCCATGTTTATGACCTCAGCAATAATCTCTAAGAGAAAGGTCCTGAAGGTAGGATGGGTCCCTGTTCCTGAGTGGGTAGACTATTAACCCCTAGCCCACAAGATCCTGATTAAGTAACAACAAAATAACCAATATCATCCAAGTCAAAGAAGAGCCATAGAATAATATGACCCTTCCCACTACTCCCTTCAACAAAAGTCAGTACCAGGATTTGAGAATGAACGGTACGCAAAGCATTTGAAGTAAGTTTTATTTATGAAAAAATAAAACTGCTTATTATTTGTTTGGAAGAAAGAAGTTTAGCTTTGAGGTCCTCTATTTCCAGCTGTTGCATACAGGTCTTCTAAGCCTTTTCTGAGGTTATTTTATCCAACTCATTATCCTTTCTTTTAAGATGTACTACTTCGCTCAGTATATACTGCACATCTAGTATAAAAGCTCAAAGGCCACTGCTCAGAGAGGAAGTACAAGATGCTCCTCTTCTTACTGATGGAGTAAAATGAAGCTGATATGATGGCTGTTTTACTCTAAGTGGTAGCAAAGGAAGGACTAAACCAGGTGCTAATCTGAAGATGGTCAGTAGGCATCTCCTAGACCATGATGAAGGAACCAGTTGTCAAGGTAGCTCACTATGTTCCATGATCGTGGGTAAATCTGTACATAGGACACTGGTGGTCCGACTACACAAGGGTTTTGCTTAAAAAGCAGTAGTGGTGGTAGGAATCAGCTTTGCAATCACTGGTCTTGGCACCGCGGTTATGTTACATGGAGTCTGACCCGGGGTGTGATACTACCACAAGAATCACGAGACCTAGAAAGAAGCTGCAGTTGCTGAAGTCCCTAACTCATCTTACTTTTAGGATAAGACACGTTATCCAAACATGTGGGAACAATCAGAATTAAAATCACCTAGGGTGATACAGACTTTTATGTCTCCAGCCTAGACCTAGATCAGGATCTTGCAAGTGGGCTTCAGGAATATGTATTTTTACAGGTTCCTATGTCTTTTTTACTCACATTAATATTTGAAAATCAGTGGTCTAGATGCACACTGTCCAATATGGTAATCACTAGCTCTATGGGCTATTAAATTTAAACCAGTTCAAATTAAATAAAATTTACAATTCAGCTCTTTAGTTGTACTAGGCACATTTCACGTTCACAGCTGCATGTGGTAGTGATAGCACATTTCCAACACTGCAGAAAGTCTATTAGCCAGCACAGGTATAGACTTTGTATTTGGGACAAAGACATTTAATTATCCTCAAGTGTGGCAGACAGAGGTAGAATTTCTTAAGGACTAGATTTGGGAGGGTAATGCATGGAATTTGAATGTATGTGATCGCATGTGCATGCCCAGGGTGGAGGGGGTGCTACCTGGGCAGCAAGACTGGGACACTGCAAATGAAATGAGGAGGGAGACCACTTCTTTTAACCTGGTTTGGCAGAGTTGGTTTGGCCCAACCATAATGAACCAGAAGGTTATCTTAACCAGAAGATCAAAAAGAGGAAGGTCTGGAAAAACTGACCTCATAAGAACGGACAGGGACATTGTTTGTAACTTTGGAAAAACCTGGATTCAAAGAGTTGTAAACGAAATACACAAACTCTACCTTTGCTCTTCGGGAAGAGCAGTACTCTATCCAGTTGAGGTAAATCACACAGAAACTCTCCCTAGATATGCCTGCCAGTCGGTGGTCATAGTCTTCATCAATGTTTGGATTAAAGGTCGGGTCCACATCGACATAATTGCGATCTGCACACAGACGAAGTCCTTCTTGCATTGTCTCATTAGCTAGCCACTCCTCCAGCTTAGAAGAGGTCGTAACATAATAAATGATACCCTAATATGAACAAGAGAAAAAAAAAAAAACAATTCAGATTAAATCACAATTTCAATGAACTAATATTCCTCAGTGAAATAAATTCCAATTATTTATAATGATAGTATGACTAAAAAGTATTTTATTCCCCTCAATATTCTACATATATATTTTAAGAACACTATAATAATATATCCCAAGCCTTACTGGATGAAAAAACATTTAATACTTTAAAATCACAATCATAAATTCAGCAAAGCAACTTCAAAACAATCCATTTATTTATTTTATTTTATTTACTTCTTGAGACAGAGTCTCACTCTGTTATCCACGCTGGAGTGCAGTGGTGCAATCTTGGCTCACTGCAACCTCTACCTCCTGGGTTCAAGGGATTCTTTTACCTCAGCCTCCTAAGTAGCTGGGATTATAGGTATCCACCACCACATCTGACTAATTTTAAAATTTTCAGTAGAGATGGGGTTTCAGTATGTTGGCCAGGCTGGTCTCAAACTGCTGACCTCAAGTGATCTGCCTGCCTCTGCCTCCCGAAATGCTGGGATTATAGGTGTGAGCCACCATGCCTGGCCCTAATCTATTGATTTTAGAGCTTTTGAACTTAAGATATTTCAAAAGAGGTTAAAAAACAAACGAACAAAAAAACACACACACAAAAAAACCAAAAACACTTTACTTTGGTGCATTTATGTTGAATAATTTCCTTATAGAGAGTTATTAAAGCCATCTGGTGGTCCTAGGTCAAGTTACAGAGATATATATTTAGAACTAGAGACAGAAAATGCCACACGCACACGAGAGTAAAAAAATATTGTGAAGTCAATCTCTAGCTTCCTGAGGTTAGGTTTAACCAAACATTAAATGGAAGGCTCAACATTCATCCCAATCAGCAAATAAGGTGGTGGGGAGAGGTAACAATATAAGATATGAAAATTTCAGGCTGGGCATGGTGACTCATACCTATAACCCCAGCACTTTGGGAGGCCAAGGTGGGAGAACTGTTGGAGCCCAGGAGTTTAAGAGCCTGAGCAACATACCAAAACCTCACCTCTACAAAAATAAAAATAAAAAATTAGCTGGTAGCATACACCTGTAGTCCCAATTATTCAGGAGGTTAAGGTGGATGTATTGCTTAAGCCTTGGAGGTCAAGGCAGTGGTGAGCTACAACTGTGGCACTGTATTCCAGCCTGGGCAGCAGAATGAAACACTGTCTCAAAAAAAAAAAAAACGTATGAAAAATTCAGATGTTGGTCATTAAAGCTTAGCACACATTTTCTTCTTAAAAATAGTGGCCTCATCTAGAAGCCTCTAAATCACAACCATACTGTATTTCTGTAAACTCTTTAGCAAAAATAGAATATCTGATGCAGTAAAGGATGAACCTTGCCCAACCAGAGGTTTGGCCTTTACCCTTAGGTTCTAGAGAGTAACCTCTAAGCCTTGGGATGCCCTGCCTGTTAAAGAGTCCTTGTTCAGCTGGGAGCCTAGAGCCATACAGTATCACCAAGACCTCTGGACATCCTGGAGACTTAAGCTGGCCATGCGGATGGTCAACCTTGCCTACATGACAGGACACCAAGTGCGGGCAAGCTTCCTTGATGGACAACACCCTATGAGTACTGCCATGCTTCACTGCTGGGAGAAACAGGCATCTGCGCAACTCTGCTGTGAGAGGACAATTGGAAGCCCCTTGACTCGGTGTCTCTGGACAATATCCTATGTACCTCTTCCTTTGGCTTATTTTAACCTGTGTCCTTCCACTGTAATGACATGAGTGTAATGTATGACAACTTTGCTGAGTTCTGCAGTCTTTCTAGCAACTTAATGTACCTATGAGTGGTCTTGGGGACCCTGAAATTACAATTGATGTCAAAAGTGAGGGTGGTCTTGGGGACCTCTTGAATTTTGCAATACTTTTATTCAGTTTATTGAATAAAAGCAGTGCAAAGCTGTGGTCAACAGCAAGGTCTTAAGTTTCAGACATGCCTGGGTTTTAAATCCCAAATTCTACTTGTTAGAGAACCTTGGGCAAGTTCGCTTCTGATCCTTAAGTTGTTTATTTGTAAAATAGGGAAATACTTCTCTACAGAATTAAGATACACATATGTGTGTATGCATATTTGTGTATACATATTCCTTAGCAAAATGCCTAAAACACAAGCCTCAAATGTCTAGTTATTATTATTAAAGAATGAATGGAATGAATTCCAGTAAACATAGAAAAAGCAAGATCTTAGTAGGTTTATTTTTATGGACTTTTCTGGATCCTAGAGAATTTAAATAAGTACTTAGAAGCAAAGCACAACTTTAAAACAAAGTTGTACATGTGCGTGTGCGCACGCGCACACACACACACACACACACGTCATTCCCAAGAAGAAACTCTGATTATCTGAAGATCTAACTAAGTAGGCACATACTCTTACCTTGACATAGTAAGTGGTGAGTACTTTCCGAAGATCAAAGACTTGAAGCATAGAAGCAGCGCTATTATCAGTGATGCTATAACCCTCTAGAATATACTTTGTGACTATCACTTCCCAAGCTAGCCATCGCTGGCTAAATGCAGCATTAAATGAAAGCATGTGAGGAATATGGCCAGGTTCACAACAGCAAAATCCTTCATCTTCCTCTACACCTTCAGTAATGGCCTCCACTTCCCGTTGTTGACAGTAGGTACCTGAGAGAGAGAGAGAGAGAGAGAGAGAGAGAGAGAGAGAGAGAGAGAGAGAGAGACCATTAAAAAGGGGGAAAGCCAGAAAATGGGAAAAATGAATGCAAGGACACCTGAGATTTAGAAAAAATACATATTTTATAGCAATTGAAAGTATGTAATGGATTTGCCTTAGAATATTCATTAATGAATTGTAGCAAACTCCAGAAATCAGGCATAGTCTATATTCATATTCTGCAAAAACACAATGTGCATTAGCACACTATGGGTTCTGAAAATTTGTGTGGTAAAGTAACTTTAATTTTGACTTATTTCTAAATGTTTCAAATGGATTTACAATTGTGTTTTTATCAAATAAAGAACCAAAGAGTAAAGGCATGTTTCCTGAAGGTCTCAGTTTATTTTAAAAATACAAAAATCAGTGGGATGTTATTTAAGTAAAAATACAAAAATTTAATTACTATCACCAACATTTCCATAATAATGTTACATAGTGTTGACAAGAAAAACCCTTGACTTGAACCTGACATTGATATAAATACATGCTGTGGGTGACTATTTTATAAGATACTCCCTAAAAATATACAGGCATACATTTTGTTTAATTGTGCTTTGCTTTATTGTTCTTTGAAGGCATTGTGATATCTACAAATTGAAGATTTGTGACAACTCTGTGTCAAGAAAGTCTGTTGGTACCATTTTTCCAACAGCATGTGCTTACTTCCTTTTTTTCTGGATCACATTTTGGTAATTCTCTCAATATTTCAAACATTTTGTTACTATTGTATCTATAATGATGACTTGTGATCAGTGATCTTTAATATTATTGTTTTAAGTACTCTGGGATACCATAAGTTATGCCCATATAAGACGGCAAATTTAAATTGACAAACGGTGTATAAACTCTGGTTACTCCACTGACAAGTCATTCCCCTATCTCTCCCTCTTCTCAGGTCTTCCTATTCCCTAAGACACAACAATGGGGATATTGAAATCTAGCTAATTTATAACATGATAATGGCCTCTAAGTGTTTAAGTGAAAGAAACAGTCACATGTGTCACTTCAAATCAAATGCTAGAAATAAGTAAGCTTAGTGAGGAAGGCATGTCAAAAGCCAAGTGCATTAGTCTGTTGTTGCATTACTATTAAGAACTACCTGAGGCCAGGTGCGGTGGCTGATGCCTGTAGTTCCAGTATTTTGGGAGGCCGAGATGGGTGAATCACAAGGTCAGGGGTTCAAGACCAGCCTGGCCAACATGCTGAAACACCATCTCTACTAAAAAACACAAAAATTCGCTGGGCATAGTGGCGCATTCCCATAATCCCAGCCATATGGGAGGCTGAGGCAGGAGAATTGCTTGAATCTGGACTGGGAGGTAGACGTTGCAGTGAGCTGAAATAGTGCCACTGCACTCCAGCCTGGGCTACAGAGCTACAGAGCCAGACTCCGTCTCAAAAAAAAAAAAAAAAAAACTACCTGAGACAGGGTAATTAATTTTTTTTATTTTTATTTTTTATTGCATTTTAGGTTTTGGGGTACATGAGCAGAACATGCAAGACAGTTGCATAGGTACACACATGGCAGTGTGTTTTGCTTCCTTTCTCCCCTTCACCCACATTTGGCATTTCTCCCCAGGCTATCCCTCCCCACAGGGTAATTTATAAAGAAAAGAGGTTTAATTGGCTCATGGTTCCACAGGCTGTACAGGAAGCATGGCTGGGGAGGTCTCAGGAAACATAATCATGGTAGAAGGGGAAAGAGGCATGTTTTACATGCTGGAACAGGAGAAAAAGGGCTAAGGGGGAGGTGCTACACACTTTTAAACAACCAGATCACGTGATAACTCACTATCACGAGAACAGCAAGGGGAAAAATCCACCCCCATGATCCAGTCACCCCCTTTCAAGCCCTTCCTCCAACATTGGGGATTACAATTCGACGTGAAATTTGGGCAGGGACACAAATCCAAACTATATAACCAGGATAGGCCAAAAGTTAGGCCTCATGCACCAAATAGCCAAGTTGTGAATGGAAAGGAAACATTCTTGAAGAAAATTAAAAGTACTACTCCAGTGAACACATAAAAGAAAGCAAAAAAGCCTTATTGCTGATATGGAGAATGTTTGAATGGTCTGGAGAGAAGATCAAACCAACTATAATATTGCCCTAAGCCAAAGCCTAATCCAGTGCAAAGTTCTGTCTACAATTCTATGAAGGCTGAGAAGCAACCAAGCTGCAGAAGAAAAGCTGGAAGCGAGATTTAAGGAAGCTGTCTTCGTAAGAGACAAGTGCAAGGTGAAGCTCCAAGTGCAGACGCTGAAGCTGTAGCAAGTTATCCACATCTATCTAAGATCACTGATGAAGGTGGCTACACTACATAACGGAGTTTCAAAACAGATTAAACAGCTTTATGCCAGAAGAAGATGCCATCTAGGACTTTCACAGCTAGAGAGAAGTCAATCCCTGGCTTCAAATCTTCAAAGGAGAGTCTGATTCTCTTAAAAGGGGTTAATACAGCTGCTAAGTTTAAGCTGAAATGCTCATTTACCATTCCAAAAATGCTAGAACCTTTAAGAATTATGCTAAATCTCCTCTAACTGTGCACTATAAATGGAATAACAAAGCATGGATGACAGCACATCTGTTTATAGCATGGTTTCCTGGATATTTTAAGCCTACTGTTGAGACCTTCTGCTCAGAAAAAAAGATTCCTTTCCAAATACTACTGCTTATTGACGATGCACCTGATCACCTAAGAGCTCTGATGGAAATGTACAAGGACATTAGTGTTGTTTTCATGCCTGCTAACACAACCCATTCTGCATTCTGTACATCAAGAAATAATTTCACCTGTCAAGTCTTATTACTTAAGAAATAAATTTTGGAAGGCTATAGCTGGCACAGAGGGATTCCTCTGATGACTCTGGGCAAAGTAAACTGACAACCTCCTGGAAAGGATTCACCATTTTAGATGCCAGTAAGGACATTCTGTGATTCATGGGAGGAGGTCAAAATGTCAACACTTACAGGAATTTGAAAGTAACTAAAGGTTACATCAACATGTGAGCAAGAATATACTCATCCCTTATGAGAGCTCTGGAATGAACTGAAAGAAGAAAAGGCTATATACTTACATTATTTAACCATTCTATGAAATTAACAAAATATGTATTATATACTAATTGCTGTGTGTGATAGGTACGGATACATAATGACAAATGAAGCACATGTGATTCCTGCCCTTTGGAATCTGCCTATATTCTGGAACAAAGATTGATCAACTTCAGCCCTGGGCGAAATCCATGCTTAGAATAGTTTCAATATTTTTAAGGGGTCATTTAGAAGAAAGAAAAAACAGCAAAGAAGAATATGCAACAGAGAATGTGTATGGCTCTCAAACCCTAAAATATTTACTGTCTGGCTCCTAATAGAAAAAGTATGCCTTTGGCTAGAGAAAAAATAAACTTTAAACAATAAACCAACACAGTCACGTGATGCATAACTATGGGGATACATTCTGAGAAGTGCTGTTAAAAAATTTCATTGTGCAACCATCATAGAATGTACCTACACAAACCTAGATGGTAGAGCCTATTGCACATTTTGGCTATAGAATATAGCCTATTACTCCTAGGCTACAAACCTGTACGGCATGTTATGGTAGTAAATAATGTCACTAACAGTAACACAAAGGTAAGTATCTGTGTATCTGAACATATCTAAACAGAGAAATGGTACAGCATAAATATGGTGAAAAGATAAAAAATGGTACATCTATATATGGCACTTAACACACATGGAGATTGCAGGACTGGAAGTTCCTTTGGGTGAGTTACAGAGTGAGTAGTGAGTGAATGAAAAGGCCTAGGATGTTACTGTACACTACTATAAACTTTATAAATACTATAACTTAGGCTACATGAAATTAATTGAATTATTTTATTTACCAATAAATTTAACTGTTTACTGTAACTTTCTTAATAAACTTTTAACTTTCAAAAATCTTTCGTCTCTTTTGTAATAATGCTTAGCTTAAAACACAAACACATTGTATAACTGCATAAAAATATTTTTTCTTTATATCCTTATTCTGTAAGCTTTTTTCTATTTTAAAATTTTAAATTTTTTTACTTTTTAAACTTTTTTGCTAAAAACTAAGACACAAACACACACATAAGCCAAAGCCTACAAAGGGTCAGGGTCATCAATATCACTGTCTTGCACCTCCACATCTTGTCCCACTGGAAGGACTTCAGAAGCAATGAATGACAGGCATGGAGCTGCCATCTCCTGTGACAACAATGCTTTCTTCTGGACACTTCCTAAAGGACCTGCCTGATGCTCTTCTTGAGGAAGTATCACTTTTGGAAGAAATATGTTCACAATAGTTTGCTTGGTTTGTTTCTTTCATTCACCAGAGATTTGCTTGTATGCAGAAAATGCAGCAAGAACACTCCTCTCTATTAATGAAAATCTTTTGGTGTTAGGGTCCATGTTTTCAAACTTTTTAAGGAGTTTGTTGAGGTCTGCAAAAGCTTCTGCCAAACCCTTCACCATCAGTTTTCTTGGGGTTTCTTGTTTTTCTTCTCTGCAGTTTCCCTTTCTCTTGCCTGTTCTTCAGCTATGCATTCCTGTTCCAGTTCCAACATCCTCTCATTAGTCAGTTCCTCAGAAACCACCTCTAGGAGCTTATCAATGTCATCCTCATCCACACATTGATTAAAATTGTTTGCCATCTTCAAACACAGCCATGTTGATTTTTGCAACCTCTTCATCCTTGGAAAATCCTTTAAAGTCACAGACGAACCTGTTGAGTGCCTTCTTCCAGATGCCACTCATACCCACATTGGTGACCTCACCCTAAGCAAGGTTCTTGATGCAGTCATAGATGTAATCCTTCCAGAATTCTATCAGTGTCTTCCTCAGTTGCAGAAATAGCCTAGGTAAACATCCTTCTCAGGTAGTTGGCCTGAAAAGCTGCTCTAACTCCTTGATCCATTGGTTGATCAGAGAGATGGTAATTGGTGGCAGAAATACCAGTTTGATACTGGGATAAAGATCACCAATAAAAGGAGGATGTGTGGAACATTATTAACAATAAGCACAATCTCGAATGGTATGTTATTCTCCAAACAGTACTTCTCCATTGCTCTAGAAGAGCAATTCAGGAGGGCATCTTGGAAGAAAAGCTGGGTCATTCAAGACTTCTTATTGCTCCTGCAATACCCTGGCAGTGTATGTTTAGTGATAAGCTTGAAGGCCCTGGGGTTCTCACTGGGCAAGGTCACAAAGGGCTTCCATTTGTAACCTGCAACATTTCCCCAGGCAAGACTGTTTTCCTGTCCTTAATGCCTTGAAACCTGGCATTGACTTGGCCTCTTTATGGATGAAAAGTCCTTTCCAGTATCTGTTTTCAGAACAGCAAGCTTTCATCCATACTGAATATTTGCCTTGTCAAGTAATTTTCCTCACAGTCAGCTTATCTAGAGTTTCCAAAAATTCTTCAGCTGCTTTCACATCAGCATTTACAGACTTAGCACTTACCAGCTTTCACATTATACAACAAATAACAATTCTTGAATAAAATCACCCAAAGCTATCAGAAAATTCAACACCATAGTTGTGTTCAACCTTTTCTTTCAATATTGCAAACAAATTTTCTGTTTTGTCTGAGATTGTCACGCTGCTGAGAGGTATATGCTTCTGTGTCTGGTCTTCAGTAGTTTCTCCATGTCTGATTTAGGCCCTTTTCAAATTTTTGTTCATCTTTTTGTCTTCAATGGAGTAGGTCCTTTAACAGCTTTCATCACTTTGTTCTTATTCTTCAAGATCATAGCTACAGTGAAATGAGACATAATTACCTGGCACGCAATAACCATTGGTGATTTGCCACCTTCATAGTCCTTAACCACTTTTAATTTAGCTCACTGGTCAATCTACTCGAAGTGGCCTCTTCTTGGCAACATTATCTGTGAATTTTGTACACAGAGGGGCCATAAAACAAAATGACACAAGATCAAATGAAACACAGAGAAAACGATGCAATCAAGAGACATGGTAAATGTGAGATATATGAGTCTGCCACTGGCATAACAAGACATACTGTTCTAAAGTAAACTTTTTTTTTTTAATAAAAAAGCACATTCTAACCACAAGAAGTATAATACGGTAAACACAGTTATTATCATTATCTAGTACTACGTACTGTACATAATTGTATGTGCTAGATTTTTATATGACCAGTAGCATAGTTTTGTTTATACCAGCATCACCATAAACACAAGTAATGCTAGGTGCTAGGACAGAATGGTTACGATGTCACTAATAGGAATTTTTCAGCTCCATTATAATCTTAAGGGATCATTGTGATACATGTAGTCCACTGCTACAGTCCATGACTGCGTAAGAGTCTAACGACAAACACAGAGTAAAACGAGATCATCACATGGGACAGGTGGCTAGAAAAGGCTTCTCTGAGAAAAGGACATTCAGGCAAAGGAATCAGCCAGATGGAGGATTAGGGGAGGAAGAGAGACAGCTGGTACCTTCTGGCAAATGAAGGGCAAAAAGGAGGTCTTAGTAAAGACTTTAGCACATCTAAGAAACTGCAAGAAGGCCAGTATGGCTCCAGTGAGTGCAGATAGTGCTGTAAAGTGAGGATGGAGAAAGTGGCAGAGGCCAGATCATAGAGTACTGTAGGATATGTTCTGTCAGTTGAATTCTATCTTAAATGCAATGAGAAGTCACTGAAAAATTATAAGCATGGGAATGCCATGATCAAACGTGTCTTTTAAAAAATTCTGGCTGGTGTGGTGGCTCACACCTACAATTCTAGCACTTTGGGAGGTCAAGGCGGGTGGGCGGGGGGGGGGGTCTCACTTGAGCTCAGGAGTTCAAGACCAGCCTTGGCAAGATGGTGAGACAACCATCTCTACAAAAAAAAAAAAAAAATTGGCAGGAGTTGGCACCTGTAGTCCCAACTATGCAGGAGACTGGGGCAAGAGGATCCCTTGAGCCCAGAAGTTTGAAGATACAGTGAGCTGTGATGATGCCACTGCACTCCAGCCTGGGTGATAGAGTGAGACCCCGTCTCTTAAAAAAAAAAAAAAGCTTATGTCCGAGTTAAGAATTATAGGTATCCCTTGTTACCCAAACCTGTAGGAGTTCAAATAGTGTTACTCTATTTCCAAATTTGAGTTTCAATAGGCAAATACTTAGCATTTAGACAGCAAAAGACTTATCCAAAAGTTTATTTGAATCTACTCAATACCAGAGAGTGAAAAGCTAGATAATTTTTCTGATTTGGAGAACTACTGATCAACATGATGGAGTGAGCAGATGGTAAGAAGAACCCCCTTTCATTTCACATACATAGAAATGTTAGATAAAACAGCCTCCCACATAGATTTGTTTTAAAAAATTAAATTAAAATTTAAAAACAAGGATGAAGTCTTCAGGTGCAAAAACTTAAAAAGGAAGCTAAAAGTCACAGCAGTAGTAGGAATGGTGGTAAGGGTATGCTAACTTTTGGATGAGCCTAGTTGAATTAGGTTTGAACAGCCTGGGGTTAAGACTCTAGAAGAGACAGAATTAAGGTCCTAGGCTCCTGATGGAGAGGCAGAAACAAATATTCATAAGATATTTTGAAGGGCAAGAGAATATGAATGGATTATAAACAGATCACAAGTAAACATCACCATTTACTCCATTAATTTGAGTGCTGCATAGCTAAAGACTTATTTCTAGTGAACAATGTAACTTCTAGACTAATACTTGCTCCACTAACATAGACACTCCACAGCGAACTTGCAAGCCTTCTTAAGCAACACCAGGGTGAAAATAAAGCTATGGGGTTACAGATCTGGCTTCATCCTCTTTGTAGTCAAATGCTTTCTTATTTCTATTCCAGACTAAAAATATCCAAAGCACTTCTTAGACTAGATAAAAAACTACTCTTAAGTCTAAATGTTTCCTAGACAGGAAAGATATTCAGTAAAAGGACTTAAACATCCTATGAAACCAGTTTCTACTGGTGCTTACATGTTATTCAGTTTTACAGGAGT
Source organism: Callithrix jacchus (assembly GCF_049354715.1). Classification (NCBI taxonomy): domain Eukaryota; kingdom Metazoa; phylum Chordata; class Mammalia; order Primates; family Cebidae; genus Callithrix; species Callithrix jacchus. The sequence continues at coordinate 105,995,373 of NC_133509.1, read as the reverse complement.
TGATAACATCAAGCTGATGTTTCTGAATGCATGATTTTCTGTAAATAACTTTATCAGGCTGATGAAAGGGAGAAAGGCCAGTAACTACTTAATGGGTACAGAGTTTTATTTTGGAGTGATGAAAACACTTTGGAATGAGACAGAGGTGGTGACTGCCCAACACCGTGAATGTACTAAACGCTCTTGATTTCTTCGCTCTAAATAATTTCATTTTACATGCATTTCACTTCAATTAAAAAGAATTGTTGAGGACAAAGCCATGGTATCTATATAAACATAACTCAGGTAATTATTTTGTCTCAAACAAAAATTCAGCATTACTTGTTGCTAGCTATCTAACAAATTTATGCAACTGGTCACAAAAGGGACCAGCAATAGACCAAGCACAAAACAAGAGAAATTCAACCTATCCAGGAAAACAAATCAATTATACACTAATGCTACTACCTTTACATATGAAGCCATACTGCAAACGATTCTTCTTGGAACATGGAATGTGGGGTGAAAAAATCTAATACTTACTTTTTAACAACTTTTCTCATTCCACAAGCACAGATATCTAATAATTCTATGAGAACCAGAAGGTTTGAGACAGAAACATGTAAAACTTAGGTGCTACTAAAGTATACTATAGAAATAAAAGGTGAATGAATGTCTTACCTCTGAATTCAAGTCCCCGCAGCTGAAAAGTGACCAGACCATTGCCTATCTCTATAAGGTGTACTAATGCATTGAGATAGTCAGAGGCAAGGATGAAACAGTCCCCTGTACTGTAGTTTCCCCACCGTCCTAGTAGCAAATCACCACAGAGGCTATGTTGTAGGGATCTAGTTAAATGTTCATAAAAGATGGAATTCAGATTGTTGTCATCTGATCCTGTAAAAAAGAATTTTAAAAAAAGTTAAATTTCACCTTAAGTCCCCTTTACATACAAGATTGTTAAAAATATTAAAAACTTCTAGTAAGAGTTTATTTGACAAGGAAAATAATATTCATACTCTTACAGTTTCCATGTAAAAGTAACACATAGGAAAACAAAAAAGGTTTCTGAATTTAGATTTAGAAGTCACATAACCCTCAGAATCTACAGTTTCCATTCACAAAATGTGGGAATTTGATTTGGAGCAATCTAAGGACTTTTGACCTATTCAACAGTTCATAATTATTCAATGAAATATGGCTTATAATTAAAACCATGTAAGAGAGAAATAAAAAATAATAATTCAGAAGAGGAACAAAAAGATTATATGGTAAAGGAAGTAGATAAAATAATACAAGATTTGAACAAATAAGACAATCGAAAAGAAGTTGGTTAGTCAGTACTAGCCATATTGAGATGACTAATATTAAGCAGAAATAAACAGTATATAGCACAGAGAACCTTAAAAAAAACATTAAGATAGGCTGGGCGCCATGGCTCACGCATGGAATCTCAGCACTTTAAGGCTGAGATAGGCAGGTTACTTCAGGCCAGGAGACTAACTTGGCCAACATGGCGAAACTGTCACTACTAAAAATACAAAAATTAGCTGGGTGTTGCAGTGCATGCCTGTAATCCCAGCTACTTGGGAGGCTGAGGCAGGAGAATCGCTTGAACCTGGGAGGTGGGGGTTGCGGTGAGCCGTGACTGTGTCCAGCCTGGGTGACAGAGCAAGACTCTGTCTCAAAAAGAAAGAAAATAAAAAAAGAAAAGAAAAGAGACATTAAAATAAACATCACTTAATAAATGATATGACCATCTCTAGAAGTAACTCATCCAAAGCAATAATCTATAAATGCATGTCCCAAGTACAGTACTGGTGAATGGTAAAATATTCAAAGTTTAATAATTATTTTAAACTCAGTCTAATTAAATAATAATGAAAGGGAAATCCCAGATTCTAATGTCAACAAATGGCTGTATCAATTCTATGTCAGCACAACACAAAAGTGCATATACTGATTCAGGACATGACCTTTGTTATGCAAGATGGCATGAGCAACATGAGAAATCTAGCCCCTTACAAGCATACACTAAGCTGAAATGCTTATTTTCTCTACCAGAACATGACGATAGATGGTCATTCATATCAAATAACTAGTTTTCCTTAGTCCAATTTTATCACTGAGAATCTATCGGATTTGAGGGAATTTATGAGTCAAATAGATACAAATATTCCAGTACACTTGGGAATAATATTTTTTTTAGTAAATTAATACACTGAAGTCCTGGTTGATATGCTAATCTCTGATTGTTTGTGACAGACTACTACTGGGTGGGCCAATAAAACGATGTTTCTCAAATGACAAAACTAAGAACCAGACTTCAAATAATGGTAACTAACACCAGCAAGGATTGAAGCTCTATCCTGACTGGCTATATGCCCCAACTTGATGACTTCTCTGTATACAATAAACAGAATCAAATTAAATTAATATTGACCTAAACATTGAGGGAAGGGTGGAAGCAAACATACTAGTGAGACATGTGTCAGTCTGATTGCATACTCTTCAACAACACATCTGACCAGTTTTATTTTAACCATTTTTCTACATTTTAACCTATGTAAGAATAATCTTTGAATGGAATTTTTCATTCTTATAAGCATTCTTAAGATGCATTTTATAAAGGATGGGTATAGAAATTGTAGATACTGTAATTCACATATACTTTGCTAAAGTAAAAAAAATAGTATTTAGTTTTTAAAAGTGAATATTTGGATTTCATGGAGGATTCCCATCAAGTTAGGAGTGAATATAAACATACATACATATATATATATATATATATATATATATATATATATATATATATATATATAAAACAAATCCTTAGACTCGCCTCCTTATTCACAAATAGAGCTATTACCTGGATTTCTATCAAGCTGAGAAGCCAATCTGGTATTTGAATGATCCACTCGTTTTGTGCTAAAGAAAATAAAACATTTTTAGTAACTTTCTTTATATTAAAAAATATTTAACAACTAAGAGTGAGGGAGAAACCATAGAAAATGAATAAAGGTTACCACTTTATGGAAATCTCTAGAAAAAATCTGTGATTAGTGTAATGACAAAACACCTTTAGCACTTTTGGTAATTTAAAAAAATCCTCCCTCCTTCACCACACATCAACATAGCAGATTTTTTTTTATTCTACAGTGTATGGAAAGACATTTATACATGCACTGTGAAAAAAAAAAAGCTGACCAGGATGAAAAAATGTATACTATATATGGTTCTCCAAAATTCAAAGAGCTTAGAACATTCTTTGCCGAAGGAAGGTGTATCTATTAATGCTCAGTGATGCAGTGTTCTTTGGAACAGTAGTTCCCAAAATGTGGTCCACAGAACTCAAGGCTCTTTCAGGCAGTTTTCCAGATCAAAACTGTTTTCAAAGTAACACTGAGCGGTTATTTGCTTTTTTCATCGTGTTGACAACTGCACTGGTGGTACTAAAGCAATGGTGGGTAAGCCTGTGGTGCCTGGGCATGAATCAAGGCTGCAGCACCAAACCATACTACCCTTTGCTGCCACACTTACACAATAAAGCAAACAAAAAAATCAAAATTTCACATAAAAATGTCCCTAATGAAGAAGTAAAACGTATTAGCTTTATTAAATCTCACCCTACAGTACGGCTTTTAATATTCTGTATGGCAAAATGAGAAAATACATATGAAGCACTTCTGCTGCCTTCCGAAGTACAATGGCTGTCATGAGGGAAAGCATTTGTGCAACTGCTTCAACTCTGAGCTGAACTAGCTATGTTTTTTTTCTTGGAACACCATTTTTACTTAACACTGATGAAAAAATTATGAGACTACTTAGATGTGGGCATTTAACAGATATTTCTCAAAAATAAAGAAACTGAGCCTGTTATTTCAAGGAAAACAACTGGAAATACCTGTTGACAATAATAAAAATTCCAAATTTTCAAACAAAAATTAAAATTTTAGGAAACTCATATCTACAACCATGAGCTTGACAGCTTTCCAACAATTAAAATTTCTTTCCAACTGGTGGTGGTATCAATGAACATATTTTTTAAATCACTAAATAATAAAATGTATCAACATTTAGAAAATCTATTACTCAATGAGCTAGTAATTTCCAAATATCCAATATGAAATATTACAAAATTATGCATGGGTAAAAGATCCATTCAAAGTATACTTATCCATCAGTAACTATATTGATATAGTATAGTTAGTTCTAAAAGATCACAGATGTGGTTTTAGATTCCATATTGCAAGTAGCTTTTAAGAAGCTCCATTTCTCAGGTTTCATTGAAAGATCAAAGAAAACTATCCGTGATTGTCTTAAAAGACTATTAGAATACATCTTTTTCGGCTGGGCACGGTGGCTCATGCCTGTAATCCCAGCACTTGGGGAGACCAAGGCAGGTGGATCATTTCAGGTCAGGATTTCGAGACCAGCCTGGCCAACACAGTGAGTGTGAGGATAAAATTGTTTTTCACATACTTCAGTCAAAACAATATACTGCAACTGACTGAATAAATAGGTAGATATGAGAATCCAGTTGTCTTTTAATAAGCCAGACATTAAGAGATTTGCAAAACGATATAACAATGCCACTCTTCTCCTTAATTTTTTTTTGGGAGGGGTGGAAATATAGTTATTCTTAACTTTAAAATGTTATTTATGCTAATACACAATAGATATGGTATTATTTTTAAATTAATTAATAAGATTTGAAATTTTTTAGTTTTTCTTTCCACTCCAGTAAATATTAGTGGATAAAATTCATATTTTTAAAACTCTAGCTCTAGTGTTTCCAATAATTTTTAAGAGCATAAGGCTGGGTGCAGAGGCTCACAACTATAATCCCAGCACTCTGGGAGGCCAAGGCTGGTGGATCACCTGAGATCAGGAGTTCAAGACCAGCTGACCAACATGGTGAAACTCTGTCTCTACTAAAAAATACAAAAATTAGCCAGGACTGGTAGTGGGCACCTGTAATCTCAGCTACTTGGGAGGCTGAAGCAGGAGAATTGCTTGAACCCAGGAGGGGGAGGTCGCAGTGAGTTGAGATCATACCACTGCACTTCAGCCTGGGTGCAAGAGTGAAACTCTGTCTCAAAGTATAAAGGGGTTCTAAAACCAAAAAGAACTGCTGCCACTGAATATTACTTTGGGTTAATTAGTCCAGAATAACAATAATAAATAACACCGAAATTCAACAAAATGGGAACTACTTATGTGTGGTTTTAGACAAAGGACCAGAGTAAAAGTTTCAAACCTACAAACTAGTCCATTGTTTAAAAGGTGAGATTACGATTTTCACCTATTAAATATTCCAATTTGTGACAGTATGGAGAGAAAGGCTGTCATGGAGATGGTCAGTAGAATTATAAATTAGCACAAGCTCTTTCTAAACCAATGTGTCAATATATATTAAAAGCCTTTAGCCAGGCATGGTGGCTAACGCCTGTAATCCCAGCACTTTGGGAGGCTGAGGTGAGTGGATCATCCGAGGTCTGGAGTTCGAGACCAGCCTGACCAACATGGAGAAACCCCATCTCTACTAAAAAAATTACAGAATTAGCTGGGTGTGTAATCCCAGCTACTTGGGAGGCTGAGGCAGAAGAATCGCTTGAACCCAGGAGGCAGAGGTTGCAGTGAGTCAAGATATGCCATTGCACTTCAGCCTCGGCAACAAGAGCGAAACTCTGTCTCAAAAAAAAAAAAGAAAAAAGCCTTTAAAATGTTTACGCTCCGTAACTCATAACTCCTGAAAGTGTTCCCTTTTAGGAATGCTTTCTGAAATAAAATGAAATGTGGAGAGATTACATATGAGGATAGTTACTAAGCTTTAGATTAAAAAGCTAGTCTAAGGAACTAAGACTAAATTGAGAAAATATGTAATGCACAAAGATGGTCATTAAAAATTTATCTTCTCAAAATAGCAGAAATAACCTATAAAAATTTAGCTTTAGAAATAGGTATTTCTAAGAAAACTATAACCCATTATGACTCTATAATGATATTACACAGCATAAAGTTGCAGACTATTATTAATGTGAAATAATTCTAATATCACTGAAAGAAAAAAGATATAAAAATGAACATACTCAATCAGAATGTTTAAAAATATCTTTTAAGTAGAAAAAAATGGCTGAGCCCAGTGGCTCATGTCTGTAATCCTAACACTTTGGGAGGCAGAGGCAGGTGGGTTGCTTGAGCTCAGGAGTTCGAGAGCAGTCTGGGCAACATGGTGAAACTCCATCTCTACAAAAACTTCCAAAATTAGCTGGTGTAGTGTCTCATGCCTGTAGTACCCACTACTTGGGAGGCTGAGGCAGGAAGATCACTTGAGCCCAGGAGGTGGAGGTTGCAGTGAGCCAAGAAGTACCACTGAATTCATCTAGGCGACAGAATGAAACCTTGTTTCAAAAAATAATAATAATAAAAGAAAAAAAGAAAAAAAAGTAATATTCTCTGGTCTCTTCTTTTACATACTTTTCAAATTTTAAAAATATAAAGTTTTAGCAAAAATAAATATTTCAATACAATAAATTATGAACCATCAATTTTAATAATAATGCTGTCAATAGTTTTTCCCAGTAGAAAAGATAAAAATTGTCTTTCAAGTGTTTTACTTTACTCACTTATAGTCTCTCTCCCAGAATTTCACAGGTCGGACATATGAAGTGATGAATATTGCACTTCCCAGAAAGGGATTCAGTGGAGTAGAGAAGAAGGCGGAGACAGCAGCCTGAATGAACAGCATGGCTGAGTCTATGGGAAAACTAGTTAAGGAAACTGACATTCATCTAAGCACAGATGCCAAAAAAAAAACCCCTCACAAAAACCTAGCAGACACATTTAGATTACATCAATTAGAGACATGAGGTCCACCAGAAGAATACAAAAGAAAGTATCACAGGGCAGCCATTAAAGGGTCACCAATAGAAAAACATATGGAAGTAAAACCTGGTATGATGCTTTCAAGGGGGCCAAATCAATATTTGCTAATATGTATTTGGTAAAAGTTCATATATTAATCTTGGGAAGAGACGTTAAAGTTCAATTTTCCATAAAGTTAAAACTAAAACTTGTACATATCATTAAGTATGCCTTTCCATATCAATGTGGTCACTAACCCTACTGTTACTTAGAAAATACTTCTAAAAAATGGTGAGAATGGAAAATTGTGGACAGAAGTTTAATTCTATCCATTTCATAATCACATCATGAAAAAACGTTTTATACCTTCATTTATTAAAAAATAATGCTAAACACTTCTTGTATGTATTAAAAATTCCTGGACTTTAATAGCCACATATGCAAATTTAAGATTTTAAATCAGCATTACTTTCTTACAAAATCTGAATACTTTTCTTATGTTCAGATGATCTGCAGGCCACAGATACTAACACAAGTTAAACAATCAAAATCAGTTAAGTGTGGATGCAAAAGACAATGAATTTTTTTTTTGTTTGAGATGGAGTTTCGCTCTTGCTGCCCAGGCTGGAGTGCAATGGCGCTATCTCAACTCACCGCAACCTCCACCTCATGGGTTCAAGCAATTCTCCTGCCTCAGCCTCCCATGTAGCTGGGATTACAGGCATGTGCCACCATGCCCGGCTAATTTTGTATTTTTAGTAGACACCGGGTTTCTCCATGTTGGTCAGGCTCGTCTCCCCAACCTCAGGTGATCCACCCACCTCGGCCTCCCAAAGTGCTGGGATTACAGGTGTGAGCCACCGCACCTGGCCAAGATTATGAATTTTTGATGATTTATTACACAGTAAACTCTTATCTATGCCTGTGAAAGGTTAAGCCTATAAACCAACATTCTTATCAAGGATATGACTATCCATTCTTATTAAACTTTAATTAGAAGGATACGGGGCACTGCAAAAGGCTGAGCAAAAGCATGGAAAGCAGAACCCCATGTGATCTGCCATGGGGCAATATAGGTATACACGAACTGCAATTTATAAAGGAGTTCCCAAAGCTGCAGGAGGAAAAGAATAGCTGTCAGTTAAAAAAAAAAAAAAAAAAAAAATCATCAGATACTTGAATTAGAAAATGAAAAACCTGTAAAATATATTTTCTTCCTAATAGGGAAATGGCACTGAAATTATTTGCCATTTGCATAACATGAAAAGATATTATCGACTGCCTAAACATTGCACTTATTTCTGAATAAAGACACTTTCTAAGCAGAAATAGGTAGCTATATATGGATTTGTGTTTCATCTGTTTAAAATATTCTATGCCCTCTACTGGCCATATTACTGCTACTACAAGCAAAACTAAGTAAGGTAGAAAGCAGCCAAATAATTGTTCCTGAAAAAAAAAAAAATCGGGCCAGGCACGGTGGCTCAAGCCTGTAATCCCAGCACTTTGGGAGGCCGAGGCGGGTGGATCACGAGGTCAAGAGATCGAGACCATCTTGGTCAACATGGTGAAACCCCGTCTCTACTAAAAATACAAAAAATTAGCTGGGCATGGTGGTGCGTGCCTGTAATCCCAGCTACTCGGGAGGCTGAGGCAGGAGAATTGCCTGGGCCCAGGAGGCGGAGGTTGTGGCGAGCTGAGATCGCACCATTGCACTCCAGCCTGGGTAACAAGAGCGAAACTCCATCTCAAAAAAAAAAAAAAAATCAAGATGTCTGTAAAGCTTAAGAAATACATATATTTATTTTATTCTAAGACATATTTTTCCCAAATTTTAGTTTGGAAACTGAGTATGTTTTAAATGTTACGTCAGAAGGAATGTGAAAACAGCAGTTGTAATATAGTTGTCACTGCCTGTTTCCATAGAAACTTAGTTGTGTATACTAGGCATCTGTTCATAACCTTAATGGTTGTCAGTAGAAACAGGATACACATTTTAATTTTATTTAAGGTTGGACATGTTACAGTTGAATACTTCTTCAATGCTGAAACAGAGTTGTTGTACTTGTTCAAGATTGCCTCTGCATGATTAGGCAACAATCACTTCATCTTTTGAAATACTTTAACTGATTTATAAATGAACCCCCTTAACTTCCAATTTAAAAAAGAAATCACAAATTCAACCAATTAAAAAATATATATAAACTGCAGTATTTTTGCCATGACTCAAAATTATACTAGCAATCCTCGACATTAACGTAATCAGGATCACGGTAAGTAAAAGCAGCATGTATATCATCGTGATGCCATTACAATGACTTAAAAGCAGTGACTCAGAAACCTCTTCAGATTCTAAGTGTGAAACAAACTGTATTCCAATTTTGACTGTAATATTAAAGAAAAAACAATCGGTAATTACATGGGTAAGGATTGGTAGGAAAAGGAATTTGTGTATACACTTATTTTCTTGAAAGGTTATTAAATCCATGATATAGCTTGCAATGATATCTTAACACAAAAAATTTATCTGAAGAAATCCCTTGAATATTACTATCACTGTTAAATTCTACCTACTGACAATTTAAATAAAAACCTAAGGGGAAAGCTTTCTCTGTTTTGTTCATTGGTGTAGCCTAAGCATCTAGAACAGTCCTAAAACAGTTTTTTGTTTTAAAAAAATTAACAAATGAAAATATTAAGAAAATCCAAATTAATGGAGAGTTAAGTGTAGCAACTGTATTTCAAAGATTAGTTACTTTATATTTTACTGCAACTTTCACTTTTTTCCAACCAGTATAAGATGAAATACAATTCTCAATCTAAATATTTGAGCTTGTGAGAAACCACATGCTTCTTTACACAATTCTCTGATTAACTTTCTGGCTTCCTCCTTTGGTGTTTAACAACCATACTCACTAGAAGAGGAAATAAATGATAAAAATGCCAATTAATGACTGAACAAATACTGAAATATTTTAGAAGCTATTTATCACAATATTGAAACTATCAATGAAATTTTGTTCAGATTAATGGCTTTCCATTTTTTCTGTTCCCATCCTAGGTCAGACTACTATCACATCTGAATTACTGTCATGATCTCTTGAACTGTTCTCCATACCTTTAGGTTCTCTCTTCCCCAACTGAAGCCAAATGTGGCTCACCAGGCTAACTTTCCTAATATTGGAATTTCATTATATTTTGTAGCTGTTCATTTGCTTCAGGTCTCTGTTACCTATCAAATGGGATAATATGTGTCAAAGTCCCTTATATGTAGTCAGTGTTACCATGAAATTTAATTTCATGACAATCTGAAATTTCACTGACAATCTGACCGTACAGCCTATTTCACTGCGAAAGGTAGAGTGATTTAGCAAAAAGATCCTTGGAGGAGGCAGAAGACCAAGCTTTTACCATCGAATTCATAAAAGGCCTAAGAACATATATCTTATGGGTAGATAATGAATTTTAGCAGCAGCCTCAAAGTTCAGAGTATTCTGCAAATGTCACATCAAGCTAATTTCTGACTGCTCCCACCAGGCCTCAGTCTCCTCAGCATCTACCCCCTTCACTGGGCCATGCCAGAGCCCAATTCAATTATTATCACTTCTGGTTTCTAATATTCAAAACTATATACCTTTTGAGAGATTCTATATATTTAAAAATACATACTTTTTTTTTTTTTTTTTTTTTTTGAGACAGAGTCTCACTCTTTCGCCAGGCCCCAGGCTGGAGTGCAGTGGCGCAATCTCGGCTCACTGCAACCTCCACTTCCCAGCTTCAAGCAATTCTCCTGCCTCAGCCTCCCAAGTAGCTGAGACTACAGGTGCATGCCACCATGCCCAGCTAATTTTTGTATTTTGGTAGAGATGGGGGTTTCACTATGTTGGCCAGGATGGTCTTGATCTCTTGACCTCGTGATCTACCTGCCTCAGCCTCCCAAATTGCTGGGATTACAGGCGTGAGCCACCATGCCCAGCCAAAACACATACTTATTAATGTTTCTCTAATTGTTTTATACAACTTAATCTTATTGTCCTAGCTATAGAAAGAAATATATCTTTTATAAATCACAGTGACTATCTTTGTTTAGGGATTCTAATGTGCTTCTGAATAACCAGTTGAAGAGAGATACTACTTACTTAAACAATAATAAATCAAATTAAATATAAGAAAAACCCTGACTAAATACCACATAACTTAGGGAGACAGTTTTTATAAGGATATTCCTTTCTGTGATAAATTACCTTGTTGAAGAGTATGGACATAAAGAAGAGATCCAACAGCATAGTCTCTGAAAAAGCTTCATAGTCAAATTTGAAAAAGAGCACGGTAAAGATGACTGTGACATACTGATATGTAGGGCTGCTAAAAGAGGATCGTAGCAACTTCAAACCAGCAACGGTGATCATTAAAGCACCTAATCTGTGACACAAAAAAAACACAAATCAACTCATGACTGAAAACATTAGAAGAGACAGTAACTTAAAATAAAATTCACCATTTACTTTACTAAGCTTACAATGTATACATTAAATGGAAGCTTCCAAAAAATGATGTCTATAGCTAGGTAAATCACATCCGGAAAGTATAGACTTCCTTTTATTACTATTCATTATGATTCTTATCCTTTATATGAACGACCATGTTTTAAAAAAATCATATTGTAATTCTCATATCTGGTTCTCTAGTTTCTCAATATTTCTATTGCTTTAACATCAACTGCATTTAGCAAATGAGAAACATATTATTGCTTACTCAATAATAGGTACCTCTCCTATGGGGCAGGCCTATCAGACCACCATGGCTGACCATCTAAATGGTGTAAGTTACATCGCTCATGAAAATAGCCATCTAATATTAAAAATTAACCTTATTTTGAAAATGTCCTCCCACAAAATATTAATCGACAATGAGATGTCTGGAGTAGAGAATATGACAGCAGCAGAAACAGATGTTAAAAAAAGGGAAGTCAAGGACAAAATGTCACCTAAACTTTTAATCTCACAGTGCCTTGCATGAAGCAAACACTCAATTATTATTCAACATTTTACCAACAACTTAAGACATTGTTTATAACAGCCCCTAAAAGTCAGACAAGATTAGAAGACTACTATACTTACTCTGTATCTAGTTTCTTTGGACTAGCAATTGCCTCTGCACTGCTGCTAAGTTCATTGAGAACAATCAATGGATAGATTATATTCTTCTCCACAAAAAGAAGCCACACATGAAGTTTCTCAAACCACATCATAGTGGCTGCATCTAACAAGGCAAAATAAATCAAGAAAACTGTATGTTATCTAACATATAGTTTGTCAATGTGATGAGAAAGAAAATTTTACAACTCAAATTTAGTACCAAACTACATATAAAATGTTTTTAAAAAGCCAGTACTTTAATCAACTGTCAACTTCTATGAGCTCTGAGATACAAATTTGTAACTTAGACATGATTTAACATTTAGATAAGTTTCATTTTAAACTTTAATTCTTGAAACCTCATATTTTAACCATAACTTTTCTCATTTATGCTTACAACTTATGGAAAAAGATTACAGAAGATTATTACATTGGTTCTTTTACCCAAAATAAATAAAAATATGATATGATTTGAATTCACATACTTCATAAGAGTCATTTTCATTGGCAATAATATTTTTTTCCAATGCTATAAATTATTTCATTGGAGAAAGTGTCTAGAATAAACTAAAAGATTTAAAACATGGTTCTTTGGCTATCTGAAAACAGTATCATCTGGCTTTAGGAAGTTCTCTAAGAAATAGTATTTTTTCTTTGAGTTGCTAAAAACAGTACAGAAAAAACAACAACTTTGCTGTTAGTACTATAAATTAGTCAAATGTTATACAGATTCAAAATTTGTATTTAAATTAAATGTTCTAAGATTTAAAAAATTTTTTAAAGATCAATAATTTATTTTAATGAAAAGTGGTGGTCTTTAAAACAAACTAGATGTGGCATCATTTATATATGAAAGCAGTAATAGTTCGCCATTAAAAACACATCTCATTCTGAATTATTTTTCTGAGTATAAATGAGCCAATAAAGATTCTTAAGCAGTTTCAGATTACGCCTGTAATCCCAGCACTTTGGGAGGCCAAGGCAGGCAGATCACCTGATGTCAGGAGTACAAGGCCAGCCTGACCAACATGGAGAAACCCCGTCTCTACTAAAAATACAAAATTAGCTGGGTGTGGTGGCACATGCCTGTAATCCCAGCTACTTGGGAGACTGAGGCAGGAGAATGACTTGAATCCAGGAGGCAGAGGTTGCGGTGAGCTGAAATTGTGCCATTGCACTCCAGCCTGGATAACAAGAGCAAAACTCTGTCTCAAAAAAAAGAAGATTCTTATGCAGTTTCATGTCATTTTTCTTTATTAGGAAGCTTTCAAAGGCTTCAGGGTTCTTTAAAAAAGTTATATTCAAGCAGCTGAATGATTTACTCTATAATAATTTGCTAACTGAAAAAATACTGTGAGAAAAAAGTTGGCTGATTTAATCACTAGTAATTATGACATAGCTTTAACATTTATTATTTCTCTAAAGTGAGGAAGTACAATATATTACAGATAACAGGGTCAATGAACAAGAATTGAATACTTACAACAGGAAAGAAATGTCAGGGTTTACAGTGGCAAGGAAGAAGCTTAGCAAGTGAACTAGCCTTCTATCTCTTTTTCATCATTTAATACTTAATTGCAAATCTGAACTAATAACAGCAATTAAAAATGTTTTTAATTTCTTTTACACTCCTCTCTGGTAGGACACAGTGTCTCTGGCAGAAAAAGGAACAAGTATCTTTCTTCCTCCCTGGGCATTAAGTTAAAACTATTTCAAATAGAGAGACCTTAAAGAAGATTGGATTGCCTGTATATGGCATTGAAAACTAATTAGGGGGAACAGTAGGGTCAGGAAAGAGAAGTAATGGACATACACAGGAGGGTTCATCAATGAAAAGTCTGTGAAGAATAATATAGAGAGGGGAGAAGTAAGTTTCTTCTGTGGAAATTTGGCACTGTAGCACTCACACTCATATTTCAGCTAAAATAAAGCATCCTGAAAGATATTAGATTCATTAGCAGCTTCAAACTTAAGCAAAAGAAACACAAGCCAAAATATTCCTTGATGATATTCATTTAACTCAGTCATCTATCAATATAGTAAAGGGAAAAGTGCTATTGAAATACTTACTTCGAACTTCATATTGATTATACTCTACTGTCTTTAGCAGAGGATGAGAGAAACAGTGCCATGGTAGCTGTTTTCTAACTTGAGGCAGCACATAATGTGTTACAAAACCCACAAAGCCAACCAATGTATACAACACATACTTGAGAGCAGGCTAAAAAAAAAAAAAAAAACAACAATAAAAGTGATAAAATTAGGAGTGATTTTGAGACTCACTGCAGAAATTCTAATTTGTCAATTCAATTTTCCATTTGATAATGGACAACATCCATTTTAAGAATCTAAGAACAAAGTATTTTCTATAGTTAACATTTCTAAATTATGTAGTTTGCTGTAATCAGTCTTGAAAGTTAGTGACTATTCATTTATCATAGATATTTTGAAATGTGTTAACTACTTTCTCTGGTGTCTTACACTACTGTATGAGAGAGTGGCCTATGGTGTATTGCCTATTACATGAATGTTCTATGAGATGTTTAGAGCAATGTATTAAATTGTTTTCAGTAACAGAGATAATGGGGTAAGGCAGGGTCCACCTGGAGCAGTTGGCTGCATGCACTAATTCATAGTAAATGGCTTAGTGCATGGCTGTGTGCCTGTCCCACGGCATGGAGGTCCAGGTGTCTTGTAAACACTGGCCTTGTTCACTGTGGTGTTCTCATCTATAACCATCACTGACCTGTTCATCACAGCCAGCAAGAGCCCAGGCTTTCCACTGCTACCCCTCATGCTTCACAGGAGGGTCATCTGTTCCTTCCTAGACTGCATCACCAATTACAACAAGGCCTAAAAGCTTGATGCATACCTGTGCAAGAGCACAGGACGGAGACCATTTATGACTATGAAGGCTGTGGCAAGGCCTTTAACAGGGATCATCATCTGAGGTGCCATATCCTGGTTCATACTGGAGAAAAGCCATTTGTTAGAAAGATGTATGCATCTTAAAACTTCTGTTCCCTGCTACAACCAACAGTCAAGTATGCCGACTAAAGACTTGACAACCACACCACAAGCACCCATGTATGCCAACCCATAGGACTAGCAAACCCAACCTACTGCAGTCACTAATGGTGCCTGAGGACTAGCCTGCCTAGCTCTGTATCCCTAGCAATGCCTCATCACAGCCGCTATTAACATATGCAGTCTAAGCCACTGAGGAATTTGTAGACATCACTGACACCAATTATAGCCAAAGAAATCATATGGAGAGTACACTACCATATACACCCAGAATCAAAGCCGAAGTATCCTGTCCAACCAACAGCATAGATACAGCTACAGGAAACAGTCTTTCTCTCCAAACGCCAATCCATACAATTTGAAAACACTGTTGTATCAGATGTGCAGATGTCAATGTAAGGATATAAGAAACATAAAAATGCAAGAAAATACAGTATCTCCAAAGGAACATAATAATTTTCCAGTAACAGATACCAAAGAAAAGGAAATCTATGAAATGTCTGAAAAAGAATTCAAAATAATGATATGAAGGAAACTCAGTGAGATACAAGAGAACACATAGGAATAATACCAAGAAATCAGAATATCAACTCATGATCTAAATGAAAAACTCAACAAAGAGATATATCATAAAAAGGAACCAAACAGAAATTCTGGAACTGAAGAATTCCACACATAAAATAAAAAATTTAAGCAAGAGGTTCAACAACAGATTAGATCTAGCAGAAGAAAGAATTTCTGAACTTTAAGATGGGTTAAAAAAAAACCCTCAGACCAAGAAAAAGAAAGAAAGAAAAAAAAGAATTAAGAAACCTCATATGATATATGTGACACTGTAAAAATGACCAAACACATGAATTTTGGAGTTTCCAGAAGCCTATTTAAGAAAATAATAGATGAAAATTTCCCAAGTCTTAGAGGAAATACAGACATCTAGATATGGGAAGCACAGGGTTCCCAAATACAATTCACTCAATAAGGTATTTTCCAAGGCACATTTTAGTCAAACTGTCAAAAGTCAAAGACAAAAAGAGAATTCTGAAAACAGCAAGAGGAAAGAGTTAAGTTATATACAAGGAAATCCCCATCAGACTAACATCTAATTTCTCAGTAGAAGCCTCACAAGCCAGAAGACAATGGGGTGATATATTCAAAGAACTGAAAGAAAAACACTCTTCAGCTAAAAACAGTATACCCAGAAAAGCTTTATCCTTCAAAAATGAAGGAGAAATAATATCTTCACCAAAAAAGCAAAGACTAAGAATTCATTATGAGTAGACTGGCTCTACAAGAAATTATTGAGTCCTATAATAAGTAGCAGAAGGATGATATCTACCATCATGAAACACATGAGAGGATAAAAATCATTGGTAAAGAAGATAAATAATTTTTTTTTAAAGTCAAAAATTATTACTACAAAAAAAGCAATCAAATTGAAGGGTAAACAATAAAAGCAAAAAAAAAAAAAAAACAAAGGATATAGAGAACATTCAGCAAACAATGAATAAAATGATGGGAGTATGCCTTCATCTCGCAAAAAACCTTGAATGTAAATGACTTAAATTCCCCAGTTAAAAGATGTAGAACGTCCAGATGTATATCCTGATGCCAACATAAATATAAGTAAAAATATAGTCTGCTTGAATTTTTTTTTTTTAAAGAGCCAACTATATGCTGCCTACAGGAAACTAACTTCACCTATAAACACACACAAAGATTGAAAGAGAAGAAATTTAAAAATATATTCCAGGCAAATATAAACCAAAAGCATGGTGGCAGAGCTATACTTTTATCAGACAAAATAAACTATAAGTCAAAAGACATGAAAAGAGACAACGAAGGTCATCATATAATAAAGGGATCAGTCCACAGAAAAGGGTATAACAACTGTAAATATATGCACCCTACACCAGAGCATGCAGATACATAAGGCAAATATTATTATAAAGCTAATGAGACAGACCCCAATATAATAATACTTGGGAACATCAACAACCCAATTTCAATATTGGACATATCACCTAGAAAGAAAATCAACAAAGAAATATCAGACTTAGTCTGCACTATAGAACAAATGAACATAGCAGACATTTACAGAACATTCATCTCATCTAACAGCTGCAGAATACACATTCTTCTCATCAACACACGGGACATTCTCCAGGACAGACTACATGTTATGCCACAAAACAAGTCTCAACAAATTTTTAAAAATTGAAATCATATGAAGTATCTTCTTAGACCATGAAGAAATAAAACTAAAAATAAATAAGAGGAACTTTGGAAACTGTACAATTAAATGGACATTAAACAATGTGCTCCTGAATGAACACTGGGTCAATGAAGAAACTGAAAATAAAATTTTAAAATCTCTAAAACAAATGAAAATACAATGTACTAAAACCTATTGAATACAGCAAAAGCAGTGCTAAAGGGAAATTTATAGTAATAAATGCCTCCATCAAAAAAAAGAGTACAAACAACGTCATGATGTACCTCAAGGAACTAGGACCTAAGAAAGATAAGAGCAGAAATAAATGAAATTGAAATGAAGAAACAATACAAAAGATCAAAGAACTGAAAAGTGGGTTTTTTTTTAAAAAAGATAAATAATATTGACATATCTTTGACCAGAAAATGAAGGAGAGAAGACCCAAATAAATAAAATGAGAGATGAAAAAGGATATATTACAACTAATACTGCAAAAATTCAGAGTATCATTAGTGGCTACTATGAGCAACTATATGCCAATAAATTGGAAAATCTAGAGGAAATGGATTAATTCCTAGACACATACAACCTAGCAAGATTGAACAATGAAGAGATCCAAAAGCTGAACAGATCATACCATGTAACAAGACTGAAGCCATAATAAAAAGTCGCCCAGTAAAAAAAAGCCCAGGATCAGATGGCTTCACTGCTGAATTCTTCCACTGTTGGTGGGAATGTAAGTTAGTACAACCACTATGGAGGACAGTTTAGAAGTTCCTGAGAAAACTGAAAATAGAGTTACCATATTATCCAGCAATCCCAATGCTACATATATACTCAAAATAAAGGAAGTCAATTTATTGAAGGGATATCTGCATTCAATGTTTGTTGCAGCACTGTTCATATTAGCCAAGACTTGGAGGTGACTTGGAGGCAACCTAAGTGTCCATCAACAGATGAATGAATAAAGAAAATGTGGTACACATATACAATGGAGTACTATTCAGCCAAAAAAAGAATGAGATTCTGTCATTTGCTATACCATGGATGGAACTATAGGTCACTGTGTTAAGTGAAATAAGCCTCGTACAGAAAGAGAAACTTCACATGTTCTCATTTATTTGTGGGAGCTAAAAATTAAAACAATTGAACTCACAGAAATAGAGAGTGGAAGGATTATTATCAGAGACTGGGAAGGGTAGGAGGGGTGGTGAGGGGAGGTAGCGATGGTTAATGGGTACAAAAAGTAGTAGAAAGAATGCATAAGACCTAGTATTTGATACCACAACAGGGTAACTATAGTCAGTAATTATTTAATTGTACATTTAAAGATAACTAAGCGTATAACTGCATCATAACACAAAGGACAAACGCTTGAGGAGATGAATACCCGATTTACCATGTGATTATTACACATTGCATGCCTGTATCAAAGTATCTCATGTACCCCATAAAGATATACACCCATTATGAAAAAAAACGAAGAATGTCTAGAGGAATAATGCCGGAGATTCTCCAAATTTAATGAAAACTATAAACCACAGATTCAATAAACCCCAAGCACAGAAACATGAACCATGTGAAGGTACATCACAATCAAATTTGTAAAAACTAGTGATAAAAAGATAGTTTAAGAAAACAGATAAGTTATCTACATAGGAATAAATTCAGTCAGAAGCAATAAAAGGGAGAAGACAGTGGAGCAATATCTTCATGCACTAAAAGAGAAAAAAAAACGGTCATCTTAGAATTTTATACCCAAGGAAGTATCTTTCAATACCAATGGTGAAATAAGGACTTATTCAGAGCTAGAAAAGCCAAGAAAACGTGCAGATTTTCACCACAAGAAATGTCCTAGGACAGCCAGGTGTGGTGGTTCACACCTGTCATCCTAGCATAGGTGTGAACCTGTGGGTTGACCAGGGCAGGAGGATCACTGCAGCTCAGGGGTTTGAGACCAGCCTGGGCAACACAGTGAGACTTTGCCCCTAAATAAAAAAGAAATGTCCTAGGAAATCTTTCAAGTAGGAGGAAAATGATACCAAATGGAAACATGGATAAGCACAAAAGAATGCAGGGGACTAAAATGATAATTACATGCCCTACAGATGAAAGGAATAGCCTTGATGAGCTGTACTTAAGGAACAACACCCAAGAAGCCTTACCCATACCTGAACCTGATTTAGATAATAATGTTCTAGACTTTCAACTTTACTGGAATGAGACTTTCGAGGGTTTCAGGAGAGGGTATGTACACTTTGCATACAGAAGGGATGTCGATCATGGAGGTCTACTAATGGACAGTGGTAGTCCAGCTTCTGAAATGGTTCCCATGATCCTTGCCTCTTGCTTTTATACTTCAGTATATTCTCTTCCCACATGTACCAGGGTTGGTCTACGTACACAACAGAATATGAAAAAACTGGTGGCATATCATTTCCAATATCAGGTTGTAAAAGAGTACAGCTCCTATCTTAGGCTTTGTATCTCAAGGATCACTTGCTCTGGGGGAAACTAGTTGCCATTTGTGAGTATTGTCATGCAGCCTATGGTGAGGACCACATGGAGGGGAACTGAGGTCTCCGGCCAATAGTCAGAAGAAACTGAGGCCTGTAAACAGTGAACTCAGATGACTGTAGCACGATGAAAGATCTTGAGCTAGAATCATCCAGTAAAGCCACTCCCAGATTCATAACATGGAGAAATCATGAGAAAATAAGTATTTGTTGATAAAAAACACATAAAAAGTCATGTATTTCAGTACTATGGACAAACATGAACATCAAATCAGAAATTAGTCCAAACAAAGTTATAGTCATGTGCTGCTTAACAACAGCATGTATTATGAGAAATGTGTTGTTAGGCAATGTCATCACTGTACAAACATCAGAGTGTACTCACATAGATAAGACAGTATAGCCTACTACACACTGAGACTATGTGGTAGAGTCTACCGCTCCTAAACTACAAAAATGTATAGCATGTTACTGTACTGAATACTGTAGGCAACTGTAACACAATGGCAAGTATTTGTGTATCTAAACATACACGGGCTGGGTGCAGTAGCTCATGTCTATAATTCCAGCACTTTGGGAGACTGGGGCAGGAGAATTGCTTGAGCCCAGGTGTTTGAGACCAGCCTGGACAACACAAGAAGACTCAGTTTCTACTAAAAACAAACAAACAAACAAAATTCTTTAAATTAGCCTGGTGTGGTGGTGCACATCTGTAGTCCTAGTTACTTAGGAGGCTGGCTGGGAAGATCGCTTGATCCCAGGGTTTCAAGGTTACAATGAACTGTGATCATAACACTGCACTCCAGCCTGGGTGACACAGTGAGACTCTATCTCAAACAAACAAATAAATAAAAGAAGAAAATGATTCCTTACCTGCAATACTGTGAAGACGGTGCTTACATGAATAGCAAAATACAGCACACCAATTACAATGCATACTACTAGGTCAGACTGTAATCGTTCACTCTGTAGGGGTAAAAAAGGATTATTAAACAATTACATAAGAATTTAAAAAGTCTTTTTCCTTTATTCCCAATTGGCAAAGTTTAAGAAATAACTTTTTGCCTGGCTAGCTTGGTTGGTATTAAAGAAAAAAAAAACAATAATTTTTCATTTATACTCTAACACTTCTAGATCTCATTCTCCCCCGCCCCTGCACCTCTTTTTTCTCTCTCTCTGGAGTTTTTACTCTGTTGCCCAGGCTGGAGTGCAGCAGCA
Source organism: Callithrix jacchus (assembly GCF_049354715.1). Classification (NCBI taxonomy): domain Eukaryota; kingdom Metazoa; phylum Chordata; class Mammalia; order Primates; family Cebidae; genus Callithrix; species Callithrix jacchus. The sequence goes on along the minus strand of NC_133509.1, from coordinate 105,974,416 downwards.
CGATCTCGGCTCATTGCACTCTCCACCTCCTGGGTTCAAACAATTCTCCTGCTTCAGCCTCCCAAGAAGCTGGGACTAAAGGCATGTGCCACCACACCCCACCACACCCAGCTAATTTTTTGTATTTTTAGTAGAGACAGGGTTTCACTATGTTGGCCAGGCTGATCTTGAACTCCTGATCTCAAGTGATACGCCCACCTTGGCCTCCCAAAGTGCTGGGATTGCAGGCATGAGCCACCACACCTGGCCACACTTCTACATATTTTCTATACATAATAATTAACCACAGTAAATCTTATTTTCTTCCTCAATTTCCTCATATTTTGATTTTGACACTGCAATGCCAAGGAAATTGAATAACTTATATAGTTCCGCATGCCATATAACATATTACAATACAGTCTTTTAGAATGAAGAGTTTATTCCCCATTGGTCTGTATGTTTCTTTTTTTTTTTTTTTTTGCTCCATCACCCAGGCTGTAGTGCAGTGGCACAATCTCGGCTCATTGCAATCTCTGTCTCCTAGGTTCAAGCGATTTCCCTGCTTCAGCCTCCTGAGCAGCTGGGATTATAGACATGTATCACCATGCCCAGCTAATTTTTTTGTATTTTTAGTAGAGACAGGGTTTCATCATGCTGGCCAGGATGGTATTGATCCCCTGACCTCGTGATCTACCCACCTTGGCCTCCCAAAGTGCTGGGATTACAGGTATGAGCCACTGCGCCTGGCCTGTAAGTTTTACTTTTACATATGGGGAAACAAAATAAGGTACATTAAGTTACTATAATTTTTTGTTTGTTTGTTTTTGAGACAGGGTCTCACTATGTTGCCCAGGCTGGAGTACACTGTCTATTCACAGGTACAGTCATTTCACACTACAGCTCAGAACCCTGGGCTCAAGGGATCCTCCAGCTTTAGTCGCCCAAGTACCTGGGACTAAAGGCATGTGCCAACACTCCTGACCATAGTGCCATTTATAGGGGTATATCCCTTTGGATAACTTATATGTTCATTGGTCTTTCGACATGCGAAAACCATGTGCTTAAGTCCCATTTTACTTACTACATTTTGGTTCTATCAGTGGTTATAGAAAAACCAGAAACTTCTTGATATCTTTGGTCATCAACTCACCTCTTAGACTTATGCTTATGAGCATATTCAGAATATCCTAATATACTTAACATGAAATATCCTCTGCCAATATGGAAACTAAAGTTAGAAAAAGGTTATTCTAATATCTTGAGAGTTTTATATTTCTAAAGTTTCTGAAAGAATATGTGAACAGGTCAAGCTCACTAAAAGTAAATGTGTCTAATTCAACATCTATATAAATTCAGTCTTTTGCAAAGAAAAATTACCTAAATCTGAGAAAAAGATTTTGTTTTACTCCATAAACAGACATGAATTTACAGAATTCATTTTTCAAATAATTACTGAAAGAATATAAGCAACATTATAATTCACTAAATTAGAAATTTTTAAAATTACTGCATTTACTTAAGTATATTAAATTAATAAAGGTTATTGTTCTCTCCTTCAGCCTGAAATACACACAGTTTTCAGACTGCCCTTGAGAAATAAAACAACCTAAAGTCTAATGAATGACTTACTAAGACATAGTTTTTTTTTCAACAAGATGAACAATAACAACAAAATGAACTGAATTTATGTTAATACTAATGTTTCAGATCCTAGTCTAAATTGAATAGGAATAAAAGTTCTATGACCAATGAAATTACTTAATTTCAACTGACCTAAAAATAAATGGTTAGTGCTCTGTTCTACAGAAACCAAATCTGAGGAATGAGCATTTCTTACATGTTAATATCTGGAATAAAGACAATCAACAATGTGCAACTAATCCTATAACTATAACTATACATTTTTCTCCAATTACTAAAGACTTTCAAAAAGTGTCATGATATAACATAATCAACTGTCTAAGATTTAAGTCTTTTAGGTGATTCTAAATGTTAAAACTTACAACAGAATTTCTAAGTTTTTCAGGAAGTGGATCTTTTACTTCAGCTAGAGGGTCTTCTGGATTTTTCTCTTCCATTTTTGGAAAAATCCTGGATTGCACTAAAGAGCTTTGTGGTAAAAAAGAGAGAAAAAATGAAAACACATATAATCTGAAAACCAGTAATTCAAACAGACAATAAAGTTTATGATAGAAAACCAAGTGATTCGAGTATATTTAATCATTACTAAATGAGAAATTCTAAAATGTTTAGGAGACCATAAATAAGCATACGGTGAAAATATTTTTATTAAAACATAGTTTCAATAATTGGGAAGGAAAACACTAACATTCTCAGCCAATCTGATTAGAATGACCCAAAGTTAACATATTTTGAAACTTAATATAGATTAGGCCAATAGCACTTTGGAAAGGCATTGGGAAAAGAAATTTTGAAAGTTATTTGAAAAAATCACCAACTTACTTAAATTTCTTTAATTCAGTAACAACTGAGTTGACTTACAAAAGTACAGATGGATCACTGCTTTGTCGGCTGAGATGATAAGACACTGCCACTAACAAACCACAAAAAATGGAAAATAGTACTGGAATATGCTGGCCATCCCAAGAATCCTGCGGAAATATGAATTTAACAGAATTATAAGTTTCTAATTTACAATATAGCACATAATCCTTTTATGTCAGTATTTTGGAAAAGACAATGAACTTAAATTCAACAAAATTTTTAGCCACGTTAATTGCATTTTGTTCCAGAAAAATTTAGGTTTATTATTTTCTGATGAGCTAGAATCTAGACACTAGATGTCGTTGGGACTAAAGCTACAGATTTTTTGGGCAAAGGGGCATGAGAGCTCTATTCATACACTAGTAATAATTTGCTTTTGATGCATGTGGCAATCAATTCTTTCACATTTTAAGTGCTGTTAAGTTTGTAGTAAACTGTGTTCCTTTTTGAAGAATAAGATACCTTGATACAGTAAATTTTATATACAATAATAGAGCAGAAAAAGACAATATATGATGCATTAGGCAAAAGAAAAGGCTGACATTTGGTGTGTTGCTTTCTTGATGCCTTTGCTCATATAATATATATGTCCTCCACAGCACTGAGCAGGCATTCAGTAACTGTTTTCTGAATGATGACTGTGCAACCCTAGAAGGAAATACTACAAAGGCTAACTTTCAAGGCCACCACACATGTGGTCACTCCAATGTGAGCTCTGCTCATTGCAGCATCTCTGGAGTCTATGAGCATGATACCTGGCAGAGAGTGGGCAATACGCTAACTGGAACAGGTAACAGTTTTTAAGTATGTCCTATGAGGTGGACACTATTCTAATCCTTCATTGTTCTCTGGAGATTTGGAAAGGAAACATGGTAGGAGTGGGGACCCAAATGACAGTTTTTAATACGACTTGCCTTTTTTCCCACTTAAAAGTAGACTTGAAAATTGTTTCACATCATAACACAGACATTTTATTTTTTTAATGGCTACATCAAAATCTTATAGTGAACACTGTGTAGAGCCACATCCTTGGATCTTTGTATTTCCCAAATAATTTTTACAATAACCTTGAAAATATGCATTATTACCCCCCAATTTATAGATAAGAAAACTAAGGCACAGAAGAGGGTTTAAGTAATTTGTCCAGTTAAGCAGTAGAGCCAGAAAGTGAACCCTTGTTATGTTTGAATGTACTGAAAAGAAAGTTAAATAATATCTTAAGAGCTTGAGAATAAAAGGGAGATAAATACATAAGAAAGCCAAGTATAGGAGAAAACAAAAGATATGGAGGAAGAGCATTTACCCAGTGATAATAAGGTAAACACATCAGGTATATAAGGGAGATAAGAGAGGCTACATGTGTAGTCAGGCTGGGGTGAGAGAAAGTTAAGTCAAGCCTCTGGGAGACCCTGTCATGAGCGATCCGCTTTCTCAACATGAGGAAGCTTTCTCTCTCTTCTTCTCTGTCTTTCCACTCCTAAACCCACTCCTTGTGTGTCTGTCTTGAATTATTTCTTGGTGTGAGACAACGAACCATGGTGCCTAGAAAGAGCTATGAAGTTTGCCATTGGGGAGCTCCACCTCTGGTGCTTGTTTGCTCTGTCTCTGATGGCTGCTGGAAAATCTGCTCGTGCTGTGAAGGTGTGAAACAGTGTATCTACCTAAAGCCAGACAATGCCACCATCCCTCTCCTCACTGACAAGTTATGCAGAAGCTCCCTGCACTGGCTGGAAGAGGCTGAAAAGTTTTCCAAAAACGTCACTGATGTGAGAGAGAAAACTCAGAGTTCAAGGCCAAAGGCCACTTAGCTCCGGGACTCATGTACAGATGTGAGCAGACCCTACAGTGAGAGATGTCCCACCCACAGAGCTGTTGAGCTGCAGCGCTGGGCTGCCTAACTCTACTCTGCAGGATTCCCATAGTCCCTTTCTACCCCAGGAGGGTATAGAGGTTGGAGCATTCTTGTGTGCTGTCCTGTGGGGCCCCTGTGCTGCTGTCCTCTTTGCTTGTTCTGACAGAATAGGAGGGCCAGAAGGAGGGTCCTGTGCCAGGGCTCCTGGACCTTGTTTTCAGGTGCATTATGCTAGTGGTGCACTGGGCACTTCACTGGGCTTTGAGGGATGATTTGCCCACTCAGCCTTGCACCTGTCCCTGTCCCAGCCCTTGGCCTGGGCTGCCCCTTGTGAAGAGATGTTGGATATGAGGTATAAGAATGTAAAAGAGTCAGGAACAGACACCTCCAGGAAGCTTCCCTTGACTGGTCAGGAAATGCCTCTTTTCCATTTGCACATTTTAACTGACAGATATGTACATGTGCAGTGCAGCTGCTCAAAAGACACCCAGGGCTCTTGCGTGCAGTGATTTTGGATGTGCTTAGAGTTTTGGTGGAAGGGCTTCTGGCTAAGAAAAAAGTCTTGCATACTTAATGAAGTTTTCAGTGATGTTTGCAGAAAGTTTAAATTAACCATCTTTTTCTGAACTATTACGATTCTTTAATCATGTTGTTAAATATAACAAAAATGTAAAAAAAAGAAATCTCAGAAACAAATGGATAACTTAATGAATTTGAATTAGTATAAGGCAAAATATCCTTGTAACCATGACCCTGCTCAGGACCTCATTTATGATGATGAGCAAAGGAATATGAGAGACAAAAGCCATAACTTCCTAGACATAAGCAGAGAATCTGGCTTTGAGCTACTTAACAGACAAGGCAAATTTTAAAATTGACACTGGTTATATGGGGAAAAAACAAAACAATACAAAAACGCATTCTAGATTTCTTAGGGAAACAAATAAGAACTGGCTGTCATCACGATTTAAAAGAAACCTCTTGATTGAGTCTTTACAGGAGGGACACTAAACAAAGCACCGAAGGACATCAACATGACAGCCCTGTGATAAAGGGACCACTGTTTTCTTACACACACTCTTGGAAGGTGCCTCCATGCAAAGAGCAGGCATAATCTGAAGAGAAACGTGGGCAAGGAAACCTTAGAGGTGACCAGACAGCCTGGTCCAAATGCAGCTCTCAATGGTTTAACCTAATCTAGGGATATAAACTAGAATACGTTCAGGAATAAATGAACCACATGCATTCTAAACAATCTCCAAAAAAAAAAGAGAGAGAGAGAGAGAGAGAGAGAGTCAGTCAAGCCTCCAACTTTCCTAAAGGGCAGTCCATGGGTTCTCCTGAAGATGTCAGAAAATACAAGAAGTAGAAATAAAAAGTAGACATATGGAGGTAATGCCAAAAAGAATCAGTTAAAAATAGTAAGTCTGAGAAAGGTAAAAGGGGTTAGGAGATTGCTGTTCTTGCTCTAAGTCCTGTAGAACTATTTGACACTGTGATATAGAATGTATAACTTTAATAAAAATTAAAACTAAAAAATCTATATATATGCCCAGTACAGCCACTTTGGAAAACTGTTAATTCCATTTCTAGGTATTTATCCAAGAGAAATGAATACACATGTCCACAAAAGGACTTAGCAGGCTTATTCATAATATTCCTCAACTAGAAACAACTCAAATGAGCATCTCTAAGATGGTACAGTTTACTTACTTACATTGTATGCCTATATCACAGTAAACTGTAGACATATGTAAACTGTGATATAGGCATACAATGTGGGTAAAAAGGAATTAAAACTAAATCGAATACTTATCTACAATAAAAAGAAACAAACTCTTGATACACACAATGTGGATGAATCTCAACAGTATTACACTGAGCAATTAAGTCAGATATAAAAGAATACATATGGGACGATTTCATTTATATGAAGTTCAAGAACTGCAAACCTAGTGTACAGTGAAAGAAATAACAACAAAGTATTAGGAGAGAGAGGAAGAAATATGAGGAAACTTTCTGAGGTAATGGAACTCTCTTATATCTTGATAAGGTTATAAATTACACAGGTGTATGTATTTGTCAAAACTTATCAGATTGTATACTTCAGATAGCTGGATTTCACTGTATGTAAATTTTGCCTCAACTAAAATAAAACAAAATGAGTATTTAAGAAAAAACCTAAATAAAAGATGCCTGTATTTATTTGACAAATACTTGACACTACTTACCACCCTCAGACAAAAGAAGAGCATTCTTATCTCAAAATGACCTGTTCATTTAGATTAAAAATTTAGAAATATCATGTACTGAAAGCAATTCATAAACACTACCTGTTGTCTGTGTCCCCACTAATTTGTTTGTTGAAATCCCTACCCACAGTGTGATGGTATTAGGAGGTGGCACCTTTGGGAGGTCAGAAGGTCCTGAAAGTAGAGGCCTCATGACTAGGATCAGAGTCCATATAAAAGGAACCCCAGAGGACAAGTCCTGTTTCTGCCACCAAGGATATAAAGAAGTTAGCTGTCTGCAACTGGGAAGAGAGACCTCACCAGAACCTGACCATCCAGCACCCCAATCTCAGACTTCCAGGCCCCAGAACTGTGAGAAATAAATTTCTATTGTTTATAAGCCACTTCGTCTATGGGTACTTTGTTAAAACAGCCTGAACTGTGAGCCTTAACTAAGATAGTTAACTACTACCTCTATTGAATCACTAAGTATGAAAATTTTTAAATGTTTATGATTATAACTTGTTGACAGTCTTTTAAAGAGAAGTTCATAAGGCTCATCCAGATCTTCTAATCCAATAATGACATTAAATTTCAGTGTATTACTTTTTATTGGCATGTATCTTAAACTGTAGTCCTTGAGCTTGTTTTTATAAGTTTAAAAAAACTGATATGAAAAGCAGTTAAATTCTTAACTAGAATTTTAAAATTAATTTCATATCCTGTAATTATGCCTACCCTTAGAGCAGATAAGCCTAGTTTTCCATAATCTGTTCCTAATATTAACCTATGACTACTGCAGAAAAAAGAATTTTTTTTTAGTCACGGTTAACTAACTATTAAACTACTTTCAAATTCAAAGTAGTTGAGAATGAGAATAACGTTTAACATATGAACACCATGAAAATTAATGCTAAGTGACAACAGGGGAAAAAATCATTATTAGTTGATTTTAAAACAACCTTCATATAGAAATATAGCCTTAAAGACAAAACATACTACATGTATTGCTCACCTTTAAAGCTCCATAACATAATCCATACAATAAGGCTACTGCCACAATGCTACAGATAAAACTGTAAAGTGCTGCAAGCAGGCTTGTAGTGGCTAGACAGGAAAAGAAAAAGGAAAGAAATATGTTATAAAAATATATGGAAAAAATTTAAAGGTCACAGAAAAGCATTTAAAATATTATAATGTCAATAATCATTAAATATCTACTAATTTGAATTTTAAAAATTCAGTTACTTCATTTTGTTCTTTCAGAAAGATTCTGACATGACAAAGATTTGCTATCCTGACTCTTTGCTACTAGATAAAATATATTCATCTTGGAAGGAATGAACATTTATATGTAGCAAGAAAAAATTATACCTATAATATGCTTTAAGAATAGATCTTATATTAACAAAAAATGTGGAAAAATGAAGGTTTCAGAGCCTGAAAAGGAACTGGAGATGTATGTTCACTGAAAGGTATTTATCTATGTAAACAGAACCTATGTTACCCATAGAAGTAAATCTGTATTCCTATGCATAAATTTTCAGAAAAAGGTGTAGATCTAATTGATAGCAATAACAACAACAACAAAATAGATTCAATGGAAATATGAGTAATAAGGAATAGGGAATGGCTAAGATATTTAGACTTTAGTTTTAAAACATGGGTAACAGGTTTCTTTCAATAGTAATTTAATAATAATCATGAAATAAATCTGTATAAAAATTCCTTATGAGATATTAGAAACCTAATACCTTGCACAAGATTGTAAATTATAGTATGACAAAAGCCCATTATCACAAATTACCCTCCCCATAGTACTTAGGGTAATATAATACCAAGAATATAATATAATACCCATTAAGCCCTCCCCGCAGTATTTAGGGTAATATAATACCAAGAATGGTCCCTAAATATTAGAATCGTCTTCTACCCATTAAGCTATGCTGATTGATGAAACCAGTTCTGTCTTAATTTAATCCCTTCAAAAAATTTTCAAAACATTAAAAATTCTCTAGTATAATACACAGCAACATAGAAAAAGCTCAGTTTGTACTTAAAATTCAAGCCATATCGACATTTTATCACCAGAGAGGATTTCAATGCATATGACTGGAAAATAAATGAGGCCTGAAAATGTGAAATATGTAGAGAATGAACTATAAAGTTATAATAATTTCTTTCCCTTTCATTTTCTCTAGTTGCACACTCATCTTTCAGTAAAATTTTCAATGGTTTAAACTAAATAATGGTATATTTTAACCATGGTGTGTGCCAAATAATTATTTTCAGGTTCTACAAACCATTATCTATTCCAGAGTAATATAGCTATAGTCTTATTTTTTAAATAAAATATACATATGATATATGGAAATAGATTTTCTAAGTATATCAGTTCATAACCACATAGCCTACTCAGTGAACAGAGATAGTTTTTAAAAGCTTATTTATTAGTAAAATGCTTTTAGATTCTGGTTTTGGTGTTAGCATTCTAAGGATAAAACAAAACTCTGAAACCAAATACAAACACCTACTAAATGTACATACTGGTTTAAAATCCAAATATAATGCTATGTATCAAACTTCAATCTCTTCAGGATAGATGATCTTTTATAAATACCTCTTAAGTTCACACAGGTGCCATATAAACTCACTATAACTTTAAGTTGCAGACATTATTTTGTCACTTCTTACACATCTGCTTCATTATACCTGGCTCTTTCTCTACAGTAGCAGACTTGACTATTTTTTCCTATCCACATCAATTACTTCTCAGTCTTAAATGATTTAATGTCTTTTTTTCCCCTAATGTCAAGCCTGAAGCAAAAACCAGAAAAGCATTTCAATGGTCAGTTTATTACTTCATGATCTATAAATGTAAATGTAATACTATAATGTTTATAGAGAAGTACTTACCATTACCACCAAAGATATGAATATCCAACTGCTCACAAAGGTACATTACAAATGTATTCACCTGAGGCAGGAGACCAATGAAAAACACTATTGGGAAACAGAGTGTAAACACTATAAAAAGAAAGAAAAGTATATTTAAAAATATTGTACTGTATCCATTCTTGTGTCCACTGAGAGGTCATAATTAATTTTTTAAAAACCCAAATTAATATACACTACTAAGCAATTTTTAAAAGATAGCATTTTAAATGATACATCTCAACATAATTGCTTGGGTAGTAAATAACATCTTTTCAATCATTAACAATACTTTTTAAAGTTTTTTCAATCATTTTCATATAATAGAAACTTAAATAACAAATAAAAAAAATTTTCCATTACATCTCCAAAAACAAAAGAATTATTATAGTTGTTCATCATTAGCTTTATTCACTCATAATAGTCCTATCACTTTTGTTGCTCAGAGAGGATTATAATAAACAGTAAAATAAGCTTATTAAAAACATTTTCAGCTGTATAACTGATATATTTATCAGTAAATGTTGATATACAAATATATTAATTTTAAGGTTAGAGATACTTTAAAGATGACTTACCTATAACTAAATCCCTGGCTGATATAAACACCAGTGGATTGGTGAAAGTTATTCCATATAATTTGAACTTGGTTGCAGTCAGGTTTCTGCTACCATAATCCAAGAGCCAAATAAGACCACAACATAAGCAGAAATAAACTGGTCTACTGTAGGCAATGATACGATTATGACCCTGAAAATGATATTTTTAAAAGTCAGTTTATAGTTAATTTTAAAAGTCACAAACAACTACTGAGATCATTGATGGCTTTATTCTAAGGGTTCAAAATTTTTCCATATGGAAGCCTAATGTCTGACAGTCACAGAAGGGTTTAACAAATGTAGAAAGAAGGCAGAATAAGAGAATGAACTCTGAGATACTGGACTGAAACAGAAGTATCAGTGTGAATTTTTTTTTTTTTTTTTTTAGACAGGATCTCACTCTGTTGCCCAGACTGAAATGCAGTGGTGTGATCACAGCTCATGGCAGCCTCAGCATCCTGAGCTCAAGTGATCTTGCCACTTCAGCCTTCCAACTAGCTGGGACTACAGGCACATATCACCATGTCTGTTTACTTTTTTTAGAGATGGGGTTTCACCATGTTGCCCAGGCTGGTCTCAAACTCCTGGACTTAAGTGATCTGCCCACGTTAGGCTCCCAAAGTCTCATTATTTTTAATATGTATATAAATAGATAAAGGAATAGGTAATACCTATGTATATATACACTTCCTAGCTTTATCCACTAAGAGGACCTAGATGCAATGAGATTCTAGCAATAAATATTACTAACAACCAGATCTTACTTTATAAATACCATTACCTACCAAAAAAGATGGGGGGGGGGGCTCCACAGAGAAAAGACTGGTTTCTGGCTATGACAGGGAAAGTATAAGATGACCCTGGAACATATTGTTGTGACAAAAAGGTAGAAAGTACTTAAAGAATGATAGAGATATGTCAAAAGGACACAGAAAGCAGTGTGATGGACTCCCAAAGGCTAAATCAGGGACAATCTGAGCATCAAAACAAATACTACTAGTAACATTATAGTCCATTGAATAAAATAATCCATGTATCCACACCAATAGAAGGGAAAGCTCTTCCTTATAGTATTAATAAAAGGTCAACTAATAAACGTAGAAGAAATGATGGGATGAGAAAAATCACCACTTGGCAACCATCAAATGATAAATGAATCAGGCAAGAAACATCAATAGATACTAAAGTGACTACTACATAGAAATTTATGGAGTAGGAGGACATATATACAGTCTCGAGGCATCTCCCTATGAGGTATTTATTTTTTTATTTGAAGTATTTATTATCTGCAAGAGAAAAACAGTAACATTCCAGTAAAGTAGTGGTTCTTAAGGAGTTGGGAGGGGGTTTTGCTCCCCAGTGCACATATGGGAATATCTGCACACATTTCTGCTGTCACAATTGGGGAAGTGGTGCCACCAGCATCTAGTGGGTAGCACTAGAGAGAATGCTAAATATCCTACAATGCAATGGACAGCATCCCCCACCCTCAAACAAAGAATTAGCTAGCCAAAATGTTAATACTGTAGAGATTTCAGACACCCTGGAGACACTACCCTTAACCAGAAGATCAAAATTAGCATCACTAGTGACAGGATAAATCAATACATGCTTCCTAATGTTATGCACTTTTGTAGTATTCCTACTTAAAAAAAGCATGGCCTTATCAAATCAGAAAGAAACATCATCAGCATCATAAGACAGGGTGAAAATATAAAAAAATTTAAAAATTTTTTTAAAGAAAAAATATCAGACAAACTCAAATTGAGGGATGGTCTATAAAATAACTGGACTTTATCCATCAAAAATTTCAATATCATGAAAGACAGCTGCTGAAGAATTGCTTCAGATTAAAGGAGATTTAAGAGACCAAACATAATCAGGGACTTTCTACTGCCAATGAAGACAATGGGCAAAATCTGAATAAGATCTGTACATTAAAAGACAGCATTTTATCAGTGTTAATGTTCTCATTTTGTTAATTGCATTGAATTGATATACTTTGTTTCTAAGAAACATACACTGAGACATTTAGAGGTAAAGGGGCATCATGTCAGCTAGAAGGGAGAAACGTGAAAAAAAATCACATGCTAGAAAGGGATTAAGCAAATATGGTAAATGTTAACACGGGGATCTGGATGAAATGTATTTGAAATTCTTTGTACTACCCTTGCAACTTTAAGTTTGAAATAACATCAAAATAAAAAGTTAAAAAGCAATGTTTCCATATATAATTACACTTCAAAAATATTCTCACAAAATAATAAACATAATCAGTCAAAAAATAAAACCCACACTTGCCTCCTCGTTTTATTTTGCTCATCCATTCTCATTATTCATTATTCCAGTGAATGGATTTAAAAAATTATATTCAAGAAAAAAAATCATAAACTATTCTTGAAGTCTATTGTTGAAATACTTGAAACAGAATATCCTTTGTTCTATTAAACACTCAATTTAGATCTAAAATGAATCACACTTCACAATAAATACTGCTAGGCAGATAATATTTTTATCTAAAGTCACAAAGTGAGTAACAGTTTTTATTCAATGGCCTTAACACCAAACTAATATATTATTTCTTTATTCTTGCTCCTAATGGTTACTCAAGTGAAATAATATAAAGGTTTTCCTACTTCAAAATTATATTTTCAATACCTATTCATAAGCTATTATTCAAAACTTATTAAACACAAATAATGATGAGTTTATAAGAACCATGTCTACTCCCTAAAACAGGCTGTCAAAAAATAAATTATTATGCTCAATTTCAACCAAGATTTAGAGTCCACAAGTACATTATCATTTTATTTCAAGCAAACAAAACACCCGTATTTCTAGCGGTATGTCAAAACGTAAATGAGGAAAATAAAACATAAATTTTAGTTCAGTCTGATGCATTCCAAACAACACAAAACAAACAAAAAAACAAACCACAAATGCTTTGTAGTTTAAGGAACTACAATGCACAGTCATATTAAAATGACTTACATGTCTGGGAGAAGAAGAATCTGGTTGAACACTCTAAAAATGAAACAGAAAGACAGATTACACTCCTGAAGTCCTGCTAATCTTACAACAAACTTTCAAAATGCCTGAAATGATTTTAAGTAAATATTCCACAACCACAAAAGGACCTATATTAATAATTCTATTCCAGAGATGAAATATCAGCTCCAGATAACAGTGTCACTGTGATATTAAAAACATCTCAAATCTTTCCTGACAAGAGCCAGAAAAAAAGATTACTTATTATTTATTTATTTGTAACTATCTTAAAGTTTCTGCAATAGCATATGATAGATAGATCCATCTTACTGTTTGGCTTATTGCTATGTACAAGTATAGTTTAGGTATACTATATACAAGTATAGTATTTCTCACAGGACATCATTCCATTCAGGAAATATACAATAACAGTGGTTAGCTTATAACAAGGATTTTTGTTCTTCCCATAAAGTACAAGCTTACTAAGTAATTCAACAGTATTTGTAATAAATATATTATCTGCATTTTCATATCAAAATAATCAAGTAAGTTAAGCTGTATCCTTTTAAGAGACTTTATTGACTTCCCATAAAAATGTTTAGAAGGTATTATGCAGCTACTTCCCTAGTCACGACTTTTCTCCCAAGTTTCAGTTCATTTCCAGTGGCATACCTTACAATTTCACTAGGATGGTCTAGCACCAGCCTACCATTTGACACTGGACTGAGCTCACTGAGTTTGGCATTTGGCCCTTGGCCAGATCTGAGTTCAGATAATCTTTAAACTCTTTTAACCACAACACCTATCCTCTAAAAGCTTCTGTTCTTATCTTTCTTATTCCTGTTTATGACATTATTCTTCTTCTAGGCAACTAACTGCAAAAATCTGTCACCTTTAACCTTTTCCATATTTAACCACATTAACCTGAAAGCAGTGGGCAAAATTAATTGGACAACGGAGACATTAGAGCCAGAAAACGAATTTAAATGATTTAAGGCACTAAAGGTATATGTGCAAGAACAACAACCAGTAATTTTAACAGAGATTCATTAAATGTCATCAAAGGGACTGGATTACTCGTTATTAGGGAACAAGGAGGAAGGAGCAGAGACTCTAAGATTTTTAGTTGGTATATCACTGCCGAAAGCAAAGAAATTGGGAAAGAAATATTAACCAGAAGATGATTAATTTGCTATTTTTAAAATGTCTGTTAGATTTATAGGACTAAAGCTGGCAAAAGAGGTGAAGACTCTGAGATATAAATCTGAACATGACTCATATACGAAGGCAACAAATAAAGTAACAAACGAGGATGACTTCACTGGCAAGGAACTGTAAACCAAGAAGATAATCACATAAAATCCTAGGGAATTCTCATAAATTACGTAGTGGAAAGAAGAAAGAGGCATCAACAAAAACAAAAAAAAAGAGTCATCTGAAAAGTTTAAGAAACTCCTGAGCTAGCTGCAGGAGTTTTTCTTTCATGCCCCAGTGGTGACTGGAACGCCAGTGAGACAGAACCATTCACTCCCCTAAAAATGGGGCTGAAGCCAGGAAGCCAAGTGGTCTAGCTCAGTGGATCCCACCCCCATGGAGCCCAGCAAGCTAAGATCCACCGGCTTGAAATTCTCGCTGCTAGCACAGCAGTCTGAAGTCGACCAGGGACACTCGAGCCTGGTGGGGGAAGGGCATCTACCATTACTGAAGCTTGAGTAGGCAGTTTCCCCTTCACAGTGCAAACAAAACCAACAGAAAGGTCGAACTGGGCGGAGCTCACTGGAGATCCCTAAAGCTGCTGTAGCCAGACTGCCCTTCTAGATTCCCTCCTCTCTGGGCAGGGCATCTCTGAAAGAAAGGCAGCTCCAGTCAGGGGCTTATTGATAAAACTCCCATCTCCCTAAGACAGATTACCTGGGGGAAGGGGCAGCTGTAGGCGCAGCTTCAGCAGATTTAAATATTCCTGCTGGCTGGCTCTGAAGAGAGCAGTGGATCACCTAGCACAGTGATTGAGCTCTGCAAAGGGACAGACTGCCTCCTCAAGTGGGTGCCTGACTCCCATGCCTCCTGACTGGGAGACACCTCTGAGCAGGGGTCAATAGACACCTCATACAGGTGAGATCTGGTTGGCATCTAGTGGGTGCCCCTCTGGGACAAAGCTTCCAGAGGAAGGAACAGACAGCAATCTTTGCTGTTCTGTGGCCTCCGCTGGTGATACCCAGGCAGATAGGGTCTGGAGTAGACCTCCAAGAAACTACAGCAGACCTGCAGCAGAGGGGCCCAACTGTAAGAAGGAAAACTAACAGAAAGCAATATCATCAACATCAACAAAAAGGACATACACACAGAAACCCTATCAGAAAGATACCAACATCAAAGACCAAAGGTAGATAATTCCATGAAGATGAGGAAAAACCAGTGCAAAAAGGCTGAAAATTCCAAAAACCAGGACACCTCTTCTTCTCCAAAGGATCACAACTCCTCACCAACAAGGGAACAAAACTGGACAGAGAACAAGTTTGACGAATTGACAGAAGTAGGCTTTAGAAGGTGGTAATAACAAACTTCTCCAAGCTAAAGGAGCATGTTCTAACCCAGTGCAAGTAAGTTAAGAACTTTGAAAAAAGGTTAAAGGAATTGCTAACTATAATAACTAGTTTAGAGAAAAACATAAATGACTTGATGAAGCTGAAAAACATAGCACAAGAACTTTGTGAAGCATACACAAGTTTCAATAGCCAAATTGATCAAGCACAAAAAAGGATATCAGAGATGGAAGATCAACTTAATAAAATAAAGCATGAGGATAACGTTAGAGAAATAATGAAAAGGAACAAACAAAGCCTCCAAAAAATATGGGATTAGGTGAAAAGACCAAACCTATGTTTGACTGGTGTTCCTGAAAGTGATGGGGAGAATAGAACCAAGTTGAAAAACATTCTACAGAATATTATCAAGAACTTCCCAACCTAGCAAGACAGGCCAAAATTCAAATTCAGAAAATACAGAGACCACCACAAAGATATTCCTCAAGAAGAGCAACCCCAAGACATGTAAACGTCAGATTCGCCAAGGTTGAAATGAAGGAAAAAATGTTAAGGGCAGCCAGAGAGAAAGGTCAGGTTACCCATAAAGGTTAGCCCTTCAGACTAAAAGCAGATCTCTCTGCAGTAACCTTGCAAGCCAGAATCGAGTAGGGGCCAATATTCAACACCCTTAAAAAAAAGAATTTTCAACCCACAATTGCATATCCAGCCAAACTAAGCTTCATAAGTGAAGGAGAAATAAAATCCTTTACAGTCAAGCAAATGCTGAAAGCTTTTGTTACTACCAGACCTGCCTTACAAGAGCTCCTGAAGGAAGCACTAAATATTGAAAGAATAAACTGATAGCAGCCACTGCAAAAACATACAAAATTGTAAAGACCATTGACACTATGAAGAAACTATAGCAACTAATGGGCAAAATAACCAGCTAGCATAATAATCGCAATTTCAAATTCACACATAGCAATATTAACCTGAAATATAAACAGGCTTAATGCCCCAAATAGAAGACACAGACTGGCAAATTGGATAAAGAGTCAAGAACCATTGGTATGCTGTATTCAGAAGATATATCTCATGTGCAAAGACACATATAGGCTCAAAATAAAGGGATGCAGGAATATTTCCCAAGCAAACGCAAAGTAAAAAAACAGGGGGTGCAATCCTAGTTTCTGATAAAACAGACTTTAAACCAACAAAATCAAAAAAGACAAAGAAGGGCATTACATAATGGTAAAGGGATCAATATAACAAGAAGAGCTAACTATCCTAAATATATATGCATCCAATACAGGAGCACTCAGATTCATAATCAAGTTATTAGAGACCTGCAAAAAGACTTAGACTCCCATACAATAATAGTGGGAGACTTTAACACCCTACTGTCAATATTAGTCAGATCAACAAGACAGAAAAGTAACAAGAATATTCAGGACTTGAATTCAGATCTGGACCAAGTGTACCTAATAGACATCTACAGAACTCTCCACCCCAAATTGTCAGAATATACATTCTTCTCAGCACCACACAGCACTTATTCTGAAATTAACCACATAATTAGAAGTGAAGCACTCCTCAGCAAATGAAAAAGAATGGAAATCATAACAAACAGTCTCTCAGACCACAGTGCAATCAAATCAGAATTCAGGATTAGGAAACTCAGTCAAAACCGCACAGTTATATGGAAACTCAACAACCTGCCCCTGAATGACTACTAGGTAAATAACGAAATAACAGCAGAAATAAATAAATTCCTTGAAACCAATGAGAACAAAGACACAATGTCACAGAATTTCTGGGACACAGCTAAAGAAGTGTTTAGAGGGAAATTTATAGCACTAAATGTCCACAGGAGAAAGTGGGAAGATCTAAAATCGACACCCTAACATCACAATTAATAGAACTAGAGAGCAAGAGCAAACAAATTCAAAAGCTAGCAGAAGACAAGAAATAACTAAAATCACAGCAGAGCTAAAGGAGATACATAATACACCTTACAAAAAAGAAAAAAAAGCAATGAATCCTGGGGCTGGTTTTTTTTGAAAACATTAACAAAATATATAGACCACTAGCCAGACTAATAAAGAAGAAGAGAGAGAAGAATCAAATAGATACAGTAAAAAATGATAAAGGGGATTTCACCATCAGAGAATACTATAAACACCTCTCCACAAATAAACTAGAAAATAGTATAAATACCTCTACACAAATAAACTAAATAATACTATAAACACCTCTACACAAATAAACTAGAAAACCTACAAGAAATGGATAAATTCCTGGACATATACACCCTTCCAAGACTAAATCAGGAAGAAACCGAATCTCTGAAGAGACCAATAACAAGTTCTGAAATTTAGGTAGTAATTAATAGCCTACCAACCAAGAGAAAATACTATACCAACAGAGAATACTATAAACACCTCTATGCAAACAAACTAGAAAACCTAGAAGAAATAAAGGATAAATTCCCGGACATATACACCCTTCCAAGACTAAACCAGGAAGAAGTCGAATCCCTGAATAGACCAATAACAAGTTCTGAAATTGAGGCAGTAATTAATAGCCTACCAAGCAAAAAAAAAAAAAAAGCCCAGGACCAGATGGATTCACAGCCAAATTCTACCAGAGGTACAAAGAGGAGCTGGTACCATACGTTCTGAAACTATTCCAAACAATACAAAAAGAGGGAGTCCTCCCTAACTCATTTTATGAGGTCAGCGTCATCCTGATATCAAAACCTGGCAGAGAAACAACAACAACAACAACAAAATTTCAGGCCAATATCCCTGATGAACATCAATGTGAAAATCCTCAATAAAATACTGGCAAACCAAATCCAGCAACGCATCAAAAAGCTTATCCACCATGATCAAGTCAGCTTCACCCTGGGATGCAAGGCTGGTTCAACATATGCAAATCAATAAATGCAGTCCATCACATAAACAGAACCAATAACAAAAACCACATGATTATCTCAAAAGATGCAGAAAAGGCCTTCGATAAAATTCAACACCCCTTCATGCTAAAAACTCTCAAGAAACTAGGGACTGATGGAACTTATCTCAAAATAATAAGAGTTATTTATGACAAACCCATAGCCAATATCATACTGAATGGGCAAAAGTTGGAAGCATTCCCTTTGAAAACCAACACAAGACAAGGATACCCTCACTCACCACTCCTATTCAACATACTATTGGAAGTTCTGGCTAGGATACTCTGGCAAGAGAAAGAATAAAGGGTATTCAAATAGGAAGACAGGAAGTCAAATTGTTTCTGTTTGTAGATGACATCATTGTATGTTTAGAAAACCTTATCGTATCAGCCCAAAATCTCCTTAAGCTGATAAGCAACCTTCAGCAAAGTCTCAGGATACAAAATCAATGTGCAAAAATCACAAGCATTCTTATACAACAGTAACAGACAGAGAGCCAAATTATGAGTGAACTCCCATTCACAAATGCTACAAAGAGAATAAAATACCTAGGAATACAACTTACAAGGGATGTGAAGGACCTCTTCAAGGAGAACTACAAACCACTGCTCAAGAAAATAAGAGAGGACACAAATCAATAGAAAAACATTCCATATTCATGGATGGGAATAATCAATATCATGAAAAGAGCCATACTGCCCAAAGTAATTTATAGATTCAATGCTATCCTCATCAAGATACCATTGGCTTTCTTCACAGAATTAGAAAAAACTATTTTAAATTTCATATGGAACCAAAAAAGAACCTGTATAGCCAAGACAATCCTAAGCAAAAAGAACAAAGCTGATGGCAGCATGCTACCTGACTTCAAACTATACCACAAGGCTACAGTAACTAAATCAGCATGGTACTGGGACCAAAGCAGATTTATAGACCAATGGAACAAAACAGAGGCCTCAGAAATTATGCTATATCTACAGTCCTCTGATCTTTGAAACCCTGACAAAAATAAGCAATGGGAAAATAATTCTCTATTTAATAAATGGTGTTAGGAAAACCGGCTAGCCATATGCAGAAAACTAAAACTGGACCCCTTCCTTACACCTTATACAAAAATTAACTCCAGATGGATTAAAGACACAAATATAAGATCTAACACCATAAAAACCACAGAAGAAAACCTAGCCAATACCATTCAGGACATAGGCATGAGCAAAAACTTCATGACTAAACACCAAAAGCAATGGCAACAAAAGCCAATATTGAAAAATGGGATCTAATTAAACTAAAGAGCTTCTGTACAGTAAAAGAAACTATCACGAGAGTGAACAGGCAACCTACAGAATAGGAGAAAATTTTTGCAATGTACCTATCTGACAAAGGGCTAACTAATATCCAGAATCTACAAGAAATTTAAACAAATTTAAAAGAAAAAAACAACTCCATCAAAAAGTGAGCAAAGGATATGAACAGACACTTCTCAAAAGAAGACATTTATGCAGCCAACAAACCTATGAAAAAAAACTCATCATCCCTGGTCATTAGAGAAATGCAAATCAAAACTACAATGAGATACCATCTCATGTCAATTAGCATGGCGATCATTAAAAAGTCAGGAAACAACAGATACTAGAGAGGATGTGGAGAAATAGAAATGTTTTTACATTGTTGTTGGGAGCATAAATTAGTTCAACCATTGTGGAAGACAGTGTGGTGATTCCTCAAGGATCTAAAACTAGAAATACCACTTGACCCAGTAATCCCATTACTAGGTATATACCCAAAGGATTATAAATCATTCTACTATAAAGACACATGCACATGTATGTTTACTGCAGCACTGCTCACAATAACAAAGACTTGGAACCAACCCAAATGCCCATCAATGATAGACTGGACAAAGAAAATGTGCCACATACACACCATGGAATACTATGCAGCTATAAAAAAGGATGAGTTTATGTCCTTTGCGGGGACATGGATGAAGCTGGAAACCATTATTCTTAGCAAACTAACACAGGAACAGAAAACCAAACACTGCATATTCTCACTCTTCAGTGGGTGTTAGGCAGTGAGAACACATGGACATAAGGAGGGGAACATCACACACCAGGGCCTGTCAGGGGGAGAGGTACTAGGGGAAGGATAACATTAGGAGAAATACCTAATGTAGATGACAGGTTGATAGGTAAGGCAAACCACCATGACATGTGTATACCTATGTACAACAAACCTGCACATTCTCAACAACCTAGAACTAACCTAGAACTTAAAGTATAATAAAAAATAATATCTACTACTGTTAAAAAAAAAAAAAAGCAAAATCTTATTTTAACAAATACAATTTTCTTTTAATAGAAAAAATAGTTTTTACGAAGCTCTAATTTATATAATTAGAACTTCCATAAATTTACATATTAAAACATAATCTTAATTATTTTTAAGATTTATATCCCCCCTTTTGTTCTCTACACAATCTTATGTAAACATCCAAGAAATGTAAGCCTAAAATAATTATCTTACTCTAATTCAGTAAATGATACAAAATCTTCTGCCTTTAACACAAATATAATTCCATAGCATGAAAAGAAAAGATGCTGGTACCTTAAGTAGTGAGTATTGACAACTGGCTATGACCAGGCAGAACTGGAAGACCCAGATATCTCTGAAGAAGCCTTGTATAAGAAGAATAGATCCCAAAAAAGCCACGAGAATAGCCAGGATGACAGCTAACACATTTTCTAGGATCTCACGATTTCTACAGATAGAAAAACTTATGAGTAAGTATATCATAAATATAAGAAATTAACTGAATGTTAAAAAGGGAAGGGAAGATATAAATATAAAGTTCATTATATGCTGAGATGTCTTTCTGGTACTGAGTTTGAACAAGGTTTTAGATCATACTTAAAACAAACTAGTTTCATATGGACATAACATGAATTCTTATGTACAAATAAAACACATTACAGTGAATTGTGGAGTTCCAATTACATAACATAGTTTTAATTTCTATTTTAAAAATATTACTCTCCTTATTATCTGCTTTTCTGTTTCATTGGTTGCAAACATCTAACCAACTTGGATGGTAAATCAAATATGCATACAAAAAATCAAGTTATGTTTAAAAAACAAAATCTCAAAATAGTTTCTAGAAAATTAAATTTAAAACATTTGTTATATGACAAAGTTGTAGCAAAATTCTGGCACTACATGATTTCACTTCCCCCATCTCTGAATCATCTGAAAGAAATAGAAACTCACTTATTAGAATTACTTAAATATGGGCTGTTACATGTCTTGAGAATAAAGGTAGGGACAAAAACCTATATCTGCTTCTATCAAAGTTGCTAAGACAATTCTATATTAAACTGACATTGTAAGAGAAACAGTATCATGCTCAAGATTTACATATATATGTGTGTATATATATCTATATAAATGAAGATTATTTTTATGTCACACACACAAAAGAATCTATCTCATTACTTCCTGGAAAATTTTAATCACAAAATGTTATACAAATACATCCTTTAGTATTTCCCTAAAATACTTTTAAGTCATATTTTTAAAGGAAAAATTAAAATATTAAATTTTTTAAAAATTAAAAATTAAGGACTATTAAAAAAGGAAAAAATGCTCAGCATATCTGCTACATAAAGAAAGCAGGACACAAAACCATGAGCATAGAAGGATATAAGTTCTGCTATTAAAAAATTAAGCATATAGGTTAAAAAGGACAATATATCAAAAATAGTATTAATAATGATGCTTCTTTCCATGGAAGAATCACTGTTTGCCTCTGTCTTCAAAACTTTGTACATATTTAAATTTTCAACAAGGAATTACTTTTATAATCATTAAAAAAAGTTTTTTATTAACCCAATTCTGTATTTATCACAATCAATTGGGCCCAAAAATAAAACATTAACATCTTTGTACTATTTCCTTTAATGGTTCTACCAGATAAAAAAGTTCAATAGAATTTCCAAATCAATGCGTTACTGGCATTTCTATTTGATTTTAGGTGGTAGTTATGCAATTTCAGATTTGCTAAATCCAACGACCTCTTTTCAATCCTTTGCCTGCCTGAATTGTGCCTCCCTTGTCATTGAACACATCTTGTCTTTAGCTTTTAAAAATTTTTCAATTTTGATGAGTCCAGTGTATCAATTTTTTTTATTGATCTTGTTTTTGGCATCATAGCTAAGTAATTTTGTCTAATCCAAGTTCATAAAAATTTTCTCCTATGTCTTTTTATTTTCCCAGAAGTTTTAAGTTTCACATTTAAGCCAATGAGACATTTTCATAATGTGGCACAAGGTAAGGCTATAAGTTTCTTATTTTTATTTGCTTGAGATGAGGTTTTGCTACCTTGCCCAGGCTGGTCTCAAACAATCCTCTCACCTCAGCCTCCTGCACACACCTCTGCGTCCATCTCTATTTTTCTACATATGTAAATCCAATTGTTCCACCACCATTTGTTGAAAAGGTTATCCTTTCTCCATTTCATTCATCTAAATATTATTTTGATGCCACCTGGGCCTAGAGTTTTCTTTGTGGTTTAGTTTCTAAACTACAATTTCCACTTACTTAATACATGTAAGACAATTAAGGTCAAGTACTTCTTTCAGAATGAAATTTCGTAATTTGTCTTTCAAGAATTTTGTTCATTTGTCCAATGCTGAATTTATTTGCAGACAGCTGCTCATACTGTTCTCTAATTATCCTTTTAATACCTGTACAGTCTGTAGTGATATCATAACTCATATTCTTCATATTGGTAATCTATGTCTTTCTTTTTTTTTCTGGTCAGGCAGGCTAAAAGTTTATCAATTGATGTTCTCAAACTTTTCATTTCCTTGATTTTCTTTATTGTTTCTCTGTGTCCTCACTGAATTGTTTTGTTCCTTACTATTACGTTTCTTTTGTTTAGTTGGGCTTATGTGCTCTTGTTCTTTTAGTAAGTGGAAGGTTAAGTCATTGATTGGAGACCCTTCTTTTCTAATCTAGGTGTTTAGTGCTAAAAATATTCCTAAGAACTGCAGGTTAGTGGCATCTACTAATTTCTCTCTTGACATTTTCTCGAATCCATGGGTTATTTAGAAGTGTTATTTAGTTTCCAAATATTTGGGGATTTTTCCAAGGTTCTATTTGATTTAATTTACCATTTAATCCCACTATGTATAATTGGACAGTGGATCTTTTAAAATTTACTGACTCTTGTATTATGGCTAAAAACATTATCTATCTTAGTACATGTTCTGTGAGCAGTTAGGAAAATGTATATTCTCTTGTTATGGGTGAAGTGTTCTGTAAATGTCAACCAATTTAGGTTGGTTAATAATACTGTTAAAGTTCAGTACATATCCTCACTGAGTTTCTAAATAGTCTATCAATTATTTAAAAAGAAGTGCTGAAATCTATTAGCTTTTGCTTTATAAATTCCAAAGCTCTGTTTTTAGGTATACAAACACTTAGGACTGTTAAATCCTGTGGACTGACTCTTTATCATTATGAAATGGCCTTCTTTATCCTTGGTAATAGTCTTTGTTCTGAAATCTACTTTATCTGACTTTAATACAGCCACTACAATAAGCCTTTCCTTAACGTTAGCATGGTATAACTTTCTCTATCTTTTAACCTATTTGTTTGTATTTTGTTTTGGTAGAAACTGGGTGTATATTGCCAAGGCTGGTTTTGAAAACTGGGCCTCAAGAGATCCTCCCACTTCAGCCTCCCAAAGTGCTGGGATTATAGGCATAAGCCACCACAATGGCCTCCATTTTTACAGTAAAAGTACATTACTTGTAGGCAGCTTGGAGTTGAGTCTTGTTCTTTTTTATCTAATCTGCCAAGTCATTTGTTTCCTATTTGTCTCAACTTTTATCTTTTTCCATTTTCTTGATTAACAGAGTAATTTCTATAATCCATCTTATCTCATTTTGACATATTAGCTACAAGTCTTTTGTTATTTTAATGGTTGCCTTAGGGTAGGTTTTGGTAAGAATTTTTAAAAATATGTTTGTAGAGACAGTCTCGCTAGGTTGCCAAGGCTGGCGCCTCAAACTCCTGGGCTCACAAGTGATCTTCCTGCCTCAGCCTCCCAAAGAGCTGGGATTACAGGTATAAGCCTATAATCCCAGGCAGCCTAGGGTTTACAATACACATTTATGACAGTCTACATTCAATGATACAGCACTTCACATATAAGAAACTTACAATAGTATGCTTTTATTTCTCCCTTCTCTGCCTTTACGCTATTATGATCATAAATTTTACTTTTACATGTTATAAACCACACAAAGCATTATTTTCGTTTAAATAGTCAGTTAACTCTTAAAGAGATTTAATTAATAAGAAAAAATCTTTTATATTTACCCATGTAATGACTTCCCATTTCCATTTATCTTTGTTCCTTTGGGTAGACTCATATTTCCATTTGAGATAACTTTCATTCTGCCTGAAAGACATCTTTCAACATTCTGTGTAGTGTGGGTCTGCTCATAAAGAAGTCTTCCCATTTATTCTGATCCGAAAATGTCTTTATTTCACTTTGGTTTTTAAAAGATATTTTTTCTATGTATAGAACTGTAGGTTGACAGGGTTTTTTCTTTTCAATGCTTTAAAGATGCTCCTCTACTGTCTTTTCATTTCATTATTTCTAACAATAAAAAGTATGTCTTCCTTATCCTTGCTCCTCTTTTTTTCTCTTGCAATTTAAAAAATGTTATCACTGGTTTTGAGTAGTCGTGTGTCTTGGTGTAGTTTTATTCAAGTACGTTATGCTTAAGGTTCACTGGGCTTCTTGAATGTGTTCATAGTTTTCATCAAAATTGGAAAGTTCTCCACCCTTATTTCTTCAAAATCTTTTGTCTATTTCCTCTTGTAGTTGTCCCATAGCTTTCTCTCATTTTGTTTTTATACTCTTTTCATCGGGGACAGTGGGGAGAAGACTCTTCTTTCTGTTTCATTCTGGATAGTTTCCATTGCTATGTCTTCGAGTTCACTAATCTTTTCTTCTACAAGGTTCAATCTACCATTAACCACGTTCAGTATATTTTTAATCTCAAGGATTATAGTTTTCAACTCTGTAAGTTTGATTTGGGACTTTTGAAAGTATCTTCTATGTAGTTAACTTTTTATATTTTTCTTTATAGTTAACTTTTTAAACATTTGGAAAGCAATTGTAACTGTTTTAATGTCTTTGTCTGCTAATTCTAATATCTATGCAAGCTACAGTTTGGTCTCAACTGATTTATTATTCTTGTTATAGGTCATGTTTTCTCACTTCTTTGCACATCTGGTCATCTTTGACTGAATGCTAGACATGGTGAGTCTTAACTTGTTGGGGGCTGCGTATTTCTGGATTTCCTTAAATCTTCTTAGACTTTATGTTACTTGGAAACAGTTTGATCCCTTCAGGTCTGTGTTTTATGACTTGTTAGGTGGGTCTGAAGTAGTGCTCCTGCTAGGGCTAATTATTCCCCACTTTGAAAGATTTTCCTGAGTATTCTATATAAGGCACCATAAAATATGAATCATAAACATCTCCAATCTGGCTGGTAGGGAAACGTACTATTCCCAGTGCTGTGTGATTGCCTGGAACCGTTCCTCTATTCCTTTTCACATGGCTCTTTCCCTGGCCTCAAATAGTTTCCTCGCATATAGGAACTTATCCATACTCTGTCAAACAGTCAAGGTGACTCAATGCAGATCTCTAAGGTTCTCTCTCTAAGCAGCTCTCTCCTGTCAGTCTGTCCTATGGGCTCTAACTGCCATAGTCTCCCTGGACTCTTAGCTCTATCTCCTTAACTCAGGAAGTCAGCTGGACTCTATTTCTGTTCTCCCTTCTTGTCTTGCAGCCTAGAAACTCTCTCAAAGCGTTAAGCTGGGGCAATTGTAGGGTTCATGTTATTTGTTGTCATCTCTCAGGGATCACTGTCCTTTTCCTTCTCATCTCCAATGTCTTGAAAACCACTGTTTCATGTACTTTGTCTATTTTGGTTGTTTCACATGGGATATAAATCCAGTCCTATTACTCCATGTTGACTGGAAGCAGCTGTTGGTCACCAAGTTTGTAATATAGTAGACTCATGTGTTTGCCATTAATATAGTAGTGTTAAGAAACACAGAAACAGAATCTCCCTCTTATAACTGTTGTATAGTATTTTGGATTATATTACCTATAACCTTAAGATCATTAACATCTCATATTCTTTGGCTTTTGAGTAGCAGTTGTATGAGTCTCATTGATAACAAAAATAATTTCTTTGTATAAAGTACTAAAATTGCAACAAAAACATTTTTAATGGATTTAAAACAGGCAATGTTTAGAAGCCCTATCACCTTAATTTTTCTGTTTTTTTTTAGACAGAGTTTCACTCTTGTTACCCAGGCTGGAGTGCAATGGCACAATCTCAGCTCACTGCAACCTCCGTCTCCTGGGTTCAAGCAATTCTCCCGCCTCAGCCTCCTGAGTAGCTGGGACTACAGACATACACCACCATGCCCAGCTAATTTTTTGTATTTTTAGTAGAGATGGGGTTTCACCATGTTGACCAGGATGGTCTCGATCTCTTGATCTTGTGATCCACCTGCCTTGGCCTCCCAAAGTGCTGGGATTACAGGCGTGAGCCACCGCACCCGGCTACCTTAAGTTTGATCTCAAGAGGACAAAAGCAGAAAACATTTCCCAACATGATAACCAGTTAAAAACCTCAGTGGGTAATTAAGGACACTTCAACTTAAAATCTATATATATCGTTAATATCATAATATAATCTCACCTATCAAACAGGGCCAAAAGTGTGAGTCTGTCAAAGTTAATGCCAATCCACAGCTGGGGTAGGATCCAAAAACGATAATAGTGTTTAACCTTTTGGGCAGCTTCTTCTGTTGGGCCATAAGTAGCTGCCAAGTCAGGGCTTAGATCAATGTCCTGTTGCTCCAACAAATCTGTATCAATGGTCAATAGTCTATTCAATCGAATCTGTGGGAGAGAGAGCTAAAAGAAAGTCAGCATTGAAAGGCTTAAAATATCTTTGATATTTATTAAATATGTTTATTCAAAAAAAAACTTCAAGATTCAAGAGTTACTCAATTAGCTTATCAGTTATCTAAGCCTCTTAATTTTCTTCTCTAGTACACTCTTTTTTTTTGGAGACAGAGTCTTGCTCTGTCACCCATGATGGAGTGCAGTGGCACAATCTCGGCTCACTGTAACCGCTGCCTCCTGGGATCAACCAATTCATTCTCTGCTTCAGCCTCCTAAGTAGCTGGGATTACAGGTGCCTGCCACCATACTCAGCTAATTTTTTTTTTCTATTTTAAATAGAGACAGGGTTTCCCATCTTGGCCAGGCTGGTCTTGAACTACTGACCTCGTGATCCATCCGCCTCAGCCTCCCAAAGTGCTAGGATTACAAGCATGAACCACTGCACCCAGGCTACTCTTTATGAATATGACTACCAGAAACCATAAGAAGGTGACAACAGGAAGTGAACTAAAACAAAATAAATTAATCAATAAACCTTTTGTAAATCATTGACTAGAAAGGTATTTGAAATTTTAAGATTTTCTCAGAGAATACTTTAAAAAAATCTTAAGATTTTATAACTGTATAGCTAGTGAATCCATGAAAACCACTTATTGTGGATCATTAGTGGCTTCTCTTCTCCCTGGTACATTTATAATCTTTTCTCCTTAAGCTTTGAACCTCATTTATCAGTGTCAAATCTGAGCTCCACTGCATTGGAGCTGATGGCAGCAACTCTTACTTCTTCCCATAGTCTCTTATAATTGTTAACTATATTTCCAAATCCCTGCCCCTGTTTTTTTGTTGTTTTTTTGTTTGCTTGTTTTGGTAGGCTGCTCACTTGAGGTTATACAAGAAATTACCATACTACATTTGTTTTAACTTCAACTCATCCATGCACGAGTTTACCAGTTTCCTTTTCCCCTGAAAGCATCAAAAGTTAACTGTATCTGGCACAGTACTAGGCAGCATTTCGCTACCCCAAGGCTCCCCTATCATTTAAAAGTACAAAACAATAAAACAATAATCTTCCCATGTTGCTTTCCTATGGCGTTTCCAGGAATACACTATAGCCAAAAATTAGGGAGGGTTTTTACTTTTCAAACACATTTCTGGGTACAGTTGAGAAAATTTACTTTCTATGTATAACACAGCCATTTCTATCTCTAGGCATTGACAAATACTTTCCAAAATACCTTTTAAAATACTCTATCCCAGGGCTTCTTAACCTTGTACTTTTGTTTCTTATTAAAGGACTTAGAAAAAGAGAGCCACTGGAGGACAAAGACAGCAAAGGTGATTTTACCATAGTTTGCAAAAAATCTTTTTGTAACTTCACTTTTTATGGCTTTTATAGCTATCTATATAAATACATATTTCAGATTTAATCTGAAAACATATCATCTTGTAAAAAGAAGGAAAAACGTACCACATCATGTGGATAAAATCGAACTGAGGTAGAACTGGATACATGAGAATCTGTGTCACTAAAATAAAATAAAAAAGACTTTAGGGAACAAACAGTTTGTGAAACAGAAAGAAAAATATATCCTTTAACAATCAGATGAGATTCACGTATCTTCACTTTTCCATGTTAACTTCAAAATGTAAAATAGCATTTTCCTACAGTTATGATAAGAGCATAGCCTCTGGGTCAGTGTCTACATTCAAATCTCTTCGAATGAGTAAGATCTTGGACTAGTTACCTCCCCACTTTATACTTCCATTTCCTCTTCAGTAACACGTAACAAGAGCATCTGTATCACAACGTTCTTGTGAAAGTGTTTAAATGAGATAATCCAAAGAAAACAATTAACATATTGCTAACCAATAAAGACACAATAAATTTAAGGTATAATCTAATAACCTACAACATAATTCAGTTTCCACAGTTCAGTAATGTTTGGATTTTAAAACCTGAAACTTTACCACATTTATGGTGTAAGAAATTGTTCTCTTGAATTAAATTAAACACGGCAACAGCTTTTCTATCCCTCCATCCTCCTACTGTTTCCACTGTTATAGAATCATGGTAAGAGTCCAATTTAATAATTTTTTGAGAGAGTGAATTCTGAAACTGTACCAAAGGAGCTTAAAGAGCAGTTATCTATATGTTCTACTTTCTCAGCTTTACAAGGTCCCTCAAAACAAAAAAATAAGTAAACTGCCCATAGATGTGTAACATGTAAATAGACGTGATGTATTATTAAACAAGTCCTAAAATAAGAATCAATAACTCTTGAGGGAAAAGAAAGCCAATTAATCAAGAATAGGCTTCAAAGTGCAATTTGAATAGATAAGCAATAAGATTAAAATTTTAGAAAACAAAAATTTTAATACCTTCTAAAACTGTAATTATGTTTTATGATCAAGATTTCTAATTTATTTGCTCTCCTGACTTCATTATCTTACAACTTTCTTCAGAAGGGGGAAAAGAAAAGAAGCTAAAGGTAACATATGACATATGCTTTAAGAAATTCTTCCTTAAAGCTAGTAAATTTTAAACAAAATGAAAGCTGATTATTTAAAAAGGTACTTGACCAAACACAAGGAAGTAAAATTTTAAAATTACATAAAGGAAGAGAACTAACTGATGGACTTGAACTTAGTTATATAAGAACTTACAAGAAGAGTTAAGCCCTGATTAGCTTTAATACATTATACAATACACAGAGAACATGAAATTTACAACTGAATTTGACACTGTGGGAAAACACTGTGCCACTATAAGATCTTCGGAATATTTTGATTTAGCTTTAAAATACAGAATAGCTTTTATTTTAAAAATAATGCCTTCTTTTCTCCACAGCAAAAAAATTCTACCTTAAGTTTTTAGAAACAAATGCATTGTGACAAAATATTATAGTCATTATAAAGATGCTATCAAAATAAATTTTATATCTGACCTGGTGACTACAGTTAACAATGTACTAAATACTTGAAAATTACTAAAAGAGTAGATTTAAGTGTCCTCACCACAAACAAAATTATAAGTATGTGAAGTAATACATGTTAATTTTAGCTCAATTTAGCCATTCTACAACGTATACGATATTTCAAAACCTGTTGCATGCCATAAATATTTATAATTTTTATTTGTCAATTAGAAACATTAAAAAAATTATAAAAACAAAAAACTTAACTTTTATAGTTCTAGGCTTAACATTAAACATGGCAAACATATGAAAGTACACATGCTCCTAATGTGACTTCATACATACCAGATATTGGATGCTCTTCTTGCTGCTGGTTCAAAATTCACAAGTGACATATCACAGCCACCAGTCTCATACAGCGTAGAAGAGAACTTACCTAGCAAATAAATGATTATTTTAAAAAGCCATTAGTATACTTAGAATTTTCCCTTCAAGATATGCTAAATTTCCTAAATTTTTACATCTTAAGAAAATACACTATAACATTTTTTCAAAAATATTTTTAAAACAATAATCTACATGTAATTCAGCATAATGTGAGTTAAAAAGGAATGCTGGACAGTAGGGTAAAATGTCAACATACACAATCAGGTATTAAAGAAGGGACTCAAGTCAGCTTTGCAATACCAATCTCTTTTTTCTTTTTCCCACAGCACATTCTCTATTCAAGTGATCATATGAAGGAATATAATGTTAAAAGTCACCTGACAACTACTTGAAGGGGGTGAGCAGCCATTTGCAAAGCTTAAGTGTGGGATCACTAAACTACAAGCCTACAAAGTTGTGTGACTGCCTCTTGAGCTGTGTTTTCCAAAGTAGCTAATAAAGGTCAATGAATTCAAAGAGCTAGTATTGTTGGTGATAATTATATTATTTAATGAACATTACTTCTTGTATGTTTCTACCATAAGAGCTCTATGAAAAATTTAGGAACAGCAATTGCTACAGCCAAATATCACTATGAAACTAGTAAAAGGTTTAGAAATCATATTGGCTGCAAATGAATAGTTTTTTAAATTCTCTTAAGATTAACTTTATAATATAAAATGATTTCTGATAATGAAATTTTTAACTCCACATACTTCCTGAGATGTATTCTTCCCCTTTGAGGATTTAAGGTAGCCATATCAGTGATGAAGAGGGAGCATAAATTAATTAATGTAAATTTCCATGAAGGCAATGAAATGAGGTACACAACTCTGCAACCATTTTGTCTAGTCCAAAGTATTATCCGAGTATATATGAGGTTTTTATTTTATTAGTTGGAATTAATGAGGTTAACAATAGGAATCTTAAAGGACAATGTTGACTTGATGGCTAGGCTAAAAGTCAAGATTTTCCCATGACTAGAATGCAGAGTGTGCAATCGAGATTTTTTATTACTTGAAAAAAAAATGCTAATAAAAGGAACCCATAATGTACTAATATGACTAAGGGTTTATAGAACATCTCAAGCATTACTTCATTCTTTAAAAGGACTAGAACCAGAAGATAAAATACTTTAACAATTTGAATTATTTGAGTACATTCTATGAATCATGAAAGTTATGGTGTTTTCTGTAGCCATTTTTTTAAAATCAGAATAATATACTCTTGAGATAAGTTAGGGGGGAAAAAAGGTTTTCTGTGAAATGCTGAGTTCATGTGCTGTCTTTTTCCAAGGTGATTGAGTATGTAAATTTTTAAGACTCCCCTACCCCCGTCTTTTAATCATAAGTCATTCATCCTTAGCACCTCTAATAGAAACTAAATTAATGAGCTAAAATGAAATTATACAAGCTGTCAACTTGTCTACTTTTTAGATGTGTCACTGAAAGCTTTTTTTAAAGTGGTAGAGTAATTACAGAAGTTGCTACTGAAAAAACATTAAAAATACTGACTCAATTAAAATTAAAAATTTTTAAATTATACTTCTTAATGCTCTTTTCTGTATTCATTTATTGGATAATCAATGATTAGCTGTGCTATTATAATAAACTTACATTAAGAGAAAAAAGAACTACCTGCTCAAAATCATGAATTGCATAAATGCAGAATTATTATTAATCTACATTAAATGACTAAATCATAGATTAACAAAGAACAGGGAGGACTTGGTTACTACGTGTGAAACTCAGTAAAAACAGACTGCATAAATGTATTGTCATAATGTAATTTATACATATTTTAGAAATGTTAATTCTGTATTCAATAGAACTTAAATTGTTACAGTATTTCTCAGCATGTAAGCTTTCCAAAGGATTTTTATTAACATATAAGTTCTGTTCTTGGTACATTAAAAATAATATGTACCTGTAACAAAACAAACAAGATATTATCTTTGTAATTTTCATATGGAACAGTAAAAGAATATGATGTCATTATAGTACCATGTTGTGTTTTATGTATAAATATCTAGTATTAAACTTATATAGAAATAGTTGCATTTTAAATAAACATAAAGAATGCAAAAAAAAGCTTTTCTAGACAGAGTTGAAAAAATTGAGTAGTTCTATTACTACCTAAATTTACAACTCTGAATGATTCTATGCAAATTGCTAACAAGTAAAAAAATTTAAAAATTTAAGCAGAGGCATAAAATATGTCTAAAAGGGAGGCTATTATTTTAACAGAAGTACATTACTTCAACGGTGCTTTTCTTTTTCCTTAAGGGGCTTTTGTCTGTCTATTAAACTTTAGAAGCATGTTCAGGTTCTTAAAAATACTCATGGCACTTGTCAGAACAAACTAACATTTTAATAAGGCTTCATGGTGTAGTCCCAACTTGACTCCAAAAGCACAATTCTATGTCCCTCTTTTATCTTTGAGTTTGGCATCTTACAGCACTTTAGAAGTACCAACTTATACTTTGAAGATAAACACATCAGAAAAAAATTACACTAAAGATGTATTTTAATGGGCTAATGTAACCTACTAAAGGCAGCTTAAAAAATAACCAATCAGAAATAAGTATATATTATTATTGGTTTATAAAGATTATGTTAAATTTGTATACGTTTTCTTGGCATACATAGCAATTTTACTATTTCTTTTGCGATTAAAACCATCATATTTAAACTTTAGATCCAGAGTAAAAATGTGCCATTACAATACCCCTATTTTAATATTATTCTGCATTAAGAAAAATACTTCAATACTATTTTTTCCTAATAAACAGAAAAGAAATCAGATCAAAGAAGTATGTCCTCCTCACATGAATTTGGATTACAAACTTGGGCATCTCATCGTGATTCAACTGTGACCAATTAATTATATCTGACAGAATGCCTCTGTCATAACTTAAGGAGAAAAAAATCAATTTCCAACAAAATAAACAAGATTAGAAACTGGAATTTCAGACTTGTAAAAATTATACTGGCCAAGAGACTGCATCTCTAAAAGACACATACACAAAAAGCTGATATGCTAGGCGTAGTAGCTCATGTCAGTAATCCCAGCATTTTGGGAGGCAAGGCGGGAGGACTGCTTGAGCCCAGGAGTTCAAGACAAGCCCAGGCAACATGGTGAGACCTTGTCTCTACACATACACACACAAAATAGACACACACACACACACACACACACACACACACACACACACACCCACCAGCTGGGTGTGGCGGCATGCACCCATGGGCCTAGCTACTTGGGAGTTTAAAGTAGAAGGATCACTTAAACCCAGGAGGTTGAAGCTGCAGTGAGCTGTGTTCATGCCACTACCCTCCAGCCTGGGCAAGAGAGCGAGACCCTGTCTCAAAAAAAAAAAAAAGTTAAGATACCTAGCATTTCTTAGTTTTGAATACTCAATAGTGACTGTTATTGTCCATAAAATCTGTTAATTACACAGCACCATTTTTTGAAGTAATATTTCAAAGTAACAACTATAGGTCAATAAGTAAGTGATGAGCAACAAACAGGAAGATGAATAAAACTGGATACTGATTTAAGACAAAGGATACTTGAAGAATTTGCCTACAGCCATGAATGGTGCAGATAGCAAATTCTGATAAACATTCACAAGATACTGAAGACGACATGGGAAATTAATGGGATCCTCTAACTTGTCCTATCAGTAAAAGTCCTCACCACACATCAGAAAGTTGAGCACATCAAGAATTTTAAGAACAGTGCTCACCTAAGAAACTCCCACTGTACTTTTTTTTTTTTTAGATAGGGCCTCACTCTGTTACCCAGGCTGGAGTGCAATGGCACAATCATAGCTCACTGCAATCTCAAACTCCTAGGTTCCAGGGATCCTCCCACCTCAGCTTCCTGAGTAGCTGGGGCTACAGGCACACACCACCGTGCCGGGCTTACTTTTTAAAAATCTTCTGTAGAAATGGTGGTCTCTCTATATTGCCCAGGCTAGTCTTGAATTCTTGGGCTTAAGTGATCCTTCTGTCTTAGCTTCCCAAAGTGCTGGAATTACAGGTGTTGGCCACTGAGCCCAGTCTGTTGCATTCTTGAGATCACTCGTTTTTCTAAAGATACCTACATGTATCTTAGAAAGAGGTGGTTGCTAGAACAAATTATCTATAGGGTTTTTCTAATCCTCCAAGTATCAACAACAAAGGATGTCTCTTAAATTTCTTGAATAATTTTCTTCTTTAACCTCCTATCTCCCCCACCTTCCCTTCATTCTGTGTGCTTTAAGCCTGATGCACTGTCTAAACCGACTTCTCATTTTTTTAATATTACTCATAGGGCAGAGAGGGACTACAAGAACAAAGAGATACATGGGCAATAAACGTATAAAGTGAGTTTTTAAAAGACGTTTGGGGGACCACATACAATCTACATGACTTAAGTATTCAGTAAGTACAAACAATGCTTATTTCTGATGGAGAAAGCATTGTGTTCATAATGCAATCTCAATGAATATACTATTATACTTTTAAAGAGAAGGCCTTTAAGATTGATTCTAATTTCTTGGATAGCACCTCCCTTACTACCCTAAGTGGACTCAGTTTTCACCCAGACAGAAATTACTCACTATATTTCTGCTTACTGGTTAATGTAGCAGTCCCCAACCTTTCTGGCACAAGGGACCAGTTTCATGGAAGACAACTTTTCTATGGATCAAGGGGACTGAAGGATGGTTTCAGGATGAAACTGTTCTACCTCAGATCAGCAGGCATTAGATTCTCATAAGGAGCAGGTAACCTAGATCCCTCATATGTGCAGTTTACAATAGGGTTCATGCTCCTATGAGAATGGAATGCTGCCACTTATCTGACAGGAAGTGGAGCTCAGGTGGAAATGCTCGCTCCCCACACCTCGCTCACCTCCTGCTGTGCAGCCCGCTTCCTAACAGGCCACGGATCCATGCCAGTTCATGGCCTGGGGGTTGGGGACCCCTGGGTTAATAGACTTGTTTCTCCCTAGATTAGGGGAGAAATAAAGGGGTCAGAAAACTTTTCCTGTGAAGGGCCAGATAATACATATTTTGGTCTTCATGGGCCAGATAACCTCTGTTGCAGCAATTCCAAGTCTACAACTGTAATATGAAAGCAGGCATTGACAACATAGAACATAAACATAAATTTTATTTATTTACAAAAACAGGCAGGTATAGAGCTGGACTTAGCCCACAGGCGTTGGTTTGTCAACACCTGTCCTACACCAAGAATCTTAGGCTCCAAAAACTTCTTTAATTCTTGTGATACAATGGAAATCAAGTCACTATGTACTTGTAACTTCAAGTTTCAATATTTAGAACAAGTCTTTTTCTTAGTATTTGCAATGCTGTGCCAGCATTTTATATCAGAAGAATAAGGAAAATGATAGGTATAAGAAGAAAGTCTGGTTTAGAAGACAACTCTGGGGAACTGGTAAGGAAAGACAGATATCTCTACTGCTTGGCAACTATAAGAAAGATTTACATACTGATATATTTTACTGACATGGCCATCTGATTATCTAGTTCTGCATTAATAAAGTATGCCTTAGTTAATTGTTAAAGCTCCACTCCTGCTTGCTACTCTCCAAATCAGCTGAAGTTTCCAAAAGTGAATGTACAAGTTCATATTTTGCTGTTATTTCATTATCCACTCACATGTTATTTCAAAAAGACAAGTGCTTCTTACTTGGGTAAAATAATCCATAATAACAATACGGATGACAGGTAAACAAAAAGACAAGCCACAGAATGGGAGAAAATATTTCTATCTGACAAATAAGTTGTATTTAAAATATCAAAAGAACTCATACCTCAATAGTTAGAAGATCAACAACACAAGAGTCTCGCTCTGTCGCCAGGCTGGAGCGCAGTGGCACGATCTTGGCTCACTGCAACCTCCACCTCCCGGGTTTAAGTGATTCTCCTACCTCAGCCTCTCGAGTAGCTGGGACTACAGGCATTACACCACCATGCCCAGCTAATTTTTGTATTTTTAGTAGGGAAGGTCCATCTTGACTGGAATGGTCTTGATCTCTTGACCTTATGATCTGCCTACCTCAGTTAATTTTTAAAACGAATAAAGTTTTGGACACACTTTACAAAAGAAGATATATATATATGTATCTGGCCAATAAACACATAAAAAGATGATTATCTTTAGTCATAAATTTAAATTTAAACCACAATGAGTTACCAATATACCCATTATGTCTACAATTCTATAGGCCAATGAAAGCAAATGTTGGCAAGAAAGGGAACTACTGGAACTTGCTGGTGGGGATGTAGAACTGTTTTCAGAAAGACAGTTTAGAATCACAACAGCCAAAAACGGGAAACGACACCACCATTGCCAGGTGAACAGATAAGCAATATACAGCCCGCTTATAAAACAGAATTCTCAGCAGTAAGAAAGGACAAACTACTCACACATTCAAACAGCATGATGAATCTCAGAAAGCATTACAAACACTACAGGAAAAGTACACACAAAAGGCTGTATACTATATGACTGCACTTATATCAACTGATAGAAGAGGCAAATTGTAATGACAGAAAGCAGATTAGTGGTTGCCTATGACCAGAGACAGAGGAGAGATGTACTGCAACAGGGCACAGAGAATCTTGTGAAGGTGATGGAAACGCTAGCATCTTGATTAATGTATTCGAAGGTATACACATTTGTTAAAACTCTTGAATTGTACACATTTAACAGATGCCATTTATTGCACCTAAATTATATATCCATAAAATTGATGAAACAAGAAAATAAGATTGACCAGGTAAGAGTCTAATGAGCAAATAACAGCATGCAGTCAGTGAAATTGCCACCAGATGCTAAGATTTGGGGGAATTACACTGGTATTTGCTGTTCTGTTTCATGGTTTCATTTAAAAAATATTACTCATCCAAAAATTAAAAAGTAGTATATAAAAAGAAAGTTCCTCACTACCCAAAGATAGCCACTGCCAAGAGCATTTTCTGTGTTCCTCTGAACAGAATCTCCCCCCACTGAATTCTAAGCTTTTGTCCACCTAGAGACATTTTTCAGCCTCTCCTGCAGCGAGAAGTTACTACGTGATTATGTACGACCAATGAAAGGTGGGAGGAAAATGAAAGGCACATTTTCCAAATCTCACTCAGGAAGATAAAGGCTAGATGTCCTTGACCTTTTCTACTCCCTCCTCACTCCTGTTTGCTGGAAAATGCCAACTATAGCAGGTACTCTGGATCAGGCAAGAAAGCCACATGTGAAAGATAATGTAATCCATTCATCTGACAGAAATGGCTCCCATTAGACTCTCAATGGTCCTCATGAGAGAAACAGAAATTTCTCTTTTATTTCAATGACTTGGGGAGGGTCTCTCCTTGAAAGAATCTAACATATATTCCAACTAATGCATATAGTAACAGCTTTAATTTATAATCTTAAGAATGGTTAACGATAGAAAGCAGATGATCTAGTCTACTCATTCAGTGAATTATTTACAACATACTAGCAAGAGACAAATTAAATATCTGAACCTGTCCCTGTAAGTTTCTATAAAACTCCTAGAGCTGTTCAGATACCCAAAACTATTTGAAATAATATTCTAGTACTCTTCCCACAATAACAATGATAAACTTCTGAGCATTATCCAGGGGATGAAGATAAGCGTAGAGCAAATTCACCCAGGTTTATTTTTAACTTATAATATTTGTGGTCATCCTTCCAAATTCTGCATAAACTACATCTTTCCATAAAGCAATTAATAATATGTGTCAAAGCCCTAATAATGTATATTCCCCTTGACTGATAATTCCATTTCAACATTATTTATCCTAAGAAAATAATCACAGCAACTGCTCACAAAAACTTA
This sequence comes from Callithrix jacchus, assembly GCF_049354715.1. NCBI lineage: Eukaryota > Metazoa > Chordata > Mammalia > Primates > Cebidae > Callithrix > Callithrix jacchus. Next base: position 105,935,636 of record NC_133509.1, on the reverse strand, counting down.
CATAATGGACATTCAGCACAGTGTTCATTACAATAGGAAATATCAGGAAACAATGTGAAGACTAACAATGGGATTAGTTAACTGGTTAAATGATATAATATTTTATCAACAATGACAGAGATGATTATCAAGCTTACAATTGCCAAGCACTGTTGTAATTGTATGCTTAATGCATATAATCCTCACAATAAACCTATGAAGTAGGCATTATTTTTGCCATCCTTTGATAAATGAGGAAACTGAGGCACAAGACAAGACAATAACTTTCCCAAGATCACATAGTGAATAAGTGGTAGAGCACAGATTTGAAGGCAAGAAGTCTGACTCAAGAGTCCACTATATTGTACTGCCTTCATGCACATCTAAGTGACAAAAAACTATGCAGCCACTTAAAAACAAGTCAAAGAGGGCAGGTGAGGGAGGTGGCTCACGCCTGTAATCCCAACATTTGAGAGGGCAAGGAGGGTGGATCATCTGAGGTCAGGAGTTCAAGATCAGCCTGGCCAACATGGTGAAACCCTGTCTCTACTAAAAATACAAAATTAGCCAGGCATGGTGGTGTGCGCCTCTAATCCCAGCAACTCAGGAGGCTGAGGCAAGAGAATCGCTTGAACGCAGGAGGCCGGAGGTTGCAGTCAGCTAAGATTGCATCATTGTACTTCAGCCTGGGCAACAGAATGAGATTATCCCAAAAAATAAATAAATAAATAAAGTCAAAGAACAGCTAATAACATGAGTAAATGTTCAGACTAAGTGAAAAAAGCAAGATACAAAACTCAAACAGTAGCACAAAAGTCACGTAACATGATCCTAACTCTATTTTTTTAAGTGCATATACATATATACATTTTAAAAGACTGGAAGGAATAAATTACAAAATACTAATAGTAGATATCTCTGAGTGATGAGATTGCAGATGACTTAATTTTCTTCATGATATTTTCCAGTATTTATCAACTTGTATTTCTATTGTAAGGATGGGAAAAGTACATTCTAATTTTACCAAAAGAAAGTAGAATATAGTCCTTAAACCTTTTAATACTTCTTTCTTTGAAATATAATGATGGCTTTTTATTGTTTCAACAAAAATAAACATTTTACATTCATTTATATATACTTTGTTGCCCCTCACCCCCCCCCCCCCCCGCCAAAAAAAATCAAAGAATAGAATTTGGTATTTTTTTGTGCTCAAAACAATAATAAAGGACAATATCAAGGTTGTTGCAAAAGGACATAACTTTTCTGTTCAAATGAATAAAAATAATCTACCATAACATAAGGAACTGAGGTATAAACTCTAAGGTCCCTTACAGTCCTCTTACTCTATATTAATAGTAACAACTTATAGCTCAAAATGCTACATAGTAGCATATACAATCTTTTTAAAACACCAAGACTAACTCCAATAAAAATCGCTGAAAGTACTGTAGATCACCCGAGTCTCTGCTTTTTAAAGTAGAAAATTTAAAAGCTTCCAAATTATGTTTCTGCTATAAATTGCTCAATAATAAAGGCAATGTTGCCAAGTTTCCTTCAATAATTCTCCAGCCAACTACATTTTCAAGTTCACAAGCTCTAGAATAAAGCAGATTACCTCAAAGAATACCTCCTTTGTCAATCTGTACACAGTTATAAAACAAACAAAAAACCTAAGGAAAATCAATTCAAACATCGCTTTTTAAAAATCAGATACATTAAGAAAATCTTAATCAGAGAAATACTACTCATGATGTAACGTGCTTTATAATTACATCTTGATAAATATAAAACCCTCATCCTCATCTCTTGTCAACTTTGTAACGGTAATTTTTAAATTTTTCACATAAAATAAAAATAATAATAATTTCATATATAGTTTCAAAGCATTTCCTCACCCCTGACCACTAATTTCATCCACAGGATAAAACCACAGTCAATGTTTCCTGTTCTATCTGATCTCACTAGAACATTTTGAGATGCTGTGTTACATATTAAAAGTGTACGTAACTACCAACTAAAATGGCATGTTTCATCACTGCATCAACTTATTAGTCTTAATTTATGAGAGGAAGCTAAGATTAGTAACAGAGAATTCCCAAATTCTATAGAAAAGATCAGCAGATATAAAATGGAACTTTAAGGCTACCTAAGTTCAGAGACTCTGGTGTGACTTAATCCGGGCATTACTAACTCACAGCTTTTTTTATTTAGAATTTTTTTCATTTAATTCAGAAAACAGCAAAAAAACCAACAAAAAATAGCAATTCCAACAAAAGACCTATCAGAAGAAAATAAACCCTTAATATGTGGTCTTTAAAATAAAGAACAACATATTAAACTGAAGAATTTGAGAAATTCTGATAGAAATATCCTTTTCCAAGATGTTAACTTCCAAAACTCATCTACCACTTAAGCCATTTGAACTCAATTATTTTTTAACTAGGTTCACATGGAAATGAAAGCTATAAATAAGAAAGGAAAACACATAAGTTTTTCCTTTTTCCTTTTTTTTTTTTTTTTTTTTTTTGATACAGGGTCTCACTCTGTCACCCAGGCTGGACTGCAGTGGTGCGACCTTGGTTCACTGCAAACTCTGCCTCCCAGGTTCAAACAATTCTCGTGATTTAGCTTCCTGAGTAACTGGGATTACAGGTTGCGCCACCACACCTGACTATTTTTTCTATTTTTAGAAGACATGGGGTTTCACCATGTTGGCCAGGCTGCTCTCAAACTCCTGACCTCAAGTGATCCGCCCATCTCAGCCTCCCAAACTGCTGGGATTACAGGTGTGAGTTTTTCCTTTTAAATTATTCCACTTATATTCAAATTCTAAAATTAACCATCACTAACAATTTTGCTTACTAAATACAGATGATACAAGCACCTTCTCCTCTGCTGAATAAGCTACTATTAAAATCCTAGTAATGCTATCTTAAGTGAATTTTTCCACGATGTCTAATGTAACCTTTTTCCATGATGTCTGGTAACCTTAAAATGAAACAGAGAAATAAGGACTCTCAGGGTTTAGTATAGGAAATGGACATGGTTATCTACTGTGACACTATAAAATAAAGATGTAGAAAACACAGTTTAGGAAAACTATGTAGGCTTGGAATTAAACAATGTCTGATTCAGAGTTTTCTTTAATCCAAAACAGCATATGGACATGTACATACACAAACATATGCACTCCAACATATATGAGGAGTATGCATATAGGTATGTTTTATATAAATTAATTATGCATATGCATGTATCTTCACATGTTAAAACTGGTTAAAATTTTTAATAGAAGAAGCTAAATTTGGAAAGAAGCAATCCTTTCTAAATATCCTACTTTTAGGGAATATCATAGCTAACTTTAACGTATTTGAGTATAAATTACCCAAATTCATTCACATATTTTCATTCACATAATTCACTGCTAATTAAAATCATGTAGAAAATTAAACCACACAACAAAAATATTCTAGCTTCTCTAATAACTGCTTTAAGTTCAGTTGTAGTTCATTTTCAGAATCTTTTTTGGCCAACTTTATAGGCTTTAAAACAGATATACACTCCATTAATTGTTTTGTGCTCATTATTACTAAGCATTCAATTTGGTAGCATTCAAATAGGACAGGGCAAGACCTAGCTTAAGGTGGCAGTTAACACAAAAGATAAAATCCAAATTTCAAGAGAATATCTTGAATATCCCCCAGCAGATGCTAAAGTAAGAGGGTTTTTAATCTTCAGAACTGGCAAGGCAGTTCATAGATAAATATTTTCAATAACTGGCATGTAATTTAGAATGAGACTTTATCATTAAAACTTGCTTAACAAGTTTTTTGTGCAAACTAAGAATTCTTATGGAAGAAAATCATCTAATATTTCCTTTTATGCTTGAGCTGATAAAAGTCTAAAACTCTGAAAGAGATTAAAAGGAAGCCTTTTATTTTAGCTGATATGCTACTATAAAGCCAATGAGGAATGAGATGGTGACTGTAATTTTATATTCACAGATTCACAAATCCTTTGGGTTAAGCAAAGAGATATAGCAATATAAAATTATTACATAACTGAATATATTTGCAACCAAAGAACTATCACTTACAACTAAAACAAGTAGCTAAATTGGTGTCTGCCTCATTCTCCCTCGAGCAGCCTCCTTATAAATTTTCTTGCCTCTCCAAATTACAAACTCAAAAGCAAAAGCATACCAAATTTAAAATGTTCTATTGTTTTCTCATTTTATTTAGAACTCACCATACATTCTAATGTTATAAATATCTTAGATTACTATTTTCAAGTGTCTGTGAGATCCACTGAAGATGGCACCTTTCATCAATATGCATACATACTTACTAATATCTCTCTACAACTGAACATTTTTACAAAAGAGGAAAAGAGTCGAACTGGTAGCATATAAAGTTTTATTAAATCCTAATTTTGGCAACTTATACCTCATATCCTTCCAGTCAAAGCAGTAACTGGATTATCATCTTCGTAGGTAAAAAGCAATTGTAACAAATAAACAAAAATCACAATGAGTAAACACTTTCAAGTGAATATTTTTGAATAACTAAATTTTCTTCATAATATTTACTTAAACCATTACTAACCTGCATTCTGAGAACAAGAAAGCCAGACTGTACAGAGACATAGAAACCAAAGTAACATGAAGTATCATCCTTAAATAATGCATAAGGCAGATATTTGAGTGGATATGTATCACTGATGTTTAATGATACCGCATCTCTGAGAATTAGTTATTCAATAATTTATATGTATGTTTATAGCTGTATTAACAAGACCAGAAATAAACTTTTTAACATTATTATGTGACATTAGTATGGATCATGATGTCCTCAAAGTACTGCATTTTGAATTATGGTAAATCCTACCACAGATGATGAACATATTGTGAAATATAGAATACCTTAAAGAAAGACTCTATAGTGACAGACAATTAGAAAATATTTTTCCCTTTCCTATAGCACATTCAAAATATTCAAAGAAATTAAAGTTTAGTAAGAATCTTTTTTTAAGTCAACATTTTCTCCTACATGGTATAAATGCCTGGGGAAAACAGAATTGAGTAGGAACATATAGTAACACTTTATCTATTAAAAATGGACATGCCCAAAAGGAAATATAGAATAAGAGTAGAAAGAAACAGAAAAGGAAAAAGCAAAAGTCACATTTTCCTATCACATTGGGCAAATCCTATACAAAAAAATGCTGCTAGGCATAGTTCCAAACTGAAGCTATCTCAAAAAAGAACTGCTTGTTGCCCGTTATCTGCTGCATTATAGATTTTGTATCATCAAGATTACATAAGGCCTGCATACCAAGTTCATCCTGCAAACTGCTACCGCCTACAGCAGATGCATTGTCATGTGATGCTTCTAAGTGGACACTCCCATTTCTCACCAGCAAGGAGGCACTAGCACTGAGCACTGCAGCCTGGGAAGGGGGGCGGGACTGGACTTTGACCTGGGTTGTGGACTGCTGGCCTTGCTGACCATCTTGAAGGCTAGGAAAAAACATGGATTGGAGAGCCATTACAGGGGAGAAAAGAGAAAACAATACCTGGAATGAAGTCAATATAGAAAACTGATTTCAAAAAGGCACTTTTTTCAATATGACCTAAGAAAGAGCCAACAAACTTCGTAAAATATACAGATTACACTGACAACTTAAATCTTCTGGCCCTTGCAAATTTGATTTGAAATTACAAATGCAGTCAACATTAAACGTACATGTTAATTGGTCTTTTACCACATCAAGCCAACTAAATTCTAGTGTAAGGAAAAGAAAGCAGCAAAAAAAGAATCATAAGTACATTCAATATATGTGTGCTGCAGGTGGTCCCCGATGGATAAGCCCTACGTTTCAGTTAAATATGCATTTTCATTTATAGCCTTGTAATGACCCTGGAATTGTGCTTTCATATATTCTGAGATCTCAAATTCACAATAAAACAAGTTTACATGCACTTGAGAACCAAAGAATCTTTATCAAATGCAACCAAAATAACAATCTTGAATAAAAATAAAATCACAAGCTAGTGCAAGAAAACCAGAATAACTGACTCAACCCAGTAAAATACAAATGGCCATGGGATATAGTCAGAAGTAGAATTAATATAAAGCGTTATCTATAACAAGCTTACATCTTTCTGAAATAAGGCCACATGATTTATGTACAAAGTATTCAACAGTTATATTCCCTTAACAAATTTTGTTATTTCCTCTTCCAAACCATATTCCAGTCTCACTTACATGGATCCATCATTTTAGAAAATCTTTAAAATAATTTGGAAACTAGTAATTTCTCAAATGATATTAGGCCTTTCTAAGTTTTATAAAAACTTTTAAATACTTGGTATTTTGAGATTAAAAATTTATTTTTTAAGAATTTTAAAAATAATGTAAATTAAGAGACTATATTCTTAATTCATTTTATACTTTCATATTTTTGATACTATAAATTTTAATATTCATAGTATAATATTTAGTCAAATTTAAACTGACAAAACTCATGAAAAAATGTTTTGAGTATAATTATTATTCTCTACATGATGTTCAATGCAACTCTGCATTCCGTCGATTGAAGTTTAACTTGAACAATCCCAGAGTTTGCAACTAAAATTATTAGACCTCTAGAACGAACAGAAGAATCCTACTTAGGATGGCCTTACTCAGTTACTTTATCATTTTTCATGAGTATCAACATCTTTCTAATCCTTTTAATTCTACATAAATGACCATGAAATAAAAGGCTATGTTGAAACTTATATATATATCTTAAGCCTGTGGTTATGGTAACAGAATACATTCTGGAACTACACTGTCTGATACAGTAGCCTGTGACTATCCAAATTAATTAAAATTTTAGTTCCTTGGTCCTGCTAATATTTCAAATGCTCAGTAACTACATAATATAGCTAGTGCTACCACAGCTAACAGCTACCAAAGTAGGCAGTAGTGAGTAGTTAGTGTCTACCATGTTAATCAGGGCAGATTATAGAATATTTCCATCATCCCAGGAAGTCCTATTAACCTGCACTACTTGAAAGATTTTTCAGGTTTCTTTTACAGCCATTGAAAAGTACACATTCTAGGCAGAGGCTAGGAATGCACACAACATATGAAAAAACTAAGCCTACACAATGTGAACTTGTCAGTCCTTACTGGCAGTATTTTAAGCCATAATGATAACAGTATTTATTTAATTATTTATTCAAACTGGAATATTTGTAGAATAGATATAAATCAAGAGATAGTCTTGGGAACTAATATAATCAGATAGGTTTTTTATCTTCCATATGTACATAATTTATGTTACTCTTCCTCAGAATCTATCTAAACTTATCCACAAACCTTACCAAAAAGGACAAATTTCACGAGGAAGAAAATACTGAGGAAAAAAAATGTTTAAGTAGTTCAAGTACCATGTCTCTGTGTCCTTTCAGATTCAGAAGACAGAGAATTTTAGAAAATATGTACTCAACGAATTTTTCTATCAATTTTTTCACTTGACATCATAAGCCAAGTTGCCATATGGCAGCTAGACATATTTTAGCATGAAGGTATTAGAGTATATGCTCATTGTCGACATGGAGATGCACAATGGATATCTAATACACGAAAATGTTTTTAAGATATTAGACAATGCATAAAAATCAACTCCAGAATTAAAATAAATAAAGAAAATTAGCCAGAATCCATGTGATTATAAACATCAGGTTTTTAACTATCAAAGGCCAGTAATAAAATGTTAATGTCTCTTGAATTCCTATTTTCACAATCCTTTAATGAAAGCAAAAAAGTCCATTATTTTCACGTAACTTGTCACAAAACATATTCCTGGAGGACTGCACTTTATCCTAAACTGATAACTGGTACAAATAAATCTTTTTATACACTTTCAACTCTATATCAAAACTGCCAGTTTGAGGAAGGGTAGCAACTATTCTATAACACTGCAAAAGAAAAGGTAGGAATTTAGGACTAAAACTATCAGCTATCATTAGCATCGCTGACATGCAATCTTAATTGTTAACATTTCTCATACGAATGAGTGAAAAATAGGTGGTCTTGGTCTTTCCTTCTTCTGTATCACTTAATTGGCACCTGACACATTCTGCTTATACTGCTAGTTATCTTTCTATGTGTCTCCCCAACTAAAATGTAAAGTTTAAGAGTATGATTACATTATTCTTATGTATCTCTAGATTCTGAAAAACCAAAAAGAGTGTTTTGAATAAAGTACAAAAAATAATAGTTGGTGGATTCATTTCTGAGCACCACAAAGGGACCCCATGAACTCCTAATCATGAGCTCTCAGTTATTACTATAATCTTATTTTATTACAGATTTTTCAATCTTGTATTTTAAAAAATAAATCTAAGAATTTAGATTTATAAAGCTTTTTTCTATTGATAAAGCTTTTTCCCCCCTTCTGTGAAACGCACTAATGATTCCATTCCATTCCATTAACTATAATTAAAGATATCATATTTAGCATGATAAATGTAGAACTCTTAATATTTGTATTATAAATATTTGTCTTTTTTAGGCCAACTAACTGGGAAGAATTAGCAAAGGCCTACAAAACCTACCTATAAAGTTAACAATTTTTTAAATAAAATAAAATTCAGAAAATAATTCTGAAACAGTATATTCTTATAAGCGTTATAAAATAAATGCAAATTCTCTTTGTAAGAAAACTGATAATTCACTCCCAATCCTTGGGGACATATATTTTTCCAAGTGGCCCTTCAGATGGTCACTTACTTATTAATTAAAGTTTAAAATAAATTAGTATATTTACTAGTATTTATATGGTACTTGTAATGAAAGTGTAGCCACATCTATTCCATTTCTTTTTGACAATTTTTCCAAATTTTAAATGACATATCATCTTATATTTATTTAAAGATGAGATTGGCCAGGTGCAGTGGCTCACGCCTATAATCCCAGCACTTTGGGAGGCCGAGGCAGGTGGATCACGAGGTCAAGAGATCGAGACCGTCCTGGTCAACAAGGTGAAACCCCGTCTCTACTAAAAATACAAAAATTAGCTGGGCATGGTGGTGCGTGCCTGTAGTCCCAGCTACTCGGGAGGCTGAGGCAGGAGAATTGCTTGAACCCAGAAGGTGGAGGTTGCAGTGAGCCAAGATGGTGCCATTGCACTCCAGTCTGGGTAACAACAGCAAAACTCCATCTCAAAAAAAAAAATTAAAAAAATAAAGATGAGATTACTATTCCGTAACTCACACTGAGGAATAATACCAATATACTTTACCTGAATATTATAATTACAAAACATGATTTTAACAAATTGGTGTTTCTCCCTAATTCCCCACGGCTAAATTTTTACTTTACCCATGATAAAGTCAGCTTATTTAAGATATATGCAAGCTTTGTATGAGGAATATCCTGGACCCTCCATAAAAATTACAAGCTGATTACTAAAAGACTACTTTTCAAAAACTATAATGTGAACTCTTTAAAAATAAGTAGTACACAACATCCTCATTTGAATGGTGATGGATTTAAAACACCAGAAAAACATGGGAAAAGTGTGTATGATTCACTAGAGTTAGAACACCGCTCTATAATATTCCACCTGGTAGAGGACAAAAATAATTTGTCTACATATGTTTGCTGAGTGGTATCCAGCAGGCTCATTAGTGGCAAAGAATAAAATAATTTTTAAAGACTAAAAAGTGAAAGTTTAAAAAAAAGATTAAGATATATAAACATGGAGTAAGAAAGCAAAGTTGTATTTGGCAAGTATTATTCAAGGGGCAAAAAGAAGAGGTTAGAAACAAAATAGAACAAGTAAAATAAAATGCTAAGCTCTTTCTGCATGTTGAAACTATGCCCCAAATCCATCAGCAGAAAGAAAAGTTATTTCAGGCAGGAAAAGACAAGCTAGAAAGGAAAAAAAGAGGCAGGAAAAGGCAAGGCAGAAAGGAAAAAGAACAAGAGGGCTCACAAAGAGCAAAGGGCTTAGAAAAGGTTTCTAGAACAAGTGTTTCTTTTAAATTGATGGTCTTCTCATTTTTATATTTTAAATATCAGCTTAATTAATCCATATACTTTTTATAGAATTTTGTCTTATTGAAGAATTAATTAGGAACATGATCTATGAAAGACAAAGTTCATTTTTTTTTTCTGAGATGAAGTCTCCCGCTGTCACCCAGGCTGGAGTACAGTGGCGCGATCTTGGCACACTGCCACCTTTGCCTCCTGGGTTCAAGCGATTCTCTAGCCCCAGCCTCCTCAAGTAGCTGGAACTACAGGCACATGCCACCATGCCCAGCTACTTTTTTTTGTATTTTTAGTAGGGTCGAGGTTTCGCCATGTTGACCAGGCTGGTCTCGAACTCCTGACCTTAGGTGATCGGCCCATCAGCCTCCCAAAATGCTGGAATTACAGATGTGAACCACCATACTGGGCCTTTTAAAAAAAAAATTTTAAGGAGTTTTAATTGAGCAATGAACAATTTGTGGATTGGGCAGCCCCCAGAATCACAGCACATTTAGAGAGATTCCAGGGGTACCTCGTTAAAGACAAAGTTCTTGACTGTAATGTTAAATCTAGGAAAACAAGCAAGTCTTAAATCTCAGGGGAGTATGAAATAAAATATTTTAAAGAAACAAAGATTTTTACTTGTTTCAAGAACAAGGTTCTAACAAGAGAAGGAGGTTATCTCTTCCAACCCACCAAGCACTCAACAGCAGTTATTTCATCAAATGCTCTTCCTTTTGAATTTAAAATTAAAATGTACCCAGAAAATAATTTGTAAAATCATACTCTGGGACACAGAGGCTAATAAAATATTTCGTATAATATATGCACTGCTTAAGCAAGCATATATAAAGTATTTATATCCATTTTATAGGCAGAGCACAGTGGCTCACGCCTGTAATTCCAGCACTTTGTGAGGCCAAAGCGGGCATATCACTTGAGGTCAAGAGTTCAAGACCAGCCTGGCCAACATGATGAAACCCCATCCCTACAAAAATTAGCCGGGCGTGGTGGTATGCGCCTGTAATCCCAAGCTACTCAGGAGGCTGAGCCAATACAATCACATGAACCTAGGAGGCAGAGGTTACAGTGAGCTGAGATCAAACCACTGCACTCCTGCCTGGGCAACAGAGTATCTCAAAAAAAAAAAAAGTATTTATGACCATTTTTGTATTCTTAAAATAAAGTTCAAGTCTTTGGATGGATTTTTATATTTCTAATTCAGGGCATGGATTCATCAGATTTCATGTAATTAAGAATAAAGTAGTTACTACAATTTTAATGAAAAATTATCCACAATGTTATGAATGGATGCTTTCTTAGGACTACTGGAAAAAGTAATAATGTTTTTGTTTACTACACTACAGAGCTTGAAAAACAAAGACATACATATAAATATGTATTGACCTCTCCAATTGACCACACTTCACAGAAGTTATATATGTTAGTTCTGTCATTTACCAGATCCTGGTGATTATAAAAGGCACAAGTTTTAATCAATATAAAATAAAATATATAATATTTTAGTGAAATAAAATAATCAAACTGGCTCATCAAGTTGAAGTCAGTTATCGGTTATTCCTCAACAAGCTCACCACTCAGTTTGTATTTTTTTATACTGTATTAAATACTGTTGAAATATTGAGGAAAATGTTGCAATATTATTATTAATTTGGAGTGGGAGAAGAAAAAAGGAAAGCTGACTAAGGCCCACTATATACATCCTATAACTGCCCTCAAGTGATTTTGCAACTTAAAATTGACTAAACCAATCTGATCACTTTGTTTAAATAGTGCAACACAAAGCATGCATAATGCAACAGGCTCACGGTCACATGCAGAAAAAGCTGAAAAGAGCTTAAATGTATAGGAAAGAAACAGAAAGGAAAAGAAAAACAAAGCTCTTCAAATGCTTTCTTGGAACTGACCGAACAGATTAGTAAGGCTGTTATATGCATGCTAAACTTGGTGGAATTGAAAATACCATACCTTAGGGGTGATCCGATGAGCAATGTAGGAGGGGTAGGGTTACTCCCTGCATTGTGCCGGCGCCGTACTGCCTGGCGCCTAAATGTGCTGCGTTCACGACGAAATGACACTGCCTCCTCGCTGGCTTGTGCTGCTGCATCAAGACAGACTTAGGTCAAACAGGAGCCTAGGTCAGAGATGTAAATAGCAGCTGAGCCTGGCTTTCCCTTGACTTCCCACCCTCATGGGTAAAGTGGACTTGTCTAATTAATCCAAACTGGTTTCATATGAATACTGTCAATCTATCATATCAGGCAATACACAAAAGGTTTCTGGCATTTATTTAAAGAAAATTTCTTCTTTAAAAGTAATGTTTTTCACCTATTATCTAGCCTCTCCATTTTCTTTTCAACCTCGGTTTCCTACTTTTTAAGATCACTGTTGTTTTAAATCTTTTCCTGAAAGTCTCATTTATTTTGGTCCCATATTCCTCTCTTCCCCCGTTAATTATATCAACCTTAAAAGTACAGTATTTATTAGTTTCCTAATGGGAATAAGGAATTGCTTTCTTACATTCATGAGTAAAGTAAAAGCAGCAAAGACAGTATATTTTGCTGTTGATAACAAGGAGTAAGGCAGTAAGTTTACCTCACAGTACCCTGTGCCATAACTTTGGCAGCATTAAATGAGACCTCTGGCTGTAAAGTTGCAAAACCAGTGTGTTAATTCAACAAGCATGAACATATCTTACTGTAAGATGCTTTTTTACCATCAAACTTTATTCAACTCCACGCCCTGGCTCTGGTCCTCTCAACTTTAGGAAGCAAATATTGGCTAAACGGCAAGTATAGCAACTTACCAGCTTCATCTGGAAGCAATAAAGTACAAACTAAAGCCAAGCATACAACATGAGAATACCACAACAATGGCTTAACAGAACTACATATATCTTACAAAACCACACCAATTGACTGATTTGGGTTTCTAAAACAAAATGTAAAATGATTTTCATCCATGTGAATATAAGACAAAACAGTGTGATCTAAATAATTCGGGAATCATTTTGCTTTTGAGAAAGGGCATTTTGATGCTATATATGAATAAAAACACAAGTTAGTACAGAAACATTCTTTCTAAACATGAAATTTCCTTTAAATTCCTTTACTTGTAGGATAAAACTCCATGTATACAAAAATTATATATGGCCTATAAGAACAAATGATGCGATTAAATCTGATCATCTACAATTTCTGTACAATGTGGTAGCCATTAGCCATATGTGGCTATTTATACTTAAAATTAAATAAAAATAAAAAGTTCCTGAAGTTCATGAACCATACGTCAAGTGCTCAGCAGCTACGTGTAGCCAGTGGTTACCATTACTGGACAGTGCAGATACAGAAAACTTCCGTGATCAAAGTAGTACTGAACAGTGCTTATCTAGAAAGATAAGGTTGTCTTTTTGCTACCACAGCTACAAGGCATATTACATACTTTGCCAATTCCTGACAACCGTGACTTCAATGAAATGAAAATGCAATCAGCATTGCCACAAAGGAGAAAACATGTATTAGGGCAGGGCAATCAATGAAGGAAGGATAAAATAAAGCAGAGAAGAAAACAAGCCAATTTAGGGAAGAAATAAAAAATTAGGTGAGCAATTGGTATACCTGCTAACAGTTCTTAGACATCTATAAGGCTTAATTTAAATTCCTCAGGTTATGGAATTTAAATCACTATTTAAAAACTCAATTCAAGAATCATTTTGTGAAATATTAAGATTTCTGGCCGGGCGCGGTAGCTCACACCTGTAATTCCAACACTTCAGGAGGCAGAGGCAGGTGGATCACAAGGTCAGGAGTTCAAGACCAGCCTGGCCAACACGGTGAAACCCTGTCTCTACTAAAAAAAAATACAAAAATTAGCTGGGCATGATGGTGTGTGCCTGTAGTCCCAGCTACTCAGGAGGCTGAAGCAGGAGAATTGCTTGAACTCGGGAGGTGGAGGTTGCAGTAAGCCGAGATCGCGCCACTGCACTCCAGCCTAGCACATGGCAACCGAGTGAGACCCTGTCTCAAAAAAAAAAAAAAAGCTCTTCTTGAATCATTTAACGTTACAGAAGAAAAACAGTAACAAAAAAAAATTTAATTTTTTAACAACAGAACCAGAGAGGAGGAAGAAAATATTTTAAAAACTGGTTTTGGAGTTGACATTTTGACACTGCTTAAAACCCAATTAACTAATTCAACAGTAACAGCATAAAATACAGATAGTGAAAAATTAGCACTCTAGTACAACCAAACATTATGAATGTATAGGTAAAACAGAAAAAAACATTTAAGCAATTCAAAAACCCGAATGACAAGACATAAAATACTTCTGAGGATATATATCCAGAGAGTTGTATATTTTTAAATGTATTTTTTCAAAATTACAAGCCTTGACTTTCTAAGCATTTATTTGTGTTAAAAAGACTGATTTCACAATCATAATAAGTTTAAGAAGAACCTTCAGGCTGGGCACAGTGGCTCACACCTGTAATCTCAGCACTTTGGGAGGCTGAGGTGGGTGGATCACTGGAGGTCAGGAGTTCAAGACCAGCCTGGCCAACATGGCGAAACCCTGTTTCTACTAAAAATACAAAAATTAGCAGGCGTGGTGGCAGGCACCTGTAATCCCAACTACTCAGGAGGCTGAGGCAGGAAAATCACTTGAACACAGGAGACGGAGGATGCGGTGAGCCGAGACTGTGCCACTGTACTCCAACCTGGGCAACAGGAACGAAACTCCATGTCAAAAATAAATAAATAAATATGAAAATAATAGGAACCTTCAGATAATTTAGCTTTTTATTTTTGTTATTCTGATGGAATCACTCAATTAGGTTTAAGCATTTACTAAATGCCCAAGTTCAATTCATGAGTATATCAAAAATAACCTCTGATATTTTAGACAGCTGTGATCTGGTCCATCCCTGAAGATAAAGAAAGTAAAATCCATAATAAACACCTCCCACCTCAGGAGTTACTTCCCATTTACCTCATTGAGATAAGAAAATTCTACATGTTCAAGCCAAATTATTTTAGTGCAACTATTAATTTTTTTATGGTGGTATTATAATTACAGACTATCAGCTGGGTTTCCTCTCTGAATGAAAGCAGAGAAAGCATTAAAGGCATTAATATACTGCTAGAATGGCTGGGATGCCCCAAAGAGGAAAATTTAATGAGGTATTAGGGAATGGCTATCCAAATTCTATCTCAAAAATTCGAAGTTGTGAGTATAAATATGCACAGATAAAGATGCTACTTAAAAATGATGTCAATAATATACCTGATTAATTTGTGAAATAATTCATATGTAATAAGTTACTTTCTAGTTGTCATGTACTGCTATGACTGGCATCTTGCAATAGCTCAATTTTAATTAAATTAATAAAAATTTAGACAGAGGAAACTGCTCAAGTGTTCTTTTCAGTGAGAAATGTTTATTGTGAGAGAAAAAAAGGTATAAATCTGGAAAGATCATGAAAATAAAAATATGCATTTAGTACTTCAAAAAGATCAGAAAACATGCTATTAGGAAATTAAATTCTTAAGAAAGATGACAAAAGTATGAAACAAGTAAGTATATATGTATGTCTCAGTAAAATAAAAGACATCTGCAAACATTCTAAAATACACTGAAATGTTCAAGATAAAAACTATTTTACCGAGATCCAAGATGGCCAAACAGGAACAGCCCTGGACTGCAGTTTCCAGTGAAAACAGAGAGGGTAAGTGACCACCGCATTTCCATATAAATTTTTACTGCCCACAGACCAGGAGATTCCTGGGTGAAAAAGTGTCACGAATCCCCAGTGCTGCTGTTTCAGCCAGCACAGTGAGTCTCCACACAAAAACTCACACAAATCCGGACGCCCTTTCAACTGGCGACTGGAATGCCTGGGAGACAGAGTTGCCCATTCAACTGAAAAAAATGGAGCTGAAATAGGGAGCCAGGTGATCTGGCTCGGCTGGTCCCACATTCACAAAGACCAGCAATCTGAAATGCTCTGGATTGAGTTTCACAGCAAGCACAGCTGGACCTGCAAAGGTCCAGCTCCACTGGGGGGAGGGTGTCCACCATTACCGAGGCAGTCCACCATTACAGAGACGGTACACCATTACTGAGGCAAACTGCCATTACCGAGGCAGTTCTAACTATACCCCATAAACAAAACTGCAAGGAAGTTCACACAACAGCTGGGCAGAGTCCACGGCAGCTCAGCAATGCCTTGGCTGGCAGACTTAGGCTACCTCCTCACTGGGCAGGGCATCACTCAAAAAAGGCAGCAGAATGACAGGAACTTATAAACAAAGCCCCATCTTCCTGGGACAGAGAACCTGGGGAAAAAAGGGGGTTATGAGTTCCACTGCAGCAGACTTAAACGTACCTGCATAGCCGCTCTGAACAGAACAATGGAGCTCACAGCTCAGCACTTGAGCTCCTATAACGAACAGACTGTCTCCTCAAGCAACTCCCCAACCCCTGCATAATCAAAGAGACACCTCATAAAGGAGAGAGCTCAGGCTGACATGTGGGAGGTATTCTTCTGGGACAAAAGTAACAGAAGAAGAAACTGGCAGCAACCCTTACTGTTCTGCAGCTGCTGCAGGTAATCCCCAGGGAAGCAGGGTCTGGAGTGGACCTCCAGTAGTTCTACAGGAGGGGTGCCTGACTGTTAGAAGCAAAACTGAAAAACAGAAAGAAATAACTTCATCAGCAACAAAAAGGACGTCCACTCAGAGACCCCATCTGAAAGTCACCAACCACAAAGACCACAGGTACATAAATCCACAAAGATGGGAAGAAACCAGCACAAAAAGGATGAAAATACCAAAACCAGAACGCCTCTCCTCCTCCAAGGGATCACAACTCACCAGCAAGGGAACAAGGCTGGATGGAGAATGAGTCTGATGAATTGACAGAAACAGGCTTCAGAAAGTGGGTAATAACAAAATTCTCTGAGCTAAAATATCATGTTCTAACTCAATGCAAAGAAACAAAGAACCTTGAAAAAAGGTTTGACAAAATGCTAACAAGAATAAACAGCTTAGAGAGGAATACAAATGAATTGATGGAGCTGAAAAACACAACACGAGAACATCGTGAAGCATACACAAGTTTCAATAGCCGAATCCCCCAAGCAGAAGAGAGGGTATCAGTGATTGAGTATCAACTCAATGAAATAAAACAAGAAGCCAAGAGTAGAGAAAAAAGAGTGAAAAGAAATTAACAAGCCTCCAAGAAATATGGGATTATGTGAAAAGATCTAAACCACGTTTGATAGGTTTACCTGAATGTGACAGAGAGAATGAATCCAAGATAGAAAACACTCTTCAGGATATTATCCAGGAGAACTTCCCCAACCTAGCAAGGCAGGCCAATATTCAACTCCAGGAAATACAGAGAAGACCAAAAAGATATTCCTCCAGAAAAGCAACCCCAAGGCACATAATCATCACATTCACCAGGGTTGAAATGAAGGAAAAAACACTAAGGGCAGCCAGAGAGAAAGGTCAGGTTACCCACAAAGGGAAGCCCATCCGACTCACAGCTGATCTCTCAGCAGAAACCCTACAAGCCAGAAGAGAGTGGGGGGTCAATATTTAACATCCTTAAAGACAAGAACTTTCAACCTAGAATTTCATATCCAGCCAAACTGAGCTTCATAAGAGAAGGAGAAATAAAATCCTTTATGAACAAGCAATTGCTCAGAGATTTCATCTCCACTAGGCCTGCTTTACAAGAGCTCCTGAAAGAAGCACTAAACACAGAAAGGAACAACCAGTACCAGCCACTCCAAAAACGTACCAAATGCTAGAGAGCATCGACACAATGAAGAAACTGTATCAACTAATGGGCAAAACAAACAGCTAGCATCAAAATGGCAGGATCAAATTCGCATATGACAATATTAACCTTAAATGTAAATGGGCTAAATGCCCCAGTCAAAAGAACTAGACTGGCAGACTGGATAAAAAGTCAAAACCCATTGGTGTGCTGTATCCAGGAAACACATCTCACATGCAAGGATACATATAGGCTCAAAATAAAGGGATGGAGGAAGATCTACCAAGCAAACAGAGAGCAAAAAAAAGCAGGAGTTGCAATCCTAGTCTCTGATCAAATAGACTTTAAACCAACAAAGATCAAAAGAGACAAAGAAGGTCATTACATAATGGTAAAAGGATCAATGCAACAAGAAGAGCTAATGATCCTAAATATATATGTGCCCAATACAGCAGCGCCCAGATACATAAAGCAAGTTCTTAATGACCTACAAAGAGACTTAGACTATCACACAATAATAGTGCGAGACTTTAACACTCCACTGTCAATAATAGACAGATCAACGAGACAGAAAATTAACAAGGATGTCCAGGACTTGAACTCAGAACTGGAACAAGCAAACCTAATAGACATTTACAGAACTCTCCACCCCAAATCCAAAGAATATACATTCTTCTAAGCACCACATCACACTTACTCTAAAATTGACCATATAATTGGAAGTAAATCACTCCTCAGCAAATGCAAAAGAATGGAAATCATAACAAACAGTCTCTCAGACCATAGTGCAATCAAGTTAGAACTCAGAATTCAGAAACTAACTCAGAATTGCACAGTTTCATGGAAACGGACAACTGGCTCTTCAATGTTGACTGGATAAACAATGAAATAAAGGCAGAAATAAAGATGTTCTTCGAAACCAAGGAGAATGAAGATACAATGTACCAGAATCTCTGGGACACATTTAAAGCAGTGTCTAGAGGAAAATTTATAGCAATAAATGCCCATATGAGAAGCAAGGAAAGATCTAAAATAGACACCTTATCAACAAAATTGAAAGAGCTAGAGGAACAAAATCAAAAAAACTCAAAAGCTAGGAGAAGACAAGAAATAACTAAGATCAGAGCAGAACTGAAGGAGATAGACACAAAAAAACCTTCAAAAAAATCAATAAATCTAGGAGCTGTTTTTTTGAAAAGATCAACAAAATAGACCACTAGCCAGATTAATCAAAAAGAGAGAAAAGAATCAAATAGATGCAATAAAAAAAGATAAAGGGGATATCACCAGATTCCACAGATATACAAACCACTGTCAGAGATTATTACGAACAACTCTATGCACATAAACCAGTAAACCTGGAAGAAATGGATAAATTCCTGGACACTTACACCCTCCCAAGCCTAAACCAGGAAGAAGGTGAAACCCTGAATAGACCAATAACAAGGGTTGAAGTTGAGGCAGCAACTGATAGCCTACCAACCAAAAAAAGCCCAGGTCCAGATGGATTCACAGCCCGAATTCTACCAGACACACAAAGTGGAGCTGGTGTTACTCCTGAACTATTCCAAACAATCCAAAAAAAAGGAATCCCCTCAAATCATTTGATGAGATCAACATCATCCTGATACTAAAACCCAGCAGAGACTTAACAAGAAAAGAAAACTTCAGGCCAATATCCATGATGAACATAGAAGCAACAATCTTCAATAAAATACTGGCAAATTGATTGCAACAGCACATCAAAAAGCTCATCCATCACGATCAAGTAGGCTTCATCCCGGGGATGCAAGGCTGGTTCAACATATGCAAGTCTATAAACGTAATTCACCACATAAACTGAACGAAAGACAGAAACCACATGATTATCTCAATAGATACAGAGAAAGCCTTTGACGAAATTCAACAGCGCTTTATGCTAAAAACTCAATAAACTAGGTATCGATGGAACATATCTCAAAATAATAAAAGCTGTTTATGACAAACCAACAGCCAATATCATACCGAATGGACAAAAACTGGAAGCAGGCCGGGCACGGTGGCTCACACCTGTAATCCCAGCACTCTGGGAGGCTGAGGTGGGCAGATCACCTGAGGTCAGGAGTTCAAGACCAGCCTAACCAACATGGCGAAACCCCGTCTTTATGGGAAAAAAAAAAAACAAAACTGGAAGCATTCCCTTTGAAATCTGATACTAAACAAGTATCCATGAAACTGTGCAATTCTGAGTTAGTTTCTGAATTCTGAGTTCTAACTCTCCCACCACTCCTATTCAATATAGTATTGCAAGTTCTAGCCAGAGCAATCAGGCAAGAAAAAGAAATAAAGGGTATTCAATTAGGAAAGGAGGAAGTCAAATTGTCTCTATCTATTTGGAGACAACATGATTGTATATTTAGAAGACCCCATCATCTCAGCCCAAAATCTTAAACTGATAAGCATCTTCAGCAAAGTATCAGGATACAAAATCAATGTGCAAAAATCACAAGTATTCCTATACACCAATAACAGACTTAAAGAGAGCCAAATCTAGAACCAACTGCCATTCACAACTGCGACAAAGATAAAAATAAATACCTAGGAATACAACTAACAAAGGAAGTAAAGGACCTCTTCAAGGAGAACTACAAACCACTGCTCAACAAAATAAGAGAGGACACAAACAGATGTAGAAACATTCCATGCTCATGGTTAGGAAGAATCAATATTGTAAAAATGGCCTTACTGCCCCAAGTAATTTATAGATTCAATGCTATCCCCATCAAGCTATCAATGACCTTCTTCACAGAACTGGAAAAAAACCACCTTAAACTTCATATAGAACCAAAAGAGAGCCTGCATAACCAAGTGAATTCTAAGCAAAAAGAACAAAGCTGGAGGCATCATGCTATCTGACTTCAAACTATACTGCAAGGCTACAGTAATCAAAACAGCATGGTACTGGTACCAAAACAGAGATATAGACCAATGGAACAGAACAGAGGCCTGAGAGGCAATGCCACACATCTACAACCATCTGATCATTGACAAACCTGACAAAACAAGCAATGGGGAAAGGATTCCCTGTTTAATAAACGACGTTGGGAAAACTGGCTAGCCATGTACAGAAAGCAGAAACCCTTCCTGACACCTTACACTAAAATTAACTCCAGATGGATCTAAGAATTAAACATAAGAACTAACACCATAAAAACCTTAGAAGAAAACCTAGGCAAAACCATTCAGGACAAAGGGATAGGCAAGGACTTCATGACTAAAAACCAAAAGCATTGGCAACAAAAGCCAAAACAGACAAATGGGATCTAATTAAACTCCAGAGCTTCTGCACAGCAAAAGAAAAAATCATTAGAGTGAACCGGCAACCAACAGAATGGAAAAAAATTTTTGCAATCTACCCATCTGACAAAGGACTTATGTCCAAAATCTATAAAGAACTAAAACAGATTTACAAGAAAAAAAAACAAACAAACCCATTCAAAAGTGGGCAAAGGATATGAACAGACACTTTTCAAAAGAAGACATACATGAGGCCAACAAACATATGAAAAAATGCTCATCAGGAGGGTGGGGAAGGATAACATGGGGGAAAATGCCAGATATAGTGTGCATCTAAAGTAAAATAAATAAATTTTAAAAAGAAAAAGAAAAAAGAAAAAAATGTTCATCATCACTGGTCATTAGAGAAATGCAAATCAAAACTACATTGAGATACCATCTCACGCCAGTTAGAATGGCGGTCATTAAACAATCTGCAGACAACAGATGCTGGAGAGGATGTGGAGAAATAGGAACACTTTTACACTGTTGGTAGGAGTGTCATTTAAGTGCCAAAGAACACTGCCCAATTTCTAAGCATTAATTCTGAATTAAAATAATTTCCATCTGTGAAAACATTTTAAAGGACTGGCCTACTTTTTGACAAGCCAAGGAACAGGAGTAAACAATAACAAAATTATTAGCTGTGGCCAGGCTCGTTGGCTCACGCCTATAATCCCAGCACTTTGGAAGGCTGAGGTGGGCGGATCACAAGGTCAGGAGTTTGAGACCAGCTTTGCCAATATGGTGGAACCCATTATCTACTAAAAATAAAATATCAGCTGGGCATGGTGACAGGCACCTTAGTCCCAGCTACTCGCCAGGCTGAGGCAGGAGAATTGCTTCAACCTGGGAGGTGGAGGCTGTAGTATGCCAAGATCACACCATTGCTCTCCAGCTGGGGCAACAGAGTGAGATTGCATCTCAAGAAAAGAAAAAAAAATTATTAGCTGAGCTTTGAGTTAAAGAGAATTTGCATATCCTTACTGATATTTTCC
Organism: Callithrix jacchus; assembly: GCF_049354715.1. Classification (NCBI taxonomy): domain Eukaryota; kingdom Metazoa; phylum Chordata; class Mammalia; order Primates; family Cebidae; genus Callithrix; species Callithrix jacchus. The sequence continues at coordinate 105,913,516 of NC_133509.1, read as the reverse complement.
ACAAGCTCAGAAGCCAAATATAGCTTCAGTATTACTTACTTTTATAGGTGATTTCATATCCTTTTTAATCCTTTGTGAATGAGATGAAAGATACCAACCCTTAAGATACTATTTTGCATCTACTTTCAGGACAGTCCTTTAATAAAGGCTCATTTGTGATGAACATATATATTTGAAGCGACGTTTTTGAGAGGGGAAACATCCTTACAAATGAAAGACATAAGTGTCTTTGTTTATATAATGAACCTACAATACATAAAGCATTTTCACATTTCTACACTCATTAGGTTTAAGCTCACTGGAGTCTGAGAGTTAACTGTGAGACAGGCCTAGACAGTTGTTATTCCTGTTTTACAATTGAGGAAATTGAGGCACAGATTTGATGGCTTGCCAGAATATTCAGACAGTAGTTAGAGGTGGTATGAAAATGTAACCGTTTGATTCCTTACCCAGAACTTCACTATGGAGAGAAAGAAAAACACAATAATGTTTGTTCCTACTTAACAAAATCATGCATGGGCTGGTTTTGGGAATTCTATATGTAAACATTTATTTGCTTCACCAATAAACACCTCTTTTCTTGATACTGTTGTACAGGAAGATAATTTTGCCAAACCTATTATGCTGTATTTAATGAGCATTCTTCTATGCGGTTTTACATGTCTAAGCTTTTTTCACAATAAAGAACCTTTCCTTAATAAATCAAGGTCAGCCACATATACAATGAGTACAGCATTATACTTTAATACAGTATAAGTTATGCTATTATGATGTCATTGAACACTGTTAAAATAAGAAAGATAGTCTGCCCCTGCCTTGAATAACCACACACCACTGGGTTTCCTACTTTGGCTTGTATAGTTATTATAGCTCCTCTTTTAGAGTCAGCTGTGTATTTCTTCTGCTGTCATAACTTCAGCCTCTATAAGTACCCATCCCTTCCACCAATTTGCTCCTTCTAACTTTCAATGTAGACTGGGATATCAGAAAATTAAGTTTATTAGGCTTGAGAGTCTTTCTATTTAGTAAAGTACAAAAGCTATAATTTGCATTTTCTTGTCTGTTTATGGTCTTTATCTTCCATGTAATGCTCAATGATACTTGAGTACAAAATAACACACCTTCAATTTATGTGTATAGCACAAACCCTGATAAATTGTTTATTGAAAAGATCTGACTTTTCTTTAAATAATTGTTTCTTTAAAGGTTATCTTTGTTTCCCAACACAATATTAGGATCCTATTTCATGAATACAGAATAATGACCCAAACATTACACTTAAAAAAATTTCACAGAGAAATACAGGTTAAATAATTCAGAAAAAAGCGCAAAGAATAAGTAAACACGAATCTTTCCACTAAAGCAATTCTTTGTAATCCAATAAGTGATACACAAAATATGCTATAATAACAGCATTGAATCACACAGGAAATAAGTTTAAATGGCTCAAAAGAAAAGGACTTTATTGAAAGTAATACAAGCTAGAAAACACAGGACATTTTTCTAACATATAGCCTGTGTATAGTTTTCATTTCTTAAAATATTAGTCATAAATTTAAAATATACCTTATAATTTAAAAAGAAAAATTAAGTAAAAAACAAGAGATCAACAGAAAATGACTTAGTTTGAACTTAAAACATATTTCCTGTCTCAATAATCACAAACCATTATTGATGAAATCCAGTTTTAACCAAAGAATTTGATTAATGATGACAAGGCCTATGAAAACAATCCCTTGTTATGTGACTAAAAAAGGTAAGTTACATGACATACTACTGCCAAAATGAGGTTAAAATCTATGCCACTAAATTGATGTTAATAAAAAATGTTTTTCCTATTGGCATTATGTAAGAAACTGGGGAATCAGATGTTTTTATTTTTACTATTGAGTTTCACAATAGCACACTTAGAATATCACTGATTTATTTCTACATTTAATCATTTTCTTCTATTTTAATCTTACACCACTGAATTAATAGGGTTAAAGAACAGGCTACATTGTATAGCATAACTAACTGGCCTTGAATAGTCACAGCAGCACTAGTAAGAATTTACCATGTGCTAGGCACTGTTAGAAGCATTTTCCTGTATTAACTCCTTAGTCCTCACAACAACCCTATGAGATAAATACTACAATCATCTCATTTACAGGTGAGGAAGCTGAGGTTTATAAGTAGCTTTCCTAGAGTCACAACAGTGAAGTCCACATACTAACAAAGGTATTTGACTTCCTGTCACTAAACTAGATTACCTCCTATTTTACAGTACTTTTAGTACTTTATATTTCCTAAGTTCCATCTCTCCACACCACCACCACCACCACCACCACCACCACCTACCTTAAAATAAAACAAAAAGAAACCATTGGAGAACTTACCAACACCTTCAAATTCTTTAAGATAAAATCTATCTATGCAAAGGTATACGAATGGCCAAGTAGTAACATGATTTGTTGACAGGTCTCAGTAGTACAGTATGTAAGAAAGGACAGCCCAAAAACATTTCTTCTAAATTGTCATACATTTCCTCTAAATTTTAACAAGTAATGCTAACATAAACAATATCTTAAACCAGTATTTGAGTGTCTATGTAATTTTTAAATGAGAATCAAAACAAATCCCCTTCCACTACCTCCAACCTTCCAAAAAGCTCAAGTAAACTCCCAACAAAACCCCTATATTTAGTTATGATAAAAACCAATTTAAAATCCCCCAACACATTAAAGTGCTTTACTTTTGCTCTCACTTGCATTTTAAACCCAAAGAAGCTCAAATAAAAGTAGCCTTTGCAATGCTTAAGCAAAAAATCCTTAGGCAAAAAAATGTCTTTTGTTTTTGTTTTTTTGAGACAGTTTCGCTCTTGTTACCCAGGCTGGAGTGCAATGGTGCGATCTCAGCTCACCGCAACCTCCACCTCCTGAGTTCAGGCAATTCTCCTGCCTCAGCCTCCCGAGTAGCTGGGATTACAGGTGTGCGCCACCATGCCCTGCTAATTTTTTTTATTTTCAGTAGAGACGGGGTTTCACCATGTTGATCAGGATGGTCTTGATCTTTTGACCTCGTGATCCACCTGCCTCTGCCTCCCAAAGTGCTGGGATTACAAGCGTGAGCCACCGTGCCCGGCCCCAAAAAATGTCTTTAAACAGCCCACAGACTATTACATTTCTTCCAGCAAAGTAGATAGAAATTTTTATTTCATTTTTTCTTAACATTTAATGGAGTTTTTTTTAAAAAAGAGTACAAACAAAGAAAACAAAATCTAGGGCCTGGAAAAAATGAGGACTACTGTAACTGAAAGAACAGCATCAAGAGGCAAATAACGTCTTTCAAGTAAATTTTCTTAAAAAACAGAACACCCCACACTCCCCGTGAAAAGGAAATGACATATTAAATATAAAGACCTGAATTTACTACATACTTTTGTACATATTTTTGCAGTATTGACATTTCAACAATATTCAGAATAGCAATATTTTTCTATTATAGCATGTTTACTTAAAATTCATTTTGATAATTTTAAAAATTAAGCTATATTTTAAAATCTAATGGCTTCTTGCATACCGTGAACATACTTGATATGATTTGTGTGAGAAATCACTACAAGCATTTCAGATTGTTTACAAAAAAAGAGAACTATATCCAGGTCAAAGACTCAAGGGAATTTAATTACTCCATTGTCACCAAATGGTTATAACCACTTCAGATATAATTAGCTGTCAATATTTAGGTTTGATCAACTACATTCTTCTTTAGGTACGAGATAATTTCTTTACATTCCCATTAGAAATTAAGCTGGCTAAAAACTTCACCCCCCCCCAAAAAAAAAATCTAAGAAAATGTTTACCACAATATAGACTTTTTAAATACTCCAGATGAAATTAACATCTTTGAGAGAAAAAGCATATATTCATATGTTTCAGAATGTTTGTACAAACAAAATCCAGCTTAACTTTTAGTAAGTGACTGAACACTACTATATTAAACAGACTATAAACTTTAAAACTAAAGATATAAGCACAAATAAAGGGAATTGCGGTAGAGGCTAAAAGAGCTAAGGTACTAACAACAAAAGACCTGATTCTTCTGATTCTGAAGCAGATTCCATAATTACCAGAACCAAATAAACAAACGATCTTGGGCAGAAGAAAATAGCGAGAAATAACAACTCTGAAATAAAGAGGCCAACACACACTGACAGAATATCCAATTTTGCACAATTCTCCATAAACCTGAAATAAACTATGACTTTAACTGGAACACCATCACTGTTATTATGGGGGCATCTTACATCAATTAATGGACACCAAATGTCAATATAACCTACAAATCTCGATAATAAACTTTAAGAATAATGTGAAATTATAGAAAAAAATAATATTTTTGTAATGCCTGAAAACTTGAGTAAGCAAGAAATAAGACCAATGATACAGATTTTTAAAAAGAGTCATAGTTTTCAAAGTACATAGAGTCAAAGTAATATTTGGAAAACTCTTATATAACAGACTGATCTAATTCTGAAAGGTTAGTGTCATATACTGTATAAGAGATGACTAAAACTGGTTTGGTGCCCTTACATAATTATATATTTTACTGTTGCTACTGTTAGAAAAAAGAAGGGGGCTAATTTTTGTTATTTCTGGCAAAACATTTACAGGTGGAAACTGGCTTAGAAACTGGTGTTTTTGGCCGGGCGCGGTGGCTCACGCCTGTAATCCTAGTACTTTGGGAGGCCGAGGTGGGTGGATCACCTGAGGTCAGGAGTTCAAGACCAGCCTGGCCATCATGGTGAGACCGCATCTTAAACAAAAAAAAAAAAGAAATGTGTTTTTGACACCATCAAGAACAAATCGACATACTCAAATATTGCAACCAAAAAAATATTTTCTTCATGTTCATACCAAAACCTTTTCTAACCTACCTCTCCATTCAAGAAAGGACATTTTAATAACACAGTGGAAGGAGAAATATTAATAGAAGCATATTTTAGTAAGTACTACTCCAATTAACAGTAAGAAAAGGCAGTGACTCTTAGAGAAATCTCTTCTTACAGTTTACTTACCTCCGCTGACTGCATCTTGCTCTTCCCCTTCAGGAAATGCAACCTGGTTTGGCAAGCTATTCCTAGATCGAGTGACTGTCTCTAACTGGGAAGCCCGTCCTAATAAAGACAGCTCATCTAGCACCTCTCCCTCTTTGGCCTCAAGATCTGATTTTGAAGTGGTTAAGGGCTTTATACTTTCAGGTGCCATTAACCTGTTTGAGTCATTCAAACATGCTACTGTGCCACTGTCCAGGCTCAACACTCGGGCACGAGTCTTGGCACTATTTGTGCTAGAAGTCCGTCGTGTTGCACGCTTTTTGCCAGTTCCTTCAGGACCCAAATGAGCTTTGTGTGTATGTTCAGAGTCTGTGCCCCTTTCTTTATGAGTGTGTTTTGTCTTTAGAGCACTGTATCTACCTTCAGGAGACTGACAGGAATGAGAAGTGGTGCTAGACGAGCTATCACTGCTGAACTGGTGAGCAGACTGAACACTTGATGCTCTACTCAAGTCGCTTTGATCGCTAGAGTCCTCGTCATGACAAAATATAGCACTGCGTGGCTTGGTACCAGAAACACCTCGAAAGCAAACATAGTCCCTATGCCGACTTGAATCAAAACTGCTAGCCCGTTTTTTTCCTGTCCGCCTCCTGCCCGACTTGTGGGCAGAACCTGTCCGATGGATTACGCTAGAAGATTTCGGTCGAACATCCTCTTCCTTTTGCTTTCCACCAACATCTTTACACACTTTGGAATCCACAGAAACAGCTGACTTATCACTCTGCTCTTCTTTGTTTTCTGCAGTGTTCCCAGGTGGTCTGTCCCCTTGGGAAGTAAATTCATTTGCATGGGGATTTTTATTGGCTTCTTCAGATGCAGAGGTGCTGAGACCTCTCTGGTTGTGCATCTCATCAGAGGGGGTAGAGTCCTTGGCCTCGTGAACCCCACCGTTAGTACTCGCTTCCATGGCAATCTTTTCACTGCTAGTCCTTTTGACACCAGCATAGCTACTCTTTTCCTCTAGGCCTGCACAGCACTCTTTTTTCCTCCCACTTTTTGTTCCTGCTTTAGGAGATTCCTCATGCTCTGACAAAATGCTCTCTATGTGAGTTGAGCTGGTATGCTCGCTTTTATAGCTGCTGACAGTACTGTTAGTGTCCCGGTCTGTTCCACTGCAGTAGCTCTCAGTTGACCCACTACTCCGTGTGCTCAGGCTCCTCAAGCTGTCCATGCTTTTGTCTGCTTTCAAAGGTTTGCTCTTCCCACTTTTTGTGGGTGGCTGAGAAGTATTGATTTTCAAGTCACCAGCCAGCTGAACTTCCCCAGATAAACCAGAATTTTCCACCAAGGATTCTTTGGATCCAGAAAGAGGCTTGGAAGATTCTAACTCACTAACTGGATCTAACCCACGTCTTTGCTGATAAAGGGGAAAATCATTCAGTGACGTGTCTGGAAAAGCCACAGCAGAGCTAGAAGTCCGTGGTACACCTCGCGGCCGGTGGTCTTTTCTATAAGAGTGTGAGTGTAAAGGTACAAGAGAAGCTACTTCTGTGTCACAGGCACTGGACAGAGACTGATCAACATGGTGGTGGTGGCTATGACTTGGCAGGCTCACTTTGTCACTGAAGTCTCTTGGTAAGTCCTGTCCACAAGAGGATAAGGAAGGCTGAATGGAGATGAAGGAGTCATTGGAAACAAGACGAAAGAGCTTCCGATCAGTTGCCAAATCTGTTTCAAACACATATTTGGAAACGTTAAAATAAATGTATGATCTGCTTTTCTACTGTTTAACAATGGAAAGAATTCACTGCATACAGTAAATAAAGTATAAACAATTTCTCAAGTAGTTCGCCAAAGAGCTGGCTTCTGTTTCACAGCTGCACAAAGAAAGCATTCTACTCTTGAAATGAACTGAACTTCCAAATCTTTGGGTCTTCAGTTGGGCCCAGAAAGAGTTCTATAGACTATCAACAATAAAATAAGAGGCAACAAAGGATTATAGTTAAAACAGGCCTGGCTATGCAAGCTCTGTCTCCAACTTACTAACTAGGTAACTCTGGGTTACCCCTCTAAGTCTCTATTTCCTCATCTGTAAAACGTGACACCAACTTCACTGAGTCACAAGCAAGGAATAACTGAGTTAATGACATATACTGCTTGACACCATGCCGTCACCATCAAAGGTAGCTGTCATTATTTTACCTTACTAACATAATACTAAAGTCCTTTCAAAAAGCTAATGCGATTATTTTACAAATCAAGAAAACCTAATCAGAAACAAACAAAAACAGGCTGACCATTGCCCAAACAAGATATAATGATATAAGACATCTTGCTGTCCAGAATGGTTAAAACAGCAATAATTACAGAGCAAAATACTGCATTTTATCTTTCATTATTGGTATAGCGATTATAAAATACTTCATGAAAAAAATACTTCTCTTGTATCTCTAAGATCACTGCTGTAACCCTCCCTCTAGACCAGTGATTAGTAACTTATCATACATACTATATATATAAATGAAAATATAGATATAAATAAATGCATCTACACCTACCTACCTACATTGTCTTGGAATATAGCTTGACAACCAAGCTGCACAACAGCTGATTTTTTAATATACGTTTTGACAGACAAGGAGATTTGAACCTGCTATTAGTTCAATAAGAAGAAAAATTATTGGCTTATTTGTCATAGCTGCATAGACAAAGTACAATAACAGATTCTATAGTAAGTCTGAGTATTCCTAGTAGAATCTCAATGATCAAAGCAGACATTTCCCCCTAAAATTAAAATACATGAGTTACTAAAAATGTTTATATACATAAATCATGCTGCCATGTGTGTACCTATGCAACAATCTTGCATGTTCTTCACATGTACCCCAAAACCTAAAATGCAATTAAAAAAAATGTTTATAGACTTTTAAAAAATCTAAACGTAGATTTAGCTATGATTAATTAATTAAAAACTCACAGATAACCTCTGGAGTATACCATAAAATTGTAGCTTATAAATGTCCAATCATACTCTTTCTTACATTTTAAAGTTTTCAAGATAAGTAAAACCCATGTTCTTTATTATTTTACTACCACAGCTGCTACTGTAGTTGGGTTCTTATACCTTCTAAATATCAAAATTTAAAAGTTAGCTTTGTACTTTTTGTAGTACTAAATCATAGTTATTTTTTAAAAACTCTGTATCTCGAATAAGCAATTATGGGTTGGTGTGATATTCACACATTTCAAGGATATGAATTTTACAGAAAACTTAACGACTCTGAGCAAGTAACTGAAAATCCCTAAATCTAAGATAACAAAAGATTTTTTTAAATGCTAATGATCAAAACCAACTTCCTTCTGGGAAATTAATAAAACAGAAATGAAAGTATTTCATTTTAAAAGACACAGCCAAACTTACTTTAATACATGCACTTTTTTTCTATACTGCTAAACAAATATACCATAAAAGGTTTAATTTTGTCAGAAAGAATTTAGGTAGTTTCAGGAAATTTTCAAGTAAATACATTTTTTCTTACTGTTACCCATATGAAAAAAGATTATATCAAAGTTTAAGAGGCCCAAATCAACACAAAGAGATACTATTTTTCATTAACTCAAACTTTTTTTTGTTTTTCGTAATTGTTATTAGTGGCATTTAGAATAAGAAAGGCATACTGCTCATAGTGGTACCAACTGGTATAACCTTCTGTAAAGCAATCTGGCAATAAGGCCAAGAAACTTGAAAAGGTATTCTTACCTTCAAGGTAGGAAACTTGCTAAAAGACAAGAGTCAAATATGTGTACAAGGTTTTTAGCACAAAATTGTTTATGTCACATTATTATAAAAGTTCTTAAAGAACAGAAGTATAACAATGTCCTATAAATAATGGCTAAATAAGTTATGAAGTTTACTAATAATTTCATACAAGTACTAAAAACATTTTCAAAGACTATGTAATAACATGAGAAAATACTTAAGTGAAAAAGGTGGCACTATATAAAAAGTATAATTCCAGTTCTGTAAGTTTAAACGAATGCTAATGGCATATATGTGTATATTTTTATAAATGTAAAAAGTGATATGCCACAGATAGTCATAAGAAGAAACAACATCCTAATACATGCCAGAATAAGGTAAGTGAAAGAAGCCAGGCACATTAAAAAAACACATATGATTGCATTTATAGGAAATGTCCAGAATAGGCAAATTTATAGAAACAGAAAGTAAACTAGAGGTTGTCAGGAGCTGCTTGAAGAAGAAATGGGGAGTGTAATAGGTGCAGATTTCTTTCTGGGGTCATGAAAATGCTCTTGATTTAGACTGTGGTGATGGATGCACAATATTCTAAAAACCACTGAACTATATAAAAATAAAAAAATATGCCAAGAAAAATTAGTTTCTCAGTGGCAGAAGTGTAAATCACACTTTCTCTCTTCTGATCTCCCTCATCAATTGATTATGGATAGTAATCAATTATAGAAACATGCTGTTATTTCTCTTAAAACATCTTACAAAATCAAAATCCCTCCTTATCTTTACTTCCCCTGCTCACTATCACCTTTAAAAAATTCACGAAAAAAGTGGTCTATATTCACTTTGATTATTCTCCTCAAATTCTCTCTTTGGATTCCAGTTTAACTCCCCTAAGACTCTGTTTATCAAGGTCACCACCATCCTCTACCTTGTTCAATCCAATGGTCAAGTCTCAGTCTTTGTGTCACCTGACCTGTCAGCAGCACTTGACAAAGCTGGTCAATCCGTTCTCCTTGAATACAGGCATATAACAGTCTTGGTTTTCCTTTGATCTCACCAGTTGTTCCTACTCAGTCTCCTGGACTTCTTAAACTAAAGAGGCTCAGAATTCAGATCTTAAAACTTTTTACTTTGTCTTGCTGTCATTCAGGCTGGAGCACAGTAGTGCAATAATAGCTCACTGCAGCCTTGCTCTCCCAGGCTCAAGCAATCTTCCTGCCTCAGCCTCACAAGTAGCCGGGCCACAGGTGTATGCCACCACACCCAGATAATTTTTTGTATTTTTCTTAGAGACAAGGTTTCACCATGTTGCCCAGGCTGGTATTAAACTCCTGGTCTCAAGCAATCCTCCCACCTTGGCCTCTTAAAGTGCTAGTATTACAGGTGTAAGCCACCACACCTGGCTAGAACTTTTCATTTTTCTACCTATACTCCCTCTTTGTAAATCTCCTCCAGTTTTCTATCCCCCTGACAAACTAAAATTCAGAAATATTTGTAACTAGTTCCTCCGTTTTCTACCCAGTCCTCATACTCATATGGGGATGGTCTGAAGTTCTGATCTTGGATAGGGAAGACAAGAGTGAGAGGTAAGGAAACTAGATTATCTTAGAAGTGAAAAAGTTGAGGATACACCCCAATATCCTGTTTTCTCCCAGTCATCCTGAATGATGTGACAAAATGCCAACTAATCAACTATTAACAAACTAACTAAAAATCATTGTCCTGTAAATCCTGTAAATCCAAACCAGAGGAGAATGGCAAGAGTCCCAAATGATATTTAAGCCAGTATGAACATTTGCCACTAGGTGGCGCCAAACCCTAGCCAGGAAAAGGGATTTGAATCAAGAAGTCAGGCCACATAAACCCCAAGCAGCTAACCAGAAGGCTTGCCCTGATAGTTTATCAACTTCATAATACCCAACCCCTTAACTGACATGACTGATTTTGTTGACTGAGGAGGAGCAGATTTAAGATGGAGTGTAGTGGTGCAAACATGGCTCACTGCAGCCTGGATCTCCCAGGCTCAAGCAATCTTCCTGCCTCAGCCTCACAAGTAGCTGGGCCACATGTATGCCACCTGTGTTGTTGTTATTTATTCACTGACAACTACTGAATCTCAAACCCCCAACCTCTTACCTGAAATCTGGACCTCTCTATCTGCTCATTGCTGCGTACAGCACTGATATGCCTTGAACTGAACCCCCCACGCTCTCTCCACCTCGAATCTACTTCTTAGTCTTCCTCCTTTCAGTTAGCGGGGCCTTGTCCTCCCTAATGCTTAACTCAAAAGCCTTTAAGTCATCCATGACCAATACTTCTCTCACAGAGTATATCCAAATCCATAACCTATCTTCTTAGTATCTTCTATACAGTCAAACTACTTCTCATTACTCTGATCTGTGCTCTGGATTGCTGCACTAATCTGCTAAGTGAGCTCTCTGCTTCAACTTTTGCCCCTTTTAATATAGTCCTCAAAATAGATGCCAGAGTGATTCCAATGAAATGAAATACAATCCTTTAGCAGTTCCTTATCTCACTCTGAATTAAAATGCACCTTTAAAATGGCTTACAAAACTCCATACGGTTTGGCCCTTCACTTACTTTGAGCCAGCCACAATATTTCTCAAACCTGACAGGCACACTCGTGGTGTAGGGCTTTGTCCTTGCTGTTTCCTCTGTGTGGAGGAGGGCCCTCCCCTCAGATATCCTGAGCGCTCACTCCTTCTTCAGGTCTTAGCTCTCAGAAAGGTTTGCCTTCAACTACTCTACTTAAAATTAAAATTTCCCCAGTCCCCACCAATCCCTATCTTCTGTCTCTACTTACTACATATATGTTGATTTATACCAGTATGATTCCATATTAATAGTATGGAAGCCACATGAGGGTGGAACATTTTGTCCTTTTATTCACTGATTTATTTCCAGTACTTAAAAGAGTGCCAAGAGTACTCGACAATATTTGTTAAATGTTAAACATATGGAAAAATGTTACATGATAAAAGCAAGTTTTAAAACTAAATGAAAGTATTATAAATTTTAAAAAGCATAATTCAAAACTAGATTTGAATTACAGGACTGCCACTCTGTAGCTGTATGACTTTGAACAAGTTTCTTATAGCTTCTCTCTAAGCAATAACATGCTCATCTGTAAAGTGAGAATAATAACAGTACCAACTTCAAATGTTTATAGTGAAGAATAACTGGATGAATGCACATAAAATGCTTAGAAGAGGACTTAAACCAAGGGTTGACAAACTTAAGGCCAATGAAGCCAAATCCAGCCCTCAAACTTGTTTTTGTAAACCAAATTTTAGGAGAGCACAGCCATGCCCACTATTTTTGTATTGTTTATGACTTTTTTCACTTTACAATAGCAGAGTTGAGCAGCTGAGTAGCAAGAGAAACCACATGTCCTACACCAAGCTATTTGGTCCTTTACAGAAAAGTATCCTGACCCCAAACTTGGCCAACAGTAAGCACCCAGTGAATGGTAGACATCATTGTCTATGTTAATGCATAGCTGCAAGGGTAGATTTGTGTGTATATAATTCCCAACCTGCCAGACTATAAAAATCTTATTTACATATGGTACTTTCCAGATTATAAAATAAGACATAGAATCCCTAAACACAAGGGCACCAACCCCTCTAAGGTTATTATCTAGTTGTTGAGACACTGTGATGGTCTCATATTGTAGAAACGGATATTGGTATTCTCAAAGAAATTGATACTGATTGCTTGAGAGAGAGAGAGAGAGAGAGAGAGAGAGAGAGAGAGAGAGAGAGAGAAAGGGTCTCCCTCTGTTGCCCAGGCTGGAGTGCAGTGGCACTATCACATGCAGTGGCACTATCACAGCTTAGTGCTACCTCAACATCCTGGACTCATGTAATCCTCTCACCTCTCAGCCTCCCACACAGCTGAGACTATAGGCACACACCATCATGCCTGGATAATGTTTTTTATTATTTTTTGTGGAGATAGGCATCTTACTATGTTACCCATGCTGGATGTTTTTAAAAGTTTCCATAACACAAAGTACATTACATACATACGTACACACATACATTTATTTATTATTTATTTATTTATTTGAGACAGAGTCTCACTCTGTTCAGGAAGAACTGTAGTCACGCAATCTCGGCTCACTACGACCTACGCCTCCCAGGTTCAAGTGATTCTCATGTCTCAACTCCTGAGTAGCCAGGATTACAGGCGTGGATCACCACCCTGGATAATTTTTGTGTTTTTAGGAGAGAAAAGGTTTCACCATGTTGCCAGGCTGGTCTCATCTGGCCTCAAGTGATCCACCCACCTCAGTCTCCCAAAGTACTGGGATTACAGGCATGAGCCACTGTGCCCAGCCCACACAGTACATTTAAAGGTCTCTTCAGTTTTAGGAATGGGGTATAGGGTTAAATAGGGCAGTCCACAGAAGCAAGGAAAGAATGACAGGGTACTGTAATTCCAAAGAAGCAGAGAGTTACAATAATAAACTTAAAATTCCAACTAACAGTAACAAAATATGCTTGTAAGAAATGAACTTGGGTAAAATATTAATGGGCAAATGTCCCAATTTAGTTATCTGTTTGTAGCCTCATAAACAAGTTTCATAATTAAAAATAAAAAATTTGTCAGCCTGTCTGCCCACCAAACATCACCTATAGGTTAATGAAAATAACAGGGTTATAACAGGGTGGCAATAGTGAGACAGGTTTCTAATCTATTTCTGGCTCGTTAATTATAGAACCTTGGATAATCTCCATTCGAAAATGAGGATGACATATCTGTTGCTGTATTTTTGAAAATTAGAAATCAAACATGAAAATGTGGTAGTTAAAATCAATCAGTAAAATTCAAAATATGATTTACAACGGAGTTGAAGAAGAAAAAAAAAATCACAAATAGCCAAAATTTCTATTAACAATCTACAACATCCATGCTGGTAACAGATGCACAGTTTCTCAGTAAGTCCAACAGCAAGTTATTTCTCTATGATATGGTTTAGGTATTGGTCTCCCTCCAAATTTCATGTTGATCCTCAGTGTTAGACATGGGACCTGGTGGGAGAGGTTTGAGTCACAAAGGTGGATCCTTAATGAATGGCTTGGTGCCATCTCTGCAGTAAGGAGTGAATTCTCAGTCTGTTAGTTCACACAAGAGCTGGCTGTTAAAGAGAGCATATATGGCACCCCTCTCCTCTCTCTCTCTTTCTCTTTCACCATGTGACGCACCAGTTCCTCTTCCCTTTCCATCATGATTGGAAGCTTCCTGAGGTTCTCACCAGAAGCAGATGCTGGCACCATGCTTCTTGTACAGCCTGAACCATGAGCCAATTATACCTCCTTTCTTTATAAGTCACCCAGTCTGAGGTATTTCTTTATAGCAATGCACATGGACTAAGACACTATGTCAAAACTTATTACTGTTTTTGCAGTTGGCAAGAGATGAAGCAGCTGGCATTTAGAGATCATACTGCATGGAAAATAATAGTTTCACATACTAGGTTATCCCTAAGCTGGGCTAGTTGGTCTGACCAACTAAAGTAATAGCAGATTCTTATCTCCCATCTCATATTCACTCTGGGGCACATGCTCACAGAACTTCTCTGTCCATGTTTATCTGACAGAATATGTATAACTGAGTTCCAGTAAGCTAAAAGCATATATAACTCTGTATAACTACCATTCCAGTAACATTTTATGTTTGTTTCCTTAAAAACCATATTAAATTGTTACAAACTTCTGCCAAATTCTACGCAGCATATTCTACAAATTCACTCTGATCACCACAGTATATGACATCATGGTAAAGAATAATGTTCTTACCTTGTTCTTCACTTCCTTCCTTACAAAGACTAGAACTTTGGCCCAGACTTAAACTGATATCATCAGAAGTCTTAGCAGTGTCAGTATCTCCTACAGAGAGAAACAAATGAGGACATTATATTAACAGCAAGGCTGCAGTGTGCAGGAAGTATTAATACAGCAAGGAGTACTGGTGTCTATCAACTAAAGCAGTTTTGTGTATCAAAGTTTACAATAATGGAAGATGCACTGAACTAACAGGAAGTATCATGGACTATAAGAGCACTTAATTATTCTCACAGAACTAAAACCCAAACAATATGGAAAGCTTCAAAGTGTAAACTAATAAAACTATTTCTTTAAAAACAAGTGGATTTTTAAAAGGAATGCAAATTATATAACAACTTGAACCAACATGAATTTCCTTCCCAGGGAAAATTAGTAACCTAAAAAACTGTAGGGTAGAAACAATATGAAATTATCTGAATAGAACAAATAGCAGAAAATAACTCGCTCTTTTTTGTGTCTCCTTGTTGCCCATATTCAACGGTTCACATCAAATTACTTAGTTTGCCATGAACTCCACTAAAATCCACGGAAGTGTTTTCCCTCAAAGGCAAGGAAATTTCTTATAAATCAAAACTTATATAATTCATGCAAGGTAATGTAAGTGGTCAAACACTTTTGTGAAATTTGGATGATGAAAGAGAACATGATGTAAGTCAAGCAACCTTTAATAAGATAAATACTTTTATCTATAAAATAATTTCAAGAATGATTTTTTTCATTACATTTGAATGTACAGTACTGTTATCTTCATTACAACCAAAATGAAAGGGAAAGTCCGGGGCAACTTTCAATTTAGATCACACCTACCTTTAATAGTTGCTGCTGTTCCGAGACGCGAGGAACCAGATCCGATCTGAAAACATGACATGAAGTAAGGTACTTGTTGGACAAGTTCTACTGGAGCCATGCAACCTGTCTGCTGTGGCACACGCTGTGCATGTCTTACTGATTTACCCAATCCCTCTGTGTGCTCAGGACTCATGCGGCCCACCCACGGCCAGATCCTCCAATCTCAAACAACTCACATCACACAATTATCGTCGTTTTTTATACTGCATCATGACATGCTCATGGTATAAACAAAAGCAAAACCAGGCATTATGTCTATCTGAAATAAATTTAGACTTCTTAGGGTATAAAAGGAAGGTTTGCAGGACAAATGTATTAACATATGCTACAAAGTGCAACACAAGTTATACCATCAAATCGTTAGTGTATCATTATGTACCTTCTTTAGTTACAGGCAAAAAGTAAGTACTTCTTTATAGAACTTGAAAAAATAAATCAATAAAAGTCTAAGGCATCCATGAAAAATGAATTTTTAGCACAAACTATAAATAGAGAACTAAAACCTGTTGAGCTTTTAGAGCTTATGTTCAAGACAGTTTAACACTTCCCAAAAATTTCACAGCCATTATTCATTATACTACCATGAAAATCATATAAATAAATACCACAAATTTCACAAACACATTAAGAAAACCAAAGATAACATAACAGTTACTAAATCAACAAGTCTTAGCAATTCTTCCTATAACTTGTTTTCATGGATTCAAAGAAGAAAACAGTCAAGCAAAGTTAACACTGTAAAATAAAATTAAGAACATTCATATAATACTTTATATTTTACACAGTCTTCCTCTTCATTGATTTGATTTAGCGGGTGTATATCAAAAGAAATACACTCAAAATATAGGTTAATGTTGACTTTGAAGGGGCATGAGGGCCTTTCTTCATCTGGATGGCAACGGAATGGGTGCACACAGATGTAAAAATTCACTTAGCTGTACACGTAAGGTGTGCACCATGCTGTACCAGTTATATGCCAGTGAAAAAGTAAATAAAAATAAGCATACATATATAGGTTGAAAATACAAATAAACTCTTGAGATAGCCAATAAAAAATAAGCTTTGTAATAATTTTGAACTATTTTATTAAGCTTGGTTCTTCTAGTTTTTCCTAATTTCTGCTTTCAATTAGCTACAAAAGACATTACAATTTGCCAGGAAGAAAAAAAACAAAAAGCATTTCATTGCAGAAGAAAGTTTCATTCTTACAACACCTGTTACATAAGTTATAAAATTAACAAATGCTCTTTTTCTACTAGAATTAAACATAACTTCCTAGACAGAAATTTAAAAACAAGAAAACAAAAACGTCATTTTATGCATATCATTCTAGGAATTTAAACTTTAAAAAAAAATTAGTATGTATATAGCAGTCATTTGCTCAGAAGCTCAAAGTATTCCCTTTCTCCTTTCTTAACAATCTCCTTATTTTGTTCCAAAATCGGTCATACACCTTCTGATCTATGAGAAGTATGCCCACTCCCGAACACTATCACCTCCAGATTTAGGTGAAAAACAACTCCTATTTCTTTTTTCTCTCTCTCTCTTTTTTTCCTTCTTTTTATAGAGATGGGGTTTCATCATGTTGACCAGGATGGTCTCAATCTCTTGACCTTGTGATCCGCCTGCGTTGGCCTCCCACAGTGCTAGGATTACAGGCGTGAGCCACCACGCCTGGCCCACCTCCTATTTCTTTAAGTCACTACTAGTTGAGTATTCTATTACCTGCTGACAAAAACCTTCTTAACAGATATAACAGAGTGGTTATTTTTATTCTTTATACTTTTCTGTATTATGCCTCCCCTCAAAATATCTAAGAATTATGACTATTTACATGTGAAATAACATGGCATCCAGAATATAAACTATAGTACACCCAAATGTGATGCATTCCCCGAAGTGTCACTGCAGAAAAACACTTAATGTTATTAATGCTCATGATACAACCAATTATGACATTATGTAGTATTCTCCTCTGCAAAAAGGAAAAAAGGTCTCCAAAAGACAACTGGAGAAATGTAGGCTTACTCTCTGAGGGTGTGATACTACCTACATTTGTCAAGAAGAAAGCCCAGGGTTAATTAAGAATACAAAACACACAGCCATATTCAAGAATTGAGGATGGGCATGGTGGCTCACGCCTGTAATCCCAGCACTTTGGGAGGCCAACGCTGGCAGATCATGAGGTCAGGAGTTTGAGGCCAGGCTGACTAACATGGTGAAACCCTGTCTCTACTAAAATACAAAAATTAGTTGGGCATGGTGGTGCATCCTTATAATCCCAGCTACTCGGGAGGCTGAGGCAGGACAATTGCTTGAACCTGGAAGGTGGAGGTTGCAGTGAGCTGAGATCACGCCACTAAACTCCAGCCTTGGTGACAGAGTGAGACTCTGTCTCAAAAAAAAAAAAAATTGAATTATTTCATTCTATAAAAAGAGACTGAGAGAAGCCCAAGGCCGTAAAAAGAACAGGATCGAGGATAGTAACCCAATGCCTGTCTTCAAACAGGCATTGTAAAATTTGAAACTTAAAAAGTATCCATCTAAGGCTGGGCATGGTGGCTGGTATCTGTAATCCCTGGACTTTGGGAGGCTGAGACGGACAAGATCACCTGAGGTCAGGATTTCAAGGCCAGCCTGGCCAACACTGTGAACCCTGTCTCTACTAAAAATACAAATAAATTAGCCAGGCGTGGTGGCAGGCACCTGTAATCCCAGCTACTCGGGAGTCTGAGGCATGAGAATGGCTTGAACCCAGGAGGCGGACGTTGCAGTGAGGCAAGATTGCAGCAGTGCACTCCAGCCTGGATGACAGAGCAAGGTTCTAGCTCAGAAAAAAAAAGTATTAATCTAATTAATATGTCATAGCTCTTTTTACATTCTTTAAACAAACAAACAAAAATACTCTTCACACCTCCCATTCCATCAGCTGTTATGGAAGGAAGACAAATTTAAGAACCTACATGTTCTGTACTATAATAAATCACAACCAAAAGTCATTCACTTTTACTTTAAATCATGAACATGCTATTCAAATAGCGGCAAATCTTCTATCAAAATATATTAGAAAACAAGACCCTTTTCAAGATTTGATTCATACAGTGTTTTTCATAACATTGTTCTTAGGGCTACCAATGCAGAAGAGTAGAATACTACAGGACAGAGTCGGCAGAGTTATGTCTGCTATTTATTCATTTGTTAAATGAGAAGCTAGTTCTGATCTACCTGTAATGTTTTGTTATCTAGACACATAAAGATAATTAGCAATCATTAAAGTCAACTGTACACAAGGCAGTATATAAAACAGAAGAAAAAAAGAAATCTACTCTGTAGAGCCTTATAAACTGCCACATAAATAAGCACTCCATCTGCAAGAGAAAGGGTCAAAACCATATGGCGTTTGAAAATCTTGAGAGATGTAGGATAGTTACAAGAAGAGTTTAGTTAGACCAGAAAATAAGGAGGACTAAGTCTCTCTCTAGAACAGAAAGGAGAGAGAAGAGAAGAATGGTTTCAATCCACAAGCAGTGTCGTACGGTAACAGGAAGACTAGAGTGGGAAGTAAGGTCTAGTCTAGACCATGATATAAATCAGCTATTTCTTCTTCTGGATAATGAAAGGACTTACATAATGACCACTAAAACCTATAGTTATGTAAAGGTCTGCTATGAGAAGACCATGAATGTTTCTCACAAAGTTCATAGAATTTCACTCTATGCAGTGAAATAATCTGCTGAGAAGGACAGCAGATATATAGTCCCAGGAATAACTGGGACTTTGATTAGCGAACAGGTATTTAGGATGAATAAGAGAACTAGAGCAGCAAAGGTCCAGCTAAGTTCTGAAATAATACTTTAAGGGTTACCATTTTAATTTAAAGTTACACTGTAGAAAGACATTAAAATTAGTAAAAGCATATTTGTATTTTACTTTTAGCCTTACCATTAAACATCTTGAACACTGAGAGATTTTCAGCATTTGTTTGGCATTTGTTTTTATTTTTTGGTCACATTTAAACCAGAGGTAACCACAGACTTCTACATCTCTCCAATACAGATGACGTGAAGGTAGATAAGACAGTGCAAGCCAAAAGCTCAATTTCCTAAGGGTACTCACAACTGTCATGATCAAAACTATATACCCAAAGTTGAGTCTGTGGTAATGCTTAATGAGTATGTAATTAACTAATGTGAAAAGTAACTTTAAAAGAACATCAATAAAATACATTATTAATAAACAATTAAAAATTAATAATCAGAAAGATAAGACAAAATATCGGCTGATTTAAAGACATGAGAATAACTGAGACCACCATCAGGAGGAGGGAAAAAAGGCAAAATAAAACAGTACAGGTTCCTACCTGGTTGCTAGGATCTAGACCAGCATAAGAGTTTCTGGAACTGCAACCAACTGGGGGTGTGGCCTCTCGGATGAACTCAGACATCTCAATCCCTCCACCAGGATCACTGTGGAGATAAAAATGAGAAAAAGAGAACTGTCACTATTTTGCTTTTCTTTTGTTAATTTTTTAAGTTATACTTTTTTCCTGTAAAACTAAGAGGTTCTGATTTTTAATCAAGCAAACAGCAGAAAAGGTAAACAATGATCATTCTTCATTTATAAGTCTGATAATTGGAACTATTTTATAATAACATCACTATTTGAAAATATGTAAAACTTTCTTATTCCAAATGGTCTCTACATCCAATCCAACATTAGAAATAGGCCTTAATTACAATCATAGCAAACTAAATGTTATGATATGTGCCATCAAACCACTCGTACAAAGAAATGATTGCCTTTTGCTTCCCAAGAGCAAAGAGAAATTGTTCAATTGTAAACACAGAATGTAATCAGATACTATATTAACGAATCCCCGTGAGATCAGTCCGAATGAGCTGCACGATACAGTGATGTACACACAAGAGAACAGTCACCCTGGCCAAAAGCTATTTGTATCTGTATTTTTTCAGTAAACAGAATGTATCTAGAATACTAACTTGTTTTATAGAACTGGAAGCCTAAGATTTTAGATATGTACGTGTTCAGAAGGCCAAAGTTAAAAAAGGTAAGTGATACTCTGTAGTAACAACGTAGAAAGACAAAAGAGAAAAGTAGTAAAATCAAAGCACTGGAGAAGCACAAACACAGTATGTAAAGATAACAAGAACCCAGACTTCCAGGAAAAAAACCACAAACCAAATTTCACAAAACTTAGGAAATGCTACATGTCTCCTCAGGGAGACAACTCTTAGAACCTAAGTTATAATCCTACTTTTTGCTGTGCGCAGTGGCTCAGGCCTGTAATCCCAGAACTTTGGGAGGCCGGGGCAGGCAGATCACGAGGTCAGGAAATCAAGACCATCCTGGCCGACATGGCGAAACCCTGTCTCTACTAAAAATACAAAAAACTTAGGTGGGCGTGGTGGCATACGCCTGTAGTCCCAACTACTCAGGAGGCTGAGGCAGGAGAATTGCTAGAACCCAGGAGGCAGAGACTGCAGTGAGCTGAGATCGCACCACTGCACTACAGCCTGGGTGACAGTGCAAGACTCCATCTCAAATAAATTAATTAATTAAATTTAATTTAAAAAAATAAAATAAATCCTACTTGTTGCCCAGAGTTTTTCTCATTCTACCTGGTATAAACAGAGTAAGTATGCCGTAAGTTTTTAGCTGTTATTATCAGGATAAAAGTTACAGTACATGTGTTGAATATTACAGAGGAAATACCTTGCTATCTGGCATCCAATTCAACCTCCTGATTAGCAAAAAAAAAGAAAAAAAGCAACCCCAAATTCTTCAGGTAAACCACCTTATCCCAAACTCTCATAGGCTTTTGGGTAATGTTGACCCCACCCTCAGGTTTGGGAGTAGGCTCTACTGTCCAAAGTCATAAGCATATCCCATTCTTCTGGTCATTGAAATTAGCTCTATAATAAGCACAGGAAACAATCCAGGTGAGAGGAAATTTCTCTGTATCTACTACTCTTAATGTTGACACTTCAGGCCTGGAGCTGCTGCAGCCATCTTACAACCATAAGGAAGAGCCTGTTCTAAGAAGCCAACTAATGGAAAAGAACAGAGTCTGGCTAGAAGAAGAGAGGCGGGGACATGAAGTGACAGTTTGAAACATTGCATCCTGACACATCTGAAGACATCCCTCACATGCAGATTTTTCAGTCATGTGAGCAGTAAATTCCCTTAAGCCTTTTTGGGTATAGTATTCTGACAGCTACAATCAAAAGATATAAGCAAAATATAATTTTCCATTTAATAAGTATTTAACATTTAGTAGTTTGAATTCTAGTGTTTTTATTATCTATGATCTCACAATTAAAATGTCCCTGTTTGCTTAACAGGTTCCTAACTCTAAGCCATTGACTACAGTCAGCTAACTAAGATTCAATAAAGGAAGCTAGCTTCCTAACTTACTATCCGTTTATGAAAATAAAATAGATTAGAACTCAGGAACACATGTAATGGTCAGTTCAGTATACAAACACTCATGTGAGAGAAATGTAGAACATAGCTCAAGTTTATAAGCTGTCTGGTATTAACTTATATAAGCTATGTAAGCCAAAAGTAGAAATTTTTCTAAACTGGAAAAACCTTAAGTGTGTATATAGAGGCACTATCACCACACTGCATTAGTAATGAATATTCAGCAATATTACTGTTTCTCCACTAGAATGCATCCACTAAGTGAGATCCAAAGAAATCAGAAGATGGAAAGCAAGGTACAGATTAAGAAATAAAATACTCAACAACACAGAAAGGAGAGAGAGCCCTCATCTTGCCTAGTCTATACACACACACACACACACACACACACACACACACACACACAAACATATATACGTATTATATAATACAGATACATATATGCATCAACTTTATTGAAATATGATTCACATATCACACAATTCACCCTTTTAAGCTGTATAATTCAATGGTTTTTAGCCTATCATTAAATTATGAAACCACCACCAAAGCCAATTTTAGAGCATTTTTATGTTATCAAAACATAAAACCCTCAAACCCCTTTAACCATTACTACCCTTCCTTTCCATCCTCCTTAGCCCTAGACAACCATTAATCTACATTCTGTCTCTATAGATTTGCCTGTTCTGGACATTCTATATAAATGGAATTATATTTTATCTTTTGTGTCTGGCTTGTTTCGCTTAGCAAGTTTACAGGGTTCATCCATGCTGTAACATGAATCATGTATTTCATTCCTTTTTATAGCCAAATAATATTCCACTGTATGGATAAACCTATTTGTTTATCCAGCCATCAACGGATGGATAATCTTGCCTAGTTTTATACATCACTTCCGACAGCAAGTCCAAATTATTGCAATCTGAAGATACAGTTATTATTAATAATAAATAAAAACAGGCTGGGTGTGTGGTTCATGCCTTTAATCCCAGCACTTTGGGAGGCCAAGGCAGGCAGATCATTTGAGCCCAGGAGTTTGAAATCACACTGGGCAACATGACAGAACCCCATCTCTACAACAAAAATTATCCAGACGTGGTGGTATGTGCCTGTTCTCCCAGCAACTCAAGAAGCTGAGGTGGGCAGACAGATTTGGCCTGGGAGGTCAAGGCTGCAGTAAGCTGTGATTGCACCACTATATTCTAGCCTGGGCAATACAGCAAGACACTGTCTCAAAATAATAATAATAATAAATATTTACCAAGTACTTACTATATTCCAGTCATAGGAGTATGTGCTTTATTTGTATTTTCTGATGAAACTTGCCCAAGGTCTCAGAGGAGGAATGAAACATAAACAAGTCACTGGTAAATGGAGTTCAGGTGAAAGTGAAGGACAGAAATAATACCTCCTCAGCACTCTACAAAAAAGTTATCATATCTGTTCTTTCTTTATTTCCCACACACTTGAATATAGGTACTCATAACCAGCATGGCCTAAGATAAGGCTCAAAAACCAGGTCTGTGAAACTCTAAAGCCCACATTCTCACTTTTTGTTGCTGTTGTTTTTAAGAGACAGGGTCTCGCTCTGTCACCCCGGCTGGGGTGCGGTGGTGCAATCATAGCTCATTGCAGCCTCAAACTGCTGGGCTCAAGTGATCCTCCCACCTCAGTCTCCTGAATAGCTGGGACTACATGCACATGACGCCACACCCGGCTAATTTTTTATTTTTTGTAGAGACAGAGTCTCACTGTATTACCCAGGCTGCTCTCAAAATCCTGGCCTCAAGGGATCCTCCCACCTTGGCCTCCCAAAATGCTGGGACTACAGGTGTGAGCCACTGTGCGCGGCCCTCATTCTTTCCAAGAAAGCATACTGCCTTACACCAAATAGGCACTGAAGTTCTCTTTCCAGTTCAAAACCGAAAATAAACACCACTATTTAGAGCAGGGATTTTTAAACTCAGTACTGTTGACATTTTCAGGTCACATAATTCTTGACTGCATTGTAGGATGGCTAGTAGCATCTCTGGCCTTTACCCACTAGATGCCAGTAGCAACCCCCTCAGTGTGACAACCAAAAAAAAAAGCTCCAGACATTGCTAAATGTCCCTGGGGGGTGGGGGTGGGGGCAAAATTACCCACTCACCACCACTACCCACCCCCCGCCCCACTGAGAAATGATTTAGAACTAATGGTCAAAGATCAATATTGCATGGGAAGAAAGGAGACATCAAAGGAACAAGAAAGATGAAGGAAAAAATGGACAGCTACTTTTATTTAAAAACCCTCTAGTAATATTTCTGCACTTCTTTCTTCTCTATAAATTCAGAAGTAAAACTCCTAGCCAAGCTGTAGGTGTTCTAAATATAAACATATAAAATAACTGAGTAAGAGTTTTCTTTATTGGCAAGACTTGCAGGTTTGCAGAGATTTCAGCACATACCTGGAAAGCACAGTAGTTTATAACTCCCACAGAAGCAAAGTGGTCTACTGCAGTAAGCAATACACCAAATTCAGGTACTATCTACCTTTATGCCTTAACTTCCCCATCTGTTAAGAAAAAAAATAAACCTGGGACAGGCAGAAAAGCAGAAGGGATCTAATCTGAATTACAGAGAAGTCTTCACAAACTAATTTGTTGATTATTAGTATGAATAATACTAATGAAAATCATAAAGCTTAAGTAGTTCTGTTATACTTATTCATTTACACAATAAATTGAGAGGCACAACGTACCACACACCATGATAGGCTCTAGAGATACAAGTATTTATTTTCCTATTCATTTCTTTTCCTCCGAACAGAAGATAAGATTCATAAGTGGGAGGGTGAGGAAAGGAGATGTCAAAAACAAAAACCTACAACAAAGATCTTAATAGTGAAACTTAAAAACGTTCTCTTTAAAGGTAATAAAAAAAGACAAAAATAATATTTTGAACTAACCATGTGCTAGAAATCATAGCCAGGGAAAAAAAATTACACAAGAAGTATAAGGACTAGAAAGAAATAAACAAAATTGTGATCATATAGACAAAGGAACATCATTAATAAGGGAGTTTAATAACATTGCTAGACACAAAATACTGCTACATTTTAGGGGGAAAACAAAATTATAAAAAATTTTATAATAGCATAAACACTATAAAATAAATTTCCTTTTAATGGAGAAAATGAAAAACCATTACTGAAAGACATTTAAAAAGACTAAATAAATGGAGAAATTCAATATTGTAAAGACACAAATTCTCAGCAGCAGGATCTACAAATTCAGTGAAACTCCAATAAAAATACCAAGTTCCTGCAGACTTTAAAGTTTACATCCAAAGTCCAAGAGCAAAGAATAGCAAAGTCTCTTCTAAAAAGAATATGGTGGGAGGTCTACCCCACTAGCTATCAAGAGTCATGGTTTAAAGCTGATAAGAATAGTGTGGTAATGGCATAGGCAAGTAGATCAACAGATCAGAACAGACAACCCAGAGATACGCCACCAGAAATGAAAATTTAGCTTTTGCCAGTCAGAGTGCTGCAAATTACTAAGGAAAAGATACTCCATTTAACAAATACTGTGTAAATCAGAGATTAATTTAAAAAAATAGTAATAAGGCTTAAGAACCCACCTGAGACTACAGACTAAAATAACTTTGGGTAGAAATGAAATGTGAAAACAAAAGAAACATGAAACTTAAAAAAGACAATACAGAATACCTTTCTGATCCTTGTGTAGAAAATAATTAAGACACAAAAATGCTAGCCAGGCACGTGGCTCATGCCTGTAATCCCAATACTTTGGGAAGCTGATGCAGGTGGATCACCTAACATCCAGCCCAGTTTGAGACCAGCCCAGCCAACACGGTAAGACCCTGTCTCTACTAAAAATACAAAATTAGCAGGGTGTAGTGCTAATTACAAAATTAGCAAGGTGAGAGAATTGTTTCAACCTGGGAGGCAGAGGTTGCAGTGAGCTGAGATTGCGCCACTGCCCTCCACTGGGCAACAAGAGCAAAACTCCCGCCTCAAAAAACAAACAAACAAACCTAATTACTAAAAAGTGGTAAATTTCATTGTTCTAAATTTAAGAATACATGATAATCATAAAAACCTTCAAGGAAAGCAAAATGGCAAGCCACACCTGGGAGATGACTGGAATATATACATAACTAATAAAGGAGAAGCATGAATATATTTTAAAAAGTTCCTAGTAATCATTAAGAAAAAGACAACTCCAAGGAAAAATGAAACAAAACATAAATGAGCATTGGAGAAAAGAAAAAACCTAAATGGACCATATATAAAAACATAAGATGCTAAACCTCATTAGTAATCAGAAAGATTAACTGAAAGTCACAATGAGATGCATTTTATACTTCATGAATGGCAAATTTTTTCAAGACAGGGTCTTGTTCTGTCACCCAGGCTAGAGTGCAGTGATGCGATCAAAGCTCACTGAACTCCTGAATTCCTGGGCTCAAGTGATCCTCCCTCCCGACACTCCCAAGTATCTAGCACCACCATGCCCAGCTAGAGTTTTTCAATTTTTGTAGAGACAAGATTTCACTATGTTGCCCAAAATGATCTAAAACTCCTGGCTTCAAGCTGTCCTCCCATCTCTGCTTCCCAAAGTGTTGGGATTACAGGCAGAAGCCACAGTGCCCAGCCAATTTTCTGTTTGTTTGTTTCTTTTTAACCCCAATCAATAGCTAAGTGAGCGACAAATTTTCAAAGTTTACCAATATCACATGTTGATGAGGATTGGAACAATAAGGACTTTCATACACTACCGGTGAGAACATAAATTGGTAAAGTCATTTTGGCATACACCTTGGAATTGCCTAAAAGTGACCATGAAAATGCCTTATAAACCAGCTTACATAAACAAGATATACACATGTACCATAAGACAAAAAAAACTAGAAATAACGTGAATGGCTATAAATAGAAGAATGAATAGATTCTAGTCTGTTCTTAAAGTGGCACACTACATGTCAGTGAATATGAATAAACTCTAGCTACAAACATCAGCATGAGTGAGTCAAGAAAATATGATATACGGTGCAAAAACAAAATCTCTCACCGAGAAATGCATATAGTATGATTCTCTTAGACTGTCCTAAAGCAGACAAAAAATAATAATAAATATATTCAGGGATATCTTCAAAGAGTGTGTAACAATAAAGAAAAGCAAGAAATTCAACATAATGGTTACTCCTAGAGGGAAAAGTGGAATCAAATGGGAGAGGAATGTCATGAAACTTTTATGGTATTTGTACAGTATTTTATTTCTTACGCTGTGGTAGGTAATGAAGTATTCACTTGATTATTACTAACACAGTGTTTGGAATATACATTTCACAATAAAAAAATTTTTAACTAAAAGAAAATGAAAAAAACAATTCAGAAGCAATGACAAATACAAATAATATCCAAATCTAATATCTAAATCTAATATCTAATATCTAAAAAAATTAGAAAAATTATCAAGTCATTACTATGTGTCAAGAATTATTCTAAGAGCTTTATATATATATATTATTTCATTTATTCATTGTAACAATCCTATGAGATAGTTCCATTATTTCCCTCATCATTCCAACAAGAAAGCCAACGCATAAAAAGCTTAAGTAACTTCTCCCATGTCCTACCATTAAGAAGCCTTGGCTGACTGAGTGCGAAGTCTACATTCTGTTTGCTTATCCACAATGTAAGAGGATGCATTTCTTTTTTTTTTTTTTTGAGACGGAGTTTCGCTAGTTACCCAGGCTGAAGTGCAATGGCGCGTTCTTGGCTCACCACAACCTCCGCCTCCTGGGTTCAGGCAATTCTCC
This sequence comes from Callithrix jacchus, assembly GCF_049354715.1. Taxonomy (NCBI): domain Eukaryota; kingdom Metazoa; phylum Chordata; class Mammalia; order Primates; family Cebidae; genus Callithrix; species Callithrix jacchus. Next base: position 105,885,730 of record NC_133509.1, on the reverse strand, counting down.
TGCCTCCGCCTCCTGAGTAGCTGGGATTACAGGCACATGCCACCATGCCCAGCTAATTTTTTGTATTTTTAGTAGAGACGGGGTTTCACCATGTTGACCAGGATGGTCTCGATCTTTTGACCTTGTGATCCACCCGCCTCGGCCTCCCAAAGTGCTGGGATTACAGGCGTGAGCCACCACACCTGGCCAAGAGTATGCATTTCTTAACAGAAATCGAATAGGCTTAAGGAATATACAAAAACCATTTTAAAAATCTGAAATGTTATAAAACATAAAAGATACATCAAAAAAGAGAGGATAAATAAAACCATATGAAAAAATGGAAATCTCATCTATATCCCTATTTTAAAAATTGAGTTTCTACGAATGTAATAGAATTGTCATAAAAATTCTAATGGAGGCAATGAGCTGTGATCTTGCTACTGCACTCCAGCCGGGGTGACAGGGTGAGATTCTGTCTCTAAAATGAAAACAATAGCCGAGCATGGTGGCACATGCCTGTAGTCCCAGCTACTTGGGAGGCTGAGGCAGGAGAATTAATTACATGAACCCAGGAGGTGGAGATTGCAGTGAGCCAAGATCATGCCAGCCTGGGTGACAGAGTGAGACTCTGCCTCCAATAAATAAATAAATAAATAAATAGAGGATGGCCAAATAGGAACAGCTCTGGATTGCAGTTCCCAGTGAAAATGCAGAGGGTGAGAGATCACCGCATTTCCAAACGAATTTTTACTGCCCACAGACCAGGAGATTCCAAGGCAGAAAAGCGCCATGAGTCTCCAACGCAGCTCTTTCAGCTAGCATAGTGGGTCTCCACACAAAAACTCATACAAATCCAGGTGCCGATTCAACTGGTGGCTGGAACACCTGGGAGACAGAGTCACCTGTTCAACTGAAAAAAAGGGGGCTGAAACAGGGAGCCAGGTGATTTGCCTGGCAGGTCCCACCTCCACAAAGACCAGCAATCTGAAATAGTCTGGATTGAGAGTTTCACAGCAAGCACAGCTGGACCCAGGGCAGTCCAGCTCTGTGGGAGGAAAGGCGACACCATTACCGAGGCGGTCCACAACTACCAAGGCAGGCTGTAATGGCTGAGGCAGTCCGCCATTACCGAGGCAATCCGCATTACCGAGGCAATCCGCATTACCGAGGCAGTTCTAACTATACCCCTATATACAAAACTGCAAGGAAGTTCACACAGCAGCTGGGTAGAGCCCACGGCAGCTCAGCAACACCTCTGCTGACAGACTGTGACTAGGATACCTCCTCACTGGGCAGGGCATCTCTGAAAAAAGGCAGCAGAATGACAGGAACTTATAAATAAAACCACACCTTCCTGGGACAGAGCACCTGGGATAAAAGGAAGTTATCAGTTCCGCTGCAGCAGACTTAAACATACCCGCCCAGCAGCTCTGAACAGAACAACAAAGCTCACAGCTCAGCACTTGAGCTCCTATAAGGAACAGACTGTCTCCTCAAGCAGCTCACCAACCCCTGTATAACCAAAGAGACACCTCAAAAAGGAGAGCTCAAGCTGACATCTGGCAGGTATCCTTCTGGGACAAATGTAACAGAAGAAGAAACTGGCAGCAACCCTTACTGTTCTGCAGCTGCTGCAGGAAATCCCCAGGCAAGCAGGGTCTGGAGTGGACCTCCAGTAGTCCTACAGCAGGGGTGCCTGACTGTTAGAAGGAAAACTGAAAAACAGAAAGAAATAACTTCATCAGCAACAAAAAGGATGTCCACTCAGAGACCCCATCTGAAAGTCACCAACCACAAAGACCACAGGTACATAAATCCACAAAGATGGGAAAAAACCAGAACAAAAAGGATGAAAATACTCAAAATCAGAACATCACTCCTCCTCCAAGGGATTAAACTCCTCACCAGCAAGGGAGCAAGGCTGGATGGAGAAAGAGTCTGATGAATTGAGAGAAACAGGCTTCAGAAGGTGGGTAATAACAAACCTCTCTAGCTAAAAAATCATGTTCTAAAACACTCTTCAGGATATTATCCAGGAGAACTTCCCCAACCTAGCAAGGCAGGCCAATATTCAACTCCAGGAAATACAGAGAAGACCAAAAAGATATTCCTCCAGAAAAGCAACCCCAAGGCACATAATCATCACATTCACCAGGGTTGAAATGAAGGAGAAAACACTAAGGGCAGCCAGAGAGCAAGGTCAGGTTACCCACAAAGGGAAGTCCATCAGACTCACAGCTGATCTCTCAACAGAAACCCTACAAGCCAGAAGAGCGTGGGGGCCAATATTGAACATCCTTAAAGAAAAGAACTTTCAACCTAGAATTTCATATCCAGCCAAACTGAGCTTCATAAGAGAAGGAGAAATAAAATCCTTTATGAGGCCAGGCACGGTGGCTCACGCCTGTAATCCCAGCACTTTGGGAGGCTGAGGCGGGCGGACCACGAGGTCAAGAGATCAAGACCATCTTGGTCAACATGGTGAAACCCTGTCTCTACTAAAAATACAAAAAAAAAAAAAATTAGCTAGGCATGGTGGTGCATGCCTGTAATCCCAGCTACTCAGGAGATTCTCAGGGGGCAGGAGAATTGCCTGAACCCAGGAGGCAGAGGTTGTGGTGAGCTGAGATCACACCATTGCACTCCAGCCTGGGTAACAAGAGCGAAACTCCGTCTCAAAACAACAACAACAACAACAAAAATCCTTTATGAACAAGGAATTGCTCAGCGATTTCATCTCCCCCAGGCCTGCTTTACAAGAGCTCCTGAAAGAAGCACTAAACACAGAAAGGAACAATCAGTACCAACCACTCCAAAAACATACCAAATGGTAAAGAGCATTGACAAAATGAAGAAACTGCATCAACTAATGGGCAAAACAAACAGCTAGCATGGCTAAAAAAATGGCAGGATCAAATTCACACATGACAATATTAACCTTAAATGTAAATGGGCTAAATGCCCCAGTTAAAAGAACTAGACTGGCAAATTGGATAAAAAGTCAAAACCCATTGGTGTGCTGTATCCAGGAAACCCATTTCACATGCAAGAATACACACAGGCTCAAAATAAAGGGATGGAGGAAAATCTACCAAGCAAATGGAGAGCAAAAAAAAGCAGGAGTTGCAATCCTAGTCTCTGATCAAATAGACTTTAAACCAACAAAGATCAAAAGAGACAAAGAAGGGCATTACATAATGGTAAAAGGATCAACGCAACAAGAAGAGCTAACGATCCTAAGTATATGTGTGCCCAATACAGGAGCACCCAGATACATAAAGCAAGTTCTTAATGACCTACAAAGAGACTAGACCACCACACAGTAATAGTGGGAGACTTTAACACTCCATTGTCAATAATAGACAGATCAACAAGACAGAAAATTAACAAGGATATCCAGGACTTGAACTCAGAACTGGACCAAGCAAACCTGATAGACATCTACAGAACTCTCCACCCTAAATCCACAGAATATACATTCTTCTCGGCACCACATCACACCTAGTCTAAAATTGACCACATAGTTTGAAGTAAATCACTCCTCAGCAAATGCAAAAGAACGGAAATCATAACAGTCTCTCAGACCACGGTGCAATTAAATTATAACTCAGAATTCAGAAATTAACTCAGAACTGCGTAGCTTCATGGAAACTGAACCACTGGCTCTTGAATGTTGACTGGATAAACAATGAAATGAAGGCAAAAATAAAGATGTTTTTCAAAACCAACGAGAATGAAGACACAATGCACCAGAATCTCTGGGACACATTTAAAGCAGTGTCTAGAGGAAAATTTGTAGCAATAAATGTCCACTTGACAAGAAAGGAAAGATCTAAAATCGACACCCTATATCAAAATTGAAAGAGCTGGAGGAGCAAGATAAAAAAAAAAAAAACTCAAAGACTAGAAGAAGACAAATAAATAAGATCAGAGCAGAACCGAAGAAGATAGAGATACAAAAAAAAAAACCTTCAAAAAAAATCAATAAATCCAGAAGCTGGTTGTTTGAAAAGATCAAGAAATAGACCACTAGACAGATTAATCAAAAACAAAAGAGAGAAGAATCAAATAGGTGCAATAAAAAAAGATAAAGGGGATATCACCACAGAGTCCACAGAAATACAAACCACCATCAGCGAATACTACAAACAACTCTATGCACATAAATTAGTAAACCTGGAAGAAATGGATAAATTCCTGGACACTTGCACCCTCCCAAAGCTAAACCAGGAAGAAGTCGAAACTCTGAATGAACTAATAACAAGGGCTGAAGTTGAGGCAGCAATTAATAGCTTACCAACCAAAAAAAGCCCAGGTCCATATGGATTCACAGCCAAGTTCTACCAGACATACAAAAAGCAACTGGTGCCACTCCTTCCGAAACTATTCCAAACAATCCAAAAAGAGGGAATCCTCCCCAAATCATTTTATGAGACCAACATCATCCTGATACCAAAACCCAGCAGAGACTCAACAAGAAAATTTCAGGCCAATATCCATGATGAACATAGATGCAAGTCTTCAATAAAATACTGGCAAACTGATGGCAACAGCACATCAAAAAGCTTATCCATGACGATTAAGTAGGCTTCATCCCAGGGATGCAAGGTTGGTTCAACATACGCAAGTCTATAAACGTAATTCACCACATAAACTGAACCAAAGACAAAAACCACATGGTTATCTCAATAGATGCCGAGAAGGCCTTCAACAAAATTCAACAACCCTTTATGCTAAAAACCCTCAATAATCTAGGTATAGAAGGAACGTATCTCAAGATAATAAAAGCTATTTACAACAAACCCACAGCCAATATCATACTGAATGGGCAAAAACTGGAAGCATCCCCTTTGAAATCTGACACTAGACAAGGATGCCCTCTCTCCCCACTCCTATTCAATATAGTATTGCAATTTCTAGCCAGAGCAGTCAGGCAAGAAAAAGAAATAAAGGGTATTCAAATAGGAAAGGAGGAACTCAAATTGTCTCTATTTGCAGACAACATGATAGTATATCTAGAAGACCCCATCATCTCAGCCCAAAATCTCCTGAAACTGATATGCAACTTCAGCAAAGTCTCAGGATACAAAATCAATGTGCAAAAATCACAAGCATTCCTATACACCAATAACAGAGCTACAGAGAGCCAAATCACGAACGAACTGCCATTCACAACTGCTACAAAGATAATACCTAGGAGTACAACTAACAAAAAATGTAAAAGACCTCTTCAAGGAGAACTACAAACCACTGCTCAACAAAATAAGAGAGGAAACAAACAAATGGAGAAAGATTCCATGCTCATGGTTAGGAAGAATCAATATCGCAAAAATGGCCATACTGCCCAAAGTAATTTATAGATTCAACACTATCTCCAACAAGCTACCAATGACCTTCTTCACAGAACTGGAAAAAAACTACCTTAAACTTCATATGAAACCAAAAGAGAACGCGCATAACCAAGACAATCCTAAGCAAAAAGAACAAAGCTGGAGGCATCACACTACCTGACTTCAAACTATTCTACAAGGCTACAATAACCAAAACAGCATGGTACTGGTACCAAAACAGAGATATAGACCAATGGAACAGAACAGAGGCCTCAGAGGCAATGCCACACATCTACAAGCATCTGATCTTTGACAAACCTCATAAAAACAAGCAATGGGGAAAGGATTTCTCTGTTTAATAAATGGTGCTGGGAAAAATGGCTAGCCATGTGTGGAAAGCAGAAACTGGACCCCTTCCTGACATCTTACACTAAAATTAACTCCAGATGGATTAAAGAGTTAAACATAAGACCTAACACCATAAAAACCCTAGAAGAAAACCTAGGCAAAAGCATTCTGGACACAGACATAGGCAAGGACTTCATCACTAAAACACCAAAAGCATTGGCAACAAAAGCCAAAATAGACAAATGGGATATAATTAAACTCCAGAGCTTCTGCATAGCAAAAGAAAAAATCATTAGAGTGAACCAGCAACCAACAGAATGGGAAAAGTTTTGCAATCTACTCATCTGACAAAGGACTGATATCCAAAATCTACAAAGAACTAAAACAGATTTACAAGAAAAACAAACAAACAAACCCATTTAAAAGTCGGCAAAGGATATGAACAGACACATTTCAAAAGAAGACATCTATGAGGCCAAAAAACATATAAAAAAATGCTAATCATCACTGGTCATTAAAGAAACGCAAATCAAAACCCCACTGAGATACCATCTCATGCCAGTTAGAATGGCGATCATTAAAAAATCTGGAGACAACAGACACTGGAGAGGATGTGGAGAAATAGGAACACTTTTTCACTCTTGGTGGGAGTGTAAATTAGTTCAACCATTATGGAAGACAGTGTGGCGATTCCTCAAGGACCTAGAAATAGAAATTCCATTTGACCCAGCAATCCCATTACTGGGTATATATCCAAAGGATTATACACATGCACACGTATGTTCATTGTAGCACTGTTTACAATAGCAAAGACTTGGAACCAACCCAAATGCCCATTGATGATAGACTGGATAGGGAAAATGTGGCACATATACACCATGGAATACTATTCAGCCACAAAAAACGATGAATTCATGTCCTTTGTAGGGACATGGATGAACCTGGAGACCATCATTCTCAGCAAATTGACACAAGAACAGAAAACCAAACACCACATGTTCTCATTCATAGGTAGGTGTTGAACAATGAGAACACATGGACACAGGGAGGGGAGCATCACACACTGAAGTCTGTGGCGGGGGACTAAGGGAGGGACAGTGCGGGTGGGTAGGGAGTTAGGGAGGGATAACATGGGGAGAAATGCCAGATATAGGTGATGGGGATGGAGGCAGCAAACCACATTGCCATGTATGTACCTATGCAACAATCCTGCATGTTCTTTACATGTACCCCAGAACCTAAAATGCAATAAAATATATATATATATATTTAAGAAAAAAATAAAATAAAATTCTAATGGAATTTTTTGGAGGATGAACACACATGAAGATATCTCACAAAAGTAAGTATATGCATGAGAATAATCAAATTAATAACAAAAAGAGTCAGGTGTGGTGGCTCATGCCTGTAAACCTAGCACTTCAGGGGACTGAGGCCGGTGGATTACCTGAGATCAGGAGTTCAAGACCAGGCTGGTGAACATGATGAAACCCCATCTCTACTAAAAATACAAAGGTTAGCCAGGCATGGTAGTGCATGCCTGTAATCCCAGCTACTCTGGAGGCTGAGGCAGAAGAATTGCTGGAACCCAGGAGGTGGAGGTTGCAGTGAGCTGAGATTATACCACTGCACTCAGTCTGGTTGACAGAGCAAGACTCTGTCTCAAAAAAACACAAAAAAAATCCAAAATAATAACAGAAAAGAAAAATACTGTAGTCACTCACAGTGCTAAGTATTAAGCATATTATAAAGCTACTATGATAAAAACAACATGGTATAAACAAAAACAGGCAGAAAGATGAAGCAGAAAACCAAGTTCAGAAACTAGCATATGTATACACAATATACCACATAAAAAAGAAAGCATTTAAATTTACAGGGAAAAAAATCATAATGAATGGTGTTGGGACAAACAAACCTAAACAAACTACGTTTAATGTTTTCAAACTGACTTCAATTTTTTTTTTTAATTGCATTTTAGGTTTTGGGGTACATGTGAAGAACATGCAAGATAGTTGCATAGGTACACACATGGCAGTGTGATTTGCTGCCTTCCTCCCCTTCACCTATATCTGGCATTTCTCCCCATGCTATCTGTCCCCAACACCCCATCCCCTGCTGTCCCTCCCTAATTCCCCCCAACTGGCCCCCGTGTGTAGTACTCCCCTCCCAGTGTCCATGTGTTCTCATTGTTCAACACCTGCCTATGAGTGAGAACATGCAGTATGTCATTTTCTGTTCTTGTCATCAAACTGACTTCAATTTAAGAGTCATCAAACTGACTTCAATTTAAGAGTAAAAAATAAAATGATAAAAATACCGAATATAGATACAAAGATATTAATTTATTGTTTATTTATATAATTTGAGGGAAGGAAAATCTTAAAAAAGATGTTATCAAAAGCAGAAATAATAAAACACAAAATTGGACTGCAGAAAAATAAATTACAGGATATAAAGAGACTGACAAATAAAATCCTATAAGCCGAGGAACAGTATTTGACACAAAAGGGCTAATATCCTTTGTTTAAAAAAAAATCCCAACGTCAATGGCAAAAACAAAAATCCACCAGCAGAATAATATGCAATTAACAGAACAAATATAAATGGCAATAACAAGAAAAATACCTCCATTTCACTAGTATTTCAAAAATGGAAATATTAAACAATAACTTAATTGTTTAAACGTTAATATTAAACAATAAGACATCAAAGTTTTTCAGAATACTAAATACTTGAGTTGTCAAAAGTGCAAAAAAAAGGGGCAGCTGAATTTCTGGTCATAGTCATTAAATGGTAAAATCTTGGGAATTTGGCAATAAATATTCGAAAACTTCAAAATGTGTATGGCATTTCTAATAATTCTACCTCTGAAAAACTATGGTAAAACATTCAGGCCAGGAGTGGTGGCTCACGCTTGTAATCCCGGAATTTTGGGAGGTCAAGAGGGGGATGGATCATGAGGTCAGGAGTTCAAAACCAGCCTGGCCTAGATGGTGAAACCCCATCTCCAGTAAAAATACCAAAAATCAGCCGGGTGTGGTAGCACAAACCTGTAATCCCAGCTATTTGGGAGGCTAAGGCAGAGAATTGCATAAACCTGGGGTACTGGGCCACTCCACTCCAGTCTGGATGACAGAGCAAGGCTCTGTCTCAAAAAAAAAAAAAAAAAAAAAAATTGAATCATTTAATATTTAAATATCACAGTTATCTAATATTAAAATTCCAAAATAACTGCTATAATTAAAAATGGGATAAATTATAATACATCCACACAATGAGATACTGTGCATCATTAAACGTAATATCACAGAATAATTGTTTTCACTACTTCAAATATTTGCTGAGTACCTATCAGTGCCAGACACTGATTTTGGACCTGGGAATATAATAGTTTATAAGAAAAACAAGGTCCTTGGTTCAAGAAGTTTTATAAATGCAAATAAATGTTAAGATACTTTCAGAGAGTGATTTAGGCAATAAACAAAAATTACAAGGGTAAAATATGTGTGTAATTAACAAACAGGGTACTCATGTTAAGAATAAGGGAAAAAATATGATTGAAAAAGAATAAACAAAGGCTTTCAATGCCCTGGATACTACCTATTTTAACAGAGGAGTGCCCACTTTTTGTTATATTATTTATGCCTTGATATCTGAACTATTTCTTATTATGCTCAGTGGAAACAACTACTTAGATTAATGCTCTTTCTCACCTTGGTTTCCACATTTGTAAATCAGGGATGTAACAGCATCTACCTGCTACAATTGTTTTGAGGTATATCAAGTGTTCACCAAAAAACTTTTTCTAGAGTTATATTAGGGGTACCTATTATTTGTGTAAGGTCACAAACTTTTGACTATGAATAAAGCACATACTTCTGTCAAAAAGAGAAAGTGGAAAGTGGCAAGGCCAAGGTCATGCTACAGAATGTGAGTGAGCAACAGGGATCACTTCAGCTGGGATGGAAAAGGAAAGCCACCAGGAGGAGTTGACATCTAATCACAGTTGAATCCTAAAGAAGTCAGTCTTGCAAAGATCTAGGAGAGAAAGAGCTAAGTTTCTAAGGTAAGAATATATAATTGAAAGAAATTTACAATAAATTAAGCACACAACTTACAAATGTCAAATAAAATATCACAATCTGCTTAAGATATGTGTGTATATGTATATACACACATACTTTTATTTATATGCATAAATAAATACTGATATTTATTATCCATGCTCAATAATTTCTTTAGGCTGTTGGTTTTGGTCTTCAGTGTGAACTATCATATAGTAGTGTATTGTTCTAACCTGTCTAGCAATGAGGCCAAAAATATTGTATTGATTTAATCACCCGAAAATGCCAGTTAGCTTAGCTCTGTTCTATTACAGTCTGTACCCGTCATTGTATCCACAGTGTTAAGATTTAACACTGACTTAAAACCATATTAAAAAAAAAAAAGTACAACATAATAATCACATCATTATACAGATACCATGATCTAAATCATTACAATCTGAGTGATACAGGTTTCCTTACCTCGGTCCATTGCTGTCTTTTCTCCTGCTAGAACAGTTGCCTTGTTCAGCTTTGGCTCGCTGATCCGTGAACTCATTTGCAGTCCTATCTACAATTTCTCCAGCATCAAGTGCTCTGTGTAGTCGATAGTTGACCATCTTCAGAACAACGAAAACAGCAGCTATCACAGGACAATAAACTGCTACTATAATCATGGAAGAAGGAAGGGCCTTTAAAAGAAAGAAAATAAGGAAATACATTTTAAAATATTTTCTATTGTATTCAATTAGAGAAATCTGTATCTAAAATAATAAACACATTTACACATAAAGCAACAACTATGTTACTAGCACTAAGCTACACAAGTACTTATATAACTGCGCTACCCAATGCAAAAGACATTAGCTACGTGTGGCTACTGAGTACTACAAATATGGCTAGACTGCACTGAGATATGAAGTGAGACTAAACTAACACTGCATTTCAAAGATTCAATATTTTAAAATAGAATGTCAAATATCTCAATTTTATGTTGATTACATGTTGAAATAACACTTAGATTATGTTGGGTCAAATAAAACATTATTAAAATTAATTTCACATGCTTCTTTTTACTTAATGTGGCTACTAGGTTAAATGAAAGTTGCCAGGTTAAAAAAAAAATGTGGCTACTAGAAAATGTTAAATTATTTATGTGGCTTGCCTGCATTACATTTCCACTGGAAAGCATGGGTATACAGTCCATACCAAAAGCCTTATCATACAACTGGAGAACAAAGGTATCACATTACAGTATATGTGACAAAAATCAACATTGTGATCCAAATATAATCCCTGTTTATGGGCTCTGTGTAACCAATTTTTAGGATACATTCTTTGTATACCAGAAACTTGGAAGTTAAAACTGTCATGAGAATGGCCTTAGAACTGTGACCATAAAACCAAGTAAGATATGGAAGACATGCGAAATCAAAGTGGGTTTTATTTTAAAACAAACATTTAAATACTTAAAAATTGTAGCCTGTCAAACAAAAAGAATAAAAGAACACAGAACAGAATCAAGTAACAAATAAAATAAGTCAGCCAAACATCCTGGGTGTGGGACTGAAAGCCAATCATACAGTGGCTTTCAATTCGGTGATGGGGAACTTGAGTCCATGGGTGGCAAGCTTGGAGACCAGCTCACTGGGAAGGCAAGGCCTAGAGTCACTGTTAGCAGAGGTAATACAACTAGGCTCAACTTATCCCACTTTCATTAGGAAAATCACCCTGACACCTATAGCGCTAGCCCCCACATGTTTTCATAAGATTCAATTTCAGTTATCTGAGAACATGACTCCAAATTGGCTTTAAAAAAGTAACTTCTGGCTGGGCATGGTAGCAGACACCTGTAATCCCAGCTACTCGGGAGGCTGAGGTAGAAGAACCACTTGAACCTGAGAATTGCCTGAACCTGGGAGGTGAAGATTCTAGTGAGCCCAGATCGTGCCACTCTACTCCAGCCTAGGTGACACAGTGAGACTCTGTCTCAAAAAAAAGGAGTAACCTCAAATCACGTGAGATAAAAATAAAAAGATCTTGTTGAGCCAGGCAGGTTTAGAATACAGATATGATCTAAGTTTCTTTAAAAAAAGAAAAAAAAAGTTCTTGAGACAGAAAGATGGTGAGTTGTAACTGAGAGGAGAAAACATACAATCCACAAATTAATACTTCTGTGTTGAGTGTGGGTATAATAGATATATATTAAATATCTGATATTTTCAAATACTTGGATTAAGAAGTCCTGCATATTAACGTATCTAAAAAAAACTAAACTTGTGATTCCAATTTAAAATATTACTGAATAACTGGTTTGGGCTTAAAATTTTAAGTTGAGAAATATATTTATAAGTTTACAAAATCCATAATTATCAGATTTGGAAGAGTTGAGTACTTGTATGATACTGTGTAATATATATTTGGTCTTCATCCCAGTTTTCTGGCATAATACTCTTAAAATCCCTGGAATCTCCAAACTGGCAATTTTTGTTCAATATTAGGTTGTTTGGTGCCTGGAGGCTCCTGGATAGCCTGAGGAGCAGGACTGGTTTCCAGGGGAGCCAACCCTCAACCTCCAGGAAGGGAAAATGGGCTATAGGATGAGTTGATCACTGTATTAGTCCTTTCTCATGCTGCTATGAAGAAATACCCAAGACTGGGTAATTTATAAAGAGGTCTAACTGACTCACAGTTCCACATGGCTGGGGAGGCCTGAGGAAACTTACAATCATGGCAGAAGGTACCTCTTTCACAGGGCAGCAGGGAAGAGAAATGAATACCAAGTGAAGGGGGAACCCCCTTATAAAACCATCAGAGCTCATGAGAACTCACTGATTATCACAAGAACTGAATGGGAGAAATGCCCCATGATTCAATTATCTCCACCTGGTCCTAACCTGGACACATGGGGATTATCACAATTCAAGGTGAGATTTGGGTGGGAACACAGAGCCAAGCCACTTCATTCCATCCTGGCCCCTCCCAAATCTCATGTCCTCACATTTCAAAACACAATCATGCCCTTCAAACAGTTCCCCAAAGTCTTAACCCATTCCAGCATTAACTCAAAAGTCTAAGTCCAAAGTCTCATCTGAGACAAGGCAAGTTCCTTCCACCTATGACCCTGTAAAATCAAAAGCAAGTTAGTTACTTCCTAGCTACAATGCGGGTAAAGGCATTGGGTAAATACACCCATTCCAAATGGGAGAAATTGGCCAAAACGAAGGGACTACAGGCCCCATATAAGTCCAAAATCCAGCAGGGCAGTCAAATTTTAAAGCTCCAAAATGATCTCTTTGACTCTATGTCTCACATCCAGGTCACTGATGCAAATAGATGGGCTCCCACGGCCTTGGGTAGCTCCGCCCCGTGGCTTTGCAGGGTACTGCTCCCCTCCTGCCTGGTTCATTAACTGGCATTGAGTGTCTGTGGCTTTTCCAGGCACAGTGCAAGCTATCAGAGTTACCATTCTGGGGTCTGGAGGACAGTGGCCCTCTTCTCACAGCTCCATTAGGCAGTGCCCAATGGGGACTCTGCAGGGGAAGGGGTGTCCAACCCCACATTTCCCTTCCACAGTACCCTAGCACAGGTTCTCCATGAGGGCTACACCACTGCAGCAGACTTCTGCCTGGACATCCAGGCATTTCCATACATTCTCTGAAATCTAGGCAAAGGTTCCGAAACCTCAATTCTTGACTTCTGTACATCCACAGGCCCAACACCCCAACACCAAGGCTTGATGCTTGCATCCTTTGAAGCAACAGCCTGAGCTGTACATTGGACCCTTATGACCACAGCTGGGATGCAGGGTACCCAGTCTAGAGACTACACAAAGTAGCAAGGTGCTGGGCCCCACCCAAGAAACCAGTTTTTCCTCCTAGGCTTCTGGGCTTGTGATGAAGACCTCTGTTATGCCCTGGAGACATTTTCTTCATTGTCTTGGTGATTAACATTTGGCTCCTTGTTACTTAGGCAAATTTCTGCAGCCTTCTTTAATTCTTCCCCAGAAAATGGGGGTTTTCTATTGCATCATCAAGATGTAAAATTTCCAAACTTTTACACAGTGTAACCTCTTGAACAGTCTGCTGCTTAGAAATTTCTTCCACCAGATACTCTACATCATCTTTCTCAAGTTCAAAGTTCCACAGATCACTAGGGCAAGGGCAAAATGCCACCAGTCTCTTTGCTAATAAAGCATAGCAAAAGTCACCTTTATTCCAGTACCTAACAAATCCCTCATGTCCATCTAAGACCACCTCAGCCTAGCCTTTATTGTCCATATCACTACCAAGCAGTTTGGTCAAAGCCATTCAACAAGTCTCTAGGAAGTTCTAAACTTTTCCATATCTTCCTGTCTTCTTCGGAGCCCTCCAAACTGTTCCAACCTCTGCCTGTCACCCAGTTTCAGAGTCACTTCCACATTTTAGTGTATCTTGACAGCAGCGACCTGGTACCAATTTACTGTATTAGTCCGTTCTCATGCTGCTATGAAAAATACCTGAGACTGGGTAATTTATAAAGAAAAGAGGTTTAATTGGCTCACAGTTCTGCCTAAGAGGGAGGCCTCAGGAAACTTACAATCATGGTGAAAGGCACCTCTTCACAGGGCAGCAGGAGAGAGAAATGAGTACCCAGTGAAGGGGGAAGCCCCTTATAAAACCATCAGATCTGGTGAGAACTCACTATCTCAAGAACAGCATGGGGGAGACCACCCCCATGATTCAATTATCTCCACCTGGTCCTGCAGTTGACATGTGGGGATTATCACAATTCAAGGTGAGATTTGGGTGGGGACACAAAATCAAATCATATCAATCACCAATAGTCAAGAAATTATATAATCAATCATGACTACATAATGAAGTTTCTATAAAAAACAAAAGGCTTGGGTTCAGGAGCTTCTTGATACCTAACATATGGAGGTTTCTGGAGTGTGGTAAGCCCATGCTCCAGGGCCCTTCCCACATGCCTTGCCTCATTCAATTTTGCATTTGTATCCTTTGTATTAATAATAACTCCAGGTAGACAGTGTCAGAATTGAATTGAAGGATACCCAGCTGGTGTCTGCTGAGTAGAAGTGGTTGACTGCTTAGTGTTTAAGGACACCCCCACACATCTGCTGTCAGAAGTATTCCGTGCTGTGATAGTACAGTAGGAGAACTCAGTTTGTTTTTTCTGTAGCCTCTAAACTTGCAAACATTTGTCAGATAATTTAAATCCTTAAAAATGAATACTAAATTTACAAATGAAATTTGATGGGGTCTTAAGCTACTAAAAAAAAAAACCTTTTAAATTATTGTTAAACTATGTTAGATATGTAAAGAGTTGAGTTTAAAATTCAAGAAATCTAATATTCATTATGAAAAACAAAAGTGCTCTGAATAACCTTTTCTAAGCAAAATGGCCACTCCCAAACACACAACACAAATTGTTTTCATACATATAAACACATACACATCTCAGAGGATTTACAAAAATTCTGTGTGACACCGGCTTCCATCTGAAATATGTGCCATAAAAACCAGAATTCTTGGAAATTATTTAGTTTAATACCCTCATTTCCAGACAGAAATTTGAATGACTTAGCCAAGATCACCCATTTAATACCAATATTAAATGAGGTTTCTTATGCCTATTTCAGTGCCCATTTTGCTATGTACCACATTGCCAATGCCATTTTCAAATGTAAAATGTCAATGAAATATACGAGTTCCATTGTAATTCACTGTAGTCCACATTAAGATAAAATATATTGATATTAAGTGGACAGAAAGGCAACAACCCCAACATTATTACTGAGTGTTAGACAAATTCATTGAAAATATGAATGGCTCTTCCAAATGGGAAAAGATAAAACAGTGAATGGTTTATAGGATCTGCCTCTACAGAAAGAGTCAAAGATTGGGAATGCTTAAAACAGATCTAAATAAACTCTCTCCCCCCTACTATTATATTACTAAGAGCAGTGGCCAACTGGATGCCAAAAACACACTGAAATGTGCAAGATTTACATATTAAGTAAAGAACGTTCTTTTAAAAATAGGGACAGTGTCGATGCTGCCCAGGCTGTTCCCAAACTCTTGGCCTCAAGTGATTCTCCTACCTCAACCTCACAAAGTGCTGGGATTACAGGCATTTGACACTATGCTCAGCCCAAATTTCTTTTTTAAGAGCAGTGAACAGTAAAAAGACTTAAAATAAAAATTTAAGTGACGATTACATACTAGAAACCAATACCTGATGAATAATACTTGTATTTTCTATTCAAATTACAAAAGTTACCCATTTATTTTCTACTATCTGATTTAAATGCAAAAGCCCTATCAGTGGTTACTCTTGAGGTTTCTGGGTGACAAAGGACAACTGTGCTGTAAGTTTTACTTTTCCTAAAGGGGATAAAAGTGCATAGACACACTGGTCTGTCTGGTGACTTAAACTTATTCTCTACTCTACTTGCATTACTTCAGCGGGCTAACAACTGACTCCAGAGCAGCAGACAGTATTACCAGCATATAATAATGGATAATAAAGCCTTCCTGTAGTTGTGATTCACACTGTCATGCAACGTATCTGCAGAACTTTTTCATTGTGCAAAATTGAACTCTGTATCTATTAAACAACTTCCTTTCTCCTATACCCCAGCAACCACCACTTATTTTGTGTTTCTATAAATATGACTACTTTAATGTTGTTGTTTTTCTTTTTCAAGTCCGAGGAAGCAGGAAGATGTGATAAAGTTTGGAACTTCCTAGAGACTTGTATAATTTCAATGTGAATATTCTTAATACTGACATTACTGAAAAGTACACTTAAAAATGGTTAAGATGGCTGTACCCAGTGGGTATGACTGTAATCCCAGCTATTCAGGAGGCTGAGGGGGGAGAATCAATTAAGCCCAGGAGTTCAAGTCCAGCCTAGGCAACATAGTGAGACCCTGTCTCTGAAAAAAAAAAAATTTTTTTTAATGATTAAGGTAAACTTTATGTTATATGTTTTTGCCACAATTTTTTTTTAAAGCTGGATGGATAAATATTTCACTTTGTTTTCTCTCCAATAAGGAAAGAAAACATAATGTTGAGAAACAAGCTGGGAGACCGAGCCATTTACTCCACAGTTTAGTCATCTTAAATTCTGACAGCTCATCCTTAACACTAAAGATTGTGCAATTTCATCCAGGAGTGATAGGTTCAAGCTATTCAAGACACCAAATACAATTCTAATAGGACTCTTGAAAAAGGTCACTTGGCATCATGGAAATGGTCATATAAGAATTATCACAGTCATGAGGTAACCTTATTATTTCATTTAAAAACTCAAGTGAAGGCCAGCCGTGGTGGCTCACGCCTGTAATCCCAGCACTTTGGGAGGCTGAGGTGGGTGGATCACGAGGTCAAGAGATCAAGACCATCCTGGTCAACATGGTGAAACCCCATCTCTACTAAAAATACAAAAAATTAGCTGGGCATGGTGGCACATGCCTGTAGTCCCAGCTACTCAGGAGGCTGAGGCAGGAGAATGGCCTGAACCCAGGAGGCGGAGGTTGTGGTGAGCCGAGATCACGCCACTGCACTCCAGCCTGGGTAACAAGAGCAAAACTCCATCTCAAAAAACATATAAATAAAAATAAATATAAAAAATAAAAAATATATAAACTCAAGTGAGTAATTTCTCCCGATGACTAGCACTCTGCATGGTAAAAATGCAACCTTTTACATAACACTACTTTCCTCCTGCAGCAATGTAATGGCTTTGTTTTGGATTCATAATTTTCACTATCTCCTTCACCATGATCTGGAAGTACACTGTAGCCAGAGATTGTCTTCTTAATATACTTGTACCTGTTCTCCATCAGAATGGATTTCAATGCATCTTTTCCAGTCTATGTAACAAAGTGATTATCAACTAAATCTAATACTTAAATGCCAACTAGCTTCTAATACTTAGTGATTATGATATGCAAGGCACATTTTTAAGTGCTTTAAATATACTAACTCATTTAGGATTCAATCACCTCATGACTCTATTATTCTTCCCATTTTCAAGATAGGGAAACTAAGGCATAAAATGAGACATTAGAGGGCACTTTGGCTAACAGGAGTCAGCAAACTTTTTTCTTAGGGACAAACAACATATATTTCAGTTTGTAGACAATCTATTGTAACTACTCAACTGTGCTGTTACAGCGTAAAAGAAGTCATAGATATATAAACAAATGAACATGCTATGTTCCAATGAAACCTTATAGACAGAGATCTGATTTTCATATAATTCTCACACATCACAAAATATTACTTCGATTTTTTTTCAAGCATTAAAAATGTAAAAATCATTCTTAGCTCATGGGGCATACAAAAACCTAGGGCCATAGTTTGCTGAGATCTACTCTAAATGAAAAATTATTTTCTTCTCTAACCAATAACCCAAACAAAAGGTCATCAAGCTCTTCTCCCTCATACACGCCATGTACAAATCTATCACCTCCAACACCAGTTTCTTCCAACAGTAAAGCAAAATAGCTGCTAATAAACACAAGCCAGTAATTGCTCTTTCATAATGTACTAAATCAAGGCACATTAAACAGTGACACTTAGTAACAAAATTCTGAAAACAGTTCCCCTAGCTTGCTCTCCAAGCAAAATAATTATAATTAATTTTTTAAAGTGTTTTACAATTTTGGATCATACCTGTATGTTTTTTTGGTGTCTTCCCTCAGTGAGAAAATGTTATCAGTTTACACTACAAAACACTATTCAGGATTATTGTAAAAAATATAGTTGGTTCCATAAAAATCCCTAGAACCATAAAAAAAACTTCAACAGACATGTTACTGTTTAACATAAAAGATAACTGACTAGGGAGCAGGAACAGAGAGACTGTCAGCACAAAAAAGGAAAAATTGTAATCCCAGCACTTTGGGAGGCCAAGGAGGGCAGATCACGAGGTCAGGAGATTGAGACCATCCTGGCCAACATGGTGAATCCACATCTCTACTAAAAACACAAAAATTAGCTGGGCATGGTGGCGCACGCCTGTAGTTCCAGTTACTTGGGAGGCTGAGGCAGGAGAATCACTTGAACCCAGGAGGCAGAGGCTGCAACGACCTGAGATCACACCACTATACTCCAGCCTGGTGGCCAAGTGAGACTCTGTCTCAAAAACAAAAACAAAAAAGATACAAACATAAAACCTGTGTCTTACTGTCTCTCTAAAAAGATAGATTAATTGTAGGAAAAATCATAGAAAGCTAAAATAGAACAATCTAAGTCACCCTTTGAAAATACAAAGATACCCCAAAGTTTACATTTCTTCACATCTCCTTATACTAGATGTTTTTCCTCAAAATGTTTAACTATAAATTTATAACAAATAAATAATTCTTCCTCCCCAGAAGTTGTACTGCCTTATAATACACTATAGTTTCACACCCAACTGTTAGAAAAGGTTGAATAAGTTTTCTTTCCAAATTGAAAACACTAAATTTATTTAGATTATTCTTAAGTCCATGTTTCTCTTTGTGTGGTTTGGAATCTCTGAATGTTCCCAACTACCAAAGTGAGAAAATGGTGCTCCTAGTGAGCTATGACAGAAACAATCACTAGTATATTTAGAGAGAAAAACTTAAACTTTTTAGCTTTAAAGTTCTGTCTGGGCCAGCCGCGGTGACTCACGCCTGTAATCCCAGCACTCTGGGAGACCAAGGCAGGTAGATCACGAGGTGAGGAGTTCCAGACCAGCCTGACCAACATGGTGAAGACCCATCACATTTTTCTTTTTTTTTTTTGAGATGGAGTTTCGCTGTTGTTACCCAGGCTGGAGTGCAATGGCGCGATCTCGGCTCACCGCAACCTCCGCCTCCTGGGTTCAAGCAATTCTCCTCCCTCAGCCTTCCGAGTAGCTGGGATTACAGGCGTGCGCCACCATGCCCAGCTAATTTTTGTATTTTTAGTAGAGACGGGGTTTCACCTTGTTGACCAGGATGGTCTAGATCTCTTGACCTCGTGATCCACCCACCTCAGTCCCCCAAAGTGCTGGCGCCCGGCCGAAAACCCATCTCTTTAAAAAAAAAAAAAAAAAAAAAAAAAAAAGGCCTGTCTGTTCTGCTAATCTCTTGTAGAAAAGGAACTAAAAATTAAGTAATAACAAAAAAATCTGGCAGATGAAAACCAAAATTAGTAGAATCTGAAAGCAGTATGCCTTATACCCTAGACCAAGGGGGGGGGATGGGGACATGCACGCACATGCGCGCTTGCACTCCCACACCCACACTAGTTTAAGTTCCATCCACCAATATATCTGGCCTAATTTTTCTTAACATTCTTTCAGGAGATGAAAACTAAACATTTATAACAAGAGTGCTGCCTTCTTTCTACTGTCTGCTCAAAAATCAGTTCATCCTATGGCTGTTTACACCGTGGGCAAATGACTAATGGGAAAAAGAATTAAACATTATTTTGTCAAACAAGCTCTGAGATGGCCAATTGGCCTCAAGTTTTAGCATGACAGAAAAAAAACCTTTGGCTTTTTCCCAGATAAAATGGTTAAGTGAATTCCTGCAATGTTTGTGATTCAGTTCCATAGCTGTCCCACCTTTCATTTTTGGTGGATGGAGAGAAATGTTGGGGAGAAGGGAGAAAGAAGGGCTTAGTATTCAAATATTGCCTATAAATTTAGAAAATGTTAATTAAGCAGGATCAGAAAGAAAGTGAAGGTTTTTAGTAAGGCTTACAGTTTTCCATATACAAGCTGCCCCCAAAGCACTCAAAAAAGGCCCTGATAGCAACAGCCATGGCCCTAATGAGTTAGCCCTCTTGCCACACTCTACTTTGGGGACTGAGGTAAAGCATTCCAGCTAGAAGTCTCCTTTCAGGAAATGGAGCTGCAGAGGAAAAGGAGAAAAGTACTCTCAATGTTGAAATGCAGGCATACTGTCCCACAGGAAGAAAAAACCAACGTGATATTCTATTGAGCTAACTACACAGGGCCAAACTAATTTCAAAGGGCCAGCTGGGAACCTGTGTAACAAACTCACAGTGCATTTTCGCCAAAGCCAACTGGTTTACAAATGAGCTATTGGAACTTGAGCCTATCCATATTTCTGCAAATGTCTGCTACATATTTTAACCAAATAAAATAATTTAAAATAATAGACATCTTTTTTTAAAATTTGTTTGTTACTTCATAACCTACAGTTGCATTAATATTTTAAGCTACAACAGAATGCTCTTCTTAGGGAGGTAACAGTCAAAATTTATGCCACATCACACAGCTGGAAAAGGACTAAAATAATATAGTACATGCAACTCATCGTCAACAGGTATTGACTCTATTACTCGGGGCATTAGTCACTATACCAAAAGCTAGAGATGAGCAGTTTGATCCATATGAAGCCAGGTAGTGACCTGTAGTTCCAGCTCTTTGGAAGGCAGAGGTGGGAGGACTGCTTAAGCAAGAGTTCAAGGCTGCAGTGTCCTATGACTGTGCCTGTGAACAGCCAATGCACTTCAGCCTGAGGCTGAGGCAGGAGAATCACTTGAACCCAGGAGGTGGAGGTTGCAGTGAACTGAGATCATGCCATTGCACTCTAGCCTGGGCAACACAGCAAAAGGCCATCTCGAAAAAAAAAAAAAGAATCAAAATAATTTAATAACAAAAGCATTAGGCCAATCCTCACATTCGAAGAGTCAAACTGTGAGGATTAAGTAAAAATAAATATATTAAAATAAAATTTAATACACACAAAAATTAGATCAAAAATTTGGCTTATATTCTTTTCTGTTTCACTAACATTTATTGGAATAAACAGCAAGCTGAATTCCTAACACAAGAATTAAAATCAGGCTGGGCATGGTGGCTCACGCCTATAATCCCAGCACTTTAGGAGGCCAACATGGGCAGATCACTTGAGATTAGGAGTTTGAGACCAGCCTGGCCAATGTGGTGGAACCCTGTCTCTATTACAACTACAAAAATTAGTGAGACTTGGTGATGCATGCTTGTAATCCCAACTACTCAGGAGGCTAAGGCAGGAGAACTGCTTGAACCCAGGAGGCAGAGGTTGCAGTGAGCCAAGATCACACCACTGCACTCCAGCCTGGGTGACAGAGTGAGATGCTATCTTAAAAAAAAAAAAAAAGAATGAAAATCAGTAAGATACATAAACTTTAAAAAGTATATTAGCTCTCATAAGAGCATTACCAGAACCGATAGATCACTTCCATCACAATTTGCTTGAAACAGAATGATGGTATTACATGGTGTATAATCCATTTCTAACTTTAAAGGAAAGCACTACAATTAGGCAGGTTTAACACACTATATTTAGCGTGAAGCAAATGTGAAAGATGCCTAATAGAAAAAAATTTAAAAATGTAGAAAAGTGTATCCTGCCACCATAAAGGCAACTAAGTAAGACACACTTAAAGAACAGAGCTTGATCCATTCATGTAACAATTTACTGAACACCTATTAAGTCCCAGATATTTTTCTAAGAAATGATAATACAGCAATAAACATGATCCTCTCTCTGAGCTACTCAGGAAAAAGACAAATTTAGTGTTTTTCCAAGTACTACATACACTGGGTTATACTGCAACAATTTCCTTTGAAGAAAAGTATTGTTATCTCAAATTTTAAAGATGAGAAAACTGAGGCTATAAAGTCATATGCCCACAGCTGGTAAATGGCAGAAAGTGAAGCGATACCCAGTCTGACTCCATAGCCTGTATTTTTAAGCACTACACTGTACTGTCTCCTTCCAATGCAGGGTTTCTCACCCATTTTTTTAATTAGTACCCCTCAGTTGCCTTTTTAGACATTCTTTTCCTAATCATGCTGTGAAATTTTAACAGATACACTACTTACTTGTATGTGCCCATGTACATCTGTACTTTATCTGTAAAAAGAGTAAGATTTTTTTTTTTCACACATGCATCCCTCAAGAGCTAATTTTTGTCCACCTGAGGGTAACACCACACCGAGAATGTAAACTCTGGGGCAATGTTCCTCGCTGTGGGCACAGTTGACACTTTAAGCCAGACAATCTTTTGATATGCGGGACTGTCAAGTGCATTGTAGGAGGTTTAACACCACCCTTGGTTTCTACCCACCAGAAGCCCACAGCATTGCTGTTTCGAGGCTAGGTTAAAATCTCCCAAAAGAGGTTTACATTCCTTGAAACATGCAGCTGAGTGGCAGCAATTGCTTCTCTTGCCATTTACATATTCATAAGGACTATAGTACAGATTTTGCTCATAATGAACTGGAATGGACAAGATAATACACAGACTGTAAATGCTGCATCTCTGTAGCAAGAGTGAAGGAGCACGTATGATAGCAGGAGCAATGGCAAGAGAGTATCTGATATAAGCAAAGCAGGGAAAGAACCCCACATTAGACCAGTAAATGAAAGCACATGGAAGTTTAATGAAATCCATTTACAGTGCATACCATAGAACAAGGCTAACCCTGGCCCCAAATTATCAGTGAGACAAATTATCTCACTTTAAGTATATGTGAGAACCTTAACTAAATCCCTGGGAGAACACTGTACTAAATGGGGTTCCACTATATTCACATAATATGTTGGTCAAGAAGGAGAGCCAAGATTAAGGCTATAATGACACGGAGATGGGAAGGACAGCTCTGAGAGTTTTGGATCCAAAACACATTGAAAACGATCAGGAGAAAACACAAATAGGAAAAAACAAAAGAAAGAAAATGATAAGGAGATGCTCAGTTCATCTCAAATCAATCACAGGTAGGCTTTCAAATGCAGACTAATCAGAAAGAAGCATTTGTATGATGGTGGCGGGTGATAGAATGACTATGGCAGTAGTCCTGAGGTCCAAGGGAAAAAATGGCAGGGCAATCTGTGTAAACGTAAGCCGGTGATTTAACCTCCAGGAGGCTCTGTTTCCTCATCTGTAAAAGGGAATTAACAGCCTCATCTCACAAGGCTATGAAGAGGATTAAATAAGAACGTTTGAAAGCATATAATGCATGGGTATAGGACAGCACAATATCTGATATATTAATAATGTTTAAACTGTATTGACGAGATTAAAACAAGCAAATAAAGACCTGAGCAGATACAGTTCAGAGCAACCAAAGATGAGCTACATTTAAAAAAAAAAAAAAAAAAGATGAGGTAGGTGAGATTTACTGAGCCCTCAGAATACACAGAGATGTCTGATAGTGAATGATCAGAAGTCACTGGAAAATTAATAGAGAAATCTTTCTGTAAAATGGGAAAGAAAAAAGGAATCTATTTTCCCAAAAAAAATAGTATGCTTGACAGTAAAACACTAGAATTTCCATTAAAGTAAGGAACTAGACAAGGCTGTTAACGTTTTCAACATTATTTAATACAGACATAAAGATGTAAAAGTACCATGCAGAGCAAATACATAACATAAAAAAGCAGGCTGGGCTTGGTGGCTCACACTTGTAATCCCAGCCCTTTGAGAGGCCGCAGGCAGATCACTTGAGGTCAGGAGTTCAAGACCAGCCTGGCCAACATAGCAAAACCTCATTTCTACTAAAAATACAAAAATTAGCTGGGCATTGTGGCACACGCCTGTAATCCCAGCTACTCAGGTGGCTGAGGCAGGAGAATCACTTGAAGCGGGGAAGCACAGGTTGCAGTGAGCTGAGATTGCACCACTGCACTCCTGCCTGGACAGCAGAGTGAGACTCTGTCTCAATTTAAAAAATAAATAAATAAATAAGCACAAACAAGTGAAAACTGCTATTTACAAATACAATTGCATATCTGAAAATCTCTTTAAAATCAACATAACAATGTAAGAATAAGCTAGCTCAGGCCAGGTGTAGTGGCTCATGCCTGTAATCCCAGCAAGCAGTTTGGGAGGCTGACGTAGGTGGACTGCTTAAGCCCAGGGGCTCAAGACCAGCCTGGGCAACATAGCAAAACCCTGTCTTTACAAAAAATACAAAAATTATCCAGGTGTGGTGGTGTGTGCCTACAGCCCAGCTACTCAGGAGGTTGAGGTGGGAGGGTCACGTGAGCCTGGGAAAGCAGAGGCTGTGGTGAACCATGATCATGCCACTGCACTCCAGCCTGGGTGAGAGAATTAGACGCTGTGCCTAAAAAATAAAAAATAAAAAGGAATAACCTAGTTATATAAGGTGACTAGTTCAAAATTAATAAACTAAAATCAATAGTTTTAGCTGCAACCTAACAGAAAAAGGATATTAATAAGTGAAAACCAAAGAAATCTGAATAAAGTATGGCTTTAAGTTAATGATATATCAGTATTGGCTCACTGGTTGTGACAAATACACCACAGTAATCTAAGATGTTAACGAGAGAAGAAACTGGATGCAATGTACATGGGATCTCTCTGCACTATCTTTGAGATTTTTCTATGCACTCTAAAATAAGGTTTATTTCTAAATATCTGGAGGGCAATATGGTAGTTTTTGTTTCTGAGACACTCTGTCACCCAGGTTGGAGTGCAGTGGCACAATCTTGGCTCACTGTAGTCTTGACCTCCCAGGCTCAAATTGATCCTACCACCTCAGCCTCCCACATAGCTGGGACTACAGGCACACACCAACATGCCCAGGTAATTTTATTTAGAGACAGGATTTCCCCATAGTGCCCAGGCTAGTCTCAAACACCTGGACTCAAGCAATCTGCCTGCCTCAGCCTCCCAAAGTGATGACAAGCATGAGCCACAGCACTAGGCAGTATTTTTCAAAACTGAAACAGCATTAAACCTTTGACAGAGCAATACTATTTATAGGAATTTATCTTAATAATGTACCTGGACACATGTGAAATGACTTTGTGCAAATTATTTACTGCAGCATGTTTTGTGTTATCAAAAGGCTGTTAAAAAAAAAAAAAGGGTGTCAGCTGGTGACAGGTTAAATAATACATCAAGGCAATGAAATACTATTCAGTATTAAAATAAGAAGCCCTTAGCTACCAACAGGTTGATGTTTAAGGAATATTAAGTTGAGGGTGGGGGAAGCAGTATATACACTAGTGTGGTAGGGAAGAGAGACAGATATCTCTGAATTTTCATCTTTATGCTATAGTGGGATTCACAAGAAACTGTTCATAGTGGTTTCTTGTGGGAAGTGGTACACAAGTAGACAACAGGCAGGTAGAGAAGGGCAACCTTTCCCCATCTTTTGAAGTTTTGTTGTTTTTTTAATCATGCAAATGAATTACTATATTTTAAAAGTATTGGAAGTAAACATGAATTTTGTTTAAAACAATCTTTAATAGATATTAGACAAAAACATGAATATTTTCTTACAAACCTTTAATAGGTGTTAGACGAAAACATGAATTTTTTTTACAAATCTTTAATAGGGAAGAATTTTATAGCATGGGAAAAGCCTGGTAAATGTGAATACTATGTATTTTAAGGTTATATACTCAAAAAACTCTATCATAAAATTAAAAGACAAATGGGGAAATCTTTAATAAACCACAAATAACTAATCTTCATATATACAAAGAACGCTCACAAATCACTTAGAGAAACAACATGTTTCCAAAAAAGACAAAATATACAAAAGACAGTTAAAAGAAAAAAGACATATATACAGATGCATGTATGTCTACTAAGCATATGAAAAGATACTGAAAGAATTCATGATTAAGGAAACAGATTAAAACAAGATGCCATTTTTCACTATCGCATTGAGAAAGATTCATAATAACCAATGTTGGTACAAACAAAAGGAAACAGATCCTTTCACATATTAGAGAGAATATAAATTGGCAGATTTTTTTGAGCTATTATTTGGCAACATCTAGTTTGATTTTAAATGTGAATACTCTTTGACACAGTAATTTTTAGAAGCTAATGCTACAAATCAATCCCACAAGTCTTATGTCACTAATGTATTGCCAAGGCATTGTTTGCACTAGCAAATAAAAAAAAAATGTTTAAGTAACAATCTAAATGTCCCCACTAGGGAACTAATAAGTTATAATACATTTACACATGGGTTACTCTACAAATGGTTCAAAAAATGAAGAGTTGCATGTACTTCAGTGGAACCTGCAACACAATACACTCCCAATGGCTATTTCGAGTACATACATATATGAATATATGTTTGTATACATACACCACCAAGAGGTAACAACCATTATCTCTGAGGAGTGAAGGATACAGAATAGGGGACTTTAATTTTGACGTATATATAATTGACTACTGTCTGGAACAATTTCTACCACTAACAAAACCTAACAAGGATTTTTAACTTACAGGTGAAATGCCCAAGAAATATACTATACTGGTAAAAAGCACTATATAAGTTGTACTATTATCATAAAAGTATACATTATTCCAAGATTCAAGTTACTCAGCAATTGCTTCACTACTGAAAAAAGGAGACAAGTTAAACCAGAATCTAAGTAGGAAAAACGGTGTTTTCAGGTATTCACAAATAACAGACCTCCCAGCACAGTGACCGTTAACTTGGAATAGCCATGAGAATCACCTATTCCAACCTGTATTTCGAAAAACTACTCCTGCTCCAAATGTACCAAGAGACAAATTATAAATATTGCCCGAGGCGTTTAGGGGTGATGTTTCATAATGTTTGTAACATACTGTCAACTGAGTCAAGATACGTGTGTGGGAGAGACAGAGTATGTACAGATAAATAATATACATCTGTATATAGTTGAAACAAATGGGCTTTTTCAAAAAGGTTCATAATAGTGGAATCTAGGTGGAGCATTCTATTTTCTTGTATATTTGAAAATCATCATATCCACAAATTGAAAAAAGATCACTTCAAGTGTATTTTTAAGTATTTTAAGGGTATTTTTCAATAACACATCCTGGTATTCTTCAATATTCCTGTGACATGAAGGGACTAAAATAAGGTTTTTTTTTTATAATAAAGCATATTTTGTTAAGATTAGCTATCTTTATTCTCACTTTAAAAATATCTTTAGCAGCCAGGGTAACATAGGCAGATCCTGTCTCTACAAAAATTCAAAAATTAGCCAGGCATGTTGGCTCACACCTGTAGTTCTAGCTACTCAGGAGGCTAAGATGGTAGGATCACTTGATATATAAATCAAATAAAGATGAAATTGAGGATTTCGGTACTAAAATGCCACAAACCAAAATTCCACTTTATTCCCCATCCAAGTTCATTTCAGTTTTGTCATAAGGGTCTGTGATGCTTGTGGAAATTATGTGTAATGTACAAAAAAAATGCTGCTGAGTGAGTGAAAATGAAATTGGTTTATTCAGGTTTTCTGAATTCTTTTCACATCCTTTCTTTTAATCATTCCAGATACATACCAGGAATGATGTTATAAGTAGTATTCCCAGAAGTTAAAAAATAATTCACTGAGAAACCCTTAATGTGTTAAACAAATTAGAATAAAATATTTGATAGCAAAGCAAAACGCTACATCCCATTCTTCTAACAATCTTTTCCCTAGAACAAAGATTCATTTGCCCAGTGGGAAAATTATGGAAACGCTATTCCAGCACAAATAATCTCATAAAGGTTCTACCATAAGACCTACCACAATGCCCGGCACACAGTAAAGGTTCTGAACATATGAATATTCTCTGCATAAAGCATTCTAGGAAATAATTACATCCTCCTTCCAATTCCTGAGCACTTTATGACACATAAGAGATTAGTCATATTCTACCTTACAATATGGCTGTGTACTTGTCTCATACCCTCAATACATAAATTAGGAAAAACGGCATGATACAGGGAGCCAAGAGACAGGTGACCATACTGCTACAAATGAGGTTTAGTCTTTTTCATCTTAGAATTATTTCATTTTATGAAATTTGTCATATATGAAATAACCTCAGTTGAAAAATAGCCTAATATAGGTTAATGTTTAACCTATATAAGGTTATTCAAAAATATTCAGAATACTCTCCCTCTTTTGTCCATCTAAAATGTATCTACCACAGATGTAAAACCTTTTACAAATTTTTCTCATAAGATACATCTGACAAATTGTTATACACTGTATAAATCCTCAATTAACAAAATCCCAGCCTGTTTAGGGAAAAGAAGAAAACCATAGTAAAGATGAGAATAAATGTAACACAATATCCTGGATTGGATCTTGAAACAGAAAAAGTACAACCAATGAAATCCAAATAAAGTCTGTAGTCCACTAATAGTACTGCACTAATGTTAATTTCTGATTTTTGAAACCATGATTATGTAACATTTTAATATTAGAGGACACTGGGTGAAGGGTAAAATAGTAAACAGGAACTCTACTTTCTTTGCAACTTGCATATAACTCTAAAGTTATAAAAAAAGATAAAGTTTTAAAGATCACAACTGCGATAATCAGATCTGTTCAGTATATGTCGACAACACTCAAGCAAGGAGGAGGGGTAGGAAAAGGAAAACATCCAGATAAGTGATTCAAGCTTCTCAAATATGTGACTAATCTTCCTGCCTGTTCTCAGGGCAGTTGGCGCTCGGGGTTCTATTTGGCTTGTTCTAAGCTCTTTAGAATGCAACTTTTTTCCCCCTTAAAACCTCAAAGGAAATGACTTGCTTTTACCTAGGTTTTCTTTTCTTTCTTGTAACACAAAGCAACTAGCCCTGACAGTGCAAGTTATAAAAGATGCAACTGCTCAGGTTCCAATGATAAAAGTAGAACTTGGAACTGTTTGACAATTCTACCAAATGAAGCATCTGCTATTTGGGGGGACAAGCAGAGAAGCCAGAGGAACCAGAATCAGTAGCTACTTATTTCACTGTGATTTAGTAAAGTTCATCTATATGCTAAAGAAGTCAACAGCAATCAACTCTATAGAATGTTCTTTGTAATCTTCTCTTTTCCATATAATTAGTCTGTGCTATTCTAGCATTACTACTCTCAACTCACCTGCCAAAAAATTCTTACCCCCTCCAGCTTTCCTCAGAGACACAGGAAAATCATTTGATTTAACTCAGATTAAGTAACAGAAGGAGGCACTCGGTCTCTCTCAAAGAAACATTTCTGCTTGTCAGTGGCTTGCTGTGAAAATTAATTCCAAAGAATAGAAAAAAATCAGATCAAATTTCTTATGCAATATATGTTAGTGAAGTAAATATCCTTAATTTGGACTAAAAAAGTTGAAATTTTAAAAATACTTTAAGAAAAACTTGGTCTACTGTCAAGGACAAATATTACTGATACTTATTACTGAATGTTTTATCAAATAGTCCATTGAGTCGGGTGCAGTGGCTCATGCCTGTAATCCCAGTGACTCTGGAGGCTGAGGCAGAATGATCACTTAAGGCCATGAGTTTGAGACCAGCCTGGGTAACATACCAAGAACCCCAGCCTCAACAAAAAATTTTAAAAACATAGCTGGGTATGGTGGCACCTGCCTGTAATCCCAGCTACTCAGGAAACTAAGATAGGAGGATCCACTGAGCCTAGGAGTTTGAAGCTGAAGTGAGTTAAGATGACACCACCGTACTCCAGTCTGGGCAATGAACAAGACTTTGTCTCAAAACAAAACAAAACAAACAAAAAAAAGACTACCAAAAAACAAACACTACATTGAATAAGAAATTGACAACAATAAAACCCTGTTTTGGAAAAGTGTTATGTGAAAGTGGGAAAACAAGTACTCTCAATACTGTTGACAGAGATACAAATTAGCATTACCTTCCTAGAAGGCTATTTGGCATTTTTAACGATTCTCCTCTTTGCAAAATGCAGGCAGATCTCATTTTGTTGTGCTTTGCTTTATGGTGCTTCACAGATACAGCATTTTGTACAAATTGGAAAGTTGTGACAACTCTGTGGAGTATGTCTCTATCAGCAACATTTTTCCAACAGCATGTGCTCATTTTGTCTCTGTGTCACATTCTGGTAACTCTCTCAGTATTTCATACTTTTTCATCATATCTGTTATGGTGATCTGTAATCAGTAAACTTTGATTTTACTATTTTATTTTAGAATGAAAATAGTATAAATTCTAAAATAAAATAGTGAAATCAAAGATTTGTTGATGGAGGAACCATCAACCTTGCCTACAGACGATGGTAAAG
This sequence comes from Callithrix jacchus, assembly GCF_049354715.1. Lineage (NCBI taxonomy): Eukaryota > Metazoa > Chordata > Mammalia > Primates > Cebidae > Callithrix > Callithrix jacchus. The sequence goes on along the minus strand of NC_133509.1, from coordinate 105,854,984 downwards.
AGTGTTCAGGTGAAAGGAAGTCACATGTCTCTCACTTTAAATCAAAAGCTGGAAATGATTAAACTTAGTGAGAAAGGCACATCAAAAGCCAAGACAGGTAGAAAGCTAAGCCTCGTGCACCAAACAGTCAAGTTCTGAATGCAAAGGAAAAGTTATTGAAGAAGTTTACAAGTTCTACTCCAGTGAACACACAAATAAATAACAAAGCAAAACAGCCTTGCTGCTGATACAGAGAAAGTTTAAGTGGTCTGACTAGAAGATCAAACCAGCCACAATATTCCCTCACTCCAAAGGTCTAATCCACAGCAAAGCCCTAATTCTCTTCAATTCTATGAAGGCTAAGAGGTGAGGAAGCTGAAGAAGAAAAGTTTGACACTAGAAGAAGTTGGTTCATGAGGTTAACGAAAATTGTCGCCGTAACATAAAAGTTTACATGAGGCAGCAAGTGCTGATGTAGAAGCTGCAACAAGTTATCCAGATCTAGCAAAGATCACTGATGAAGGTGACTACACCAGACAACAGGTTTTTGGTGTAGATAAAGCAGCCTTCTGGAAGAAGATGCCATCTAGGATTTTCATAGCTAGAGAAGAAAAGTCAGTATCTCGCTTAAAGCTTCAAAGGACAGGCTGACTCTTTTGTTAGGGTCTAATGCAACTAACTGGCGACTGTAAGTTAAAGTCAGTGCTCATTGGCCATTCCAAAAATCCAAGACCCCTTAAGAATTATTCCAAATTTACTCTATCTGTGTTCTATACATGGAATAAAGCCCAGAAAACAGCACATCTGTTTACAGCATGGCTTACTGAATATTTTAACGCCACCTTTGAGACCTACTGGTCTGAAAAAGATTCCTTTCAAAATACTGTGGCTCCTTGACAAGGTACCTAGTTACCTAAGAGCTCTCATAGAGATATATAAGAAAATTAATGTTGTTTTCATGGCTGCTAACACAACTATTCTCCAGCCCCATAGATTAAGGAATAATTTTGACTATCAAGTCTTAGTATTTAAGAAATACATTTCATAAGGCTATAGCTGTCAGACAGTGATTACTCTGATGGATCTGAATGAAGTAAATTAAGAACCTTCTGGAAAGGATTCACCATTCTACATGCCATTAAGAACATTTATGATTCCTGAGAGGTCAAAATGTCAACACTGACAAGGTGTCTGAAAGAATTTTATTCCAACCCTCATGGATGACTTTTAAGACTTCAGTGGAGGAAGTCCCACAGATGTGGTGAAAATATAAAGAGAACTAGAATTGGAAGTAGAGCCTAAAGATGTGACTGAATTGCTGTAACCTCATGATACAACTTGAACGGATGAGGAGTTGCTTCTTATGGATAAGCAGAGAAAGTGATTTCCTGAAATGCAACTTGCTCCTAGTGAACATACTGTGAACACTGTTGAAATGACAATAAAAGATCTAGAATATTACATCCACTTAGCTGATAAAGCAGTGACAGGAATTGAGAGGGTTGACTCCAATTTTGAAAGAAGTTTTACTGTGGGTAAAATGGTATCAAGAAGCATTACATGTACAGAGAAATCTTTCATGAAGAGTCAATTGATGTAGCAAACTTCATTGTTGTCTTATTTTAAGAAATTGCCACAGCCACTGCAACCTTCAACAGTTACCCCCATCAGTCAGCAACACTTCGGCAAGACCCTTCACTGGCAAAAAGATGACAACTCACTTAAAGTTTAGATGATCTTCAGCATATTTTTAAGCAATAATGTATTTTTAAATTAAGGTTTATACCTTGCTTTTTCAGACACAATGGTACCGCACATTTAAGAGTCAATAGCATAGTCTAACTATAATTTTTATATGCACTGGAAAACCACAAAATTTGTGACTCATTTTACGCAATATATGCATTATTGCAGTGAACTGAAACCAAACTTGCAATATCTCCAAGGTATGCCTGAATGCTCATTCCCTGGTTCTTTTTTCATCTTCATCTTCATTTTACAACTCTTTCTCCTTTGCTGATTTCTAAATGCTATTTAGGCCTTTGAATTCTCTCCAAGGCCATTTTTTTTTAATGAGTTATACTTTCTTCCCAGAAGATCTTATCTATATGCTGATAACTTCCAAGTAACTTTTACCCCAAATTTCTCTCCTGAAAATTCCTCTTTGACACTCTGAACTAATGCTCTCCAATGTCAAAAATACCTTCAAAACTGTTCAACAATCCTACCATCCCTCGATAGTTCACTTTCCCACTCACCAAAAGTAAGAACAGCATGTTACACTTGGGGGATCTTCCTCAAACCTTAAATATCCTCCTCACCTCCTACTTCACTCTCAACAGAACACACTCACTTTGTCCTTTAAGGAGATTACCTAAATCACAAAAGACGAACCTCAACTTTTATCACGGACTGTTTATCCCTTCCTCCATGAGCATTCATCCTTGCCTCCCTCCATCCTCTTTTGAGGTTAATCCTTTACCAAATGTGCTTTATGGACCACAATCCTATTTTGTGTTCTTAGGAACCTGAGTTACCTAGCAATTTCTCATTCTCTCATTTATATTCTCTCTCAATATAAAGATTCACTCAATATTTGTAAAATGAGTATTTATCAAAGAACATATGCATAACCTTTAATCCAACAAGTCTGTTTTTAGGAATTTATACAAAATACCAGTACAAAGATTAAACTACAAGAATATTCACCCTACTATTTTCTAAATAGCTAAAACCTGGAAATGACTTACACAACCAGTTAGTGGGAAATGATTAAACTGTAACACATCCCTACTATGATCTATTAAAAAGCCACTTCCCCTGCCCCCATGGAAACATTAACAATTTAAAGTGAAAATAGGAGACGTGTAAACAGTATGAATTCTATGAGCCCATTTTTGTAAGCAAATAAGTATTTAAAGCTCCAAATATCTTTTTGGTTACAAAAATGTTCTACAGACAGGGGTGATGGAATTACCAATAGTTTTATTTTCTTCTTTTTACTTATCTATAATTTCTGATGTAGACAAATAAACCAGAAAAGTTGAACAAAAATATTTTTCATTAAAACATGGTCTTATTTGGAAAGAGAAAAGAGTTTTGAGATTCAGTGGTTTTCCAATGCCTTTGAGTTCTGATAAAATCTATCCTCATGTTGACATCTTTATATATGCTAGCCAAAAACTGGGAAAAGCCTAGCTGCTTATCTACACAAGAATGGATAAAGGTGAGCAAACTGTAGTACAGACATACAAAGGAATATTACTCAGCAATAAAAACGAACAAAGCTACCAGTACAACACCATGGATTAATCTCAACCACATTATGCTGAGTGAAGGCGAATTACACAAAGCACATGCTACATGATTCCACTTACATGAAACTCTAGAACAGGATAAACCAATTTATGATGAAAAAAAGTCAGAACAAGGATGAGGACTGACTCACAAGGGCAAGCAGAAACTATCTGGAGTGATGCTGATATTCTACACACGCTGAGTTTACACTACACAGATGTGTGCATTTATCTTTTTTTTTTATGTGTGCATTTATCAAAACTTATCAAATAATTCGCTTAAGATCCATGCCTTTAAAACTCTACCTGACAATGAACCTGCAAGAGTGTAAGGGTGATTCATATAGATGTGTAACTTACTTTACATGCATCTCCCTAAAAAAGGGTGGACAGATAGAGGGATAAAACATATGGAGACATAATATTTAAAAACACAGAATCCAGGTGGTAGGTACAATTTTCTCAACTTTCCTTTATGTTTGAAAGTTCTTTAATAAAATATTAAAAATTTTAACTCTCAGTAAGGTCAGTTAGAGAAAGCAAACTACCTAATTGAATCTGTGTATTCAAAGGCTGGAAAAAAAAAAATCGAAACGTTCCTAGTTTTCCAATTACCAAATGATTTGGAGTAATTTTCTAGTGGCAGAAAACACTCCACCTTTATGTAACAAAAGACAGTAGAACATTTTAGAAATCAACTGCGTGGTTTTTTTTGTAAATTAATACACTTTTCTACAAATTGACAAATATGGCAGCTTTCTTGGAGACCTCATTTGTCTTTTTTCTTTGAGATTCAGCAGGTATATGTGCAGGTTGTCACACAGGCATATTAAGTGATGCTGAGGTTTGGTTTCTAATGATACTGTCACCCAAGTAGTGAACACAGTAGACAACAGTTTTTGAGCCCTTGCTCCCCATCCACTTTTAGAATCCCCCAGTATTTATTGGTGCCTTCTTTGTGTCTGTGGGTACCCAAATGTTTAACTCCCACTTATAAGGGAGAACATGTGGTATATGGTTTTCTTTGTTAACTATCTTTGGACAGTGTACTCTTAATTTATCATAGGTAATATAATAGATAAGAGCTATTATCTGTGCCATGATGAATTATGGAAATAATTAGATTCACCTTGACCCTAAATATTGAAAACACTGGTAAAAGGCACAGGCTATAGATCTAAACAGGCCATCCACTACCCATTAACCTTTCCCTAGGATGCAGAAAATACTCTAATACTTAAAAATCATATGTACAATGGCTAATTTATAGTACCATAACTTTTCTAGCTTGATTTAAGCTTTTAGAGAAATATAAATTTTAAAATACGAAAATTCCTGTTTACTAAATCTTGTTTAAAATGATCTTTAAATACTTTTAAATTGGGGGAAAGAAAATGACCTGAGGGCTTTAGAGTAATCCTCACTAATAAAAAATGTATCATTCCAAAGATGATAAAGATAATAAAAGATGTATCATTCTAAAGATGATAAAGATCAGTTACAGAAAACAAAGAAGATAACCAGGAAGAAAAAGTTGAAACCTTTATAAATTTAGTTCATGATTTAGTCTGAATATAATCTCTCCACAGATTTAAATGGTATATAACACTGTACATATCATGTATGTACGTATAACTGCACAGCTGCATGCACAAAAAGCCATATGTGCTGCACTTGTAGTGATTTAAGTGTTTTTCAAGGGTCATTTTGCATTTTTCGGTAATTTTATATTTGTTTTTGTCTGAGAGACTGACACTGAACCTAACCCCTAAGTAAGTAGCTCTACCATATAATACAGCCTACCAAAATACTCCCTCCACCTCCAGTTGTTCTGTACCAGTTGACAAATCTAAAAGAGCTTCACATGTATAATAAAAAATTCATTCAACAAGTACTTATTCAGAGCCTAATATGAGCTAAACAGTAATGCAGACACTTGATATACACTGCTGAGTAAATCAGACCTGGCCCCTGCCCTCATGGAACTCACAAGGTATGGCAGTGAAGGGTGTTAGAGAGGGTAAACAAGTAAACACAAAATATATATATGCTTGTGGCAAGTGCTATGGAAGAAAGTTATGGGATGGAATTATGAAATCACAAAGGGAACCTATTTATGATTATCAGGCTCGGCCTCTGTGAGGAGATAATACTGAAGTCCAGCCCTCAAAATGAAGTAGCAACCAGCCTCGCAAAGAGCAAGAGGGAAAATACCCTTTCAGCAGGCACAACATGTGCAAAGGTTCTCACAAGAGGAAAATGCTCAGTGGGCTAAAGTAACATAAAGAAGGCCAGCATGACTGCAGCACAGTGGGAAAACTGCACTAACTGTAAACAAAGGCAGAGTAAGTTTTGGAGAGGGATTAATAGAGATGCTGGATTTCAGAAGAAAATCTTTAAAGAATATTTAAAAGAATGACGGCTGGTCCGACGGTAGTGGGTCATCAGAACTTATTAACATTGGTGTCACTAAAGTTGGTATACAACCCCCCACTGCTAAATTTGACTGGCTTTTAGGGAAAAAAAGTAAAAAAGAAAAAAAAAGAATGACACAAACAGATTTATGTCTTTTACTTTGAGCAAAAACTGTTAAGATTTGCTCAAAAGAGAGGGGTGGGGGATAAGCAACTAATACAAGACTAACATTAACTAACATGACAGAGTGAGGAAAAACGTTTTGTGGCAGTATTTAGAGGGGAATTCAGAAGCTTTTAGGCATGATACCTTTGAGATGCCTGTGAGACAGCCAAGAGTTATGCTGAGTAGCAGCTGGATGTAAGTCAGGGGCTGGAAGTTAGAAATACTGACCAAGTTATTTAAACTTACCTAAAGTGTTTATAAAATATAAATCAATAGGCCACACTCTAGATCTACTGAATAAGAAAGGGTTTGCACATCATTAACATTGTCAAGTGATTCTGATGTCAACTGGGGTCTGGGAACCACTTATGTAATAAATTTTAATGTTCTATTTCATCACCTAGGGATATACCACTTTATAAAGGAAAGCAATATATTGAGCAATATATTATGAAAATGATTTGACTTAATAATCCCAGAGCTATTTAGGCTCCTCCAGTCATACAATATTATAGAGGAAACACTTCTAATTAGCCATTTTTTCAAATGACGTTTACTGAAGGCCATTCTGAAGGTGAATAATTTCTTCTATTTTACAAATATTTTCTTGCAAAACACCCATGAAATATCTTACAAATTAGTACATCAAGGTTCAGAAAGGTGGAGTCTTGTCCAAAGTACACACAATCAATAACAAAGCCAAGATTCAAAAATCAAGACCCTAATTCCAATCTGCTTTCCACCATACAAAAATGCCACCCATCCCCAAAAAGTTCATCATCTGTGACACGTACAAAAATAATTTTAACTAGATAAAAAAAGAATGAGGCCGGGCGCAGTGGCTCACGCCCGTAATTCCAGCACTTTGGAAGTCTGAGGTGAGCGGATCACAAGGTCAAGAGATAGAGACCATCCTGGCCAACTTGGTGAAACCCCATCTCTACTAAAATACAAAAATTAGCCGGGCGTGCTACTGAGAGTCTACAGTCCCAGCTATTTGGGAGGCTGAGGCAGGAGAATTGCTTGAACCTGGGAGGCGGAGGTTGCAGTGAGCGGTGATCACACCACTGCACTCCAGCCTGGCGCCTAGCGACAGAGCAAGACTGTCTCAAAAAAAAAAAAAAGGAGTACCTTAAGGGAAACAGGACAATCAGAATTAAGCAAAAATTATTTCTTCATTTCCACTACTTAAAACTTTTTTAACTGCAGAAACTATATACTCCACCACTCATCCACAAACGCTCCTAAATAGACAGCATAAGTGTTTGAATCATATACAAAAAGTCGTGGACTGTTTCCTAATTCACTGTACAATCTCTCCACATATTTAGGCACTTTTCGAGGATATAAATAAAAGGGAGCCTGTACAGTGACTTTGGCTTCAGAAAGCTCTGTGTAGGCCCCAGCTCACAATCCGCCCACTAACAGCAAAAATTTGTGAGGACACGAGGTTAAAGACCTATACATATACTTTTAAAATAGTCATTATCACTTACAGTTATTGTAAGAGCATGCAAATAGTAACCTATGGCTGTCTGAGATTTTAACACAAAATGTTGGATTTTGCTTTATTTTAGGTATATACTTCAAACTATCTACCTTAATACTGTGCTACTAGTGTGTTTCCTACAATGTTTACGAATCCTCTTTGCTGACCACCCCTGGTCTAGAATTCATCCCTCAACTACAAGATCAGAGTCCTCTTTACTTACCCTTTCCTAACAGTTCTAAAGCTTGTAACAACTCGTTACCCCGGGGGTGGGGGTTAAGTTCCTTGAAAGCAGAAGCTGTGTCTCGTTCAATTCTCATTCATTCAGGCCGGGCACGGTGGCTCAAACCTGTAATCCCAGCACTTTGGAGGCTGAGGCGGGTGGATCACAAGATCAAGAGATCGAGACCATCCTGGTCAACATGGGGAAACCCCGTCTCTACTAAAAATATATATATACAAAAAATTAGCTGGGCATGGTGGCGCGTGCCTGTAATCCCAGCTACTCAGGAGGCTGAGGCAGAAGAATTGCCTGAACCCAGGAGGCAGAGGTTGCGGTGAGCCGAGATCGTACCATTGCATTCCAGCCTGGGTAACCGGAGCGAAACTCGGTCTCAAAAAAAAAAATTCTCATTCATTCATCTGAGTACTACCATGTGCTTTACACTAATCTAGGTCCTAGGAATACAGCAGTGAACAAAACCAAGTTCCTGCCCTCTCAGAGCTTATACTCGAATAAGATAAGACAGACAGAAAAACAAATAAATAGATATCAGTTAGGAATAAATGCCATACTATTTTAAAAGGGGAGTAGGTGGGTTACCGAGTCTTGTGAAAGCTGGACAAGTTGCTATTTTACATAGAGAAAGCCTCACGTATATTAGAACCTGCAATAAGTGGAGCAGCCACACAGGTATCTGGAAGAGAGGAGTCATCCAGACAGAGGGAAAAGCAAGCGCAAAGGCGATGAGGCGGGAACATACTTCTTGTGTGGCAAGAAGAGTTTTAGGCAAATGTGTGTGTGGTTCTGAGGACAGAGACCCATGAGAGGGCAGGCTCTGAGAGCAGAAGAATGACATGATCTGAAAGCATCACAGAGGCTTCTGTGTGAAGAATAAAGAACAAAAGCAGTGTGCCTCATTAGAGCACTGCAGTAATCCAGGAGAGAGAGTGATGACGAACCAAGAGAATGATGATGGCAGTGATGATGACGGTGGTAGTGGTGGTGATGAAGAAGGAGGTGGAGAAGGAGGAAGAGGAGGAGGAGGAGGAGGAGGAGGAGGAGGAGGAGCAGCAGCAGCAGCAGCAGCAGCAGCAGCAGCAGCAGCAGCAGCAGCAGCAGCAGCTGGAGTCTGGTTAGGTTTTGAAGATAGAGCCCACAACATTTGCTGATGAACTGTATGTGAAGAAAGAGAAAGAAAAGAATCAATGAGAGGTTTTTAAAAGGTTTGGGAAGCGTGGGATTCCCATTAGGATAAGGAAGTCAGAAGCAATCTCAGAAAGTGTCTAGTACATAGTAGACACTCAAATATATGAGAATTCAGTTTAACTTAACTCCCAAAATAAAGCAAGTAATCTCAATGTATTGGTTTCTATTTGCTCTAATATTCTTTGAGTAACATTTGCTAGTTACACAAAGAGACTTAACCACGACCATACAGTTTACTGTGAGTGTTAACAAAGAAATCCTATACTGGACCCAGCAACTAATCCTTACCTCTCAAAAGTCATTTTCAGATTTAAATCTACGATTCTTCTGGACATAAAAGAAATCCATTTTGAAAGTTTTGTGACAGCCTGAGGATTCTTACACCCAAAGTAATTAACCTGTTCACTAATGATGTCGTATTCCTGGAAGGTATAGTAGTGCAAATGGAACTCCCTAGGCCAGAATTAATTGAAAATTATAACACTTCACCATACATTTTCAGAATGCAACAAGACTGAACAAGTCCCCCTAATAAAATAAGCCACAAGACATCAGCATTTCTTAATGGCTTTTTTTAAACCTCAAACAATAAGTCCCTTCAAAACAATTTCAATGAAAAATGTGAATCTGTTTGAGAATGTGAAATGCAGCACATCTTCCCCCAAGCAGACACCTTTCCTGCCAATTAGTGAAACTAAGCGTTGCTTAGGAAAGAATTGGGTGTCCTCACCTTTTGCACTTCTCATAGTGGTATTCCTGAATTTTCCAACTCAACACCCAGTGTCTAGCTCCACGAAGAACCCCAAAGTTAGCAGAAATATATTCAAAGGAATTCTCCTAAAATAAAAAGTTCAGATCCTTTCCACCCCTACGATTACTTTAAAATTTTATATAAAGCTTTAAGTATCATTTCTGTCCACATGAGTTTCCCTAACGCCCCACCTAACCTAAAACGGTTTAAAAACTGCAATTAACAACTTTCAATGTCGCTTTAAAAACACAGATGATTCAGAGGAGCTGATCGCACCGAATTCAGCAACAGGCAGTACTATCCCTACTCCTATCCGCCGAAGACCTTGAACCAACCCAAACAAATCCGCTGAAATGCCAGCCAGATTCCCCGTATCTCCCCGCTCCCTCCCCCAGGGAGACCAGGAAGCACCACGGCCACCGGAGACGGGACTGAACAAAAAAAAAGAACCGCTGGGGACGAAGCACAACGGTTTTGTAGAGGCAGGAAGGTTCCAAGCCGGGTTTTCCACCACCACCCAGGACCAAGAACGAGCCCGGACGACCCCCTCCACACACACACTCAAAGCAGAGCCGCACGGTCCCCCGCGCTCCCGGGGCTCCGCACGCGGATTAGCGGCGAGACCGCGGGCGGCCTCTCCGGGGTGTCTGGGGAGCCCGGGGCTAGGGCCGCGGCGGGGGCGGGCAGTGCTGGGCGCTCCCGGGACCTAGCGTGCCAAGGATGGAAGCGGCGTCCCCTAAACGCGCAGAACGCTCGGCGCCTGCCACACAGCCCCACGGGCGGGGGGCCCCGCCGGGTGGCCTCGTGAGGGACCCCACGAGGAGGAGCCTAGGACGCTGCCGTTTCCCAGTGAGCGGGCGGGGGCTGCCGTGGGCTCGTTGCTTGCTTCATCGCCGAAACCCGGGAAGCCCCGAAGAGAGGAGTGGGGAGCACTCCCCGAACGGAGGTGTGGGCGCTGGGGTGCTCACGCCAAGCGGGTGGCGGCCCCGAGGGGACGAGAGACCCGGGAAAAAGAGGAAGAGGGCGCGACCCCAGCGCCGCCCCGCCGGCCCGGGGGGAAGGAGCCACCCGCTCCCCGCCCCCACACTCACCATGTAGAGGGTGAAGGGCAGGCCCAGCAGAAACAGCCACAGGTAGAGGTGCAGCGCGTTCACGAAGGTGGCCTGGTGCGGGTCGTAATACCAGCCCCCGCTGAGCGCGGCCCACACCCCCTGTCGGAGGATCTGCAGCGTCTGCGACCCCATCCCCACCCGGCGCCGCCGCCGCCGCCTCCGCCGCCGCCGCCGTCCCCGCCCCGGCCCCAGCTCGGCCTCGGTCGCCGGAGCCTGCAGCTGCCCCGTCTATCCCCCTCCGGAGCTCCGGGAGGGCGAGCCGGCGCCTCGGCGGTCGCTGGTGCTGCTGCAGGAGGAGGAGGAGGCAGCGAAAGAGGAGGAGGAGACCCGGGAGGAGGAGGCGGCGAGCGGCGGGGAGGAGGACGGCGGAGAGGAGGAGACCGGCCTCCTGAACGCCGCCGCCATCTTGTCTCCTAACACCCAGAGCCGCGGCCAGGCCCCCGCCACCCGCGGCCCGCCAGCGCCCCCGCCGCCGCTGCCGCCGCCGCGACCCCCGCCGGCCGCCAGTCCTGGGCCAGGCGGAGAAGGAGGCCCGACGCCCGGGAGCGACGGGGAGGAAGCCGCGCCCCCTCCAGCTCCTCCTCTCCGCTTCCCCCGCCCCCTGGGCCGGCTCCCGGCCGGTGCTTGCAGCGCCTGGGCCGCCGCGGGCGCCTCCTGCCGACGTCCCAGAGAAGCGCGCGCCGATGCGGCCCGGGGTCAGGCCGGGGGGGCGCTGCGGAGGTGGCGAAGACGCGGCTGGGGGGTACAGGGGACCCCATTCTGCCGCCGTAGGCCCGCTGGCAAGCTCACCTACCAGTCTCTAAACGGGGTCTTTCCTACTCCTAAACTAACAGATATTGACTCCAGAAAAGTGTCCTGGCTGTCATTTATGATATTTATCAAAGACCTAAGACCAACTGAAGCTGACATCTGAGATACTCACTGAAGGCCTGGAAGAATTGGGTACGGCAGATGACACTGTTGAAAATTCACAAACGCACCCAAGTTGAGCAAGAACTGTGTTGGCCCGTGTGTGAAAAAATAGCCATGTCCAGATTGGGAGAATTTACTACTTCCAAAGGAAGTTAATAGAAGTGGCACGAGACCTGAAAGTACAGAGTGGACAGGTTATCATTTGTACTCGGTGATTGTATTTTTAAATGTGCTGTAACTGGTAGCCATTTTTATCAATGGGCCAATCTAAACAGGGTTGAAAAAGATTAACTGTGACTCTACCTCAAACGACAATAGCGTCTTGCAGGTCTCTTTTTATAGCTGTAAAAACGGAATCATTCTTGGCTCTGTAGAATGTTTATAAGGCGTGTCTGATCTCATTGAATAAAATTTTCTTAAAAAGAGTTTGAAGTTTGACTTTTATGGTAATAAAAGTACTTTGTATTCCCAGATTAAAGTTGCTGTAATTAATGAGGGAAACGAGAGCCAAAGGAAACTAGTAATATTTTAAGAAGAGTAATGAAAAACCATCACAATACCTCCCAGTGCCATACCACTTTATAGCTGATCAAACACTATCACACGCATTTCATTCAGAACTTCAGGACAATCCTTTGAGGGCAGCATAGCAGCTGTTGTTATTTTATGGATGAGAAAACCTAAACTCAAGTAAGTGATTGGTCAAGTGCTTATGGCCACTTATTGCTCATAAGCAAAAAGTGGTTGAGAACTCTAAAACCAGCAGTCACCATAACTGCATGAACTGAACTTTGGAAGTTCATTTCTCTAGGCTCTCCACCTTATCCATTTCAGGTAAAAGTCTGAACTGATTAAGAACTGCTCAGCACCTTCTGGTTATCTGTGACTAGCTTAAATATATGAGCAGTTGTCATCAAAGGGCAAATTCTTAGGGCAGTGCTCCATAGAAACTCTATGGGGTGTGACCCAGCAATCTGTTTTAACAAGCCCTTTGGAGGATTCTAATGTACCTTAAAGGTTGAAGCTATCACTGTAAAACACCACACCATCCCTAGCCTTGATTTATCTCATAATCACAAAGCCACTGAGTTCCAATAAGATATCTTGAAATTGAGAGATGCGAGTAAACACCAGACAAAATATACTTTAAAGTGTATTTGTATATCTAAAAGCAAAATTATGATTAAATAATGCAATTTTACAATTAAAATAGTGGCCTTGAAGCTGGTGTCATGGATACCAGCTATTGCCAAGTTTTCATTTGTTTCCCCTTAAAGGAGACAGGAAAGCTCTCTGAGAAGGTTTTGGAAGTAATCCCAACCTTTCTAACACAAAGGAAGATGTAAACAAGGATAAAATTCCAATACCACATCAGTTTCCACACCAGCAACGATCTGCTGTGGTTTAATATAAAAGGATTAACTGTAATGAGGGTGAGGTGGATGGGGAAAAAGGGAAACTAGAACCAGATACATGCATGCAATTGGAGGCCAACCCAGCTGGCGTGTTAAACGTTCAGCCAGAATGCGGTATCTGGAGGATATGGAACCGGCAGCAGGCCAGGAAGGCAGCCGGCATCAGGCCTGTTAAACAGAGAATGTGGGTGCTGTAAGCCAATGGACAGCTGGAACACACAGTCTTGGAAAATCCAGGAGTGGGCAAAAATTGGGAAATCATGGCAAGCCTTGAGAAAATGTGTCGCTTATAGCAAGGCTCCAGCTTCAACGCTGGGGTTTTCTAGGTCTGCCCTCTAGTTTCTTCAGGGAACTGATGAAAATAAATAGAATTCAGATCTTAGAGCTACTAGGCAAGTTTGGGGACCCAACAGAACAAATATCCAAAGGCTGGATCTGGGGGGACAGAGTGAGACTTACAAACAAGGCGGGAGCTTGATACCTAGAACTACGACCGAATTTCACACTGACTGTGGTTGCGTTATTCTGACACCCCAAAGTGTTAATATAAAACTCTACCCTCCAAAATGACTGGGATCGATCCCAGAACCTAGAGGTGGGAGTCACATGGCAGTAGCCAGTGGGTGAAAGGGGTTAGCAGAATTGACAGGCCCAGAGAGTGGAAAAGGCAGTTAGAGACACATCTTTTTTTTTTTTTTTTGAGACGGAGTTTTGCTCTTGTTACCCAAGCTGGAGTGCAATGGCATGATCTCGGCTCACGGCGCAACTCAGCCTCCTGGGTTCAGGCAATTCTCCTCCCTCAGCCTCCTGAGTAGCTGGGATTAGGGGAACGCACCACCGTGCCCAGCTAATTTTTTTTTTTTTTTTGTATTTTTTAGTAGAGACGGGGTTTCACCATGTTGACCAGGATGGTCTCGATCTCTTGACCTCATGATCCACCCGCCTCGGCCTCCCAAAGTGCCGGGATTACAGGCGTGAGCCACCACACCCGGCCCTAGAGACTACATCTTTCAGCTCTGGACTGGTAGGAACATATTAGAAAAAATGCTAATTAACTGACTTAGAGAGTAGCAGTTGAAAATATCCAGTGAAAAAGCTGACCTTTCCAAATGACTGACTCAGTCACTGGGGTGAGGGGGAGAGAAGCAATCCTACAGTGCTCTCCGTAGTTCTCAAAATGTTTGTGAATGCTGCCACAACAAACTTCGTATTTTATAAACTAGAAGCTAAGGCACAGAGAGGTCAAATGGTTTGTCCAAGGTAGCATACTCTATCATGCCCATAAAGAGCAGGACAAAAATCCAGGGAACTAATTTTGCTAAGTGTTAACCCTCTTAGCCATGCATAGAAGCCATTAATAATGTTACGCTTAGCATGTCAAAGTTAGCAGCCATGACATACTACCAAATCACCATTTGACATTTGCTCATCTTCAGCTAATCCTATTAAAATCATATTTTCTGACTAGCTCATAGGCCTCCTGGGGACTGAGAGTAGTTGACAGCAGATGCTCTCTCCTGCCTGAAAAGGACAAAGCTGAATGTACAATATCTAATAACCCCACCCAAGCCCACCTTGGAGCAGAGTCGTGCAAACTGCAGCTCTGATCAATTTTGTGTGTCAGTTATCTACTTTAGACATATGGGCCACATGTCCTGCCAATGATCCCAATGCAGTAAGTATCCATGTCTTCCCCCAGACTGACCCCTTTTCTTTCTCTTAGTGAAAACATTTCCAGCTCACTCAGACTTGGAACCTCATACATCCTTCCCATTGTCTATCCTCCACAGTCTCTCCTGCTCATCCCTTCCTTTAGGTTGCCAGATCAACCATTCTGTTGATCTGGCAACGTAAGATCAACTCATATCCAGCAGTCTCTTATTGCCACCAATGTCTCCTCTTCTAAGCCATTCTACCTTCCACCAACAAATAATCTCCCTAATCCACTTTTCTTAAAAACCTTTAATTCCCTTCAGGACTAAAGGGATACTCCTTAGCCGGGCAAAGTCCCCAGCAACCTGAATCACTATATTCTGCAACTTAACTGCTGCCATTTCCCAGCACAAACCCTTTTTATTGGTGAATATCAGTATAACTATGTATGTTTATCAGCCCAATCAGTTATTAATTTCTGCCTCTGTGCTTTTACTGACACCATTTGCCTTACTTAGAAAGCGTTATCCCTTCACCTACCTACTAAAATCCACTATGACTACTCCAAACCCATTCTTCTACTTTTTGAACAGCCTAGAGCACTCACATGTTCCACTCATTTAGCACTTAATTGTGTGCTACTTCATATCCCTCCATCCAAACTGTACATTCCTTGAGGGCAAGGCATTTCTCAGCATGTCCCACAGGGTCTACCAGAGAAAGCTGTTAGCATCAATTAACACTCAGTTCATATACATTGATGAAATAAAGCACAGAAACCAATAGCTTTCCAATTAGAGATTTTAATCTGTTTGTGTCATTCATTTGATAACTCTTCAACATTTCAAAGCATTTTACAAGCTTAGAAAAGCAGTTCAAGGAAGGAAAAAATAGTATGAAATGAAGGTAAAAAGAATTTGGAAGAGAATGCTGGGCATGGTGGCTCACACCTATAATCCCAACATCTTGGGAGGCCTAGCTGGAAGGATCTCTTGAGCCCAGGAGTTTGAGATTAGACTGGGCAACATGGGTGAAACCTTATCTCTACAAAAAATACAAAAATAAGCTGGGCATGGTGGCACGTGCCTGTGGTCTCAGCAACGCAGGATGCAGAAGTGGAGGATCACCTGAGCCTGGAAAGTCAAGAATGCAGTGAGCTGTGATTGCACACTCCAGCTTCAGTGACAGAATTCGACCCTGTCACAAAAAAAAAAGAAAAAGAAAAAGAAAGCAAGAAATGAAATGAAAAAAAGGGAAGAAACAAACAATAAGAGAAGTACCTTAGAATTCTTTCCTAGATCTCTTTTTTGCCATTTGCTGGGTACTGCTTTATATCACATCAGGAAAATAAATATCAAATGGAAACTTCCCAAATCTCACATAATATAATTATAACATACCATCATCTGGATATGGATCTAAACAAGTGAAAATAAAAGACTTTCTTACTAACTAGGAGATGATTCTTCTTGGAAATCTCAACCCAATCTCTCTCTTTTTTTTTTTTTAAATGTCAACTCCATATGAGTAATTTAAAATACGTTTTTAGTGACACCGACTAGTTTAGTAATTCTTGTTGTGGTTTTGTGTCACCCTGAGAGTGTCTTCTGTTATGTCTCAAAAACAAATTCACTTTTCTTAAACTTAACACATTTTGGGAGCAGGGCAATGAAAGGAAAGGGGAAGCATACAAGATATTGCAAAACTCCCCAAATATTGTGAATCCCTAAATTAAAAATAATATACACATGCATTGTTTTTCATCTTTTGACATTAAAAGATTCTTCTATGTCAGTTTGATGTCTAATGTGCTTAACTATATCGTATGACAGAGCTTATTTATCTTTTTTTTTTTTTGAGACAGGTTCTCACTCTGTCGCCCAGACTGAAGTATAGTGGCATGATCTCAACTCTGTAACCTTGGCCTCCAGGGTTCAAGTGATTCTTGTTCCTCAGCCTCCTGAGTAGCTGGGACTACAGATGAGCACCACTACATCCAGCTAATTTTTGTATTTTTTGTGGAGACAGGGTTTCACCATGTTGGCCAGGCTGGTCTCAAACTCCTGACCTCAAGTGATCTGCCTGCCTCAGCCTCTCAAGGTGGTGGGATTATATGCGTGAGCCACTCCACCCAGCCTTGTTTATCTTTCTATTTCAGCTAAGGTAGCAGAATTCCAGCAGGACCTACTAGGCCAACTGATGTGGCTGGATGATTCTCTGAAGAGTTCACCCCATGTATTAGTAGCTACCAGTGTCATCCAAAGCACCTTCCTGTAGTTAAGTAGAAATGAGAGTCGTCACCTTTGGAGGCCAGATGTCCGGCTCCTCTGGCAAGGAGCACCGGGAACATTCCTTGGTGGGAAGGTGATGTTCATAATGGAAAGAGCCTGAGGACTGGAATCAGATGAACCTGTGTTTTAATCCACCTTCTGCTACTTTCTAAATTAGTCCTAGACCCAAGTCAAGGAATCCAAGCAGAATTGAAGAGTCCTGGGGAATTCAAGGTTGCAAACTCATTGCATTTCATTTTGATGGCTGGAGCTTTTTTCTAATGACAAAAATGAACATTTCAATGACGTCATAAAAAGATCTTTCCCATGGAGATTTTTTCACTGCTTTCTTTATGGAAACCTTGACAGTCCCTGGGAACATATTTCTTATTAGTTTTTTTTGTTGTTATTCATTTGTTCAGGGTTTTTGATTTTCAGCAGGGTTTGGTTTGGTTTTGCCTCACCTACTATCACCAGGATTCAGCAGCTGTTAATATACACAACTATTTTCTAATTATGTACAAATAATATATTTTGTATATACAGCATAGGAGGGTGATATGTAGCAATATAAAATCTCTCAAATCAGAAAAGATCATGACACAAAGTAAAACCTCCCTGTTCTTGCAGTTTTCTTGCTCCCTTTCTCTATTTCCTTCCCGTAAACTCATTATATTCTTAAGTCCTATGACAAGTGTTTCTCAATGTGTATGTAGTCCATGGATGACCCCAAGTCAAAATCTTCTGTTAAAAACAGACTTCTAGCAAGGCACGGTGGCGCGTGCCTGCAGTCCCAGCTACTTAGGAAGCTGAGGCTGGAGGATTGCTCGAGTCCCGGAGTTCTGGGTTGTAGTGCACTATACCGATCGGGTGTCCACACTAAGTTCAGCATCAATATGGTGACCTCCCAGGAGTGGGGGACCACCAAGTCGCCTAAGAAGGGGTGAACCAGCCCAGGTCAGAAATCGAGCAGGTCGAAACTCCCATGCTGATCAGTAGTGGGATCAGTAGTACCTGTGAATAGTCACTGCACTCCAGCCTGGGCAACATAGTGAGACCCCGTCTCTTAAAAACAAAACACCAAACTTCTAGAGCCAGGTGCCATGGTGCATGCTGGTAATGCCAGCTGCTTGAAAGGCTGAGATGGCATGATCACTTGAGCCAGGGAGCTGAGAGTAGCTGAGGCAACATGGTGAGACCACATCTCTAAAAACAAACAAACAAACAAACATATAATCTAAGTTATGGTGCTTTCTACATAGGGTACTGAAAAACTTCCTCAGTGTTTAGGTATCCCTGAAATAAATAATTAATATAAACACCTATTGTTTTCTATCTTTTGGTATTAAAAGATAGAGTTCCAAGCATCCAATAGAACATTGAAGTATCTTTTAATGAACTAATAAGGATTGATCTTTAAAATATATGGTGAAGTGGCTGGGTGCTGTGGCTCATGCCTGTAATCCTAGCACTTTGGGAGGCTGAGACGGCCAGATCACTTGAGCTCAGGAGTTCAAGACCAGCCTGGGCAACAAGGTGAAACCGCATCCCTACCAGAAAAAAAAAAAAATACAAAAAATTAGTTGGGTGTCAAGGTGCATGTCTGTAGTCCCAGCTACTTGGGGGGAGGGGCTGAGGTGCAAGGATCATGTGAGCCCAGGATGTCAAGGCTGCAGCGAGCTGAGATCATGCCACTGCGCCCAACCACCTGAGTGACAAAATGAGACCCTGTTTCAAAAATAAAAATAAAAAATATATATATATGTAAGTGAAAAAAAGTATAGAACAGTATGTGTCATATACACGTATTTGTGTAAAGAGAAAAGAATATATTGTATGTGATTATATGTGTACTGAATGTCCCTAGCAGAACATGTGAGAAAATGGGCAGCAGGAATTGCCACAGGGGTGAGAGACTTTACTTTTGATTGTATATCTTTTTTCTTAATGAGTTTTACATCATACATATGTTATCCCTTTTCTTTTGCTTTCTTTTTTTTTTTTTTTTTTTTGAGACAGAGTCTCACCCTGTCACCCAAGCTGGAGTGCAGTGACACAATCTCAGCTCACTACAGCCTCTGCCTCCTGGGTTCAAGCCATTCTCGTGCTTCAGCCTCCCAGGTAGCTGAGGTTACAAGTGAGCACCACCACACATGGCTAATTTTAGTAGTCAGGGTTTCATCATGTTGGCCAGCCTGGTCTTGAACTCCTGACCTCAAGTGATCCCCTGCCTTGGCCTCCTAAAGTGCTGGGATTACAGACCGGAGCCACTGCACCTGGCCCGTATTACCCATTTTTAAAAAGTAATAACCAAACATAAATAAATAAATAATAACTTGGGCCAGGGAGGGGGGGAGCCAATTCCTACATTGTACCCAAGACTTGCTAAATCAAAATCACACGAAGCCCAGAGACATGCACTTATTTATTTATTTATTTTTTATTTTTACTTACTTATTTTTTTTGAGATGGAGTTTCGCTGTTTTTACCCAGACTGGAGTGCAATGGCATGATCTTGGCTCACTGCAACCTCCGCCTTCTGGGTTCAAGCAATTCTCCTGCCTCAGCCTCCCGAGTAGCTGGGAATACAGGCACACACCACCATGCCCAGCTAATTTTTGTATTTTTAGTAGAGACGGGGTTTTACCTTATTGACCAGGATGGTCTCAATCTCTTGACCTCGTGATCCACCCGCCTCAGCCTCCCAAAGTGCTGGGATTATAGGCGTGAGTCACCGCTCCCGGCTGGAGACATGCATTTTAAAGGAGCTTCTTTATTCTTCTGCAAGCTGGTATTGAGAAGCACTGTCCTTGGCCTTTCCTTTTTAAACATTTCTTTCTTCTTTTATTTCCTCTGAGCTTCCTACCATCACCACCACCACCTCTTCTCCTCCCCTCATTTCCTCATCCATGGTAGATCTCACAGTTTTCCAATTCAATATATAGTCATCCTGTGTTTTCTTTTTTTCCTTTTGAGGTGTTGTTCTTGTCTAAGAAAATGGCTTCACCTATGCTCTCTACCCCACCACCTAAACCCTACTGGGTTTGTTAACCTTGGTCCTTCATGTACCACCAGCTTTCCCTTTCTACTGGCACTTTCCTCCAGCCCACAAACAGGCACTCTTATCCTCAGGGCTACTTCCTCCTCTCCCTTGAAGCCAACTTTCTTAAAACAGTGCCCTTCACCTGCCTTGACCTTCACTCTCATCACTGCTTGTGCCCACGTCATCAACGATTTCCTAGTTGCCAAATCCAGCAGGCATTTTTCAGTCTCCGGCTTATTTAATCTCTTTGCTTCCAGGTCACTACTCACTCTTCCTGGCTTCCTCCTCTCTAATTACCCTAGACTTGAGTCTCGTTTATGGAATACTCATCTTCCTTCTACTTCTCAGAGTTGTCAGAAGATAAATAAGGGGGAAAAAAATCCATCATCCATTTCAGGATTCTTTTTGATCCAGAAGATGCTGCAACAGCCTCCCAACCTGAATTATGTAGTGGCTCTCAGCCTGTGGAATGACTAGGAAATGAAAACAAATTCCTTATGAGGGGTGATTAGAAATATGACACCTCAAAAATATTTGTAAAAATCATTGTCTGGGCCGGGCGCAGTGGCTCAAACCTGTAATCCCAGCACTTTGGGAGGCCAAGGAGGGTGGATCATGAGGTCAAGAGATCGAGACCATCCTGGTCAACATGGTGAAACCCCGTTTCTACTAAAAATACAAAAAATTAGCTGGGCATGGTGGCGTGTGCCTGTAATCCCAGCTACTCAGGAGGCTGAGGCAGGAGAATTGCCTGAACCCAGGCTGAACCCAGGTTGCAGTGAGCCAAGATAGTGCCATTGCACTCCAGCCTGGGTAACAAGAGCGAAACACCGTCTCAAAAAAAAAAAAAAAAAAAAAAAAAAAAATCATTGTCTGAAGAACAGAAAAATGAGCTCTGCTTTAATCATGACAGCTGAATTCTAAATTTGCTTTTTGGGTTTTGCTTCAAATCCCTCAGTCCTGATAGCCTCAAATTTACTGGGATTCTTAAACTTCCTAATCTCTAATTTATGTAGAGGTTTTATAAACATTTATTTATTTATCTATCCATTCTTCCTTTGGAGTTGCATTTTGAAAACCTGACAACTTATTGAGAGTTTGCTCGGGTCCGGCTCTCTACCATTTTTCATCCAATTGGTCCTTCGTATTTAGTTTTTCATCCTAAAAGTAACACATTCATGGTATTTTTATCCGATAAAATATAGGAAAGAGAGAGAAAGCTTAGTTAATAGGCCCACTACCCAATCTCGACCAGTGTTAATGTGCGATAACGTTTGCCCTGGTCCCTGCAGCCCTTCTCCCCTCTGCTGCTGTACTCTATTCTAATGGGAGTTCAGAGCTTGATTTGGAAAGTTTTTATATCAACACATGCCATGTGCTTTGGCAGTTTGCTAAGTCTGAGAAACTTCAGAGACATTTTTTCCTTCTGACTTACCCATGTGTTTCACTTAGCTTCTTGGAAACATTCTCTGTGCTACATGGCTACTAGCCTGCAGCTTCAAGTAACAGAAAATTCTATTCAAACTCACATCAACAATAAGGAAAATGATTGCTTAATACAACTGGAAGTCCAGGAGGCAGGCAGGCTTCAGGAGCAGCTAAATTTAGTGGCTCTGGATCTCTCTCTCTGCAGTGCCCTGTGATGACCTCTTATGTGTGTTGGCTTCAGCCTTAGGGGGCTTCCCTCATGGAGTCAAAATGGCTAGAGTCATTACAGATTTCACATAGTGATGCCATCAATTAGAAGTTCACATAAGAGCAAGGAAATTTCCCTCCAGGAACTTCCAGTATACATTTAGTTACATGTCTCCTCTTCCTTGTTCTGTCATCCAGGCTGGAGTGCAGTGATGTGATCTCGGCTCACTGCAACCTCTGCTTCCCAGGTTCAAGCGATTCTCCAACCTCAGCCTCCTGATAGCTGGGATTAGAGGAGCCCACCACCATGCCTTGCTAATTTTTGTATTTTTAGTAGAGACAGGGTTTCACCATGTCAGCCAGGCTGGTCTCTAACTCCTGACCTCATGATCCACCTGCCTTGGCCTCCCAAAGTGCTGGGATTACAGATGTAAGCCACTGCACCTACTGCCTATTCTTGGATCAACCCCTGTCCTCAGGCCACTACCATACACTGACTCATTCTGGCCTGGGTTCCTGAACTAATTACTGCGCAGGGGAATGGAATTACCCTTACACAAGTCAGTCCCAGATGTGAACTGAGGTGTAGGGGATATGCTGGGAGGGATAAATGCCTACATAAAACTGGATTGTGTTAGGAATCAGAGAGGAGGAATAGAAACTGAGTGCCTGTTTCAGAACACCCTCATCAACAGCTCATGTTGTCAGATTTTTGGATCTTTGGTAATTTGGTAATTGAAAAATGATATCTCAGTGTAGCTTTAATTCGAATTTCTTTATTGTGAGTGAGGCTGAGTCATTTGCATGTGCTTAGGAGCCATGTGTACTTTTTCTCCTCAGGTCCTGCCTGTTCATATTCTTTGCCCATTTTTCTTTTTTAAAATTTTAACTCTTATTTTGGAGTCAAGGGGTACATGTGCAGGTTTGTTACAAGAATATATTGCCTGTTACTGCAGTTTGGTGTACGATTGAGCCTGTCACTCAGGTAGTGAGCATAGTACCCAGTAGATGGTTTTTCAACCCTTGTCCGCCTTCTGCCTTCCTCGCCTTGTAGTCCCCAGTGTCTATCATTCTCGTCCTTATGCCCATATGTACCCAATGTTTAGCTTCCACCTCTAAGTGAGAACATGTGGTATTTGGTTTTCTGTTTCTGTATTAGTTGGCAGCTGTATTCATGTTCCTTGAAAGGTCTTGATTTCATTCTTTTTTATGGCTATGTAGTATTCCCTAGTGTATACACAGCACCTTTTCTTTTCTTTTTTTTTTTTTTTTAATTTTTTATTGGATTTTAGGTTTTGGGGTACATGAGCAGAGCATGCAAGACAGTTGCGTAGGAACACACATGGCAGTGTGCTTTTCTTTCCTTCTTCCCTTCACCCACATTTGGCATTTCTCCTCAGGCTATCCCTCCCTACCTCCCCCTCCCATACACAGCACATTTTCTTTATCTAGTCACTGTTGGTGTCTTTCCCCATTTTTCTATTGCATTGTTGGTCTTTTGCTTTCTGATTTGCAGGAGCTCATTATATGTTAGGAAAATCAGTCTTTGGTCTGTAATAGAGCTGGACATATTTTAGGAGCTTGTCTTTTTTTGACTATGTTTAGGGCTTTTTCTATGCTGAAAATTTTGATGTCGAAAGATTGAATGTATTAATCTTTTCTTTTGTAATTCTGGATTTAATGTCATCATTAGAAATGCCTTTTCCACTTTAAGGTGAAGAACCCTCTTTTGGTTTTTTCTAATACCATAATGGTATCATTTTAGGAATTTAAATATTACTATCCATTTGGAATTTATCCAGGTCAGGTATAAGGAATAAATTCAACTTTGGTATTTTTCTCATTTGATTGACTTTCATTTTATACTGTTCCCTGATGATGGCTGCTTCTTGCTTTGTGCCATTATTCTCTACAGTTGTTTTAAACATCTAAGTATTCATTGACTTTACTTAGCAAAACAGTAACTCACAAAGTTTCTGTAAGTTACTGTAGGTCGTGATATATTTTAGAGGTTTGGGAGGGGATAGGGTAAAAATGTCTTGAAATAATATAAAGAATAATGCTTGTTGCATTTTAATAATCATTGCTATTTGGAAATGTACTTACTCAGGTCCTTTACTCACTATAAAAATTATTAAAAACAATAAAGTATGGTTCAGTGATTTAAGTTACTTAAAATTGGCCCATTAAAAGTTCTACTTACCAACTTAGGCTCTTTTTAGATGTGGGATGATGAATCTTTTTAACTCTCCTATAGGATTGTGGGAGGTAGTGTGTTCTTGGTTGCATTCTAAGACTCTGCTGAGCCCCAAAGTCGTTTGTTGTTGTTGGAGACAGAGTCCTGATCTTTAGGTCAAGCTGGAGTGCATGGTGCAATCTCAACTCACTGCAACCTCCACCTCCCAGGTTCAAGAGATTCTCCTGGCTCAGCCTCCCAAGTAGCTGGGATTATGGACATGCATCACCATGCCTGACTAATTTTTGTATTTTTAGTAGAGGTGGGGTTTTGCCATGTTAGCCAGGCTAGTCTCGAACTCCTGGCCTCACATGATCTGCCCGTGTCAGCCTCCCAAAGTGCCGAGATTGCAGGCATGAGCCATAATACCTAGGAAGCCCCAAAGTCTTAATCAAGAAGCAGCCCACCATGGGGAATAAAGCCCCCTTTACGACCGTACGGGATAGGGGAGCCCAGCAGCAGCAAAGACAAACAGAGACAACTCTCTGTTCCTTAAGCTGTGAATTTTGGCAGTGGGACTGGCCAAATCCAAACACTCATGAATACTCAACTGCCTTTCACTGCAAGAAGAATGCAATATGCATTGTGATTCTCTAGTGGATAGAAACTAATATCTATCTACAACAACAGGATGTCATGGTCACTGCTGAGTAGAAATCTTTTGACAAGTACAAATAGACCTCGGCTGTAGCACTGTCACATTGCTTTATAGTTATTTGTTTACTTTTCTGTCTTTCCCAGGAGCCTGGGATTTCTTTAAGGGCAGAAGCTCTTTGTCTTCTTTGAACCCCTATAGCTTAGTACACTCACCCCTGTCTGTTGGAATGTGCTCATTGCATGCTCTTTCTCTATGTGGGCAGTCTGCCTTCGCATCCCACTCTTTAGTACTCGCTGTTGAGCAGTTACCATGTGTCAGCCACTGAATGAAGGCACTTCACATGCACTACCTTTTAAAAATTCTCACAGTAGTTCTCTGGGGTAGGTACTTCTATTTTTCCCATTGTAACAGTGAGGGAACTAAGGGACAACAGATAGGTCAAGTAACTTACCCAAGGTCATGCAGATAATAGGTGATAGAGCCAAGACTCAAACCCCAAGTGGTCTCACTCCAGTGCCTGCTGCTCACAACAGCTATACTACATTGTTTCTCTCCAGTGTGTTGGGAAGAAAATAAATCCTATGTAAAACAAGTACTTACATTTTGCCTTCTAGAAGAGCGGCATAATTTATCTCCTGGCTTGTTTTTGTGATTGCTGTTGTTTGTTAGAAAAAATGCTTTGATGTTCCTATTTCAGTAATCCCACTCCCACTCCACCCAGGGCAGGGGAAGAAGAGAGTGAAACAAAGAAGGCTAAATTAGTTTGTATGAGAAAGAAATAGGAATTTGTGGGGTTTTAGCTGGCTACTCAGAGAGACAGCCTAAGGATCTGAAAAAAAAGATTGAGACATGAGAGGGTGGAGAACTCTGGCCAAGCATGGGCCAGCTAAATCCTACACAAGTTCAAGGGCAGCATGAAATTTCCTTTGGTGAGGAAGACTTGAGGAATTCAAAAACAACCCTGACCTATCAGCAATGGTTTGCAACCCACAATAAGCATACGTAAGAGGGATTTTTCAGGGAGGAAGAAAGAAAAATCATACCCAAAGTGAAACAGAATCGTCCTGGGAGTCAGAGGGAGGGCAGCAGAGGCAGGGGCTGAAAGCAGCAGTTTGGAACAGGCAGTAGCAGTGAATCAAGCAGCGTCTCTCAGCCCACAACTAAAACAGTCACCCATAAACCTACAGGAAATATTGTAAGTAACTTTCCACCATGGGCTGGGGGGCTTGAACAAAACTGTCTCCAGGCCAGGCACAGTGGCTTATGCCTGTAACCTAGAACTTTGGGAGGCTGAGGCCAGTGGATCACCTGAGGTCAGGAGTTCAAGACCAGCCTGGCTAACCAACATGATGAAACCCCATCTCTACTAAAAATACAAAAATTAGCCAGGTGTGGTGATGTGTGCCTGTAATTCCAGCTACTGGGGAGGCAGAGATAGGAGAATTGCTTGAACCCAGGAGGCGGAGGTTGCAATGAGCCAAGATCATGCTGCTGCATGCCAGCCTGGGTGACAGAGTGAGGCCCCATCTCAAAAAAAAAAAGAAACCAACAACAACAAAAACAAACAAACCAAAAAAACTGTCTCCCAAAATCTGAGGACATGGCAATATCTGCTTTTTTTTTTTAACACCTGCAAATCTGAGTATATTTACTATGAGGCCCTTTACAGAAAAAGTATACTGATTGCTGCTCTTTATTGCTCAGACCAAAAATCTAGTAATCTATTCTATTTTTTTATATTCTATATCTGCTCAGTGAGCAAATCTTATTGACCCTACCTTCAAAATACTGTATATCTGGAATATAACCGCTGATCACAACCACCACTGTCACTACCTCGGTCAAAGCCATCATCATTTGTTATCTTTATCAGTTATTAAAAGAAACTCTACTTTGGGAGGCCGAGGCAGGCGGATCACAAGGTCAAGGGATTGAGACCATGCTGGCCAACATGGCAAAACCCCGTCTCTACTAAAAATACAAAAATTAGCTGGGCGTGGTGGGGCGCACTTGTAGTCCCAGCTACTCAGGAGGCTGAGGCAGGAGAATTGCTTGAACCCGGGAGGGGGAGGTTGCAGTGAGACAAGATCATGCCACAGCACTCCAGCCTGGTGCCTGGCAACGGAGCAAGACTGTCTCAAAAAAAAATAAAACAAAAACTCTAACTAAGAGTGTGCTCAATACAGCCTTAATATATAAATTAATGAAGGAAGAGATGAAAGAAAAACATATTTTGAGAAAGAATATTTAAATAGCTTGTTGATTAAAAAAATCAAGGAATTAAATTTCTAATGTTCTACGTCTATATGTCGATTGTGCACTGTGAAACCATATTTTGGTTAAGGGCTTTGTAAAGAACGTTTGAAGTTTTCTTAATCAATAAAGCACATTCCAAGTAAGTGTTATTTCCTGTTGTAGATGTCTAGAGCTCACCCATAGTACCCACATGTTTTCTAGAAGTAAGTGCTGAATGGTCAAGCGAAATTATGTGATAATATGAAAATTATCCCCAGAATAATTTTGTTTGAACCTATTAATTCTTGCAGTATATAGACAGATTAGTAGATCTTTCAACCGTATAATATTTTGTCTTTTTTTAATCGTGAATTTTCTTTTGTTCTGGTTTTCTTTCTTTCTTTTTTTTTTAGAAAGAAAAAATTTTTTAGAAAGAAAAAAAAAGAAAGAAAGAGAGAAAGAAAGAAAAAAGGAATGAAGAAAGGAAGAAGGAGGAGGGAGAGAGAACGGGAGTGTTGCTTTATTGCCCAGGCTAGAATGCAGTCTAAAAATGGGTATTGAAAACCTCTTTTATGCCAATAATTGTGCTTAATAATGGCCAACCAATATTTCATTTAAACCTGTGAGTAGGTGTGATATGGTACTGATAAGAGTGTATATTTTGTGTATTTAAAGTGGAGAGTTCTATAAATGTTTATTAAGTTTACTTGTTCCAGATCTGAGTTCAAGTCCTGGATATCCTTATTAATTTTCTGTCTCATTGATCTATCTAATATTGATGTTGAAGTCTCCCACTATTATTGTGTGGGAGTCTAAGTCTCTTTATAAGACTTATGTATCCTGTATTGGGTGCGTATATATTTAGGATCGTCAGCTTTTCATGTTGCATTGATCCTTTTACCATTATGTCCTCTTTTGATCTTTGTTGCTTTTAAAATCTATTTTATCAGAAGCGAGAATTGCGACTCCTGCTTTTTTTTATTTATTTATTTTAATTTTTGCTTAATATCTGCTTATAATAACACTCTTTTTTTCCCTTCTATAATTGAACCGCATTGCAGTTTGCTCAGCTGCATCAGATAACAATTTTTATTTTAGTGTCAGTGTAGATTAGGGCTTTGTTCACCTCAGCCCCGTTAACATTTTGGGGTGAATAATTCTTTTTTTTTTTTTTTTTTTTTGAGACGGAGTTTCGCTGTTGCTACCCAGACTGGAGTGCAATGGCACAATCTCGGCTCATCGCAACCTCCGCCTCCTGGGTTCAGGCAATTCTCCTGCCTCAGCCTCCCGAGTAGCTGGGGCTACAGGCACGCACCACCATGCCCAGCTAATTTTTTGTATTTTTAGTGGAGACAGGGTTTCACCTTTTTGACCAGGATGGTGTTGATCTCTTGACCTCGTGATCCACCGGCCTCGGCCTCGGCCTCCCAAAGTGCTGGGATTATAGGCGTGAGCCACCGCACCCGGCCAGGGGTGAATAATTCTTCACTGCAGGAATAAAGGCTGGGCATTGCAGGATGTTTACGAGCAACAGCATCTCTGGCCTCTACACACTAGATGCCAATAGCTTAAACACTGCAGTCCTAATCTGGGAAAATCAAGAAGGTCTCTGGATGCTGCTGAGTATCTCCTGAAAGATAAAAATCTCTTCTTCCTGCCAATGAGAACCTGTTACATATATGTAGATCTTCATTTAGTGCACACTCATATCCTGTGTTCTTGCATCAAAACATGCCTTTTTTAACCTTAAAGAAAAGAAACAGCACAACATCACAAGTTTGCATAGAAATGGCTCCCACCAGTCTGGCCAACATGGTGAAACCCTGTCTCTACTAAAGGTCCAAAAATTAGCTGGGCGTGGTGGCTGGTGCCTGTAATCCCAGCTACTCAGGAGGCTGAGGCAGGAGAATTGCTTGAACCCGGGAAGCGGAGGTTGCCCTGAGCCAAGATCACACCACTGCACTCCAAGCCTGAGTGATAAGAGCGAGACTTCGTCTCACAAAAAAAAAAAGGCTCCCAAACATTTCGAGTGTTTCTATTATCACACTAGGTTGTCCAACCTCTGAATTTCTGGGGAGGGGCCAGGAGTGATGCTGCAGCAAATTCCCAGTTTTTCAAAATGTTTACATTGTATTTGTGTTGTAAGAATGTTACAGTTTTCTATTGCTTGTATCTACAGACATTGTAGTAGTATCGCCATTAACAGAACAGGCAGTTTTGATCTTATATAAAAATAAGAATTGAGAGTTGGTTATACAAGCTTTCCCTATCAGCAACAGTCCATTAGAAGTTTGATTATAAGCAAAGGATGTGTGTTAGGGATGTATACCCAACTTTGATGCATAGCAGGGCTGAAAGGTAGTATGTGTACTACCACAGTCAGATCAGGAAGGCTGCATGATGAGCCACAGTCATTCTCCACTGATGTCTTTCAGAAATATTCAAAATGGATGATATTCACACAAGCAGGCACACAGTCATAGGAGAACTCAGATTCAAACTTCGGTGAAATCTGGTGTTTTCCAGGGAAGAAAGCAAGGCAATAACTTACAATCATGCCAACTATTTTTATCTCCACCAGCCATGGTCTGTTAGTACTATTGCACAGATATAACTGATGTGTGTGATTCCCCAGATAGCTTATTGCAATTTGACCTACTCTTTCTGCTCAAAAAATTCACTTCAGGCTGGGGGCAGTGACTCATGCCTCTTATCCCAGCACTTTGGGAGGTCGAGGCAGGTGGATTACCTGAGGTCAGGAGTTTGAGACCAACCTGGCCAAGATGGCAAAACTCTGTCTCTATTAAAAATACAAAAATTAGCCTGGCATGGTGGTGCCTGCCTGTAATCCTAGCTACTAGTGGGGCTGAGGCAGGAGGATCGCTTGAACCTGAAAGGCAGAGGTTGCAGTGAGCCTAAATCATGCCACTGCACTCCAGCCTGGGCAAGAGTGAAAATCTGTCTCAAAAAAAAAAAATAAATAAATAAAAGCACTTCAATACAAGAAAATGAGAGACTCTGATTTATGATTCTAAATTATCACTATCAAATATAATTCTTTTTTTAATGATGAATTCTTGTGTGAAACATCTCACAACTGATTGCCATACAGTGAAATAGAACCTGTTTACTGGGAAGGGTATAGGATTGGGATTCAGAGAGACTGTGTTCATTTCTGGATTGTAACTCACTGCCTGTTGCTTAAGAAAGCAAGTCTATTTCCTCATCTGTGGAGTGCATAAAATAACCCCTTTGTCTCAGGCTTACTGAGAGAATTAAATGAGGTTTGAAACAGTATGCTGTAAATTGCCAGACAAGTGTCAATCATTGTCATTGTCTCCCACAACTGCCAGTTCCTTGCATGGGCCACCATGTCTGTAGCATAGCCCTATCGAGTGTCTGGATTTTTCCTGCTATAAGCCCACAGAGGAGCCTCCTCAGTGATGCAATGCATATGTTATTTTCTTGAGGTTAAAAAATAATTTCTCTAAATTGAGGTGAGTTGATACACTTTTCCAACCCAAATATCAGGTCTACTTCAGCAGCTGGTAAAGGAAAGAAATTATCCTTGCTCCTATTTCTCTCTGCTCCTGCAGAGTAAAAAAGGGGCTAAAAAACAAGATTCTCTGAGACTATTTCCTTTCTTAGAATTATCCTGGCATCCTGGGATCTGACATTAACCATTAGAAATTTCTTAAGCAGCAGCAGACTGGGAAAAGCAACTGCCAGTACCTAAGGAATACATTAAAACTCTTAAAAGAAAAGAAAATGTCACAAAGATAGATGAATATACTGAGTTGACTAATACTCTTCAATACAGAGTAGTCATCTTGATGGTGACATTCATCCTGACAATGCTAACCAGGTGACCTATTCTATCAGCAGTGGCATCCAGAGCCATTAAAACATAATGTACATCATTATGTCATATATGAGGGGGAAGTTGACTAAGTTTCCAAGAACCCAAGGGTTTTAATTAATAGGAAAATTTGATTCAATAGTAGTCACTAAAGGGAAGGAAAACAAGGGGAGGGAATGATAAGAGTGGGAAGCTTTAGACAGGAAGCTTGTAGAAAATGCCCTGAAGGCTTGAAGTTGGCACTAATACGTCAGGGCCAGATTAGCTAGGGGACTGGAACAGACAGCCATAGAGAAAGAGGCTGGGAGCTACCAACATAACCATTCTAATAATGTTCTTCTCTTATCAAGCAAACTCCACTTCCTTTCTTTATCGTCTACTGTGGATTTTTTTTTTTTTTTGAGACAGAGTTTTGCTCTTCTTGCCCAGAGTCTACTGCAATGGTGAGGTCTCGGCTCTATGCAACTTCCACCTCCTGTGTTCAAGCGATTCACCTGCTTCAGCCTCCTGAGTAGGTGGAATTACAGGCATATGCCACCACACCTGGCTAATTTTGTATTTTTAGTAGAGATGGGGTTTCTCCATGTTTGTCAGGCTGATCACGAACTCCCGACCTCAGGTGATCCACCCACCTCAGCCTCCCAAAGTGCTGGAATTACAGGGGTAAGCCACCACACCTGGCCTCTATTTTTCTACTTTCTAAGTGCTCACTAGTGGCTCCATTACCCTTGCAGAGGCTCAACTATTCCTGTTTGGGTAGAAATGGTAAGAAAAATATCTCAGGATATTTCTTACTCTCCTCTCTCCACCCCTATGAACATCTCCCACTCCCAGGGCCTCAGTTCTGCTTTTCTTCACTTAAAAAAACTTCGGACCAGTTTGGGTGCAGTGGCTAACGCCTGTAATCCTAACATTTTGAGAGGTTCAGGTGGGCAGAACCCTTGGTCCCAGGAGTTGGAGACCAGGCTGGGCAACATGGCAAAACCCCATCTCTACAAAAAAGACAAAAAATGAACTGGGCATGGTGGTGTACATCTGCAGTCTCAGACACTCAGGAGGCTGAGGTGGGAGGATCAACTGATCTCTTCAGGTCAAGCCTGCAGTGAGCCGTGATCACCCACTGCACTAGTTTGGGTGATGAAGTGAAACCCTGTCTCAAAAATTAAAAAGAAAATAAAAATCGAAAACTTCAAATCATCCCTCTTCTGTGAAGCCCTCCTTGACCTCTCCAGCACATACTAATTTTTCTTTTCCTTAATACCTACAACTTATACATAACACAGTAAATGGACACAGTAGACATATTTCTTTCTCATGTGTGCCAACTTTTTCTTTCCAAATAGATTATAAACACCTTGAGGATGGGAGCCACATTTTACGCTTGAAATCACCTGCCAAATGCTGTGATTTGGTGATTGGCCCAGCTGGGACCAACTTAGGTCCTAGAGTATCTCTATAGTCTGGGAAAATGTAAACAGCTTTGGAGGTACTAAAAATGCAAAAATGCAAAGTAGAGTATGAGTTTCTTAATGTGATAGCATCAAATCAGCCCTGCTGTTGGACCTACACAAAACTTTTCTCGATTCTAGTAGCCAGCCTTATTCCTGAACATCAAGTCCCTAACAGCCTGTCCCTAGGTCTCTTTTCAGTGACCTTGTTGATATTCCATTTCCTCTAGATTGTGCTGTTTCTTTTGCTAATCCTTTAAAAAAGAAAACCAAATCAGCTTTGTGCAGTGGCAGTATCGTAGCCAATGAGGTTTACCCGAGGCGCAATTATTGCTAATTGAAAACTTTTCCCAATACCCCACCATGACAGCTTGAAATATAGTCGGCATTGGCAATTTTTGGCAGTCTCTACAGGGACTGAATTAAACCAAAAAGAAAAAATAAAATAAAAATCCAAATCTTGCCTCTGAACCTCGCCCTCTGAGGTACAGTCCCTGCCACCCACTATCCTGAGCAGCCCAGTTGGATTTCATGACTGCCCAGACCTCTGTAGTGTGTGAGTTGTGCTCCACCCAGATGTAGTTAATTTCACACCCTCCCTGGCACTGGTTGGCCAGTCTGCTTCTTTGTTCTGACTCTTTCTGCCAAGATCTTCTGGAAACGCCTGCCTTGCTCCTGGGCTCCTGGCTGGTCTCTGCATCCTTTCCATTTTGCCATCAACTGAGCCATCATTCTGAGATTTAATAAAAAATTCCCCTCAATATTAAAGACACAGCAGACAAATGCACATACAAATACCCATACTCACAAGTTCCTTTATCACTGAGAAAATTTCTACTACCTTCCTAAATTAATATTCTCCCTTTTCAGGCATTTATCATCGTCTCTAGGTCTTCCAATGTTATGCTTGGAATTTTCTTTTCTTTTGAGAAAAGATTGATGTATTTTTTTTTCCTTTTTGAGTTTCAACCCCCAAAAATATTCCAGGAAAAGATAGGGGGAGGCTGGGCTGGTTCTTCTTCAACAGGCTTTTGCTGCCAAGGAGGACAGTGGACTTGACTCACATCCAGGATACCCCCAGCCCACTTCTCCCCTCCTTTGCTCAGGGGTGAGACAGTAGGGGTGGGAGGGAGGCAGCTGGGAGGGAGGGGCCAGGGCAGTGATGCTTTGGGACAAGAAGTTGAGCTAGGGGAAGGGGAAGGAGCTGCCCATGTACAGTTACCATTGCTCAGTGGCAGAGCCTTAGAGCTTGGCAAGGGCTGAAGATACCACATGGGTGTGGGTGAGGCAGGCTAAGTGGGATGGCTGCAGCCAAGAAGCTGGAGGAGGGCAGGGCTTGGGGCTGACCCTCTCCCATCTAACCGATGTTCTGCCAAGGTTGTCCGTAGCCTGTCATGCCTGCCTGGGAGGCCCCTCTGTTGCTGCCCATCTGAAGGCCAATGACATACTTTCCCTCCTGCAGCTGGCTCTCTGTGAATTATCTCTTATGCTCCTGTGCTTTCTTCATAAATCAATTGGGATCTCCACAGTAGTGTCCATCATTCTTGGTTACTACCAAGCTGCCCAAAGCCTTCAGGGTCTTCTGCACTGCTGCCATGTCTTTGCCTTCAAAGAGATCAACAGTCTGGAACATGTTAGTCTTGGTGACCCCATAGCTCTCAGCTGCCTTCAGGAACTGGGCCACCTGTTCCATCTGCTTGAAGATCCTGGAGGGCAGATTCTCAGGCACCTTCACAGACTTGGAGCCATCAGGGTACAGGCTATTCACCAGCTTGCTCAGAATCACGCCATTCTTTAGCCAAACCTGGAAGCCCAGGCGCCCATGGTCTGGGCGGCCCACATCAAGGCCACGCTGCACTATGATCCACTCCACCAGCTGCTCCTCTGGCTCCTCGTCGTAGTTATTCTCAATTTTGGACTGCGCTTTGAGGCTCATGCCATAGGAAGGACCCTTGTTGGCCATGTCTGGGGAGAGAGGACTTCCTTGGGGCTCGCAGGAAAGAGTGAAGACTTGTGCCTAGGCTTGGACAGACAGGACAAGGCTGTCTTCAAATAAAAGATTTTTCTTTATTTTATTTTAAATAAAGGGGAATTTTCTTTAAATAAAAATGGGCCTTAGTGGTCATTTACTCCAACCTTCTTTTTTTCCTCCTAGTCTCTACTACTCTATTTGGAAGCTAATGGCACAGGATTTTTGCTAATGATGCCTTTATCAAGAAGGTCTCTTTGTCTGTTAGTAAATTACCATGATCCTAGAAGATTTTATAGAAAATCCCAGCTTACATTACAAAGGATTCTCATCAGGTATGAGCAAAAAAAAAAAAAAAGAACGAAAGAAAGTCTCAACTTAGTAATCAGTTACCATCAAAATACATTTTTCTATTATTAAGGTAAGACAATTTCCTTCTCAGCTCCAGAAGGGAGGCGTGCTCTCTCTCTCTCTCTCTCTCTCTCTCTCTCTCTCTCTCTCTCTCTCTCTCTCTCTCTCTGTCAATGTGATCAGCCAGCTCTCTGTCTGGAACAATCAAAATACCTCCCAGCTGGAATGACAGCATCATTTTATTGATGCTGAAATAGGAAGGTGATAAAGCAAGTCTCAGCAGGCATAGCAGAAGTGCACTGCTTTTATGATTTATATGTCAAAAATGATGCCGTGGGACCAAAAATGCAAAGCAGAGCTTATTATGTGCTAGCAAAAATGGAGTGAAGGGCAGTGACCTCAGTTGTACCTTTTAAGCTCTAAAGGAAGCAAAACCACTACCAATTTTCCCTCCTCACCCTGAGGTTGCAATAGACATTTGGATTTTCCTACAGCCATCACTTCATTGTTCTCTATGCTGTGAGTGGGCTAAGAAAATGACGTTATTTCCTGTGTGATGATCTTGCTAGAGCTTTGGAGGTACTAAGAAGAATTTCAAAGAAACAGAATCATGAGGACAGTCATCCTTCAGCCCTGGTTGGGGGCGAAGTGGGGAGAGATTCTTTCCAGGACCCCTGGATACCAAAATCTAGGAGATGCTCAAGTCCTTGATATAAAATGGTGTAGTACTTGCATATAACCTATGCACATCCTCCCATACTTTAAATCATCTTTAGATTATTTATACTAATACAATGTAAATGCTATGTAAACATTTGTTACACTGTATTACTTTTATTATTTTTTGTGTTCTTTAATTTTTATTTATTTATTTATTTTATTTATTTTGAAATGGAGTTTCGCTCTTATTACCCAGACTGGAGTGCAATGGCACAATCTCGGCTCACTGCAACCTCCGCCTCCTGGGTTCAAGCAATTCTCCTACCTCAGCCTCCTGAGTAGCTGGGATTACAGGCACGCACCACCATGCCCAGCTAATTTTTGTATTTTTAGTAGAGATAGGGTTTCACCTAGTTGACCAGGATGGTCTCGATCTTGACCTCGTGATCTGACTTGCTTTATCACCTGGTCTTGACCTCGTGATCTACCCGCCTTGGCCTCCCAAAGTGCTGGAATTATAGGCGTGAGCCACCGCGCCCAGCCTATTTTTATTTTTATTTAAAATATATATATTTAAACATTTCTAATTAATTCTTTTTATTTTTTTTAAAGACGGGGTTTCACCATGTTGGTCAGGCTGGTCTTAAACTCCCAACCTCAGGTGATCCACCCGCCTTGGCCTCCAAAGTGCTTGGATTACAGGCATGAGCCACCACACCCAGACTTTTGAGTGTTTTTGATACTCAGTTGGCTGAGTCTGTGGATGCAGAACCTGTGGATATAGAGGGTCAACTTTATTGCCTCCCTAGCTCCATCTCTTTATGAGGGGCTGTTGTTGGCTCCTGCAATAGACTGAATGTCTGTCCTATAAAACTTATATATTGAAACCTAATTCTCCACATGAATGTATTTGGAGGTGAAACTTTTGGGAGGTGATGAGATATAGCCCTTATGTATGGGATTAGCGCCCTTATAAAAGAGATCTCAGAGAGGTCCTTTGACCCTTCTGCCACATGAAGACAGCCATCTATGAACCAGGAAATGCTCTCACTAGACACAAAATCTGCTGGCATTTTGGTTTTGGACTTCCCAGCCACCAGAACTGTGAGAAATACATTTCTGTGGTTTATAAGTAATTCAGTGTATGTTATTCTGTTATGGCAGCCCAAATGAACAACACAGCCACACTTTCCAAACCCAGAATCCACAGGGTATGTGTGCTGCTTCTCTCCCTACTTTGCTTGGGGAGAAAAGAACTCTCCCCTCTATAGAGAACCCCTGGGAATCCTCTCTGCCTGGAGGTTTCCAGCTGCTTGCTTTCGACTTTAACTTCTCTTCTCTCACATGCAAGTAAGGAAAACAATACTGGGTAAACATTTTCTAAGATATACAACCTTAGGGCAGTGCCATGGAAGAAAATAGACTAGAAATCAGAAAAGATGGGCTTGATTCCTGTGATCTCAGTCAGATCTTCGACATCAAGATATCACAAACTCTCCTTCTTCAAAGTGCGGGCACTGTTCGTCAGCTCACGTCATCCATGGACACTTAGAGTTCCTTGAGTAAAAAGTACTGCCTTCTATAAACATCTCAGCTTCTGGAGACTTATTTCTGGACATTCCTAATGAGTCAGTGAAAAACCCCAAATGATCTACGTATCAATTTCTGTTTTACACTTTCAGTTTATACAATAAATGAGAAAAGAGCTAAGCTCGATTTGCTGGAAGTTGACAATCCTTTTTTTTTTTTTTCTGTCAACTTTAAGGCAATCCATTTTTATTTTGAAATCATTGCTGGTAAATTTTGTACCAAAGGAGAGGCTTACAGCAAGAGAGCAGAAATGAAAGCAGAAATTAGAAAGCTTATATAGTCTCAATTTCCACGACTCTAAAAACATTGATCAATCAACAACACAGCTCATCCAGGAAAACCAAAACGCTTTGTGGTAGGCAGAATTCTAAGTTGGCCCCTAAGGTTTCCTGCCCCTGCAATCTGTGAGCCTTCTCCCACTTACTCAATCAAACACTAACCTGGGTTCTGCTGTGAAGGGATTTTGCAGATGTAATTAAGGTACCAAGATAGGGAGATTGTCCGGATGGGCTTGATCTAATCAAGCGAGCCCTTTAAATCTGAGTCTG
Source organism: Callithrix jacchus (assembly GCF_049354715.1). Lineage (NCBI taxonomy): Eukaryota > Metazoa > Chordata > Mammalia > Primates > Cebidae > Callithrix > Callithrix jacchus. Next base: position 105,817,926 of record NC_133509.1, on the reverse strand, counting down.
GAGGTCAAAGACAGAAAAAGTCAAAGAGGTCTGAAGCATGAGAAGAATTCAACAAAAGGGAGATTCTCCACTGCTGGCTTTGAAGATAAAAGGAGCAGGTGGTAAGAAATGTGGCAGTTTCTAGAACTGAAAGTGGCCCCTGGCTGACAGGCAGCCAGGAAACAGGGGCCTCAGTCCCCTAACCGCAAGAAACTGAAGCTGTGACAACCAAAATGTGCTTCGACAAGGCCCTTGAGCTCCAGATAAGAACACTGCCCAGCTGACATCTTTTTTTTTTTTTTCTCTTTTTAATAAAAACAGGGTTCCACCATGTTGGTCAGGCTGGTCTTGAACTCCCGACCTCAGGTGATCCGCCCTTCTTGGCCTCCAAAGTGCTTGTATTACAGGTGTGAGCCACCATGCCTGGCCCCAGCTGACATCTTGATTTAGCTCTGTGAGAAGATGAGTGGAATCATGCCCTTTCCAGTTTTGGGGGAAAAGCTTTAAAGCAACACATGGGGAGTTGTTTTCAGGGGATAAATTTGTGATAATTTGGTATGCAGCATAGAACTAAAGTCCATGCTTCCTGAATGGTTACAAAGCTTCTTAGCCTAACCCTAAGACCAAAACCTGACCTCCTTTAAAGAGAAACCTACCAACCACTGTGAACCCAATCTATCAGACAAGCCTCTTGTGACTCAAAGTATGACCCATGGTCCGACAGCATACATGTAATCTAAGAAATGCAGCGTCTCGGGCCCCATCTGGATCTACGGAATCAAAACCTTCATTTTAACAAATCACCTGGTGACTTGTATGCAATAAAGTGTGAGAAATTCCAGTTAGCCTTTTAATTCAGAGCTGGAGATCCGGAATCAGCAAAACCCATGCTCCCAACCTGGCTTTACGGTTTTACTAGCTATGTGGATTTAGACAGGTTGCTTAACCTCTCTGAACTTCTATTAATAGGTAGAGTGGAGAAGACAATAGTACTGAGTGTATAGAGTTGTGGTGAGGATTAAATGGGGCAGTATGTAAAGGACTTTAGCCTTACATTTTGGCCTGTCATCAGCCTGGCAAACAATAAGGGCTTAATAAATTGTTGGTTATTGTTGGATTGGGCGCTAATAGCATGAATTGAATGTAGAGGGAGTAGGTAAATCGTATCAGGTGGAAACATGTAGGATCACTGTGGCCGGCATCCTCAGCTGATGAAATATGCTGTCACATGGCTCCTAGAGACTGCAAAAGGTTGTGACCTTGGTTTTCTACCTAATACTAGGCTGGGTCAGCCATGCCATCCCAACTCCTGTAATCATCTGTGTATCCCTCACACCCTCTCCCCATCAGCATTTAACCTCACTGGGCTTGACCTCACTTAGCTAATGAGATCTGGCCGGAAACCAAACCATAGAGATGGTTGTCAGCAACTAGGGGCGGGTGGTAGCCCTGAATACCTATGGCAGCTCGCTCCACAGAAAGGATGAAGAGTTATCCCAGAGGCAGAACACAGCCTGTTAGCTGTTTTAACAGAAATCTAAGGTTCTTCTTATTTTCGTTGGAGGGAGTGATGGCAATGGTGACAATGGTGTTGGTATCACTGAATATAAGAACAAATGCATAAATCAACAGTGACAACTGACTAATACATAAGCGAGAGAGCATTTGTGATCAATTCTGCAGAGGCCCACTCCCCCTCCTGGTGGTTTCTCTGTTCTTGGCAAAGCCTCTCACTTGCTTTATTTCTCAGCCTGAGCCAAAGCAATCTCTATAGTTCAATATAAATAATGAAGGTAACAGTGATAATAACAATAGCTCTCATTTATTGAGTGCTCCAAACACTAGTCACTCTTCATATATTATTTATACTCCTTATAACAACTCTTTGAGGTAGTCATTATTATATTCCTTTTTAGCCAAGGAAACAGAAGCCTCAGAGAGGTTAAGTGGCTTGCCCAAGTTTACACAGCACATAAGATAGTCTTGGATTCAAACCTGAGTCTGCTTGACTCCGAAACCTGTGCTCTCTTCACTTTGTCTCTACGACACAGCTGTCGTCCTTGACTGGGCTCTTGGCCCTTTGCCTGGACACTGTATCTGGGCCTTGGATCCTACTTTCCAGTCAGCTCCTGAGCTGCCTTGCTCCTGTCCTTCCCAGGTTTGCACTGCTTTGGCTTCTGTCTTTGCTCAGATGCTCAGATGCTCAGATCTGGCCCCTGGAAACATATGGTGCACACCTATTTCTTGTCAGTCCACATGGTTCTGCCCACAGGTTTTCTAATCTGACTACTCATAAGCGTGCTTCCTGGGCCTGACTGATGAAGGGGTGACCTGATGCTCCCAGACTCTGGGTAACTGCCCCTTATTCTAGACCTTCCTGCCTCACAAGTAGAGTCTCCCATATATCCAGTCTGGCTCACCATTGCAAAAGACTGTTTCCTGCCTGTGTCAGAGAAACCAGCCCACCCAGGTTCTTCTATCTGCTCCTGCTGTGCTCTGTCTTGAATACTCTCCTTTTCTTTCAAAACCACATTCTCATGCCCAGCTCATACCTGACTCAAAACCCAACCTAATGCCCATAGAGTAAGACCTCGACCTGGAATTTTATCTTTTCACTATGTAGCCTCACTGACCCTTTCAAGTTTCAACGTTATTTTCCAGCCAATTGTTTCCCATCCTTTCTCTGTGATTTTCTGCTAGGCCTTTTCTCCTACTCTTCAATACCAGGAATGCTCATTTCCTCTGTGCTAATTCAGGATCATCCAAGATCTAGCATAAAATCCATCTTCTTTACAAAAATGGCCCTAATGCTCCCAGCTGGAAACGGTCTCTTCCTTTCATTGATCTACTGTGGCACTGTATTTAGTGACACTTAACAATTTTCTACATTTTGCCATTGTTAATTATGTACAGATTTTTTTCTCCCCTTTTATAGTATAAGGTCTCTGAGCACAACGAGCCTCTGATATTTTTTCTTTTTGGTGGCTTTACAGTGCCTAGCAAAATGTCTTGTTCACAGTAAGAGCTTGATAAAAACTTGTTAATCCATCTGATGGATGGGAAGAAATTATAGGAATGGAAAACTTTGGCTGAGCTTTTTCAGCCAGGTAGCCATGACAGGAGAAAGGCTTCACCTTCAGGTGAGCATATGATCGTAATCACCAATAGGTTAACTGAATCAGTTAATCACACTGCGGGTAAAATCAGGCCACGTGTGTTTACCATGTTTTATGTTTACCAGGCTGCATCAGCAGGATGCTTTAAAATGTGGGACAGAAATCCCAACTCAACTTCAAACTAGCTTTTATCATAAGAAATGCATTGGCTTCAACACAGGATGTAAAAAGTTGGGTGGGATTCAGGACTGGTGGATCTAGTGGGTCTTGCAGGCTCTCTGCTGTGCTATCCCCAATGCTGACTTCATTCTGGGGAAAGATACCTGAGGTTTGGAAGGCTTCTAGTAGTTGCTGGGTTAATTGCTTCCCTTTTCACCTCCTGCTAACTTCCTGTGACTCTTTCTGAAGGGTAAGAAAGCTTATTTTCCAGAAGTGCTTAGAAAACTCCTCTTTATGACTCATTGGTCCCAATTGACCTTGGTCTGCCTACTCCAGACCCATTTACTAGCAAGGGGGTTAGGGTGGGGTTCAGATCACTCAGGCGCCACCCTGGAGCTGCAGTAGAACCTGTGAAGGAGAGTCACTACAACACCCCTTACACAGGAGACAGTTTTATGGGGGCCACTTCAATGAAAGGTTGGCTCTGATGACCTTCTCACTTTAGACAAGCAGTAAGCAATGGAAAAAGTGTCATCCAAGAGATCTCATTGTCACGAATCTTACAATATATCTGCTGGCCTGAGAGTCTTTTGGTACTTCTTGTGCAAATCCATTGGTTAGTCAACACGGTTTACGGAACACATGCTGTTTCGATAGTGTTGTTCTAAACACTGTACAAAGTTAGAAAAACAAGACAGTGTAGTCACTTAAAAATATATTTTTTTTAGAGACACAGTCTTGCTATGTTGCCCAGGTTGGCCTCAAACTCCTGGGCTCAAGCAATTCTCCTACATCAGTCTCCTTAATCACTGGGATTACAGGCATGTGCTGTACTGCCTGGCTTATTTTTTAACAGTTGAGAGAGCATTGAGGAAAGTACTCCTCTTTTGTTAATTCTGCCCTATTATTTTCCAGAGTGTAGAAACTGCTTGATGTCCTTCCTCCTTTCTTTGTCCCTCTCATTCGGTTCTCCCTTTCTTGTCACTAATTTACCCCTTTCTTATTCTTTCCTCATTTCAGGAAAGCAACATAGCAGAGATTAGGAATGTAGAACCTGGAGTCAGATTTCTTGGATGGGAATTTTCACTTTGAGTTCTAGCTGTGACTTTCCAGCCATTACTTCATTTCTCTAAGCTTCTATTTTTCACTGGTAATTCATACCTAAAAATTATGCCTACCTTCCCTGGGTTATTCTGGAATTTAGAAAAGGAAGCACATTAAAAATGATTAATAATGGTTAATGATTTTACTTTTCTTTTTATTTATTTATTTATTTTGTTTTTTAAAAAGCCTACAGCACCTGGTATTCCCAGGCAGTCTCCCACCCAAGTATTTAATTTTCTTCTTTATTCTTTTTTAATTGTGTCACATTTTGTGTCCTCTTCCTCCCTCCTACATCCCACAGTGATAGGCTGATCGAAAATATTCAGAAATAGAGTGCACAGAATCAACTTCCTAGTGAGAAATGGAATGGAAACATTTCAGTTCCTTCTCTTTTCTTCATTATAATTCGAGAATTTAAAGAGTGCTATATGAATACATTTAAGGCAAAGATGGAAATGTACAAAAGCAGTTGAGAGGAACACATATGTGATACATATGGAAGCAGAAGCATGAATGTTCTGTTCTGCGCAAGCATCCCCCAGCTGACAGTTCCAGCTTCATAGAGGCCTAGTTTATTCAACTGGTTAGAGCACCTTCTGATGTAACCAAGATCAAGGTTTCAATTCCAGAAAGTGGTGAGCCTACTTCATCTATTTGATGGCTACAGCCTGCTCTCCTGAACCTGGCCAGCCATCTGTAAATGCATCCATTGTTCAGAAGATGACCAATCAGAGGGATGTGGTTGAAACAATGCAAATGGATCACCTTACTAGGAAACAACTCGACAACAAAAAGTACATACTATCATGGGGGTGGGTTCGTTGTGATGTTTGTACGTGAAAAAGGCACAGACCAAGACATCATTATAAAGTTCATGGAAAACCGAGAGGTTTGAAGCCATAGGTTCCACAGCAATTGACAGCCTATAAAAAAGATTACTGCTACATCGCTTGTTTTTAACGCCCGCAGCTCTCCTTAGACACCATTTGGACAATAACTTTCTGTTCCTGTAGACTAGACTCAATTGCTGGAAGTATCTCATACGGGAAGATTTTCCTGACATCTGGTTCTCCTCAACTGAATTCCTCTCCAACCCCCACCCCTTCTAGAGTTATGTGCTCTCTTTACTGTGCTCCTTTTCTGTCATATTATGTTGGTTACTAAGTCAGCTTGGACTGCTGTAACATAACATGTTATGGCACTGGGTGCCATGATACCCAGTCTATGTTATGGATTGAGTGGCTTAAACAACAAAAAATTATGTTCTGACATGTCTGGAGGCTGGGAGTATGAGATCAAGGTGCCAGCATGGTCAGGTTCTTGTGAGGGCTCTCCCCTGTGTCCTCACATGGCATATATATGGGGGTGGGTGACAGAGTGAGACTCCATCTCAAAAAAAAAAAAGAAGTGCATGGAACCTTCCCCCATCTCTTGCTTTCACTCACACCATGTGATGTGCCGGCTCATCTTCCTTTCTGCCATGATTTTAACTTCCGAGGCCCTGACCTGAAGCAAATGCCAGCACCATGCTTCCTATATAGCCTATTGAACAGTGAACTAGACATACCTCCTTTCTTCATAGATTACCCACAACTTCAGGTATTTCTTTATGGCAACACAAGAATGGCCTAGTACAAGAACCTACCTCATCACCTCATCTAAACCTAATTCCTTCCCAAAGGCCCCATCTCCAAATACTATCACATTGTGGGCAAGAGTTTCAATATATGAATTTGGGGAACACGATCACGACATAACAGTTACAATTCTTTTTGAGGCAATGCATGTTCCTTTGACATGAGTGATAAGTAAGGTGGAAGTCACATTGATTCATACATGATTTTCCTGGCAACTTAGTATCAAGGTAAGCTTTTCCACATTTGCAGAAAAAGCCTTAGCCATATATGAATACTTTCAGAACAGACTGGAATTAATAGTGCAAGTTCTGCTTGGTTTAAGGGCTTTGAGTATTGCTGTCATTTCCACCAGTTAAACTATTCAGGGAAGCTAAGAGTAGAATGATGGAGCTGAGAAAACATTTTCCTCTACAGACACATTGAACAAAAGAAAGAGGCTACACCATGGATCATTCACAAATTTTGATGAAAATGATCTAGAAACTATCTGGCCTAAAGCTGCCTCTGTATATATTTCAAGTCTGGCCTAAAGGTTTCTCCATACACATGAACTGTAACCTAATTTGATGCGTAAATAGACTGGTAACTGAGTCTCAGCCAATCACAGCAGCCAAATTTCAGTTAACCACAGTCCGCCAACTGTTCACACCAGGTTCAAATAAGGCAAATGCCCAGCTGTAGCCATTCCAGCCGTTTCTGTACTTCACTTATGTTTTCCACAGGTCACTTTCCTTTTTCTGTCCATAAATATTACCTGACCATGTGGCAGCCCTAGAGCCACTCTGAGTCTGTTGGGTTCTGGTGACTGTTCGATTCAAGAATTTTTTTTTTTTTTTTTGAGACAGTCTCACATTGTCATCCAGGCTGGAATGCAGTGGTGCAATCTCTGCTCACTACAACCTCTGCCTCCCGGGTTCAGACGATTCTCCTGCCTCAGACCCCGTTGAGTAGCTAGGACTACAGGCACTTGCCACCATGCCCAGCTAATTTTTTTGTATTTTTAGTAAAGACAGGGTTTCACTTTGTTAGCCAGGCTGGTCTCAAACTCCTAACCTCATGATCCACCTGCCTCAGCCTCCCAAAGTACTGGTATTACAGGCATGAGCCACCGTGCTTGGCTACGAATCTTTATTTACTCAATTAAACTTTGTTAAATGTAATTTGTCGAAAGTTTTTCTTTTAATTGATGGCATCAGAAGTGGATCCAAAGTAGAAAATTAGCTGGGTGTAGTAGCACTTGCCCGTAGTCCTAGCTACCAGAGAGGCTAAGGTGAGAGGATCACCTGAGCCCAGGAGTTGGAGGCTGTTGTGAGCCGTGATTGCACCACCGTACTCCAGCCTGGACAACAGAATGAGTCCCTGTCTCAAAAATAGAAAAAAAAAACAAAATCCCCCACAAAGTAGAACTTCTAATTACCCCCAGGAGGATGGAGTGACCAAGCAAGGTGCCCGCTGGGCCCCTTGTGTCCACTGCTCTCGCAGCAACTGGGGATCCTGGACCAGTTCTGTCTTAGATTCTGAAGTACCACGGATGTGTGTTTTGCATTATCTGAGTTTGAGCAAAATTTTTTATCTGGATTTGGTTCAGAAGGCACAACAAAAACTGGACTCGGTCCAGGATGAAATCAGATTTGATAATTAACTAGACTGGATCCAGTTAGAGCCCTCAGATGTCTGACTGGGTCGACAGAAACTGGCAGTAAATGGCAATTAGTGTGGTGGGTATGAACAAATTTTGGTAATTTGCAAAGATTTTGTGTTCTTTCTCCATTGTTTCTTTTTCTTACACACTTGGGTAGGGAAAAATCATGGGCTAACTTAGCCAAGGGGATCTTAGAGCCAAAGCCAGGAATCAACATAAAAATGGGATCCTTGGCCAGGCAAGGTGGCTCACGCCTGTAATCCCGCAGTTTGGGAGACCGAGGCAGGTGGATCATGAGGTCAAGAGATCAAGACCATCCTGGCCAACATGGTGAAACCCCATCTCTTAAAAAAAAAAAATGGGATCCTTAATTTTTGAAGAACTGAGTATTTCAAAACTGAGATTGCACCACTGCCCGACAGCCTTGGCGACAGAGCGAGTACTCCACCTTCCTGGTATGCCTGCCTTTAGGTATACATAGTATATAAGTATTAGGCAGCAGCAAATGCTTGCAAAAATGTAGGAGTCTTACTAAAGATGATTTAAAATTATGGTGGAACATTCAAATGAACAACACTGCACTTTAAGAAGTGCATTTAAAAATGAGGGCTCCTGAATTAGGTTTACCAGGGATGCCTATTGATGTGCAGAAGCTTCTAAAAAAAATTTCAACTTTTTCATTGCCTCTTTTAAAGACTCTTTACAATAGACAACTAAAAATCTCAAATTACTAATTGATAAGGGAAATAGATTTTTTTTAACATTTTGGCTTAGTTACTATCCTGCCCCAAGGTGGAAAGTAAGCTGAATAAAGTGCTTATAAAAGGTAGGGCCTCCGGTAAAGTAGGCTTGTTTCTATTTTTCAAAGCTATCCAGGCTGAGTCCAGGCATCGAGAACGCTTTCTCTTTCCTCTTCATTAATGGGCTCCACTCTAAACTCAGTAATTTAGCTAAGCAAGAGAAGCTACGTTAAAAAGACCACCTATTGAACTAAATAATTTCTGGCATTTATCTGGCTATTTTGAAACCCTTTTATAAAAGAAAATAACATCTATGAAGGAAATCTCTATTTGTAAGAGTGTCTGCCTCTGTGCAACGGAAAGAGAGAGAGAGCTAAGCCTCTGGAAACTCTTTAAATTGAATAGGACTTACCTTTGTTTAAATTGATTTAAATTTATCTAACAAGCCTTACCTTTGTTTAAGGTGCTTTTCCTGGTTATCTTGTCTTAGCTGGATCTTTACTTATACGCTCCTTCCTTGGTTTGGGCAAATAGTGGTATTTAGGCCTGAAGTAGGGAATGGTTGGGGGGAAAGATGAATGGGTCCTTAGAAAAATGAGTCATGATTTGTGACAAGGTCTGTCTTGGTGTGATGCAACCTCCTCTCCAGTGATAATAGTCAATCTTCCCTGGTTTCTGGAACTCCCTAGGGGAGAATGTCAGAGGCATTTGAACCAGAACAACTCCATCTTGAATAGGGGCTGGGCAAAATAAGACTGAAACCTACTGGGCTGCATTCCCAGACAGTTAAGGCATTCTAAGTTACAGGATGAGATAGGAAGTCGGCAAAAGATACAGGTCATAAAGACCTTGCTGATAAAACAGGTTGCAGTAAAGAAGCCAGCTAAAACCCACCAACACCAAGATGACGATGAAATGACAGAAAATGAAACACCGCATATTCTCACTCATAGGTGGGTGATGAAAAATGAGAACACATGGACACAGAAAGGGGAGTACTAAACACTGGGGTCTATTGGGGGGAAAAGGGGAGGGCCAGTGGGAGGGGGAGGTGGGGAGGGATAGCCTGGGGAGAAAAGCCAAATGTGGGTGAAGGGGAGAAGAAAAGAAAGCACACTGCCATGTGTGTACCCACGCAACTGTCTTGCATGCTCTGCTCATGTACCCCAAAACCTATAATCCAATAAAAAATTTAAAAAAAAAAAAAAAAAAAAAAAAGAAATGCCGAGGCAACATCAGGAAGTTACCCTATATGGTCTAAAAAGGGGAGACATGAATAATCCACCCCTTATTTAGCATATAATCAAGAAATAACCATAAAAACGTGCATAGAGTAGCCATTCCTTTGTTTCTTTGTTTTCCTAATAAACTTGCTTTCGCTTTACTCTATGGACTCACCCTGAATTCATTCTTGTACAAGATCCAAGCACCCTCTCTTGGGGTCTGGATCGGGACCCCTTTCCTGTAACAACAGGATTGATGGCATTTGGATTCCTTTGGAAAATCTGTTTTTAGACAAATAAAAATAATTTTCAATGCCTTGCTTTGCATACCTGTTAGTAGCAGTAGTACACAAAAGCAACATATCTTCTGAACTTATGAAACTGACCTTGCAAAAATTATAACCGAGGAAATTACGACAGTGAAAGAGATCAGACTTATCTTGCGTCTAACCTTTAAGCTGTCCTTTTTCATTCATGGGCATAGGCCGAACTAACCTTGGGAAGGAATTCAGTTTTTAGTTTAACTCTGTAACAAAATTGATAATAGCCCTTTTCCGGAAAAAAAAAAAAAAAAAAAAAAACCCTTCTTAAAAAAAAAAAAAAAGGAAGAAAAAAATCTTTGGCTAGAGTCACAGAGGGAGCACAAAAATAAAACAAACAAACAAAAAACCCTTCTTGCCTGGGAACCAGTCCGCCTTTATAGGACTAATAAATTAGCTACAGGATTAGAAATTATGGTTTAGTGGCAATGTAGCCTCCAGCTGCAAGATTCTTAACCTCCCCAAATTGCTCCTGGGAAAGTGTAACTATTGTAAAACTTAAGATCAGTGCTTGAGATATTTTGCAGACCCTGCACTCCATGGATCAACTGACACCACCAGGACTGGTAATCTGGTTGTACCAGTTTTGTGATCCCATCCAGGAAAAGAAGGCAACAAGCAAGAAAACTCACTTGACCTCCCTACGATTCCATCTCCAACCTGACCAATCAGCACTCCCCCCACTTTCCGAGCCCCTACGACCAAATTATTCTTAAAAGCTCTGATTCCCAAATGCTCAGGAAGACTGATTTGAGTAATAATAAAACTCCATCTCCCCCGAAGCCAGCTCTGCATCACTTACTCTTTCTCCATTGCAATTCTCCTGTCTTTATAAATTGGCTCTGTCTTGGCAGTGGGCAACGTGAACCTGTAGAGCAGTTACACTTCTTCAATGGCTAGCTTTGTTCAATAAGCAATTCAAGCAAATGGTAAAGAATGAGTAATTTAGGTGAATGTGAATCGCACAAAAATTTATAAATTAATTTATCATAGTTTCAAAAATCTGTTTCAGTAGCTTAAAATCTTAAAATCATGATAATTAATTGAAATTCAATGTCTGAATCATTTCTAAGTAAAATACTAAAACATTTATTATTAAGCATAACTTTAGTTTACATACTTCAGCATCTTGTTTTTATAGAAGTTAAATACATATAAGTTAAATATAATTGGATCTGTTAAGAAACATAAAAATCTGGCTGGGTGTGGTGGCTTATACCTATAATCCTAGCACTTTGAGAGGCTGAGGCAGGCAAAGCAGCTGAGGTCAGGAGTTTGAGACAAGCCTGGCCAACATGGCAAAACCCCGTCTCTGCTAAAAGTACAAAATTAGCCGGGCATGGTGGCGTGCACCTGTAATTCCAGCTGAGACAGGAGAATCATTTGAACCCAGGAGGCAGAGGTTGCAGTGAGCTGAGATCATGCCACTACCCTCCAGTCTGGACAACAGAGCACGACTCTGTCTCTAAATAAATAGAAGAAACATACAAATTGAGGAAACCTATCTTTCTAAAAATTAGGAAATGGCCTTCATCTACAAATACTGATATAACGCAGTTCAAAATTGATTGCTTCCTTGACTGTTCACTGGAAATTAATGTTACTAAGAGCTAAAATTATGATTAATGTATGTAATTAAAATATAATACAGATATGTGTACTATATGTGAAACAGGAGGAGTTCCCTTATCCCCTTCACAGGGTGTGTGACAGGGGTGTGGCTTGCTTCTTTGGTGCCCCACTTCTCAAACCGTAGGGGGAGTGTACAGGTGGGCAGGTCATGGGGAGCATTTTTTGGGCTCCAACCCCACAGCAGAGTCCAGGGTTGAGTGTTGACAGCTCGCAAAGCCCCAGTGGGTGTGTGTTACAGTGTGTTCTTTCAGCTTTGCCATCTGCTGGTGGCTTGTGTTAATCAGCTCAATTAGACCCTTCGCCTTATTGCAAAAACAGAGGGCTTTCTGTATCCTGGGTTCTTGCCCTAGTGTACTGGAAAAATTGGATCACATGTGGATTTGGAGAAGGAGTGCAAAGTTTTACAGAGTTGTAAGTAGCTCTCAGTGAGCTGGATAGGGAGCCAGAAAAAGGATGGAGTGGGAAGGTGGTCTTCCCCTGGACTTGAGCTGTCCAGTAGCCAGGCTCTCCTCCAACCGCCCCTGCCCGAATTCCTATTGAATTGTTCTGCTGTCAATGGCCTAGTGATGTCTGCTGGTGCTTGTTTTCTGCTTCTCTCAGTGTCCAGCTGCTTGTGTGTGTGCCCGCTGGGGTCTCAAGTTTTTATGGGCACAGGATGTGGGGACGTGGTGGGCCAAAATGCAACTTTATGGATGTGAAAATAGAAATCTGTCCTCATTTAGGTTCATGGACACAGGCTTGAGGATGGAACCCTCACCAGGGACCCCACCCTTCTCTACCCAGCACTTCCCTGCCCCCCTTCTGTATTGTATGCACATATACAATAACATATGTAATATATACATATAGTATACAGTACATATGTGTACTATATGTATGTACTATATGTATGTATGTAATATACAGAATATATAGTACATATATGAACACAAAGGTACTCTACATATAGTATAGCATGCATGTAGTATAGTATGTACTATATATAGTATGGTATATACTATATATATAGTACAAATATTCTGTTTAGACATATATTCTATATAGTACATATATATATTGTATGTATGTACTGTACAGAATTGTTTGTTTTTAGTTACATATATCTAAAATGTACTACTGATAAAGGCAGGAGACAGACAAATGCTTAGGCAGATAGGGAAGAGTCCTCAGGCTAAAACCTCACTTTCAAGCCTAAAACAGCCTGAAGTTTGAAAGACTGGAGTGCTAGTCCCAAATGAAACCTGTGACCCAGAGGGAGAACTTCTGCCCTTGTCTGCTCACCCTTTTCCAATTGATTCTTCCTGAATAATGCCTTTTAACCAATAGAATGTTGCCTTTTCCGGTACTACCTAATGGCTTGCCTGGGCATGCCCACCTGTGCACTGCAGCATGGGGTGGGGCCATCAGGAATTCCTGCCGTATCTAGGGGAGAAGCCTGGCCTCATCAGCTCATATGTGATGGCCCTGGTTTTCAATTGTAAGGGAGAAACCTGCTTGGAGAAACCCTCTCTTTGCTGAGAGCTTTCCTTTCTTTCACTTACTAAATTTTGCCCTCCTCACCCTTCAATGTGTCCATGTGCCTAATTTTTCCTGGTCATGAGACAAGAACCTGGATTTAGCTAACTAGGGAGCAAAAATCCTGCAATATTTTTGTGGCCTGTACAGGGATTTATCCGAAGGGTGAGTAAAACGAAGCCCCCAAAATATCTTTCACTTTAATTTCTGAGCTTTCTCATCCTCAGACTTCTGAAGGCAGGAAAAGCTGCCCCCGCCCCATCGCTCTCAGGGGTTGGGAATGTCAGCATTGGTCCAATCCAGTCTTTTCTATGGTATTTTCCTTATTTATTTTTCTTTTTTTGGAACTACAATAATGACTTTTTTTCATTATTTTTTGTCGGAACCTAGTATAATGACACCTATCTTTTCTTTTATAATATTGTGGGTGTTCTACCCTCACCCAATGGCCACAGGCATGCACTTGGGACAGACAGGTGAGCAGCGGCTCCCCTCCACCACCTTTCCTCCCAGCTGGGGCCCACGACCATATCTGCTGCATACACGTGCTATGTTCAGTGGTCACACAGTGCGGAACTGAGCCACAGCCACTGCCTGGGCTCCAGGGTGGTCTTGGGGGTCCATGGCCCTTCAAGGCTGGCTGGCCTCTGCTCCCCAGCATGTGCCCATGGAGTCTTCCCCTCCCCCAGCTGAGGGGTCCAGCTTGGTCTGAGCCTGAGGGAAGAAACGGCTATTAGAAGAGTCTCTCCCTGTTGGAGAAACCATTTACATTAGAATAAGAGGTTTCTTCCTCAAGGATCTTCCCCAGCCCTACACTTAAGCTGTTCTTTTTCCTTTTCTCCATCAGGTCGGGAGTTAATGGGTTGGTGGGAAGGTAGTTGCGGTTTTTGCCATTATTTAGCATGGTGGTGACCACAATTGCCTTTGCGCCAACCTAATAACACAGCCCCGCAAATACAGGGGGCTTCTTCATGCTGGAGTTTTTTTTCTTGAAAGGTGAACTTCTGCATGCCAGACTTTTTTTTTTTTTTCTTGAAAGGCCTTTTAATAGTCCAGGAACCCAATTCACAAGACACCGTTTTCTATCCCTTGTTGGAGGAGGACCCAATTCCACAGCTTCACCAGCAACTTAAGGAGTCCGTGCACCCGCTGAGACACATTCTTGTCCCAAACTCAATTCCAAGCTTCAGGTTGAAGCTCTAGGAAAGAAAACTGGATCCGACGACAATAGAAGTTAAAAGACATAGCAAAGGTAAGCATGTCTAAATTCTGCCAATTAAGCCAAGCCTCCTGTTTCATGGATAGAGGTTATGCTAGTATCCTTGGCATACATGAGGTCTAGGGAACTTGAAAGCTACTGACAGCAGGGGGAAAGGCAGTGCGTAGATAAGAGTGGATAATCCCACCCCTGAGCCCCCGTCAACTTGGGTGAAAAGTCACACTGACACCCATGGGCAGCACCCTGTCATTGTCACTAGGACTCAGGGATACAAGGAAAGGGATGCCTCTCTTGTCTCTCCCTCACATACCCTAGATATTTGCTGGGGAGAGGAGGGAACTAGGAATGATTTGCTCCCCTCTTTCCAGATGAGTAGCCATTCATCTTCAGTCTTTACCCTTTTCAAATGCATCCTGAACCCCTGGGACTCCTTTGGAAAGAAAACAAAAACAAAACTTCTTTGTTTCCTTTTTTCACCTCTGTTCTCTCTTCTCAGATGGGTAATTGTGTCCTCATACTACAGCATACTACCCTTGGATCCATCCTTCAAATTGGGAAAAATTAATATTCCAAATCTTAAACTGGTTGCCTTAGAACTGAACTCAGAGGAAGGGAACCTAGAAGGCTGACATTCTGGTAAAAGGTTAAAGTTTTATCATTCATTCTTTTGGCCTCTCTCTCCCTGTACAAACTGATAAAAGGAATGACAGGGGTCACTGTTTATATTCTCTGTAAAGTTTTGATTAATGAAAAAGGATTTGTGAGGTTGGTCTTAAGCCATAGCCAGTCTGGTGTGATTTGCATGCCTTTCTGTATGATTCTGTCAGGAAGAGGGGTACCTTACCATAGGATGTAGGCCTAGGACCCCATAAGCCTGCTGTTCAAGTCAGCCTGGCAAACTGGTCAGTAAGAAACTTGGCTGCGGGACTCCCATCTTGTTTTACGTCCTGTAACCACGAGGCAGGACTTTGTTTTAGTCTTCACTATTTTACAGTGACGACCTGGTTCGGTCCTGACTTGAGAAATGAGTAATTTTGGGTTGATATCTGTGTGTGACTTTTGCCATTTGCTGATTCTCTTTCCCTCCATGAACAACTTCTAGCTCCCTTTCTTAAATCTTTCTTTCTCTGGGTTACTTTTAAAGGTCCTAGTGCGCGACCCCCTTGTAGACCCCTGCCCTGTACCCGACCCCAAATAACAGCTCGAGAGTTGGAAGCCGAGTTCAGGTTTATTGGGACCAGTGGGCAGACCAGGAAAGGAAGGAGATCGGGGCTGGCTGCGACTACGCAGCTGAGGTAGGAGGGTTTTATAGGGGGGGTGGACGGGGCGTGGACACAGGGCTGGCGGAGTGTCGTAGGAGCTTAGGATAGGCTGTCCGTCTCTGGGCAGACTGCTGAGGTGGCTCAGAGGGTTACGTGTCGGTTCAGGATAGGCCGAGGCTTGGCGGGCTTTCCTGCTGCGATGATTGGCTGCTTGTTGTTGCTGGGCAGAACAGAGCAGGCTTGGCGGGCTTTTCTCAGGGCAGCAGGAAGCCTGGGGGGAGGGTGGGGGCAAGAAATCTGGGGGAAAGATGGCGGGACTTTCTACCGAACACCTAGATTTTGTAAAAACTGCTTTCTAACCCTTTGAAAATACTTCATACACTTGTGGTTAACTCATAACCTTAATCGAAGCTTGTTGGTTTCACCTGTGGGGTTACTTTTGGTAATGTTCAAATGCCAGAAATAATGGCAGCTTGGCATGGCTAATGTCAGGTTACAAGGGATTTAAAGGACTTTCTTAAAGAGCACTCAACTTAATTAAAAGTGGATATCCAAGTTATAGGTATATTTAAAAGGCCTTTATGTTTCTCTCGTCTTGAATTTTGCTTTTTTGAAAAAAGGTTTTTTCCTAATTTGAATGAATTACTCTTCTCCCTATGTCTTGCACCTCTTTTTAAAAAAAAAAAATTTTTTTTTTTGAGGCACAGTCCCTCTCGTTGCCCAGGCTAGAGTGACGCCATCTCAGCTCACTGCAACCTCCACCTCCCAGGTTCAAGCAATTCTCCTGCCTCAGCCTCCCAAGTAGCTGGGATTACAGTTTCATGCCACCACGTCAGGCTAATTTTTGTATTTTTAGTAGAGATGGGGTTTCACCATGTTGGTCAGTCTGGTCTTGAACTCCTGACCTTGTGATCCACCTGCTTTGGCCTCCCAAAGTGCTGGGATTGCAGGCATGAGCCACCGTGCCCGGCTTGTCTTGCACCTCTTAATGCACCTTTTAATGAGAGGTCCTAAATTACCTTCTGTTGGCCTGGGACTCCTTGGGAAAAACAAAAAAGGTGCCACAGATTCCAATTTGGGAGAAACCTCTCTTTCTTTCATGGAACCCCAGGAATTAGAGATGGATCAATCTGTATCAAACTTTATTTTTGTCTTCCAGCTATACCTGTGTATCAGGCCCTGTTTCCTAAAGGGCTCCACTCTGAGACCAATAATCCAATTAAGAAACTGGCAAATGAAAAATCTTACAAATACTTGATCTCTTTTTGTCTGTCGTATAGTTATATATGTATTATCTGTGTGATGTTCATATAAAAGAGCTCTAATTAATTGACCTAAATAAATAAATAAGCACTTAGATCAAATATTTTTTGAAGGAAAAGTAAAGGCTGTGATACCTTTTAGTTCACATGGGACTTTAATCTTTGAGAAGTAAAACGTCTTAAGGACTTGCCTACTTCACAATTGGTAAGGCCTGGGGACATATGGAATTAACCACACCCTTAACTACGCTGGAAGAAGTCACATTTCATTGGCTCCTAGTGCATAATTTAAACAACTTAAATTGATGAGTTATCTTATAACGTGTAATTGAAACCACAGATAATAGATTTACCTGCAAGGTGTGTAAGAACAGTAAAACGTGTTTTTAGTAAGAGATTATAAGAAGGTATGGAAATGTAAATTTTTGCCTGGCGTTAAAGAATTGTTTTAAATCAGATAAGATAAAGCTAAAGGCTTAAATAAGTTGTGGAAGGTTTCTAAAAGTTAATCTTGCAAAAGAAATTCCGTGTGTAAACATTGAATACATTCAAAATGGTATAATATGGTTTTTCTGTAAACTGAGCATTGAAATAAAAGAATAAGATTTCCTTAAGGTGCTAATCTGCTCTTTAGCAAAATTAGTAAAGGGCTATAAAAGAATCTTATAAGAATCTTACCTCATGGTGAAATGGTTAAGATGAAATAGAATTGTCTATAAGGTTTCATTAGAAAATTGTGGTTGACATTAAGAGTAAACTAATGTAAGGGTAAAATTTTTTTTTTCTCCCTTGTACAAGATTTTCATGTAATAATAAAGGATAATGAGGCTGGTCACTGTGGCTCATGCCTGTAATCCTAGCACTTTGAGAAACCGAGGAGGATGAATCCTGAGGTCAGGAGTTTGAGACCAGCCTGACCAACATGGTGAAACCCCATCTCTTCTAATAAAAAATGCAAAAATTACCTGGGCATGGTGACACATGCCTGTAATCCCAGCTACTAAGGAGGCTGAGGCAGGAGAATTGCTTGAACCTAGGAGGTGGAAGTTGCAGTGAGCCGAGATTGTGTCACTGCACTCCAGCCTGGGTGACAGAGTGAGACTACTCCATCTCAAAAAACAAGCAAACAAAAAAAAATGGATAATAAAATATTTTTATTTGCCTTGTGAATGAACTGCCAAGAAAAAGAAAGAGAAGACAGGAGACAAATTGTTTGGAAAGTCAAGTCTTTCCTCTTAATGAGTAAAGGTGTTTGCCTTGTTTCAAAATTTTTGAATAATAATTTTGACAAAATAAATAATTTATGGTAATCTGGAGTTCTGTTTTATAGTACCAAGTACTTTGAACTTCTAACATATTTAACAGGTTTCCCAAAATCAAATTTCAATTTCAAAATTGTCTTTCATGACCCCTAGCTTTTGTATGCTATAGAGGGCCCCTGCTGCATCCAAAAGAGAGGTTAAATAGGATTATTTGACATGTTTAAGTACGTGGGATTGCCAAAATGAGGCTTAATATTCATCAGGTTATATTTAAGTGAATAACATTAATATATGTTCCAAAATTGTATGGGATTTCTAAAATTCTAATGTCTGAGTATATGCTATCAATCATAATTAAGATTTTTACAGTAAGTTATTATAAACCACTGAGATAACCAAATATCTTTGTCAATCATGTATTTACCTGTAATGACCCTGGGCATTTTGTTATTCACAGACAATTGTTTCCTTGTTTAGATCCTCTTCAAAAGATAGTTTATAATCAGCTATAGAACTTTGACAGGTGCTCTCAAATGCAGTTTTCTGATAACTTTGGAGATTGTGACATTTGAATGGTGGAAAAATGTACAGGACTCATGAAGAGTTAAAATGTTTAGGAATATCAAGCAGAACAAGAGTTAACAGAATGAACTGAATTAATAGAAAGCTGAAGTAATCTTTTTTTTTAACTTTTACTTAAAACATTGCTGATCCTTGTTTTGTTTTTCAGAGTTAAAGACACTGTCATTTTGAGCTATTTACAGTCTTTAATAATTGAGTAAGTTATATGCCTGTGAAGAAAATTCAGAGCATGTTTGTTTCTCTTTGCCTGGTTCCTCTAGAATTTGGAAACTATTTGGGAGTATTCTTAACTTAGAGCATCATAGTTGTTTGCATCAGTGCAATAAGAATCCATTTTCTTTTGCAACAGGATACAATTGAGTTTGCTTTCCTTTAAGGAATCAAGCTCTACTTGCAGAGCTGATAAAAGCCCCTTGGGAAAACTGGCCTGTTACCTTGTCTACACAATCCCTATACAGGGTTCTTACCCTGTATGGGGATAAAGAATGTCACTTTCTAACAGGCCCAGGAACCCCATATTCTTGGGACCTCAAGAAGAAAGGAATTTACCCAACTCATAGGTATTTGGGGTACAAACCCATGGCTGAGCTTGGCTTTAAAAGGTCTTATCTGAGATTCCTTGTGGAACAGAGTTCCATCAAAGCCAATTTGAAAAGCCTATGTAAAAATAATTATTCTTGCTTCGCTTTATGCAAATAATCAGGCCAAATATAAAACTAAAGTTTATTTTGCAAATAACTCAGTCCTATCGTGATTTGTTTTTAACAAAAATGAGGACGAGAGAGAGAGAAATTTTGTCTCAAACCTTATCATACATCTGTCATTAAATTGTAGACTCATTGGTTGTTTTAAAGCTTTTTTGTCTACATTTTAGACTAACCCTGCTTATTCTTGTGAATCAACTGGTGATCTCCTCCTGCAGCTCAGAAAAAAACAAAAAGGGATGGTTAATGTAAAAATCTGGTTCAATATTCTAGTTCTGGGCAATTATCCTGCAAATCCTGCCAGGTGATAGGACTGAATAGGGTGTTCATAACCTGGAGGTTTCCTTTTTGGGAAAACAAGACCAAGGGAGCTAATAAAAGCCAAGCTCCACTCACCCAAATCTTAGCAGGTGTTAACTATAGTCACAAGTTATCTGGCTGTGCTGGTAGCCTTGGGATTTTTGAGCTGCCCTTACCACCCCGCCCCCCGCACCCCCCTCCCCCGTCCCACCTGCCACCTTTTGTCTCATTTTGATACATGTCTTCTAATAACCCAGTTTGTCTCTTCTCATCTTCAGATCATCAAACTCCAAATGGAGCCACAGATGATGGTCCCCTTATTTTTTAACTGGGGATCCTTAGACAAGCCTCTGAGGGAAATCTGACTGCTGTTTTATCAAAACAGCACTCCCTGTCAGCAGAAAGCAGTTAAGATTGATCTTTATTCTTATTCTAAGGGCAGTTAGATGTACCTCTTTAGAGGGTGGAATGATTGATAGATGCTGAAGGTAGACAAATTTCTAGGCAGATAGGGAAGGGTCCCTGGCCTAAAACCCTACCTTCAAGTCTGAAACATCCTGAAGGCTGAAAGCTGGACTGCTAGTCCCAGATGAAACCTGTGACCCAGTGGTAGAACTTCTGCCCCTGTTTGCCCACTCTTTCCTAATTGATTATTTCTGAATAATGCCTTTTAACCAACCGAATGCTGCCTTTTCCAATACTATGTATTGGCTTGCCTGGGCATGCCTACATGTGCATTGGGGGATGGGGTGAGGCCACAAGGAATTCATGCCTTATGCAGTGGAGGAGCCTGGCCTCATCAGCTCATGTGTGGTAGCCCTGGTTTCAACTGTGAGGGAGAAATCTGCTTGGAGAACACTTCTCTTTGCTGAGAGCTTTCCTTTTACTTGATAAATTGTGGCTGCATGCCTAATTTTTCCTGGTTGTGAGACAAGAACCTGGATTTAGGTGAACTAAGGAGCAAAAATCCTGCATCACTACATATATGTAATATGTAGTAATCTGGAGTTCTGTTTTATACGTATTATGTCGTATATAGTAGTATATAATATGTATGAAATTATGTAGTAGTATGTAATATGTATGAAATTATGTAGTAGTACATATTACATATCTGTAACTAAAAATAAGAGAAAGAATTCTGTATGCAAAGTGTGTAAGAAAAGTAAGTTATGTTTTTGGTGAGCAAGTTTATAAGGAAGGTATAAAAATGTGGTTTTGTTAAAAGAAAAGTAATTTTGTCTAGTTAGGTCATCTTACAGTTGTTTCAAAATGAAGGAAGAAAGAAATAGTATAAAAAATGGAATGAGTGTTAAAAGTTTAAAAAAGAAAGAACAAGAGTAAAATAATTTTTTGTGTTTATTTTTTATTTTATTTATTTATTTTTTGAGATGGAGTTTCGCTCTTGTTACCCAGGCTGGAGTGCAGTGGCACGATCTCGGCTCACTGCAACCTCCGCCTCCTGGGTTCAAGTAATTCTCCTGCCTCAGCCTCCCAAGTAGCTGGGACTACAGGCATGCACCACCATGCTCGGCTAATTTTTGTATTTTTAGTAGAGACGGGGTTTCACCTTGTTGACCAGGATAGTCTTGACCTCGTGATCCACCCGCCTCGGCCTCCCAAAGTGCTGGGATTATAGGTGTGAGCCACCCTGCCTGGCCTTTTGTATTTAAACTAGATTAAATTAATTTATTATAAGTATTGAAACTTAGTACTTAGTGTTAAAAGTAAATCTAATATAAAACTATAATTTCGTTTTTTAAACAAAAGTTTCATGTAGTATTAAGGTACAGTAAATGATTTTTGTCTTCTTTTTGAGTAATATGCAAAAGAGAAAGAGAGAGAGAGAAACCATTTTGCGTGCCTTATGCTGCCTCTGTTAGGTCTTTGGAAAAATGAGTCTCCTCTCCATCAAGGAGTAAAGATTTTTGCTTTTTAAAATCTTTTTTTTTTTTTTATTTTTGAGATGGGGTTTTGCTCTTGTCTCCCAGGCTAGAGTGCAATGGCACAATCTCGGCTCATTGGAACTTCCACCTCCTGGGTTCAAGTGATTCTCCTCCCTCAGCCTCCTGAGTAGCTGAGATTATGGGTACCTGTCACCATGCCCAGCTACTTTTTGTATTTTTAGTAGAGATACAGTT
Organism: Callithrix jacchus; assembly: GCF_049354715.1. Lineage (NCBI taxonomy): Eukaryota > Metazoa > Chordata > Mammalia > Primates > Cebidae > Callithrix > Callithrix jacchus. The sequence goes on along the minus strand of NC_133509.1, from coordinate 105,796,127 downwards.
TCACTGTATTGGCCAGGCTGGTCTCGAACTCCTGACCTCAGGTGATCCCGCCCGCCTCAGCCTCCCAAAGTGCTGGGATTACAGGTGTGAGCCACCATGCCCAACCAAAATTATTTAATTATGACTTTGGCTAAATTAGTGACTTATTTTAGAGTGACCTATGATTTGTTTTTGATCAATCTTCTAAACCCTTGGCATATTTGACAGGCTTCTCAAAATCAAATTTCAAGATCACAATTAAGCCTTTTTAACCTCTAACTTTGAGATGTTTCAGAGGGCCTATGAAGCGTACTAAAGGAAGATAATAAACTGGCTTATTTGATATGTTAAATTATATAAGAAGTATTGTCATATAAAAAGTGGTGTTTGCCTGGCGCTGTGGCTCACGCCTGTAATCCCAGCACTTTGGGAGGCTGAGGTGGGTGGATCACGAGGTCAAGAGATCAAGACCATCCTGGCCAACATGATGAAACCCGTCTCTACTAAAATACAAAAATTAGCTGGGTGTGGCGCATGCCTGTAGTCCCAGCTACTTGGGAGGCTGAGGCAGGAGAATTGCTTGAACCTGGGAGGCGGAGGTTGCGGTGAGCTGAGATTGCGCCACTGCACTCCAGCCTGGCTCCCGGTGACAGAGCAAGACTCCATAAAAAAAAAAAAGTGGTGTTTAATCTTTTTTTGAGTTATATTTGCATGGATATCTTATTAATATGTGTTCCAAAATTGTATGTGCTTCCTAAAATTCTGATATATCCTGGTATATTATCAATCATAATTATGATTATTATGTTAAATTATTGTAGGTGACAAAAATAACCAGATTTTCTTGTCAATTGTGTCTTTAACCCTGACCATTTTAAGTATTGTTGTCCATAGTTAATTGATAATTCTGATGCTTTTTCCTGAATGTTCTTTAAAAACAATTGTAATTCTATTTGTATACTCAAATAGGTTGTATATTCAAAAAGTTTCATGAAAAAGATGGTGTTCACAGTTTGGATATTTGTAACCCCCACATCTCATGTTGAAATTCGATCACCCATTTTGGAGATGGGGCTTAATGAGAGGTATTTGGGTAATGGAGACAGATCCCTCATGAATGGCTTGGTGCCATTTCTGTGGTAGCAAATGAGTTCTTGCATTATTAGTTCAGATGACAGCTGATTGTTTAAAAGAGCATGGCATCTTTCCCCTGTCTTTCTTTCTTCCTCTCTTGCCATGTGACATGCCAGCTCCCCTTCTCCTTCTGCCATGATTGGAGGTTTCCTGGGGTTCTTACTAGGGCAGATGCCAGTACCATGCTTCTTGTATAACATCTTGTAGAACACTGAGCCAAATAAACCTCTCCCTAAATTACTCAGCCATTTTATAGCAATGCAAAATGGACTGATACCAATGGAAAGACTTCTGATAGCTTTAAATTCATATGACTGGACTGTGTAAGAATCCCCCTGACCTCTAATGAAGAGACTCACTGGTTTATAAAACTGCTAAGCAGGACAACAATTAACTAAATACAAAAAAAAATACAGGTCATCCAGTACTGAAATTGTCAAGATATGCAATTTAAAGGAACTCCGTAATTCAAGTCAAATTATGTATGATAGCACACTCAGTAAACAGTGCTATGTACCTGAATTAAAGAAATAAAATTGGTATTTAAAAGGCTTTAAATGGCTGGGTGCAGTGACTCAAGCCTGTAATCCCAGCCACTTTGCAGGGGCTGAGGTAGGCAGATCACCAGAGGTCAGGAGTTCGAGACCAGCCTGGCCAACTTGGTGAAACTCTGCCTCTACCAAAAAATTAGCTGGGTGAGGTGGCATGTGCCTGTAATTCCAGTTACTTGGGAGGCTGAGTCAGGAGAACCGCTTGAAGAGGCTGCAGTGAGCTGAGATTACACCACTGCACTCCAGCCTGGGCAATAGAGTGAGACCCTGTCTCAAAAAATAAAATAATAAAATAAAATAAAAATCCAATTTTAAGCATGGACTTATGGAGAGCCAGGATGGCTACCTGGTCCTTCCTGAGTACTTAATGCTTTCATTATTAAAAGCTGTGCACTCCATGGCTCATCATGGAAGAGATAAAATAATCCAAATAATGAACAAATACATGCATTTGGTGTGGTGACTGTTCTAAAATTGCTAAAATGGTTTATGACCAATGTTTGGTTTATTAAATTTAGAATCCTGGAAAGACAAAACTTTAGGTACAGGCAGTTTGGACATTTAGAGTGCTCTTCTTTCTCTTTCTCTCTTCTCTCTTTCATCTGTCTCGCTCTGTAGTCCAGGCTGCAGTATCGTGGTCTGGGCTCACTGTGACCTCCGCCTTCCTGGTTCTAGTGATTTTTGCGCCTCAGCCTTCTATAGCTGGGACTATAGGCATATACCACCACACCTGGATAATTTTGGTATTTTTAGTAGAGATGGGGTTTCGTGATGTTGGCCAAGCTGGTCTTGAATTCCTGTTCTCAAGTGATCTGCCCATCTTGGCTTCCCAAAATGTTGAGATTACATTTGCAAACCACTGTGCCTGGCCTCATTGCCGTTTTCAGTGCATGTTTCTTTGTTGTTTAGAAGCTTTCCCGGGGCCAGGCATGGTGGCTCACGCCTGTAATCCCAGCACTTTGGGAAGCCGAGGAGGGAGGATCATGAGGTCAAGAGATCAAGACCATCCTGGCCATGATGAAACCCCATCTCTACTAAAAATGCAAAAATTAGCTGGGTGTGGTGGCATGCGCCTGTAGTCCCATTTACTTGGGAGGCCGTGGCAGAAGAATCACTTGAACCCAGGAGGCAGCAGTTGCAGTGAGCCGAGATTACGCCACTGCACTCCAGCCTGGGTGACAGAGCAAGACTCCATCTGAAAAATAAAGAAAGCCAATTCTATAACAGTAGCTAAAGGTTATTAGAAAATATGTTTTCTCATCGAAGAATTCTCTAGGGATAAAGGTACTTGTTCCACTGGACAAGTTGTAAAACAGTTAAATAAAGTATTACAGATTTAATAGCCTTATATGAAGCTAACTGATTTGACTGAATTGCCTTGGTATTGCAGATTGATAAAAGGTATTGCAGATTAATAAAAGTCAGATGAACCTACAGTGGAGATCGTAAGTTGACCCACTTATAAAGGGACCTAAATTCTGATATAACTAAATGATGCAAGGCTTTGATTCATTATGTCAAAGTGTAGTTTCACCAGGTAAAGGCAGCTTTTCAGAATGCACCTACCAAGAGCAATCAAATCCTTCCTGATCTAGAGCCCAGAGATTTGGTTTTCTGGGAATGGTATCAGAACTACTGCCTTTGCCACTCATTCTTCAGCCAAACTTGGGGACCTTGATACTTGAATCCATATCTCGCAATTCAAAAAGGACCCCTCCAGACTCTTGGAACCTCGTACACCCGATGAGACTTTAAGGTTAAGCTAACCAAGGAAGTTTCTCCCCAGAAGCAGATGCCATTCAAGACATAAGCAGCTTCCCCAAGATCACAAATCAAAACTTCTCTGCGATCATGAAATTCTTACTTCTCTTAATCTTTCCTTACATATGCCTACCTCTTGCACTTGGCAGGATAATGCTATAATTAGAATTTCACAATGAGGAGCTTTTATGGGTAACCTCATGGAGTGTTGAATCTGTCATGCCAAACCCAGATCTTTACATGGCCTAAGGGATCCTTTAGTTAACCTGGTGGGTAATTTTAGCAACATTCCTAATGTAACTGTCGTTCAAATTGTACTAGTAGTAAGATTTCTAAACCCACTTGCTCTCACTCCCTGTTTTGATTTCACCCAGTAATGGGAAACTAGAACCATGACCAATGAGTATATCCCAAGACAGGTTTGCACCAAAGCCCAAATGGAATTTCTTGCAAACCGACTTATATGTCAGGATATTACAGAACTCTCTTAACCCATAACTCTTCCTCAAGCTCTTAGTTTGAAGTTGCTAATTTCACCACCCCAAGTAATACATCCATGAACAATAGAACTGGAAAAGGGACCTTGTTTCTATCCATGGGGTACACTTTGATCTGTGGAGGATTTTGCAGCCAACCTTATGCATGGGCAACCTATGCCTTGATGGACTAAGCATGAAAAGCCAATGTTAGAGCTCTTTTCCATGGCTTGGAGTAAATATAAATGAGGCAATAATTAGAAATATATTCCTGGCTGGGCATGTTGGCTCATGCCTGTAATCCCAACACTTTGGCAGGCTGAGGTGGGAGGATCACTTGGGTCTAGCAGTTCGAGACCAGCCTAGGCCACATAGTGAGACCCTGTCTCTATAAAAACATTTTAAAAACTTAGCTGGGCATGGTGGTGCATGTCTGTACTCCCAGCCACTTGGGAGACTGAGGTAGGGAGGATTGCTTAAGCCTGGGAGGTTGAGCAAGGTCCTGTCTTATTAAAAAAGAAAAAAGGAAAGAAAGAAAGAAAAAGAAAGTCCTTATATTCTGTTGCAAATTCTATTGCAAAGGCTATGGTTGCATAACAGACTTCTTTAAATTCTCTTGCTAAAGTTGTACTAGATAATAGAATCGCTTTAGATTCCCTACTGGCTGAACAGGGAGAAATGTGCAGTTGCTGACACTTTTTGTACATGGATGAATATACTGGGTATTATAGAGACTTGTTTGCAGAGGATTAATGAACAGGCTGCTTGGTTAAAATAGGTACACTCTTTTTTTTTTGAGATGGAGTTTCGCTCTTGTTACCCAGGGTGGAGTGCAATGGCATGATCTTGGCTCGCCGAAACCTCCGCCTCCTGGGTTCAAGCAATTCTCCTGCCTCAGCCTCCCGAGGAGCTGGGACTACAGGCACGCGCCACCATGCCCAGCGAATTTTTGTATTTTTAGTAGAGACGGGGTTTCACCATGTTGACCAGGATGGTCTCGATCTCTTGACCTCGTGATCCACCTGCCTTGGCCTCCCAAAGTGCTGGGATTATAGGCGTGAGCCACCGCACCCGGCCTAAATAGGTACACTCTTTATCTGGCTTACTCTTTGATCTATTTGATTTTTGGTTGGTTGGTTCATGGGGACCCTAGCTGAGGAGTGTACCACAAACTGTTGGTATTATCCTCCCAGTGACAGTAGTCTCCTTGGTGCACTGTATCTTCTCAAAAGTTTTAAATGTTTGTTAACATGGCAGCCATCTGTAGAATGTCAAATTGTAACTCTTTGGCTAGAATGACAAAATCTCAAGAAACGCATGATCATGAGGATATCATAACCTGTGAATGACATGCTGAGACGAGAAACCCAAATGATGGTAGTTGAAAGCAGTCTCTAAAAGCCTCAGGTTTTGGTCATAATCTGACCTAGGAGAGAACCTGACCAAAAGAAGGGAATTGTTAAATAAATTCATTGTTTTGCACTGAGCTCCTGTCACTTGCACTGCTGCCTTTTGGAGCAGGTTGTACCGAAGGCGTTCCACTCTGGATGCTTCCTGCCTTTGCACCTGCAACCAGAGTCAATGGAGAAACTGTACTGTCTCCAGGCTTCTGTGATCTGATCTCTGTAGCATATGTATGAGCCATTTGCTGCTCAAGTCTGAGAGTCCAACCATTCCAGAAAAATTCCCAACTTCCAGTTGGAAACAGACAGGAACCAATGTTAGAATTCTTCATGTTCAAAAACCAGTCCCCTAGGTTACAGAGCAAGAGTATAAGAGAACTGCAACCTCATCAGCCTGAACATGTTCATACCAACCAGACCAGGACTGCTGCCCACTGCGGGTCACCACCCTCAATTTCTTTTTTATTCCAATTGTCAGGAGAACCATATTTACTCTGTTTACTATTAGTGTGAGCATGGACATGCAGCATCACCAAAACTTGTGTTCCAAGTTCTCCTGTTCATGGTGGTGGAAAACTGCACAGTGCTCAGGGCATGCCCATCATCCTGGACCCAGTGCACAGCATTTGACTCTTGGTGGCATCCTCAGTACCCGTTCTACCTGAGACATAGTTACTGCTTCCCATCCCTTGGGGGCAGCCCTGAGTCTAGCCTAGTAGGAATCAGATTCCAATTTGGAAGGGGCGGCTGGATTTTGTATCTGGTTAGTAAGGCATATGCTCTTCAGGTTGCTCCTGTTACAGGAGGGAGAAGTGTTGAATCAAGAGGAAGAACAACTATGGTTTATAAACATATTTTTTTGTTGTTGTTAATGAATGAGAGGTTCTTATGTGGCTCAGGTTGACCTTGAACTCATAGCCTCGCCTCCTCAAGTGCCAGGACAACTGGTCCGAGCCCTCACGGTTCCCTATAAACATATTTTAAAGTAAAAACTTGCATTTGAATGGAGTGACCCTATTTTCTGTATCACAACCCCATTTGATGTTATTGAGTTTGTTATTCTTTACTTTTTTATCTCAGTGAAAACTGTTGATCTTGTTCTAGGAAAAAATTAAACTCTTTAAGTTCCCCCCCCAGAAAATTTTCTTTTAACAAATCAAATACCAATGTATAGGTTTTATTGTTATAGGAAAGGGGTCCTGGTTTAGACCCCAAGAGAGGGTTCTTGGATCTCATGCAAGGAAGAATTCAGGACAAGCCCATAGTAGTATAAAGTGGTAGTAAGTTTATCAAGAAAGTAGAGGAATAAGGGATTACGCCTACAATCCCAGCACTTTGGGAGACTGAGATGAGCGGATCACCTGAGATCAGGAGTTCAAGACCAGCCTGACCAACATGGAGAAATCCTGTCGCTACTAAAAGCCAGGCATAGTGGCACATGCCTGTAATCCCAGCTACTTGGGAGGCTGAGGCAGGAGAATTACTTGAATCCGGGAGTTTGCGGTGGCATGAGCCAAGATTGTGCCATTGCCCTCCAGCCTGAGCAACAAGAGCAAAACTCCATCTCAAAAAAAAAAAGAAAGAAAAGAAAAAAGAAAGTAAAGGAATAAAAGAATGGCTACTCCATAGACAGAGCAGCCCCGAGGGCTGCTGGTTGCCCATTTTTATGATTATTTCTTGATTATATGCTAAACAAGGGGTGGGTTATTTATGCCTCTCCTTTTAGATCATTTAGGGTAACTTCCTGATGGTCTAATGGCATTTGTAAACTGTCATGGTGTTGATGGGAATGTACCAACCAGAGGCCACTCTCACTACGATCTCGGTTTTGGTGGGTTTGGGCCAGATTCTTTACTGCAACCTGTTTTATCAGCAAGGTCTTTATGACCTGTATCTTGTGCTCACCCTATCTCATCCTGTGACTTAGAATGCCTAAGCATCTGGGAATACAGCCCCATAGGGTTTAGCTTTAAACTAGTGTCCTAAAGAACCATCTTGGCTGGGCGCGGTGGCTCAAGCCTATAATCCCAGCACTTTGGGAGGCTGAGGCAGGTGGATCACGAGGTCAAGAGATTGAGACCATCCTGGTCAACATGGTGAAACCCCGCCTCTACTAAAAAATACAAAAAATTAGCTGGGCATGGTGGTGCGTGCCTGTAATCCCAGCTACTCAGGAGGCTGAGGCAGGAGAATTGCCTGAACCCAGGAGGCGGAGGTTGCGGTGAGCCGAGGTCGCGCCATTGCACTCCAGCCTGGGTAACAAGAGCAAAACTCCGTCTCAAAAAAAAAAAAAAAGAACCATCTTAAGTTTTACCCAGTCCCTACTCGAGATGGAGTTTCTCTAGTTCAAATGCCTCTGACATTATGTCTCAAAGAAGGAAATCTGAATCCCCTAGGTTGAAGACAGCAAATAATTGACTGTTACTAGATACAAATACTTGTAGATTTAACTACTGTTTTTATTAGAATTGCAATTGTTTTTGTTAGTGCTCTGTATTCAAAGTTTTGTAGGTTTTCAGAAGTCTGCCCCTAACCAATTTCCACCATAGACTCTGTTATCGTAGTGCACAATCTTGCAATATGTGAGTTTTGTAGGAATGCATACAAGATGTTACACCAGAGATACCTGTGCTTGTTTATGTGTCTGTCCTGGAACAGTATGTCTGAGACTTTACTATGCATATGAATCACCTGGAGTTATTTCTAAAATGTAGATTTTGATTCAGTAGGTCTGAGGTGGAGCCTGAGATTGTGCATTTCTAAAAAGTTTCCAGTTGATGCCTGTGATGCTAAAGACACATTTGAATAGCAGAGTCTTGGAATAGACTGAATTTGAGAACAAGGGCCGTGCCTTATTGGTCTGATATCATCAGTGCCTTTTTTATATGCTTGTTGAATGAACAAATAATCACTGATTCATCACTATTTACTCATCTCTACTGCTTGTAGGAACCATAGATAAGTAGATCATGCACTCACATCCCCACCCAAACTCATTCTTCACCACATTCCCTTCCTCACTGATGAGTTTAGGGCAGGGTGTAGTAGCCCGGGCACAGCAGGAAGAAGAAGATTGAAATCTTCTAATTTAACTCTTCATATATGGAAATAGGTTCAGGGATTTACTCTTTTTTTTTTTTTTTTGAGACAGAGTTTCGCTGTTGTTACCCAGACTGGAGTGCAATGGCATGATCTCGGCTCACTGCAACTTCCACCTCCTGGGTTCAAGCAATTCTCCTGCCTCAGCCTCCCAAGTAGCTGAGACTACAGGCGTGCGCCCCCATGCCCAGCTAATTTTTGTATTTTTGGTAGAGACAGCGTTTCACCTTGTTGACCAGGATGGTCTCTTGACCTCGTGATCCACCCGCCTCGGCCTCCCAAAGTGCTGGGATTATAGGCGTGAGCTACCACGCCCAGCCAGGGATTTACTCTTAATTAACGATGATTTTCCATGGTAGTATTACCTCCCTTAATTTGTTTTCACATGTGTTAATATTATTTGTTAAATATGTCTGGAATGAATTTCTATATAATTTGGTCTGAAATCAGTAGTTTTAAGAATGACAAACCTCCTGAGTCTACAAGGACATGTTGTCAGATCTGCTCTTAACCAGCCTATGCTATTAATACATGGTATAGACCAGGAGTTAAAGATAATTAACCATAAAATTTTCAACATACAAGATCCAAAGAGGTGCATGGATTCTTGCAGTTGAGTCCAAAGCTCATACCACTTGCCGCACAAAACCCATGAGTGAAGAGACATGGTGTTGGGGCCAGGAAAGTAACTTTATATTTCAGACAGCCAGGAGGCCAAGAAGAAGACAGACTAGTGTCCAAAAGAACCAAATTAAGTTAACAGAATGTTAGGCTTTTTTTATGTTAGAGCAAAGAAGGGAGAGGGCCTTCAGTTGAGGTCAAGAGGTGACTGATGATCGTAGACATCTGGGTGGCAGTGAGGGTCCGAGTTGGGGAGTTGTGAAGTTTCTTTGTCCTTGGTCAGGTCACAATGCTCCTGTACATCTTTAACATAACATTGTTACTTGTGTGTATATCTCCTTATCTTCTTGAAGATTAGTTTTGAGAAGGGACTATTATCATCCTTCCTTTAAAAAGTTAAGCTGTAAATTAAACTCCTCCCATAGTCAACTCAGCCTATGTACGAAGAAAAGTAAACTTCCTGATGTTGTTATGGCGTTTGTACACTGTCATGGATGCTGGTGGGAGTGCAGCAGTAAGGACAACCAGAGGTCACTCTCGTGGCCATCTTGTTTTTGTTGGGTTTTAGCCAGTTTCTGTACCGCAGTCTGTTTTATCAGCAAGGGAAAGACCTGTATCTTTTTTTTGTTGTTTTTTTGAAACGGAGTTTAGCTCCTGTTACCCAGGCTGGAGTGCAATGGCGCGATCTCGGCTCACCGCAACCTCCACCTCCTGGGTTCAGGCTGTTCTCCTGCCTCAGCCTCCTGAGTAGCTGGGATAACAGGCACACGCCGCCATGCCCAGCTAATTTTTTGTATTTTTAGTAGAGACGGGGTTTCACCATGTTAACCAGAATGGTCTCAATCTCTTGACCTTGTTTCCCCCTCCTCGGCCTCCCAAAGTGCTGGCATTACAGGCTTGAGGCACCGCGCCCTGCCGGGGTGTATTGTTTTAAGCCACACTTTGACCTAAGGCTTTAGAATCACCCAACAATGTATTCAAAAGTCTTTCTTTTGAATACTACTTTTGCAGTTTTTCGTACACAAATGACGTGAAAATATGCCCATTCTATGCAGTTTAAAAAATACTTGGGGATGGGCATTGGGCTTACCAGTAATCCCAGCACTTTGGGAGGCCAAGGCAGGTGGATCACTTGAGGTCAGGGGTTCGAGACCAGCCTGGCCAACATGGTGAAATCCCCAACTCTACTAAAAATTAGCCAGGTGTGGTGGAGGGCACCTGTAATCCCAGCTACTTGAGAGGCTGAGGCAGGAGAATTGCTTAAACCTGGGAGGCGGAGGTTGCAGTGAGCCAAGATCATGCCACTATACTCTAGCCTGGGCAACAGAGCAAAACTCCATCTCAAAACAAATGAACCAAAAACAAAACAAACCAAACTTGAAAATATTTGGTATATTAGTTTGCTAGGGCTATCATAACAAACTGCCATAGACTAGGTGGCCTAAACAGCAAAAATGTATTTTCTTACAATTGTGGAGGCTAGAAGTCCTAGATCAAGATGCTGGCAGGATTGTTTTTTTCTGAGGCCTCTCTCCTTGGCTTGCAGGTGGCTGTCTTCTTTTTGTATCTTCACATGGACTTCCCTCTGTGTCCTAACCTCTTCTTATGACACCAGTCATATTGGATTAGGTCTCACCCTAATGATCTCATTTTAGCTTCATTACCTTTTTAAAGACTCTATCTCCAAGTACAGTCACATTCTGAGATACTGGGGATTAGGACTTCAGCAAGTGAATTGGGGACCCATCACACTTGGGTCAGCGCATCGCACTTATTCAGCCTATCACACTTGGATCAGCAAGGTCGCCCTTGAAAATAATACTGGGTATAGAAGAGAGATCTTCAATTTCTAATTCAAAATTAACAATCACATGTGTTTTACATCTGATTTCTAATAATAATTATTCAAAATTATTATTCGAATGTTTTGTCCTCTTAGAAAATAAATGTATTCATGCTGCACGCTGAATTTTCTTTTAGGAATTGTGGTCTACAAGAATGCAGGCCAAGGACTGTAAACACACACACAAAAATAAGAAGCAGTATGCCCTCAGCATTGCACTGCCTGGAAAGTAGATTTCTCATCTTAAAAATCATTTTAAATCAGGCACCCTCTAGAATGGGAGAAGATATTCACACAGGATGTGTCTTACAAAGGCCTAATCTAGCAAATCAACAAGCAAAAAACAAACAATTCCATTAAAAATGGGGAAAGGATATGTCTCAAGAGAAGACATACAAGTGGCCAACAAACATATGAAGACCTGCTGAGCATCACTAATCATTAAAGAAATGCAAATCAAAACCACAGTAAGATGCCAGCTCACACCAGTCAAAATGGCTATCATTAAAAGGCCAAAAAACAACATGCTGGTGAGGCTGTTGAGAAAAGGCAACGACTGTACGCTGTTGGTGGGAGTGTGAATAAGTCCCGTCACTGTGGAAAGCAGACTGGAGATTTGTCAAATAACTTAAAACAGAGTTACCATTTGACCATTTGATCCAGCAATCCCATTACTGGCTATGTACGAGAAAGAAAATAAATCATCCTACCAAAAAGACACATGTTCATCATTGCACTATTCATAATAGCAAAGACATGGAATCAACCCAGGTGTCCCTCAATGGTAGATTAAATAAAGAAAACGTAGTACATATATACCATGGAATCCTACACTGCCATAAAAAAAGAATAACATTATGTCCTTTGCAGCAACATGGATGGAGCTGCAAGCCATAATCCTAAGCAAATTAATGCAAAACCAGAAAACCAAATAGAGCTGCTTTCACTTGTAAATGGGAGCTAAGCATTAAACACACATGATCATAAATATGGGAATAACAGATACTGTGGCGGGTTGGGTTAAGCAACTGCTTATTAGATATACTACTTATTAGATACACTCACCACCAGGGTGACAAGATCCATTCTACAAAAGTCAGCATCATGCAATATTCCCATGTTCCATTTACTTCTCTATTTGTTCCCCAGCCCTAATCTCTAAAATTGGCTCCACTTTCACAGATCTGCAAAAGTAGCCCCTGTATCTAAAATAGTTGAAATTAAAAAATATTATTTCAGGCCAGGTATGGTGGCTCATACCTGTAATCTCAGCACTTTGGGAGGCCGAGGTGGGTGGATCACCTGCAGTCAGGAGTTCGAGACCAGCCTGGCCAACATGGTGAAACTCTGTATCTCCTAAAAATACAAAAAAAAAAAGAAAAATTAGCTGGGCATGGTGGCAGGTGCCTGTAATCCCAGATACTCTGGAGGCCGAGGCCGGAGAATCACTTTTTTTTTTTTTGGCAGAGTCTTGCTCTGTCTCCCAGGCTGGAGTGCAATGGTGTGATCTTGGCTCACTGCAACCTCTGCCTCCTGGGTTCAAGCGATTCTCCTGCCTCAGTTTCCCAAGTAGCTGGGACTACAGGCACCCGCCACTATACCCAGCTAATATTTGTATTTTTAGTAGAGACAGGATTTCACCATGTTGGCCAGGCTGGTCTTAAACTCCTGATCGCGGGCGATCCACCCACCTTGGCCTCCCAAAGTGCTGGGATTACAGACATGAGCCACCGTGCCTGGCCTGAGAATCACTTGAACCCGGGAAGCATAGGTTGCAGTGAGCCAAGATTGTACCACTGCACTCCAGCCTGGGCGACAAGAGCAAAATTCTGTCTCAAAAAAAAAAAAAGTCATTTCAATTCATTATTACATCTGACTGCAAGAGCAATATTAGCTTGTAAAAATGAAAAATTTTTAATATATTTATAAACTAGAAGGAAAGTCTCCAGGAATCTCATTCTTATGGATGACCATCAGAGCAGTGGTTTTCTGACCAGGAACACTTTTTTTAAAAAAGAAATCATGTTAGCTTAATATGTAAAACAGATTAAAAAAAAAAAAAAGCAAAGCTTATCCTTCTGGATTCTCCCTTGGAGTTTACCTCCCTTCCATGTACCTACTAGGTTCTTTAGTAATCCAAACCCTGTAGTACATATGCCACATTCTTTTTCTGATTTTCAGATAGTTAATAGTATTGGCTTATTTTTCTAATTGTATTCCTATATATCTTAGTCAAGTCAGTTACATCTGTTAGGCCTCCAAGTCCAGGCATGGCCATTGTAGCCTTGGTGACCTGCTCGTACACTGCAGGATGGTCTCCATGAACCAGAAAGTCTGAAGCAACCACAAATAATCAGGTGGCCACAGAGGGAAGTAAAACAACTTGTTCCTGCATCAACTAATTGCTCTGCAACATGCATTCATTATTCCTGTTCAGCCTTGCAAAATTTTCCCCCCAGACATTGGGTTTCTCAAGATACCCACCCCTGTAACTGTGTAATCTACCGCACCCTCCCCTCTGACTGCAACAAATACTCCCCACCCTTATGATCATGCCTGTTTGTAATAAATGACCCCTACCTTGTGATCATGCATCCCATGACACCCTTCCCCTCCCCAAGACAGATTACTGACCCTTACCCTTGTAGTCATGCATCCTGTGATGTCCTCCCCCTCCCCAAGATAGATTACAGCCTTTAACTGACCATTTGCTCCAACCTATATAACCGATCCCTTCTCCTGTCCCTTTTGCCTAACTCCTTTCTTGGACTTGCACCCAAGCAGAAAATAAATGGTCTTGCTCCCCACACAAAGCCTGTCTGGTGGTCTTTACGTGAGTGACACATGTGACAACATCCTTTAAGGAAAGGCAGACCTGTGCAATATGGGATTATGGTGTCTATTACAGAAGCACACCATAACGAGGGGTTTGGTTTCATCAATTGCACAGTCCCCTTGTTTTTAGATTTTCTGATACTGGGTGATACAGTAAGCCTCAAAGAAAATTAGAAAACTTCAGCATCTTTTAAAAAAAATTTCAACTGTGGTTAAAAAAAAAAATGCAAAAATGTACTATCTCTATAATTTTTAAGTGCACAGTTCATTAGTGTTAAGTGTCTGCACATTGTTTGCAATAGATTTCCAGAACTTTTCCATCTTGCAGAACTGAAACTTTGTACCCATTAAACAACTTTGCATTTTCTTCTCTTCCCAGCCTCAGGAAGGATACAATGTCTTATGTTGTGGGGCCAAATGTGCACTCACTGCCAGAAATCATATCCAAGTGACTGCCATATTGAGAAGGGAGTTGGCTGTTTCATATGTCCCATTTGGGGAAGCTATTCTGAGCTCTTCTCTTCTTCCATCCTTACTCCCATACCCCAAGCCTTCTCCTTGCTCAGCTGTCAGGATGGTGGCTATGATAGACAAAGTCCCTTATAGGTCCAAAGGTGGGTTGCACCTGCAGCTGAGCAGAGACATCGCTGGGATGAAGCCAGGATGACTTCAGGAAGGAAGAAAACTGCATTGGTGAATGTCACTGGCCTTCTTTCTTTAACCTTCAACATAGATGCCACTTTCCTGAATACTCAATCTAAATTGGGTCCTCTGTTACCCACTTTCATGAAAGAATCCTATACCTTTGCCAAGTAATACCAATCAAAATTTGACTGTTTATCTACCACTCTTTTTTAATACACTTTCTTCTCTTGGCTTCCAAGAAACCACACTAACTGGTTGTCTCTCTACTATTCTGGCTGATCCTTCTCAGTTCTTTTTGCTACTTTCTTCTCATATCTCTGACCTCTAAATGTTGGAGTCCCCAGAACTCGATCTCTTTCCTCCATGCTCAATGCCTTGGTGGTCTCACCCAGATTCATGGCATTTAATACCCATCTCTATTCTCATAACCCTTGAATGTATATCTCCTCTGAACTCCACCTCATTTATATCCTTTAGGACATCTCTGTAAGGATGTCTAAAATAGGCAACTCACACTTAATTAAGGACCAGAGTAGTTCTCTCCATTCTCTGAAACTAGTTCCTTTTCTAACTAAGTTAGTGGCAATTATATCTTTCCAGTTGCTTGGGGCAAAGATCTTGATAGTATCCTTGCTGCTTTTCTTTCTCTCCATAACTTCAATTTGTTAGCAAATCCTGTCCGTTCTACCTTCAAAATATGTCTAGAATTCAACCACTTCTTACCACCCCCCATTTGTCTAAGCCCCCATGATATTTTGCCTAAGTAAATGCAACGATCTCCTCAGATTCTTTACTTCTGGCCTTGGCTGTCTGCAGCTTATTTTCATCACAGGTCAGAATGTTTCTCTTAGTATATATGAGAGATTATGTTGCTTCTCTGTTCAAAATCCCTCAGCGGTCTCCAGGAGAAACCAGTCCTTACTCTGACTTACTAAGCTTTTCATTATCTTGTCTCTGTTACATTTTCTTTTCTTTCTCTCTCTTTTTGGAGATAGAGTCTTGCTCTGTCGCCCACGAGGGAGTGCAGTGGCACGATCTTGGCTCACTGCAACCTCTGCTTCCCAGGTTCAAGTGAATCTCCTGCCTCAGCCTCCTGAGTAGCTAGGACTACAGGTGCCTGCCACCATGCCTGGCTAATTTTTTGTATTTGTAGTGGAGATGGGGTTTCGCCATGTTGGCCAGGCTGGTCTTGAACTTTTGGCCTCAAAGCCTCCCAAAGTGCTGGGATTACAGGCATGAGCAACGGCACCTGGCCTCCTCCCAGTTTAAAATTCCCCTTTCTTGCTTTTTTTTTTCTCCTTAGGTTTTATAGAGATCTTCCATACCATGGAGTTTACATATTTGTCTTGTTTATTTTCTATCTTCCATAATGGAATGTAACCTTCCTAGAAGAGAGGTTTTGATCGGTTTAATTGACAGTATTAGCTCCAATGCTTAGTATAATGCCTGCCGCATAGTTAGCTCTTAACAAATATTTGTTAAAAAAAACTTCATGAATTTCCAGCCTGGCCAGTATGACGAAACCCCATTTCTACTAAAAATCCAAAAAAATGAGCCGGGCATGGTGGTGCGCACCTGTAATCCCAGCTACTCGGGAGACTGAGGCAGAAAAGTCGCTTGAATGTGGAGGCGGAGGTTGCAGTGAGCTGAGATAGCGCCGCGGCACTCCAGCCTGGGGAACAGAGCAAGACTCCGTCTCAAAAAAAAATTTAAAAAGGAAAAAGAAAAACTATGAATTTGTGTAATTAATTGATCAATGTATCTGATAACTCTCCTAGAATGTGAACTCTTTGAGACCAGAGATCAAGCCTGTTTTATTCACTCTTGTATTCCTAGAACTGAGCACAAGGCCTAGTGAGTTAGTAGATACTCAGTAAATATGTTTTAAGGTAAATAATTCAAGATGTCCACAGTGCCAGTACTGACAGAAGGAATTTATTCAAGGGAACTGGTAATGCAGATGTGGCAGCTAGGAGCCTGCCTAAACAGTCCCCAAATTCGTCTTGGAGTATTATGGATTTTGTTGGGAGTCATTTTTCATATATGCTTAGGGTCTGACAACTTGAAATGACACACAATAGTGTGTAGCAATGGTGTTGCACGTGCTTGGAGTTTGAGTTCAAAAGTCAACATGTGTGACAAAGCTCATGTATGGAAAAGAATCACCATAAAAAATCTCTTAAATCACCCACATACAACAGATTACAGAGTTTTATGTATTCTGTGCCATCTCTCAGTAAATTCAACATAGTCAGTTTTCCCTCCAGAGCTGGAACAGATGGCCATGGCTGTTTCTTTGGTTGAGTACCAGATGAAGTAGTTGGCTTGAATTTAAGAGCCATATTGTAGGGGGAAAAATTACATATATATGTATATATTCATCTGTATTATTTCCTTTTGCTGAGCATAGAGCTGAATTCCAGCAACTTAAATGTTTGTGTACTGTAACTCCATTGTACCATTTGATCTTCAGCGTTGTCAAATCCTTTTCATTGCTTATTATGGATCCAGGGCCTGGTAAGCAGAAGAGGGTAGAAAATAACCCTGTGTGGTCATTGCATAGTTGACATGACCAATTAGAAGAATGGCAACCATAATGAGTTTCCAAATTAAAAAAAAATCCTTTCAGCTGGGCACGGTGGCTCACACCTGTAATCCGAAGGCTTTGCGAGGCTGAGGTGGGCGGATCACTTGAGGTCAGGAGTTCGAGATCAGCCTGACCAACATGGTGAAACCCCATCTTTACTAAAAATACAAAATTTAGCCAGGTGTTGTGGCAGGCACCTGTAATCCCAACTGCTCAGGAGGCGGAGGCATGAGAATCACTTAAACCTGGGAGGCGGAGTTGCAGTTAGCTGAGATTGCGCCACTGCACTCCAGCCTGGGCAACAGAGACCCTTTCTCAAATAAATAAATAAATAAATAAAACAAAAAGAAAACTTTTAACTAAATTGAATACAGGCCCTCAACCCCCACTAGAAAGAATAAAGAGCATGTATGGAGTGGCCACTATATGCTGAGTACCTACGGCTTTGTGTATATTGTCTCATTGAGCGGCCTCGTAGCAACCGTTTGAAGAAAGTATTCTAATCCCCATGACCTGGGTGTGATTCTCCACAGCAGTCAGGCAGGTAATGCAGGCTTGGCCATTGCCTGAAAGAACACACTTAGCTATGGCCAAAGATGGAGACACTCTGAGCCCAGCGCCACATGGTGCAAGCATTCCTGAGCTCTTCCCATAGCTTGTCTTTTAGTCCACAACAGGTCAGCCTTGCAGGGGTGCTTAGAGACCTCTTTCCACCCACAAAGGTAACTGGAGTATTTATCTATGAAGAAAATTTTAAGAGTAAATCACCTTGTTCCATGAGTTCTGCATAATGGCACTCACTTTATTGGTGGAGTTAGAAAATTTTAAATTCCATTTGGGTGTGAATTTGTGAATTACTTACAAATGACCTCATTTAAGGGGTGGAAGGAATCACGATCATTTACTATGTTTCTCTCTTTTTTTTTTTTTGAGACAGTATTTCACTCCGTTGCCCAGGCTAGAGTGCAGCCACACGATCTCTGCTGATTGCAACCTCTGCCTCCCGGGTTCAAGTAAATCTCCCACTTCAGCCTCCCCAGTAGCTGGGATTACAGGCGTGCACAACCATGCCTGGCTAATTTTTGAATTCGTGGAGATGTGGTTTCACCATGTTGGCCAGGCTGGTGTCAAACTCTTGGACTCAAGTGATTCGCCCAACTTGGCCTCCCGACGCGCTGGGATTACAGGTGTGAGTCACCTGAACCCAGTATACTACTTTTCTCTTTTGAACATGTTCTTTACTTCGTGTCCTCATTTCCACATTGGATAAGTTCTTTGTTTCAGCCAGCTCTCGATGAAAGGCTACAGCACCATTGCTTCAGACAAGCAGCATTGGAATAGTTCGTCTTGTTTATTTTTGTTTTTTTTTTTTTTTTTGAGACAGTCTCACTCTGTCACCCGGGCTGGTGTGTAGTGGCATGATCTTGGCTCACTGCAACCTTCACCTCCCAGCTTCAAGTTATTCTCCATCCTCAGCCTACTAAGTAGCTGAGACCATAGGCGTGTGCCACCACACTCAGCTAGTTTTTTTGTTGTTTTTTGTATTTTTAGTAGAGAGAGAGTTTCACCATGTTAGCCAGGATGGTCTTGATCTCCTGACCTCATGATCTACCTGCCTCGGACTCCCAAAGTGTTGGGATTACAGGCATGTTTGTTTTTTTGTAAGAGACAGAGTCTCACTCTGTTACCAATGCTGCAGTGCAGTGGTGTAATCATGGCTCACTGCAGTCTCGCTCTCCCAGGTTCAAGTGATCCTCCTGCCTCAGCCTCAGAAGTAGCGGGAACCACAGGTACATGTGACCACATCTGGCTAATATTTTATTTTTTGTAGCACAAGATCTCCCTATTTTGCCCAGGATGGTCTTGAACTCTTGGCCTCAAGCAATCCTCCTGCCTCACCTCTCAAAGTGCTTGGATTACAGGCCTGAGTCACTGTGCTGGTCTCTTGCTCATTTTTAACACTTCCTCCTGTGTTTCCTCATCAGCCTCTTTAAGTATCACAATTTCTTCCATGTCTCCCCAAATCATATTTAAATATTGATCATAAGCCTGGTTTATGCTGCCAGTGTCTAAACCTTCTAACATTTTTCTTTCCTTTGTTTTCTATCCCCTCTTCCTCAGGAACCTGGCTTCATTGTACCACTGGCCACTGTGTTTAAATTGGGGACAAAAACCTCAAGTTGGCCACACTGGTAAATATGAGGAAGGAGCAAGAGGTAGAAGGAGGCAGAGATGTGATCTTTCTGCATCTCACATATATACATAATGGCAGTGGTTCTTGGGAACTTTAAGCAGCTTTTCCTGTTACCCAAATAGTAGGTTGCAGAGCTAGAAGTTGAGCCTGGGTCAGTGAGGCTCCAAAACCCCTCTGTTTGTTTCTGTTACATCACACTACTTTCCATAAGAAGCAAAATCCCATTAAATGCAGATATTGGGTAACAATGATGGGCTGACTTTGTGTGAATAGATGGAATCATGAAGAGTTTACTAAATAGATCTGGATGTGTGATTTTGGAAAAAAGGCAGACTAAGTGAAGGACTTCCTTCAGATCAACACTGTGAATGACAAAGCTTTGCTCTGTATCTGCTGGATGGTTTGGCACCATGCTAGTTGTTTTGAAGAAGACACAAATCATCCTATAAGACTGCACTCAAGGGACTTAGAGTGTAGCTCAAGGAAAAAGGCATAGAGCACACTCGAACTGGATAATTAAGGTGAGTTTAAGGGACTAATTTATTTATAAAGGGTGAGTGAAGTTTAGGGAATTGGGAAGGTGTTATTGCTTTATTATGCAGTACCCTGGGTTCTAGCAACAGCAGGATTTGGTCACCCATGCCTCCAAAACATGCCGGGGAAAGGGAAAGGAACAGAGCATAGCTGCACGAAGAGGGAGGACACACCCCTCTTTCAGAAGCTGTTATCTTCAGTAAAGGGAAGCAACCAGCCCATGGTGACCCATCAGGGAGGGAATCATAGTAGTAAATACCGCAATCTCATTTTCTCCACTCTTGAACCTCCTGGTGATGCTTCCCGTTAGCTAACCCCAAACAGAAGCTAGAAGGCAAGCATTGATTCTGTCTGCAAAGACCAATTCCCTAGGCACAGCAAGAAATTAAAAAAAGGTAAAAGTGAATCTGAAAGGACAATTTTATAAACTCTAATTTATAAGATAAATTAAAAGGTAGTTTTATAAATTGATACACCATTTAAGTGTATTGTGGAGGTTGCAGATTACAAGAGTATTTCTGCAAATTATTTCGTGAAATATACCTTCATGCATTTTCAATTCACAGAATCATTTATTTTATTTTATTTTTTAGTTTGTTAAGGGATGGAGCCTCGCTCTGTTGCCTAGGGTAGAGTACAGTGTCTATTCACCGGTGTGATCACAGTTCACTGCAGCCTTGAGCTCCTGAGCCCAAGGGATCCTCCGACTTCAGTCTTCCAAGACCACTATGCCTGGCAACAGTATCATTTTAATATATCCTGATGTTCTCTTATGGGTTAGTTTCATGTAAAAATGGCCCAAATTAAATGTTGAGATAGACTGGCTTCCTGGCTTACCCAAAACGAGAGGTGAGGTGAGCTAAAGCCTTCTGAATTGAGCACATTGCATTGTATAAGCAATGTTTTTGCTCATTTTTTTCCCCATTGCATAACTTTATTCCACTCACTCAGATTTTTCTCCATGCCCTTTTCTATCATTTTTTCATATCTCCCTCTCTTCCATTTTTATTCTCTCCTTCTTTCCTCCAATAAAAAGGGCTGCTTGGCTCATACCTCCATCAACAGATGCTTGGAAATAATGCACCATGGCAAGTTTTCAAATATTTTTTTTTCCTCCCTCCAGAGAGAAAAACAAAAGGGTAAAGATGGCTTGAGGGATTGGATCAGAACATTGTTTTACTGGAATTTGCAGCTGTTTCTGGATTGCAGAAGTCACTGGAGGGAAACAATGTGCTCGGGGACTGAAGGAAATGGTTTGGCTCCAATCTGTCCCAAGTCATCTGGGGAGGAACGTTTTCATTGTTGCAAAGGTTGCTACTCCACACAGATTTTGCTTCTCTCTACAGAGCGTGTGTCTGAGGAGAGGCATGGGAAACTCACATAGGATGGGAGCAAAACAAGGCCAAGGTAAAATGCTGGTGAAAGGCAAAGGCAGAAAAATAACTGACCTTTGGTCAGGACACAGACCATTTTCTGGGTTCTGGCTTAGACATGCAGCTCATGAAAGATTTAACCTTTATTTCTTACAGTTTAAGGGCTGGGTAAGCCAATGAGATTTTCATTTTTACTAAGCAGGCAAAATGAAGTTGGGCTTTATATAGACAGGTAGATCCAGTAATAAATGAATGAGAGACTCATTTGGCTTCTCATTGATAAAAAGCTGGATTTATGTGTGTGAGTACTGCTGACTCCGTATCTATATGGAACAAATAAATCTGTGCACACCTTTGCACTCCTACGTATGCATTACTAGTACTGTTTGAAGTGGCCTCTGGAACTGTGTGTTTTCCTTCCAGGATGCTCTTCCTGCCATGCATCCTGTCATCTCTACGGAGGGAGCCTGTGGAACACCTGCAGTTAGGCAGAAATCAGGGTAGGTGGAAAATGGTGGTCACCCAGCCACCTACCAATACTCATTCCAGCTCCTCTTGGTAGATATTTCTGTTTACTGTTAGGTTCACATATATTCTTTCTTCTTCCTCTTCCTCCTCCTCCTCCTCCTCCTCCTCCCCCCTCCCCCCCTCCTCCCCTCCCCTCCTCCTCCTCCTCCTCCTCCTCCTCCTCCTCCTCCTCCTCCTCCTCCTCCTCCTCCTCTTCTTCTTCTTCTTCTTCTTCTTCTTCTTCTTCCTTCTTCTTCTTCTTCTTCTTCTTCTTTTTAAGAAAGTTAGTATATGGATTGAATGCTGTCCCTACCAAAAGATGTTGACTCCAGTACCTATGAAGGTGACCTTATTTGGAAATGGGGTCTTTGCAGATGATCGAGTTAACATGCGTCATTAGGGCAGGCTCTAACTCAGTGTGACTGACGTCCTCGTAAAAAGAGGAGATTTAGACAGAGACATACATGCATGGAGAGAGGACAATGGGAAGACACAAGGAAAAGATGGCCATCTACAAGCCAAGGAATACCTGAGGCTACAGAAGGAAGGAGAGAGACGAGGAACAGAGTCTGCCTCACAGTCCTCGGAAGAGACCAACCCTACCAACACTTTGAGTTCCGACTTCCAGCCTCCAGAACTGTGAAGCACAATATATTTCTGTTGTTTAAGCCACTAGTTTGTGGTACTGTGTTTTGGCAGTCTCAGCAAACAAATACAGTTAAGTTTGATAAAAATCTTCTGGTCCAATCTTATTTCTCCAGTGAAGAAACTGAAGTTCAACAAATAAAATGACTTATGCAGTTGTGGAGCTCATTGGTGGACAGGACTCTAAATTCCCAGATCATTCCTCTCTCCAGTGCTATAACTGGTGTGATTTGGATAAATCACATCAGGCTTCTACCATTGGATCAAGAGAATGGAGTGACGTTACTCCTATCTTGTAGTGTACAGAGTACTAGATTTTAAAAGTTTAAGACAACATGGAGTGGGTATGCTTCTCCTGTACTTTCGGTGTCAGTGGGTTTTGCCAATGCTCACTGGCTCATCTTTTTTTTTTTTTTTTTGAGGGAGTCTAGCTGTGTCACCCAGGCTGGAGTGCAGTGGCACAATCTTGGCTCACTGCAACCTCTGCCTCCCGGGTTCAAGCAATTCTCCTGTCTCAGCCTCCTGAGTAGATGGGACTACAGGTGCCCGCAACCACGCTTTGCTCATTTTTGTATTTTTAGCAGAGACAGGGTTTGGCCATGTTGGCCAGGCTGGTCTTGAACTCCTGATCTAAGGTGATCCACCTGCCTTGGACTCCCAAAACGCTGGGATTACAGGCTTGAGCCAATGTGCCCAGCCTCACTGGTTCATCTTTTTAAAAGCCATAGGAGGTTGAAGAGATTGCTAGTTAGGTTACATATCCAAGTTACAACTTATATGTAAAAAGAGCTAGCGACCTAGGGCACTTCTTGGGAAAGTCAAGGACAATTTCATCTATATCTGGTCACTTCTCTTACAAAAATCTAAAGTTCTGGTGAAACTATTGGAGCTCCCTGGGCCAGACAGAGTTGTGACAGGTGAGAGGTACAGAGTGTGTGTCCTACTTGTAAGCTGTTGGTGGCAGAGAGCCTCTCTGCTCCCCTGTCTTCACAGCTGTAAAATCAGTGGTTGCCATCTTTAGAGAAGGAAAGAACTCATCAGCCTACCTGCCTGCTATGGTTTGAATGTTTGTCTTCTCCAAAACTCATGTGGAAATTCAATTGCCGATGTAATGATATTGGGAGATGGAACCTTTAAGAGGTAATTAGGCCAGGGGTGGGTTTAATGCCTTTCTAAATGGGCTTTTGGGAGTGGGTTCTCTCTTTCTCTCTTTTCTCTTGCACTTTTCTGCTAACAGCAAGTCCCCCACCCCATTCCCCAGAGAATATAGCATTCAAGGTGCCATCTTGGAAGCAGAGACTGGGTCTTCACCAAACACCAGACCTACTGGTGCCTTGATCTTGGACTTCCCAGCCTCTAGAACTGTAAGAAATAAATTTCTCTTTGTTATAAATTACCCAGTCTCAGGTATTCTGTCACAGCAACACAAAACAGAGTAAGATATTGCCTCGTTTTTCTCTGGCTTCTTCTGGGGCCCAACACACTGCCTGACACTGCCCTTCCTATGTGAGTGGTGATGGAAGGGCCCACTATGCTCTCCACACCAGACTCCCTTTTGGTCCTTAGTTGGAGCTTTCAAGGATCAGTCTCCAAGCTTCCATCTGACATGGCTGGGGAGGCAGAGCCAGGAAGTCGGTCCATTTGCTTCCTCTCTTTCTTTGGATGCTAGCAGAGCTCACGCTTCACACACACTTCCTACAGGCTTCTCTGCTCACTGTTCCCAAGTCGATGCTCCATGCTACTTGGAGGAGTGGTTAGTACAGTCATCCCTCAGTATTCATGGGAGATTGGTTCCAGGACCCCCTATGAATGCCAAAATTCACAGATGCTCAAGTCCCTGATCCAAAGTGGCAAGTACTTGCATATAACCTATTCACCTCGTCCTGTATGTACATATATATTTTTTTTTCCTGAGATGGAGTCTTGCTCTGTCACCCAGGCTGGAGTGCAGTGGTATGATCTTGGCTCATTGCAACCTCTGTCTCCTGGGTTTAAGCAATTCTTGTGCCTCAGCCTCTCAAGTAGCTGAGACTACAGGCATGTGTCACTATGCCTGCCTAATTTTTTGTATTTTTAGTATAGATGAGGTTTCACCATGTTGGCCAGGCTGGTCTTGAACTCCTGACCTCAGGTTATCTGCCCACCTCAGCCTCTCGAAGAGCTGGGATTACAGGTGTGAGCCACCATGCCCAGACACTTCTGTAGACCTGAAATCATCTCTCGAATACTTATAATAGCTTAGACAATGTAAATTGTTGTACTCTATTGTTTAGTGAATAAAGAAAAGGAAAAATTCTGCAGGTGTTCAATATGAATGCAACCGTCCATTTAAAAAATTCTCTAATATGTTCAATCTACAGTTGGTTGAATCCATGGATGTGGAACCCATGGATATGGAGGGCTGACTATAATTGGATTTGAACTGGGAGAGAAAGGTTGCAAGAATTAACCTTTATCATTGTCTGATTTTGAGAATTAAGGGGAAACACTACACACTAAAATGTTCAATTTATGTACAAGACTTTGGGTCAAAAGGACATTACCAAAATAATGACTGAAAGAAACAAGTTATTAGAGAAGATTGGAATTTGTTTGCCCACCTGGTTTTGGTCTTATAACTTGAGGTATAGAGAAATTTTAGTGAAGCAGGAAGTTAGAAAAGTAGTGAAGGCCAGCTGCAGTGGCTCACGCCTGTAATCCCAGCACTTTGGGAGGCCGAGGTATGTGAATCATGAGGTCAGGAGTTCAAGACCAGCCTGGCCAAGATAGTGAAACCCTGTCTCTACTAAAAATACAAAAAATTAGCTGGAAGTGGTGGCAGGTGCCTGTAATCCTAGCTACTCAGGAGAATGAGGCAGGAAAATTGCTTGAACCCTGGAGGCAGAGATTGCAGTGACCCGAGATTGTGACACTGCACTCCAACTCAGGAGACAGTACGAGAATCCGTCTCAAAAAAATTAAAAAGGAGTGAAGAAGAGGAAAGAGCTGTGTGATCACCATCTTATCCAATTTGAATCCCTATGGCTAAATAAACATCAGCAGAAATCTGACCCAACTATTTGAGAGGTCTCATGAGATTCTGGCAACACATGAACTTCTTTACAAATGACTTTCAAAGGCCCTATGTTCTTTTACCTTCTTGGGCCCTTTCCTCCGTTAAAAACAATTAAATGGTATTTTACGATTACATTGGTATAAAGGCAAACATTATTATATATTAAAACATTTTCTTTGACCCTAAAGTTCATTTTTTCTTCTGATTTTAAATGAAATTAAAACTATTTCATGAGCTTCTAACAGTATTGTGGGCCCTAGGTGCTGTGCCTACTGTGCTAATGGTAAGGTCGGCCCAGGCCTTACGGCCCTGGGAACAAAGTGTGGCATAGAGTCAGTTGGGGAGGAGGCCCTTCTTTCAGCTTCTGCATGAAATTCATGTTGACTCTGATTTCCTCCTGATAAAAAGTTGCAGGACGCTCCAGAGATAGCACCCGAGGCGTGGACTTCGGCATTCTCGTGATGGGTAGTGGCACAGATAAGGCTGCTTAAAGTGGTTCTGAGACTAATACACATGAACAAGTGGGAACTAAAGCAGAAAAGGATAATCAGAATGGAGAACTCATGACGGCTGTGGGGACAGACTGCCTTTTTAATATTTTGAGATATTAATCAAGGTGTTTTCCTCCTGCAAGTCCTTATATCTTTACCCTTCTCTGATGTTAACTAGCATTTATTGCTGCAGAGGGCAAATGCTATGATAGAGAAGTATAGAGTTTCAAAAGCCAATACTCCCCCATTATTTTTATTGAAGTATAATTGCTTGACAGTAAAACGTGTCCAATTTAGTGTGCAGTTCTACGAATGTTAACAAAATTATCTAGTCATGGAACCAGCGCCACAATCAAGTTCCATCATTCCCCTCAAATTCTCCAGGATCTCTTTGTAGTCAGCCATTTCCCTGATCACAGCCCCAACAACTACAGATGTTTTCTGCTGCCACTGTTGTGCCTTTGCAAGAATATCACATCAATGGAATCATACTGTATGAAGCCTTTCGGCTCTGTCTTCCTTCACTTAGCGTAACATATTTGAGATTTCATCCATGTTGTATGTATCAGTAGTTTGGGTCTTCTTAAAAATTGTGTAATATAAAATTTATAATTTTAGGCCGAGCACGGTGGTTCATGCCTGTAATCCCAGCACTTTGGGAGGCTGAGGCAGGTGGATCACGAGGTCAAGAGATCGAGACCATCCTGGTCAACAAGGTGAAATCCCGTCTCTACTAAAAATACAAAAATTAGCTGGGCATGGTGGTGCACACCTGTGGTCCCAGCTGCTGGGGAGGCTGAGGCAAGAGAATTGCTTGAACCCAGAAGGCGGAGGCTGCGGTGAGCCAAGATTGTGCCATTGCACTCCAGTCTGGGTAACAACAGCGATACTCCGTCTCAAAAAAAAAAAAATTTATAATTTTAAGTGTGCAATTCAGTGACATTAAGTACATGCGCATTGTTGTGCAACCATCACCACCACCCATCTCCAGAACTTTTCCCTAAAATAAAGCTCTGTGTTCATGAAATAACCCCCCACCCCATTCTTCCCTCTCCCAGCCTCTGGTAAACTGGATTCTGCTTTCTGGCTCCATAAATTTGTCTATTTTAATTATCTCACATAGGGGAATTATGTAATATTTGTCATTTTGTCTCTGGCTTATCTCACTTAACATAGTGTTTTTAAGGTTGGTCCATATAGCATGGATCAGAATTTCATTCTCTCTTAAGGCTAAATAATATTCCATTGCATACATATGCCACATTTTGTGAATCATTCATCTGTTGAAGGACATTCGCATTGCTTCTGCCTTTGGGCTGCTGTAAAGAATGCTGCTATAAATACTGGTATGTTTGTTCCTTTTTATTGCTGATAAGTACTGTATCACATTTTATGGATAGAACACAATTTGCTTATTTGCTGACCTGTTGAGGGACATAGGGTTTTTTCCTGCATTGGGTGAGTGTCCATAAAGCCACTGTAAACATTTGTGTTATACATGTTTACATTTATAAATACCTAGGAGTGGGATTGCTGGGTCATATGATACAGGTATGTTCCACTTTATAAGAAAGTGCCAAAGCAGTTTTCCAAAGTGGCTGTATTATTTTGCATGCCTACCAGCAAAATATGAGCACTCCAGTTGCTCCACACCCCTGTTAACACTTAATATTGTAATTTTATTTATCAGTTATTACCCATTTTAGTCAGTGTGAGTGGCATCTCATTGAAGTTTTAATTTGCAATTTCCCTAGTGACTAATGATATTGTGTGTCTTCTCATGTGCTTGTCATCTGTACATTTTATTTGGTGAAGGTTATGTTCGGCTCTCTTGCTCTCTTTTTAAGACGGGTATGCCAATACTTTCAGTTTTCGAGCCTGGAGTTTTGCGCATCAAAAGCCTGCATCCCATTCCAGCACAACCCCTGACAGTGATTGTAGGGGCTTCCTTCACCTGCAGCCAGAGCCAGCACTGCTTGTTACCACCATTCTCCAAGCGAACAAGCAAATCATTGTAGGGCAAATGATTTGCTGTTGATTGAATAAATACTTTCTATTCCAAATGAGAGAGAACCTGGTAGAAAATCTATCAGACTAACCCAGAGGTCCCATCTCTTCCCAGAGTGGTGGAAAGAGGGTAGGTTTTGGAATTAGACAAATATGCTTTGAAACCTGATATTACACATCATGAACTGTGTGTCTCTGAGCATAGTACTTCAGCACTTCAAGGGTTATTTTCCTTATCTGTTAAATGGGGATAAGAATCGCTACCTCGGCCGGGCGCGGTGGCTCGAGCCTGTAATCCCAGCACTTTGGGAGGCCGAGGCGGGTGGATCACGAGGTCGGTAGATCGAGACCATCCTGGTCAACATGGTGAAACCCCGTCTCTACTAAAAATTACAAAAAAAGTTAGCTCGGCACGGTGGTGTGTGCCTGTAATCCCAGCTACTCAGGAGGCTGAGGCAGGAGAATTGGCTGAACCCAGGGGGCAGAGGTTGCGGTGAGCCGAGATCGTGCTATTGCACTCCAGCCTGGGTAACAAGAGCGAAACTCCGTCTCAAAAAAAAAAAAGAATCGCTACCTCTGGTGCAATTCTGATGCTAGCTACCCAGAGTGAGGACAAATTTCACAGGTTGAAGGCACAGTCCTCTATAATACTCTCCTCACTTCAGACACCCACCACAAGCTCTGAGGCTCCCAGGCCACCCGTACTTTTGACCAATTGGCTACAAATTTAGGGGTTCTTACTACCCCCTCAGGTTCGTTAATGATTGCAACTTTATTATAAAGGATACAAATCAGGACCAGCTAAATGAAGAGATACAGTGTGATGTCTAGGAGGGTTCCCAAATGCAGGAGCTCTCGCGTCCTCTGAACACATCCCTTTCCCAGCATGTCAGTGTGTATCTTAGTCAATTCTGGCTGCTATAAAAAAATAATGTAGACTGAGTGACTTAAACAACAGAAATTTATTTCTCACAGTCCTAAGAGGCTGTGAAGTCCAGGTTCCGGTATGGGCCATCTTCAGGTTTGCAGACACACACCTTCTCGCTGTGTCCTCACATGGCAGAGAAATCATCTCTCTGTGTCTCTTCTTATACGGACCCTAATCACATTCATGCAGGTAGAGCCAGAGCCAGCATTGCTTTTTATGCCCCAAAGGTCTCCCCTCTAAATACCATTACACTGGAGACCTGGGATTCAACATAGGAATTTTGGGAAGATACATTCAGTCCACAGCAGTTTTTATCATCAATCAGGAACTTTGATTGAGCTTCAGTGTCCAGAGTTTTTATTGGGGTTTCATTGAATAGCCATGGTTGACAGAATCACTGGTCACATGATTGAGCTCAATCTCCAGCTCTTTTCCTCTTCCTTCCATGGGGGCTATGTGATATCCCATGGCTCAAAGCCCTAACCTTGTAATCACATGGTTGATCTTTCTGGTGTGAACAAACCCCATCCTGTGTCACCTCATTAGCATTAACTCAAGTATGGTTCAAGGGGCCCACCATGAATAACAAGGTACTCATTACTCAGGAAATTCCAAGGATTTAGTCCCCTTCCCAGGAACCAGGAAAAAGACCAGATGGATTCTTTATTACATAACACTACCTAGTAGATTTATCACAAGAATAAAAATTTATACACATAATGCATTTAAAACAGTATGATACATAGCAGGTACTCAATAAATGATAATTATTAGCTATTAATATGTGGTAACTCATACCATAAACTATTAAGGACAATTGTTTCTTTGTATAACACCTGTAGAATATTACATGTAAAAGGACACTTAATAAGGCATTTTGATGATGAAGGAATTACTCTCTTGTCTTATAAAATCTCTTTTACTAAGGATGCTATTTCCACGTGAAATTAGTATCAGACTCAATTTTCAAAATAAGGACCCATTAACAGATATTTTAGTTGTGAGACAGAAGGAATTAAGTGGAAAGAGGCCAACTTTATTAATGATTATGTTGATATTGATACATTTTAATTTTTTATTTTTAACTCACAGAATTCAAAGGTGATTGAAATATATGTGTTCATACAAATAGCCTTTTGTGCCATTGGAGATAACTCCAAAAATGTTTGCCCTGTTTGCCCTATTATATGCTTAAGCTCCTACTTTATCATACAGTAATTTCAGTGAGCTTAAAAGCTCCCAGTTCTGGATTCTTAATTGAGGAAGCCTATGACCACATTATTAGTGTTTTGAATGCTAAATATCACTAGCTACATCACTAGTGATAATTAATGACATGAAAATTTGTATTAGGATCTCCAGAGAAACAGAAGCAATAGGATGTATGTGTTTGTGTGTGCATATGCGCATGTATAGGCACACGTGTGTGTCTATAAAGACATTTATTCTAAAGGAATTGCCTCACCCAATTGTGGAGGCTTGGTTAAGCCCAAAATCTGATGGGGGAGGCTAGCTAGCTAGAGATGTAGGAAAGGGTTTCTGTTCGATTCCAAAGATAGTCTGCTAGTGAACCAGGCAAGAACTGATGTTTCAGATAAAGTTTGAAGGCAGTCTGCTGGCAGAATTCCCTCTTGCTCAGGGAAGGTGAGCCTTTTGTTCTATCCAGGCCTTCAACTGATTGGGTGTGGTCCACCACACCATGGAGGGCAGTCTGCTTTACTCAGAGTTCATGGATTTGAAAGCAAATCTCATCCAAAAACACTCCCACAAAAACATCCAGAATAACTTTTGGCCAAGTATCTGGACACTGTGGCACAGTCAAGTTAACACAGAAAATAAATCATCACAGAATGATTATCTCTAACATAGGCACTGAGGTGATACGATGTGACACGAGTGCTTCCAACGTATACACAAAATGAGCGGAAGGAAGTACTCCAAAACACTTTGTGCAACTGTGTTAAGACAGTCAAATTAGAATCATTTGTTAGTTTTTCCTGAGCTCGAAGCTTGACGAAAGGCCTAGTTCAAAGAGGAATTAGGGATATTAGGATAAATCTCAGCCTAGGACAACTGGGTGTAGCCTGAGGAATATGATACGCCATGGATGGGTGAACCCATGGACAGGACCCAACCAGAAAGATTCCTCTAAAGAAAGAAATACGCTCAGAGCTGGAGTTTTATTTTATTTTATTTTTTTTGAGACAGAGTCTTGTTCTGGTGTGCAGGCTGGAGTGTAGTGGCACAATCTCAGCTCACTGCAACCTCCACCTCCTGGGTTCAAGCGATTCTCATGCTTCAGCCTCTCAAGTAGCTGAGGCTACAGGCATGTGCCACTATGCCTGCCTAATTTTTTGTATTTTTAGTAGAGATGAAGTATCACCATGCTGGCCAGGCTGGTCTCAAACTCCTGAGAAGTGTTTCACCTGCCTCAGTCTCACAAAGTGCTGGGATTACAGGTATGAGCCACCGCACCTGGATTGGAGTAATACCTGTAATTATAACATTCACCAAGCAAAAAGGAAGAGGGAGTGAATGAGGAGAAATGTGGAAGAGAATGAGAAAACGCCTTGTCACGACACAGGGAAACAAGTTTAGATCAAGAACTGGCCTGCTTCACTCTGAAATTATGCTCATTTTACTTAATGGGTTTGCTAGACAAGCTGACTCGTACACTTGCTATTTTCCGCATCTTTTATGTGTGTACTCCCATTGCCTTTCAGGCTCAGTTGGAAATTTTGCTTCTGTTACATTTTGTTAAATGAACAAGCTTCGGTGACTTCTCCTATTAGATCAGCTTCATAAATCAGCTTCTCTGTTCCTTAATCATTTATCTTGCTCTTTCCTGGACTCTCTCCCACTTATCTCTTTCCGGCTTGGAGATACCCATGGCTGAACACAGTGTCCTTGATCAGAGCACAGCTGTTCCCTCACGTCCTCTCTCCTATCTCTCCTCAGTCCTTTCTCTCCATCCTTCCTTTCTAAAGACCTCCTGTTAGTGAAACGTGTTTTAGACATCGCTTTCCTCTCAGCTCTGCCCCCAGACAAGACTCTGGGCCAAATCTTATCTAAGCACTTCTCGTGGGTGTCTCTGTATTTGTCTACAAACTTGGCAAACTTCTTCAGGCCAGAGTGACATATGGTGGTGCAACTCCTGAACCAGGAAACTCCCACAGAAAGCGTGGTGAAATTGGGGCTCTCAGAGCAGCTGGGGGCTGGAATTCAGTGCTAATGGTGAGAAAACTGTTAGGGGGGCCTCAGGCTAAACTTAGACAAACTGTGAAGTGGTAGGATTTATTTTCAGGCTGACCACTTTTCCTTCCACCCCTACGAGACCTCCTCCAAATTTTCAATGTCCACAGACGCCTCCTGGATGTTCTGGTCTTCTTAACCAGTCCTGCCCAACCTGGATGGACAGTAGGATTTTGTGTCCAGCTCTCTATGCTTACACTTATTTGAATTTACATTTAATTAGCTCTCAACCAATAATACAAGGGGAAGATGATTTGAAACAACCCTTCACTAAAGAAGATATAGAGATGGCAAATAAGTACATGAAAGGATGACCAACAACATTAGCCAATAGGTTCCATGGTTCACACCTGTAACCCAGCATTTTGGGAGGCTGAGGTGAATGGATCGCGTGAGCCCAGGAGTTTGAAACCAGCCTGGGCAACATGGTGAAACCCTCGCTATAAAAGACACAAAAAATCAGCTGGGTGTGGTGGTGCACACCTGCAGTCCCAGCTACTCAGGAGGCTGAGGTGGGAGGATCACCTGAGCCTAGGAGGTTGAGTCTGCAGTGAGCATGATAGTACCATTTCACTCCAGCCTGGGCAACAGAGTGAGACCCTGTCTCAGAAAAAAAAAAAAAATTATTCATTAGGGAAATGCAGATTAAACCCACAATGAGATACCATTATGCATTCACCAGAATGGTTAAAATTATAAACATTGACCAGACCCTGTGATGTAAAGCAACTGGAAGTCGCATACACTGCTGATGGGAATGCAAAATGATACAGCTGCTTTGGAAAATAGTTTGACAGTTCCTTTAAGAAGGAAACATACATGTACCATGTAACCCAGCCAATCCATTTCTAGATAGTTACTCAAGAGAAATGAAAGCATATCTCCACACAGAGACTTGTATACAAGTGTTCATTTTAGCTTCATTTGCAATAGCCCCGGCACTGTACGCGACCTCTATTCGTTTGCTCAGGCACCATAACAAAAAGCCACAGAATCTGTGGCTTAAACAACAGGAATGTATTTTTTCACAGTTCTGGCTTGCAGATGGCCTGTCTTCACATGGCCTTTCCTCTGAGTGTGCTCCAGGGATAAAAGGAGAGCAGGAGGAAGAAAGAGAGGGGAATGGAAGGAAAAAGGGAAGCTCGGCCTGAGAAACCTTGCAGCTTCCACTAGGGCCCTTCCATCACGTGTTCCTGCAGCACCAGGCTCCTGAATGACATCACCTGAGAGGAACAGCTAACAGCTAGCATTGAGGCCCCGTCCTGTTAGTGAGGTCATCTTAGATCATCCTGCTCCAGTCAATTCACCAGATGACTTCAAACTCATGAGTCACTCCAGGTTAGACCAGCAGAAGAACTGCCCAGGTGAGCACAACCCCAGCTACAGAATCATGAACAAATAAATGGTTGTTGTTTTAAGTGGCTGAGTTCTGGAGAGGCATCTTAGGTAGTCATAGATAACTGCAACACTCACCTGAGTGTGTGAAATCTAAGACAGTTCCAGTAAGCATCTAAGAACTCATTTCTGATGTTTTCACCACCTTGCCCTGTAATAACTGGCAAGTCACTTACTGTATGCACCACTATCATTTTGCACTTCAAATGGGAATGTTACCATGTATTTCAAAGGGGTGTGTTGAAAAAATTATTTTGTAGGATGTTTCTATATGTAGTTGAGTGGGAGTGAAAAGTTTTGATAGCTTTGGCTAATAAGGTTTCTCTGTTGAGGCTGTCCTTAAATAGACAGTGTCAGGTTGCTCTCCAGCAGTCTTCCTACTACTGATTACTGCCTCTTCTCTCCTGACCGTCTCAGTTTACCTTCTTCTCTCCTGGTGCTCCTGTCATATTTGGCACAGGTCTGCTGGGATTGCTGCAGCAGTCTTGCCTGGCCTTTATCCTTTTCATTTGGGAAAGCCTGTATCTTTTTTTTTTTTGAGACGGAGTTTTACTCTTGTTACCCAGGCTGGAGTGCAATGGCATGATCTCGGCTCACTGCAACCTCCGCCTTCTGGGTTCAAGCAATTCTCCTGCCTCAGCCTCCTGAGTAGCTGGGACTACAGGCGCGCACCACCATGCCCAGCTAATTTTTGTATTTTTAATAGAGATGGGGTTTCACCTTGTTGACCAGGATGGTCTTGATCTCTTGACCACTCGTCTTGGCGAAAGCCTGTATCTTACTTCTATCTTTTCCTCCTAGTGCAGTGCTCTACGTGTATGATAAATGATGAAACTATTAAACTGCTGATTCTTGGGTAGAAAGGCCAAAACAAGGTAAAACAAGGTAAAAATTTTGACTAATTCATTAGAGAGAGAAGCTGCCCTTTTAAAGAGGTTCAAGGTCTGACACTGCTGAAGCCAGTGTCTAGGATGTGTACAGCAAAGGACCTGGGGGGCAGACCTTGTTTTGCAAGAATTGTCTGAGTTGGCTCTTTAGCAATGCAAAGTTAAAGCAAGTGGTGGCCCATCTTCCTGGAGGAATGAAGCAAACAGGGCCAGTTTCATGGCTAAGGCTTGGTCTAATCCCTGGTATGTACTTGACTTTGAAAGAGGTTGGAGAAACGTGTTTTTGGATCCAAGGACCCTAATTAAATGAAAGGGATCTAATACCCAGGCTACAGCTCTTGTAGTTTAACATTATTTGATACTTTCATTGCCTAAGATGATTCCAACCTGTCTGGGCGTGGTGGCTCACACCTGTAATTCCAGCACCTTGGGAGGCTGAGGCGGGCAGATCACCAGGTCAGGAGTTTGAGACCAGCCTGACCAACATGATGAAACCCCATCTCTACTAAAAATGCAAAAATTAGCTGGGTGTGGTGGCGCATGCCTGTAATCCCAGCTACTCAGGAGGCCGAGGCAGGAGAATTGCCTGAACTTGGAAGGTGGAGGTTGCAGTGAGCCAAGGTTGTGCCACTGCACTCCAGCCTGGGTGAGAGAGTGAAGCTTCATCTCAAAAAAGATGATTCCAACCAAGTCCAGGAGGCAGAAAGGGACATCAAGGCTCCCCAAGGGGTAACTTAACCTGATGACAAGAGTTAACTAGAATGGCAATTTGTCTGAACACCAGCACTGAGGTTATTATATTGGAAAGGCTGGAATGGGTAAAGTGCGTTAGGCTGGAAACTGTTCCTGGCCTAGTTACCTAGCACTTTTTGAATGAGCTTTGAAAAACAGTACCTGTGTATATGAGTGTAACACACTAATTAAACTTTTTTTAAAAAAATTTTGAGACAGGGTCTCAAAAAAAAGAAAGAAAAGAAATAAGAAAAAAAGGCTGGGCATGGTAGCTCATGCCTGTAATCCAAGTATTTTGGAGGCCAAGGCGGGTGGATCACCTGAGATGGGGAGTTCAAGACCAGCCTGACCAACATGGTGAAACCCTGTCTTTAAAAAAAAAAAAAAAAGAGGGTCTCATTCTGCCACCCAGGCTGGAGTGTAGTGACAAGATCTCCACTCACTGCAACTGCCTCCACCTCCTGGGTTCAAGCAATTCTCATGCCCCAGCCTCCCGAGTAGCTGGGTTTATAGTTGCGCACCACTACTACTGGCTAAATTTTTGTATTTTTAGTAGAGATGGGGTTTTGCCATGTTGGCCAGGCTGGTCTTGATCTCCTGGCCTCTGGTGATCAGCCCGCCTCAGCCTCCCAAAGTGCTGGGATTACAGGTGTAAGCTACCATGCCCAGCCTGATGAAACTTTAGAAGCTGAGGCCTGTACAGGTGTGGTAAGACCACTACAATACCCAGGGGCTAAAACTCTGGTGTAATGTAACAGTGGGGGAGAGACAAGATCTTTCTCTCTCATTCCCTAACTCATTTTGTTCTGATGAATAATATTTAGTTAATATTTGGATGTGCATTAAATTGTGTTATTTGGATTTTCTGTCCCTAGTGACATATAATCTACATAATTTATAGGTCTTGACTAGCAGTGGAAATGAATACTTAAAATTTCTGTATCCAGATTCTTTGTCAAATATTTCTTGTTCAAAGAAACACTGATATACACATAAATAAAATCATTATAATGAAGACATTTTCAAATAATATTTAAGCAAATTCTATTGTGAAAGGAGGCATGGAACAGTGGAAAGAACTCTGATTTAGTGCTACTAAGACCTGAGTTCTGGTCCAAGATCTGCTATTAGTTAGTTGTATTACTGGCCTATTATTTATAATTCTATGAATATTACTTTGGGAGGAAACTTCTTTTTTTTTTTTTGAAA
This sequence comes from Callithrix jacchus, assembly GCF_049354715.1. NCBI lineage: Eukaryota > Metazoa > Chordata > Mammalia > Primates > Cebidae > Callithrix > Callithrix jacchus. Next base: position 105,759,984 of record NC_133509.1, on the reverse strand, counting down.
GATAGAAAGAGAAAGAGAAAGGGGGAGAGAGAACAGGAGTCTTGCTCTATTGCCCAGGCCAGAATGCAATCTAAAAATAGGTATTAAAAACCTCTTTTATGCCGATAATTGTGCTTAACAGCAGAGACAGGAAGGAATAAGGGAAGAAAATAACAGCCAACCAATATTTTATTTAAGTCTGTGAAATGCTATGCAAATGCTGAAGAGTGATTTACGTCCAATTATGTGGTCACTTTCAAAATAGGTATAATGTGATACTGAGAAAAATGTATGTTCTGTGGACCTGGGGTGAAGAATTCTATAAATATTCACTGAGTTTACTTGTTTCAGGTCTGAGTTCAAATCACAGATGTCCCTGTTAATTTTCTGTCTCATTGATCCGTCGAATATTAACAATGTGGTGTCAAAGTCTCCCACTATTATTGTGTGGGAGTCCAAGTCTCTTTATAAGTCATTAAGAACTTGTCTTATGTATCTGGGTGTTCCTATATTGGGTACATATATATTTATGATCACTGACTCCTGTTGTTGCATTGATCCTTTTACCATTACATTATGTAATGTCCTTCTTTGTTTCTTTTAGTCTTTGTTACTATTAAAGTCTATTTCATCAGAGACAAAAGTTAAAACTCCTGTTTTGTTTTGTTTTCTCTCCATTTGATTGGTAACTCTTCCACCAATCCTTTGTTTTGAGTCTTTGTGTGTCCTTGCTTATGAGATGGATCTGGATACAGCAAACCGATGGGTTTTGCCTTTTTTTTCAATTTGCCTGTCTGTGTCTTTGATTGGGGCATTTAATCCATTTAAATTTAGGATTAATATTGACATTTGTGAGTTTAATATTGTCGTTTAATGCTAGCTGGCTATTTTGCCCATTAGTTGATATAGATTCTTCATTCTGGAGATACTCTTTACCTTTTGTTAAGTTTTTGGATGACTGATACTGGTTGTTCCTTTCTGTGTATAGTGCTTCTTTCAGAAGCTCTTGTAAAGCAGGCCTGGTGGTGATGAAATCTCTGAGTGCTTGCTTGTTTATGAAAAATTTTATTTTTTCTTCATTTATGAAGCTTAATTTGACTGGATATGAGATTCTGGGTTGAAAATTCTTTTCTTTGAGGATATTGAATATTGACCCTCACTCTCTTCTAGTTTGTAGGGTTTCAGCTGAGAGATCTGCTGTGAGTCTGATAGGCTTCCCTTTATGGGTAACCTGACCTTTCTCTCTAGCCACCCTTAGAATTTTCTCCTTTATTTCAACCCTGATGAATCTAATGATTATGTATCTTGGGGTTGCTCTACTTGAGGAATATCTTTGTGGTGTTCTCTGTATTGCCTGAAGTTGAGTATTGTCTTGCCTTTCTAGGTTAGGAAAGTTTTCCTGAATAATATCCTGAAGAATATTTTCTGGCTTGGATTCATTCTCTTCGTGACATTCAGGTACACCTATCAAACGTAAATTAGGTCTTTTCACATAGTCCCATATTTCTTGGAGACTTTGCTCATTCCTTTTTACTCTTTCTTCTCTAACCTTGTCTTCTCATTTCATTTCGTTAAGTTGCTCTTCAACCTCTGATATCCTTTTTTCTGCTTGATCAATTTGACTGTTAAAACCTGTGCATACTTTGCGGCGTTCTTGTATTGTATTCTTTAGTTCCATTAATTCACTTATATTCCTCTCTAAATTGTCTATTCTCGTTAGGATTTCATCAAACCTTTTTTCAAGGTTCTTAGTTTTTTTACATTGGGCTAGAACATGTTCTTTTAACTCACAGAAGTTTCTTATTATCCACCTTCTGAAGCCTAAATCTATTAATGGAATGCACTCATTCTCCATCAGGCCTTGTTCCCTTGTTGATGAGGAACTTGTGGTCCTTGTGATCCCCTGTAGAGGGAGAGGCATTCTGATTTGGGGTATTCTCCAGCCTTTTTATGTTGGTTTCTTCCCATCATTGTAAATTTATCCACCTGTCGTCTTTGTAATTACTGACTTTCAAATTAGGTCTCTGAGTGGACGTCCAACTTGTTGATTCCCAGTGCAGGAATCTGAGAAACCCACTGCCCTGGCTAAAACAGCTGCGTTAAGATTTGTGGTGCTTTCCTGCCTGGGAATCTCTGGTCTGGCTTCCTTCTTGAGTCCCTTTTTCAATCAGCTGAGTAGGCTACTCTGCCTTCCCAGAGCTCCAAACGTTAACCAAAAAGAGACCAAGTCCTGTTTACTCTGCACCAAGAACTGCCATGCTGGGGCACTGGCAAAACCATGGTGGTGATTTTGGATCTCTCTCCGGGAGGAAACTTCTATAATATTAGGAAGACATTTTCATGAGGGACCTGTGTTGAACAGAAATACATAATGCTCATTAAGAAAACTTATAAGGTAATCCCAGCTACTCAGGAGGCTGAGGCAGGAGAATCACTTGAACCTGGGAGGCAGAGGTTGCAGTGAGCCGAGATCGTGCCACGGCACTCCAGCCTGGGCGACAGAGTGAGACTCTGTCTAAAAAAAAGAAAAATTAATAACAAAAAATATAGGCCTATCTCTTTATTTTGATTTTTTAAAAATAGGGACAGGGTCTTACTATGTTGCCAGGCTGGTCTCGAACTCCTGTCATCAAGCAATCCTACCTTGGTCTCCCAAAGTGCTGGTATTATAGGCATGAGCCACCTGACTCTACCCTGTCTTTTTAGTCACCACTTTTATCCTGCTTTGGAATCTGAGTCCTGATTTTATTTTTTTGCTTTGGAAATGAGCAATAGGTAGCTTGGCAGAAGAGAGAACAGGTGTGGAGGGAGCTAACAGAGGTTTTGTTGAAACAACAGACTTGCTTTCCTGAAATAAGCCTCAGCCTTCATCCAAATGCCTTGTGTAGATTTCCATAAATAAAAACCTCATGGTAAATATAGATTCATTAAAGGGTCTTAAAATAGGAGCTAGGCTGGGCTATAGGCTTGGGCAGGGGACACAACTTTCCTTTACTACCTTTTTCTTCATTCATCCATGAGCTTTTATCTGAAAAAGCAGAGACTCTTTGGTTACAAATACTTGATTGGCTAATTTGGTTCAAAAGGTATTTATTTTGTAAGTGATGAAAATCTGGGGTGGCTACAGATTTAAAGGAACAACTGAACAACTGAATCCAGGGACCAGGCACCGTGATCTCAGCAGGGCTGAAGCTTTTCTATGTGGTGCTGCCACGGATGGCCTGGCTCCAACTGCCCTCTGAATTTGCGTCTGAGCTCAAAGTTCAAAGTCCCCAGAAAGTGAATCTGTTGCCCAGTTTAGGACCTAAGTCCACCCAGTCTATGGTCAGTGGAGGGGTCATGTGATTAAAGTCTCACCAGAAGAACATGGAAGGGGGTGAGGTGGCTCCCAAAAGTGTGTGTGAGTGGGGTTTAGTGGCTGTAACCAGAGGAGGAGGGCTGATGGGAAAACACCATGGTGTCCAAGGCTCTAGAACTTCTCAGGAAGAGAGCTATGTCAGATGACCCCAAAATGCTCTCAGAGCACAACTGGGTAATTTCAGGAGCATTGGGAGCCAGTTGGCCGAAGGCTGACATCCAGTGACTGGTTTATATTTTAAAGATTGCAGCCAACATTTTTTCTTCCTCTTCTTACAAGCTTGTAAACAGCTGGCATTCAATGATACTCATTGACTGATGGAATGAGTAAATGAATGATGACACAGCTGTTACATGGGCCAAGGGGGGACTTCTGCTCTACATTAGCCTGAGCAGAATTAGTTTAGAAACTGTTTAATGGTAATTGAAGCCCACCAGAGCTTAGCAAAAGCTGGCCCTTGGTGAGATATTGTTTACAACAGGCAGGGACAGATGGGAACCAAGGCTTGAATGAAGGGGAGCGTCTTGTTTTCATTCTTCTCCGAACGTCTACAAGCTTTCTCTGGATGCATTTTTTTTTTTTAGACGGAGTTTCGCTCTTGTTACCCAGGCTGGAGTGCAATGGTGCGATCTCGGCTCACCGCAACCTCCGCCTCCTGGGTTCAGGCAATTCTCCTGCCTCAGCCTCCTGAGTAGCTGGGTTTACAGGCACGTGCCACCGTGCCCAGCTAATTTTTTGTATTTTTAGTAGAGGCGGGGTTTCACCATGTTGACCAGATGGTCTTGATCTCTTGACCTCGTGATCCACCCGCCTTGGCCTCCCAAAGTGCTGGGATTACAGGCTTGACCCACCGCGCCCGGCTGCTTTTTTTTATCTTTTTGAGATGGAGTTTTGCTCTTGTTGCCCAGGCTGAAGTGCAATGCCGCCATCCCAGCTCACTGCAACCTCCACCTCCTGGATTCGAGAGATTCTACTGCCTCAGCCTCCTGGGTAGCTGGGATTACAGGCACCCGCTACCACGCCCGGCTAATTTTTTGTGTGTTTGGTAGAGATGAGGTTTCACCATGTTGGCCAGGCTGGTCTCGAACTCCTGACCTCATGTGATCCACCCGCCTCGGCCTCTCAAAGTGCTGGGATTACAGGTGTGAGCCACCACGCCCAGCTCAATTTGGTAGTTTCAAATTTTCAGTCCACTTAGAAAATAGCTTTCTAAGCCTCCAGGATTTGTATCTCCTCTACTCAAGAGCCCAGAGTGACTGAGACAGCCACTTCATTCCCATTCCTAATTCAGAGCAGGGAATCTAAGTGGCTCAGCACAGGCCAGGGGTCTACACCTGGCTCAGTCAATCAAAATGGCACCTGAGGAGGGGCACACCACTGTTATGTGGATTTGGCTATAGGAGCAGTTCTTGGGGAAAAAAAGGGAGATTCAGGCAGACACCCCAAATGGTATCTCCCACAAAGCCAAATAATATCTTACCACTTGTTTACATTTGCATAGTGCTTTAAGAATACTTGATATCCATGACCTCATTTAATTCTTGGCACAACCTTACGAGGTAGGTAAAACAAGTATTAATATTCTTACTTCACATCTACTTTATTTCACCTTGCTGTGGGTCTATTTTTAAAATTCCTATCTCAGCCAGGCATGGTGGCTCATGCCTGTAATCCCAGCACTCTGGGAGGCTGAGGCGGGTGGATCACGAAGTTGAGAGATCGAGTCCATCCTGGTCAACATGGTGAAACCCCGTCTCTACTGAAAGTACAAAAATTAGCTGGGCATGGTGGCACGCGCCTGTAGTCCCAGCTACTTGGGAGGCTGAGGCAGGAGAATCACTTGAATCCTGGAGGTGGAGATTGCGGTGAGCCAAGATCACGCCACTGCACTCCAGCCTGTTGACAGAGCAAGACTCAGTCCCCTAAAAAAAAGAAAAAGAAAAAGAAAAAATTCCAATCTCTTCTGTTTGACTTTGTATTTATTGAGAGCATAAACTATATCCTTTTTACATTTGCACTTAAATCTCTAGTACCTAGCCCTGGGCTCTGTACCTGATGGGCATTTAATTGATATTTCTTTTTTCTTTCTTTCTTTCTTTTTTTTTTTTGAGACGGAGTTTCGTTCTTGTTACCCAGGCTGGAGTGCAATGGCGCGACCTCGGCTCACGGCAACCTCTGCCTCCTGGGTTCAGGCAGTTCTCCTGCCTCAGCCTCCTGAGTAGCTGGGATTACAGGCACGCGCCACCGTGCCCAGCTAATTTTTTGTTTTTAGTAGAGACGGGGTTTCACCATGTTGACCAGGATGGTCTCGATTTCTTGACCTCGTGATCCATCCGCCTCGGCCTCCCAAAGTGCTGGGATTACAGGCTTGAGCCACCGCGCCCGGCCCTAATTGATATTTCTTAAATTGAGACCTGAGAATGATCTGATGCAATCCTCTGCACCATGGTTGGTATAGATTGGTGTCCCCATGTTATAGATGAGGCAACTGTGGCCGAGAGAACCTGCAGCCGGTCCCTGGGGATGCAGCACCCAGGACTGCTTCTCCAGGAATTCAAGATGCTTCTCCTCTTTCCTCCCTTTTAAGTATCAAATCTCTATTTCAGGCAATACTGGAGATATTATTTATTTATAATTCAAGTTTTCAGACTTTTCTTAGCAGCAGGTTATAAAAAGGAGAGAAGCAGAAGCTGAGACAGGGAGGAAGCAAACAGAATGGGGCAGAGGTGGGCGTGGGAGGCTGAAGGCTTCCAAGAAGATAAGCTCCTCGACTGTTTTTTTTTTTTTTTTTTTTTTGAGACGGAGTTTCGCTCTTGTTACCCGGGCTGGAGTGCAATGGCGTGATCTCGGCTCACCGCAACCTCTGCCTCCTGGGTTCAGGCAATTCTCCTGCCTCAGCCTCCTAAGTAGCTGGGATTACAGGCACGCGCCACCATGCCCAGCTAATTTTTTGTATTTTTAGTAGAGACGGGGTTTCACCATGTTGACCAGGATGGTCTCGATCTGTTGACCTCGTGATCCACCCGCCTCGGCCTCCCAAAGTGCTGGGATTACAGGCTTGAGCCACCGCGCCCGGCCTACTGTTAGTGGATTCGGCATCTGCGGCGATTCTCCCCTAATCCAAACCAGAGGTTTGGGGACTTCTGAGAACTAGGATCACTATTTTCCCAGCAAATGATGGGAAGAAACCCAGGTGTCACATGTTGAGGGTTTATCAGACTCAATGGCTGTTTTCTTTTCCTTTTCCCTCTCCTTCTCACCTACGCTTATTAGTGATCTAATGTCACAGCCGCAGAGTGAGAGCAGAAAGAGAGGAGTGAGCGGAGAGTGTGGGACCGACGGGAAGAAAGAGAAACAGGCCAAATGCAGACCCACAGGCAGCTCCTGAGCTACCCAGATCGCTTCGCCTGTACAGGAACAGCTGCGGGCCCCAGGGAAGGGAAGGGGTCCCGGTTGGAGCAACTGGAGTGGCAGGAGGCGAGTGGGTCGAGGGAGGGTCGTTAACAGGCACTAGAACACATATTTACAACGGGTGGCTTAAATTAAGGGCAGCACACTCATAACTAGCCACTCCCAAGCTTCCCACAAAGACATCTTAAGTGTGCAAAGCGCGCTCCCTGGGCCCAGCCCATCCGCGGGCGCGGCCTGCCTACCTAGAGGCAAGGTTTCCCGCACAGGCCTGAGCCGCGGCTCCGAGGAGAGGATCCTTCCCTTTAAGAGGAGGGGGCGAGGAGGGAAGGAGGGAGCGGAGGAGGGAAGGAAGGAAGGAAGGAGGAAGAAGGAAGGAGGGAAGGAGGCGGGGAGGGAGAGAGGGGGGAAGAGAAGTTGGGAAGAAGGAAGGAGAGAGGGAGGAGGGAGGAGGAAGGAGAGGGGGCCGAGCGAGAAAGAGGTGGGGAGAGAGGGGAGTTGAGAGGGACGGTGTAGGGGAGGTGGGAGAGAGAGAGGAAAGGCGAGAGAGAGCGAGGGGTGAGGGGAGAGAGCGAGAGACTGCGAGGGGAGGCGGGGAGAAAGGAAAGAGCGGAGAGACAGAGAAAGGGGGAAAAGCGAGAGAATGGGGAAGAGAGAGAGAGCTAAGGGAGAGAGGGAGAGACAGAGAGGGGAGGGCGAGGGGTGGCGGGAGAGAGAAAGAGAGAGGGAACGGGGAGAGAGAGGAGAGAGGCGCGCGCGTTGGTTGCCCCCGTGAAGCCTTCAGCCCCGCCAGCCCTATTCCCCCTCCCGCCGCCAGCCCCGCGTCCGCTTTGGGAAACTGTCCCTCCAGTACGGGAAAGAAACGACTCAATGCCTTCCAGAGGCGCGGACGCTGAGCGCGGGACGCCACGGCCCCGAAGCCGCCAGTGACCGCAGCTCCGACCCGGGGCGGGAGGCCGGCCCGAGCGTGGGAGCCGAGCCCAGGGTCCTTCCACACCCGCTGCTGACCTAGCGCGTCCTGGGCCCGACCTCCTCTTGGGGAGAGCACAGCGCCGGGGATCCTGGGGCCGGGGCACCGACCGAGAGCCCGCCCGGTCCCCGCGAAGAGGGGCAAAAGGGGGCGGAGGGGACCCGGAGTCTCAGCTGAGAGGGAGTTACCAGAAAGGGGATCGAGGCAGCCTAAGCTTCCGCGCGGAGTCCTGGAAGGCAGCCTCGGTAGCTCGGTGCATTTTGCACCAAGATAGGCTGCTCCCGGCGGGGTGGGGGGTGGGGAGGGAGGTCCTTCCATGGGTAAATCAGAGAGCCGAAAATAGATTCTGGCTCCGACACACGCCACCCCTGCTTGCTTAGTGGCTCTGCGCCCCGCTTTTATACGAAGTGGTAATTCAAAGTACCTAGCGCATAGGTTTTTGGTGAAGATTGAATGGGAAGGGCAGGTGAAGTCCTTGGCACAGGCCCGACACACCGATGGAGGGACCCAAGAATGTCACTTCTTTTTGCTGTTATTCCCTCCAACCCCAGCTGTCCTTTCACAGAAGCAAAGCAGAGAGACACCAGAAGACCCGGTGCGAAAGTTCGGCTTGTTTAACATAAAACCCACACTCCCTGAGGAAGTGGATTCTGAGTGGGAAAAGCTTTGGAGTCAGAAGCAGGAATCCCTGATTGGATCTTGGGCTTCTGTTCCTTAGTAGTGTCTTAGCCACACTGAATAATATCCGTTTCCTTATTAGTAAAATGGGCTAAACAGGTCCCGACCAGGTAGTACAATCCCTTCTGTCTTATTGAGGGTTCAATATGTTCTAGGCACAGCTCCTAGGGCTGCCTCTGTATTATCTCAGTTAATCTCTAAGCTACTTTAGGAGGTAATTATGATTTTTTTTAAATTCCCATTTTGCACTTGAAGAAACTAAGACTTAACAGAGAGGCTAAGTAAATTACACAGTGAGTCATGGCAGAACTGGACAGAACTGAGATTCAATGCAGGCAATCTGGTTACAGTCTAACTTTTTTTTTTTTTTTTTTTTTGAGATGGAGGTTCGCTATTGTTACCCAGACTGGAGTGTAATGGCGTGATCTCAGCTCACGCAACCTCCGCCTTCTGAGTTCAAGCAATTCTGCCTCAGCCTGCCGAGTAAATGGGTCTACAGGCGGGCACCACCATGCCCAGCTAATTTTTGTATTTTTAGTAGAGACAGGGTTTCACCTCATTGACCAGGATGGTCTCGATCTCTTGAGCTCGTGATCCACCCGCCTCGGCCTCCGAAAGTGCTGGGATTATAGGTGGGAGCCACCGCACCCGGCCAGTCTGTAACTTTTTTTAAAGAGACAAGGTCTTACTCCCACTCCCACATTGAAATGCAGTGGCACAGTGATGCCATAGCTCACTGTAACCTTGAACTCCTGGTAGCTGGGACCACGAGTGTGCACCACTACATTGGGCAAAGTTTTTAATTTTTTGTAGAGACAGGGACTCACTTTGTGGCCCAGGCTAGTCTTGAACTCCTGTCCTCAAGTGATGCCCCTGCTTTGGCCTAATGAAGCATTAGGATTATAGGCGTAAGTCACTATGCCTGGCCTCAGAGTCTGTATGTAGTCTTAGTATACCGGCACCTGTCTGTAAAAGTGTTTTCTGAATTCTAAAATACTATTTAAATGTTGGCTGTGATTACAGTGAGTGCTACAGTTGGTAGGTCAGTGCCTTTGTCTTCGTATACTAACAGAGAGAATGTCTATTGGTACCGAACTGACTGCCTAGTACTCAGTAAGCTCTCAGTCACTCTGCCATCCCTCACCCACATCCCAAAGAAGGAGTGTGCCCATCCAAAAGAACAACGTACAGAGCAGGGGCAGAGGGTGGAGTGTAAAATAATGAAGAGACAGATCATGAAGCTGCCTGACCTGGGCATCAACAAAACCCAAGGACAGGAAGTCTTCAGATTGGAATCTCCCCTACTTTTCATTAAACACAAAGCACTGGAGAGTTTCCCTGATGTTCCACCGGCCCAACAGGTTGCTCTCTGGGGCTCCCACTGACTTCACAAGGGTCCCATCCAGTAACCTAGAGAACAGGCAACTGTCTTAAAGGTCTTACCAGTGTCGGGAGACTCATGTCTCATGTCTATGAGCAAAAGATTCACAGCCTTCAACTAGGTAAGGCAGAGCCGTTTAAAAGGTCTCTTTGAGTAGAAATCTGGAAAGCCACATGTTAAAAAGTATTTTATCATTTGAGTCTGAATATTTTCTAATCATTATTGCGCTCTTCGTCATTTTACGAAGTTAAGGTTTTCAGGGATTAAAGTGTTGTCATTTAACAGTTGTTGAATGAATACCAGACCTATATAATCATGCCCACTTGACATCTCTACTTGGGTATAGAACAGTGATCTCCAACTCATCATGTCTAACATTAAACTGCTGTAATTTGGCTGGGCGTGGTGGCTCACGCCTGTAATTCTAGCACTTTGGGAGGCCAACGCGGGTGGATCACGAGGTCAAGAGATCAAGACCATCCTGGTCAACAAGGTGAAACACCGTCTCTACTAAAAATACAAAAATTAGCTGGGCATGGTGGTGCGTGCCTGTAGTCCCAGCTACTCGGGAGGCTGAGGCAGGAGAATTGCTTGAACCCAGGAGGCGGAGGTTGCGGTGAGCGGAGATCGTGCCATTGCACTCCAGTCTGGGTAATAACAGCGAAACTCCATCTAAAAAAAAAAACAAAAAACAGAACAGAACAGAACAAAACAAAACTGCTGTGATTTGCCCCAGCCAGCTTCTCCCACATTCTCCGCTAACGGCAGTTGCTCAAACCAAAACCCTTGAAGTCATCCTTGACTCCTCTTTCTTTTATCCACTTTCCAATTCATCAGCAAACCTGGTTGGTCTACTCTCAAAATATATTTCTATATTCTGACCACTTTTCACCATACCCCTTGTTGCTTCCCTTATCTAATTTGCTGTTGTCCCTTGACAAGCTTATTGAATAGTCTCTTCTCACAGTCCCAGCACTTGGTTTTCTGAAGCCTGTTGTGAACCCAGTAGCCACAGTGATCCTGTTGAAAAGGCAGACCACACCACTCCTCTGCTTACTGAAATCTTGAGTGCACCAGGCTGTTACTACCCTTGAGTAGTAAGGGCTACAGGAGGTAGCTTGAGTTTGTTATCTTTTCTTGAATACACAGGCATTTTCCTGTCTCAGGACCTTTGCGCTACCATGCAGTTTGCCTGCATACAGATATAAGGGAATGCTCTTCCCTTATATCTGTATGGCTGGTTTCCGAAATTCTTCCAGGTGTCTTACTCAAAAGTCACCTTGTTGGCCAGGTGCCATAACTGACACCTGTAATCCCAGCACTTTGAGAGGCCGAGGCAGGCGGATCACCTGAGGGCAGGAGTTTGAGACCAGCCTGTCCAACATGGTGAAACCCCATCTGTACTAAAAATGCAAAAATTAGCTGGGCATGATGGCATGCACCTGTAGTTCCAGCTTCTTGGAAGGCTGAGGAAGGAAAATCATTTGAACCTGGGAGGCTGAGGTTGTAGTGAGCTGAGATCGTGGCACTGCACTCCAGCCTGGGCCACAGAATGAGACTCCGTCTGAAAAAAAAAAAAAAAAAGTCACCAGTCACTTTGTCAGGGTTTTCTCTGGCCACTCCAAAAAGTAGCCCCTCCTAACATTTCATATCCCCCTTCCTTTTTTTCTTCTTTGCATTTACCCCCCTCTAATCTGATGTGTATTTTAGTTGCTCACTTTGTTTGTTTCCCATATTAGAACATGAGCTTTATGAAGGGAGGAGATAAAGGGATTTTTGCAGGAAGGGATTTTTGTTTGCTTTGTTCACTATTTTATGTCTAGTGCCTTGAACGGTTCCTGACACCTGACCCGTAGTAGACACGTGTATAAACATTTGGTGAGGAAACGAACGAGTAGAATAAAAACGAGGGACCCCAAATTAGTGTGGACCTTTTGACAAGTCACTTATCCACTCTACACTTCAGTTTCTTTGAATGTGAAATTGAGTGTTGCACAAGACAGTTCTCAGTTTCCCTCCAGCTATGTGCAGACATCCCTGAGTTAACCTGAAAAGCTGGGAGCAGAAAGGGTCTGAGATTTGGGTTAAGCCCCAGTAGCATCACTTGCCTGAGTCTTAGTTGCCAAACAAATTCAAAGGGCTCCACCCAGCGACCATGAAGGTTATTCTAGCTCTTGAAATAAACTAGAAAAGGTGTCATTAAAAAAGGAAAAAGGCACCACACCCCTCAGTACCACACGGTGGCGCAATGGTCCGCCTTTGTCTCTGAGAGGGCACTGCTATGCCAACTCCATTTTGAAACAGCCCCGACTACCGTGCAATATATTATTCATACAGCTGTGACGGTTGCCCATTCCTCATATCTTATTGGTTTAAATAACAAAAATATTTAAATTGATATTGTTTTAGATAAGAAGGCACAAATCTCAAAACCAAAACAGCTTACGTTTGAACTCAGTCTTGCCAATATGATGTAAAGGCCACCGTTTGCCAGGAGCAGTGGCTCACGCCTGTAATCCCAGCACTTTGGGAGGCCAAAGCAAGCGAATCGCTTGAGATCAGGAGTTCAAGACCAGCCTGCCAACATGGTGAAACCCCGTCTCTACTAAAAATACAAAAATTAGCTGGGCGTGGTAGTGGGTGCCTGTAATCTCAGCTACCTGGGAGGTTGAGGCAGGAGAATCACTTCAACCTGGTAGGTGGAGGTTGCAGTGAGCCAAGATCACACCACTGCACTCAAGCCTGGGTTACAGTGTGAGACTCCATCTCAAAATATAAGTAAATAAATAAAATAAAGACCGAAATGTTTAAAAAGCTGAAGAAATCTATGTCAGGTGAGAGGTGCCACGGCCATGCTAACTTAGTCCATATATCTGTCTGCACATAACCAAGAATTTCCCTCCATGAGGTAGGAGAGGTGGGAAATAAAGGGACTGTTTGGGTTCCAAGACCTTTAGTTTGCTTGGAGAAAGCTGTTAAAGCCTCTAGTAAATAAAAAGACTGTGAACCTAAATAAGCCCTTAACAGGAGTCATTGTCATTATTGTTACTTATTAGCAGTGTCATCCTCAGGTTCTGTTTTCCTTCCTCCACTATCTCTCCAACTAACAATAATGCTTCTAGTTTGAATTTCGTATTTAAAAAGATAAAAGTGATTCCGTAGGTCTTTATTATAATTTCACAAATATCATATGGTTATTTTTGCTGTAGGAAAAATAAAGTAAAATGAAAGTGACATGTTTGGCCATTTGTCCCCACCCCTATCTCCTGTTGAATTGTAATCCCCAATGCAGGAGGTGGGGCCTGGTGGGAGGCAATTTGATCATGGGGGCAGATTTTTCATGAATGGTTTAGCACCATCCCCTTGGATACGTGAGTTCTCTAGAAATCTGATTGTTTAAAAGTAAATGTGGCATCTTCCTTTTTCACTAGGAACACTCTCTTGTTCCTGCTTTCGCCATAGGATGTGCCTGCTCCCCATTGTCTTCTGCCTTGACTGGAAGCTTCCTGAGGCCTCCCTAGAATCAGATGCTGCTATGCTTCCTGGAAAGTCTGTAGAATCGTGAGCCAATTAAACCTCGTACCTTTATAAATTACCTTGTCTCAGGTATTTTTTTTTTTTGAGACAGAGTCTTGGTCTATTACCCAGGCTGCAGTGCAGTGGCGTGATCTCAGCTCACTGCAACTTCTGCCTCCTGGGTTCAAATGATTCTCCTGCCTCAGCTTCCCAAGTAGCTGGGACTACAGGCATGCACCACCATGCCTGACTAATTTTTGTATTTTTAGTAGAGACGGGGGTTTCACCATGTTGGCCAGGCTGGTCTTGAACTCCTGACCTCCGGTGATCCACCCACCTTGGCCTCCCAAAGTGCTGGGATTACAGGTGTGAGCCACCACGCCTGGCCAAGTATTTCTTTATAGCAATGCAAGAACAGCCTGATACAGAAGGCATTAAAAATTACCCATACTCCACCACTTAGACAAAAATAACTGTTAAGATGTTTATATTATCCCCCAACACATGTATAATCATATTTTATAATAATTTTTTCACTACTCTTTCATTTATCATTATACTGTACACATTTCCACATCATTAAAATTTTTCATGATTATCAACATACTTTTTTAAAATAACCTGTTTAAAATTGACAGAAAGTATATATATAGTATACAACATGATGTTTTAATGTATGTATACATTGTGGAGTGGTTAAATCAAGCTAATTACCATATGCTTAGCCTCACATACTTATTTTTTTGTGTGGTGAGAACACTTAAAATCTACTATCTTAGCAATTTTAAAGTATAAAATATATTGTTATTAACTATATTCCCCATGGATCACCATTCACAATAGATCTCTTCACTCACCATTTACAACAGATCTCTTGAACTTATTCTATTTTTCTAACTAGTAAGCACCATTTTCCTTTCTTTTTCTATGAGTTCAACTTTTCTAGATTCCACAAGATCTATTCCTTAAGGGAATTTATGTGATATTTGTTCTTCTCCGTCTAACATACTTTTCTAATTAGAAAATCGGAATATTTTAATGGTAGAAAATGCTAAATAGTACAGGACAAAGAAAAAAAGATCACTCCTAATCTCATAATCTAGATTGGTGATAATTGCTGTTCACCTTTTGATGAATTTATTTTAATAATATTGATGCATATATGTTTTTCATATTAGGAATATATTATATATAGTTTTATCTTAATTTTTCAAATTTATTTAAAAATTATTTAAAAATTACAACAGATTTCTTTTTTTTCCTACTTAACATGATTATTTTCCCAGCCATTTCAGGTTCTTCAAAAACCCCAATTACAGGAGTAATTTTCTCTTTCCTGAAATCTCTCTTCTTGTGATTGGATCTGTTTGAGGTCCTTGACAGAAAGCCTTTAAATGAAGTCCTTGCAGATTCAGCATGGTTGTAAGGAGTATAATTTCAGAGGGTCGTCCCATGGGCTCACTTTGCAACCAGGCTGGATGAAGCAGAAATGATTTGACCTTCACTCCTTAATTAAAGGCTCTGATCATTGTTAAAATGCAACTTGCTCTCCAGAGATGTGACATTCTATACAGCCCCCTATAGTTTATTGCTTTTCTGAACTGAGGTATTCCTAGGAGATAGAAGAAGAAAAGAAGAAAGATTTCTTACCTTTTTGGTGGTTTAAGCTGCATTAACTCGTAATTCCTTATAGAGGAATTAAAATACAATCAACTGTAATAACATTTACAGTTTATTAAGCACTTATGATTATGTATTAGGTAGTGCCAGGAGGACCTCTTACTGCATTTCACCCTCACAGCAACCCCATTTTATACAGTCTTGTGTTACCAATAATGAAACTGAGGCTCAGAAAGGTGAAAGGCCTCCCACAGTCATGACAAGTTGATCAAGAACTCAAACCCGGGTCTGATTCCAAAGGTCTGTTCCATCAGCTCCACCACACACCTGCCCACACCATTTGCTTAAAATCATATTTAATGCAAATGGAGATTATGAATCAGGAATGAGGCCTTCTTTCCTGAAATGGTATAACATCAGAGGTGAAAGTGGTGGGGTGGCTCTTGTAGAAAAGGTCAAAGGGGCCAGGCATGATGGCTCATATCTGTAATCCCAGCATTTGAGGAGATGAAGGCACGAGGATCACTTGAAGCCAGGAGTTCGAAGCCAGCCTGGGCAACACAGTGAGTCCTTGTCTCTACCAAAAATTAATACAATGAGCCAGGTGTGGTGGCATGCACCTGTAGTCCCAGCTACTCAGGATGCTGAGGCAGGAGGATCCACTGAGTCCAAGAGTTTGAGGCTGCTATGTGATCAGTGAGCTATGATTGTACCACTGCTCTCCAGCCCAGGTGACACAGAGCTTGTTTCTTTAAAAAAAAAAAAGGTAAAAGTCTGCTTGAGGGATTTTTTTTTTTAAGCATCAAAGTACTCATTTTAAATATTTCCCAAAAGAATCAAGGAAAGGGTGATATTCATTAACTAAGTCATAGTTTAGGCTCAAATAATAACAGTAACTGTATGCTAGATTGTATGTTAAGCACATAACATGTATAAGATAGGTACAATTATTCTTTTTTTTTTTTTTTGAGACGGAGTTTTGCTGTTGTTGCCCAGACTGGAGTGCAATGGCACGATCTTGGCTCACTGCAACCTCCGCCTTCTGAGTTCAAGCAATTCTTCTGCCTCAGCCTCCCAAGTAGCTGGGACTACAGGCACGCACCACCATGCCCAGCTAATTTTTGTATTTTTAGTAGAGATGGGATTTCACCTCGTAGACCAGGATGGTCTCGATCTTTTGACCTCGTGATCCACCCACCTTGGCCTCCCAAAGTGCTGGAATTATAGGTACAATTATTTCTAATTTCCAGGTGAGGGATCTGGGGCACAGCGAGGTTAACTTGCCTAATGGCACACAGTAAGCATATTCAAATTCAGTCAGAAGCCTAGACCCCAAACTCTTCTTTCTTTTTTTTTTTTTTTGAGACGCTGTTTCGCTCTTGTTACCCAGGCTGGAGTGCAATGGCACGATCTCAGCTCACCGCAACCTCTGCCTTCTGGGTTCAAGCCATTCTCCTGCCTCAGCCTCCTGAGTAGCTGGGACTACAGGCGCACATCACCATGCCCAGCTAATTTTTTTGTGTTTTTAGTAGACACGGGATTTCACCTTGTTGACCAGGATGGTCTCGATCTCTTGACCTCGTGATCCACCTGCCTTGGCCTCCCAAAGTGCTGGGATTATAGGAGTGAGTCTCCGCACCTGGCCTTCCAAACTCTTCTTTAGTCTACGACCCAACCCCTTCCCTCCCCTCCCCTCCCTAATTCCTTTTCCTTCCTGTTTCTCTTTTTTTTCCTTTCTTTCTTTCCCTCCCTTCCTGTCTTCCCTCCTTCCTTCACCCTTTCCTCTCCTCTCCTTTTTCTGTCCCCCACCCCTTTTGTTTGAGAGAGAGAGAGGGTTTTGCTTTGTCACCCAAGCTGGAATGCAGTGGAGCAATCTTGACTTATAGCCTCCACATCTCTGCTCAAGTGATCCTCCCATCTCAGCCTCCCAAAAGCTAGGACCACAGGCACCACCATGCCTGGCTAATTTTTCTATTTTGTAGAGATGGGGTTTCACCATGTTGCCCAGGCTGGTCTTGAACTCCTCAGCTCAAGTGATCTACCCACTTCGGCCTCCCAGAGGCCTCTGTTCCTTTTTTTTCCCTTCTCTCTCTTTCCTTTAGGGAAAACCCTGGGTTCAACTTCCAGTCAAGAGGCCTGGGTATAATTAAAGGGTATTTCTAGGGGGTAATGGGCAGGTGAAAGAAGGAAAAAAATATGTTGACTATTGGCTGGGTGTGAGCAGCATGCTAAGAGCTTCTGCATGTCCTGTCTCATTTAATCCTATCAACACCCATTAAAACCAGGTTTTATTATTACACCTACTTAAAAATGAGGAGACTGAGGCTCAAACAGGTGGCTTGCCCAAAGTCATAGCATTTTTAGAGGACAAAGCCAGGATAAACCATAATCTGTTGATTTAAGTCTAATGCCAACTTGCATCATGGATTGCTATTTTTTCCCTACCTTACACTATATTTTTCAGTGTGGTAGAGAAAATGTTTCATTTTTTGGGTGACATCTCCCAAGCCCTGCCTCAAGATCTTCATAGTGGTAAAATCTTGGTAATTCCACTTGACTTTCAAAGTCTTTTACAATCAGCCCTTCTTTTATTTCATCACTTTTATATCCCATTACTCCCTTTTTTTTGCATTCTCTCCTCTTCTCTGGCTGAAATTTCTATTATTGCTACTCATTACATTAATTTCTTTCTTTCTTTTTTTGTTTTTCTTTTTGAGACAAAGTTTTGCTTTTGTTGCCCACGCTGGAGTGCAATGGCATGATCTCAGCTCACCACAACCGGCACCTCCCGGGTTCAAGCAATTCTCCTGCCTCAGCCTCCTGGGTAGCTGGAATTACAGGCATGCACCACCACACCCAGCTAATTTTGTATTTTTAGTAGAGATGGGGTTTCTCCATGTTGATCAGGCTGGTCTTGAACTCCTGACCTCAAGTGATCTGCCTGCCTTGGCCTCCCAAAGTGCTGGGATTACAGGTGTGAGCCAACATGCCCAGCCCATTACATTAATTTCTATTTCCACATCTTCTATTCTCTATTAATCAAGTTTTATATATCTTTCAAAGACCAGCTTAAGCATGTGTCTGTCCTCATCCATTCTAGTCCTCAGGGAAGGCAATATTTGATCACTTCTCAGCCCTACACAAAACTTTTCAGTGATAACCTTTTATATGCTGAACAAAACCAAGGCTTCTTAGCCTAGGATTCAAGTCAGTCATCCAGTTGCAAATAAGTACGTACTGAGAGTCAATTATGTACTAAGCACTCTCTAGGTGCTGGGAATGCTGTGGAGAACCAGGCAGACTGGTTCCTGCCCTTATGGTGAATGCACTGACATTAAATAATTACAAATAATCAATTACATAATTACTAGTGTGAATCAAGTAATTATAGGGCCCTCTACAATCTGGTCTCAACCTATCTTTTCAGAGTTCTTTTTCATCCTTTCATTCCATCCAAATGGCCGCCCTTTCCATGCTTTCCTACTTCTGTGGCTGTGCCCATTCCCACCCTCCTTTCCTGAACACACTCTTCCCTGCTCCACCTCATGCCTCCTCAGGATCAGTTCTGGTTCTGCTTCTTCCATGCAGCCCTGCCAGACAAGTGTAGTCTGAAGATCTACCCTCATTTGAATTCCTAGCACTTATCCATTCAACAAATATTAACTGAATGACTTGTTGAAATGTTTGATGAATGACTCTTCATGAGATTCTAAACACATGCTATGGTATTAAAGAATTAAGTTGTGCAGGGAATTAGAGTTTTCCTATTGAGAAGGATCAATGATTTTTCTCCTCTCTTCCCCTCTTCCCAGGGAGAGGGAAGAAATTCACGAAACTAAATAGTAGAAATACAAAATAATGGAGAAGCAAAATGACAATAAAGTTACCCAAGTACTCATAATCCCACTAACTTAGAGACCCGCCACTGACATTTTTCTCTGTTTAGTACTTTTTTTTCCTGTTTCTGTTTTGCTGTGTGTCTACAGTCAGTTTGTAAAACTTTTTTTCCCTCAAGTTAAAAAAACATTTTTTTTTTAAGACAGGGTCTTGCTTTGTCTCAAGTATGGTGCATCGAACACTGTTCACTATAGCCTTGCCCTCCTAGGCTCAAGCAATCTTCCTTCCTCAGCCTCTTGAGTAGCTGGGATTACAGGCTTACATCCCCAAGAAAATTTTTCATAGAGATGGGGGTCTTGCCATGTTGCTCAGGCTGGTCTCCTTCCTGTGCTCAAGTGATCCTCCTGCTTCAGCCTCCCAAACTGCTAAGATTTCAGGCACAAGCCACCATACCCAGCCCCAACTTAAAATTTTATCAAGACAATTTTTTTTATGGCCTTTAAAAAAAAACACAAAATACCTCCACCCCTACTTCTTTGCTCTCTTTTGCTTGAGGGTGGAATGGTTTTGTCTAAAACAAATCCTAGAGAATTTATTCAGACTCACCTATATCTTTTCCAGGTCACAGATCCTATATTTAATAAAAACCTGAGCATTGTTTTAGGGCCTTTACTTAAATAGAAATCGTTTCTCAAGACCTACTCTGCATGCTTTTTAGAACAAGCCTCATCTCTCTTCTTGAAGACCTCAAATGTGTGCTCTGACTATACAGTGTAGTCATATTGATGAGCAAACCACAGAATGTCTGACCTATAAGGACATAGGATGTCTTCCAGTTCACACCCTTCACTTTAGGAGTACAGTGTTAGCTGCGTGCCCAAAGTCACGCAGCTGCCTAGTTACCTTTGCAAACTGCCCCACTGTCTTTAGTTTGTGTAATAATAAACCCCAAACTAAAATTCAACAAAAGCACTCACCCTTGCTAAATAAATAATGTCTATTCCTACCACTGAAGGAGAAAAGGTAACAAAGTTTGGTAGATCTTTCAGCACTGGCTTATTTAGAAATTTCAGAGGGCTAGGTGAAGTGGCCCAGGCCTGTAATCCTAACACTTTGGGAAGCTGAGGCGGGTGGATCACTTGAGCCCAGAGTTCAAGACAAGCCTGGGCAACAGTGAGACCCTGTCTCTACAAAAAAATAAACAAAATTAGCCAGGTGTGGTGGCACGTGTCTGTACTCCCAGCTACTAGGGAGGGTGAGGTAGGAGGATCACTTGAGCCTGGGATGATGAGGCTGCAGTGAGCCGAGATTGCGCCACTGCATTCCAGCCTGGGCAACAAAGTGAGACCCTGTCTTAAAAAGAAAAAAGAAACAAAGCAGTATCAGAGAACCTAACTGGAAGTCAACGTTGGTATGATAGGATTAAAGCAAGAAGAAACATTATGGACCTCCTATCTCTTTCTTAATGTTCAAAACACGGGGTATAGCAAAGGCACATAGGAAGAGGTCGTTCTCACTCATGAACTCATCATCGGCTTCTGCGTTTATTTTGCTTTGGTTCTTCTTAATCTGACCTCTACAGATTTCACCACGATCCAAGATGTAATTCCACCAGGCAAAAGAAGCCTAAGGAGCCAGGTGCGGTGGATCATGCCTGTAATCCTAGCACTTTGGGAGGCCTAGGTGGGTGGATCGCCTGAGGTCAGGAGTTCAAGACCAGCCTGGCCAACATGGTGAAACCCCGTCTTTACAAAATAAATAAATAAATAAATAAATAAGAAGCCTAAGGATTGCCGAAAAGTTGGCTCCCTTCAGACAGACCAAGCCCAATTCATGGCATCGTTCCCAGCCCCAGTTTGAAACCCAGTAAGGTGGTCTCCTCTCTTTCTGAATTCTAAAAAAAGAGTGGCATTGGATCTCTTCCTATAGGAATCCAGGAGAGGGCGAGCTGTGGTGCAGTCTTCATAAAGGGAAGAACTTTCAGACTCACAAAAAAAAAAAAAAAGGGAGGGGGAAGAACTGTAGTGTTCAGAGTTCTTCTAATGAACATCCCACTGGGCCTAAAAGGAGATGAAAGGTTCCGGGCGAGAGTGGCCCTCTAGGTTGGACTAGGGCAGAGCCAGATCCATGAGAGGGGAGAATCCAACTAACTGTAAAAGGGATCTGGGGAAGGAAGAGCTCTGTTGGGTGTGCAGCCCAGCTCGCTTTCCCTGTGCCTACTTTCAGAAGCCCCTTTAGGATGGAGAATACCGGTGCTGCCCAGTGCAGCCCCTACCCATCCATCACAAACAAAGGCAGCGGCCTCCTTTCCAGCCTTTTTAGTCGGAATGAAGGCTCAGTATTACCTTTTAGGATCCACCCTTCCCTCCTCACGCACCCAATGAGGCCGGAGCCTCTTCCTGCCGGGAGGTGCTGAACTCTCCCAGGAAACGGACAGGTGCCGCGGGCCAATGGTGGGAGCTGCGGCGGGCCAGTGGGCAGGAGGAGTGGGTCGACCTGGGTTTGGGAATGAGAGAGCCCGCAAAGGGGGCGGGCACGGTGCGGCGGCGGCGGCGCAGGGAGTGAGAGGGACCTGCGAGGCTGCCCCAACCACTGCGGAGGAACCGGGGACGGGGTTGCCGCAGCCAATAGGAAGGCGGCGGGCGCGGGGCGGGGCAGGCGCGGGGCGGGCCCCCTTCGGGTCCGCAGGGCTTGGGCGGAGCCAGGCCCGCGTCAGGTGGTCCCGGCGAGCGGGCGGCGCGGGGGGCGGGGCGCGGCGCAGCGCGGCTCCGAGTGAAGAGCGGCGGCCGGCGGGCGGCGGTGGGCACCGGCTGCGCGAGCAGGTACCGGCGGCGGAGGTGGCGAGGCCGCCCCCCGGGGGCGAGCGGGCAGTGGGGGACTCGGCCCGCCGCGCCCCTGGGCTGCGCGGGGCGCTCGGGCTCGGCGCTCTCCTCGAACCGCTGCCACAGCCCCGGCGAGCCGGCTGTCCTAGCCCGGCTAGCTCGGGCCCTACCTGCGGCCGCCGTCGGGGGGGTTCCTCCCAGCTCTGCGGAGGCGCATGAACAATAGGCGGCGGCGGCTCCTGCGGGCGGCGGCGGCCCCGCACCCTATGGATCGGCCGCTCCATGGAGCCCTCCAGAGCGCTTCTCGGCTGCCTGACGAGCGCCGCCGCTGCCGCCCCGCCGGGGGAGGATGGAGCCGGGGCCGGGGCCGAGGAGGAGGAGGAGGAGGAGGAGGAGGCGGCGGCGGCAGCGGCGGGCCCCGGGGAGATGGGCTGCGACGCGCCGCTGCCCTACTGGACTGCCGTGTTCGAGTACGAGGCGGCGGGCGAGGACGAGCTGACCCTGAGGCTGGGCGACGTGGTGGAGGTGCTGTCCAAGGACTCGCAGGTGTCCGGCGACGAGGGATGGTGGACCGGGCAGCTGAACCAGCGGGTGGGCATCTTCCCCAGCAACTACGTGACCCCGCGCAGCGCCTTCTCCAGCCGCTGCCAGCCCGGTGGCGAGGACCCCAGTTGCTACCCGCCCATTCAGTGTAAGGCGAAGGCGGGGCCCGGGAGCCGGGCGGGGAGGGGGAATGACGGAGGCCGGGGGCGGGGTGGGGGGGGCGCTGTCTGGCAGGAGGGGAGCCCTCCGCGAGGGCTAGAATTGGGGTGGGTAGAGGCACGATTGACCCGGGTGTGGGTGGCGCCAGCGCTCGGGCAGCTCGGGCTTCGCTTGGTGCACTCGAGACGCCTCAGGGCCTGCCCACTCCTCAGGCACTTGGGCTTCTTCACCTTAATTTGGCACCGCAGCATTGGCTCTCGATTTCCACTTTCTGAAGTCCCAGCCCGAGAATCTGTCTGTTTCCCAGTCCCTTCTTCTGTTACCTCCCCCCCTCCCCCCCACCCCCATTCCCAATCTGTAAGTGTTCCCGGCGAGCTAGTGGTTAGGGTCCTAGCCTTGGTCGCCAAATCTGGGACCTTGCCACCACCTCTTCTAATGCCTGTCCCCGCCCCTTAAAGGCATTTGCTTTTAAAGAGATGGGGGTGTCTCCTGCAGGGCTGGGCCGACTCACCAGTCCCGGAAGCCTGTGTGAACTCAAGGCTCAAGTGCCTGTAAAATGTCGGGTTGATTTCTTGGACCCTAATCCTTGTATCTCAGAAGTTGTACCTTTAGGAGTCTCACTGATTTAATGTGCTGAGGGATGTGTGTGTCTGGAGTGGGGGTGGGACAAGTGATGATCAGAGAGGGAAAAGTATGTAGTTCCCCCATGGGAGATCAGGATTGCAAGGTACAGTGGCAGTATCCCAGACCCTTGACAGTGAGGCTGTTCGGGAAATACATTTTCTCCTTTCTTCTCACCCTAGATCCTTGCCCTTATTTGGAACTGGTCAAATCTCAGGGGGACCATGCTCAGGGGTCTCTCCCAGGGCCTTTCTTCCAGTGTCCTGATTTCCGTCAATTTTCCAGGAGCCCCGTATTTCATACCCTGTAATCAGATCTGTTTTTATAAGGGAGTTAAGTTGTCATTAGAATCCCTTAATCATACTAGGTTGTTTCAGAAAAAAACATGTAAATATCTCTTTAGTGCAGTTTACACTATTTTGTATTTGAGAGTTTCCATAATCTCTTATCTTTTAAAAAGGTATTGTTAATACATATTAATTACTGTTTATTCCTTATTTTGTATACTTTCATCTTAGTTGATTTTTTAAAATGTCATTAGCAAGGACCAACTTTAAATATGTAGTTTTAAAATTTCCTTTGTAACAATTACGTTTCTGGCCCTATTTTTTACCTCACAGTTGTGTTTCTTTATCTTAAGATGTGTGCGTTTTTCTTTTTTTTGAGATGGAGTCTCGCTCTGTCACCCAGGCTGGAGTGCAGTGACGCAATCTCAGCTCACTGCAACCCCTGCCTCCCAGGTTCAAGCAATTCTCCTGCCTCAGCCTCCTGAGTAGCTGCGATTACAGGCAGCTGCCACCATGTCCAGCTAATTTTTGTATTTTTAGTAGAGATGGGGTGCACCATGTTGGCCAGGCTGATCATGAACTCCTGACCTCAAGTGATCCACAAGCCTCAGCCTCCTAAAGTGTTGGATTACAGGCATGAGCCAAAGTGTCTGGCCTATCTTAAGATTTTTTTTTTTTAAACTAGCATGTAATATCAAAATCATAGCCTCTTCACTTGTTTTTCAGCTGTTCTTTTTCTGTCGGTGTTTTGACTATCAAATTGATGTTCAAATCTTTACGTTCCCCTCTCCCTCATTCAGTTGAAAACTTCATATTTCTTCATGTTGATCTTTAACATGCCTAGAGGTAGCAAATTACTTTAAGTTGTTTCCGGGCACTACATCTTTTTGGCACGAGTTTGGTAGGCTGAAGGCTAAGCATCCTGGCATAGTGTTTTGAAATAGTGTTGAAAATGAACTTGGTTATATATTGGAAGAAATATGAATAGCCTGGCATATTAGAAAACATAGTGTCATTTTAAACATAAGTCAGATTTTGATTCTGTGGGTGTAGTTTTGTGATTTTGTTTTCTGGGACAGCTAATGTCAGAGTAGAAGAGCTAGGTGAGGTTCATGATCAGGAACTCAGTTTCTTTAATATCTTGTGCTCTGGGTACCAGAGCAGTCAGGAGTGAGTATGACTTAGGCTGAAAAACTGTCCACAGAGCCACACATGGCAACAGTGTGATACTTCTTCATTAGGTGGCCAGGACTTATCTTCATTGTCATACAGGTTACCTTGGAAAGAGTGGATTCCTAAATCTGGAACCCAAATGTTGAGAAAGTAGGAAATAACTTGTTCTAATGGTAAGAATTGACTTGAAGAATATGGTATTTGAAAGACCTGGTATGCTCTTTTATTTGGCCTCGCTAGGAGTTCTGATTTTGACTGTAATTAATTTCTGATAATTCCGAAAATTTAATTTCAGTCAAAAACTAATTATTGAGTACCTAGTGAATGATAGATACTGTATACTATGTTAAACACCAGGACATAAAGAAGTGATAAGATGAGGAGGTGCTTATAAGATAGGTGAGGGAGATTAATGATGTAAATATAAAACTTCAGTGCAGTGCCTTGGTGAAGATGCAGTGCCTTGGTGAAGATGCAGTGCCTTGGTGAAGATGCAGTGCCTTGGTTCATCAGAAGATGAACATGGGCTGTTACTGATTGGTGCTTCTCTCTCATCTGTGTGCTCTACCAGATCAGTTTGTGTCACTCAGAAAGTGAAGATAATTGACAAACCCTGTCTCCAAAGACTTAGAATGAAATTGAGCCACTGACACCTCATCCCCAGAGTTACCCTTTTGAACTTCCCCTCTGAGCATGTGTTGTGACATTACATTCTGGACCATGAGTAGAAGACATTAAGTCAAGTAATAGTGTTCAGCTTTAGTTTCATATTATTGCTTCTTAAAGTGAGAATTTACCTTCAAACTTCATTTGAAAACTTTTTTTTTTTTTAATTTTGAGAGACAGGGTCTTACTCTGTTGCCCAGGCTGAATTGCAGCTGCGTGATCAAAGCTCACTGCAACCTCAAACTCCTGGGCTCAAGAGATCCTCCCACCTCAGCCTCCCAAAGAAGCTGAGACCAGAGGCCCAGCCAATTATTTTTATTCATTTATATTTTATAGAGATGAGGTCTTGCTTTGTTGCCCAGTCTGGTTTTGAACTCTTGGCTTCAGTCAGTCCTCCCACCTCAGCCTCCCAAAGTATTGGGATTACAGGCATAAGCCACTATGCCTGGCCTCAAACTATTCAAAACAGAAGGGGAAATTACCAAATATCATGACAAAGAAAAGATATAAAAATGATACTATAAATCATTTTATATTCATATAGTGCTTTAATCTCCTCCATTGTAGGTACCTGTTAGAGTTTAACTGTCTATGAATGACAACTATAAATAACCCAGGAGCTCACCCATGTTCTTTATTATAGTGAAAGATGAAAAATGTACAGTTCCAAACTCATTGTCTTGGGAGATATAATCTTAGGTATTATATGAAAGTTTCTCTTACAAGAGAGTTGTTTCTGTTTTCACACAGGGTATACATTAAGGTTATTAGTTTTAACTTTTTATTATCTACATCCACTAGAAATAGGAGGACATATTTTCAGATGCACTTAAGATTTTCGAGTGAAGTGTATGCCATTCACTTACTCAAAACCCACCAAAATGTGCCTAAACATTCAGTTTCCAAGCATATGATTGAGAGGGAATAACATTTTGACTTTAAAAATGGAAGGAATAGGCTGGGCACGGTGGCTCATACCTTTGATCTCAGCACTTTGGGAGGCTGAGGTGGGCAGATGATGAGGTTAGGAGTTTGAGATCAGCCTAACATGGTGAAATCCTGTCTCTACTAAAAATATAAAAACTAGCTGGGCATGGTGGTACATACCTGTAATCCCAGCTATTCAGGGGGCTGAGGCAGGAGAATCACTTGAACCCAGGAGGTTTCGGTGAGCGGAGATTGTGCCACTGCACTCCAGCCTGGGTGACAGAGAGACTCTGTCTCAAAAAAAAAAAGGAAGGAATAAGGATTTATTCCTGGAAGTATCCTTCCACAGAAACTGAAAAATGTGCTGAATGCAGCTTGACCTGATGGTTACTTAAAACCAGGTCTTGACTCGAGTAGGGAAGAGAAGGAGAGCCCCACAGACTCTGCTGCAACTGAAGCTCTAGTTCCTTAGTTCCTGTCCCAAGGGACTGAGCAGGAAAGGAAAGAAAGGTCCCTCCTCCCTCCCTTCTTCCTGGGTTCTGCCTTTTATCTGTTTGAAGGCTGTGTTCTATACTTTTCTTGGAGTCTGGTCATAATATTTTCTTAACTAAATAGCAAGAACCTGAGATTTTTGTGTTCTACCCAAAGAGAAGTTATTGCTTTCCCTTCCCTGCAGAGGTTTTTAGAGGAGCTGTCCTTTCAGCACCCTAGTACTGAATCATATCCTTTAAATCTCCCTGTATTTATTTTTTCAATCCCTCGTGCATTTAAATAAACGTTTAACACCTACTGTGTGTTTACAACTATGCTTAAGACTGGAGGAAAGAAGGGAGGGTACAAGAGAAAGCACAATAGTATATTTCCCTTAAGGAGAATTCAGATACTCAGTTGAGGAAATAAGATAACGGATACAAATTTGTTAAAGAATCACACATCTTTTCATATGTGTAAAAGCTGCTAGAAAAACATGAATGTTCCTTCCCGCCATGACCAAGAAGACTCTTAACATGCATTTCTCCAAAAGGGTTTCTAATCTTTCTTTATAACATAGGCATATTTTTCTCATTCATATAGATGACATCAGGCACAAATTAGTAATCAGTCAGGATTCATTTTGGGGCTCAGAAATGCTCAAGCTATTTTAAGCAAGAAAGAGATTTAGCATAGGAAATTCAATGCTTGCAGAATTGTTGTAAGGGCTGGGAGACGAGGCTCTCAGCCGGACCTATGTGAACAACTCCCAGAACATAGCAGAGCTGGCCCACTAGTTCAGCTGCTACTTTGCTAATTGGGAAGATACAGAATCGGGAGCTACCATTGAAGCTGTTGGCTTCAAAAACACCCTGTTGTATCTGCAGCCCAGAGATTAGGCAACCATTTGGCTATGAAACATTCCTCTCCACATCTACAGACTTAGTGATTGACACCAACACGCTGTGGCAGAAAATCCCCCCTTCTCTATAGCTGCGCTAGCAGGAAGAAGCAGCAAGAAGATGGTCTTCATCTCACTTCTGCCTTTCAAATCTTGTACATCTAATTAGGATAACTTAATTTGCATTTAGAACTTTAGCTGTAAAGGAGTCTGGGAAATGTAGTTTTTAGCTTCCTAGCCTCTGTAGTACTGAAATTTATGCTAGAAGGACTTTGGAATGGATGCCGATTGCTAGTCTATAATATTCTGCAATGACATTCATTCTTCAGGAAGACTGCTGGGTAAGGTGATAACCTTTTGAACAGTTGGAATTTTGGGGTCAGGATGGGCTATATTTTTTGTATGTCTAGAGACTATACACTTGACTTACCCTCCTAAGAGTTTTCTTTGTGCAGACTGCCAGTTGCGTTACAAAATACAAATGAATATTAGTTCCAGATGGGATAAAGGTATTATAATTAAGCAAGAACAGATTTTTTTTTAGCACCACCAGCATCTGAGTGGAGAATGGAGGCGTCATGGGGCTGGCTGAGTAAGGAAGGGAATAGTCAGCAGTGGGCAGTTCCTCTTTTGGTCTTGCCAAAAGTTCAGAAATATATCTTTGTTTTCTTAGTTTTTCAGTAGAGTGTGATTATTTTCTGCATTTGTTTCAGAAGGTCCAGTTCCAGTTCAGTTTTTTTTTCCTAGATCTGAATTGGGTTTATTTCCTACTGAGGTAGTGTGTTAGTCCATTCTTGCATTGCTATAAAGGAACACCTGAGGCTGGGTAATTTATAAAGAAAAAAAGTTTAATTGGCTCATGGTTCTGCAGGCTATACAGGAAGCTTGGTGCCAGTATCTGCTTGGCTCTGGTGAGGCCTCAGGGAGTTTTTATTCATGGTGAAAGGTGAAGTCGGAGCAGGCATGTCACATGGTGGGAGCCAGGAGCAAGAGAAAAAAAGAGGGGGGAGGTGCCACACACTTAAAAAACCAGATCTTGTATGAATTTGAGCAAGAACTCACTCGTTACTGTGAGGAGGGTGCCAAGCCATTCATGGGGGATCAGCCCTCATGACCCAAATACCTCCCACCAGGCCCCACCTCCAGCACTGGGGATTACATTTCAACATAAGAATCAGATGGGGCAAATATATCAGGTAGTTTTTTTCCCATTTTATTTCAATGATCTGTTGGTCACCTACAAAATGTTTGGCATGGCAGGTGCAGTGGTAAATGAGGCAGACAGAATCTCTGCCCTTGTGGGTCTCACAGTATGGCCTGGACAACAGGCATTGAACAAGTAATTAATTGTAACCTTGATGACTCTTGTGGAATGGAAACTGCCATGGAAGTGTTTGATAGGGGCCTGACCTCGTTTGGTCTGAGGGATGGAGAAGTTCCATTGTGAAACTGATATTTAAGACCTGAGGTATAAGTATGAATCAGCCAGGTAAAGACAAAAAAGAAAATAAGATAGAGAACAGGGTTTCATGCGAGAAACAAAACACACTTTGCTCATATAGCACTTAACACCATATGTAGCTTGATTTATAATCACTGGCAGCTATTATTATCTACCCATGAAAGCCTTTTCACACAGAAAGAAATATACAGTCAAGTACCTTAGTTTCAAATTCTGTATTTGGGAAGGAGAATGATTGGGTAGGATACAGAGACCATCAGGGCTTGGACTGAGGCACAGATGAGTGCTGGAGTAAGATCTCTCTAATGAGGCTCCTTTCCCATGTGTTTCAGTCACCAGGTCCTGGTAGAACCAAGTTCTGAAAGTCTCTCAAATTGACTACGTACCCCCCATATTCACTGCTGCTGAGGTTTAGACCTCTGAGCTGCATGGCCTCCTTAAAGGTTCCTTTTGCTGTTGGGTCTCTGTCTTCCAGGTTAGTTTCAGCAGCTGCCAGAGTTGGTTTCCTTTCTAAATTACAGGTCTGACAACATTCTTTTCTGAAAGATACATGACTGCTCTTGTTTACAATGTGAACTTCAAGCCCCTCAGAATGGCTTTAAAGACATTTTCTGGCCTGGTTACCCTCAACAAGGTTTTGAGCCTCGTCTCCAATCCTGCTGCACACATGACCCAGCCCCAGCAGACTCCCTGGAGTTCCTAATAATATACTGTGTATTCCCTGTTCCATGTTCTTGGCTCCTGTCCTTCCCTCTGCCTGATCGTCCTTCCCTACCCTGATTTCCTTCATTGCCTGAGATCTCTCCCACTCATTCTTTAGGGCCCATTTCAAATGTTACCTTCCCTGAGAATCTTTTCCCCACTCACCTCCTCAGTGCTCTGTGCTGCTGTGGGAGTTAGTGATTTTCCTAAGCCTCTAATCATACTTCTGCAGAAGCTCTTCTCATCCTATGGTTTGGTTGTTAGGTGTCTGCCTTGGTACTGAGTTGGGTGCTTCTCACCACTGAGCACACAGTAAAGCTGAATAAGTCTCAAAGAAAGGATCTCGGCTGGGTGCAACAGCTCACGCCTGTAATCCCAGTACTTTGGGAGGCTGAGATAGGAGGATTGCTGAGCTCAGGCGTTTGAGACCAGCCTGGGCAAGATGGCAACCCCCATCTCTATATTTAAATGTATTTTTAAAAAAGAAAAAAAGGATCTCCCCCATGTTCCCTTTAGTTACAATAGTTGGTTTTGGTACAGGATTCTGCATAATTTTCTAGGTGGGATTTTTTTTTCATGAATATTTATAGAATGCCTACTGTGTGATGACTGTCACTAAGGAAAATGCAGCTGAGCATGGTGGCTCACGCCTATAATCCCAGCACTCTGGGAGACCCAGGCAGGTGGATCACGAAGTCAAGAGATCAAGACCATCCTGGTCAACAAGGTGAAACACCATCTCTACTAAATATACAAAAATTAGCTGGGCATGGTGACGTGTGCCTATAGTCCCAGCTACTCGGGAGGCTGAGGCAGGAGAATTGCTTGAACCCAGGAGGCAGAGGTTGCGGTGAGCCGAGATCGTACCATTGTACTCCAGTCTGGGTAACAACAGCGAAACTCCATATCAAAAAAAAAAAAGGAAAATAAGTTAATTGCAGTTCCTGCCCTTATGGAATTTACTTTATAATGGGGAGACAGAAAGGCCCAGTAAATAGACAACCTGCCCTGTTTACCCATCCAGGTAAATGTTAAATACGGTGTTTTCAGGATGTTTTTGACTTGCTTCTTTTTTCCTTCCCTTTCTCAGTGTTAGAGATTGATTTTGCGGAGCTAACCTTGGAAGAGATTATTGGCATCGGGGGCTTTGGGAAGGTCTATCGTGCTTTCTGGATAGGGGATGAGGTTGCTGTGAAAGCAGCTCGCCACGACCCTGATGAGGACATCAGCCAGACCATAGAGAATGTTCGCCAAGAGGCCAAGCTCTTCGCCATGCTGAAGCACCCCAACATCATTGCCCTAAGAGGAGTATGTCTGAAGGAACCCAACCTCTGCTTGGTTATGGAGTTTGCTCGTGGAGGACCTTTGAATAGAGTGTTATCTGGGAAAAGGATTCCCCCAGACATCCTGGTGAACTGGGCTGTGCAGATTGCCAGAGGGATGAACTACTTACATGATGAGG
Organism: Callithrix jacchus; assembly: GCF_049354715.1. Taxonomy (NCBI): domain Eukaryota; kingdom Metazoa; phylum Chordata; class Mammalia; order Primates; family Cebidae; genus Callithrix; species Callithrix jacchus. The sequence continues at coordinate 105,729,041 of NC_133509.1, read as the reverse complement.
CAATTGTTCCTATCATCCACCGCGACCTTAAGTCCAGCAACAGTGAGTATGAAGAGATGGGGCTGGAGGGGCTCACAGCAGTTGCAGATGCATTCCATGACGTCAGTAGGAGTGGGTTCCTGGCCGGGTGGGGTGGCTCACGCCTGTAATCCCAGCACTTTGGGAGGCCAAGGTGGGCAGATCACCTGAGTTCAGGAGTTTGAGACCAGCCTGATCAACATGGAGAAACCCTGTCTCTAGTAAAAAATACAAAATTAGCTGGGCTTGGTGGTGGATGCCTGTAACCCCAGCTACTCAGGAGGCTGAGACAGGAGAATTACCCAGGAGGCGGAGGTTGCAGTGAGCCAAGATTGTGCCATTGCACTCCAGCCTGGGCAACAAGAGTGAAACTCCGTCTCAAAAAAAAAAAAAAAAGGAGTGGATTCCTAATGGAACCTTAGTGGGCATTACTGAAACTCCTTGCTTAAACACATTCCATCCTTGAATTGAGATGTAGGGGGTGAGATGAGTGCCAAGAAAGATTGGTTTAGGAAGAGAGGAATGAGGCGCCTGAGGAGTTTGGGATCATTCTGAGGTTTTTTTTAGCAGTTAAGAACGGCCTTGCCTGCTATTCTTCCACATATCAGAATGTGTAATTCTGATAGGCTGTACAAAAAACATATAGATTTATTTTTGCACTTGTGGGAAGTGTGAATGTCATCACAAAAGGGGTTTTTCTCTTTGTAGAACAAGAGGTAGAGCAAACCTTTATTATGTTTACCTAAACACCTCAACTTGAGGTACCCATCAGAGAAGGGACTATAAGAAGAGAATCATATTGTTTAAACTGTGAGCTGATTCAGGTGGCAATGTCCGTTTGGAGATCATGACTTGCTAGTAATGTTACTGACCTCCTGTAGCCCAAGGGTGGTATTAATTAAATGTCATAATTACCTAGTGTTTAACAGCAGGGAACTGAGAAGCAATTGTTTATTAAACATCCAGAATCCATAAACTGGATTTTAAGCAAGTGTTAAATATTAAATGGTGAGTTGGTAGAAGCTCCAGTCCTTCATAGAGGCTGAATTAGCAGGGCTAGGAATATGCTTCTCTTCTGTGGTAGTTTGTGCTGTCTCTTGCCTAAACTGGGTGGTAAAGAGGACACAGTTGCATAATGGTATGTACTTAAAATCACTTGGAGCATCCTGTCCCAGAGGGAGAGCATTTGAGTTGAAGGACTTTGGGGGGGGTAGCATGGGCCCCCAGGGACTTCACTCTCCCCGCTTCTTTCAGCTTTGAGCCTGGAAATCCTTCAGACTTTATTTGTTCCAAGCTGTTTCAGATGTGGTTATTTTTCCGTTGATGCTATTGTGAATCTGTTTACTTTTAAAACTACATTTTAAAATTATGTAATTAGTGGTAGGGCACAGTGGCTCATGCCTGTAATGCCAGCACTTTGGGAAGCTGAGGCAAGAGGATTGCTTGAGCCCAGAAGTCTGAGACAGCCTGGACAACAAAGGGGGACCTCATCTCTTAAAAAAAATTATGTAAGTAGTCAGTGTTTCTTGTAGAAAATTAGAAAGTGCGGATAAAAAGAAGAGGAAGTTAACCTATAATGTTTAGCGAGAACAGCTATTATATTTGACATATCCTTCCTGACATTTTTAAAGCATATCTGGGTTATACATATACAAATATACACTTATCTTTTCTACCTGTATTCTTTTCCCCCTTAATAATAGAAAAATTCCTTCTCGTATGAGTATGAAACATTAGGTATGTATTATAGATATGATGCATGTGCAGTATTTAAGTTACATTAAAAATCTGATTTCTCTTTTTCTCTTTGCAGTTTTCCTGTCTTTTTATCATATGATTATTTTCATTTCCCCTCCCAAATTCTATTCTTAAAATAAATTAAAGATTTTGGTGACCTCTTTTCAGAGTAATTTCTACCTAGAGATTGCTTTAAGTGATGGGATAAGAAGAAGCAGATATATTGCTGGAAAATGTAATGGAGAAGCTGAATTTTCTTTATTTTATCTTTTTTAATATGTTTATCATGTTGAGAGAACTAGGCAAAGTACTGTAATGTTACATAATTGAGCCCATTTAGAAAGTCGGGCTAGGATAACAGAGTTGTAAAAATTAATAGTTTGCTTGATGAAGTTTTGAATTTTAGTATAATTTTCACCTAGACATATACATTTTTACCTCTTAGGAGATTTGTATTTAGGAATGGATGCTCTTATGAAAGACAAGTTACCCTGTCAAGGTTCTGCTGTTTGTAGGCGAGGGCAAGAGACAAAACTGTTATTCAGGAGACAAAACTCTAGTCTATTCTTTGTCCTTATGTGGGTTTTAGCATTATCAAGGGGGAGCCATCAGGATTGCAGGAGTTGTATAATACTTACACATTCGGCAGTATTTTAAAGGACCTTCTCAATACAGTTGATGCCCAGTAATGTTTATGGTCCATTGGACTGCATGGTTGGTGCCGATGTTGATGCTAATTGTTAAATCTTACATGTGTTTTGGGGTAGCACTTTGACGTTTTTCTGTGGGTGGATGTTTGCCAAGGATTGTATGTGTCTAATATGAGCCTTGATGATACCACTGTTTTTTGTTTGTTTGTTTTTGAGATGGAGTCTCACTCTGTCATCCAAGCTGGAGTACAGTGTCGTGACCTTGGCTCACCGCAACCTCTGCCTTCAGGGTTCAAGCAATTCTCCTGCCTCAGCTTCCGGAGTAGCTGGGACTACAGGCATGCGCCACCATGCCCAGCTAATTTTTGTACTTTTAGTAGAGACGGGGTTTCACCATGTTGGCCAGGATGGTCTCAATCTCCTGACCTCATGATCTACCCGCCTCAGCCTCCCAAAGTGCTGAGATGTCAGGCGTGAGCCACCGTGCCTGGCCACCACTGTTCTTATTCCATTGCAATGTGTACATGCCTTGAAAATGATTGTCTTTAATTTTAATTTTATTTGTTTATTTCTTTAGAGACAAGGTCTCACTCTGTCACCCAGGCTGGTGTGCAGTGGCATGATCAGAGCTCACTGCAGCCTTGGCCCTTGGGCTCAAGTGATCTTCACACCTCAGCCTCCTGAGTAGTTGGCTTACAGGTGTGTGCCACCATGCCCTACTAATTTTTTTTTTTGAGATGGAGTCTCGCTCTGTCCCCCAGGCTGGAGTGCAATGGCGTGATCTCGGCTGACTACAACCTCTGCCTCCCAGGATCAAGTGTTCCTCCTGCCTCAGCCTCCCAGGTAGCTGGGATTACAGGAGCCAGCCACCGTACCTGGCTAATTTGTGTATTTTTAGTAGAGACAAGTTTTCGCCATGTTGGCTAGGCTGGTCTCGAACTCCTGACCTCAGATGATCTGCCCGCCTCGGCCTCCCACAGTGCTGGGATTACAGGCATGAGCTACCATGCCCAGCCCCCTCTTTTTTTTTAATAGAGATGGCGGGGGGCGGGGGGGCAGGTGTCTCGCTTTGTGGCCCAGGCTGAAAATTATCTTAGAAGTGTTATGCCACTTCCTTGCCCATTGTCTCCAGCATGGGAGCCATGACTTCTTTGTATTTTGTAGATGGGAGCACTGGCTTGTTTTCCATGCTTTGTTAAGGGTTCCAGAGAATTGTATTTTGGTCATTGTCATGCGAGGGCAGAATACTAGGAATTATATGTGTTAGTTGACTTTGACCATTAGAGAAAAAAGTATGTATGCATGGGAGCTGTCTTTGTGGGAAAGAAAGAGCAGTTGATGATAAACTCCTAGCTGTTAGAAAGGCTCAGTAAAGTGACTTATTAAAATGTTTTGTTATCCTGATCACCTACTTTAAAAAGTCATTTGCAGTTTACTGGCAGTGAAACAAGTATAGCGTGTAGTATCCTATGTTGATACAGAATCTACATTGAGTTTAGGTTGATTGTACGTAACCTGAAAAGCCAAACAGAATAACAGTGGCTAAACTAGGTGTACATTTACTTGTCTTTGAAAAGAAGTCTGGAGGATTCTAGGGCAGCTCCATATTGGTGTCTGGGACCCAGGTTCCTATTTTTTGCTCCCTCATCTCAGTACATGGCTTCCATCCTCATTGTCACCCTGTGGTCCAGATGGCTGCTGGAGTGCCAGTTAAGAGGTCCAAGTCACGGGCCTGAAGGAGGAGGGGAAGCAGAAGCACAGAAAAGGTGTCCCATGTGGCTGAGTTGGCTCCCATAATTTCCCAGAAGTCCAACATGGCGTATGTGCTTGTGTTAATTGGCCAGAGTATGGTCGCCTGGCCATCACTAGCTGCAAAGTGGACAGGAAAATGGAGGCTTTTATGCTGGGTGTCAGTGAGCCAAGCTGAGAATCAGGGTCTGTTACCAAGGAAGAGCATTGCTGCTAAGGAATTGGCAGCAAGCAGTCTTACCATGGAATCTTAAATGCAGGACATGTATTGGTATGAACTATTACCTCAGATGTTTAGCATCACACAGCCAAACAAGTTTAGCCAGGCCTGGGACACGTGGCTCAGACCCCTGGCTTAACTGCTGGTTTATATTACTTTACCACATCACATCATCAACTTAAGCATCACACCCTAATTCTACTCGCAAAAAGCCTCTGGCTATAAAAATGGATTTATGTCTCTGCTCCATCAAATTGGGGAAAACCAGTTACATGATTGTCAGCAAACGCATTGAAAGATGGTCTTAAATGGAAGGAAGGGTTGCCCTTTTGGGGGCAGGTAGATGAACTTCAGGATTTTGTGTAGTAGGGTGGCTTGGCGTAACGACATTTGGCAGAAGAGCAGTTTAATAGCGTCCATTAAAAGTTAAATAAGTGGCCAGCCGCGGTGGCTCATCCCTGTAATCCTAGCACTTTGGGAGGGTGAGGCCTGCGGATCACCCAAGATCGGGAGTTCAAGACCAGCCTGGCCAACATGGTGAAACCCTATCTCTACTAAAATACAAAAATTAGCCAGGTATGGTGGCAGGCGCCTGTAATCCCAGCTACTTGGGAGGCTGAGGCAAGAGAATCACTTGAACCCAGGAGGTAGAGGTTGCAGTGAGCTGAGATTGCACCACTGCATTCCAGCCCGGGTGACAGAGCCAGACTCTGTCTCAAAAAAAAAAAGTTAAATAAGTGAAAATATAGATATTTAAATAATATGTAAAAAGCTTTGGAGAATGTAAAAACATCCAAAATGTCATTACTTTTATATTATTAATAAATCACTTTTCTTCTCTTAGAAAATACAGAAAAGGGCTGGGCACAGTAGTTTAAGCCTGTAATTCCCATACTTTGGGAGGCCGAGGTGGGTGGATCTCTTGAGCTTAGGAGTTTGAGACCAGCCTAGGCAACATGGCGAAATCTCATCTCTGCAAAAAATACAGTAAAATCTTGCTGGGTATGGTGGCACATGAATGTGAACCCAACTACTTGGGAGGCTGAAGTAGAAGGATCACTTGAGCCTGGAAGGTCGAGGCTGCAGTGAGCCGTGATTGTAACATTGCCCTCCAACCTGAGCAACAGAGTGAGACTCTATTTCAAAAAATAATAATAAATTAAAAAGAAAAAAACAGAAAAACACAGGTAAAACCTGTGTGTTTTTCCAGTTTTTCTGCACATTTTCATGTGTTTGTTTTTACCCCTAGATAATATCCTAACAAAAATATTGCTTGTAGCATGTGTTTCTCCTCCCCCTTGTCAGTGCATTGGCAGCCTTTGCCCCTAGTCATTACACTATTGCCTGCACATTCCTGTTGGACAGCTGGGGTATTTCATGTTGTTCTGTGTGGCCCTTCAGTGCTTTAGTTTCATATAATTGGAAATAACGTCATTCTGCTCACAGGGCCACAGCATCCACATTGCATTCATGTTTGATTTATACCCTGCCTGTACCGTTTTGGGTTTCAAGCAACTCATTCTGAATTTTATAGCTGAAAGAGCAGAAGTGTGTAGTGAACTGTGTTTGGTTTGGGACTAGGCACACCTGCCTTCCTCTTTTCAGATTTCAGCTTAAATTCTCTGAGATCTTTGTTGCCTTCTCTTCTTCTAGAGGCACTTTCTCCTTTAGCCAAACTGGTCTCCCCTTTCCCCCTTGCTGGCAGGGGTGCCCTCGCCTCATCTCTCTGCCTATCCAATACCTTCACAGTTTTCTGTGCTCAACTCAAACCTGGCTTCTTCTGGTAGCCCTTCATGTATCCTTGCTGTGGTCAGTGCTAAGTTATCATTTGCTAAATGTGTATCACCTGGTAATTCGTAGAAGAATATTGGAGTAACAGAAGGCTAGAACCACTCCTCTAATGGCTGCAAGTTCAAATGCCTTCCAGCCAGGGCGAGTCAATATAAAGCACTGGTAGGCATTCACAGGCCATAAGAAAAGAAACACCTTGCTGGCCTGCAGGCCAACCTGCCAAGTTACATCCTCTGGCCTCTTTTTGTTGGCTGTGATTTCAGCAGCATTCCTTACATCTCCAAATAGGTTTTGTATCTTTAGCCCCCAGCATAGTTCCAGGTGCATAGTAGGGTCCTCAATAAATGTATAGATAAAAGGAATGAATGAATAAATGAATGAATAAAATGTCGCATGAAGTGGTTTACGTGGGGGAATCCCAAAATGTAAACATTCCCTTTCTCTCATCTGTGATGTCATTTAGACCTCACTTGTGTGGAATAATTTATTTATTTATTTATTTTTTATTTAGTAGAGACAGGGTCTCACCATGATGCCCCGCTGGTCTTGAACTCCTGGTCTCAGGCAATTCACCTGCCTTGGTCTCCCAGAATTGGGATTACAGGCATGAGCCACCACGTTTGGCCATGTGGAATTTGCTTTTCATCCTCAGAATCCTCAGGCCCTTGATCCATCCTAATTGTCTGAGCCCAGCTACCTGTTTTGGATGCTGGAGTGTGGTATTGTGACAGTGCATTCCTTATTAATCTCAAATGCCTCTGCCTCCTCCCCTCTTCACACTTTTCTTGATCACCAGCCTAGCTAACTCACTGGCCCGTGTTTCCACCGTAGCTATTGCTGGCTGCTAGGAGTGGCTAGAATAGACCACTGCCCAGCGCTGCTGGGTCTACTCCCAGTCTGTTCTGTCCAACCTCAGTGTTCCCTTTGTTCCCAGCTTGGGGATTGCCTGTCATGCTCCTCATAGTGCCTGTTCTAGTTTTGTTAAGTTGTTGGATTGGCTGCTCCTCTTAGAACTGGAAGCCCATGTAGCATCACCCCCTCCCAGTTTTGTTCACTTGCACCTTGTCCTCATCTCCAGCATTCTCTTGGAGTTCACAAGATCAGGAAGCTGAAGACATGGTTTCATCAGTGTGAGGATGGCAGAGCTTTTGTCTTCCCCTTGGTCTCAGGTCAGAGTCTCGCTCTGTTGCCCAAGCTGGAGCACAGAGATGTGGTCTTGGCTCACTGCAACCTCTGCCTCCCAGGTTCAAGCGATTCTCCTGCCTCAGCCTCCCGAGTATCTGGAATTACAGGCACGTGCCACCCCGCATGGCCAACTTTTGTATTTTTAGTAAAGATGGCATTTCGCCATATTGGCCAGGCTGGTCTCGAACTCCTGAACTTGTGATCTGCTGTCCTCAGCCTCCCAAAGTGCTAGGATTGCAGGCATAAGCCACCATACCTGGCCCAGCAGGCTCTACATTTTAAGCCCTGGAGTACCACACACTGGCCAAAGCCCCAGACTGGTTTTTCTGTGCAGGATTTCTCATGGCTGCTGAGTTTGAGGGCTGCCAGACCTGTGGCATCCTGTGAGCCGCTGGATCCCAGTCTTTAGTGTCATTGTACTGCGCACATGGTAGAGCCCATTCTGCCTGATGGAGGAAGCAGCTAAGGCATGGGAACCCTGGGCAAGGATGATGTGGAATTAGACTTGCCTCGAAAAAGGATGAGGAGTAGCTGTAAAAGCAGTTTTTTCCTTCAGGAGAATGAAATAGGCAATCAGACATTCCCAGAGTGGACCTGGGAGGCAGTGAAGTATCAGCTGGAGAACCCAAGTCTTGGTCCTTTTTGAGAGGTAAGTAAATGACTTTTTGTATGCTTCATGGAGGCCTCTCCAAATGAAATACTTGTGGAAGTACCTGGCTCAGGTGCTTCTGTATTTCCCTGTTTTTCTCCCCTCAGTCAGGTCCTTTGGTGGTTTTTGCTACACGTTCCTTCTTACAGAGAGTTGGAGGATGATGGATGTGTTTTGAGGATTTTCCCAGGCAAAAGTGGATAAGCACTCAAAAAACTGGATTTATCTTTTGGTTGCAGGAGGCTATGCCAGAGGTTAGCTAGCAGCTACCTGGCAGGTCTCAAAGTATCCTGTTCAGTGGATGGGTAGCATTTCCCATGAAAGCAGAGACATGTTCTGCAAAACAAAATAAATACCTAAGTGAATAAAGCTGAAATGAAATAAATACCTAAGTGAACAAAGTGAATAAAGTCCTGTTCAGTCAGGTGAATAGGACTCAGCAGAAGGAACCAGTGAGGCTGGAGATCTGACTTGCAAGTCCTGTTGCAGGTCTCAGTTCCTTTTTATTTTTTATTTTTTTGAATTGGATTCTTGGTCTGTTGCCATGCTGAAGTGCAATGGTATGATCTCAGCTCACTGAAACCTCTAACTCTACCTTGTTCAAGCGAATTTTCCTGCCTCAGCCTCCCAAGTAGCTGGGATTACAGGCATGTGCCACCTTGCCCAGCTAATTTTTGTATTTTTAGTAGAGACAGGGTTTCACCATGTTGGCCAGGATGGACTCGATCTTCTGACTTCATGATGCGCCCACCTTGGACTCCCAAAGTGCTGGAATTATAGGCATCAGCCACCATGCCTTGCCATCTCTTGGTTCTTTAACGTGCTTTAGGATCCCTGCCTTTCCCTTTTATCCTGTGCCTTTGTGGCCATCTCCTGCACAAAGTTGGTTTTCTTTTATGGGCCAATCAGAGTGCCTGGTATTAAGAATACAGCAGCAAACAAAAACAGACAAGGGCCTTTCCCTCCAGGAGCTCCCTGTGGGGTCAGGGAGAAGGACCTTGATCGAAGTGAAATCACAAAATGTAAAGTCAAGACTGTGGTGAGTACCATGAGCATGGCTGATAATGGGACATGCCTGGAGAGGAGTGCTGGAGAATTCCCTAAGGAAGTTTTGTTTCCTATGTGATCTGAGAGAGGGAAGACTGGAGACAAAGTGGAAAGGGAAGCTCGGACAAGGAGGTTCCAGGCTGTGAGGCCAGCAGGCCCAGGTGCCCAGTACAGTGTGGCCTCCCAGGAGGCAAATTGCACGTTTGGATTCTCTTGCCTCTGTCCCTTCCTATGGTTGGTGGAGAAGGATTCATAGGGAAAATAGATCCTTTTGTGGGCCACATGTCTTTGTTTCACCAGTGGTTGCTCTAGAGTCCTGCCTAACTCTGCTTATTTCATCACCATGGAGGTTCTCTGCAGCTTATTCAGTGGGGTGAGAAGTAGCTCAGGACACTGGGCAACTTTGAAGCTCTCATAATGCTGTGCTGGAGTTGCAGCAGAAGCTTGTGCTGTGGGGTTGGGGTTTCTGGACTGTGAGCTTTTGATTGTTGAAAGCAGCGTTGGTGAGTGGTTGAATGCAGGGCAAGAAAGGCTTTGAAAGACTTGTGGGCTCTGATTTCCAGATGAATATTTAGTCTCTGACTCTTTGATCTGTTTCATCTAATTTGAGCCACGATTGCCTTGCAAGTAAATAATAAATTACTGTATCTTCCCTTTCCCACATCCCTCCCCAAGCAAACCTGGGAAGAGCTAAGTATTGACCACAGTTTGCAGATGGTCTGTGGCACTGTCATTGCTCAGGTTCAAGTTTGTCCTTCAGGATCTCTAAGGAGATGAGAGAAGAGCCTGCCTATCTCTCCTTTCCTCTGCATCGCTTGGAAAATTTTCCATTCCTTAACCTGGTTCTTCACCTCATTTCAATGAGGTAGCTCAGGATCACTGATGGATAGGATGCAAAGCAGTGATGTCAGTGGTCTGGTTGAGTTGGGAGAAATGTAGCTTCCATCCCAAGTCTTTACTGTGGAGTCCCCTTCAGTACCCCGACAGTCTCTTGGGGAATTGCATTTGTTCCTCTTGTAATATAAATGTTAACATAGGGCCAGGGAACCACCTGGAATCTCTGCAAAATGTGGATAGATTCATTTTGGAGGGAAAAGGTCATGGCTGTTATTAATATAAGACTTAGAGAAGGTTATGAATCAGTATCATTGCAGAGAACTTAAACTGGGCATCTGTGTAAGAGGTGTTCTGGTGCAGTAGAAGGAACATGGGCCGCAGGGCTGTCCTTGACACTGACTGGCCAGGTGGCCTTGGGCTCATCTGTGATCTCTCTGGACCTCAGATTCTTCATCTGGAAAATGAGAGGTTTGGATAAGTGGTCTCTGAGGTCCCGCCCAAGACCTAAAGCATGAATGTCTGTGTGTTTGGAAATGTTAGTGACTGCATGGTTTGTCTCCCTCTGTGTGTCAGGCTGCAATGTGCTCAGTTCTCCCCTTCAGTGCTTGTTCTGGCAAGGGCTGTATGTCCTGAAAGGAAATCTTTGCCAAGTGGTTTAGTGGAGAACACAGTTGACAGGGGCCCACAAGTGCTCCCCTTCCCCCATTGCTGCTCAGGGCATGACAGATGGCCTTGCTGAGAGAAGATGCTCTGGTCACATGAACCGTCGTGGGGATTCACAATAATCCAAGAACAGCCTTCCTCCTAGAAGCAGGACACAGTCGCATGCCAGTCTGTCCTTGGAGCTAAGCAAGGTGCATCCTGGTGTCTCAGAGCTTTGCTGCTGCTTTGATTTACACTTGCTTTCTGCTCACTTTTTTGGAACAACATAGGGCTTTTCCAGATGGGGCTCGAGGTCACTTAGGCATCTTTAATTGTGTGTCTCATATATCCCCACTCACCAGCAGAATCACAGAATGACATGTGCTGTGTGTAGTCCACTATGCTGTAAGAGTGAGACATATAAATTAGACATATTATGAACTGTGGATTGCATGTCTCTTCCCCTCCTAACTTCCCTAGGGTTTTTGCTTTTTGTAGGAAACTCTAAGGTTTTGATCTGAGAAGAAAGCATTTTCCTCTTAAGATTGGTTTTGGGAACCACTGTGGTCTAATGGAAGAAACACTGGCGTTGGAGTTAGATAGACTTGGATTTAAGCTACTTCTTGAGCACTTGACATTGGGCACGTGGCTAACCTCTTGGAGTTGCAGGAAATCTCATCTGTAAAATATGAACAGCGCAGAAATGAGCAATACTGTTTTAAGATGATATGAGCTATTGTATGTCAGTATCACACAGGCACTGCATTCAGTAAATGGCACTGTGCTTTTTTTCATTTCTAAGGAGTAGGAGAAACTTCTTTCCATTCCTTCTTGTTTTAGTTGCACACAGGATATGGCTGACTTTCCCTTTTTAAAGTGGTGCATGAGGGTTTTAGGCAGCTCTGAGAAGCCCTCTCGTAAGCCAGCCAGGTATAGTCTTACTGTTCCCACTGGAACAGGCAGATTTATTTCTGTGGAAGCCCCTGGAACGGATTGAGCCCCACCAGCCCCTTCTAACTGCAAAAGCCTCTTGTGGAAAAGGCTCATGTGTCTTGCACCCACTGGACTCAACCTTAGCTCGAAGTGCTAGGTCCTCTGAAAAATGCTGTCTTGTCCTGTCTGTTCCAGGCTTTGGCTTGATTGAATGGGACAGCTGGCCAGTTTTATGGCTCTGCTGGACTCTGAGCTGATAATTAAAATGCTTTTGCCCCAGGAGGAAGGCAATATATTTCTTTCCCTCCCTTCTCTGCTGCATTAGTCTGCTTTTTTTTACATCCTCCCCTGGCCTCCCTGGGGAGGGAACGAGAACTTAGCTTTCTCCTTACACAGTGCCATTTAAGACTCTGGAGTATTCAGGGTGGGTTGAAGAGATTTCATTTTGAGTTTTGTGGTCTTGTTTTGGAAGGTAAACAGAGCATGTTTGGCCCCTTTTCATCTCTGTATAAGAGCTTTGTTTCCTACCGCTACTTTCTAAATCTGGTTGTGTCCAGCACTTAGTAGGTCCTCAAGAAATGTTTGTAGTTAGGATAATCACAGATTCTAGCAGTGTGTCTTTCCCCTACATCCTTCCTTCCTGCATAGACATTCTCCAAACAGCACCACACCTCTTCTCCTTTAGAGCCTCATTTAGGATGTGAACCCTCTCTTCTTTTGGAGATGAGCCCATGTGAGCTGTGGGTGAGACTAGATTTGAGTCCTACCTGGCTCTGTGACTTGCTAGCTAAGGACCGTGAAGCAAATGACATACCCTCTGTGGCTTAGTTTTTGCAGATGTAAAGTGGGAATAATTATAATACCACCGATCTTATCTTGTAGGGTAGAAGTCAGGATTAAATAAGATCTTACGTGAAGTTCTTAGGAGTGCCTGGCACATAATAAGCACACAATATATTGCCCATTTTCATTATAATTCCATCTGCCACACCTATTCCCTTAGTATTTAGATCACAATTTGTGATTATATTTTTGGGTGGTATCTTTTGTCTTGTGCTTGCATTTCCCTTGATTTAGTCCTATTCTTTCCGGTTGTACTGTAGAATTAAAAAAATTCAAAATGTGTTGCATACACATGGGTAAAAATAGGACAAAACTGAAATACAAAGAAAAGTCTATCTCCAGAAAAAGAGAGAGAAAAAAGAGAAATCTCTCTTCTTCCCACCCTAAACCCTAAGTTTACTTCTTAGAGGCAAATGCAATTAAGTTTTTTTTTGTCTCTGATAATTTTTTCTGTGAAAACATGGAAATCTCAATAACCCTCTCAACAGCAGAGGTGCTGCTGTTTTTCTTCCCTTCATCTTCTCTTGTTCCCTCTGTCTCTCTCTCCCCTCACATCATGCCTACTGTAGGACTTTGCATATAGCAGCCCAGGTGTTTGGTGACAATTCCAAGGTGGCCAACCAAAAAATCTTGTTTTGTTTTGTTTTTTGTCCCTAGTTCCTTTCCGGATGGACTCAAGCCCTTTTACTGAATGAGCTTTGTTTGTTTTCTTCAAGCTTTTGCTTTTATATATCTATTTCATAAACTTTTCAGGAGCTTGGGTCCCTAGAAGAAGGTGTTCTTTGGAGTAGCTTGTAAAGTCAGAAGCCCAATGTGTGTCTCTGGAATGGCCCAGCTGTGAAGGTTCTGACTGCCCATCCATCCTCTTATAGCAAGACCTTTCTCTGCAAATCCTTGTGACTGCAAGCTGATGTGGCTGATGAGGCAATGTAACAGGAAAAAGTATCATTAAAAAAAAAAAGAGTTATTCTAGATTCCAGTGTGCAGTTACAACCGTTTTCATCTTTATATTTGGCTTTCCTATTCTTACCTCTATACTTCATCTCCTGCCATTTTAGTCATGGTGTACATGCCATCTGGATACTTAAAATTTTTTTTTTGTTTCTGCATTCTGTTAACCTTCAGGGTCCAAGAGGAAGGAGGATGCCATAATCAGTGAGTACCAAGCAAAACCAAAAACTAAAAATAAAAACAATAAATAAGAGGAATGAGGAAAGGACTATGGTTAGGGAAGATAGTGTTAGTTTTTGGGTGCTGGTCATTCTTGACTTCTTTTTTGTTTATTGATGTGATTAGAGCTTACAGGAACCTTACAGTTGTGACCAGAGAAGTTGAGTGACTTGCCTAAGGTCATCCTGATACTCATGACAGTGTTCTTTCTTTTAGCCCCACAGTGGAACTCTGTTACTCTGCCAGGCTTTCCAGCTAGGACCAAAGGTATTCTGGACAATAATGGAAAGATGATCTGTACCTCATTTGAGGAACCAGGGGGACAACTTGCTTATAAGGTCCCAAGGTCAAAGTTTGGGGTGAAGTCACTGGGTACTGTGGGGTGAAGTCATGATGTACATGCCATCTGGACTTTTTCTTGGTTACTAACATGAACTCAATCATTTTCTTTAGTATGTTATATAAAAGGATAACAGTGTTCAGTATTCTTCTAGGTGGTGCAATTTTTTAGGAAGAAAAAAATAATAAAATCATTTTCTATGTCTTAAGCAGTGGACTCCTGGCTCCCTGTGCTTGCAGATAGGAATCCCGACTTAGAAACAGAAGGGAATCCCAGAATGGACTGTTAATAATCTCCCTGCTGTTGGCAACCTTGTGTGATAGAGAGTTGTTTTTCCCTTCTCCCCTGTCTTAAGAGATCTACCCTTACCAAATATTTGGGTTAAATTAAAATAAAATTGGCTCGCTTTACCCAAATGCACAGCAGCTAGTGACAAGGAGAGATGCCCCATCACATCCCATGGATGGCAATGGAAAATCAACTAAGGACTTAAACTTTTCCCACATAAGCTTCAGATGATTTAAGATTATTAGTGTAACCTGACATTATCTGATACTCTTCTTGACTTATTATTCATGGTGACAGTAATACATGGCCCTCATGTCCCTCACCCCCCACATAGCCCTAGAGGTAGTAGAAGAGTATGGTAGTCCCCTTTTATCCGCCATTTCATTCGCCCTGGTTTTAGTTACCCATGGTCAACTGTAGTCCAAAAACAGTACATGGAACATTCTAGAAATAACTATTCGTAAGATTTAAATTCCACACCATTCTGAGTAGTGTGATGAAGTCTCATGCCTTCCCACTCCATCCTGCCTGGGATGTGAATCACACCCTGTCCAGCTGTCCATGCTAGGTATACTACCTGCCCATTAGTCACCCACATGGTCTGTCCTGACATCCAACCATTGACATTGTCACAACACGATGATCCAGGGCCATCCAAAACAGATGGTCCTCTGACTATACATCAGAAGGTTGGGAATACCAAACACTGGGTCACTGTTACAATTGCTGTGTCATGTACCTCACTTTATCTCGTCACGTAGGCATTTTCTCATAACCTCACAAAAAGGGTGAATACAGTACAAGATCTTTCCAGAGAGACAGACCACATTAGTAAAACTTTTCTTGTAGTATAATCGTTCTATTTTATTATTATTGTTAATCTCTTACTGTGCCTAACTTATAAATTAAACTTTATTATAGGTATGAATGTATAAGAACAAACATAGTATATATAGGGTTCTATCCATGGATTGGGGCATGCACTGGGGATCCTGGAATGTGTCCCCTGAAGATAAGGAGAGATTCCTGTAATCATGATTTGTATTTGGTGCTTTAGAATTTTATTTGAAACAGTATCTACCCGACGTACTCCAGGAAAGGGTGGAAGTATCCCCATTTTATTACAGAAGAAGCTTAGGCTCAGGGAGGTTTAATGCCTTGCCCAAGAACACGTAGTTAGAGAACGATAGGGCCTGGACTCAAATGCCAGGCTCTTGAGTGCTTGCTTGGTTTTCTTTCTGCTCTGCTCCTTGGGAACAGACTGCAATAGAAGATCCTCCTCTAGCACCTTGTTCTGCAGGACAGACCCTGGGACTCACCAGAGTCTGGGTGCAGCGGGGCTAGACCTGGACAATAAACCTGGTCTTGGGCCTTTGTGGTGTAGATCATCCCACATTTGGAACTACAGGTAAGAGATCTTTCACTTCTCCAACCCAGAGCTTCTGGCATCTCCAGACCTGATGGTCCTAAAATGCACAAGACCTGAGAGCTTGTTTCACATTTCTCTTTTCCCCAGCCTCCTCCCACCTCCAAAAGTACAATTTGAACTTTCGCTATCCTTCTGTAGCCTCAGCTTTGCTTCATTTTTTTTTTTTTTTTTTAAGATAGGGTCTCACTCTATCACCCAGGCTGGAGTGCCGTGGCCTCTGCCTCCTGGGTTCAAGCGATTCTCTTGCCTCAGCCTCCTAAGTAGTTGGGATTACAGGCCCCTGCCACCACACCTGGCTAATTTTTGTATTTCAGTAGAGACAGGGTTTCAACATGTTAGCTAGGCTGGCTCCTGACCTCAAGTGATCTGCCCATCTTGGCCTCCCAAAGTGCTGGGATTACAGGCATGAGCCACTACGCCCAGCCTCAGCTTTGCTTCTTGTTAGTGTTTGTGCTGAACCAAAGTTGTGCTTGCATACAGCTGCCCAGAAGTTGGGCCACTGCAGAAGCTTCCACTTTATTGGGCTGTTATTCTTACTTGTGTTTGTGTTGTGGTTTTTTATTTTATTTTATTTTATTTTTTGAGATGGAGTTTTGCTCTTGTTTCCCAGGCTGGAATGCAATGGCATGATCTTGGCTCACTGCAACCTCTGCTTCCCGGGTTCAAGCGATTCTCCTGCCTCAGCCTCCCAAGTAGCTGGGATTACAGGCATGTGCCACCATGCCCAACTAATTTTGTATTTTTAGGAGAGATGGGATTTCACTATGTTGGTCAGGCTGGTCTTGAACTCCTGACCTCAGGTGATCCACTTTGGCCTCCCAAAGTGCTGGGATTACAGGCATGAGCCACTGTGTCTGGCCGTGGTTTTGTTTTAGTTTAAACAAAAGATAAATATATATAGATGTCAGATACATTCAGAGATGATTATTTATGGAATTAAAAAATTTTAACCAGAAGGGTTTGGACACATCTCTTAATTGTAGAGCCCCGTGTGGTTATTCAGATGCCACATCTTTTAGCTCTGTGTAGTTTGGGAGGTGAGCAGCCCCTTCTGGGGTGTTGCTTTGCAGCTGAGTTTATGGCCAAATGGACCCTGCCTGAACAACAGGACGGTTTCGTTCCTCATGGGGGAGCGCTGGGCATGCTTTGTGGTGCTCACTTAACACTTTTACATTATGACAGACAAATTTGACTTCACTGTTCATTCCTTGATGCTCCAATTTGGATTGATTGCCGGTGGAATAACACCTAGACTATCAACGAGCAAAGCCTCCAGCTATTTCCTTCTCCCACTTCACAAAGAGAATTTTGACTTTGCTGTTTCTGGAACTTTTGAACTTTGTGGTTGGAGGAAAGGGGAGGGGACGAAGAGTAGAATCCTTCAAGTACTCTCTTTTGGAAGGAATTTTGAGCAGGAAATGAGGGAACTTCTTTGTGTAAGGACAGTGGATGGAATTAAAAAGGGGTGTTTGAGGAAGCATTGCTGTGGATCATATGAATCCTTTGGATGCTCTAGAAAAGTAAGAGTCAGACTAATTTGTATTTACTTTAGGATGCTGTCTTTCTTCCCACCTTACCCTCGTTTGGACTCAGCACTCTCTTGGTATTCCAACATGTGAGTCTGTGGCTTTATATGCATAACTCTAGGTTGCATGGACCATGAATCTGGCCAATTTTAGGGTTCTTACAATCATTTTGGTGCTTGATTTGATGTGTAGTATATTGGTGGAGAGACTGGATAATGACCTTCCAGAAAGAATAAGAATGATCCCACTCAGGAAAAAGAAGATTTTTTTTTTTTGAGACAGAGTTTTGCTCTGTCGCCCAGGCTGAAGTGCAGTGATGCTATCTTGGCTCACTGCAACCTCTGCCTCCCGGGTTTAAGTGATCCTCCTGGCTTAGCCTCCTGAGTAGCTGAGATTATAGGTGCATGCCACCACGCCTGGGTAATTTTTGTAATTTTTTAGTAGAGATGGGCTTTCACTATGTTGGCCAGGCTGGTCTCGAACTCCTGACCTTATGTGATTCACCCACCTAGGCCTCCCAAAGTTCTGGGATTACAGGCGTGAGCCACTGCACCTGGCTGGAAAAAAAAGATATTCTAAGACCTTTCCTCACATGGGATTTCACTAAAGGCAGGGAATAAGGCATTTGAGCATTTTCCCAGCAGTTTCTGGGTATGCCTGTTATGCCCACCTTCTGGGTAGCAGGGAAGGAAGGAAAGGACTGGCTTTTACGTAGAAATTGAGGTGAAACATCTTAAGAACTTCCCTACCATGGTGAGATCCTCAGCTCTGTCTCCTGGGGAATAGGATTTGTAGAGTATAATTTTTGGAGGTAGATAAGAAGTTGCTAGGAAGTCTCATCTTCCCCATCCAATGGACATGGAGGTGGGAGGAAGGAATTAGAAAAGCATAGACTGAAGGACAGTGAGTCAGAGCAAAGCTAGTCTTGGCCTGAGGAGGTACTTGAGGTTGGTTCCTCCCTTCGCTTACATGGAGAGGTTGAGACATGATTCATAGGAAACTTTAATTGGTGTTTCATAGCTTTCCAGGGCTATAAAGGACTTGTGGTTCACAGTGGCAACTCCCAGTGTTTTGAGCCTTTGTGGTTGGGACTTCCTTGCCTGCAAGGTGATGGGATGAAGGTGGTATCTGTGGTGGGTTGTACTGCTTCCTCCTCTGCCCTCAAATCCTTTCTCCTCTGTGATGCCTTGGGTGAAGTACAGGTCACAGAGCCTGGAATGTTTTCTTTGTGTGTAGCTTATGATTCTCAACCAATTTGGGTAATTTTATTACCCAAAATGGCCTCATAAGAAAATGACGTGCCTGCTATTGTACAGATGCTATAGGAAATATGATAAATGTATTATATATATAACATAGAGGTCACTTCCACTGCATTGTTTCCATCCTTAGGAGTCATACTATGTAAACACATCCCAAACAACCGGAACAGTGTGATACAGTAGGGGACAGCATGTTAAGATACATGAGATGGAGTCTGGAGAAGGTAGAATTCCCTGGGAGGCCTTGATGGAAGAATTAGGCCTTAAAGAACAGGTAGGATTCAAGAGCTGGTAATAGGGCAGGTAGGCCATAGCTGTGACCTCCCAGGGAAGGCAGCCTGCCCCAGCTCAGACAGAACCAAGTGTTCACTGATGCTGCGTCCTATCACCTAGGTTTTTTAGGTAATTTCTAGACCTGGAATGTTGAATAGGAAAGCCATGCTCCCAAGAAGTTGAGTCTTCCATGTACAAACAGCTCCTCTTTTTTTCTTTTCTTTTTTTTGAGATGGAGTCTTGCTGTGTTGCCCAGGCTGGAGTGCTATGGCACAATCTCGGCTCACTGCAACCTCCATCTCCCAGGTTCAAGCAGTTCTTCTGCCTCAGCCTCCCAAGTAGCTGGGATTACAGGTGCATGCCACCATGCCTGGCTAATTTTTATATTTTTTAGTTTCAGAGGTTTCATTATGTTGGGGTTTCATCATGTTGGCCAGGATGGTCTTGATTTCTTGACCTTGTGATCCACCCACCTCAGCCTCCCAAAGTGCTGAGAGTACAGGCATGAGCCACTGCACCTGATGAAACAGTTCCTCTTTCTAAGCTCCTCTTTCTCCTCTTTCCAGAGAGCCTAGGCTGGTACAATTGTGGGCTGGTACAGTTGTGGGCTCTGAATCAGGCAGACCTGGCTTTGGGCAGAGTCCTTGACCCTGAGCCCATTTCCTCTTCTGTAAAATGGGGATAATTCTAGTATTTACTCATAGCATTGTAATGACAATTAAATTAGCATAATTCCTGGCACAAAGTAAAATGCTCAGTAAAGGATAGCTTTTCCTTTTTAAACAATTCAAAAGCAGCAGATATGAGACTAGATTCACAGTGTGTGTCACTTACTGTTTCCATTACTGTTTCTTCAGAACAAACCACCCCAATTTTATTAAGCTCATGGAGTGTTTGGGTCAGGAATTTGGCAGGAGCTCACTAGGGATGGCTTGTCAATATCTGGGGCCTCATCTGGGAAGACTCGAAGGCTCTGGGGAGGCTTCAGTTGAAGACAGGAACCATCTGAAGGTTGATCACCCACATGCTCAGTGCCTGAGCTGGGAGGACCTGGAGGCCAGGACTGCTGATTGGGGTGCCCACGTGCAATCCCTCCATGAGCATTGCTATCTTAGGTCTCTTGGCCTTATGTGTTGTTTAAAGGCTCTCAGCCCAAGCATTCCAGTGAACATGGTGGAAGCTGTAGCATCTTTTCTGATCTAGCTTAGAAGTCAAACATTTTCATTTTTTTTGCATTCTGTTAAAGTGAGTCTCAAGACCACTCAGATTCAAGTGGAGAGGACATAGACCCACCTGTCAGTGGGAAGTGTCAAGATCACACTGGGGAAAAGCACAGAGGATGGGAGATGATGGACTACTTTGAAAATGCAACTTCCATGCCTGCTGAGGGAACTCTGGTAGCAGAGCTTGGGGATGCAAGGTCCTGGAGAGCCTGTGTGGCAGCTGCACCCCATGGCCACATGCCAAGAAAGAACTGCTTTCTGTTGACAAAACCATCAAGCATCTGATAGGCTTCCTCTTGTTTATTTTTATCTGGCATGTAGCTGGGTGCTTCAGAGGTATGACAGAGATCTGGCAGCTCTTTTCAGTCAATTTGAGCTGGTACGATGGGAAAATTCAGGTCAGGCAGGTGTTTGTGCAGCCACTTTCCTTACTAAGGAGAAGATGCTCTTTAGTAAGGAAAGTGGCTGCACAAAAGCTCCATCTCTGACTTACTGTTTCCTGCTGGTGATATCTGTGCCTGGATGAGGTGAGGGATGGAGTCCTAGCTGGTTTTCTGGGCTTAATTTGTACAAGATGGCAAGGGCTGTAGGTGCCCAAGTAGACACCTTTTGAAGCAGTTATATTTTAGGATGTTAGAGAGAGCTAGGTGTCCTGCAGACACATGGTGGGAGGTTTGGTCAGGGAGATGGTGCTTATTCTTCTGTTTTAATCACGAGAACCTTTCACTCAGAAGCATGGGAGATGTGGGAAGTGGATATGACCTCTAAGAAATAGATGAAAGTGAAGTTCCCAGAGAAAGCTGGGGCTGGTTAAAGGAGTCATTTTCAAGGCGGATGCATTGTACTGTGCCTGCTGGAGGCCATAAATATGTTAGTTCCCTATCATGTCTCCTTCTATCCTCCAGCCCAACAAGGCAGCAGAAGCCTACACCTATGGTGTTAAGTCATGCAGCAGGTACGGATGTGGGCACATGATGAGGAAGGTTGGTGCTTTGGGTTGTTTCTCAAGTGCTGGACCACGTGAATACTTCTGATTTTTTCCCTTGTTCTCCAGGACACATATTCACAATATGGCCAGCCAGAGTTGTTTGGGAGTGGCGTGGAACCCTGGACACCCTCCAGGTTTAAACTGTTATCCCAGTATCCCAATCCTATTAACTAACCACCCTGTCTGAAAACTTTGCATAAGGCCTGGGTGCCTGTCTGAAGGATCAAGACACTAGCCAGCCCCAGGAAGCTCATCTATGCATTCTTTCTCCTCTGGCATCATTCTTAGCTTGTGCCATTCCCTGAGTTCCTTGCTGCACGCCCTTGGCTGACATTGTAAAGTGCATCACACTGAAATCTGGCGGCTTGCCAGAGATGTCCCAGATGAATGCAGGACTGAGCCGCCTTAGCAAAGAGTGGCTGTTCTCAGCATGCCAGAACTATGGAACTGCATCTGGTCTAGTTACTAGCAGTCGGTAATATGTGAGTTGGTGCCTACAACTGAAAATGAAGGAACCCTGTTTCTAGGTGTTTGTGGTTGGGGAAGAATGGAAAGCTTTGGTTCTTGTTGGAAGGGATGAGTGGGTGGGTGAATGTTAGCCCAGAGGTAGGAGGAATGGGGCCACTAAGCCCCGCTGAACTCACTAAATGCTAGTATATTCCTGTAAGATTGGTGACAGACAGGGACTTAGCCAGAGCAAATAAGTGATGTGATGCCAGAGAGATTTGCTAGGACTCATGGGCCACTCTTTCTCTCCTAGTTATAATTCTGGTCTTGGATGTTGGTTATATTTTAGAAGCTTTAGCCCTTTCTACCCATGGTACTGGTGTCTCCTTCCCAGAGAACTGGGTGGACACTGCATTAGTCAGGGTGGGGCCTCATATATCTCTTCACGGCCAAGGTCTAGTGTCTCAAGAGTTGACTTGCCAGGGCATGTGACCCTCTGGTGACCAGTGGCCCTTATGCTTCAGGACTCCAACCAGTATCCCTTGACCACTTTTAATAGCACCAGACTTTCTGAACCCTGGACTGTGATGGAGCAAGGAGACCCTGCAAATCCATAAAATAACCATCCCCTCTGTTTTTGAGGCTGTCAAGAGGGTCCATCCTGGGATGGAATGAGCAGTGAGTATGTGTCTCTTATGGCTAACTATGGTTGCTGGTGAACAGTGGAGCTCAGGTCTAGAGGTTTTGGAGTGGACACTTATTCTTTCCCTTTCTGATATATGAATCTCAGCCTTTCTTACCACTGTGTAAGAGTGCTTTCTGCTTCTCTTGGGATGGGTCATTGGATAGGGCATACATTTTAGAAAAGAAAAAAGGTAAGTAGATGGTGATTTGATATGGATGGGGCAGGAACTGGAAATTCACCTGAGAAATGGCTACCCCTTTGAGGTGGGCATTGGGCGAAGCAACAGGACCCTAGAGATGGGTAGAAAGTGAACAATTAGAACACGTGGACACAGGGAGGGGAGCATCACATGCTGCGGTCAGTGTGGCGGGTCTAGGGGAGGGACAGCAGATGTGGGGAGGGATAATGAGGGGAGAAATACCAGATATAGGTGATGGAGGGATGAAGGCAGTAAACCACCTTGCCATGTAAGTACCTGTGGAAAAATCCTACATGATTTGCACGTGTATCCCAGAACCTAAAGTACAATTAAAAAAAAGAAAGTGACTGATCTTTTAGTTCAGGGTGTTTCATAGTTTTTATAGCCTAGTGTGGTAAGGGCTGATGGGAGAGATTTTTTTTTTAAATCAAAGTGGAGGTTCTAGGTTGAGAATGCTTTATTTGGGGCCTGAGTAAATAGCTATATGGGACCGACCTGCTACTGCTAGCACCAAATATAAATCTATTTTGAGGTTGAACTTTTAACAGAGCAGAGCTTTAAGACCATAGGGATTCCTCTGCTTTATTAATTTTTTTCTCACACTTGTGAACATTTAAGTTTTTTTGTTTCTAGCTCTCCCACTGACCTTCCTTACAGTTCATCTGGATATACCATGTAGAGGATGAGGGGTGGTATAGAGTTTTCAAGGTCCAGCCTATGCTACTCAAAGCAAAACTCAAAACTTCTGAAATGGTTACAGACCTAGTGTAGGAGAGTTTCTTCTCCTGTTCATCAGCACCCTCCCCTCAAGCCACCAGCTAATATACTGTCTCAGACATGGTGCTTTTATCACATATTTCTCCTAAATTATGCCTGGGGAGATACTGCCTGCCAGCAGGCTTTGCCACCATACCTTGCCAAGCTATTAGAGTTTGATCCTTAGTGTCTGTGAGCTTCCCAAATATTTATTTTATTTTTGTTTTTATGTATATATGTATTTTTTTTTTTTTTTTGAGATGGAGTTTCTCTCTGTTGCTGATGCTGGAGTGCAATGGCGCAGTCTTGGCTCACTGCAACCTCTGCCTCCCAGGTTCAAGTGATTCTTCTGCCTCAGCCTCTCGAGTAGCTGGGATTACAGGTACCCGCCATTACGTGCAGCTAATTTTTGTATTTTTAGTAGAGATTTGGTTGGTGGAGGCAGGGTGGGGGGCGGTTCACCATTTTGGTCAGGCTGGTCTCAAACTACTGACCTCAGGTGATTCACCTTTGGCCTTCCAAAGTGCTGGAATTACAGGTATGCCCCACCCCGCCTGGTCCCAATTATTTAGTCTTAAC
Source organism: Callithrix jacchus (assembly GCF_049354715.1). Classification (NCBI taxonomy): domain Eukaryota; kingdom Metazoa; phylum Chordata; class Mammalia; order Primates; family Cebidae; genus Callithrix; species Callithrix jacchus. The sequence continues at coordinate 105,705,575 of NC_133509.1, read as the reverse complement.
TTCTCAAGCACACTCATTTAAATATAAAAGTCTGGTTTCCTTCCCTAGAAGGAGATGAAATAAGACTCAGGTGGCTTGGTTTTAGTCCAAGACCTCCTGTGTTCCGGTGGAAAGGGCAGTGTACTTAGAGGTAGAATTAGGTTTGACTGCTAGCTTTGGTGGCTTGTCTGCCAGTTCTCTTCTGTTGTAACCACAGGTTTCCCTCTTTGTCCTTGCCAGTGAGAAGCAGCCATCAGCTTGACAGTGCCACGTAGAAACCCACTCCTAGTGCTGGGCTCTGTGTTCAATATAGTTACAGGCATTGGTCCCTTCGGGATGTGGGATTCAGGGAGGTTCTGCCCAATGAATTTATAACATGAGACGGTCCCCAGGCAAACAAAAGTAAGATGTGGGTCACACACTGTGGCCTATGAGAGACTGGTATTGTAGAGATGTATCATCTCAACATTTGACCCCCGAATGGAGGGGGCAGCAGGGTATAGTGAAAGGAGCATAGGCCTAGAAGCCAGAGCAGGATTCAGATTTTCACTCTTTGCTTCCTAGATGTGGAAAAGTTACTTGCCCTTTGAATCCTAGCTTCCTCAGCTGTAAAATGAGGATGCTACCTAACTTGTGGGATTGCCATGAAAACTGCATAAGGTAACGTGGATGTGAAGTGTCTAGTATTACAGCTGGGATATAGTAGGTATACAAGAAATAGTAACTGCTATTATTATTATTATTATTAAATAATTTATGAAAGTAACAAAAATACAGGCGTATCCCAGATGATTTTGACAATAATGAAAGAAAAACATATCGCTTATCATCATGTATACTAATGTTTTATTATGATATAGTTACATATATTAAGCTGCCTAGTATATCTTTTTCGTTTGTTTGTTTGGGGATGGAGTCTTACTCTGGTGCCAGACTGGAGTGCAGTGGTGCAATCTTGGCTCACCGTAGCCTCCGCCTCCCAAATTCAAGCAATTCTCCTGCCTCAGCCTCCCAAGTAGCTGGGACTACACATGCGCCACCACACCCAGATAATTTTTGTACTTTTAGTAGAGACGGTGTTTCACCATGTTGGCCAGGATGGTCTTGATCTCTTGACCTCATGATTCGCCCGCCTCAGCCTCCCAAAGTGCTGGGATTACAGGCGTGAGCCACCACGCCCAGCCTTTTTGACATACATTTTATTGCTGTTGTTTGTTTTTGGGATGGAGTCTCTCTCTGTCACCCAGGCTGGAGTGCAGTTGCGCAATCTTGACTCGCTGCAGAGGCAACCTCTGCCTCCTGGGTTCAAGTGATTCTCCTGCCTCAGCCTCCCTAGTAGCTGGAATTACAGGTGCCTGCCATCACACCTGGCTAATTTTTGTACTTTTAGTAGAGTCGGTGTTTCACCACATTGGCCAGGATGGCCTCGACCTCTTGACCTCAGGTGATCTACCTCAGCCTCCCAAAGTGCTGAGATTATAGGTGTGAGCCTCCATACCTGGCCTGATATAAAATTTTTGAAGTAATGTGTATATAATCTAGTTTAAAAAGCCAAAATATATTACAAGGCTTATAATAAATAACAAAGGTCTCCTGTTTTATCCTTTGTCACTCACTGACTCTTTCTCCTGGCTGGTGATCTTCTTGAGGGGAGATACTGGTTTAATTTATAAGTATTTGAACACCTGGTGCCTATTAGCACAGTGCCTGATACATATGGGCTTTCACTACATGTGAGTTATTATATTATTTTTGAAAGGTTTAAGTCAATACTTAGTATAGAATATAGATTTCAGGTTGATTAATTTTACGGCAGCCTGGAGAGGCTATCCAGTCTTTTGTTATGGCACACTGAGACTCTGTTAACTGGGGTCTTGGTTTTGGTTCAGATTTGCAGTTTTAATATGTCTGTGTCTGTTTTGCTGTGGTAATGAGCAAGATATTTATTGTAGGAATTGAACTTTGTTTTAGTTCAGGTAGGTTAGCTATGAGAAATAGACACCTAAAGTAACAGCAGCTGAAATAAGTGTCTCTCTTGTATGTAAAAGTTTGGCAGGAGACAGCCTGTGATTGGCAGGACACCTCTGTTCCTTGAGCCTTACCTCCTTCTCATTCACAGCTCTGCCACCTTCTGGGGCATGATCGTGTCCTCACGTTCCAAGATGGTAGCTAGACCTCCAGCTATCACATTCATTTTCCAGATAGCACAGTGTAGAAAGGGAAGAAGAGCAAAGTCCAAAGGTCCAGTTACAGAAAACAGCCACAATGACTCCTGTTACCTGGCTACATCTTGGAACAAGGAGTCTGGAAAATGTAGTGAATGTTATGAGTGGCCTGATGCCCACCTTACAGTTGTAGGCTCTATTACTATGAGAGGAGGGGAGAATAACCACTAAGGGCGACTAACAGTCTGGGTCACAGATTTCAGGCTCTTTTCCTATCGTTAATCCCTTGTTAGTCCTTCTCTGATATGCTGCCAGGATTGCTAATGTAGCAATCCCTTTCTGCTGTGTTTTCAGTTTGTTTTCTCTTTCTGCTGCTGACTCTGTCCTTCTGCTTTAACCCTTACTTGGAGATTTCTCTCCCGTATACTCCTTCAGAGTTGGAGACCTTGAGATGCTTGCTTGGATGTGAGATGGAAGCAGACAGGTAATTTCTTCCATGGGGGCAATGACCTACTGTTTTCTGCATAACGTCCTTATAGTTGCAGCATTGAGGTCAGTGATTCCCTTGGAAGGGGGTTACTGAATGTCTTTGAATCTAACAGTGTTTTTATAAAGTGTAAATATTTCTGTTTTTCAAATGTGCATGGGTGCTGTTGTGTTGATAAAATATGAATTCACTTAAGAGCATTTTCTTAGGGTGTTTAGCATTTTCTTAGTGTTTAATATGGCATGGTGGTCTGGAGTCCTGACTGATTTCATTCAGGTCTGGGCTGAATGAAATGTCCTGGCTCTGCCTCTTACCACTTGTGGACCAGGCTGTCTGAATTTCAGTCTCCACATCTGAAAGTGGGCATAGTTATAGTACCTATTTTCCAGTATTGATGAGAAGATTAAATAAGATTACAGGTATAAATCACTTAGCGTAGCACCCGGCATGTACTAAGGGCTCCATACACATTAGCTGTGGTTATTATTTTCTTCTTAATCAACACACTGAAAGTGCAAGTAGCATCATAATGGCTTTTTTTTTTTTCAGCTGAAAAGACATATTTTGAAAGGTTGGAAATCATAAACTGTAGCTTCTCAGGGGACTCCAATATAGCCAGCCCTGGAAGAGGTAGCTGGGGATCAGTACTTAAACTGATTTAAGCAGACATCTTTTGGGATGATTGGCATTCATTTATTAATCCCAGATGAATGTTTATTGAGCACTTGCTATTCCTCTTCAGGTTACAGGCATAGAAAGGAAGGCCACTGTAGTTCAGTTTTACGCTAGTTCAGGAAAAGGTCACTGTATCGAATGCTCTCTCTATCAGGAGCGTTTTGTACCCATTCATTTGCTTTGGTTTCCTCTTCTATACCAAAAGGGAGTGACTCCTAAATTCCACAAGGACCCAGCTCTCTCCACCTTTCCATAGTTACTGTGGCAGGGACTTTTGGCCGCCCTGCCTGAGTGCTTGTCAGGAAGTGCAGTTTTGCTGGTTGTGCCAGTGGAACCCGGTGCAGCTCTGCTGATGATGCAGAAGCTGCTGGGGCCACCGTCGCTGCTGGCATCTCCCTTCCATCTCCAGGCAGCACCACAGCTCTGCTCAGGTCGAGTCGGGGAGTCTAGGTGATGAATCATTTGCCTTGGTAAGCAAGTCTGGCCTCTCTTGGCCTTGCCTGGAGAGACAGAGCAGGCAGAGCACCAGTGGCTAGGAGAAGCTGGGGGATGCACAGTGACCGTGCTCTGGCTGCCTGGCAGTGGTCCGTGAGTCAGGCTCTCCCATGTAGCTCTTGCTGCATCAGCACAACAGGGAGCCTGCTCTGTGTTGGGTCTGAGATCCTCTTCCTTCCTCCACTGGAGGCAATGTGTTGTAGGAAGCAAACGTCTTAAGTGCTACTCAGGCGCCCTAGTGGCTGGCTGTGTCTAATGAATAGGGCTTTTTTGGGGGTAGAATCACCTCACCTAATTCCTTTGCTCCTAGGTTTAGCTGTTCTTCAGCTCAGATGGGTGATGAAGCTTGGCTGGCCCCAGGGAAGGACTGATACAGCTTTCAGGGAGCTATGGACTCTAAGAACGTCAGAGGTATATAGGGAAATGGGAACCTGGTGAAGGTTACACAGTGGTGGAGCCAGAACCCAGACACCTTGAGTCTCCATCTGTTGCCTTTTTCTTTCTGGCTGGGTGTAGCTCTGAGATTGTTCTTACTAAGGTGAGACAGGATGCCGTGACATAGATCTGGAGTTTAAGTCCTGGGCTTTGGCAGGAATAAGCAAGAGTACATGTATGCCTTCCTCTATCACACCCTCCCAGAATGGATTTTGCATATCAGGAGAGATGGAAGAACTAAGTGGTGGAAAGCTGGAAGCCTTTGAAAGTTTCCTTTGAATGGAGACTATACTAGTTTCCTTCTCCCTACCTCGAGGAGACAAAACTGAAGGCAAGGTTTTATGCTAGGGTAGCAGATTGAACATGTCAAATGCTACAGCTGCCTTTACTCCCTCCTGAAACCCAGTGAAAACCACAGCAAGTGCACAAGGTAGATGGGAGAAGAGACGATAACTACGAAGTTTTGGAGGCTGGAAAATGGATGGAGAAGTGGTAATTAACTTAGAACATTTGAGAAACATAATTCTAAGTGGACAGTAGGGAAAGCAAAAAAAGCTATCCTTTTACACCTCAGAATCTCCTCCACTTTATGCAGCCATTTAACTCCCTTTTCTTCTGCAAGGGGTAAAACAAGAGTTACTGGACTGGAGACACCAAGTACAGAAAAAAAAGTAAAGCAAAACATACCTTCTACACATTCTTTCTAAGGAACTGCTGGAGAATACACACCACCATAGCAGGTGAAGGACTCAGTAAAGAGGGGAGTGGGCTACAGGACACCAGGATTAACACAGGAGGGAGATGAAGAGAACCCCTGAGGACTGTGTACCAGACATAGAGAATGGGCAGTTTAGATCTGAGCAGTGTGACTCAGGCTGTCATCACCAGCTTACCTGCAATCATTGTGCCATTGATTTAACTGGAGGACTGACTACCTGGGGAAGCCTGGGGCAGATTGTATCTGCTCCTGACTGTCTTGCTCATGTGCTAATGAAGCTCCTGTTGCCCCTCCTTGCTCTGCTGAATGGTTAGACTCGTTTTATGTTAACAGAAGTGTTTTCCTTGCCCAACCTTCAATACTAAAGGTAGGCCCAACTGAATTTAGAAACAAAATATGAGCCAGGCACGATGGCTCACACCTGTAATCCCAACACTTTGGGAGGCCAAGGTGGGAGGATCACTTGAGGTCAGGAGTTAGAGACCAGCCTGGCCAACATGGTAAAATCCTGTCTCTACTAAAAATACAAAAAAATTTAGCTTGGCTTCCTGGCGCGCACCTGTAATCCCAGCCACAGCAGGGATTACAGAAGGATTACTTGAACCTGGAAAGTTGAGGTTGTGAAGTACCAGGATCATGCCATTGTACTTCAGCCTGGGTGACAGACTGAGATGAAAGAAAAAGAGAGAGGGGGAGGGGAAGGAAGGAAGGAAGGAGGGAGGGAGGGAGGGAGGGAGGAAGGGAGGGAAGGAAGGAAGGAAGGAAGGCAGGCAGGCAAAGAAACAGAATGCAGAAGAGTCCCAATCAAGAAAGAAAGAGAAAATAAGAAAATACAAATACAGAGGGGTCCCAATCACCCTGACCTGTACCACCAGATGCCCCCATTGTGGTGACCTGCCCTGTGTTTCTAAGACTTGTTCATGATCTTGCCTATCAATTTTCTTAGGAAAGGCTCTTGTAAGTACCATGGGACCAGAGACTGTTTAGCTTATTCCCTTCAGGAAGGCTTCATTTAGCAAAGGCAGTATTTTTACCCCTCTGTGGTGTTGTGGGTGGAATAGTGTCCCCTGCAACCCTCCACACAAACAATATACTGAAGTCCTAACCTGTGAAATTTGGAAATATGGTCTTTGCAGATGTAGTCAAGTTAAGATGAGGTCATACTGGATTAGGATGGGCCCTAATCCAGTGACCGGTGTCCTCATAAGGAGACACAGACAAACAGAGGAGAGTGCTAGGTGAAGATGCAGACAGACACACATAGGGAAGAGGGCCATGTGAAGATGGAGGCTGAGATTGGACTTAACACTGCTGCAAGCCAAGGGATGCTAAAAACTACTGGCAGCTGCCAGAAGCTAGAAGGGTCAAAGAAGGATCCTTCCCTAGAACCTTCGAAGGGAGATGGCCCTGCCGACACCTTGATTTTGGACTTCTAACCTCCAGAACTGTAAGAGAATAATTTCTTTTGTTCTAAGCCACCCAGTTGTGTTAATTTGTTATGGCAGCCCTAGGAGGGTAGGACACACAGCTTCGTTTTTTGTTTGCCACTCACTTTTTCAAAACTAAACATTGTCTTGTTTAGAGATGTGTACATAAATGATAAAATCATAAAGAGAAGTAAAGAAATGAATAACAGAAGTCAAAGTTGTCAGATGCTTGGGGAGAGAGGGAGGGGGAGGGTGGAGAGAGACACGTGGAACTTGCAGAGGGACTGGCTGGGGTTATGTGGGTTTTCATGTTATGTTCTTTAAACCATAGGTACATTTTTAAATTTTAGAAATGGGATTTCACTGTGTTACCCAGATCAGAGTGCAGTGGCTATTCACAGGCACGCACATAGTGTACTACAGCCTCGAATTCCTGGGCTCAAGCCATTCTCCTGCTCAGCCTTCCAAGTAGGTGGGACTACAGGTGTGCACCACCACTCCCAGCCATATATACATTTGTACATATTACATGTATATATTTTAATGTACTCTCCTATGTGTATAATACATTTAACAATAAACTTTAACAAATAAAAAAAAACGTAACCCTCAAAACCAAATTAGCTGAGTTACCTAATCTAGGAGAGATGGCACCAAATTATCTAAGCCAAATGCAGGCCTGAGGACATGAGCGTTGGCACCAAGGTGAGCATTTAGCAAATTGGAGCCCCTTGTACTAATGGAGATGAATAATAAATAAGAAATCTGAAAATGACATAGATCATCAACCAACACTAAGTTTCCCATTAGGGCCTAATGGGAAAGTCTCCTCAGTGGTGCCAAGTTTTGAGTCTGGCCTCAGCTAAACAATATTAGGTCAGACTCACAAAGCCCTTTGTGGCAAGACACTCCCATTTCTCCAGCTGACCTCCTAATAGGATGACCTTGAGACCATTTTAAGTGGCCTGCATTAAGCAACATTGAATCCCAAAGAAAGTCATTCAACTTCTTTGTATACATGGAGGGTCAACATTCATTTTGGGGCTCTTGGTCTATAATTCCTGTCTAACATTTCCAGTCTTCCTTCTCAGGCAGAGAAGGCAGGCCTTAGGCTCAGCACTTTGACCATATGCGGGTCTGCTAATACACCATTTGTTTTTGTTTCATTTTATTTGTTTGTACAGGTTACTCAGTGTTAGGAGAATTTTTGGCTTTCCAATTTACAATAGTGATATAAAATTTCTTCTTTAAGTAATTAAAATTTTTTTTAAATTTCTAATTTTGTGGGCACATTGTAGGTATATATATTTATGAGTAACCTGTATTTTGGTACAGGCATGGGATAATCACATCATGGAAAATGGGGTATCCATCTGCTCAAGCATTTGTCCTTTGTGTTACAAGCAGTTTGATTATACTTTTAGTTATTTTTAAATGTACAATTAAATCATTTTGACTATAGCTACCCAATTGTGCTATCAAATACTAGGTCTTATTCTATTTTTTTAATGCCCATAAAGTTTTTTTTAAATAATTATATTAAGTGGTATATATAGGTGGTGTCCTAATTGGGAAATAATCAAGAATGATGTCTTTGTACCAGGTGCAGTGGCTCACTTCTATAATTCCAGTGTTTGGGAAGCCGAGGCAGGAGGATCGCTTTAGGCCAGGAGCTCACAACCAAGCCGTCTCTACAAAAAAAAAAAAAAATTATCTGGGCATGGTGGTGCGCACCTATAGTCCTGGCTACTTGGAATGCTGAGGTGAAAGAACGCTTGAGCCCAGTAGTTTGAGGTTACAGTGAGCTATGATTGTGCCACTGTACTCCATGCCCGGCAATAGAGTGAGACCCTACTTGACCTGATACTCACTTTTGTCATGTTATCTTTCCTTATAGAAGGGGAAAGTCCACTGAGATAAGCTAAGAGTCTCCAGGTTATCTTTCTCTGTGTGTCCCCTACCCCACCTGGCACCAACTGGGTGTGTTAGTCACTGGTGAATCCCTGGCTGAGGTATTACTCTTTCTCTAGTCTCCTCTCGATTCCCCTCCACCCCCTGCCCCAATACCTGGCAACAATAAGATGGGGAAGTGGATAGTTTTAGAAGATGCCTGTAGTCCTAGCTAGCTACTCGAGAGGCTAGGGCAGAAGAATCACTTGTAGTGATCTTGGCTCACTGCAGCCTCCACCTCATAGGTTCAAGTGATTCTTCTGCCCCAGCCTCCCAAGTAGCTAGCTAGGACTACAGGTGTGTGCCACCACACCTGGCTAATTTTTTTTTACTTTAAGTAGAGATGGGGTTTCACTATGTTGGCCAGGCTGATCTCGAACTCCTGACCTCAGGTGATCCACCCACCTCCACCTCCCAAAGTGCTGGGATTGTAGGCATGAGCTACCACCCAGCCAGGATGAGTTATTTCAGAGAGCCCAGTCCTATGTTTGGTTCCTGGAGGGGACATGGCATAAGGTCCAGAAGAAAAAGAATGAGGTTTCACTTTCTAGGAGTCATACTCTATCATATGCTTGTGGAAATGATGAGACCCATATATATGCAGCAGTCAGGAATGATTGAAAGTGCATATATTGTTAGATAGTGTGGTATTTGGACGCTGAAGGAAGAATTTAGGAAAAAGAAGTGCAGGGTAGACTAGTTGATCAATGACAGCTTTAGGGGTTAGGCAGAAATGGAGGCAGGGCTTAAAGACACATAGGAGTTCTTTTTGGCCTCTGTACGGCATGGCTCAGAGGTGAAGAATGTCACTCTGAAGTCAGACAGATCTGGATCTGATTCCCATTCCCATCCCTCGCTGACTGGGCAACTGACTTAACCTTTCTGTGTCTGATTTGAAGTGCATAAAATGGGGAAAAATAATTACACTGCTATTTAGGTTTGATTTTAGGATTAACAAAGGCAATGGACATAAACAGCATTGTGCCACTACATAGTAAGTGATCCATAATGAGTAGTGTCATTATTAATCAAGCATTCTATTTATTTATACAGCAAAAACATATTGCATGGTTATTGTGTGTCAGGGACTGCCAGGCCTTTGTGTCAGTCCCTTGAGCACTGAACCCTGTGGTTTCCATTTATGTACAGGATACCTAATTATAATAATATCTATAGTGTTCTGAGTGCCAGGTACTCTACTAGTTGCTTCATTTCTGTATCGCCTTTAATCTTTATCCCCATTTTGTAGAAGCAGGAATTGAGGTTCAGAGTTTAAGAGATTTGTCCAGGGTTACATTGAGAGTGTCAGGCCTAGGATTTAAATTGTCCACTCTCTTTTCCTGTTCCATACTGACTCTTGTTGCTACCATCCTGGTTGCATTATGTCCAAAACTGAACTTGGCTTCCTTAAATGGGCTTTTTCTCTCCACTTTCCAATCAGGGGCACCACTGGTCTTCTGCTTGTCACCCAAACCTGAAAGGCTAGAGATGTCTTCCTTCTCCATCAAGCCCCTACGTCTGGTTAATCACAAGGCCTTTAGTTCCAATGTATCTTTTCCTCTCGGTTCCCCTGCCTCGCCAGGCCCCCGTTGACTTAGGCCTGCACTTGTTCTTCTCAGTTACACATCACTTAACAGCAGGGATACATTCTGAGAAATCCATCATTAGGCAGTTTCATTATTGTGCGAACATCAGAGTGGTCTTATACTGCACACCTGGGCTATATGGTGCAGCGCAAGCTTGTCCTGCATGTGGCCCAGAACAGCTTTTTTGCTTTTTTTTAAGCTCCTCAGCTGTTGTTAGTGTATTTTATGTGTGGCCCAAGACATTTCTTCCAGTATGGCCCAGGGAAGCCAAAAGATTGGACACCCTGTGTAGTCTGTTGTTTCCAGTGTTACCGTACTGAATATTGTAGACAATTGTAATGCAGTGGTAAGAATTTGTGTACCTAAATGTATCTATACATAGAAAAGGTACAGTAAAAATATAAGAATAAAAAATGATTTACTTTTATAGAACACTCACTATGAATGGAGCTTACAGGACTGGACTTTGCTCTGGTTGAGTTGAGTGGTGAGTGAATGTGAAGACTTAGGACATAGGTCTTCATGTGGTACACCACCATAGACTTTATAAACATTGTACACTCAGGCTACACTAAATTTATAATGAAGACTCATTTTTTTAGATGGAGTCTTACTCTGTCACCCAGTGTAAGGCATAATCGTGCCTCACTGCAACCTCTGCCTCCCAGGTTCAAATGATTCTTCTGCCTCAGCCTCCTGAATAGCTAGACTACTGGCACATGCTACCACACCCAGCTAATTTTTGTAGTTTTTGTAGAGATGGGTTTTTGCTATGTTGGCCAGGCTGGTCTTGAACTGCTGACCTCAAGTGATCCTCCTGCCTTGGCCTCCCAAAGTGGATTACAGGCCTGAGCTACTGTGCCCAGCCAAAATTTTCTTTCTTCAGTAATAAATTAATCTTAGTTTACTGTAACTTTTTTGCTTTATAAATTAAAATTCTTTACTTCTTAACTCTTTTGTAATAATAGAGCTTAACATAAACACACTGTAGAGCTGTACAAAAACATTTTATTTTATCTTTATGAACTTTTTTCATATATTACTTTTTTTTTGAGAGAGAGAGGTCTCACTCTGCCACCCAGATTAAAGTACAGTGGTATGACCACGGCTCACTGCAGCTTTGACTTCCCAGGCTCAAGTGATCCTTCCACCTCAGCCTCCTGAGTAACTGGACTACAGGCATACGCCACCACACCTGGCTAATTTTTAAATATCTTTGTAGAGACAGGGTTTCGTTATGTTTCTCAAGCTGGTCTCTAGCTCTTGGGCTCAAGCAATCCTCCCACTTTGGCCTCCCAAATTGCCAGGATTACAAGCGTGAGCCGCTGCCCTCGGCCTATTTTTTTTTAACATACATTTTTGTTGTTATTTTTACATTTTAAACTTTTTTGTTAAAAACTAAGACGCAAACACTTTAGCCTTGTTCTACACAGGGTCAAGATCATCAATATCATAGTCTTCCACCTCCACATCTTGTTCCACTGGAAGGGGCAAAACACACCTGGAGCTGTTATCTCCTATAATAACAATGCCTTCTTCTGAAATACTTCCGGAAGAACCTGCCTGATGCTGTTTTACAGTTAACTTTTTCTTTTACATTAAGTAGAAGGAGTGCACTCTAAAATAATGATAAAAAGTATAGTATGCTGGCCAGGCACAGTGGCTCCTGCTAGTAATCCCAGCCATTTGGGAGGCTGAGATGGGAGGGTCGCTTGAGCCCAGGAGCTTGAGACAGGCCTGGACAATGAACTGAGACCCCTTCTCTACAAAAACTAAAATAATTAGCCAGGCATGGTGGCACGCACCTGTAGTCTCAGCTACTCAGGAGGCTGAGGTGGGAGAATCACCTGAGCCCAGGAGATTGAGGCTGCAGTGAACTCTGACTGTACCATTGCATGTCAGCCTGAGTGACAGAGTGAGACCTTGTCCCAAAAAAAAAAAAAAAGGAAATACATAAACCACTAATATAGTTGTTTATTAGCATTATCAAATATTACATATGGTACATAATTGTATGTGCTCTGCTGTTACACAACTGGCCACACAGTTTGTTTACAGCATCACCACAGATGCATGAAAATACATGGTGCTATGACATCATGACAGCTGCCATCATCACTAGGTGATAGGGAGTTTTTAGCCCTATTATGTCTTATGGTACTGCCGTCATGTATGTGGCCTGTCATTGACTAAAATGTCATTATGCGGTGCATGACTATTTTTGCCATTGCCCGATAGGAGAGGTGAGGTTTGCACAATCCACTCTCATGGACTTCACCAGAATTTGATAAAGCATTCTTAAACTTTTCAAGATGTGAAAGCATGACAATTTGTTATTGTCTCAGCTGTTTGTCAGTGGTAGAGGTTTATAGCGGGCTCCCTGCAGTGGTACAAATACATAAACTGCTTTGACTAAAAGCTTTCTCTTCCTCTCAGGAAAGCATGTTGGGTGATCATTGCTCCCCACTCTGTGTTTTAAAGCTTTCCTTTTTAAACAAATGGTGCTGGGACAACTGCATAGCCACATGCAAAATAATGGAGTTGGGCCCCTGTCTCGTATTATACGCAGAAATTAAAGATGGATCCATGACCTAAATATAAAAGCTGAAACCATAAAAGTTTTGGAAGATAAAATAGAATTAAATCTTAATGATCTTGAATTTATTAAAGGATTCTTAGATATTACACCAAAAGTATGAGCAGTAAATAAAAAATATAAAGTGGACTTCATCTAAATTAAAAACTTGGGTGCATCAAAAGTATCAAGTAAGTGAAAAGACAGCCAACAGAATGGGAGAAATAGTTGCAAGTCATGTATCTGAAAAGGGTCTAGTGTCAGAATATATGAAGAGCTCATATAATTCAATAATAAAAAGACAAGCTAGGCGAGGTGGCTCATGCCTGTAATCCCAGCACTTTGGGAGGCCGAGGTGGGTGGATCACAAGGTCAAGAGTTTGAGACCAGCCTGACCAAGATGGTGAAACCCCATCTCTACTAAAAATACAAAAATTAGCCAGGTGTGGTGGCACATGCCTGTAATCCCGGCTACTTGGGAGGCTGAGGCAGGAGAATCGCTTGAACCCAGGAGGTGGAGGTTGCAGTGAGTTGAGATTGCACCATTGCACTCCAGCCTGGGCAACAGAGTGAGACTCTGTCTCAAAAAATAAATTAATTAATTAATAAAAATTAAAAAAATAAAAAGACAAACCATCCACTTTAAAAATGGGTAAAGGACTGAATAGACATTTCTCCAAAGAAGATATACAAATGGACAACAAGCTCATGAGAAGATGTTCAGCATCATTGGTCTTTAGGGAAATGCAAACCCAAACCACATTGAGTTACCATATCACATGCACTAGGATGGCAGTAAGAATATCAGTAATATGGAACATAACAAGTGTTGGTGAGGATGTGGAGAAATTGGAACCCCTGTAGTCTATTTGTGGAAATGTAAAATGGTTCAGCTGCTGTGAGAACAACTCTGTGGTTCCTTAAAAAGATAAGCACGAATTTCCACGTGATCCAGCTAATCTCCTCCTAGGTACATACCCCTCAAATGACAACAAGTATACATATATAGGTATACACATGTTCATACACACTAGTCACAGTAGCCAGAAAGTAGAAACAACCCATGTGTCTATCATGGACAAAAGGATAAACAAACTATAGCATGTACATACAATGGAATATTGTTCACCCATAAAGAGGAATGAAGTGCTGGTATAAGCTATAGTGTGAATGACCCTTGTAAACATGTTCAGTGAAATAAGCAGATGTGTCACACATTGTGTGATTGCATTTATATGAAGTATTCAGAATAGGTAAATCCATAAAAACAAAGAAGATTGGTGGTTGCTAGGGGTTGGGAGGAGGGGAAATGGGGAATAATTGCTTAATTGGTACAGGGTTTCCTTTTGGGGTGATGATAATGTTTTGGAACTAGACAGGTGGTGGTTGTACAACATTGTGAATGTACTCAATACCACTAAGTTCTTCACTTTGAAATGGTTAATTTTATGTTATTTGGATTGCAGCTTTTAAAAAGGTCTACAAAACATAAGGCTTTCACAAGCTTTGCTGCTTTAATGATTAGTAGTAACAGGTGCTTGGTAGATACCAGTATTTCAGGACACAATTGTTCAGAGTCACTGTCATGTACCACCATTCCCAGCTAAACTTTTTGTATTTTTAGTAGAGATGGGGTTTTAACCATGTTGGCCAGGCAGGTGTTGAACTCCTAATCTCAGGTGATCCACCCGCCTCGGCCTCCCAGAATGCTGAGATTACAGGTGTGAGCTGCCATGCCCAGCTGGGAATTTTTTTTTACAGCGCTGTATGTATCTTAGTTTCTTCATCAGTAAAACAGAGATGGCAATAGTACCTGCCTTGTAGGTTGTTGTGAGGAATAGAGATACTGGCTATAAAATGGGTGGTACAAAAATGGATGCACTCTAGGTGTTTAAGCAATGATGACTCTGACCATCAGTCCATGGCAGTTAAATGCTAGAGCCCGCAGGAGAGGCCAGGAGGATGGCAGAGAGTTCTGTTCTGTGGTTTCCCTGTGTTTAATGCAGACTCTGGTTTCTTCTATATTCCTTTCCTTGCCCAGTATTGATCCTCCAGAAGGTGGAGAATGGAGACCTGAGCAACAAGATTCTGAAGATCACTGATTTTGGCCTGGCTCGGGAATGGCACCGAACCACCAAGATGAGTGCAGCAGGGACGTATGCTTGGATGGCACCCGAAGTCATCCGGGCCTCCATGTTTTCCAAAGGCAGTGACGTGTGGAGGTAAGGTCCACAGGGGCAGGGACAGCATTTCCCAGGTCCATCTTGGTGGCACACACATTTCAAGACTTGGAGAATTGAGGTTACATAGAAACCCCGGCACCTAAAATAGGTCTAAGTGACGTCCCCCCAGAGTCATCTATGCTAATTCCCATGTTGCCAGGGGACAGTTTCTAATGCTTTCATCTGCCAAAAAAAAATCCCTCAAGTGTTATATGCAGGCCGCTTTGTGCTGGTGACTGCTCTCTAGGAAAGTCCAGTAGATTCTAGGGGCAACACGTACTCCTATCTCTGCCCTGTAAGATGGGAAGGATACTCAGTCCCTTCTGGAGATCTTCGTGAGGATCAGCCTGGCTTGCTCAGCAACAGTGCTAGACTTTCGTAGCTGTTACTGCTGAATTTGGGAAGGGGATTGACCTAATGTCCTTACTCTAAGCTCCTGAGCCAATGACTATTCTTTGTGCAATCTCTTTTTCTTGATGGCCTAAAATGATCTTTTCCAGGTATCTAGTTAATCTTTCAATCAAGGCTCTATCTGTTGACATTGACCCAGAAATGGGAAGAAGCAGTTCCCAAGTATGTACCCAGAACTGCAGAGCCACAGACTAGAAATGACCAGCCATCCTCCTAGTAAATATGAGCCCAAAAGGTTGCAAGGAAATAGATCTAAAAATTTTCCCAGCTGAGGAAGGATGAGCAGCTACCCAGTATATGTCATCATGGCTGTGGGACAGTAGCATCACCTTGGTATACAAAAGAAAGGATTGGAGCTTATCATTGTATATCAGTCCATGAAGTTATCGTCCTGATGTGTTTTAAAGTGAGTTTCGGTGTGTGTGTGTGTGCACGCGTGTGCTCGTGTGTGTGTGTATTTTAAATAATTTTAAAATATTTATTGAGCTATGATTCACCTTGAGTTATTATTTACATACCATAAAGCTCATCCTTTGTACACTTTAGAGTGTATAAGTTGGCCATATACAGTGGCTCATACCTGTAATCCCAGGACTTTGGGAGGTTATGGCGGGAAGATCTCTTGTGCCCAGGAGTTCGGACCAACCTGGGCAACGTAGCGAGACCCCCATCTCTAAAAAAAATTTAAAAATCAGCCAGGTATGGTGGCATGCACCTGTAGTCCCAGCTACTCAAGAGGCTGAGATGGGAGGATTACCTGAGCCTGGGAGGTCGAGGCTGCAGTGAACTGTGATTGCACCATTGCACTTCAGCCTTGGTGACAGTGAGACCCTGTCTCAAGAAGTAAATAAGCATGTAAGTCAATGGTTTTTAGTATATTTAAAAGGTGTGTATGGGTCACCATTGTTATTAGTTTCCTAGGACTGCTATAGCAAATTACTGAACCTAGTGGCTTCAAGCAACAAAGTACGTGCTTTTGTAGTTTGGAAGCCAGAAGCCTGAAAGTGATATGGGCAGGGCCACACCCTCCAGAGACTCTAGTGGAGATAATGATTCAAATAAGGATTCTGGGTATTAGAACATAGACATAGCTTTTAGGGTCACCATTCAGCCTATTACAACCACTTTCCATTTTCAGAACTTTTTTTTTTTTGAGTTGGAGTGCAGTGGCATAATCTCAACTCACTGCCACCTCTGCCTCCCAGGTTCAAGCGATTCTCCTGCCTCAGCCTCCCAAGTAGCTGGGATTATAGGTGCACGCTACCATGCCTGGCTAATTTTTATATTTTTAGTAGAGGTGGGATTTTGCTCTGTTGGCCAGGCTGGTCTTGAACTCCTGACCTCAAGCTATCTGCCTACCTTAGCCTCCCAAAGTGCTGGGATTATAGACGTGAGCCACCATGCCTGGCCAATTTCCAAAACATTTTTTATCACCCAAAAAAGAAGCCCCATATCTATTATCAGTCATTTCCTAATCCTTCCTCCTTCTTCTCCCTAGCAAACACTAATTTACTTTCTGCCTGTATGAATTTGCCTGTTCTGTCTGGACTTTTCACAGAAATGGAATCATACCATGTTTGGTCTTTTGTGACTAGGCCTTTTTCATTTAGCATAATGTTTTCGAGGTACATCCATGTTGTAACTTATATCAGAATTTAATTTCTTTTTTAAGGCTTAATATCTTGAATTAATTGCTTTAATAAAGAAAAAAAGGCTTAATAATATTCCATTGTATGGATAGACCATATTTATCCATTCATCAGTTGATGGGCATTTGGGGGTTCTACTTTTTGGCTGTTATGAATAATGCTACAATGGACACTTGTGTACAACACAAGCTTTTGTGTAAGCATATTTTTTCAGTTTTCTTGGATCTATGTCTAGGAGTGAAATTGCTGAATCATGCAGCAGCTCTGTGTTTAACTTTCTGAGGAACCACCAAACTTTTTCATCATAACTATATCATTTTATTATATTCCCATTACCAGTGTATGAATGTTCCAGTTTCACTACATCTTTCCAATACTTGTTATGATCTGTGTTTTTAAGAAAAGTTACTATGTCCATCCTTGTGGATGGGAAATAGTATTTTATTGTGATTTCTATTTGCATTTCACTAAATGACTAATGATGTTGAGTATCTTTTCATGTACTTATTGGCTAATTATATATTTGAACCTGAAGAAATGTCTGTTCTAATCCTTTGCCAATTTAAAAATTAGAATATTTGTCTTTAAAAAAAAAATTTTTTTTTTGGGTGCTGTGACTCGGATGTATTTGTCTTTTTATTGTTGAGCTGAAAGAGATCTTTCTATTCTCTTGTCAGAAAAATGATTTGCAAATATTTTTTTCCATTCTGTTGATTGTTTTTCTACTTCCTTAGGGCTAGTCTTTGAAACGGTGTTTTTAATTTTGATAATGTCTACTTTACTTTGTCATCTGCGTCATATCTAAAAAACATTGCCTAATCCAAAGTCATGAAAACTTACACATCTATATTTTTGTCTAAGAGTTTTATAATCTTAGCTCTTATATTTATGTCTCTGATCCATTTTGACTTAATTTTTGTATGTGGTGTGAAGTAGGGGTCTAACTTCATTATTTTTCATGTGGCTATTCAGTTATCCTGGCCTCATTTATTGAAAAGACTATTTTTTCCCGTCAAATTATTTGTCTGATCACTTTTACCAAATGTCAGTTTACCAGAAATATGAAGGTTTATTTCTAGATTCTCAGTTCTGCTCCATTAATCTATGTCTGTCCTTATGCCAATACCACCCTTTCTTAATTGGTATGACTTTGTGGTAAGTTTTGAAATTAGGAGATGTGATTCCAACTTTGTTCTTTTGAAGATTGTTTTGGCTATTCTGAGTCCTTTGCATTTAATAAATCTTGGGATAATTTTGTTAATTTCTATAAAATAGATGGCTGGGATTTTGATGGGAATTGCATTAAATCTGTAGCTTTGTGGACCATTGACATCTTTTTTTTTTTTTTTTTCCCCCAGACAGAGTCTCACTCTTGCTTGAGCTGGAGTGCAGTGGTGTTATTATGGCTCACCACAGGCTTGACCTCCTGGGCTCAGTTGATCCTCCTGGCTCAGCCTCCTAAGTAGCTGGAGCTGCAGGCATGCTCCACTTTTTCTATTTTTTGGAGAGACAGGGTTTCGCCATGTTGCCCAGGCTAGTCTCGAACTCCTGGGATCCAGCTATTCATCTGCCTTGATCTCCCAAAGTGCTGGGATTTGAGGTGTGAGTCACTGTGCGTGGCCCTATAGACATCTTAGTAAGTCGTCCAGTCCATGATAATGGGATATCTTTCCATTTATTTAGAACTCCTTTAACTTTTTTCAGTGATGTTTTGTAGCATCTGTATATTGAATCTTATTTTACCATGCATTAATTACAGGGTGAAGTAGCTAATGAGAAGAAATGAGTTTAACTTTCCTTGTACTATCTGACCTGATCTCATTAAGTTGAGTTGTATACTGATACTCAGCTGTTTTTGATATATAAAATCAGCAATTTCATGTTTCAGTTTAACACTTTCATTGCTTGACCATATGCTAATGAGATTAATACATTAATTAAGCTAAGCTGCTATTTCAAAGATGACTGCAGATATGGAGGCTTAAATGAGATAGAAGCATATTCTCTTTCAAGAACTAGTCTAGATAGTCCAGGCTGGCAGGGCAACTGTGCCCCATGAGATCTTTTAGGAACCTAGGTTCTTTTAGTTCCCCCAGTGCACTGACCTTGACCGAATGGTAAATGGGGTGACTGTTACATGTGTATTACAGTTTTCATAAAAGAGGAAGCAGAGCTTATTCATATCAAGCACAGTTTATCTTTAATTTGGAGACCATCCAGAAGTTGTACACATCTCTGCACACCCCATTTGCCTGCACTTGGTTATGTGGGCACACCTGGCTCCAAGGGAGGCAGACAAATGTATGTTCTAGCTGGACAACTGTGTGCCCCACTAAAGTGTGCCCCACTAAAGCTCTTACTCTGGAAAAGCAGGAAGAGTGGCTTTGAGGGGACAAGCAGCCACTTGTCACACTCAACTTTCTCTTGCGTTTCTTAATGGAAAACCATGACTTCTCAGAAACGTGATTGTTATCTACCTCCAATATTCCTACTAGGTTTCTTCTCCCAGCCTAACCCTCAAATTGCCCAGGTTTTATTGTCACACACTCCAGAGTTTCTGCTGGCGATGATTTGGACAGAGTCGTATCACATATCCAAGCATGTTCCCAGTGGGAAGGGAAAGCACAAATGCCTCACATGGAGTCTTCTCAGGATGACAGAAATGGTAGATAGGGACGGACAAGGCCATTACAGAACTTTTTCCTCCACCGAAAGAATAAGGGCAGGACCTTTCAGCTTTTACCCTAAGTATCCTTATTGTAAGACTAACCTCTAGGTCTTGCCCTATAACCATGATCCTAAAAGTAGACTTGAAGAGCCTCTGGTGAGAGGCATCTGATAAAATTATTCTACTCTCTAGAGGAAACTGCTTGGTGGTAAACCTCAAATCAAAAGCACTTTGGATGATGTGTCTTGAATATTGCCACATGGTCTGCCAGTAGGTCTCTAATTTCTCTAGTCTAAATTTGTTCCCAGGACTTAGGCCTCCTGACCCAGTTTGGCTGATGATCGTGGTTTGAAAACACAATTCACCCTTTTCCCTAGCTGTCTTAGCTTCGATGCTGCAGGATTTCCTTCACAATTTATAATCCACTAAATAGGCCTTTCATTCCTCCTTCCTCAAACCTATCCATCTAAGTAGCTCTAAATGGTTTCTCACCTTTAGCAGAGGAAGATGTGTGCCCACTGCTGTACATAAAGCAATGCTTGTACACTTGCAACTGTAGTTATCACCTACAGATGCTTAAGGGCTGGGTTCTGTGGTAATGTTATAAATATTTTATATTCTTCACAAGAATCTCTAAAAGTAGGGATCATTGTTTCCATTTTATAGATGAGGTAACTGGGCTCAGACAGTTTCAGTCATGTGCCTAAGTTCACCCATGTGGCAGACATAAAGCTATGATTAGAAATAGATATGTGTGTAGTGAAAATCTGTGTTTGTAGTTATGCCACCATCTGTATGCTCTCGTTCCTGCACTTAAGGCAGCCTCTTTCTGAATGATCAGCCCACCATGCCTAGGGCCCAGCAGGGTGTCCCAGGGAGGGGCAGGGCATGCCTAGGAACTTGGTACAAAGCTGTTTCTCAAACTGACTTGTAACTCACTGACTCATTCAAGAAGTGTTTGTGGAATGCTTGCCCTGTGCCAGGTACTGGCTGAGTCTGAGTGCCCCACACCTCGCCCCTCCTGGAACTCATCCAAGGCTGGGGGCCTCTGCGCCTCTGCTATTCCAGGTGCCCAGGACCAACTGGTTTGTCTTCCAGTTTTTTGAGTGTGCTTCTAAAGTTCTCCTGCAAATGCTGTGATGGAAGGTGAGATGATAAAGGGCTGGATCCTCAACTGTGTAAGTTTCCCAATCTGCTTGGATTGGGGACTGCCTCAGGAAGGCTATTGCTGAAATCTTTACCTTTCTTCATGCTGTGTGGGTACAGCAGTGGTTTCAGTCAGAGGGCATTGTCCCACAAGGCCTTCTTGCCTGTTGGATGTGGGATGAGGTGGAGGCATTTTCTTAATCATTTTAAAATTATAATAGTAAAATGTTTTCTATAGAAAAAAATTTGAAAATATGGATAAACAAGGAAGAAGAGACAGGAAAAGAAAATCACCGTGAACCCACTTATAGAGATAATGCATATTGATATTTTGGTGTGAATAGGAATATATACTCCTATTCATATGCTCGTCTGCTTATCCCTAGTGGGATCTTTCTGTTTTGTAAGTTGCTTTTCGAATGTAATATAGCATGAACATATTACCACATTAATAAATATGTTGTTAGTCAGTAAGTCTATCAATATATATATATTACATATATGTTAATAAATATATCATCATTTTGAATGAGGGTTCAGTTGATAACAAAAAGAAGAATTATATGCTACTTTCAGTTTACAAAGTGCTTTCACATATATTAGTTCAATTATCTTTGCCAAAGACTATTAAACAGTGTGGTTCCTGGAATGTGGGGTCACAGATAATTACCAAGTGCCAGACATTCCTCAGCCCACCTCATTCAAGGGAGACTGGTCCCCTCCTTTCAGAGCATGGACCTTGAGCTGAGCTGAGTCTAGAGATGGTACAGGTTACTATGAAATAGAGCTCTGGCCCAGTACAAGCGTGAAGTTGCTGTGCCTTTTGTCAAGAAAGGTGGCTGTCTACTTTTCCTCACTTTGAAAAAAAACAAACACCCCTCCTCCACCTCTGACCCTAGGAAACGGATTACCAAGCCTTGGGAGGTGGTTAATTATTAACTCAAGAGTAAAGCCTCTGAGGGTTGGGCTAGGCAGTGAGGATTTATAGGAAATTACTGGCTGCACTGTGGGAGCCGGTGGGTCTCTGTTGCGGGGTAGAACTCAGAGGCAGTGACTTAGCTGAGCAGGGACTCAGAGGCAGTGACTTAGCTGAGCAGGGACTCAGAGGCAGTGACTTAGCTGAGCAGGGACTCAGAGGCAGTGACTTAGCTGAGCGGGGACTCAGAGGCAGTGACTTAGCTGAGTGGGTTCTTCCAGGCTGCTTGCAGATGGTCATCAAAGGACTTATTGACCTTTTAATCTTGGGAGGGGAACTAAGTTGGCTAAACCTCAGATAAATCCCTACTGCCCACCTCTCCCTGGAGCTTAGATCCATGTAAACTTGTATTTCTCTTTAATTTTTGCAGTCTTTTTTCCTGCCAACAGAATACCAAGTCTTCCTTTGTATCACCCACCTTCCATTGTAGAAATAAAGAGGGACATTGGCAGAGGAAAACCAGTTTAGTCAGCCTCAGAAAGCCTTCTTCTCTGAACGCCAGTGTCCCTCAGCTGTCACCGAAACTGTAGCTCGACATAAGCCTCCTCAGACACATTCTCATTTCAGGCCCTGTCCGAGAAGCCACAAGGCTGCTAGCCATAGATAACCATAGATGGTAATTTCGGGACAAGGGGTAGTTGTTGGTGTTAGTGATTCCTTGTAACAGTTCTGCAAGGTCAGTATTGCTGTCTTTGTTGTTGGGATGGGGAAACTGAGGTTTGGAGAGGTGAACTTGCTTCCCTAAGGGCACATATCTGTTAAGAGAATCCAGGCATTTAACTGAAGTCTGTTTAGATCTTTCTCTGGTAGCATTCTGCCTATGTTCTCACATTCCTTTTAGCTGTAGAACCCCTGAAATGGGATAGAATCCAGACGAACAAAGAAACAGCTAGGAAGAGTAGAGCTGCTGTGGCTGGAGCTAACGGGGCCAGTCCCAGTCCCCTCTCTGCCCCACCCCCCACCGCTTCCAGGTGGTCTGAGACACCTTCACAGGACGCTTAGAGCTCAGTGTGAAAACTGTCACAGAAAGGTTGCAGGGATACAAATGGGACATATTTGGGTCTTTGAAACACTCTATGATCTTTCCAGGTAGTTAGGGTCCAGATACCAACCGTCTTTGCCTGGCTAGGAGAAAAGGGCTCTGTGGGACCTTTGGTTTTTATTCTCCAGGATGGAGGTGGGAATTAATTCCAAGAGCAAGCAATGGAGGATAACAGTGGCTGTGACCTAGGAATCTGGTCAGCAGGGCTGAGAGTTCCTGGAGGTCACTTGGTAGAGGCTCCCCAGCATGGCCACTCCTGGATAAGTCACATGAAAGGTTTGTCAGGAAGTGAAATAGTGCAGTTTTGATGGTATTGAGGTTTTACTCTAGCCTGCAGGACCATCTGACCAAGCGCTCACTCCCGTAGCCACGCACCCACCCACTCACATATCTACGAGTGCTTCCTGTGTACCAGAGCTTGGGCTAGGCCCTGAGAATGCCAAGATTAAAAACAACTCTCCCTGGCAGACAAACAACTACGATACATGGCAGCCCAAACAGCTGAGTAACATCTGGGGATGTTGGGAAGGCATCAAAGTGTCCAACACTATTCCCATCAGCCTCCAAACTAAAATCCATCTCCTTGTCTAGACAAGTCAAGACCAACTGACTACCAGGCTTTTTGTTTTTTCCTGGCAAGATGCATAAAGAAAATGATAATATTTGAAAGCCTCACTGGGGTAAAGCCATCACCTGATGAATGAATAAATGGTGGGACATTTGAGTAAGATTTTGAAAGATGATTAGTGTTTACCAAGCAGAGAAATGGTAGAAGGCATTCTAGGGAGAAGAAATTGGGAATTGCTCTGGGTCCACCATGATGTACTCTGTGTATGCCCTTAGTAATATGCTACTAAACACATCAAAAACTTGCTTTCCTTATGTGCAAAATGTTGATAATACCTATAGGAATTGTTGTAGAGATACACAGTGATGTTTGTAAAGTACCTTAGCACTCTTCACATATAAGGTTTCATAATAAATAGCTACTGGGTTTATTATTATTATTATTAGTTATTTTGAGACAGAGTCTTACTCCGTTGCCCAGGCTGGAGTCCAGTGGCGCAATCTTGGCTCACTGCAACCTTTGACTCCTGGATTCAAGCAATCATCCTGCCTCAGCTTCCCAAGTAGCTGGGATTACAGACGTGCACTACCACATCTGGCCAATTTTTGTATTTTTAGTAGAGATGGAGTTCCGCCATGTTGGCCAGGCTGGTCTTGAACTCGTGACCTCAAGTGATCCGCCTGCCTCGGCCTCCCAGAGTGCTGGGATCACAGATATGAGTCACCATGCCCAGCCTATTATTATTTTTTAAATTAATGTGACCTTTGTTGCTGGTTGCAAAACTATTGAGTTTGGTGTTGAAAACATAAGGAGAGCCATTCTTCTAACTATTCATAGCCTTATGGTTTCTTGTCTTGACTTATTCCTGGAAGGACTGAGTGCTGTGTGATTGTGTCTGGTTCTGATTGTGAATTCACAGACGAATTCTTTCATTAAGCTTTGTACTCCACATTCACTGACTCAAGGGACACGAGAAAAGAAATTCTTTGTGTGGACTTGAAAGATCGGGAGGGCACACTGAAGTTCTCACAGCTGATGTGCTGCTCTGTCCTAGTGATGTGGTCTACCCTTGTGAAACTTTTCCCTTTGAATTAGACAAAGATCTTGGTTAAGGACCCACTCACACTGATCTGGGGGCAGAAATCTATTCAACTTAGTGGGCATTTAAAGAAATTTTTTATAGAACAAAATCTGCTTTCAGTGGTTAGCTCTCTGCTTTTTATAAAGCTAAAACAATATATATATATATCTGTTAATCCTAGCACTTTGGGAAAAAAAATGTATCTGTGACAAAAGCTGAAGTTTTCTTAAAACAAAAAATTTATACTTGGGAGGCTGCCTTTTCTCCCAGTTTATTTCATTAATAATAGTGACAACAGGCCGGGTGTGGTGGCTCACGCCTGTAAACCCAGCACTTTGAGAGGCTGAGGCAGGAGGATCACTTGAGGTCAGGAGTTTGAGAGACCAGCCTGGCCATTGTGGTGAAAACCCATCTCTACTAACAATACAAAAATTTGCCAGACATGGTGGTGCACTCCTGTAATCCCAGCTACTTGGGAGGTGGAGGCAGCAGAATCTCTTGAACCCGGGAGACAGAGGTTGCAGTGAGCCAAGATTGCTCCACTGCACTCCAGTCTGAGCAACAGAGCAAAACTTCATTTCAAAAAAAACAAAAAAACAGTAAGGATAACAAAAGAGCTATGGCCATTGGGCACTTATTAAAACATTATAGTAGCTCATTTAATTAAACAATAGCCTAGCCAGACCGATAATGTTATTTGTGCTTTACAGATGAGTAATTAGAGGCTTAGAGAGGTGTACCTTGCCCAAGGTCATATAGATAAGGAAGTATGGGAGAAAACTCGAAAACCTAGTGTGCTTCACTCCAGAGATTTTGCTTTTAGCTGGTAGGCTTTATGGCTTCCCTTTATGATCACATTAGTATTTCTATTTCATTAGTCTTGCTATATGTTGGGGAGAATGTGGGCTGCTCAGAAAAGCCTCATGAGCTATTGGAGTTAAGTTGTACCTGAGGTTTATTATATGGCTTCTGTCTTCTTCCTCTCCTTAGCTATGGGGTGCTGCTTTGGGAGTTGCTGACTGGTGAGGTGCCCTTTCGAGGCATTGATGGCTTAGCAGTTGCCTATGGAGTGGCCATGAACAAACTCGCCCTTCCTATTCCTTCTACATGCCCAGAACCTTTTGCCAAACTCATGGAAGGTAAGTAACTCCTGGTCTGAACCAAACTGGAGACACTTTGCTTTCTTATAAGCACTGGGTAGAGTTTGGCCAATTCTATGAGATTGGTTATTGAAAGAGGAGATGAAGTTTTAGTCACCTAAGGAGGAATCCTATGGGCGACTATCTTCTTCAAGATGATGTCCACATCCTGCTGCAAGCAGGTCACATCTCCAGGGACTGTAGAAGTTAAATTAGTAACAAAAGCCTGCTATGCACTACTTCACCATATTATTATCTAATGCAAAATCAGAAAATATAGCAACTTTTATGTCGGGACCTCTGAGTGCTTTAAGAGAAGTGAGGAACATCTGAGGAGAAGGAACTCTAAAAGTCATCTAGTCAAACCCTATGGTTTTGTAAGTAAGGAAACTAAAGCTCAGTGAAGTTGAGTGGATGGATAGCCGCCCCATTAGGGAGTGGCTGAGCTGCGATTAGGTAGATTTCACTTTCCCCGACTCCCACTAGAATGCTTTTCATCCTCTCCTCCTCATCACCCATTGTTGGTGGGGAAGGGCTAACTTGTTTATTTATGGGAAACAGGCCCAGGGCATAGTTCTCCATTGTTTGTTCTTGAATCAGGTCGTAGCATGGTAAATTGTGTTATGGTAGTGCTTTGTACAAGAAAAGTCTCTGGGCTCACTTTTCTTATTCTTAATTAACAGCCAGAATGGAATGAGTACCGAACTGCTGCATCTTATTTCCATTTTCACTCTTTATGGTTGTAATGGTGGGCGGCTTGGTTTACTTCCTGAGCCTTATTTGAGGTTATCTAAGTTCTGATCTCTGTTTCTGGAAGAAGTAAGAGGTAGTTTTCTGGAAAGTGAGGCCATGTAATAGCCTCAATCATATATGTTTGCCTCTATCCACTCATGCTCTCTGTGTATCCGCATGTTCTATTCAGACTGCTGGAACCCTGATCCCCACTCACGACCATCTTTCACGAATATCCTGGACCAGCTAACCACCATAGAGGAGTCTGGTTTCTTTGAAATGCCCAAGGACTCCTTCCACTGCCTGCAGGATGACTGGAAACATGAGATTCAGGAGATGTTTGACCAACTCAGGGCCAAAGAAAAGGTAAAAAAAAAAAAAAAAAAAAAAAACAGAAAGAAAAAGGATATGCATTGAATTAGTAGACCTCATCCACTGGAGCCTCTGGACTGGGTCTGACTGACCATCCTGATTCTAGCATGCCCACCTTCCTGCCTGGTGTCTACTTAATTGTCCAAACCAGAGAAGAACAATTACCAGTGGGATGTCTCACCCTGCCAGCTGGAAATATGAGAGGTTCTGAAAATATTTCATGATTCTATAATGGACTTCCAGAGGAAGGTTAACTTGATACAGGGACACTTCAACCTTGAGAATAGTTATCAGAACAACCTTCCAGTGTCTTTTTGACATCAGAATCAGAAATAGAATATGGGCTAAAAATACCATGGGTCTGAAATTGTGTAGCATTTTTCATGTTTTTATGAAAAGTATTTCAAGCCCAAACCAACCAGGGAGTTCAGAGACTCCTACCCTACCAGAGATCTGCCTTTTTGTTTTGGTGGCCATTCCCTAAATGGCCCCTTTCTGTTGCCTCAGTGTGTCCCTAGCAGTCAGTATACACACAGGTGAAGCCAGTCACATGCAGCTATATTGCTTATATAGGGGCAGGACTAAATCTAAGGGATGTAGCTAGGGGCAAGAGGGAAGTCTTTATAGATTTGGTTAATTTCTTTTTTCTTTTCTCACTCTGCACTATGGGAATTTGGGATGTTAATAGCCATATGATAATAATGTTAGCTAAAATTGTCTATGGCTTTATGGTTTCCCACTTTTTCCACCTGAAAGGTTTGATGAGACCTTTTTTATTGGTTTTATCCAGAAGTCCTATGGCTCCTGCCATCAGTGTGTAGGGCAGGTGTTATTATTGTTTCCATCTCAGAGCTGAGGGTTGGCAACTTGCCTGAAGTAACAGAGTTAGTAAGTGGAGAAGCAGAATCTTGAATGTGGGTCTTCTGATTCCCAAAAGCTATATTCTTTGTAATATTATATCAGTCCATTCTCACGCTGCTAATAAAGACATACCCAAGACTGGTTAATTTATAAAGGAAGCGGTTTAATCGACTCACAGTTCCACAGGGCTGGAGAGGCCTCAGAAACTTACAGTCATGGTAGCAAACAGGTCCTTCTTCACTTGATGGCAGGAAGAAGAAAAAATAAGTGCCCAGTGAAGGGAGAAGCCCCTTATAAAACCATCAGATCTCGTGAGAACTAATTCACTATCACAAGAACAGGATGGGGGAAAGCACCCCCGTGATTCAATTATCTCTACCTGGTCCCTCCCAGGACACATGGAGATTATGGGAACTACAATTCAAGATGAGATTTAGGTGAGGATACAGCCAAACCATATCAAATATCATTTTTGTTCCCTTACACAAATGACTTGCACATAATTTCTGGAGCTGATTTGAAGAGATTAAACTCTTTTTATGGAATATGGCAATTCTGAACACATTACTGTTTGCCAAGTCAATAAGCATTCACCAGAAGAATGGAGCAAACTTAAAATGACTCTTTAGGGGCCCTGGTGAGTGGACCTGCACTGACTGTTGAGCAGAGTGATTACGAAAGACTGTTCCTCTCTCTAAATACTATTCCAGCTAGAAGAACCTCCAGAGTTGCTGGCCATTTTTTGTTTTGTTTGTTTTGATTGCTGAGTCACTGACTCTTGGTTATCTTTCTTTTAATTGATAAAATTATAAGGGTACCAGCCAGTAAGAAAAATGAAGGTTGGATTTTGTCAGTAAATAGTTACCAGGAGTCAAACTCATTCTTATAAAAGCTAACATTTGTATAGCATGTGCTGTGTGCCATGCTTTCTTATAATTTATATGAACTACCTTATTTAATAAGATAATAGTTGTCTGTTTCAATGATGTCAGTGCTATTAACTCCATATTACATGTGATGCCCATATTAACTTGCCCAAGGCCACACTGTAATGATGGTGAAGCTAGGAAGTAAACAGGCAGTTTGTTACAGAGTCCTTGCTCTTAGCCACCATACTAGGATGTCTCTCTATTATAAGGCTTGCTGTTTGGTAAGTGAGAGTAAGATGTATAATGAGCTTTCTCTCTGGAGAGATTTTTTCTTAACTCATTCTGTATGTGGAAGATGTGATTTGCAAACTGCGCAACACAAATAGGTGTTGCACAGGTAGAAGACACACCATGTTTGAGTGTCCTCTGGGTGAAGGTGTCAGAGGCATATACTCCACAAATATCCTGATTTACCCTGTGATTCAGCTAATTCCTCAGGTTGGATCAGTCTACTGCTTCTGAGTATTATTGTGAGAATGCATTGGTATCATCTAGGATTTGCATTCCATTAAAGAGAGAGGCTTAGAGCTAAACATCCCTTAGATAAGAGCATGCAGGAGATAATGACTTGGGAAGCTTGAAATTAGCTTTGACTTTTAAACTTTTATATATAACAGCAAAATAAACCAAAGAGGAACATTTTTTCTACATCTTCCATGAATTTTTATTCTCTTGGTAATGAAAACAAAGTCATGGGACAGGGAAACAACAGATTTGGAGGGCGCACAATTAGTGTGAAGTTTATTTCATCAAGGAAGAAATAGTTCAGAAGTTCAAGTTCAACTTTCAGGAACTTACAATAAATCTGTGTTCCCATAAAGAAGGATTGCATTCATAAAATTGCACTCTATGTCCTATTACTAGTTCTATTCATTCATTTATCGACTTGATAGTTATTCAGCCACTGGACACCTACCACATGCTAGACACTTTTCAATGTGCTAATTCTTTTCTCATTTATTTTCTATCGCTTTTTTTTTTTTTTTTTTTTTTTTTTTTGAGACAGAGTCTTGCTCTGTTACCCAGGCTGGAGTGCAGTGGCGTGATCTTGGCTTACTGCAGCCTCCGCCTCCTGGGTTCAAGTGATTCTCCTGTCTCAGCCTCCCAAGGAGCAGGACTTATAGGCACCTGCCACCACGCCCAGCTTTTGTATTTTTAGTAGAGATGGGGTTTCACTTGTTGGCCAGACTGGTCTCAAATTTCCAACCTCAGGTGATCCGCCCACCTCAGTCTCCCAAAATACTGAGATTACAGGCATGAGACACCACACCTGGCCTTCTTCCTGTCTATCACTTTTATGGCTGTTTTGACATTCTCCTGGGGATGGAAGACAAGCTGAATGGGGAGTTTATAGCATCAGAATATTTTATTCACTTCTTGATCTCTTTCCTCTCTTCCAGTGTTCACCTGCTGCTCCACTTCTCCAATATGGGTTCACATGCTTGATTTCTAGCTCTAGGTTCCCTTTCTACACTATTTTGTTTTAATCCAGAAATGGTTCCTTCTAGTGAGTATTTCATTGAGAAATTAGGTTTCAACCACGGAAGTGTTGCTGTGACTCCTTTATTGAAGAAATATCCTGCTTTTTTAGACATGGCTCTCTCAAGTTCTACCCCGCACCCTACTTTAATCCTAGGCCCAGGGTAACCAGTATGAACAGTTAAATTTTAGATTTAAAACTTTTCTAGACATGCTTTGTTTTCTTTCCTGTTTCCTGGTTCTATACCCCCTCCGTTCTTTCCAGGAATTTAGTGCTGGGCCCACTTAGGAACTCATGTAGAAGGATAAAGGGGAGGTAGGGAAGAGGTTCTGCCATCTGATGTGGCTCCTACTTCCATTCTCAGAGCAGGACAAAGGGACTGTTCTTGGGTCACAAGAGGCAATTCCAAATGGGACTTTGTCCCATTTCCACCCTCTAGCTTTCTGGCTTCATCTCTCCCCCTGGCAGTGTGACTGGCTGTTCTTCAGGTTTTGCAGGGGCCCGGCCTGCTCTGGGGTGACATCTCCTGTGCTCATTAATGGTTCGTTTTAGGGGAGTGTGATAGAGCAGCAGCCGAATTTGGTTCTAGAGCAGGTGCCTGAAAAAGACCTCAGGAAATGTTCTCTTTTTCCCTTGCTACGCTTTCATGATTCTTCCAGAGCAAATCATTGCCCTTTAAGATACGGTGCAAGTTGAAACCACATACCTCAGTGGATTCATTCCCCAAGTGAACATAAAGATTTAGATGACATGTCTCACATACCTTTTGAGCAGCCACCCTGGAAATACATTTTTATTTGATTGTTAGGTGTTTTATGTATAGAGGATGATTTATGTATAGTAGATACATTTTAAGTTGGCTCTGGTTTAAAAAACATCTTTTATATAATAGAAAAATCTAGGCTGGGCACAGTGGCTCATGCCTGTAATCTGAGCACTTTGAGAGGCTGAGGCAGCTGGCCAGGAGTTTGAGACCAGCCTGGTCAACATAGTAAAACCTAACCTCTACTAAAAATACAAAAAATTAGCTAGGTTTGGTGGCACACGCCTG
Source organism: Callithrix jacchus (assembly GCF_049354715.1). NCBI lineage: Eukaryota > Metazoa > Chordata > Mammalia > Primates > Cebidae > Callithrix > Callithrix jacchus. The sequence continues at coordinate 105,674,756 of NC_133509.1, read as the reverse complement.
TAATCCCAGCTACTTGGGTGGCTGAGGCATGAAAACCATTTGAACCAGGGATGTGGAGGTTGTAGTGGGCTGAGATCGCACCACTGCACTCCAGCCTGGGTGATGGAATGAGGCACTGTCTCTAAATAAATAAATAAATAAAATAGAACCAAGTCTGTAAATAAATATATGATTATATTTTCTATTCAAACCTCTCTCTCTGTATTTAATCACAAGCAATTTTAATGAAGGAGAAATTAAAAATTAACTAGAAACTGTCAGCCCCCATCTCTAGGGCTTGGCCTATGGCTTTAGCTTCTCTGGCTGTCCACTCAGTATGGCTGTTCTGAGCCTTCCTTTCCCCACCATTCAAGGTGATCTGGTATACATTTACCAGCTATTGAGCCCTCTCTGTCTCTACTGAGCATCATAGGAAAGCTCTCCAGGTTGCCATGAGCCCTCTGGGAGCTCTCAGGCCTCAACCCAGCACCCCTCTGCACGGAACATCCCAGTCTTTTCTCTGATGATTCTGCCTATCCTGCAGGAACTTCGCACCTGGGAGGAGGAACTGACCCGGGCTGCACTGCAGCAGAAGAACCAGGAGGAACTGCTGCGGCGTCGGGAGCAGGAGCTGGCCGAGCGGGAGATTGATATCCTGGAACGGGAGCTCAACATCATTATCCACCAGCTGTGCCAAGAGAAGCCCCGGGTGAAGAAACGCAAGGGCAAGTTCAGGAAGAGCCGGCTGAAGCTCAAGGACGGCAACCGCATCAGCCTCCCTTCCGGTCAGTGGCCAGGGACTGGCTGGGAAGTGGGAGGAGGGCAAGGAACTGGTGTGGCAGAGGATTTGTGGGAGCCTGGAACTGAGCTTGGAAACATGACACCCTGGGGCTCAAAATCTAGCCTATTTGAAATAGGCCATTCTGTCCAGTGGAAAGACTGGTGTGCTGAAAATCTACCCCACTCCAGGGAAATTGTTGCATGTGAGTGATCACAGAATATAAAGTGAGGACAGCCTGGCAAGATCCAGGCTGCTAGAAGCCTGGTGGCTCACAGGGGCACATCTCACCTTAGGCAAACCTGGAGAAGGAAGCATGAAGTTGAGGGGAAGCATTCCAGGGCGTGCATGTGTGAGACACAAGTGTTGGCTCTGCAAGATAACTTTTCTCTAGGTTTCTTTTTTTTTTTTTTCGAGACAGTTTAGCTCTTGTTGCCCAGGCAACAAGAGCCTGGAGTGCAATGGCAATATCTTGGCTCACTACAACCTCCACCTCCTGGGTTCAAGTGATTCTCCTGCCCCAGGCTCCTGAGTAGCTGAGATTGCATGTGCGCGCCACCACACCCGGCTGATTTTTGTATTTTTAGTAGAGACGGGGTTTCACCATGTTGGCCAGACTGGTCTCGAACTCCTGACCTCAAGTGATCCACCCACCTTGGCCTCCCAAAGTGCTGGGATTACAAGTGTGAGCCACCGCACCTGGTTGAGGTTTCTTTAATAAGTTCTCTAACTGAGATTAGGTTGAATGTAATAAGAATTTACATCAGGCTGGGCGCGGTGGCTCAAGCCTGTAATCCCAGCACTTTGGGAGGCCGAGGCGGGTGGATCACGAGGTCAAAAGATCGAGACCATCCTGGTCAACATGGTGAAACCCCGTCTCTACTAAAAATTACAAAAAATTAGCTGGGCACGGTGGCGTGTGCCTGTAATCCCAGCTACTCAGTAGGCTGAGGCAGGAGAATTGGCTGAACCCAGGGGGCGGAGGTTGAGGTGAGCCGAGATCGCGCCATTGCACTCCAGCCTGGGGAACAAGAGCGAAACTCGGTCTCAAAAAAAAAAAAGAATTTACATCATAATATTAAACCAAGAGGCTTAGTATATAAGAATTTACATGTTAAGATTTACATGTGGCCTTTCAGACACACACATCAGTTGAATAAAGGTACATTTATTGTACTACAGCCTTGGGGAAGATATAAAGAAATATGAAACTAGGAATTAGAATCTTTGTGGTGTGTAATGTATCCGTGGAAGGAGCTGAATGCTAAAGTGTGTGTTGATGTGGATAAAAATATTCATCGTATTCTAAGTCTGTAAGGCCCTAGAAAGCAGGCTTATTAGAAGTGTAAGGAACAAAGAAAGAATGGTCTAATAGGGCAGGAGCAGATGATGTTAAGCACTAGAATGGTGGCTTAAGTACACATAAGGAAACTCATTCCATGCAGTTGAGTGAATATGTTCATGAGCCATGTTTGCTGGTTTCCTTGCTGCACGTTTGTTTTTCCTTTTTGGGCAGCATGGGGTCTTTAAGTGCCCATTGAGCATCTAGCACGTGCCAGCATATTGTTGCATGCTGGGATGCAGATAGAAAAGCTATAGTTCCCACTTGCAGGGAGATCACAGTCTAATGGGGAGACATAGGTGAAAGCAGGCAGCTGTTTAATATACCTCTTTGATAGCAGAGGAGACAGAAATTCAGAGCTGTAAGTTTTTCATTCTTTATGCTGTACGGTAACTTCCTTTGGAATGTGTCAAAATTGGAGCCATTTGCTCCAGCTCCCTCACTGCCCTAGGTTCCCACAACAGCTAGTTGTTGATGCGCTGTTCTGTCTGTACTTAGTGAGGAGAATCAGTCTCCCTGCTTCAGTCCCTCAGTAAAGAGGACCAAATCTATCTGATAATAGATTATGTAAAACCAATCATTTTAAGTTAAGTTTCCTAGAATAATCAACAATATCTCATGAGCTAAAAAGCTATTCTTAGTACATAATTGCTCGATCTATATTCATTATATAGACAGCTTTATGAAGCTCACTAATGAAGTTCACTTGCACAGTGAATTTTCCATCTTTTCATACATTCCTCTCCCCATCTCCCTTGGGAAAAAGAGATGATTCTAAAAGCGAACATTTCCCAGGTGAACAAAGAGCTTTTCAGAAAACTGGGGCCTGTCCCTCAAGGATGCTGAGGAATGTCAGATTTCTTATATGAATTTGCTTATGGGAAATTTTAATGCATACACGTGTTCGTCTTTCCTCAAGCAGATTTCCAGCACAAGTTCACAGTGCAGGCCTCCCCAACCATGGATAAAAGGAAGAGTCTTATCAACAGCCGCTCCAGTCCTCCTGCAAGTCCCACCATCATTCCTCGTCTTCGAGCCATCCAGTGTGAGACTGTTTCCCAAATTAGCTGGGGCCAGAACACACCAGGGGCACCTGTCCCCTGCTCTGTCCAGCCACCGACTGGTCCAGGCTTGCTCCATCCATAACTTCTGCCACCTCTCATCGACAATGTGTATATACATGCACATATGTACGCAAACCCTTAGACCTCCCCCTTGTCTCTCTCCATTAACTTTACTACTGCCTCCTCTACCTTTTAGTCACATATCAGCAAAGGGATTTGTGGGTACTAATGGGATCTTCAGTGATTCGCAAAGCAATTTAGAAACTGATTTGTGATGTAGATACAGGTTGCTACCTGGCCTGAGAACCCAGCACACTCTTTGCCATATTTGGTGCATCATTGTTTTTCTTTCATCCATGCTTCCCAAGGAAGGGTTTTTTTTCAAAGTATAGAGCCTAAGGAAACTTGCCAAAGACTTTATAATAGGCCAAATCTGGACCAGTTTTGTCTTTTGCTGTAGTATTTGCTTAAAAAATATACTCACACATACATATAAGTGTATGTGTGTGTGAATATACACCTATATGTGACTGAATTCATTTCCCTGATTTAAAGTCAGAGAGATTTTATTTAAAAATCCGAGATTTCTACCTTTCCTTTAAAAATGAAATCAAATCAGTGGTTTCTTTTTCATGTGGCTGCAGTTGGCTATATAGCAGCTTCCATATACTCCATATTTTGCCTCAGCCCCTTCAACTCTTTGTGTTTTGGTGACTATCTCACTTTGCTCATTGATGACATAAGCACAGTCCCTGGGGCATTTGGGTCTCAACCCTTGCTCCCAGGTATTAATGTCAGAAAATATTCCTCCTCTCTTATCTCTCTTACTCTAGGCCTATTCCTTCCCCTCTCCTACTCCTGACTTCCTTTTCCATAACCTTGAACTCCTCATTTTCTTCCTTCTCTGCCCTTTCTTTCCAAGAATTTCTGCATTTCCACACCTTCCTTACCCCTTGTCTTTTTTCCCCCTTTACCTTCTTCCTTATTTGTTCACTATCCAATCCCACCCAACAAAACAAGTTCCTTAAGTCAGATCTGTTTGGAACTCTGGTGTCTGGCTGGCCTAAGCTCTAGCTTTTCATTGGATTTGTGAAAACTGAAGAAGTTTTTCCATGTTTAATACTTTGAGAGAGCAAAATGATTGATAGCTGAGAACTCTATTACTTTCCTGGAAGGTTCCACTTGGGCACAGAGTTTTTGATAAGGTCTGACTTCCCTGCAGCTCCAAATGTGTGTGTGTGTCTGGTGCTGTAGAGGCTAGTTTGGGGGAGCCCTGTCTGTCCATTTTCTAGATCCTGTCCAACCCTTGTTATTCACAGTGACACCAGGTGAAAGCAGCAAAACCTGGGGCAGGAGCTCAGTCATCCCAAAGGAGGAGGGGGAGGAGGAGGAGAAGAGGGCTCCAAAGAAGAAGGGGCGGACGTGGGGGCCAGGGACGCTTGGTCAGAAGGAGCTTGCCTCAGGAGATGAAGGGTAAGTGCCAGATTACATGAAATTCTTTCTCACTTGAAGATAGATGCACCATTTAAACATATGAAATGAAATATCTTTTTTTCTCTGTTATGTGTTTGAACACTTGCTGAGAAATTACAAGCTTCTTAATCTTTACAACAGTTTTTCAACCTCCTTGTTCCCGGAACCCCCTAGGATAGGCATGGAAAACTTTTTCCGTAAAGAACCAGATAACACCTATTTTAGGCTTGTGATTCCTATGGCCCTGTCCCAACTGTTCAGCTCCACTATTGGAGCACAGAAGCCACCACAGACATGCACGACATGTAAATGAACGAGCATGGCTATGTTCCTGTAAAACCTCAGGAAAGCAAGTGGCTGGCAGGGTTTAACCCACCACCAGTAGTTTGCCAACCTCTGAAGGTGTTCTACTCAGAGTAGTGAGTAGCCCAAGCATGAACCAAATGTAAAAAGTTTTGCCAGAGTGTTCTGCTTATACTTGACTCTTCTTTCTTAAAGCATTCATGCAGAAGAAAGAGAAAAAAGAGCAGGAGTTAACAGGACTCTATTACCTAGAGGTTCTTCCTGAAGCAGGGGCAAGTAGCCCTGGTAGTGCAGTTGTATATAACTCCAGGGCCGCTAGAACTTCTTTCTGGCCTTACCCCGTAGCCATACTGCCATATATGACGGCCTCCTCTGGGCAGGGCACAAGGGGGCTGAGAGCTTTGAATGTGTCTGCGTTCTCACTTGTGGGCTTGAGGCCTAGGAGTCAGATTCTCCCCTGAGCCTCAGTTCTTCACAGGCCATGCACTCATAGTGTAGTAGTGAGGATCTTTGACTCTGGCACCAGACTGCCTGGGCGTAACCCTGGCTCCACCACACCTAGCTGTGTGACCCTATGGTTTCTCATTTATAAATGGGATAACATTATTACCTGTCTCATGGAGTCGAGGCAAGGATTAAATAAGTTCATCTTTCTAAGTGCAGAGAGGATGAGCTGGCCCATAGTGAGCATATGTAAATATTAGCTGTGATGACACTGCTTCTCGTGCATTTTACATCATACCCAAAGAATGGATGGAACCATTTATACTTCATATTCTTGGTGTTAGAAGCTAGCAGTGTTTCTTGATGTTTCTATTAAATACGTGCAAGGATAGCCAGTAGTTTCCTTCTACGTTTTTTAGTGACTTTCTAAAGAGCTTCTCAGGTTGAATATTAGCCTTACAAGTGCCCTGGACCTGCAAATGGCCTTGGTAGTCCTTTAAATACTAAGATTTCATGTCCCAAATCTGTTACTTTCCCCTGTCAGATCTGAGCTGAAGGTAAAAATAACAGTTTGATTCATAAAGGATTGACTCCCTGAAGCTAGGCTTTGGAAATCACTAGATACCTTTGAGCAGAAAGTTTAGATATGTAGGGCAAACTACCTCAGCTATATAAGAATCCAGCAATGGAATCCTTGGGGGATGGCAGATTCTTCTACTAAGTTTTAAGTGAGAGCTCTCTAGTTTGTCCTTTGAGCCCTAGGCTAGAGTGGGGTTGAGCTGGGTCTGAGAAACTCAGTCACCCTGAGTCTCTTGATATTTCTTGACATTAATGTGATTCCAGATAGAGTTCACTGGGCTGGCTATGGATTTTAACAATTCCTATGGTTCTGCTTCATTTAAAGATTTTTTTTTTGTCTTGGTAGTAAATTAATTTTATTTCACATTGCAAAATATTAACGTTGGATGTTTTTCTTCCTCACAAACTTTGAAGGAATTAAAAAATACATGACTTACTTTTTTCATGATTCTCAGTTCCCATTGAAGAAATCAAAGTATATTCTACCCAGACTTGAGTGAAGACCTCTTTAATGAAATTTTGAGAATTTCTATATAATATTTCTAGTTTTAGTACCTTTTGACTAAAGAAAATATGTGATGACCAAAGGCCGTTTTGAATTCAGTAATGTTAAGTGAGTTTTGCATCCTTGTTCTTTTAAAAAATAATACGTATTTGTCCAAAACGCATACCTGTCTATAGACCGCTTGGGTATCTATGGATTCACAGGCCCCCTGCAACTATGCTGCAGCTGCCCAGGGAGCTTTGTCCTGGGCCTGTCGTGGCTTAAACAGGACCATCTTGTTAAGATCCTTTCATGGTGTGGGCTTTGCAGCTGGACAGTGGGAAAGCAGCTGGCGATGTAGTGTGAGTGCAGCCTTGGGTGTTGTGGTGTGGGAGAGGCTGAGTTGGATGTGCCCTCCATTGCCTGCTACTGATTCTCTTTATTCATTGAAGATCCCCTCAGAGACGTGAGAAAGCTAATGGTTTAAGTACCCCATCAGAATCTCCACATTTCCACTTGGGGTGAGTCTCATCTTCACCCTTCCACCAACTGTCCTGGTAACAATCTCCCCTCCATTTCCTTGTTCTCACAGCATTCCCCATAGAATCAAGCCTCATTATTGCCAGGGCTGAACTGACTTTTTTGTTTTTGTTTTTGTTGTAAGCAGTACCATTGTGCACCTTGGGAAAATTCCTGTGTTGATCTAATTTTACCTTATTCTTCACTCCACTGACCACTCCAATTAGGATATTCCTGGCACTCTTGGTTTTCAAGAGGCAATATGTGGCTATTTATCCTTTGGTCTTCAGCACTGGTTTTGACTTTACTCGTCTGGATTTTCCAGAGCTGGAAGCGATGTTACGAGAGTCTCAGTTGGAAGCCCAGGCTGTGGGTTTGGCAGTATGCTTGTCTCTTGCTCTATAATTTGGTTGAAACCAGTGGTGGTTGGGACGTACTTTAATTTGCTGGTATTTCTGATAGCACTCGGAGCAATTCCGAGGTCAGGGAAAACGTTGGTCCTTCTGCCTCTCTCAAGATGGCTGGGACTTTGGGGAAAGTGGGCTTTAGTTGAATGATTCTTTCTAGCCTTAAAAAAAGAAAGCCACTCTGTTCGTAATCCCGATATTTCCAGGGCAACTATAGCCCACGGATTCCTCAGTCCTCCCTTTTACTGTTCTCTAGGGAAAAGACCAGTGCTTCTAGGCCTCTGGTTCCCACCTCCTACAAGGGGGTTGGCAGGGTGCCCGGGCTGTATCCTCGGAGAGTTACCGGCTTTCCATATGAGCTGATTACAGGGATTTGAAAGCGAGTTCCTGTCCTCTGTCTCTCCATCCCCAGCTAAACCGAGGGCTCTGCTTCAGCACTGTGCACTACCCACATAGGTCTGTCCCACAGTGCACTGGGTTGGCGTGGCTTTGTTGGTTGATTTTTCATTTTGAAAAGGGGATGGCTTTGAAAGTTGCCGAAGCATGCCGTAAAGCTTGGAAGGAGAGCCTGAGAAATGCTGTGCGTGGAGTAGCCTGGTCCACCTCTGCTAGCTTGGCTGTCGGCGCTTGCCTGGCTTCGCAGGTCTTTGCATCACAGTAATGCCATAATGTGTTGTGTTCAGTGTCTGCTTTGAGTGCCTCTCCCTTAAGATGGGCTGAGGCAAGACCCTTGCCAGCAGGACCATCCTTATTCTTTCTGTCTGTTTGCCAGCCTGCTCATTAGTTCTTTCTACAGTTCATAGCAGCATGTGAGCGGGGTGGGTCATGTCACTGCCCTTTCTTCCCTGGAGCATGTACATTTCTGTTTGTGAAGCAGGTGGGCTTGGTAAGAGTCATTGCCTGTATGTACTCCAAGGCTCTTTGGTAGAATCAAGCAGGTAGGGAGTGATGTCTCCATAGACCCATGGAGCTGAGGGTCCAGTAAGGAAGGTAACCAGTTCTAACAGTTTCCTTTTGTCCTCTGATTCAGCCTCAAGTCCCTGGTAGATGGCTATAAGCAGTGGTCGTCCAGTGCCCCCAACCTGGTGAAGGGCCCGAGGAGTAGCCCGGCCCTGCCAGGGTTCACCAGCCTTATGGAGATTGGTAAGCATGGCTTTTGTCTTGGCTCTCTCCCTGTTCCCTCAGGGCATTCTTGCCCAAGCTTCTAGGACTGTTTAAGGACCCCTAGCACTGCTTCATGGAGACTGTCTCCCCTTCTACTCAACTCCTGCCCCCCACCCTATCTCTTCTTAGTTTGCTCTTCTCCCATTTCATTGAGTCTCCCCAAATTGTCATTTCCTCCTCCTGCCATCATGGAGCCTGCCCTTGGAGTTCTACCCCAAGGGACCAGTGGTAGTCTTCTTAGAGCAATGAAGAAGGGTGAGGCCTTATGTCAGCCATTTACCATATCTGGGTTTAGCTCTCCAGTGTGGCAAGTCCACAAAGTGGGGGGTGGCAGTAAGGACACTGCAGCCTTCCTCCCAGGAAGCTTTTCCCCTGTTGCCCTGTGATGACTGAATGGGGACGTGCTTCTCCACGCTGTCTCAGACAGTGCTGTCTCTGTAGATTTCCAAGGTCATAATACATCACTTGATAGAGTAGATTGGTTGTCCTGCACCAGGGATTCTAATCCTTTGCAGGAGACTGGTCCTAAGACAACTTGCTAGGCCATTAATCCAGAAACCCTAAGGCCCTTTTAATTTTAAGGTACGAAAACTTTGGGAATGTTTCTGTTCTAGAATGTTAAGTGTCCTAGAAGCTCATACTGTACTTTGTGTTAAGGCCCCGGTATTAGAGTTCTCCAGAGGGAGAGACCCAATAGGAACCAAAAGGAAGTTTATTAGGGAGAATTGGCTCACACAGTTACAAAGGCCAAGTCCCATGATAGGCCATCTGCAAGCTGGAGAATGAGAAAAGCCTGTAGTGTGGCTCCCAGGAAAGGCAGTAGAGTGGCTCAGTCCCAGTGTAAAAGCCTTAACACCAGGGAAAGCAGCAGGGAAACCCCCCCAGTCTGAGGCCTGAGAGCCCCTGAAAGGCCTCTGATACAAATCTGAGAGCCCAAAGGCTGAAGAACCTGGACTCTGATGTCCAAAGGCAGGGGGAGATAAAGAGCCCCTCTCCAGAAGGTAGACAGAAAGAGAGGAAGCTAAGCAAGCTCAGCATCCCCCTTTTTCTGCCTGCTTTGTTTTAGCCTTGCTGGCAGTCACTTGGGTGGTGCCCACCGACATTGAAGGTGGGTCTTCTTCTCCCTGCCCTCTGACTCACTTCTCAGTCTCCCCTGGAAATAGCCTCACAGACACACCCAGCAGCAGTGCTTCACCAGCCATGTAGGCATCCCTCAGTCCAGTCAAGTGGATACCCAAGTAACTATCACAGGTCCCTTATGAAAGAAGTGGCCAATTAGCGGATCTTCTTTTCTGCTCATAAGGAAATGGGCTCTGGAATGGAGAGTGGTTTCCCCATGTTGGGGGGTGGATAAAGCCCTCTTGGTTCAGTGTTCAGTTCCACGTCCTGCTCATCACACCACTGGACCTTTGTGTCCCTGACACTGAGACAGGAGGCCTGGGTTAGGGGAAAGGACCAGATTCTTATACCTGCCACTTCATTTGCATTTCCTGTTTCTCTGCCACTCCTGTCATCTTCACAGAGGATGAGGACAGTGAAGGCCCAGGGATTGGAGAGAGTCATCTACAGCATTCACCCAACCAGTCCTACCTCTGTATCCCATTCCCTCGTGGAGAGGATGGGGATGGCCCCTCCAGTGATGGAATCCATGAGGAGCCCACCCCAGTCAACTCGGCCACCAGTACCCCTCAGCTGACACCAACCAACAGCCTCAAGCGGAGTGGTGCTCACCACCGCCGCTGCGAGGTGGCTCTGCTCGGCTGTGGGGCCGTTCTGGCAGCCACAGGCCTAGGGTTTGACTTGCTGGAAGCTGGCAAGTGCCAGCTGCTTCCCGTGGAGGAGCCTGAGCCACCAGCCCGGGAGGAGAAGAAAAGACGGGAGGGTCTTTTTCAGAGGTCCAGCCGTCCTCGTCGGAGCACCAGCCCCCCATCCCGAAAACTCTTCAAGAAGGAAGAGCCCATGCTGTTGCTAGGAGACCCCTCTGCCTCCCTGACGCTGCTCTCCCTCTCCTCCATCTCCGAGTGCAACTCCACACGCTCCCTGCTGCGCTCCGACAGCGATGAAATCGTCGTGTATGAGATGCCAGTTAGCCCAGTCGAGGCCCCTCCCCTGACCCCATGTACCCACAACCCCCTGGTCAATGTCCGAGTGGAGCGCTTCAAACGAGATCCTAACCAATCTCTAACTCCCACCCATGTCACCCTCACTGCCCCCTCGCAGCCCAGCAGTCACCGGCGGACTCCTTCTGATGGGGCCCTGAAGCCAGCGGCCCTCCTAGCCAGCAGGAGCCCCTCCAGCAATGGGTTGAGCCCCAGTCCAGGAGCAGGTGAGACTTCTTCCTCTTTTCTCTTGCCTTTCTTTGTACCTCTCTGTTTGCAGGCCTTATTTTCTCTTTCCACCTCTGGATTTGATTGAACATCTTTCCTCCTCTTACTCAGCCAATCAAGAAATGTGGTTTTGGGATCAGGGAGGTGGCCAGGGCTGGCTGTCTTCTCTCTGACCTGTGCCTCAGGGGGTCTTCCCTGAGGATTGAGAGAAGACAGGCAGGTTCTAGGAAGAATCAGAAGACCTGGGACTCCTTTGGATGTCCAGGCCCTGAGTCTTAGGGTAGGGTAGTGTTTTCAGGGCACAGGAAGGGCAGGAGTCTAGTTTTCCCTGAGGAGGATGATGCATTTACCAGGAAGGAATCTTGCACTGTAGGTGGTAAGGGTATGTTCTGCCACTTAGCTGGGATTTTGCCTCTCATTATAGTGTTAGTTCACACACTCAGAAGGCAGGCTTCCACCCATTCATCGATACCTTTCAGCACTCACCCCTGACTCATACCTGCCTCTTTAGGTGTGGAGATGTATCCAGGTAAATTGCTATTGCTGTGCATGTGCCTGTCCACTCCACCTGAGACCTGACACCTGGGCACACACACTCATCCCCGGTCTTTCTTGTCACCATCTCTTGCTCCCTGGGTGACCTAAGTCTGTCTTGGAAACAGCCTCTAATCCAGTAGGGAAAGAGGGGATGATAATATCCTTTCAATGACACTTAAGTGTCAACAACAATTATATTTAACCATTGGCTTGACCTGCCCTCCTGTTTTTTGGTTATGCTCAGATATGTGACCTCTTTGGGAAAAGAAACCCTACATGACTCACCTTTGGAATTCTGATACCTAGCTCTCTTCCTGTCACATGTTTATACCATGAATGAACAGTAAACAAAGAGATGAGCCCTTACGTCAGGGTCAGCAAGCAAGCTTTTTCGGTGAAGGGCCAGATAGTAAATATTTTAGGCTTTGGAAGCCATACAGTTTCTGCTGTAACTACTCAACTATGCTGCTGTAGTGGGAAAGCAGACACTGGATGTGGCTGTGTTTCAATACAATTTTATTGTTTTCATTTTTTTCAAACAGAGTCTCACTCTGTCACCGAGGCTGGAGTGCAGTGGCATGATCACAGCTCACTGTAGCCTTGACCTCCTGGGCTCAAGTATCCTCTTGCTTCAGCCTCCCAAGTAGCTGGGACTACAGGCATGCACCACCATGCCCGGCTAATTTTGCAAAAAATGTTTGTAGAGACGAGGTTTCACCATGTTGCCCAGGCTGGTCTCGAACTCCTGGGCTTAAGTGATCCTCCTGCCTTGGCCTCCCAAAGTGCTGGGATTATAGGCATGCGCCACTATACCCCATCTAAAACTTCATTTATAAACACAGGTGGCCAGCTTGTGTGTCATTTGCCAACATCTGCCTTAAGTTATTTCATTATAGATAAGACCCCCATATATCCTATTCTTACCAGATACAGGGATCATGGCCTTCTAGTTTATTATTGTGTCCCCAGTACCTCCCAGCCCACTGCATGGCACATAGTAGATGCTCCACAAATGTTTGTTGATTCATGTTCTCCTGAGCACAGAGGGATTTGGTAGTGCTGTGGGGGAGTAGTCGATATCTAGCCTGGAAATACGGTGCATCTTCTGATGCCTCTCCTTTTGTCTTTTTTTGACCAGGAATGCTGAAAACCCCTAGTCCCAGCCGAGACCCAGGTGAATTCCCCCGTCTCCCTGACCCCAATGTGGTCTTCCCCCCAACCCCAAGGCGCTGGAACACTCAGCAGGACTCTACCTTAGAGAGACCCAAGACTCTGGAGTTTCTGCCTCGGCCACGTCCTTCTGCCAACCGGCAACGGCTGGACCCTTGGTGGTTTGTGTCCCCCAGCCACGCCCGCAGCACCTCCCCAGCCAACAGCTCCAGCACAGAGACGCCCAGCAACCTGGACTCCTGCTTTGCTAGCAGTAGCAGCACTGTGGAGGAGCGACCTGGACTTCCAGCCCTGCTCCCGTTCCAGGCGGGGCCACTGCCCCCTGCTGAGCGGACACTCCTGGACCTGGACGCAGAGGGGCAGAGTCAGGACAGCACTGTGCCGCTGTGCAGAGCGGAACTGAACACACACAGGCCTGCCCCTTATGAGATCCAGCAGGAGTTCTGGTCTTAGCATGAAAAGGATTGGGGTGGGCAAGGGGGACAGCCAGAGGAGATGGGGCAGTTGGGGGAGCTGGCGGGCATAGCCCTTTCTCAGTGTTGGACCCCCTGAGATCCAGCCCTACTTCTTGCACTGATAATGCACTTTGAAGATGGAAGGGACAGGGCCACTTCAGAGGGTCTCCTGCCCTGCAGAGGGTCTATCTACCCATGTCCACTGGAGGGGCTGTGGCCATCAGTTCTGGCTGTGTAGGGGAGGGAGGGGTGCATGCATGTCCCCCACCCTCCACAGTCTTCCTTGCCTTTAGAGTGACCCTGCAGAGTCACTCAGCCAAATCTGTCTGCTGCTCCCTCTCCTCAGCCAGTTGGGTGTGCGCAGAGCTGTCCTGGGGTCCCTTTGTTAGCCCTGAGTTTGGCTTCCCAAACACCAGTATTGAATGTTCTGTGATTGATTTTGCTCCTCATCTGCTGTCCCCCAACACCCAGCTATCGGAATCTGGCTTGGTTGGAGGTGGGAGCTTTTCTGTGTCCTAAGCCCTTTCATGCTAGCAGGAAGACTGAAAGTGAGGTAGCCCAGTGTGGGGTCATAGGGCTTGATAGACCTGTCACTACCTGTCTGCACTTCAGGTGTCCCACCTATTTATGTGAGCCCACTGGTGGAAAGGGGAACTGCCCCAGTGAGAACAGGGGAATGGGGTGTTGGGAAAAATACAGTGAACTTGCAGTGAAGAGGTTAATGGAGTATGTCCTTATTCTTTTCAGAAACACTCAAAGGGCAAACCAGCAACTGTTGAAGGTACCCATTTACCTGCTTGGGGTCAGGATCTGGTCAGACCAGGTTCCGATAGAATCATATGCTCATCCCAGGAATAGTTTCTTGGGGGACTCACTCACTGGTGCCAGTTCTAAGTCAGAGGCAAAATTCCTGTTCCTTTTGTTGTCTAAACTTTGCGTCATTCCCTTCCTTTGGTCTTCACTCTAATCCCTGGAGTTTGTGGGCTTTCAGTTATGTGTTTGGTTGGTAGATATCACTGCAGTGCCCCAGAATAACATATGAAGGTGGGTCCTGGACACTGAGAGTTGGGAATTCATTCCCTTGGGCCGTCCATGTTGTGATGCCCTTGAAGTGAAATGGAGCCAGCAGGAGTACCTTCTGTGAATGCACGTGGCAAAGCGCTATTTATAAGGCGCCCAGGGAGCCACGGATGTACGATCACCTCTAGGTCCCTCATACTGGAAACTGACCAAGGCCTGTGCTGGGCTCTGGACATGAGCTGGGTAGGAAGGATCGCAGAAGACAACCCTGACCTTTCTGGAAGTTGATTCCTTAACTTGAAAGTTGAGCTTCCTCTAAAGCTTTCTCATGGATGTCCTTGCAGTGCCACTACTCCGAGGCCTCTTGTGTTATGTATGAACAGTTGTCTTTATGTGGGAATGATGACTTGATTGGGAGTAGAGTCTCAAGGTCATTTTGCTCTTCCCTCAAGACTCTCTGAATGCTGCTCCACTGTCTTTTGTCTTGGAGTATTTCTCTGGCAACATTGGAGGTCACTCAGCAGGTTCCTTGCATTTGCTGCCTGGATGTGCGGCTGGCAACAGTGATGAATTGGTCGCTGCGCTTTCTCTATAACTAGGATAGATGTCCCGCCTTGGGGATGACGAAAGGGGTGACCTTGGTTTTCAAATTGTTCCTTGCTTTATGAGCCTGTTAGCACCTTGGTTCAAGGGACCCACCAAGTCTTGGACGGGGAGGCGCTACTGGTTTTGTTGGCCAAGGTTTTGTTACTGCTTCTCTTCTGTGTCCGTCTCTTTGTTCAGTGAAGCCAAGATGTAAAGGATTCCTTTTTGCCCCCATTCTCCTTCTCCTGGGCTAGGAAAGAAAAATGTGAATTTTACCAGAAGTTTTAGCCAACCTAGTGATCGTTCTTAATTCTTGATGGGGAGAAGTACATAAAAAGTCTGTTCTGTGCCCTCCTTCCCCTGGGCCCTCCATAACCCCAGTTTAAGCCACGAACACATCTGTCTATACTTGGCTCAGCTAAATAGCCCTCTTGTGGCCCTCCAAACCATGCTGGCTGTACACAGTGCTTTACGGTATGAGGCAGAGATTTTTCCTTTGCTCATTTTTCACTTTCGCCATTGTGTTAAGTTGCAGCCATCTTTCCTGGAAAGATGTAGTGTAACTGATGTAGTATAGATTAAATGATGGACACCCGCCATTGAGTGAGAGATTGAATGTCATCCTTACTTGTCCACTGTGGGGAAAGACAAAGGAAGGCTGGGCCTTTGCTAAGGAAATCATTGTACCTGAAAGAAGCAAAAGCAGGGTTATCTAATGGTGCTGCTGTGAGCATCCACGAAGAGGGAACAGTTACCATCTCGCAACTCCTACACACCTGGTCTCTGATGTGCCCCTGGCTGCCACCCTCTCTCTGTGGGGCAAGACTAGAGACAGGCTAAGGAGCAGGGCTCAGTGGCTTTCTATTCACTAGGGTTCCCATGCTCTGTGGTCCTGGTCAGGAGCAGGCCCTGGAGCTATGGATGAAGCCACTTGAGTGGCAGTAGCTGGCCCTGCTTTCCCCTGCCTTCCCTTTGCACAAAGACGTATTCCTTTTGCTCTTGTTAGGTGCTCACTACATGGAAGATGGTGATAGGAACAGATACTGCTCTCTGCCCCTGCTCCTTGGATCCTTCAGCTCCTACCGCTGATTCGGATTATCCCCTGGGGACCCCCTTGGGGACCCAGACTGCTGCCAGGAGGTTGAGTAGATACCTCAGTTATCTGGATGTTATTTCTGAGAGGCTTTGGTGGATACCCCTCACTTGGCATCCTGTGGCATCCCTAGGGTCTTCTGGTAACAATAATAGCCACAATGTTATCTTACATTTGGCGCAACTCAGAATAGTGCTAACTTTTCCTCCTGACTTGCAAAATGACATCATTTTCCTTGTACATTTGATACACTTGATAGTAGAGAAGCGGAAATGCTTAAAGATGAAAATTCAAGTGAAGAGAAATTAAAAAGTGCTTGGACCAATTGCTGAGTGAGGCCACTGGGCTCTGAGAACTGAACAGGTTGGCTGCATTCCCCATTCTGCTTTTGCTGTGTGGCCATAGGCTTGTCTCTTTAGCCCCTCTCAGATTTCCTTCCTTTCAAAGCAGTCATCACATGCCTCCTCTCAAGGGCGTTGGGTCTATGTATCAGAGAAAGTCAGTGAAGCACCGCAGCTCCTTGCCAGCTTCCAGAGGGAGCTTCCTTCATCTCTATAGGGTGAGTTGCTGAAGTTGAGACCTTTGCCTGGAGGGAACTTGCCTTTTGTCCTTTGGCTTCTAGAAGAGGAGCGATTTGGAGGTGGCTGAGCATGACTAATGGGGGCCCATCAGGCCCATGCCCTTCTGCTGCATTTATGTAGCACCTGGTGTTGACAAGCATTCTTTCCTAATTCCCCCACTTAACTTGTCGGACACAGTCTGCCAATGTCATCCTCACCATTTGTGTCTTACAGAGAAGGAAATGGGAGAGGAAGGTTGGTAGCAATGTCAGAGTGACAGTTGGCTGTCTCTGATTTCTTGGGGTCATCAGTCTGATTTGTTTAGAGCTTGGAATCATCCCAATTCCTGGAAAAATCTTTGGAAAAGGGTCCCCTTGCCCTTGGGACATATGTCATGGTCACTACGGTCTCTTTCCCTAAGGCTCCTGTTGCTCAGAGACACAATGATATACCCCTAGGACATCTAGACCTGACTTTTCAGGAACATTTTTGCCTCTGTGGTCTCCACATTGGAGTCCTCCCTGCCTTCTCCTTCCCCTGTGTGAAGGAGACACCTCCCTAACGAACCTAACTCATCCACTTTTAACAAAGCAAAGAGCAGAGGGCACTGAGGACTGGGTGGCTGTGAAGGCACACCTTGGGTTGGAAACTGTGCTGGCGGGAACCTAGTGATCAAAGCTGCCTGCTTCCTGGGTGTGTGAATTTGTTCATCTTTTCCCCTCTCTGGACTTTAAAAGCCTTCTGTGAACTGGGGACGATACTATCTACTTTCCCTCCCGAAGCCCTTCTAACTTTAAAATACATGGTCCTGGAGCCCTGAGACTTGCACAGAAACTGCAGCCTTGCTAGATGGCTTCCCTTGTGCAGAGAAGTGTGCGTGTGTATGAAATATATGTACAGTTTTATGTTAACCGTCGCATATCAGCTGTTTCATATGGATCAACCTAATGTACCTGCCTCTCTCTTTGGCTTTAGGTCTGGGAATGACTTGTCTTTGTCAAGGTATGCTATTGTTAGAAACACATTACCAAATGCATCTCTTCTTTCAGATCAGCATATTCCTAGACTAGGAATTCCTATTAATGAAAATTCACATATGAAAGGAAAACCCATTGCTATTTCTGGGGAGGACCTCAGTTCTGGGCTTTTCCCTGGTGTTGCAACCTGGATGGCAGGAGGAGGAAGTGGAAATCCTGCTGATTAAGGCTAAGTAACAGGGTTTAGGTGCCTAATTAGCGTGACCCATCCTGGGACTTCCAGTTGGCTATGCAGGCCAGGTGAGTCTCTTATGGACTTCCTCTCAGACTGCTGTTTCTCATTTTGTCCTGATGAGATATTGATGGTCATGTCCACACCCTTCCTCATCCTTTTCCCTTCTTGGGCCCTGGAAGTACCGTGGCCTCCCTAGGTGGTTCAGGGAGCCCTGCTTTGTGCTTCAGCATGTTGGGCTCACTCCATGATCAGGAGCCGGTAGGACTGGTCCTTACTGATTCTTACTGCCTGTGGTTCTCCAACCCCTACAGGGAGCCTGCTTTGGGCCTTGAGCTGGAAAGAGAGAAGAGCCCTGGGGGCCAGCTGGTTATGGGAGCTGAGCTTTTCCACACCTCTTTGTTAACCTTTCCCCTGACCCATCTTCCTACCTGTCTGGTCTGACCTGCCCTCCTTGAAAGCACTCACCACCTAGTTTTACTAGGCTGATTGGCAGGTATGGACATGATAGGTGTCTATCGAGATAGGTGTCTTACTAGTTAGGTGAATCAGGATGGGACACCAGAATACAATTCCAGGCGTGCACAGGCAGGCCTCTGCTACTGGGACATGTGGGGTTGGTGTCTGGGCATTCTGAACCCAGAGGTCAGAGTAGTCACAAGTGGAGTTCTGGGGAACGAAGGCCCCAGGGACATGGTGTTCCTTGCCCTGCACTCACAAAGTCCAAGGCTGGGTTTCTGAAGTAGTATGCTGCCCGTTCCTGAGATCCTTCACACCTGGACACCTACCCAGACAAAGCCTGACTGAAAATTTTGATACTGCATTCATCATGGAATTTTTCAGCAATTCTGATTTTTAAAAAACATTGCATTGCAATATGATTTATCGTGATTACCGAAGTTCTTTTTTTGTTTTTGATGCCCCCTTAAATTTTGCACCAAGGCGAGGGCCTCACTCCATTCTAGACCCAGCTCTGCCTGTCCCTCCCCTGGACCTGTGAGAGGGACTTAAGTACCACTGTGAAATAGGTTTCATGTTTTTTTTCTTACCCTTCCCCTCAAGTCCTGAGTGAGGCAGCAGCTCTCTGGGAGTGCTTGACTTTAAATAGGAGTGTAGACTTACAGCAGTGAAACATCTGGGAGTTTTTAACTTTGGATCTACACCTGGGTGTGACATTTCCTTGGTGTTCTCTGCCTGCCTTTCCGGCTCTCTGCAGCCCTGAGGACACTTGTGGGTGTGTGTGTGCTCTGTGGAGAAGGGAAGTGATTATGGCAGAGGCTCCTTTAGATTCTCATCTTAAACCTCTTTGGAACATCTTTGAATTCTAGGAGAAGTGAATAAACTTCATTCATTCGCTCTTCCAGATTTCAGAAGAGACTGAAGCGAATGGAGGCTTTTTCACTCCCTGGCATGCCAGGAGCCACTTTCCCTAGCTCTGTGCCTGCGCAGTGAGTCTTCAGAATTTGGCTCATCACATACTCTGCTAGTATCATTTTCACCACCCTTATCATCCTCTGTCATCTTTATTTCATCCTCATCATTTCTCTCTACCTCCAGTTCAGAAGCCATGCTGGCTGTGGCTCTTTTCTTCATCACCATCAGAGTGAGGCATAGATGTATCCTGGCCTAGGTATGGAGACTAGTAATAAATGATAAGAAATCATTAAATTTTTTTCCATGTGGGGAGTGTTATTCTAGAAATTCATATATATAATTTTTGACTCCTTACAATAATTCTGGGAGGTGGGTATTACCCTCATCTAAGGATGTGGAAACAGGCTCTGATAGTTGTGTAATATGCTTGCCCAGGGTCACACAGCGAGGAAGCAAGTTGCTGATATGCTTGGCTCCAAAGTCATCTCTTTCCTCTGAGCACATTTCTAAGCCGCTGCTAAGGAGCTCTGAGATAAAGTTGGCCTAGCTCAGGTCCACCTAGGTTTTGAGGTTGCCCTTTGTCCAAGGAGGAATCATGTCCTTGGCTCGCCTGTCATCTGCCTGTGATTGGACTTGCACCCAGGCTGGAGTGCAGGTCTCAGCTGACATCCTCAATGCTGCTGGCTGCCTTCCTCTCCCTGTTGCCTCTCTAGTGACTCCAGGGGTTTGAAGCACACAGGAGTTGTACATACCAATTCTGTAGCTCTTGTCCAAACACCACTGAAGGCTGTGAGCCTCTCTCCTCTGTTTCCAGCCCGCAGGTGCCCCACTGCTGCTCTTCATTCCAGCTTCTCACTTTTCTCCCAGTCTCTTGAGCTTGGAAGCCTTACTGTAGCTCATGTCTCCTCCCTGGGTGCTTGAAGTCAGGCTTTTGCCTTTCTGGCACATTGAGCCACATGCCCTTGATACCCAGTTGTAGCAAAGAAGGGAGGTGATGAACTTGTCACTTTCTTGTCTGAGTTCCCTCACTACTCATCCTGCACATTGACTCACAACCACTCCCCCACTCTGACCCCCAGATACCTTATAGTCTAAGGTGATCTTTTAGAGGATTAAGGAAAGGAGTTGAAGATGGGTTTTACTTAGTTCACAGAAAAGCTTTCTTTGGGATTTTTCTCCCTCTAGGGCTTTTAAGTCTAGGTGAAGTGAAAGTTCATGTATGTGTTTGGTTCCTCTGTAATTAGCTACTGGTTTTTATCCCTAGACCTCCAATGCTCCATTGTCTTGCCCACGTGTCCTGCCCCGTGTCCTTGAATTCCCCTTTTGCTTTGGGATTTAAGTTATTATATGTTGTCAACAATATTTAAAGACGAAAAAGTCCTGAAGGAAACATCAGATTCTTTCCTTTGGCTTTTTTTTTTCTTTCAAGGTACTGTAAATTGTTAACTAGGGAGGCCAAGCAGGCTTGGTTCAGTGGCTAAACCTCTTATTGTATTACAGTGTAATGCCGATCTCAGCCTGGTCCCAGTGCCAGAGCACACAGAGACTTGAATAAAACTGTTAGAACGATTACTTCTGGTTTGCTGTGGTTCTTCATAAACTCATCCTTTTCTCTCTCTCTTTCTTTCTTCTTTCCTTTCTTTTTCCTTCCCTCCCTCCCTCCCTTCTTACCTTCCTTCCTTCCTTTTCTCTCTCCCTCCCTCCCTCCCTCTTTCTTTTCTTTCAGTCTTATTGCCCAGGCTGGAGTGTGGTGGCACAGTCTCGACTCGCTGCAACCTCTGCCTCCCAGGTTCCAGCAATTCTCCTGCCTCAGCCTCCCAAGTAGCTGGGATTACAGGCGCTTTTAAGTTTTTGTTTTTTTAGTAGAGACAGGGTTCCATCATGTTGGCCAGGCTTGTCTTGAACTCCCGACCTCAGATGATCCACCTGCCTTGGCCTCCCAAAGTGCTGGGATTACAGGCATGAACCACCGTGCCCGGCTGTTTTTTTCTTTTCTTTTTTTCAGAGATGGGGTCTTGCTATATTGCCCAGGCTGGAGTGCAGTGGCTGTTCATTGACACGATCCCACTGGTGGTCAGCACGGGAGTTTTTTGACTTGCTCCATTTCTGACCTGGGCCAGTTCACCCCTCCTTAGGCAACCTGGTGGTCCCCTGCTCCTGGGAGGTCACCATATTGATACTGAACTTAGTGCGGACACCCGATCACCATAGCGCACTACAGCCCAGAACTCCTGGGCTCAAGCGATCCTCCCACCTCAGCATCCTGAGTAGCTGGGACTACAGGCATGTGCCACCACGACCAGCTGCTTTTTTCTTTTTAATTAAACTGAATGCTCAAGTAACTGGACTGTTTCCAGTGAATTTTCATATGTAAGAAAAAAATAACTGGAGAAAGATGGAAATGCTGCAGAAAAGAGGAGGTGAGTGAGAAGCCTCTCTGAGGGTCTAAGAGCCTCCAGCAGGACCATGGGGGCCTTTGTAAATGACAGTGCTGAACAGTGCAGTCTCTGCTCACAGTTGACTTTCACACAGCTTGTGGATTTTGGCTTTCAGAGCCACTTGTGAGTGTGTGCTGTCTCCTACTCCCTACCACTAACCATGCTGACATTCCTGGTGAAGTTGTGAATGGAGCTAAGAAGGCAAACACATGGAGTTGTAGACATGTGAATAAGATTTACTGGCTATGAGTCATAGATTCCTTGTGGCCCTGATGCTCTTGATGGCACTTGTCAGCTGTGTGACCTTGGCAAGCCACTTAACCTCTCTGGGCCTCTTCTGGAGCAAGCTGATCACAAAGTAGCCTTTGTGCTCTCACTTTCCATGATTTTGTGTTAGGTGGGGATGAGGATAAAGCAGACAGGATGAATCTTGTTTGAGGCCATTCTTCACTGTGTGAATCCTCTAGTTCATCACTCAGCTACAGGTGGAAAAAATGACTTCTGAACTTAAATATTCAGACACCCACATGCGTGAATGCTACAACTTTTCATTTCTCTCTGACCTCTTTGCTCTTTTCTCTGACACCTGGGGAAGGGTGACTCTGAGATGAGGTTCTGTGTTGGATGCTTGGATTGTAAGAGCAAGGCTGAGATTCTGCTGAGCCTTCAGGTTAGTTTGACCAGGATCCAGATAAGCCAGCTGGGCAAAGATGAAAAACTGACCAATCTTCTCACTGGTGCCATATGGAAAGGTGTCATATACTGTTTTTGTTTTGTTTTGTTGAGACAGAGTGTTGCCCAGGCTGGAGTTGGCACAATCTCGGAGTAGAATGGCAAGATCTTGGCTCACTACAAGCTCCACCTCCTGGGTTCAAGTGATTCTCATGCCTCAGCCTCCCCAGTAGCTGGCATTACAGGTACATGCCACCATGCCCAGCTACTTTGAATTTTTAGTAGAGATGGGGTTTCACCATGTTGGCCAGGCTGGTCTCAAACTCCTGACCTCAGGTGATCTCCCCACCTTAGCCTCCCAAAGTGCTGGGATTACAGACATGAGCCACGTCACCTGGTCAGGCAGCATATACTGTTAAGATGTATACAAATTGCTACATATTTCTGGAAAGCAGCTTGGCCATATGGTATTAAGAACTATAACACAGGCCTAGTCGTTCCATTACTACTCAATAGTAATAAAAACTTTCAGTGTGCCAACCATCGCACTACAACCTATGTTATCTCATTTACAGTATTTCAACATCTTTAAGAGTAGGTCTGTTATTATCTCCATTTTACATTGAAGAAAGGGCCAGAGGGTTGAGTAACATGCCCAAGACCACACAATTGGCTAATAGTGGAGCTGAGATTTGTCTGATTCTGGCTTCTGCGTTTGTATTGTGAGATGGAGTTGGATGCAGACAAAGATTTGTAAGTCATCCCAATGTTATTTACAGGAGCACTCAAGAGACTACAAATGACCCAAATAAGAATCTGGGTCTTCTTCCACCCTCTTCCTTACCCAGCAAAATAGAATCTGAGACAGTGAGAGCAAGAAGGCTCTCTTTACAAATTACAAAACCATCTAAATGCCCGACAACAGGGGGTGCTTAAACTGCTTCTTTTTAAGGCATTTTTTGAGTACTTTCCTGTGCCAGGTACCAGCTGGACACTAGAGATTGGCCGCTTCTTTAAGCAGGTTCTCAAAGACTATATGGTCTGGTGGGAGAGACCAAAATATGAAGAAATCTTTAAAATAAGGGAGTCAGTGCCATGACGGGGTGCTAAAGGAGCACTGTGGACTGGGTTTAGCCTGAGCTGGGGCTTCACTTCATGGAGGAAACAGAACCTGAGCTGAGTCCTAAAGAATCAAAGGCACCAAGGCAGGAGATGGTGAGATGCTCTCTCTCCTCTCAGGCAGCACAATTCTGTCTCTGCGTTTTTCAAAAAGTGAACCTTGTGATACCTCACCCTGGGTTCCTAGCTCTGGTTTTATGGACCAAGTGAAATACTATGTGGCCATTAGATTATTCACGAACAGGTTATTCATGAAGTTAGATTATTCGTGAATAATTAAGAAAATGTTAAAATGCTCATGATAAGCTAAATGGTAGGATACAAAACATTTCAAAAGCAATTTGATCCCCATTATATACAGAAAATCTATTTACATTTAAGAAAATACACATCTGATAGGCACAGGAAAAAGACTGGAAGAAAGTCAGTTATATTTGTGGGGAGGTATCATAGATGATTTTAAAATGTTCTTTTAGAATTTATTAAACTTTAAAAAATGAATATAGGTTACTTTTTCATTCAGCAAAACAATGGCAAATGAAGTAGTTTGAGGATGCTTTCCCATCCTAACCACGTTCCTTTACAGATATTCCAGAGGCCCAGGCCACTGGCTTCAAGGCTGTCCCCTGCCTTGAGCAATATGACAAGGTGATTTCAGAAGCCCTGCTTATGGAAGGTAGAACTGGGGCCAACTTCCTGGTCCCCTCACCCCTTTCTTCACCCCTTTCCTCTAGTGGAGAGATGGTGCTGGAATGGTGAGCACCTGCAGACTGCTAGCGGAATTCAGTGAGGGCACATGAACACAGAACGTTCTAAGAAGGCGGTGCTGTGGGAGTCTCCTAGGGGCACAGCTAGTTAGGGATTTCTGGTCCCTGCACAGACAAGCAGCATGTTCCTACAACACAAGTGCACACCCCTCTGTGAAAGGAGCTGTGCTGGGCCTAGGTCCACCACACCCTGTTTACTCGCCTGTGGAATGTGCTTCATTCAAGGCTGGGGCCGATGTCCTAATCCTCTGAGCCCTCGATCCCCACCCTATCTAGTCCAACTAGCTCAAGCTGGAGAACATGTTTTGCCATAAGGGGGTGGGGTGGAGGTGAGGGTGGGGCTGCCACCCTGCCCCCTGCTCCTCTCAGTCACTGATCACACTGCTGCCATCCAACCAGGAGAGCCTGGTGTGGGGTCTCAGTGGGAGACACTGGACACTTCTTTGTGATGGAAAGACAATGGGGAGGCTCGAGAAAGATCAGCCCTAGGAAATGTGCTCATGGAACACAGGTTGGATCATGCCACATGAAATGTCTGCAGGAAAGGATCCAACATTCTTGAGCACGGCCTTAAGACCCCACCCAATCTGGCCCCAGTCTACCTTCCCAAACACCCATCACAATTTCCCTGCCTCCAGTCCTTCCCCACCCCTAAGACTCGACACTTTTCTGCTTCCTGAAACACTTGATTTTCCAGGAATGGAGGCCTCCTGCTTGAGAGTGTATTATCCTCTTTATGAACTGACTTTCTGGCTATCTACCCAGGTATCTAAGAAGACTGCAACCTTTAGGTGGTCACCAAATTAAGTGGTCAGGCTGGGTGTGGTGGCTTATGCCTGTAATCCCAGCATAAGGTGGGAGGACAAGGTGGGTGGATCACCTGAGGTCAGGAGTTCGAGACCAGCCTGGCCAACATGGTGAAACCCCATCTTTACTAAAAATACAAAAATAAAAATAAAAAATAAAAAAAATTAGCCAGGCGTGGTAGCACATGCCTGTAGTCCCAGCTACTTGGGAGGCTGAGACAGAAGACTTGCTTGAACCTGGGAGGCAGAGG
This sequence comes from Callithrix jacchus, assembly GCF_049354715.1. Classification (NCBI taxonomy): domain Eukaryota; kingdom Metazoa; phylum Chordata; class Mammalia; order Primates; family Cebidae; genus Callithrix; species Callithrix jacchus. The sequence continues at coordinate 105,649,837 of NC_133509.1, read as the reverse complement.
TTGCAGTGAGCCGAAATGGCACCACTGCACTAGAGCCTGGGTGACAGAGTGAGACTCCATCTCAAAAAAGAAAAAAAAAAAAATTGAAGGAGACAAGGCAAGATGAGAAAGAAGAATCGAGGCAGATTTCGTCATCTAGAAGATGACAGTCTCCCTGGTGAGACTGGACATGCTAGGATGCAGTGGAGAAGCGTACCAAGCACCATGGGACACCTGCATATGGAGGGGCGTCCTGAAGATGGAGGGCTAGTGAGGAGTGGCCTGATAAAGTAGCACTGGTTCCCACCTAGTTCTGTGCTTTACCCAACCTGAAAAGACTCACTCATCCCTCTGATCCTCTGACAGATGGTTATCAAGGGCCTGCTCTGGTCCCAATTGCTCTGTGACTGGCAAATTCCCGTTCTGTGTAGGACCAGACAGGTCAACGAGTGAGGCACTCTTAAGACAGTAAGATGCAGTGGGGGGTGGCGCTGTGAGGAAAGGCATTCCCCATCTAAAAGCAAATATTTAACTCATGCTCAAACACAGCATCTTGGGGTTTTAAAACCCCTGAGGGCGAATGAAACAGAAAATAACTGCCACTTTTTTGGAATTTGCCATCTAGTGGAGAAAATCAGGTTAAGCCAACAATTAAAGCACTATTTCAATATCTATCTGTCTATGTCTATCTCTGTCTTTATCCGTGTCTATATTTCCTATATGGTGAGAAGGAGAGAGACAGGCACACACAGGCAGAGAAGAGGTGAGAAGTACTGTCTAAGTTGAGACCTGGAAGATGAGTAAGACTTAAGTAGTCCCGGGAGGTGGTGATAATGGGGAAGCCAGGTGTTGGGGGCAGCACGTGAAGGGGATTTTATCCCCTGCCAGCTCACTTATCTTGCATTCCTTATCTCACAGAGCACTTTGTTCTTGAAGCCTTTTCTTTATCATAGGCACTAGTGTTAGGGAATAACTGGTAGAGAAAAAAAGGTTAATTTTTACACAGGTGGGAGATGAAGTGGGTGGTTCTGCCTGTGCTATTGAGTTTGCCCTGGGGCGAGGGGAAAAAATGGCTCTCAGGACACATTCTATGGGGAATCAGAAAAGGGAATGGATAATAACACGTGGGCTGAGAGGTTTAGGAGATAGATTTCAGGCACAGGGGATCTTTTCCTTGCTCTTATCTCTTAGCAAATGATATTAAAATCAGAATACAAAAGCCCTTCCCTCCTTCCTCCTACAACCCACCTCTGGAGGTTTGTCCCAGTAAATGCAACAGTTTTCAATATTTGGCCCATTGATCCCTGGGGATATGCGAGGACAAACTATTTTCACAATAACACTAAACTGTTGTTTATATTTTTCCCTGTGTTGACGTTTGTACCCCAAAGCACGGCAGGTCTAACTCCTGGCATCTTGGCATGGGCAGAGACACCAAATGGGACAGCACTCCTTATATTCTCCATCACCAGGCACTCGAAGTAATGGAAATGCCAGTTTCACTGAAGAACGTCCTTGATGGAGCAGTAATTGCTTAGTCACATTACTGTGTTAATTAAACCTTGACCCTTGCTTCAGTATATCTCTTTCACATTACTGTGAAGTCACATCAAGTACCTCTGCTGTGCATTGAAGTACAAGGTTGCCTGGAGAAAAAGCACATATGTGATTGAGGTGTGAGCTGAACTCGCTGCCTTTTTTTCTTCTTTTTTAAATGAAACACCATTTTTTCTTGAAAGAACACTTGTCAAGCAAACTATGATTATTCAGGATTGAGTATTTCCCAGATATTTTCTCACAAGTGAACAAAGTTAGCCTGTCACCTCACTGAAAACAACGGTATTTGTTGCCAATGATGAAATTCAAGCTTTCAATGTTGGAAAAATTTGTGTAATTCATGAACTTGGCAGCCCCTCCCCTCCCCTTCCCTTTCCTTTCCTTCCTTTCCTTTCCTTTTCCTGCCCTCCTTTCTTCCTTCCTGACAGAGTTTTACCCTGTCACCCAGGCTGGAGTGTAGTGGCATGATCATGGCTCACTGTAGCCTTGATCTCCTGGGCCGAAGCAATTCTCCTGCCTGAGCCTCTGAAGTAGCTGGGACTACAGGGACTACAGGCACAAGCCACCATGCCTGGCTAGTCTGTTCTTTCTTTTTTCTTTTCTTTTCTTTCGATGGGACCTTGCTAAACTGTTCTCAAACTCCTGAGCTCAAGCAATCCACCCGCTTCAGGCTCCCCTGCTGGGATTACAGGCATGAGCCCTCACCACATCTGGCCTTGGCAGTTTCTTCACAACTAAAGATTTTTTTAAGGAAATGGGCAACTGTATCAGTAAATGTGATTTTTTGATGGCATATCATGAAATGTGTCAACATTGAAGATCTGTATTACTCAAGGAACCAATATTTCCCTAATGGCAGTGAATGAGATTACAAAATCATGCATTCAAAAATGCATTCAAAATCCAAGATAGAACAGCAGGTTTTAACATAACAGTACCAAAAGTTCATGGATGTGGTTTCAGAGTCCCCATTCCAACTAACTTTCCCTCCCCCTCACCACCCCTGAGACAGAGTCTTGCTCTGTTGCCCAGGCTGGAATGCAGTGGTGTCGTCTCGGCTCACTGCAACTTCCACCTCCAGGTTCGAGCAATTCTCCTGCCTCACCCTCCAGAGTAGCTGGGACTCCACACCCGCTAATTTTTGTATTTTTAGTAGAGACGGGGTTTCACCATGTTGGCCAGGATGGTCTCCATCTCCTGACCTTGTGATCTGCCTGCCCTAGCCTCCCAAAGTGCTGGGATTACAGGCGTGAGCCACCATGCCCCGCTGTCAACTAACTTTTAAGACATCATAACTTGTAGAGATTTGGAATAGTATCAGAGAAGAATACCCACAATGATTTTAAAAGGGTATTAAAATACTGGTGTGTTTTTTTTCCAACTACGTATCTGTGTGAGGCCAGACTTTCTTCATATGTTTCAACCAAAACAAGATATTAGAACAGATTGAATACATAAGCAGATATGAAAATTTAGGTGTCTTTTAAGTCAGACATTAAAGAGAAGTGCAAAAATGTAAAATAATACTGATTTTTTTCATTAAAATTTGTTATCTATGTTAGACATTTAATGGGCTTATTATGTTTTGCAATGGATCAATGAATGTTTTCCAAAATTTATTGGTTTCATTTTTTCTTTTTTTTTTTGAGATGAAGTCGCCCAGGCTGGAGTGCAGTGGTGTGATATCAGCTCACTGCAACCTCTGCCTCTCGGGTTCCAGTGATTCTCCTGCCTCAGTCTCCTGAGTAGCTAGGATTACAGGTGCCTGCCACCGCACCTTGCTAATTTTTGTATTTTTAGTAGAGATGGGGGTTTCACCATGTTGGCCAGGCTGGTCTCAAACTCCTGACCTCAAGTGATCCACCCAACTTGGCCTCTCAAAGTGATGGGAATACAGGCGTGAGCCACCTTGCTTGGCCAGTTTCATTTTTGAATAGGATAACTGTGATAGATATGACACATACTCAGGTGCTCTTTGGGGTCTTCAATCTTTTTTTTCTAATAGTTTTTTAAAGGATACTGGAATACTTGAAACACCACCAGATGGCGCTGATGAGAATAAAGAACAAATTTTGTGTGCATGTAAGAGAAAGGAGAAAAGAGCGAGAGAGAGAAGGAAAATCTAAGAGTGGGATCGTAGTAGTGAGTTTTAAGATGTAAAATTTCCTAATGGCAGTGATATTTGTAGTCTCTATAGGGGAAAAGTGACAGGCGTGAGAACCTAGTCAATAGGTTTCTACAATCTAAATTAGATGAGTAGATTTATGCCCAATAGTATGTTGGGCTTTTTTTTTTTTTTAACTTCCTTTAACAAAAGACATTTTTTGGAGGAGTTCCCTGAAGCCTCGGAAACTCAGCAGATTAAACTGAAAGAGTTCAGTCTTTTCCATTTTGTGTTGCTAATAAGATAACATGAGTCTGAGGCTTAAGAGTGAAATTTAGGCAGAGTCATTCCAGGAAGGAGTGCACTGTAGAAACCTCACAGCCTGCAGCTTATCCTCGTGGGTTCTTGGAAGACCTAAGTGGGGAGGAGGAAGTTGGAGTGGAGGCTGATGAGGTGGGGACGGGAGAGGCTACCTTTGAGACAGAGTTAGCTGGGTCTCTAGGTGACAGAATTGTATAAACAGCTGAGCTTTGTGTGAGGAATTATAAACAGACATGGGAAAACTTGGAGCCAAATTTATTTTTCTTTCAAAGGCTGTCGGAAATAGCCGACAAAGGATAGAATTCTTTTCCAGAGCTGAAGTTTTTATTGGCAATGCTCTTTTAAGGGCCACTAATAAGAAGAAAAGCAAGAGTCTGACCTGAAGGCTGGCTTCATAAGTGGGTTCATGAGCTGCCAAAGAAGTGAGTGCGATGAGGTATCAGCGCTCCCTCCCCTGCAGGTGGGGGAGTACTCACACATTCACAAACACTTTTGGGGAACCCACTATCTCCGTGCTACGCACTATGAAAGGTGCTGGGGCTACAGCGGGGACTGAAATAGACATGGTCCCTCCCTTCAAGAGGACTTGTTTGACAAAAGCAAAGTCAATACTGAAGAAATGTCAACATTTTCTTGCCAATGCCCCCACCCCCACCCTGCCTCACAATTGATTTTTAAAGTGTTTCCTAGTCTACTGGCTCATTCTCCAGTAAAACATTATCAGTGCAACCAGCCAAGTCAAATGGCAGGTTTTCCACATGAAGATGAAAGTGGCTCAGAAGGGTGGGGGTGCTGCGTAACCTTGACTGCCTTTCTCCATGCCCTTCCCCTTTCCTGCCCTTCTTCTTCCCACGAATGTTTATTGAGTATCTACTAAGTGGTATGTGTTGAGACAACAAAGTTGAGAGACGTGCTTTGTCTCTCGCCCGGTATGTGGTGCTTACACGTTTGTAAATAACAATAAGAAGATAATTGCAAATTGTGGTTAGAGGTGTGAAGATTGTAGGGGATGGGAATCAATTTGAGATAAAAATGGTCAGATGAAGTCACTCCAGGATTTCTCAACGTTGGCACTACTGACATTTTGGGTCAGATAATTCTTTGCTATGGGGGACTATTCTGTGCATTGCAGAATGTCCAACAGCATCCCTGGCCTCTGACCACTGGATGCCAGTGGCACGCCCTGGCTTCCATTTATGACAACGAAAAATATCTCCTAACATTGCCAAATGTCTCTTAAAGGGCAAAATTCCTCCCTTTTGAGAACCACTAATTTAACCTGAGACTTAAAAAATGAGGAGCCCATCAAGAGAGGATTGCACTAAGGGTCTTGTAGGCCACAGTAAAGAATATGGGCTTTATGCTAAGTAGAAAGCAATCAACATTTTCCACTGTGGTGTCATTATCTACTGTGAATTTTGAAGTGATCATTCGGGCTGTGGAGTGGAGGATGGATTAGCTGGAGTTATAGAGAAAATCAAAGCAGTCATAGTTGGCTGTTGCAATTGTCCACCCAAACCCAAGAAATGATGGTGGCCTCAGCTAGGTGTCGATACTGGAGATGAGGAGAAGATTCATGTTCAACATTTTCCAAGAACATCCAGTCTTGCCAGTGGATTTGATGTGGCGATTCCATACCTAAGCACACCACTGCAGTCTTCTCCTTGGTGAAGTGGGAACATTTGCTCAGGGTTAGACTTCAAGCCTGAACCCCCATCTCTGCTTGCTAGTAGCTCTCATTACCATATGTAGCTGGGGTTCATGTTTGGTTCGAGAGGGTGTGTAGAAGTGAGTGCTCTGAGTTCATGGTGCTCTGTGCCCTGTGATTCATGTTGATGGTGAGTGTCTCTTAAGCGATGGTTTCTGCTCATAAACCTGAAAAGGTAGAGAAAGCAGCACTGATTAATGAATGAAGGCTAATCATGGCTAGATCCCGATGCTTCACTTTTGGCTTTCAAAGCCACTGATGATGCAAAATCCACTCAGCATCCCCAGTGCAGTTGAGGAATCTTGTGTACCTCAGTAGGGATTAATGGAAGCATAGTTATCTGGAAGCCCAGAGTGGGAATAAGCAAAGCTGTTGGTTTGCATGACACTTGGCCATGAGTCTGTTGACAGAAGCCAGAGGGTAACTGACAGGCATTTAAAAACTGGGGTACTGAGGCTGTTTGGTGAAAAGCAGTGTTCCCAGGAAAGTGGGTGAGCAGCAGGGACCAAGTCTTAACAACTCTTAACGTATTAGAGGTGCAAGTAAGACCTGTTTGTGAGTTTGTTTTTAATTGCATAGAACATGGTTGCCAGGATTCTAAATTGTAGTGCTCTACGCATGTAATTAAGCAAGAAGGCTTAGCTGGCACCAGTTGGGATCCCAAGTTGTTGATGTAGCTTATGATAATGATCTTCTGATATTGAAATTCAGAAGCTGAGTGTGTGTGGGTCCCTAGCCCTACTTGTATGTTTTTCCTCTGGGCTTCCAAGCTCCTGGTGAAAATAATCAGCCTCATTCAGTGTGTTTTTTTGTTGTTTATGTGAAAATCCCTGTGTAGGTCTCAGTCTGGCTTGTGGCAATGAGGTTCAGGTGAAGGGGTTTCTGGATCTGAAACAAAGGTTGATCATCTCAGCTCAGTCATGGGCCCTCCTAGTCACTGCAGATGCTCTGTGCAATCTCTTTTTCTGCATAAAATCACAGGATTTTAGAGCTGGGTGTGAACTGAGCAATTATCTTCTCATTTTCTATATGAGAAATCTGAGGGCTGGAGTCATGAACTGACTTCCTCAAAGTCACTCAGCTGATGCGTGGCATCAAGAAATAACCAGGAGCCAGGCGTGGTGGCTCACGCCACCATGCAATCCCAGCAGGTTGGGAGGCAGAGGCAGGTGGATCACCTGAGGTGAGGAGTTCAAAACCAGCCTGGCCAACATGGTGAAACCCGGTATCTACCAAAGATACAAAATTAGCTGGGCGCGGTGACACACACCTGTAATCCCAGCTACTTGGGAGGCTGAGGCAGGAGAATTGCTTGAACCTGGGAGGTGGAGGTTGCAGTGAGCTGAGATTATGCCACTGCACCATTGCACTCCAGCCTGGGTGACAAGTGCAAAACTCTTTCTCAAAAAAAAAAAAAAAGGAAAAGAAAAGAAAAAGAAATAACCAGGCCTGGAACCCAGCTCAGAGTCGCTTCTGATATAACTCTGAGGTCCCTCTCTGAGCTCCAGAGCAGCCTCTCCCTCACCCTTGCTCCCCCACCTCCTTCCACATGAATTTGCAACCTCTTTGAAATCAGTGGCTTGGTTTCCCAGGCTCTCTGCTGGAAGTGTGATGGCAACCCTGCTGCAAAGGTTTCACAGAGAGAGAAGGGGAGCATCACAGCTCAGTAACCAAAATGCAGTGTGAAATGGTAGGAGACAGTTCACTCTTCAAGTCACCAGGGAGCCATTTCACCTTGGCAAAGGCAGCTTCCTTAGTGGACCGTAATGGCCTGGAAGAGTTCCTGCCCCTCCTTGAAGTAAGCAATTTCCTCTGTTCAGCTCTGCCTGCACTGGCCCATTACATCCTAAAGACACCGAGCGTTTACCTACCAATTATCTGGAGTGAGAGCCAGCCCTTTCAAGAGGTCCTCTTTGGTCTTTCCTAGGAGTATCCTGGGAGGTGGCTGGGCACATGGAGGGGTTCTTGCTGGAGGAGGGAAAGGAAGGCACACAGAAGGTTCCAAGAGTGTACAAGAGTCAGGACTGGGTCTCTGGGGCCCCTGGCCACCTAATTCCCACCCCTGCATTCTGCCCACTTGGACTTCGCTGCTGCCTGGCAGGTAGAGGGCTTTAAAGAATTCCAGCTTGCTCCTCCCCAGGCCAGTGAAGGAGATGCTTCTTATTGGAGGTGGAGAAGGTAAAGTGCCTGAGGATCTTTGGGATGGAAAAGCTTCTGTGCTCATTGGAGGTCCTGGATATCATGGATGCCCTCCTTTCAAATGTTCTGTCCCACCCTCTTATAAGTTCATGTACTTATTGAAATTTATATTCTGATTTTTGGTTCCAATGATAGAGACATTATACTTATTTGGATATGGAAGTCTTCATCCGCTCCCTGGTATCAATGTTGGATCACCTAAAACCCTCTCTAGACAGAACAGAATCACTTCCATTACACCAGCCTATCACCTAGGGAGCCAGCGATGGGGCTGAGCAAGGGCTTGGGAACCAGTTCTGAGTTGAAATCTCAGCTCCCAACACCATAATTAAGGATGTTTTCTAATTTCAGCCCTCAGGGCTCCTCCCTGCACTCCTGTTTCGGAGCCTCCAGGCTCTCCTTCCAATACTTGGTGCTTGCCTCGAGGCCTTTGCACTGGTGCTTCCTTTTCTCTGGAATGCTCTTCCCTTTGGGAGCCACAAGCCTACCCTCTTCCTTTCTTCAGACTCTTGCTCAATGCCACTGGAGTGGTGACATTTGTCTGGGGTAATACTTGAGGTTTGTTGTCTCACACCAAGGAAATCACGGACACAGATGCACAAGAAGTGAGTTTAAGAGCAGAGGTTTAATAGGCGAAAGAAAGAGAATAGATCTCTCTGCTGCAGAGAGAAAGGGGCTCCTGAGTGGGTTTTCTGGTTCTATGGTGAAATGTACAGAGTTTTCTAGGTGAGCTTGAGGAGGCAGTGTCTGATTTACATAGGACCTGCGAGATTGGTAGGAGCAGGTGCACTGTTTGCATAGCCCACAAAGAAGCTGGACATCCCACCCTAATCTTTTATTATGCAGATGAGGCCTCTACCTGGCTATCGTGGGTTGCATGCTTTCTACTACACATGTGGTGACAAAAAAAAATGAAAGAGGAGGCTGGGCACAGTGGCTCACACCTGTAATCCCAGCACTTTGGGAGGCCAAGATGGGTGGATCACCTGAGGTCAGGAGTTCGAGACCAGTATGGGCAACATGGTGAAACCCCATCTCTACTAAAAATACAAAAATTAGCTGGGCGTGGTGGTGCATGCCTATAATCCCAGCTACTCAGGAGGCTGAGGCAGGAGAATCACTTGAACCTGGGGGGAGGTGGAGGTTGCAGTGAGCTGAGATCGTGCCACTGCACTCACTCCAGTCTGGGTGACAGGGTGAGACTCTGTCTCAAAAAAAAAAGGAAGAGGGGACCTCCATGTTGGACACGCCTGACCCCCAGGTAGACTTTTCCTAACAGCACAGCTGCTGGCATTTCCTATGCAGGCTTCCAGCTTGCTTATTCATGTCTGCAGATCGATATTACAGGCAGCCCTTTGTTAGAAAAGGAATGATTTTGGGGCTGTTTTTTGTTAAAAGGGAAGCCTTACCAAGGACTCTCTTACCCTCACTAACTGCCTAAATAATTTCTTTTTAGCTCCTGTATCATTATCATGTGGAGGCTTTCCATGACCACTCTCCCTAAAACTGCAACCCTGCCCTGCCTCTCTCCATCATCTCCCTTGCTTTGTATCTCTCAATGACATTTATCTCCCTCTGGCATTTCTTATAATTCACTTTTACTTTTTGTTGATTGTCTGTCTGCCCCAACTACAATGAAAGCTCCATGAGGGCAGGAATTTTTGTTGCCTTTATTCATTGCCATATCCCCTGAGTCCAGAACGGAATCTGGCCCCTTGGAAGGAGCTTAACAGATATAAATGAATACATAATTTTGAGCAAGTAACTTACTCACTGAGCTCATGTCCTATCTCTCCTAATATCATGAAAATTAAGTCCAACAATTGCTGTAGGGAAAAATAATTGCCAACATATATTGAGTGCTTATTCAGAGCCAGCTTTTAAATGTGCTAAGAAGTGCTTTACACGGATCACCTTATTAAGTCCCCACAAAAGTCCTGTGAAGTGAGTATTCTTTTAATCTTCATCTTACAGGTGAGGAAACTGAGGCTTAGAAAAGTTGAGTCACCTATTCAGGGTCATGCAAAATTCAGATCCATATTTGTTTGAGCTCAGAACCAGTAGTCTTTTTTTTTCTTTTCTTTATTATTTAAAATTTTGGGGTACATGAGCAAGATGTACAGGTTTGTTACACAGGTAAACATGTGCTAGGGAGGTTTGCTGCACCTTTCAACCCATCACCTAGGTACTAAGCCCCACATGCATTCGCTATTTATCCTGATGCTCTCCCTCCCCCACTGCCCCCGACAGGCCTTGGTATGTGTTGCGGAACGAGTACTCTTGACCCCAACAACACATGGCTGGGGCCTTGTGTGTGGCCATAGCTTGCCAGTGCTAATTCTCTTCTCCAAGGCACAGAGCACAGCAGACTTGCACTGTGTGCCTGGCCTCTTCTTTTGGGATCCTGTTCCTTCTTCTGAAATCTTACATCTTGGAAGCATCTGCTGGTCTCAGGAGGCAGTGTGGTGTGATGTGGTGTGGCAATGAGACAGCAGGTTTATGAACTGGGTGACCTAGGTTCTGACACCTCCTTTGCCCCCAACTTGCTGTGTGATCTTGGGCAATTGCTTCTGCTCCGTAGGCCAGGTTCTGACAGTGTAATGAGCACTGAGGTCCCTCCCAGCTTTAACAGCGCTGGGACAATTGGAGAACTCTACAGGGGTGTGTGGTGTATGACTCATCTCAGAGGATCGTGCACCCCCCACCCCTCGGCTGTGGCCTTGGCCCAGATCTGCTCATGAATGGAGTCCCTCCTACTTTGATGACTGCTGGGCTTTCCCCTCCCACACCTCCTGAGCTTGAATTTCAGGTTGCTGGATTTGAGTGGGAGGTTGGAGGAGGTAACCATCTAGTGATTTTCTAATCCCTTCTCTAGGGGAAAGACCAAGAGAAAGAAAAGGAAGGCACTAGAGCCACTCCCACCCAACGTGGCACAGAGTCACTGCAGGAAATACAGTTCTCTTCAGGGAGCCCAGCACCCTGGAAACCTCAGGGACTGCTGTAGCAAAGGACATCTGCCCAACAGGCTCTTTCCCATTCCCCAGACCTTCCTTCTGCCAAAAGGGTCCCAAGGATCCCCTTCTCTGCTGACTCTAAAACTGTCTCACTTGAATTTCAAGTTCTTTTGTTGTTATTTGTTTGAGACAGTGTCTCACTCTGTCACCTGGGCTGGAGTGCAGTGGCATAATCATAGCTCACCGCAGTCTCAACCTCCCAGGCTCAGTTGATCTCCCCACTTCAGCCTCCCGAGTAGCTGGGACTACAGGCATGTGCCACCACTGCCAGCTAATTTTGGTATTTTTTTGTAGAGAAGTGTTTTTGTCACGTTGCCTAGGCTTAGGTCTCAAACTTCTGGGCTCAACTGAAGCTCCCACCTCAGCCTACCAACGTGGTGGGACTACAGGCATGAGCCACCATACCAGGCTGAGTTTCAGGTTCTAAGTTGAGAAATCATTTTTTCCTTTCTGTGAAATGAAGGATGAATACGCCAAGCTAGCCAATGGCTTGGGTTATTTTCCTCAATTCATTTATTCATTCATCCATTCATTCAACATTAATATGCTAGAATCTTTGCCAGAAACTGAAAGAGGAAATTAATCGGGTCCTGGCAAACTTTTGAGGAGAATTTAATAAAGGAACTATTTTCAAAGGGGAGGGCAGAGTGCCAAAAAACAAGGGGTAGTGCCATCTCCTGGAGCCAGTAATATCAGGAAGATATTATCAAGCCTAGGCTGAAGGGACGAAGGGAGAGAAAATTCCGAGTCCAGAAGCAATGAGCCAGGTGGAGAGGCCACCGGGCAGAAGCTACGCTTTGGCTGAAGGGCTCATCTAGCTGGTGAAATGATGGCCTTGACCTTGACTTCACCCTCTTCTCTCCAGTGGCTGAATTCCATTTATGTGGTTATTACAGGTCAGCCTCTTGGGGCTCACAGGAGGACAGAGAAGGGTAGGGAGGGATATGGAAGAAAAAATGAATGATTTCTAGCACAGAAACCAGACACAGTCTCTGTCCCCAAGGAGCCTGCACACGGTTAGGGGAGCAGCAGTGCAGAGCTGAATTACAGTGTGATACATGCTTTATTAAAGGTATAAACAAAGCATGAGAGGAGCGCAGGTGTTAGAAAATGATCTGTCAGGGAGGGGTTAATGTGCCTGAGGGTGAGGGAGACAGTTGGTTCCAGGGAAGAGGATGCAGAGGAATTGGTTCTCAAAGGCTGATTAGGCTTCTTTAAGGAGGCAATGTCTAAACTGAGATTTGCAATATCAACAGAAATTAGCTGGGAGGAGTCCAAACATGGTGGAAAACATGTAAAAGCTGGAGGTTGAAAGAGAGTATAGAACTCTTTGGGAAACTGTAAGTGGTGGAACAGAAGTAAGAGTGTAAGGTGTTGTGGGGAGTGGGTGGGCAGGAGATAAAGTGGAGTAGGGAAGAAGGACCCAGGGCATGAAGAATTATTTAGCCAGACTTAGGAATTTGAAAATGTTTCTAAGGTTAATGATAAGTTTTTAAAAGGTTTTCATCAGAGGAGCGATAACATTGCATTTATGTTTTAGAAAACCACTTTGATTGAAGGGAAAAGGGTGGGTTAAAGGCAGGTGGATTAGAAGGGATATTGTTTTTGTAATCTAAATGGGAGATGACAGCAGCCCAGGTAAACTGGTAGACGAGGGGATGGAAAGAGGTATTAAGAAGTCAAACTGGATGGGATTTGGGGATTGAATGTAGGAATTAGGAAGACTTTAGTTCTGGGAAGATGGTGATATGGTTCACTGAGATAAGGAGCTTAAGAGAAGGAACAATTGTGTGTGTGTGTGTGTGTGTGTGTGTGTGTGTGTTGAGGAGGAGAGTGAATCATGATGGAGGAGATGGAGGGGACTGATAAATGATCCAGTTTAGAGCATATTGAATTGATGGTATTAGTAGGATAACCAAAGGGACCTGTTAGTGTTTTTTCTTTTCTGAGATGGGGTCTTGCTATGCTGCCTGTTCTGCAGTGCAGTGGCTAATCACAGGCATGGTCATGTGCAATGCAACCTTGACCTCCTGACCTCAATCAATCCTCCCTGCTCAGCCTCCTGAGAAGCTAGGATTACAGGCACACACCACCATGGCTGGCTCTGTTCGTACTTTGGACAAGGTGTTCAGAAGAGATCTAGGTGGAAGCTATAGATTTCAGAACCATCAGATGCAAATGATGATTGCAAGCAGTGGAGTCCACGAGATCACTGTGGAAAGCTTAGAGTGAGAATAGAACACTCTAGAATGCTGACTTTTAAACAATGGCCGGAGGTACAGGAACTCACTAAGGGGATGCAGGAGTGGCCTGAAAAGAAGGAAAAGAACTTAGAGAGAGTGGAGTCATAACCGCCAAAGAGAATATTGAGTTCTAAGAGGAAGCAAGAAGATGAGTAACATGTCAAAACATTGCTGAGTGGCCCTGTGCACAGGAGTTAGTTAACAGCATGATTATTCTTTCTCTTTCGGAGTCTTTTACTCAGATAGATAAGAAGCATTTCCTGGGCATCTACAGTATGCTTACTATGGGTTAAATTGTGTTCCCCCAACAAATGTATAGGTTAAAGTCAGGACCTCCTGCACGGCAGAACGTGACTGTTTGGAGGTAGAGCCTTTCTCTGTCTGCTATAACACAACACCACAAACTGGGGGGCTGACACAGCAGAAGTGCATTTTCTTCTCAGTTCTGGAGACTGGAAGTCCCAGATCAAGGAGTAGCAGGGTCAGTTTCTGAGGAAGGCTCTCTTCCTGCCTTGTAGACCCCCTCCTGCTCTCTGTGTCCTCACATAGTAGATGGAGAGTGAGTGATGTCTCTTCTTTTTCTTTTTTTTTTTTTTATTTTTCGAGACAAGGTGTGACTCTCTCACCCAGGCTGGAGTGCAGTGGTGCAATCTCGGCTCATTGCAACCTCCGCCTCCTAGGCTAAAGTGATCCTCCCACCTCAGCCTCCCAAGTAGCTGGGACTATACCATGCACCACCATGCCTGATGAATTTTCGTATTTTTTTGTAGAGATGGGGTTTTGCCATGTTGCCCAGGCTGGTCTGGAACTCATGAGCTCAAGCAATTCACCCGCCTTGGCCTCCCAAACTGCTGGGATTATAGACATGAGCCACTGCGTCCAGCAGATGTCTCTTCTTATAAGGACACTAATCCTATCAGAGAAGGGTTTCACCCTCATGACCTCATGGGACAAGAATTAATTCCCAAAGGCCCTATCTTCGAATGCCAGCAACATATGAATTTTAGTGGGGATACAAACATTCAGTACCTAACATTTACCAGTGTTTATTCTCTGATCTGTGACAACAGAAGGTTCAGCTGGGCACTTTGCCACATAACTAAAGATACTTCTGGGCCAGGTGCAATGGCTCACACCTGTAATCCCAACACTTTGGAAGGCTGAGGTGGGCAGATTGCCTGAACCCAGGAGTCTGAGACCAGTCTGGGCAACACAAAAAAAAAGAAAGAAAGAAAGAAAAGAAAAAATTAGCCAGGCGTGGTGGTGGTGGTGTATGCCTGTAGTCCCAGCTACTTGGGAGGCTGAAATGGGAAGATCATTTGAGACAGAACGATGGTACCCGTGCACTCCAGCCAGAGTGACAGATCAAGACTCTGTTTCTTAAAAAATAAAATAATATATAAATATATATTTATTTACTTTATATGTATTTATTTTACAAATGTATGTATGTATATTCCCAGTCTCCTTTGTAGTTGGGTGTGACTGTGTGACTAGGCTCTGGCCAACAGAACATGAGCGGAAGTGCTGTGTACAGCACCCGCAATGATACCCAGACAAGGAAAGAGACCGCTTCTCCTCTTTCACCCTCTTTCCTTCTTGCTGCCCGGAAGTGCAGGCATGTGGTGCTGGGAGCTGGAACATCTTAGACCATAGGATGAAAACCTTGTGTTGAAGATGGCAGAACATAAAGCTGGAAAGAGCCTGTACACAGACACCTCATGGGCACTCTCCCAGACATGGACTGATTTTACGTGGACTATTACTTAAGAGAGAAACCCCTACCTTGTTTAGTCCACTATTATTTTGTTCCTTATAATAACAAGCAAATGGCTATTCTAAAATATCTAGGATGGGGCTAAACCATGGTAGAATCTCCGGTTTGTACTGTGCACATGGGCCCCATCCTATTGTGCTGTTGTCATGAGCTAGGTATTGTGTTAGGTTTGTGTTATGTATTAGAATTATTTTCTCTAATTCTCCCAATGGTTCTGTAAGGTAGGCATTATTAGCTCTGTGTTCATGTTGAGGAAACTAGACTTCAGAGAAGTTATGCCATTTACCCCAAGGAGCTCTGTTAGTCGGTGACAACGTCAGGGCTTGAATCTAGGTCAGTGGTTCTTAACCAGAGGCAATTTCACTCCCAGGAGACATGTGGCACTCTTGAGAAATTTTTGGCTTGTCACAAGGAGGGGTGGGGAGGGATGCACTCAAGGGTAGCAGAACGCTGCTGAACATCTAAATATGCACAGGATGGGCCCCACAATAAGGAATTATCTGGCCCCGAATATCAACCGTGATGAGGCTGAGAACACTCGAGGACCCGTCTACGAAAAGCTCATGCTCCTTCCATTACACCAAAGTGGGAGATGGAAGTTAAAGAGGGAGTTATGAAAAAAATGATACAGAATAATGTCATGAAAATAATGATAGAACAATGTCATGAAAAGTTATTTTAGGAAGCTAAACCTGGAGGGGTGAGAAGGATGAGCTGGAGATGGGTGAGACTGAAGCTAACTAAGAAGACAATTATTGGAAGTCACAGGCTGGTCCAGGTGAGAGCAGGAAGGACCTGGAGGGGTGGATGGCTGGGATCCATAAAGGGAAGAGAAGTTAAGTGCCAGTGGCAACAACTTGACTGAGAGCAGGTAGAGGACTCGAGAGGCAGGGAGAAGTGAAGGCAGACAAGGCAGTGGTGACTCCGCTCTCCACTGGCATACTCTCTTCCTCCCCTCGTCCTCACCTTCCTCCTCCTCTTCCTCTCTTATCCTCTTCCTCTTTCTCCTTCTCCTCCTCTTCCTCCCCTCGTCCTCCTCCTCACTTTCCTCCTCCTCTTCCTCTCTTACCCTCTTCTTCTTCCTCCTTCTCCTCCTCTTCCTCTCCTCCTCCTTCTTCCTCCTTTCCCCCCCAACCCTCCCTGTTCCCCATCTTTTCCCTATAGCCCCCTGCCCCATTGGCATCTGCTTCTGTTTTCCTTCCTGCTAACCCCTTTCTCTAGTGGGCGTGCTCTGTTTTCCGCTGAACCCCTGTTCTAGGCCATGGGTCCCACCCCCATCAAATGCAACATGGAAAAATCTTTGCTTCCTCAGCTTTGTTCCCTGTGACCAGAAAGAGTAAGCTCCCACAGCAACAGCAACGGACTCTGACACATCTTTTCTGTCTTACTTCTCTTTCCATTTCCTTTAAAACTTTTGGCTTTAAAAACTTTGGACAGTGTGTAGGATTGTTATAGAGACAGACAAGTGGCTTATGAAAGAGCCTCAGGGAATTTCTGACATGAGGGAAGAGGAAGGAAATCCTTTGTCTCACTTTTGTTGTTTCCTTTGGACTGTTTTTCAAAGGACACTGGCCTGCTGACAAGGCGTCCCGAGGGCCTTGCAGCTGGCCCTTCCCTTTCCTTGTCCCTGGTCTATGTCTGTCCTGGTAGCCTGGTGCCTGCTTCAGGTCTGGGAACTGGGGTTTCCAGGCATGCTCCGAGCCCTGCTGGCAGAAGCACTCGCATTTGGTCTCTACCTCTGCTTCCCTGCCCTTCTCTTCCCCAGGTCCTGGGTATCCCTGTTGAAAGGCCAGTGGCTTCTCATGCCTTTAGACAAATTTAGTCAATAAAGAGGCTGTATAATGAGCTGATTGCTTTCAGGACTGACAGCTAAAGTCTGTGATAGTCAGCGTCAGCACTGAGTTAACCATCCAGAGGGAAGGTGAGCACCTTCAAGCTAATGCTGGGTTCCCAGCTTGCGAGATGTGCTACGTCCATTTCATCTCTTCTCTCTCTTCAGCCTGTGTGCATTCCTCTCCTCTGGGCCCACTGTTCACCTGCTCTCATTCTGTTCTTTAGTACCCTGTTCTCTCTCTCATCCCACGCTGTCTTCAGTGAAAGCCAGGCCTTGGCAAATGGAGGGAAGTCCAAGTTCCCCTTTGGCTTCTGGCTCCCCTCTTGCTGTGCCCTTTGCTCACCCTCTTTACAAGATCCGCCTCCTCCAGGCTTCTCTACCCATTACATCATCACCTTTTCCTAGGAAGGATTTGGACACCGGTCATGTGTATCTTCAGCAGCCTCATGGCATGATGTTTTAGAACACCGATGCACTTGGGAACTTAGAAGCTTGAGTCGGAATCTGGGCCCTGTTCCTTACATGCAACTTCGGGTATGTTAACAAACGTCTCCATGGGCAAGCTTCCTTAATCTGTAAATTGCGGCTAACAGTATATATCTCATGAGATTGTGAGGATTAAATGAGTAATGCATGTAAATACTTTGGACAGTGCCTGGCACTTGAGGAGTTGTATAAAAATTAGGTATTACTACCGTATGAATATAAATGAATGTGCTGTACCTCAATAAGGAGCTGGGTGGGTAGCAGAGGTCCCCTTCCGTGCCACGGCAAGCTCAATCAAGGGCCACCATGGGGTGACCAGGCTGTGGGAATGGTCAGATCAGTGCCTGCTGCCATCAGCTCGGCCAGGTGAACTTTGGTGATGACCAGAAAAGGCTGAGCCATATGCTCAAGTCAGCACAGTGGGCTTGAGACTTTGGGAGCCACTGTGGAGCAGGAGAGCACAGCTGAGATAGGGGATGAAAAGTGGGTTCTGCACAGGCAGGGCTGATGTCATTGCTGCTGGCACTGGGCTGCAGGGTGAGCCTCAGGCCAACGACGTGGGAGAACGGAAAGTGCCACTGCTGCAGGAGGGGCGTGTGCATGGCCAAAATGGAAGACGCATTGCTTCCCTAGGAACCTGCTGGCCGACTGGTAGGAGGGACCGCAGCATGTGGAGGGCTGATTGCTAATAAAAACCATTTTGTTGCCACCGCCTCCATATCCTGTGCCCTTGTTAGGTTCTCAATGCAATTCATAGGCTTTTCTTTCCCTTCCCAGGAAAGTTTCCTTGGCAAAGCCTCTGTTCCCCCTACAGTCACACCCGAAGGTGTATAACTTACAATCTTCTATGTATCTTCTCTGCTTTCTCTAAAAGAGAGAAATGGAAGGCTTTTTTTTTTTTTTTTTTTTTTAAAGACAGGGTCTCACTATGTCTCCTAGGCTGGAGTGCAGTGGCACGATCATGGCTCACTGCAGTCTCTGCCTCCTGGCTCAAGAAATCCTCGCACCTCGGCCTCCTAAGTAGCTGGCGCTAACAGGCATGTGACCACCATGCTCAGCTAATTTTTGTGTTTTTGTTTTTGTTGTTGTTTTTTGTAGAGATGGGGTTTCTCCATGTTGCCCAGGCTAGCTCTGACTTTTATGAAAGAAACAGTATCATTACGCAGCAGGACAACAGATGTTAGAGATCCAGGATCGCCTTCTGGTGCTCCTTGGCTCAACGGTGGGGCTATCTTCCCAAGGGAGGAGCGGCAGATTGCACACAGGGTTCCCCGGCTCAAGGCTTTGGGGGCACCATTCATCCTGGGGCATCACTCACATCTGCAGTCCTAGGAGGAGGTGCACAGGGTGCAGATTTGCCTGGGGATCCTAGCCTCAAGAGGGACTCTGCCTGGGGATCCCTTCCTCCCTGTTCTTGGCTCTTTTGTAAAGAGCTGTGGGTGGGGGAAGGTGACCATGGGGACTGAGAGCAATCAAATTGAAATGCAGGACTAAGAGAGGCCATTGCTTGGGGAAGAAAGAGAACATTCATAGCAGAGGGAAGAGCAGGCCCTAAGCTTCCCCCCCACCATCTCCTTGGTCTCACCTTAAGCTTCTGAGGGCAGGATCCCCTCTTGGAGATGATGCATCAACATAGCTACCTCCCCACCAGTTCGTTAGGAAGACAAACGCCTGAGCCAAAGCTGCGGAGAACCAATTCTTTAGGATTCTTTTTCTGGTAACTTTCACAGCATTGCCAAGCTAATGGAAGGATCCCAGGGATATATCTGATGCTGGGAGAAACAGGAAAAGCAGGAGCCCACAAAGGCATCAGTCAGGTGTGTGTGCCTAGCACAGTGGCAATGCGCAATGTCCTGATATAGACCTTTGTGGTCCCCTTGTGCTCAGGAGGAACCATAATTCCAAATGATATAGTCACATGGCAGGGCAGGGCTGCAGCAGTAGTGACTCAGCAGGAAAAGACTCAGTTCCCCACAAGATCTAGCTTGAGGAATATCTGGGCCAGAGTGTAGTGGTTGGTCTGTTTGCTTTTATACTCTGCAACCCATTTATTGACACAACTGTTGTGTTTTTCAATGTTAAGTGAAATGCTATGCCAAAGTATCCTCAAGCCAAGTCCCCTAGCTCCAGGGGTGATTATTAAAATACTGCCAGAAATTAATCCTTTTAGGAGAGAATGTCAAGGAGGTCCTGGAGGCCGGGGGAAAGGGTCTTGGGTGGTTCAGGGCAGTGCAGTTTACCAGCCTGGAAGAAAAGCACTTTAATATTTTCAACAACCTGTATTGATACACACGTGTTGGCTGAATGTCAGCCCTGCCTAGCCCTCACCTCAAAGTAAAGCTTTATTGTATAAGCATTCTGGTACTTACTCTTGCTTGAATGTTGAAGAAATCCCATTCCTCATCTCCATATCCCTCATATGGTTCTTTCTCAATGTGAATTTTAGAAGACTCTGAAGTGTGAGAAATCTTTCTGTTTTGACCGGTCTTTTGGGAAAGGCCCCATGTGTCAATATGGGTGTGTCAGCTTCCTTTCCAGCTCAGTTCCAACTATTTTCTTTCATACAATACATACTTTCCAAATGGAACATCTTGCTATTTCTTTTTACACACACCCTAACCGTTCATGCCTGTAAGCCTTTGCTCCTGCAGTTTCCTCTACCTGGGTGCCTTTTTCTTTTTTCTCCTTGTGTCCAACTCATGGTCAACCTTTAAGGCCTTTCCAAATGCCACCTTTTCCTTGAAAGTCTCCAGCTATTCCTCTCTTCAGAAATGCTCTCTCTGTGTCCTGTGACATCTTAAAACATTTTTTAAAATTTCAGCATGGCACTTATAATTTCATCATCATCATCATCATCATCATCATCATTTGGTTGGGTTCATTGAGAATCTACTGATGCCATGAAAATATTCTGTGCTCTGCTGTCTCATTTGCTTTTCTGTCTTGTAAAAATAGTGCTACATGTATGCATGTTTTCTCCCTTTCTAGCTTCCAGTAATAAAGCAAATGGAATTTGGAATCAAAAAGATTTGGGTTTGGACCCAAGTTCCATTATTGGTTGTAGGAGTTTAGGCAAATTATTCAGGCCTCCTAAGCTTCAGCTTTCTTGTTGGTAAAACACTGATAATAATACTTACCTCACAAGGGGTAATTGTATTACATCAAATAATAATAATTGCCAACATTTTTTTCAGTGCATATTATATGCTAGGCAGTGCTCCAAGTACCAATTCTGTATTATTTACTATTTAAATCCTCACAGTAACCCTCCAAAATAAGTAATAGTACCCTTACTTTAGAGAGGAGAATTTAAGGCAAATAAGCCAGTCAGTGGAAGAGTTAGAATAAGAATTTTGATAGAATTCTCACTTTTTTTTAATTAAAAAAATTTTTTTGAGACAGAGTCTCACTCTGTCACTCAGGCTGGGGTGCAGTGGCGCTATCTTGGCTCACTGCAATCTCTGCCTCCCAGGTTCAAGCGATGCTCGCTCCTCAGCCTCCTGAGTAGTGGGGATTGCTTACAGGTGCCTGCTACCACGCCTGGCTAATTTTCGTTTTTTGTAGTGATGGGGTTTCACCATTTGGCCAGGCTGGTCTCAAACTCCTGACCTCAAGTTATTCGCCCTCCTTGACCTCCCAAAGTGCTGAGATTACAGGTGTGAGCCACCTTGACTGTCCAGAATCCTCCCTTTTAATCATTACCAACAACTGCCTCCCTAGGGTGGATAATACCTGGCCTGGGCTGGATATTGTCTGAACAGTAGGTAGCCCAGTATCTGGCAAGTGTTTCAAAATTGGCAGCTGTAATTCTTATTCCCATTCGTATTGCTCAGGGCTGGGGTCTATCCTGTGCATCTTTGTTTCTCCACAGCACCTCATAACATGAAGAGCTTGCATTTGTTTAGCATTTTCCATGTGCTAAGCCTCTAGCCCTAGCAAATGAATAAATGAGTGATTGAATAAATGAATGAATGAAAAGAGCAGACAAAAGCTCTTGAACATTAGGCAAAGGACATCTGAAAAGAGGATTCATCCCTTCCAGGTTACTCATCAGGCAAGAAGATGATGGGGTGGAGGAGAGGCCTCCCAGGGACCTGAATAATTCCCACTAGTCATCAGTATTTTCATTAATGACTCGAAAGACGGAGTGCAGAGTATGCTAATCAAATTGGTGAAGCCTCCGAGGCAGAATAGAAGCTGAGCACTTTTGAGGGAAGCTGGAGCTTGCAGACAGTACTTGACAAAGTAGAGAAATAAACAGTCAATAAACAGAGCTTCAGGAGCTGCAGGCTTCAAGTGGTGCCAAGGGATCAGCTGTTACTAATGGATTGATCTTCCACCACTTTTCCTTGGTCTTCACCTGGCTTGATTACATCTTTGGAGCAAGCCTGCAGGAGTCTCCTTGATGAGGGAAACTGTTTGGGCCTGGAAGCCTCATGGATGAAGTCCTCACTCCAAAGGCTAAGCTGTCCCTACACTCCTTCCTGGCCTATTCCTTCCTCACCTTACTCATCTGCCTGGCTGTGTCTCCGTGGAGAGAAGGGGCTGGCTCCACCTGCTCCACAAAAGAACCAAGACTAAATAAAAACATAAAATGAGACAGTGTGATCCGGTGGGGAAGCTCCACCTCTGCCCTGCCAACCTCTAGGAAGAAGACAAAGTGTGAGCGGTTTGGCAATTACAGGAACGTGAGGTGTTAGAGTCCCAGCTCCATCCTTCTCAAGTTATGTGGAGTTAGGTAAGTCTTTTAACTTCTCTGAATCAGGCTGTCTTGGTTACAATTAAAAGACATTTGATTTTTCTTAATCAAAACAAGGCATTTAACTGAAAGAATAAAGTGGGGGGCGTGTCTTAAAACACTTGGGAACTGGACATTCAGCCAGGCCTTAGGGAGAAAGATGGGGTAGATGAGCCGCTATGAACAGAGGTGTGGTCACTTTTTTCCTCATTCATCTGCTTTTGGGTTGTAGAGTTCTGTTTCTGCTTTTCTCAGCAAATTTGATTCTTGATTCTTCTTCTTCATTTTATTTTTGAGACAAAGCTTCACTCTTGCCCCCCAGGTCAGAGTACAATGGCACGATCTCTGCTCACTGCAACCTCTGCCTCCTGGGTTCAATTTTCCTGCCTCAGCTCCCCCGAGTAGTTGGGATTACAGGTGCCCACCACCACCCCCAGCTAATTTTTTATATTTTTAGTAGAGACAGGGTTTCACCATGTTGTCCAGGCTGGTTTCGAACTCCTGACCTCAGGTGATCCTTGCCAGAGCAGGAGCATCGCCATCTTGGACAAGCCCCTCATTCTAAAGTTCACCTTAATAAAAAAAACCCTAAATCCAAAGGGCGTCAGCATAATGGCTAAGGTTAGCATGACCATCAACCACAAATAATGT
Source organism: Callithrix jacchus (assembly GCF_049354715.1). Lineage (NCBI taxonomy): Eukaryota > Metazoa > Chordata > Mammalia > Primates > Cebidae > Callithrix > Callithrix jacchus. The sequence goes on along the minus strand of NC_133509.1, from coordinate 105,627,226 downwards.
CTCCAACCAGAAACATTCCAAAATCCTTCCCGAACAGAGACATGCTAGCCCCTAAATAAGCTCCTTCCTGCCGGGAAGATGCTAGCCCCAAGATAACCCCACTCTGTGCCGGAAAGATGTCTGCCCTAAGATAACCTCCCCTCCTCCCGGAGAGATTTCAACCCTGCCATAAACTTCTCCACACACATAAACGTTCCAAGCTTGTGATAAGCCCGCTCACCCTAAAACCAATGTGTACTCTTAGTCTGTAAGAAAAAGCACTCTTGACCAAAATCAGCCAGGAGTGCCTCCGAGGTTTTGACTAAAGAAAGCCTGTCCTGCTGAAGGAATTAAGAGTCAGACACAAGTTTAAAAAAGAAAAAAAAGAAAACCGGTCTTTAACTGCCAGCCGCACTTCGTTTTTCTTTCCTCTTTCTTTAACTCTTACAATCCTTCCACCTTGGCCTCCCAAACTGCTGGGATTACAGCCATGAGCCACCTCGCCTGGCCTTTTTCTTTCTTGATTCGCCTCAGGGTGCCTATGACCAGACACCTTGTTCCGGTCCCACCTTTATGAAGAACCTAACAGGGGGGACAAATGTCTCTATATCCAAATCTACATTTCTGGGAAAAAGAAACTGACTGGCCCCACTAGAATCAGGTTTCTACATTGGCCCAATCAGTCAGGGCTGGCCTGAGGACTGGAGGGTGGTATTGCTGGGTACCAACAGTCCAGCAAGGGCCCACCTTTGTGGGGGTGAAAAGTTCTCAGAGAAGAGAAATCACCCAATTAGGTGTTCAATGCAGTCTCTGAGCCTCAATTTTCTCATATGAAAAATGGGGATAATATTACATGTCTCATAAGAGTTGAATAAATATTCTATGTAAAATGCTTAGCATAGTGGCTCATACATAGTAAAAGCTGCCAGTTGAACAATTGCTCTTTATTCAAGATAAAGCTCACTGGAGTTGGTAGGAAGATCTCTGAGGTAGTGTGGGCTTGGGAAGGGAAGGGTACTGCAGAGGCACAGGCTTGAGTGACATGAGTATGGGGAATGCATCTCCATTCATTTGTCCACTGGGGGAGACAGGGTTGTAAACCATTAGGAGTGTGGACATGCAAATGTTGTTCCTTCAGGAGGCCTGACTGCTAATTCCCAGCTGGAGGACAGATAAGTGCTACCATGTCTTGGGTACCCAAACCACCGTTTCATTTAACAGATATTAATCAAATACCTACTATGTGTGAACCTGCTAGTTGCTGGAGATATAGCATATTTGCATTCTAGTAGGAGAGAAAGACAATAAATAAGGATAAACAAGTAAAATATATGTTACTGGCAAGTGCTAAGGAGAAGGCATAAAGTGGGAAGAGGTATGTGACTTGTCAGCCAGGTAAGTGAATATCAACATTTTAAATGGAATAGCCAGGGAGAGCCTTACTAAGAAGGTGTCTTTTGATTAAAGACCTTGAAAGAAGTGATGGTGCTAGCCATGTTGTCTGGGGAGTGGAGGCTAAGGTTGGGGAAGATAATTTCAGATAAGGGAACACCAGTGCAAAGGCCCTGAGGTGGGAACCTGCTTGATACCATCGAGGAATCACAGAGAGGTCAGTTATCACTGAAGCAGATGGAGAGAACAGGTGATAAAGTCAGAGTATTATAGGACCCATTATGTTGAACCCTGTAGTTCATAGTAAAGGACTTTAGCTTTTACTGTGAATGAGGGGGAAGCTATTGGAGGGTGTTAAGCAGAAGAGTGACATGATCTGAATCAGGCTTAACAGGGTCACTCTGGAACAGACTGCAGGAATCAAGTGCAGAAGTCCTGAGTCCAGTTTGACGGTAATGTTAAGGGAGGCAGAGCCATGTCTTGGAGCAGGGTGACAGTAGGAGTGGTAGAAGTAGTCAGATTCCAGCTCTGTTTTGAAGTTAGAACTGACAGAATTTGCTCAACTACTGCTTTGGCCTGCTAGCAGTGACATCAATTTCAATTCTAGGCAAAAGTTGGTACACTATCCTTCCTGCCACCCAGTTATTCCAAAACATGTCTCTGTCAAACATGCTTAGAGGTCACCCCCGTTTCCATGGAGAACTGAGGTTCAGAGGACTCTGTGGGGTCACAGCCATGTCTACTGGAGTCAGGAAGCTTGGAAGCCAAGTGCTCAAAGAAGACGCACGAGGGATTCTGACTGTGGCTGCAGCTCTCTTTCAATTAGTGACCTGACAGTGGTGCCCGAAGTCACAGTGTCTTTCCCTTTTTAGTTTTGGGGTGCCAATTCAGGGGTCTCAGGATTGAGTTGCCAATGCAGGAACAAGTTGCCAACCTAGAAGGACATGGAAGAACCAGGACCATTAAGAAGTACTGAACTTGGAGTCCCAAAGAAATGGGTTTGGGTCCCAGCCCTGTCACCATGGGCCTTAGTCTCTTTAAAGGGGGTCCAATTAGATGGGCTTCTTTCAAGCTCTAAAGGTCAGTGAAGTTTGGCCAAGAACAATGTTTTGGTTGGCTGGGCGCGGTGGCTCATGCCTGTAATCCCAGCACTTTGGGAGGCTGAGGTGGGTGGATCGCCTGAGGCCAGGAGTTTGAGACCAGCCTGGCCAATGTGGTGAAACCCCATCTCTACTAAAAATATAAAAACTATGGCTGGGGGCCGTGGCTCACAGCTGTAATCCCAGTACTTTGGGAGGCTGAGGCAAGTGGATCACCTGGTCAGGAGTTTGAGACCAGCCTGGTGAAACCCTGTCTCTACTAAAAATACAAAAACTATGACCAGGCGTGGTGCCAGGCGTGGTAGCTCATGCCTGTAATCCCAGCATTTTGGGAGGCTGAGGTGAGCAGATCACCTGAGGTCAGGAGTTTGAGAACAGCCTGGTCAACATGGTGAAACCTCATCTCTATTAAAAATACAAAAATTAGCCAGGCATGGTGGTGCATGGTAGCCTGTAATCCCAGCTACTCAGGAGGCTGAGGCGGGAGAATCACTTGAACCTGGGAAGTGTAGGTTGCAGTGAGCCAAGATCGCGCCATTGCACTCCAGCCTAGGCAATAAAGGGAGATTCCATCTCAAAAAAACCACTTTTCTTATCGAAGATATTTATATCTCTGGACTTGGCTCCATTAGAGTCCTCATTCTTTCAAATTGAGCCTCCTATAAATCAAGAGAGATAGGTGAATTGCATTTGTCCAAAATGGCATGATAACAGAGAGGATGCCGTATAGCTAGACTAGCAGGCCTGAGCTAGGAAGGCTTATCACGCTTCTGTCAACAGGTTTCACTTCTGAGCCCCAGCTGGAGATGCTCATCTTGGAGGCAAGGAGTGAGTCTGCAGAATAAGGAGCACGGGAAGGTGAACCCAGCAGTTTAGTTTCCTTGTTCCTAGTTGCCTTTCCTCTCATGTTTCTTGTGAGTTGCCTTTCAGAAAACGACTCAGGGCTATTAGCCCCAGGGTTGCATGCATGACAGAGGCAGGGGGAGAGTTTCCTGGGGACGGGGCCTGTCTGTATTTTGGGTGCCACCAGGTTATTCTCCTTTTATTCGTTCTTTTTGAGGCATCTGTCTGATGGGAGGAGCTGTAGAGAATTTGAGCTCTCCTAGGTCTGGACAAAGGGAATCCCTTTTTTGTGACAACACAGGACCTGCCAGCCATCTTGAAACCAGCTTGGGAGTTGCTCCTTCAAGCCAATTATATGAATGCCCCAATTCTCCCTTCTATGCTCCTGAACTGGTCATCATGGCCCTTAAGACTGAGAACCAAATAAAAAAGTCATAAGCCCCTCAGTCATCTGAATGGATTCCGTCTTGGCCAAGGGGACCCCAGAGAAACCTTAAAAAATGAGTTCCCAGCCAGGATGGGATGAGAGGTCACACATGCCTCTTATACACCCTCCCTTTTGCAGTTTAGATACAACTTACCAGCACTAATGTTAAAATAGAGACCATAAGACTGATGAAACACAGATCCTTTGTGTTAATAAGATACCAAGTAATAGGCCAGGTGCAGTGGCTTACACCTGTAAGCCCAGTACTTTGGGAGGCTGAGGTGGGTGGATGACCTGAGGTCAGGATTGAGACCAGCCTGGCCAACATGTGAAACCCAGTCTCCACTAAAAATACAAAATTAGCCAGGCATGGTGGCATGTACCTGTAATCCCAGCTACTCAGGAGGCTGAGGCAGGAAAATTGCTTGAATCCAGGAGGCGGAGGTTACAATGAACTGAGATTGCACGGCTGCATTGCAGCCTGGGAGACAGAGTGGACTCTGTCTTAAAAAAAAAAAAAAAAAAAAAAAAGACCAGGCATGGTGGCTCACGCCTGTAATCCCAACACTATGGGAGGCCAAGGCAGTCAGATCACGAGGTCAAGAGATCGAGACCATCCTGGCCAGCATGGTGAAACCCCGTCTGTACTAAAAATACAGAAATTCACTGGGTGTGGTGGCACTTGCCCGTAATCCCAGCTACTCAGGTGGCTGAGGCAGGAGAATTGCTTGAAACCGGGAGGCAGAGGTTGCAGTGAGCCGAGATCATGCCACTGCACTCTAGCCTGGGCAACAGAGCAAGACTCTGTCTCAAAAAAAAAAAAAAAAAAAAAGGATACCATATTATAAACAGGATCTAAGGCCATGCCAGGCAAGGGTGAAGTCATGCACCCCTACATTTAAAGAATAAACTATGTCCCAACTGCCACGAGGGTTTTCTTCTTCTCTAGTAATCAAGCACTGGCCTCTCGATAAGCAATGATGAAACAATTGTAGCTTGTCCACTGTCAGATGCTAATAGACCCGCCCTGTTCCACAAGAAAAAATTACAGCTTTGATTAGACAAGAGGCTAACTTGAGTAACTTTCTCCTGATAAGTGCCCACTCACCATGGACTGGTTCTAGCATTTACAGAGCCTGTGCACTTGAGTGACATCATATCCCTGCTTCACCTTTTGACACAGAGGGCCTCATTGCAATGCATTTAAATAGTAAGTATCCACCCCAAAAATGAACATGGGACACATGTAAAATGCATGTTTGTTCAGTACGCATGCAGTAGGGCCCCCTTCATGAATATTTACAGTTCATCCTATAACCTGTTGAATATGTATACTTAGGCAAATTTACCCTTCAGCATAAATTTCTGTTCCAACTCCTCCTCCCTTTAAGTGCCTGCTAACAGTCTCTGCCAAAGGCCACACTTCCCAGCTTGTTAGGTTGGCCACCTGCAGGCTGCAAACCTGTACCAGAAATAAAGCCTCCTCTTCAGACTTAGAGATCTCGTGATTTTAAAGCTGAAAAGACCTTATTTCCTGAATGGCCCCTGAATCAGTGACACGGGCTTGCTGGTGCTGCTGTATGGGTGTCTTGGAGGAAGATTCACACACATATAGTTGTTTTTTCCCCCAACTGAGATTCAGTGAATACACTGTGTCAGAATTACAGCTCACTTAAGGATTTTGCTTTATGATGCAAAAGCTGTACTGCTTAGACGATAATGAGACGGTGAAATGCAAGTGAGAGCTGTGGAGGTTGAGGAAAAGAGAGGTTTTCGTTAGGGCAACTTTAGGCCATCCATCTGCCTTCGTCTTAAGCTTGTGCAGAAGTAGGTGAAGCGGAAATGTCTCTAGCTATCCAGCTTATTTTCTTTGCCCTTAATTTTCACTCAAACCGGTTTTTTTGTGACAGGGGTTCACTCTGTTGCCGAGGTCAGAGTGCTGTGGTGCAATCACAGCTCACTGTAGCCCCGACATCCCAGGCTCAAGCAATCCTCCCACCTCAGCCTGCTGAGTAGCTGGGACTACCAGCATTTGCCACCATGCCCAGCTATTTTTTCTTTAATTTTTAGTAGAGATGGAGTTTCACCATGTTGCCCAGCCTGATCGTGAATTCCTGGGCTCAAGTGATCCTTCCACCTAGGCCTCCCAAAGTGCTGAGATTACAGGCAGGAGCTACTGCTCTAGGCCTATTGTAACTCTTTCCCCTGGCTATTAACTGTTGAGATCTCACTGGGTTATAAACACTATTATATGCCAATCATCAAGGGTGAAAAAATGAATAAGACACATGGTCCTACTGGGCATAATAGCATGTGCCTGTAATCTCAGCTGCATGGGAGGCTGAGGCAGGAGGATTGGTTGAGCTCAGGAGTTCAAGACCAGCCTGTGCAACATAGTGAGACCCCCATCTCAAAGAAAGAAGAAGACACAGGGTCCCTGCCCTTGAACTCTTACCTAACGTGGGAGACAAACATGTAAACTAATAACTAGATGCTCAATGCTTTGCTGAATAGCCAGGGATTACCTTTTAAAAATTCAAGCTGGCTGTTCTTAGAATAAGTTAATTCTAATTCAGGTCACTGCCCTAACAGTGGATGAGAAATTTTCTTTTATTTTTCTGGCCAGATGCTATACTGGTTAAAAAAACTTTGTTTAGGCTGGGCATGGTGGCTCAGGCCTGTAATCTCAGCACTTTGGGAGGTCAAGGCGGGCAGATCACAAGGTCAGGTGATTGAGGCCATCCTCGAACCTAACATGGTGAAATTCCATCTCTACTAAAAATTCAAAAAATTAGCTGGTCATGGTGGCACACACCTGTAGTCCCAGCTACTTGGGAGGCTGAGGCAGGAGAATTGCTTGAACCTGGCAGGCGAAGGTTGCAGTGAACCTAGGTCATGCCACTGCACTCCAGCCTGGGTGACAGAGCAGGATTCTGTCTCAAAAAGAAAAAAATCAAAAACTTCGTTTAAACACTTACCATACTCTTACCCCACACTTGCCTATGTAAAAGCTCAAAATTTCCCTTCTGAACGCCCATGCTATCATCCCCCTCTTGCTCTGTTCTTTTAAGTAGTCCTTTACCGGTCAGGTGGTTTTGGTTCCCACCTCAAGATCATGGTATGTCTCAGTAGATGATAAAGAACTATTTGCTCCAGCTCTTATTCTTGGCCTGTACATATGATCACAGCTTCCCAGTGCATCCCAGGTTCCTCTTCCTCAGCCTTCTACATTCCATTCTGGTCTGGTCTGGTCTACACTGTTCTTTTTTTTGAGACAGGGTCTCACTTTGTTGCCCGGGCTGAGTACAACTCATTGCAGCCTCAACCTCCTGGGCTTAAGCAATCATCCTCTCAGCTGTTTGAGTAACTGGAACTATATGCATGCACCACATCCAGCTAATTAAAAAAAAAATTTTTTTTAACCGGGGTCTCACTATGTTGCCCAGGCTGGTCTTGAACTTCTTCTTTTAAGACAGGGTCTCACTATGTTCCCCAGGCTTGTCTTGAACTCCAAGCAATCCTCCCAACTCAGCTTCCCAAAGTATTGGGATTATAGGCCTGAGCAACTGCACCCAGCTGACACTATTTCTATATTTTTTTAGATGGGGTCTCATTATGTTGCCCAGATTGGTCTTGAACGCCCGAACTCAAGCAATCCTTCTGCCTCCTCCTTCCAAGTAGCTAGGATTACAGGCACATGGCTATCACACCAGTGAGACCATGTGTCTCCCTCACTTTTGCATTCTTGATGATAGGCATGTAATGGTGTTCATAACCTGCTGATCTCTCAACAATTAGTAGCCAGGGGAAAGAGTTTACAATACAGATCAAGGGCAAGGAAAAGAAGCGCACCTCAAATACTCTTCTATTCAGAGGTGCAAAGCTATCAGCCAATTCTAGACCCCTTGAGCTGCCTGAAATTCACCTGGAAGCTGATTTTGCTACTGTTTTCTTGCTTGTTTGCTCTTAGAACAGCAGCTGTAACTTCCCATAACTCAGACAAGTCAAGGGGTTGAAAAGTGAGGCAAGAAAACTGAGCTGCACAGAAACAATGGGTAGAGCTGCCAGGTTATGAAGTAGACCAACATGTGACCTTCTCAGCAAAGCTCCAGATTCTGGTTCCCAGGCCTGATAGGGCTCCAGAGGTCAGAGGCCAGAGCCAATCACTATGCAGCAATTCCAGAAGGAGAAACTGTTTTGGAGCCAAAGGTGCCAATGGGAGGGTAACTGGCACCTTTTCTTTTTAAACAGTAACTGGTAGAATTTTTATATTTACTTTTAGATTATCTAATTAAAGGAAAAGTCAACTCATATGGTCAGGAGAGGAGAGAAGACACATATTATGGTTTTTTAAATCCAACTGTCTTTTCTTAGAATTGAATGAAAGGCAGGAAAGGAGGCCAGGAGTTTTGCAGGGAAATCCCTTAAACATGCCTCTTTCCTTTCCATTGCTTCATCAGCAAACATTTATTATGATATACCTATTACAATATGCAAGAATAGGTCCTTCTGCCCTAAATTCCTTCCTTCTCCTCCTTCCCTTTACAGCTTGGTCCTAATCAACAACCATTTATTCTTTAGACCTCAGCTCCCGGAGACTTTTCTCCCTTGAATAGTGATAAGGCTTAAAATGCAAATGGTCCCCAAATCCTCAAGTATGTGGAGGTATTATTAATCATTTGCAGATTTTTCGCTGAAGCCACTTTTGATGTGGAAGGGAAGGAGGGTAGAGAACAGGGGTTCACGAAGTGAGCAGGAGGAGGGAGCTGTAAGGTGGTCCCATGGAGGGTAGCAGGGAGGTTTAGGAAGGGGAGGCTGGAGATCTCACAGATTCATTTGGCCAACGTCTCAAGTTCTGAGGATGCTTGAAATTTAAGTCAGATTTTTATCCTGGAGATTCAGAACCTGGCATGGTTTCATTCTAGGTGAAGGAGGGATGAAAGTTGTTAGAGCGGATTAGTACCACAGACAATTTAGGCTGAGAAGAGGATGCTCAAGGCCTTACCCTCCCAGGGAGAATGGAGTCCTCGCCATCTTGGGAAAGTTTCCCACATCACAGTGGGCCAAGAACATGGGCTTTAGAGAAGGACAGCCTGGGTTCACACCTTGGTCTTTCCACTTATTAGTTGTAAGACTTTGGGCAATTTATTTGATCCCTCTGAGTCTGAAATCTCTCATCAGTAAAATAGAGGTTAGAATAATAATAACTACCTCATAAAGTGACATTTACAAACCCAATGATGATAGCAAAAAACAGTTCTGGCACACAGTAGTCAACAGATGTTTTCTATTATAGGATTGGATTATTCTGTAGGGAGGAAAATGGGGAACTAAATGGTAGGGTTGGGGCTATGGATTATAAGGGATGGATTGAGGTTATGCAAAGAAAGACTTAGAGTTTAATCAGGGGTGGGTGATTGGAGGCAAAGGTGGTGTGTGGAGTCCTTACCTTGGTCTTCGAGATTTTCAGAATAGTGACATGCCAAAAGCCTTAGTGACACTGAATAATTCTGTGGCTTATTTATAAACAATATGTAGCTAAAAGGAAGGGTCAGAAGGAGTATGTGGATATGAGGCTGGGGATTAGCTGACTCTGCAGGCTGTCTGCCTGTGCTCAGGAGTCAGGCCACTCTATCCCCTCCTGCTTAGTGTGGTCCACAGACCAGCTGCATAGCACCACCTGGGATCTTGTTAGGCAGAGCCTTGGGCTCTGCTCCAGTTCTGCTGAATCAGAATCTGCATTATAACAAGATTCCAGGGTGATTCATGCATATATTTAAGCTTGGGGGAGATGTGTGAGCTGCAGAGATTTAAAAACTCTTTATACCAGGACAGAATGCCATCAGGTGATGCTAAGAACCTTATTACATTCTAACTTTAAACTATACTTTAGTGGGCTCATCCTTGAATAAAATCTTTGTATATGGACCAATAGCAGGAGGAAACCATATCACCAATGTGCCTTGGACATATTTAACCTTCTTGACCCTGACTCATGTGCACACACACACACTCACACACACACAACATCAGCACTATTCAGCGTGTTTTGATTACCAGACACAATTCCTGTATTAATGATTCACTAGACATTCCTTAATGCATAATTTCTATTAATAGTCTTATTTAAAATTCCCCTATTGCCACCTGCCAGGGGATGCAGGAAATCAGTTCAAGCAAGCTTCAGCAGTCCTGAAGGGAGACTTGAAGGTCTCTGTGCAAAGAATCCAACCCCAGAAGGACTGAGAGCCAGGTTAAAGAGTCTCTTGCTGTGTCCAGCATGGTTCCTTGAATACATCATTGCTCTGTGCCTCAGTTTCTCTTCTGCAAAATGAGCCACATGATTGACAAGGAAGGTTTTAGCTTATTGAACACACTCTTCCTTTCCCCTTCTGTTTTACCCTTCCTTTTTCTGGGTTCTTTTAACTAGATGCTGGTGTCAACCTGAGAAGGTATAGGTTTAGACTCAGGCTAAGACAGTGAGGCTTAGAGGCTCAAAGGTAGTTTGGTTGCAGGGAGTGAAAAGGAAGAGAAGAAGCTAAAGGATTTAGCCCTTCTGTAAGCTCAATGCCAACTCAGATGATACCTGAGAGTCCTAAAATTATCTCATGTTCAAAGGTTTACAGTTCAGTCCACTGTGGATGAGGTATTAGTACCTTGCTTACACTGAATTACATGCCAAATGGGCCACTGGCATGCCTTTTTAATTTCTTCATTTCCTTATAGAAACAGGTGTTTCTATAAAATGCTAGTCCAATGGTCATATACCCACTCCCCAGTGTTCTTATTCCACCCCTTCATCTTTTCTCAAGCTCCTCTGCATGGACCAGAAGGATCAATTCTGTATGGAGTTATCTAGGATATCCTACCATGTATTTATAGAACATTAGGACTGTAAAGGACTTTATAGTTCAGTAATTCCCAACTATCAGTTTATGAACCAGTACTGGAATTCTAGCTTTAAAAAAAAATAGTTTCCTAGACCCCATCATGTATATTTTTTAAAATGCTGGCTGGCTGATTCTGAGACTCTGACAGATTTCTGACTCGCCTTCACCCATTTATAGATGAATATAAGGCCTGCCACAGGCTCAAGGTCTCACAGCCAGGGATGGCAGATCCAGGTTCAGGCTTCCTCAGGCATAGGTCAGGTGCTTACCTGCATTTCGAAGCCCGTGAGTGTGTCAAAGAAGCAAAAGCCCTAAAATGCTGAATCAAAAGTAATCAAAAAGTAAAAATTTAAGGAACATTTTGATAAGGTGGCCTTGACTTTACCATAGTTCTCCCCTGAAAGAGGGGAAGACCAATGTCTTTCATATGTCCCTTCCCCACCCCTACCCTAGCCTACACTTGGCCTGTACCCAAAGCCTCACTGCTCTGAGGTTGGGGAAGTGAGGGAATGGACGATATCTCTCCATGACTGCACAATTTGTTACTTCTAAATTTAGGAAAATCATTGCCTTATAGGCTGCCAGATTCCATTTAAGACTTATCAAAACAAACAAAGCAAAGCAAACATAAAACCAGACCAAACAAGAGCTTTTGCTCAAGACTTCCCAAATGACTTTGGAAACCTTTGCAGCCCTCTCTTGTAGGCACTGTTTCTATGCAAGTGACTCTCAGACCTTCCTCTGAGCCCTTCCCCTCCCCCAGCACACATCCCACTAGGATGTCCTGTTATCACCTCCCTCTTCACTGCATCCTAACAGAACACAGCCATCTCCATTCACATGGGTTATCTCCAGGTGCCTCCTTTGGGCTGATGCTTTCTCAATGCTTCTCATTTCCTAAGCTTGAAAATTGAAGGGAGGCTTCTAGTTGAGCACCCTGGACTCCATCGTTGGTCTTATCTTATGTTGGATTAAGGACAGAAGGAATTATTAAGTCTGTAGGTGTCATAAAGTTAGGGAAATTAGCAGATAAGATTGGCAGAATCAAGACCAAAATGTTCAGAAGAAGCTATGAGGAAATATGGAAAGCAATATGAATATATTTAATGGGCATAAAATTGTATTGCATTAAGATAAAAAAGTTACAATACTGTATTTTCCCACTTATGTGAATGTCAAGAACAATTTTGTTTTTGCAAAATGAATCTATAGGGCTAGAAATCAGAATAGCGGTCGTCTCTAGGAGTTTGAAGGGGAGATTGACTAGAACAGGGCATGAGAGAAGTTTCTAGGGTGATGATGATGTCCTATATTGTGATTGGTGTATTGTTGCAGGAGCCTATTCACTTATTAACTAATTGAGATCTGTGCATTTTGTGGTATATAATTATAACTCAATAATATAATATATGAGGTTTCTTTGGATTTATTTTATATCGTATTATTCTTTTAAAAGTAATGGTACAAGTAAGAGATAGGGACACAAGCATGCTACATTCCAGCTGTGAAATGATTGGATGAAAAAAGCAAGGGAGTTTGCAGTCCAGAGGTAGGGAAATGATGATAGTCCCTGTTTTCTGTGCTGGTCAGCACAGTTCTGTGTGTCATATTCAAAGAGGGACACTAGGCCAGGCACAGTGGCTCATGCCTTTAATCCTAGAGTTTTGGGAGGCCTAAGTGGGAGGCCTGTTTGAGCCCAAGAATTTGAGACCAGCCTGGGCAATACAGTGAGATTCCCATCTCTACAAAAACATGAAAATAATTAACTGGGTGTGGTGGTGCATGCCTGTGATCCCAGCTACTCCAGAGTCTGAGGGGGGAGAATCCTTTGAGCCCAGGAGTTTGAGGCTGCAATAAACCATAACTGTGCCACTGCACTTCAACCTGGGCACCGACATCACACAAAAAAAATGAAGACCACTAATAGACTGAAAAACAAAGCTCAGAGCTGAAAAGCCTGTTAGGAGAGGAGTTGAAGGAACTGAGAATATATAGGCTGAAAAGCTAGAAGATTGTAAAGGCAGCTCAGATGACTGACTATCCTTAAATATTTCAAACAATGCTATGTTGAGAAGACTGTCTTTCCCTGGGCAGGGACAAGGAGATTGTGGGTAAAAACTACTGAAAGACAGATTCAGCCTGATATAAGAAGGTCCATTCTAAAAGGCAGAATGAAGTAAATACAGAATGGGCTGTCTTTGACACAGGACTCCCTGGAAGTGTTCAGGCTGTGGCTAGAGAGCCAACTGTTGAGGCCATCATAAGGTTTTAATGTGGAGATCTTTGATTTCCCGAGAATCTGCTATGTGCCAGGCACTCTGTTAAAAGTCAGAGATAATCAACACCATAAGACATGGCAAAACAAATGAACAAATAAATAAAACAAAAGCCAGAGACAAAATGAATGATCTGATTATTACCCAATAATCACCTAATACCAAATAATGCTTACTTTGTACCAGACATCATCCAAAGCAGCTTACGTACATTCTGACATTCCATTCTTAAAATAGCTATGAGGGAGCGGTACTATTACATCCCTATTTTCATAAATGAGACACACCACTCATACATGTTGAAGTCTGAGTTTGAACCTGACAAAGGGCGTGTGCACCAGCATGGGGCCCTAAGTGGAGGCTCACCACATAGACCATTGAGCCCTCTTCTCCCCAGGGCTGTCTCTCATGTAGACTACAGTTTTGACTCTGTCTTGATTCAGCAGCAGAGGCTACAGAAGGGTCTGGTGGTGGGCACACTGGATATTCCATGAAGGAGCTGGATTAAAAGAACTAGGCGGCCCCACCAATCTGGTAACTGTTGGTGGGGATCTTCCTGAAGGCTCTACAACTTTACTGTCCCACATGGCAGCCAGTAGCCACGTGTGACCATTGAGTAATTGCAATGTGGCTAATCCAAATGGAGATGTGCTGGATGTAGAAATTACACATTGGGGCCAGGTGTGGTGGTTCACACCTGTAATCCCAGCACTTTGGAAGGCCGAGGAGGGCGGATTATGAGGTCAGGAGTTTGAGTCTAGCCTGACCAACATGGTGAAACCCTGTCTCTACTAGAAACACGAAAATTAGCTGTGTGTGGTGGTGCATGCCTGTAATCCCAGCTGCTCGGGCTGAGGCAGGAGAATCACTTAAACCTGGGAGGCAGAGGTTGCAGTGAGCCGAGATCACGCCACTGCATTCCATCCTGGGTGACAGAGCAAGACTCCATCTCAAAAAGAAAAAAAAAGCAAGAAATTACACATTGATTTATGAAGAAAAGAATGTAAAATGTATCACTTATAATTTGCATATTAAGGATATGTTGAAATGGTAATATTCTAGGTATATTGGGTTAAATAAAATATATTATTTTAATAGTTTCATTAAAATATAATGCACCATGGAAGATATACACTCTTTTATACTTTTAGCATATTTAGAGTTACACATCCATCACCACAATCAAGTTTAGAACATTTTCATTACCTCAAGAAAGAGCCCTGCACCCCTTAGCTACCACTTCCCAATCTCTCATCTCCCTGACCCCTTCTGCTAGGCAACCACTAATCTGCTTTCTGTCTCTATGGATTTATCTACTCTGGAGATTTCATGTGAATGGAATCATAAAATATGTGATACTTTGTGCCTGGCTTCTTTCACTTAGCATAATGTTTTCAAGGTTCGTCATGTTGTGGCATCTATCAGTACTTCATTTCTTTTTATTGTGTGTAATATTCTGTTGTGTGGATAAATACGCCACATTTTATTCATTAATTCATTATCGATGTTAACGGGCATTTTGGTTTTTTTCTACTCTTTGACTTTTCTGAATAATGTTGCTATGAACATTAGTGTATAGGTTCTTGGGTGAACACATATATTCAGTTCTTTTGGGTATAGACTCAGGAGTGAAATTGCTGGGCCACAGAGTAACTATGACTAACCATTGGAGGAACTGCCAGACTCTTTCACAGTAGCTGCATCATATTGTGTTGCCACCAGCTGTGTATGAGAGTTTCAGTTTCTCTACATCCTCACCAGTATTTGTTACCTGCCTTATTCATGAGAGCCATCCTAATGGGTGTGAAGTGGCCCTGCATTGTGGTTTTGATTTGCATTTCTTTCTTTCTTTCTTTTTTTTTTTTGAGACGGAGTTTCACTCCTGTTACCCAGGTTGGAGTGCAATGGTGCGATCTCGGCCCACCGCAACCTCTGCCTCCTGGGTTCAGGCAATTCTTCTGCCTCAGCCTCCAGAGTAGCTGGGATTACAGGCACGTGCCACCATGCCCAGCTAATTTATTGTATTTTAAGTAGAATTGGGGTTTCACCACGTTGACCAGGATGGTCTTGATCTCTTGACCTCGTGATCCACCCGCTTCAGCCTCCCAAAGTGCTGGGATTTCAGGCTTGAGCCACGGCGCCTGGCTTGATTTGCATTTCTTTAATGTCTAGTGATGTTGATGATCTATTATTGTGTTTATTGGCCATTTGCATATCTTCTTTGGAGAAATATCCCTCAGATCCTTTGCCCATTTAAAAAATTGGATTGTCTTTTTATTATTGAGTTGTAATAGTTCTTTATATATATTCTAGACACAAGATCTTTGTCAGATATAAGATTACACACATTTTCTCTCAGTCTGTGGGTGGCCATTTCATGATGGTGTCCTTTGAAGCACAAATATTTTTAGTTTTAATAGATATAAGGTCTAGTTTATCTACTTTTTCTTTTGATGCTTGTGCTTTTAGTGTCATATCTAAGAAACTGTAAGGTCTTTTAGGCTGACTGAAAGCACCATGGACTACACCATGGTAACATCTGTAACCTGCATGTATACTCCAGATGAATTCCTGGAACTAGGAAGTCTGAAGTAACTGGAAAACCATAAAAGGAGAAGAAATAATCAAACCCTGCAGCACCTAATTAACTTTGAGACATTCTTCTATTATTCCTTATTCCTGCCTCAACTGATAAGGCAATTGGACTTTGTAACTGACCTTGGTCAACCTTGTGACTCCAGACCATAAGACCCCCTCCCAGCTTGCAAAAACCACCCTGAACTGTAACTTCTGTAACTTTCCACTGCCTACCCTAAACCTATACAACCAACTCCTATCCCACTGCCCTGTGCTGACTCTTTTTTTGGACTCAGCCTGCCCATACCTGGGTGAATAAACAGCTATGTTGCTCACACAAAGACTGTTTGGGGAATCTCTTCATTCAGAGTGTGCATTTAACAGAAACCATCAACTAATCCAAGGTCATGAAGATTTATACCTATGCTTTCATCTAAAAATTTTATAATTTTAGCTCTTACATTTAGGTCTTTTATCCATTTAGAGTAAATTTTTATATATAGGGGTCTAACTTCATTCCTTGGCATGTGGCTATCCAGTTGTCCTAGTACCATTTGTTGAAAATACTCTTTTTCTCCATTGAACTATCTTGGTATCCTTGTAGAAAATCAATTTACCATAAATACTAGGGTTTATTTCTGGGTCCTCATTTCTATTCCATTGATTTATTTATTGTCTGTCTTTGTGCCAGTACCATACTATCTTGATTACTGTAGTTTTGTCATAAGTTTTGAAATCAGGGAGTGTGGGTCCTCCTACTTTGTTCTTTTTCTATATTATTTTGGCTATTCTGAGTCTCTTGAATTTCCATTTGAAATTTTGAATCAGTTTGTCATTTTCTGCAATAAAATCAGTTGAAATTTTATAGAGATTATGTTGAATCTGTAGATTAATTTGAGGAGTATTGCCATCTTAACAATATTAAGTCTTCCAATTCATAAACATGGGGTATCTTTCCATTTATCTTAGGTTCCATTAATTTCTTCCAACAATCTTTTGTAGTCTTCAGAGTAATAGTTTTGCACTTCTTTTGCTATTTATTTCTGGGTATTTTGTTTGTTTGGTTTTTCCTTTTCTCTTTTTTTGTTTTTAAAGATGGGGTTTCACCATGATGGCCAGGCTGGTTTTGAACTCCTGACCTCAGGTGATCCACCTACCTCGGCCTCCCAAAGTTCTAGGATTACAGGCGTGAGCCACCACGCCCGGCTGTTTGTTTGTTTTTTGAGAGACGAAGTCTTGCTCTGTCACCCAGGCTGGAGTGCAGTGGTGCTATCGCAGCTCATAGCAACCTTCGCCTCCTGGGTTCAAGTGATTCTCCTGCCTCAGCTAACCACGTAGCTGGGACTACAGATGTGTACCACCATGTCCAGATAATTTTTTTATTTTTTAGTAGAGATGGGGTTTCTCTATATGTTGGTCAGGCTGGTCTTGAACTCCTGACCTCAGGTGATCTGCCCCCCTCAGCCTCCCAAAATGCTGGTATTACAGGCATGAGCCACTGTGCCTGGGCTATTCCTGAGTGTTCATTCTTTTTAAATTTTTATTTTAAAGAGACAGGGTCTCACTCTGTCTCCTAGGCTGGAGGACAGTGGTGTGATCGTACCTCACCACAGCTTCAGACACCTGGGCTCAAGTGATGTTCCTGCCTCAGCCTCCCAAGTAGCTAGGGCTACAGGAATGCACCACCATGCCAGCTTTATTCCTGAATATTTTATTCTTTTGGGGTTTTCCTTAGTTTTATTTTTGCTTAGAATGTATTATTAAAAAAAATATTCAGTATTTCTTTTTACTTTTTAAAATGTGACTATTAAAAATTTAAAATTATATAAGTGGTTCACATTACATTTCTAATGGGTAACACTGCTCTAGAATAAAAAGGCAGATTAGTGAAAACAAAGGAGTCTAAAATAATGGGATATATTCAATGTACTCATGACATTATGCCCCTGGAACTACATGTGTGAGCTAAACTTGGTCTGGAATTTCCCCTATTATGGAAATCATAAATCTTGAAGAGTTCTGACTGCAGTCAGAGAAAACATGCCTAGCCATGTGTTCCTAGTTTACATGGAGGGGATTTAATCAGATGTAACCTGCAGGGTCTTCTGTGATTTCTCTGCCGTTTGGGCCTCCAAAGGTAGTAAAAGTTACTTTGCTGGAGCCCAGGCATGAAAAACCAGAAAAAAGGTAAGAAGACAGCTAATGTGACATTTCTCTGAAATCTTTTCACATTATATAGGAAAAGGAGTAATGGAGTACTGCCATAGGCACTAGTGTGAAGCTGACTCATCTCTTATTGTTCCCGCCCCATCCAGTTGGCTCCCCTCAAGAAATTCTTCCTGGATCCTCAGGAGTTGGAATAGATTCCCTCTTCTATGTGTTGCCATGATTTTTTTTTTTTTTTTTGAGACAGGGTCTTGCTCTGTCGCTCAGGCTGGAGTGCAGTGGTGTGATCTTGGCTCACTGCAACTTCTACCTCCTGGGCTCAGATGATCCTCCCATCTCAGCCTCCCAGGTAGCTGGGACTACAGGCATGCACCATCACGCCTGGCTAATTTTTTGTAGTGACAGAGTTTTGCCATGTTGCCCAGGCTTGTCTCAAACTCCTGGGTTCAAGCAATCTGCCTGCCTTGGCCTCCTAAAGTGCTGGGATTATAGTCATGAGCCACTGCACAGAGCCTCCATGATGTTTTCTATGACATTTCCTACACAGAACTGACACTGCTCATTTACTTTTTTTTCTTCCCTGTACACTGTAAGCCCCTCAAGCAGAAACAACACCTTTGTTACCAGTGAACCGTCTAACGAAGTGACTGGAATAAGTACTGAGTGCAGGAGTGAATAAATGAGTACTATGCTCCTTCTTTCTTTAGAAAAGAACAATTTTGTTGGGCTCTGTGGCTCACACCTGTAATCCCAGCACTTTAGGAGGCTGAGGCGGGTGGATCGCCTGAGGTTGGAGCTCGAGACCAGCCTGACCAACATGGAGAAACCCTGTCTCTACTAAAAACACAAAATTAGCATGGCATGGTGACACACACCTGCAATCCCAGCTACTCGGAAGGCTGAGGCAGGAGAATCACTTGAACCTGGGAGGCAGAGGTTGTGGTGAGCCAAGATCATGCCATTGCACCCCAGCCTGGGCAACAAGAGAGAAACTCCATCTCAAAAGAAGGGAACACTTTTACAGCATATATATATATGTACATATGCATATATGTGTGTAGATATATATTTTATAAGTGTATTTTGGTTTAGCGGAAAGAGTATTTTATTGTCAGGAAACTGACCCGAGTTCTAGTTCTGACTTTGCTACTTACTAGCTGAGTGACCTTGAATAAATCTCTTAACCTTCTCTGGACTTGATCTCTCATCTGAAAGAAAAGAGGGTTGAACAACTGAGCTTTGAGCTTCTGTCCAGCCCTAATAGCCAAGTCGGTGAGACATGGAAAACAAGGCAAGTCTAGGGTTCAAATGTAGGTTTCCTTTCAGATAGGCAACTCAACAGAGCAGCCAAAATGCCCAGCCTTCCCAGGGGCCTCTACCGCCTCCCCCTCCTCCGTGTCTTAGCAAATATTAATAGTCAAGGGCCTTGTTGAATGTGGTTTTTAATAGAATCCAATTTCAGTCCATTTAGAGTGGGAATTTTCATGCTGACTTGGTAATTTGAACTATGCCACGCCTGATGGACTGAATGAATTTTCCCTGCCTCCGCTGCCTGCCCTGGGCTGCTGTGGAGAGAGAGTGCTGGCATTGGGACCAGGGAGTGGGGCATCTTAAAGCAGCTGAAGATCAGCTATTTGACCTCATAACCAGTCTTGTCTTTCCTGGCCTGAGGCATGTGATGGAGATACCAAGGGCACTGGAAGGGGAGTCAGCAGTGGCCATTCTATTTCCTGGCAATTGGCATCTCCTTGCAGCTCAGAGGCTGCTAGCCTCCAGTGGACAGTCAGGAAGAAAACAGTGTTCATTGTTGGATGTGACTGAAAGACAGTTGATTCCGAGAACCATCAGAATTACTCGAACTGATTGCTGTGGAGTCTCTTTGAAGCCTGGAGCAGCACAGGGTGGAGTAAGAAGCTTCCTCTTTCTACTCCCCACCTCCAAGTACTTGTCCTGTTTAATCAGGAAGTATCCTAAGGGCCTGTTGGAAGGTTCCCTTCCTTCTACAGTGCAGAGAAGGGGAATGTGCAAGGTGAACATGCATGTATTAGCAGCTGAACCATAAACTAGAAAACTGAGGCCAGGAAGAGTGGGGAAAGGAAATAAATGTTTATTCTATGCTTACTCTGTTCCAGCCACTGAGCTGGGAGACACTTATTTCTTAATCCTCTCAACACCATTTTAAGGGATAAAACATTCTCCCCCAGCCTGGCCAACATGGTGAAAGCCCATCTCTACTAAAAATATAATTAGCTGGGTGTGGTAATTAGCTGCGCACTTGTAATTCCAGCTACTTGGGAGGTGAGGCGGGAGAACTGCTTGAACCCGGGAGGTGGAGGTTGTAGTGAGCCAAGATTGTGCCACTGCACTCCAGGCTGGGCGACAGAGCAAGACTCTGTCTTGAAAAACAACAACAAAACATTCTCCCCATGTACTGGCGAGGAAAATGAGGGTCAGAAAAGTTAAACAACTGTACCAGGGTCACACAGCTGGCAGATGCTAAAGCTGGTATTCAAACAAAACTCCATCTATCCACTGTAAAATGTCACATGGTTTGAAACAGTGGGTCGGCGTGCTCTGAAGTTTGTCTGCTGGGCCTTCACCTGGCTGGTTACCCTCATGGCGTTCAAAAAACGATAGAATCCTGAATTATCCCCATGGAATCGGATTCAATGGGTCTAAACTAGAGCCAGAGATTATATATTTTTAAAAAGCTCTTCCAAGTGATTTTGATGTCTTAGAAAGCACAGGGCTGGAGCACGTGGCTTCTCTTCTGAACCAAGTCTCGTAGGACATCTTCATTTCTCAGAAGCACAGATCTAGTTCTGCCCTGCATTTTCCTCAAGTAACATCTGCCACTGAACCCATTATTCATTCATTCCAGGCTCAATGCTCAATGCTTTCTGAGTACCTGCAATGTGCCAGGCATGGTGCTCAAAATTCTGGCTGCAAAGATGAATATACCACAGTGCCTGCCTTGAGGAACACCCAGGGTGTGCAGGAGATAAGTGTAAACTAGAAATTCCAATGCGTTGTAGCAAAAGCTAGGTTGAGATAGGCTTGTGCTGCTTTAAGAACTCAGACTAAAGGACCAAGGAAGGTTCTAGTAGTGATCCTGAGTTAAGGCCGACAGGAGTTAGTAAGGCAAAGACAGGACTGAAGGGCTAAGGAAAAGCCAGTGAGGCAGAAGGAAGGAACAGTGTGGCAAGGCCCAGAGACCCAGCACAATGGTTCGGGGCAGCACAAGAAGCTGTGCAGCAGGGAAATGTAGGGTACTTTGGGAAGAGGGCCAGGAAGTGAGCCTGGAAAAATCAATGGAGACAAAATATGAAAGACTGTGTGTTTTGTTAAGGGGTTTGGACTTTATCCTAAAAGTGACGAGGCACCACTAAAGATTTTTAAGTTGTGAAGTGACATGGTCAGATTGTGTTTGGAAGGGTCACTCTGATAGAAATAAGAGAATGAACAGTAGGCAGGAGAAGCTGGCAACAGAGGAACGAATTAATTGCAGAATTAAGAATTTTATGTATGTCAAAAAGCACCATAAACAAAATTTGAAAGCAAAGCACTTGGAAAGCATATTTGCAGCATTTCTTGACAAAAATAATATTCTTAATAAAATTACAAATTGATAATAAACATACCAATATCAAATAAATAGAAAATTCACAAAGGAAGAAGTACAAATGGTCAATAAGCATATGAAAATGTTACTCGCAAAGAATCAAAGAAAGTTAAAATAACATTGACATACTATTATCCCAGCTATCAAATTGGTAAAGATTTGATAAGTGATGATTCCTAGTGTTAGGGGTGCAGGGAGCAGGGTACTCTCTAGGCTCCAAACAGGAGAGTGTTTTGGTACAAACTTTCTGGAGGGTGGTTGGCAACACGTATCAAAATTCTTAAAAATAGCCAAGCAAGCCTCTTCTTGGAGTTTATCGGAAGGAAATAGTTATAGACATGTGCAAAATTTAGCTGCAAGAATGTCAACTGCAACACTATTTACAATAAAGAGTGGGAACAAATAAAATAATCAATATTTGGGGATTGATGATAAAAAAAGGGTCCATCTGTGTAATGAAGATGCTGTTGAGAAAGTTTGAAATGCAAAAAATATTCATGATATTATTAAGTGAACAGAAGGAGCAAAAGAGAAGTGTTCAATATGCTGCCATTTGTGTGTGATAAAGGAATATATACATATGTTTGACAATGTGTAAGCATCTCCAGAAAGATGAGAGGGAAACTAGATGCTGGCAGACAGGGTGGGAAGAATGTTTGCTTCCGACTACAGAGCAGTTTGTACTTTTTGAAGTTTGTATCTGTGTCTATATCACACATTCTAAAATATAAATACACATTTTAAAAGTTATTAAAGGGTATATTCGGTGTGATCAAGTTTTTGTTTAAAAAAATCCCACAACTGTGTGTGTGCATGTGTACATTTACACCAAAAAGAACTAAAAGGTATATTTAAAAGAATACACATTTGTCTTGGGTGGTTAAGCTTATGGATTGGATTTTGTCCTTTTCTTTTCTAAAACTTCTACAATACACGTGATGCTTTCACAATAATTAAAAAGCGTTAGTTTTCCCCCCAAAGAGTCCATCGCAAAAGTCCAGGCAGGAGATGACAGTGCAGGTCAGATGCATGATTAGTACTCGAGCTAAATATAGGTCAGCAGTGACATCCATAAAGCATGTAATTAAATCACAGTTCTTGTTTTGGGGAGGAATGAGGAGAAGGAAGCTGAAGATTTGGTAGAGAGGATGAACCTGGTTTTGTGCTCTAAAGCCTTTGTTAGACAAATGCACAGAAAATTCAGCCCTACCACCCCAAACATCAACCAATACCCCAGGCAGCTTTTTTCTTTGGGATTATTTAACTTCAGGTCACAGTGAATGGAGTTCCAATAAGCCTCTATATCTAAGTCACCAAACAAGCAGATGGCCTGGATGCTTGTTCTATGAGGTTCTGAGAGGCTGTCCTCATTTCTTTCTGGTTTTCAATCTTTCTACTTTGGATGGCTGCAATCACATCCCCAGTGATCCAGCTCTGCCCCAGCCCACTCATGTAAACAAGACCTCTCTCCTGCCTCCTCATGGGGAATAATTACTCGGAGTCCTTCCTGATGCATACTGACCAAGGGAAGACCCTGGCAGTTTGAACTGGTTCTCCAGGCGACCCCCGCCCTCCTCTTCATCCTTGTATTGGCCAACTCACAAATGTTCTAAGTTGGAGGCTTGGGAATGGAGATGGGAATCGGGAGGTTTGAACACATGCTCGTGTGGGGCCATAGGGTAGTTTTGGGTTAGGGTCACGTAAAGCCAGCTTGGAGGAAGAGAAAAGAGAGCAGAAAGAATGTGGCAGCTGAAATAGCTTCTTCCTTTTCCTCTTCTCCAGAGAGTGAATTCTAGGTGAGTAATGGCAGGCCCCTCAATATTTCTAGCACCTTCCTGCAGACCCCACTGAAAGCTTTTGGGGAACTATGTGAATGTAACTTATGCTGCTGTCTTCTGGGCCCCTTGGCTGTGATTGGATCCCGTTGTGGTGGGGCCTCTGCTTAAATAAATAACCCATATTTAACTTTGTGTTTCCTTTCAGTCTCAGTTGTGACCCTTTCCCAATGCTGGGGATGGGCAGTGAATGCTAGGTGGCTCCATCAGCAAGTAGAATGAGCAATACACAGACATAACTGTTGGACCTCAGCTGCCTTTTTCTGACCTGTCACTGCTCTGACCACTAGGGATTCTGTTCTCTGGTCTTTTTGGGGCATTGAGTAAATACATAAGGAGGCCATGTACCATCACTGACATCACGAACACTTTTCAGGTTAATACATATTGTCCTGTTCTCAAATGGTTATAATTACCCAATATTGCACTTATAGAGAGGCAACTAAGTATGGCATAGTTACTAGCCAGAGCCCTGGAGTCAGACAGGCCTGGTTCACATACTGGCTATACCACTAAAGGCCGTGCAATCTTGGGATAATTAATTTATCTGTTTTTCAATATTCTTACCCATCAAACAGGAACAGTATCTCAGAGTAACTGCATGAAAGAAATGAGATTATACATGTAAAGATCTGAAGGTAGTGCATTTAATAAATCCTAACTATTCACATTATTGCATCTGTATATATTTTAATTTTGTACAACATTGTCTTTTTCACTAGTCACACAAAAAATACATGAAAGTGCTCTGATAATTTTAAAGCATCATATAAATTAAAGGTGTCATTGGTAATAATCTCATATGCATTTCTTAACCCTTCCATCTCCTTGAAGACTGAAACGACACCCCATGTCCCACAGCATATTGCACAATAATGGGCAAACAGTATGCCCCAGTAAATGTTTCTTGCTTGACTGAAGCAACATGGTGTAGCATAACGAGCACAAACATCAGGAGACTAGGCTGGGATGAAATTAGTTTAAGGCAGGAGAGCCAGTCTGCAGTCATCATTTATTCATTCAACAAAAATTTGTTGAACATATTCTATGTGCTAGATATTGAGTTCAGATAATTTCATCAAAAGAAGATTGTACAAGTTCTGACAAAGCCACACCCCTGGGCGGTCTCCACAATCCCAGCCCACTCTTAAAAGCACAAAGGCTGCAGCCACTATTGTCTGCCAGGGGATAAATGGCCAATTGCTTTGGGGGAAGCCCCATCCTGCCTGGCTGTAAGTAGCTCTGATTGAGGGTTGGAAGAGGGAGTAAAAGTGAGGGAGTGGGCTGCTTCCAACAGAAATGGCAGGAACTACTACCTGTTAATTTATTTTTATTTACACTGAATAAGTCCACAGTTGAATCTCCTAGCCTATACGTTGCTCTTTCCCCGGGCTGTCGTCTTTCCCTCCCTGTCGCCTACGCAGTCACCCTGCCCCAAACCTCGGCCCACTTCACTCTGCCCTTCTGTGGTCACAGCTGCCTGTTGGGTGGGAATCTGGGGGAATGGTATGTGTAGTCACCATAGGGCACCAAGAGTGGGCTTCAGTGGCATGTGAATCCTGGCAGAGTCTCGGATCCCCGAGGGGGAGAGGAGAAAGCACAAGCCGAGACAATGAGGGGGGAAGAAGGCGGGGCTGAGGTGGCTGGTAGTGGGTGGGGCGGTGGGAACTCCAGTGTACACATTCAGTCTCCGTGTTGGCTTCGCCAGTGCTTCTGCTGTTTGTCTTGTCCCTGGATTTCTAACCATTGCCTTGAGATGCTCTGGCTCTGGCTGTCAGGAAGGTGTGGAAGGATCCAGCCCCTGGGCTGTGTGTCTGCTGCCTGTGGGAAGATACACCTGCCAGGCTCCGCCTCAGTCAGAAGCACTGGCCAAACTCAATGCCACAACGGCATCCCAGTCAGTGAGACTCCTCTCCAGCTGTCCCAGCAGAAGTCGGGCCCCTCTCAGTCGCTGACCTGCTAGAGGAGAGGATATCTCCATTGTCCGGGCGACCTACCAGATTCCAAATTTGCATCTCTCCTTTTCACATTGGGAGGAGACAAAGAGTTGGGGTGCAACAGGAGGAAAAAATGGGGAGCCAGAAGAAGTGGGAAAAAATGGACAGAACCCAGGACAGGGCTCTCTGCCAGGGCATGCCTGGAAGTCCCTGGTCAGGCGTGGGCGCAGCTCTGGAGCTGCTTCCTGGTTACATGGTTTCTTTCTCTCTCTGGGAGCATCGGCTGAGCTTCATCTCTGTCAGCTGGATATACCGAATCACGTTGGTGTCTGTGAGGAAAGAAACAAACCATAGGGAGCACCAGGCAAGCGCAACTATCACATGTATGCAGAATCAGCAAATACTGTGTCTGTAGACGACGAATAGGCCAGGCTTACTCAGCCAAGCTCCCTTTTGCTATCCATGGTGGCTGAGAGAGCAACCAGATGTCGGCCCTGTCCTTCACTGCCTCCCTTTAGCAAATGTGGACAGGTTGGTATGACTAAGGGGATAGGAGAGAGAATGGGTGGGAAAGGAGAGAGAATTTCTCCATTTTCTATGCAGCAGCATAGCCCAGTGATTTCCCAGCCGGTGGAGTTAGTTTAGTGAGATTCCAGTTTGAGGCAAGTTGCCAACTTCTCTGAGCCTCCTGTCCCATCTGCAAGAAACAACCTCCTTTTTTTTTGAGATGCAGTCTCGTTCTGTCACCCAGGCTGGAGTATAGTGGTACAATCTTGGTTTGCTGCAACCTCCACCTCCCAAGTTCAAGCAATTCTCCTGCCTCAGCCTCCTGAGTAGCTGGGATTACAAGTATATGCCACTGCGCCTGGCTAATTCTTGTCTTTTTAGTAGAGACGGGGTTTCATCATATTGGCCAGGCTGGTCTCGAACTCCTGACCTCAGGTGATCTGCCCACCTCTGCCTCTCAAAGTGCTGGGATTACAGGTGTGAGCCACTGCGCCTGGACAACAACCTCCATTTTTGAATGCCAACTTTGTGCCAGGTTTCTAACCTTCATGATCTCATTTAATCCTCACTACAATCCCGCAAGGTATATATCCTCCTCCTCACTGTGAGAAAATGGAATAGAGACCTAGGGAGATTAAGTAAGATGCCCAAGGAGACACATAGTAAATGGTGTGTCAGGCTGCAAAGCCTGCCTCTCCTGAGGACCTGCCTCATGAAATTGCTCTGAAGACCAAAATAGCTAAGTCTGTAAGCGCTTAAAACAATGATCAATAAATATTAGTCTAATGTAATTTTTAAAAAAAACTTGAAGAGTTTAAAATGACTTTGCTTCATTGTCTTATTTTTGTCCTTATAAGTAGGGTCAGACTACCAGCTCACCAAAAGTGGGGCATTTCTTCCCAGTTCCTGTTATTAAATCAGTGAGGAGGGCATGGCATGGAACAGCTGCTAAGTTCCATATACACCAGAACATAAGAGTGACAGGGCTGCCTGGAATAGTTACTTCCGGAAGTAGAAATGAATACCATGCTAAAACAGCCAGGCGTATCCTCCAGAACAGTGCTGGCAGATAGCAGTGCTCCATAAAATTCTGTTGAATGAGTCCAATTCTTAGTCTTCAAACTGCTTACAGTATAATTGGTGGAACACAATTTATATACAGAAAATAAATCAACAACAAGGTGTTCTTTAAAAAGATTAAAAAGTATACATTTGGACATTTGTAAATTGATCCTAAAGTTCTTTAAAGACTTTTGAAAGGAGGATTGCATTAAAAAAAAAAAAGGCTGGGTATGGCCACTCATGCCTATAGTCTCAGCACTTTAGGAGGCTGAGGTGAGAGGATTGCTTGAGCCCAGGAGTTCAAGACTAGCCCTGGCAACATAGCAAGACTTCATCTATACACAAAATAAAACACATTAGCCAGGCATGGCAGTGCATGCCTGTAGTCCCAGCTACTGAGGAGGCTGAGGTGAGAAGATCATTTTAGCCAGAGTGGTGGAGTTTGTAGTGAGCTAAGATCGCACCACTGCACTTCAGCCTGGTCGATAGAGCGAGACTTATCTCAAAAAAAGAAAAATTAAACATATAAACAACAATAATAGCAACATCAAGTCAAAGTTGTTGTTTAAATGCTACTTCCTCTGAGAGGCTCTTTCTGACCCCTTGGTTTAAAATAGCTCTCCCTTTACTCTTTTTTTTTTTTGAGAGAGGGTCTTGATCTGTCACCTAGGCTGGAGTGCAGTGGTGAGATCTGAGCTCACTGTAGCCTCCACCTTCCAGGCTTAGCTGATCCTTCTGCCTCAGCCTCTGGAGTAGTTGGGCTTACAGGTGCCTGCTACCACATGCAGCTAATTTTTGTATTTTTAGTAGAGATGGGTTTCACCATGTTGGCCAGACTAGTCTTGAACTTCTGAGCTCAAGTGGTCTGCCCGTCTTGGCCTCCCAGAGTGCTGGAATTACAGGCATAAGCCCCTGCGCCTGGCCACCGTTTACTCTTAATCTCTTTATTCTGCTTTATTTTCTTCACAGCGTTTACTACTACTAAATATCTCATTTGTTTACTGTCTGTTTGCTTGTTTACCAGGTGACTTCTAGCCATCCCTTGGTGGAGAGCCCCTCTCCCTGGGTTCTGACCCCTCTCCACACTTTTTTCCCCACTTAACAATAGACAGTGAACCATTATAATAGAAGCTCTTTGAAGGCAATGACTTTCTTTCGTTCACTACTATGTACCTAGCAACATTGTACCCCCTCAATAATTATCTGATGAATGAACGAATGAATGACTAGGCGGGCAAATGTGATGTAAGTGAATGGTATAGATTAACACAGGCTTTAAGGAATATGATTTGACTAGAGAAGTCAGAGCATGCTTTCAGAAAGATGCTGGGCTTAGCATCAAAACTGCGTGTTTGTATTCCGTGTCATCAGCCAGTCATGAGCTCATCATGGGAGGGACCATGTCTTTTCATCTATTCCCTTGGTGCTCAGCACAAATCTTGGCACATAGTATGAATTCAATATGTATTTATTGAATAAGTGAAGAGAGCTGGATTTTGAGTTGAAAAAGATGAGGAACTCTATACTCGATATGAAGAGAAGAGGTACCTGTGCTCCTGGACCTCAAACCCTAGGCAAAGGCATGGGATGTGTGCTTCTCTTACTTAGATCTTATCATATATCTGATCCCTAATTTTGCCATCTCTGTCCCTGCCTGGCTCTCCCAGCCAAGAAAATTGTCTGCTGCAATGAGAAGGCCCCAGGAGCCACCAGAGTGAGGACTAAGTAAGAAGACAGCTATTTCTGCCTTACCTGTTGGTTGTTGGGTCCTTGCTTCTTTCAGGTAGTAGAGTGCTTTGTTGTAGTCCCCAAGGTGGTAGAAGGCCACACCAGACCGATAAAGGGCCTTGAAGTTCTCCCCTTCCTTCTTCAAGACTTTGAGGCAATATTCCTTGACGCGTTCATAGTTTACCAGCTCAGCCTGGAGTAGGCAGGCTATGGTGGAAGGGAGGGAAAATGCCATCAACACAAGAGCGGCTGGCTCTGCATGTTTCCCTTGAGTTTTTTTCTCTCCACAGGTTTAGCAGGGTTGGGGTTTTCCACTGGGGTTTACGTCATGGAATTTGTCTTCTAATAATCCTAGCCTTCCCAACCAGTTTCATCAATAACAAGCCATGTTGACAAGCCTTGAGCAAGTCACCTAACCTTGTGTTACGGGTTGAATTATGCCTGATCCTCCACCACCCAAAGATACGTTATAGTCCTAACCTCCAGTACCCAAGAATGTGACCTTATTTGGAGACAGGGTCTTTACAAAGGTGATCATGTCTTATCATAATCATGACATCATTAGAGTAGAGCTTAATCCAGTGTGACTAGTATCCTTATAAAAAGGGGGAATATGGACACAGAGACAGACACAGACAGAGGAAAGACGACGTGATAAAACATGGGAAGGAGATAGCCATCCACAAGCCAAGGAGTACCTGAGGCTACCAGAACCTCACAGAGAGGCATGGAACAGATTCTTCCACATATCCCTCAGAATAACAACCCACTAACACCTTGATTTTGGACTCCTAGCCCATGGAACTGTGTGACCATACATTTCTGTTACCTCCAGTCACCCAGTTTGCGGAACTTTGTTATGGGCATGTTGAATACAGTGAGTTTCAAATTTCTCTTCAAAGAATCAGTATGCCAATAAGGCTTGCACCCCTACTCTCTTTAAAATAGCCAATCAGAATTAGCTTAGACTGTGTAGTCCAATCTTAGCCAATAGTAGGAGCAATCTGCATCAGGGATAAGAACTCCTTTCCCTCCCCTGTTCAGGTATGCTCTCGCCATTGCTCCATCTGCGAGATGCACCCTTCTATAGAAGTAAAAATTGCCTTGCTGAGAAAATTTATGTTTAAGTGCTATTTCCTTTGCAGCATCAAAAATTTGCTTCTGACAGACAGCCTTAGGAATAAGTTACCAGAGGCAATCATCATCATCATCATCATCATTATCATCATCATGATCATGGCCAATATTTGTTGAGTGCTTACCTTGTACAGATGCTGGTCTCATTGTTTTATATGTATTACTGATATAATCCTCAGAATACTCTGATGTGCATACTATTATTGCTTCAATTTTATAGATGAGGAAGCTCAGGCCCAGAGAGCTCAAAAAATTTGTCAAGGCCACACAACATGAAAGAGGCAGAGATGAGATTTAAACTGAAGCTGTCTGGCTCCAGAATCCAAGTCCTTCTTTATCTAGTTGTTGGAGGGAGTATATAAAATAATGGCCATAAAGTACTTAACATGGGCTTGGCACATAGCAAGAGTGAAAAAAAAAGTTAGTTAACATTCTTAGAATGCTAACTAACCAGTACCAGTAACATCTGCCTCTGACTTCCCTCAAGTCCTCTTTCGAATATATTTGTCACTGCAGTTCCTGAGAGAAGGGGCTTTCTGGTAGGCTAGTGACCAGTTCATACAGGGCACATGTCAGGACATGAGAGATCTATGTGCCCAGGCCAGAGGAAACTATGGCAGGCAGGTCCCCTGGTGGAGGGCCTTCCCCATCCCACAAACAGTCATCTTTGAGTAAACCATCTCCCTTTGAAGCTTTCTCCCACCAGCTCTGAGCCACAGGGCTGGAACTAGGGCGACGACATTCCTGGAGCATGACTGAATGACCTTGAAGAATGACTGAAATTTCGTGCCCTAGGCACCTCACTCTAATCCCAGCTCTGCTGAGTCACCTCGCCTCCATTTAACCACTCAAATATCTAATAGGCACAGACCAAGGGCAAAGTATGTTGTATACTTTGGAGGGATTACAAAAGAAAAAGAGACGGAGGAAAAGGCACCTGTCTTCTTCAAAGCAAATAAAAACAGAGACTTCGAAGGCAAAACTACTGCTTCCGTCCACAACCCAGCGGGGTGGCTGGGGGAGAATGCTGATGCTCTGTTCCTTCTTTGTGCCCAGACTTTTCCCACACTGAAACAAGACACCTCAGGATAGAGACAAGTCACTGATTTCAATCTTGAGGGGTCTAACTTCAGTCCTTCTGACCTCTTAAATAACTTCCCAGGTATCAGAATTGCTGAGATTTTTAGCAGACCAGACTTTTCTTGGAGCATTTGGAACCAAAAAACTCCATTCTTTCACAGAATGAGGAGAACTACACAGACTCTCAAGTTGACAGTATGAGGACCAGGAAGTGAAAGAGAATCAGCCCAGATCTAGAAACTAACCTGTCAGGTTTCACTGGCTGCAGGGCAGAAACCCAAGTCAACAGGAGCAACAGGCTGCTAACCACCCTGCGAGCAGCTTTTGTTCACCCAGGACTACAATCTTCTGGTGCCAGGGAGTCCTTCTGATAAGCTGATGCTACAAGCCCCCCTCTCCTCTCCTCCCTCCATGGTGGGGTCTTACGCCCTTCTGTCCTCTTCCTCACCCCCATGTTGTTGGAGACTGTGCTGGTACTTATACAGCTGTACAGAGAGAGGGGTTTCTGCAAAAAGGTTCCTGGATATGAACCTCATTGACACATACATGTGTGCAACTTGGCTCCCAGACCTAAAAGATGTCCTGTTCATAGCTTCCATAAGCCCTGCCTGATGTCCTCTCTGACCGGGCTCAGCAGCCCTCTTCCCATCTAACCCTCCCTCTTCAAACAGATACTTCTGTTTGCTGACACCAGCAGTCTATGAAATGGACCTTTGTTTCTTTTAAAAATGTTAAAAAATTTTTTTGAATGCATAAAACAGTGGTGATGGGGGGCGGTGGTGGGGGGAGCGGGCAGCAAAGAGGCCTGGAAATGGGAAAGCTTCCCCCATCCCACAAAGGGTCAAAGGAATCATAGCAACCAATTTTTGGCACTTATTTGGTGAAAATATTTCTAGTTACCCCTGCAGATCTGGTGGGAACTGGGATACCTGGCTGTGGACCAGGGTTCAGACCTAGGGGAATGCAGAGCTAGGCTGGTTATAGGGTATGGAGCCTCAGCTGACACTAGAGAGAGGGCCTAGGAAGGTGGAGAAATGGGCTATCATCCAGAGAAATGCTGGGCCAAGAGGTGGAATCTGGATAAGAAGTTGGGGTGCCAGGCCCAGACTTTGTTTTTCAGATGGAGTTTCACTCTATCTCCCAGGCAGTGGCAGTTCACTGCAACCTCAGCCTCCCGAGTTCGAGCAATTTTCCTGTCTCAGACTCCTGAGTAGCTGGGACTATAGGTGTTTACCACCACACCTAATTTTTGTAGTTTTAGTAGAGACAGGGTTTCACTATATTGGTCAGGCTGGTCTCAACCTCCTGACCTCAGGTGATCTGCCCGCCTCAGCCTCCCAAAGTGCTGGGATTACAGGTGTGAGCCATCGTGCCTGGCCCAGGCCAGATCTCTTAAGGGAATCCAGAGGTGGAGGGGGTGAGAGCCAGGCTGGAGGCTGGCCCCAGTGCTACCTGCAAGTGATTTTAGGCACCTCTCTGCTTTGGGTGGATGGCTACTGGTACATCTAACAAGCCCATGGGATAGGTAAGATGGGATGATGGCAGGCACATGTGAAGGCTGAGGACATTAAGAAAAGGTGGATTGTCTGTTTCCTGATTGCTCCATCCCTGCCCCTGTGGCCATTAGCCAGGATCTGGGGTTGTAGTGAGTGGACCTCAAGATAAGAGGCATCATCCCACAGTGTGTCCTCCTCATGGTTATTAATCCCTTCTCTGGTGTCAGAGGTGCTAAATACTTCACATACACTATGTCTTTTAATCCTTCCACCAACTCCATGGAACGGGTTCTATTTTTATGCTTCTTTTATAGATGATGAAGCCGAGTTCCAGAGAAATGAAGTAACTTGCTGAAGGTCACTCAGCTGGAAGGTGGTAGAATTAGGATATCAGCCCACTTCTGTCAGGCTTCCAAGACCATGCACTTGACCTCTGGGGTGTCTATGGGCCTGCATTTGAAGCTGTCGGAAACCCACACAGCCCCTGGGGAGAAAGACAGATCATCTGTGGAAACTCCCTTCTGCTCTGTTCCAAAGCTAATAAGCAAAAATTGATGCCTAACTGCTGGGCACTGGGCGAGGCCGTGGGATCAGGTGATGAGCTGACAGCCCCTCACACTGTCCTCCTAGGGCTAACAGACGGGCGGGGAGGGCAGAGGTCACGTTATCGCAAATATTCACATGTGGGCTAAGTGCTATGAAGGACAAAGGTAGAGGAGCATACCCAGGCAGGAGGGGCCTTACCTTCATCTAAAGGATTGTGGGAAGCCTTCTTGGAAGTAATGGTATTTCAGCTGGGATCTAAAGATTCTTTCTCAGCCTTAGCACTCACTATTTGACATTTTGGACTGGATGATTTTCTGTGACACGAGGATGTCTTGAGTCATTCAGGATGCTTAGCAGCTTCCCTAGCCTCTTCTCACTACATGCCAGTTGTGACAACCAAAAAAATGTCTCCGGACATTGCCAAGTATTCCCTGGGTGGTGGGATGGGGGTAAAACCACCCATGTTTGGAAATCACTGATCTGGGTGAAATGGAGATGTCTTCTAGGCAGATCCCAGAGAAAGAGAGCCAGCGAGAGGGAAATGGCCTATTTGGGAAACTTTGGGAAGCCATGCATGCCGTGTGGGAGCAGAGAGCCAGAGGGAAGGGTGAAAGAGGGCGAAGTTGGAAAAGAAAGAAACCAGGACAGAGAGACTCTTCTGGTCCATGTAGAGGATCTGGGACTTCATTGTGAGGCAAGAGTGGATTTGGATGATGAAATGATGGTGACTTGGGGGACCAGAGTGGAGGCAGACAAGCAGGAGAAACGGATCAATTTAAGTGGCATCCAGGAGTTAGAAGTGACCAGCAGTAGGGAATCTCTGCAGTATCTTCCCTCTGCTGTCCACATTTGCAAGTTAGAATCCTTATCTGGGAGATCTTTATTGTCATTTTGGATTTCCTGATTGTCAAGAAGTGTTTCTCCATGTTGTGGTGACCTGACTTCTGTTTGAATTAAGGTTTATTGTGTCACAGTTTCTGTACTCTGCCATTTGGCATGCATCTATATCTTAAAGAGTACTGAACTAGAAACCATAAGAGCTGGATTCTAGTCCCATCTTTGCCACTAGCCAACATTATAAAAATCACTTTCCTTTTCTGGGTCTCTGCAAACCGAGGAACCTAAATTTCAGTAAATAATCTCTACCGTATTTTTAGCTCTACAGCCTGTGAATACGAATGTTTGCCACTTAATAGGACAAAATTGTTTCACTGGTTCCCCTTCAAAAGGATTTCCATTCTCCCTATTGATCAAGGTCAGGTATCTTCTGTTGGGGAGGACAATCAGAACCGGTAAAGCAGTGATCAAGAGGGCTTTTCTAAGACAACAATTCCATTCCTGCTGTGTAGATTTTTTTTTTTGGCAGAGATTGGATTATGTTCTGATGTGGGTCCTCCTAAGGCATGGCACTGGGGTGAGATATTCCCTGAAGGCCTAAAGGGAGTAAATTTCCCCACCATCAGTCATCCTGAGCAGAGGAGGCCATTGAGTTGGGAAGGCAGGTTCTGGACTGATTGCCGAAGGAACCTGGCCTGGGCTCTGTGGATATGCTTGGATTCAAAGATGCAGTCACTTGGCAGCAAAAGAGGTGCAAGTGGGAGACGCATGGCGAAGGGCCTGGGCTCTCAGATTACCATGTCTAGAAGCTCCTTTGAAAGAAATGTTATTGACTTTCTGGCCTTTGGGTCTTCAGAAAAGGCTGAATAAATGCAGTGGCTTAGAATCAGCCAAATTGTGGAGAATTAAGACATGTCTCTATCAAGGCATGGGAATAAGTGCTAGAAGAGAAACAGCCTTCCTTGAGCCAAACAGGGTGACGGCAGAGGTGGCCAGTGCAACTTACAAGAGAAAGGCAAATCTGGGGGACAAGAATTGGAGCTGCAGATCTCCAACTACCCCTCCCAAGTACAGATTCCTCCTCCACTGCCAGCCTTAGGCAGTTGGGGTGTGATCTTATGAAAAGGACTGGAAGGCCTTCTTAGTCCCACAAAGGGGTCTGTGGTTAGCACAGATGAGAGAATCAGCTACTCAGGGAGCTGCCTTGCACACTCATGCACACAGACAGAAAATCCTAAGTGTGATGTTCCCCACAGCAACCACACTAAGACCTTAGGCTGAAGCATGTCAAGTTATCCACGCTCTGGCACTGGTCTTGTTTTTTGTGATTCCTGGTGCATGCAGGGCAAAATGCCACCCACTATGAAAGGAAGAACAGTTCATACAATCACCGGTTTTCTTCTTATAGCTGACTCACTATAGTTTGCTTTTACCTGCTGAACAGAAGGGAAACAAGTGCTAACTGGAAGGAAGACCAGACCCCTCTGGGGCCAGGAGTGAGAAGGAAGAACCTACTCTGCAAGGCTGCCTCACTGTTTTGGGTTGCACTGTATCCGTCTGTACAAGGTATGTTACGGTCCTCACTCTCAGTGCCTAAGAATGTGATTTTATTTGGAGATAGGGTCTATGCAGAGATGATCAAGTTAGAATGAAATCGTTAGAACAGGCCCTAATCCAAATGACTAGTGTCCTTATAAAATGGAGAAATTTGGACACAGAGACAGACACACACAGTGGAAAGATTATGCAATAAGATCTAGGAAGACGGCCATCTACAAAGCCAACGAGTGCCTGAGGCTACCAGAAATTAGGAGAGACGCCTGGAAGATTCTTCCTCATGGGCTGAGAGGGAACCAACACCTTGATTTTTGACTTCTAGCCTCCAGAATGATAAGACAATGAATTTCTGTAATTTTAAGCCACCCACTGTGTGATAATTTATTACAGCAGCTCTAGGAAATGAATATACCTTGCTATAACTGTTTCTTAGAAAACTATTTAGGCCTGGTGTGATGGCTCACGCCTGTAATCCCAGCACTTTGGGAGGCTGAAGCGGGTGGATCACCTGAGGTCAGGAGTTCAAGACCAGCTTGGCCAACATGGCAAAACCCCATCTCTATTAAAAATACAAAAATTAGGCCAGGTGCGGTGGCTCAAGCCTGTAATCCCAGCACTTTGGGAGGCCGAGGCGGGTGGATCACGAGGTCAAGAGATCGAGACCATCCTGGTCAACATGGTGAAACCCCGTCTCTACTAAAAATACAAAAAATTAGCTGAGCATGGTGGCCCAGCTACTCAGGAGGCTGAGGCAGAAGAATTGCCTGAACCCAGGAGGCGGAGGTTGCGGTGAGCCGAGATCGTGCCATTGCACTCCAGCCTGGGTAACAAGAGCGAAACTCCGTCTCAAAAAAATACAAAAATACAAAAATACAAAAATTAGCAGGGCGTGGTGGTGTGTGCCTGTCATCCCAGCTACTCAAGAGGCTGAGGCAGGAGAATCACTTGAATCCAGGAAGCAGAAGTTGCAGTGAGCCAAGACTACGCCATTGTACTCCAGCCTGGCCGACAGAGAGAGACTTTGTCTCAAAAAAAGAAAACTATTCATAGAACTTATTTAACATAGAGATTCACAGACTCCAAGCCCAGCAACTCAGGTTCCGAAGGGCTTGGGTGGAGCCCTGTAATCTACATTTTTAGTAAGTCGCCAGTGAGGTCCTGCAGGTGAGCCTCCTCACGTTCTGAGAGCATACTGACATTCTAGCATTTGAGATATGTATTTCTTTTCTTTTTCTTTCTTTTTTAAAATTTTTTTTGAGATGGTGTCTCGCTCTGTTGCCAGGGTGGAGTACAGTGGCGTGATCTCAGCTCACTGCAATCTCTGCCTCCCAGATTCAAGCTATTCTCCTGCCTCAGCCTCCTGAGTAGCTGGGACTACAGGTGTGGGCCACCATGCCCAGCTAATTTTTGTATTTTTAGTAGAGATAGGATTTCACCATGTTGGTCAGGATGGTCTCAATCTCCTGACCTCGTGATCCGCCTGCCTCGGCCCCCCAAATTCTGGGATTACAGGTGATATGTGTTTATTAAGAACTATCCAGTTGGTTAAACCGTAAGATTCCAGGACAGCCATGGGGAGCTCCAGTACTACCCACAAGGGCAGACAGGTGTCAGATGGCCAAGTCCTAGACCTGGAAATCTGCACATATGGGCAAATAACTGTTCTCCATTATGCTGTCAACTTGTGACATTTGGATACTTCTCTTCTTAGTAATTTGAAATATTTCCCTGGAGAATAAGAACCCTGGCCAAGGAGATGGGGAAAAGGAACAGAAAAACGAGTTGCTCCATGATGAACTCAAGAGAATCTGACCCTGCACCAGTGGACAGTATCCATTCATCCTCCCAGAAGGGCAATAAAAGGAAGAGCAGGTGATCTTTATTGAGCATGAATGGGACAGGTGCTGCTCTAAGCATTAATTCATTTAATCTTGACAACAATCTATGAGGTAGATTCTAGAATTTTGCCCATTTTTCCGAGAGGAAAATGGAGGCCCTAGGAAGTTGAATCACTTGCCCAAGGTCACAATGCTAGTAAGTGTCAGAGCCAGGATTTGAACCTGGGTCATCTGGCACCTGAGACTGTGCTTTTGACCATTACACACACTGCCCTCCTAGGATGCTTACCTGCCTATAATGATTCTAACTCAGTACTTCCTTTAGACATATTTGAGGCATAGGTGAGACCCTAATTGTGCCAAACTGTTCTCACTTTATATGTAAATACTTCTCATCTGGAAACTTCCTATATAACCCTCCAGAACCTTCTCTCCCACTAGTTCCTTTGCATTCAGAGAGAAAGACAAAAAACAAGGAAACAAAACCAAGTGCACAGTTTTCCCTCCTGTTGCTGCTGCTGCTTTATTTTTTCTAAGTTCTAAAACCACCAGCATCTCCAATTCCATTGAGAGTCTACTGTTATCCTAATAGGGCTGACATGACACGTTTCTGGTTTCTTCCTGAAACAACACCTATCTTTGCTTAGCTAGTGCTTACAAAGCCAACCCTCCGATTATTATTTTTTACTTGAAACTTTTATTGTGATAATCATAGATTCACCTACAGTTGTAAGAAACACTACAAAGAAACTCCCTATACCCTTCATCCATTTTCCCTTAGTGGTAACATCTTGTAAGTTGATAGTACAACACATTGGCTATGATATCGACACTGATACAATCTACAGATCTTATTCAGGTTTCCCTAGCTTCACTTGTACTCAGTATGTATGTGTGTGGTGTTTAGTTATATACAATTTTATCATGTGTAAGTTCCTCTATCCTCATCTCCCTCCTGTCTCACTTCCCCTTTAACCCCCGACAACTGCGCTCCTGTTCTCTATTTCTAAAATTGTATCATTTCAGAAATATTATATCAATGGAATCACAGAGCATGAAATCCTTTGGAAGGGGCTTTTTACACTCAGCATAATTCCCTTGCAATGCATCCAAGTTGTTGCATGCACCAATAGTTCATCCTTTTTCATTGTGCTATAGTATTCCATGGTATGGATGTACTACAGTTTGTTTACCCATTCATCTATTGAAAGATATCTGCACCGTCTCCAGTTTTTGGTTATTATAAATAAAATTGATAGGAACAGTCAGGTACAGCTTTTATTTCTCTAAGATAAGGGCTCAAGAGTGCAATTCCTGGATCATAAGAGAAAGAATTCAATTTCTTGTCATCAATTGACAAGATGGTGTTGGCTTTATTATTTTTTTTTTGTAGATGCTTTTAACTGAGATCAGAAAATCTATTTCTAACATGTGAAGAAATTATTATTTTTAAAATATCTGTGAATTATAGTACACCCTTGCCTAATGGTAATGCTTTGCAGAACCTGTTTGGGAGTCTCTCTAATGAACTCAGATCTAAAGGTATGGTCATCAGATGAGCCCTTTAGTTTTACAAAGAATAAAATTATTTTTCATAGCCACATTCCCAAGTCAGGATCATTACAGTTATTTATGAAATGTGTCTCCCTTGCTCTTTCAGACAAGCATCTCTAGAACATCTTTAAATTCTCGCACAGCACCTATCATAGTGGTTATGCTCAACTGGCAGCAAGACCTAACATATATATGGTATTTTACAACTCATTTGACCTTCATGGAGACTCTGGGAAATAGGTATAATTAGCTCTGCTTCCAGGAGCTGAGGCTTGGGGAAGTTAAGTGACTTGTTGAGTCCAATCAGCTCTTACAGGGAAAGAGCCAGTGTTACGTAACCCCAAA
Organism: Callithrix jacchus; assembly: GCF_049354715.1. Taxonomy (NCBI): domain Eukaryota; kingdom Metazoa; phylum Chordata; class Mammalia; order Primates; family Cebidae; genus Callithrix; species Callithrix jacchus. The sequence continues at coordinate 105,588,495 of NC_133509.1, read as the reverse complement.
TCCCATATTGGTTCCAATCCAACAGAGCTGGTAGTAACAGTGGAAACCTGGACTAGCTGATCTCTGAAGACCTTTTTCGAGTGTGAAGACTGAGGAAGCTGGCTAAGAGTTAGCTTCCCACAAATGGCCACTTCTTTGTTCACTTCTTTGTTCTCCTGTCTGCTGCCCTGGGAGTCTCCCACTACAGCTGCTGCTACTCCCACTACCAGGAGCTGTTTGGCTTTATCTAGGGGGCTAAATCTCCTTTGATTCCATTCACATTAATTTCTGGCCTTCCACTTTTCCAATCTAGTATATGCTTGCAGTAGATTCAAACAAACACTGTCAAGTGTGTCTTTTCTTTGTTTTAGCAACACTGAAGATCTCTCCTTTTCACCATAACCAACCTGCTCCCTTGAATCCCTCTGATTCTTCACATATGCCCCAGCTTTGGGATCACTACCAGAGCTGCTGCTTCCCACTCATCATCACTACACAATTTCAGGTAGGCACTCTTAGTAAACTTAGTCAATAAGGATTCACTCATCATGGCCTGTGCCCAGGGCTTCACAAGGAAAATGGAAAGCATTCAAGAGATATATCTTCAAGGAGTTTATATTCTTTTTAATTAGCCTCTGTTGGCAAAAATAGCAGTCAAAGTGGCAGGTGAAACAGCTAAGGTGGAAGGCCAGTATAAAATCCTATAAACTGAGACCAGGCACAGTGGCTCACACTTGTGTAATCCCAGCACTTTGGGAGGCTGAGGCCAGCAGATCTCATGAGGTCAGGAGATAGAGACCATCCTGGCTAACACAGTGAAACCCCATCTCTACTAAAAATACAAAAAATTAGCCTGGCGTGGTGGTGAGCGCCTGTAGTCCCAGCTACTCAAGAGGCTGAGGCAGAATTGCTTGAACCTGGGAAGCAGAGGTTGCAGTGAGCCAAGACCCACTGCACTCCAGCCTGGGTGACAGAGTGAGACTCCGTTTCAAAAAATAAAATGAAATGAAAAAAAAAAATCCTATAAGCTGAAAGCTTATGTTGACAGTCGTTTAAGGCATATTGGAATCTGTCCACGGGAGTTGTAATGCCAAAGTTTGAGGTCAGCTCAGCCCTTTGGCACCAATCTGGGGGCTACGGCAGAACATTTCTGTTATCCCACCCATGGCCCATTACTCTCACTCTTGCCTTTGGTGTGGTAGACAAAGACGGAGAAGGTGGTAGTGAAAAGATGGTAGCAGAACTTTGGAGGGGTCAGATTGGCCATTTGGAATATGAGGATGAGTATATTCCCAGAAATATTCAGAAGAAACTCATCGCCCCATATTATCTTTTTCTTCTCAGCTCTGGCCAAGTACACATGTCACGTCAATTGGCAGAAACTCTAAGCCAGGATAAAGGAACATTTTAGAAGCAAAAGCTCTATCCTGTTCTCTTTTTGGACATTAAGGAATGTCTCCCCTGTTCCGATCCCCTCTCCTGCCCCAGCGACATCTCCCTTGTTCCTACTGCCTCTCCCACCATCCTTACCTCCTGCCATTAGATGTGTTTGGGGATCAGATAATTAACAGGCACGTGTATAGCAGAAAGAACACTTCTGTGGCAGCACTGTGTTGTAATCACAGAATGCTGGAAATAACCTAAGTATCTATTAGTAGATTAGTTAAATAAATAATGGGACATTGGTGCAATGGAACATTACACAGCCATTACAATCATGCTGTAGAAAAATAATGATATTGAAAAATATTTTCAACGGAAAACACTGGTGGAAAAAAATGAAGGTTGCTAAAGTTTGTGCGGTATTAACCTGCATGTTGTGAAAAATAAATATGTGTGTGTGTAAAGATTTTTTTTTCCTTTTAAAAGTTCTGCTCCTTCTGTATGGGTGCAGAATTTGTAACAGCTAAAGCGGAGTTTCTCTAAGGGAAGAAATTATCTTTTCGGAGGAGACTGGCTTCATCAACGGCTTCAGGTGGGGAAGGTGAGGCTTAGAGGTCAGTAGTAGGCACACAGGTAGATGAAAAGATGCCCAAGCTGCTTTGCATTTGAAATGAAGGGAATCCGAGAGTGGGAAACCTAAGAAGCTAAGAGGAGCTGGAGGGGAGACAGAGTCCAAGCAGCATGGCGGGGAGCTGGAACCTGCCAAAAAAATGGTGAGTGGTCTGTCTGAAATTCCTGGTAGTCTGATGGCCAAATGAGTTTTAGGAGGAAGAATTTCTTATATTCAATTTTTGAGATGTAAACTCCTTCTGTATCCCCTAACCTTCAGTAAATTCTAGTGAAATCATACATCTGGGTGTAGAGGTGCTGTGGAATGTGAAAAGGAAGTAGCAGCAGCAGGAAGTTGAGTGGTCCCTTGGTTGTCATGCAAACAGTGAGCCTGTGGGACTGGAGGGGAGAAAAGACAGGAGGTCCCTGCAGTGGCCCCTGCCCACATGAGAACAACCTCTTCTTTCCTAAATACACCAGGAAAGGTAGACCTGGAGGAAATTGGCTGATGTTTTACATATAAATGATTATATACCCACAGGGAAGAAAGATGGCAAGGAAATAAACCAAAACAGGTAAGAGTTGTCATCTTGGGGTGGTAAATGACAGTTTTATCTTCTTCTTTGAAATTTTTTTCTTTTTTTTTTTCCTGAGATGGAGTCTCACTGTGTTGCCCAGGCGAGGCTGGAGTGCAGTGGTGCGATCTCGGCTCACTACAACCTCCACCTCCCGGGTTCAGGCGAGTTTCCTGCCTCAGCCTCCCGAGTAGCTAGGACTACAGGTGTGTGCCACTATACCCAGCTAATTTTTGTATTTTAGTAGAGATGGGGTTTCACCATGTTGACCAGGCTGTTCTCAAACACCCAAGGGATTCGCTGCTTTAGCCTCCCAAACTGCTGGGATTATAGGCATGAGCCACCTAGCCTGGGCTGCTTCTGTGTAATTTCTTATATTTTCAATGTTAAAAAGTTTAGCCTAAAGCTGCCTCCTTACATATTCTAAGTTCCATCTAAAGATGTCTTTGTGCATAGTGAATCATGGTGAACTGAAAACTAGCTAGGTGTGTAAAACAGTCTGCAACCTACTCTTATGCCAAGCAACTGAGTTTTAGCCAATCGAAGGCAACCAACTGTTCAAACTGAGTTCAATTAAGGCAAATGCAGAGCTGTTAACAATCAGCTGTTTCTGTACCTTGCTTCCATTTTTTGTACAGTGGCTTTCCTTTTTCTGTTTCGTAAATCGTCTTCCACCATATAGCTGCACTGAAGTCTCTCTGAGCCTATTTGGGCTTGGGAGGCTGCCCAATTCACGAGTTGTTCTTTGCTCAATTAAACTTTGCTAAATTTAATTTGTCTAAGGTTTTTCTTTTAATATCAATAACTTCTGCAATTATGATGCTTTACTTGTGTAATTAGAAACTTTTTTTTTTGTTTTTGTTTTTTTTTGGAGATGGAGTCTTGCTCTGTCACTCAAGCTAGAGTACAGTGGTGCGATCTTGGCTCACTGCAACCTCTGCCTCCCAAGTACTACAGGCATGCACCATCACACCTGGCTAATTTTTGTATTTTTGGTAGAGACAGGGTTTCACCATGTTGGCCAGGTTGGTCTCAAACTCCTGACCTCAAGTGATCCACCCGCCTTGGCCTCTCAAAATGCTGGAATTACAGGTGGGAGCCACCATGCCCAGCTAGAAGCTATTTTTAAAAAGTCACCTCTGACCATTATCATCCTTTCAGAGAGAGCTGGGGGATAAGGGGGAGAAGAACTTGGGAGGAGAGGTGTGAAAAGGGATTCAGAAGGGTTTCCTAGGCAGAAAGCACTGCCTGTTCATGGGGCACTGTCCTGGTGAGGCTTAGGGTCATGAGGAGAACCTGTGAGTAGACCCAAGGGTCATACCTGCTAGTGCTCTCACTCCCAAGATGCCTAATTAAGCCAAGGACTTTCTTCATCCTACCCCAATAAGGAAGCTCAGTAAGCTGGCATCTGCTTGATGCAAAAGAGGGTGGGCAGGGCAGGCCTGAGGCTGCCAGCCCCATAGTTTCTCCTTCTCCCACGAGCCTCTGCCATCCTCTGTTTCTCTTCCCACCAGAAAGCTTTCTTGCTTGTTAAGCTCCCCTGGGGACTCAAATGATCGCAGCATGTATCTTCTCTTCCCGGCAGGCAAATCCTTATTTTCTGCTGTCAGACTCTCAACTGGTCTGACTTGTGAGAGTGCCTGAATTTCTTTCCCTGCTGTTTCATTTCAAAGACAGGGTCAGGGGGAATCCTGGGGCAAAGTATGAAAAGTGGCAGAGAACAGGCACTGTCTCACTGAGCCTTATTCACTTATAGAATCTCAGGCTGGAGATAATGTGTGCCTAGAACCCACAGTTTCTAAGTGTTTCTTAGACTGACCCAAATCCTGAGAAGCTGGAAGGGGGACAGACCCCTGACCCAAGGGCTCTTGGTCAGGTTGGAGCTCTGCAGTCTTTCAGGTAACTGATGAGTTACTTGTTCACTCAGCCTCCCTAGACCAGGAATGGACCAGGCATGGTGGTAGGAAATGTCCACACCAAAGGCTGTTAGCTTATACCTTCTCACCTCCATTGTCTTGCAGACACTTTGGGAGATGAAACTCTTCCCCCTGACCCCTGTTTTGTCTTCACCTTTTTGTTCACTTGCTTCCCATGTTCCCCCATCACCTTCTTTGCTGCATTCTTTTCCCCTCCCGTTCCCTATATTTTCCTCTGTCTTCATACATACTAGAGTAGGAGTTAGATTCAAATATCAACTAACATCTATTAAGCATCTTTTTTTTTTTTGAGACGGAGTTTCACTGTTGTTACCCAGACTGGAGTGCAATGGCACGATCTCTGGGTAACAACCTTCTAGGTTCAAGCAATTCTCCTGCCTCAGCCTCTCAAGTAGCTGGGACTATAGGTGCGCACCACCATGCCCAGCTAATTTTTGTATTTTTAGTAGAGACAGGGTTTCACTTTGTTGACCAGGATGGTCTCAATCTCTTGACCTCGTGATCTACCCGCCTCAGCCTCCCAAAGTGCTGGGATTATAGGCATGAGCCACTGCGCCTGGCCTCTCTTAAGCATCTTTTACGAACCAGGCATGTGTACAAGTATCATTACATTTATCATAACAAGTATCATAACAATCCTTTGTGGTACATTACTATTACTCCCATGCTGTCATGGAAACAGAAGCCACAGTGGTTGGGTCCTGTCCAAGGTTAATGGAGGAATAAGCAGAGAAGCTAGGATTCAGATGCAGATTTCACTAAGTAAAGAAATGTTTCCATCATGCCACATTGCCCCTCAGGTTTTCTGAGGTCTAGGTTGCTACCTGTCTTTTCCTCTGTGTTCTATCTTCCTTGCCATCCTCATGGGCACAAGTGGGATACTCCCCTCTCTGTATAGGCATCAGATTCCACTCAAGTTTCCAATGGCCTTGTGGTCTCCACACCCTGGAGGTAAAGATCCATTAGAGAAAAGAGTGCAGTTCTGACTGGATATAAGCAACAGGCCTAGAATCACATCCCCAGATGCTCCGATCCATTCCAGAATCCCCAGGGCTTGCCAGCCTACAGCCATGGGTGGTCACTCTCTGAGATGCTGGAACTTAGCCAGCAACTGCTCTCTCAAACTCTTGCCAGTCTGTTTATCCAGAGCTTTTGTTTTGTTTTGTTTTCACTGCTGCTAGTACTTCCTGGCCTAATACAGCCAGCATTGCCAGGTTTCTGATGCTGAATGGCTGCTTGATTAGTTGAATTTGGGGATAATCTAGGGAGATACAGCAGCAATGAGTACTATTTGGTGCCATCAACTTAGATTCCAGGGCCCAGATAATGTTTTATATGGGCTTCAATCCCTACCCATATTTCTCTCAGAAATCCAGTGTTTGACTACATCATCCAAGGAGGCTTCGACGTCCCTTTGGTTTACCTCCAGATTTGCAAGGGTTGCCTTGGAAATCTCAGTTGAGATCTTTTAATACTTATTTGTCAGCACATACCAGTAAGCTGGAATAAAAGAGAGCTTGTCTCTTGTTTCTTTCCCCAAATGTGACAGAAAAATCAAGGCAGGGAGGGGGTTGCTAGAAGCTCTTTGAAATCCTGCATAGTTCAATGCTTCTGGAAGAAAGCTTGGTGGGAAGCTGATCTAACCCCCAGTGTTTACAGATGGGGAAACTGAGGCTCAGCAGGATGTGACTTGCTCAAAGTCACAGAACAAGTTAGCAGCAGAGCCTGGACTAAAACCCTGGCCCTGGTTTACTCCATGTTAAAAAAAAAACCAAGTGTTTAGATTTGGGCTTTGAAGAGCCATAGCAAGCGTCCATTAAAGATCCAAAGAATTAGTGAGCTTCCTTCTGGGTGCTTCAGTTGCTCTGGCTGAGCCTCCAACACGTGGGATTTCTAGACTCAGGAGCTAACAAGAACCTTAGATGCTGAGCACCTATGGTAATCCTTCTGTCGTGCCTTTCTCGACACCAGAGACATATTACTAATGTTCAGGACTAGCCTTCAAATTTCTACTTTGATTTTTCAAGACCTCTTAACTGGAATTCACACACTAAAGCAGGGGAGGAAGGAAAGAGGAGAGACATGGGTGGGGCTTCTGCAGTCTCTATGTTCATTAAAAATTATTCCTAATGGGGCTTCTCACTCCCCACTGTCCATACAAATTCAGGTGATCTTCCTGGTGACATGGGAGGACCTAAGGAAATGATGACCTGGTTTCAGAACACAGGACACTTTCCCTTTAACCACCCATTATGGCCATAGACTGGGAGTCCTAATCACACAAGGCATAGTCACACAAGGCAGTAAAAGGATGTCTAGCCACCAGAAGAAAAGACTGGAAGATGGGCAAGAGAGTTACCCTAAAAATGTCAAGGCTTGTCCTTGCTACAGAGATTATATATACTCTATGTTGCTTCAAAGAGTAGAATATTGGTGGATTAAAATAAATTTCAGTGAGGTAAGCTTTAGTATCTAAGGAAGAAACCCCTAAAGATGGAGGTGGTAGGGTGAATGACTAAGACTGCAGGCTTTGGAATTATAGACATGGTGGATGAGACATCCCAGTTTGCCACATACCACTATGTGACCATGGGCAAGTGACGTAACTGTTCCAAGGTTGACTTTTCTGTCTCACAGAGTTGTACAGATCAAATGAAAGTATATATATGTAAGCTCATGTAAGGCGGGAACCTTGTCCTTCATGTCAACTGCTGTATACTCAGCCCCCATGCCTGGGGTCTGGTGTTGTATAGTAAGTGCTCAATAAACATTAATGGAATGATTGAATTTATTGGATCCTTAACATGAGACAGATGCTAGGACAAACACTTTTGTTCATTTTAAACACAATTGAGGAACATCTATGATGTACTGGGCTTATCATGGTAATCCTTTCTGTCATTACCGATACCATTATTATTACAGTTGTTGTTTTGGTGGTGGTGGTTGTCAAAAAGTTTGCTTCAAGTGGTGGTGAATATCCCTATAATTAGAAATGCCTAGCTCCTGCGGGATGACAAGCTGGTAGTATTGGCAAGGGAATCCATGTACCTATGTAGGATTTGGGGTCATATCCAAATCCAAAATAAAAATTCTGATTTTACAGGAATCTTGAGCTTGCTAGTACCACTTCATATTTTTGATGGGTATATAACATTGTATATGTATATCAGATAATGAGCTTTACAGTGCTAATGAATAATTCCAAGGTCATATAAATGCCACAAGGAAGGCTAAAGTCCTTTAATCTCTGTAGCATTATCTTTGTCTTTTTTATGTCTGGAACCATTGTCTGAGCCAGATCTTAGAGTTGCTCCTCCATGCCTGGGTCTGGGCCACATTAATCATCTGGGTGAAATGGAAAATTTTGTTCCAAATCTGGACATCTGCCTTCCCAAAGGGGCTTAGGAAATCTCTAGTTGGTTGATGGAAACACTCAGTTATCACCCTAGCTGTTTGGAGTAGGCACAGTCTGGTGGTGAAAGACAACAGCTGTAAATAGAGGACTTCCTTATAGTGAATCTGGAGGTCACCCACAACACAGCTTTTGGCTGCTCCACATATTGGCCTTCCTGTCTGCTCTGCAGCTGTGTCTCCTTGCCTTGAAGGGGGTACTTCCATGTATTTTGGCTTTAGGGACTCTGATTTCAAGATGGCCTAAAGAATTCCTGGCTAAAAGCCACCTGACTGATTTCCCTTGGAGGTGGACTAAAGAGCTTCCAAATCCACTTTAGGAACTCAGCCCAAAGTCTAAATTTGGAATGTTCTTCCCAGTACCTTCCTTGAAAGCATTCTGCAAGTTTCACTTCTCACTTTCTTCCTTGGAAAAAGGTATTACAAGCCCCATTTACATGACCCTTAAGATTTATTGGTCAAGGTGCTACCTAAGGAACAGCCTCAGGTCAGCAACAGCTTAGCTAGTCAAGCTCTCCCATCTGGATGGCAAGATCTTGGCTGAGCATGTTAGATGAGGCCTATATTCTTTTCTCTTCCTTGGACCAGTCCTTACCATAGGAATTCATCCTCTAAGTACAAGGTTACTGCTTGTCTCTAGTCCCTGACCTCATTTTCACCATGTACAAATGAGTTTTTGCATTTGTAATTCATCCATCTTTACACCAACTTCTGTTGAATATCCTTTGTTCTTAGATTCTGCCTCAGAGTCTGTATCCACTTTTGTTCACCTCAGATGTATCCATCCAGCCATCTTCTGGTGTCCCATTGAGGGTTGGCTTTAAGGATAGGCAACTTGTGCCGTTGCATAGAGCCGCACACTCAGAAGGGCCCTGTATTTCATTTAATACTCTGCTATCGCCTTCTTGAAATTATTTTTTATGTTATTTTATTTTATTTTGAGACGGAGTCTTACTCTCGCCTAGGTCGGAATGTAGTGGAGCAATCTCAGCTTGCTGAAACCTCCATTCCCAGGTTTAAGTGATTCTCCTGCCTCAGCCTCCCAAGTAGCTGGGATTACAGGTGCCACCACCATACCTGGCTACTTTTTGTATTTTCAGTAGAGACGGGGTTTCACCCTGTTGGCTAGGCTGGTCTTGAAATCCTGACCTCAAGTGATCCACCTGTCTCAGTCTCCCAAAGACATGAGTCACTGTGCCCAGCTGCCTTCTTGAAATTCTTAATCACTGTATCTTTAAACTTGCATTTTGTAAGTGAAGTCTGATGGGACAACACAGCATGAGCAGGGACAGAGGAGATGGGCACAATACCACTCTTTGCTGCCCCATTTGCATATAGCATTCACAATGCTCCATGAGCAAAGAACTCTAGGAGCCTCATGATGTGTGAGAGTTCATGAAGACTTAATTTTGCCCATAACTAAGTGAACAAGCTGACAGTCCTAACGGGCCATGCTTTCCATTCAAATTAGAAATGACTTCAAATGTAGGGAAAAAAAACGTTCTCAGAAACACAGATAATCTAGGAACCCTATCATATCTTTCCTACCTATGTTGCTTCCTCCTATTAGCCAACCACTTATGCTAAAAAGTATGACACAGAAGGAAAGGGTAGGGTAACGGACAGCCCCTTTTCCTTTCCTAGCTCATCTGAAAGCCTGGTAGAAAGTGTGTATATGAAGTATGCATGCAAAGTACACATATAAAAAAGTGAAATAAAAATAGTTCAGTTCGTTTGGTGCAGCATTTCCACTGTTCTAGTAAGAATAAATACATATGCATGTATGAGCTACAGAAGTATAAATTGTATAATTTTTATAATCCCTCATATAAGTAAAGTGCTTTTATAAGTTCATTTAAAACTGGCATCACACAATATAAAGAACAGTAAAATCAGGCCAGGCCACCTGTAATCTCAGTACCTTGGGAGGCTGAGGTGAGTGGATCATGAAGTCAGGAGTTTGAGACCAGTCTGGCCAAAGACCAGCCTGGCCAGTATGGTAAAACTCCGTCTCTACTAAAAATACAAAAATTAGCCAGGTGTGGTGGCACGTGCCTGTAATCTAAGCTACTCAAGAGGCTGAGGCAGGAGAATTGCTTGAACCTGGGAATCAGAGGTTGCAGTGAACCAAAGACTGTGCCATTGCACTTCAGCCTGGTGACAGAGTGAGATGCCAACTCAAAGTAAAAAAAAAAGAATATTAAAATCTATGCTAACAACTACATTTTTAAATTTTTTTATTTGCAATGACATTAAATAGCAAATACAAAACACCATGTTGAGAGAGAAAATGAAAAAAAGAAGAAAGCTTTATCTTTTAGGATCTTTAACGACACTTCCTCCCTGCTTTTTGAACAAAGAGTCCTACATTTCATTTCGTGTTGGGCCCAGCAAATTATGTGGCTGGCTCTGATCCCATGGCTTTAAGACATGTCCACAAGCACCGAAAAGCTTGTTTCAAAGCAGCAGCATCCCAGGCCTTTTCCCAGTATGACTTCCTTCTAGGCATTGTCACATCCCTATCCTGAGGTTTCAACTGGGATCAGTGGATATTAGCTACCCCTTTGGTAAGATAAACAAAAAATCTCCTAAACATAGCTGTAAGTAGATGGAAAAATGGAGGTAAAGTGAAATGGCAGTGGTTTATCCAAGGTCACAACGTATTCCAGGGACAGAGGAACAAGCTTCTAGTCTTCAGGTCCAATGCCATGGTTTGTTGATTTCCATCTCCGCTGCTGGCATTTGAGCCTCGAACATCATTTGAAGATACCAACAAAGTCACTGTGTGTTGTATCCCTTTGATCACACTTCAGCTAGGGCCCCCACAGCCCCACAGGAACAGATGTAGGGCTAAAGTCTCTGCCCTTCAAAGGGTTCAGCACAGAACATTCCAAGGCCCCAGGGGAGTCCTGTGTCTCCCTGTTCAATGTCAAGAAGAGTCCACCAACAGGCCAATACATGCTTCCTTTGTAGCCTCTGTAAAGATCAGATTCCTATGTCTCCCCAGGAAGGTCAGGGTATCTTTTCTAATCATTGTATCAGAATCATTGGAAAATTCTGAAGAAACAGAATGCTCCCTACCTCTTTCTTTGAATTTCTTGGAAAATAAGATATGCAAAAATCACATCCAGGGGCCCTGTACAACTGGCCAGATCCCTTAAAACCAAAAGGAAATCCCAGCCAGAAGAGACCACAACCTGGAGCACTTTGCAAATTGCCTGCACACCCTTCATATGTCCCTTCAAGTCATCCGAATAGGTTTTTAGATGGACATCTCTTAGCACATTCTAGCTGCCCCCTTGCTATTCTTTTGGAGGCTTCCATGTGAAATACAAGCATTCACTGAGCCTAGATTTATTCCAGAAGGCTCATAACCATCTCTTGTTTAGAGCAGCAATGCCCTTAGCAACACAGCTTAATTCTCCCTGGACTTCTGGGTTAGCAGTCCAAGTTCCTCCTAAACCCCAGTCCTCTCTCTCTATGCACAGCTTTGTGTAGAAGGAGGACAGACAGATCCTTGATTAAATATATTCAGACTGCCCCAGACCTGGAGCTTGATAGGCTACTCAGCTGGTGCTGCAGCCCTGGTGGAAGGGTCAGCTGCCATTCTTCCAGAATAAATCTCCAGTTGTTGGTCTCCTTCCTTTCAGCAGGCGCACAGGGGAGAAGATATCTCATGGGCTATGCTGCACTGTTTTGGCTCTAACAACACCACCAGTGATCATCTTTCCTTCCTTTCTAGACAATGAGAACTATAAATACCATGTAAAGTTTTTCTGCTGCCATTTAAAATAATCTTCATGAAACTATTTTTATGAAATGTAAAAATGCTTCTGATATAAATAAATGGGATTAAAAGCAGGATACCTGATTGTAGACACAGGAGGACCTCAGCTTCATAAACTCTTTACACTTATTCACAGAAAAAAATACAGGAAGGAAATACACCACAATGGGTTTCTAACTGGATTAGAGGTAACTGTGTATTTTCTTCTTTAAATGTTTAAGTATTTCACAAAAGAAAATACATATTATATGCATTGATTATTTTGTAATCTAACAAGAAAGGATACTTTCTTACTAGGTGGGACTTCTGAAATAGTCATCACTGATTATATACAAAGCCCTGAAAGAAACAAACACAAGGCTTCTGCTTCTCCTCAAAGTGACTTTTAAGTGGAACCATCCTCCTAGCTGAATTTTCTAGACAGGATACAGACTTTAGCTTTGACAAAACTGCTTTGCTTGTAATCTTTTTTTTTCTTGTGTGAAATTTGACATTCGCAAATAGCCCCATTAGAACCTTGAATCAAAGTACTCTACTCTATTTTTTTCTCCTGGTTACCAGGCCTGAGAACTCCCAAAGGAATTTCCAAAGTACAAGGCTTTGGAGCCCACCTGAAACTGGGCTCAAGGGAGACAGAAGCCCAATGGATGCTGACTTTGTGCATCAAAGTATGATGACAGGAACACTGCCTTTGATGAAGAATGGCTCTGGAGCCTTGAGCTTTTTCTCTGCAAAACTGATGATCATATTTCTTTTATATAGATTATAAAGATTTAAAGAGACAATGTGTGGAGGATGCCTAACATCGTAGACAATTAATTATTAACATAAGTGGTGGGCACTGGAGAAGGCAGCAGAGGGGAACATCTGCTATTGCTACTTTCCATTCTCTCACTGTTGAAGTTTTCCAGTGTGTGAGGTGAGGATGGGAGTGGCAGAGCTGTCTAGATTTCAGCCCCACCCTAACTGGGCTGGCCCTGACTAAGGACACATCTTTGATTTCACCATGGAAATGTAACCAGGTCTGGGGTGGAGGGCAGGCAGTGCTAGCCACTGGCTGGCAGCCCTAGAATGTCCATGGATAATACAGACTCCATTACCACTGCAAAATCACGGCACTAGCCATCCACAGTGCCTCTTCCTCCACTCCTGGCTGCTCTGCCCTTTATTCATGGGGCAGCAGCCAGTATGCCAAAGACTTATGGGAACTAAAGAACTCAAGCTGTATCTTATAATGGATTGAAAGAGTCCATTTTTGCTGTACAATTCTATCTGCTGCTATTACTGCTAGTATTGCTATTAGCACCACCATTCCTCCAACTGCTGCTACTACTACTCTATTAATCCTTTAAGTTTGTAAACTACTTTTGACAAAGTGCCTCTGTAACCTGGGCTTTTCCTGATCAAAGATGAAACTGGGCATGGCATTATGGGAAGATAGAGGTAGGCTAATACTAGGAACCTCAGAGGGAACAGAGAGATCTGTATTTAAGAATAGAGCAGAATTGCCAGTATTTATTTCACTCCCCACTGCCTGGGCCTCGGACACATTCACCATCCCTTGCCACGCCCAGTCACACTTCCAACCCTACCCTGCTCTAACTGTCCATACACAGTTTCAGCAACCTCACACATTAGGAACTAGGAGGAACTGCCCTTTATTTGATCGGAGAAGGTTGACCATGCCAAAATCTCACCAAATGGGACAAAAGAAGAGGAGAGAATGCTTTTCAAATTGCCTTTGCCAACCTCTCCCACCTTCTCACAGGAAGGCCTTGGCAAGAGCCAGACTCTTCTTTTTTTAGAGACTTTAAATTTTCCTGCGCCTAAATTAAAAATTTTTTAAATGCCTGATTTTGGCCCTTATCCCTAAAGTTGGATAAGGCATGTACTGGAATTCCTTACTGCTGGAATGTACACCTTCTTTGCCCAAGAGAAGGGCCCCCTTTTCCTTCACCCCTAGCAGCCAGCTGGCGTGGGGGCTGATGCTACACATAGCGAGAAAGGGGCAGGGAGGAGAGTGAGAATGCAGCATAGTTCAAGCCCAGCCATGAAGCAGGTTTCGTTTGAGACTATGGTCTTCACCTGGCAACCGGGAGCCCCAGCATAGCTCAGAGAGAAGAAAGTGGCATTCTGGAATCCATTTTGCTCAAGATGCTAAAGGCACGGTGTCTAACTCCCCTTTGCTACTGGAGCCAAAAAACTTGGGGAAGACCTTACCTACAGGGAGGCGGTTAGTTGGGGAAAAGGCGAGGCCAGTCCTTGGTGCCAGTGCTACCTGAGGAGAGTGGACAGGTGCATGGCCTCCCTTGGGACCCTCCCGCAGGAAAAAGCGGGGCTAGCAGTGGGTGCGGGGGCCCACCCTGGGCGCTGCTTCCGCATTTTGGACCCAGGTCCACTGGTGAGCAGTAGCAGCAGCAGCAGCCATCGCCAGGCCAGCTGGGTCCCCTTCTATCTATCCAGTCATTTCTAGGTGAGATTTACGATGTATGCAAGCGAAGGGACGAGAGATGACTATGGCCTTTGGAAGGTATAATCCTGAAAGTCACACTTTTTCCAAAGCGCCTCCCTCCCGGGTTCTCCTCCCCAGAGCAGCACAGTCACAGCAGGGGAATCTGCACCGCGGGCGCGCCGCAGTGGTCCACGGAGGGACCGGGCCGAAGGACCAGGGCCCGGGGACCGGGGACCATGGCGCGGGGGGCGGAGGGCAGAGGATGCGAGGCGGCTCACCTGCCAGGCTGTTGTAGCAGTCGATCTCGATGGCTTCCACCGCCTTGCTCTGCTCCTCCGAGAGACGGCCGGGCTTGGGGGCCCCGGCCGGCGAGGCCGTGCGCGAGTCGCGCTCCCGTTCCCCGGGGGGCGGCAGCAGCCCCTTCAGCTCCAGCAACGCCCGGTGGTATTTGCCGATGGCTTCACGGAATTTCTTGTCCTTGTAGCACTGCGCCCCTTGGCTTTTGAACTCGTGCGCTCGCCGGATGAGCTCGGCCGGCTCGGCCGCCGCCCCGACCTGGCCCCGCGCCGGGGCTCCACCGCCGCCTCCCGGGACGCTCAACGGCGGCGGTGGCCGCTGCCCCTCTCCGGCCGCGGGCGGGCTCGGGTTCCCCTTGGCCCCGGCCGCCAAAGCCTTCCTCTCCATTCGGCCGCCGCCCCGGCGCCTGGTGCGCGCCGCGATCTGCCCGCCGCCGCCGCGCCTCCCCGGATTTAAAAGCCGCGGGCGCCGGCCCCGCGCCTCGCAGGCTTGGTGGCGGCCGTGACACCCCGCGGCGGTCTGGCGCCCCGCACTCCCATTCTCCCCGCTGCTGCCAGAGGCTGCTCCCGCCGCCGCTGCCGCTGCCTGGGACGCCGGCCCCTCCCCCCACCTCCCCGCTCCGCGCCGCCCGCTCCCGCCCTCCTCCCTCCGCAACCTGCCGGCAGCGGGGCGTGTGCTCGTGGGCCCGGGGCTAGCGCTGCTGGGGACCGCGGCCCTGAGTAGGATTGAGGGGATGGTCGCTGACCCGGAAGAAGCTTGGCTTGCCCGAAGGAGAGGAGGATTAATGACAAAGACGGCCCAGCTCTTTCCCTTTCAATCCCGCTCTCCGAGGCGCGCCGAGTCTGAAAGGGAGGGGTAGGTGTAGGGGGGAGGGGAGAGTGTGTGTGTGTGTGTGTGTGTGTGTGTGTGTGTAGGGATGGGGGCGGCGGCGACGAAATGCGTGCAGAAATAGATTTCTTAAAAACTACAGGGAAAGGTGCGGCAGGGAACAAGGGGCGCAGGCGCAAGCCGGGGCTTCTAGTTCTTTGCAGTAAGATGTTAATATTTTTAAGGGGGCAGGGCCTCCTTTTTGTGGATCCAAGTTGTCGCTGAGGTGTGTCTCGGTGTGTGTGGCGGCCGAGGCGTCCAGAACGCGGCGTGCTGTACAGCGTGTGGGGCGCCGTATTCTGGGAGCCTGTGTGTGCGTACGCTGTGTGTGCGCAGCTGTGCAGAATGAATCACAGACATCAGAGATGGAGCACCTGTTACTGTGGGTCATCGGCTTGGCGTGTGTCCGGTCTAGTTTCCATTTACAGGACAGTTCTGTGCCCTTCCTCAGGAGGTCCCATTCCTTCCTTTATTCTTTCGGTCAGTTCTGAGTGTCAGCTGTTTGCTGGGGGTTTGCTAAGGCTAAGAGGCAAAGAGAGGCAAGTCATTCCCCTGCCCTCAAGAAACTCCCAGTCTACAGGCAAAGATACGCCACCCACCGGTGGAGTCGCTGGACCAGGTACATATGGTGCCTGTCACTGGGGAGGAACAAAAAGTCCTGTGCAGCCCGGAGGAGGGGAGGGAGAGGTCGCTTTTTGAGTAGTGGCAGATCAGGAGGCTTTATGGAGGAGATAGCATTTGAGGACCTTGAAGGTTGGGTAGGATTTGGTCTGTGGAAATAGAAGAAAGTGGGAGAGCCAGAGTGAGGAAATCTAGCATAAGTCTTGATGTTTGAAATCACAGGTGTGTTTAGGGCATTGAGGTTTGATTTTATGTCCTAATGAGAAGTAGTGGGAAATGATTGGGTTGGATTATGGAGGCTTTTGGACTAAGACTTTGGATTTGATTTTGTGGGCAATGGAGAAGCCTGACATATTTTTTAGTGCCCTCCCCTCTATGATGTTAAGGAAAAAATATTCTAGACCACAGGTTGTCAGAGTGCTGTTCCTAGACCTGCAGTGTCAGCATCACCTGGGAAACAGTTAGAAATGCAAATCCCAGGATCCTACTCCAGACCTACGAAATCAGAAACTCTGGGGTTGGGTCTCAGTTAACCAGTATATTGGTTCAGATACGCTGCTTTAAAACCTTGCTACTCAAAGTGTAGACCTCGGGCCACTATCAACAGCATCACAGGAGAATCTCTCAGAAATGCAGAATCTGCAAAATCCCACATCTACTGACCCAGAAGCTGCATTTTAACGAGCATACCAGGTGATTTGTTTACAGATTAAAGTGTGAGAAACACTGCTCTAGAGATTTTGGAAAATACAGTAAAGTATAAAGAATCCCCCAGTCTACACCCAATTGTAGTCTTTGTTAATATTTTGGTGGAATTCCTACCAGTTGTTTTCTAGGCATTTATATTTGTACAAGTGCTCTTTCAGCAAACATAAGTGGTATGGAACAATATACACAATTTATTTACTGCTTTTTTTTTGAGTTAGGGTATTTCTCTGTCGCCCAGGCTGGAGTGCAGTGGCATGATAATTGCTCACTGCAGCTTCAAACTCCTGGGCTAAAGGGATCTTCTCATCTCTCACCTTAGTCTCCTGAGCAGTTGTGACTATAGGTGTACACTATCATCCCTGGTTAATTATATTTAGCAGAAACACTGTCTTGCGATGTTCCCCAGGCTTGCTTCCCATGCTTTTTACTTTACATTATATGTAATTAATTATTCTTTTAAAGCCTCATTTTTGATAGCTGTACATTATTCCATTGTAAGTAGCCGGGTGCAGTGGCTCATGCCTGTAATCTCAGCACTTTGGGAGGCAGATGTGGGTGGATCACCTGAGACCAGGAGTTCAAGACCAGCCTAGCCAACATGGTGAAACCCCATCTCTACTAAAAAATACAAAAATCAGCTGGGCAAGGCAGTAGGTGCCTGTAATCTTGGCTACTTGGGAGGCTAAGCAGGAGAATCACTTGAACCTGGGAGACAGGTTGCAGTGAGCTGAGATCACTCTCACCTGGGCCACAGGGGGAGACTCCATCTCAAAAAAAAATTCCAAGGTCTATTACAGGATACTTAAGCATTCTTCTAGAGTCAGACAGATTTTGCTATTATAAACAATACTGAGATAAAAATAATAGATACCACTTATATTGTGCCAGACATTGGGTTAAGCACTTGACATATAATAATCCATTGAAATCTCATAATAAATTAGTAAAATCAGTATTATTGTTATCCCCATTTTAGATACCAAGTCACAGAGACTTGCTTGAGATTATACTGCTAACGAGTAGTGGAGCTGGGACTTAAACCCAAGAAATCTGGCTCCAGAATCTATGCTCTTAACTATCTTTATACTTAAATTTTTGTCCCATTCTTTCTTACAAAAAGTATTTCAAGTTTTAATAAAGTCTTGAAACACATTGTCAGCTTGCTTTTCAGAAACATTGTACTGACTTGTGCTCCCATCAGCAATATGCTGGTTTCACTGCCCCGTTGCCAGCATCAAGGGTGAGCTCTTAAAAAAAATTTTCTAATTTGATAAATTAAAAATGCACATAGAATTAACTTAGATGTCTCTATAAAGGTGAACATTTTTCACATATACACTTGTCATTTACAGAGAACTGAGGGCTTTTAGCTGGACATAATTTTAGCATGCTAAATTATATATTACATTTTGTATTTCTTTACTCTCCTAAATGCTTTGACATCTTTCATCTCATTTGATCCTCGCATTATCCCCAGAGCGGGTAGATGATTCTCCGCTCACACAGTGTGCTTGCAGTGGTATCTTACAAGTGAGACATCATATAAGTTCAGTGGTTAAGAGATTCTAGACTCAGACAAGTGTTAGCTGGAATTCTATCTTTACTATTTCCTGGGCAAGTTATTCAACTTCTGAAAACTTCAAATTTCCTCATTCATGAAAAGGGAATACTACTTACTTCATAGGGTTGTTGTGAAGCACATCATAAGTGCTCAACAGATGGCAACTTTAATTATTGCTCATTACATCCTGTCATTATTGGATTCCATAAGAATGTTGTGACAGAACTCCAGTTAATCCATAAATATTAGCCAACCGCAGGCCGTTTTTACTTTAAGGTATTGCATCAGGTAGAGCAAAGAGAAAAATTGGAGGCTGGGCGCTCTGAAGGTTTGTTGTTGCCAGTCCTTAAAATGACTTGGACAGGACAGGTTACAGGAGGTGAACATTGGATAAAGATCCAGGCCTGGGATTTGGCTCCTGTCAGAAATAAGACATGAATTGGGTCACATTGGTGACAACCATTTAAAGGTAAGAAATACTGACACGCCAAATTGCGTTTTATTTTCCCACTGTGTGCTGGCTTAATGGTGCAGTACTTCACTCTTAGATTTTGGGTTTGAGGGCAAGGCTGTGAGAAACATGTAAGCTATGCAGTACTACCCTGTGTATGAAGTAGAACGCAACACAAGAGCTAAGTAGTAGCTCCGATAAAGGCGGGCATGAATGAGGAAGGGAGGGAATATTAGGAGCGGTAGTGTAGAGTGAGAGGAGAATTACTATGCCCATCTGTCCCGCCCCACAGAGTTGTGAGTGTATGTCTCGAAGTGTTCTGTTTGCTTGTTGTTAGTATGCTTCTGTCTCTTTTTAAACCACTCATTGGTAAACGTGTTTTGGCTTCCCAGAAATGGTTTTCTCCCTTCAAATGGAATTAAATAAATGCCAACAAGAATTTCTTAAACATTTTTTCATTAACCATTGGCCATATGCAGAGCACTATTTTTGCAAGTGAGAAAAGACCCAAATGACAGAAAATTTGAGGATGAACTTAAGAGTCGGAAACTCACGGCTTCTCCACATGATCATAGCAGCATAGTTCACAATTGCAAAGACAGGGAAGCAACCTATGTGCCCATTGACTAATGAGTAGATAAATAAAATGTGATATAATATACACCATGGAATACTGCTAGGCCATTAAAAGAAATGAAATAATGTCTTTTGCAGCAACTTGGATGGAGCTGGGGGCCATTACTCTGAGTGACATAAGAGTGGAAAACCGAATGTTCTCATATATAAGTGGGAGCTAGGCTTTGAGTACGCAAAGGCATACAGAGTGGTATAATGGACTTTAGAGATTCAGAAGGGGGAGAGTGGGCAGGACCGAGGGATAAAAAATCTATACATTAGGTACAATGTACATTACTTGAGTGATGGGTGCACTAAAAATCTCAGAATTCACCGCTATGTAATTCATGTAACAAAAAATCACTTGTGCCCCAAAAGCTATTGAAATATAAAAAGACAAAAATATAAAAAAGAATATCAGTGCTTCTCAAACTTTAATGTATATATGAATTGCTTGGAGAGCTCATTAAAATGCAGTTTTCTGACTCTGTTAATTTAGGCTGGGGCCCAAGATTATGTTTCTAACAAGCTGTCAGGTGCTGCTGATATTGCTGGTCCGTGGCCCACATTTTGAGGAGCAAGTGTTTAGAGGGAAGGGAGGTTCAATATCTTCCCTTCTTTCCTAATATTCACCTTTTCCTGGAGAGGAGTAATTTCCAGATTGGCCAGATTCTAGGGAATGAGTTGATCTGTGTTTAACATGGACAGAGGTATGAATCTCCATTCAGCTTTCTCTTAATGCAGCAGGAATAGGTAAGCTGAATCAGGGCCTTCCCTTGGGATCTGGCCATGTTTTCTCTTCCTCAAATGCATAGCTAAGTGTACATTTTTTGTTTGCATCTTGTCTAATGTGGCAGGATGAAAAGTGAGTAGGTTTTAATATGTCATGGGGAGAGGAAGGCCCTTGTGAGCCTTTAGTACAGACTCTAACTTTGTTTTGTTTGTTTTTATTTGTTTGTTTATTGGAGACTGAGTCTTGCTCTGTTGCCCAGGTTGGAGTGCAGTGGCATGATCTTGGCTCACTACAACCTCTGCCTCTCCGGTTCAAGCAATTCTTATGCCTCAGCCTCCTGAGTAGCTGGGATTACAGATACATGCCACCATGCACAGCTAATTTTTGTACTTTTAGTAGAGACAGGGTTTCACTATGTTGGCCAGACTGGTCTCGATCTTCTGACCTCAATTGATCTGCCCACCTTGGCCTCCCAAAGTGCTGGGATTACAGGCACACCTGGCCTCTAACTTGGTTTTTAAAGGAGAGTTTTACATTAAGAAATTGGGCATTTATTCAGGTAACTGTAAAGTGGTGTTTTAATTTCTCATCTGTCAGTGGCACGAGCATATATGGATTCTTCATGAACCTCATGAAGAGAAAGATGACTGGGCCACACAGCAAGTTTCTAGTACTCATAGTACTTTGGCCCAATGTCATCAAAACCTGTGTCTTGTTTCCTAACAAGCTAGCCTTGAACACACACCATTGAATCCTGTGGATGCTCACACCACTAGCGGAATAGCTCATTACTGCTGAGATAATGCTGGAAGATTTCCTAGAGGAGTGTGTGGAATGGTTTTGAAGGAAAGACCTTTGCACGGTAAACGTTAGAAGGCCCAACGTTCCTTTACAGGCTTTAGGCATTGCCCAGGTCGGATCTTGTTTCTGCCTCTTGGAGTCCTTGACTCTTCTGCTACCCACTGGTCTTGGAAGACTGGAGCCGCCTTTCTCTCCACACTCACTCTGGAGCTTGCATACTTTCTAAACAGATGGCTTGTGCTGCTTTGTCTCTTCCTTCAGCTCAATTTCTTGAGCATATGTGAGACATGTATTTGAATATCTTTTGTACTAAGCTAAGCTCTTCAGGGTTTGGTCACATGACAACCAAATCAAAGCTATGTGGGGGATGTTTTTCTAATTGCACCAAATTTTACAATTTACCTGACAAAATTATAGCATTTTCATTATCAGATGTTATCCATATTCAAATCTTCAAATATCCCTCTGTGGGAAAGCAGGGAATTTTTGAGTTTTTCATGTCCAGATATAGCTAACGTGATATTCATATTTTCATTCATTTTACCTTCTGCTCACAACCCCAACCCAACAACAAATTTCTCTATGATTCCAGAGCTTGGTTCGCACTGACATTATTTAGAAAAATAAGGCCTTTCTACCTATCTGTACTGTCTCCTACCACCCAATCCATTTTCTAACTGCCTCATCTACAATATCAGTTGAAGCCCTCCTTGGGCCCGTGATATCATTTATTTGGATCAGCTACCAGCCTTCCTTAGGACACTCTTCTGTCCCCTATTCTATCATGGTGTCCTCTAGCTCTCTGCATTGTCCTGTCAACCCCCCACCAACTTGCTAATACCTATTCTGGTCTTGAGCCCATCATATTACTCTATCTTCCTACACCATAGTGATTGCTTTAAGGGAGGAGCACGAGGACCAAATAGAGACAAGCAGAGTTTTCTCTGAGATTTATATATAGACTTTGGAAGACAGAAATTCTTTTTTCTATTCTTTTATACTCACTAAAACATAGTTTATGGTTGGGTGTGGTGGTTCATGCCTATAATACCAGCACTTTGGGAGGCAAAAGCAGGCAGATCATGAGGTCAGGAGTTGGAGACCAGCCTGGGCAACACGTGAAACCCCATCTCTACTAAAAATACAACAATTAGCCGAGCACTGTGGAGGGTGCCTGTAATCTCAGCTACGCTGGAGGCTGAGGCAGGAGAATTGTTGAACCAAGGAGGCGGAGGTCACGGTGAGCTGAGTTGCTACTGCACTCTAGCCTGGGTGACAGAGCGAGACTCTGTCTCGAAACAAACATAGTTTATTAATTTATTCTTAACTTTATATTATGGACAAATTTAAACATATAAAAAAAGAGTAGCAGAATGAATCTTTAAGAACCCATCACCAAGCTTACACAGTTATCAACAACCAATATTTCTTGCTATATGCTCAGTTTTCCAGATGTGCTATTCATGTGTCTTTGTGCCTTCGTATTTACCATTTCCTATGTGTTTCATGTTTCTGTATTTCTCATTTGCTTGCTCTTAGAATATTAGGTCTTCCAGTCAAAGTCACCCAGATTTGGCAAAAGATCTGGCACAAATGTCACTTCCACTACGAAGTCCCACTGACTTTTATATATAAGATTGGTGTTCCTTCTGTTATGATCTGGTAGCTCCCTTTTCATGCTTTTATACTGCATTGAACTTATTTATTCAACATCCATTCAACACACTTCTAAACTTCTATTAAACTATTTCACTGTTTTAGGTGTTGGGGATCAATGAATAAAAAAGGCAAAATTGTCACCTTCGTAGAATGAGGGGAGACTGAAAATAAACATCATAAATAAGCAAATTACAAGGGCTGTTAGAACATGATAATTGTAGTGGAAAGAGTTTAAGTGAAATTGGGTGTGTGTCTCTGTCTTCACATTTTTAATAAGGAAAATAAGATAAGCCACACTCGTTACACTGCATAATGGTTATTTGCTTCCTTTTTTATCTCCACAACTAGACTGTAGCTATTTGAAATCAGGGGTTGTGTCTTATTCTTTTTGCAGCCAAGCGCCTATTATATATGTTAGCAGGTATTCTATAATCATCGTGGAATAAATGGAAAAAACAAGAGTACAAGACACCAACTCTAAATACTCTTGGTGTCAAGGAAGGGTTTTTTTGGTTTTGTTTTTGAGATGGGATTTCACCCTATTACCCCAGGCTGCAGTGCAGTGGTGCCATCACTGCAACTTTGCCTCCTGGGTTCAAGTGGTCCTCCACCTCAGCATCCTGAGTAGTTGTGATTACAGGCATGTGCCAGTATGCCTGGCTAATTTTTGTATGTTTAGTAGAGATGGCGTTTTGTCATGTTGGCCAGGCTGGTCTCAAAGTGACCTGCCTGCTTTGGCCTCCCAAAGTGCTGGGATTATAGGTGTGAGCCATTGTGCCTGGTCTTTTAAATTCGTTTTTTTTTTTTTTCTTTTTAAGGATAGTACAGGTACATGGGGAAAAATTCAAACAGTACTCTATATAATGGAATATATATTAAAAATACTATGTTTTCCTTCTCCCTGGGCTCTAGCCCTTCAAAATCCTTCCCAATGGCATCCACTGTTGCTTGTTTTTATGTACCACTCCAGAGTTAGAGCTATCTGTCTCTCTAGCTTTCAATGTAATACATCTTCGATTACAAGTATTATCTTGGAAATCATGATATTCCAGTATATAGAACTGCTACATTTAGAAACATAGCTGTATAATATGTGTATGAGCACATCAGAACGTTTTTCATCAGGCCTCAGTTAATGGGTATTTAAGTAGTAACAAAGATGTTTTGATGCACCACTTAACTAATGGAAAAGTTAGGTTGCAGTGTGAATCTGTTGCATCACATCTTCATATTTAACTAAGTCAGTAGCTTACCTGTCAGGGAGAAGGCTAGTCTCCACACCTCTGTGTATATCATTTAATTTCACCCCGTACCCATGGGGTTGTTATTATGAGGCTCAACTTAGAAGAAGCCTGAGGTTTTCAGAGGTTCTGTAATTTTGTCCAATGTCACACAGCTTGAAAACAGGTCTACCTGCCTCCATGCTTTTCGGCTTCCTTAGAATTTTTGGTATTCCTGCAATAAAGAGGATCTCTGCGGAATGCCTGATGGATGTTCCTGGATGATCTTTTTTTCTTTCCAATCCGAAGATGCTCCAACGCTATGCCACCCCCTGCTGTCCATTCCCTGTCTTTTTCTGTTGGCTTTATGTCCTAGGAGGTTGACCTCTGCACCAACTGGGCTCTTTGCCCTCTCACTGAGAGCTTTGGCAAAAGGGAGGCACCAACATGAGACTGGAGGATGAAAGAAGAGAGATTAACATTTTTTTTCCCACTTCCTCCCTGCCTTGGCACCAGAGTTTTGGCAGCGGTCAATTTGTATCACTATTATAACTGGGGGGAGGTGGGCTGCTTCCTCCTTGAGTCTACCTCTTAATGGATTCTGGTAACACAATTTCCCTCCCCTCCCCTCCCCTCCCCTCTCTTTCCTTCACTTTCCTTTCTTTCCCACTTTCTTTTTGTTTTCCTTTTTTTGCCTAAATGTCTTCCCTCTCTTGCTAGTCTCTGGATACTTCAACATTCTTTCTTGGTTTCTTTAACCATGCCCACACTTCTATAAATAGTCTTTGTGTTAAAAGTCTCTTCAGATGAACCATTCATTAGTTAGATTTTGTCTTCTGTCATAATCCTATTATAAATATATTTTAAGATACAATCCCTTGCAGGAGAATTTTAAAGAACTGATGCTGTAAGGTTCAATGAAATTAATCTCTAATGATAAATTTCAGGCTAATTAAGGGTAATTGGAACTTTTTGCTCTCAAATTCTATTTGCTTGGCAGCAGACTATTTGGCCAAGTGCTAAGATCAGCTCTGCTGTTGGTTGTATGTAGATTTTTTTGGTCATTGTCTTGTTCTTCATAATTATATGAATCTCTGACACTGCAACCTTGGGTTTCCGTTAGCAGGCATTTAACATTTTAGCGGCCTTTTTTGAATCCCCCAACCCCGCCAATCACACTACTTTTTTCCCTACAGAATTGCTAGAGAGATATATTAGTTATCTGTAGTTGTGTAACATATTACCCCAAAACTTAGCAGCTTAAAATATCATTTATTGTTTTCCAACAATCTCACAGTTCTTGTGGGAGTCTCTTAGTTGTGTAGTTCTGGCTACAGTTATTTTAAGATGTTGCAGTCCAGCTGTTGGCCAGGACTAACATTATCTGAAGCCTCCACTGGAAGAGATTCCAGCTCCAGGCTCAGTCACATAATTATTGGCAAGCCTCTGTTCCTTGCTGGCTGTTGGCTAAACATCTTGGCTTCTTGATGATCTTCTGCATCACAGGCCCTGAGTGTCCTCACAATATGGTACCCAGGTTCCCCCAGAAAAAGAGATCTAAGAGAGCCATAATCTTTTAAAACCAAGTCTTGGAAGTGACATGTCATCAGTTCTGCTGTAGTTGACCTTTGAAGAATTGGGGAGTGGGGTTAGGTGTGCTAACCCTGGTATAGTCAAAAATCCTTGTATAATGTTTGACTCCCCCAAAACTTAACTAAGAGACTACTGTTGACTGGAAGCTTTATGATAACACATAAACAGTTGATTAACACATATTCTGTGTTATATGTTTTATAGACTATATTCTTAAAGTAAGCTACAGAAAAGAGAATGTTATTAAGAAAATCGTTAAGGAAGAGAAAATATATTTACTATTCATTAAGTAGAAGTGGATTATCATAAGGCTTTCATCCTTACCATCTTCATACTGAGTAAGCTGAGGAGGAGGAAGATGAAGAGGTGCTGGTTTTGCCTTCTCAGGGGTGGCAGAGGAGGAAGTGGTGGAGGAGGTAGAAGGGAGTAGAGAGAGGCAGACACACATGGTGTCACTCTATGGAAATATATCATAATATTTATCTGACCTTTTTGCCTTTCTGTTTCTCTAAAAATGTTTCCCTGTGGCTCCAAATCCTTCTTCCATCGTTTGCTTTAGTTTCAGTGCCTATATCATGGAAGGGTCCATATGGTGGAAGAAGTCTAAGACAGTCTCGAATAATTGGAAATCTGCCAGATTTTCTATTGTCAATTCATCTTCTGGCCCTGCTGCTTCTACTGTGCCTTCTTCCTCATCATCTAGCACTGGTTCGGAGGCACTCAGCTCCGTCAGGTCATCTTTTATTAATTCCTCTGGTTTGGTATTAATAGCTCTTGGATTTCTCTGAGATCCATATCTTGAAACTCTTTATCCCTTGCCTTTTTTTTTTTTTTTTTTTTCATATTCACAGTCTCTTTTCATGATTTCCTTGATTGGCTCTGTTGTAAATCTCATGAAGTCATGCACAGCATCTGGACACAGTTTGCTCCAGCAGAAACTTATTGTTCCAGGCTTGGCAACTTTCACCACTTTTTCTGTAACACTGATGACATTTGCAATGGTGTAATTCTTCTAGACTCTTGACGTTCTCTCTATTGGGGGTTTCTTCCCCAGCATTAACAATCCTTTCCATAGGGTACCATGTTTAATAAGCTTTAAAGATCCTTATGACCTCCTTTTCTAGAGGCTGAATTAACAACATTGTGTGAGAGGGCAAGTAGGCCACTTCAACACCTTTAGTGTTGAACCCATAGGGTTCTGAGTGGCCAGGGGCATTGTCCAATATCAAAAGAACTTTAAAAGGCAGTCCATTACTGGCAAGGTCCTTTCTGACTTCAGGTACAAAACATCAGTGGACCCAATCCAGAAAAAGTGTTCTCATTGTCCAGGCCTCCTTATCAACCAAAAGACTGGCAGCTGGTGTTATCCTTTTGTTATAAGGCTCAGGGGTTAACAGGTTTATAGATAAGGGCAGTCATGATTATAAACCCATCTGCATTTCCATAAAACAGTGGAGTTAGCTTATCCCTTCCTGCCTTAAATTCTTGTGCTCACTTCTCTTCCATACTAATAAATATCCTTCATGGCATTTTATTTTTAAATAGGGCACTTTTATCTGCATTAAAAACCTGTTCAGGCAGATATCCTTTCTCCTCAATGATTTTCTTAATGGTATCTGGGAACTGGTCTGCTGCTGCTTGGTCGGCAGAAGCTGCTTCTTCTATCTTGACCTTCTTTTAAGCCAAACACCTCTTTGTAAAATTGTCAGAACGTCTTTTTCTGACATTAAATTCTCCGCCTTTAGATCCTTCACCCTCCTTTTGATTTAAGTTGTCATATAATGACTGCACTTTTTTCTTGAATCATCTTAGAGTTGATAGGTACACCTTTCTTATAGTAACCCTGCCCCCGCATAAAAACTGCATTTTTTTTCTTTCTTTTTTTTTGAGATAGAGTCTCATCTGTCACTTAGGCTGGAGTGCAGTGGCACAATCTTGGCTCACTGCAACTTCCACCTCGTAGGTTCAAGCAATTCTCTTGCCTCAGCCTCACAAGTGGTTGGGATTACAGGTATATGCCACCACACCCAGCTAATTTTTGTATTTTTAGTAGAGTTGGGGTTTATATTGGCCAGACTGGACTCGAACTCCTGGCCTCCAGTGATCTGCCCACCTTGGCCTCCCACAGTGCTGGGATTACAGGCATGAGCCACTGTGTCCGGCCTAAAGGCTGCATTTTAAATATAAGACAAAAAGGTATTTCACCAAAAGTGCAGGGTTTTGCATCTGCTAGTACAGCTGCAGTGGTGGCTTTGCACATTTGGTTCCCCCCCTTTTTTTTAAACAGCATTCCTTATGGTGAATTCTTTTATTGTAAAATGGCGGGTAATTGCAGCTGCACACCTTAATCCACCATGCATATCAAGCAATTTAACTTTTTCCTGTAATGTCATGACTTTTCTCTTGTTCTCAGTAACACTTTGGCATCATTAGTATCACTTCACACGGATCCCATAATGTTATTCAGAGTTTATGATGTTGCGCTAAACAAGATGAAAAATACTTAAGAACCAAGAGTCACTTTTTATTGTGATGCACAATTTCCTGAAGAGAGGAACTACTCAAAGAGAGATGATTAGGGTGTTTTAAGTGACCACTCATAACACTTGAGCTCACTGCAATAATGAGAGAAGGTGGCTACAAAACTTTTACAGCAGTATGGTTTGTACCATTCATTTTACCCATTTATGATTTCATATGGCATCTTTACATTTGTTTACATTTCTCTCCACTAAGAATGGTGCCATGCACAGTCCATAAGTGTTTATGTGCATTTGATAAATTTTAACTTTTAATAATAGATTTTTATATATTTTATGGTAATAAATGATAAAATAGACTAGTGTTTATATATACTTATGCAATCATGATAGACCTTTTTTTAAAAAATATTTCTAGGCTATGTAATTTGTCTGCAGTTTTTGTAGATCTCCAAAAAATTTTCCAATATACTTATTGAAAAAAATCTGCATATAAGTGGATCCATGCAGTTTATTGTAATTTATTTTCATTTTTATTTTTTGAGTAGTGCCATCTTGGCTCACTGCTGCCTCCTCCTCCTGGGCTCAAGCAATCCTCCCACCTCAGTCTCCCAAGTAGCTGGGACTACAGGTGTGTGCCACCACTAATTTTTGTGGAGCTTTTTTTGTTTTGTAGAGATGGGGTTTTGCCATGTTGCTGAGGCTAGTCTCAACTCTTGGGCTCAAGTGATCGTCTACCACAGCCTCCCAAAGTGCTAGGATTACAGGTGTGAGCTGCCACACCTGATCTCTATGCAGTTTAAACCTGTGTTGTTCAAGGGTTAACTGTATTCTGTTGGTTATGCCAACTAAATCTGATGCAAGTGGTAGACCACACAGCTTGTGAATACCAGGAGGTGAGAAATACTGAGGAGACACTTTAGAGGCTCGCTACCTAAAAGTGAAGAAAGCGTTGTATTTTGTATTGCACCTAGCCATATACTAGAGCCTAAGAAGCCATTTGTGTTATATCAAAAGAAAAAATAAAGGAAGTTGACCATTGATCACAATAACATATACAAGTATACATTTTTATTACAAAGGTCAAGATATTGAAAGGAATTTAGAGCTCAAAGCTCTTTAGGTTTTTCAATTTTCTGTAAATTTAACTTTCTACTTTTAAAGTATAGGAACATTTTTAAGATGTTAAAATATCACTGGCTCCTGGAACATTTCTTTGAAGTTACTCTGATAATAGGAAGGGTACATAAGATTGTGCTGTCAATCACTACCTTAATGTTCCTTAGTTTTGTTTTGTTTTGTTTTTTTTTTTTTTTTGAGATGGAGTCTTGCTCTTGTCACCCAGGCTAGAGTGCAATGGTGCAATATTGGCTCATTGCGACCTCTGCCTCCTGGGTTCAAGCAATTCTCCTGCCTCAGCCTCCCAAGTAGCTGGGATTACAGGTACCAGCCACCATGCCTGGCTAATTTTTGTATTTTTAGTAGAGAAGGGATTTCACCATATTGGCCAGACTAGTCTCAAATTCCTGACCTCAAGTGATCTGCCCGCCTTGGCCTCCCAAAATGTGGGGATTACAGGCGTGAGCCACCATGCCCAGCCAGATTCCTTAGTTTTTAGTCTTTTGGAGGCAGGATTTGTGTGCTGCTTTGACAGTATTGCTAGTGACAGAATCTGGTGGAGTGGTGCAGACGACAGGGTCCAGTGACTGCCAGAGGTAACATGCTGCCTGCACTGTGGATTTACTGTATGATTTGGGGCTCTCTTCCTGCTTATGCAGCCTTGAGTCTAGTTATTTAGCTTACATGGTGATTCTGAGACCTACTCCCTAGCCTTCTTTTCTTGTGTATTTTACTTATTTATGTTAGCAAACTAACATAAATATGGATATGGAGTACACCATCATATCCGGCTAATTTTTGCATTTTTAGTAGAGATGGGGTTTCACCATGTTGACCAGGCTGGTCTTGAACTCCTGACCTCAGGTGAGCCACCTGCCTTGGCTTTCCAAAGTGTTGGAACTACAGATGTGAGCCACTGCACCTGGCCCTGAAATTTTTTTTTATTTTTTAGCTCAAGTCTTGCTCTGTTGCCACACTGGAGTGCAGTGGTGCAATCTTGGCTCACTGCAACCTCCGCCTCCTGGGTTCAAGTGATTCTCCTGCCTCAGCCTCCTGAGTAGCTGGGACTACAGGCTTGCATGCCCAGCTAATTTTTGTATTTTTAGTAGAAGTCAGGGTTTCACCATGTTGGCCAGGATTTTTAAGTGTAGTTTAGTAGCATTAAGTATATTCACATTGTTGTGCAAACATTACCACCATCATCCCAGAACCCTTCCCATCTTACAAAACTGAAACTCTGTACCCACTAAACACTAACTCCCTCCTCCCACCAGACCCTCATAGTGTTTGTAAACACTTGTGGTAAAAAATGCATGACGTGGAGGAGGATCCAAGATGGCGGATCGCTAACATCTCGGGATTGCAGCTCTCAGTTAAAGCGCAGAGAACTAGAGGACGCCACACTTTCAGGCAAATTCAGGTCGCTCACGGAGCAGAAGATCCCCAGTGGAGGAGTCACACGGGTAGCCAGCACGACTCTTGTGACTGGCGCAGCGGTTTCGCCAGCACCTCGGCGCAGCAGCTCTCAGCGCAGAGTAAACGAGACTGGTTCCCCTTCTGACCAAGGTTTGGAGCCCCAGGAAGGCAGAGTCGCCTATTTCGGACACAAGAAGGAAGCCAGACAGGAGAATCCTGGGCAGAAAAGCACCATCAGTCTTAATGCCACTGTTCTGGCCCTGGGAACTAAAACTTGGACGTCCACTCAAGAGACCTAATCTGAAAGTTGGTAATTTCAAAGGCGACAGGAGGATAAATTTACAATCATGGGAAGAAACCAGCATAAAAAGGCTGAGAATACTCAAAATCAGAACGCCTCTCCCTCTAAAGAGGATCACAGTTCCTCATCAACAATGAAACAAGACTTGATGGAGAACGAACGCATCCCAATAACAGAATCACACTTCGGGGAATGGATAATAAGAAACTTCTTTTTTTTTTTTTTATATATATATATTTTTTTTGGGGGGGGGAAGGAAGGGAGGGAAGAAGGACGGTAGGGAGGAAGGAAGGGATGAAGGAAGGAAGGAAGGGAGGAAGCGGGGAGGGAGGGAGGGAAGGGAAGGAAGGAAATCAAGCAATGAGAGAGACATTGCCGACCTGGATCTAGAGGTTTACAAGTTGATTTCTTTTTTTTTTTTGAGAGAAGGAAAGAAAAAAAATAAGTAAAGGAGAGGAAGAAAGAGGAAGAGAAAGAGGGAGAGTAAATGGAAATATTGCTTTATTTTGAAAAAAATTGGGTATTATTAATGGCCAATCAATGTTTCATTTAAACTTATGGGTAGGTGTGATGTGGTATTGACAAGAATGTATATTTTGTGTATTTGAAGTGGAGAGCTCTATAAATATTTATTAAGTTTACTTGTTCCAGATCTGAGTTCGAGTCCTTGATATCCTTATTAATTTTCTGTCTCATTGAGTCTAAGTCTCTATGTATCTGGGTGTTAGGATCGTTAGCTCTTGTTGTTGCATTGATCCTTTTACCACTATATCTTTGTTGCTTTAAAATCTATTTTATCCGCTACGAGATTTGCAACTCCTGCTTTTTATTTATTTATTATTTATTTTTGCTCTCTATTTGGTTGGTAAATCTTTCTCCATCCCTTTGAGTCTTTGTGTATCCTTGCATGTGAAACAGGTCTGGATGTAACATGCCATTGGGTTTTGGCTGTGTCTTTTGATTGGGGGATTTAGTCTATTTAAATTTAGGGTTACTGCCATTTGATGTTAACTGGCTGTTTGATCCATTCGTTGGTGTAAATTCTTCTTTATGTTCGTGTTCTTTACTTTTTGGTGTATTTTTAGAAAGGCTAATACTGGTTGTTTCTTTCTGTGTATAATGCTTCTTTCAGAAGCTCTTGTAAAGCAGGCCTGGTGGTAATAAAATCTCTGAGTTCTTGCTTGTTCATAAAAGATTTTATTTTTCCTTCAGTTGTGAAGCTTAGTTTGGCTGGATATGAAATTCTGGGCTGAAGGTTCTGTTCTTTGAGGATGTTGAATATTGGCCCCCACTCTCTTCTGGCTTGTAGAGTTTCAGCTGAGAGATCTGCTGTAAGTCTGATAGGCTTGCCTTTGTGGGTAACATGACCTTTCTCTCTGGCTGCCCTTAGTATTTTCTCCTTAGTTTCAACCCTAGTGAATCTAACGATTATGTGCCTTGGGGTTGCTCTTCTTGAGGAATATCTTTGTGGTGTTCTCTGTATTACCTGGGGTTGAATGTTGACCTGCTTTGCTAGTTTAGGAAAATTTTCCCGAATAATATCCTGAAGGGTATTTTCCAGCTTGGATTCATTCTCTCCGTCACATTCAGGTAAACCTATCAAACGTAAATTTGGTCTTTTCACATAGTCCCACATTTCTTGGAGACTTTGCTTATTCCTTTTTATCCTTTTTTCTCTAATCTCGTCTTCACGTTTTATTTCATTAAGTTGGACTTTGACCTCTGATATCCCTTCTTCTGCTTGAACAATTCGAGTTTTTAAACCTGTGCATACTTTTCCGAGTTCCTGTATTGTATTCTTCAGTTCCATTAATTCACTCATACTCCTCTCTAAGTTGTCTCTTCTCAATAGGATCTCATCAAACCTTTTTACAAAGTTCCTAGTTTCTTTACGTTGGGCTACAACATGATCTTTTAACTCACCGAAGTTTGTTATTATCCATTCCTTGAAGAGTGATTCTGTCATCAGGATGCGCTCGTTCTCTATCAAGCCTTGTTCCATTGTTGATGTGGAACTGTGATCATCTTTAGAGGGAGAGGTGTTCTGACTTTGCGTGTTCTCAGCTTTTTTATGCTGGTTTCTTCCCGTCATTGTAAATTTATCCTCCTGCCGTCTTTGAAATTACCAACTTTCAGATTAGGTCTCTTGAGTGGGCATCCAGGTTGTTAGTTCCCAGGACCAGAGCAGCGGCGTTAAAACTGATGGTGTTTTTCTGCCCAGGATTCTCCTGTCTGGCTTCCTTCTTGTGTCCCTAGTAGGTGACTCTGCCTTCCCGGGGCTCCAAACCTCGGTCAGAAGGGGAACTGGTCCCGTTTACTCTGCACCGAGCGCTGCCGCACCGAGGTGCCATCACAGCCGCTGAGCCAGGCTCTGGTGTCGTGCTGGGGGCCCTTGTGGGTCCTCCGAACCTGTTTACTGTGCTCCAAGAGCTGCCGCGCCGAGGTGCCCGCGGAACTGCTACGCCGGCCACGAGAGTCGCGCTGGCCACCCATGTGTTTCCTCCACTGGGGGATCTTCTGCTCCGTGAGCGACCAGAATTTGTCTGAAAGTGTGGCATCCTCTAGTTCTCCGCGCCTTCCCTGAGAGCTGCAATCCCGGGATGTTAGCGATCGGCCATCTTGGATCGTTCCAATAAGAAACTTCTGTGAGTTAAAAGAACATGTTGTAGCCCAATGTAAAGAAACTAAGAACTTTGAAAAAAGGTTTGATGAAATCCTATTGAGAATAGACAACTTAGAGAGGAATATAAGTGAATTAATGGAACTGAAGAATACAATACAGGAACTCTGAGAAGTATGCACGGGTTTAAACACTAGAATTGTTCAAGCAGAAGAAAGGATATCAGAGGTCAAAGTCCAACTTAATGAAATAAAACAAGAAGACGAGATTAGAGAACAAAGAATAAAAAGGAATGAGCAAAGTCTACAAGAAATGTGGGACTATGTGAAAAGACCAAATTTTCATTTGATAGGTGTACCTGAATGCGAGGGTGAGAATGAATCCAAGCTGGAAAATACCCTTCAGGATATTATTCGGGAAAATTATCCTAAACTAGCAAAGCAGGTCAACATTCAACCCCAGGTAATACAGAGAACACCACAAAGACATTCCTCAAGAAGAGCAACCCCAAGGCACATAATCATTAGATTCACCAGGGTTGAAACGAAGGAGAAAATACTAAGGGCAGCCAGAGAGAAAGGTCAGGTTACCCACAAAGGCAAGCCTATCAGACTTACAGCAGATCTCTCAGCTGAAACTCTACAAGCCTGAAGAGAGTGGGGGTCAATATTCAACATCCTCAAAGAACAGAACCTTCAGCCCAGAATTTCACATCCAGCCAAACTAAGCTTCACAACTGAAGGAAAAATAAAATCTTTTATGAACAAGCAAGAACTCAGAGATTTTATTACCACCAGGCCTGCTTTACAAGAGCTTCTGAAAGAAGCATTACACACAGAAAGAAACAACCAGTATTAGCCTTTCTAAAAATATACCAAAAAGTAAGGTACACCAACATAAAGAAGAATTCACATCAACGAATGGATCAAACAGCCAGTTAACATCAAATGGCAGTAACCCTAAATTTAAATTGACTAAATCCCCCAATCAAAAGACACAGCCAAAACCCAATGGCATGTTACATCCAGACCTGTTTCACATGCAAGGATACACAAAGACTCAAAGGGATGGAGAAAGATTTACCAACCAAATGGAGAGCAAAAATAAATTAATTAATAAATAAAAAGCAGGAGTTGCAATTCTCATATTGGATAAAATAGATTTTAAAGCAACAAAGATATAGTGGTAAAAGGATCAATGCAACAACAAGAGCTAACGATCCTAACACCCAGATACATAGAGACTTAGATTCAATGAGACAGAAAATTAAAGGATATCAAGGACTCAAACTCAGATCCGGAACAAGTAAACTTAATAAATATTTATAGAGCTCTCCACTTCAAATACACAAAATATACATTCCTGTCAATACCACATCACACCTACTTATAGGTTTAAATGAAACATTGATTGGCCATTAATAATACCCAATTTTTTTCAAAATAAAGCAATATTTCCATTTACTCTCCCTCTTTCTCTTCCTCTTTCTCCCTCTCCTTTACTCATTTTTTTTTTCTTTCCTTCTCTCAAAAAAAAAAAAAAAAAAAAAAAAATAAGAAAAAAGAAATCAACTTGTAAACCTCTAGATCCAGGTCGGCAATGTCTCTCTCATTGCTTGATTTCCTTCCTTCCCTTCCCTTCCTCTCTCCCTCCCTCCTCCCTTCCTCCCTTCTCCCTTCCTCCCTTCCTCCCTTCCTTCCTTCCTTCATCCCTTCCTTCTTCCCTCCCTTCCTGCCTTCCTCCCTTCCTCCTTCCCTCCCTTCCTGCCTTCCTCCCTTCCTCCCCCCCCAAAAAAAATGCATGACGTAAAATTGACCATTTCAACTATTTTTAAGGGTATGGCTTGTCTACAGTATTACATATAATTGCTTTGTTGTGAAACAAATCTCCAGAACTTTTTCATCTTGCAAATCTGAAACTCTATACCCGTTAAAAAACAACCACACTTTCCCTTCTTCCAGCCTCTGGCAACCACCATTCTGCTTTCCATTTTTTTTTTTTTTTTTGAGACGGAGTTTCGCTCTTGTTACCCAGGCTGGAGTGCAATGGCTCCACCTCCTGGGATCAGGCAATTCTGCCTCAGCCTCCCGAGTAGCTGGGATTACAGGCACGTGCCACCATGCCCAGCTAAGTTTTTGTATTTTTAGTAGAGACGGGGTTTCACCATGTTGACCAGGATGGTCTCGATCTGTTGACTTTGTGATCCACCCACCTCGGCCTCCCAAAGTGCTGGGATTACAGGCGTGAGCCACCGCGCCCGGCCTGCTTTCCGTTTTTATGTATTTGACTACTCTAGATACCTCATATAAGTGGAATCATATTGTATTTGCCTTTTGTGTGTGTGTGACTGGCTTGTTTCACTTCATAAAATGTCCTCAGGTTTTATTCATGTTGCAGCATGGGACAGCATTTACTTCCTTTTTATATTAATAGCTGAATAATATTTCAATGTATGTAATACTTTTGCTTATCTGTTCATCTGTTGATGGACATTGGATTTCTTTCACCTTTTGGCTTTTGTAAATAGTGCTGCTGTGAACATGGTGTACAAATAGCTCTTCAAGACCTTGCTTTCAGTGGTTTTGGATTTGTACCCAGAAGCTGGAGTGTTGGACCATATGAGTTTTGTTTTTAATTTGGTGAGGAAAATCCATACTGTTTACCATAGTGCTTGCACCATTTTACAGTCCACCAACAGTGCACAAGCGTTCCAGTTTCTTCACATCCTTATCAACAGTTTTTATTTTCTGAGTTTTGTTGTTGTTGTTTGGTGTTTTGGATAGTAGCCATTTTAATGGGTGGTCAGTAATACCTCATTATGGTTTTGATTTGCATTTCTCAGATAAATAGTGATGTTGAGCATCTTTTCATATGCTTGCTGGTCATTTTTATATTATCTTTAGAGAAATATCTATTCAAGTCCTTTGCCCATTTTTATGTTGAGTTATTTGATTTTGTTGTTGAGTTGTAGGAGTTCTTTATATATTCTGGATAGTAAGCCCTAATTAGATAATATGATTTGCAAATATTTTATCTCATTTTATAGATGTCCTTTTCACTATGTTGATTCTGACCTTTGATGCACAAAAGTTAAGTTTTATGTAGTCCCAACTGTTTATTTTTGCTTTTGTTGTCTGTGCTTTGGGGGTCATATTTCAGAAATCATTGCCAAGACTAATGATTTTCCCCTATGTTTTCTTCTAAGAGTTTTATAGTTTTAGATCTCATATTCAAATCTTTAATCCATTTTTGAGTTAATTTTTGCAGAGTGTGAAACAGGTTTCCAACTTCATTCTTTTGGATGTGGATATCCAGTTTTCCCATCACCATTTGTT
Source organism: Callithrix jacchus (assembly GCF_049354715.1). Lineage (NCBI taxonomy): Eukaryota > Metazoa > Chordata > Mammalia > Primates > Cebidae > Callithrix > Callithrix jacchus. The sequence continues at coordinate 105,551,962 of NC_133509.1, read as the reverse complement.
GAAGACTCTGACTCAGATGACTTTACATGACCTTTCTTCAAGTTTGCTGACTATTTCTTTTGCCCGATCAAGTCTGCTGTTGGATCCTTCTACTAATTTTTTTAGTACAGTTATTATATTTTTCAGCTCCAGAATTTGCTTGGTTCTTTTTTTATAATTTCTGTCTCCTTGTTGATATTCTTATTTGGTTCGTGCATCATTTCCTTGATTTTATTTAGTTGCCTGTCAGTGTTTGTTATCTTTTTGATACCATCTTTATGATAGTGTTTGCTATCTTTTTTTAAAGCATCTTTATGATAGTCATTTTAAATTCCTTTTCAGGCAACTCATGGATCACATTTCTTCAGAATTGATTTCTGAAGTTTTATTTGATCATTTGGGCCACATTTCTTTGTTTCTTTGGATATCTTACAATGTTTTGCTAGTACTTGGGCATTTGAAGTCCTTTTTCAGTCTTTGGCTTCATAGAGGAAAAGACCTTCACCAATCAGCCCTGCTGGGGGATCTAGGACCTCTCAAACTTTTTCTGCTCTCTTACTCCTCCTGGTGTCTGCCTGTGGAACTGCAACTCTAACCTGCTACTCACCTCTGTTTTTGGTGACTTCCAAATGCTTGACCTGGTCCTGTCAGCACTGATTTCTGTTAGGTGAGACGGAAACTAATCCCTTGGGCAGCCCCCAGAGAAGCCAGAACATTGAGTGCGTGGTTCATTATTCTGTTGATTCCCAAGTTGCTCAGGTTTATGCCACATAAAGGAAAGGACACAGATGGGAATGCCAGATGCTGCAAAATTGTCTATCCATCTTGCCAGAATCCTTCTTTGTTTTACAATCACCTGGGTGCTGTAGCTTCTCAACCTGTCTCCGGAGTTTTCACAGAGTTATTCTGGTCTGAATATTGTTAACTCAGTTGGGTTAACAATAACTGTGGGGAAAGGAGGGCCTGTATCTTCCTATTCCCCCATCTTGCTGACAACACTCCCTCCCACTAAAGTCTTTTAATCAATTCCCTTTGGATTTGAGTAACTGAGTGATATAATGTAGTTCCTTTGATGTCCTAATGTTGAAACTAGGATGTCATCAAGGTTTGATGTGTGAAAGGGGCATTTCAGACCCAGAAGTAGAGACCTCTTTCTGAACAGGTGGCTATTTCCATGTGCCTCACATCACACTCTTGACTACCACAAATGTTTGAATTGTGTGGGATCACTCTGGTTGCCCTGTGATAACTATGGAATATGGGTTCATAATCATGGAGCTCCTGAATATGGCCAGATTTCCCTTTCCTTCTCTTTTACCCAAGATCTTTTCATATCTGCAGAATTGCATCTGAACTCCTCCTGCAGATTCTGCTAGTGCTGCAACAGTCCATCACCAGCCAGGTTAAGCATCCATTATTTATTTCCTGTTTTTGTATTCTGCCCCGGTCCTTCCATATGTAGAGGTGCTGAGACTTTGTTGGTAAACTCAGGACTAGAGTGTGGGCCTAGGAGGAAGGTATTTGGACACAAGGGTGGGTAGGACAGAGAGAAAAAATTAGGATGAACATACAGCTTTGTTTCCTCTTAACTTTCTTACATAAACCAGATAATCTTACACTAGGACTGTAAAATACCTGCCCTGTCAAAACGAGAAATTCAGGGCATTCTAAATTCCTCCAGTAAATAGAAGTTTAGGCTCACTGGTGGGGATTAAAGAGGCTGTTTAAGGATAATATTGAGAGAAATATAAAAGCACATATTATACCACAGACAGAATTTACTAAGTTTCCCTTCTTTCTTCTTTCCTTTTTCTCTTCTTCAAGTCTTTCTTTACTTTCTATTTGCCAGTAACCAAGTTGCATTGTATTGATAGATATATTGAATTTTCATTAAGTATTTTTCTGTGCTAAGAAGTAAAGAGACTGTATTTTTTTAAGTTGGCTGTTACTTAAGTTACAAAGTGAATTCCTTCTCTTCTACATATTAAGTTGGCTCTGATAATGCTACTACCTTGTAATATGGATTCATAAGCATAGAGCTCCTGAATATGGCCAGATTTCCTTTCCATTCCTGTTACAAAGTAGGAATGCTACGACTTTATAGCTCATTATCAGAGCCAACTCAGAATGTGGAAGAAGAGAAGGAAGGTCTGAAGAAAAATTCAGAATCAGAATTGTTAGATCTGAATTGTGGGGCTGAGAGAGCAGTTCAAAGTTGTTGTGGGAATTGGGGCCTATCAGACAGTTAGAGGGAAAGTACACTAAAAGAGGCCAAGTGTTCATTTTGCAATCTAACCTATTAGCTTAGAGACTTTGGGGAGTACCATGCTCAGGATTTATTTAAAATATGTTTTTTTAAAAAACTAGGATTATCTCCTTTACCAATCCTCTTTCAGTTAAAAAAACAAAACCAGAGAAAGGTAAAATATTTTTTGTTTTGTTTTTTGTCTCGATATATCTGGGGTTTGGAAATCTTCCTGAGCACTGAGAGGGAAATCTAGCCACCCAAATGTTTCTGTGAGCCGAAAGAAGAGCCAATAGCGTACTGCTTGGTGAAGCAGAGGCTGTCAATGGCTGGAAAGGTGCTAGACTCTTTCAGAATCTAGCTGGGGAAAGTGGGGTGACTCAGCCCTTTTCCTGTACGTATAGGGTTGAAAAATAAACCTTTCCGTCTCATTTTGGCCCTGAGCCAACCTGTAGTGTTTCACCTGCCCCTTCCTCCTCAGCTACTTCCAATGCTGAGGCCAAATAACTTTTTAAACCAAGTTGAATATAAAGTTTCTAAACTTAAATATCCTAATATTGTAAAGTCTATATATCATTCAAAACCATAATTTTAACAGTATATCTTATGTGAGATAAAATGTGATAAGCCATCATGATACAGGAACAAATCACAGAATCTTTGAATAGATGGTGAGAGGTGAGTAGGAGAAGAGGGTCCTTAGAGGTCACCTAGGCCAAAGTATGGTGATTATAGTGAAGTCTCTGAAGTTAGATTTTTCATATTCAAATCCTGGCTCTGCCACCTGTCACTTGTGTGCATTCAGCAGGTGACAACTTCTCTCACCTTCAGATTCCTCATCTTAAAAATGGGGACAATTGGCCGAGTGCAGTGGTTCATGCCTGTAATCCTAGCGCTTTGGGTGGCCGAGGTTGGCAGATTGCTTGAGCTTAGGAGTTTGAGGCCAGCCTGGGCAACATGATGAAACCCCATCTCTACAAAAAAATACAAAAAAAATTAGCCAAGCATGGTGGCTTGTGCCTGTAGTCCCAGCTATTTGGCGGTGGGGATGGAGGGAGCGGTGCTAATGCAGGAGGATCACTGGCACCCAGGAGGTCGAGGCTGCAGTATTCCATGTTTGTGCCACTGCACTCCAGCCTGGGTGACAAAGTAAGACCCTGTCTGAAAATAAAACGGGGATAATAGTACACTTACTTCATAAAACTGTCGGGAGGATTAAATGCTAAAATCTTGTCAAGTGTTTTCATTGAATTTCTAGGGCATAGTAAATACTCCACACAAGTTAGTTATTGTTGAGGTAAGTATCATCACTGACACAAGTAAAAGATAAAAAATAGGAGTCAGGATAACATTGTTATTAGGGCATTGGTTCTGTGACCTTGGGAACACTATTTAGCCTCTCTAAGCTCTGGTATGCTCTCATCGCATTGCTGTGAGGCTTACACAAAACAATATTGTCTCTAGTTTAATATCAGCCCAAAGTCAGGGTTACTATTTAGTCAAAACTGAGACACAGAGAGATTTACTGCCAAACTAGAGAAACACTGTAGTGTTCCCTAAAAATGGAAGTGGGGGCAGGGGAATGTAGAAGATTTGGTGTTGAAGCAATCCCACTAAAGTTTTGTGGTCGACGTAACTGAGGTTTAGGCAAGTGCTTACCATCATTCTAGTTTTGGCTGGGCTCTCCTTCCCTGGAAGAATGCCTAATTTTGTACAGTGATGAATTAACATTAGGGAAGGGAGTTCATTGGACTCTTTATGTGTCTGTGGCAGCTGCAAAGAAAGGAGAGGTTTGGCATTACCCTATTTCAAGCACTTAGAAAGTCAGTTGCTGTTGTTTCCAAAAAACAAGATAATCTTTATTACCACTCTCTCTAAGTCACTTCTTTCAGATGTAGCCCAGTGTAGCGATTACAGTGAGGACTCCGTGATATAGTGAGTTGACTGGAATGAAAAGCATCTAGAAGAGCGTGGCAAATAGGATTTCCTTCGTAATAAACACCAGGGTTTGGGTCACTCATGCTCTCAGACTACTCTGCTTCTTCCCTCATGGCTCTGATTACAATATGGTTTATCAGTGTTTTTGTCTGTATCCCTCACTAGACTGAAAAGTCCAGACTATGACTATCTTACTCACTTCTATTTCTCCATCACCTAGCACAGTGATTGGCAAAGGAGGTTACATTGTAAATATTTTTCGAATGAATAAATAAATAACACAAAAATATCCTTTTATAGTGTAGCTCTTTTAAGGTTAAATCAGTCACATTTAGTGATGTTAACATGTAATCAGAAATGGAAAGATCCTGAAGTTCTCTCTTGATCTGCATCTCCTGCTAATCCATCATTGGGAATTATCGTCCCATCACATGCTCCAGTGCATGTAGCCTATAAGAGGGAGTGGACCAAGTGCATGATGCATGAATCTTGAAATGCTGGTTATAACAACAGCTTGAGATGTCAAAAGTTTTCATTTTATACAGATTCATGAACCTAAAAAGTCACTGAGATTCTCATGAGAATACTTAGAAATGACATTTGACCCACTATTTTGCATTGAATAACCAATAAATATTTATTGAATATGTCATAGTATGTGTTGCACCATATTCTGAACATCAGACAAAAATCCTGGCCTTTGAGCTTTTATACACATATACACATACACACACATACACATACACACACACTCTCTCTCTCTTTTTCTCTCTCCCCCCCTTTATTTTATTAAAAATTTAAATTTATTGTATTAATTTGCATATTATTATACATAATTATGAGGTTTAATTTGACGTTTCAATACCTATATATGTTGTAGAATGATCCAATTAGAGTAGTTAAGGCATCCATCACCTTATGTACTTATCATTTCTTTGCAGTGAGATCATTCAAAAGACTCTCTTCTAGCTATTTTATAATATGTGATTTTTTTTTTTTTTGTGACGGAGTTTCGCTCCTGTTACCCAGGCTGGAGTGCAATGGCGCAATCTCGGCTCACCGCAACCTCTGCCTCCTGGGTTCAGGCAATTCTCCTGCCTCTGCCTTCTGAGTAGCTGGGATTACAGTCACACACCACCATGCCCAGCTAATTTTTTGTATTTTTAGTAGAGACGGGGTTTCACCATGTTGACCAGGATGGTCTCGATCTGTTGACCTTGTGATCCACCCGCCTTGGCCTCCCAAAGTGCTGGGATTACAGGCGTGAGCCACCGCGCCCGGCCTAATATGCGATATTTTACTGTTAACCATAGTCACCCTACTGTGCAATAGATGATCAGAATTTATTCCTTCTATCTAATCCTAACTTTACTCATTCACCAACCTCTCCTATCCTCCCTTCCTCATTTCTCTCTTCAGTATGGGGACACTGTTCTGTTCTCTGATTCTATGATACCTTTTTTATTTTTTTTTAGATTTCACATATGAACCATGCAGTATTTGTCTTTCTGTGTCTGGGTTACTTCACTTAACATGATGTCCTTCAGGTTCATCTGTATCATCACAGATGACAAGATTTCATTCTTTTTCTGGCTGAATAATATTCCATTGTGTCTTTATCCATTCATTTGTTGTTGGACATTTAGGTTGATTCCACATCTTATAGAATTTGGCTGTGAATCCATCTGGCCCTGGAAGGGCTTTTTTTTTTGGTTAGAATTTTGAAATTACGGATTCAATTTTATTAGTCATTATTGGTCTGTTCACAGTTTCTATTTCTTCCTGGTTCAATGTTGGAGGGTTGTATGTTTCCAGTGATGTATCCATTTCCTCTAGGTTTTCTAGTTCATGTACATAGAGGGGTTCATAGTACTCCATAATGATTTTTGTATTTCTGGGGTATCAGTTTTAATACCACTTTTCACATTTCTGGTTGCACTTATTTGAATCTTCTCTTGTTTTTCTTCTTATTTAACTAGAAGTCTATCAATTTTGCTTATCCTTTCAAAACACCAACGTTTTGTTTTGTTTATGTTTTGTGTCATATTTTTGGTCTTCGATTCATTCAGTTCCTCTCTCATCTTTATTTTTTCTTCCACTAGCTTTGGTTTTGGGTTGTTCCTGTTTTTCTACTTCCTTGAGGTGCAGCATTAGGTTACTAATTTGAGATCTTTCTATCTTTTGATGTAAGCATTTAATGCTATCAACTTTCCACTTACTGCTTTTCCTGTATCCCAGAGGTTTTGGTATATTGTGTTTTTATTTTTTGAAGATTTTTAGAAACGTTTCTCAATTTCGTTGTTTATCCAAAAGTCATTCAGGAGCAAGTTGTTTAGCTTCCAAGTTTGTGTAGTTTGGAAAGTTCCTCTTGCTATTGATTTCTAATTTTATTCCACTGTGATCTAAGATGATACTTGATATGATTTAGGTTTTTAAAAAATTTTATTGATACTTGCTTTGTAGCCAAACATATAGTCAATTTGGGAAAAGGTTCCATAGAGAGATGAGAAGAATGCATATTCTATGGTTGCTGGAAGGATGTTCTTTAGATGTCTATTAGGTCCATTTGGTCTAAAGTCCAATCAAAGTCCAGAGTTTCTTCATTGACTTTTCTGCCTCGGTGATCTGTCTAGTGTTGTCAGAAGGATGTTGAAGTCCTCCACTATTATTGATATTCTGTTGAAGCAGCACAAAATGGATTAAGATACCCCCAATATCCAAACGCAGGGAAATGCTTGAAAAATTTTGAATATGTCAGGATGCTTTATGCTCACATATTTTTCTTCCTCTTCCTTTCTCCTTTCTTCTTATCTCTTAAATGTCATCTTGTATATGAAGCCATTGCTGGAAACCCCACGTTATTGTTTTCTAGTAGAATATTTTAATGACTAGAGTATAGTAATTATATAATAATAAATACAATTATTATTTTGTGAACAAATAAACAAACGGGTATGCCCCCCATTCACTAGTAGAAAAATGTGTGTTTCTTTTGTTTTGTTTTGTTTCGTTTTGGCAGGAGTGGTGGCTCAACTCTATAATTCCAGCGCTTTGGAAGGCCAGGGTGGGAGAATTCCTTGAATCCAGGAGTTAAGACCAGCCTGGGCAACATAGTGAGAATCCATCTCTACAATTTTTTTTTTTTGAAAGTGAGCTAGGCATCGTGGCTCATGCCTGTAGTCCCAGCTACTCAGGAGGCTGAAGTGGGAGGATTGCTTGAGCCTGGGAGGTTGTGGCTGCTGCAAACCATGATTGTGCCACTGCACTCTAGCCTAGGTGACAAAAACAGACATTGTCTCGGGGGAAAAAAAAAGGAGGAAAGTTGTTTGTTTTTAAAGCTACACTCCTTACCAGGAGAGCTTGTTCGTTCCTAATGAGATTCAATTACCACCTCTACACAACTAACTCCAAAGAAATTCCAGTTCTATATCTCTTATTGCTTGCCAGATATTCTGGTGGGAGAAATAAACCAGAGGCAGGGAGAGTAACCAGGAGTCTATTACAATAATCTAAGTGAGAGGTACTAAGAATGAGAACTGGGGACACGTTTAAGAGATTTCTGAACTATGAGTTGCCTCCAAGGCAGATGGAGGAGACTCTTGTCAGTGCTCTGAATTACACAGTATATGCTGCTGCCTACTTTTCTTGTGGCGAAGACTGACACAGTGAATGATGACAGGACTGGGGAAGGTCAAATATTTTCAAAGCCCCATTTTTTTTTCCTTTCTTTTTCTTTTCAAAGTCTGATGGGTGGGGAATCAGCAATTAGGAAATGAAAAAGAAAATTTCAGTTTATCTTTTCTGTACCCAAGCACTGGGTCTGATGTGTGGTCTTTGCTTCCCAGATATAGAAAATCAAGATAGCCAATACCCCTAGAATTGCCTGAAGTTAAAGCAGAACATTTCCTTATGCTCTTTATTCACAATGTGTGGTTTCTGGCAGGTTGGCATACTGGACACCTGAACCCACCCCATTTATTACCAGATATGGATACTCTTGGAGTGTGGTTCCAGGACTTAGTCCCATGTGTGATCTTTCAGGCCCTACCACAGGCAATTACAAGGTATTACCTGGCAGGCCTCATGGGAGAAGCTGCTCTCCCCACATCTGACTTGTTGTATAATTAGTACACTGTAGTTTTCTGGAGGGAGTTGCTGTTGATGATGTAGGCCCTTTTGGGCTGCAGTGCTAATATGCATAACTACATCTCCAGCTCAGGCACCTCCATTCAGAAGCCTCTTGACTGCCTGAGATACTTCCCAGGCAGCTCTGCTGAGACCTTGTTATTGTGGGCCTTGGTGAGGCAGTTTATCCACTTTGACTCCAGACCTTTTCACTCCTAGCCCTCCTCCACCGCCTTTCTTTCCATGGCCCTACAAGTCCATAAAAACAGGAATCTTTTGTTTGGAGCTCCTTGGTAGTGAAATGATTTCCCCTACCTGTGCTTCCATTTGACCATTGCCTGGCACTGTTCTATTGGGAAAAAAACACTAGGGAGCCAGTGTGTTTCTCTTTTGACTCTTGCCTGCACTGTCACAGCAAATGAATTGATTGTTACTTTCAGTTTGGCTTGTTGTCCTAATTGGGCACCTCAACACGTGGTAGCTTGGCACACATCTGTTTGGTTTCCCTGTCTTTTAAGTAGGAATAAGAATATTCCATTCCAGCCCCCTTCTATTATGGGCTCTGTGCTCTTTGAAATGAGAAATTTTATTATTATTATTATTATTACTTTGAGACGGGGTCTTGTTTTGTCACCCAAACTGGAGTGCAGTGGTGCAATCACAGCTCACTGCAGCCTTGACTTCCCCAGGCTCAGGTGATCCTCCCACCAGACTCCGGAGTAGCTAGGACTATAGATGCATGCCACCATTCCCAGCTAATTTACATATATATATATATATAGTATATATACATATAGTATGTTTACATATATATGTGTGTATATATGTATATATATCTATATAGTATATATGTGTATATATGTATATGTGTATATGTGTGTATATATGTGTGTATATATATGTATATATGTGTGTATATATATGTATATATTATAGAGATGGGGTTTTGACATATTGCCCAGACTGGTTCCAATTCCTGGGATCGAGTGATCTGCCCACCTTGATTTCCCAGAGTGCTGGGATTACAGGCATGAGTCACCACACCCAAGCTGAGAACTTTTATTCAATATACCATATATTCTACTTTTTCTTTTCATTTTACCAAGATTCAAATATTTCAAGAAAAGGAGAACAAATAATTCAGATGTACATTAGAGTACATTTGATAGCATACCAAAACCTCTAAAATGAAACAAATATTTTTCTTGACACACAGAATAATGTGATTAATTTTAGCCAGATGGAGAATGATTATGTATTAGCTACATGTAAATGAGATATGAGACACTAAGCAGTGACCCACTTCATAACTTTAAATTGTACAGATGAGAGTCTTTGCCCCATGGTGGTTTAATTATTTTCTTGGAAGACATTACACATCTTCATTCAGAAACTTAATGAATTTTACAATTACTCTTTCCTCTGAAGTCACAAGCGATGATTCCCCATCTGGATTGGTAAAGAACTCACAGCAAGAAAAATCACTGAAGTGTGAAAAACTCAGGACAGCATTCTTTTGTTGACCACTTACTACTTTTGCATGTACCCAGCAGTCCACTGAAGGGCTTGTACCTGTGTGCCTGGGGAAAGTGGGGAGAATGCCTGGGGAAAGTGGGGAGAATATTTCTTCTTTTACACCTCCAAGGTCTGTATCTTTATTACTTTGATAGTTCCTGCCTTAGTTTAGTTCACCATCACCTCTTGTCTGGATTATTAAGAAGTATTCCTTAATACGCATCCAATCCACCCTCCACACTGACATCTGAGTTCTCATTCTCCAGTGTAAGCCTGCATTGACTAGCCAGTGCCTTTAGAATCAAGTCAAAATTCCTACATGCAGAAGAGCCCTAACAAACGGGGCCCAAGTGTCCCTTCCAGTCTCATCTTCCAGCACTGTCACATTGTATGCACAAGGCACGGTGTATTTGCTCCTCTTGGAAGAAAATCCCTCCAACTTCTGTGACTCTTTATCAGCTCCCCCATCTCTTCCAGCCAGAAAATTGCCCATTCCTTTTCCTTTACCAGGAAAATCATACTCAACTTTCAGTACCTGGTTCAAAGTTCAGTTGCTGTGTCCAATATGTTAGAGGCAGAACAGCAAAATGGGAAAGAATAAGGATTCTGGACCCTTGTGCTCTTCCATTGATCATGTTTATAAGATGTGATTTGTTTAACTTTCCTAAGTTTCTGTTTTCTTATATGTGAGTTGGTGATTTAATAGTAACTACTATATCAGGTTGTTGGGAGGATTAAATGTGATAATATTTCTAAAGCACTTACGTTGTGCCTGGCAGTTCAAAAGTACTTAATATGTAAACATTAACTATTATTCTAGTTTTGCTGACATTTTCTTCAACCCTATATTTTAGCTTAACTGACTTTAAGAAACTTAATAAAATTAATTAATTTATTTTTGAGACAGGGTCTTGATATATTGCCCAGGCTGGGGTGCAGTGACTGTTCATAGGCACCATCTCACTACTGATCAGCACGGGAGTTTTTGCAGAGGTTTCCAACCTGGGGCAGTTCACTCCTCCTCAGGCAACCTGATGGTCCCCTGCTCAAAAGGGGTCGCCATATTGATGCCAGACTTAGTGCAGATGCCCAGTGGAGCTTCAGACACTACAGCCTAGAACTCCTGGGCTCAAGCAATCCTCCCTTCAGTCAAGTAACTGGGACTACCGGCATGTGCCACCACACTCAGTTAAAATGGCTTTTATACCTAGAATTATATTAGCTTGGGTGAATTGAATAACCAAGGTAACAGCATTACCAACTCTAGTTCATTTATTCCTTAATATTTACCATAGCTGTATGTCATGGAGTGTGGCTGAACAAGTTATATTGAACTGTCATGTGGCAGTGACCCTTGGAAGTATAACTCTATCAAGAACTATTAATCCGGGCTCAAGCTTTTTTATTTTGGGAATTCTGAGAGTCTTGTCAGGTATTTCTAGTGCTCTGCTCTAATAATAAGCAACATGAACATCACCAAATAATTTAAAGACTCTATCTGTTCCGTGAAAGGGCAAAGCAACTCCTAAATGCCAAAGATGATGAAAAAACAAAGAAGGAAGTGGACAAATCCACTTTGTTGGTTTTGGGTAATTTATTGTGGGAACTTACAGACAGAAGTGTGGTTTTGGGCATACACGAGATAGGTAGATCGCCGCACCCCAAGCCCCCAGACCCAGGGCTTATATCTTGAGAAGAAAACATACGTCCTCTGGAAGAAATGTGTAGGCAGCTTTGGGCATCACATCCTGTGATTTCTGTGACAACAAGGGTTGTTTTGGAGGAAACCTACAATAAATAGATGCTTCTACATGAAGAGAAATATATCAACTAGCCATTTTGGAGGCATTCCCAAACTCAGGGTTAGTTAGAAGTTACATGGCAGACTTGCTTTTAAAATAAAGTTACCCTTGTCCCCTAATACCTTTGTAAAATCTTTCTACCTATATGTGCTACGCCTATATGGAGAAAAATACTTCCATTGAATTTATACATACAAGGCTTATTTTTATTACCACTTCAAACTTACTCATTCTAATTTCACATATAATTTACTTCAATTTCAATTATACCTCAAATTCAAATTTATTTTCATTCTATATCAAAATATGCAGTGATCACTATGCTTTCCAATCTTGCTTTTGAAATCTGACAAATTCTTATATGTGAATACAGTTTTCTGGTAAGAGGAATAATAGATTTGCAACAAAAATTATGAATTACTTGTTTCATCTTTGAGTGTATATATGTGTACATATATGTCTTATTCATCTAAAATACAAACTTAAGCATGTTAAGAATAGAAGCATTTTCCATTATTTCATGCCTCCATGGGGGCTTTAGAGCTGACTGATATTCTGTAAACTTATAACATCTATTACATCATTTTTCACTTTGTATTATAATATTGAATTATATGGCCATTCTGTACCCACCCACAACTGACAGCTGAATACATAAATAAATGAAGACTGAAAAGATGAATTGTTTGTTTGAGTGATTTGTCCATGAATCAGACAAATATTTTCAGGTTTGTACATAGCATATTTTTTAAAATGCCCTGATGTTAACACATATACAGTATGGTTTTACACTGTTTACATGGGTTTACTGTGTATCTAAAAATTATGTACATTGATACTCTTCATTTGCATTTAACTCGAAGATAACTTAGCACAAACTGGAGACAAGAAAAGACACTGTATTATAAAGTCTATTATTTTCCATTTTTTTTCCCCTGCTGTTAAGGCTTATTTGGCTGATAGTGAAGTTTTAGAATCTTCTTTTCTTTCTTTCTTTTTTTTTTGAGTTGGAGTCTTGCTCTGTCACCCAGGCTGGAGTGCCATGGTGCCATCTTGGTTCACTGCAACCTCAGCCTCCCAGGTTCAAGCAGTTCTCCTGCCTCAGCCTCCTGAGTAACTGGGATTACAGGCATATGCCATCATATTCAACTGATTTTTAAAAAAAATTTTAGTAGAGATGTGATTTCAACATATTGGCCAGGCTGGTCTCAAACTCCTGACCTCAGGTGATCCACCTGCCTCGGCCTCCCAAAGTGTTGGGATTACAGGTGTGAGCCACTGTGCCCAGCCTAAAATCTTCTTTTAATCCTGATCTGTGAAATGACATTGAATCTCACTCTTGACCACCCATAGAAATGTAAATAAGTAGCTTACTTTTTGTGTCAAAATCACATAAAGCCATACTCACATGGACAGACACTGGTAGGGAGAGGGTCACTTTCATCTGGCAGGAAATTGAACAAAAACCCAGAAATTTTCTTATTAATAAATATCTGGTAAATATTCTTATATAAATATACACTATACATGAGCCCAAGAAAATAACATATTTCTTTATGTCCACATATTGTAGGTTTAGAAATAAATGTAAACTTCATGAAAACTCAACAGGAGGTAATTATTAGAGAATACAAACAACATAATTACCAGAAAGACAAGCCTGATATCAGGGTTACCAGGTGACCAATCCCAGGGGAAAGTAACATGAAATTGAATTGGAATACAGAGTCATTCATATAGAGTCATCCAATTAGCCAAATGCCTGGGCAGCGAGGTGTCTGAGAAGAAGTGGAATTGAACATGTTATTTTATGGTGGCTTAAGAAAATTTCCTAACAAGTCAGTAGAGAGATGATGAAGAGAAGGCGACTATTTGCTGACATGTTACTTCCTGTTTCCTGCCTTCTCCCTACCCACCTGTTTGTCTCCAACTAAAATTTTGTTAATCATCAATTGTCAGCATCCACAGAATAATAAACCCTTCTTTCAAGTTTTTTTTCTACATATTCTAACCTTGCTTGCACATGAGAATTTTCCAGATAAATGTATATTTGTGTGTATGCGTGTGTGCAAACACATTTGCTCTCCTGTGTACTGGGTTAAGGGTGTGAGTGAGGATAGAGAGACAATAGCATTCCAAGTTTCCAGGTAGAACCATGTCCAAAGACCCGGAGACATAAACATCTCCTACAGTCCGGGGATCTGTGAGAAGCTCATGTGACAGGGGTTCAGTGTGTGCGGTGGTGATTTGGGGTTGAGAGATAATGCTGAAAAGTAGGTTGGTGCCCACTTACATTTCATGCTGTGGGCTGAAAATAGAGTCGGTAAAGCTTTTAGAGCAAGAAAACACTATGGAAAAATTACCCTGGCAACAATGTTCAGGCAAGTCAGAATGGGTATTGGGATGAAAAGAATAGCAGTGGAGATGCAGAGGAGAAGCCCGATTCAAGAGAGGTGCTTAAGAAGAATGGACAAGACTTGGCACTAGATTAGTGTGGAAGGTAAGGAAGAGGGAGTGGCAAGGTTTCTAAGCTAAGATCAAGAATACAGGTAAGAGTGAATCTCTTGCACTTCGAAACAGAACAGCAAGTTGGAGCTATCCAGTATGTAGTTACAAATATGTTCCTGGGGCTCAGGAGAGAGTTCTAGATTAGGCTGCTTTGTGAGCCATGATAACATAGATGAAAACTGCAGCCACAGTGTGAATTAAATTATCCAGAGAGGAGGGTGAAAAGCAGGAAGACAGGAAAGATAGGAAGATCTCAGGATTAGAGGTCTTATAGGTAAAACAAAGGAAGAGAAGCCAGTGCAAGGAATAGAAAAGAAATAGTCTGAGAGGTGGCAAAAATACCAGTGGAGGGTAGTACTGTGGAGACCGAGAAAAGACAGTATTGAGAAGCTGGGGTGTCTAACACTGCCGGATTCTGTACCCAGCACTTAAAGGATGCATTGCCTTCTTAAGCACATGTGATCATATAAGGCATGAAGCAAATCCAAACCAAATTTAAAGAATAGGTATTATGTAGAACACGTTCCTTAAGAACAATGCAATTGAGTTAGAAGTTAACAGCCTGCGCGGGGGTGGGTGGATCACCTGAGGCCAGGAGTTTGAGACCAGCCTGGCCAATATGGTGAAACCCCATCTCTACTAAAAATATAAAAAAATTAGCCAAGCATGGTGGCGTGCACCTGTAATCCTAGCTACTGGGGAGGCTGAGGCAGGAGAATCACAATGGAGTGAGACTCTGTCTAAAAAAAAAATTAATAACAAAAAGATAAATTTTAAAATTCCATATACCTGGGAATTTAAGCAAAACTCATAAATCAAAGAAAAAAATCAAATCAAAACTTAAACACTTAGAACTAAATGATAATGAAAATACATAAAAAATTAAGGTATGCAATTAAGTGTTTCTTTGGGGGAAAGTTTGTAGCCTTACATGCTTACTTAAGAAATGAATAAAAGGCCCTGCACAGTGGCTCAGGCCTGTAATCCTAGCACTTTGGGAGGCTGAGGGGGGCAGATCACTTGAGGTTGGGAGTTAGAAACCAGCCTGGCCAACATGGTGAAACCCTGTCTCTGCTAAAAATACAAAAAAATTGGCTGGGTGTGGTGGTGGGTGCCTGTAATCCCAGAGGATGGGGCAGGAGAATTGCTTGAACCCTGGAGGCAGAGGTTGCAGTGAGCCAATATTGCATCTCTGGGCAACAGAGGGAGATTTTATCTCAAAAAAAAAGAATAAAAACTGAAGATTAATTAATTAATGTTCATCTAAATAAATTAGAAAAACAGAATCAAACCAAAGGAAATAGAAAGAATAAAAGTATGAACAAAAATATGAACATAAATAAGTGAAACAAAAAATATACAATAAATGAATTAATCAAGATAAATGTTCATTCTTTAAAAATAGAATCAAATTAGATAAATCTTTGGTGACATTTATACCTTAAAAAAAGAGGAAACAAATGTGATTCAAAAGGGAGATATGGGCATAGATATAGCCCCGATTAAAAGGACAATATGAGAATACATTGAACTATTTTATTACTGATAAGGTCCCGGAATTACTACTTTCTTCCCTGCATTTTTCTTCAGGAAACTGTCTGATTCTCTACCCACAGGTTCTTAAGTGTAAAGCAAGAACTTCCAGCAGATTTCCAAGATATTGCCACAGCCACCTCCTTTTCAGGGTTTGCTGGGATTGTTACTTCAGATACAGCAATTTGACTTTGAGCTCCTACCTGCTGCATTGAGTTGATAGTCAAGGATCTTCCTTGGGACACTTCTCTTTGTTCTGCTCCAGAATTAACCAAGCATCTCAGGGTCATACTCACCCCAAAGAGTGTGGGGGTTGTTAAATATCTTCTAATACCATACTGGAGTATGATTACCTAGTTTGTCTTTGTTATTGCTTGTCGATGCCTCTTGGAGTTTTACTTAAAGTTAGCTCTGTGTAATCTCATGAGCCCTTGGCAACTAACCTGCAATGAGAGGAAAATCCACAAAGGTGCTTTGAGGAAAGATGATTCTGATTGGACCAAGCTTATTTGTACTCTTAAGTTTAGGATTCTAGGGTTAAAGCATAGTGATTTGATTTTTTTGGTTTATGATTACAGCCACTTCCTAAGGTGAACAGCTGCTTTCAAAATTACTGCCTCAGGTCAGGTTTTGGCATTGCCTTAAGGGGTTGTGAAATCACAAACAAATTGATACCGTACTTCTTTCTGGACCACTGGGGCCAATCTCAGAGTTTCCAAGGTAACTTTTCCAAAAGAATTCCTCAGTATTTCTAAGGCAATTTTCTGCCCTGTCTCGTATAATGAAGTAGCTGGACTTTCTCTCACTAAATAAGAAGGGAAAACACCACACACATTTGTCATTTCCTAAAATACTTTCCTGGTAGTGATGAAGGAGACCCAGGCATCTCAGATCAACTTCCCCTTTGACTATCACTGCGTTTCAATAGAAGAAAAGGCTGACTGACTGGCGCCTCTCCTGTTTCACCTTCCTGTAGGTGGTAGGCTTGGTCTTGGAGAAACTCTCCGGAAGGCAGTATTTTTACTTAAACAAGATCAAACCAGAAACCTTTTGATGTGCGAGTCCTAAAACTGTAAACTGGAATCCTTTCATATGTGATTCCTAAAACTGTAACCTTTTCACATGCGAACCTAAAACTGTAAACTGGAACCCTTTCATATGTGATTCCTGAAACTGTAAACAGAAACCTTTTCACATATGTGTCCTAAAACTGTAAACCGGAACCTTTTCACATATGACTCCTGAAACTGTAAACCGAAACTCTTTTCATATGTGATTCCTGACGCTGTAAACCAAGAGCCTTTTCATATGTGATTTCTAAAGCTATAAACCTAAGATTATTCCACATGTAATATCTAAAATATAGGCCTATATAAAGGCAGAACCTTCCTTTGTTAGATGAGCTGAATTTGGACAGATCATTTCCTCAGCTCCTGGGTGTAATAAAGTAAGTCTTTCCTTTGGTGTTCTGGAGATCTGTTTCCCATGGCCTTTCCTGCTACATTTTGACACCAAACAAAATATAACCACGTTGTTTTTGTTTAGAATATTAGTATAAATAAAGTTGATGTGCATTTTGCATTATTCTAACATCAGGAGAGATTTTAAGAATTTTCTTATAAAGTCCCATAAATTAATCTCCATTAACAATCTCATATTTCATTTATTATTGAATTAATGAAGTTTATTATTTATCTGAGGGCTGCCATATCATCCATTCACTTATACATGAATTTGTCCAATCAACAATTATTTGTTGAACACCTACTATATAAAAAACACCCCGCAGGAGATAAAGTAACACTAGGCAAACACAGACATGACCATGTCCTCACAGAGTTTACAGTCTAGAGAATTTCTTTTTTAGAAAAGAGTCTGAATTCAGGCCCTGCAATCATAGAGGTATTCCCACAAGGAAAGGCACACATTTCTATAGGTACAGAGTGGGATGACATGACCTGTGTAAATTTAGAATATTGGAGAGAACGTTAGAGAAAACAAAACATAGTAATGAGGATCATGGCGTCAGGTATTTAAAGGGAGCTTGTGTGAAGAAAAGCTGTTTATCTAGATGGTGATCCTATGGCGGAAGATGAGTATCCATGAGTATCATTTCATCTTTAACCAATCAGAAATCATTCCCACGTTCTTACTGAAGATCTTTTTTTCTCTCTCTTTCACTTGCATTCTCACATTTACATTCCATCTAAGTCCTCAAATTATAAAGCTTCAAAAGGTCACAGGTAACACTCTATATAGGGGAGGCAGGCACACATTTTAATATATCCTACAGAAAACAGGTTACATCAGTATTACTGATTTTGTGGAGGAGATAATACATAGCAAAATTTTTCGTGTGTGTGTGTTTTAACTCAGTAAAATATTATTTCTTGCTTTGGATCCAGTTAAGGTCAGCAAGGTGGTTCAGCACCTGTGGTCAGTCATTCAGAGACCCCACTCCCAACTCCCCCTCACCACCACCACTTTTAATTCATGACCTTAGGTTTCTCTGGCATTTAGCTGGTGAATACAGAGAGAGAAGGTGAATATGGAACCAGTGTTTCTCACTACCTTGGCCTGGAGGTAATGCTTATCACTTCCATTCACAGTCCTATGATGAGAACTGGCTATGTAGCTCCATCCAGGTGGAACAGGGGTGGAATATATAGCATAGCTGTATACCCAAGTAGATAATAAGTTTGGCGAGAAGCTAGCTCATCTGCTTCAGTCAGTCTCCTCATTTAAAAATGGGAGTGGTGCCTTGGGTCGCCAAGATGTCGTTCCCAAAGCATAAACCGTCGCGCCTAGCCACTCTGCCCCAGACCCTCGACCCAGCCGAATATGACCTATCTCTGGAAAACCAGCAGGCGCAGGTCGAGCAGTTGGCCATTAGAGCCCGGCTGAAACGAGAGTACCTGCTTCAGTACAACGATCCCAACCGCCGAGGACTCGTAAATCCTGCCTTGGTTCGTTGGGCCTATGCAAGAGCAAACGTCTATCCTAATTGCAGAGCCACTCCTAAAAACTCACTCCTGGGAGCTGTGGTTGGATTTGGGCCCCTCATCTTGTCGTATTATATTCTCAAAACTGACAGGGATAAGAAAGAAAAACTTATCCAGGAAGGAAAATTGGATTGAACATTTAGTCTCTCATATTAAGTCTGGCAATGATGACTACATGTATTACCGCAAATAAATCATCTATTAATCATTAAATAAATAAATAATAAATAAAAATGGGAGTAATAGCTGCTGCCTCACAAAGTTGTTTTGTGGGAACAAAGTGATTAGCAGAGTGCCTCATCCACAGTAAGTGGCTCAATAAGCACAGCAAATACTTTGGACATCCATAAACAAATTTCCACTCAGAACTAATACCTTTGTGGCATTCTACTCTTTCAAATCTTTTAAGAGCTTTCTATTTTCTTTGAATAAAAAATAAATTGTTGACCAGACTCTCTATCATCTGGCCTCTGCCTTCAGCCCCAGTCTCCTTTTTTGCCACCATTCACCCTTCACTCATGTAATCCAGCTTACACTGGCCTTTCTATGGTTCTGAGAACATCCTGTTTCTCACTGTAGATTCCATGGTCCCCTCTGCCTGAAATGCTTGTGCCCCAGCTGTTCACATGAGTGATTCACTCTCATCTTCCAGGTCTCATCTCAGGTATCACTTCCTCAGAGGCCTGTCCTGACCGTCCTATCCAAAGTGGCTTCCTCCCTATCTCGTCTTCTCTTGTTTTTGTTACTGCAATCTGTAATACTCTTCTTTTTAAATTTATATTTCTTTATTAATTGAAACAATTAATATGAGAGAAATAGGGATGGGATCTCACTATGTTGACGAGACTGGTCCCCAGCTCCTAGGTTCAAGGGATCCTTCCATCTTGGCCTCCCAAAGTGCTAGGATTACAGGTGTGAGGCTGTAATGTTCTCTATTTGTTTACTTGTTCATGGTCTTTCTTTTCCATCGGAGCTGCTGGCTCTTTAAAGCCAGAGGCTTTGTCTGTTTACTGACTTATCTTCTGAAATGAGAGCTGAGCAAAGCATATAGTAGGCGTTAAGTACTTGATGACCGACTCATGAATGGATGAACAATTTTAAGATAAACTGGAGATATTCTCTTTGGGTCTTTCACATTATCTAACAACATACTCACATTTCCCTATTATTATTTCCATATTCCCTTCTAGGTAATGTCTTAGCTCTAGCCTTCCCTCTCAGCCAAGCTTCTTGAAAGCACAGTTTACACCCAATGCCACCTCTTTTTACTCCTGAACATATCTTCCTCTGGCTTCTGCCCCTTCCTACCATTCCACAGAAATTATTCTTGTTATGGGCATCCAATTTACCAAATCCAATGCCTGCTTCTTGGCGGTTACCTTACCTCACTTGTTTCCTTGATGCTGTTGAGTACTCCTTCTTCTTGAAACTCTTCTGCTTTGACTTCGTATTCCTAAAGACACCAGTATATAGCAGTGGTTTTCAACTGGGAATAGTTTTGCTGGGCGGGGGTGCTATTGGCATCTAGTTGGTAGAAGCTGGGACTGCTACTAAACATACATTTGCCTTAGGCAAGGAATGATCTGGCCCAAAATATCCATAGTGCAAAGGCTAAGATACCCTGGTTAACAGGATGTTTTGCAGATACTTTATGAACAACATGGTCATGATCATAAATAAATCACTACCTCTTTTCTCACCTACTCACTTATTCCTTGTTATTCCTAATCTGATTAATGGCACTCGTCTCATAAACCAGTATCTTGAAAATCATTTTTAATTCTTCTCTCTCCCTTATCAAGCCCATTTATTAGTCACTAATTTCCTTTTGATTGTATTACCTAAATATCTTTAATTCTCTCTTTCCCATCAGCTACCACTACCTTTTGCAAGAATCCCCTAAATGGACTCCCTGCTTTGAGTCTTACAAACACCTCCAACTCATCCTCCTCAAGTAATCTTTCTAAAATGGAAGCTTGATCACATTTCTCCTATTGCCTACAAGATAAAGGTTTAGCTTCCAGGTCTGATTTATCATGTATACCATGTGTTTTATTATCTACAGATGTGTGTTCTATCACTATTTTTCCTAATCTCCTTCTAGCCTAAACAAAACACCAAGAAACAAAAAACTAGAAAAACAAAACAAAAACCTTGATGTATCTATCACACATGTCTTTCTATTGGACATGATATTCCTCCTTTTTGCAACGTCCTCCCACTAGGGTCCCAACCAGGCCCTCCTGAAAATTTCCTTCCTGAAAAATTCTGTCAAATTCTACTCTGTGCATGCACATATTTCTGTTGGGACACCTATTTTACACATACCATCTCAGGCAGAAAATCTCCAAACTGAAATGTACAGGCCATGTACCTTTATTCTACGAGGTTTAAAAATTTTGAATTCCTTATCTATGAAGTTGAAAATCCCAATTAAATTCATGGTCTTTCCCACTTGCCCCTGCGTTGTGGTTAAATTCTTGGGGAGTCTTCACAGTACCTAAGTTTTGGAGAAGATGTAGGCACCCACCCTCATTCCTTCTTCAGATTTTGGTATCCTCTTACCAGTATCTGTGTGTTGTTTGCATATTTTTCTATCGTTTTGCTTTTAGAGCCACATTGGAGCTTGAGAATCTGAGGCTTTCTGTAGTTTCCCCGTACACAGAATCATGCCCTCTTTGGAGTCCTGCTACCTACCCCAGACTACTTGGAATGCAGACATTTGCTCTTACTCTGGGACCCAGGGGTATTTCCTTTCTCTTAATCTCATTAATATTTCACTTCAGAAGCATTTCCTGTCTTGTGAAATTTTTCTCAGAGGCTTCTTTAATTGGTTTAGATTGTTAATGGATTTAGTCACATAAAAGCCAAGGACTCCCAGATTCTCTATGTTGAGTCCTGTCCCATCCCAATACCTGAGGCAGGGTGAAAAATATAAATGACCATCGTTCCTAAATCTAACAGCTCAATATATACGCAAGAGGAGCTTTAAAAATTGAGACGCTCCCACGCACAATTCTACAGCATCAGAATTTTTTTTTTTTGACGATCACAGATCAAGACAGAATTCTTTCTGTACTCTGTCTTCTAATTTTTTTTCCCGGTAATCCTCCCTCCCCTTCTTCTTTGGCCCTTCCCTCCCTGCCCAGTCTTTCCCAGCACACCTGCACAGCCCTTTCAGCGCCCCGCCCCGCCCTGCCCCGCGTTTCCCGCCTCCCCGCCTCTCTCCATTTCCTCCCCCTCCTTTTCCGCTCGTATCTCCCAGCCCCGCCCCTCCCCTGCCCTCCCCGCCCCATCTTCTGCTTTACGTTCCTCCTCACCCTTGCGCACTCTCCTCAACCCGCTGCTTCCGGCGGCCTAGGCTTACGTTTACTTTGCGCCGGAAAGAGAACCTGTGAACACTTTCGGAATTATGGCGGCGGTGGATATTCGAGGTATATCGTATTGCTATACTTTGTCTCTTGATTGTCTGTGGACTAGTTTGGGACGTTATAGCTCGCAGGCTCAAGGTTCAGGTTCCTTTGTGTTAGATCTCAAGCTTTCTCAGTGCTTTTTGTGGACGACCTAAGGCTGTGATCTAGCTAAACGTTGACGAGTTTTTCCAAGTTCTTGGAAGCGTAGGAGAGAAGGGGTTGGAAGCAACTCTGGGCTTTGAGTCTTCAGAGCTGGAGTATTGTTCTACATGCATATCTCTACAACAACCGAGTTATTCTGTTGGGGTGAAGGAATGGCCTTTGGGCAGAGAAGGGAGTGGGGTAATGAGCCAACTTGATTTGATTCATGTCTTGGGACTTGGCATGGTGACTCCCTAATACGATCGCGCCCCGCGAGTTCCTGGGCATGAATCCCAAATGTTTTCTGTTGTAAGGTTTATTTTTGAGTCGATAATACTTTACATCGAACATTCATCAATTATTACGGGCAGGGGTCGTATATTTTTCACACCTGAACTCTAGAGGTACTCAAATATTTAATCAATCAGTGAATAAATATATGGAGATGCCACCCGTTAATGGTCTTGGGAGCATGTAGAATTGTTTTTGTTCGTATAACAGTACTTGATTTTTAAAGGGGAGTGTTTGAGATGCTGTGCCTTTTTCTCCTCTCTCTCTCTCTCTTTTTTTTTTTTTTTTTTTGAGACGGAGTTTCGCTCTTGTTACCTAGGTTGGAGTGTGATGGCGCGATCTTGGCTCACCGCAACCTCCAACTCCCGGGTTCAAGCAATTCGCTTGCCTCTGCCTCCCGAGTAGCTGGGATAACAGGTGTGCACTACCATGCTGGGCTAACTTTATATTTTTAGTAGAGACGTGTTTCTCCATGTTGGTCAGGCTGGTCTCGAATTCCCGACCTCAGGTGATCTACCCGCCTCGGCCTCTCAAAGTGCTGACTCACGCTACTGCGCCCGACCTGAGGCGCCTTTTTCTATATTAACTGGATTGGGGTCTAGCACATTTATTACAAACATTCTCAATTATAGTTATCCGGTGATCTTCAACACTTCCGGATCACGGTTTTACATACCTTTCTTTCATTATAAGTGGGAGTTTCAAAAGCCTAATTTCATCCTTGACGATTGTTAGAATGCTGTTGGACTGCTTGGGCTATGTCAACATGTTGCCTTGCTACAAAATAAAAAAGAGAAACATTTAGTCTATCAGACTGTTTTCAAATATTTAGTTTGTATAATTTCTTTTTTTTTTTGAGACGGAGTTTCGCTCTTGTTACCCAGGCTGGAGTGCAATGGCGCGATCTCGGCTCACCGCAACCTCCGCCTCCTGGGTTCAGGCAATTCTCCTGCCTCAGCCTCCTGGGTAGCTGGGATTACAGGCACGCGCCACCGTGCCCAGCTAATTTTTTGTATTTTTAGTAGAGACGGGGTTTCACCATGGTGACCAGGATGGTCTCGACTTCTTGACCTTGTGATCCACCCGCCTCGGCCTCCCAAAGTGCTGGGATTACAGGCTTGAGCCACTGCACCCGGCCTATAATTTTTTACTTACAATTTAGATTTGTTGGGATCATGGTAAAGACTGAGAGTGTGTTTGGTGTGTTAAAGGAACAGCAAGGAGGCCAGTGTGGCTGGAGGGAAGTGAGAGAGGAGTGGGAAGGAGATGAGATCAGAAAGATGTTGAAAGCCATGATAAGGTCTTTGGCTTCTCCTCCGAATAAAATCGAGAGCCATTGGAGGGTTTCCATCAGAGGAATGATGTGATATGATTATTTTTAGGAATACATTGGCTGCTGGGAACAGTGTAAGAGGGCAAGGGTAGAATTAGAGAAACCAGTTAGGAGGCCATTTGGTTAATGCATGGAGGTTTGGACATAGCTTGGACTAAAGTGGTAACAACAGAGATGGTAGAAAGTGGTTAGAATCTGCCTGACTTGATAATGTATTCTTTTTATGGGGCTGGGTTCACAGATCATCTCCAAGTGCAACAGATAATTTCATTTTCATGGCTGTAGACCATAACTCTTACCTCAACTCTCACCTAACTCTTACCATAACTCTTACCTCTTAACCATTTTCTAGAAAAATATTCTTGGATACTAGAGTTCATAAATGGATTGAGAAAAATCACTGATCAATGTCATGATTGGTCCTCAATCATGAATTAATCAACATTTGCTGGTTATTTTAAATCAGGTCCTATATTGGTTCCTGATGAGTAAGACACAGCCCCAGTTATCTAAACACTCATAATTTAATGGGAAGATGCTTGTGCTTGTAGGTTATGATAATAAAAGTGTATAAAGATTGCTATGAGAACATAGAGAAAGAAGTCACCACCAACACCATCGTCATCCCAAGTAGTATTTATTGGGTTATTACAATGTGCTAAGCATTTTACATATGTAACCTTAGTATGTAGATACTATTATGATCCCATTTTATAGATGAGGAAACGAAGGCCCGAGGAGATTAACTTGCTGAAGTTTTATTTCCTTGTGCCATTCTGCTATGTGGTGGATAATTGTAAACAGTGAAGTAAGAATCTAGTGTAGCTAAATTGTGAAATGCCATTTTAAGGAATTTGGATCTTAATCTTTTGAACAGTAAGTGTGCACCACCATTCTTGCAGTAAGATGTGACATAATTTGTCTTGCAGTAAGATGTGACATAATTTGACAGAAGTGTGCACCACCATTCTTGCAGTAAGATGTGATTATTTTGCAAGCATAGCATTATTAAGGCCAAAGAGGATTGAGGGAAGACCTAGAGGCAGGGAGCCCGATAGGAATCTGTTGTCCGAGTGACATTTAGAAGATTAAATAAATAACAGTGGCAATAGGGATGAAGAAGAGGAAATGTATTTTATGAGACTGCATCCTCTCTAGAACAGTACTCATTGTTCTGTGGTCTTCAAATTTATAGTAGGGCCTCTGGCTTCTCTCACAAGTTCTTAATATCTCTGTAGTGGGCATTTTCATTTTGAGCCAGTGTAGTGTGTACGACTGTGATCTGTAGAGCTAGGCTACCTGGATTCAAATCTCAGCTCCACCATTTAGTAGCTCTGTGACCTTGGACAAGTTACTTAGCCTTCCCATGCTTTAGATTCTTCACGTGTAAAATAGTAATATACTACCAAACTCTTTGAGTTATTGTGTGGTAAAGTGATTAGAACAGGGCCAGGCACAAAATCAGTGTTCAAAAATGAGAAATAGGATTATTTCCATTTGCATTGGTTTTATATGTCATATATGTCTCATTTTTCCTCTTTGAATTAGTTTATTAGACAAGGAAAATAGGTTAGAAATAAATGCTGATAAAGAGTTTTGTAAGTATGGAAACAGCTTTGCAAAGAAAACTTACAGGGAGAATTGACTGAAGTCACATGGAGCAGATGACATTTAAGATTCCTTCTAATTCTGAGAGTCTGATTCCATACTTAAGCTCAATCTATCCAAGACACATTTATTATCATCATGTCCCTAAATGAATCTATTAACTCCCTGTAATTGTTTGTAGGTAGGATCTATAGTTACACATTTATTTGTTTTTGTGGATTATTCCACCTCTGCTGAAATTATGTTGTTAACACTATTATCAATAATTGATTATGGCACCATATAGACATAGTGTCCTGTGAAAAATAAACCGAAACTGTCCTTCTAGAAATACTTTAATATTATCATGCCTAAGGAAATAAATGTATAAGTAGTTTTACTGTAAATAAACCTATGTTAATAATTGCACTGTAGTATTTAAAGCTGAGAATGATGCTTGTCTTTAGTTGCTTTTCATTACAAAGACTCTTTCCAAAATCTTATTTCCTGGTCTGTTGTGTATTTGATTATTGCATGATCCAGTTATGATGGACCATGTAAATGATGTGTACTAATTATTTGGTTATTAACATACTTTGTCTCCTCCTGTATGGCACATAAAGTACATTTTACCTTTACATAATTTTTCTCAGTTGAGTTATTTTGCTCAAAACTGCTTGCCACCTTGAATTAGGTCTGACTTCTTTGAAGATGTCAGAGGTAATAATAGTATAAAAGAGACTGAAGGTTTTTAACCAGTATCGTATAGGTATTTTGATGTTTGTGATTTATACCTAGTGGTGTTCAGTACAGTCAGTGGTATGAAGTATCATTGAAGCCATTAGCCAGTAAAGGCTCATTTATTAAAAGTATCTAGCTCTATTTATCATGTCTTTTTAAAAGCTATGATTTAATTCTACTCTAAATATGAAACTGTGTGGCTGTAGTTAAGGGCATTCTACTTCCTGTTTATCCCTTAGCTTTTATATCATTGTCATCTCATCTACAATAATAGCTTCCTAACTTCTCTATCCCTAATTGAGAGATCTTAAACTAGTGGCTATGGATGTGTTCTCTTGGGCGTACATGTTGTTAGAAAATTTTGAACTCCTTGCCAGCATATAAGGATTTCCAATTAAATACTTTCTAAATTTTAAATCTTATCACTTCTTCACCCAATGAAATTATTCTCTAAAGATATAATAGTCTTTATATTTTTACACCTCTGTATATATGTTCTCTCTGCTTGGAATTACTTTGCCCTTTTCTCTATGTATTCTTTAACATATTTCTATTTATTCTTTAACATATTATGCTAAAACCCACCTTCTGACCCCATGAAAAATCATTTTCATTCCCTCAGGTAAATTATTCTGCTCCTCCCTGTATAGTCTCATAACACATTTCTTCATATCTTTTTTTTTTTGAGGCAGTCTTGCTCTGTCACCCAGGCAGGGGTGCAATGGTGAGATATTGGCTCACTACAACTCTGCCTCCCGGGGCCAAGCGATTCTCCTGTTTCAGCCTCCCAAGTAGCTGGGATTACAGGCATCTACCACCATGCTCAGCTAATTTTTTTGTATTTTTAGTAGAGACAGGGTTTCGCCGTGTTGTTATTATAACTCTTACATCATGTTATTGCTTTCTTGAATAATCTCTTCTGTTACATCATGAGAGTGTGTTGGTTAGGATCCATGTCGTCCTTATATTCATAGTGCCTACTGCATTAGATGTATGATAAATGTTTGTTGGATTGAATTCTTTCTTTTTTTCTAATCCTTTATCATTTTGTTTTCTTTCCTGTAGACAATCTGCTGGGAATTTCTTGGGTTGACAGCTCTTGGATCCCTATTTTGAACAGTGGTAGTGTCTTGGATTACTTTTCAGAAAGAAGTAATCCTTTTTATGACAGAACATGTAATAACGAAGTGGTCAAAATGCAGAGGCTGACATTAGAACATTTGAAGTAAGTTATTTTAAGAAGGTAGCATTTTTACCAAATACAAGTTTTGCAATGAACAGTTCTTTCAAGCTGTGGATCTTGAAGTGCAGGGTGGAACTTTTAGAAGAAAAACTGGAGTTTTGTTTGGGTTTGTACAAATTTGACATGAAAGGTAATTATTAGTATTCACTTTTAACGGATATCTTTTCTATATAACTTCATAACGTTTGCTTTAAATGTAACAAGTTTTGATTCTGATCTGATGAGTGATTTTGGCAATGCTACTGTTATTTTCAACCAGGGAACTATAATTATTGTCTCTTCTATATCTATTTTATATTATAAAAGTATTTGAAACAGCTGTTGTTACAATTTTCCTGTTGTCAGCTAAATATTGAGGAGGGGTTTATAAAATTAAATTTACGTTGTATTTTAAATGGCTTTTGTTTTGGGGCAAATACAGCTATTGGGACAACTTATTGTTGCTTTTAAACATAATCTGTCAGGTAAAAAAATTTGTTGGGGTGAGGAAAAGGTTTCTGATGTTTTCTAGTTTGGTAGTATATATAGTTGAGTCTTCATGGTTATTTTTATATTTTATATGTATTTATAGATATAGTCAGGAAGCATCACGGCATTTTGGTTGCCTTTTTTAAATGGACACTCTTTGGTGTACTTTCCTGACTGAAAATACTCAGATTTAAATTTATAACACATTTTTGTAGAGAAGTTTTGTTGTTTAAAAACAAATCTTACTTTATCTATATGCCACCTATCTGGGAAAATAGCCAGTTTTACTCAACAACCAGATTATAACACCAAACATAGGCAGTTTTAATCCTATTTAGTGTTGCCAAATTTTTATATCATAATTTGAATGTTATATGAAATTATTGTAGGGCATTTATAGATCTTTGGGTATCTGTGTTGTGTTTTCAGTCAGATGGTTGGAATCGAATACATCCTTTTACATGCTCAAGAGCCCATTCTTTTCA
Source organism: Callithrix jacchus (assembly GCF_049354715.1). NCBI lineage: Eukaryota > Metazoa > Chordata > Mammalia > Primates > Cebidae > Callithrix > Callithrix jacchus. The sequence goes on along the minus strand of NC_133509.1, from coordinate 105,523,613 downwards.
TCATTCGAAAGCAACAGCGGCAGTCACCTGCTCAAGGTAAAATGTGTAAACTTTAGGCATTGTTTTCTTTTTAAAATACCATGATTTATTTCCTTCCTGACCTAACTTGTTTTTTTGATTGGTTTCTGTTTGCAGGGGGGTCCCCAAGACCACATACATGTTCAGTACCATGCTGGAGGACTCACCAGACTTAGCATATGCTTGTATTTACAGCTAAAATTTGTTGTGGCAACACAGTAAGGGTACGCAGCCAGATTAGTACTGGAAAAAGACATGTCAATAGGGTCTGTAGGAATCCATGTGCAAGTTTCCTACGCTTTCCCTCTTGCTTGTGAAGGGCCACACTGAGTGTGCCTTCCATCCAGCGGTGAAATGAAGCTGCACTCAATATGTCTGCTTAGGGAAGTCCATTTGAGACTCTGAGCCAGGGATTTTTAATGAGGGCTGGTAGCTTGGACATCCTCTGCCTACCAAATTTTTAGATTCTCTAAAAGAAATCTGGTGTCTACTATAATCACATTGTACAAGTCATCTGCAGAGGCTGGTACAGCAGGTATAACTGTCATATAGGAAATGTTTGAAAAGCTAGTTCTACTAGTTTATAGTTGGATACCAAGACTCTTTAACATGCCCAAGGATAACTCTTCAAGTACTAACAGTCAGAACAACTCACTACACCAAAGCTACCTCACAGTTGGGATACCAACTGAACATCAAGCATCCCAAGTAGCTTTTCTTTTTTTTTGACCTCTGGACTTTTTATTGGCCTCCTGCTTCTCAAAGAGTACACTGCTTCTGATGGCTTAATATCTCAGAACTTTGGTGGTGTTGGTCTCAGATACCACTCTGCTGTCCGCTACCTGACGGGTGGTGGTTTTTTGGATGGTTTGCATGGAATTGCTCCTGTCCAAGGCATCACCAAGATTGAAGTCCTTGCTGTCTTATAGCAGGCGGCAGTAGGTGGCGATCTCAGCCTCCAGCTTGACCTTGATGTTCAGCAGGGCCTCATACTCCTGGGCCTCGCACTGCCCCTCTGCCCGGGTCTGTGCCAGCTCTGACTCCATGTTCAGCAGGATCCCTCTGAGCTGCTCCATCTGCACGGCATAGCAGGCCTCCACCTCCCTCAGGCTGTTCTCCATGCTGGCCTTCAGATTTCTCATTGAGTCCAGGTCGATCTCCAAGGACTGGACTATATGTCTGAACTTCGTGAGCATCACCTCAGCAGCTCCAACCTTGGCAGACTGTGTGGTGACCCCTATGGTGCTCTCCTCACTCTGCTGAGAACAGTACTTTTCTAGTTGCTCTCGGTTCTTCAGAGTCTTTATATTGGGCCTGGATGTCTGCCATGATCTTGGCGAGGTCTTGAGGTTTGGAGGCATCTGCCTCCACGATCAACCTAGAGCTGGCAATCTGGGTTTGTAGGCCTTTTACTTCCTGTTCATAGTTCTTCCTTATGAAGAGCAGCTCCTCTTTGATACTTCAATCTCTGTCTCTAGCTGCAACCAAGTGACAATGGTGTCATCAGTGACCTTGTGGAGCCCATGGATGTCGCTCTCCACAGACTGGCGCATGGCCAGCTCTGTCACATACGTGACTCCAAAGTCATCAGCAGCAAGACGTGTGTTGTCGATTTGTAGAACGATGTGGGCATTGTCCACAATATTTAAGATCTGAGCCCTCAGGTCCTTGGTGGTCTTGAAGTAATGGCTCCAGTCTCTGACCTGGGTCCCTCTTCTGGATTTTGCTGTCCAGCCCCCGTTCTGGGTCTCTAGGCTCCTCACTCTGTCCAAGTAGGAGGCCAGGCTTTGCACCAGTTAGGTTCAGGCTTGCATGATCTCCTTCTCATTCTGGATACCTCCATTCCAGCCAGACTCCGGCCATCCCCATGGCCAGGCCCCTGCATCCCAAGTTGCCCTGGAAGCTGGTGGAGCGGGACATGGAGGTCCAGGAACCAAAGCCACCAGTGCCTGCACATACGCTGGTTGTGCTCCTGACCAGCCAGGCACTTTAGCGGGGTTCCTGGATGGAGCCCAGGGACCAGTAGTTGGTGGAGAAGGTGGAGCAAGTGGCAAAGCTCATGCTGTCCAGCGGGGAGAGTGAGAGGACAGGACTCAGGCTTTGCTGACAACCACAATTAACTTTTCTTTTCATCTCAGTCTACTGAGTTAATTCTGTTACAAAATGCATGGTAGATGCAATCATACCAAATTAATAGAGGACCAATTGAAAATTCTCATTGATGGATCCAACTAAAAGCCTTACCTGGGTTATACTACCTACTGAAAACTTGGTTTAGAAACAACACTGAAGAGTACAGAGTGCAGATCTGGTTTTGAATCAAAGAGCTAGACAACTTTTCCAGCGACAACCAGAAATGGAAGACATTTAGAATCAAGCCAAGACCATGAATAAAGTCATACTGAAGAAAAGATTTAATATAGGGGAGCCAGATGGGTGTTATTCCAGCTACATCTCTCAATTATACCCTCATTAAGACATTTATGAAGAACCTTTAACTTGGCATTGATTTCAAAGAATGACTTGGTAAAGAAGTTGTGATTCCAGAATCCAAATTTAGTTTCAAAATCAAAGATCTAGAGTCCCTGCCCAGAGTAAAAGAGAACGTTAGAACTAAGGCAAGGCTAGGGACAAGACAAGATTTCCATGGTGAGAGGATTCAAGGTAAAGAAATTACATAAGATGGCACTAGCCTCACTAGCAGCTGTCTTATTCCTTAGGACCCAGCACTGGGGCACAAAAGCAAGCTCATTGCATTTGATATCTTTACACTGGACTCCAAGTCTGTCTGGCTCCAGTGTCTTACTCCTTTAAGGTTGACTGACAACAGTATTGGCATCATTTGGGAACTCGTTAGAAATGCACTCTGCCTACTAAATAAGAATCTAATTTTAACAGCATCCCCAGGTAATTCAGATGCACGTTAAAGTTTGAGAAGCACTGCTGGAGGGCAACAGTGGGCATACTTTTTCTGAAAAGGGCCAGTGACTAAATACTTGTGGTTTGTGGGCCTTGTAGTCTCTGTGACAACTGCTCAATTATTGCAAGAGCAGCCATAGTTAGGTAAATGATTGGATGTGGCTGTTTTCTAGTACAGCTTTACCAAAACCGTAATTGATAAACCCCGCCTTATGGGAAAATATCAGATTTTAGTTTTTTTTTATGAGAGTCTGTTTAGCAATTTGTGTCCATAGCTGTATTCATAAACCTTTTTTCCTACTGTTTTAGTTATCCCACTAGCTGATTACTATATCATTGCTGGAGTGATCTATCAGGCACCAGATTTGGGATCAGTTATAAACTCTAGAGTGGTAAGTGGTCTTCACATTCTTTAAGCACTAAAGAAAACTTTTAATTAGCTACCTTGCTTCCAATAATCAAATGAGCTCCTCTGCCTTGTGTAAGTTGCTATAAAGTGTTGACTATTAGAATGTTTTGAACTGTGGTTACTGTGAGCCAAGTCAGTGCTCAAAGTATATTTCATAGTTCCAATTATATAGTAATTTAGGTTCTGAAAAATAGGTTCTGTCTTTGCATATGTGATATTTTGTGAATATTTACTTTGGAAATTTTGGTTGACCTAATGTGAAATTTAGAATTTGTTTTTCTTTTACAAGCTTACTGCAGTGCATGGTATTCAGTCAGCTTTTGATGAAGCTATGTCATACTGTCGATATCATCCTTCCAAAGGGTATTGGTGGCACTTTAAAGATCATGAAGAGCAAGGTAAGTAGAACACCCCGACCCTCCTAAAACACTTTTGATCCTCTGAGAATGAAGCTGTTTTCTTTAGGAAAATGGCTGTTGATCTTTTCTAGGTGTGTATCACTTTTTCGTGGGTTGATGACTTTGTTGCAGCTGAGATTCATGTAAGTAGATACGGTAATCATAGCTTTCACATAGGAACAGATACAAGTTTAGTCTGTTAGGTAACTGGTAGTCTTTGTTAAGGTGATTCAAGGTTTTAAAATATTTGGGGACAGGCGTGGTGGCTCACTCTTGTAATCCCAGCACTTAGTAATGCCAAGGCAGGCAGATCACCTGAGCCCAGGAGTTCAAGATCATCCTAGGCAACATGGTGAAACCTGGTCTCTTAAAAAAAAAAGAGAGAGACAGTGATGTGTAATGAGCAAAGATGATATTCCCTAGTTACCTGACTGTTGAGTTTCTTGGAATCTGGAACTTGTTATTCCTCCAGTCTTCAAAGCGGAGGAATTGAGAGAGATTGCCTTTTAGAGCCCTATCTCCAGACGGCCAGTCTGTTTTCTGATCCTTCTATGTCATCACCTCTTGTGGCTCCAGGTCCTCTAAGTTTCCATCTAATCTGCTACTGTGTTCATCATATTTTACTGTTCAACTACCTCCAGAAATATGCCTGTAACAGCATATTTGTATTTTGCATTTCCTTTTCTGAGAAATAGCAACTCAGAATAAATTACTGAAGGAAACACGGCCTTTGTATAGAATTCAGACCTGTATCACCTTCTTAATGGTAGGTATAAGCAGGAACATTTGATAAAGGAAAGTTTGCCTTTGTTGACTAAAATTGGCCCAATGGCTATTTTCTCCTACCATAACCAAATGTTTGGAATAACACTTATCTGGAACCCTTTGCTTAGAGACAGTTTCCCAATACACCTCCCTCCCAAGGGCAAACCCCACATGTGATTAACTTCAGAATTTTTCAGGTTCTTTTCTTTTTTGTCTTCATGATTTTCTGTTTTGTTATGTTTTTTTTTTTTCCAGTGAATTACAGTCTTAATAATTGAATATGATGGATTGAGTTTTTGAAGCCTGCATTTTTTTATTTGTTCTTAGTAGGTTTTGTGGGAAAAGACCACTTAATACACTTAAAATATACAAAGGTAAGGCTGGGCGTGGTGGCTCACGCCTGTAATCCCAGCACTTTGGGAGGCTGAGGTGGGCAGATCATGAGGTTAGGAGTTCGAGAACAGCCTGGCCAACATGGTGAAACCCTGTTTGTATTTTGTAAAAATACAATATATTAGCTGGGTGTGGTGGCAGGCATCTGTAATCCAGCTTCTTGGGAGGCTAAGGCAGGAGAATTGCTTGAGCCCGGGAGGCAGATGTTGCGGTGAGCCGAGACTCTACCACAGCACTGCAGCCTGGGCAATGAGACTCCTTCTCAAAAAAAAAAAAAAAAAATACAAAGATAATTTCAGACCAATAATTTGGATTATGATCTTGGTAATTATGAAAAACTTGAACTTTAAAACTTAAGTTTGTTTATGCTTATGTACCAAAACTGAAGTAGCTTTAAAAGACGTGTATCACCTTAAATGGTAGAATTTAACTTCAGTTAAGAGGGAGAGTTAAAACACTTCTGTATATATGCTGTGTTTACCTGATTTGGGGAATTATCTTTGGTATAACAGGCATTAAAAATAATGAAGTTTGTGTATGTTCATGGTGGATAAATATTTGTAAAATATGAGGTGAAGTTTGTGTATGTTCATGGTGGATCAAGATTTGTAAAATATGAGACACCAAGCTAAGAAGACAATGTTTTGATTCGGATTTCGTATTTTAATAGATAAAGTCAGACCTAAAGCCAAAAGGAAAGAAGAACCAAGCTCTATTTTTCAGAGACAACGTGTGGATGCTTTACTTGTAGACCTCAGACAAAAATTTCCACCCAGATTTGTGCAGGTAATGAAAATATGTGTGGTTAATCTTTATTTCTTTTGTATGGCATACATATTTATTTTTAATTGAGAACTGTTTCAGATGTGACCTAAAATTGTTGATTTTCCTCATTAGTTAAAAAAATCTCTGTATCAAAGGAAAGGTTTTGAAAGACTTAATGGAAGAAAAGGGCAAATGGAATGGATTTAACACTGTTTTGTATTTCTTACTGAATCTTCACAAACTTTGAGGACTGCATGTAGATAATATTCTCATTAAAAAGGTTGCCGAAGGTGTCACAGGTGGTAACAAAACTAGAACTCATGCTCTTTTTACTCTACGTGCCACCTTCCAGCCTGATGTAGTAGATATCTGAACAACCTGAATGATAGAATAACAAAAAGAACAGAACATCTTAGGTAGTGTGTTTGGCATAATAAATAGAGGAGGCAGGAGTGATTAATAGAGGTACCACATTGGGGCTTTAAGTTATACGAATTCTACTGTGTGATTTGGAGGGGCAGGGAGATTTCTAACAGCAATAGCAAATCCACCTGCCATTCTACTAAATGAGCTTTTGGAGTGAAGTAGGTATGTAATGTAATTGATGAATATGCTATTCTCAGGGCTAGTCTCAGTTCTTAAGGACCTTTACAGGGTGTACACACAAAATAATATGTCCTGTGTTTGTTAGGGGCTCTGTAAGGGATTTTCCAAGGGAAATTTTAAACTAAATGAAATTTTTCATGAGATGACTTTAGAACAGGACTCTCCTCTCTTCCCTGACTCTGCTGTAGTGAAAGATAGGTGCTATTGGAATTGTGATGTGGTGGTGAAGAGAGCAGAAGACACAAGATGGAACTCAGAACAGGAAAACCAGTTTAGAGGAATCTTATGAATTGCACTTGAAGATGGAACATTGTCTGTTGAATAAATAAATAAATGAATTATAGCTGTGTGTAGGATGATGAGTGATATCTACAAAATGTAAGAAGTTAGGTGTAGTTGAGCATTCATTTGGTGATCACATAATGTATGCTAGGTAGGCCAGGGGAAGACAGCTAGACATGTGCTGTCCAGTATGGTAGCCACGAGGCACATGTGACTATTAGCATTTGAAACACAGCTAGTCCAGAGATTGAGTTGTGATGTAAGCGCAGTATGCATACTGGATTTCAGACTTGTATGAAAAAGAATGTATGTAAAATATCTCAGTAGTTTAAAAATATTGATTATATGTTGAAATAATATTTTAGGTATATTTGGTTAAATAAATGTTTATTTTTAAAAATGTGACAAGAAAATTAAAAATTACACATATAGCTTGCATTTGTGGCTCACATTTATTTTGAACAGTACTGATCTAGAAAATGGTAATAGAACATGCAAAACCAGAAACATGAGTTAGTGAACATGTGTTCAGAAACCGGAAAAATCCTCTGAGGGTTTAATCTTTGTGTTTGTGAGGGAAAGAGTAATGGAAGATGAGACTTAAAAAGTAGATTAAAGTCAGTTGAGAAGGATTTTGTATGCCATGCAAAGGAGTTGGGATTTAATCCTATAGGCCTATGTTTCTTCTCTATTTTAAACTTATAACCCATTACCTCTCCCATAAACGTAACAGGGCTCCGTATGCATTCGGAGTTATTTGAAGTTTTAAAACAATAGCTATCATAACCAAAGACTGGCCAAACCAGGGGAAATTTTGTATACTCTTTTTCAAGTATATGCCCTCTAGGAGTGTATTCTCACTGAAATCTCTGCTACCTCATCTTCAAGTGACTAGCTGAGAATTATTGCTTATGGCAATAAGGACCCATTGGACGTTTTAAAGTAGTTGGCAAGGGAGTAATGTAGTCAGTTTCGGGTTTTAGAAGATAACTAATGACAGTATGGTAGGGGATGCTTAGGAAATCACATGTAAAGTTTGGATTCAGGGCACTTAGATTGTGGAAAGCTTGAATTAATTGTGTGGCCATAGGATAGAGAGGAGACAGATTTAGGAGGTATTTCAGAGTTAGGATTGCTTTAATTTGGTGGTTGGATTTTGAGAAATTGGATAAAGGGTGATTCTGGGGTTTCAGGCCTAGAATTAGATTGGTATTGTTAACTAAAATTCAGAATACAGGGGAAAACACAGATTTTGGTTTAAATACAGTTGTTAGGGGTTTGGTTTTCATTGACCAACCTACAGAACATTGAGTAGTTTCCCGTTGTATTTGAGTTCTGAGGTACTCCAGTGAAAGACAACTTTTTTTTTTTTTCCTGGCTAGGGATGCTGCCTTAAATCTTATTTGCTGTTCTGTCCTGGTGAGCTAGGCTAGACATTGTAGAGAAAGCTCATAGACTCTCTTGATTATTAAAATAAAAACCCTTGGCTGGGCATGGTGGCTCACGCCTGTAATCCCAGCACTTTGGGAGGCTGAGGCAGGCGGATCACGAGGTCAAGAGATCAAGACCATCCTGGCCAACATGGTGAAACCCCGTCTCTACTAAACATACAAAAATTAGTCAGGCATGGTGGCATGCATCTGTAGTTCCAGCTACTCAGGAGGCTGAGACGGGAGAATCGCTTGAGCTTGGAATGCAGAGGTTACAGTGAGCTGAGACCACGCCACTGCACTCCAGCGCGGGTGACAGAGTGAGACTCCATCTCGGAAAAAATAAAAATAAAAAAACAAAAACCTCTTTAGAAAAGCACAGTAATTTTAAAAACATGAAAGCAGAGAGAATAATTAAAAATGAAACCCCATATACCCTTTAGCCTGCCTCAACAGGCCAAGCTTGTTTTATTTCTTCTTCTCTTACTTTCTCCCAGTTATTTTTAAGCAGACTGTGGACTTCATATCATTTCAGTGAGTTTTTTACCTTTTTCTTTTAAAGGTTTAGCCACATTCTTACTTACATCATCATATTCCTGAACTCCACATTTCTTTGACCATCCAAGGGCCAAAAACCAACTGCCAAAGATAGAGTATGTTCAACTCTGTGTAACATAACTAGGAGAAAGATGGCTTTCTCTAGAACTATTAATAATCTTTTTTGCTTTTCCTACTGAAATTTTTTCTAGCCTCAGATCTAGAGAAAAAAAATAATCTACTTGAAGTCTCCCAGAACTTCTTTTAGCTCATATGAACTCTTGTTTTCTTTACCCATTGTGTCCTCCAGAACTATTTATACTTCAGATAAGGATACAGAAGGTATTCCTATTTATCAATTTTATTGAGCAGTTGGGCTTGTGGTACCCAGGGATGTTGCCCCTATAAAGGGATGTTCAGGAAAATATCCTGCCTGCTTCTTTGAAGCTCCTTTTTTCATATTTTAATTGTTGTTACTGCTGGAAGTTGCGCTAATACCGATGTGATGAGAGTTTTGGTCCTCAGAGCCTTTTATGGGGACTGTCTTTTATTGCTATTTTTAGAAGCTGCTAGAATACCATAGGATATTATTTCAACTAGGATTATCTAAACCAAAGCCACCTGATTAAATTTGCTCCAGGAGGCACCCTTACTATATATCTCCATCTCAAACCATGTTCTACTAACCTGGCAGGATTTACTAGAAAAGATTAGACAGTGTATTATGTTGGGTAAATAATGACATTATTCCAATGTCCAAATATAGTTCAATGTCCATTATAGCTTAAATGATTCAGTGCTGGCAGTAGAAAAATTCCCCCTTTTCAATTTTTTTACTCTCCTCAATGTTCCTCCCTATATTTCCTTTCCTATTTTAAAGAAAAATGATTTGTTTCCTCAGAATTACTTTGGACATATTTAAGTACTGATATTTTCACAAGATAATGTGATATATGGCTTTGTTGGGGGTTCTCATGATGACTCTCATTTGGAGATTGCTAGCACGACTCAAAGGACTCAGCATATAGTTGTACTCAGAGCTAAGATTTATTGCTGTAATGCAGTAAGTATATATAGCCAGATCAAAAGGGAAAAAGACACAGCAGAGTCTGGAAGAATCCAGGTACAGGCTTCCTTATACTTCCTTCTTCCCTTAAGAGATTACACAGAGTGTACTGTTTTCTCAACAGTGAAAATGCAGCAATGTATGTGTGATATTTCTGCCCAGGGAAATCCATTAGAGACCCGGTACCCAAGGCGTTTTTATGGAGGTGAGGCTCTTCATGTAGGTACCGTCTAGCACATACCAAAATTTCACAACCTCTGAAAGCATGTATTTAGCCTAAATCACATTTTTTGTAGAGTCTAGGCACAGTGAGTCACTGTTATCAGAGAATGGTGGGAAACCTCCAAAAATCCAAAGTTTCTAGACACCAGCTAAGGACCAGCCTTGCGAGCAGGCTTTTCTAAATATAGCAGCCTTGGGCCTTCTTTGGTAACCCTTTTATTGCACAGTGGGTAGTAAAATGAAGCTCAGTTTTGGTCTTGTTAAGTGTAAAGTCTCCCAGGACTTGCAGTTGGAGTAGGATAGTTGGCAGTTGTCAGCAAGAACCTGGAACGTGTAATATCAGAACATTTTGTAGTTATTAGGAATGGGAATAGGTAAGAAGGCTTAGGAAGGGCATGTAAATCTAGAAAGATTCAGCAAACAGATGGAGGCATTAGAAGTGAACTGAGAGAACTTTTTTCTTCTCAGATGATATGGAAGTAATAAGGTGTTTTAAGTGTGTGTGTGTGTGTGTGTGTGTATAAAGTTACAAGTTTAAAGGTAGGTGGTAAGGAAGTTGGTGGTGTTGGCATCCTGGTTTTTTTTTTTTGGTTATTGTTTTTAAACATGGGAGACACTGTCATCGGATGAGAATGAGGGGGTGGGTTGTGAACCTTGAAGAAGAAGACTAGATTGTTTTAGAGCATTTACCTTGGAGAATGGGGCAAAGGTGATGACAGCTTAATTAAGTGAAAGAATTGCTGTACAGAGTGAAGGATCTGACCTTGTTTCTGACCTCTAATGCTCTTATCTTTTTTTCTATAGATTGGTTTTTAATAATGCACTCATCAGAAATCTCTTTTCCCTCCAAATTTCCCTTGCCTGCCAACTTTAAAAGTCCTGGTTCATCCATACTTCATTCTCCCTTCCCATAATTCATATCCCCAAAGAGAATAAGACTTTAAAGTATTGAAAGACTTCATTATTTCTTCCCATTGAATTCTACTGAATTGCTTTTTATAAAGCATTATAGCCTGAGTCCACACAAGGCTACAATGTTAAATGTTCAAATGTTTTTATGGTTGGTTGACTATCTTGTTCTGGTTTTTGATTTGTGTCTTTCTGGAATGGGAAATAAGAAGTAGAAAATGATAAATTTATAGTATCTAAATAGAAGTTTTTCTTCACAAAGTCATTTGAAATATAATTTGGATGAAATTTTCATTTTATTTATATGAAATCAAGAAGAAGAAACTTCGCCAATCTGACCTGTTTTCTTCTTCTTCCTCTTCCTCTCCCTCCCTGTTTTCTAAAAAATCATAGCAAAAGTCTGGAGAAAAGCCTGTTCCAGGTATGGTTCATCTAATATTCTTATTAAGCTTGAAATAAGATTGAGCAGCCGTAAATCAGTAAAAACTACAGCATGTGAAATGAGCTATGGTCATTTTGTCCTTCTAGAGCAGGGGTGTCCAATCTTTTGGCTTCCCAGGGCCTCATTGGAAGGAGAATTGTCTTGGGCCACACATAAAATAATGCTAATGATAGCTGATGAGCTAAAACAAACAAAAGTCATAATATTTTAAGAAAGTTTACAGATTTTGGTTGGGCCACATTCAAAGCCATCCTGGGCCACAGGTGGGACAATCTTGTTCTAGAGTTTCTCATTGTAATTTTTTACTCCTAATCATTGAGATCTGCTGAACTGTCAGCAGGTGGTGCCATTGCGGTAGTGTTTGTGGTAGTGAGAAGATGAATGGGGAGGGAAAGAGTAGGTATTGTGTGAAAAAGCCAATGCGATTCAAGGTTTTTTCCATCAAATCTGTGTGTATTTTTACAGAATGATGTTTTCTGTTACATTATTGAAAATAGGCATTGAACCATCATGGTACTGGGTTAGAATAATTATATATCTTGTTTTTATGTACTATCTTACTTAAATGCTATGTAGTTTTGTCTAGTATTACTAATTTCCTTGAGTTATCAGGTTGTTAGGTTTGTAGCTAGGTTCTTGTATACCTCTGCCTGGGGAAACAGCTAGATTTAGAACTTGAGATAAGCAATTAAAAATGAATTTGAAAATGTGAATCATTCATATTAACCATTGTTTGAATTTATCTCATCCCTACACCCATATCCCCCTTCCAAAAAAATCTACTTTTGATATCTAGTGGATCAGACAAAGAAAGAGGCAGAACCTGTACCAGAAACTGTAAAATCTGAGGAGAAGGAGACCACAAAGAATGTACAACAGACAGTGAGTGCTAAAGCCCCCCCGGAAAAACGGATGAGACTTCAGTGAGTATTAGATAAAAGAGAAGCCTGCAAGACTCCTCATGCCAGTTATCGTACCTCAGTACTGTGGCTCTTGAGCTTTAAGGTACTTTATTGTAATCATCTTATTTGTATGGAATGCACTTATTCTTTAAGAAAGGATATTAGGCCGTGTGCGGTAGTTCACGCCTCTAATCCCAGCACTTTGGGAGACCGAGGTGGGTGGATCATCTGAGGTCAGGAGTTTGAGACCAGCCTAACCAATATAGCGAAACCCTGTCTCTACTAAGAATACAAAAAGTAGCTGGGCATGGTGGTGGGCGCCTGTAGTCCCAGCTACTCAGGAGGCTGAGACAAGAGAATCACTTGAACCCGGGAGGTGGAAGTTGCAGTGAGCCGATAATCACGTCATTGCACTCCAGCCTGGGCGACAGAGCGAGACTTCATCTCAAAGAGTAAGGATATTATTCCCATCATGATTTCTAGTGAATATTTGTTAAATATCTTCTGTAACCTTTCCTCTCCTGGACTTGCGTGGCCTACCCACTCACATGTTTACTGGTTGATATGTTTAAAAACAAAATAAAGATATTTGTATATATTGCTTCATTGTGACTTTTTTCTTTATCATGACTGATATTTTTCAGATGCACTTTGAAGACACAAAGGATGTTAAAGTAGTAACTAAGCATATTTCCTTTTGTTAGTTATATATTCCTCAGTATTTAGTTACTGACATTTTGAAAGATGACAAAAAGGAAAAACCTCACTCACCAATACCATTACCCTATAAATACTGTAACAAGTGTTGTGAATTTTAATCTTACTCTGTGTAGATAATTTTTTTTCAATAAAGAAAAGGAATTTTTTTTTTTTAATAGTTATAGAGGCTGAGAAGTCTATCATTGAGTGGCTCCATCTGGTGAGGGCTTTCTTGCTGGTAGGAAGTCTGCAGAGTTCCTAGGCGACACGGGGTATCTCATGACAAGGGGGCTGAGTGTGCTTGCTGCATGTAGATGCTTTTACAACTGTACTTTAATCATTGCTTTCATATAATTTTATTTTATTATATCTATTGTAAGCTTTTCCCCATGTTTACATAGTTTTTATAGACTGTTTTAGTGTCTGAATGATTATATATCAGTTTTCTTTCTGTGTTACACTTGGGATTTTTCCCAATTTATATTGTTTTAAATAAGACTGCAGTGATTATATCTTTGTATAATGCCTTTTCAATATTTGGTATTTATTTATTAGGATAGAGTTCCAGAATTGATATCACTAGAGTCTGCATTTTTATTGCTCTTAGTCCATATTGCTAAGTTGTCCCTCAAAAGATTGGACTAGTCATCAAACAGCAAAGTATGAAATATGTATCAGGTTTTCCAGAATTGCTACCACTGAATTTTGTCATTTATGTTTTTTGTGTTAAGTAGCACAAGTGGTGTTTTAGTATTTAACGTGGTTGAACAATTTTTCATCTTTGTTTTCTGCTTTTATGAAATGTCTGATTTTATGTATTGTGAGAGACTTTTGTCTTTGAACTTTTTATCTTGACATAATTTCAGGCATACAGAAAAGTTGTAAGAATAGTACAAAGAATTCCTAAATATACCTTTTACCCTAGTTCTCCATCTGTTAATATTTTTCTGTATTTTAGTCTTTACTTTTCTTTCTCTCTTCTGTCTCTAACTCTTGCTCTCCTGTCACTTGCTGTTTCTCTCTTTCCCCCATCTCTATCTTATTCATGTTTCACCAGTGGTGTCAATAATGTCATTTACAGCAGAAGAAAATCCTGAGTTATGGGTTGAATTTAGTTGTTGTCTTTTCAGTCTCCTGTAACCTGGAATAGTTCTTTAATCTTGCTTCTTTTTCATAACCTTGATATTTGAAGAGTTGAAGCCATTCATTTTGTAGAACATCTCTCAATTTGGGTGTGTTTGATACATGCTCATGATGAAATTCACCTCATGCATATTTGTGAGGAATACCATAGAAAAGATGCTTATGGAGGCACATGCTGTCAATTCGCTCCTTTTCTGGTGATGTTGACATTGATCACTTGGTTAAGATAGTGTTTGTAAGGTTACTCCACTGTGAAGTTTTTTTTCCTTTTGTGAGTTACAAGTATATTGTGGGGAACATTTTGAGGTTCCAAGTATCCTGTTATTTCTCAAACTTTTACCCACTGGCTAGCCTCCATTGATAAGTCTTGCCTGAATCATTTATTACTCTAATTGTTGCCAAAATGGTGATTTTCTGATTCATTGTTCTGTATTATTAGTTAGCTTTCTGCTATAAATAAGAACTTTCATTTTGCTGCCCCCCATTTTAAAAATATCACTGTGGACTCCTGGATTCTTATTTTATTCAACGGGTACATTTCTTTACTGTCATTCAGATTGATGCCCAAATTATCCTAAATTGGGCCAGTGGGAGCCCCTTCAAGCTGATCCTGTGTCCTTTTGATATGACTTCATCATATATTGAGTGTTTTCTTTTCTCTTTAGCACAAGAAGATATTCCAGGCTCATTTCAGCCCTGGAGCCAGGCACTTCTATTTCTTTGAGTGGAGAATAGCATTTGGAAGTCAACGTCTGTGTGCTGGGTAGGTTCATTGCTACCAGGGTATCATTGCTTCTAGGCCCTTTCAACTGACAGTCAGGAAATAAATATATGCGTATGTATGTGAGTGAATACACATACATCCATACACATCCATGTCTATCTGTCTGTGTATTCTACCTATATTAAAAGTTACCATCAGTTCATACTGATACCTCCAATTTTATTCCATCACCACAAAGTTCACCTTGTTCTCTTCCATATTGGCAAATCTGTGTTGGTGACTATTCTGGTTCCCATTATCCACAATGTTTTAACTTATTTGCCTAACTCTAGAATAACAACATAGGTTTTTTTTGTTTGTTTGTTTTATTTTTTTCTGAGACAGGGTCTCACTCTGTTGCTCAGGCTGGAGTGCAGTAGTGCAGTCACAGCTTACTGCAACTTTGAACTCTTGGACTCGAGTGATCCTCCCACCACAGTCTCCTGAGTAGCTGGAACAATAGGTGTACACTACCATGCCTGGCTAATTTTAAAACTTTTTTGTGGAGACTGAGTCTTGCTTTGTTGCCCAGGCTGATCTCAAACTCCTGGACTCAAGCCATCTTCCTACCTCAGCCACCAAAAATGCTGGGATTGTAGGCATAAGCCACTGCACTTGGCCAACAATGAAGTTTTGAAATTGCAGAGGAACCTATACTTTTGCAAAAAGGAGGCCTCTAGGCCAGGCACAGTGGCTCACACCTGTAATCTCAGCATTTTGGGAAGCCAAGATGGGCGGATCACTTGAGGTCAAGCATTTGAGACCAGTCTGGCCAGCATGGTGAAACCCAGTCTCTACTAAAAATACAAAAATTAGCCGAGTCTGGTGGCATGGGCCTGTAGTCCCAGCTACTCTCTAGGCTAAGGCAGGAGAATCACTTGAACCCAGGAGGCAGAGGTTGTTTGCAGTGAGCCAAGATCATGCCACTGCACTCCAGCCTGGGCAACAGAGCGAGACTCCGTCTCAAAAAACAAACAAAAAGCACCCCTATTTAGTTCAGTATTTACTTGAGTCCTGGTCTTTAGCCTCAGGATACATAGTTCAGTACTGTGTTAGAAAATTACTTGGGCTGGGTTAATTTTTTTTCCTTTTTCAGTGTGGTTATGTTACTCATTTAGTAGATGGTTCGGCTTATTTGTTTTTTGAATTCTATTTTGCTTCCCCCCCATTCTTAATTATTTCTTTTTGCCTTATTTTGGGGTATATGAAATGTTAACATGGTTCCAAATGTCAGTACTGTCTGAAAGTTTCTCCCCACACTAACCCATTTCTTCTTTCCACCCATTTTAATTTACCTTCTTAGGGTAATCAATCTATTCTCTAGTTTACTGTCTTTTTTTCCCCCACAAATGAGTAGATATTTTATTCTCTTATATAAAAGACAGCATATTATATAAGCTCTTTAACTTTGCTTAATTTGCTTTTTAAGTATTTTTTATTTTTTCCAGCAAAGCTCCTTTTCTTTTAACTACGCTGTAAATTACCACATACAGAACAGTACACACAGTAATGGAGTAAAACTCATTGTAACCGTATAACTAATGTGGATTAAGAAATTGAACTTTGCTAGTATCTCAAAAACTCCTTTATGTTCTCTTCTAATTTTAACGCTTAATCAGCTTCATCCTCAGTTTATGATAATCATTTGTTGCCTTTACAGTTAAACTCTATGACCATGCATCCCTAAAAATGTTTAGATTGCCTATTTTTAAAATTTAATATAATTGGTTCAGTGTGTGCATTTAATGTATGGCTTCTTTTTTATCTGTAAAGTTCATCAAAGTTGTTTCATTTGTAGTTATTTTAATTTCTGTGTAGTATTATATTGCATAAATATATTACAACTTTAGAATTCATTCTAATGGTGATAGACATTTGTATTGTTTATAGTTTTGGGCTGTTAAATTTGCTTTTGTGAATATTCTATTTTTATGAACTTCTAATATGAAATTTCAGGAATATTCTAATTTTATGAATATTATATTGCTTTTTGGTATATGTTATGGGATGAATTGTGTCCTCTTCTTCTCCAAACAAGGTATATAGAAATCTTAACCCCCAGTACCTTAGAATGTGACCTCATCTGAAAACAGGGTTTGCAGATGTTATGGGTTAAGAAGAGGCCATACTGGAGTAGGGTGGGCCTCTTATGTGATACGAATGGTGTCTTTATAAAAAGAAAGCTGTGTGAAGAGACAAAAGTAGAAAGCCATGTGAAGATGGAGGATCGTAGTGATGCATCTACAAGCCAAGGTATGCCACCTGGCCAGTCACCAGAAGCTAAGAGGCAAAGAAGGATTCCCCTACAGGTTTCACAGGAAGCATAGCCTATAGCCCTGCCAACCCTTTGATTTTGGATTTTCAGCCTCCAGAATTTTGAGACAATAAATTTGTTTAAGTTAATTTTACTGTTTTATTCAAATTGCTGGCTCATAAACCTGCCTTTATTCAACTTTAGTTGATGATTTGAAAATACTTAACCATAAGTGGTTATACCAGTTTAGCCAGCAGGGTATAAGGCTCCAGTTGTTCTACACCTTTCTTGACCCTTGATATTGTCAAGGAAAAATTTAGTCATAGGGTGTTCAGTGCTATCTTTTGGGGGCTGCAATTTCCATTTTCTGGTAATTGGTGATGAACATTTTTTCATATGATTTGACTACTTGGATACTCATTTTTGTGTTTTCAGGTCTTTTGCATATTTTTTTGGTATTGGTTCATCAATGTGAAGTACATTCATGTTGTACTTTAACTTCACCATTATTCATCTCCAGAACTCTGTTACCATCCGAAATAGAAACTCTGTACCCATTAAACAGTAGCTCCACTTTCCCTTTTTCTTGTAGCTCCTGGCAACCACCATTCTACTCTCTGATATTGACTAGGTACCTCATGTAATTGGAATCATACAGTATTTGTCTCTTGATTTAGTATGATGTCTTCAGGTTTTATCTATGTTGTAGCATGTGTCAGAATTTCCTTTTTAAGGCTGAGTAATATTTCAGTGTCTGTGTGTGTCTACAAACATCTTGTTTATTCATCTTTCAGTAAACATCTTGTTTATTCATCTTTCAGTAGACATTTGAGTTGTTTCCGCCTTTTGGCTGTTGTGAATAATGCTTCTATGAACACTGATGTACAAATGTCTGTTTGAGTCCCTGCTTCCCGTTCTTTTGTGTATGTATTAAGAAGTGGTAACTCTGTTTTTAACTTTTTGAATAACTACCATGCTGTTTTCAATGGCAACTGTATCATTTTACATTTCAACCAGCAATCCCTGAGGGTTCCAATTTCTCCACATCCTTACCAATTCTTAGGTATCCTAATGGGTGCAAGCTGGGATGACACTGGTTTCTTAATATCACTAATCACATGATATTATTGGTAGAAAGTAGATCACTACCAATGATGACTAGTGATATTAAGACTTTCATGTTCTTATTGGCTATATGTTTAGCTTTTTTTGAAACTTGGTTTATTCTAGTGCTCTGAACATTTGTATTTTTTAATTATTTAGACTGGATGTGTTTTTTTTTTTTTTTTTTGAGACGGAGTTTCGCTCTTGTTACCTAGGCTGGAGTGCAATGGTGCGATCTCGGCTCACCGCAACCTCCGCCTCCTGGGTTCAGGCAATTCTCCTGCCTCAGCCTCCTGAGTAGCTGGGATTACAGGCACGT
Organism: Callithrix jacchus; assembly: GCF_049354715.1. Lineage (NCBI taxonomy): Eukaryota > Metazoa > Chordata > Mammalia > Primates > Cebidae > Callithrix > Callithrix jacchus. The sequence goes on along the minus strand of NC_133509.1, from coordinate 105,505,268 downwards.
GCCACCATACCCAGCTAATTTTTTGTATCTTTAGTAGAGACGGGTTTCACCATGTTGACCAGGATGGTCTCAATATCTTGACCTCGTGATCCACACGCCTTGGCCTTCCAAAGTGCTGGGATTACAGGCTTGAGCCACCGCACCCAGCCATGTATATTTTCTGTTTATTTTTATTGACTTTGTCAAATATCGATTGTAGGTCTGTGGCTTTATTTCAGGGATCTCTATTCTGTTCTATTGGTCTATGTATCTTTTTTTTTTTTTTTTAGCCAGTACTGTGCTGTTTTGGTTACTGTAACCTTGTAGTATAGTTTGAAGTCAGGTAATGTGATGCCTCTGACTATTCTTTTTGTTTAGGATTGTCTTGGCCAATCCATGAGCATGGAATACATTTCCATTTATTTGTGTCTGTGATTTCTTTCAGCAATGTTCTGTGGTTCTCTTTATAGAGATCTTTCACCTCCTTGATTGGATGTATTCTTAGGTATTTTGTTTTGTGCCTCTTGTAAATGGCATTGCATTACTGGTTTGGTTTGTAGCTTGAACGTTATCGGTGCATAGAAATGCTACAGATTTTTGTATGCTGATTTTGTGTCCTGAGACTTTGCTTAAATTATTTATTATGTCTAGGAGTCTTTGACAGAATCCTTAGGGTTTTCTGGGTATAGAATCAGTTGGCACTGAAGAGAGATATTTTGACTTCCTTTTTTTCCTATTTGTATGCCTTTTAATTCTTTATCTTGCGTGATTGCTCTGGCTAGGACTCTCTCAACAGACACTTCCAAAAAGACATACAAGCAGCCAACAAACAAAAAAACGCTTAACATTACTAATCATTGGAAAACTGCAAATTAAAACCACTGTGAGAGGCTATCTCATGCCTGTCAGAATGGCCATTATTAAAAAGTCAAAAAACAGATGTTGGCAAAGGTGTGGAGAAAAGGGGACACCTTACACACTGTTGGTGGGAATGTAAAATTTCTGCACCTGTGGAAAGCAGTTTGGAGGTTTCGCAAAGATCTGAAAATGGAACTACCATTTGACCCAGCAGTCCCTTACTAAGTATCCTCCCAAAGGAAAATAGATCATTCCACCAAAAAGACACCTGCCCTTGTATGTTTATTGAAGCACTATTAACAACAGTAAAGACATGGAATCAATCAAGGTGCCCATCAACAGTGGATTGGATTTAAAAAATTCTGCATGTACACCATGGAATACTATGCAGCCATAAAAATGAATCAAATCATGTCCTTTGCAGCAACATTAATGCAGCTGGAGTGCATCATCCTAAGCGAATTAACATAGAAATGGAAAGCCAAATACCACATATTCTCTCAAGTGGGAGCAATACATTGGGTACACATAGACACAAAGATGGGAACAGTAAACACTTAAGATTCCAAAAGCAGGGAGGGAGGGGGCAAGTATCGAAAAACTTACCCAGTACTATGTTCACTACTTCAGCAACAGCATCCTTAGAAGTCCAAACCTCAGCATCACACAATATACCTATGTAACAAACCTGCTTGTGCACCTCCTGAATCTAAATTTTAAAAAGAGGCATCTGTTCATGTCCTTTGCCCACTTTTAATGGAGTTACTTGTTTTATTCTTGTTGATTTATTTAAAATCCTTGTAGATTCTGAATAGTAGTCCTTTGTTGGATGCGTAGTTTGCAAATAATTTCTCCCAGGTTGTCTGTTTATTCTGTTGTTTCTTTCACTACATAGATGCTTTAGTTCAAGTAAGTCTTATTTGTCTATTTTTAGTTTTTGTTGCATTGCCTTTGAGGTCTTAGTCATAAGTTCTTCGCCTAGGCCAATGTCCAGAGTTTTCCTTAGCTTTTCTTCTAGGATTTTTATAATTTGAGGTTTTCCATTTAAGTCTTTAGCGTATCCTGAGCTAGTTTTTGTATATGGTGAGAGTTAGAGGCCCAGTTTCATTCTTCTGCATATGCCTAGTCAGTTTTTCTGGAACCACTTATTGAATAGGGTATCCTTTCCCCAGTGTTTATTTTTGTTGACTTTGTCAAACGTCGTTTTTAAAAATTTTTTTTTTTTTGGTGGTTTTGAGTTGTAGAAGTTCTTTTATATATTCTAGATGTGAATTCAGTATTAATTTTATGATGCACAAAGATTTTCTCCTATTCTGTATGAGTTGTTTTTCTCTCTGTTGATGGTGTCCTTTGATGTATAAGAAAATTTAATTTTTATAACGTCCAATTTATTTCTTCTATTGCCTGTGCTCTTGGTGTCATCCAAGAAACTGCCAAATCCAGTGTCATTAAGTGCTTCCCCTATTTTCTTCTGAGTGTTTTCCAGTTTAAGTTCTTACATTTAGTTGTTTGATCCATTTTGAGTTAATTTTTAAGAATACTGTAAAATAAGGGTCCAGCTCATTCTTTTGCATGTGGATATCCAGTTTTCCCAACTCAATTTGCGGAAAAGACTGTTTCCCCATTGAATAGTTTTGGCACCCTTATCGAAAATCATTGACCTTGTGTTTGAAAGGCTCTATTGTATTCCTTTAGTCTATGTCTATCTGTATACCAGTACTATACCATTTTTGATTACAGTAGTTTTGTGGTAAGTTTTGAAATCAGGATGTGTGAGAACTCCAACTTTGTTATGTTTCAAATGAATTTTAGAGGTTATAGTTCTGTGCCAACTATTTTTTAAGAGTTGAAAGTAGTTTTTTCATGTATTTGTTCTGTTTGTTCTAGTGTTCTAGTTCTTAATGGTGTAAGGGCACATTTGGTACCTGTTACTCCACTATGGCAGAAAGTGGAAATCTAGTAGTTTTCAATTTTATCAAATGCATTTTATGTGTACTTTTTTGGGAGGAGCATCTGTTGAGATAACAGATGATACTTCTCTTTTCTTCTGATAATATGATGGATTATGCTGTTTGTATTTTCATCCAAATGTTAACCAATTTTGTATTTCAGGAATAAACCCCACTTTTTCATGATATTATCTGTATTATCTTTTTTATGTACCATTGAGGTTAATTTGCTGAGATTTGGTTTAGGATTTTATACTTAATGTTATGTGTAAGATTAGCCTGTAGTATTCTCTTTGCTGTAAGTTCTTATTATGTTTTAGTAACAAGGTTATGTCATCATATGAGTTGGGAAATAATCTCTTCTATGAAAGAGTTTGCATACCAAACAGTGTTATTCCTGGAAGAGTTTCTAATACCTTTATGCCTTTGAATGCCTGTTCTTGTACCTAGGCTTTCTTATCCTTACTCTTGCCTTCCTTCTTCCTGCTTATTCTTCACAGCCCAGCTCAGGATACATCTCTGGGAAACATTTCCTGAGTTTCCTGGTCTCACTGGGTTGTGAGTCCCTCCTCTGTCTATTGTGAAGGCAGCTTAATCCTATCACTTTTCCTAGTGGGAAAACTTTAGCAAATCATCCTATTATTTATTTTTGCAAGTGCTTCAGTGGCATGCTTAACATAGGGCACTGCTAAGACCTACTGCAAAGCTTATTCTCCTTCCCCCTCATGTCCTTCTTCAACCGTCTCCATGTACCCTACATAGTTCTGACCTCCTTCTATTACTCTGCTCTCTGAATTACTCCATGCACCTGGCACATTTCAGATAATTGCCGTCTACTCAAATGATAGTTCTGTTTTAGTTCTTTGAGAATTCTCCATACTCTTTTTCTATAGGGGTTGGACTAATTTACATTCCCTACCAACAATTTATAAGCATTCTCTATTTTCTACAGCCATACCAACATCTATTTCTTTTTTGACTTTTTAGTTATAGCCTTATCACCAGTGTTAGATGATGTATTTATCTGACGATTAGTGATGCTGAGCATTTTTTTCATATGCTCGTTGGCTGCTTGTCTTTTGAGAAATCTGTTTATGTCCTTTGCCCACTTTTCAATGGTTTTTTTTTCTTGTTGATTTATTTAAGTTCCTTATAGATTTTGGATGTTAGTCCTTTGTCAGATGGGTAGTTTGCAGATATATTCTCCTGTCTGTAGGCTGTTTACTCTATTTACCGTTTCTTTTGCTGTGCTGAAGCTCTTTAGTTTAATGAAGTCCAATTTGTCTATTTTTGCTTTTGTTGCATTTGTTTTTGAGGTAATAGTCTTTAATTCTTTGCTTCGGCCAGTATTCAGAAGAGTTTTCCCTAGGTTTTGTTTTAGGATTTTTATAGTTTCAGGTCTGACAGTTAAGTCTTTAATCTGAATTGAGTTAATTTTTGTATATGGTGAGAGGTAGAAGTCCAGTTTTAATTCTTCTGTATATAGCTAGCCAGTTTTCCCAGCACCATTTATTGCATAGGGAGTCCTTTCACCATTGATTGGTATTACCAACCTTGTCAAAGATCAGCTGGTTGTAGAGGTGTGGCTTTATATCTGGGTTCTCTATTTTATTCATCTATGCATCTGTTTTTGTAGTATAGTAATAAAGTTTGAATTTGGGTAATGTGATGCCTCCAGCTTTATTCTTTTTGTTTAGGATTTCTTTGGTTATTCACTCTTTTTTGGTGCAGTGTTAAGTTTACAATAATTTTTTTGTAATGCTGTGAGAAATGACATTGGTAATTTCATAGGAATTGTGTTGAGTCTGTAGATTTCTTTGGGCCGTATGGCCATTTTAGTTATACTGATTCTTCCAATCCATGACCGTGGAATGTTTTTCCATTTGTTTGTATCATCTATAATTTCTTTCAAAAGTGTTTTGTAGTTCTACTTGTAGAGGTCCTTCACCTTCTTGGTTAAACATATTCCTACTTATTTTATTTTTTTGTATATGGAATTGAGTTCTTAATTTGTTTCTCAGCTTGAATGTTAACGGTGCACAGACATTCTACTGACTTTTGTACATTGATTTTTGTATCCTGAAACTACTGAATTTGTTTATCAGGTCTAGGAGTCTTTTGGATGAATCTTTTAAGTTTTCTAGGTATAGGACTATGTCAGCAATGAATAGAGATTACTTGACCCTCTGTTTTCCTATTTTGGTGCCTTTTGTTTCTTTCTTTTGTGTGATTGCTCTGGCTAGGACTTTCAGTACTATGTTGTTTAGGAGTGGGGAGAATGGATGTATTATCCATTCTCATGCTGCTTATAAAGACATACTCAAGACTGGGTAGTTTATAAAGGAAAGAGGTTCGATTGACTCACAGTTCAGCATGGATAGGGAGGCCCCAGGAAACTTACAGTCATGGCAGAAGGGAAAGTGAACACATCTTCACATGATGGCAGGAAGGAAAAGTGCAGAGTGAAGGCGAGGGGGAAAGTGCCTTACAAAGCCATCAGATCTTGTGAGAACTGATTCACTATCTCGAAAATAGCATAGAGGTAACCACCTCCATGATTCAGTTACATCCTACTGGATCCTTTCCACAACACATGGGGATTGTGGGAACTACAGTTCACATTGAGATTTGGATGGGGACACAGCCAAAGCATATCAGTGGACATGCTTGTCTTGTTTCAGTTCTTAAGGAGAATTCATTCAAATTTGCCCATTCAGTATGATTTTGGCTGTGGGTTTGTCATAAATGACTCATTATTTTGAGGTATGTTCCTTTGATGCCTAGTTTGTTGAAGGTTTTTATCATGAAGGGATGCTGGATGCTATTGAATGCTTTTTCTGTGTCTGTTGAGATGATCGTATGGGATTTGTTTTTAATTCTGTGTGGTAAATAATATTGATTTCTGTATATTGAATGCTCCTTGCTTCCCAGGAATGAAACCCACTTGATCATGATGCATTATCTGGTTGATACAATGTTGAATTAAGTTTGCCAGTATGTTGTTGAGGGTTTTTGCATCTTTGTTCAGAAAGTATATTGGCCAGTAGTGTTTTGTTTTTTGTGTCTTTGCTAGATTTTGGTATCAGGATGATGCTAGTTTTGTAGAATGAATCAGAGAGGAATTGTCCTTGATTTTCTGGAACAGTTTCAATAAGATTGGTGCCAGCTCTTTGAACTTTTGGTAGAATTTGGCTGTGAATCTGTCTTGTCCATGGCTTTTTTTGGTAGGTAGATTTTTTTATTACTACTTCAATTATCTAACTCATTGGTTTATTCAAGATTTTAGTTTCTTTCTCGTTCAATCTTGGGAGGTTGTGTTTTTCCACAACGCACCAACATATCTTGAATAAAGCAAAAGCAGTGTTTAAAGGAAAGTTTATAGTGGTAAATGCCTACGTGAAAAGATAGATCTCAAATTAACAACCTAATGTCATACCTAAAGGACTTAGGAAAATAAACCAAATCCAAGGCTGTCAGAAAAAGAGAAGAAATATTAGAGCAGAGCTAAATGAAACTGAGACTTGCCTTATGACCGAGCTTGTGGTCAAATTTAGAGAATGTTCCATGTACAGATGATTTAAAAAAAATGTATATTTGTGGTTGTTGGGTGGAATATTCTATAAATGTCTATTAGGTACATTTGGTCAAGACTCCAATTTAAATCCAGAGTGGTTTTTTTTTGTTGTTGTTAGTTTTCTGCCTCAGTTATCTGTGTAGTGCTGTCAGTGGGGTAATGAAGTCGCCACTATTATTGTTTCACTGTATATCTCTTAAATCTAGTAGTATTTGTTTTATAAATCTGGGTACTTTGACACTGGGTGCAGGTATAGTTAGGATAGTTAAGTCTTCTTATTGATTGAATTGAACACTTTATCATGAAATAATGCCATCTTTTTTCATTTTTTTTTTAGCATTGTTCATGTAAAGTCTGTTTTATCTGCTACAGGAATAGCAACTCATACTCTTTTTTGTTTGTTTTCCATTTGCATGATAGATGTTTCTGTTTCTTTACTTTTAGCCTGGGATGCTATTACATGTGAGATAGATCTATTGAAGACAGCAGAATGTTGTGTTGTAAATCCAGTTTGCCACTCTGTGTCTTTTGAGTGAATCATTTAGACCATTTACATGCAAGACTAATATTGATACATGAGGTTTCATTCCTATCATGGCCTTCTTAGTTGTTTTATAGTCTCAGTTGTGTAATTGTTTTCTAGCATCTGCGCACTTTGTACTTATGTGTTCTTTTATGGTAGCAGTATCATTCTTTCTTTCCATCTTTAGAACTCCACTCCTGTGAGTATTTCTTAGGGCTTGTCTGGTGGAGACGGTTTCTCTTAACATTTGCTTGTCTAATAAAGGCTTTATTTCTCCTTTATTTATGAAGCTTAGTTTAGTATGATAATGTCATTTTTTTTTTCCCTTTAAGAAGTCGAAAAATAGACTTCAGTCTTTTCTGACTTGTAAAGTTTCTGCTGAGAAGTCTGCTGTTAATCTGATTAGATTTCCTTTGTAGGTAATTTGGGCCTTTTCTCTAGTTACCTTTAAGGGTTTTTTTTGGTATCAGCCTTGGATAGTCTGATGACTCTATGGCTTGGGAATAGTTGTCTTGTATAGTATATCTCAGGTGTACTCTCACTTTCTTGTATCTGGTTCTTGACCCCTCTAGCAAGATAAGGGAAATTTTCCTGAATTATTTCTATTTTGCTTTTTTTTTTTTTTTTTTTAACTTTTTCTGGGTTAATTTGAAGGACCAGCCTTCAAGTCTGAAATTCTTTCTTCTGCTTGGTCTAATCTGTTGTTAAAACTTCTAGCTGTATTTTGAAATTCCTTTAGCAAAATTTTCAATTTCAGAAGTTCTGTTTTTTTCTTAATATAGCTATCTTTTCTTTCATATCCTGAATTGTTTTTCTGGTATCTTTGTATTGGATTTCAGCTTTCTCTTGGATCTCATTGAGTTTCCTTGAAATCCATATTTTGAATACTTTATCATTTCAAACTTCTCAGTTTGGTTAGTATCCATTGCTAGAGAGTTGGAGCAATCCTTTGGAGGTGTCAGGACATCTTGGCTTTTTATACTGCTGGAGTTCTTGCTGATTCCTTCTCATCTGAGGAGCTGCTACTTCTCATTTTTGAGTTTGTTATCATTTGCATGGAATCTTTTAATTTTGTAATCCTTTTTTCCCTTGAGGGTATGACTATGGTGTATGTTGTGTATGATCTTTTGGCTTCATTTATTGGCACTTTCATGGGGCCAAGCGTCTATATTGTATATTATAATGACATCTTTTTCATTTTCATTTTTTTTAGCATTGTTCAAGTCTGTTTTATCTGCTACAGGAATAGCAACTCACACTCTATTTTGTTTGTTTGTTTTCCATTTGCATGATAGATGTTTCTCCGTTTCTTTATATGGAGAAACATATATATGGGTACCTTGGTTGTAGAGAGCCTCTTTGTAGTGGCTTTCTTAGAGGCTGAATGTTGTAGTGATATATTGAACATATAAGCAGATGCACTATTTCTTGTGGGGCTGAGGGTGCAGCTGCCCAGGTCTAAGCCCTTGTAGCAGGATTTTTATTTGGTGGTGCCGTTCAGGCTGTAGTTCAGTAGATGGAGATGATGTGTAAGAGCCACCTTGTGCTCAGGCTGATAGCAAGTGGTAGCACCTGTGTTGAACAGGAGGCATGAGAAGGGTTAGGGGGCCAGTGGGGAACAGGAAGCAATCTTGTTGTGGCCCACTGAGGTCTTGGAGGAAAGGTTGGGGAGGGGTACCAGGTCCTCATCCTGAGTCAGCAGGAATGTCATCTGCTTCTCTATCTTGCCCCTGTTACAAAGCTCACAAACTTAGTTCATAAATACTGTGTTTTTTGGTTCCTGGTTGCAGAGCAGCTGTGGGCCACTGAAACACCCTCTTGAAGGTTTGGGACAGAGCCTTTTCTCTCAGTTTAGGCCAGGCAACTATGTGATTTCTCTTTTCTCTGCTGGGATGCTGCTGTTCTGCATAGAGAGGGTGAGTTACACCCCACCATTTGAGTATACTCATGCCGCATGGGCTTACTTTCAGTAGGGATGGAATTGCACTGGAAAGCTTAAAAAATGCTTTCTTTGAGGCTGGGCACAGTGGCTCATGCCTGTAATCCCAGCAATTTGGGAGGCCAAGGTGTGTGGATCATGAGATCAGGAGTTTGAGACCAGCCTGGCCAAGATGGTGAAACCCCATCTCTACTAAAAATACAAAAATTAGCCGGGTGCAGTGGCACACACCTGTAATCCCAGCTACTCGGGAGGCTGAGGCAGGAGAATTGCTTGAACCCAGGAGGCAGAGGTTGCAGTGAGCTGAGATCGCACCATTGTACTCCAGCCTGGGTGACAGAGTGAGACTCAGTCTCAAAAACAAAAATGCTTTCTCCAGCCTCCTGTGGAAAGAACCACTGCTGTGTCGGTAATAGTGTATGGCATTGGGTGGGTGGGAGATGTCCCTCTCTCCATGATTATTCCCTGGTGTTGGCACTGTCTCTCTCAGCAATCAGTACTGCAACCACATTCCCTTTGTCCTAAGGGGACTTTGGCAGGCTGCATCCCCCACTCCCTTGTGGGTAGCCCATGTGGGTTAGATCTCCAGGAGTCTCACAACTTCCTGGGGCCCATCAGTCTCCTGTGCTTGCCAAAGCCATAGTGGGTTGGGAGTTATGTTTGTGAGGGTTCTGGTGGTGTGATGACTCAAGGGCAGAGAAACCCTGGACAGGGCAGGGGTCCACTAGGTGTCTACAACAAGTATTGCACCTGCCATTTCAGTTTGAGTCAGGGGAGTACATGAATTCCTGCAGGAGCTAGCCAATTGGTTCTCTATCCTTGGGAAGCTCCCAAATCACCATTATAGTCATGAAGTCATGAGGAGAGAGGGGTCCCCAACAGTTTGGTGGTAAGCAGATTGTCAGAGGGGTGAAGGGAGCAGAGCCACATTCCTAGCAACTTTTTCTGCAGGGCTCCAAGTTTCTCTGGGGTTGATCTCTGCTAGATTCTTCCTCTTTGTCTTTTGTTTCAGGGACCTTAATTGATTTATATGTAAAGTAATTATTGATGGGTATGGGCTTACTGTTGCTATTTCATTAATTTTTTTCTGGCTATTCTGTAGTTCTTTTCTTTTTTTCTTCTCCTCTTCTGTCTTTTGTGACTTGATTTTTGTAATGTTAGGCTTTGATTTTTTTCTTTTTCTCTTTGGTATATCTCCTATAAGTTTTTTTCTTTCTGGTTACCATGGGACTTACATAAACATTTCTAACAGTCTATTTTAAGCTGATAACAACTATACCCACATGCAAAAGTACTCATTTACTCCCCTAATTTTTTGTTATTGATGTCACATTTACATCTAATGTATCCATTAATTGTTGTAGTAGTTCTTAATACTTTTTTCTTTTAACATTTTCATTAGGGTTAAAAGTGACTTAAATACTTTACAATATTGGAAGATTCTGTATTTACTTATATATTTACCCTAACCAGTGAGTTTTGTACTCCTTTGGTCTTTCATCTTACTATTTAGTGTCTTTTTGTTTCAACTTGAATAACTTTGTGTAGCATTTTTCATAAGGCAAACCTACTGGTGATGAACTTCCTCAGCTTTTGTTTGGAAAATTTTTCTCTTGCCTTCATTTCTAAAGGACAACTTCACTGGGTATAGCATTCTTGGTTAGCAGGTTTTTCTTTCTTTCAGCACTTTAAATATATAGTGATCTCCCAGTACCTGTGGGTTTATTGGTTCTAAGACACTCTACAGATAATATAATCCACAAATTCTAAAGTCTCTTATAAATAATGTATTTGCATAGACTATGTACATCTTCCTGTATACTTTACATTATCTGTAGATTACTCATAATACTCAATAAAATGTAAAGGCAACATAAATATTTGTTCTAACTATATTACACTTTTAAAAAAATTATTATTATTATTTTTTTAGAAGCACCAGAGTCCATGAGGCATTTGATTTGTAAATATATGTATTACATCCCTAGGAAAAGAATCCCAGGATTTTCCCTCCTGTGTGTTTCGTCTTGCTTCTTCATGGTCCATGATGCCAGCTGAGGTTGTCAGTACAATGAAACCAAACTGGTGGGATGGAAGCAGATTATTCTGCTATTTTCTGGATCTTTGAGTTGCACATCAAATCTGGGGCTGATCACGCCACACTTGTTTAGCCTGCCTCTGAGGTTCACAACAATTTTCCCAGCTCTGTGATAGTCAGTGATTTCAAATTTGCCAATGTAACCATGCTTCATCATCACAGTGAGAAACCAGACAATGACTTTGGAGCACGGCCTAATAAGCACCTGGCGTTTGCCTCTCTTTTCCGCATTGTTGATTCTCTTGAGAGCATCAGCCAGGACATTCGTGTGCACCATTGTGGCGGCACAGAAAGATGGCAGAAAGAGTATTACACTTTTTATTTATGTTTTTAATTGTTAGCTTGTTTTTTGTTTTGATACACAGTTCCTTGAATCTCCAGCTGGAGAACACGTGGATATGAAGGGCTGACTGTATGTATCATCTCATGCTCTTGGACTGCATAGGTTCTGATGAGAAATCTCCCGGTAGTCTTATGGAGCTCCTTTGTCCGTAACGAGTCACTTTTCTCTTGCTGGTTTGAAAATTTTCTAGTTGTCTTTGCGATTTTTGACACTTTGACCATAATGTCTTGTTCTAGACCGTTTTGGATTTATTCTATTTGGGCTTCATGAATCTGGATATTCATTTCCATGCCCAGATTTGGAAATTCTTGAGTCATTATTTTTTAAATTAGGTTTTTACCCCTTTCTCTTTCTCTAATACTCTGGGCCTTCCATAATGTATATATTGGTTTGTTTGATGGAGTATCATGATTCCCTTAAGATTTTTTGACTTCTTTTCATTATTGTTTCATTTTGCTGTCTGACTGTATAATTTCAAATTGCCCATCCTCAAGTTTTCAAATTCTGTCTTCTGCTTAATAAAGTTTGCTGTTGAATCTCTCTTGTGATATTTTTAGTCCAGTTATTCTTTAATAAAATTTAATTCTCTAGTATTAAATAAATTTAATTAAATTATATTTATTTTATTTTATTTTTATGTTGAGGTCTTGTTGTGTTTGTTGCCCCAAGCTGGAGTGCAGTGGTGTAATCATAGCTCACTGCAGGTTCAAACTTCTGGGCTCAAGCAATCCTCTTGCCTCAGGTCCTGAGTAGTGGGGACTATAGGCATACACTACAATACCTGTCTATTAAAATTTTTTTTTGTTAGAGAAGGGGTCTTGCTGTTACCCAGGCTGGTCTTAAAATCCTGTCTTCAAGCAGTCTTCCCACATCAGCCTCTTGAGTAGCTAGGATTGCAGGTGTGAGCCACTGTGCCTGGCGTGAAAAAAAAAATCATGTCTATCTCTGTTGATACTCTCAGTTTAGTCACGTTTTATTTTTTGATTTAGTTTAGTTGTCTGTCACGATTCTCTTATCTCACTGAGCGTTTTTAGGATGATTAATTTGAATTATTTTCAAGTACTTCATAAATTCCCGTTTATTTTTGGTTGGTTAGTAGAGATCTATTTTCTTTTCTTTTTCCTTATTTTTCAGTTTTTTCTTGATTCTTCATATTTCTTATATGGTTGTATTTATGCCTGTACATTTGATGAAACAACTTTTTCCCTGTGTTGCAGAGCAGTGTCAGCTGCAGGGAGGCAATCTCCCGTCTTCTCTTGCTCCTGGCTGTTCCAGGCATCTAGCTGTATCAGCCATCTAGATTCTATTTTTTTAAATTCTAAGTATGAGACAAGATAGAAATCAGGCCCTTGGAAATGCACTGAAAGGTTGGGGACAAGGTTCAGTTTGCTTTTCTCACTCCCTCCTGAAGAGAAGGCCTTAGTTCTATGACTTTTACCAATCTTACTGAGCAGTGCTGGTGTAAGAGGATACCTGCTCCCTCTCTTTTGTTTCTAGTTGTCTCAGGCTCACAGGCTCTACCAGTCTTTCAGTGCTTCAAATGTGAGATGACATAAATTGGCTCTTGGGGAGTACACTGAAAGGGTAGTAGGCCAGGCAGCTGGCACACTCTTCACTGTCTCCTTCTCAGTCATAGGAGAAGTCATGGGCTGAGGTGATCCTCTGGCTCTGAACTAACCCAGTTTGGGGGAGGGACTAATGTGGGAAAATTAAGTTTACTTTTTGTATTAGGCCATTCTTGCATTACTATAAAGAAATACCTGAATTTTGGTAACTGGTAAAGAAAAGTGGATTAATTGACTCATGGTTCTGCAGGCTGTAGAAGGACCATGAGCCAATTAAATTAGAAGCATGATGCTGGCATCTGCTTGGGTTCTAGAGATGCCTCACAAGATGAAGTGGGAGCTTGCATGTCACATGCCAAAAGCAGGACCAAGAGATAGAGTGGGGCAGGTGCCACACTTTACAGCAACCAGGTCTTGGGATAATACACTGACTATTACAGGAATGTCACCAAGTCATAAGACATCCAATCCTGTGACTCAAACACCTACCAGTCTCCACCTCCAACACTGGGGATTACATTTCAACATGAGATGCAGGTGGGAACAAATGTCCAAACTATATCACTGTTCTTCCTATATTGGTTGCACGTTTTCTCAACTTTGTTCTTGTGTAGAGTATTGTAATTTTTTAACTGAATTACAAATTTCTCACAAAGGTCTTGTAGTCCAAATATTATTCTTGTGCTTCTGAGGGTAAACCAGCACCAGGGCTTTCTGCTCTGCCATCTTGATGTCATCTCCACACATCTAATTTTTTTTTCCCCCCCACAGAACGTCTCTCTCCTTTGCCTGCAATAGCAAACTTCTTCCTTTGGGGAATTGCTCATTTCTGTGTACTCTAATTATGTGGTTGTAGTGAGGGCTGTTAATTACCTATCACCCTCCTTCTGGCTTCAGGGAAGTGTATGTGACTTAGACCTGGCCAAAGAGATCGTCTCATTTGGTCCAGTTAGGATCATGTGACTCAAATAGTGACAATGTGTTCATGTCTGGATTTCTAAATGGTAATTGTGTGAATTATTTTCTTCTCAGATTGCTAAGAAATATGAACCCAAAGCGGATTGAAAGTTGTCAGATTTCATTAATGAATATCCTGTAGGGAGTATGGCTGGGCAGACATTGAAATAGATGTAATTTAGAGAAATGACAAGCTATCAATATTGAGAATTCTTACTCAGAAACTTGCATTTCTCCATTTATTCAGAAGTTGTATTAGTGTGCTCTCGCACTGCTATAAAGAACTACCTGAGGCAGGTAATTTACAAAGAAGGGAGGTTTAATTGACTCACAGTTCCACAGGCTTAACACGAAGTATGACTAGGAGGCCTCAGGAAACTTATAATTATGGCAGAAGGCAAAGGGGAAGTAAGCACTTTCCTCACTTGGTGGCAGGAGAGAGAGAACAAAGGGGGAAGTGGCACACACTATTAAACTATTGATCTTGTGAGAACTCACTATCATGAGAACAAGAGAGAAATTCACCCTATGATCCAGTCACCTCCAACCAAGTCCCTCCTCCAACATGAGATTTGGGTGGGGGACACAAATTTAAACTAGATCATTCCATCCCTGGCCTCTCCCAAATCTCATGTCCTTCTCACATTGCAAAAATACAGTTATCCATTCTCAACAGTCTCTCTTAGCCTTAACTCATTTCAGCATTAACTCAAAAGTCTACAGTCCAAAGTCTTATCTGAGACAAGGTAAGTTCCTAACATCTATGAGCCTGTAAAATTAGAAACAAGTTACTTCCAAGGTACAATGAAGATACATAATTCCATTCAGATAGGGAGAAATTGGCCAACACAAAGGGGCTACAGGTCCCATGCAAGTCTGAAACCCCGCAGGACAGTCATTAAATCTTAAAGCTCCCAAATAATCTTTTTTCACATGATGTCTCACATTTAGGGAATGCTAATGCAAGGAATGGGTACCCAAGGCCTTGGGCAACTCTGCCCCATGGCTCTGCAGGGTACAGCCCTCCTTCCAGCTGCTTTTGTGGGCTGGCATTCAGGAATGCCACAGTGCTTGTGGCTTCTCCAGGTACGTGATTCAGGCTGTCCATGGATTTACCATTCTGGGATCTGGGGGATGGGAGCCCTCTTCTCACAGTTCTTCTAGGCAGTGCCCCAGTGGGGACTCTGTGTGTGGGCTCTTATCCCACATTTCCACTCTGCATAGCCCTAGTAGAGATTCTCCATGAGTTCTGTGCCCTTTCTGCAGACTTCTGCCTGGACATCCACGCATTTCCATACATCCTTTGAAATCCAGTTAGAGGTTTTCAAACCTCAACTCTTGCCTTCTGCACACCCATGGGCCCAACACCATTTGGAAGCTGCCAAGGCTTGGGGCTTATATTCTGAAGCCATGGCCTGAGCTGTACCTTGAACCCTTTTAGCCATGGCTGGAGCTGCAATGGCTGGGATACAGGGTGCCATGTTCTAAGGCTGCACAGAGAAGTTGGGCCCTGGGTCTTGCCCACTAAACCATTTTTCCCTCCTAGGTCTCCAGGCCTGTGATGGGAGTGGCTGCCAGGGAGGTCTCTGAAATGCCCTGCAGATATTTTCCCCATTGTTTTGGCTATTAACATTCAGTTCCTCTTTACTTATGCAAATTTCTGCAGCACACTTGAATTTTTCCCCAGGAAGGGTTTTTCTTTTCTATTGTATGGTCAGGCTGCAAATTTTCTAAACTTTTATGCTCTGCTTTTTTAAATATAAGTTCCAATTTCAGACCATCTCTTCCCTCATGAATATGTGCTTACACTTTTAGAAACAGCCAGGTCAAATCTTGAATGCGTTGCTGCTTAGAAATTTATTCCACCAGATACCCCAAATCACTTCTCTCAAGTTCAAAGTCCCACAGATCTCTAGGGCAGGGGCAGAATGCCACCAGTCTCTTTGCTAAAGCCTAGCAAGAATGACCTTTACTCCAGATCCCAATAAATTCGTCACTTCCATCTGAGACCACCTCAGCCTGGACTTCATTGTCCATATCACTATAGGCATTTTAGTAAAAACTATTCAATAAGTCTCTAGGAAGTTCCAGACTTTCCTATATCTTCCTATCTTCTGAGCCCTCCAAACTGTTCCAACCTCTGAAAGTTACCTAGTTTCAAAGTCACTTCCACATTCTCAGGTATCATTATAGCAGAGCCCCACTTTTAGTACTGATTTTCTGTATTAGTTCATTCTCACACTGCTATAAAGAACTACCTGAGACTGGGTAATTTATAAAGAAAAGAGGTTTAATTGACTCACAGTTCTGCGGAATTAACAAGAAGCATGCCTGGGAGGCCTCAGGAAATTTACAATTATGGTGGACGGTGAAGGAGCAAGCACTTTCTTTACATGGTGGTAGGAGAGACAGAGTGTGAAGTGGGAAGTGCCACACACTCTTAACCATCAGATCTCATGAGAATCACTATCATGAGAACAGTAAGAGGGAAACACACCGCAGGATCCAGTCACCTCCCACCAGGCCCTTCAATTCAACATAAGATTTGGGTGGGGACACAAACCCAAATCATATCAGATGTTTTTTGAGTTTTGGAAAGATTTTATATTTCTTTTTCTATGGGTCTGTTACATTTCTTTTCAGGTTTACTTATAGGTATTTTATAATTTTAGTTGATACTGTGAATAAGATCTCCCTCCCCACCAACGATTATATTTCCTGAGTGGTTTTTTGTATGTTACTGGAAAACTGCTTGTTTTGGAGTGTTTATTAGAATGATTATTTGGTCATGTGTCTGGACCATTATAAAATCTTTTTTGATTGAGTCTTTCTTGTATTCCAGGTAGACTATCAGAAAGTTCATGAATAGTAATAGTTTTGTGTTTTTATTTCTAATTATATTTCCCTTCTTTTAGTTTTAGTAATACATTTAAATTGCCAGTAAAATATTGACAGTTATCCTTGTCAACATCATTACCTCATTCATGAATTTTTTTAATATTCCAGATGATTTTCTTTATTTTTTTTTCTTTTTGAGACAGAGTTTAGCTGTTGTTACCCAGGCTGGAGTGCAATGGTGTGATCTCGGCTCACCATAACCTCCACCTCCTGGGTTCAGGCAATTCTCCTGCCTCAGCCTCCTGAGTAGCTGGGATTACAGGCACGCACCACCATGCCCAGCTAATTTTTTGTATTTTTAGTAGAGATGGGGTTTCACCATGTTGACCAGGATGGTCTCGATCTCTTGACCTCATGATCCACCCGCCTTGGCCTCCCAAAGTGCTGAGATTACAGGCGGGAGCCACTGGGCCTGGCTATTCCAGATGATTTTCTATGAAGATTTTTTATTCACAGCTTGCTAATAAATTTTATATTGGATCAGTATTGAGTTGGATGAAAATATATTTTGAGAATGCTTTAGATTTTCTTACATTTTCTCCTCTTTAATTTAGTGAATTAGGTTAATGGATGACACAATAATATAATTATTATTAACACAAGAGCAATAATAGAATAAGCTTCCTATCTTGGTCATATACTTTTCATTTAAATTGATTCCTTTATTCAAATGGATTTACTTTATGGATCATCCCTCCCTTGCTTCTTTCCTTTCTTCCTTCATTTTTACCTGTCTCCTGCCTTCCTTCCCTCCATCTACACAAGTCAAAGGAGCAGCAAGAATAAAGACTCTGAGGTGGGAGAATGCTTTGACCTGTTAGTGGATCAGCAAGTGGACCAGCTGAAATGAAATTAACAAAGACAAGAATAAATAGAAGATGAATTAGGTAAAAAAGGAGGGAAGGGTCGTGATGGCAGGAGGTATATTGGGTACAACTTTGTAAAGCATTGTACAGACTTTTACTATGAATGAGATGGGAAACCACTGGAGCACTATGAGCAAAATAATGATATGATATGGCTTACATTAAAACCATCTCCCTGATATATGGGAATTGAGTGTTGGCTATAACATGCAGAAGACATGTTAGGAGGTTAAGGCAATAATCAAGGTGGGAGACAATGGTGAATTTGACCAGGGTGATAATGGTGGAGATAGTGAGAAGTGTTCACATTTTGAAGGTCAAAACAATAGGATTTGCTGACAGATAGGTTATGGGATATGATGAAAAAAAGGAATTAAGGATGACTATAAGGTTTTTGTTCTAGGCAACTTGAAGGATAGAATTGGGATTAACTGAGATGGGGAAGGCTGTGTGTTAAGCAGGTTTAGGGAGGAGGGGGCTAAAGAATTCAGTTTGGACATTTATTTTCAGGTGCCAATTAAACATTCAAGTGATGATGCCATGTAGGCAGTTGGAAGCATAAATTTAGGTTTTACAGAAGTCCCAGTCTGGAAATATACATTGTGGCATCATAGAATATTTATAGTCTTTATGGTCTTTAATACCATGAGATGGATGAGATCATCAATAGAATGAGTATAGGGAGAGTTAAAAAGATGTCCAAGGCCTGAGCACTGGATCACTACCAACACTTAGTGTTGGGGAGATATAAAAGAATAGCAAATGAATATGAGAGGTAGCAGCTAGTGAAGTGATCCCATGGAAACCAAATGGAGAAAGCAATTCAAAGAGGAAAAAGTCATCAACTCTGTCAAATGCTGACGATAGTTGTTGTTGTTGTTTGCAAATGTTTTTCCCTTTGCCTGGAATTTGTGTATTCTGTCTTCTCACTTTTTAAAATATATTTTATTTTTACTTTATAGTCATGTCTCCCCTCTAATAACTTGTACTTCCAAGAACACTGCTCACACCCATGTTATATAGCACTTACCCTACTCCATTGTAGTTCTGTACTCTCTTATCTATTTCTCCCAGCTGGACACTGAGCAACTCTCTACAACTCTGAATGCTGTACTTGGCACTACACACACACACACACACACACACACACACACACACACACGTTCATACATATATATGTACAACACAGAGACACACAGATATATATGTTTGAAAGTGAAGTAATTAATCAGCATCATTATCATTATCCGGAGACATCTAATTGGCAGTTAAAGACAGCTAGAATCTCCAGGGTTCCTTTCTAGTAGCCAGGGTAGTAAATATCAAGTTTGATCTATTTATGTTTTCTTACCAGATTCCTTTGTGAAACTAGTTCACTGGAGATCCTGGGCTTTCTATAAAATCCTTGTATTTGATAATATTTTTTATATCTCTTCCTAATTTTTGTCCCTTTATGGCTCTTTTATTATCCTTATTCTTTGCTTTGATTGCTTCTACCATTTCTCCTTCAGATTTTACAAAGGGAGCCTGTACCTATCAATATTCTGTCTCTGTGCTTATGCCACACACTTGTTACCTTGTATTTGGTTAAAGGGTATATCCACAGAGCTAATATGATAAAAATAGTGGAATGCATTCCAGGATTTCCTACTGAGTGCAACCTTACCTTAAATGGAAAGAAATGAGTACTTTTTAAGGACAAGATATTTAATTTAAAAAAATTCAGTGCCTGTTTGCCTTTCAATTAAATACAAGTAACCACGAAAATCTGCATTTGATCATGTCTTTTTTATCAGGGGTGTCCAATCTTTTGGTTTCTCTGGGTCACACTGGAAGAAAAGTTGTCTTGGGCCACACATAATACATACTAACACTAATAGTAGGTGATGAGCTAAACAAAATTGCAAAAAAATCCCATTACATTTTAAGAAAGTTTATGAATTTGTGTTGTGCTGCATTCAAAGCTGTTCTGGGCCACAGGTTGGACAAACTGTCTTAATTAATGAACTGGAGGTCACTGGACAGTGATCATGCAATATCTTCTCTTTCCAAAATAGTTTTCTTTGAATTGGTGATACTTTGTAATACTTCTGTCCTGTTTAAATCCTAAACAAGATTTATCTTGAGTAAAGACTTTGTTGAAAACAGTACTCTGATAAAACATAAATTAATCAGGTAAGACAAAAGTGTGAATAGAATTACTGTGCAAAGAAAAATCATTAATAGTTGGGGGAGACTACCCCCTTGAGCTAAGCCACTGTTTGAGCTTCCTCCATAGTCAGTAAACTCACAGTAGGGAGGGGCCCACTCATATAAACGGTGGTAATCTTACCACATTTCTCCAATTTGCAGTCATATACAGAATAATTGACACTGCTCCTTCTTATATACTCTTGCCTAGACCACACAAAGTGCCATCTTTTATTTGCCTAATAAAGTAATAGTTCCCTGACATCGGGGGCCATTAACTAATATTTTAATTATAGCATTATGTTGTTGTACATTGGAAATTGTTCATATATTTTCACAGTGTACTCTTAGACACAAATTATTTGAAGAAGGGCATCTTTGGTGTATTAAACCTTCCACTCCACAGGGACTGAAATGATCTCCTTCTATATTAATTTTTTATAGCAGTTCAGAGAGGCACTCCTTACTGTCTGGCCAAAAATATACCAACATTGTTTATTGTGACTGTTGAACATTTTGTGATAGGATTAGACACTGTAGACTACAAAGTGTCCTATCCTATACATAGAGATCCTCAGGGCACCGCCTTGCACTTCCATAGCACCATTCAAGAAGGTCACATGCACTGATGTGTGCTCTACTCAGCTTTCCCAGAGAAGCAAATTTACATTTCATACAACAAGGTCCAAAAGCCCAAGGTTTTAATTTACAATTAGAGTTATGGCAAGGATCCTTTCTGCACTGAGGTTCTGATCCACAGTTACACTCTTCACCTTCCAGTATATTGAAACCACATTGTTCCAATGGGTTAATATTTCAGGAAGATAATGTGTTTGTCAGCCTTCTTTTGTGGTTCATGAGGTTAACCACACGGCTAAAAATACTGGTACTTGTATTATAGGCATTCATGATGCAATGTTTTTTTCCTGCATAAGCAGAATTCCTCAGTGCGAGACATACCAAGATTATGGCTCAGTCGGTGAGCACTGGCTACTGCAAAATGAAAGAAATCTCTTATTACAAACTGCTGACCCAAAATGAGAGGAGCATATTCCTGAGATCCAAGCCAATCCAAAGATTAAAAATTATTGCTCACAGAGATTCCCAGAATCACATGGAAAATGAGGATAAAGATGAACACTTCTGCATTCACTGAAACTGTCAAGAAGTTGACTTATGTCTTGTTCAACATTGTTAAGATTCCCATTTCCAAACCTCAGTCTCAAAGAAACCTGAAGGCCTAACTGTAGCGAGGTAGAAACTACTAAACTGATCACATTTATCTTCTGTTGCCTTTGAGTAGTTGAAACTATAGTTGCCCACCACTACAACTCCACAAAGCGCCAGCAGAGAGTGCACTAGCCCACAGAATGTTGTGGTGGTTTTGAGTTCTCTACCTCAAACCGCAGCTTCTGATACTCTAGACAATTGTTCCTCCGTGTACCCCAGGGATTGGTTCCTGGACCCCATGTATAACTAAATCCATGCATACTCAAGTCCTGCAGTTGGCCCTGCAGAACCTGTGTATACAAAAAGTTGGTCTATATATGTGGGTTTTACATTCTGTGAATACTGTATTTTCTGCATCTGTGTTTGCAGAGGGCCGACTGTATTTATTGAAAAAATTACACATGAGTGAGCCTGCACAGTTCAAACCCACTGTATTTCCTCTTCTGTTAAGCCACATTTCATGGCGACAAATAAATCCTTTTTTGTTGTTGTTCTTTTTCTTTTTTTGAGACGGAGTCTTACTGTGTCGCCAGGCTGGAGTGCAGTGGCACGATCTCGGCTCACTGCAACCTCTACCTCCCGGTTCGAGCGATTCTTGTGCCTCAGCCTCCCAAGTTGCTGGGACTACAGGCATGCGCCACCACACTCAGCTAATTTTTGTATTTTAGTAGAGATGGGGTTTCACCATGTTGCCTGCCTCAGCCTCCCAAAGTGCTGGGATTACATGTGTGAATCACTGCACCCGGCCAGAGAATTGGTGTTCCTATGTGGTAAAATGCCTTATGGGCTGGATTTCTTAAGTTTGCTTGATTATCTGTATCTGTACATCCCTCCAAAGTCTCCCAAAGGGGTACTGAGGACTCCCAGAGACTGAGGGCTCCATATATGATAGTAGCAGTCATCCTGGACAAAGGACTGATCTTCATGGGGAGTGCACTGCTCAGTGCAGTTGAACTAGGAAGTGCCTGGAAACCAAGGGCTTCGGTATGGTACCTCAGGTGCAGGCTGTTAAGACAGCCTTCAGACTTGTTGAAGGCCCCACCTCGCCACCGGGGGGAAATTATGGGGAATCATCACTTGGATGGGGTGGAGAACCAGTAGAGCCTGGTTTGTGAGCAGCAGGCAGGAGCCAGGAGCATCTCCCAAACAGCAGGAGAGCGCCCTGCTGCAGGCTTCCTGCTGCACCTGTCTCAGGCAGCTGCCTTCTGGAAAGACTTGGTCGGTGACTGCTAGGAGAGTGGGCATTGGAGACTAGAGTCGGAAAATGCTCTTTGGAGGAAGGAGCTCTGCTTCCTGGTTTGTTGGCCGCCAACCCATCCTGGTAGTGCTTTCTCGTTCTTGGTCCGTTAAAAGGAACTGTCTTGGGTACATCTTTGTAGTAATGTGTAAGAAAAAAGAAAAAAACAACTGTCTCAGATAAGGATTCTAGGGACAGGAAGCTGGTAAGGTTAGGATTCTAGGGACAGGAAGTTGGCAGGAAAGAGGTTTAACGGACAAAGTAGATGGTGAAAACAAGAGGGAATTGAACCAGTAACTAGTGGTTTGGATGGGAGAAGTAGGGTGCAGAGGGACGAGTAGAGACAGAGAAAGGAGTACTGGGTTGATGGAAATTAAATTCAGAAGAGAAACCTAAGGAATCTTGGCCAAACTAACAGGTTATGGAAAATTAGAGCCAAGGCTAGATCACTCCTTAATGTCTGTCGTGAAAAAAAGAAGGTAAAACTAAATTTTCAGTAAGTTGTTTTCACTGAGAGCTGATAAAATTTGCTAAATCTAGCTACTGGCTCTCTCTAAAAGGGATTTAATGCAAGAATTTCCCCAGAAAGACTAAGAGGGTGTTGGTATATTTTCACCAAATTCCTGCAGTAAGTAGTGTGTGTATTGTAGATAATCCTCTAAACAATGATTTTTAAAAACTTTGACAGTTAAAATTGTATATACAATTTAAGGTATACAACTTGATGTATGTACACTTGCCTTGTGAAATAATCACCACAATCAAGCTAATTAATGTCTACATTTCGCAGTTACCATTTTATTTTTTTTGTGATGAGAACACTTAAGATCTACTCTTTTAGCAAATATCAAATATAAAATACAGTACTGTTAATGATAGTCACATTGTTCATTGTACATTGGATTTCTAGAACTTAATTACTTTCATTACTGAAACTGAGGAAGGAAAATAGGGTTGGGAGGCTGGGAACATAAGGCTGATTCACACTTCAGCTATAATAGGAAATAATCCTCTCCATAGGGCGTACACCATAAATGACTATGTAACTTTCCTTCATCCTCTCCGTTTACATAGGGCATACCCAAAGCAACCAGTGGAATACTCTAGGGGAAATTTAAACTTCCAAAAATTCTGTCTTGGGGCCTTTGAGCCTCTATGCTCAGGCCCACTCCCACACTGTGGAGTGTACTTTTCATTTTCAGTAAGTCCCTTCATTTCTTCCTCGCTCTGTTTGTACATTTTGTCCAATTTGTTCAAGATGCCAAGAACCTGGACACCCTCAACCATTAACAAAACTTTGTACTCCTTGACCAACATCTTCCCATTTCCTCCTACCCCCAGCTTCTAGCATCCACTATTTTATTCTGTGCTTCTGTGAGTCTGTTTTAGATTCCACCTGTAAGGATCAAGGAGTATTTGTCTTTCTACATGGCTTATTTCATTTAGCATAATGTCCTCCAGGTTTGTCTGTGTTGTTGCAAATGGGAGGATTTTCTTCTTTGTGAAGGCTGAATAATATTCCCGTGTGTGTGTGTGTGTGTGTGTGTGTGTGTGTGTATGTATATCACAATTTCATCTGTTGACAGACATTTAGGTTGTTTCCATATCTTGGCTATTGTGAATAATGCTGCAGTGAACATGAGAGTGCAGTTATCTCTTTGAGATCCTCATTTCAGTTCCTTTGGGTATATATTTATAAGTTGAATTGTTTGTTGTTCTAGTTAGTAGGTAGTTCTATTTTTAATTTTTTAAGAAATCTCCATACTGTTTTCCATAATGGCTATACCAATTTACATTCCCACCAACAGTGTATAAGGGTTCCATTTCTCTACATCCACACCAACACTTGTCATATTTTATTTTCCTGATAGTAGCCATTCTAAAAGGTATTCATTTTATTTGTGGCTATTGTAAATGGTATCGCTTTTTTATTTCATTTTCAAATCGTTCACTGTTAGCATATAGAAATGCTACTAATTTTTGTATCCTGCAACTTTACTGAATTATCAGTTCTAATATTTTTTTGGTGAAATCTTTAGGTTTTTCCAAATATCATCTGCAAACAAGAATGATTTGTCTTCTTTCTTTTCAGTTTGGATGCTCTTTCTTCTTTCTCTTGTCTGATTGCTCTAGCTAGGACTTCCAATACAATGCTGAATAACAGAGGTGACAGTGAGCATCCTTGTCATGTTCCATATCTGAAAGGAAAGGCTTTCAGTTTTTCCCATTCATGGCTGTGGGTCTGTCATATATGGCTTTTATTATGTTGAGGTATGTTCCTTCTATAGCAGTTTTTTTTTTTTATCATGAAGGGATGTTTAATTTCATCAAATGCCTTTTCAGCATCAGTCGAAATGATCACATGGTTTTTGTCCTTCATACTGTTGATATTATGTACTTCGTTGATTGATTTGCATATGTTGAACCATCCTTACATCCCTGGGATGAATCCTGCTTGGTCATGATGAATGATCTTTTTAACATGCTTTTGAATTTGGTTTGCTAGTATTTTTTTAAGGATTTTTGCATTAATATTCACTAGTGTTATTGGCCTGTGGTTCTCTTTTTCTTGATGTGTCTTTGTCTGGTTTTGGTATCTGGGTAATACTGGCTTTGTAGAATGAGTTTGGATATATCCTCTTCTCTACTTTTTGGAACTATTTGAACAGAATTGGTGTTAGTTCTTTAAAGGCTGAGTAGAATTCAACAATGAAATCATCACATCCTGGATTTTTCTTTGCTGGGAGACTTTTCATTATGGCTTCAATCTTGTTACTTTTTATTGTTCTGTTCAGGCTTCAGGCTTTGGATTTCTTCATAGTTCAATCTTATAAGTTATATGTGTCTAGGAATTTACACATTTCTTCTAGATTTTCCAATTTATTGGCATATAATTGCTCATAGCCACTAAAAGTCCTTTGAATTTCTGTGATATCAATCACGATGTCTTCTTTTTCATCTCTGGTTTTATCAATTTGGGTCTTCTGTCTTTTTTCCTTAGTCATGCTGAAAGTTTGTCAATTTTGCTTAACTTTTCAAAAACTAGCTTTTTGTTGGTTTTCTGTATTTTCTTCATTTCAATTTCTTGAAATGTTGATCTTTTGTATTTTCTTCATTTCAATTTCATTTATCTTTGCTCTGATCTTTATTATTTTTTTCTTTTGCTAACTTGGGGTTTGATTTGCTCTTGCTTTTCTTGTGCGTTAGGTTGTTTATTTGAAGATTTTCCTTTTTTTTAATGTAATTGCTGTGACAAGAAAATATCTTGGGTCCCCAAAATCACTACGCTAAAGGAAAAATTCCAGCTTGGAACTGCTTAGAGAAAATCTGCCTCCCATTCTGTTCAAAGTCATCCCTCTGCTTACTAGATAGATGTATATTCTGATTGCCTCCTTTAGAAAGACTTATCAGAAACTCAAAAGAATGCCACCATTTGTCTCTCACCTATCGGTGACTTGGAAGTCCCCTCTTTGCTTTGAGTTGTCCTTGCCTTTCTGGGTGGAAGCAATGTACTTGTTACATAGATTGATTGATGTCTCATGTCTCCCTAAAATGTATAAAACCAAGCTGTGCCCTGACCATCTTGGGCACATTTCGTCGGGACTTGCTGACACTGTGTCATTGGTGCCTATCCTCAAACTTGGCAAAATAAACTTTCTAAATTATCTGAGACCTGTTTCAAATTTGGAATCACAGTGCTTATACCTGTAAACTTCTCTTTTAGTACAGCTTTTGCTGTGTCTCATAGGTTTTTGTATGTTGTGTTCATTACCATTTGTTTCAAGAATATTTTCAATTTTCTTCTTAATTTCTTCATTGATCCACTGTCATTCAGGAGTGTATTGTTGAATTTCCACGTGTGTACAGTTTCTAAAATTCCTCTTATTATTGATTTCTAGTTGTATTTAATTGTTTTCAGAGGAGATGCTTGATGTTATTTCAGTTTTTGGAATGTTTTCAGACTTGTTTTGTGATCTAACATATAGTCTTGTTCTTGAAAATGATCCATATGCTGACATTTCAACATTAGATGAAATGTTCTGTAAATATCTTTTGGGTCCATTTGGTCCATAGTGCAGATTAAGTCTGATATTTCTTTTTTTATTTTCTGCCTGGGACATCTGTCCAATGCTGAAAGTGGGGCATTGAAGTCTCCAGCTGTTATTGTGTTGGAGTCTTCTCTTGCTTTAGCTCTAATAATATTTGCTTTATATATCTAGATTTTCCAGTGTTAGGTGCATATATATTTATAATTGTCATATCTTCTTGATGAATTGACCCCTTTATCATTATATAATGACCTTCTTTGTTCTTTTTTTCTTGAAATCTGTTTTGTCTGATATATGTATAGTGACTCTTGCTCTTTTTCAGTTTCCATTGGCATTGGATGTCTTTTTCCATCCCTTTATTTTCAGTCTCTGTGTGTCTTTATAGGTGAAGTATGTTTCTTATAGGCAACAGATTACTGATGTTCCCTGTTTGGGCAGATGTCAGGTGAGCACAGCCTGGTTCTGCTTTCTGCTGTGACAGGACAACACTGAGTTCAATTCAAAACCTCACAATCTCAGCACTGTCCATCTCCAAGTGCACAGATTCTCTGTGCCAGTTGGGATGGGGGAGGGGTTATGTCGGCAATTCAAGACTGTTTTTCCTACTCCCTTCAGCAATATGAAGTCAAAACCAGGCACTGTGAATGCTCACCTAATTTTTGGTTCCTATGAAGGTGCTGCCTTTGTGTAGATGTTGTCAAACTTGGTGTTTCTTCAGTGGTGATGATTCAGCCATCTTGCTCCACCCAAGAATCTTTTCATTGTATTTTTAAAGGTATTTTCTCACGTTGCTTAAATTTTTCAATTTATTGCCATAAAGTTGTTCCTTAGTACCTTCTCATTGTTTTAAAAATGTGTATAGGAACTAATATTTACAATTTGTGTTTTCTCTATTAATATTGATCAATATGGCTATGTATTCATAAATTTTATTATTCAAGAACCAACTTTTGTCTTTAATTAAAACATTTTTTAATTGAAACATCTTTTAATGTTGAAAATTTATTTTTAATTGACACATGATTATACATATTATGGGATATAGTATGAGGTTTGATATATGTTTATAATGTGTAATAATGAAATTCATATAATTAGCATATATATCACCTCAGACATTTATCATTTCTTTGTGATGAGAACATTTAATATTTCTAGCTATTTTGAAATACATAATATATTATTGTTAACCCAACTGTAATGAATTATTTTATACTTTCATTCTTAGCTTTTATTTTATTCTGTTAAAGGTTTAATTAGATATTGTCTCTGTTATTTTTTAAAATTATTTTTTATATAAAATATTTTCAATCTTTTGCCTTTTTCATATACACCCTGCAATCCAGAAATTTCCATGTAAGCATTGCTTTAGCTGTATCCTACAAGTTTAATATGCAGTATTTCCCTTACTAGTTATAAATTTTCTACTATACATTTTGAACATATTTGGACCATGGGTCATTTAGAAGGATGTTCTTTAATTGAGGCATATAATTATTTTCTAGCTGTAAGAGTTAAAGAAAAAGGAAAGAAACATGAAAACTGGCTCAGCAGTCAAAAACAGGTTTATTTTAGAGCATAAACCTGAGAGGGGCTTCTGGCCAATTTTGATAAGGAGCACTCTCTCTTACAGACTAAGAGTTTTTATTGGTTTTAGGGTGAGAGAGCTTATCACAGGCTTGGAATGTTTCTGTATGGGGGAGAAGTTTATGGCAGGGTTAGAATGTCTCTGGTCAAAGGGGAGATTATCTTGGGGCTAACATCGCTTCGGCTGGAGGGGAGGTATCTCGGGGATGGCATATCTCTGGTTGGGGAGGGGTTTTATCTTTTAGTTGGAATGTTTCTGGTCAGAGATGTCATTTGTGGTTTATGGTCATGCTGACCTTAGCCATTAGGCTGATGCCCTTTGAATTTAGGCAATTTTTGATCAAGGTGAAGTTTAAAATGGCAGTGCTTGTCCAAGATGGCAATGCTCCTTCTCTTTCAATCCAGCCCTATAGTTATAAAAAGGATGAGGGGCAGTGTGTTCTTTCTGGCTACTGCCTGTGGATGAGGTGATGGAGAGTTTTTCTGGTCTTGGAGTAATGCCATCTGTAGATGTTTTGGGGTAGTTGTTTGTGAAATGGTAATGATCCTGTCAGTTAAAAATCTTTGAAAAAGGTTAAGTAGGCAGGGTAAGAACATTAGTCTTAGGCATATTATTAGGAGAGGGCCCAGGAATGGGATGACCCATGCTATTGTTTGTTCCCAAACCAAGAATCTTTTTGGTTGTTTTGGTATTCCCTTAGCTTTTTAGCCCTTTCTTTAAGTTATTTAGCAGTGTTTCTTACTAGGCCCGACTGGTTGAGATAGAAACAACATTCCTCACCCAGTGAGAGGCAGCGGTGTATGTTTGGAAAGGCCCATGTATTATTTTCTGTTGGTAACTGTTATTCCTACTGTGAGGATAACAATTAAGCAAAATGCTGTAGTAATTGAGATTCTCTTTCTGATATTCCACCCTGAGCATGCTACAGTATATAGTCCTGCTGCAAATAGAGTGGGTAAAGCATTCCCCACAAAGGTGGCATAGTAAATAATTTCCATTAAAAAGTTTTAATATTTGGCTAAAAAGAGGGGTAGGAATGACAAAAAGTATTTGATGAGGTAGGGGTATTAGAATTTAATGTAAACAGTAGAAGATAATAAAAATCGAAAAACATTAGGCAACACTAGAATTTAGCTACAGGTATACTATAGTTTTTCAAACATAATTTTCTTTCTCCAGTTTACCATTTTTTATTAAAAGACAAATCACAGTAGGACTGGTTTGCTTTATTATACTTAGGTTTAATTATTTTCATATAGTGCAGCAAGAATAATTATTTGTTACATAGGTCTTTTTTTTTTGAGATGAACTCTTGCTCTATCCCCTTGGCTGGAGTGCAGTGGAGTGATCTTGGCTCACTACAGCCTCCACGTCCTGGCTTCAAGCAATTCTCCTGCTTCAGGCTCCCAAGTAGCTGGGATTACAGACACCTGCTATCATGCCTGGCTACGTTTTGTATTTTTAGTAGAGACAGGGTTTCACCATGTTGGCCAGGCTGGTCTTGAACTCCTGACCTCAGATGATCTTCCCACCTCTGGCTCCCAAAGTGCTGGGATTACAGGCATGAGCCACTGCACTCAGACATAGGCCTTTTAAATTGGCTTTGACGGAACTTTGTTCCATATATGGAATCTGAGAGAAGACCATTTTAAAGCCAAGCCCAGTCTGTCAGAAAGTGTCATTCTTTACTTACTAGGAGAATGGTTTTCCAAGGGCTTTATTGGCTTCATAAATTTAATTCCTTAAAGGAAAGCATACCATTCCAGTCAAAGCCTTAGTAAAAATAACAAGTTTTTCGAATTATATCCTCTTACAAAAGACAACTGGTTCTTACTGCGCTTAAGCAAATAACTATATTGCCATAACTTAAGAAGACTCATAGATAGTTTCCAAATTCTGGAGAAAATCAGGTAGAGAAACAAGTATGCTCCAGATTTTGTCCATGAGAGTATATATCTCTCCAGCTGGAGGGGAGGTTATCTTGGGGCTAGAATGTCTCTGATTGGGGAGGGGTTTATCTTATGGTTGGAATGTTTCTGGTTGGAGATGTCATTTGTGGTTTATGGTCCTGCTGACCTGATGCCCTTTGGATTTAGGTAGTTTTTGATCAAGGTGAACCTTAAAATAGTGGTGCTTGTCCTATTGTCCTAAGACGGCAATACTCCTGCTCAGTCACTAGCTCTTTGTATTTATATAGTTTTCTTTTTAAATTCTGTAGTCATTAAAAGACATATACTGTGCAATTCTTTTTTTTTTTTTTTTTTTTTGAGATGGAGTTTTGCTTTGTTGCCCAGGGTAGAGTGCGGTGGTGTGATCTCGGCTCACTGCAACCTCTGTCTCCCAGTTTCAAGCAATTCTCCTGCCTCAGCCTCCAGAGTAGCTGGGATTACAGGTGCACACCACCATGTCTGGCTAATTTTTTCATTTTTAGTAGAGACAAGGTTTCACCATGTTGGTCATACTGGTCTTGAACTCCTGACCTCAGGTGATCCACCTGCCTCAGCCTCCCAAAGTGTTAGGATTACAGGTGTGAGCCACCATGCCTGGCTGCAGTTCTTATTTTTAGGATTTGCTGATACTTCCATTATGCCCATAGATGTTACGTATTTTGATATATGTCCTCTGCACATTTGAACTTCATAACCATGCTGCTATTGTTGGGTGTTTTTATATGTGTGCATTAGATTAATTTGATTAACATTTCTTAAGTTTTCTATTTCTTTATTGATTATTTTTTAAATTGTTATATCAGTTACTGAAGCATGTTATACCAACAAGTAGACTTTGAATTTTTCTATTTATCCTCTTATATCTCTTGCAGTTTCCTTTATATATTTTGAAGGTATTTGTTATATACAAATTCCTATTGAATTTCATTCTGTGAAATATATCTTCTTTATTTTTGTTGTTGCTTCATCATTTCTGTTATTAATATGGTTTTTTTGGCTTTCTTTTGCTAATGTAAATTAGTAAAATGTTGCAAATATCTTGGAGTAGAAGTTATTTCCTTCCAATTCAGATTTGGAATTTTTCCCTCTAGAGCATGTTGAGATCCAATTCTTGTTTGCATCTAGAGCTGATAAGGGGTGGTAGGAGTATGTCTTGAGGAGTCTAGGTATCCTGTTGCAGGATAAGTTCCCCAGCTGAGGTCATTATAAGGTCTCAAGCTTGACGTGGCTAGACTTCTCTGACAGGAGAGCTCTGGGCTCTTTCACTAGTAAAGGAGACTCAGGGATATTTTGGAGCTTTTTGATGTTCACAATCATCCAAATTAACCTAGAATTCTCTATTTCAAGTCTCAAGGTTTTTCCTCTTCCCAATCAGTTTCTTCCCTTTCCCTTGACTTATCTATGAATTCAACTTATATTGTGACTCTGCAATCATTCCAATTAAATTTTATTTTCAGTTAGCTTAGTCGTATGGCTGAAACAAAGGAGAGATTCTTTTAGGTTCACCATTATAAGCTCTCTGTTTGCACTTTGAATTTCAAGCCTTAGGCCTCATCATGTAAATTTTCCAACATAATTAAATATATATAGCTATTTCACCTCTCAGTCTTTGAGGTAGTCATAATAATCATCACAGCAGTCACTATATCCCCTTATATACTTGTGTCAATAGGGCAGTTCACTACAATCAACATTGAGTAGTAGCTAATTGTGATGTCACTACATGCCACTCTTCATTAGATTAGAGTTCAGCAGTGTATTTAAGACAAGTGTTGTACCCAGGTCAATCCCAAACTCCCATTTTATCTTTCTCTTTTGATATCACTCCTAGTACCAAGTCTTGTGTCTGTCAATATCCTGTCCAGAAAAGAAAAACCCACCAAGGAAAATTAATATAGGAAAATTTAAAAAAGTTATTAGAGGACTGAAAAATAAAAATTGAACGCGGAGAGACCCAGAGGTAAGATTTGCTAGAAGGAACTACAGTATTATTAACTATATGCATATTATTGTAGAGCAGATCTCTAGAACTTTTTCATCTTGCATGACTGAAATATATTCATTGACTAGGAACTCCTGATTTCCCTAATCCCTCAGTACCTGGCAACTAATATTCTATTTTTTTTCTAATAAGAGTTTTACTACTTTAGATACCTCATAAGTGAAATTATTCTGTATTTGTCCTGTGACTGGCTTATTTTACTTAGTATAATATTCTCAATGCTCATCCATGGTGTAGCATATGTCAGGATTTTCTTCTTTTTAATGACTGAATATTTCTTTGTTCGTATATACCACCTTTTTTGGCCATTCGTCTGTTGGGAAGCATTTAGATTTTTTCCACCTTTTGGCTATTGTAAATAATGCTGCCATGAACATGGGAGTGCAGAGATATCTTCAAGAGCCTGATTTCGATAGTTTGGATAAATACCTAGAAGTGGGATCGTTAGATCATATGGTAGTTCTGTTTATTTTTTTTTTAGGAACCTCTATATTGTTTTCCATAGCAGCTGTGCCATTTTACTTTCCCACCTCTGACATTGGAAGTCACATTTTTTTTTTTAAGCATGAGGATTTTATATGATACTTGAGAAGGCCTCTATAAAACATAAAAGTAATTTAGGATAAGATTAATACATTTGATTTTTTTTTTTTTTTTTGGAGGCAGGGTCTCATTTTCTTGCCCAGACTAGAGTGTAGTGGCCCAATTTTGGCTCACTGCAACCTCTGCCTTGCAGGCTCAAGTGATTCTTCTGCCTCAGCCTCCGGAGAAGCTGGGACTACAGGCACCTGCCACCACACCTGGCTAATTTTTATATTTTTAGTAGAGATAGGGTTTCACCATGTTGGCTAGGCTGGTCTCGAACTCCTGACCTCAGGTGATCCACCTGCCTTGGCCTCCCAAAGTGATGGAATTATAGGTGTGAGCCATTGTGCCCAGCCTGAATGTTATTTTTTCTAAGAGGTAGGTTTGTTTGTTTTAATTTTAAGTTCTGGGATACATGTGCAGAATGTGCAGGTTTGTTACATTGGTATAAATGTGCCATGGTGGTCTGCTGCACCTATCAACCCATCATCTAGGTTTTAAGCCCCACATGTATTAGGTATTTGTCCTAATGCTCTCCCTCCCCTTGCCCCCCACCCCCTAACAGGTCCCGGTGTGTGATATACCCCTCCCTGTGTCCATTTTTTCTAATTGTTCAACTCCCACTTATGAGTGGGAACATGCACTATTTGGTTTTTTGTTCCTATGTTAGTTTGCTGAGAACGGTGGCTTCCAGGTTCGTCTATGTTTCTGCAAAGGACATGAACTCATTCTTTTTTATGGCTGCATAGTATTCCATAGTATGGACACTTTAGCAATATTAAGTCTTTCAGTTACATGAAATCTTTATTGATGTCTTACTGCATGTTCAGTGTTTTAAAAATATAAATTACAAACACTCTACAACCATACCCAGATTTACTTACTTTATCAGAAAAAAACTTGAGAGATTTGCAGATCAAATTGAGAGACAATAAGTGTACATTGTTGAATAAAAAATTTTTAAGTTTCTGGAAAAAAAAAAACTAACTTGAACTACACTATAGACCATATGGACCTAGCAGACATACACAGAACATTCCACTCAAAACATCAGAATATATATTCTTCCCAAGGACACACAAAATATTCTCCAGGGCAGTTCACATATTAGGTCATCTGACCACAATGGAATGAGAGTAGCTATCAGTAGTATAATGAAATCTGGAAAATTCACAAATACACTCATTCATCACTTAACAGTGGGGACAAGTTCTGAGAAGTTTGTTGTTAGGTCATTTCATCATTGTGCAGACATCATAGAGTGTACTTCTACAAACCTAAAGTGGTATCACCTACTGTATTGGATAGCCTATTGCTCCTATGCTACAAACCTGTACAGTATGCTACTGTACTGAATACTGTAGGCAACTGGAATACAGTGGTAAGTATGTATATAAGCATATTTAAACATAGAAACAGTAAATATATGGCATAAAAGATTAAAAATGGTTCACTTGTTTAGGGCAGTCATCATGAACGGAGCCTGCAGAACTGGTAGTTTCTCTGGGTAAGTCAGTAAGTGGTGAGTAAATGTGAAGGCCTAGGACATAACTGTACACGGCTGTAAACTTTATAAATGTGCACTTAGGCTATGATAAATTTATTTTTAAAAATTTCTTTCTTTAATAATAAATTAACCTTAGCTTACTGTAACTTTTTTACTTTATACACTTTTAATTTTTTAAACTTCTGACTTTTGTAATAACACTTAGCTAAAACATAAAAACATTGTACAGCTGTACAAAAAATTTTATATCCTTATTCTACAAGCTTTTTTTCTTTTTAAAATTATGTATTTTTTCTTACTTTTTAAATTTTTTGTTAAAAACTAAGATAAAAACACAAACATTACTATTTTGGGTTCAGTTGCCTTTAAGTTTGGGTATGTGCTTAAGAAATGACTTTTCTTCTTGTCAAGTAGCATTCTTACTAAAATTTTCCTGAGTAAAAAATACAAGAGAAACAGAATAGGTGGAGTTTTGATTGATTTGATTCAAACTAAATCTGATTGGTTCAGGGTGGCATTATTTCTCCCCTCTATACAAACAAAAAATAAGTCCCCAGCTTACATAGACAAATGTTTTCTAAAAGATCAGCAACAAATCAATGACACTACGTCCTTTAAGCCATTCTTCCCAATTCCTCTTTCTGAGGCAGAGAGAGGGAGTAATAGAAACAAAGCTAAGATTTAAACTATTTTCAGTAGTAGAAGACATTTAAGGCCAAAAAGTGTACTATTAACAGAATTCTTATGTTCCTAGGTTATTGTCCTTCATAAGCCAATGCCAGTTAAGAATTAGTTACTTGTACTGAGTCCCTCTCAAAGAGAATTTTATAATTAACTCACTCTTGTTGGTGGCTGTGCTACAGGAAAGGTGTCAAAGCAACCTGTGGTATATGTATGATATATAGTAACGTAAAAAGTGCATCACATTCTTGATTTTCAGTTTCTCATAGCAGCAGCAGGAATCTAAGACAGAAAACAGTTGTATTTTCATTCTTAAAATGCAGCAATATCTAATGAAATGGATTCAAGATCATGAAAGGATCCTCCTCTCTGAAGGACAAATGAAAATAATAATAGACAAACAGGGGTAAGCTAAAGGCATTCATTCATATTTACATATTAAAATCACTTTTATTAACACCAAATGTTTACATCTGGCAAAAGAAATAAGTATTTTAAGAATAAAGCAGACATTACTAAAGCAGTATCCATTTTCACTCTAACACCTGAGGGAAAAAGGGTATGCAGAAAGCTATATAATTTGTCTCAAGTTAGTTTGTTGGTCTGAAGAGTACAATTTTGATATGTACTGAAAGTAAAACTAAATTGGAAAATAAATGCTTGTAACTTTTAATAAGGCTGTAGAAAAGGGATACTGGCTGGGTGCGGTGGCTCACACCTGTAATGCCAGCACTTTGGGAGGCCGAGGTGGGCAGATTACCTGAGGTCAGAAGTTCAAGACTAGTCTGGCCAACATGATGAAACCCTGTTCTCTACTTAAAATACAAACAAATTATCCAAGTTTGCGCCTATAATCCCAGCTACTCGGGAGGCTGAGGCAGGGGTATTGCTTGACCCAGGGAGGTGGAGATTGCAGTGAGCCGAGATCGCACCACTGCACTCCAGCCTGGATGACAGAGCGATATGCAATCTCAAAAAAGAAAAGAGAAGAAAAAAAAAGATGAAAGAAAAGGGATACTGCAGTATTATAAAATGTCTTTAGAACTCTGGACATAACAAAATTGTATGGATAAATAGGGAAGTCTGAATCAGCAATCCCATCACATATGAGGATAGCTGTTGTATAGTTTCTAGCCCATATCAAGTTAGTTTTTAAAATTGATTTTCTGTCTGGATGTTCTATCCATTATTGAAAATAGGGATTGAAATATCTTACTATTATTGTGTTGCTTTCTATTTCTCCCTTAAATATGTCAGTGTTTGCTTTGGGTTCTCCAACATTGGGTGCATATATTTCTAATTGTTATATTTTCCTGATAAGTTGAACCCTTTATCATTAAATAGTCTCACCATTTGTCTCTTGTAACAGTTTGTCTTGCTTTTAGATGCATATTAAATTATTTTTACCACACACAAGATATAGTCAAACGTGCTTTAGGAAGCTTCCGTCATTCTCTAAAACAGATGTTCCAGGTGACTGCCCGTTCTGTCGGACTCAAGGAAACTCTCTTTTCATGCAGCCATCTCTCAGCCTGTTTATAGTTTTCTCTTCTCGGTAGCATCATCTACTGTGTCCTTGTCAAAACCTTTCCAGGTTTAGGTTTGTATATTTTCTCAAGCCTCTCATTTCTTTGGTGATTTGTTTCATTGTTGCCAGTCAAATCTGGCATAGGTCAGATTATGTCCGCTAAGCTCTGCAGTGAGGAAACCTTTTTGTTTAATACATCCTAAAAGAGGATTCTCCAATTCTGCCTGGACATATGGAACAGTTTAGCCCCCCCCCATACATTAGGGGAAACCTATGTATCCAGTTATTAATATAATCATGAAAAGAAGTCAATCATCTAGTCATTAATATAATCATGAAAGAATATGAAAAGGACTTTCTTAGAAAATGCACTTAATCAATTCTTATTTATTCACTTTCTGATCCATTTCCTCACAACCATATCTCTAAACAAGAAGATAGTAGATGGCAAAGAGATAAAATTATCTCCCAGTTGTTCCAAACTCACCTCTCAGAGTGTCATCAATTCAGTTACTTTTAATATTGTATTGAATTTCACATTCACCTTTGTTTTATGCAGGTTTTAATGTAATTGAAATCATATTAAGGACACTAAGCTTTCTTGAGCCAAAAATATGAACACTTTACATCATTAACAAGATTTCTGCTATATTTTTCTACAAAATTATAGTTTGGTGATATGGTAGAACCATACATAAAAGAGCACACTATACATAAATATTTGTATATGATGCTTATACAGAAGTTTACAGAATACTCATGATGCAAAGCAGAAGTTAAATTTCATCTGAACATTGAATGATACTGTAATGTGGTTCAAGAATGAGGAAAGTTTAGATGGTTTAGATAAGGGTAGAGCATGAATAAAGTTCCTAAAGCAGAAGTGAGCATATGTTGTATGTGGAGCTCATTGGATGGGGTTGAAGAGGCTGGCCTGACATTTGCATGAGGGAGAGGGACAGAAAAAGAAAACTGGATAGAGGTGGTAGAGGCAGAGTCAATTGACTTTAAGAGTCACTTGGTGTGGTCTGTAACTGAGAGGACCTTGTTGCTAAGCAGTTAAATCAAGAACTTAATCCTCTGTGAGATCTACAGAGATTTGTTTCCTTTTACCATGTGAGGTGTCAATTCTTGTATTTGTTTCTTGAGAGGGGCAATGCAGACCATTGATGACCGTGGCCCCTTGAAGGGACTATGGACATAATTGTTCATTTTGCTGATAAGCAATTCTTGTCCATTAAGGAGAAAAAGCTCTAGTGGCAAGATGGTAGCCTTGGGAATATGTGAGAATAAAGGAAGATAAATATTTTTAAGGTTAGTAAAGATTTAAGCATGTTCATGAACTGGAGGTAAAGAGAAAGTAATGAAGGAAAAGTTGAGGATAAATCTGATAGTAGAGTCAATCTTCAAGTAGTAGGTAGGACTATAGAATTCATAGCACAGATAGAAGGGCTGTGAGCTGGAACTGGAGGAAGATACATATTTCACTGAAATCGAATCCAAGAATCCAGGGAGAGTTAAGAATGACTGTAGCTACAGATAGGATTTTATTTTCAGCAAAGAAAGAGGGACAGAGTTTTGCCCTAAAATCTTTCATTTTCATTATTTGGCTACTGCTCTTCCAATGGATTTTGACCCACAATAAGAAATGTAGTTTAGTTTATGTTAAGACTCGGTGAGCATGAGAGTGTGCAGATATAAACAGACATGGAAAATTGAATATAAACTTTGGTTACAGTGTGTGAAGGTCTTACTAAGGATCTATGTAAAACCCTCTGATATTTTTACACAGTTGTATTTCATTTGGTTGTGACCCACTAAATTGGTTTACAGTTTGTGACCTGAGTTTGAGAAACATGAAATTAGGCTGTGACTGTGAGTGAGTAGAAAGATCATAAGATAGGGTGTTGATGAGTTTTAAATTGTTACTGGAAATAGAAGAAAGAGTTAATTACTGATTCAGAGGAAGATTCTCACAGTGGTTAAAATCCTAGTAATATTAGAGGAAAGGCCTTCAGAATATACCAGTTCACAAAATTAGTGGGAAGGTAGTGTTTCCTCAAGACTTGTCTCTGGAGTAATGCATTGATGCATGGACTGGCCTATCACAGATTCTTTGGAATAAACTTTTGTATTATAACATCATCGTATTTCTGACAATACTTAATATAGGTTTTATCTTCTCTATAAGGCTTTTTCTTTCATGATTCTCTCTCAATTCACCCATTTCCATCTTAATATTCCAAACTCTGTGATATATACCAAGGATTTTATGAAGAGAGCTATGGAGAAGAAATCTAAATTGGGATTTCACCTCTATCAGAGATACTTTTCCTAAGAGGTCTCACCTAGTAATCCTGATTTCCTCATGTGGCATCTGGTGGTCATCCGTTAGTTCTGGAAACCTATACTGAGGGATACAGGTTTTCTTGACATCATAATGCTAAGGATGTTGCACATGCTCATTTGTGCTCTTAGAATATTGAGGCCACCAGTATGTGTTAACAGTGTGTCTCTCAAGTTGTTTTAACATTTTGATTTCTAATATTGAGCAAATCATCAACAACATTTTTAAGTGAAAGTCAGGAACTGAGCAAAATTAGCTTTTACTTGAGCCAACATTTGTTTTCAACAATGATAAGGTTTTAAAGTCTACTGAAATTGTGGTCTCCTGAACATTATAATGAACAGACCCTAGGCTTAAGCTCCTCTGTGTAGCTTTCTTTGGAACATTGAGATTGAAATTGGTAGATCCAGGTAACTCACCAGCCATGAGAAAAATAGAATCAAATCTGTGTTGACATGATCAGAAGGAGCCTCTTAATGATAGAGATTATGATGCTAGTGGGCTGTGTGCACTGCCCCAAAACAGCCGCCCCACTCCCTGTTACCCCATCATATGTCTTCCTTTCTGGAATTCCCAGGGCTTTCCTGCAGATAAGAATAGATTATAAAATTAAAAAGTCTTGATTGGAGGAGGTCTCCCAATACTAATAAGCCCTTGTAGTGGGACTTTTTTGACTACCAATTTAGAGCAGAATGAAGTATACATAAAATATCTGGGATAGGAGGGGGGGTTGGAGCAAACTATATTAAAGGAACAAAAAATGATGGGTTTGGATGTGTGGTACACATGCTTATTGAATGTGCAGGTTGTTAGTAGGTTTTTGGTTGGAAGAAAGACTTGTCTCAGAAACCAGTGTCTTTAAAATGAACAATTTTGCCTGGTATGACAGCTCATGCCTGTAATCCCAGTACTTTGGGAGACCGAGACAAGATCACTTGAGTTTGAGACCAGTCTGGGTAACATAGTGAGACTCCATCACTACCAAAAAAAAAGAAAAAGAAAAATTAGCTGGGCATTACAGTTCAGGCCTGCAGTTCTAGCTACTTGGAGGCTAAAGTGGGAGGATTCCTTGAGTCCAGGAATTTAAGGCTGCAGTGTGCTATGGTTGTGTCACTGGTTGTGTATGGTTGCATTACAGCCTGGGCAACAGAGCAGTACTCCATCTGTAAAATAAAATAAAATAAAATAAGTACATATATTAAAATAACATGGAAAGCGTCTTGCCATTTTACATGTTCAAAGAACAGTATACAGTGAATCTTTAT
This sequence comes from Callithrix jacchus, assembly GCF_049354715.1. Classification (NCBI taxonomy): domain Eukaryota; kingdom Metazoa; phylum Chordata; class Mammalia; order Primates; family Cebidae; genus Callithrix; species Callithrix jacchus. Next base: position 105,465,561 of record NC_133509.1, on the reverse strand, counting down.
GTATCTATCACGGAAGTTTAACTATAACTCACCTATGTTCATTCTACCCCATCTGGAAATCTTATTGCCCATTATGTATTAAGAGAATCCTACGCATTTTATTGCTTCAAATATGGTCCAAATACAAGAATCACTTTGCCTTTTTTCTCTCTCTCCTTCACTCTTTCCATCCCACCCGCCCCATCCTGGCTCTTTCAGTTTTTATTTTCAGCACTGCAGCTCTGATGGTCCAGCTCCACCAGGACACAGATTCCAGATCCTTAAAGGTACCTAGCACCTTGAACAGCTCAGAGGGAGGAGCCAGACCAACAGTGCCTCATACCTTGTCATTGTCTGCTCTAGGCAGATGGCTCTATAATCACAGCTTCATGATGGCAGTGGGTGAGCCCCTGGTGCACATCAGGGTCACTCTTCTGCTGCTCTGGTTTGGGGTGTTTTTGTCCATTTCTGGCCACTCTCAGGCCAGGCCCTCCCAGGGTTTCACTTCCTCAGAAGTGGTAATCCCTTTGAAGGTGATCAGCAGAAACAGAGGTGCAAAGGCTCCTGGATGGCTCTCCTATAGCCTGCGGTTGGGGGGACAGAGATACACTGTCCACATGAGGGTAAAGAAGCTGTTGTTTGCCACACACCTCCCTGTGTTCACCTACACGGAGCAGCATGCCCTCCTCCAGGATCAGCCCTTCATCCAGGATGACTGCTACTACCATGGTTATGTGGAGGAGGTCCCTGAGTCCTTGGTTGCACTTAGTACCTGTTCTGGGGGCTTTCTTGGAATGCTACAGATAAATGACCTTGTTTATGAAATCAAGCCAATTAGTGTTTCTGCCACTTTTGAACACCTAGTACGTAAGATAGACAGTGATGATACACAGTTTCCACCTATGAGATGTGGGTTAACAGAAGAGAAAATAGCACACCAGTTGGAGTTGCAATTGTCATATAATTTCACTCTGAAGCAAAGTTCTTTTGTTGGCTGGTGGACCCATTGGCGGTTTGTTGAGCTGGTAGTGGTCGTGGATAATGGTCGATACCTTTTCTCTCAAAGTAATGCCTCAATAGTGCAGCATGAAGTATTTAACATTATCAATATAGTGGATTCCTTCTATGATCCTTTGGAGGTTGATGTAATTTTGACTGGAATTGATATATGGACTTCATCAAATCCACTTTCTACTGATGGAGACCTAGATAATATTTTAGAAGAATTTGCTATTTGGAAGAATTACAACCTTAATAATCGACTAAAACACGATGTTGCACATCTTTTCATAAAAGAGATGCAAGGCTTAAAGCTTGGTGTTGCCTATGTTAAAGGAATATGCCAGAATCCTTTTAATTGTGGAGTTGATGTTTTTGAAGACAACAGGTTGGTCATTTTTGCAATTACTTTGAGCCATGAGCTTGGTCATAATTTGGGTATGCAACACGACACTGAATGGTGTGTGTGTGAGCTACAGTGGTGCATAATGCATCCCTACAGAAAGTTGACAACTAAATTTAGCAACTGCAGTTATGCCCATTATTGGGATAGTACTATCAGTAATGGATTATGTATTTACCCTCCTCCATATCCAGGGAATATCATTAGACTGAAGTACTGTGGGAATCTAGTGGTTGAAGAAGGAGAGGAATGTGACTGTGGAACCACACAGCAGTGTGCAGAAGATCCCTGTTGTCTGTTAAACTGTACTCTAAGTCCTGGAGCTGCTTGTGCTTTTGGGTTGTGTTGCAAAGACTGCAAATTTCTGCCACCAGGGACTTTATGTAGACAACAAGTTGGTGAATGTGACCTTCCAGAGTGGTGCAATGGGACATCCCATCAATGCCCAGATGATGTGTATGTGCAGGACGGTATCTCCTGTAATGTCAATGCCTTCTGCTATGAAAAGACATGTAATAACCATGATATACAGTGTAAAGAGATTTTTGGCCAAGATGCAAGGAGTGCATCTCAGAGTTGCTATGAAGAAATCAACACCCAAGGAAACCGTTTTGGTCACTGTGGTATTGTAGGCACAACATACATAAAATGTTGGCCCCCTGATATCATGTGTGGGAGGGTTCAGTGTGAAAATGTAGGAATCATTCCCAATCTGATGGAGCATTCTACAGTGCAGCAGTTTCACCTCAATGACACCACTTGCTGGGGCACTGATTATCATTTAGGAATGTCTATACCTGATATTGGTCAGGTGAAAGATGGCACGGTATGTGGTCCAGAAAAGATCTGCATCCGTAAGAAGTGTACCAGTATGGTTCGTCTGTCACAAGCCTGTCAGCCTCAGACCTGCAACATGAGGGGAGTCTGCAACAATAAACAACACTGTCACTGCAACCATGAATGGGCACCTCCCTACTGCAAGGACAAAGGCTATGGAGGTAGTGCTGATAGTGGCCCACCTCCTAAGAACAACGTAGAAGGATTAAATGTGATGGGAAAGTTGGGTTACCTGTTATTATTGTGCCTTCTTCCTTTGATTCCTTTTTTATTATATTGCTTACTTGTGCGTTTTAAGAAACGTACAAAAAGTAAAAAAGACAAAGGATAAGAGAAATGGGGAAAAGGAGACTAAGCCTCATACTTCATTGTTTAATCTCCAATTTTTCTTTTAATAATAGAAAAATATGAAGGCATGTCTTACTGTTTAAACAAAACTTCATGGACATTTCATGTCAGGATCACAAGCATTAGATATCACAGCAAGGGATTCCTAACATACTCTTACTTCTCTATGGTGTCTTAAGCAATATTAAAGGTTCATTTTCCCAGAAGTCATCTCTTTATGTTTCCTGATAAAAGGCACAGAAAAGTTAGTTTTATACTGGTGTCCCTCAGTTCTAACCCTCCTCTCTCTCTCTCTCTCTTTTTTTTTTTTTTTGCAATACTGTATAATGTTCAGGATGTGCCTATACACACCTCATTTCTGTTTGGCATACTTAGCTATGCTAAAAGGGGGCAGTAGAAGTAGCTTGGAGTGATGATGAGGGGAGAAGGGAGCTTTCTTTCCTGTGTGCTTACCATAAGTGTCACCATTATTTTGGCTGGGGCCATTCACTCTGGTAATCATATTTGATTTCAGATTCCAGTTCTGTTGTCACTTTTAGAACCCCTCTCATTTTTCCTTAGAAATACCAGCAAGCAGCCCTGGAGTGAGCAGGGCTGTGGTCCTCTGAGTTCTTAAGGCAGCAGCAGCTGTTCACTGTGGTGTCTTTAGAGGCCTGGGTCCTTACTCTGCAGGAAATGTTCTTTAGTCATCTCCGCTCTAGTAAACCTAACTTCTTTTTTCTGTTCTCCTGGCCCTAGGAATGTTAGGTGCCTTCTGTAGCTACTTTGTTGTTGTAGGTTGAGTTCTCTGGAATCAAACACTGGATTGGAGTTTCAAGTACAAGATTTTGTTAGGGACCAACATCTGTGAAAAAAGTCAAGGAAGTTGCTTGTACAGATGAGATGTATAAGTACAGGCATAACTTGGAATAATATAGGTTCAGTTCCAGACCACTGCAATAACAGGAATATCACAATAAGGTGAGTCACACAAAATTTTGGTTCCCAGTACATATAAAAGTTATATTTATACTATACTGTAATCTATTAAGTATGCAATAGCATTATGTCCAAAAATGCAATGCCTTAATTAAAAACATTTTATTGTTAAGAAATACTAACAATCATTTGAGCCTTTAGTTAGTCATAATGTTTTTGCTGGTGGAGGGTCTTGCCTCATTGTTGATAGATGCTGACTCATTAGGGTGGTGGTTGCTGAAGGTTGGGGTGGCTGTGGCATTCTTAAAATAGGACAAGAATTAAGTTTGCTACATTGATTGACTCTTCCTTTCACAAATATTTAAGTAGTATGTGATGCTGTTTGATAAGGCTTTACCCACAGTAGAACTTCTTTCAAAATTTGAGCCAATCCTCTCAAACTTTGCCACTGCTTTATCAACTAAGTTTATGTAATATATTAAATACTTTGTTGTCATTTCAACATTGTTGACAGCATCTTCACCGAGAATCAATTCCATTTCAGGAAACCATTTTATTTGCTCATCTATAAGAAGCAACTCCTCATCCATTCAAGATTTATCATGATGTTACAGCAATTCAGTCACATCCTCAGGCTCCACTTTTAATTCTAGTTCTCTTGCTATTCCTGCAACATCTACAGTTCTTTCCACCACTGAAGTCATCTGTGAAGGTTGGACTCAACGTCTTCCAAACTCCTTTTAATGTTAATATTTTAACCTCCTCACATAAATCAGGAATGTTCTTAATGACACCTAGAATGGTGAATCCTTTCCAGAAAGGTTTCAGTTGATTTGCCCAGGTCCATCAGTGGAATTACTATCTATGGCAGCTATAGCCTTATGAAATATATTTCTTAAATAGAAAGATTTAAAAGTCAAAATTACCCCATCCATGGGCTGCAGAATGGATGCTGCATTAACAGGCATGAAAACAACATTTATCTCCTTGTACATCTCCATCAGAGATCTTGTGTGATCAGGTGTATTGTCAGGGAACAGTAATATTTGAAAAGATATCCTTTTTTATTTTTTTTCTGAGCAGTAGTTCTCAACAGTAGGCTTAAAATATTCAGTAAACCATGCTGTGAACAGATATGCTGTCACCAAAGCTTTGCTCTTTCATTGACAGAGCACAAGCAGAGTAGACTTAGCATTATCCTTAAGGCCCTTCAGATTTTTGGAATGGCAAAGGAGCATTGGTTTCAACTTAAATTCACCACCTGCATTCGTCCCTAACAAAACTGTCAGCCTGTCCTTTGAAGCTTTGAAGCCAGACATTGACTTCTCCTCTCTAGCTGTGAAAGTCCTAGTCTTCTTCCAATAGAAGGCTGTTTCATCTACACTGAAAATCTGTTGCTTGGTGCAGCCACCTCCATCAGTGATCTTAGCTAGATCTTCTGTATAACTTGCAGCTTCTACATCAGTACTTGCTGCTTCATCTTGCGACTTTATGTTATGGAGATGGCTTTTTTCTTAACCCTCATGAACCAACCTGTGCTAGCTTCAAATTTTTCCTTGGCAGATTTCTTACCTCTCTCCACTGGCATAGAATTGATGAAGATTAGGGTCTTGCTCTGGATTAGGCTTTGAGTTAAGGGAATGTTGTGGCTGGCTTAATCTTCTATTTAGACCACTCGAACATTCTGTGTATCAGCAGTAAGCTGTTTTGCTTTCTTATCATTTGTGTGTTCCCTGGAGTAGCACTTTTAATTTTCTTCAACAATGTGTCCTTTGCATTCACAACTTTGGCTGTTTGGTGCAAGAGGCCTAGCTTGGCTTTTGACATGCCTTTCTCATTAAGCTTAATCATTTTTAGTTTTTGATTTAAAGTGAGAAATGCAAGACTCTTCCTTTCACTTGAACACTTAAGCTATGGTAGGGTTATAAATTAATCGACCAAATTTCCATCTTATATATTAGGGAATAGGGAGGCCCAAGGAGAGGGAGAGAGATGAAGGAATGGTCAGTTGGTGGAGCAGTCAGAACATACACAATTTTTTTGCTTAAATTTGTCTTCTCATGTGGTTGGGATTTGTGGCACCCAAAAACAATTATTATGGTAACATCAAGGATGACTGATCACAGATCACCATAACAAATATAATAATAATAAAGCTTGAAATATTGTGAGAATTACCAAAATGTGACAGACACAAAGCAAGCACATGCTGTTGAAAAAATGGTGCCAACAGATTTGCTCATCAAAAGATTGCCACAAACCTTCAATTTGTAAAACAAAACCAAAAAGAGTATCTGTGAAGCACAATACATTGAAGTGTGATAAAAATAAGGTATACTTGTATATCACAGCCTCAGCCAATCTGGCGGTGAACTCTGAACTGAATATTGCTTGACTGATTTGTCTGAGTTGGGCCAAAATGGTCTGGTCTTCATCCCTTCAGTTTGTTCATTCAGTGGGTGTGGGAGAAGGGCATGAGCTTGGTAGGGTGCCACTTTGTAACTGAGGCTGACCCCAAAGAGCTAACACCTGGATGCTGTCTTCTGATTATAATTCCTGCAGATGGTCAGCAAGTCTTCTTGAAGAAGGATCCAAGAAACATATTTATATATTCTACAGTCCAATATTTGCACTGCTCCGACCCACTTTTTGATCTATGTTGTGTGAACAATGCCTCCAGGATTCTGGTGGACATCCCTTTCTGTGGGAAACCTTAGAAAAGGGAAGTTAATGGGATAAACCATAGTCCTTCTGTGACATTTGGGATTGAGACTGAAATGGATACTTATTGTCTCACTCCTCCACTGTCCATTCTAGTTTCCTTAACTGTGTGTTATGACCCAGGTCTTTATCTCCAAAAGATGTGAGCACTTGGTCATCATGCCCTTCTTAAGTTGTGATTGCTGAACCTGTCCATTTATACTCACCATCAGGCTGGGGAGTACCAATAGGCACCTAAGGAGATCACCTGGGTTCTACACATATACCTCTATGTTTCCATCTTAGAAGCCCTGCCTCCTTAGGGTCAATCACCTCTGTCAAGAATGTGATTGTCTTCTTTTTGGTGCAAGGAAACAGTGAGTTCTAGTGGCAGCTTCAGCTTATAATTTATTGGGACTCTAACTTTGCCCTGGTGAAAATATGACCCATTTGGGCACCACCAGGACCTTTAAGCTGCAGAGTCCAGAATTGCAGGAGGCAACAAGCACAAATCACCCCAGTGAGTCACTCTGAGTGGCAGTAAGTGGGATCACTCCTGTTTCCAGCCCTTGGTTCCCGGACCAACGTAAAGATCTGTAGTTCAGTGCATACAATTCATCCTGCGGAATGGTATCCTATTCCTGTAGTATATTGCCTCGGAACAAGTGCTTCAGCTTTAGCTCAGTTGTGCCATCAGTAGGCATTTCCAATGCTTTATTAGGCTGGCAGCTCCTAGATTAAGTTATCTGTTATATAGCCAGTGTATACCATGTTCTTTGGCCCCCTTCCACAACTTCTTTAAAGTGGTACCTTGGTCTGATATGATATTATATGGAAACAACAGACCAGTGGATCAGATACTCCAAATATCCAAAGATATCGGTGCTCACTGCCTTACCTCAGTGTGATAAGGCAAATTCACATCATGAATATGTGTCTATTACTGTCAGAATGAACCACTGACCCTTCCGGGATGGTGATGACCAATTATAGTCAATTTCCCTCCAAGTGTTCTTCTAGGAATAATGCCAGATTGGGTGATCAGCTTGGTCTTTATTGTTAGTTCGCTGATGGCATGCCTCTGCTGCTCCAGAGGCATACACTGTGATTCTTTCTCTGGGGCTTACCACAAACTCCACTCAACATCTTTTTCTATCACAGATGCTTTCAACATCATAGGGTCTACTAGAGAGTATGACTCCAGTGGAAGGTTGTTTGTATCACAACCTGGTCCTGGTGCAGAGTTCCTTCCTTCTCTGGTTTCCACTCAAAGATGACAGTATTATATGGTACCAAATATAAGGACCCAAGCAGTGGTCCTAGGTATCAAATTTGCTGCCTCCAGGAACCAAAGCAATTCCTAGGCATTGTGTTTCCTTCTTCATGGTAGGAGGTGCAGAAAGGAATAATTTGGCCTTTCTTTGGAAGGGATAACCCCGCATATCCTTAGCTCTTAGAAAACTAAAAATTTTACTGACACAGCATGTTCTTGATCCCAATTTATTATTATTCACAGAGTTTATCTTCCATCCTCTGAGCTCATGTATTTTACCAAGGCCTTCAATGTCATTACTACCTCTTGTATACCTGGCTTGATCAACATGATGCCATCAATGTACTCGATCAGTGTGATGTACTGTGGGATAGCTAGATAGTCTTCTCACTATGTTATGACAGAGGGTGGAAGTATTATCATAGCCCTGGGTCCATAAGACCAATAACTCACTGTAAGTCAGAGCATTGCTAATACTTTATTACTTGGTCCTCATATATGTTTTCATTATAACAGGAAGGTCATCCCAATGTTTTGAATACCTTGATATTAATGTCAACTCAGTCTCTGTGTTCAATAGTCCTCGAAATGGATAGATATTCCCCCTTCCTTTGCACAGCTATGTAAGTGGCCTTAGTTCCCTTTGGTGAAGGGCTGGGGGAGTCATTACTGTTTATATATTTGCCATGGTGTTATAGCATCCTGGTCCCAGGGCTCTGTCCATGTCATCAGGGAGTGAGTTCCAGGTTTGAAAGAAGTTCAAGTCCACAAACTGGGAAAGTGATGAACTTTTGGGGAGGCAACTCCTTTTTGCTTCCCAGTCATCTATGCTGGGCTTCTTCTATTGGCATAAAGTAGTATCCTTATTGGCTGCCTATCTATTTTGCCCTTAAGGATTTTGGAATCCTTCTACTACTATCACCTTAGGTCTTGCTGCCATTCTGACCTTGCCAGTCTTTTTGTTTGTTTGTTTGTTTTTTGAGACAGAGTTTCGCTCTTGTCCCAGGCTGGAATGCAATGGCGCAATCTCGGCTCACCGCAACCTCTGCCTCCTGGGTTCAGGCAATTCTCCTGCCTCAGCCTCCTGAATAGCTGGGATTACACACACGTGCCACCATGCCCAGATAATTTTTTGTATTTTTAGTAGAGACGGGGTTTCACCATGTTGACCAGGATGGTCTCGATCTCTTGACCTCGTGATACACCTGCCTTGGTCTCCCAAAGTGCTGGGATTACAGGCATGAGCCACGGCATCCGGCTGACCTTGCCAGTCTTTATGACTATTGCAACTTCTTACTCTCTGGGATGGTTATATATTACCTCCTGACCTCTAGGTGTCAGAGTCATATTATCACCACTGCTAGTAGTGAGCAAAGTTCTGTAACACCCCCTCCTACTCTGAGCCCTGGCTTGCAAAGACTCAATACTGGACCTTCTAGTAATACCAGTGCTCCTCTTATTAGCACATTTTTTATGTCTTTGGTAAATGGTGCATTTTATGGACATTCCTATGGAACATTATCATCTGAAGGCCATGTAGAATTCCGTTTCAGCATGCCCATTTCCATGAAGCTTTTAATCCCATAATCATTCATTATGGCAATTCTGGCATTTCAGCTTCACTGTATGGGCATTACTTTTTCCATGCTTCTAGAAGCCATCCCAGGAACAAATTTGCATCATGCCCTAGGGTCCTTGCCAAGGTGTAAAATCCTATATCTTGGGAGAGTAAATTTTTTCCCTTTCCAATTTTATGTTTGCCATTTGATTATGCATATCAGAATGAAATACCTTTTCTCTGAGTATGCTGAGCACTTTTCCAGTTGATTATGCTGTGACTGAATCCTAGCTTTATGCCTAGTGGCCAAAAGAGGACGGCGGGGGGAAGGCTCTGCAAGACACCCATTGCCTCATAGTGGAGTGGCCTCTGCATTCTCTTTCACGATTCTGGGATGAATCACTCCTGCAGAAGAGTATATGGAGCGTGAGTTGAAAGGATCCAGTCAGATGTTCCCATCCTGTGTGTCAGAGTCTCAAGTTTTTTCCACCAAGGTCCTAATTACAGTGCTCTCTTGATTGGGCATTTAACTCTTTTTTTTTTTTTAGGTTCAGCTACTTGGATTTCTTTCTCTTCCCCTAGAAGGAAATGAGGGCTACTTCGTATGCAGTCAGAAAGGATACTGACATTCATGCCTGGATTTTAATTGCCTGTTGCTCACCATCAGCTGTTCAGTATCTTGCTATAGTACATCAAAGGCACTTAGCAACAACTCTTCAATGCTTTTATTCTTATAACTCCAATTTCCTCCTTACCTCTTGTAGTAGGCAGAATTCTAAGATGCCCCCCACCAACCCCTGCCTTGCATCCCATCCTCCTGGTATCTGCCTTTATGAATTCTTCTCCCCTCAAGCTTGAGTGAGACCTGTGATTTGCTTCTAACTTAGACTATGGCAAATGTGGGAATTCTGCAGATGTCATTAAGGCCCTTAACTAATTGACTTTAAGTTAATCAAAAGGGAAATTTTTCTGAGTAGGCCTGACCTACCAGATGAGCCCTTTTAAGAAGGATCTGAAGGTAAAACTTAAAGCTGCAGACACTTCTTGTCCTAGCTTTGAAGAAGCCAGCTGCCATGAGTTCTACAACTGTCAGAAAATGAAACCCGCAACATCCTGATTGAGCTTGGAAGAAGAAATTTTCTTTGATGAGAAATACAACTCAGCTAGTCCCTTGATTGTAGCTTTGTGGGACCCTGAGCCAAAGACCTAGCTAAGCCTGTCCAAATCCTCACAAATGAAAACTGTGAGATAATAAATGTATGTTGCTTAAGACGCTAAGCTTGTGGTAATTTGTTACATAGTTTGGAAAATGAATACAACTCAAACCCTTGCTCCATCTCAACTGTTAGTGATTTCTTCCCCAGTGGCACATATTCCAAGTCACTACTTATGAGACTTTTAACCATTGGAATACCCACCTTGTGCCAGGGGCTGTTTGTGTTCCACCTATCACCAGAAATAGAGTCCCTATTACCAGTTCTTGGGGTCAGGCTAACTCACTTTAGCTGTGTCAAACCATGAAGTAGTGGAAAGCTCAAGGCTGGCTGCTGACCCGCAGGGCACCTTGTCCTTCCATGAGAGGGAATCTGGGCTTCTCACCTTCTGTTACGTTTTTCTTATCTTGTGTTTCCTTTCCACGTTTCAGTCCTCTAATACTTGTTTAGCCACGTTTGTATTTGTCACTCTTTGGCTTCACCGTGCTCTCATGAAATCCTTGAAGTCTACAGACCTAAATGGGGAATTGGCTTCTGGGAAGCCTATCAGGTAGCTGGGATTCACCCATTCAATTCCCCTCAAAGTTGATATGTGACTAGGGTACTGTTGTCATAACCTTAATAGGGATGCAAGCACAGAGAGCAAGGCAGAAACCCACTAACCAACATTAGGGAACAAGTTAGCCTCTAATCTCAGGAGAAAGTGGAAAGAATAAAACTTACACATAAGTGCAAGCTACAACTGCCTAGGAGGAAGAGTAATTTTATATTGAGCCCAGGGTATTAGTCCAAAGCTTTTTAGCCAAGACCAGTCTCCATTCTAGAAAGGGGTGCTAGCGTTGGACCTTCTTGCTCAGGTTACAGCTGGAGCTATAGGAAGAATGCAGAGACTGGGGAGACAGGGACTGACAGGGAAGCCAATCACTCTAGACATGGGTATAAGTGGCTAAGTGACCAAAAAAACAAAACAAAAAAACCCTTCCTATCTACCTCTCAGAGCCTTGGCTTTTAGATTCTCACATGAATTTAAAAGTCTTGATTTTATTTTAGATACAGGGGGTCCACGTGTATGTTTGTTACATGGGTATATCTCATACTGACGGGGATTGGGCTACTAGTGTACCCATTACCCAAACAGTGGACAAGAGTTACCTGATAGGTAACTTTTCAACTCAATCCACTTCCATCCTCCTCAGTTTTGGAGACCCTGCTGAGTATTGTTTCCATCTTTATGTCCATGTGTACCCATTGTTTGGCTCCTACTCATCAGTGAGAACATGAAATATTTGATTTTTTGTTTCAGTTAGTTCACTTCCTCCTCCCTTTCACCCTCCCCTTACTTCCTCCTTGTCCTATTTTTCCCTTTTCTTCTCTGGCTTCCCTTTCTTCCTCCTCCTGTTCTTTACCTTCCTTACCCTGTTCCTCCCCATCTTCCCTGTTTTTTTTTTTTAATTATACCAGAAGTAAACACATGAACATTCATTTTGTGAAACATTAAAATTTCGTAGATAGAATTGTAATCCGATTTTACTGTCTGCCTGTCAAGAGGAAACTTTATCAGCTTTTTTGGCAATATTCCAGACTCTTTTCTTTATACATACATTACAAAATTATACATAATTTTGTGTCCATAATGGTGCTATTTTTATTATTGTTATAGATTTTCATAGTTCCCAGACTGTTCTATTTTATACTATCTGTGCTTTTCCACCACATCTAAAAATGTCTTCTACTATCTTTGTTTATGGTGACAGAATTTAAAATTTGTTAAGTAGTCACATTTATTTTCTCTAACACTGAACTTTTTAAAACGATTATTGAACAAGAAACATTTTTCTACCCTCAGATCAAAAAGACATTCTCCTATTTTTTCTAGTAGTTTAAGAGGAGTTTTTCCCTTCATATTTAGGTCTTCATTCTTTTTGAAATATGTTGTGTCTCTGTGATGTACAGATACAGTTTCATTTTTTTCATACAGAAAGCCAATTTTGCCAAACACTGATTTCATATGTGTGTATACATGTGCATGCACACACACACACACACACACACAAATATATTTGCCTATTTCTAGAGTTTTAATTTTTTTTTTTTTTGAGATGGAGTCTCATTCTATTGCTCAGGATGGAGTGCAATGGTGAAATCTTGGCTCACCACAGTCTCTATTTGGCCTCAATTTATCCTCCCACCTCAACCTTCTGAGTAGCTTGGACAACAAGTATGCACCACAATGCCTGGCTAATTTTTTGTATTTTTAGTAGAGATGGGTGTTTTACCATGTTGCCCAGGCTGGTCTTGAACTCTTGGACTCAAGCGATCCGCCTGCCTCAGCCTCCCAAAGTGCTGGGATTATAGGTGTGAGCCACTGCACCCAGCCTAAGTTTTAAATCTTGATGTATGTTTGTCTGTTTCCTTACCAATTCCACATTTTAATTATTATACATTAAAAATAAAACTTGATAAGTAATTGGTGTAGATACTAATCCCCTTGTCTGATTTTCTTTTCAATTTGTTTGGTTTTTACTTAATGTTTTACTTTTTCAAATATATAATTTTAATATTTTAAAATTTTCTTCAGGTTTCTTGGGGCATGATTGACAAAAATCGCATCTATTTAGGGTATACAATATGATTTTTTTTTTTGAGACAGTCTTGCTCTGTTGCCCAGGCTGGGGTACAGTGGCATGATCTTGGCTCACTGCAACCCCCACCCACCATGCTCAAGCAATCCTCCTACCTCTGCCTCCCAAATAGCTGGGATGAAAAGCATGCACCACCATGCTTGGCTAATGTTCAGAAACATTAAGTTTACCCTGCCCCTTTGGCTCCTTTGTGGAGAATGCCTTTTAGTTTGTAATTAGTGGTAGGCAGGTAACAGCCGCCTAGTTGGTAGATTCTTGTGTTATCAGTAAATGTAGAGCACCTGTGTATTAATAAGAATCACCTGTCTAAGAGCAAATAAATACGTGATGAGAATCTACTCAGGGCCTTCGGCCTGGAATGCTATCAGCCCCTGAGGTTCTCAAGCTGTTGGTACCCCAGATAGATCCACTCTGTTCTATCGGGGTGTCTGCTTTTCAATACCAATACCTTCAGTGCCGCCTGGGTCGGGGGGTGTCCCAATTGAGCTGGTACTCAGTAGGCTAATTTTTTTTTTTCACTTTTGTAGAGATGGGGTTTTACCCTGTTGCCTGGGCTGGTCTGGAACTCCTGGGCTCAAGGGATCCACCGGCCTCAGCCTCACAAAGTGCTGTGATTGCAAACATGAGCCACTGCATCTGGCCTAATGTTTTGATGTATGTATATGTCATGAAATGATTACCACAATCAACCTAATTGACATATCCATCACCTCACATAGTTTGGGTAAATTTGTCTGTCCTGTGAAATATTCTCTTGGGATTTTGACTGGAATTACATTGAATTTACTGAGTTGGAGAATTGATATCATTGTTGTATACTGACTTGTCTTAATCACCAATATGATACATATCTCAATTTCCTCAGTTCTTTTTTGTGCTTCAATAGTGTTTTAACATGTATCTCTAAAGCTGTGCACATCCTTTAAAAAGATCTTTATTCCTCAAAAAGTTAAGACATTTTATTTTGCTGATGTGTGTATTATCTTTTTTTCTACTGCATTTTATAATTATTTCTTGTGTATAACAATGGTATTTACTTTTGCCTGTTGGTCTTATATTTAGGAAATTTGTTTAGCTCTCATTAGTTTTAATGGTTAGTTTCAAGCTTTTTCTGTTTGATTTCCTATATGGATAATCATATTATATGTTTTCCTTCCACTGCAAGCATTATACCACATTTTGTGTTCTTGGCATGTTTATCAAAGGTCAGTTGACCATAAATATGTGTTTATTTCTGATCTCTCTACTATGTTCCATTGGTCTATGTGTCTGGTTTTTTTTTTTTTTTTTTTGAGACGGAGTTTCGCTCTTGTTACCCAGGCTGGAGTGCAATGGCATGATCTTGGCTCACTGCAACCTCCGCCTCCTGAGTTCAAACAATTCTTCTACCTAAGCCTCCCGAGTAGCTTGGACTACAGGTGCACACCACCATGCCCAGCTAATTTTTGTATTTTTAGTAGAGATGGGGTTTCACCTTGTTGACCAGGATGGTCTTGATCTCTTGACGTTGTGATCCACCTGCCTTGGCCTCCCAAAGTGCTGGGATTATAGGTGTAAGCCACTGTTCCCGGCCCTTTTTAATTTTTTTTATGTGTCTGTTTTTATGCTGTTACCATACCGTTTTGATTACTATTCCTTCGTAGTATATTTTGAAATCAGGTAGTATGATGCCTTCTTGAGCTTCTTCCTTTGCTCAAGATTCCTTTGGCTATTCTAGTTTGTGTGTGTGTGTGTGTGTGTGTGTGTGTGTGTGTGTGTGATTCCATACAAATTTTAGGACTTTATTTCTATGAAAAATGCCGTTAGGATTTTTAAAATTGTACTTTAGGTTCTGGGATACATGTGGAGAATGTGCAGGTTTATTACATAGATATTCACGTGCCATGGTGGTTTGCTGCACTCATCAACCCATCATGTACATTATATTTCTCCTAATGCTATCCCTCCCCCAGCCCTTCACCCTCAACAGACCCTAGTGTGTGATGTTCCCTTCCCTGTGTCCATGTGTTCTTATTGTTCAGCTCCCAGTTATGAGTGAGAATATAAGGTATGTCCAGCATCTGTTGTTTCCTGACTTTTTAATGATTGCCATTCTAACTGGCATGAGATGGTATCTCATTGTGGTTTTGATTTGTATTTCAATAATGACCAGTGATGATGAACTTTTTTTCATATATTTGTTGACCACATAAATGTCTTCTTTTGAGAAATGTCTGTTCATATCCTTTGCACACTTGTTGATGGGGTTGTTTTTTTCTTGGAAATTTGTTCAAGTTCCTTGTAGATTCTGGATATTAGACCTTTGTCAGATGGATAGACTGAAAATTTTCTCCCATTCTGTAGGTTGCCTGTTCACTCTTGTGATAGTTTCTTTTGATGTGCAAAAGCTCTTTAGTTTAATGAGATCCCATTTTTCAATTTTGGCTTTTGTTGACATTGCTTTTAGTGTTTTAATCATGAAGTCTTTGCCCATGCCTACGTCCTGAATGGTATTGACTAGGTTTTCTTCTAGGGTTTATATGGTTTTAGGCTTTACATTTAAATCTTTAATCCATCTTGAGTTGATTTTTGTATAAGATGTAAAGAAGGGGTCCAGTTTTCGTTTTCTGCATATGGCTAGCCAGTTTTCCCAGAACCATTTATTAAATAGGGAATCCTTTCCCATTCCTTGTTTTTGTTAGGTTTGTCAAAGATCAAAGGGTTGTAGATGTGTGGTGTTACTGTCCTAATAATCTGTTTCTGTACCAGTACCATGCTGTCTTGCTTACAGTAGCTTTGTAGTATAGTTTGAAGTCAGGTAGCATGATGCCTCCAGCTTTGTTCTTTTTGCTTAGGATTGTCTTGGCTATACTGGCTCTTTTTGGTTCCATAGGAAATTTAAGGCAGTTTTTTCTAGTTCGGTGAAGAAAGTCAATGGTAGCTTTATGGCAATAGCATTGAGAATTACTTTGGACAGTATAGCCATTTTTCACAATATTGAGTCGTCCGATCTGTGAGTATGGAATGTCTTTTCATTTGTTTGTGTCCTCTCTTATTTCCTTGAGCAGTGATGTGTAGTTCTCCTTGAAGAGGTCTTTTACATCCCTTGTAGGTTGTATTCCTAGGTATTTTATTCCCTTTGTAGGAGTTTTGAATGAGAGTTCACTCATGATTTGGCTCTCTGTCTATTACTGGTGTATACAAATGCTTCTGACTTTTGTATCCTGAGACTTTGCTGAAGTTGTTTATCAGCATAAGGAGATTTTGAACTTAGACAATGGGGTTTTCAAAATATATAATCATGTCATCTGCAAACAGAGACAATTTGACTTCCTCTCTTCTTATTTGAATACCTTTATTTATTTAACTTGCTTGATTGCCCTGGCCAGAACTTCCAATAGGAGTGGTGAGAGAGGGCATCCTTGTCTTGTGTCAATTTTCAAAGGGAATACTTGCAGCTTTTGCGCATTCAGTATGATATTGGCTATGGGTTTGTCATAAATAGCTCTTACTGTTTTGAGATATGTTTCATCAATACCTAGTTTATTTAGAGTTTTTAGCATGAAGGGGTGTTGTATTTCATCGAAGGCCTTTTCTGTTTTTATTGAAATAATCATGTTGTTTTTGTCATTGGTTCTGTTTCTGTGATGGATTACATTTATTGATTTGTGTATGTTGAACCAGACTTGTATCCCACGGATGAAGCCAACTTGATGGTGCTGGATAACTTTTTGATGTGCTGCTAAATTCGGTCTGACAGTATTTTATTGAGGATATTTGCATTGATCTTCATCAGGGATATTGGCCTGAAATTTCTTTTTGTTGTTGTAGCTCTGCCAGGTTTTGGTATCAGGATGATGCTGGCCTCATAAAATGAGTTAGGGAGGAGTCCCTCTTTTTCTATTGTTTGGAATAGTTTCAGAAGGAATGGTACCAGCTCCTCTTTCTACCTCTGGTAGAATTTGGCTGTGAATCTGTCTGGTCCTGGGCTTTTCTTGGTTGGTAGTCTATTAATTACTGCTTCAATTTCAGAACTTGTCACGGGTCTGTTTAGGGATTCAACTTCTTTCTGGTTTAGTCTTGGGTGGATGTATATGTCCAGGAATTTATCCATTTCTTCTAGATTTTCTAGTTTATTTGTGTAGAGGTGTTTATAGTATTCTCTAGTGGTATTTTGTATTTCTGTGGGATGAGTGGTGGTATCCCCTTTATTATTTTTTATTGCATCTATTTGATTCTTCTCTCTTTTCTTCCTTATTAGTATGGCTAGAGGTCTATCAATTTTTGTTAATATTTTCAAAAAACCAGCTCCTGTATTTATTGATCTTTTGAAGGGGTTTTTGGGCCTTTATCTCCTTCAGTTCTGCTCTGATTTTAGTTATTTCTTTTGTTCTGCAGGCTTTTGAATTGGTTTGCTCTTGCTTCTCTAGTTCTTTTAATTGCAATGCCAAGGTCT
This sequence comes from Callithrix jacchus, assembly GCF_049354715.1. NCBI lineage: Eukaryota > Metazoa > Chordata > Mammalia > Primates > Cebidae > Callithrix > Callithrix jacchus. The sequence continues at coordinate 105,448,255 of NC_133509.1, read as the reverse complement.
CAATTTTAAATCTTTGCTGCTTTCTGATATGGGCATTAAGTGCTATAAATTTCCCTCTTAATACTGCTTTAGATGTGTCCCAGAGATTGTGGTACATTGTGTCTTTGTTCTCTTTGGTTTCAAAAAACTTATTTCTGCCTTAATTTCATTATTCACCCAGTGGTCATTCAGGAGCAGGTTGTTCAGTTTTCATATAGTTATACGGTTTTGACTGGGTTTCTTTTTTTTTAAATTAATTAATTAATTTTTTATTGCATTTTAGGTTTTGGGGTACATGTGCAGAACATGCAAGATAGTTGCATAGGTACACACGTGGCAGTGTGTTTTACTGCCTTCCTCCCCTTCACCCACATTTGGCATTTCTCCCCATGCTATCCCTCCCCAGCTCCCCCCCACACTGTCCCTCCCCTATTCCCCCCCATAGACCCCAGTGTGTAGTGCTCCCTTCCCTGTGTCCATGTGTTCTCATTGTTCATCACCCACCTATGAGTGAGAATATGTGGTGTTTCATTTTCTGTTCTTGTGTCAGTTTGCTGAGAATGATGTTCTCCAGATTCATCCATGTCCCGACAAAGGACACGAACTCATCATTTTTGATTGCTGCATAATATTCCATGGTGTATATGTGCCATATTTTCCCAGTCCAGTCTATCATCGATGGGCATTTGGGTTGGTTCCAGGTCTTTGCTATTGTAAACAGTGCTGCAATGAACATTCATGTGCATGTGTCCTTATAGTAGACCGATTTATAGTCCTTTGGATATATACCCAGTAATGGGATTGCTGGGTCAAATGGAATTTCTATTCCTAGGCTCTTGAGGAATCGCCACACTGTCTTCCAGAATGGTTGAACTAATTTACACTCCCACCAGCAGTGTAAGAGTGTTCCTATGTCTCCACATCCTCTCCAGCATCTGTTGTCTCCAGATTTTTTAATGATCGCCATTCTAACTGGCGTGAGATGGTATCTCAATGTGGTTTTGATTTGCATCTCTCTAATGACCAGTGATGATGAGCATTTTTTCATATGTTTGTTGGCCTCATGTATGTCTTCTTTTGTAAAGTGTCTGTTCATATCCTTGCCCATTTTTGAATGGGCTTGTTTGTTTTTTTCTTGTAAATCTGTTTGAGTTCTTTGTAAATTCTGGATATCAGCCCTTTGTCAGAATGCAAAAATTTTTTACCATTCTGATGGTTGCCGATTCCCTCTAGTGACTGTTTCTTTTGCCGTGCAGAAGCTGTGGAGTTTGATTAGGTTCCATTTGTCTATTTTGGCTTTTGTTGCCAATGCTTTTGGTGTTTTGTTCATGAAGTCCTTACCTACTCCTATGTCCTGAGTGGTTTTGCCTAGATTTTCTTCTAGGGTTTTTATGGTGCCAGGCCTTATGTTTAAGTCTTTAATCCATCTGGAGTTAATTTTAGTGTAAGGTGTCAGGAAGGGGTCCAGTTTCTGCTTTCTGCACATGGCTAGTCAGTTTTCCCAACACCATGTATTAAACAGGGAATCCTTTCCCCATTGCTTGTTTTTGTCAGGTTTATCAAAGACTGTATGGTTGTATATCTGTTGTGTTGCCTCCGATGTCTCTGTTCTGTTCCATTGGTCTATATCTCTGATTTGGTACCAGTACCATGCTGTTTTTATTACTGTAGCCTTGTAGTATAGTTTGAAGTCTGGTAGTGTGATGCCTCCTGCTGTGTTCTTTTTGCTTAGAATTGACTTGGCTATGCGGGCTCTCTTTTGGTTCCATATGAAGAAGTTCAAGGTGGTTTTTTCCAGTTCTGTGAAGAAAGTCAATGGTAGCTTGATGGGGATAGCATTGAGTCTGTAAATTACTTTGGGCAGTATGACCATTTTCACGATATTGATTCTTCCTAACCATGAACATGGAATGTTTCTCCATCTGTTTGTGTCCTCTCTTATTTCGTTGAGCAGTGCTTTGTAGTTTTCCTTGAAGAGGTCGCTTACGTTCCTTGTAAGTTGTATTCCTAGGTATTTTATTCTCTTTGTAGCAATTGTGAATGGCAGTTCATTCTTGATTTGGCTCTCTTTAAGTCTGTTATTGGTGTATAGGAATGCTTGTGATTTTTGCACATTGATTTTATATCCTGAGACTTTGCTGAAGTTGCTTATCAGTTTCAGGAGTTTTTGGGCTGAGACGATGGGGTCTTCTAGATATACTATCATGTCGTCTGCAAATAGAGACAATTTGGCTTCCTCCTTTCCTATTTGAATACCCTTTATTTCATTTTCTTGCCTGAGTGCTCTGGCTAGAACTTCCAGTACTATATTGAATAGGAGCAGGGAGAGAGGGTGTCCTTGTCTAGTGCCAGATTTCAAAGGGAATGCTTCCAGTTTTTGCCCATTCAGTATGATATTGGCTGTTGGTTTGTCATAAATAGCTTTTATTATTTTGAGATACATTCCATCAATGCCGAGTTTATTGAGGGTTTTTAGCATAAAGGGCTGATGAATTTTGTCAAAGTCCTTCTCTGTGTCAATTGAGATAACTATGTGGTTTTTGTTTTTGGTTCTGTTTATGTGGTGAATTACGTTTATAGACTTGCATATGTTGAACCAGCCTTGCATCCCCGGGATGAATCCTACTTGATCATGATGGATCAACTTTTTGATGTGCTGTTGCAATCGGCTTGCCAGTATTTTTTTGAAGATTTTTGCATCTATGTTCATCATGGATATTGGCCTGAAGTTTTCTTTTCTTGTTGAGTCTCTGCTGGGTTTTGGTATCAGGATGATATTGGTCTCATAAAATGATTTGGGAAGGATTCCCTCTTTTTGGATTATTTGGAATAGTTTCAGAAGGAATGGTAACAGTTCCTCTTCGTGTGTCTGATAGAATTTGGCTGTGAATCCATCTGGATCTGGGCTTTTTTTGTGTGGTAGGCTCTTAATTGCTGCCTCAACTTCAGACCTTGTTATTGGTCTATTCATAGTTTCAGCTTCCTCCTGGTTTAGGCTTGGGAGGACACAAGTGTCCAGGAATTTATCCATTTCTTCCAGGTTTACTAGTTTATGTGCATAGAGTTGTTTGTAATATTCTCTGATGATGGTTTGAATTTCTGTGGAATCTGTGGTGATTTCCCCTTTATCATTTTTTATTGCATCTATTTGGTTATTCTCTCTTTTCTTTTTTATAATTCTGGCTAGTGGTCTGTCTATTTTGTTGATCTTTTCAAAAAACCAGTTCTTGGATTTATTGATTTTTTGAAGGGTTTTTCGTGTCTGTATCTCCTTCAGTTCTGCTCTGATCTTAGTTATTTCTTGTATTCTCCTAGGTTTTGAGTTTTTTTTATCTTGCTCCTCTAGCTCTTTCAATTTTGATGATAGGGTGTCAATTTTGGATCTCTCCTTGCTTCTCATGTGGGCACTTATTGCTATATATTTTCCTCTAGAGACTGCTTTAAATGTGTCTCAGAGATTCTGGTATGTTGTGTCTTCGTTCTTGTTGGTTTCAAGGAACTTTTTTATTTCTACCTTCATTTCATTGTTTATCCAGTCAACATTCAAGAGCCAGTTGTTCAGTTTCCATTAAGCTGTGTGGTTCTGAGTTAGTTTCTGAATTCTGAGTTCTAACTTGATTGCACTATGGTCTGAGAGACTGTTTGTTATGATTTCAGTTGTTTTGCATTTGCTAAGGAGTGCTTTACTTCCAATTATGTGGTCAATTTTAGAGTAGGTGTGATGTGGTGCTGAGAAGAATGTATATTCTGTGGATTTGGGGTGGAGAGTTCTGTAAATGTCTATTAGGTTTGCTTGTTCGAGGTCTGAGTTCAAGCCCTGGATATCCTTGTTGATTTTCTGTCTGGTTGATCTGTCTAATATTGACAGTGGAGTGTTAAAGTCTCCCACTATTATTGTGTGGGAGTCTAAGTCTCTTTGTAAGTCATTAAGAACTTGCCTTATATATCTGGGTGCTCCTGTATTGGGTCCATATATATTTAGGATTGTTAGCTCTTCTTGTCATATCTATCCTTTTACCATTATGTAATGTCCTTCTTTGTCTCTTTTGATCTTTGTTGCTTTAAAGTCTATTTTATCAGAGATGAGAATTGCAACTCCTGCTTTTTTTTTTTGTTTTGTTCTCCATTTGCTTGGTAAATCTTCCTCCATCCCTTTATTTTGAGCCTTTGTGGATCCTTTCATGTGAGATGGGTTTCCTGGATACAGCACACTGATGGGTTTTGGCTTTTATCCAATTTGCCAGTCTGTGTCTTTTGATTGGTGCACTTAGCCCATTTACATTTGGGGTTAATATTGTTATGTGTGAATTTGATACTGCCATTTTGATGCTAGCTGACTGTTTTGCCCATTAGTTGATGCAGATTCTTCATTTTGTTGATGCTCTTTAGCATTTGGTTTGTTTTTGGAATGGCTGGTACTGGTTTTCCTTTCTATGTGTAGTGCCTCTTTCAGGAGCTCTTGTAAAGCAGGCCTGGTGGTGACAAAGTCTCTGAGTACTTGCTTGTTTGCAAAGGATTTTATTTTTCCTTCACTTCTGAATCTCAGTTTGGCTGGATATGAAATTCTGGGTTGAAAGTTCTTTTCTTTAAGGATGTTGAATATTGGCCCCCACTCTCTTCTGGCTTGTAGGGTTTCTGCCAAGAGATCTGCTGTGAGTCTGATGGGCTTCCCTTTGTGGGTGACCCGACCTTTCTCTCTGGCTGCCCTTAGCATTTTCTCCTTCATTTCAACTCTGGTGAATCTGACGATTATGTGCCTTGGGGTTGCTCTTTTTGCGGAATATCTTTGTGGTGTTCTCTGTATTTCCTGGACTTGAATATTGGCCTGCCTTGCTAGGTTGGGGAATGACATTGATTCTTAATAATCCACTAGCTTGGGATGTTTTTCCACTTGTTTGTATTTTCTCTGATTTCTTTGAGCAGTGTTTTATAATTCTCATTGTAGCAATTGTTCACCTCCCTAGTTAGCTGTATTCATAGGTATTTTTTTTTGTGTGTGTGTGTAGCAATTTTGAATGGGATTGCCTTTCTGATTTGGCTCTCAATTTGGTTATTGTTGCTGTATAGGAATTCTGGTGATTTCTGTACATTGATTTTGTATCCTGCAACTTTGCTGAAGTTGTATATCAGCTGAAGGAGCTTTGTGGCTGTGACTATGGGATTTTTCTAGATAGAGAATTATAGGAAGAGATGGCCAGGGGCAGACCTCTGTTACTTATAATTAAATGTTTACAAGCTTGCTTTGCTTTTTATACACTGAAATTTGTGCCATAGATCAAATATTGAATTAAGAAAACTCCAAACTATGGTGCAGTAAAATAAAAGCAGAGATCAAGTGGTAACAGGAGGCCTATAGTAAAGACCATGACAGTGCCCTATAACTGTGGAAAGCTGTGGTGTGGTTGCAGAGCAGGAAAAACTGCTTTGGTCCCACATCTCTTCCCAACATAGTTTGCATGAGGGTCTTGTAAAGAGCGCTTATGCAAAAAACTCTGGGAAGAAACACAACTTCTGCTAACAAGACTCAGGAAGGTCTTTGCAGATGAGAGCTTGTAAGGCTGGAAAGCCTTGCAGGGCAGAGATAACTGAATGCCACAGGCTCTGACTATGTTCTCAGAATATGGAGTAATTCTGATTACTCTGTGTTCCGAATGCTCAGGAGATAAAGGCCCCTTGATGCATCGTGTGTGGTCAGACCTCATGGCACCTTATCCACTATGCCTCTTTTGCCAATGCACTTGGATAGACATTGAGTGGTAAAAACTCAATGTCCTTAGTTAGGATTTCTTAGAAGAACCACATTTGCTATTGAATGCTGCAGACACATGTTCTTCCCCAGGTTATCTTCCTTCTCAACACCCCTCCCCACAGTCTGCAAGATTAACAAGATAATGCATGTAATAAAAAGTGTGTGGAGCACAGAGCTCAATGCCAACATGGATCACGCCATGCAAGAGTGTGTTGGACCCCTGGACTCATGCTGTGGACTTCTACTCTTGTCTCTTGTGTTATTTCTTTTCTTACTCCCTTGTCACTGCCGGGACATGGGCTCACATACAGGGTGGGGATGGTTCCCAACAAGAATTATGTTGTCTGCAAACAGAGATAGTTTGACTTCCTTTCTTCCTATTTGGATGGACTTTTTTTCTTTTGCCTGATTCCTCTGGATAGGACTTCTAATATTGAGGATAGGACTTCTAATATTATATTGAATTGAAGTAGTGGGAGAGTGCCCAGGTGCAGTGGATACGTGTAATCCCAGCACTTTGGGAGGCCGAGGCAGTTGGATGACTTGAGCTTAGGAGTTTGAGACCAGCCTGAGCAACATGACACAATCTTGTCTCTACAAAGAATAAAAAAAAAAATTGTCAGGTGTGGTGACATTTCCCCTGTAGTCCCAGCTACTTGGGAGGCTGAAGCAGGAGGATCTCTTAAGCAGTGAACCAAAATTGTGTCATACACTCAAACCTGGACAATGGGAGTAAAATCCTGTCTCAAAGAAAAACAAAGTGAGAGGGCATCCTTGTTTTCTGTAGGTTTTTGGGGGAAATGCTTCCAGCTTCTGCCCATTCAGTATAATGTTGGCTGTGGATTTGTCATTGAGGGTTTTTATTATTTTGAAGTATATTCTTTCACTATCTAGTTTATTGAGAGTTGTTAACATAAAGGGATGTTGAATTTTATCAAAATACTTTACTGCATCTATTGAGATAATCATGTGATTTTTTTTCTTTAGTCTGTTTATCAAGTCTGATAAATCACATTTATTGATTTTTGTATGTTGAACCAAACTTGCATCCCAGGCACGAAGCCTACTTGATCATGGTGGATTAGGTTTTTAATGTGCTGCTGGATTTGGTTTGCAAGTATTCTGTTGAGGATTTTTGCATTGATGCTCATCACGGATATTGGCCTGAAGTTTACGTTTATTGTTGTGTCTCTGCCAGACTTTGGTGTCAAGATGATGCTGGCCTCATGAGTTGGGAAGAAGTCCTTCCTCCTTAATTTTTTTGGAATAGTTTCTGTAGGAATGGTACCAGCTCTTCTTTGTACATGTGGTACAATTCAGCTATGAATCCATCAGGTCCTGGGCCTTTTTTAGTTGGTAAGTTGATTCAATTTTGGAGCTTGTTATTATTGGTCTTTTCAGGGAATCAGTTTCTTCTTGGCTCAGCCTTGGGAGGTTATATGTATCCAGGAATTTATCCATCTAATCTCTTCTAGGTTTTCTAGTTTGTGTGCATAGAAGTATTTATAGTCATTTCTTTTTCCTCCTCCTCCTCCTCCTCCTCCTCCTCCTCCTCCTCCTCCTCCTCCTCCTCCTCCTCCTCCTCCTTCTTCTTCAACAAGGCATCACTATGTTTCCCAGATCATTCTCAAACTCCTGAGCTCAAGCAATCCTCCCATCTTAGCCTCACAAAGTTCTGGGATTACAGACATGAGCCACCATGACTGGCCTTGTAGTAGTTTCTGATGGTTTTTTTTCTTTCTGTGTGGTCAGTAGTAACATTCCCTTTGTCATTTCTATGTGTGTTTATTTTGATCCTCTCTTTTTTCTTCTTAATTCATCTAGCTATTGGCCTATCTATTTTATTAATTTTTCCAAGAGACCAGCTCCTGGATTCATTGATTGTTGGAGTGTTTTTTTGTATGTGTGTACGTCTTGATTTCCTTCAGTTCAGCTCTGATTTTTTGTTATTTCTCATCTTCTGCTAGCTTTAGGATTGATTTGTTCTTGGTTCTCCAGTTCTTTCAGTTGCGAAGTTAGATAGTTAATTTGAGATTTTTTTAACTTTCCAATGTGGGCAGCTCATGTTACTAATTTCCCTCTTAACATCACCTTACCTGTGATCCAAAGATTCTCATATGTTTTATCTTTGTTCTCACTGTTTTCAAAGAACTTCTTTGTTTCTGTCTCATTTCATATTTATCCAGAAGTCATTCAGGAGCATGTTGTTTAATTTGTATGTAATCATATGATTTTGAGTGATTTTAATTGTGTTGACTTTTATTTTTATTGTGCTGTGGTCTGAGTGTGTTTGGTATGATTTTGACTCTTTCACATTTTTTGAGATTGTTTTATGTCCCACCATATGGTTAATTTTAGAGTAAGTAACATGTGGTGATGAAAAGAATGTTTATTCTATTGATTTTGAGTGGAGACTTCTTTAAAGGTCTCTCAGATCCATTTGGTTCAATGCTGAGTTTAGGTCCTGAATATCTTTATTAAATTTCTGCCTCAACAATCTGTCTCATACGGTCAATGAAGTGTTGGAGTCTCCTACTATTATTGTGTGGGAGTCTATGTCTCTTTATAGGCCTCTAAAAACTTGCTTCATGTATCTGGGTGCTCCTGTGCTGGGTGCATATATATTTAGGATAGTTAGGTCTTCTTGTTGAATTGTACCTTTTACCATTATGTAATCCCCTTCCTTGTCTTTTATGATCTTTGTTGGTTTGAAATCTGTTATGTCTGAAATTAGAATTGTAAACCCTGCCTTTTTTGTGTTTTCCATTTGCTTGTTAGATTTTTCCCCATCCCTTTATTTTGAGGCTATGTGTGTCACTAAATGTGAAATGGGTCTCTTGAAGACAGTGTACCATTGGATCTTGCTTTTTTTTTTTTTTTAAATCCAGCTTGCCATTCTGTGACTTTTAAGTGGGCTATTTAGTGCATTTACATTCAAGGTTAGTATTGATATGTGTGGATTAGCTCCTGTCATTGTGCTGTTAGCTGGTTACTATGTTGGCTTGTTTGTGTGGTTGCTTTACAGTGACACACGTCTCTGTGTTTAAGTGTGTTTTTGCATTAACTGGTAGCAGTTTTACCTTTCTATATTTAGTGCTTCTTTGAAGATCTCTTGTAAGGCAAGTCTTGTGGTAATAAAGTCCCTCGGCGACATATCGGGGTACACTCCGGATGAGAAACTGCGGCAGCAGCAGCTGCGAGCCCTGAGAAGGCAATGGCTAAAGGACCAGGAGCTGAGCCCTCGGGAGCCGGTGCTGCCCACAGAGGCGATGTGGCCTATGGACAGATTCTGGGATAAGTTTTTGGCAAATAAGTCCCCTTGGAGGAACATGGTATATAAGGTATACCAAAAGAGTGTGTTTATTTTTACTTATGTACTTATACCTGCCTGGATTGTTCATTATTACGTGAAATATCATGTGGCTACAAAACCATATGCCATCGTTCAGTCGAAGCCCAGAATATTCCCAGGTGATACAATTGTGGAGACTAGAGAAGTAATTCCACCAATGAAAGAATTTCCTGATCAACATCATTAAAGATTATGTAAAAATTTAAAAGGCTTATGAGCCTAAGTTTGTTCCTACATTACCATATTTACTGAATTTTCTGGAAGAGTGACTTAATAAAGTTTAATCTCAGAAATTGTCATACTTCTTTTCAAGCATCGTACAATTTGAGACAGAGTAATTTAACAATAAATAAAAACTAAACATGCTAAAAAAACAAAAGTCCCTCAACATTTGCTTATCTGAAAAGGATCTTATTTCTTTTTCACTGAGGAAATTTAGTTTGGCTGGATATAAAATTCTTGGTTGAAGTTTTCTTTTTAAAGAATGTTGAATATAGGCCCCCAAACTTTTCTGGCTTTTAGGGTTTCAGCTGAGACATCTGCTGTTAGTCTGATGGGGATCCCTTTGTAGGTTACCTGCCCTTTCTCTCCAGCTGCCTTTAACATTCTTTCATTTCAGTCTTGGAAAATTGATGATTATGTGTCTTGGGGTGATCTTCTTTTGTAGAATCTTGCAGGAGTTCTCTGTGTTTCCTCAATTTTACTGTTGGCCTCTCTAGCAAGATTGGAGAAATTTTCATAAATGATATCTGGAAATATATGTTCCAGGTTGTTTGTTTTCACCCCCTCCCTTTCAGGGACACCAATGATTCATAGATTTTGACTCTTTACTTAATCCCATACCTCTCAAAGAATTTGTTCATTTTTAAAATTATTTTTTCTTTATTTTTGTCTGACTGTCTTATTTCAGAGAACCAGTCTTCAAGTTCTAAAATTCTTTCTTTTCTTTTCTTTCTTTCTTTTTTTTTTTTTTGAGATGGAGTTTCACTCTTGTTGCTCAGGCTGGAATGCAATGGCAAAATCTCAGCTCACTGTAACCTTCACCTCCTGGGTTCAAGCAATTCTCCTGGCTTGGCCTCCCAAGTAGCTGGGATTACAGGGTCCTACCGTCACAACAACTAATTTTGTATTTTTAGTAGAGGCACGGTTTCACCATGTTGGCCAGGCTTGTCTCAAACTCCTGACCTCAGATGATCTGACCACCTCGGCCTCCCAAAATGTTGGCATTACAGGTGTGAGCCACCACACCCGGCCTGAAATGCTTTCTTCATCTTGGTTTATTCTGCTCTTAATACTTGTGCTTGCATTGTGAAATTCTTGTTTTATGTTATTCAGTTCTGCCAGACCTGTTACATTCTTTTTTATAGTTGTTATTTTATTCTTCATCTCCTGCATCACTTTATTGTGATTTTCATTTTCCTTGGATTGGGTTTTGCTATCCTCCTGAATCTTGGTGATCTTTGTTCCTATTTATATTCTGAATCCTATTTCTGTCATTCCAGCCAGTTCAGCTTGGTTAAGAACTCTTGTTGGAGAACTGCTGCAGTTGGAGGAAATAGGAGTTACCAAAGTTCTTGCATTGATTCTTTCTCATCTGTGTGTGAGTGTTCCTTTAACTGCAGTGCAGATTGAATACAGTCAATAGATTTCTTTTCTGGATGTTTTCACTGGACCAAGACTATCTGTAGGGCCTTTATTTGAAGTTGACTTCTTGTCTCTGGTTGCAGAGGATGGTATGTTAGTGAGGTATTTTTGGTGTTGAAGCCTTGGGGTGTGATCCAGCAGGTGACTCTTAGACTTATTGGTCAGTTGGTAGACTCTTGCTTTGTTGTGTGGCTCCCCGATGTTTTCCTGCAGTTGCAGTCATGTTCTCCCTTTCCCTCTTAAGTGCAGCTTGTATGTACTTCACGATGTGGCACTCCTAGGCTGCCCACTGCAGCTCTTGGGTAATTTCAGTGTTTATGTTCTTTTCCCAGGTTAGAGGCAGCAGAGGAAAAGATCTTAGTAGTGGTTGTGGCCAAGGGTCATTTGCTTGACTCCTTGGGGCTCTAACCCAGAGAGATGCAGGTCAGCAACTGCTCAGTGCAGTCAACCCAAGATAAAGCGTTTGTGCTGTGGGTTCAAGCCATGGGTTCCCTGTCTGGTAGCAAGCCATGGGAAGCATATGGGACCCATGGGAGATGGACTGACCTCCTCCCCTTGGGTCAACTGCAGCTTGTTGGAGGTATGAATAAAGTACTTAGGATTTCCACTTCTTCATTAGTCTGAGGGTGGCAAGAGCAGGCAGTTCCCTTGGGAGCTTTGTTGAGGGAGGTATATACCTGTTGCTGGCCCAAAGACACTTGTAGGAAGTGGCTAGAGACCCCAGTTGGGAGGTCCTTCCCAGTGAGAAGGAATGGGATCAGGATCCATTTTAAAAAGCAGTCTAGCCTCATTTTTGTAAAGCAGCTGTGCTGTGCTGGGGGTCCGCTTCAGTGCCCAGTCACCCCAGTCATTCCAAAGCCCAAAGGCTGAAACAGCATAGTCACCCAAACAGCAAAGATGGTGGCCTGCCCCTCCCTCTGGGAGTGCCATCCAGGGGTAATTCAGATCTCGGTTAGTTGGAAAGCTTAGGCAGGGTGGCTCAAGGCCCCAATTGGGAAGTCCTGCCCAGCATGAAGGAACAGGATTGGGCACCTGCTTAAAGCAGCAGTCTGGCCATGTTTTGGTAGAGCAGCTATACTGTTTTGGGGGATCCCTTCTGTTCTAGGTGAGCCCAGATTCTCCAAAGCCTGAAGACTGGAATGGCTAAGGCACCTGAACAGCAAAGATGGTGGCCCACCCCAACTCCAGGGAGCTCCTTCTTAGGGAAGTGCAATGCCACTACTGGTAGCTGACTGAAATTCCAAGCCAGTGGGTCTTATCTTGTGAGGTGCTGTGGAAGTGGGGCCTGTGGGCTATTGCTGCTTAGCCCCGTGTATTCATCCTCTTTCTTAGAGGTATGCACAGGAGTCTAACCTCCCACTTTGCCAGAGCTGCAGCTACTTTTGCTAGAAAGCCCCATATCTAAGGTCCCAGAGTCTCCATACATGCCTGAGCAGCTGCTCTGGCAAGACTCCACATAGTTTTGTCTGTCAGACTGAAGACTGAAGGCCCTGTTGGAGTGGGTTCACAAGGAGACCTCTTGACCTGTGAGTTGCAAAGATCTGTGGGAAAAGCATGGTTTCCTGGGGCTGCTCATGTATTCACTGCTTCCCTGGGCAGGGGAGAATCCCATGGCTCCATGTTGCTCCTAGGTGGGCCGTTTGTCCTGTCTTGCTTTTCTTTGTCCTCTGTGGGTCAGGCTGTTTCCTTGATTAATCCCAATGCAAGTACCTGAATGTTTCAGTCAAAGTTGTTGTATTTATTCACCTCTTCTCTTTCTCTCCATAAGAACCATGTGCACTGTCTGCTTCTTTTCAGCCATTTTGGCCACTTCTTTTTTTTTTTTTTTTTTTTTCTTTTTACTGTGCTATAAGAAGAAGTCCTTACAGTGTCTGTTTATATTTTTGAACTATTTATTATGTTATTTTTCACTATGGGATACTTAGAAACTATACAGAATGTTTTTCCAAACTTTGTATTAAAATTCTTTAGTTTTTTAATTTCTTAAATAATAATTTTATTTAATATAATAAATATAGAACAGTTTACAAATTTGTATGTTATCCTTGTGCAAAGGGCCATGATAATATTCTCTGTATTGTTCCAATTTTAGTATATGTGCTTCTGAAGTTAGCACTGTTTTCATTTGTGTGTATGTGTGTGTGTGCATTTATAGTATATATTTGTGGGTTGTATGAGATGTTTTGACACAGGCATGCAATGTGAAATAATCACATCATGGAGAATGGGGTATACATTCTCAAGCATTTTTCCTTGGTGTTACAAACAATCCAATTAAAGTTTTTTAGTTATTTTAAAATGTGTGTGAAGAATCTTCACAGATGATAAAAATATAAATTCCATATACAATTTATTATTGTTTTTTCTATTTCTATGAAGAATCTATTGGTGTTTTGATAGGGATTGCATTGAGTTTGGAGATTCCTTTGAGTAGCATGCACATTTCAACTATATTGATTCTTTCAATACATAAACATAGACTAGTTTTCATTTTTTTGATGCCCTCATCAATTTATTTTATCAGTGCTTTAGAGTTTTCATTATAGACATTTTATATTTCTTTGGTTAAATTAATTCATAGGTAGTTAAATTTTGTGGCTAATGCAAATAAGGTTACTTGTAAAATTTCTTTTGTTGGCATATAGAAAATGCTATCAAATTTTGGATGTTGATTTTGTTTTCTGCAACTTTACTGAATTTGTGTATCAGTTCCAATAGCTTTATTGTGGAGTCTTTAGGTTTTTCCAAATATAAAATTATATCATCTGTAAACAAGGAGAATTTGACTTCTTCCTTTCTAATTTGGATGCCCTTTCTTTCCTTCGCTCGTCTGGTTGCTCTAGCTAGGACTTCCTGTACTACGTTGAATAACAATGGTGATAATGGGCATCCTTGTCTTATTCTAGACCTTAGAGGAAAGGCTTTCTGACTTTTCCCATTCAGTATGCTACTACCTGTGTGTCTGTCATATATGGCTTTTATTATGTTGAGGTATGTTCCTTCTATACTTAATTTTTTGAGTTTTTGTCATGAAGGGATGTTTTATTTTATCAAATGCTTTTTTTTTAGCATCGATTGAAATGATCACATGGTTTTCATCATTCTGCTGATCTGATGTATCACATTGATTTGCATGTATTAGACTGTCCTTGTGTCCCTTACATAAATCCCCCTTGGTCATGATGAATGATTTTTCTAATGTACTGTTGAATTAGGTTTGCTAATATTTTGTTGAGGATTTTTGCATCAATATTTATCAGAGTTATTTTCCAGTAGTTATGGTTTTCTTTTCTTTTCTTTTTTTTTAATGTATCTTTAGCTGGTTTTGGTATCAGGGTAATACTGGCATCATAGAAAGAGTATGGAAGTATTCCATTCTCCTCTACCTTTCAGAATAGTTTGAATAGGATTGGTATTAGTTCTTCCTTAAATGTTTGGTAAAATTCAGCAGTGACACCATTGAGTCCCAGGCTTTTCTTTACTGGGAGACTTTTTATTACAGCTTCAGTCTCATTACTTGTTATTGTTCTGGACAGGTTTGGGGTTTCTTCATGGTTCCTTTGTGTGTGTGTTTGCATGCATGCGTGCGTGTGTGTGTGTGTGTGTGTGTGTGTGTGTGTGTGAGAATCTTGCTCTCTTGCCCAGGCAGGAGTGCAGTGGCATGGTCTCAAGTCACTGCAACCTCTGCCTCCCAGGCTCAAGCAATTCTTGTGCCTCAGGCATCCAAGTAGCTGGGATTACAGGCGCGTGCCACCATAGCCTGGCTAAATTTTTATACTTTTAGTAGAAACAGGGTTTTACCATGTTGGTCAAATTGGTCTCAAACTCCTGGCCTCAAGTGATCCACCCACCATGGCCTCTGAAAGTGCTGGGATTACAGGTGTGAACCACCATGTCTGGCCCATGGTTCAATCTTGATATGTCACATGTTTTTAGGAATTTGTTCCTTTCTTCTGGATTTTTCAATTTATTGGCATATAGTTGCTTATAGTAGCCATGAATGATCCTTTGAATTTCTGTGGTATCAGTGGTAATGTCTTGTTTTTTATTTCTGATTTTATTTATATCTTCTCTCTTTCTCTTTTAGTCTGGCTAAAGGTTTGTCAATTTTGTTTAACTTTTCAAAATTCCAAGTTTTTATTTCATTGTTTTTTTTTGTATTGCTTTTTAATTTTCATTTTATTTATTTCTGTTCTGATCTTTATTGGTATTTTATCTCCTAATTTTGGGTTTGGTTTCCTCTTGCCTTTCTAGTTCTTTAAACTGTATCATTAGATTGGTTTTGTTGTTGTTGTTGAAGTTTTTTCTTTTTAATGTAGGCATTTATAGCTATAAACTTCCCTCTGAGTAATACTTTGACTGTATCCCATAGGTTTTGGTATTTTTTTTTCCACTATTATTTATTTCCAAAAATTTGAAAATTTTCTTTATAGTTTTTTTATTGACCACTGGTCATTCAGGAGCATATTGCTTAATTTTTATATATTTGTATAGCTTCCAAAATTTATCTCATTCTTAATTTCTAGTTTTATTCCATTGTGGTCAGAGAAGATGGTTGATATTTTCATTTTTTGAATGTTTTCTTATTCTGTGATCTAACATCTGGATCTAACCTTGAGAAAAATCCGTGTGCTGAGAAAAATAACATGTATTCTGTAGCTGTTATATGGAATATTCTGTAAATATCTATTAGATATGTTTGGTCTATAGTGCAGATTAAATCCAATGTTTCTTTGTTAATTTTCTGTTTGCAAGATCTGTTCAACGCTGAAAGTGGGGAGTTGAAGACTCCAGCTGTTTTTGTGTTGGGGCCTATCGCTCTGCCTTTAATATTTGCTGTATATATCTGGGTGCTCCAGTGTTGGGTGCATATGTATTTATAATTGTTATATCCTGTTGCTGAATTGACCCTTTTATCATTATATATTGACCTTCTTTCTCTTTTCATATAGCTTTTGTTTTGGTATCTATTTTGTTTGACATTAGTATAGCTACTTCTGCTCTTGTTTGGCTTAAACTGGCATGAAAAATCGGTTTTCATTTCCTTATTTTCAGTCTATGTGTGTATTTATAGGAACTGGGTATTTTTGTTTGTTTGTTTTTGTTTTAGATTGGAGAGTTTAGTCCATTTACATACAGTGTTATTATTCATAAGTAAGGACATAATCCTGCCATTTTGATATTTGTTTTCTGATCATTGCTTCCCACTTTTCCTCCTGTCTTCCTTTAGTGAAGGTATTTTCTCTGGTGATATGATTTAGTTTCTTGCTTTTAATTTTTTGTCTATTCATTGTATTTTTGTTTGTTTGATGTTACCATAAGGCTATCTTAACAATCCATTATTTTAACCTGATGACACAGTTTGCATAAACAAGCAAAAAGAAAACTAATAAAAATTGTATGCCTTAACTTCAACCCCTGCTTTTTAACTTTTTGTTGTTTCTATGTGTATCTTATTGTATTCTCTATGTCTTGAAAAGTCATTATAGCTATTTTTTTTAATCAGTTCATTGTTTAGTCTTCCTACTTTGGATAAGAGTAGTTTACACACAACAGTTATAGTGTTATAATATTCTGGTTTTCCATGTACTTACTATTACCAGTGAGTTGTGTACCTTCAAGTGATTATTTATAGTTCATTAACATTCTTTTCTTTCTGATTGAAGTACTCTCATTAGCATTTCTTGTAGGACAGGTCTTATGTGTACAAAATCCCTTACCTTTTGTCTGGGAAAGTCTTTATTTGAAGAATATTTTAGCCAGATATAGTATTCTAGGGTAAATATTTTTTCCTTTGGTACTTTAAATATGTCATGTCACTCTCTCCTGGCCTGTAAGGTTTCCACTGAATAGTCCAACTGCCAGATATATTGGAGCTCCATTTATTTCTTTTCTCTTGCTACTTTTAGGATTTTTTTCTTTATCTTTGATCTTTGGGACTTTAATTATTAAGTGCCTTGAGGTAGTCTCTTTTTTTGGCTAAATCTGTCTGTGCTGTTGAGGTCTTATTTTTCAAAATTCTTGAAAAATTCAGTCCAATATTGTGAAACATTTTATTGATGTTTTCTTCTAGTAGTTTCATAGTTTTTATATTTTACATTTAAGGCTTTAATCAATCAATTTTAAATTAATTTTTGTGTATGGTGAGAGTTAGGGGTCTGGTCTCATTCTTCTGCCTATGAATATCCAATTTTCCTAGTATAATTTATTAAAGAGCGTGTCTTGTCTCCAATATGTGTTCTTGGTACCTTTGTCAAAGATCAGGGTTGTGGATTTATTTCTGGGTTTTGTATTCTATTCTATTGGCCTATGGGTTTATTTATATGTCATTATCATGATGTTTTGGTTACAATAGATTTGTAATATATTTTCAAGTCAGGTAGTGTGAGGACTCCAGCTTCACACTACAATGGAGTCTTTTATGATTTCACATGAATTTTAGGATTGTTTTTTCTATATCTGTGAAGAATGTCATTGGCATTTTGATAGGGATTGTATTAAATTTCATTGCTTTGGGTATTGTGGCCATGTAAAAAATATCAATTCTTCCACTCTATGAACACAGAATATCCTTCCACTTATTTGTATCCTCTTCAATTTCTTTCATTCAAGTTTTATAGTTTCCAGTGTAGAAATCTTTCACCTCCTGACCAGGCACGGTGGCTCACACCTGTAATCCCAGCACTTTGGGAAGCCAAGGTAGGCGGATCACCTGAGATCAGGAGTTTGAGACCAGCCTGACCAACATAGAGAAACTTCGTCTCTACTAAAAGTACATACTTAGCCAGGCATGGTGGCTCATGCCTGTAATCCCAGCTACTTGGGAGCCTGAAACAGAAGAATCAGTTGAACCCAGGAGGCGGAGATTGTGGTGAGTCGAAATTGTGTCACTACACTCCAGCCTGGGCAACAAAAACGAAACTCCACCTCAAAAAAAAAAATTTTTTTTCACCTCCTTGGTTATGTTTATTCCTAGGACTTTTGTTGTTGTTGCTATTGTAAATAAAATTGTTTTTTTGATTTCTTTTTCAGATAGCTCACTATTAGCATATTGAAATGGTAATAATTTTTATGTTGATTTTGTAGCCTGTTACTTCACTGAATTTGTTTATTATTTCTAGAGGTTTTTTGGTGGAGTCTTTAGGGTTTTCTATATGTAAAATCATGTCATCTGCAAACAGGACCAATTTGACTTCCTCTTTTCCAATTTGAATGCCTTTTACTTCTTTCTCTTACCTAATTGAACTGGCTAGGACTTCCAGTATAATATTGAAAGTGGACCTTCTTATTTGGTTCCTGATCTTTTCCCTTTTCAGTATGATGTTAGCTGGGAGTTTGTCAAATATGGTCTTTATTGTGTCGAGGTGCACACTCTGTATCTAATTTGTTGAGGAATTTTGTCATGAGAGGATGTTGAATCTTGTCAAATTGTTTTCTGCATCTATTAAAATAATCACATGGTTTCTGTCATTCCTTCTTGTAATGTGGTGTAGTGCATTTGTTGATTTGTGTATGTTAAATCAGCTTGCATCACTAGCATAAATCCCATTCGATCATATTGAATAGTCTTTTTAATGTCTTCTTGGATTTGGATTGCTAGTACCTCACTAAGAATTTTTGCATCTACAATCATCTAGGAATTTTTGTTGACCTGTTGTTTTTGTTGTTGCTGTGTTGTTGTTTGGTTTTGAAATCAGGGTGGTAGGGCCTGGTAAAATTAGTTTGGTAGTACTCACTCCTTTTCAATTTTCTGGAATAGTTTGAGGAAAGTAGGCATTAGTTCTTCAAATGTTTGTAGAATTCAGCACTGAAGCCATTAGTTCCTGAGCTTTTCTTTGATGAAAGACTTTTTATTACTGATTCAATTTCCTCACTCATTTATTACTGATTCAATTTCCTCACTCATTGCTGGTATGTTCAAATTTTCTATTTCTTCATAATTTAATGTTGGTAGTTTATATCTGTCCAAGAATTCATCCCTTTCTTCCGTGTTACAAAATTTGTTGGTATGAAGAGTCTCTTATGACCCTTTGTATTCTTATAGTATCAGTTGCAACATCTCCTTTTTCATCTGTGATTTTATTTATTTGAGCCTTCTCTCTTTTTTTTTAAGTCTAGCTAAAGGCTTGTGCATTTTGTTTTTTAGACCAGCCCTTCATTTCATTGATCTTTAGTTATTTTATTAGTCTTTTACTTTATTTATTTCTTCTCTGAGCTTTATTATTTCCTTCCTTCTACCAATTTTGAGTTTGGTTTGTTTATGCTTATCTCTAGCCAAAGTCTTAGAGAATAAGTGCTTGTGAACACAATATTGGTAGAAATATGGATAATAAAGTCCTTTCTGATGAGATCTCAGATGGAAATGAGGAATATTTTATTAGAAACTGAAGGAAAGGTCATCCTTGTTAAAAACAGGCAATATACTAGGCTGAATTATCTTCATGACTGAGGATATTGTGGGAAAAAAATTAAAAAGCAATGAAGCAGTTCATTGGCCAGGCATGGTGGCTCATGCCTATAATCTCAGCACTTTAAGAGGCAGAGGCAGGAGAATTGCTTGAGCCAGGAGTTCAAGACCAACCTGAGCTATATAGTAAGACTTTAGATAGATAGATAGATAGATAGATAGATAGATAGATAGATAGATGATAGACAGACTACATATATATGGCATATATGTACATGTGTATATATAGACAAAAATATTTTATTAATATTTTGCTTAGATATTTCTGCTATACACACACATATATAAACACATATATGTTACAACAAAATAAAATGAAAGCAATACATAGTGTATATATGGACATCTGGTCATAGAAACATCTAAGCAAAATATTAATAAAATAATCTTCATGGCTTCTATCAACTGCTTAGAGTAAATGCCAGAAGAAAGTAAGAATTTTAAGATAGAATTTATCAATAAAAGGGAGGCAGAACATAAAGACTTTGAAAATTCTCAACCTGGATTTTCTTCTCCATCTAAGACTCCCATAATGCATATATTGTTCAGCTTGATGATGTTTCACTATTTCTTTATGTTCTGTATACTCTTCTTCATTCCTTCTTGTATCTTCTACTCAGATCAGATAAGTTCAATTGTCTTATCTTCATATATTTTCAAGAAACAAATACTTTTTTTTCTTAAACAAATCTGCAGTTGAGCAACCCTACTACATTTTTCATTGTAGTTACTATACCTTTCCAATCCAGAATTTTATTTATGACTTTTTTGTGATTCTATTTGTTAAACATGCTCATTTTGTTCATATATTAGCTTTCTGATTCTTCTGGGGTTTTCTTTTTCATGTTTTCTTTTAGCTGTTGATTATACTTCAAACAGTTCTTATATGTACTGAGTCTAATAAATCTGATGTCCTACATTCTATTGGGGATGATTTCTGTCAATTTATTGTGTTCCTTTGAATAAGCCATGTCTTACTGTTTCTTTCAACACTTTGTGCTTGTTGTTGTTCATGACAGTAGGGCATTTGATTATTATAATGTGGTAACTGAGAACATATTCTCATTCCTTCGAATAATGCTTTTGAAAAATTTAATTGTTGAGGATACAAGGCATTTTTTTAGATATTTTTCCAAAAAAAATTAGCCAAGGCTAACTTGTTGTATGTGCTCTGTAAAAATGCTGTTCCTTTAGCTTGCATTAACTAATGTTATGACAAAGATTTCTTTAATTATTGGAGTATTTTGAGATGGCGTTTTCTTGATGTATGTTTGTTGTAAACTTTTCAATTTTTTTTTCAAAGCTCTTACACAGTTGATTCAGATAGCTGAATTTCTAGGTGTTTTTCTTTTTCAATGTTTTTGTGGGGAAAGGAGAGCTTGCAGCTTTCTAGCCTGATATTTTACTTATGTCACTCTCAATTAAAAGTTTTTAAAACACTTAGGATTTCAAAAACTAATACATACTAACTCATGAAAAGCCAGATGAGACACACAAAGAGAGAACAAAATTCAAGATTTTTAAACACACACACACACCCCCCCCCACACACACACTATTACTCTCAAACATAACTCATTTTAAGAACTTCTCTATACCCACAAACAGTCCTCTTCACATCATTGAAATAGTCAGCTAATTTATACAACATTGTAACTAGGGGTTTCCTGGCTGTATCTTTTTAGTACCTGTGATATGATTACACACATACAAACACACACACACACACACACACACACACGCTTTCATTTATAGTTCCTGGCCCACAACCCTGTTACAGTTTTGTTATAATGTTGGAATGCTTTAAGCCTAAGAAGCAGACCTCAAGAAACAGAATCCCTCTCTCTCTTTCTGACCTTTTTCTGTATTTTTTCACCTGCCCAAGGTAGGACTAATCTGATTACGGAGCAGAAGACCCTCTTTCCAGAGAGGGTCCTACCCAATATCCTCAAGGAAGAATGGTATACAGAGAGGCCAAGACTGAACAGACAGGCCTTGCTGGGTTTAGATCATGCACTTTTTGTTCTATAACATTTCTATGTGGTTGTCAATCTTGCCTATGTAATGAAGCCTCCATAAAAACTAGAAAGACAGGGTTCAGAGAACTTCTGGATAACTGAACATGGGGCTCCTTGATATTGGTGCACAGGGATGGCATGGAAGCTCTGAGCCCCTTGCACCATACTTCAGCCGATGCATCTCTTCTTCTGTATCCTGTATAATACCCTTTATAATAACTGGGTAAGCATAACCGTTTTTCTGAGTTCCATTCCAACAAACTCCAAAAATTAACCAAACTCAAAAAGGGGTCATGGGAACCCCAATTTGAAGCTTGTTGGTCAGAAGTTTTGGAGGCCCACACATGTAACTGGTAGCTGAAGTGGAGGTTGGGGGGCAGTCTTGGTGACTGGGCCCCCAGCCTGTGGGATCTGACACTATACTCAGGTAGATGGTGTCAGAATTGATTTGGAGGACACACAGCTGGTATCTGCTGCTTGGTGTGTGGGGAAAAAAAACCCCACACTTTTGGTCACAGAAGTGTTCTTTTGTATTGATTGTTGTGGCAATGGGAGAGCAGAGGGAAAAAAATGATTTGAGAGTTTTCTTAAAATAGTACCTGAATATAAAAAGCAGCCTAATTATCTTTCTAATATTACTTCCTTCATGTCATCCCCATTCACACAGATTCCAGTCAACACTTCCTGTCACATCAAATAATAAATGGATAACTAGTTATTATTTCCTCCCTAAATGGCCCAACCCTTTTTATATGTTCCTATTTTTCAATAATTCTTAATATACATCTAATGTATAAATTAGTACATTTTATAATTCTTAGCGTTATGATTGCTTTTATTCCTCTTCCTACCTTTACTACATTACTTTCTTCTTATAACTTTTTTTTATTGTGCCCAGTTTATTTCAGGCTGAGATCCACTCACTCTTGAACTTTTAAAATATTTCTAACTGCACTGCATTAAAAACAAATCTTTCAGTACTGTACACAACACATTTAAACATTAATATATTCTTTCTTCTTTTCTAAATATTACCTTGTGTAAATCTTCCCAATTAAAAGATATGATTCATAAGACAAAAATTAAGGAGTTAAGATGCTTTACCTAACTTCCTTATACCAAGTTGAATCTGTTTTCATGCAATTCTATGTTAAAATTATTTTTGAAAAAGAAAAGAAGATGGTTTCTGAGATAATTTCATAATGTGCTAATCCTGGATTGAGTCAGAAAGAAACTGAAGTCAGACCCTTTATAGAAAATTAACTCTTGAGGTGTGTTTAGCTTATGATAAAATACACAGATTTTAAGGGTGCACCTTGATGAGTTTTTATTTGAAATCACCATCTCAATCAAAATACTTGATTGATACTTTACACTCTTCCAGAAAGGTCCCTTATGCCCCTCCCCGACTCACACATCTAGAAACTAATAATTACATTTCCATTTCCATAGATTAATTTGAAGTATCCTAGAACTTCATATAAATTAAATCATGCATTAACTACATCATTTGGTCTGGTTTCTTTGTCTCATAATTTCTATGAATTTCATCCATGATCGTGTGTGTTTCAGAAGTTTATTCATGTTACTACAGAGGAGTATTCCAATGAATGAATATATCAGTTTGTTTATCCATTCACATATCAATGGATCTTGGTTTCCAGATTGTAGAATGAATTTATGAATAATGCTGCTATGAACATTCATAGATAAATTATGTGGGTAAGTTCCTAGCACTGAAATGGCTGGATGACAGCATAGGTATATATTTAACTTGATAAGAAACTATAGTTACACACCCTAATTTTTCTCATGACATTTGTCTACTCTCCAATTCATTCATTACCGTAACTCTATTTGATTTCTATAACTCTAAGTCTATCCTCAAAATTCTTTTAAGGAGAAGTTTCTGCTTTCCTTATCATTGTACACGCTTCCCTCTTTTAATAACATGTTGAATCCTTTCCTTTTAGGTTTCAGAAAAATGTCCTTAAGTGTCCTAAACCTGCATCAAGCCCACTGATTCATCAAACCCCACTTATGACTTTACCCATGTAATGAACCTACATATTCTATCCTGCATGTGCACCACTGAAGTTAAAATAAAAGTTGGAAATCAATAATAAAAATAAAAATGAGAGGAAAAAAAGAAACAAATCAGAGACCAAGAGCAGGCTTACCTCTCCACCCAAGGAATTTAGGGTTCTTTGATAATGCTGTGTTTGACACAAAACTGGGCAGTGTTGGCATTTTGTCCAAGCCTATCCCAAGTAACAAAACAAAACAAACAAACAAACAAACAAAAAAATATATATAGTTTTTTTGAAAAGTGACTCACATAGAGGTTACAGGCTTTATTCAATTGAATTACATCAGGGAGTACTTGAAGACCAGGTGATGTCACAAGTGAAGCATGATCAAGGTTTTTACAAGATGGGAACGCTTTGAGTAGCTGTCCTTGTCCTTTCAATTTTAGCATCAGTTTTCATCTTAACTAAAACAGTAGACGGGGGCTGTTCATATTTTCTTGTCCCTTCTTTGAAGTCTAATAACCAACAGAACAATAATTCTTTGAACTCTTTCCAAACCTTGTGGGGTTTTGGATAGCCATGCGCTGTGTGAGGTATATTGTTTTTTTAAAAAGGGTTGGGGAGAGGGCAATGGGTGGGGTTGCTCATGCCGGTAAACCTAGCATTTTGGGAGGCCAAGGTGGGAGGAATACTTGAGCCCAGGACTTTGAGACCAGCTTGGGCAAGGCAACATAGAGAGATCCCCATCTTCATAACATTAATTTTGTTTTAGCTTTTTAAAAAAAAGAAGAATAAAGAAAAAGGGACAAAACTGGAAGTCAGGGAGGACCCAGAGCACTTGCTATAATGTTTGTTTTAAATCTTTTGCACCTTCATCCCAGAAGGGTCTGAGATCTTCTCAGGTCAACCTTGCTACACATATCTATTCAGTACCATTGCGTTGGGGTGGTTCCAAGTGGTTCCCAAATGAATCCCCTAGTTTCTCCATATAATCCTCCATTCCTCTTCTGGGGCTCAGCAGCCTTACCTCCCCCACTGCTATTCAGGGTCAATTTCTCCTGCCAAAATGCCTCTTCTTTTTACCTGCTGGTCCTTGAACAGAAGATGTCCCAGATGCCCTGAGGGCGCTTGCAGGTCTATGGAACTTTTGCTGGGTCCTCTGGCAAAGAAGCATTCTCTTTGTAAACCAAGACCTGCCTAGAGAACAGATAGTTGCAGGGAGGAGAAGTAAATCAATGGATCATCAAGTATGATGGTAAGTGAGGCCACCCAGCTTCTTTTTCTTGGTTCTTTGTCCCATATGTTCTTTCTATTGGATATACACCACCACATAGGAATCTCTGACTTAATATACACAGTGCCTTGTGAAGGCTGGCACTCAGTTCTTTCAGAATATCGTTTCTGAGCTGGCACTCTGGCTCTGCCTTCTGCTGGCCATTCTAAACACTCTGGAAGAATAGATGCTACTTAATATCTGATATACAATAGAAACAATATAATTCATTGCTATGTACCATTCCTGCATCTCATACCCTGAAGAGTGAATGAATCCTCTGTTCATATGCCAAGTTGCGTGAGATTCCATGCTTTAGATCCTACAATCCACCTGGCAGAGACATAACAAAAAGAGAAAGAAAAAGATCCTACAATCCATATGCCATCAGTAGTGATGCCAGCTCAAGCTCTACAGACAATATTATCACTAGAATATGTATATTTTCTTGTGTGAACTAATGGCTGGCCCTCCCAGGATAAAAGAGACACAAATTAGTCAACGTCCCACTAATCTGCTGTTTGGTTTCCTTGAAGAGTAGTGCCTTCCCAGAACCTCAGCCTTGATCTGTGTCACTGGCAAGTTGGACATTTCATGGCAGCAGTGTCTTGATTAACTTCCTTGGCAAGTGGAGTCCATGCAATTGGGCCCAATGTACCTCTATCTCTGCCATCATGACTACCTGTTTTGTGCCCCTTGGGGGCACTCATATCATAGAGATCCTCTCCAGAGTGTGAAGATGTAAAATAATGGCTAAAGCAGAAAGCTGTTATACTTTTAGAAAAAGAATAATAAATTTGTGAATTTATTGATCCACAAAAGGATCTAAGCTAGGGACAGTGAATTCCAGGGAAGTCACTAGGAGATGTATTGGTGGGGAGTGTCAAGGAGGAGTTATAAAGCTAGTGGGAGATAAGAATTACTTTATTTGTACAGGTCTACTGCAGCAAAAATTTCCAGTCCTGGGGATAGGGTTATTTTCTTGTCCTGGGACAGGGAAGGCATCTTTCTCCATGGAAGCTTTATGGCTTGCTATATGCAGGAAAAGGCAGGTCAGATAGTCACTCTGGAACTACAGTTGCCAAAGTGCTTTGAGCTTGAACAGATTGCACAATATCAATTTAGTTTGGTTTTGGCGGCTATAGGGCTTGATTTTGTTACCTGGACAAGTTATTCCACATTTTTGGAATATCCACCATGCTATCTCCATGTAATTTTTGGTGCCTATCAGTTAGTGAGAGGAGCAAGTAAGCAAATCCAAGTTGCTCAGGGCTGACTTCTGGGACATCCATAACATCTGGTGATGTGGCAAGTGTTAGGACCATAAGAGTCAGTACAAGGACCATTTATGACCTTCATGAGAGGCTTACGTATGCCATCTGTGGAATGAAATCAGGGATTGATTGTACTACCGCCTTGGGAAGTTACCTATGAAAGGTCCCGCATCATCTCTGCCTTCAATACATAGGGAAAAATTTCTTTCTAATGTCTTTACCTAAGCAAAGGTCAGTTTTCAAGGTTTTATCGATGTGTCCAATCAACTCACCAGAGAACTAGTGTGACATTGTTTTGCTGATCATGGATGCCATACCTTGTCATGTGTCCATGCTCTAGACTTGATCCATCAGGCACTTGCATCAGCAGAAACGAAAACAAGTTCAGATTATTTTGCAAAATCTAGATGCTGATATACACAGCAGTCAGATAGGTTAGTTCACATGGCCAGGTTTTTAAGACTGGAGCAAAGGGATGTCAGTTCTGTGCCTAAACTGTTAAGAAAACAGTGAGGGTTAATAACAGTTAAGACACAGTTTGAAAGAAAGTCTGTAGTGGAGAATCAGAGGGAGAATCAGACAGACTGAGACTGTCTCCAGTCGGCTTTTTCAATAGATGCTCAAAGAAGACTTTGTGAAGAAAAGAAGAGAGTTTTTTGGAGGGAAAATAGTGAGACCTAGTTCCTGTTCTACTAACAAAGTACAGCCTCACTTGGGCCCTAACACCACAGAGAAGTCCCATGAGGACTGGGGAAGCTATCATGCTCATTCACACAACGTTGCTCATCGATTGAGAATTGGTTTAGATGCATTAACTCCTTCTTGCTTCCAGCCTACTCCATGAATGGTCTGAGCACACCCCCATAAAGTAGAAAGCCATCAGTGTGTACAGGACTTGTCTTCAGTAGCTCAAGACAGACAACCTCAAGGGTCAGCCTAAGAGGATACAGGTGGGTACCACCAGCATCTGCTGTACCATACTTTCCAGCCCCAAATACCTTTACTTTTACTCTCATTTTCCTAGGATTGCATTTTCCAAATAAACCATTTAGATTTAATCCCTGCTTCAGCATATGTTTTCTAAGGAACCTGGCTAGAGTAGATGCTGAAAACTCACCCTACATCTACATCTCAGGTATTCTTTTCCTTACAGCTTTCTCCTGAACCATAGAGTATTATTCCAAGCTGTGTTTCACTTGACTTCTCAGAGAGCCCACAGGAATGACTCCAGTAGTACAAAGAGAAAACTTGTTCATGAGTCTATCCTGTTTTGTGTTTCCCCAAAAAACTAACTCGACCTGAATCCTGTCTCCGTGTCTGATTTTTGGGCAATCTAATTTAAAACAGGAGGTAAGACTCCATGCTTGTTATAAAAAGGTTAATTATATCCACCAATCCTGATATAATTGATGATATAGCTCCAAGTAACTCAATGAATATAAAGTATATAGCTTTTCCAAAAATTTGAAAAATAAGAATATTGCAAAATGCACTGCTTCATGTAAAAATTTACAAGTAAGGTGACTCTAACAAATTAACTTTCAAATGCAATACAGGATCCCAATTTACCACCAAAGCAGTGATCAAGGATTTATTCTATAATGTGTATCAGGACAACTTGCTACCCATTTGGAAAAGTATACAATTAGGTATCTATCTCATTCCTTACAGCAAAATAAATTCCACAATTAAGAATAAAAGTAATTCCTGAAACTAAAGTAATTCGAGAAAAAATGGATTATTTCAAAGTAATCTCAAGCAGAAATACAAAATTCAGCAAATATAAGAGAACATTGGGTTGATAAATTTTACTATAATCAACTTCAATGTTTTTTTACAATAAACCATTTCAAAAAAGAATCAATAAACTGGAGCAGCTACCTTTTGTCTCCATATAGATGTGTAAACTTATGAAATGTGGAGCTTTCTCTGATTTAACCAGATTGTATTCTTGATTTACCCCTTTCTCCTTGTATGGCTCCACTAGATGTCCTTTACTTTTTTTTGCTAGCACATTTTTGGATCCTCTCCACCTCTATTCCTAGAGGGCATCAAACCATAAAGGAGTGACCACAAAGTGACAGGGTCACACAAGTGGAACTCTTACCATTTCATAAGGGATGCTTCTACGAACATATAACATTTAACCTCTATTGAGAGAAAATACGAGTTTTCCAGGGTAAGGGAGTAGGAGGAGGGTGGTAAACAGCATTAGGGGAATGAGGATGGCATGTACAAATACACAGAGAATGACACAGCCAAATATATTCTAAAAATAGGTATAAATGCAAATGGCAAACCATAATGAAACATGATATGGAAAAGGTTGTTTGACTCAATCTAGAGAGTGCCATTCGGAAGTTAACTGATCAATACAAATATCTGATTCACTCTGTGTTTTCAAGACAGAAGGTTTCCAAAAACACTGAGAATAGACTTAGGAGAAGATACACTGGGGGAAAAAAAACAGTAAAAGTATGTCGGGTTCAAACAGCAGCATTTTAAATAAACATATTTTAACTATTCAAAGCTTAATTTAGAGCAAGAGCTCCAGTAGTTTAAAAAAGGATTAGAATGACATCCCAAAAGTAGCAAAATATTATTTTTACTTTTCATGATTAATTGTATGTATTTAATACTCCCTTCAAATTCATTACTTAAGTATTTATTGGGTAGGAAGCACTGCGCACTGTTGCAGGTATCGAGGATACAACGGTGAGCAAAACAGATAAAAACAATCTTACCCTCATGGAGTTTATACTTTGGTATGTGAAGCAAATACTCCAAAAAAATATCGAAACTGCCAAATTAAGACAAAAAGCTAGGAAGCACACAGGGAGAGAGGTCAGGAGCTTTTATCAGACAATGGTTTGTTTATATTTAACAAAAATTCACTTATTTCTCTCTTGGTTACCAAATAAACCCAAAAAGTTGGGTAGGACAAATATTATTATCATCCCTATTCCTTTTCATATTTTGAAGCAGAGTGTCAGAAAATTTAATTTTCCCACACTGATAAATGTCAGCAGCAAGGTAAGCCTCTCCCCTGGACACTCTGATGCAGACATATCTCATGCCGTTTCCATAAGTCATCTCTACCCACAAGAAACAACAAAGACTAAACAAAACAAGGACTAAACATAACAAGGATGTACCTTTATTTGCTGCTTAAAAAAATGAACAATAGATAGAAACATGTAAAGAATCACCTGCACGTAATGACAACGTTTGTGGTACTGACGTAAGGAAAGATCTTTGCAGCGTTCTGGGAATGGTCAGAAATGTGCTGACTTTCAGGGCTGTACTAACATTTCTACTGCCAAGACACTGAAGTGTAATAATGCATGGAATATTAAATTAGAGACATTTTCTTAACCTGATGGATGAGCTTTAGTCTCCTTGGGACCAGAACGTTGTCGTCGATACATAAGAAGCCCAACAGTAAACAGGAAAACTAAAACAGACAAAGAAGGAATCACAATCACTGTCAAGAAAACTCTTCTCTTTGCAGATGCTGGGCCACTGTCGACACTACCCCCATAGCCTCTGTGCAGGCAGTAGGGTGGGGACCACCCATAGCCACAGTGGCAGTGATGTTTGTTATTGCAGATTCCCTTCATATTGCAGGTCTCAGGAAGGCAGACGTGTGACAAGACAGATAGACTGACACACTTCTTGTGGATGCAGATCTTCCCTGGGCCACACACTGTACCATCTTTCACTTCACCAGTGTCAGGTGTGTTCATCCTTAAATGGTAGTCAATACTCCAGCAGGTGACACCATTGATATGAGCATGCTGCAGAGTAAAATGATCTTGGAGAAGAGGAATGGCTCTCACGTTCTCACACTGAACTCTCCCACAGAAGACATCAGAGATATGACATTTTAGGTATGTCGTGCCATTTACACCACAGTGACCAAAACGGTTGCCCTGAGAGTTGATTTCTTTATAGCAATTCTGAGATGCACTTTTTGCATCTTTACCAAAAATCTCCCTGCAATGCTGGTCATGGTTACTACATCTCTTTTGATAGCAGTAGGCACTGTCACTACAGGGGACTCCGTCCTGCACATATCTGTCCTCTGGACACTGATGGGATGATCCATTGCACCATTCTGGAAGGTCACATTCATTGACCTTTTGTCTACAGAGTTCCCCTGATGGCATGAACTTGCAGTCTTTGCAACAAAGCCCCAAAGCACAGGCAGCTCCAGGCCTCAGAGTGCAGTTCAACAGACAACAGGCATCTTGTTCACATTGCTGTACAGATCCACAGTCACACTGCTCTTCTCTTTCAACCACGCCATTCCCGCAGCGCTTTAGCGTAAAGATTTCCCCGAATCTGGGGGGATCATGCAGACATGATCCCTGGTTTAAAGTGGTCTTCATAAAATCAGCATAACTGCAATTGGTGAATTTCTCTGCAGGCACTCTGAAAGTACTCATGATGCAACCTCTTTCCCCACAAAAACAGAATTCTTCATCATGCCGCATACCCAAAGTATGACCTAACTCATGGGCCACAGTGTTGGCAAAAAGAGACCAGGTATCTCCTTGAAAATTATCAACTCCACAATCAATAGGTGGACGACATATTCCTGCAACGTAGGCTAGACCAAGTATACTTATAAGTGAATTTTTTATGAACATATGTGCAGCATCATGCTGTAGCTGAGAAAGACTGATGTGTTTCCATTGAGAGAAATCGTTCAGGACCTGTTCTATGCTTGTCATTGGGAAAATATTTCCTTGATTCCAAATTTCAATTCCAATCAAAATTATGTAAGTACCTAATTGCTTATACATGGAATCCACTATGTTGACAACAAGAAATACATCCTCTTGCGCCTTTGAGATGTTGCTTTGAGAGTAAATGAAGAAATCATGGTTCACCACAACAACCAGCTCCAGAAACCATGCATGGGTCCACCAGCCACCAGCAGAATTTGGTCCCAGAGCTGAGTTCTCAGCCTCTTCAGATTCCAACTGTTGGCGTGCTACTTCCTTCTCTGTTAAGCCACATCTCATAGCTGGGAATTGTGTCTCATTACTGTTTATCTTATAAATCAGGTGTTCAAATGTGGCAGAATGCTTGATGGGTTCAATTTCATAAGTGAGACCATTTATTTGTAATACTCCTCGCAAGCCACCAAAACAAGCGCTGAAAACAACCAAGGATTCAGGGGCCCCTTCCACGAAACCATGATAGTAACAGTCATCTGGGATGAAGGGCTGATCCTCCAGGAGGGCTCGCTGCTCTGTGTAGGTGAACACTGGGAGGTGTCTAGAAACCAAGAGCTTCTTGACCCTCATATGAACAACGTGTCTCTGGCTCCCAAACCGCAGGCTATAGGACAACCATCCAGGAGCCTTTGCACCTCTGCCCCTGCTGATCACCTTCAAGGGGATGACCACTTCTGGGGAAGTGAGATGCTGGGAGGGCCCAGACTGAAAGTAGCCAGAAATGGACAAAAACACCCCAAGCAAGAGCAGCAGAAGAGAGACCCTGATGTGCAGCAGGGTCCCATCTACTAACATTATGAAGCTGTTGTTATGGAGCCATCTGTCCAGAGCAGAAGAGGACAAGGTGTGAGGTACCGCTGGTCTGGCTCCTCCCTCTGAGCTGCTTAGGATGCAGGGCTGACCCTATGGATATGTGTTCTGGCAAAGTTAGATGAGAACTGCAGTGCTGGAAGTAAAAATAAAAAGATAGGTTGGAACAGGGATAAGAAAGGAAATCAGGTGAGAGAAAGAATGGAGTGGTGAAAACCTGGTTGATGAATCAAGAAAATGCTTTGGATTTGCTTTTAGTAGATGGGGGTGGGGAGCTGGGATCATAGATAAGACAACATTGGCCAAGTGGTGAAACTGTTAAAGTTAGAAGATGGGGACTTAAATGGTGACCTCAGTCTTTACAGGCAGTATGAAAATGTCCATCATAAAAAGTAAAAGCCAGAGTAAAAAAGCTTAAGAGTAGGGTGGCTCTATATCTCAATTTGTCCAATACAATATTGGTGAATGCCTGTTGCTTTTGTAATAGCTATTGATAGTGTCTCCTTTGACTGTCAAAACTGGAGACATCAAAAATAATCACACTTCTGTGTTGAGTTGCCTCAGTCTTATGATGTACTATAGTTTCTTTATCTCTAAGTTATTTACTATTCCTCGTATTCATCTTTGCTCATAACTTTATTAGATTGACAGATTCTTACTACAGGGTTTATGATTTTCATTCATTTTAATATCCTCTATAATGCCTCGTATAGCTCTGTGTACAATGAAAAATAGAAAACAGGAGGAGGGGTGGCCAACTGTCTTGGATTATAAATGAATGTTACTAAAATGTATTCATATTGTATTATAATTTTTAGAAAAGCAAACAATTCATTCATTAAACAGTGACATCATTTAAGGGTATGGACAGGCTAATGTTGTTCTCTCTAGTTACTGACAGGAGAATCCCAAAGACAAAAGGAGACGCTTTCAGAAGAGAAAATGAGAATCTGTGCAGTTTAAAGGTCTTGGGAAAAGGAACTCTTGTCTTATTAGGGCAAAGCCATTGGAGAGTCTGGTATTTTAGGACTGCCAGGGAAGAGTCCCAATGTTTGCTCAAATATATTTACCAACAATTTTTGAAAGTGGGGAATTTTGGCCAGGTATAATGGCTCACACCTGTAATCCCAGTACTTTGGGAGACCAAGGCGGGTGGATCACCTGAGGTCAGAAGTTTGAGACCAGTCTGGTCAACATGGTGAAACCCCTTCTCTACTAAAAATACAAAAATTAGCTGTAATCCTAGCTACTTGGGAGGCTGAGGCACAAGAGTCGCTTGAACTCATGAGGTAGGGTTGCAGAGAGCCAAAGTCACACCACTGTACTCCAGCTTGGGCAACAGAGTAAAGACTTTGTCTCAAAAAAAAAAAAAAAAAAGGAAAAGGAGGAAAGGAGGAAGGAAGGAAGGAAGGAAGAAAGAAAGAAGGAAGGAAAGAAAGAAAAGAAATTTCTGCCCCTGTCATACAGTCTGGCTGTCAACACTCATCCATTTCTTTTCCTATTTATTAAACAAGTCTTTATGTGTTTGGAGCATACAAAGTGCAGGACATTGTGCTAGATATTAAAGAAAGAAAATTAAAATACAGAACATTAGCTAAATTATCAATTTAGTGCAGAAACTTGTGGCAGGAGCAAGAATAAGCTTTAGGAGGTCTATAATATTGCATTTAATATTTCATATATTTTGTGCCTTGTTTTTTTGCTGAGGAGAGTGTCCATATATTTCATATAGTCTCAAATGACTGTCAACAATGAGGTTGATAAGCCCTGAGCCTGTATAGAAACAATCAAATAAACAGATAATTATAATATGATCAAAACCATTTTAATCTAAAGATAACGAAGTTTATGCTTCAGGGATCCTCATTGTACAGACCTCCGTAAAGACCCCATAAGGGGCTCAACAATGAATTTTATGGAAGTCATTAAATTAAGAGTGATCAAGATTAGTCACTATATAAGAAAAATCTGAAACACCCTGAAATATTATAACTCATACATAAAAGACTTAATAAAGGTTTTCTAAAATTTCACAATAGTAAAATTAATTATCTCCTTACAAATAACAAGCTATTCTTTTGAATATTCTTTTGCAAACTGTTAATAATACAAAGTAAATTTTTATTAAACATGCTAGAGAAAGGCAAATGCCTTTCAGTTCTTGACATTGAAATTATAACAAGATAATTCTCTTAAGGGAGGCAATTAAATAAAAAGCAACTTAAAAACTGTAGGGAAAAGGTATTACAGAAGTGAGTCAGGAAGTTGATTAATATAAATATGAGGGGATTAAATTCTGTGATGTTTATGGTGTTTTCAACTTTTAATATTTATAATTTGTTGTGGCTTCTTTCTTATGCTAAATAAATAAAATATGAAAATAACTGAGTTTTCATACTTATTTTCTGCAGTTGTAACTTGGTATTATTTTTCTTAAAGTGGGCCCCTCATCTTGTAGGTGCATCAGGCCCAAAAACTTAAATCACCTCTGACTGTGATCAACATATTGATGAAGGCAGGTGCTGTTTCTTATAAGAATAAAAAGGAAGAGCATTTAAATTAAGCAAATGTAAGGAGACTTACATAGAAGATATAAAAATGAACATGACTGACCCAACACCAATCATCTCCTGGATTTTGAATCCATTTCTAATCAATGCTTTCTTTGCTCTGATTCAAGTTCCCTTATATTCCCTTCTTTTTTTTTTTTTTTAATTGCATTTTAGGTTTTGTGAAGAACATGCAAGATTGTTGCATAGGTACACATATGGCAGTGTGATTTGCTGCCTTCCTCCCCTTCACCTATATCTGGCATTTCTCCCCATGCTATCTCTCCCCAACTCCCCACCCCCTGCTGTCCCTCCCCTATTTCCCTCCTACAGACCCCAGTGTGTAGTGTTCCCCTCCCTGTGTCCATTGTGTTCTCATTGTTCAACACCCACCTATGAGTGAGAACATGTGGTGTTTGATTTTCTGTTCTTGTGTCAGTTTGCTAAGAATGATGGTTTCCAGGTTCATCCATGTCCCTACAAAGGACATGAACTCATCATTTTTGATGGCTACCTAATATTCCATGGTGTATATGTGCCACATTTTCCCTGTCTAGTCTATCATTGATGGGCATTTGGGTTGGTTCCAGGTCTTTGCTATTGTAAACTGTGCTGCAATGAACATTCATCTGCATGTGTCCTTATAGTAGAACGATTTATAATCCTTTGGATATATACCCAGTAATGGGATTGCTGGGTCAAATGGAATACCTATTTCTAGGTCCTTGAGGAATTGCCACACTGTCTTCCAGAATGGTTGAACTAATTTACACTCCCACCAACAGTGTAAAAGTGTTCCTATTTCTTCACATCCTCTCCAGCATCTGTTGTCTCCAGATTTTTTAATGATCGCCATTCTAACTGGCGTGAGATGGTATCTCAATGTGGTTTTGATTTGCATCTCTCTAATGACCAGTGATGATGAGCATTTTTTCATATGTTTGTTGGCCT
Organism: Callithrix jacchus; assembly: GCF_049354715.1. Classification (NCBI taxonomy): domain Eukaryota; kingdom Metazoa; phylum Chordata; class Mammalia; order Primates; family Cebidae; genus Callithrix; species Callithrix jacchus. Next base: position 105,413,414 of record NC_133509.1, on the reverse strand, counting down.
CATGTATGTCTTCTTTTGTAAAGTGTCTGTTCATATCCTTTGCCCATTTTTGAATGGGCTTGTTTGTTTTTTTCTTGTAAATCTGTTTGAGTTCTTTGTAAATTCTGGATATCAGCCCTTTGTTAGATGGGTAAACTGCAAAAATTTTTTCCCATTCTGTTGGTTGCCGATTCCCTCTAGTGACTGTTTCTTTTGCCGTGCAGAAGCTGTGGAGTTTGATTAGGTCCCATTTGTCTATTTTGGCTTTTGTTGCCAATGCTTTTGGTGTTTTGTTCATGAAGTCCTTACCTACTCCTATGTCCTGAGTGGTTTTGCCTATGGTGCCAGGCCTTATGTTTAAGTCTTTAATCCATCTGGAGTTAATTTTAGTGTAAGGTGTCAGGAAGGGGTCCAGTTTCTGCTTTCTGCACATGGCTAGCCAGTTTTCCCAACACCATGTATTAAACAGGGAATCCTTTCCCCATTGCTTGTTTTTGTCAGGTTTGTCAAAGATCAGATGGTTGTAGATATGTTGTGTTGCCTCCGAGGCCTCTGTTCTGTTCCATTGGTCTATTATCTCTGTTTTGGTACCAGTACCATGCTGTTTTGATTACTGTAGCCTTGTAGCATTTACAACTGCTACAAAGAGAATAAAATACCTAGAAATACAGCTAACAAGGAACATAAAGGACCTCTTCAAGGAGAACTACTGCTCAATGAAATAAGATTGAGGACACAAACAGATGGAGAAACATTCTTGTTCATGGTTAGGAAGAATCAATATTGTGAAAATGGCCATATTGCCCAAAGTAATTTACAGATTCAACGCTATCCCCATCAAGCTACCAATGACCTTCTTCACAGAACTGGAAAAAACCACCTTAAACTTCATATGAAACCAAAGAGAGCCTGCATAGCCAAGTCAATTATAAGCAAAAAGAACAAAGCAGGAGGCATCACACTACTGGACTTCAAACTATATTCCCTTCTTAAACCTTCCCTTGTGCTTTCCGGAGTCTTCCTTTAATGACAAAAGGAGACAGAGAAAGAACCAAACTCCATTCTAAACCTCTTCACAGAAAGCTCCCTACAACTACTTACCCTGTTAAGCCTGAGCTTCAACAGAATTTACCACTTGCCTAAAGGCTTCCTCCTGAGAAATCCCATCCTCAGAAGTCACATGTACCACACGGTCCAGAGTTCCTGTTCTCCACAGCCCACAGCATCAACACCAAACCATATATCTCACTACATGTCTCTTCAACCTTAGTGCTCTTGGACAAAATTCAAAGGCTTTGGCCCCTGACTAATAAAATTATTCTCCACCAAAAATGGTACCCTCATCTTAAAGTAATATTAGCAAGTATTTAGACAACCCATGTGAAAACAAGCCAGGGATTTTTAAAGTTTTTCTTTAACCTCTTCAAGTCATCTTCAGTATAATTCAGCCTACCCACTCATAGTCATAATCCATACCTTGTCAATACACACACATTTTATGTATCCTAAGCAATTTACCAATAATTTTAGTTTTTCCAGCTCTCCCTTTCTCCTGCTATACTTATTTCTCAAACTCAAAGAGAATCCAAACACTTTTGTCTTTCCTCATCTCCCATTTCTCTTCATGTTCTTGTCTCCAATTCATTCGAGCTCTGCTACCAATTTCATCCCTTCAAGCAATGTATGCCAAATCTTTAACTCTCTAAAATCCTAAATGACACAAATGGCTGGGGGGGAAGGTGGGGAGGGATGGGCAGGAACTGCATTAATCCTTCACATACTTTCTCCTTTCCTACATCAAAACTACCAATGCTACTCTGAAAAAAAAAAAAAAAATCCCCAAACCAATGTGTTTGTGAAAGGCTTAAAAAGAGAATATACAAATCAGAACTTAAATAACTTGTCCTGGATCCTCAGCATAAGCAATGGAGATATAAAATTCAGCAGATACTTCAAAACTTCCTATGTCATATTGTTCTTTTGTTTATTCCCCTGAATATTACATTCACACCTCCTCAATGTTGTGAGTTTCCTCATTTATGTGGAGTGCCAGTAGCTGAAAATCCATTCTCATTGTCTTTCAATCACAGTAGTTAGTTATCCAAGTACCTTTCCTTTCTAGTATAAAGTATTTAAGGTTTTTTCTTTTCTTGTCCTAGATTGGCCATGTGGATGCTGGTATATGGGGAAAACTTGTTTCAGTCTGAACATTATCCTTGCAATTAACTTGCCTAAAGAGTCTGGATTGATCTGAGCAGTTTTCATTGGTGCAAGTTAGGCACCTTATTCCACAAGGTGCAAGAAGCACAGAAGAGAAAGCAAAGTTGATAGACAAAACTTCCAAGAACAAAGATCTCTGAATTGGGGTGAAATCCTAACAGCCAGATTTACTCTCTGTATCTCTCTTGATATGTTTTCTACTTATTATGGAGTGAGAGTTGTGATGGGAGGTTTGAAAATGGGAAGAACTAATAAATGATAAAATGTTGTGGAAAGGACTGATAAGTCACACAAACCTGTGTCATATTATTCTTTTTCTTGGAGCTCAGCATGAGTTGATAACAGGAGAATAACTTCAAAAAAAATCTTTTTTTAAAAAATTTTTTATTGCATTTTAGGTTTTGGGGTACATGTGCAGAACATGCAAGACAGTTGCAAAGGTACACACATGGCAGTGTGTTTTGCTTCCTTTCTCCCCTTCACCCACATTTGGCATTTCTCCCCAGGCTATCCCTCCCCAGCTCTCCCCCCTCAAAAAAAATCTTTAAGCCAGACTCGTTGTCTTCATTCCGAGGACTTCCAGAGACCAAAGCTCCTGAAGTACCATCATTCTCCCATGGATACTGTGAAGCAGTACCACTAGAAATCCATGTTCTCCAAAGTTAGTGGACTCTCAAATGAGACAACAGCCCTCTTCTGCATGTTTCATAAACCCTTTCTTCCTTTTCCCACAGCTATTTCAAATTCAAGACCCCTCTCTACCTATCTTCCCTCTTACTCCAATGCCCTAATGCACTGTTTTCCTATCTGTCACTAATACCTGACCCATTAGAGAGTCTCTCCCACCTGAGGACTGTTTCTATCAATTTTCCCCACACTCAACTGTATCTTCATCTTCTCATCTGATTTTCCCAGGACTGTCCTTATTTTAAAACTGAAAGTCCTGCACCCAGAAATCCCCTCAGTCCCGACCAAACTGGAATGGTTGGTTACCCTACCTATACCCATGCTCTAGTCACTCATATCTTTAAAAAGGAAAACAAAACAAAAATTAAGAGACTTCACATTATCCAATGGACTATTCTGGATACAAAATTATTCATAGAACCAAACTTGATAAATGACTTACCACCAGAAGAAACAGTAGTTTCCCTGGCCCTTTCTGTCTAGATGGTTTGTACCCACCCTTTATCAATGAATGAAGGTTTGTAGCTGAGACCACAGAACAAAGGGAAACATAAGCCCTCATCTTTTGTCTGTCAGGTGACTAAATTCTAGATTTAGCTGCTTAGCATCAAGGATCTTTCAATTCTACAGAAATAATAATGGGATCTCAAGAATATCTTGCTCTCATCCTGCCATATCTATACTCATTTCCAAATTGAATACAATTGGAATTGGGTTGTCTCCTTACCTCCAGTCTATGTCCCCTGATGGCATAGGTTTGTAATTTTGCTCATGCCATTGCATTGGTCTAGACTGACTAATCACTTGTGCCGTTGAACTGAATTATAGTTCAACTTTCTAGGGCAAGATCAAATTCCACTTCCATTATCAAATCTTTCCTAAATAATCCAGAAAACCTTAACATCCCATAACTCTATAACTATAATGTGCAATACATTTTTGTGTGACAAAATTTATATCCTTGCTATTTTCTGTTTTATATGTGAGTTTTAAAAATTGCATCTCCTATTAGACTATAATGTTTTGGAGAAAAATATGCTCAAATGGTAGCAAATTTATGGCATAGTGTTTGGCAAAACATATAATCAATAAGATGAGTTCAACTATATAAAAACTGCATTAAATAAAGAGTCATTTATAAAATATCAACTCTAACTTTGATAGTTTCTTTTTAAAGGGATTCCTGTCCAGTGAGCCTTGTCAACTCCTAACTTACCTGGTAGAATCAGAACCTCATGAGATAAGCACCAATTAGAAGCACTTTTAATTACAGTCCCCTTCCATTTCTTGCCAGAAACAGATTCTATTATTTATGCTGGTTTCTTTAGATATCTGACAAGGTTCCTTTTATAAACTGTTTCGTTCAGGCAGGATTTTCGCATTGATGTTCATCAGGGATATGGGCCTCAAATTTTCTTTTTTTAGTTGTGTCTCTGCCAGGTTTTGGTATCAGGATGATGTTGGCCTCATAAAATCCTATTGTTTGGAATCGTTTCAGAAGGAATAGTACCAGCTCCTCTTTGTACCTCTAGGAGAATTCAGCTATGAACTTGTCTGGTCCTGGACTTTTTTTGGTTGATAGGCTATTAATTGCTGCCTCAATTTCAGACCTTGTTATTGGTGTATTCAGGGAATCAACTTCTTCCTGGTTTAGTCTTGGGAGGGTGTAAGTGTCCAGGAATTTATCCATTTCTTCTAGATTTTCTGGTTTATTTGCATAGAGGTATTTATAGTACTCTCTGATGGTAGTTTGTATTTCTATGGGATTGGTGGTGATATCTCCTTTATCATTTTTTATTGCATCTATTTTATTCTTCTCTCTTTTCTTTTTTATTAGTCTGGCTAGTGGACTATCTACTTTGCTGATCTTTAAAAAAAACAGCTCCTGGATTCACTCATTTTTTGAAGGGTTTTTCATGTCTCTATCTACTCCAGTTCTGCCCTGATCTTAGTTATTTCTTGTCTTCTGCTAGCTTTTGAATTTGTTTGTTCTTCCTCCTCTAGTTCTTTTAATTGTGACGTTAGGGTGTCAATTTTAGATCTTTCCTCTTTTTTCTTGTGGGTATTTAGCGCTATGATTTCCCTCTACACTCTGCTTTAAGTGTGTCACAGAGGTTCTGGTACATTGTGTCTTCATTCATTGGTGTCAAAGAACATCTTTATTTCTGCCTTCATTTCATTATTTAGCCAGTAGTCATTCAGGAGCAGGCTGTTCAGTTTCCATGTAGTTGTGTGGTTTTGAGTGAGTTTCTTAATACTATGTCGAATAGGAGTGGTGAGAGAGGGCATCCTTGTCTAGTGCCTGATTTCAAAGGGAATTCTTCCAGCTTTTGCCCGTTCAGTATGATGTTGGCTGTAGGTTTGTCATATATAGCTTTTATCATTTTATGATACATTCCATCAATACCTAGTTTATTGAGAGTTTTTAGCATGAAGTGCTGTTGAATTTTATTGAAGGTCTTCTCTGCATCTACTGAGATAATCATGTGGTTTTTGTCTTTGGTTCCATTTATGTGATGGATTACATGTTGAACCAGCCTTGCATCCCCAGGATGCAGCCTACTTGGTCGTGATGGATAAGTTTCTTGATGTGCTGTTGCAATCTGTTTGCCAGTATTTTATTGAAGATTTTTGCATTGATGTTCATCATGGATATTGGCCTAAAGTTTTCTTTTTTAGTTGAGTTTCTGCCTGGTTTTGGTATCAGGATGATGTTAGCCTCATAAAATGAGTTAGGGAGGATTCCCTCCTTTTGTATTGTTTGATACAGTTTCAGAAGGAATGGAACCAGCTCCTCTTTGTATGTCTGGTAGAATTCGGCTGTGAACCCATCTGGACCTCGACTCTTTTTAGTTGGTAGGCTATTGATTGCTGCCTCTACTTCAGCCCTTGCTATTGGTCTATTCAGGGTTTCAACTTCCTCCTAGTTTAGTCTTGGTAGAGTACAAGTGTCTAGGAATTTATTCATTTCTTCTTGGTTTACTGGTTTATGTGAGTAGAGCTGTTTGTAGTAATCTCTAATGGTAGTTTGTATTTCTGTGGGATCAGTGGTGATATCCCCTTTATCATTTTTTGTTGTATCTATTTGATTCTTCTCCTTTTTCTTTTTTATTAATCTGGCTAGTGGTCTGTCTATTTTGTTGATCTTTTCAAAAACCAGCTCCCGGATTTATTGATTTTTTGAAGGGTTTTTTGTGTCTCTATCTCCTTCAGTTCTGCTCTGATCTTAGTTATTTCTTGTCTTCTGCTAGCTTTTGAGTTCTTTTGATCTTGCTCCTCTAGCTCTTTCAATTTTGATGATATAATGCCAATTTTAGATCTTTCCTCTCTTCTCTGGTGGGCATTTATTGCTATAAAAATCCCTCTTGACACTGCTTTAAAGGTGTCCCAGAGATTCTGACAAGTTGCATCTACATTCTGGTTGGTTTCAAAGAACATCTTTATTTCTGCCTTCATTTCGTTGTTTATCCAGTCTACACTCAGAAGCAAGCTGTTCAGTTTCCAAGTGGATGTGTGGGTTTGAGTGTGTTTCTTGATCCTGAGTTCTAGTCTGATTTAGCTGTGGTCTGATAGACTGTTTGATATAATCTCCATTCTTTTGCATTTGCTGAGGTGATTTACTTCCAATTATGTGGTCAATTTTAGAGTAGGTATGATGTGGTGCTGAGAAGAATGTATATTCTGTGGATTGGGGGTGGAGAGTTCTGTAAATGTCTATTAGGATTGCTTAGTCCAGGTCTGAGTTCAAGTCTTGGATATCCTTGTTAATTTTCTGTCTTGTTAATCTGTTTAATATTGACAGTGGAGTGCTAAAGTCTCACATTATTATTGTGTGGGAGTCTGTCTCTTTATAGGTCATTAAGAACTTGCTTTATGTATCTGGGTGCTCCTGTATTGGGCACTTATGTATTTAGGATTGTTAGCTCTTCTTGTTGCATTGATCCTTTTACCATTATGTGATGTCCTTCTTTGTCTCTTTTGATCTTTGTTGGTTTAAAGTCTATTTGATCAGAGACTAGGATTGCCACTCCTGCTTTTTTTTTTGCTCTCCATTTGCTTGGTAGATCTTCCTCCATCCCTTTATTTTGAGGCTACATATATCCTTGCATGTGAGATGGATTTCCTGGATACAGCACACCAATGGGTTTTGACTTTTTATCCAATTTGCCAGTCTGTGTCTTTTGATTGGGGCATTTAGCCCATTTACATTTAAGGTTAATATTGTTGTGTGTGAATTTGATCCTGCCATTTTGATGCTAGCTGGTTGTTTTGCTCATTATTTGATGCAGTTGATGCTCTTTACCCTTTGGTATGTTTTTCGAGTGGGTGGTACTGGTTGTTCCTTTGTGTGTTTAGTGCTTCTTTCAGGAGCTCTTGTAAAGCAGGCCTGGTGGAGATGAAATTTCTGAGCAATTGCTTGTTCATAAAGGATTTTATTTCTCCTTTGCTTATGAAGCTTAGTTTGGCTGGATATGAAATTCTAGGTTGAAAGTTCTTTTCTTTAAGGATGTTGAATATTGGCCCCCACTCTCTTCTGGCTTGTAGGATTTCTGCTGAGAGATCTGCTGTGGGTCTGATGGGCTTCCCTTTGTGGGTAAACTGACCTTCCTCTCTGGCTTCCCTTAGCATTTTTCCTTCATTTCAACCCTGGTGAATCTGATGATTATGTGCCTTTGGGTTGCTCTTCTTGAGGAATATCTTTGTGGTGTTCTCTGTATTTCCTAGACTTGAATGTTGTCCTGCCTTCCTAGGTTGGGAAAGTTCACCTAGATAATATCCTGAAGAGTGTTTTCCAGCTTGGATTCATTCTCTTCATCACATTCAGGTACACCTATCAAACTTAGATTATGTCTTTTCACATAATCCCATATTTCTTGGAGGCTTTGTTCATTTCTTTTTACTGTTTTCTCTCTCTCTTTTTTTTTTACTCTTTTTTTCTCTAATCTTGCCTTCTCATTTTATTTCATTGAGTTGATCTTCAATCTCTGATATCCTTTCTTCTGCTTGGTTGATTTGGCTATTGAAACTTGTGTATTCTTTGAGAAGTTCTTGTGTTGTGTTTTTCAGCTCCATCAATTCATTTATATTCTTCTCTAAGCTGTTTATTCTTGTTAGCGTTTCATCAAACTTTTTTTTTTCAAGGTTCTTAGTTTCTTGCTTTGGGTTAGAACACGATATTTTAGCTCAGAGAGGTTTGTTATTACCCACCTTCTGATGTCTGTTTCTGTCAGTTCATCAGACTCATTCTCCATCCAGCCTTGTTCCCCTGCTGGTGAAAAGTTGTGATCCATTGGAGGAGGAGAGATGTTCTGGTTTTGGGTGTATTCATCCTTTCTGCACTGGTTTCTTACCATCTTTGTGGATTTATCTACCTGTGATCTTTGTGGTTGGTGACTTTCAGATGGGGTCTCTGAGTGGATATCCTTTTTTTTTGCTGATGAAGTTATTTATTTCTATTTCTTAGTTTTCCTTCTAACAGTCAGGCTTCCCTGCTGCAGGACTGCTGGAGGTCCACTCCAGACCCTGCTTGCCTGAGGATTACCTGCAGTGGCTGCAGAAGAGTAAGGGTTGCTGCCAGTTTCTTCTTCTGTTGTCTTTGTCCCAGAAGGATACCAGCCAGAAGTCAGCCTAAGCTCTCCTTTGTGAGGTGTCTCTTTGGTTATACGGGGTTGGGGAGCTGCTTGAGAAGACAGTCTGTCCCTTATAGGAGCTCAAGTGCTGAGCTGTAAGCTCCATTGTTCTGTTCAGAGCTGCTGGGCAGGTACATTTAAATCTGCTGCAGCAGAACTCATAACTGCCTTTTTTCCCCCCAGGTGCTCTGTCCCAGGAAGGTGGGGCTTTATTTATAAGTTCCTGTCATTCTGCTGCCTTTTTTCAGAGATGGCCTGACCAGCGAGGAGGGAGCCTAGCATAGTCTGCCAGCAGAGGCATTGCTGAGATGCAGTGGGCTCTGCCCAGCTGCTGTGTGAACTTCCTTGCAGTTTTGTTTATAGAGGTATAGTTAGAACTGCCTCGGTAATGGTGGTCTGCCACAGTAATGGCAGACTATCTCTGTAATAGTGGACTGCCTTGGTGATGGTGGATTGCCTTGGTAATGGTGGACTGCCTCAGTAATGGCAGACTGCCTCAGTTATGGTGGACTGCCTCGATAATGGTGGACTACCTCAGTCATGGTGGACTGCCTCTGTAGTGGTGGACTGACTTGGTAAAGGCAGATGCCCTTCCCCTGACAGAGCTGGACCATCCCAGATCCAGCTGTGCTTGCTGTGAAACTCTCAATCCAGAGCATTTCAGATTGCTGGTCTTCGTGGAGGTGGGAGCAGCTGAGCCAGATCACCTGGCCCCTAGTTTCAGCCCATTTTATTCAGTTGAACTGGCAACTCTGTCTCCCAAGTGTTCCAGTCATCAGTTGAAATGGTGCCCAGATTTGTGTGAGTTTTTGTGCGGAGACCCACTGTGCTGGCTAAACAGCCACGTTGGAGACTCATGTCACTTTTCTGCCCAGGAATCTCCTGGTCTGTGGGCAGCAAAAATTCGTTTGGAAATGTGGTGATCACCCACCCTCTGCATTTTTGCTGGGAACTGCAATCCAGAGCTGTTCATATTCAGCTATCTTGGATCCTCAACACTTTATTTTTGAATTATTATTAATTCTTAGAGACAGGGACTCATTCTGATTCTGTCACCCAGGCTAGAGTACAGTGGCACAATCTGCTCACTGCAACCTTGAACTCTTGGGCTCAAGTGACCCTTTGCTTAAATGTTCCAACTACCCAGGACGAGAGGTGCATGCCACCACACTCATGTAATTTTTTTTTTTTTGTAAAGACAAGATCTTGCTATGTTGCCAAGGCTGGTAACATCTGGCCTCAAGTGATCCTCCCACCTTGGCCTCCCAAAGTGTTGGGATAATAGGCATGAGCCACTGTGCCCAACCATTACAGTAGAATACACATACCTCTCAATTACACACAGAAAATTATCCAGAATAGATTATGTTTTAGGTCACAATATAAGTCTTAACAAATTTAGAAGACTAAAATCATCCCAAGTATCTTTTCTGACCACAGTGATATAAAACTAGAAATAATGATGGAACTCACTGTAGCACAGCAAAGTGGTTATGGCCAGATTGCCTCTCTAGATTCATCCTCACTGGGCAGGGCATCTCTGAAAGAAAGGCAGCAGCCCCAGTCAGGGACTTATAGATAAAACTCCCATCTCCCTGGGACAGAGCACCTGGGAAGGGACAGCTGTGGGTGCAGCTTCAGCAAACATTCCTGCCTACTGGCTCTGAAGAGAACAGCAGATCTCCCGGTACAGTGCTTGAGCTCTGCTAAGAGACCAACTGCCTCCTCAAGTGGGTCCCTGACCCCTGTGTCTCCTGACTGGGAGACACCTCCCAGCAGGGGTCAACAGACACCTCATCAGGAGAGCTCCACTGGGCATCACACGGGTGCCCCTCTGGGACAAAGCTTCCAGAGGAAGGAACAGGCAGCAATCTTTGCTGTTCTGCAGCCTCCACTGGTAATATTCAGGCAAACAGGGTCTGGAATGGACCTCCAGCAAACTCCAGCAGACTTGTAGAAGAAGGGCCTGGTTGTTAGAAAAAAAAAGTGAACAAACAGAAAGCAATAATATCAACCTAACAAAAAGGATGCCCACTCAAAAATCCTATCCAAAGGCCATCAGCATCAAAGATCAAAGGTAGATAAATCCACAAAAATGAGGAAAAACCAGCATAAAAATTCCAAAAACCAGAATGTCTCTTGTCCTCCAAATGATTGCAACTCCTCTCCAGCAAGGGCACAAAACTGGATAAACAACGAGTTTGATGAATTGACAGAAGTAGGCTTCAGAAGGTAGGTAATAACAAACTCTGAGCTAAAGGAGCATGTTCTAACCCAATGCAAGGAAGCTAAGAACCTTGGTAATAGATTAAAGGAACTGCTTACTGGAATAACCAGTTTAGAGAAGAACATAAATTACCTGATGGGACTGAAAAACATAGCACAAGAACTTCATGAAGCATATACAAGTATCAATAGCCAAACTGATCAAGTGGAAGAAAGGATATTAGAGATTAAAGATAAATTTAATGAAATAAAGCATTAATACAAGATTAGAAAAAGAAGAATGAAAAGGAATAAACAAAGCCTCCAGGAAATATGGGATTATGTGAAAAGACCAAATCTACATTTGATTGGTGTACCTGAAAGTGATGGGGAGAATGGAACCAAGTTGGAAAACACTCTTCAGGATATTATCCAGGAGAACTTCCCCAACCTAGCAAGACAGGTCAACATTCAAATTCAGGAAATACAGAGAACACCACTAAGATACTCTTTGAGAAGAGCACCCGAGACAAATAATTGTCAGATTCTCCAAGGTTGAAAAGAAGGAAAAAATGTTAAAGGCAGTCAGAGAGAAAGGTCAGGTTACCTACAAAGGGAAGTCTATCAGACTAACACTAGTTCTCTCTGCAGAAACCCTACAAGCCAATAGAAAGTGGGGGCCAATATTCAACATTCTTAAAGAAAAGAATGTTCAACCCAGAATTTCATATCCAGCCAAAATAAGCTTTATAAATGAAAAAGAAAAAAAATCCTTTATAGACATGAAAATGCTGAGGAATTCTGTCAGCACCAGGCCTGTACTACAAGAGCTCCTGAAGGAAGCACTAAACATGAAAAAGAACAATTGTTACCAGCCGCTGCAAAAACATACCAAATTGTAAAGACCATCAATGCTATGAAGAAAATCCATCAACTAACAGACAAAATAACTAGCTAGTATCATAATGGCAGGATCAAATTCACATATAACAATATTAACCTTAAATGTAAATGGGCTAAAGGTCCCAATTAAAAGACACAGACTGGCAAGTTGGATAAAGAGTCAAGACCCATCAGTGTGCTTTATTCAGGAGAAGCATCTCATGTGCAAAGATACACATAGGCTCAAAATAAAGGGATGGAAAAACAAACAAACAAACAAACAAACAAACAAACAAAAGGGATGGAGAAATATTTACCAAGCAAACGGAAAGCAAAAAAAAAAAAAAAAAAAAAAAAATCACACAAAACAAAAAAACACAGGGGTTCCAATTCTAGTGTCTGATAAAACAGACTTTAAGCCAACAAAGATCAAAAGAGACAAAGAAGGGCATTACATAATGGTAAAGGGATCAATGCAACAAGAAGAGCTAATTCTCCTAAATATATATGTACCCAATACAGGAGCACCAAGATTCATAAAGCAAGTTCTTAGAGGCCTACAAAGAGACTTAGACTCCCACACAATAATAGTGGGAGACTTTAACACCCCATTGTCAATATTAGACTGATCAATGGGACAGAACATTAACAAGGATATTCAGGACTTGAACTCAGATCTGGGCCAAGCAGACCTAATAGACATTTACAGAACTCTCCACCCCAAATCTATAGAAAATACATTCTTCTCAGCAGCACACCACATTTATTCTAAAATTGACCACTTATTTGGAAGTAAAACATTCCTTGGCAAATGCAAAAGAACAGAAATCATATTCTTATCAAATTAGAACTCAGGATTCAGAAACGCACTCAAAACTGCACAACTACATGGAAACTGAACAACCTGCTCCTGAATGACTATTGGATAAATAACGAAATTAGTACCAGAATCTCTAGGACACAGCTAAAGCAGTGTTAAGAGGAAAATTTATAGCACTAAATGCCCATGTCAGAAAGTGAGAAAGATCTAAAATCAACACCCTAACATCACAATTAAAAGAACTAGAGAAGCAAAAGCAAATAAATTCAAAAGCTAGCAGAAGACAAGAACTAACTAAGATCAGAGCAGAATTGAAGGAGACAGAGGCACGAAAACCCCTTCAAAAAATCAATAAATCCAGGAACCGGTTTTTTTGAAAATACTAACAGAATGGACAGACCACTAGCCAGACTAAGAAAGAAGCAAAGAAAGAAGAATCAAATAGACATAGTAAAAAATGATAAAGGAAATATCACCACTGATCCCACAGAAATACAAACTACCATCAGAAAATACTATAAACACCTCTACACAAATGAACTAGAACTTTAGAAGAAATTGATAAATTCCTGAACATATACACCCTCCCAAGACTAAACCAGGAAGAAGCTGAATCCCTGAATAGACCAATAACAAGTTCTATAATTGAGGCATTAATTAACAATCTATCAACCAAGAAAAACCCAGAACCAGACAGAATCAGAGACAAATTCTACATTGGGTAGAAAAAGGATCTTGTACCATTCCTTCTGAAACTACTCCAAACAACAAAAAAGAGAGACTCCTTCCTAACTCATTTTATAAGGCCAGCATAATCCTGATACCAAAGCCTGGCAGAGATGCAACAAAAAAAAAAAAGAAAATTTCAGGCCAATATCCCTGATGAACATTGATGTGAAAATCCTCAATATAGTATTGGCAAACAGAATCTAGCAGCACATCAAAATTCTTATCCACCATGATGAGGTTGGCTTCATCCTTGGGATGCATGGCTGGTTCAACATATAAAAATCAATAAATGTAAATCCAGCACATAAACAGAACCAATGACAGAAACCACATGATTATCTCAATAGGTGCAGAAAAGGCCTTTGATAAAGCTCAACACCCCTTCATGCTAAAAATACTCAATAAACTAGGTACTGATTGGAACATATCTAAAAATAATGAGAGTTATTTATGACAAACTCATAGCCAATATCATACTGAATGGGCAAAAGCTGGAAGCACTCCCTTTGAAAACTGGCACAAGACAAGGAAGCCCTTATTACCACTCCTATGCAACATAATACTGGAAGTTCTGGTCAGGGCAATCAGGCAAGAGAAAAAAAAAATTAAAAAGTATTCAAATAGGAACAAGCAGCTTCTCCGCTCCTTCTGGAATCTCTCCCTAGTTCAGCCCGCCTACCTCCACTCCTGCCTCCACCATGTCCACCAGGGTGACCCAGAAGTCCTACAAGGTGTCCACCTCTGGCCCCGGGGCCTTCAGCAGCCGCTCCTTAATGAGTGGGCCCAGTGCCCGCTTGAGCTTCTCCCGAGTGAGCAGTAGTGGCTTCCGGGGTGGCCTGGGTGCAGGCTATTTTGGGGCCAGCGGCATAGGCATGGGAGGTATCACCGCCGTCACCATCAACCAGAGCCTGCTGAACCCCATGAAGGTGGATGTGGACCCCAACATCCAGGCCGTGCGTACCCAGGAGAAGGAGCAGATTAAGACCCTCAACAACAAGTTTGCTTCCTTCATTGACAAGGTGTGGTTCCTGGAGCAGCAGAACAAGATGCTGGAGACCAAGTGGAGCCTCCTGCAGCAGCAGAAAACAGCTAGGAGCAACATGGACAACATGTTTGAGAACTACATCAACAACCTGAGGCGGCAGCTGGAGACTCTGGGCCAGGAGAAGCTGAAGCTGGAGGCAGAGCTTGGCAACATGCAGGGGCTGGTGGAGGACTTCAAGAACAAGTATGAGGAAGAGATCAATAAGCGTACAGAGATGGAGAATGAATTTGTCCTCATCAAGAAGGATGTGGATGAAGCTTACATGAACAAGGTAGAGCTGGAGTCTCGCCTGGAAGGACTGACTGACAAGATCAACTTCCTCAGGCAGCTGTATGAAGAGGAGATCCGGGAGCTGCAGTCCCAGATCTCCGACACGTCTGTGGTGCTGTCCATGGACAACAGCCGCTCTCTGGACATGGATGGCATCATTGCCGAAGTCAAGGCGCAGTACAAGGAGATCGCCAACCGCAGCGGGGCTGAGGCGGAGAGCATATACCAGATCAAGTATGAGGAGTTGCAGATGCTGGCTGGGAAGCACGGGGATGACCTGCGGCGTACGAAGACTGAGATCTCTGAGATGAACTGGAACATCAGCCAGCTCCAGGCTGAGATCGAGGGCCTCAAAGGCCAGAGGGCTTCCCTGGACGCCGCAATTGCAGATGCTCAGCAGCGCGGGGATCAGGCACTCAAGGATGCTCATGACAAGCAGAAGGAGCTGGAGGCCGCCCTGCAGCGGGCCAAGCAGGACATGGCAAAGCAGCTGCGTGAGTACCAGGAGCTGATGAATGTCAAACTGGCCCTGGACATCGAGATCACCACCTACCGCAAGCTACTGGAGGGTGAGGAGAGCCGGCTGGAGTCCGGGATGCAGAACATGAGTAACCACACGAAGGCCACCAGCGGCTATGCAGGTGGTCTGAGCTCTGCCTATGGGGGCTTAACAAACCCCGGCCTCAGCTACGGCCTGGGCTCCAGCTTTGGCTCTGTCACGGGCTCCAGCTACATCAGCCGCATCAGCTCCACCAAGGCTGTGGTTGTGAAGAAGATTGAGACCCGCGATGGGAGGCTGGTGTCTGAGTCCTCTGACGTCCTGCCCAAGTGAACAGCTGCAACAGCCCCTCCCAGCCTGCCCCTCCTGAGGCTGCCCCAGAGCCCAGGAGGGAGGTTGCTGTGCAGGGGAGCGCAGGGAACAGGAGACCCACCTGACCCTCAGCCCTAGACCTCAGCCCACCGGCGGGGAGTTTACTGCCTGGGGACCCCCCTGGCCCATGCCTCCAGCTGCAAAACAATTCAATTGCTTTTTTTTTTTTTTTTTTTTTTGGTCCAAAAATAAAACCTCAGCTAGCTCGGAAAAAAAAAAAAGTATTCAAATAGGAAGAGAGGAAGTCAAATTGTCTCTGTTTGCAGATGACATGATTGTATATTTAGAAAACTCCATCATCTTACCTCAAAAACTCTTTAAGCTGATAAGCAACTTCAGCAGTCTCAGGATACAAAATCAGTGTGCAAAAATCACAGCCATTCCTATACACCAATAATAGACAAGCAGAGAGCCAAATCATAACTGAACTCCCATTCACAATTGCTACAAAGAGAAAAAAATACCTAGGAATACAACTTACAAGGGAAATAAAAAAACCTCTCCAAGAAGAACTACAAACCACTGCTCAAGAAATAAGAGAGGACACAAACAAATGGAAAAAAAAATTCCATGTTCATGAATAGGAAGAAACAATATAATGAAAATGGCTGTGCTGCCCAAAGTAATCTATAGATTCAATGCTATTCCTCTCAAGCTACCACTGTCTTTCTTCACAGAACTAGAAAAAAAAAAAACTACCTTAAATTTCATATAGAACCAGAAAAGCTCTGATATAGCCAAGACAGACCTAAGCAAAAATAACAAAGCTGGAGGCATCATGCTACCTTACTTCAAACTACACTACAAGGTTACAGTAACCAAAACAGCATGATACTGGTACCAAAACAGATATATAGACCAAAGGAACAGAAAAGAAACCTCAGAAATAACACCACACCTCTACAATCATCTGATCTTAGACAAACCTGACACAAACAAGCAGTGGAAAAAGGATTCTCTATTTAATAAACGGTGCTGGGAAAACTGGCTAGCCATATGCAGAAAATGGAAACTGGACCCCTTCCTTACACCTTATACAAAAATCAACTCAAGATGGATTAAAGAGTCAAATGGAAAACTTAAAACTAAAAACCCTAGAAGAAAACCTAGGCAATACCATTTAGGACATAGTCATGGCAAAGACTTCATGACTATAACACCAATGCAATTTCAACAATAACCAAAATTGACAAATGGTTTCTAATCAAACTAAAGAACTTCTGCTCAGCAAAAGAAACTATCGTCAGAGTGAACAGGCCACCTAGAGAATGGGAGAGAATGTTTGCAGTCTATCCATCTGATAAAGGTCTAATATCCAGATTCTACAAGGAACTTAAAGACAGTTACAAGAAAAAAATAAACAACCCCATCAAAAAGTGGGTAAAGGATATAAACAGACACTTCTTAAAAGAAAGCATTTATGCGGCCAACAAACATGACAAACAGTGCATCATCACTGGTCATTAGAAAAACGCAAATCAAAACCACAATGAAATACCATCTCAGGCCAGTTAGAATGGCAATCATTAAAAAGTCAGGAGACAACAGATGCTGGAGAGGATGTGGAGAAATAGGAATGCTTCTACCCTGTTGGTGGGAGTGTAAATTAGTTCAACCATTGTGGAACACAGTGTGGCGATTCCTCAAGGATCTAGAACCAGAAATACCATGTGACCCAGTAATGGGATTACTGGGTATATACCCAAAGGATATATCCTATAAAGACACATGCACACATATGTTTATGGCAGCACTATTTACAATAGCAAAGACTTGGAACCAACCCAAATCTCCATCAACAATACACTAGACAAAGAAAATGAGGCACATATACAGCATGGAATACTATGCAGCTATAAAATAGAATGAGTTCGTGTCCTTTGCATGGACATGGATGAAGCTAGAAACCATCATCCTCAGCAAACTAACACAGGAACAGAAAACCAAACACCACATGTTCTCACTCATAAGTGGGAGTTGAACAATGAGAACACATGGACACAAGTAAGGGAACATCACATACCAGGGCCTGTTGTGGGGTAGGGGGTAAGGGAAGGGAGATCATTAGGACAAATACCTAATGCATGTGGGGCTTAAAACCTAGATGGAGGGTTAATAGGTGCAGTAAACCACCATGGCACATGTATATCTATGTAACAAACCTGCATATTCTGCACATGTATCCCAGAACTTAAAATAAAAATTTAAAAAAATAAAAACTTTTTTTTTAAACTTTCAGGAAAACATCAAAAAGTAACATGCTGGTGAGGTTGTGGAGAAAAGGGAACCCTTATACACTGTTGGTGGGAGTGTAAATTAGTTCAACCATTGTAGTAAACAGTATGGTGATTGCTCAAAGATCTGGAATCAGAACAACCATTCAACCCAGCAGTCCCATTACTGAGTATATAACCAGAGGAAGGAACAGAAAGCATTCTACCATAAAGACACATGCACACGAATGTTCATTGCAGCACTGTTTACAACAGCAAAGACACGGAATCAACCTAAATGCCCATTAATGACAGATTAGATCAAGAAAATGTGGTATATATATATACCATGGAATATTATGCAGCCATAAAAAAAGAATGAGAGCATGTGTTTTGTGGGAATATAGATGGAACTGGAGGCTATCATCCTTTGCAAACTAACACAGGAGCGGAAAACCAACTACCACGTTTTCACTTATAAGCAGAAGCTAAACGATAAGAACGTAAGAACACAAAGAAGGAAATGACAGACACTAGGGTCTGCTTGAGGGGGGAAGTTGGAAGGAAGGAGAGGAGCAAAAAAGATAATTATTGGGTACAGGGCTTTCATAATATGTACAACAAAGCCCCATGACACATGTTTATCTATGTAACAAACGTTCATATGTTCTCCCAAACCTAAAATTAAGACCAAAAAAAAAAGAAAAAAAAATAGATTCCAAATTCGTATTCTGAAGCTAGCCTAATCCTGATAATACAACTTCATAGTAAAGCATATGATATGTGCTTTCATTTTAGCCTCTTCACCAGATAAACATGCTGATCAGTTTATCTGGTGCATGGATGCAGTGCACTGGATGCAGCCAATGAACTGAAAATGTGTTATTTCCTATTCTGATAATAAAAGAGCCATCAGAAAAAATCTGCATTCATATAGCATAGACACAGATATTTATTTACAGGTTTGCCTCCAGGGCTATGTTAACTCACCTGCCTCTGGCATAATATAATCTAAAGAGATCTAGACTGTTTGAATATACAGAAACCCTTCTTCAGATTCACTTCATCGAGTATTATGCTGATGGGGCTGCTTTGTTGGTTCACTGGAGATCTTATTAAGAGATACGCATCCCAGGGCTAGGAAAGATTTGAGGACATGATACTTTATTAGAGCATTTAGGGGTCTAGGGGTTAAAGCCATGGTGGGATATACCCCCAAAGTAAAGGCAAATTGCTTCATTTTGCATTCCCTATCACAAAGAAAAAGATGGTGTCTGCTATATTCCTCCATGGGTTGTTGAAGCAAACATTTCCACCTGTGACTACTACTCTGGCCCATATACTAGATAATAATGAAGTGGTCATGTTTGAGTAGGGCCCAAAACAAGAAGTGACCTTGCTGTGGGTCCAGGCTGTCATGTGAAGGCGTTAAGGATATGCCAATCCAAAATAGGCCAAATTGGCATATTGATTATTTCAAGCTGAAAGCACTTCAAAAACTGCATTTCCAAAAATAGCCATTTGACCTGCTGGTTCCCAAATGTAGCAAACCATAAAAGTTCCATACAGACTAGGAGTTCAAGACCAGTCTGGCCAAAATGGCAAAACCCTGTCTCTACTAAAAATACAAAAATTACTTTGGAAGGCCAAGGCAGGTGGATCACTTGAGGTCAGAAGTTTGAGACCAGCCTGGCCAATATGGTGAAACCCCGTTTCTCAAAAATTAGCCAAGCCATGGAAGTGCACATCTGTAATCCCAGGTGCTTAGAAGGCTGAGGCAGGATAATTAGAGAATTGCTTGAGCCCAGAATGTAGAGGTTGCAGTGAACCAAGATTGTGCCACTGCACTCCAGCCTGGGCAGCAGAGCAAAACTCTGTCTCAAAAAAAAAGAAAGAAAAGAAAATCCAGGTGTGGTGGCACATGCCTATCATCCCAGCTACTCAGGACACTGAGGCATGAGAATTACTTGAGCCTGGGAAGCGGAGGTTGTATTGAGCTGAGTTCGCATCATGGCACTCCAGCCTGGGTGACAGAGTGAGACTGTAGAAGGAAAAAAAAAAAGTTCCATAGAGAAAGATGCTTTTTCTGTACTAGGACAAGACAATAATCCTCTCACCAGAGACTGGAAATGATGCTGCAATGGACCTATACAAAGAAACTTAATAGCCCTTACCTTCTACTAGCTTTACCCCTCCCCAGTATATATCCTAGCGACCTTCCTGGAATTACTGCCCTTAGCCTAGATCCCTTTGTCCTGTCATTTTTTCATAGATGTGTTGTTCTTCGTCTAAAAAATATAAAAGCTTTCATTTGGGCCATTTCTTCAGATCTTCACTCTCTTGTGAGATCCCCCTGTACATGTAAAACATAATAAAAACTTGTATCCTTTTCTCCTCTTAATCTGTCTTGTGTCAATTGTTCCTAGACCCAGTCAGAGATGGGTGGAAGTGATCTGTAACATTCCCTACAAATTTCGGTGCCCAATATGGGGCATCCTTCACTGCCTGGAACACCGCTTGCTTGAAACTGCTGCACCTGAAATCCTGGCCCTCTGACAAAAGTAAGAATTCTTAACACTGTCAGTCTGCTGGATCTCTGCCTGTGGGGGATCTCTGCCTGTAGTAAAGGTGAGAGTGGTAAGACTCTTTTCTTCCTCTTTCCCACTCTAAATTTAGACTGGCAGGACAAAACATTTATGTGAACTAGTTTTGGGGGCAAAGTGACTTTAGTGTTTATAAGTAGTCTTGTTTTTCATTTGATCCTTTCCCCCCACCCCCAGAGTTAGTCTTTGCTTTGCTTTTGTCTTTTTGGGTAGTTTGTTGTAAGGTGGAAAATCATAAGAAGAATCTCATTTCATTTTGTTTTATGTCTTGAGAGCTTGGCTTTGTAACCAAGTGCAAATTTCTCTCTCTGGTCTCTGTCACTTGGGGAACATGATTGTCAAGTCATGTCTGGCAGCCAGCCAAAAGGCTGGGAACTTGAGATACAAAGTGACAAGCAGGATTCTCCCTGTCTGACTGTGCCAACTCTCAGGGGGGTTTTCTCTTAAGAAGCTCTGATTTATAAGGAGCTTTTGTCATCTCAACCTTCGTTGCTTAGTTAGCATAACATGGAAGTCACATATAATGACCCCCAGTTCCATCCATGTTGTTGCAAATGATGGTGTTCTTTTTATGGCTGAATAGTACTCCACTGGGTATATGTATTACTTATACACAATGCAGCAAACCATAAGAGTTCCATAGAGACCAGGAGTTGTGTAATACATATATACAATGGAGTACTATTTTCCTTATCCATTCATCTGCTGATGGACACTACCTTGCTTCCAAATCTTGGCTATTATGAATAGCGCTGCAATAAACATGGGAGTGCAGACATCTCTGGTATACCGATTTCACTTCCTTTGGCTAAATACCTACCAGTGGGATTAGTGGATTTTATGGTAACTCTACCTTCAGTTTTTTGAAGAACCTCCAAACTCTTCTCCATAGTGGTTGTACTAATTTACATTCCTACCAACAGTGTACAAGGGTTCCCTTTCCTCCACATCTTTGCCAGGATTTGTTATTGCCTGTCTTTTGGATAAAGCCATTTTAACTGGGGGAAAAAGACATCTCATTATAGTTTTGATTTGCTGATGATCGATGATGTTGAGCATCTTTTCATATACTTATTTGCCATTAGTATGTCTTCTTTTGATAACGGTTTATTCAGACATTTTCCCCATTTTTTAAATCGAATTATTAGATTTTTTTTCCCTAGAGAGTTTTTCGAGCTCCTTATATATTCTAGTTATTAATCCCTTGTCATATGAGTGGTTTGAAAATATTTTCTCCCATTCTGTGGGTTTGTCTTTTGTTGATAGTTCCTTTCCTTTGCAGATGTTTTTAACTTGATGTGATCTCATTTGTCCATTTTTGCTTTGATTGCCTGTGCTTTTGGGGTATGACTCAATAAGTTTTTGCCCAGAGCAGTGTCCTGTAGAGTTTCCCCCAACATTTTCTTGTAGTAGTTTCATAGTTTGAGGTCCTAGATATAAGTCTTTAGTCCATTTTGATTTGATTTTTGTATATGTTGAGATGTAGGGGGTCTAGTTTCATTCTTCTGCATGTGGTCATCCAGTTTTCCTAGCACTATTTATCGATGGGACTGTGTTTTCCCCAACATATGTTCTTGGCAACTTTGTCAAAAAATGAGTCCATTGTGTGTTTACTTCTAGGTTTTCTCTTCCATTTCACTGGTGTATGTGACTCATTTTGAATGCATCAGCAATGTCAGTGTGAACAGCTGAGAGGAATTCAGGCAGCAGAACCAGGACACTAGTGACTGCAGCCAGTGATGAGACAGCAAATGACAACTGCAGTGTGACCTTTAGCAAGTGATTGAGTTTAAGTTTTATCATCAATAAAATTCATTTATTCATTTAAAGGCTACTATGAGGACAGACATGGTAGCTTATACCTGTAATCCCAAACCTTTGTGGGGGCTGAGGAAGGAGGATTGCCTGAGGTGGGTAGTTTTAGATCAGCCTGGGCAACACAGCCTGTAGCAACCCTATTGCTACAAAAAAAAAACAAAAAAAAAAAGCCAAGTTTGTGTTGGCAACTCTTATACATACTGGAGATAAAGCAGTGAACAAGAAGCAGTGGGGCAGATGGCACAGCAAATGCAAAGACCTACTCAAAACCAAATGTATTTGTTTGAGAAACAGAGAAAAGTTCAGTATAGATGTAAAGTAATGAATGAGGGAAGGGGGTTGTGGTAGCAGATGAGTTAGAGAGCTTGACAAAGGCCAGATTATCTGGTCTTAGAGGCAATGTTAGGGATATTAATTTTTTTCTACATGAGATGGAAATGACTGAAAGATTGAGGTTGTGGCATGACATGAGCTGATTTACATTTTTGTAAGACTGCTCCAGCTGAAGGAAGAAGAGATGGGAGATATCGTGTGAGCAGCAGAAGAAAGCTTTCAGGAAGAATGGTAGAAGTAGAGGCAGTACATACTGATTTGTAATAAGCTGGTAGTATCAGAGATGATCAGATAGACTGTATTTTATGCATAGCAACAACTATACTTTTAATAGGTTGAATGTAGAATGCCAGGGAAAGAATGGAAGCAAAAATTGTTCTTAAGATTTTCTTTATCTTTTTTTTTTTCTCCCACTGTGCCCTCCAAGATTTTCATATGAACTAAGTAAACTGAATTACTCAAGGAAGGGGAACAACTAAGGGAGGTATAAGTTTAGGGGTATAAGGATTAGAAACTCTCATTTTATCATAATTTAAGATTAAGGGCTACAGAATGCGGAAGCTCAGTGAAGAGACATGAGAGCTGGTATATTAATGGCATTATAGCCAGGGGACCGAATTAGATTTCTTGAAAAGATACCATATATATACAGAAGAACAAAGAGTATCAATCAAAAAGGACAGCAGAAGATGAAATAATTGTAAATGCCTTGTGGATACCTGCTGACATCAATAGCTGGGGTCAGCAGTGCAAATTTCTGTAAGAACTTGAAAATTAAAGAAATAATACTATTATCAGGGCTAAACTTTAAAGCCAACATGTGGTGGGTCAGAGCAGAGATATGAATACCAAAGGCTGTGACTTCACTGTAATCTGTGTCATGGGCTGTGTTGTATGCCTGCCAAATTCTGCTGAAGTACCTCTAAATGTAACCATATTGGAGAAAAGGTGTTTAAAGAGGTCAAAGTAAGTTCAAATATGGTCCTTAGGGTGGGCCCTAATCTAATATGAATGGTGTCTTTTTTTTTTTTGTGAGACGTTGTTTTCCTCTTGTTGCCCAGGCTGGAGTGCAATGGCACCATCTCAGCTCACTGCAACCTCCACCTCTTGGGTTCAAGCAGTTCTCTTGCCTCACCCTCCCGAGTGGCTGGGACTACAGGCATGCAGCACCACGCCCAGCAAATTTTTCTATTTTTAGTAGAGACGAGGTTTCACCACGTTAGCCAGGATGGTCTCAATCTCCCGACCTGGTGATCTGCCCACCTCAGCCTCCTAAAGTGCTGGGATTACAGCCATGAGCCACCGCGCCTGGCCTGGTGTCCTTATAAGACAAGGAAATTTGGAAACAGACCTGTGCACACAGAGGAAAGACCATGTGAAGACAAAGGTAGAAGATGGCCATCTGCAAGCCAAGGAAAGAAGCCTCTGAGGAAACCAACCCTACCAGCACTTCGATCTTGGACTTCCAGACTTCACGGCTGTAAAAAAATTAATTTCCATTGTTTAAGTCACCCAGTCTGTAGCATTAGTTACAGTAACACTAACAAACTAATATAACCTGATTAAGTGTAATATTAATACAACAAGGCCGGGCACGGTGGCTCACGCCTGTAATCCCAGCACTTTGGGAGGCTGAGGCGGGTGAATCACGAGGTCAAGAGATCGAGACCATCTCGGTCAACATGGTGAAACCCCGTCTCTACTAAAATACAAAAAATTAGCTGGGCATGGTGGTGCGTGCCTGTAATCCCAGCTACTCAGGAGGCTGAGGCAGGAGAATTGCCTGAACCCAGGAGGCTGAGGTTGCGGTGAGCCAAGATCGTGCCATTACACTCCAGCCTGGGTAACAAGAGCTAAACTCCATCTCAAAAAATAATAATAATAAAAATACAACAAAGTAAGAAAGTATGTCAATCAGAAAAGAGTTTCATCACCTAAGAAAGTATAGGGACAGTTCCAGGAGGTCTTCTTTGCCTCTCCTTCATTATCTTCCTGGACTGTAGATATGATGATTGAAGTTCCAAAATCCAGCTTAAGCATTTTGGACCATGAAGTTAAGGCTACACTCCAGGGGTGAACCACTGCACCCAGCCTGATTCCATAATTTTTCTCAATTGTTTCTTTTGAGTAGAATCTCATTTCCTCTGTCATTTCCTTTTCTACATATTAAAGCTCCCTCATTGTTTTTAAAAATTTATTTACTTTTATTATTTTTTTAACAGAGAAAGGGTCTTGCTCTGTTACCCAGGCTGGAGTGCAGTGCTTCAATCATAGCTCACGGCAGCCTCTAACCCTTGAGCTCAAGTGATCCTCCTGCCTCAGCCTCCCAAGTAGCTGGGACTACTGGTCTATCATCAACCCCAGCTAGCTTCCTCATCCTTCCATTGTTACTGGAAAGGGGTCCTGAGCCAGATGTCCAAGAGACGGTTCTTGAACCTTGTGCAAGATAGAATTTGGGGCAAATCCACAGAGTAAAAGTGAAAGCAAGTTTATGAAGAAAGTAAAAGAATAAAGAATGGCTACTCTATAGGCAGAGCAGCCCCAAGGGCTGTGGCTTGGTTATTTCTTGATTGTGGCTGGACTGTGGCTAAAGAAGTGGTGGATTATTAATGAGTTTTAGGGAAAACAACTGGGCAATTTCTGGAACTGAGGGTTTCTCCCCTTTTCAGACCATGTAGGGTAACTTCCCTGACGTTGCCATGGCATTTGTAAACTGTCATGGCGCAGGTAGGAGTGTCTTTAATATGCTAATGCATTATAATTAGCATATTATGAGCAGTGAGGATGACCAGAGGTCACTTTAATCACCATCTTGGTTTTGGTTGGTTTTGGCTGGTTTCTTTACCGCATTCTTTTATCAGCAAGGTCTTTGTGACCTGTACCTTGTGGTGACCTATCTCATCCTGTGACTAAGAATGCCTAACTTCCTGGGGATGCAGCCCAGTAGGTCTTAGCCTTATTTTACCCAGTCCCTATTCAAGATGAAGTCACTCCAGTTTAAAAGCCTCCGACACCATTATTCCCATACTTCCATTAGAGAATAAAGGCAAATTCATATACCCCATCTCTCACCCTACTTATTACCAGTATTTCCTCAATTTACTTAGTGATACTTTTTTCTTTCACTGCCCTCTGTGTTTCTTTTGAAGCTGTGTGCTCAGATGAAAAGGATAATCTTTCCAGATACCGAGAGGGGATTCCCCCCCCACCACCCCAACAGTGGTCTGCAAGAAACCTTGTGTTTTTTCCTTACAAATCTCCTCATTGATGACTTCTTGATTTTTCCCACATTTCTATTTGATCTTTTCTCTTCTGACATTACAATGTCATTTATTTAATTTAATTAATTTATTTTATATAGAGTCTCGCTCTGTTGCCCAGGATGGAGTGCAGTGGTGTGACTTCAGCATACTACAATCTCCATTTCCCAGGTTCAAGTGATTTTCCTGCCTCAGCCTCCCATGTACCTGGGACTACAGGCCCGCGCCACCATACTTGGCTAATTTTTTTGTATTTTTAGTAGAGATGGGGTTTCACTATGTTGGTCAGGCTTGTCTCAAACATCTGACCTCAAGTGATCTGCCCACTTCGGCCTCCCAAAGTGCAGAAATTACAGGTGTGAGCTACTGCACCCGGGCCCCAATGTCTTTTTTTTGTATTTTACTTTTTTTCATTTATCATTCTCTGCCTTTTATAATGATAATTTTATTCACTCACCCAACCAACATGTAAGGAACCATTATCAATCCCTTTTTAAGATGGGGAAACAGAGTTCAGAGATGTTGGGTTCCTTGCTCGAAGACAGACAAGTGTTAAGGGAATGGAATGGAAACTTGAGCTCAGGTCTTAAGGCATAATCTGTGTTCTTTCCACTGTTTAATCTTAACTTCTCTCAGAGGGAGCAAATAAGAGGCTTCCCTGCCAAATCTGCCCCCATCTCCTCCAGTGTTTCTGTGTGATAAACATGGTAGCTGCTGCTTTGGTGTTTTGTTGTTGTTGTTGTTGTTGTTTTTTGAGATGGGGTTTCACTTTTGCTGCCCAGGCTGGTGTGCAATGGCGGGTTCTTGGCTCACTGTAACCTCCACCTCTTGGGTTCAAGGATTTTCCTGCCTCGGCCTCCCAAGTAGCTGGGATTACAGGCCTGGACCGTCACATCCAGCTAATTTTTTGTATTTTTAGTAGAGACAGCGTTTCTCCATTTCAGTCAGCCTGGTCTTAAACTCCCGACCTCAGGTGACCCACCTGCCTTGGCCTCCCAAAGTGCCGCTTTGGTTTTTTACTCTGAATTTGAATGTCTTTATATTGGCCTTGCACTTTCTAGTACTCTAAGATCCCCACCAATCCCTGTGGTCCTGGCTCTTAAGGCTTTTGTGTTTTTGACCCCTTAAGTTTCATTCAAGTTCAGTTTCGAATGTCTCATTCCAAAGGTCAGAAAGACTGGGCTAAAGTCTAAGTCGTGCATTAACCTTATTGTAACGGTTAAAAAATTAAAAAGATTGAATTTTCCCAGTTGCCAAAAGGATGAGACATTCCCCCACACCATTTCTTAAAAACTTTTCTTGAGCAAATTGTGATTATAATCTGTGCGTGTGTGTGTGTGTGTGTGTGTGTGTGTGTGTGTCTTTTTAAAAGCTAAATACCCAGGTACAAATAAAAAAATAAAAAATAAATAAGCCTCTTGTCAGATAAAAACCAGGAATTTTTTCCTAAGGTCCCAGGAGCCAACTCCTTGAAATGTAGGTATCAAGATAGCGCCCCTGTGTTCCACACTGCAGGAGTTAATCTAAGCACCTTGCTCCAAGCTTTAAATACCTGTTTGTCACAGAGATAACGTTTTATTTTTCCTTTGGATAAAGGCAACTAGCCAACACAGACGGCCACTCCAAGGGTAAACTACCAAAAAATTGAATACGAAACTATGTCAACTCGTCTTCCACGAGTACATGCGTGTGCTTTGGCTACATAAAAGATGAGATTTTCGTCTCTCTTTGCAATCTTATTAGTGGATTGCCTGTGACACCATTCCAGTCTGGTTCGATGCTTACAGAATAATACAACTTTTTTTCCTTTTCTACATTTGTTTAGATTTTCTAGGACGGCAGATTTTATTTTCTTTTTATTTTTTCTCGACAATATCAATTTGTTTAGGTCCCTTACTTTTACTAGCCACCCCCTTCCCACCTGCTTTCAATGGCAAATTAGAATGGTGGCTTGCCCCTTGCTCACCTCTTGCTTGACTTTGGGAAGCGGTGAAAAACTGCAACCCGTGGGCAGTAAGAACCACGATTCCCAGCATTCCCAGCGCTCCGAGTCCTTTGAACTTCCTTTTCCGGGTCTCGAGGCTGCTGAAACCGAAAGTGCTGTGCTGTGGGCGCAGCGCCGAGATTGATTCACCTTCACCTGCAGAACTCCAGCTGACCCACGTAGGAAGCCAGGCAAGCTGTAAAACATGAACGGAAGAGTGGATTATTTGGTCACTGAAGAAGAAATCAATCTTACCAGAGGACCCTCAGGTATGTGCGGAACAGGTCATTATCGGATAGTAGGGGATTAGAGGAGGTAATTGCCGACACCTCTGCTGCTGAGCGGGATTCACCTGGCCTCGGGGCAGGCAGGCCCCAACCTAGAGGTTTCCTGCAAAGCTTTGGGGTGCTTAGAGAAAATATATTGAATTCCATCATTAGCCAGATACGGGTCTGAGGAATCCACCTCAAAATCCAGTCGGGTGGCCACAAATATATATAGTCAAAAAGGGGTTCTTTCTGCAAATCCTGCTAGAAAAGCCTTTTTTAAAGCCTGCTTTTTTTAGACAGCTTACCTTGGGCACCACATCCTTCCGTTGCCTGTTCTATCACTCCCCCTACGAGGGATCGTTTAGTAAATTGGGAGCATAAACGGTGTGAACTCTGAATGCATAGCCGTTTTCCTCCAGCTGGGAACCCTTCCTCGCTCCTTTCGTTTCTGGGAAATTCATTTAGAGCGTCAACTAGAATGTTAAATCACGAAGAGCCCTTAGAAATCTTTTATTTACACAGTTTCCCTAACTTGGTTCTGCCACCAAATTACCCAGGGCTTTTTGGTTTTGCCTTTTATTTAAAAAATAAAAAAAGTTTAATTCCTGTGTCATTTGCAGGGATTTGGATTCAAAATGGGTGTGTCTGTGTGTATGTGTGTGTGTGTGTGTGTGAGTGTGTGTGTGTATATATATATATATATATATATATATTTTTTTTTTTTTTGTAATGAACACCTCATGTGATTTTGAGTAGCCAAACTGCTATCCTCTTCCTCCACTGAGGCTCTTCATTAAACCCGGCTCTTGACGTTACTGCGTTCTGCCTTCTATGGACTTTGTTGACTTTCCTTTACAGCTGTTTAGTTCATTGGTTAAAAGCTTTAGCTTTGGAATTACAGTATCTGGGTCCAAATCTTCTAACCTCTTACTGGTTCTTTGGTACTTATTGGCTATCTTAAGTGATGTAAGCCTTAGTTTACCATTTCTAAAATGGGGATGGTTGTAAATACACTTCGTAATGTTGTGAGAATGATGGAAAATGTTTACAACATTGCCAGACCCATGGTAGGCAGTGTCTCCTATTGTTATTGTTAATGGATGAATGGCTTAACTGACACAGTAAATTCTAATATTGTATTCCAAGAGTCTTTAATAAATCATCAAGTACTATGAGCTTCATTTCTGAAATGTTCCTGAAATTATTTCACTGCTATTTCCATTGCCACTACGTAAGGCAGTGCATCACCTTTTCTCATCTGCAGTTCTGCAGTAGCCTAATCATCATGGATAGATTATTCTTTATAAAATAGGACTTTCAGAATTACCCATACGTTGTGTCTTCTCTTCTTTTCTTTTCTTTTTTTTCTTTTTTGAGACAGGATCTCACTCTGTTGCCCAGGCTGGAGTGTAGTGGCACGATCCGAACTCACTGCAGCCTCTCCCTCCCAGGCTCAAGCAATCCTCCCATCTCAGCCTTTTGCGTAACTGGTACCACAGGTATACACTGCCATGTCTGGCTAATTTTTTTGCATTTTTAATAGAGACGATGTTTCGCTATGTTGCCCAGGCTGGTTTCGAACTCCTGAGTTCAAATGATCCACCCACCTCAGCCTCCCAAAGTGCTGGGATTATAGATGTGAGCCACTGCACCTGGCCTTCCTTTCTATTATAAAAAATTGGAAGTTGGTTTTACTTATTGGAATATAACTCATCACTAATATCATTATTATTATTTGTTTTTAGAGACGAAGTCTCACTTTGTTGCCCAGCATGGTCTTGAACTCCTGGACTCAGGCAGTCTTCCTGCCTTGGCCTCCTAAAGTGCTGGAATTACAGTCGTGAGCCACCACGCCTGGCTTGTCGCTAATCTTAATGGGTTAATGTCATGCTCCATTTGTGGACCGAAATTTTAGTCAAAGGCTCATTTGGTATGCCCAAGTTTCTTGGATTCATTTTTTTGCTATTTTATATAAATTTCTCCTTCACTCACTGTTAATATTTATTGACTTTTGAGGTTAACATAGAAAGTTACTTTTAAACCAAAATCTGTTTTTCTGTACTTTTCATTCATTGATAATTTGTTTTCTTAGTACCATTTAAAACAATGCTAGTTCCTTTTCTGATTGCTGTGCAAGTAGTAAAGGCTCTAGTTGTTCTGCTCCTGTTTTGCCACTTTCTTCTTTAGCCTAAATATCTTCAGTTATTTTTTATTTTATTTTATTTTATTTTTTTGAGATGGAGTCTTGTTCTGTTGTCAGGCTGGAGCTCAGTGGTGCCATCTTGGCTTACTGCAACCTCTACCTCCCGGGTTCAAGTGATTCTTCTGCCTCAGCCTCCCGAGTTGCTGGGGCTACAGGCGCATGCCACCACACCCAGCTAAGTTTTGTATTTTTAATAGAGACGGGGTTTCACCATGTTGGCCAGGATGGTATCGATATCCTGACCTTGTGATCTGCCCGCCTTCGTCTCCCAAATTGCTGGGATTATAGGCGTGAGCCACCGTGCCCAGCTCTTCACTTATTTTATTACCTCTCGAGATGTTTGAGATTTGATTTTTGCCTTTTGTTTAAGAATTTAATGTACTTTGACATAGTCCTTTTGCTGTGGCATCCACAGTGTTTTCAGATCTCCTGTCTAAAGCAGAGCAGAACCCTGATACTATCTCTTGTTCTAAACATGAAATCTTCTTAAAATTTAGTATAATGTCACTTCATCTTTTTTGGCATTTACAGTCATAAATTTCCTAGTGTTAGTATTTTCCCAAAACATTGGCATTGGCATTAGGACAAGCTTCAAGGACTATTTAAAGGGAATAATTATATCTAGCTAATATATTTCACTAAAAATGGTTTGATTTCTGTATCATGTACATATTACAAATGAATGTATTTATTTACGCAGTGGCTTCCTAAATTTTCATAAGCATTTCCATGTCTTAATCATATAAGTCAGTGAACTTCCTGGGAGAGTAGAGCCACAAATTTAGGAATGAACTTGGGTGAAAACAGTCATTTGAAATTTGGTTGGTTCAGTTAACAAGGAAAGGTTTCAAGTTCATGTTTATCCCAGAACTGGTTTCCTAGTATGTGATACTCTTCTTTTGAGTATCTAATTCTTCTTTTGAGAGTCTAATTCAGCTTTTCTTCATGGTATCATCATGAAGATATATAGGGAAGAGACTGAGTCTCAAAATACCACTAGAAACTTCTACATAATTTTGAAAGTCCCATAAGTATCTTTCTTTCTATAGAAGAAATATGAAAATCCTCTAATTTTAAGGTTGCATTTCTTTTGTAGACAGCGTTGTCACTCTTTGTCTTTGTACAGCTTTGTACTCAGGAACCTGATGGGTTAATCAGGTCCAAGAATGTATATGCTGTTGCCCATTTGTGTTCTGTCAGGGACAAGAATTATGAATATTTCCGCTGTTTGGGCCCATATTAAAAGGCACTTGAACTTGTTCTATGTGATCTGCTCTCTGCAAGGGAAGTAATGAAATCTCGGGGAAATTACGACAAAGTGAGTGAGAAGGCTAAAGAAACTTGACATGTGTTAGGTTGGTGCAAAAGTACCATTATTTTCTGTTTTCTTTTCTTTCTTTCCTTTTTTTTTTTCCTTCTGAGACTCATCATGCTCTGTCGCCAGGGTGGAATGTGGTGGCACAATCTTGGGTCACTGCAACCTCTGCCTCCCAGATTCAAGCAATTCTCTTGCCTCTGCCTTCTGGTAGCTGGGATTACAGATGTGTGCCACCATGCCCAGCTAATTTTTGTATTTTTAGTAGAGACAGAGTTTTACCGTGTTGACCAGGCTGTTCTTAAATTCCTGACCTCAAGTGATCTACCCACCTTGGCCTCCCAAAATGTTGAGATTACAGGTGTGAGCCACCGCATAAGTACCACTACTTTCAATGGCAGAACCACAGTTGCTTTTGCATCAACCTGCAAAATGCGTGGAATCTCTCCTGTTGTCTACTTTCTCCGCTGTAAGGAGGGTCTTGGACTAGATGACTTCAGAGGTCTCTTCCATTTCCAAGAGTTCATAGTTCTTTGGCCCATTCCACATGTTAT
Organism: Callithrix jacchus; assembly: GCF_049354715.1. Classification (NCBI taxonomy): domain Eukaryota; kingdom Metazoa; phylum Chordata; class Mammalia; order Primates; family Cebidae; genus Callithrix; species Callithrix jacchus. The sequence continues at coordinate 105,381,524 of NC_133509.1, read as the reverse complement.
TTTATGATTCCTACCATTTTGGGTTTTGTTTGTTTTGTTTTTGTTATTTGATTCCTGCCATTTTGGACTAATGGTATGAGCTGAAGAATTTCAGAGGCAGTGCTACAATCTGAAATGTCTTCAAGGGTTGAACAGTTTACCTGTTATCTTTTGTAGAATGCCGTTTCTCTTTTATTGCTGTAGGATTCCAATTTGATTAGAGTGTCTAAGACTCTCACTTTTTCTTTATCAAATTGAAAGTCTCTTAATGAGTCTTAAAACTTAGTTACTCTAAGAATTGTGACGAGACTTTTAGTATGTTTTTTTGCACTGCAACAGGTAAGAGATTGGCCATAAAGACAACCGTACACTGGTACTATGATTAGGATTTTTTTTTTTTGAGACAGAGTTTTGCTCATGTTACCCAGGCTGGAGTGCAATGGCCCGATCTCGGCTCACCGCAACCTCCGCCTCCTGGTTCAGGCAATTCTCCTGACTCAGCCTCCCAAGTAGCTGGGATTACAGGCGTGCGCCACCATGCCCAGCTAATTTTTTGTATTTTTAGTAGAGACGTGTTTCACCATGGTGACCAGGATGGTCCTGATCTCTTGACCTCGTGATCCACCCGCCTCGGCCTCCCAAAGTGCTGGGATTACAGGCTTGAGCCACCGTGCCAGGCCCAGGATTCTTTTTTTTGAGGTCTGAGGCCTCAATGGGTTTCAGCAAGTTACTCCTGATATGCCATCTTTAAAGAGGGAAGAGAATATTTGTTTTCCTACTTTCTTTAAAGGCCTTGGGGAAGGTGATGGGTTGATGGCAGTGTTTTAATAACGAATACTAAAGGAAGTATTGCCTTTCTGGTAGTGTGCTAGTTCATATATACACACACACATATATATTCTGAGCAATTCTCTTGCATACAGTCAAGTATATACTATATGTATACTGTACATACATACATATGCATTTAATCTTCACAGCAACCCGAGTGGTAAATATTTAATCCACATTATTAGATTGGGAAATTACCTTAGCAAGGTCAACGACTTGTCCAATTTCTAATACAGGTAAGTTTCAAAGGATTTTAACCCAGGTGTGTTAATTCTGCTCTACCATATACTACTTTCCACTGCAGTAGCCATGTTTAAGAAGTTGACTGCCAACCTTTCTCTGACCTTTATTTTATTACATCATGCCTTATTCCCAGAAGCATGTGATGCATCTTAATGACTATCATAACCTACAGTGGAAAGTTTTTATAGTTTGCTCTTGATAGAGCTGAGGGCATATCAAGATGAGTACCTAAAATCAAGATGCCCCATTAAGCTCTATCATTTAAGCCCTTGTAGACCTGTCATGAGTTGGGTTTAACGCTAACTGAAACTGCTGCTAATAATTTCCTGATCTATTCCTTTCTTCATGTATCAAATAGATGTGAAACTAAATGCTATATCCTTGCCCTATTTTCTCTTGCTTGCACAAAGTCTAGTCTTTATGGAATTTACAATCCAATAGAAATATGATGTTCACATATGAAAAATTAAATCTCAGTGCAAAGGTGCAGATAGTTAAGGAAAATGATGAGCAAGTAGTTAGTGGGAGGGCAAAGGAAGTGTGGAAAGGAGCATGGTAATCTGACCCTGTGTTGGAAAAGTTCCAGAATGCAGCTACTGCTGAGGACCATTAAAATGGTCAATTAAAAGAAGGTGGAACTTGTGGGTCTTCTGGAATGGAAAGGCTTTAGGCTAAGCCCAGTGCCAGGGATGAGTATGGTCTAAGCAATAATAGAGAAAAGAAAATAAGCAAAGCATATTCTGAGGTTAGTGAGAAAACCAGCCTAGATAGAAGGGAATTTTCCTTTGGGAGATTCAAGAGAGGAGCTGAGTAGTAACTGAGTAGGTGAAGATCAGATTTAGTGTTAGTATGGAAATCTAACCTTTCTCTAATGCTCTGTCTGCATTCCTTCTACTTCCTAGTCATTGTTTGGGACTCAGTTCAGAGTTAGCTCCTCCAGGAAGCCACCTTTATTTAGGGTAGATGCTCTCTTATTGTCAGTATTATATACCATTTACAGACTGCCTGTAATGCCAAGCTAAACACTTTACCTTGTCCCCTTCTAAAAAGGAAGAGATGAAATGGTTATTATCCCCATTTTAGAAATGAGGAAACCTTGACTTCTGCATCATACAACTCTTTAAGTGCGGATTTGAATCCGGGTCTGTGTGACTTAAAATTCCAAGCTCTGAACCACTATAAATAATTTTGTTTCTACTTGCTTTCTCACTTATGTCTCCTCCTTCTTCTGCTTCACTTTGAGCTCTTCTAATTCAAAGAATGTATATTTTATTGCTTTCTTTTGTTTAACTTTTGTTTTAGGTTTAGGAGTACAGGTATAGGTTTGTTGTATAGGTAAACAGTGTCGTGTGGGTTTGTTATACAGATTATTTCATCACCCAGCTATTAAGCCTGGTACCTGTTATTTTTCCTGATCCTCTCTCTCCTCCCGGCCTCCACCCTAAGTAGGCCCCAGCATCTGTTGTTCCTCTCTATGTGTTATTATTTAGCTCCCACTTATAAGTAAGAACATGTGATATTTGGTTTTCTGTTCCTGTGTTAGTTTGCTAAGGATAATGGCCTCCAGCTCCATCCATGTTCCTGCACAGGACATGATCTTTTTCTTGTTAGTGGCTGCATAGTATTCCATGGCGTATATGTACCACATTTTCTTTGTCCAGTCTACCATTGATGGGCATTTAGATTGATTCCATGTCTTTGTTATTGTGGTTGGTGCTGCAGTGAACATACACATGCACGTGTCTTTAATATTTTGTAATGCTTTGTCTAGTGCATGACACCCAGTGGTCAGTAAATGTTCATGAAATGACTGAGCAATCTGATAGATGTCAGAATAATATAATGGAATGTTTATTTATTTATTTATGACACAGGATCTTACTTTGTCACCCAGGCTGGAGTACAATGGCATGATCTTGGCTCACTGCAGCCTTGACCTCCTCCTGGGCACAAGTGATTCTCCTGTCTCAGCCCCTCAAGTAGCTGGGACTACAGGCATGCACCACCACACCTGACTAATATTTTTATTAGCTATATTTTTCATAGAGACAGGGTTTCATCGTGTTGCCGAGGCCGAAACTCCTGAGCTCAAGTTATCTACCTGCCTTGGCCTCCTAAAGTCCTAGGATTACTGGTGTGAGCCACCATGCCCAATGTAGTTATTTAATTTTAGATAGGGTCTTGCACTGTCACCCAGGCTGGAGTGTGGTGGCACTATGACAGTTCACTGCAACTTCAACCTCTTGAGCTCAGTGATCCTCCTGCCTCAGCCCCCCACAGTGCTGAGATTCCAGGCGTGAGCCACTGTGCCTGCCATAATATCATGTTTTAAATAAAGATAAGTAGTGACATGATCTGTTTCAGCTTTTGAAAAGTGCTAAACATGGTTCTTCACTAAATACAATTTGAGAAAGAGAGAATGAGGATGTATACATTTTATCATGATGGACAGGAAACTGGCTAAGATATCAGAAACAATAAGAAGAAATAGATGGAACACCTCTTGGAGAGAATGGAGTAAATGGAACAATTCTCTAAAGATTGCTTCAAGGATCAGTGTTAAGATCTTTTCAAAACAATACTTAAGAAAGACTGTACAATAAGATATCTAGGAATTACTTTGGGGAAATAGGCAAGCTGATAGATGTTCAACTGTAGAAACATTTTGTGAAGCCATGTGACTAGGTAGAAAAGTGATCAATGATTACATTTGATACTTACACAATTATTTAGTGAGGGAAAAATAGGCAAACTGTACTTAGATGATAGAGTCAGAACTGCTGGTTTCAGAAGACTGAAAAATAAAAGTAAAACTATTTTTTAAATGTTTTTAGCATTTATTATGTGCCTACACTATGATTAGGAATCATGGATACTAGAATCAAGAATAAGAAATGATCCCTATTTTTAAGAATTTTGCAGTTCAGACCAGGCACAGTGGCTGTTGCCTGTAATCTCAGCACTTTGGAAGATCGAGAAGGAGGACTGCTTGAGCCCAGAAGTTCAAGACCAGCCTGGGCGACATAGCAAGACCCCCATCTCTACCAAAAAACAAAACAAAACAAAACAAAACATTAGCTGTGCTTGGTGGTGCATGCCTGTAGTCCTAGCTACTTGGGAGGCTGAAGTGGGAGAATTACTTGAGCCTAGTAGTTTGAAGTTTGAGGGTAATTATGATAAGCAGGTGCTAGGTACCCTGAAGAGGTAGCATAGCCAAAGAGCTATAGACCTTCATAAGATACGTTTCGTTTCTTATAGATTCAGACTCAGTGGGCCATTACAGACAAAAGACCCAAGAAACTTAGTAATGCCTTTAGGAAACATTGTGGAAACAAATTAGATAATGTCCTTCTTTCCTTTTACAAAACTTGGTGTATTCATGCTTGCTGCAATTTGCAGTCAGATAAGAAACAGTAGAGTAAGAAAAAGTTGAAAAGAGGACACTGGCAAGTATCTGGGAAGGGGAGAGCATATAGATTGTAATATGAGGGAAAACCGAAGAAACTGAAATATTTTATTTTGGAAAACAAGGGAACATACAGAAGCATGATCTAGTGGAGACCAGGCCTATATTTTCAGTGCTTGGGCAAGGGCTTATTATAGAGTAAGAGAAAAAGGATGCCTACCTAGATATTTGAAAGAGAAGTTTAGGAGCAATAAAAAGAGGTCCCGTTGTATGTCCTGGTGAGTACTGCCTGAAACCTATGTGGTATGGCATATTCTTTTTGCCACTATTAGATGGAGCATCAAGTTGGGGAGGGACCAACTGTGGGCATTGTACGTTGCTTTTTGTTGTTGCACCATCTGTCTGTTCCTTTGAAGTAAAAAACTTTTCCTCTTTCTCTTCTTTTTTGTCAATGCATATTTGTTGCTGTCTTTTAGGGGAGGTAACAAAAAGGTTTTATCTTGAGACCAGAGAGTTTCTCCAGAGAATTTAAGTTTTGGATGAAAAGATGCCTATTTAACCACCTGAGTTGCTCATTTGAATCATTAATTCATCTTTTTGTCAATCCACACATATTTGTTGAGCAATTACTGTGGGAAAAGCTTCTGTGTTAGGCACTGTGGATACAACAGAGAATTGTGTTTTAGTGTAATTGCAGTGAGCAGCAGAGCATAGTGTTTAAGAGCCAGAATGAGGCTGGGTGCAGTGGCTCATGCCTATAATCCTAGCACTTTGGGAGGTCAAGGTGGGTGGATCATCTGAGGTCAGGAGTTCAAGACCAGCCTGGCCAACATGGCAAAACCCCATATCTATTAAAAATAAAAAATTAGCCAGGCATAGTGGTGAGCACCTGTAGTCTCAGCTACTTGGGAGGCAGAGGCAAGAGAATTGCTTGAACCTAAAAGGTGAAGGTTGCAGTGAGCTGAGATCGTGCCACTGCACTCTATCCTGAGTGACAGAGCAAGACTCAGTCTCAAAAGAAAAAAAAAAATCAGAGTGCTTGAATTCAGATCCTTACTCTGTAACGCACTAATTGTGTGACCTTGTGCAAGTCATCTCACTTCTGTCTGCCCCAGTTTCCTCAGCTATAAATGAGAGTATTCTTAGCATCTACTTATAGAGTTGTGAGGTTTAAATGATTTATTTTTTGAGACAGAGTTTCGTTCTTGTTGCCCAGGCTAGAGTACAGTGGCGCGGTCTCAGCAACCTCTGCCTCCTGGGTTCAAGCGATTTTCCTGCTTCAGCCTCCCAAGTAGCTGGGATTACAGGTGCCTGCCACCAAGCCCAGCTAATTTTTTTGTATTTTCAGTAGAGAAGGGGTTTGCTGGGATTATAGGCATGAGCCACTGCGCCAGGCCGATTTTTGTTTTATAAATATATTTGTAGTGATAATTCTGTACCAGGTACTGTCCTAAGCACTTTACCACAAAACTCATTTAATTCACTGAAGTACTGTCATGGTACTGCTATATGGGGAGTAGACTTTATGGGGCAAGAGTTGAGTCATCCAGGAAGGGTAGGGTAAGCTGTGTCAGCAATTTCAGGTATATGGGGCTTCTATTTCTATTTTTCCCTCCTTTTATGCCTTATTTAGTTTATTAAAAACACTTTTACTGCAATAGTCCTGTCCAAACAAACAAAAAACCTGCTAGAGGCTCCCAGAAACATTTTTAACCTTGCAAGATTTCCCTAGAACTAGAAACGTTAGAAATTCCTGACCTAGGTGTAATTTTCGATTCCAGTAACAGTCAGTTGACACCACTTGGGCTCTGTGTATGTACTAGGTACTATATTGGCACATGAGGTACAAAAATGAATACAAGCTAATTACTTTGTCTACTAGGAATGAATATTGCAATAGGGTAATGAGACAATTAAACAAGTGATTTCATGTTTTCAGGCAAAGGGAAGAAGACATCCAAAGTCATGGAGATAAGCAGTAGCTGTGGGTGGGGGATGATAGGGTGAAAAGCAAGGAGATAGCAAATATTAGATTTTGTTTACTGCATCAAGCAAAGTAGAGAATGTCCAAAGATATCTAGAAAGGAGATTATGAAGATTATGGGGATTTTGAGTTTAAACTCCCATCTTCTACATTTTTTTAAACTTTCATTTAATCTTGGTGATATACTTAGAATTTCTTTAGAAATCATTTTATCATTTTTGCATAGGAAATAGTAGAAAAAGTCTGTAAGGAGGATACAATAACTTTTTTTTGCTTAATTATGATGAAATTGGTGCTTTGAGAAACTTTAGCCTTTTATTTATTATTTCTAATGTTAGTACAGAAGTAATTGTGGTTTTTGCTATTTAAAAAACCCTGCAGTTATTTTTGTACCAACCTAGTAAGTAGGAGTCAATAATAAATGTTTAGAATTAATCACTAGGTTCATCTCAACTTTAATGAGGTGTGATTCACATTCAATGAAGTGTAAGTGTAATCACCTAATAGGTCCTTATTACTTGCTTGCTGCCTTGACTGAGCCAATTTATCAAGACAGGGGAATTGCAATAGAGAAAGGTTTACTCACACAGAGGTGGCTGTGCAGGAGACTGGAGTTTTATTATCAGTCTCCCTGAAAACTCAGGGATCAGGGTTTTTAAGGATAATTTGGCAGGTGGAGGGTTGGAAAGTGGGGAGCACTGATTGGTCAGGTCAGAGATGAAATCATAGGGAAGCTGTCCTCTTTTGCTTTGTCATTTCCTGTATGGGGACCACATAAGACTGGATGAGCCAGTTTATAGATCTCAGTGGTGCTGCCTGATCCATCAAGTGCAGGATCTGCAAAATATCACAAGCACTGATATTAGGTTTTGTAATAGTGACGTTATCCCCAGGAGCAATTTGGAGAAGTTCAAAATCTTGCAGCCTCCAACTGCATGACTCCTAAATCAGAATTTCTAATCTTGTGGCTAATTTGTTAGTCCTTCAAAGGCAGCATAGTCCCCAAGCAAGAAGAGGGTTTATTTCAGCAAAGGTCTGTTATCTTTATTTCAAAGTTAAACTTTAAGTTAAGTTCCTCCCAAAGTTAGTTTGTCCTACACCCAGAAATGACCAATCACAGTTTGGAGGTTAGAAGCAAGATAGATGGAGTCAATTAGGTCAGACCTCTTTCACCATGATAATTTTCTCAGCAACAATTTTTGCAAAGGCAGTTTCATAAGCATTATAAATATAAAGTTTATTGTGTAGTTGTTGGATGTGTTATTCTGCAAAGGTAACCTGATGTTTCTTGTGTGTGTGTGGCGGGGGGCGGGGGGGGGTAGGCCACCTCCTGCCCTGCTTATGCCTGACTAGCTACCTACTAGCTAGAGATGGGGTTTTGCCATGTTGTCCAGGTTGATCTTATATCATTTTAACATATAAGCCTAATATGTATCTCTTGGACTTGCAGAGGTTCCTTTTGGAAAAGAATTAATATTAGAATTTGAAATTTGGTTATGGAAAGCATGTCAAATAATGCAGGTTGAAAACAATCAAAACAAGATCACAAGACACAGTAAAATAATAGTCATTAATTAAGTCAAGGTGATAATTGAAAGCAAAGACCTTTACTCTTTAGTAGAAAGGAGACTCGGTTTCCCAAACAATCAAAGACCTAATAAAGACAGCACAAGACCAACACATCTTTCTCTCTGTTTTTATAGATTACTCAAAAGATGAACAAGTTTTTTATTCTCTCATTATATGAAAATCTCGTTTAAGAGAAAACCAAATTCTACCTTTGCATCAGTATAATGCTAAAGCTAGCTTTAATAAACAGATCTGTCTAATCTCAATCAGCTTTGAACACACAAGATTTCCATAACCCTTTTATAATCTCTTACAGTTTTCTGTTAAAGAGCAGATCAGTGCCCCCCAAACCCCATTATTTTGACTTAGGCCTTGAATCAGTGTGCTTTTGATGTTAATGCTCAATTTGGTTTTGATGCTCAGTTTTTTAAAAAGTGAAGCAATCCCCTTCTAATTTTAGCCAACTTGATCACTCACAAAATTCATGAGATTCATTTTCCACAAACCTTTTATTAGCTTGGTGCAAAAGTGATTGCGGTTTTTGCCATCACTTTTGTACCAACCTGATATAACTTGTTCAGACTTTCAGTTTTGTCCTATACTTCCTTTTTGATGTTGGCATTCTACCTGAGGATAGAAATTTATTATACATTTATTTCCCCCTTATCATTCATTCATTCATTTATTATTTCCCATAAACCTTCTACAATCTGTTTAAACCTTTAGTTTTGTCTTATATTGATTTTTTGATATTGGCACTCTACCTTAAGAGAGAAATTTACATTTCCTTATTTCTTATCCTTGATCAATGGATTGATTGATTGATGATTAGCTGAAAGGGTCTCACCCTGTCACACAACTCGAAGTGCAGTGGCATGATCACAGCTTACTGCAGCCTCATCCTCCTGGGCTTTGGCGATCCTTTCCCTTTAATCTCCTGGATAGCTGGGACTATAGGCACACACCACCACACCCAGATAATTTTTCATATTTTTTGTAGAGACGAGGTTTTGCCCTGTTGCCTAAGTTGATCTTGAATTCCTGTACTCAAGCTTTCCACCTACCTCAGCCTCCCAAACTACTGTAATTACAGGTGTGAACCACTGTACCTGGCCCTCCTTATCATTTAATTTACATTTCTTTCTTCCTTAATCCTTTTATTCACACAACGTTATCAAGTGGTTATCCCTCTTGTCAACTTTCTTCACATCTTACTTTCTTTATATGCCCTGTATTGTTTCTCTTGTATTCAGTAGTTTTAATTCTATATATAGTAACTATAACTTTAACTCTTAGTAACCCTAATTTCCAGTGAAGAACCTAGGAAGTAAGGTAATTTTGAACAGTTTTATACAGTATTTATAGATAGGATCATTTCATAATTTCTGGGAAGATAACCTTCTCAATCTGTTTATTAACAGATCTAAATTAACTTTTCTCTACCATTTAAATGACCCATACATTTTATAATGATGTTACTTAATTTAGCATAACATGACTTTAAGTTTCTGAGAAAGATTCTTAAAATTATGAAAAACTTGCTTATATACTATTATAGCATTTACATTCATTTAATTTATTCATTCTTGAGAGTTAGACTTGTATAAATCATTAAACAACACCGGCCATCATCACAAGTTATTTTTTTGTGTTTGTTTTTAAGACAGGGTCTTGCTCTGTCACTTAGGTTGGAGTAAAGTGGTGCTATTATGGCTCACTGCAGGCCTATAGTGGTGCACCACCACCCATGCCCAGCTAATTTTTTTTTATTTTTTATTTTTGTAGAGACAGGCCCTTGCTATGTTGCTCAGGCTGGTCTCAAGCTCCTGGCCTTAGGGATGTTAGCTACCCTGCCTGGACTCAAGTTATTTCTTTGTTAATGGTTTCCACAGCCTGTGAAGCCCTGAAATTACATACATGCATATTTTGCTGATCAAAAGACACAGCTATTTTCATTAAACCAAAAAAGTAGTCTTATTTTAGTAATGTGAACTAAATGGCTTTTGAGTTACTTTCTATATTTCTGATAAAATTCTTGACTTACATGCTTACTTGTTAAGCCATTTTGATACTGGAAAGGGGTCCCAATCCACACCCAAAGAGAGGGTTCTTGAATCTTACACAAGAAAGAATTTGAGGCAAGTTCATAAAGTGAAAGCAAGTTTATTAAGAAAGTACATGAATAAAGAATGGCTACTCGGTAGGGAAGCCCTGAGGGTTGCTGGTTGCCTGTTTTTATGGCTATTTCTTGATTATATACTAAACAAGGGGTGGACTATTTATGCCTCCCCTTTTTATGTTGCATTGAACTTAGCACAGAAAGTCAACACCAGAACAAAAGTATGCCAAATTGCAGGGTTTATTGCTGGCGACCACGGAGGACTCACTTCTCTCCAACCCGTGGCCCCGAATGAAAAGAAACAAGACCTTTTTATACCCACAAAACCACCTTGGGAGTGGGGGTGGAGATGGGAATGAAAGCTGTCAGTCACCTCCCAGGCTAAGACAAGGGTGAGGGGCTTCAGACATTCCGAGGGCCAGTGGATTCAAATCACCTGTGCGGAGAGGAGGGTGAGGGGGTTCCGGACATTTCAAGGGCCAGGGGACTATTTGACATTCTGATTATTATTTAAGGGTTCACAGATGCTAAGATTAGCATTCATTTACACATCGTCTGGGTAGGGGTGGGATCCATAGATTTTCAGTTGCTTGGCGCCAGGAGGGAATGATCTGGGGGTGCTTACTCTGGGAAACAAAGGCCAGCAATTCTGGCAGATAAGAGAAGGTATGCAGCTTTACCTCTCTTTGCATCCTGCAAATGATCTAGCAATTTACAGAAACCAAGGTTAGCAGTCCTTGAGGAGAATGGAAACATTTTTGTCTTTTATAAGATGGCAGTATACAGGTTCCAACTTAAGTTAGCTATATCACATTTAGACTATATGGGGTAATTTCCTGACATTGCTGTGGCATTTGTACACCGTCATGGCACTGGTGGGATTGTAGCAGTGAGGACGACCAGAGGTCACTCTCGTCACCATCTTGGTTTTGGTGAGTTCTGGCCAGCTTCTTGACTGCAACTTGTTTTATCAGCAAGGGTTTTATGACCTATATCATATGCCAACCTTCTTTTTCATTCTGTGACTAAGAATCCCTTAACCTGCTGGGAGTGCAGCTCAGCAGGTCTTAGCCTATTTTAGCTAGCCCCTATTCAAGATGGAGTTGCTCTGGTTTAAAGGCCTCTGACAAGTTTCATTAGAGTGTTTTCATATGTTTTGGTAGTGACGTTTCATGTATACATGACACATAACCCTAGAGACATACGGACACAGAGACAGAAGCAGATCTTGTAGCTTTATAAGATTCTTCATTAGCTAGTTTGCAAATAGTCTCTCCCTGTTTAGACTACCAGTTCCTTGACTACCTATTCCATTGCCCTAAACGGTTGTTAGCTAGGTAACCCTAAATTGCAAAGACATTACTCTTAGGTGAAAATTTACACCCCAGAGGCACAGAACTTACATGTAAATACCATTATTTGCTGACACAAAAAGAATCAGTGAAGACAAGATTGCCAGGAAAGGTATCTTTAAACATAGATAAAGTTTGTTATGTAAATTTTAAGCCAGTGTCTTTCCCATTGTAAAAATTTTTAGCTGCTTGGGCATAGGGGGTCACTCTTACAAATAGAGATTTCCTTTATAGATATAAATTTATTTTACATAGAGTTTCAAAGTAGCCAGCTAAGTGCCAGAAAGTTATATTTCAGAGACTAATCTTGTTAGATATATAGCTCATTTCTTGATTAGATTACTGACTTCAAGGTGGAGCACTTTCATGAATGTGATCAGGAAAGTATTTGCAGTTTCCAGGGCCTAACATATATACATTAAAAAAAATTTTTTTTTTAAGGCAGGCTCTCATTATGTTACCCAGGCTGGTCTTGAACTCCTGGACCCAGAGGATCCTTCCACCTCAGCCTCCCTAAGAACTATAGTTGCGCCACCTGTTGTCCCAGTGAGGACTGCCTCAGGGCCTGATATTAAATGTCTGAAAACCAGGCACATCTGGAAGGCAGTGCATCTGGATCTTTAAAAATCAAGAAAATCTCTTTACCGTGAATCTTGGTCTCCACACAGAGCAAAATGCCATGTGACCAGGCCACACAAACGTCCACAGGGCACCTCACTACACAGATATTTCACTAAGTGATTAAACACACCTTTCTTACCTAAATATGTAAAAAAAAAAAAAATGATTAGCCACCTGCAGTATTGTATCGGACCAAGCACAGAGAGTCAACACCAAGACAAAAGTATGCCAAATTGCAGGGTTTATTGCCGGCAACCACAGAGGACTCACGTCTCTCCAACCCGTGGCCCCGTAAAAGAGGGTGACAAAACCTTTTATACCCGTAAAATCACCTTGGGGGTGAGGGGCTTCAGACATTCCGAGGGCCAGGGGACTATTTGACATTCTGATTGTCATTTAAGGGGTTCACATCACCTTCTGGTCGGAGATGGATTCAAATCACCTGGTTGGAGATGAGGGTGAGGGGGTTCCGGACATTTCGAGGGCCAGGGGACTATTTGACATTCTGATTGTCATTTAAAGGGTTCACAGATGCTAAGATTAGCATTTGTTTACACATCATCTGGGTAGGGGTGGGATCCCTAGATTTTTATTTACTTGGCGCCAGGATGGAATTATCTGGGGGTGCTTCCTCTGGTAAACAAAGGCCAGCAATTCTGGCAGTTACAGAAGGTATGCAGCTTTACCTCAATTTGCATTTTGCAAGGTAAATTAGCAGTTTACAGAAGCCAAGGTTAGCAGTTATTGTGAGGAGAATGGAAACAGTTTTGTCTCTTTATAAAATGGCATTGTACAGGTTCTAACTCTAGGCCAGCTATGTCACAGTAGTAACCACCATTCTCCATAAAAAACTGCCGTTAGTCACTTCCAATACTGCAGCTCTTGTCAGTGACTTACCAGCCATAACATACACAAAGGTCAAGTTCTCTCTCACAGTATAGAGTAATCTCTGGTACCCTCAAAAGCCAAAAAGATCAAGTAATGCAGTATGGAAGAGAGCAGAGTTTTAGATCTGAGAGGAACCTGTCCATGACTTTTCAGACTCTGTAAGAAGACAGAATACCCCAAAAATGGGTTGAATGGTGTGTTTTTTCTGTGTTCCTTGAGGGCTCTGAGTCTCCTTTAGATTTCTTCCTGTGGTATAAAAATAGGAAAAGGAAAGAAGAGCAGAGTGGAAAGAAATAGAACAAGTTTAGCCAGGAACAGTGGCTCATTCCTGTAATCCTAACTCTTTGGGAGGCAGAGGTGGGAGGATCACTTGAGCCCAGGAGTTTGACCCAGCTTAGGCAAAATAGCAAGACCTTGTCTCTACATTAAAAAAAAAAAAAAGAAAAAGAGGAAAAGAAAAACATTAGCTGGGTGTGGTGGTATGCTCCTGCAGTCCCAGCTATTTGGGAGGCTGAGGTGGGAGAATCACTTGAGCCTGGGAGATTGAGGCTGCAGTGAACTGTGTTTTTAAAGTTTGTGAAAGGCCAGTGAAGTTTTATATTTTTAGCAAAAATTAGGCCAGCAAGATTGGAAACAGAGGACTCAAGGGATCAAACATATTTAAAAAGATGTTTGTCTCAGTTGACTGAAAAAAAAAAAACCCACCAAGAACCAGGATCCAAGCAAGGAAAAAAGCAGAAAGGCCTTTCCCCCTATAAAAGATAGTCTAAATATTACTTTTAATTAAGCTTTTGTTCTTTTATTTTAAAAAAAAGTTAAAGAGTCAGGGTCTCACTATGTTGTCCAGGCTGGTCTCAAACTCCTGGCCCGAAGTGATTTTCTCTCCACGGCTTCCCAAAGTGCTAGGATTACAGGTGTGAGCTGCCATGCCCAGCCCTAATTAAGCTGACTTCTGACCAGAGAACTCTAAAAAAATCATCTTTTCAAATCTCTTATTATCAGATATTAAGACAATTAGAAGGTAGGTCTCTCATTCAGTTTGTATGGTTCTAAAATCAGCTTTTTTCCCTCCACTTGTGCTTGCAAATGAATTATTTTATGCATTTTAGAGGATCCCTGTTTTGTCTATTGCTACTTATGGCCATCCCAAGTTAGGTGGGTCTACTTTCCTAAGTGTTTACAAGAGGATGTTCCATAAGTGTTATGTATAAATCAAGCTGGTGTTTCTAAAAAGAGCACTTGGATTTTGAAGCTGAATTTTTCATATATATATATATATATATTTTTTTTTTTTTTCTTGAGACTGAGTTTCGCTCTTTTTTTTTTTTTTTTTTTTTTTTTTTTGAGACGGAGTTTCGCTCTTGTTACCCAGGCTGGAGTGCAATGGCGCAATCTCGGCTCACCGCAACCTCCGCCCCCTGGGTTCAGGCAATTCTCCTGCCTCAGCCTCCTGAGTAGCTGGGATTACAGGCACACGCCACCGTGCCCAGCTAATTTTTCTTATATATTTAGTAGAGACAGGGTTTCACCACGTTGACCTGGATAGTCTCGATCTCTTGACCTTGTGATCCATCCGCCTCGGCCTCCCAAAGTGCTGGGATTACAGGCTTGAGCCACCGCGCCCGGCCTGAATTTTTCATAATTTATGAACTTTTCAAAGTGACCAAGGCTGGGAATGTGTTTAGGGTAAAAATGTGCTGACAGCCTCTAACCACCAGGTGGCAGCAGAGTGCTCAGGGTAGGGGGTCGAGACAGTTCTATTTTATCTGTCTGACAAAGAGAGGATCCCTAAAATGTAGAACTCACTCTCATGAGCTCTTCAGTTAGGAGCTAACAGGGATTGGTCGCAAATGAAAGGCTAAGTCTGAATTTTCAAGTAACAGAAAACAGCTGCAGTCTTTTTTTTTTTTTTTTTTTTTTTTTTTTGAGACGGAGTTTCGCTCTTGTTACCCAGGCTGGACTGCAATGGCGCGATCTTGGCTCACCGCAACCTCCACCTCCTGGGTTCAGGCAATTCTCCTGCCTCAGCCTCCTGAGTAGCTGGGATTACAGGCACGTGCCTCCATGCCCAGCTAATTTTTTGTATTTTTAGTAGAGACAGGGTTTCACCATGTTGACCAGGATGCTCTCCATCTCTTGACCTCGTGATCCACTGGCTATCCTTTAACTACTCTGCTATGATGCAGAGGCTTGACCTGAACCACCAGTCCTGAGCCTGAGGCAGATAAAAGGCAGTTCTCTGCAGAGCTCTTTACTGGAATGTCCTGTCCAAAGATAGACACCTAAGCCTTTGCACTTAAAGGAAAGAGAGGGTTTGAAAACCGCCCAAATAAAGTCTTAGACCTTCAGCCAAAGAGTGGAAGGTCCGAATACATGAGAACTCATGTGAAACATCCGATGGGTCTTTTGAAGTTAGAGCCTTCCTGATGGTACCAAGAGCCACCTTCAGAGAGAGACACTCGGTGGTCAGGGAGAGTTATCTGAATCCTGTACCTTACATGAGATATGTTAACCTAAAAGGAAGAAGCTGAGGTAAAATTAATGTAGGTTAGAGTTTATTTGGGCCGGGCTAGAGGATTGCAACCTGGGATTGTAGATTAAATTTGTCCTGAATAACCAAGAGTAGGTCTGTCATTCAGTTTATATGGTTCTTGTGCTTGTAAATGAATTATTTTATACATTTCAGAGGATCTTACTAGCAAGTTGCAAGTAGGTTTTCAAAGGAAAAGAAGCAGCAGTTCCTAATTTGTTTACCAATCATTTACTTAAAGTAATATAAACTATTAGTTGGCTATACATTGTTTTTTGTCTCACAAATTCTAGGAACTTCAAGATAATGGGTGAGGCAGCTATTCGGGAACAAATGACTTTAAACAGTAGCCCACAGGCATGGGTGTGATGGGCATGACTGAAGTCCCCTACTCACATCTCTCTGTGCCTAACATGGCTTAGACTGCTCTGAGCTATTGTCTTTTCTCAGCTGTCACACCTAAGTTTTTTCAGATATATCTTATTTTTTCAGATATATTGTTCCACAGATATCTGAGGCTCTATTCTTTTTCTCTGTTTTTAAATTTGAACTTTTCTGCCCATCTGCCTTCCCGTGCCCTCTAATCTGTTATTAAGCTTATTCAGTGAATGTTTTATTGTACTTCTCATTTTCAGTGTTAGTATTTCCATTTGGTTCTATTTGTTTCTTTTCTGTTCATCCATTAGGAATATATTTTATGTACATCTTTTAAAAAATTATATATATATATATATATTTAATAGACATGGGGTCTCCCTCTCTGCTAGGAGCTGAACACTCATCAGGACACCCTGGAAGTGGAAAGGAGCTGCCTCATACAGGTCCCCTCTGAGGGGAACAGACCTCCATTTTGTCACTCAGTAAAGCTTCCCTTTGTCTTGCTCACACTCCACTTGTCTGTGTACCTCATTCTCCCTGGTTTCCAGATAAGAACTCAGGACCCACCAAATGATGAGGGTAAAAGAACTGTAACACAATCAGGGCTGAGACATGCCCCTTGCTCGCCACATTGTGGGTGAAGAGAAGGAGAGAAGAGCTGCATCCCTGCGTGGATCCAAGACCTGGGAGCTCCCTGAGCCACGGCTGTGACTTCCTCCTTGGGGCCCTGCACTTCCCTGGCATCTCCAAGCTTCCAGGTGCCATCATGTTCCCCAGTGCCAGCTGTAGCCTTGCAGAGAGCTGGCACCTGGAGCTGCCTGCCCTGCTGCAGCAGCCACAAATAGGTCTCCTGCCAGAAAAGTGACACTCCAAAGTTCCCATAACAAAACAGAGTGCCAAAATGTATCAAGCAAATGTTGAAAAACTGATCCAAAGAAGTAGACTGTTTTATAATAATAGTTAGACTTTAGTATCCTCATTTTCAGTAGTGGATAGGACAGCCAACAGAAAATCAATAAGGAAATAGAGGATTTGAACAATACAATACAATAAATTAGACCTAACAGACATCATCAAATAACAGCAGAGTATACATTTTTTACATGCAGTGTTTGGAAAACTGTATATTCACATGCAAAAGTGTGTGAAAGTTGGATTTTTGCCTTAATGTGATATACAAAAATTAATTAGAAATTTATTAAATACCTAAATGTAAGATCTAAAACTGTAAAACTCTTAGAAGAATGGAAAAAAGCGTGAGCACCTTGGATTTGGCTATCATTTCTTGGATGTGATACCAAAAGCACAGGCAATGAAACAAAAAATAAACAGGGCTTAATTCAAAGTAAAACTTTTTGTGTTTCAAAGGACACTATGAGGAGAGTTAAAGATAACCTACAGAATGGGAGATGGTATTTGCCAATTACATATGTGCTAAGAAGTTAATATCCAGCATAGATAAAGACATTTTACAACTTAGTGACAGAAAACAACCCAATTCAAAAATGAGCAAAGGACCTGAGTAGACATTTCTCCAAAGAAGATGATACAGATGGCCACAGGCCAATAAGCACATGAAAAAACTATTTAACATCACTAGCTATTAGGGAAATGCAATTCAAAACCACAGTTGGTTACTACTTCATGCCCATTAGGATGACTATTTTGTATACATATATATGTATATGTATATACATAC
The DNA here is from genome assembly GCF_049354715.1 of Callithrix jacchus. Lineage (NCBI taxonomy): Eukaryota > Metazoa > Chordata > Mammalia > Primates > Cebidae > Callithrix > Callithrix jacchus. The sequence goes on along the minus strand of NC_133509.1, from coordinate 105,363,925 downwards.
ATACACACATAGCAGTGGGATAGCTTTGTATTGCTTATGAGAATGTAAAATGATACAGCCATTTTACAGGAAGCTGCCGGGCACGGGGCAGCTCACGCCTATAATCCCAGCACTTAGGGAGGCCAAGGAGAGTGGATCATGAGGTCAAGGGATCGAGACCATCCTGGCCAATATGGCGAAAACCCATCTCTACTAAAAATACAAAAATTAGCTGGGCATGGTGGTGCACACCTGTAATCCCAGCTACTCAGGAGGCTGAGGCAGGAGAATTGCTTAAACCCAGGAGGCAGAGGTTGCGGTGAGCCGAGATTGCACCACTGTACTTCATCCTGGCAACAGAGCAAGACTCTGTCTCAAGAATTAGAGGAAGGAACTCAAAACAGATGCTTGTATACCAATGTTCATAGCATCTAAAATGTGGAAACAGCACAAATATCCACTGACAGATGAACAGGTAAATCAAATGTGGTGTGTACATACAATGGACTATAATTCAGCCTTAAAGAAAAGAATGAAATTCTGAAATGTGCCACAACCTGAATGAAGCCTGAAGACATTATGCTAAGTAAAATAAACACACAGAATGACAAGTATTGTGTGATTCTACTTATATGGGATTCCTAGAATACACAAATTAATATAGACAGAAAGTGTAACATGCTGTCAGGGGTTGGGGGAGGGGAGAATAGGGAGCTATTTTTCAGTGTGTATAGAGTTTTTATTTGAAGAAAAAGTTCCAGATATAGGTGGTGGTGATGACTGTGCAACATTGGGAAGGTATTCAGTGCTGCGGAATTATGCATTTAAAAATGGGTAAAATATTAAATTTTATGTTGTTTATTTTACCATGATATAGATAAAGACAGATGCGGGGGTTGTGTATCCAGTGGAGTTGGATTGATGTCTGGGGAAAACTAGTGGAATTGATCTTGGGATTGAAAAAAGCCTCCAGGTAACTCCAGGTAGATAGAGGGAATATAGGGTGTTTGTTAATCTAGCATTATAGCATTATAGCCACTCAACAAGGGCTGTAATGCTTGGCGTTAATGAACTATTTTGTTTCATTTTAATTATGTCCAGAATTGTTATTTCTAGAATAACAAGTTAACACTGGTCATTTGCTTGATAACTTTTAGATTTTGTAGATAAGAATCTGAATGAAATGAAGGGTTTTTCCTTTTCTGGTCTGAAGGTAAACAGTAGGAACCTTGACTAGGGTAACAGAACTCTATAGTGGTGAATTCTTCCTCTAGAATATATTACCCTTGTAGATTGTTCTACAACCAGTATCCCAGCATTGCTTATTCAGAGCCATCGTGGAGACCAGTTAGCCCCTAAGATAGCCAGCAATACTTAGAAGACTATTATTTTTCCTAAAGCAGTTTATGTTTTCTGCAAAGATGCACTGTAGCAAAATGGTTAAGAATTCATGCTTTGGAATCACACAGCCTGACTTAGAGTCTTGACTTTGCGAAGAGCTAACTGTGTAACCTTTTTGTAAAGTTGCATAATCTGACCATGCCTCACCTTTTAAAGTCTTCTTTGAAAAATGAGTACTTGTGTTTGTCAAGAAGATTAAATGAGATAATATATATCAAGTACCTAGCATCTTCTTTGGTATATAATAAAGTCTCAGTAAACATTAGCTGTTGCATCTGCCAGTGCTCTTATAAACAGGCTCAGGGTCCAGACCTATAGTCAGGAATTCAAAAGAAGGTATTTCTTGTTTAACTTTCCAAGGCTCTTCTATTAGGTACACTTTGTTTCTCCCTTAATCCTATGCTGATGTCATTCTTATGCCACCTTTACTGTTTTGCATTTAGACTGCTCATCTAAATGAGATACCCAGCAACCCATTTTAATCTTGCCATATTTTAAAATTTATTGGCAAATTATAAGCAGAGTTCACTAAGCTCTTCATTCACTTACAAAAAAAAAGTTGAATCTCAGTCTTTTTTCTTCCTCCCTCTCCTCTCAACTCCTTTTGGAGCTTCAATGCTAAGAGCTGAATTAATTATACCTGTTAGCGCCAAAGTACACTGTATATGTTCCTCTCTGGTTCTTTTTTTACCCTTCATACCTAAAACCTAACCTGTATCTTTCTCCCCATAAGTACCCACTCTCATGTGTCTTTATATTTCTTTAAATATGCATGCATTTTTGTAAATAGGTAATATTTGTCTATATGTTTTTTATTTATAAGGAGATATTGTGTTATGAATGTTAACATTACATTTTAAAACTATGTTTCTTTTGTTTGTTTGTTTTTTACATTTCTCTATTTTTACAAGCCTGGTTACCTTGTAAATAGCTGTAATAGTTTTTTGTCCTGTGGGTGGCCAGACTTCCCTTGTGAGTTAATGAAAAACTAAGAATTATTAAAGTTCTTTTTATTTTCCTTTGGTTTCAAATCTTTTTTTAAATTTTTAAAAATTTTACTTTAAGTTCTGGGATATATATGCTGAACAAACAGGTTTGTTATATAGGTATAACATATACCTACATACATGGGATATGTGCTGTGGTGGTTTGCTGCACCTATTAACCCACCATCTTGGTTTTAAGCTCCGCATGCATTAGGTATTTGTCCTAATTCTCTCCCCTCTTGCCTCCCCACCTTGCAACAGGCCCTGGTGTGTGATGTTTCCCCTCCCTATGTTCATGTGTTCTCATTGTTCAACTCTCACTTATGAGTGAGAACTTGCTGTGTTTGGTTTTCTGTTTCTGTGTTAGTTTGCTGATGGTTTCCAGCTTCATCCATGTCCCTGCAAAGGACATGAACTCATTCTTTTTTATGGCTGCATAGTATTCCATGCTATATATGTGCCACATTTTCTTTATCTAGTCTATCATTGATGGGGATTTGGGTTGGTTCCAAGTCTTTGCTATTGTAAACAGTGCTGCAATAAACATAGGTGGGCATGCATCTTTATAGTAGAATGATTTATAATCCTTTGGCTGTATACTCAGTAATGGGATTGCTGGGTCAAATGGTATTTCTGGTTCTAGATCCTTGAGGAATCTCCATACTGTGTTCCACAATGGTTGAAATAATGTACACTCCCGTCAACAATGTAAAAGCTTTCCTATTTCTCTGCATCCTCACCAGCATCTGTTGTTTCTAGACTTTTTAATGATCGCCATAATAACTGGCATAAGATGGTATCTCATTGTGGTTTTGAATTGCATTTCTCTAATGACCAGTGATGATGAGCTTTTTTTCGTGTTTTTTGGCCGCATAAATGTCTTCTTTTGAGAACTGTCTGTTCATATCCTTTGCCCATCTTTTGATGGTTTTCTTTTTTTTTTTTTGTAAATTTGTTTAAGTTCTTTGTAGATTCTGGATGTTAGTCCTTTGTCAGATGAATGGATTGCAAAAATGTTCTCCCATTCTGTAGACTGCCTGTTTACTCTGATGATAGCTTCTTTTGTTGAGCAGAAGCTCTTTCATTTAATTAGATTCCATTTGTCAGTTTTGGTTTTTGTTGCAATTGCTTTTGGGATATGTGGTCACTCCACTTATGCAAGATTTTTCTGGGACATAGCCCATAATTAGCAAGATACATACTGAATATCCTTTCCCTTTCTGGTGATTTCCAACTGGCATCTGTTTTAATTGGTTGGTACATACACTGGATGATTGCTGCAGATTTTGGTATCACACTTGCTAGAAACTACTCATGGGGGGAGTTCTAGGGTCACATATCATAGACATACTTAATAAGTTTGAGTTCCTGTTTACAGATGGTGGAATTTGAAAATCTGTCTACTTGTTTTTCAGGAGCTTTTGCATTTATACTATATATTTATTCATCCTTTCTCTGTCAAACTATCTAGTTTGGAGCTTTAGCAGCCACTAATTTATTGACAATTACTCCTGGCTCCTTATTCCCAGTAGAGCAACTACTGTGTAGTTTATAAAGAATTGTTTTCATATTTTATGTATTGGACCCTAACATCCTTTGAGATAGAGAGGGCAGAATTTATACTTCTTATTTTATGGAAAATGAAGCTGAGGATCAGAGGCAAACTGACTTGCTTCGGTCTGCATATCTGGTAAGTTACAAACTTAGAACCAAGTCTTTTGACTTTGATTTGCTTCTACAATATCTAAAAGAGACAGGGAAAAGGATAAGTTTTGGGTTGTGGTTAAAGTAGGAACTGTCCAGGTTAGCTTTATGTCTTCTTCAGAACATAACATATTGCCCAACACATAGTAAATGATTTGCTTCTGCAGTATCTCAAAGGGACAGGAAAAAGGAAAAACTCCAGTTTGTGATCGAAGCAGTGAGTGTCCAGTTTAACTTTATGTCTTCCTTAGACGATAACACAACGTCTGACACGTAAGATTCAATCAGTTTTTATTGAGCAAGTGAACTGGGGATTATGTAGGTATCCGTAGGGCCCGGGTTCAGTTGGTCATGCCACTACTCAATGCTGTGGTGACTATTTTTTATTGCAGCAATGCTTTGGCTTAGAGATAAGCCCAGTTCTATAAATATTATGGCTGAACGAAGGGCTTCAGGTCAGTCCAGGAGTTCTCATGGTAAATAATTCGGTTCATTTACAACAGAAGCAGCAACGGGTTATAAATGCACCTACGTAATATGACTTTGATGGGGTGTGTAGGAGACGGCCCTTGTTTGTTTGTGATAAATCTCAGTATTTCTTCTATTCTTCCTTTTTTTATACAGTTAGCTTTGAATAACCAGGAGCAAAGTTCTTTCTCTTGCTAACTTCTATATTGCACTCAGCTGCTTAACATTTGCTTCCTGTTCCCAAGATCACCAGAGGCAACTGTAGTGTTTGATGAGGATATTGGATTTCATCGAAATATTTTCTCTACTTAGTTTGTTCCAGTTTGGGAGAGGTGGGTTGGCCTTGGCCCCCTTGTTCAAAGCTGCCACAGTTTTGAAGTCCTTTCAAAACCTTTGATAATGATGTTCCATCTATTTTTCCACCTTATCTCAAATTTCCCACCTTCTACAATACAAATTGAGGGTGCTCTAAGAAAATTAGGTTAGTAAGTTAACCTACTATTCTTAACAGTGTCTTCCAGAAGTAGCACCTTCTGATTTATTTATTTAGAGAACAGGGTCTTGCTATGTTGCCCAGCCAGGTCACAAACTCCAGAGGTAGCACTTTCTGTCATGTATCTTTTAATTTTATTATTTTACTGAATAAATAATTTTTGTTCTCTAGCTGCAGAGATTTTATGCATAAGGTATGCTTTTTATTTATTTTGCTTTTGAGAGGGAGTCTCATTCTGTCACCCAGGCTGGAGGGCAGTGGCACCGTTTTGGCTCACTGCAACCTCTGCCTCCTAGGCTCAAGCTATCCTCCCCCTCAGTCTCCTGAGGCTGCTCATGTGCCACCACGCCTGGCTAATTTTTTGTATTTTTGGTAGAGACAGGGTTTCACCACATTGCCCAGGCTGGTCTCAAACTCCTGACCTCAAGTTATCCACCCACCTTGGCCTCCCAAAGTGTTGGGACATTACAGGTGTGAGCCACCCCACCTGGCTAAGGTATGCTTTTTTTAAATTAGATGCTCCCTGTTGTGTCTTTCTTTGGTCATGTTTTTCTTTAAATCACAAATTGATTTGCTAGTGCTTATAACATACTGTGAGCTTTAGGTATAAGCTTTTCTCCCACCAATGGGGAGAACTTTTAGAAAGCCCATATATGTCTCTTTAAGTATCTTTTCTATTGAGACCAGTAGTAGGCTGGTGATTATGGCTATTCTTTCCAGTTGCACCACCAGATATTTGGTTCTTGTTTCTAAACTATCTCCTTTCTCTTATACTGGGGCCCTGAATTCTACCAGTAGCTGACATTAAGAAAACCCTAGGGACGTTCCTTTTTTTTCTTTTCTTTTTCTCTTTATGCATGAGTAAAATCCCTTTCTAGCAGTGGTTTCTGTACAATGAAATCCTCTCCAGCACTTTGTCATTGGTTCATGGAAATAGCACTTTGGTAGTCAGTTTTCTTTCCTTCTCTTTTTTCTTTCTTTTAATATTTTATTGTGGTAGGAACACTTAACATGAGATCTACTCTGAACAGATTTTTCAGTGTACAATATAGTGTTATCTACAGGCACAGTGTTGTACAGCAGATCTCTAGAACTTAATTCATCTTGCATAACTAAAATTATATCCATCTTAAACAGTCAAACTAATAGAAACAAAGATTAGAATGGTGGTTTTCAAGGACTTAGGGAAGAGGAATTGAGGAGCTGCTAATCAAGGAGCCATCAGTTTTTTTCTACAGTGAATAAAACTTGTCAGTTACTGTAACCAAGTATAGACTGAGTAGCCCAAGTCCAAAAATCTGAAATCTGAAATGCTCCCAACTCCAAAACTTTTTAAAGGTCAGCATGACGTTCAGAGGAAATGCTCACTGAAGCATTTCAGATTTCAGATTTTTGGATTAGGGATGTTCAACTGATAAGTTTAATCCATACATTCCAAAATCCCCCAAATTCAAAACTGAAAACACATTTGATCCTAAGCATTTTGGATACTCAATCTATATATGGTTGTACTTGAAGTAGCAAAGGAAGGGAGAGTAAATTTGGTGGTTTAGTCCTACATGAAACAGCAGTTAACTTTCTGGTTCTGAGGTTTCTCTGCTAACACCTACACCACTGCCTCTACCAACCAAAATAGAAAAAAATAAACAAGACTCTCGAGACCTTTCTCCAAAGCACTGTCATACATGAATTCTCCAGAAGCTTGGGAGAAGGAAAGAATGGAAGGGAAGGGAAGGTATGGTTAGGAATCGCTCACACCAAATTAGGAACAGTTCATTTGATAATTGGTTAAAATGCATAGCTTCTTCTCATGAACACAGCTAACCCTGCTACATTAATATCAGGTTAGCTGGGCATGGCGGCTTATGCCTGTAGTCCCAGCTACTTGGGAGGCCGAGGCAGGAGAATTGCTTGAACCCAGGAGGCAGAGGTTGCAGTGAGCCAAGATCGCGCCACTGCACTCCAGCCTGGCTCCTGGTGATGGAGCGAGACTCTGTCTCAAAAAAAAAAAAAAAACATTAATATCAGGAATGTCAGGAATTGGGTCCTCTGAATACCATCAACAGCATCAAAATTAAATATAAGTAGAAGAAGTTACACCTAGGCTGGGCATGGTGACTCACATCTGGAATCCTAGAACTTTGGGAGGCCAAGGCAGGAATGACTGCTTGAGGCCAGAAGTTCATAAGCAGCCTAGGCAACATAGCAAGACTCTGTCTCAAAAAAAAGAAAAAGAAAAAGAAAAAAAGAACTTAAAGTAATCACCACTGTTCTTTAAGTTCTATATAGATCTTTCTTTATATATTCAACAAAACAAGTGGATCGCTTTGTATTTTCAGTCGTGCCTCATTTGAGTGGGCAGCTCAATACTCTTGATATTACTGACCTTGTTCATGACGATTCACCAGCTCCATCACAGCCTGACTCACCAGCATCTCCTCCATCAGCCTTTCCTCCCCAGTAATAGGCGTTTCCTCCCTTTCTCGCCATCTTCTCTAATCCCTTTCTTTCTTCTTCACCCCCATCTTTTTCACTCCTCCATGATTTTCTCAGGGCTGGGCTTCAACATCGTCGGTGGGACAGATCAGCAGTATGTCTCCAACGACAGTGGCATCTACGTCAGCCGCATCAAAGAAAATGGGGCTGCGGCCCTGGATGGGCGGCTCCAGGAGGGTGATAAGATCCTTTCGGTGAGAACGGGCTTCGGCCTCCTTCACTGTCCTTTCTCCCTAAACCCTAGGTCCTACCCCTATCCCTTCCCTTGAAAAGGTTTGGATCTGGCAATATACAGGTTGTAGAACTGAATGGGAACAACTGTGATCAGTCATCCTTTTCAACGCTATCATTGAGCATGGAGGGTAATATTATGCTTACCTGATAGACGAGAATGTGAAACCCAGAATGTGAAGTTACTTATTCAAAAAGCACAAGGCAGGAAGCGCGAGGGACTCATGGTGAAAAGAGATTTAACATTTAAAATCCACGAATTTTATCTTTCATCCATTACTTTATATAATACCTCCTTTTGTTGATTAAAACATGAATGTGTATCTTTGGGGGAATGTCAGCCCTTACAATTGAATTTAACTTAACTTCAAAAGACAGAAAGAAGGAAGGTTGGGAATTAAGTGTCCTTTTCAGACTCTGAGCCCTTTTTCACCCATTATTAACATGAAAATTTGGAATGCAGTTGATTTGGATAGCGGTGCACCGTGTTCCCATTTTATCCTGCTTATGTCCCTACCGAGACTTACTACATGGCAATTGTTAGTCTTATTCTTTTCCAGAATTTCTTCAAGGGCAGTGACAAGATCCTTTTTTTAACCTTTTGAATCATAGCACAGTGCTTAATAATGTGTAAGAAATGAACAAGTTAAGAAATTCAGGCAAACCTAAAAAGGTTCACTGATAAATATGTACCCGCAGACCTCAGCTCTTAAAATAAATTAGAATAAGCCTAAAGTCAAAACTATTAAAATGCAAAACATAACTCTGACCCTACGTTCATTTCTCTACCTTACCATGGGCTACAGTAATCATATGATACTATCAGTTGCTCGGGGATAAGGGGGTACCCTGGAGATAATTATTCTCTAGAATTTCTTTTTTAAGTAACCTTTAGGGCTAGTGAAAAATGCCCAACTTATTACTTGTATGGAAACAGTATAGATGATTGGCATAAAGACTGGAAAAGTGCTGAGGGGGTGAGATATTATCTAGAATATTCTTGGGAGAGCTAGCTTCAAAGGGCTAGATAAATAAATATAAGGAAATTGAAATAGGATAGGGCTTCTCATAGCAGAAACTCCTGTCTTTTCCAGGTGGGCAATAAGCCCATGGTCTGAAGAGGAGAAAACTATTTCCTGTTTTCTCTTAGAACTGAATAGGGCAGGATCGCCAGGTTAGGAAAAGGTTGAAATAAATGAATGAAGTACAGACAGGAGAAGTCTTGATTGACAGAATTAAGTATTAGCCTCAGAGACGTGATTTTGAACTTACCTCTATAATAAGTCAGCTTCATCCCTTAAACACTTTTTGCTATGTAGTTTCATTTGAATTTTCCTGTTCACATCACGTCTCATGCAGTTCAGTTGATTAGTGATTAAAGGTCATATGTGTGAAGTCTCCTGCTCCTCTTAGTTGCCAGCTTATTGTTCTCTGCCGTGCAGCCAATTTGGTAGCAGTACCTGAAGGCAGAGATACAAAGGAAAAGAGACAGAGAACATCTACCTTTTCCTCATTTGGCATCTGAGTATTTCAGTGATCAGGCTCAGCAGTATGGTTCTGAATGCCTCTTCAGGAAAACTGTGACTCCACTTAGTCCTCAAAAAAGATAGAAAATCAGAACAAGTAGCTATTAGAGCCTCCTTAATTGACTCAAGAATGTCTAAGCATGTGTCCTCGCTGATCCATGATATAAATATAGTATGCACAGCAGTATTTCACTCCTTCTCATTGACTATTTTGCGTCTCTTCAGTCCATTAAGCCTCACTTAGACCCTATTTATTAATCTGTGAGATGGAGACAGTGATAATATACCTGTCTTCTCAAAACGATAGTGAAAAGTTTAGAAGCAGATTGTTTCCTTTAGCTCCCAGGGAAAGACATTCTTCCAATATGAATCAACTTGGCAACAGTACTGTAAGGAAGTGCTGAGAGTGGGTTGTCAAAATAAAGGTGTAGCATTTAGTTAGAATCTATTCATCTTAATATTTTGACACATAAATTACATTCTCTTCAGATCACTGGAACCTGGGCTCTGTTGATGAAGAAAGGCTTGAATAATATAGGAGTTAAGAAGAGAAAGAAGAGAGCTATATTATTTTAAAAGCTTTGGTTAAAGGTAGATTATTTGCAGAATGAGAATGGTGAGAAGTATGTCAGCCCTAAATGTCAAGTAGCATGCTAAGAACCCAAATTTATTTTGTTTAATATTATAGTGACCCTATGAGGTGGGCATGATTATTGTGCCCAAGCCGTTTGCCCTAGGTCACACAACTAGTAAGCAGCAAGGGACTAAAACTGGTTTCACTGAATTTCTAGCCTTTATTTTTTAACCACTATGTTATACTGCCTCCTAAAAGGTAAATCAGGAGCTAGGAATACTTATCCCAAAAACAAAGTTACACAGTGAATTAATAGTAGATTGCATGTATGGTTTTATATAAAAACTAAAATTAGGCCAGGTGCAGTGGCTCATGCCTATAATCCCAGCTCTTTGGGAGGCTGAGGAAGTTGGATCACTTGAGGCCAGGAGTTTGAGACCTGCCTGGCCAACATGGCAAAACCCCATGTCTACTAAAAAAAAAAAAAAAAAAATTAGCTGGGCATGGTGGCACGTTCCTTGGTGCACGCGCCTGTAGTCCCAGCTACTCAGGAGGCTGAAGCACGAGAATCGCTTGAACCTGGGTGGTGGAAGTTGCAAAGAGCTGAGATTGCACCAGTATACTCCAGCCTGGGTGGCAGAGTGAGACTCTGTCTCAAAATGAATAAATAAGATAAAAACTGAAATGAGTCTTTCTATAAAGGGTAGAATTAGAAAGAAGGAAATAAACCTCAATGTAAAAAAAATTATTAGATATAAACCAAGATGAGGACCCTTGTGTGAATCATTGCCTCACAGAGAAAAGAAATTAATTGGAAGGCCTCTCAGGTTTTCAAAAAGGCTGGGGCTGCTGATAAATGGTGGGAGATAAATGTCAATGAAGAGAAAAGTAGATGTCTGAATTTATAGCAAAGAGGATTTTACTTTACTAAAACATAAGAAATATAAAGATATATACAAGATATTAAATATTACAAAGATATGTTACAAGGAATGATATGTTTATGTTCTGGCCGTTTAAGGAAAAGGCATGCAAAAGAAGAGAGGGGTAAAAGCCAGGGGAAGGAGAGGCGGCAACAGAAGACATATGTGGGGGTGTTTAGTCTGTTTCACATTGCTCTAAAGATACTACGGGAGACTGGGTTAATTTGTGAAGAAAAGAGGTTTAATTGACTCACAGTTTCACTTGGCTGGGGAGGCGTCAGGAAACTTAAAATCATGGTGGAAGGCGAAGGAGAAGCAAGTACCTTCACAAGGTGGCAGGAGAGACAGTGAAGGGGGAAACACCAGACACTTACCAAACAACCAGACCTAATGAGAACTCTTTCACTATCAGGAGAACAGCGTGGGTGAAACCGCCCCCATGATCCAGTCACCTCTCACAGGTCCCTCCCTTGACATGTGAGAATTGCAAAAGTTTGTTTCAAAATTCTTCTTTCTAGATCCCATTCCTTAAGAAATATTATGAAATAGCCTGTTGCATCATTCACCCCTAACATCCTATTCCCTCTCTGTCCTTAAATGAACATCTAGGCTATGTACTTAAGGTATTTATTATTAAATGTACTTAAGTATTTATTTATTTATTACTGGCTTTGAAGTCTCTGTAAAATGATGCTGAATTATGTATTAGTCTATATTCCCATTTAGTTTTTATGTACTTTCCTGTTCTCCTCACATGGGTTATTTTTCCATGTTGTAAAATATGCTCCATTTTCCCCCCAGTAATATTTGCTAGATAAACTAAAAATCTGTCTCTTTCTTAGCACATATTTGTTTTAGATAGCTGATAGAAGTAAAATTAAGTGACATGTAAATTTCTGTGTTATTAACTATTAATTTAATCTTTTCATTCTCCCTAAGTAATTTCCACATATTATTTACTTTCATTCTCCCTAAGTAATTCCCACATATTATCCCACAGATAAGCTGAGATGAAGAACCTTACATGGCCGTAATGCCCACATATTATCTTGCTTTCAAGTTCTAAAATTAAATAACTGCATGGCTTACGTAGTTTCCTCTTTCTCATCAGAAGCGAAATTTCATTTTTTATGATCACTGTGAATGATTTAAACTTAAAAAAAGGAAAGAAAGAAAGATTGATTTTCTTAAATAATGAAGGTAAATTATTTTTAAGGCCATGTTGCATCTAACAACTGTGAAATAAAAATGGATATTACCAATGGAAGAACAGACATGAAGTCAAGATGAGGGCTGAAAATTCCTCACCCACAGTTCAGTTTGTATGTGTATGCTGATAAGAATGGTTTGTTATTAGAATAGTTTGCAACAATAAACCAGTATGGAACCTGGGAAATTTTTATTTTTATTTTTAGAAAAGTAAACTGTCTAAATTTCTCATTCCTTGTGTATCTGCCTAAATGAAGGGAGGTGAAGAATAGTCAATCCTCAGTGAACATGACATTTTTATTAAGCTCAGGGTGACACAGCTGCCCATACTGCACAGTGAAATGTTCCAATTTAAAATGGAACAACGCTCTTATATAACAAAATGGCACAGATTGGGCCATTGGCCAGCTAGCTTCATTTTATATTCTGTGTAAGTACAGTTCTTAATTTGGTGAATGAAAGAGTTGATTAGTCATCAACATTTATCAGCTGTTATACTTGACGGCCTTCAGTGCACTGTACCAGATGCTATGGAAAGTTACAAAGAAAATGAAACACTTGTCTCTGCCCTTACCTTAGAAATCAGTGAGAAGGACCCAGTAGAAATCCCCATCAATCAGCTGCAGAGATGTTGAAATATACAGCAGCATTTTTTAAATAAAATGCTCCAAAGGAAGAGTCTTTGCTTTATTATCTCCTTATCTCCAGCACCTAGTCCTGTACCTGGCACAGAATAAGCATCTAAAAAGTTAGTTGTTCCGTGAATTAACTCCTCCATTATAACACACTGATTTTTTTGGCCTGGCCTGATTAATTGGATCTAAATAATCTATTTTTATGGTTTCTTCAAAAATTGATGAAAAGAGACCAAAAAATTTGGTTCATTTCAATATCTTAGTAAAAAATTAAAATATCCAGAGTATATTCTGACATCTGTTGCTTATTAAATTGAGCCCATTCTTTCTCTGTCTATACATTTACATTATGCAATAGTCAGAGATCTTATTTTAGATTTTGCTGAGGCAATTCAAAATTCTTAATCAAAGAAAACTAATTTTAACTCAGCTTATTTAATAAGGCAGGAAATAGGATGCACACTTTTGAAGACTTCTAACAACCAGAGTAAAAGTAAAAAATTTTATGTTTCCTCATTAGTTAACTAGAACAACACCATGCTCATTCTCTGAAACTTCAGTCAGCAAAACTTTCTAGCACGTTGCAAATCTGCATGTCTTAGGTTCAGTAAACCTTGTTATGTCATGAGTTAAGGAAGCTAAAGTAGCAAGTTAATTCTGGGATTACTGAGCTGAGTAGCTCTCCAAGTGAGGTCCAAGGACCAGCAGTCTGGCCATCGCCTGGGAGCTTGTTAGAAATGCAGAATCTCGGCCCTCCTCAGACCTACAGAATCAAACTCTGCATTATACGATCCCTTGGTGAACCTGTGCACAGTAAAGTTTGAGAATTACTGCTGTAGGCAAGTGTTTTTCAAACCTTTTAAATTATGACCTATAAGAGGGGCGACATGCATTTCCTCTTCATCAAAGAGGAATATGTGTGTGTATTTGAAGCGAAAGTTTTAACAATACTTTTCTATATGAATTTTGATATTTTGTTTTCTTCTGATTTCACTTTTCAAAAATTAAACAATTGGTCTTGACCCACTGGATTGATTTCACAATATTTGAAACATTACTACTGCAGTGAATAGAAAAGTACTAATGAAATCTGTACATGCAAGGGATAGGTAGAAAGGGATGTGTTAAATAGGGAAAGTAGTCTGGGAGTGGAGACCAGTTAAAAGGCTGTTTCAGGCAGGCTGGTTAGAACTAACTCAGACTTGAGAATCCCCTTGAAGGCTTGTTAAAGCGCAGCTAGGATGAGGCCTAAACATTTGCATTTTTAACAGGTTCCCAGGTGATGCCAAGACAGCTGGTCATAAGACCACACTTTGAGAATCATTTGTCTATGTTAGTAAAAATGGTAACAAAAAGAGTGGATTTCACAGATATTGAAGGGTAAAATCTACAGAGCTTGGTGGTTAGTCTCTGAGCAGCTGGAATCTAAACATGTTTAGAGGATGTCAGTATTGGAGAGCAAATTCAGTTTTGGAGTAGAAATGACATTGTCAAGGGAGAAGGTCAGGATCATGTTTTAGGGGCTGGTTTACCTTGCATAGAGGATGAGAAATCGTTCCTTTTTTTTTTTTTTTTTTTTTTTTTTTTTTTTTTTTTGACAAAGCCTTGCTCTGTCACCCAGGCTGGAGTACAGTAGCGTAATCTCGGCTCACTGCAACCTCTGCCTCCTGGGTTCAAGCAATTCTCCTGCCTCAGCCTCCCAAGTAGCTGGGATTACAGGCGCTCACCACCATGCCTGGCTAAGTTTTTGTAATTTTAGTAGAGACAGGGTTTCACCATGTTGGTCAGGTTGGTCTCAAACTCCTGACCTCGTGATCCACCCACCTTGGCCTCCCAAAGTGCTGGGATTATAGGTGTGAGCCACCGAGCTGGCCAAGAGAAATGGTTATTTAAAGAAGAATTACCTTTGCATTTCTAAAAGGTCTCTTACTTGGGGTTTTAAAGTGTCATTAGAGTAACTTCTCTTATATTAGACTACTTTTAGGCTTAAGTAGGAGGGTTGAAAGGCATAATTGGCTTAACTGGCCTATGCCCTTTATAACACCTTCTTTTGCCTGATGTACCACTGTCTTCTTCCCTGATAGCAGAAGGAGACTCAGATGAGGGGCAAGATTACACACTGAATCATTGGCAGGTAAAGCTACTGTTAGAGTCCAAACCTTTCAGCTTTATGTAATACTGAGATTATGTCAGTCAGGCTCTGTGTATTTTTGGCTTTCTCAGGGTGCACTCTGCAGCCAAACCTCAGGAAAGCATGTGCTGTTTATTATGCTCAAGTGTACAAAGTTCTCTTAGATATTGTAGCATTAATGATCAGCTGAGATACATCTTGAAGTTACAATAGAATGTAAAGCCATATCAGGCAGAGTTCTATTTGGACTTGAAGAGAGTTACATAGTATTCAAAATATATAGTTGCGTAGGATTCAGAGTTACAGAGTATTCAAAGAAGTAAATCAGTCATTTCTAGTGAAGTTATCTACAAAGACCTTGACAATGAAGTGGCACCTAACTAAATTGTTTGTTTGTTTTTTTTTTAATTTTAATGCTACTTCAATATATACAAATGAATAGAAAATTAATATATAAATAACTTGTTTTTATTAAACTAACATTTTTAAAATGTGTAACATTAAATACAAACAAAATGGCAAAACGAGTAAAAATTTAATTTACAGCATAAATGTGATAGGCAATAATATGTTGCTAAAATAAAATCCTTGCTTGCCATGTAAATTCATATAGGTTCGTGTTTTAAAGTGAAGGCTTTTGGGCCAGCCTGCCTGAGTGTGAATCCTTGGCTTTGCGGCTTTCATTCTATGTGCTCACAGACAAGTTGATAGCCTCTACACTTCGGTTTTATTGTTTATGAAATAGGGCTTCCTAACTTACAGAACTCCTGTGAAGGCTAAATGAGTTAATACATATAAGATGAATAGACAGCTCCAGACATGGTAATGTTCAGTAATTCTCTGCAATCATTACTGACTACTATGGCAAAGATTATTTTAAGCCCAGTATTTCTACCATTTAATGTAGTGACTCAGTTATTTCATTTGCATTTATATTACTGTGAAACCTTGACTCTCATATTGAGCTGTGACATCATTTGGCATTCATTGACATGACTGCATCATTAACTTATTTGTCTGCCTTTAGAGAAAATACTTACTTCTTTATAATGAGAAGTTAAGAGTTATCACATGGGCTGGATTACTTAGGTGAGCATTCTCATGACAGTCAGCAATCTCACACCTATTCTGTCTCCTTGGAGTTAAGCAGAAAACTGAGTCATTGAAAATTTATTGTAATAGTTATAGAAATCCTGAAGTTCTTTCCCTACAGCATATCTACAAAGAAAACCAAGGCATAACATGAAATTAAAGTCTCTCAAGTTTCTACAGTGTAGAAAACTCTGTATTCATTTCTACACTGTAGGTAGCAGGACTAATCCTTTATTAAAATCAGTCTTAGAAGATAAATAGAATTTTTTAAGAGGGAAGGGCATTCAGGTGGTAGATACAGTTTGAGCACAGGTATAAAGGTAAAAAATATGTTTTATGTCCCAGTCCGTGAGTTATGTGACTGAGCTAGAGTATAGGCTATAGGAAAGGATCCTGTGAAAGACGGACATGAGAAGACAGGTTAGAGCCATTCCCTAGAAGACTCTCCATATCAGCATAAGAAACGAGATATGTACTCTTTCCTTGCCCCCCAATTTTCTTTTTGTTTTTTTGAGCAGTAAAGTGGTACTAACAGAATTGTACTTTAGGAAGATGAATCTGATGATGGCAAGAAAAGTGTTGCGGAATATGGCCCAGGACTGGAAAGGTGGTGGAAGATCATGGGGACAAAGGATTCTAATGATTTACCAAGTGCTTTCTTGAAATTACAACAGGGACTCCTAGATGGGCAAACATGCAAGTAAAGTTTAAAAAGGTCAAAGACTTTTATGAGGTCAAGGAGGAAATTCTGTAGATGAATATAAAGTGTGAAAAGAGTGGAAATTGTGGTCAGGTTTTTAAGAGTTTGAGATATTGGAGCTGAAGCATGTCTAATATTGAAGTCTAAATTTATGTCAATTGGTAACTGAAGTAGAATTGAGTTGGAAACTATTGGTTAACAAAGGTAGACAGTCTATAGGGCAGAAGTGTCGGTAGATTTATGCGGGTGGATCATGAGGTCAAGAGCTCAAGACCATCCTGGTCAACATGGTGAAACCCTGTCTCTACTAAAAATACAAAAAATTAGCTGGGCATGGTGGTGCGTGCCTGTAATCCCAGCTACTCAGGAGGCTGAGGCAGGAGAATTGCCTGAACCCAGGAGGCAGAGGTTGCGGTGAGCCGAGATCATGCCATTGCACTCCAGTCTGGGTAACAAGAGTGAAACTCCGTCTCAAAAAAAAAAAGAGATAGAGTAGAGGGAAGATTACGAATGCCTTGGAGAAGGAAGATTGTGACAACGAAAATGAGAGAGTTGAATAAGTGACTTGAGCATCAGCTGAGCAGAGGACAGTTGCTGAATCAAGATGGAAGAATAATAGTGCAGAAGGAACAGTGAAATGCAAGGGCACTCTCATCTTTCTCTTTTATTATTTACATATCCTAGCCCTAGCTGCAGCATGAATCTCAATAAGCTTCATTTCTTCGTCTGTGGAAACAAGATAAAAATAATGTCTACCTCATAGGGTTATCATGAGAATTAACTTAGATAACATATGTAAAGTACAGAGCCTATGAAAATTCATATTTCAGACGTTCTTGCTGCCATTGCTGTTAATGAAGACATTGACATGTATAAAAGATATGTAATCTTGCACTAAGTGGGCTGTGCTGTGCCACTGAATACAGTATAGGATGGATTATTACTTGTAGCTAGTGTCACTCTAACAGCAGAAAGTATTAATACCAGTATTCCTTCACATCTCTCACCTCTAAGTGGTAGGAGTGACCTACATTGAAATTTTTTAAGGATTTAATATCATCACAGGAATGTGGTTTTTAGAAAATTTTGATAAAAATGACTACTAAGTCAGATGTAACGGATAGGTGTATCTGTGGAATCAAGGGAAGTTGATCACTATGAAAAGCCCAATAGAATGGGCTAGTGTAGATTTATACCACATCAAAATAAATTGGCAGACAGTTTGATAGAGTTACATTTCTAGAGTTGTAGCTGGCAATGCCAGGGCTTAGGAGCATAAAGGATAGGGTGGTAACCTGGAAGATCATGCTATCTGTAGGGAAGCAGGTTAATGCTCATGGAAGAAATAGTAATACAGTAACAGATTCCCAAGTGTCAAAATGAGACAGGCATAGAAGCTAAGAGAAAGGAGAGACAAGTTTTTATCTCTTCAGATGGCCTGTGGAACTTCAGTCCTAGGAAAACATAGTTTGAAAATGAAAAAAGTTCTGAGTTCTAAGTAACTTTGCCCATGCTCCTAGTCTTTGCAATTGGCTCTGAAGGAGTTTGTTATTTAAAGTTTGGCTATTTGAAAATAAATTGTTGGCTTGTAATAGCCTTCTGCCTTTCTTACTACTCTTCTTTGCTGTTTTGACAGGTAAATGGCCAAGACCTAAAGAACCTGCTGCACCAAGATGCTGTAGACCTCTTTCGTAATGCAGGCTATGCTGTGTCTCTGAGAGTGCAGCACAGGGTAGGTATCACTTCAAGCCAGAAACCTGGCACCAGGCTTTTGCACTGCACTTCTGAATAAACCCAGTGTGTGTCATCTTTAGTGTTGCTTCTTGTTTGTTTTACCGTCACTCCTTTCAAGAGTTTCTCAGGCAAAGGAAGGGGTCTATTGGTACTTCTGCTTATCATTGAAGGAAGTTCAGGCCAGGTGCAGTGGCTCATGCCTGTAATCCCAACTGTGGGAGGACAAGGCAGGTGGATCCTTTCAGGCCAGGAGTAGAGCAGTCTGGCCAACATGGCAAAACCTCCTCTCTACTAAAAATATAAAAATGTCAGTCACAGTAGTAGTTTTATAGTAGAAGTTGTATGGGCTGTTCATAGTCAACATGAGATACAAAAATTTTTCGGCACACCTTTAGTCCCAGGTACTCAGGAGGCTAAGGTGGGAGGATTGCTTGAACCCAGGAGGTGGAGGTTGTGGTGAGCCAAGATCATACCCCTATACTCCACCCTGGGCAAGAGAGTGAGACCCTGTCTCAAAGAAAAAAGAAAAATTCACAACAGTATGGCTTATAACCCAGGTCCTCACTTCAAGGTAATATGCCTTAAAGATAAAGCTTGACAACCAAATTAAAATAGATGGTTTACAGAGGGACCTCATCTCTTTAAAAAATAATAATAAAAATAAATACATAAAAATTTTTAAGAGTCACATGAACCAAAGGCAAATAAATAAATTCATTAATTTTTAAAAAGATGGTGGAAAAAAACCATAGCTGATTTTACTTTTTGGTAGGGAAGGAACCATATGTCTACCCTTGAAAATTCATTTATAAACCGGGGAATGATCCAAGATGGCCGATCACTAACATCTCGGGATTGCAGCTCCCAGCGAAAGCTCAGACAACGAGAGGACGCCACACTTTCAGACAAATTTTGGTCGCTCACAGAGCAGAAGATTCCCAGTGGAGGAGCTCCACGGGTCGCCAGCGCGACTCTTGTGGTCAGCGCAGCGTTTTCGTCGGCGCCTCGGCACGGCTGCTCTCGGTGCCGAGTAAACAGGACTGGTTCCCCTTCTGACCGAGGTCTGGAGGAGCCACACGGGTCGCCAGCGCGACTCTTGTGGCCGGCGCAGCGGTTTCACCGGCACCTCGGTGTGGCAACTCTCGGTGCAGAGTAAACGGGACTGGTTCCCCTTCTGACCAAGGTTTGGAGGAGCCACACGGGTCACCAGCGCGACTCTTGTGGCCAGTGCAGCGGTTGTGCTGGTACCTCGGCGCAGCAGCTCTTGGTGCAGAGTAAACGGGACTGGTTCCCCTTCTGACTGAGGTTTGGAGCTCCGGGAAGGCAGAGTTGCCTATTACGGACTCAAGAAGGAAGCCAGACTGGAGATTCCCGGGCAGAAAAGCACCATCAGTCTTAACGCTGCTGTTTTGGCCGGCACAGTTGGGTTGCTCATATTTTGGCCCTGGGAATTAACAACTAGGACGTCCACTCAGAGACCTAATTTGAAAGTTGGTAATTACAAAGAAGGCAGGTGGATAAATTTACAATAATGGGAAGAAACCAGCATAAAAAGGCTGAGAATACTCAAAATCAGAATGCCTCTCCCTCTAAAGAGGATCACAGTTCCTCATCAGCAAGGGAACAAGGCTTGATGGAGAATGAGCGCATCCCATTAACAGAATCAGGCTTCCAAAGATGGATAATAAGAAACTTCTGTGAGTTAAAAGAACTGTTGCAGCCCAATGTAAAGAAACTAAGAACTTTGAAAAAAGGTTTGATGAAATCCTAATGCGAATAGACAACTTAGGAATATAAGTGAATTAATGGAACTGAAGAATACAATGCAGGAACTCTGAGAAGTATGCACAGGTTTAAACACTCAAATTGTTCAAGCAGAAGAAAGGATATCAGAGGTAGAAGTCCAATTTAATGAAATAAAACGAGAAGACAAGATTAGAGAAAAAAGGATAAAAAGGAATGAGCAAAGTCTCCAAGAAATGTGGGACTATGTGAAAAGACCAAATTTACATTTGATAGGTGTATCTGAATGCGACGGAGAGAATGAATCCAAGCTGGAAAATATTCTTCAGGATATTATTCAGGAAAATTTTCCTAAACTAGCAAAGCAGGACAATATTCAACCCCAGGTAATACAGAGAACGCCACAAAGATATTCCTCAAGAAGAGCAACCCCAAGGCACATAATCTTAGATTCACCAGGGTTGAAACGAAGGAGAAAATACTAAGGGCAGCCAGAGATAAAGGTCAGGTTAATTACAAAGGGAAGCCTATCAGACTTACAGCAGATCTCTCAGCAGAAACTCTACAAACCAGAAGAGAGTAGGGGCCAATATTCAAAATCCTTAAAGAACAGAACTTTCAGCCCAGAATTTCATATCCAGCCAAACTAAGCTTCACAACTGAAGGAAAAATAAAATCTTTTACGAACAAGCAAGTACTCAGAGATTTTATTACCACCAGGCCTGCTTTACAAGAGCTTCTGAAAGAAGCATTACACATAGAAAGAAACAACCAGTATTAATCTTTCTAAAAATATACCAAAAAGTAAAGAGCATCAACATAAAGAAGAATTTACATCAACGAATGGATAAAACAGCCAGTTAACATCAAATGGCAATAATCCTAAATTTAAATCGACTAAATCCCCCAATCAAAAGATACAGCCAGGCCCAGTCCCCTCGCCGAGTCCCTCTGCTGTCGCCACGATGATGCGCGGGGTGGCCTCCGCCGTGCAGCCAGCCACCGCCGAGACCCAGAACATCGCCGACCAGGTGAGGTCCCAGCTTGAAGAAAAAGAAAACAAGAAGTTCTCCGTGTTCGAGGCTGTGTCCTTCAGGAGCCGGCTGGTTGCGGGGACAAACTACTTCATCAAGGTGCATGTCAGTGATGAGGAATTTGTCCACTTGCGAGTATTCCAAAGTCTCCCTCACGAAAACAAGCCCTTGACCTTGTCTAACTACCAGACCAACAAAGCCAAGCACGATGAGCTGTCCTATTTCTGACCCTGACTTTGGGCAGGGTCCTTCCACCAGAAGGCTGGTAATTAAGTGATTTCTGTGTGGACCCCAGCGTCCACTTGGGATCATAAAATGAGCATCTCCTGGCTGTGCCCTTCGGGTGGAAGGGGCCGGATGCAGCAGCTGCTCTTGCATTTCTGTTCCTAAATTTCATTGTGTTGATTTGTTTCCCCCTTCCAATCAGGGATCTTAATTACTTTCAAAATATTTTCAAAAAATAAAATATATATTTAAAAAAAAAAAAAAAGATACAGCCAAAACCCAACGGCATGTTACATCCAGACCCATTTCACTTGCAAGGATACACAAAGACTCAAAACAAAGGGATGGAGAAAGATTTACCAACCAAAAGGAGAGCAAAAATAAATGAATAAATAAAAAGCAGGAGTTGCAATTCTCGTATCTGATAAAATAGATTTTAAAGCAACAAAGATATAGTGGTAAAAGGATCAATGCAACAAGAAGAGCTAATGATCCTAACACCCAGATACATAAGACCTATAAAGAGACTTAGACTCAACGAGACAGAAAATTAATAAGGATATCAATGACTCGAACTCAGATCCAGAACAAGTAAACTTAATAAATATTTATAGAGCTCTCCACTTCAAATACACAAAATATACATTCTTGTCAATACCACATCACACCTACTCATAGGTTTAAATGAAACATTGGCCATTATTAATACCCATTTTTTTTTTTAGAATAAAGCAACATTTCCCTTCTCTCTCCCTCTTTTTCTTCCTTTTTCTTCCTCTCCTTCACTCCTTTAAAAAAAAAATAAAAGAAAAAGAAAATTCATTTATAAACCATTTGATAAAACTCTTAACTACAAAGATGGTGGGTTTTCTAATACCCACTGTTTGCTTTTGCCTGTCACTGCCATGAACCCTTCATTTATCAATTTGGTGACCCTCTTTTTTTTTTTTTTTTTGAGATGGAGTTTTGCTCTTGTTACCAAGGCTGGAGTGCAATGGCGCGATTTTGGCTCACCGCAACCTCTGCCTCCTGGGTTGAGGCAATTCTCCTGCCTCAGCCTCCTGAGTAGCTGGGATTACAGGCACGAGCCACCATACCCAGCTAATTTTTTGTATTTTTAGTAGAGACAGGGTTTCACCATGTTGACCAGGATGGTCTCGATCTCTTGACCTTGTGATCCACCCACCTCAGCCTCCCAAAGTGCTAGGATTACAGGCGTGAGCCACTGCGCCCGGCCTTTG
Source organism: Callithrix jacchus (assembly GCF_049354715.1). Classification (NCBI taxonomy): domain Eukaryota; kingdom Metazoa; phylum Chordata; class Mammalia; order Primates; family Cebidae; genus Callithrix; species Callithrix jacchus. Next base: position 105,341,400 of record NC_133509.1, on the reverse strand, counting down.
GTGACCCTCTTAACCAAAGCTTTAGTGTTTATAGAAGAGTTCCAGGAAAAAGGAAATGGAATTTCATCAAGGCAGCACCTATCCCTGCATCTGTTTCTTATTTCTTAGTGTTTTATAATTTGGATGATGTTGTAAAGGGAATCCTGGGTAGATGTAATTCCTCTTATAGCACTGAGACTTTCTGAGTATATTCACAACACAGGTCCCATGTGCCTTTAAATTAAGTAATCAATTTGCTACTTCTTAAATTGGTGCACTGTTTTCCTCACTCAGTGGCTAAGGATTTAGAAGCTTAAGAAGACTGAGAGGAGTTATTAAAGGAGTAGAGAAAACAGAATGTGAAAGATACCTGAGAAAACAACCAGAGTTGCAAGCAGCATCTGGGTGTAATGGATTAGAAAACAGGTGAATAAGAAATAATATTGGTCATCAGTTGCTTCTGCCTTGGCTCTTGTCTTTCTAAAGCATGGGAGAATTTGTGGTGTAGATAAAGACAAGTAAATACAGGCACACACTTCAATATGATTACTGTTGTTTTGGAAGGTATGTGGAAAGTTATTTCCAGTGTTTACTTTTAAGGAAACATCCATAAACAGTTCCTAATAAAAAAGACCCTTCTGTTCAAGGAATTGGCCTAGCCCAAAAAACCATGTCTTCCTATTGATTATATCCTCTCAAGACAGCTCATCAGCAAATGAATGAAAAATCTAGAGGTGGAATAGAGGGTATAATGGTGTTTTGTGCAGTCTTGCCTTTCAGATTGAAGGGTCAGCGTTTTATGAATTGTAATGAGGAAGTTAACTAACTGAAATACGATGGTGCCATAATTATCGCAAGTTAGCCACTAAAAGTTGATATTAAGAAGAGCCACTTTGAAAACCATCACCAAAATAAAGACCATCCAGCCTCAAAGGAAACACTTAGGCAATAGAAAATTATAACCACTAGAATATAATTTCTTTTTACTTTTTTACATCTATTCCAGATAGATTCACCTTCATCTCTCTCTAGTATTAGAAATGAGCAGATGAAGGGCAAAACCCCATCTTTGGAGGGAGTTGGGTGCCTTCTGGGATTTGGAAAGCATTTTTCAAGTAATGGCATTGCACCTATGTTGGCATTGCACCTACGTTGACATTGCCCAGATCTGCTCTTACTACATTTTGATGACTGATTATTGAAATAGACATTTCCAGAAAGATCCCCCTTCTTCCTCACCAAGTAGTATCCAAGTTCCCTATAGGATCATAGGTTTTATCTCATGTCTTCATTTTCCTGATACGATAAGCAAGGTACAGGCAGTACAGAAACAGAAATTACTTGATTTGCCCTCAGGAGACGCTTTAGGTCAGCAAGGTTAAATGCTTCCCCATCAGACCTATTTTCTTTCCAAAGATCCTGTGACACTGATGCATCAGCTCAGGACAAAGAGAGGACTCCTTCTGCTAGGTATTGCTGGGGGACACAGCTTTGGGTGGGCTATAGTCTACAAACCCAGGTGATGTATCAACCTGGGTGTTTCAGTTGTAAACACATGTTAGTCACTAGAGTTAACGTTTTTCTTTCCCTTCCAGTTACAGGTGCAGAATGGACCTGTAGGACATCGAGGTGAAGGGGACCCAAGTGGTATTCCCATATTTATGGTGCTGGTGCCACTGTTTGCCCTCACTGTGGTAGCAGCATGGGCTTTCATGAGATACCGGCGACAACTTTGAAAAACTTGTTCTCTTTCAGTGCTCCCAATGAAGATAACATTTCACTCACCCCTGCTATGCTGCCATGTCTTTCCCTTTGTGTAGCCAGCACATGATTTGAAGTGACTGATACCCACCCCAAACCTTGCTGTTCAGAATCTCCAATTCTTCATATCCTAATGGGAAAGTAAAGGTATTGTTTGAAGGAAAACTGAAGAAAACACTTGCTTAGAACAAAGGAGAAGTTACGTATTTTACTAGGACTTTCAATAGAAATTCAGCTATAACCCAAAGAGAGAAAGATTCAGTCTTCCTCTCACCATAGGCGATACCTCTTTTCTTAGCTGGCATCACATAAAGGCCAGCTATGTAATATTAGAGGAAGAAGGGATTTTTCTTTTTAATGATCTTCCTTGGGAAATTATTGTGGCCTTTATTTAATTTCTAACTACATACCTGGGTGCCTATATCAGACAAGGAGAGTGAGAAGAGCATTTTTACTTTTTTTAAAAAGCAAATACATACATACACATACATATGCAAATATTATAGTATAATATTGATAGCCATGGAGAACTAAAGAGCTCATGAGAAAGCTACTTTGTGGTTTCTAGGTTTCTGATAAAAGGGATGATCTTAACTGAAGAATTTAAAGAGATACAGAGCAAATGTAATAGGCGCAAGGGAGTGAGCCTTATAAGAGGATGTTGTAAGTCTCATTTATTAAAAAAACCACTGAGGCTGGGTGTGGTGGCTCGTGCCCGTAAATCCCAGCACTTTGGGAGGCTGAAGTGGGAGATTGCTTGAGTCCAGGCGTTCAAGACCAGCCTGGGCAACATAGCGAAACTTCATCTCTACTTAAAAAAAATAAATAAATAACTGAAGCGACTAATTAAAAATCTTATTAGAAGAACAATATTTCTAATAATAACTGACTACAGTGAGTTATCATAAGATAAATTGTCATAATCTAGCGAGACTCATATCTAAGAAACTTTGAGGTGTAAAGGTAAATCTTACATATCTCTGGGCTGCTCTAGTGACTTTTTTGATATCTCACAGTCTTGTTAAAGAACTAGGTGGGGCTGGGCATCGTGGCTCATGCCTGTAATCCCAGCACTTGGGGAAGCTGAGGCAGGCATATCACAAGGTCAGGAGATAAGACAATTCTGGCTAATACAGTGAAATCCATCTCTACTAAAACAAAACATTAACTGGGCATGGTGGCAGACACCTGTAGTCCCAGCTGCTCGGGAGGCTGAGGCAGGAGAATCGCTTGAACCCAAGAGGCAGAGGTTGCAGTGAGCTAAGGTCGTGCCACTGTACTCCAGCCTGGGCGACAGAGCAAGACTCCATCTCAAAAAAAAAAAAAGAACCAGGTGGAAGGATTGTGGTAAGGGCTATAGTGCTGGAGTCAACTCCAGTAAGAAAACTCTAAAAGGACAAATGATAAGGTAGTGCCTCCAAGGTGGTACCTGAATTCTCTCAGGCTGTCTTTGGTTTCTAGTAACAAACCTGAGAGAAGAAACTGCCTCCCTGGCAAGATGGGTGTCACATCAACTCTGCTTCTGATTTAGTTAAAATGAGAGGGCATGGATTGCTAGTATTTTTGAAAAGCTCTATACACTACATATGGCTAAACCTTTTTGCAGCAAGAGGGAGGAAGAGAGTTTTGTTTGCTTTAGGAGGTAGGGAAATTTGATACGTGTTTCATGTAGCCTAGGAGGAGGATATGAATAAATGGATATTACAGAATGCCAGTGATATCAATAAGGTGGGAACCGTCCTGTTCATGTTCTTTTAAGGCTGGTTTTAAGCACTATGGGTAGCTGAATTTTCTTAAGAAAATAATTTCCATTATCCAAATATATTGGCCTACTATAGGCCTTATATAATTTTGATAGCAAGATTATGAGGACTCAGTCAATCAGTTATATTTCATTTCTAGCTTTGGACAGTCTAGTAATTAAACAAATGTTGATTGGACATCAGCTTTGTCAAGACACTTTTACAAAGAAGTGCAGTGTGTATCCTCCATCCCATAGGGCTTTTGGGATCTAACTGGGAAGAGAACACTCTTATTGGCCACATAGGAAAGACAGTGTAAGTAGGGGTCATGTTTATATTACAGACAGCAAAAGAGAAAAGTTACTGAGAACTGGGGCATTTGAGAAAGTTACGTGGAGGAAAGGGACAAGTCAAAGACCCTTGAGGAGCTCAAGTTAAGGCTAGTTAAGAGAATTCATAAATAGGTGAGAAGTTAGGTAACCTTTGAAAACAGTTATAAAAGGATACCATACAAAACACAATGCAGCAACAAAGAAGATATACAGACAATCATCACATTTTCTTTTAGGAATTCAGGGAAAAAAAGATGTCACACAATGGCATCAGGCTAGATTGGAAAGGGAAGGCTTTTAAAGGTCCAGTAAGACCTTGCCTCTGGGTCAACTACTGGTATAAGGAGGAACTTGCTTTAAACAGTCCTGACAAAGTGCCTTTTGACCTAATGCCTTTGAGACTCACTTAGACAACCGGACTCATTGTAGGTTCCACAGGAAAACACTGACAGTATTCTAGATCTTACTCCAACCAGCCACACTGGCAGGGCGCAGCCTCGTACCCTTCCTATTTCTGAAGGTATGTATAGTGGCTTCTGCAGCAAAACTGCTTACCTCCCAGGATCACTTCATGGTTTGGACAAACAGGAATGAAAGCTCTAGTTTTTTGCTTGTTGGTATATGTAAATTTTTTTTAAAAGTATCCTCTTCCATCATCGGTAGAAGTTTTGCTTTCATTGATAATAGGGATTCTGATGTACTCTTATAACTTAGGTTTTCTCAGAAATTAAATAGCATTTAAGATCAGTGTAATACAGTTTTAAGCATTACACTGATTATACTGTTGATTCTGTAGAAAACTAAAATTATACATGAGGTATCAGAATCCATTATAGGTTGTAAAAAAATTTATGTTCTTTATATATTGAGTCTAATACTTCTTCTACAGATTGTATCTAATGTTTCTGCTACCTAAATTATTACACTCAAAGTTTTGAAAATTGAAAAAAGATATTTTTAAGTACTTAAAACATTTCTCTATATTTATCACTCTGTATTACGTATATAAAATAAGATTGTTTGCTTCAACTATCTGTACTTTCTTTTCCTGTGAAGTTTTAACTTCATGTATTATTGAATTATTAATAATACATGTATTAATGTATTATTGATTTAACTTAATTGTACCATCTAGCCATGTATAATGGAAAAAGGAAGTTAATATTTGTTATTATGTTCTGTGCCAGGGACTGGACCAAACTCTGATTAGTACACTATCACTATGGCATGCCTAGTTCATGCCTCACAACTCTGGGATCTAACTGTTGTCAGAAAGAGACTAAAGATGAGAGAATAAATTACTTTGCTAGGATGATATAGGTGGTGATAATAGAATCAGATTTAAACTCAGGACTTCACGTTCCAGCATCAGTGATATTCTCTCACTGGTAGTGGTTTTCAAAGCTAGGACAAAAGCATCAGCATTACTGGGGAACTTGTCAGAAAAGCAAGTTCATAGGCTGGGCATGCTGGCTTATGCCTGTAATCCCTGCACTCTAAGAGGCCTAGGCAAGCAGGTCACTCAAGCTCAGGAGTTTGAGACCAGCCTGGACAATGTGGCGAAACCCTGTCTTTACTAAAAGTCAAACGAATTAACTAAGCATGGTGGCCCACACCTGTAGGCCCAGCTACATGGGAGGATCACTTGAGCCCAGGAGATTGAGGCTGCTGTGAGTCATGATTGTGCCACTTCACTCTAGCCTTATAGCAATAGAGTGAGACCTTGTCTCAAAAAAAAAAAAAAAAAAAAAAAAGAAAAGAAAAGAAAAGCAAGTTCTCAGAAAAGAAAAGCAAGATCCCAGACCTAGTCTGAGTGTGACATCACATCTGGCAATCTGCGTTTTAGTAATCCCTCCAGGTGACTGATTGATGCTAAAATTTGAGATTCATTGCTCTATGCCAATCATCATTCTCTTTGCTTGGGTTAGAATCATCTGGAGAGCTTGTAAATGTCCTCATGCCCAGGCTACACACAGATCAGTTAAAAGGAACCTCTGAGGGTGGGACTCAGGCAGCAGTAAAATAAAGTTCATTGGGTGATTCTGGTGTGCAGCCTCAGTTGAAAATGTTATATGGCATTTAAACTCAGACACTATTTCAGTTATTAAATGACATACATTGCTTCAGCCAAAAACAAAAACAAAAAACTTGGGCCTTTAGAGCCCAGCTTTCAGAGCTTCTGCACAAAGTAGAACATTCATTTCCTCCGGATTTGCTAAGGATTGATCAACCTCCAGCAAAATGTATGATTAGTGAGTGTTTCAGTTTGTGCTTCTATTAACTGAGAACCAATCATAGAACGTTGAACCTAAAAAGGACCAGAGAGATTCTAGGATGAATCTGTCTTGGAGATGAGAAAAATCCAGGCTCAGAGAGGGAAGCTAACTTAACTCTGATCAGACTTAGTCTGCTGCAGAGGTCACCTTTCGGTCTGATATTTATGTCTTGAATATATTCCCTAGATGAATACACAAACTATCCATTTTATCTTAGTCTACTTCAGTCTTCTCTCTTTGGGCCTGAATAAAGACGAGGAGAACTGATAGACAGCTAAAGGATATTGCAAGCATGATTATTGGAATTGGGAGATTCCACAGAACAATCTGAGAATGATCTCATATCAAATACAGATGAGTTATTCTGAGACTAATTCCAATAGTTTTAAAGTAGAGACGAGTTTTTTGTGGTGGACATTGTTTTTATCGTGTAAATAAGCAATTTTTAAAATACATTTAAAGAAATGAAAGAGCATAAGAGCCATCTAGGCTGTCAAGTATGTGGGGAAGTGGAGTTCACATAGTTTCATGTGGAGCCCATAAAGATTTTATTATAGTCAATTTTAGTGAAATTTATCCTTGGTCAGATGAGGGTTTTGTCCTTCATTCAGCAAATAGTTAATGAGTGCATACTATGTGCTAGGTGCTGAAGATACAGAGATAAATAAGACTTAGTCACTCTAAGCTGAAACTGCTCAGCATATGAAAGTGAAGGAATATTTGTAGGTGATTTTCATGTTAAAGTATTTTTCTAACGTCACCTAGAAGATTGAGATATGAAGCTCTCTACCTCTCACCTACAATAGTTTTAGAGTTGGCTGCTATTTTGGTGTAAGTCCCTTTTGCTGTTCCTCTTTTAACTGTATATCTTTTTGAGACCAGCACTCACATCCAAAAGGGCAATTGTAATAAAAAAGAAGACAGTATTTTAAGGAATTCTGATCGGAACCAGATTTTTAACTGCCATAGACTCTTGTATGATGTTATTTATATACAGAACACAAAGTACTTGATTAGCTTAACTGATGTACTTGATACTAGAAAACCTATATTAAAAGAAAGTATTCCTCCTCCTAAGGAATCAAGCACACACGAGCTCCTGTTTCCAAGTTTTCCTCACTCTTCATGTTCTCTTTGTTTTTGTGGGGGGCGGGGGGTGCTGGAATGAAAGGGGTGAGAGCTAAAGTATGTTTTCATTGCAAGTTAATTATTAACCACCAGTAATTCACAAAATTATATTTGCTGTAATCATTAAATTTAGTGACTAATCCCAGGAACAAGGGTTAGTCCTTCTTCATAGTTTGTAGATTTGCAAATGGAGATTGAATCTTATTTTAATCTTTTATCTGTAATGTAATATGGGCTTCTTATTACTGGATATATTTGCATTTTATCTCCAGGACATGTTAGTTCTTAGAAGATTATTTTCTTCATAAACCCTATTAAAAAATTTTTTTTAGTTTTATTTTTGAGACAGAGTTTTGCTCTTGTTGCCCAGGCTAGAGTGCAATGGCATGATCTTGGCTCACCACAGCCTCCGCCTCCCAGGTTCAAGCAATTCTCCTGCCTAAACCTCATGAGTAGCTGGGATTACAGGCATGTGCCACCATGCCCAGCTAATTTTGTAGAGATGGGAGTTCTCCATGTTGGTCAGGCTGGTCTCAAACTCCTGACTTCAGGTAATCTGCCTGCCTCAGCCTCCCAAAATGCTAGGATTACAGGTGTAATCCACTGCACCAGCCACCTTATTTTGTTTTGCTTACTTTCTGCTTTGATTCTAATGTCACATTGCATAACTGGATATAAACAGCAGTCAGTTTCTCACATCAAATAGAGCCCTGTAGCGACTTCAAAGACACAGAAGACACATGGTCATAAAACTGTGTATATTATCCAGGGAATATCACTACAGATTAAATATATTAATGAGGCCATCAAAATCTGTGGTAATCTCTCAGGCTTTGCTATTTGGTACCACATACAGCTAATGAGATAATAATGTGTCTAATTGTGCTTAGCCATTATTGGCATTTAATAAACCTTTGTCATTGAATTTTACAATCTTTTTTCACCTTATTTTGGAAATGGTTGATTAAATATCTCCTTTATTTTCTGCCAGATGAGGGATTTTTCCTTCATTCAGCGAATATCTAATGAGTGCTTACTGTGTACTAGATGTTCTTAGGGTATTGCATATATAATATTTATTTAAGCCTCAAAACAGCTCTTAAGATAACTGCCTTTGTTATCTTCATGTTATAGATAAGAGGCATAGAGAGGTTAAGTAGCTTGTCCAAGTTACACAGCAACTAAGTGCCGAAGCTGTGATTTAAACCCAGGCAATCTGGCTTCAGAACCTGCATTCATAACTATAACACTTTACTGTCTCTACTTCTCATGGTGCCAGGCACTGTGTTAGGCTGCCCTTTTGTATGACTTAATGCCAAATTCTCATATCTATGCAAGGCAGTATCAATATTCCCATTTTTGTAGGAGAGGTAACTTGATTCTTAAAGAAGTTAATAATTTGCTCAAGATACATAGCCAGTCACTGCCAGACCTGGAATTTTACTTCAACCAGTGAGGAGTCCACTGCCCTTCCACTATTCTGGAAAATTAAGGTTTTTATACTCAATTTGATTCAACCATGCTATCACATCCTTCCATTATGGATAATAGGAAATTGACTGCACTAGGTTAAATCTATTATAGCAGGAGCAGTATCATTCTGTATTTATTCATAATGTTTGAGAGCAATGGCCAACATTCATTATTTTACTTGTGTCCCCATTCATCCCCCAAAGCCTTATAAAGACACACAGAAGGCAGAAGTGGGTTTGTGCCACAGGATGAATAAGGACTTGTCAGAACTGAATATTCTGACTTTTATTCAAAGTCAGTTTGCATATAGCTGACTTTGATACGAAGAGAAAAGGTAGTTTACATTGGTGGTTATTGCTCTGTCACCCATGTTAAGCAGTTCAGGCCTGAAGTCAAATTGCTCGTGGCTTCAAACAGTAATAATTTTGTAAAAGATTCTTTCAATTGACTATTTCCTCTGTGGGATCCCTCATACACATGCAGCCATCTAATGGCTGGGGGTTAGGGTAGTTCAGTATTACTTCTCTCATGTCTGGCAGTTGGTGCTGGCTCTTGACTAGGGTGCCTTGGTTCATCTTCCAGTAGATGAGATTGGGCTTCCGCCCAGCATTGGGAGATCTCAGGGAAGTGTTCCAAGAAGGCAAGCCCCAGTGTGAATACACTTTTCAATCCTTTGCATTTGCTGCATTGTCTAATGTCTTACTGGCCAGAGCAAGTCATGACCAAGCCCAGAGTCATTGTCAAAGGGGACTTCAACTCTACCTCTTAATGGGGCTAGTGCAAAGACTTTGTGGGCATTTTTAACCCACCACAGAAAGAAACCAGACTTAGTAAAGAACAGGGGTCAGCAAACTTTTTCTTAGAGAGACAGAGGTTACATATTTTATGTAACCTTAGGTCTTTATAGTTGTAGCATAAAAGCAACCACAGACAACAAATAAGCAAAGGGTGTGACTTTGTTCCAGTGAAACTTTATTTACAAAAATAAGAGGCCCTGTCAGACTATAGTTTGATACTATTGTTGAGATACATACACCTTTAGGAGTAAAAATGATAGAAGAATGCTCCCAAATGTTGACTCCTTTGAATCCCAAATTGAAGAACAGTAACACGTTTCCTAGGAATGGCTCTTTTAAAAAATCTCCAGTCCTCCAAGAAAGAGAAGCCAGGGAAAGTCCAACAAAAGTTTCCCATGGTGTAATTTTGGAAATGAGTTGAACGGTAACTTGGACATCATTAGACTTGATTGAGCCCTCATTATGGCCAGGACACAATTCAAGATCAGTTACTCATATAAAAATACTACTAGCTGTACTGAGTACTTACTTTATAAAAGTTATTTAATGCTTCAAGTAAGCCTATTCGGTCAAAACTCTTTCCCTTATTTTAAAGATGGATTATAGAACTTCAGAGGTGTGAAATTACTGTCCCTAGGTAATAGGTTTTTTAAAAAGTCAAGATTTGAAGCCAGAGCCAGAACTTTTTCTGTGCTCTTTCTACATTACCATATTATCTTTGCCTTTTGGAGTTAATTTTTTTTTTTTTTTTTGAGATGTAGTTTCACTGTCACCCAGGCTGGAGTACAGTGGCTTACTACAACCTCCGCCTCCCAGGTTCAAGCGATTCTCCTGCCTCAGCCAGGTAGCTGGGATTGCAGGTGTGCACCATCACACCCAGCTGATTTTTGTATTTTTAATAGAGATGGCATTTCACCATGTTGACCAGGCTGGTCTTCAATTCCTGACCTCAAGTGATGTGTCTGCCTCAGCCTCCCAAAGTGCTAGGATTACAGGCACAAGCCACCGCAACCAGCTGGATTTAATTTAAGAAGGAAATTAAATGTAGAATAATTTATTCATGGGAAAGTTATTTGGCAGTAGTCACAAAAACATATCTCTTCAGGTGCAGGTAGAAGATAGAGAATGAGAAAGCATTGGTATTTTCTCCTATTATAAAATATTGTGTATTAAACAAAGTTTGACCAGGTGTGGTGGCTCATGCCTATAATCCCAGCTCTTTGGGAGGCCCAGGCGGGTAGATCACTTGAGTGCAGGAGTTTGAGACGAGCCTGGACAACATGGCAAAACCCCATCTCAATTTTGCAAAAAAAAATGTAAACATTTGCCAGATGTGGTGGTGTGCCCTTGTAGTCCTTGATACTTGGGAGGCTGAGGTGGGAGGATCACTTGAGCCTGGGAGGTTGAGGCTGCAAGCCATGATCGCGCCACTGTGCTCCAGCCTGGGTGACAGAGTGAGACATTGTCTCAAAAAAAGAAGAAAATTTTGAGGTATAGTAAGGACAAAGATCAGGATTGCCATTGAAAAGACAATTTGTGCCAGCTGCGGTGGCTCACACCTGTAATCCCAGCACTTTGGGAGGCTGTGGAAGGGAGATCACTTGAGGTCAAGGTTCGAGACCAGCCTGGCCAACATGGTGAAACTCCTTGTCTATTAAAAATACAAAATTTAGCCAGGTGTGGTGGCAGATGTCTGTAATCCCAGCTACTTGGGAGACTGAGGCAGGAGAATTGCTTGAACCCAGGCTACTGCACTGCAGTCGGGGTGACAGAGTGAAACTTTATGTCTCAAAAAAAAAAAAAAAAAAAAAACCAAAAAACAATTTGTTATAGCTCCTAAGAGAAGGGGACACACCATGCCAGAGGGAGCCATGCACTAGGGAGCCACAGGGATCAGGAGGCAGAAGAAGCAGGAAGAACTGTGGGCAAGAGCCTTCCTGTGGTTTTCATGGGAAGGAACAGGTGAGGCAGGGTGAGCAGGTTGAGGATTGGCTAGTTTGAATAATTTTAGTGGGCTTTGTAGCATAGGGGCTGTCCCTTGTTGTCTGGTACCTGGTCCTGAGATGACTAGGACAAGTGGATAATGGCCTGATATGCAAGAGCTTGAAAAAGAGGTGGCTGGGGTATGGGCTCTGGATTGGTTGGTTTGTATTTGAAATGTGCACTCATGAGTAAGTTGTATGGTCTCCAAGAATTGGCTAACCCTGGGAGAAGCAGTCCCTCTAGGGTCAGCAAGACCCCAGTTGTCACAGCATCAGAATACAAAAATAAAATACGTGATCAATACACTACCACTACTACCTTAGTAGGTTCTTTGTTCCTCTGATTTCTGTCTTGACTCCCAAATTATGGAAATAACAGGCAAGAACAAGAAAGAAAGCAAAACAACAAAGATCCAAGCAACTAAAACATGTTACTAAATCCATGCACAGAAAGTTCTTAATTTTATTTTATATACCTTTCTAAGGCGGTTGGTTAGCTGATTTCTGAGCCCATCATAAATTAGTTAAAGTAATAGCTACTGCCTAGCACTGCATGTACAGGTCTGATAGTAATACCTGCCAGTGCCCTAAGCAGTTAGGAGTAATTCTTCCATATCACAATTTTCATCTATCCTCAACCACAGTGGAACTGCATTTCAAACCGTGTACGTTAGTTCAGTGGTTAACTAGGATAGAAAAGTGGTTTTAAACTAGCTTTGCTGGACAGCAACTGCCAGCTAAAGCACAGGCTGCTGATCTGTCCTAATTGTGTCTGTAGCCATATCAAATGATCCTGGGTATCTAGTAGTCCTTGGGCCTATTAACTTCAATGACCTGCTTGCGTTGAGCATTTTATTCTGTCTTCCACTGACTGTTATCACCTGCTCACTGTTACCACCTGCTCCACTGACTGTTATGAACTGCTCACATCTTAAATCCTAGTCCAAACCACTGTCTGATTTTCCTTGGACTGTGTCCTCTTCACTCTCCACTGGGCCTCTGTTCACTTTTTGCTCCAGGCTATCTAAAGAGAGCCTGGTTAAAAAACAAAAACATAAATGTCAATCATGTCTCTCCCCTGCCTGGAAATCACTTAGAAGTTCCCCATTGCTCTTAAGATTCAGTCCAGAATACTTGGCATGACCTATTAGGGAAGACATTGAATGCCCTAGTTCCTGCCTACTTCTCCAGACTTACTTCATTTCTCTCTCTACAGTTTCTGTGATCCCTATCTTCTCTGGTCTTTCAGAGCACTCAAAAATGCCACACTCCTTACCTCAGGACCTTCCTGCAAACTCTGAACTGTGTGTCTTCTGTCCCTCTTATTTTCTAGCTAAATTATCAGCTTAGTGTCAGGCCCTTCTCTTCTCAAGCTTGTCTGGTCCTGAGGGCACATTAGACTTGGTTCCCTAAATACATCCTTCCTTCTGTTCCTGGTTACACTCCAGAGGCTTCTCCCTGCAGCCCAGTCTGCATCTCTGCAGAATCCTCCACACTTGAACCCTCTGACATCCAATTGCATCAATCATTCCATTCTAATACCAAGTACTTGCTCATTTACATTTGTTTTCAAATGATTTCTGTGATTTTTTTCTGAATTTTATAATTTTTGTTTTGTTTTTACGGAGATGAGGTCTCACTATATTGTCCAGGCCGGTCTCAAATTCCTGGACTCAAGCAATCCTCCCACCTCGACCTCCCAGTGTGCTGGGATTACAGGCTGCTCAGCCTCCCAGTGTGCTGGGATTACAGGCATAAGCCACCACGCCTGGTCGCTTTTCTCATTATTGCTCTAGTCTCTAATCCTTCCCCTTGGGTTTCTAAATTTTTCCTGGACATTGGCCCTGGAGCTTCACAGAAGGTGATTTTTTCTGAAGGACACTCAAAAAATTGCATCCAGAGAGGACATAAAGGACAGGCCATCAGAACTGAAATCTGGGCAGAGCTTGGTAGCTTAGTAGATTTAATGGCATTATGAAAGCAAACAAAGATTCACAAAGTAACTAAGCTTTCCATACCATAGCCATGAATTCTGGCCATAATTCTTTTTTTTTTCTTCCTGAGACGGAGTCCTGCTTTGTCACCCAGGCTGGAGTGCAGTGGCACAACTTCAGCTCACTGCAGCCAACTCCTGGGTTCAATTGATTCTCCTGCCTCAGCCTCCCGAGTAGCACCCACGACCATGCCTGGCTGTAAAACTCTATAGACATTTTCCTACATCTTCACTACATAAAACATCAGCCTACTGGATACTAGTCCAGCAAAACTACTAGTAGTAGCTAATAATGGGTTAAATCATATACATATATTCATAATAATGCTATAGTCAATAATATTACACTACTTGGGAAGCTGAGGTGGGAAGGTGCCTGCCACCATGGCTGGCTAATTTTTGTAGTTTTAGTAGAGACAGGGTTTCACCATGTTGGCCAGGCTGGTCTTGAACTCTGACCTCAGGTGATCCACCTGTCTCAGCCTCCCAAAGTGCTGGGATTACAGGTGTGAGCCACTGTGCCTGGCCAGTTTTAGAATTTAGGTTAAATTTTAGAATTTAGGTTAATTCTAAAACCTAACTTCGGGACTAAAGTTCTCAAGAAGACTGGTGTTTTTGTTTTTGTTTTATAACATTGTTCCTATGTACTTGCATGAGTTAAAATCTGGTAGAGCAGATACTGGAGGATAATATAACTTGCCTGGACATCAAGCACATACCAGTCCTCAGGGACTGGCATAGATTGTGGAGATGTCCCATTCCAGGAATATATATTTTTTTGGTGTCTTATAAATGTGACAGTTAAGATAGCTGAGTCAGCATTTTAACTGATTATTAACAGTGGAAACAGATGGAATTTGGGTTATATTTCTGGAAAGGCAACAGATTCCATACTGACAAGAAATTTTGTGTTCACTTTTTGTGAGAATTGTAAAATGATGACAAATATCACTTATTCTGATTTAATAGATGGAAAAACTGGGGTATACAGTAGTGATACTTAAGAAGAGCACTATGCATAAACAATGAAATTTACCACCTATATAGTATGATTTGATAGGTGCTTACATTCCTCGGTGTCACGGATTTTGTCCCCTGACCATCTGCCAGCATACCTGTAATCACTACATACCCCTTCAGGGCCATCTCAAGGTTCTCAATAAATGCTTATTTGAGTGACTGAACAAACAAGAGACTAAAGACACAAAGTCACTTAAATTGGATCTATGCCTTATCTGAAAAGTATAAGATTATTGACTCTAGCATTATTTTAAATATATATATGATTTAACCCATTATTAGCTACTACTTAGGTGCAGGGCTTTGGTGGGGCAGTATCCAGTAGGCTGATGTTTTATGTAGTGAAGATGTAGGAAAATGTCTAGAGTTTTAGAGCAGTACCTTTGGCTTCTAGGATCTTAGGGAAAGTAGGAGATGTGATACAATTAACTAACCTGGATGCCACATGAGGTTTATTTATTTTTTTTGAAACAGGGTCTAGTTCTGTCACCTAGGCTGCAGTGCAGTGGCATGATCATGGCTCACTGCAGCCTGGACCTCCTGGGCTCAAGTGATCTTCGCACCTCAGCTTTCCAAGAAGCTGAGACTACAGGCATGCACTACTATGCCTGGCTAATTTTTTAAATTATTATTTATAAAGATGGGGTCTTACTTTGTTGCTCAGGCTGCTCTTGAACTTCTGTGCTCAAACGACCCTCCAGCCTCAGCTTCCCAAAGTGCAGGTATTACAGGTGTGAACCACCATGACTGGTCTGTATGAATTTTGAAATATCAAAGGGAAGTGAATAAGGAGGGAAAGATGCACCATTCCTGGGTTTCTGGAGGTACTGAAATACAGGTTGATGTGTAGAGTGGCTGGAGCAAACTCCTATTCCATTTCCCTGCTTCAAAAACCCATTTTTCTGTCTCAAAAAAAAAAAAAAAAAAACCCTCCATTTAATATGTTTTCCTTGGATAGAGGATGTGTCAGATATTAAACTGATAAGAACAGATACTACACTTGATCTTAGCCAAAAGGGTAAGTTTCATTGGAGTAGCCTGCAGTAGATCTGGAGTTCCTCCTCTGGAGACCACTTAGAGGGCTACTTTAATAGGTGAAAAGATGATAAGGAATTAAGAAAGGAACATTTCAGTGGTAACAGAGAGGCAGGGACAGATGGAAAGATTTCAGGAAGAGCATGGAAGATAATATTCCGCATTACCTGGACTCTGATTCACTCTGGCAAAAGGGACACATGGGAGATCAGTTTCCTGTTATCACAGTACTTCAGACACATTTTTTTCTGTGCCCGTGAAATCGCCAGTGTCTTTAAGGTAAGGCTCATATATTTTTATCTCAGTGTTCCTGGAATCCTTTCAATGACATGCCAAAAGGTTACCTGTATGGTTGCTGAATCATTGGAAAATGGACATTCATAAATGGCTAAAGATTATAGGTTAACTTGTAGTAAAATCATTAGCGTTAAAGGTTAAGTAATGACTGATAAAACACTACACTGATTACATTTCTTTCTTTTTTCTTTTTTTTTTTGAGACGGAGTTTCGCTGTTGTTACCCAGACTGGAATGCAATGGCACGATCTTGGCTCACTGCAGCCTCCGCCTTCTGGGTTCAAGCAATTCTCCTGCCTCAGCCTTCCGAGTAGCTGGGACTATAGGCGTGCACCACCATGCCCAGCTAATTTTTGTATTTTTAGTAGAGAAGGGGGTTTCACCTTGTTGACCAGGATGGTTTCGATCTCTTGACCTCGTGATCCACCTGCCTCGGCCTCCCAAAGTGCTGGGATTATAGGCTTGAGCCACCGCGCCCGGCCTACACTGATTACATTTCAACCTAATCTTTCTAGCGATTTAAAAGTCTCCATAAAACTGGTAAATTCCTCATCCCACAAATTGCCAGAGACTGGAATACTAGCTTCGAAATACTTTTTTCCTTAGCTGATTTTATCGAGTTACTATATGCCTAAGAGAGTGTTCTAAGAAGACGTTAGTCGGGACCCAGAACATGGGAAATACTGGTTTCTATATCAATTTGACGGTGGTCCTGAACTGATTACAATCTCTGAATCCCAATTGCACGCCAACGTTACGGAACCAAGAACGCTGACTCCCGTATTTCTGGGCGGACACACAAGTTTGTTACGATGGCTCGATTGCTTTTGCCTGGCGGAAACCAAACCGTGAGGTCCGAGCACCAAACGACCAAGGACAGGAAGTGAGTCCAGGTCGTGCTCGTCTTGGTGAGAGCTTGGGCCGCTGAGATTTCGGAGTCTGCGCTGGGCCCGCTTGGGGCTCTTAGTGGATGGAAAAGTTCAGTCATGTTTGCACCCGCGGTGATACGTGCTTTGCGCAAGAACAAGACTCTCCGCTACGGAGTCCCTATGTTGGTGAATAGAGTGAGGAGGAATTCCGGGAGGTGTGGGACCCTGCTTTTTAGCAGGATCAGGACCTGGGAGGGAATCTGTAAAATGCGAGGTTGAGGGCTGGCACTCGGGCTAGGAAGGACAGGCTGAGAGCTTTCCTAAAAGCTCTTCTACCAGTCTTTTCCTACCCCCACCCCCCACCTCCCCGCCGCCGTCGCCCGCTCCTGGTTGGATCTCGGGTTTATTAGGATTTATCCGCTTGTGAACGTGGGATCTTTCCCATCCAATGCGTTCATTTCCCAATGAACGCGATCATTGTTACTACCCTTGATTCACAGTTAAGTAAATTGAAGCTCAGAGAATTCAGTCAGAACCACAGTTTAAGCCAAGTCTGGATGATTACTATGCTTGCTTCCTCGCCCCCACCTTAGCTATGTTTTGACGATACTGTGGATCATTGGGACTAGATGTATTCCATTTAACCGTACCAATTCCTGGTATCGTTTCATCTACTAGTTTGTGAATTAGCTTAATTCTTAGAGTTGTGATGACCTAAATAAGACCTTGTGAATCAAGTGTTGAGTCTGGTGCCTGCCACATCGTAGCCAGAATGGTTGCAGTGTTATACTTTGTAAAGCACATTGAAAACAGCTTCAGTGTTTATATGGTTGCATCCAATTCCACACTGAGTTCCCTAAGGATGTCTTGAAAATGCAGGCCAAGGCTAGCTTAAGACAACCAGAGTTGAAATCCAGATGACTCTATTTGCTTTTTGATCATGGGCAGGTTATTTTGCTTCAGCAAGTCTTGATGTGTTAGTAAGTGAAACAATTAAAGCATATGAACAAAAGCTGCTTTCTTTTAAATACAGAACAGATTTTTATTTTGTATGAATATTGGCACAGGTGAAATTACCAGCTTTTCCATTTAAGCAGACTAAAAAGAAGTGACCTTAAAAAGGTAACGGGTATTTAACACATTTTTTAAAAATCCAGATTCATCAAATCTGGATTTTAGGAAGATTCACCTATCTAAAGTATCCTGGCCGAGCACGATGGCTCACACCTGTAATCCCAGCGTTAGGAGAAGCCAAGACAGGAGGATTGCTTGAGGTCAGGAGTTCTAGACCAGCCTGGGCAACATAGCAAGACCCCTGTCTCTCAAAAAAAAAGTATTAAGTTTGTTGTTTTTAGCAAATTTTATATTAGTATACTAAAATGTTCATATGGTAGTACATTCTTAGTTGGAGCCATCATTACAATTTTAGCACATTTTCGTCACCCCAAAAAAACCATCATAACTAATAGTAGTCACTTCCCATTTCTCCCTACCTCTTATTCTGGCCTGGGAAACCACTAATCTTCTACTTGTAAATTTGCTTATTCTGCACATTTCATATTAATACACTAATACAACATGTGGGGTTTTAGTGACTGGATTCTTCCACTTAGAAAGTTTTTAAGGTTCACTCACACTGTAACATATATCAATATTTCTTTCCTTTTGATAGATATAATTCCATTGTTTGGATATATTTTATTTATCAATTGATGAACATTTGGGTTGTTTCTGTTTTTATATTATGAATAATGCTGCTATGACCATTTATCTACATGCTTTGTGTGAAAGTATGTTTTCATTTCTCTTGGGTAGGAAATATCCCTGGACGTGGAATTGCCAGGTCATATGGTAACTCTGTTAACTTTTTAGAACGTGCCAGGTGTTTTCCGAAGTGGCTGCATTCTTTTGCATTCCCACTAGCAATATATGATTTTCGATTTTTCTGCCTCCTCGCCAACACTTGTTATTGTCCATCTTTTTAGTTATTACCCTTTCTAGAAGGTGTGAAGTGATATCATTGTGTTTTTTGTTTGTTTGTTTGTTTTTTGAGACAGAGTTTTGGTCTTGTTGCCCAGGCTGGAGTGCAATGGTGTGATCTTGCCTCACTGCAACCTTTGCCTCCTGGGTTCAAGCAATTCTCCTGCCTCAGCCTCCCACGTAGCTGGGATTACAGGCATGTGCCACCATGCTGGCTAATTTTGTTACAATTTGAGCATTTTTCCATGTTATTAAATATTTTTATAAACCATAGATTTTAATGGCTGCAAATATTCCTATTATCTGGGGGTCCCATAATTTACTTAAAACATCACATAATATTGGGCTATTAGGTTGTTTCCAGTGTTCTTGAGAAACATTGGTTTTATCTCTGTGTTGGTTTCTGGAGGATGCCTTAGTCTGGTACTTTCTTTTTTTTTCTTTTTTTTTTTTCATTGCATTTTAGGTTTTGGGGTACATGTGAAGAACATGCATGATTGTTGCATAGGTACACACATCGCAGTGTGATGTGCTGCCTTCCTCCCCATCACCTATATCTGGCATTTCTCCCCATGCTATCTCTCCCCAACTCCTTACCCCGCTGTCCCTCCCCTATTTCCCCCCAACAGACTCCAGTGTGTGATGCTCCCCTCCCTGTGTCCATGTGTTCTCATTGTTCAACACCTGCGTATGAGTGAGAACATGCAGTGTTTGATTTTCTGTTTTTGTGTCAGTTTGCTGAGAATGATGGTTTCCAGGTTCATCCATGTCCCTACAAAGGACACGAACTCATCGTTTTTGATGGCTGCATAATTTTGCATTTTTAGTGGAGGTGGGGTTTCTCCATGTTGGTCAGGCTGGTCTTGGAACTCCTGACCTCAGGTGATGCACCCGCCTCGGCCTCTCAATGTGGTTTTGATTTTCATTTCCCTAATAACTTACTCTGTTGAGCCTCTTTTCAAATGTTTATTGGTCATTTATATATCTTTTTGGAGAAATGTTTGTTCAAATCCTTTGCTCATTTTTTAGTTGGACTATTTTTCCTTTTATTGAACAGAGGTTTCTTTAAAACCTGAAACCAACAAATCTGCCAGCTTTGTTGAGAGGCACTGCTTGCATTTTTGGGCATGCTTTCAACATTCAGCCTTGCAATTTACAGCTCCATGTAGCCTTCACTTCTCGCTTGCTCAGAGCTTCAAGATTTGTCGTCAGTGAGAATTTAGGGGCCTTCTCAGGTTTTTCTTGGGCATATACATTGCTCTGGGCATGCACACAGTTCTACTTATTTCCATGACTTTCTAAATTCTCAGGAATATATTTGAGGTTTTCAGAGTCCTGTAAAGACACCTTATTCCCATATACCACACCAGGCAATCATGTTAAACAATTACCTCTGATTTTTTTTTTTTTTTTTACAAACACCTTCTAAGAGAAGTCTGTTCACACTAGTTGAGCTCGAAGTCAGGTAAACTAAAGACAGCTTTAAGAATAGCATCTTTCAGGAACTACCAGACTGGTGAAATGATGGTCATTCTCACAGAATGTGATTTTAAAGAGCTCCAACCCCTCTACCCTCTCTAGTTGGTGCCAGACTTTATATCGTTTGCAGGCTGTTGGTTTTCATGGTTGTTATAGAGCTTGAGTGGAGGGGTGTGAATGTGGCAAAATAAAAATGCCATCAAGCTAACTGTTCTTCCTGAGATTTAGGCATTTTTCTTAGGTAAATACTGCACACATTGTTGCAAGCATTTGCTTAATTTTCAGAGTTCTAAAATTGTTTACAAACGTCCTCATTGTTTTTGTGGAGAAAGGATTTTTGGAGGTACCAGCATGTCACTGATATGACCCTTTGGTTTTGGTTCTTTATATCTTCTATGTCTTTCATGAAGTTTTCTCATTTTCCATTTGTTTCAAGAAAATCTATTGTTGTTTGGAGTATTTTTATGTTTCCTTTGAGGTCTTTGTCAGGTAATTCTAATCTCTGGTTTATCTCTGTGTTAGCATCTCTCCATAGCCTTTTTAAAATTCAAGTTTGTCTTAGTCCATTTGTGTTGCTAGAAAGCAGATGTTCCCAACCTTTGGGCCACGGACTGGTACTGGTCTGTGGCATATTAGGAACTGGGTGGCACAGCAGGAGGTGAGCAGCAGGTGAGTGAGCATTACTGCCTGAGCTCCGCCTCCTGTCAGATCAGAGGTGGCATTAGATTCTCATAGGAGCACGAAGTCTGTCGTGAACTGCACATGCAAGGGATTTAGGTTGCACGCTCCTTATGAGAATCTAATGTCTGATGATCTAAGGTGCAACAGTTTCATCCCCAAACTGCTACCCCACCCCCACCCCACCATCTGTGGAAAAATATCTGCCATGAAACTGGTTCCTGGTGCCAGAAAGTTTGGGGATCACTGCTGTTATAAAGGAATACCAGAGCCTGGGTAATTTATAAAGAAAGGAATTTTCTTTTGGCTCATGGTTCTGCAGTCTGTGCATACTATGAAGCACGGCGCCAGCATCTGCTTCTGGTGTGGGTCTCGGGCTGCTTCCACTTGTGGCAAAAGGCAAAAGGGAGCCAGCATGTGCAGAGATCGCATGGCAAGAGAGAGGGGAGGGAGGTGCCAGGCTCTTTTTGACAACCAGCTCTCAAGGGAACTAATAGAGTGAGAACTCACTCATTACCATGAGGACCGCACCAAGCCATTCATGAGGGATCTGTCCCCATGACCCAAACACCTCCCACCAGACCTCCCTCCAACATTCGGGGTCAGATTTCACATGAGGTTAGGAGGGTCAAATATCCAAACTGTAGAAAGTTATTTTCCTGGTTCTTGTCAAAACAATGGAATTTTTACTGTATCTTGAACATTTTACATATGACATTAGGAAATTATATCCTATTTAAGTCTTATACTTTAGCAGGATGTCATCATGTTTAACTTGTAGGTAGTAACCTACTATAATATTTTGGGCTCCCTTTCCTGGCAGTTAAGTTCCAGATTTTGCAGTACCAACCTGGTCTACTTTGTTCATCTGGTGCTACTGGGATTCGTGCTTGATCGTGTCTATGTGGAATGTTGTAATCAGCATATGCTTTTAAAGCCATAGGATTGAGATTACAAAATAAGTGAATAGAGAAGAAGAGCAAACATTGTGCTCTGAGGTATGCCAACACTGGAGAGGTGAGGTGTACAGGAGGAAACGACCAAGGAGACAAGAAAGAGTGACTCTAAGGTAAAAGAAAAACCAGATATAAGCCAAGAGGAGGAGAATGGGATCTACTGTATCAAAATTTTGTTCATGAAATCAGATGAAATAAGGTAACCACCAGATTTAGTAACATGGATGTCATTGGTGGTTGGAATGGATCTAAGAGAGAGTAGGAAGAGCAGCTAGTACAGGCAACTCATTTGAGAAATTTACCTGCATACAGGAACAAAGAAAGAGGTTGGTATCTGCTGGGAAAGTGGTATCTAGGAAAGTCTGTTAATAAGATAGGAGAAATAACAGCATTTTTATGCCGAATCCTGCAGTGGTGAGCCAGATTTTGATGATACAGGAAAGGAGAGAATTGATGAATCAATGTCCTTCAGTAGGTAAGAGAAGATTGGAGACAAATGAGGATATTTAGTTAGGAGTGAGGATTCTATGGTAACAAGCAATTAATGTTGCAATGCAGTTCAAACACTATACACACGCATGCATACACACACGCTAACTATGCACAATCCTGCACAAAACTCCCCTAACTTCATGTAACAGGCACAACCCCAGAATTCTCAGGCCACCGTGCATCTGACGAACTCGTTACAAATTTGGGTGTTCAAGCTACTCCCTCAGGTTCAGTAATTTACTAGAACTACTCACAGAACTCAGGAGAATACTATACTTATGATTACAGTATTATTACAGTATTATTATGAAGGATAAAAATTAGGAACAGCCAAAAAAAATAGGTCCAGGTCTGGGAGGGTCCTGAATGCAGAACTTCTGTGTTCTCTCCCTACGGGATCAGGGCATGTCACCTAGCACATTGATGTGTTTACCAACCGGGAAGTTCAACCAAGTTTCAGTGTCCAGAATTTTTTACTGGGGTTTCATTATATAGGCATGGGTGATTGAACCAATGGCCATGTGACTGAACTGTTTCCAGCTCTCCTCTTCTCCCTTGAGGTTTGGAGGTCGGGTTGATATCACATAGCTCAAAGCCCCAGCCCTCTAATCACACGGTTGGTCTTTTTAGTATGGCCTCTCTGTATCTTTTCATTGAATCTAAAAGACAAAAGTTATTTTGCTTATACAAATAATTCTTAAATTTGACATTGCAGGTATTAGTTGCTTATCTATAACAGATACTTTTCCTGATTTGATTCTTTTTTTAATTTATGTTGTTTTATTTTATTTGTCAGCATAGAAGTTTTAATTTTTTTTTTAAGAGAGTAATTCTTGCTATGTTGCTCAGGCTGGTCTCAAACTCCTGGCCTCAAGTGATTCTCCAACCTCAGCCTCAGGCATAGCTGGGATAAGCTACCACACCCACCCTATGTGGTCAGATATACTTGGTTTTGAAATTTGTAGCTTCTAATGATCAAATCTTGCCATGAGGGAAAAAACGAAATTCATAACTTCGAGGTCTGTTGGTATTCTCACCTTCAAAATTATAAAGGTTTATGTTTTATATGTTTTATATTTAATTCTTTAATTGATAATATATTTATATAAAAAGGAAGGTAGGGATCAAACTATTTTTTTCCAAATGGTTAGACCTTTCAGCTTCAGAATGAGGGATTAAAGCTAATTAGACTTTTGGATGACATGGTAAAACTAGCATTGACAATTTGGGGATCTTTTAAGGTTATTGCATACTGAGAAGTATGGGATATTTCATGAGATTTTTTTCTTTTGAAAAAAGTGGCAATATTTATTTAAGAAGTGAAGATGTCATTTATTTTACCCAGAAATTCCATTACTGGATATTTTTTCTCCAGTATATATGTGCAAAAACAAATGTGGTTGGGAGGCTGAGGCAGGAGGATCTTTTGAACCCAGGAGGCAGAGGTTGCAGTGAGTTGTGACTGTGCCACTGCACTCCAGCCTGGGTGACAGAGCGAGACTCCATCTAAAAAAAAAAAAAAAGAAAAGAAAAATATATTTGTGTTAGAGAGAAAATGTATGTGTGAGTAATGCACGTACATAATGTATGTAATGTATTAGGTTTATATATATATAGAATTATATAAAATATATGTAGTTATTAAAATATCACATTTATGACATGAACAAATATAAAAAGATCTCCATCGGGTATGATGGCCCATGCCTGTAATTCTAGCACTTTGGGAGGGCAAGGCAGGCAAATCACTTGAGTTCAGGAGTTCAAGACCAGCCTGGCCAACATGGTGAAACCCCATCTCTACTAAAATACAAAAATTACCTGGGTGTGGCAGTGGGTGTCTATAATCCCAGCTACTCTGGAGGCTAAGCCAGGAAAATCGCTTGAACCTGGGAGGTGGAGGTTGCACTGAGCCGAGATGGTTCCACTGCACTCCAGCCTAGGCGACAGAAGGAGAATCTGTATAAAAAAAAAAAAAAAAAAAAAAAAAAGAAAGAAAATCTCCAAGGTATATAAAATTTAAAATGCAAGGTCAGAGCAGTATTATATATTATATGTAACTGTCAAATAATGACATCTTCACTTCTTAAATAAATATTGCCAGTTTTTTCAAAAGAAAAGAAAATCTCATGAAATTTACCACACTTCTCAGTATGCAGTAATCTTAAAAGATCCCCAAATTGTCATTGCTGCTTTACCATGTCATTCAAAAATCTAATTAGCTTTAATCCCTCATTCTGAAGCTGAAAGATCTAGCCATTCTGAAAAAAATAAAGTTTGATCCCTACCTTCCTTTTTATATAAATATATTTATATTACCAATTAAAGAAATAAACATTAAAAGGTATAAAACACTATGAAACATAAACTTTTATAATTTTGAGGTTAAGAATACCAACAAAACCTGAGGCTGTGACATGACACTAGAAATCATTCAGGTATCCATCAAATAAGGGAATGAGTAGTAAATTGTTTTCTGTTTTTACAATGGAATACTATATGGCAAAGAAAATGAATTAACTATAGCTATATACAATATGCTTTAAAACACATAATTTCTCTCTTAAAAAGTTACACCAAAGAATAGTTTTAATAAAATTCAAAAACAGAAAACACTAAATTTTAGAATTTAGTTATTATATATAGATGGTAAAGAAGAAAAGAAGTGAATGCAATAAAATCCAGCTGTTGTGTTAACGATAAAGAGAAGGTTACCATTTTATTTGCAAGGGGTATGTGTGTAAGTATTCTATTTATTAAACTGGGTAGTGAATGCATTGTAGTTTATGTTACAATTATCTCTAAATTAATGCTTTATATACACTTTTGTGTGTGTTTATTAATAACATATTAATGCAGTGTGTAAGATGATAAGCATGGTGCACATTATGCTTCTATTTGTATTAAAGGGAGAGTGTGGTATGTTTAAAACGTCTGTGCTTATACATGGATGTTTTTTGAGGGACAACCAGTAAGTTGGAAACAGTGGTTATATTGGGGGGAAAGACATAAATAAGACAGAAGCTGTTCCCTTTGTGTTCAGGCAAAATATTACCCTACT
The DNA here is from genome assembly GCF_049354715.1 of Callithrix jacchus. Taxonomy (NCBI): domain Eukaryota; kingdom Metazoa; phylum Chordata; class Mammalia; order Primates; family Cebidae; genus Callithrix; species Callithrix jacchus. The sequence continues at coordinate 105,316,071 of NC_133509.1, read as the reverse complement.
GAGGGCTCCCTACCCGTTCATTCCCACTTGAAGAACTGCTTTTCAGTCATTTGGTAGAAGGGATAAGCTTTTGAAAATACTGTTTCCTTCTTTTGTTAAATCAGCAAAATGTCAGGTATGTCTACTTTTTCTCAGTTGTGTAAATTCCACAGATTGGCTGATGCAAAAATATTTGAAGTCTGGTCTATAGAAGTTTTCAGTTAGCTACTTTGAAATGCAGCATTTGGTCTTAAAAAAGTTTCACTACATAAATTTTTGTTATACATTGCAGCACTAAAGACAGCAAATTGACCTAAGAGCACAAAAAATGAATTAGCCAAATGAATTAGATGAACTACTGTTTGTTCATTTTTAATTGTAGTCACATTACATTTCTTAATTTATTAGGGGAAAACTATAGGATAACAAAAAGCAAAATGTTAAAAATTAAAATTGTTATTCCACTAAACATGTACAGTTAGTTGTAAACTGGACAAAATCATTTGTGTGTGTGTTTTTGTTGTGAGAGAATACATTTATAAATGCAATGACAGTATTATAAATACGTTTTCTTTGCTTTGGAGATGATAACCCAGTTCTCTCATACTTAGCTGCAACTGCTGTATTGCTTCAGTATGAGGTGAGAGGTTACCCAGCTGACAATTCATCCCTGCTTTGAGAGGTCAGGGAAATCTGCAAGTGTCTTCTGAAATCCGAAGTCTGTTCTAAGCTTGTTTTTATAAGACTGACACACAATAAGTAAAGATGAGTGAGTTTCTCCTTGTGGTCATGAACTTTTGTAGCAATACTGAAACTGCCTTTGCAAAATTATGGCTGTGAAAGAAATCAGACCTAACTGACTCCATCTTGCTTCTAACCTTAAAGCTGTCCTTGTTCATTCCTGAGCATGGGCCAAACTAACTTTGGGAAGGAATTCAGTTCATGGTTTGACTCTGCAACAAAATTGATAATAGCCCTTTCTCCAAAAAGACCCTCTTCTTACCTGAGGATAAGTCTGCCTTTGCAGGACTCACAAATTAGCTACAAGGTTAGAAATCACAGTTCAGGGGTCTTGCTGCCTCTGGCTCTAAGCGTCTGAACCTCCCCAAATTGCTCCTGGGGAATAACGTCCCTATTGTAAAACCTAACATCAGTTCTTGAGATATTTTGCAGACCCTGCTGCACTGGATGGATCAGCTGACATCACCCAGATAGGTAATCAGGCTCACCCAGTTCTGCCATCCCACTGGGGAACAGAAACCAGCAAGAAAAACTCACTTCGCCCCCTATTATTCTCCAACCTGACCAGTCAGCATTCCCTACTTCCCAAGCCCCTACCCACCAAATTATCTTTAAAAACTCTGATCCCTGAATGCTTGGTGAGACTGATTTGAGTAATAATAAAAAACTCTGGTCTCCCACACAGCCGGCTCTGCAATTCCCCATTGTAATTCCCATCTTGATAAATCAGCTAACTAGGCAGCAGACAAAGTGAACTTAATGGGTTGTTATAATTCTCTATTGTGAAGTTTAAATCTTTTGAAAATATTGTGCCTCAAAGCGGTGCCAGCAAAAAATGAAAGTGATTTTATATATCTTAAGGTGATGTTTCAGCATTTCAGTATATAGTAAGAATTTAAAAACTTTCTTTACCTGTGATCCCTATAGCTATATTGTCCCTGGGAATACAATGTGATATAGAGAATATTCTGCAGCAATCTTTCATGAGATTTCTTTATCACTTGGTAAGGTATGAGGACTCCAACTGGCTTATTTTGAAAAATCATAATATCGAAAGAATTCTGATCTTGAAGGAAAAAAAGGCCGAGTTTTACTGCTGGTTTACCCTGTGTAATCATGGTATCAAAAGAAAGAAAAACCTTAGACAAAAAAAAAAACAGAATAATCTTATGGAGTTTATTTGAACAAAGAAAATTCATGAATCAGGCAGCACTCAGACTGAGAAGTTGAGAGAGCTCCAGTCTGCAATATGGGCAATGAATATAGAATATAGATAAAACAGGAAAGTAAAGTACAGATATAGCTTGGCTGGTTATAGCTAGGCATCTGCCTTCTTTGAATACGGTCTGAGCAGTTGATCAGGTTTCAATTTCTTTAATTACTAAGGAAGATCGAATAGCACTCAAAGTACAAAGACAAGCTTGGGCAAAATTTGAGTTAACAATGGGCAAGTCATTTAGTTGCACTTTTATTTCCTCATTTGTTAAATGGTTGTTTTTTTGTTTTTGTTTTTTTTCTTAGCAAAAACAAAATAGGTCTGTTGTAAGAGTCAAATAATATAATGCTTGTTATGATGTCATTTAAATCATAAGGTCAAATACAGGTATAGGGTGGTGATTTTGGTATTTGGTAAGGATATGCTGTAATGTTTCCTAGATGATATATACTGTATTTACTCTAAAAGATGGTGACTCAACAGGAAAGATAATCTATAAAATTTTTGTATAATGTGCCTCTGTCGTTGTTTAGGTAAGCAATCTACAGATAGGCTGAATTCTACTCTTGCATTTTGCTTAAATGTTTCCTTTCTTTGTTTTAGTTGCTGATTGTTGGAGGTTCTTTTGGTCTTCGTGAGTTTTCTCAAATACGATACGATGCTGTGAAGAGTAAAGTAAGAACTATCATTCGAGTTTGACATGTGACTGTCTATCTCTGTGTTCTGATTAGGAGAATCAGACTCAGCAGACTAAGCAGGCTAACTGTGTCTTGCTTTTCAATGCTAAGATAGGCTCTTTGTTTTTTTTTTTTATTCTTTAAAATAACATGAATGATCACATGGAAGTGAATCATGAAATATAACTAATTTAGTAATCTTTCTTTTTTTGTTTCTTGCCACTGGGCCTCACTCTGTCACCCAGACTGGAGTGCAGTGGCTGATCCTGTTCATTGTAACCTTTGCCTCTCAGGCTCAAGCAGTTCTCTTGTCTCAGCCTCCTGAGTAGCTGGGATTACAGGTGCTCACCACCACCGCCAGTTAATTTTTGTATTTTTAGTAGAGATGGGATTCTGCTATGTTGGCCAGGGTAGTCAAACTTCTGACCTCAAATGATCCACCTACCTTGGCCTCCCAAAGTGCTGGGATTACAGGCATGAGCCACCGCACCCAGTCTAGTAATCTTTCTTATTCATTAGAAAATTTGCAATATTGTTACCAGTCTCCTGTAACATATGATCTGGTGTAGCTGTTTTTAGGATTTAGAAAGGATTAAAAAGCATAGGTCAATAATTTTACTTTATTTCTCTAATTATATTTCATATTCCTATCAGTAATTATATAAAGAATATTGATATGTATATTTAATAACTGTTAGTAAAAGAAAGGAAATCTATTTTTCACTATAAAGACACATTTTTATAGTGTCTACTTTGTAGTAGGACTATATTAGTTTATACATGCACACGCATATATACATACACACGAACACATACACACACACACAGATGATCCTTGACTTATAATGGGGTTATGTCCTGCTAAACTCATTGTAAACTGAAAATATCATAAGTAAAAAATGCATTTAATATCCTGATTAAATGCATTGTAAAAGAAAAGAACCATAGGTTGAATCAGTACAGGTTGGGGACTGTCTATAGACTATTGTCTTCATTTTACAGGTGAGGAAACTGAGGGGATCTATACATTAACTATAGTGGGTCTTTACATGAAAAAAACTGAAGAAAAAAAAGAAAGCTTAGCTAAGTTGGCTAAGGTCACATGGCTACTGAGGGGAAAAGCTACGATTCTCACTCTCTGTGATTACAGGGTTATTGTGAAATCAGGACAGGTGTTACATGAGAACTCTGTTTTTTTTTTTAATTCAGAAGCATATAGCTTTTGTTTGTGGCACAGATCTGATATTTGTAGGTTTTTTTCCCCAAGTAATACATGTATTTTATTAGCAGGCCTCAGTAATATTGATAGAAAAGTAGAGTATAAAGTCCTGTTCAGTTTTCTCAGTTAATTTTATGGTTTTAGAGAAACCAACATCAGCCAGTTTTAAAGACAGTAGGTATTACGGTAAATATTAAACTTTAAAAGAATGTGTAGTTTCTATGAAGGAATATAACAATTTTTAGTTAATTGACAATTTTAGTTAATTTTCAGTTAACAACTTTCAATGTAACTGTGTTAAAAGCTTTCAGTTAGCATCCCAATTACTTTATCAAGGAATGTTTTTGTCTTTCCCTTTAAGATGAAAATTATGGTAGTATGATACTTAGAAGGGAGAAAATATATGTTTGAAAAATAACTGAATAGTGGTCATCTATTAATATTTGTTAGATACTACAAGTAAAGTATTCAGAAACTAGTACTTATAAAGTTTACAATCGAGGCTGGAAGACAGTTAATAAAAAAAATGTACCCAGACATGTAATAAAACAATGCCAGGAAAATGCCTTTACTAGAACTTCAAGGAGGGGTGTATAGTTTTAAGTGGGAAAAGGAGATTCAGAGAAGGTTTTCCAAAGGCATTAGCCTTCAAATTAGGCTTTAAGAATGAGTAGGAATTACCTAAATGATAGAAATGACTTATGTTCTATAAGGTAGAGGGAGTATTGGGCATCTGGTTAGTGTTTCATTTTAGAAAAAGCTCTTTGGCAGTGGAGTACAGGGGGATGGGTATTGGGGGAGGAAGATAGAAGAGAAAATGTTGCTTAGGTTGGAAGTAAAGAGACTTGTTAGGATTCTGGGGCAGTAACATAGATGAACAATGATGGAACTGGAAGTAAAATATTTGCCATGATAAAGAGAAATGAATGAGTTTCAGCAATAATTTTAGCAGCAAACTGATAGTATTTGATGACTAGTGTATGTAATACAAAAATATGAATAAATCTAGGGTGACTCAAGGTTTTGGTTTTGAAGACTGGGTAAATGGTGGTACTAATAACCCAATGTATTAGTTTGTTTTCATGCTGCTAATAAAGACCTACTCAAGACTGGGTAATTTATAGAGAAAAGAGATTTAATTGACTCACAGTTTGACAGGGCTGGGGAGGCCTCAGGAAACTTACAATCATGGCAGAAGGGGAAGCCAAGATGACCTTCACATGGTGTCAGGAGAGAGAAACGAGAGCTTAATGAAGGGGAAAGTCCCTTATAAAACCATAACATCTCATGAGAACTTATTATCACAAGACCAGCTTGGGGGAAATTGCCCCCACAATTCAATTACTTCCCACTGGATCCTTCCCATGACACATGGGGATTATTGGAACTACAATTCAAGATGAGATTTGAGTGGCACAGCCAAACTATATCACCCAGTTAAGGAGAACAGGGGAGGTGGAGGTACTAGGTGAGGTTTAGGAAATGGAGTCACAGTAAATGGAACAAGGTTAGGTAAGGTCAAGAGAATGAGGCTGATTGAAGTTGAGAGCACAAGATCAGTTGAAGTCAAGGGAATGAGGTTAAAAGAATGAGGATGATTAAGGTCTATAGGAAGAAGATGAGAGGACATGGTTGAGGTGAGAAGGATCAGAAGACAAGGCCTGTGAGATTTAGAGGTTGAGGTTGGTTGATGTTGAAAAGTCAAACTTAGGTTATCAAAAGTCAGTGTTTGGGTGAGGTTGAATTCCAGTTAGGCAGAGAGGATGAAGTAATGTTGAGAGAAGTTAAGAGGTTAAGTTTTGTCCTTGAGGATTGAAAGGATAAGATTGGTTGAGGCTGATAGTGGTTGAATGGGTTAAGAGATTGAGGTTAGGGTCATCAGGAGGGCAAATTGCCGAGGCCAAGGGGATTGAGACTGTGGTCTAAAGAAGTTGGATCAAAAGAGGATGGGTTCAGTTGAGAAGTTTGGAAAAGGATGTAGAAGAGACAGTATGAATTTGTGGTGGCCAACCATCATTGTTTGCCTGATCCTGTCCTGATTTTTGTACTGAAAGTTTGCCATCCCAGGAAAGAAAACATCTTGCCTTTCAGTATGGATGTGCAAAGTTCAGAGGAAAGTACAGGATCCATAAGGTGGCCTAAAAAAGTAAGAGCTGGAAGCAACACCTTTCAATTTTTAGAAAAAGATATGGCGTAGTTTATCTGCTGTTCCTAGTGGCTGTTGCTGGGGGTTTTTTTTTCTCATGATTGCTGATACTAACAACCAAGGATTCACAATAATGGATCATACATTGCTGTATCACACCAAGTGATGTGATTTAAGTGTGCAATATAAGTACATTACAGTTGTGAGCAGTAAGTCTTTGACTTTGCCTACATGTTGTGCTTTGTACCAGATGGTGTTTAATTTTTAACATTATAAATATTGTCAACATGTTTTCTAAGATTAGATAATGAAAATGAGAACAATTATAATACCAGTGCCAGTATGATTCAGACATCACTGAAAAAGAAAGCTAAATGACTCTGTTATTTTAGTGACATATGGAAGGACACATACAACTGGATTAAGGAGTTAAATAACAAAAACAGAGCATATTGCATCATACACAAACAAGAAATTGAGATTGGGCATGGTGGAGACAGGGATGTGAAAACAGATATGAAGACTGAATCTCACAGGTCCAAGATGAGGCACGCAAGCACTTATAAATCAATCATAAGTTTACTCATCTCCCCAGAATATCTCAATCTAAAATAGAGCTGCTGAATTAGCTTGTGCATACTATACCAATAAGAACATGCATTATTATGTTGTTCTCTTGACTGTTCTGTGAAACTGACTAAAGTGACTTTCTATAGTGTATCAATGCTAAACCGAAAAATGGCACCAAAAATATTCACCTTAGCTTTTAGGTACCTGATTTAGAAAAAACTGAGTTTCAAATTATCTTCTGGGGCCAGGCGTAGTGGTTCACATGTGTTAATCCCAGCGCTTTGGGAGGCTGAGGTGGGTGGATCACTTGAGCCCGGGAGTTCAAGACCAGCCTGGGCAATATGGCAAAACCTCATCTTTAAAAAAAATGCAAAAAATTAGCCAAGCATGGTGGTGCATGCCTGAAGTACTAAGTGCTTGGAGGCTAATCTGGGAGGATTGATGTAGCTCAGGAGTTTGAGGGCTGCAGTGAGCTGTGATCGTGCCATTGTACTCCAGTCTGTCTCCCTTTAGATCTTTTAATATTTGCTTTGTATATTTGGTGCTCTGGTGTTGGGTGCATATATATTTACTATTGTTATATTTTCTTGCTGAATTGACTCATTATTATTATATAATTTCCTTCTTTGTCTCTTTTTAGTTTTTGACTTAAAGTCTATTTTATCTGATATAAATGTGGCTACTTCTGTTCTTTTTTGGTTTTCATTTCCATGGGTTATCTTTTTCTATTCCTTTACTTTCAGTCTATGTGTATCCTTATACATGAGGTGCATTTCTTATAGGCAGCATATACTTACTTGTGTGTTATATTTTAATTTAGCGAGCCACTGTATGTTTTTTAACTGGAGAGTGTAGTCCATTTACATTCAGTGTTATTCATATAAGGCCTTACTACTGCCATTTTGTTGCTTGATTTTTAATTGTATAACTCTTTGCTTCCTTTTTTCATTTCTTTTAATGTGATTAAGTGATTTTTATCTGTTAGTATATATTAATTTGTTGCTTTTTATTTTTAGTGTATTATGAATTTTTGCTTTGCAGTTACCATAAGTCTTACAGAAACATCCTATAGTTATACCAACTTGTTTGAAATGGATGCCAACTTAACTTTGATCAAAGAAAAAGGAAAAACCAAAATAAAAACCTATACCCATTAACTCTCTTTTCCCTACATTTTGAATTTTTAATGTCACAATTTACTTTTTTTTTTTTTTTGAGACGGAGTCTTGCTGTCACTCTGGCTGGAGTGCAGTGGTGCAATCTCAGAACTGCAACCTCCACCACCCGGGTTCAAGCAATTCTCCTGCCTCAGACTCCCGAGTAGCTGGGACTACAAGTACACAGCACCATATCCAGCTAATTTTTATAATTTTATTAGAGATGGGGTTTTACCATGTTGGCCAGGCTGGTCTCAAACTCCTGACCTCAAGTGATAAACTCGCCTCGGCCTCCCAGGGTGCTGGGATTACCAATGTGAACCACTGCACCTGGCCACTATTTACATTTTTATATTGCCAATCTCTTAGCAAATTTTTGCGATTATTATTTTTAATAGTTTTGTCTTCTTACTAAAGATAAAAGTGGTTTAAACATCATGATTGTAGTATTAGTATATCATGCAGTGTTCTAATCTTTTAGTTTGAAGAATTCTCTTTAGCCTTTCTTTTGGGACAGGTCTAGTAGCAATAAATTCCCTCTGCTTTTGTTTGGCAGTCTTTCATCTCTCCATTTCTGAAGGATAACTTTGCTGGTACAGTATTTTTGGTTATTACAGTATTTTAATTGTTTTCCTCAGTACTCTAAATATATTTCCTCAGGACTCTTAATATCTTCTGGCCTATAAAGTTTCTGCTAAGAAGTCTGCTGCCAAGTAAGCATATGGATGTCCCTTATATCATTTGCTTCACTTCTCTTGTTGCTTTTAGCATCTTATCTTTGACTTTTGTCTTTGAGAGTTTGATTATAATATGTTTTTGGGGTATTATTTGGGTTGAATCTGATTGGTGACGTTTTACCTTGCTTTACCCAGATATTTATATATTCAGGTTTAGAGAGTTTTCTGTTATTACTTCTTTGAATAAGCTTTCTGTTCCTTTTTCTTAGTTCCCACTTTAACTACAATAATCTGAATGTTTGTTCTTTTTATGTTGTTCTGTAGATCCTGGAAGCTGTTTATTACTTTCATTCTTTTTCCTTTTTTCTCCTCTTACTGTGTATCTTCAAATATTTCCTCTTTAAGCTCATTGATCATTTCATCTGTTTCCTGAATTTTTCTGTTGATGTTTTTGCAGTGCATTTTTTGTTTCATTCATTGTATTTTTCAGCTCTAGGATTTGTTTGATTTTTAAAAAATTATTTCAATCTCTCTGTTCAGTTTCTCTGATAAATTTCTAAGTGGTTCTCTATGTTTTCTTGAAGTTTATTACACTTCCTTGAAACAGCTATTTTCAGTTCTTTTTCTGAAAGATTACACATCTGCATCATTTTAGGTTGGTCTCCAGTGCCTTATTTTATCCTTTTGATGATGCCATATTTTCCTGAATGTTTCGGATACTTGAGGAAATGTGACAGTGTGTGTGCATTGAGAGCCTCTGTATTTATCTTAGTCTGTGCAGTCTGCTTTTGTTTGTGCCTGTCCTTCTTCAGAGGATGTTCCAGGGATTCTAAGCACAATGACTGTTGTCTTCCCTGAGCCTGTGACCACTTGAGCTGCCTCAGCATTAGAAAGTACTCAAAGCCGAGGCTTGCTATGAGTCTTGTGAGGGCTCCAAGGTTGACGTGGCTTTTTGGTCCCAATGGATCTGTGGAAGATTCAAGGTAGGTACTGGGGCTGTGTAGGAATGCTGACCAGGTACTTGAGTCCAGAAGACTGTCTCAGTGCCCCAGACAAGCATGCCTCCCAACAGGTCTCTACAGAGGCAGGATGGGTTCTTGACTGTAGCAAAAGGAGCTAGAGTTGAGACTGGACACCTTTTGGGTCTGCTGTGGGAGGCTGATGAGCCGCTCTCTTTGTCTTGGATGAGCATGTGTCACTTGGCAGGTCACTGCATCATTGGGGTAGTTCCTCAACTTCCACAGGAGGGGCTGAAGCTGAGACTGAGCTGCCTCAGGCATTGGCTCAGGTGGGTGTGCATCTCTCAGCAGGTCCCTATACAGATAGGTTAGTTCCCCAACTATGATGGGAGAGGCTGGAGCTCAGACTGGGCCCCCTTGGGATCTGCTGTGGCCTGGAGGCTAGAGAGCTAGATCTTGTTGGCTCAAGAGGGGCACTTCTCTCCCTGGAGGATTCTGCACAGACAGGATTGTTTCTCAACTACAGCAAGAGGGGCTGCAGCTGAGGCTGGGCCCCCTCGGGATCTGCTGTGACAGGAGGTTGGTAAGCGCACTGGGGAGACCTGTACTCTTGGGCTGCCAGATATGGTTGAATCTCCCTTTGTGTGAACAGCTCTGAGCTGAGACCTCCAAGCTGAAGGCTGGAGCAGAGCCACAGGGCCACTTTCAGGTTCACTGTCAAGACCAGTATCAGCAGGCAGACAAGCCTTTCTGCTAAGTCACTAGCATGTGCAGTTCCTTCTGGATCTCTTGGCAGCTGGTTTTGGTTGTAGACTGAAGGCCAAATGGGGCTGTAGCCAAGCCCCTTGAAGGACTGGGATCTTTTCAGGCTTGAACTTAGAAGCAAGCTCAGTGGATCATCCACCTAGGTGTGAATGCATTCAAAACGACCTTTCCAGGTCTTTGGCTCCATCAGGGTTTGACAGCCTCCCACCTGAATTCTGAGGCTCCTGCAGTGAAACTTTTTACTGCAGGATTCCTGTTGCTATGAGGGTGTTTGAGCAGGTTACCTTCTATTCTGCCATCTTGGTGACATCCTGAACATTCCATTCTTGTATGTTTTTCTCTTGTACATGTACAAAACAGGAATTGTTAGATTATAGGATGTTGAATCATACTTAGTTTTATTTGATAATTCTAAACTGTTTTTCAGAATGACTGTATCCATCTATACTGTTAACCAGCAATTTATTGTTAAGGTTCCAAATATTTCATATTGTCAGTTTCATTTTGTTTTGTTTTTAAAAATTATTTTGGTGGGTGTGTTATGAATTGCTATCTAATTATGAGATGAATTTAAATTTTCCATGATAACTGATGAAGTTAATCACTTATGATATGTCTATTGGCCATTTTTATATTCTATTTTGTATATTCATTTTTGTAATGTGTCTATTGAAGCCTCTTGCTTGTTTTTTCTACTGGATTGTTGGTTTTTTTCCTACTATTTTTTAGGAGTTTTTTTTAAATGCATTCCAGATTATAAACCTTTTAGTCTTTACTTTCTTAATGGTATCTTTTGATGAACAAATTTTTCTTATATTTATTAAAGTTGGCCAGGCATGGTAGCACCCACCTGTAGTCCCAGCTACTTGGGAGGCCGAGACAGGAGAATCACTTGAACCTGGGAAGCAGAGGTTGCAGTGAGCTGAGATCACACCACTGCACTCCAGGCTGGTGACAGAGTGAGACTTTGTCTAAAAAAAAAAAAAAAGTTTAATACAGTATATTTTATTCCTCTTTTACTTTATGATTACTTTTTCTTTTAAGAAACATTTTCCCTACTCCAAAGTAGAAACATTTTTCTATGTGAATTGCTGAAAGTTTTGATTTTGCCTTTTATATTTGGGTCTGCATTCTGTCTAGGATTAATTTTTTTTCTTTCCTTTTTTTGTATGTATACGGTATGAGGAATATATTTTCTAATCTATTATTAGATAAGAAATTGTGCAAGCATCATATACTGACAATAGCATTATTTTCCTTACTGTTCTTCTGTGCCTAATTTGTCATAAATCAAGTGTTTATATAATTTTTTAAATCTGCTTCAGGATTCTCTGTTCTGTTGCATTCGTTTGTTTGCAAATTACATTGTGATTTCCAAGTTAACTTTGCATTTTTGGAATAAATTCAACTTGATCATGGTATGCTATCTTTTTGGTATGTTGCTGAATTCTTTTTGCACTATTTTTAATAATTCTGCATTTGTGTTCATATATGAAACTGGCCTGTTATTTTTCTTTTGAAATTTGATATCAGGGTTATGCTTGCCACATAACTCATACAGAGTATTTGTTACATTGGCATTATTTTTTCCTTAGGAGAATTCACTGGTAAAGCCATCTGACCCTGGAGTTTTCTTTGTGTGAGGTTATTAGTTACAGATTTAACTCTTTATAGATTGTAAAACTATTCAAGTTGTCTGTTCTTCCTTTGTCAGTTTTGGAAAGTTGTATTTTTCTATGAATCTGTCTATTTTATCTAGTTTTTGAATTAATGGCATAAAGTTATTAATATATTATCTCTTTATTGCCTAAAGAATTTGTGCTGTTGACCTTTTCATCTGAATACTCTTTATTTGTGACTTCTCTTTTTTCTCTTAATCAGTTTCACTTTGATTAAAAATATTTTTGTTTTGTTGTGCTTACTTCTTACCATTTTCTTTCAGTCTGAGGACTCATTGTATGTAGTGAGTAATTCTTTTCTATTTTTCTTTAATTATTTCCCTCCCTCCTTTATTTTCTAATTCTGGAAATCCTACTAGCTATGTGTCAGAACTTTTAGATCAAGCTTTTGTGATATACTTTTTATCATTCATCTCATCTTTATCTCTTTATGCATTATTCCAGTGGAATCCTCTGGTTATGCTTCTATTTTACTTATTTGATCTTTGCTTTTTTGTAGTTGTTGTTTATTAATTTCAGTCATCACACTCTTCTTTCGTGATGCTTTGCCACATACAGAAAAACTTCTTAAAAAAGTTTTTGTATTTGTGTTTTTTATTTATTTATTTATTTATTTATTATACGTCAAGTTCTGGGGTGTGCAGATTGTGCAGGATTTTTACGTAGGTATACAAATGCCATGGCAGTTTGCTGCATCCATCCCCCTGTCACCTACATTAGGTATTTCTCCTAATGTTATCCTTTCCCAATCCCCCCACCCCCTGCAATCCCTCTCTTAGTTCTCCCACCCCCCAACAGGCCCCAGTGTGTGATGTTCCCCTCCCTGTGTCCTTGTGTTCTCATTGTTCAGCACCCACTTATGAGTCAGAACATGTGGTACTTTGTCAGAAAAGCTTTTTATACAGGTAATAAAGCATTAGTGCCTATCTACCTCTATGTATTTTTTTTTTTTTTAAGATGTCTACTTCTGGCCCATGGAAGATATTCCTTTTTGTTTTAAAGTGCAGCATTATATTAGTATTTTTTATGTTATTTCTACATAATGTAATTTAGGTCGGTGGTTAATACTGTGAACTCTGGAGGCAGAGAACCAATGCTCAATGCCAAGCTCTGCCTCTTTGATATGTTATTCAAACCCCGTTTCCCATATTCCTTACTTACGATAATACTGATAAAAAATAATACGTATGTCATGGATTTTGTGAGGATGAAACAAGGCAATAGAAGTCAAAATGCCTGTCACATAACAAGTAATCTTGATAGTTGAGTAATAGTGGTAGTAGTACATTAGTTATCATTATGTGATCAGAGTAGATGGCAGAGATTTTGCCGTGTGTTTATATTTGGCCATACTAAGTTGAAAATTGAGTCCAATGGACTTAGATAACTTATGACTTTTTTCTCCCCTTTTCTACAGCTTGATCCTGAGTTCGAAAAAAGACTGAGAGCGAATAAAATAACTTTAGAATCAGAATATGAGGTATGGTATGTTAATATAGTCTCTGTCTTATAATCAGTTGCTGGTTTTATCTGCCTTAAAATAAAAGTAGTAGTACAGAAAAAAATTATCTTGAATATATGGTATTTGATAAACTATATAACCATTTGAAAAGAAAATAGATGGATCCATACTTAATATACTAAAAATAAATAAATTCCAGATGGATCAAGAATTTAAAAGTAAAAAAACAAAATGTCTAAAGTACTAGGAGAAAATAAATGGAGAATTTTATTTGTTGTCTTAAGTCAAAAAAGCCTATTTAAATGTGACATAAAACCCAAAAGCTCTAAAGTAAAGATTATCGGGTTCATACATACAAATTCAAAAATATAATTTAATTTTATCATAGCACATTAATTTACTTAAATATGAAGACCATCTCCAAATCAATGTGAAAAAGTTCAGCAATTCATTTGTTCAGTAAGAACATGGGAAACCATAGCATGTAAAACTGTTGGACAAAAGGAAATAAGTATCATTCTTAAACATATGAAGAGATGCTCAATTTATCATAATAGGAATGTCAAAGTGTAATGAGGTATCATTTTTCATCTATCTGATTAGCAAAAATCAAAATGGCACACTGTATTATGGGATGTGATGAGGGAGGATGTTCTTCATCTCTTAGAATTTTTTTTACTGGATTATATTTTCCTGTTTCTTTGAATGTCTGGTCATTTTGTATTGAAAGGTAGTCATTGGGGATAATACACTGAAGAAAATTCTGAAGAATATTGATTTTTATTTTACCAGACAATTTAATTGTTGGCTAGTCACCTTGAACTTTGTTTTGTGCTAATTTGTAGGGAAGTATCTGTTGAAAGGCTACTATCTTTCCTTGGCCCTTCTCCCTTTTGGGATTCAATTTCCAAACTGTCTCTCCAGAGAATCTTGTCAAGGCTTGGCTTTAAGCTTTGTTGGGGTGAGTGTAAAGCAAGCCTTATTCTCAGGCAGGGCGCAGTGGCTCACCCCTGTAATCCCAACACTTTGGGAGTCCGAGGCTGGTGGATCATCTGAGGTCAGGAGTTCAAGACCAGCCTGGCCAACATGGCAAAACCCCCATCTCTACTAAAAATACAAAAATTAGCTGGGCATAGTGGTGGACACCTATAATCCCAGCTACTCAGGAGGCTGAGGCCGGAGAATTGCTTGAACCTGGGAGGCAGAGGTTACAGTAAGCTGAGATCACACCATTGCACTCCAGCCTGGGCAACAAGAGCAAAACTCCGTCTGAAAAAAAAAAGAAAAAGTCTTATTCTCAGGCATAATTTTTCCTCCCAAAGAACAGCCTTTTTGGTGTCGTAGGTGGATGTCAAGGTAGCAACAAAGTGTTAAAAGAGAGGTCTCCACTCTGGCAGGCCTGAAAACTCCATATTCTTGACACTGCTTTTTCTTAACATTTCTTGACGCTGTTCTACACTCAGGCCTATTCCGGTTGGCTGTGAAGTATTAAGTCTTGCATGGTTTTTCCGAGCACATTTACACAGCCCGTTCTTTAGCCACTGTGCATGTTTTGTAGAATTCTACTAGGACTCTCCAGACTAGACCACTTTTACATGAACTTGTTTTTTCAGAATTATCTTAAATTCTGTTAAGCATATATATCTTACGTTATCTGGATATTGGCCATTATTCTTCATTAAAACCTTTAAATAACTAGATCATTTCATAACTATATTTGAAAATACTTTAAATTCTTCTTGTATGCTAAACTAGTTGAATTTTGTTCCTTCATTTATATATTAAATACAGATTCCTGGTAAAACTATAAATGAACAGTATTTTTCATTCACTACTTTCCCATTGATTAAAACTTGCTCCTTGTAATTATACAAGAGCTATACCTGTAGTGATCCTATGGAGAGTTTGTCTGGGAGTAGATTTTCCTTCTAGTTCTTCTGAGACCTATAGATTTGAGAGCTGAAGAAACCATGTGGACTATTTGGTCCAACCTTTTCATTGTTACTTAATGAGACAGGTAATGCTCAGGTGGCTTAAATAACTTTCCAAAGATTATATAGCTAGTTAGTTAAGAGAGTAATGCTTACTATCCAAGTGTCAAGGTAAATTTATGCCATTTTCCCTGTCTCTGGCTATAAGTTATCCTGTGTTTTCTCAGCCTTTTTTTTTTCTGTCTTACTCCATTATTCCAGAACAACTAAAACAGCAGATATATAAAAGTTAATGTCAGAGTGGTGGTCAGTAGGAGAAACGTGGAGAAACATTTATGTTCTCCTCTTTTATTCCACCTTTATTTTTGTGCTTGAGAAGTGCTTCAGACTGAATGAAGGTAGGATGATCCATAATGTAGTTGCAACTAGTTTCACTTGCCCAAAAGTGTTTTACGTATGGTAGCTGTAGGAAAAGTCTTTTCATTCTTAAGCCCAGGCATAAGACAAATTATCTTGGTCTCTTTTCTTTTTTGAGAAGACTTTAGGGTCTCCACCTTTGTTCTTTTCTTCTCGTTTTCTACCATTCTCCTTGATAACCCTTTCAGGCACTGTTGTGCTGGATCAGCCTTTAGATTTGTACTTTTGTTTTCCCAGCTTTGTCCTTTTCCTTGTGCTTTCAAAAATAAGGCCTGTAGACTCTTTCTCTATTTCAATAGTTTTATGGTTAAAGTGGGGTAAGATAGGCATTAACATCAATAACAAACAAGAAAAGTTCTAAATCTTATGATGACATTTCATCAGTGATTATGATTGTAGTTGATTATTTGCTACAATTGTAATTGAGGACCTATTGGATACTTTCTGCTCATTTATTCATTCAGTAAGTTGTGTCCTAATCAAAACCACAGGGCTCTTAAACTAATATTTATACTTTAATTTTTTGTGGTTCTATAGAAAATAAAAGACTCCACTTTTGATGAATGGAAGAATATTCGAGGACCCAGGCCTTGGGAAGATCCTGACCTCCTCCAAGGGAGAAATCCAGAAAGCCTTAAGACTAAGAGAACTTGACTATGCTGATTCTTTTTTCCTTTTTTTTTTTTTTTTTTAAAATAAAAATGTTATAAACTGGACTTCCTAATACATGCCACTATAAAGTGGAAAGGAAATTCCAAGCCCATGGAAATTTGGATATGGGTAATTTGATGACAGATAATCTTGATAAAAGGTCAAGTACAGGTTTTTATACTTCTCAGCTATTCCATCTGCAGATGAAAGTAACAATGTTTCAGCAGTATCACTTACAAAAAGTAAAAAAGAAAAAGAAAAAAAAAAGTAACAATGCTGGCCACATATATTTTACACCTTGAAATAAAAAATGTGAATACTACTCCTAAAGAGAGTCGTGCATTCCACTCTCCAACTACCCACATATTCCTTTTGCAGTAGCCACTAGGGCATCATTTTGGTATTTCATTCTGATTTCTAATGAGGACAGTAGACCTAGATCCCAATTCTCACAGTAGAGTCAAGCAGTAATTTTCTTCTATTAGGGAAGGAAAAATGATCACAATCTGATAAGAGTCTTCAATTTCTTTGTAATACCTCATATCGCATAATAATCAGTTTCCAAAACATCACCTGCTAATTACACTGATACCATTAACATGTCAAGGAAATTATATTATTTCTGGTTGTCAAAAATTATGAAGTAGTATATGATTATAAGCAGATAAGACAAATTTTAGTAAATCCACAGATGACTACAGTTTCAGAAATACTAAGATATGCTTTATACCTTAGCATAATTTGTATGCAAAATGGCCCTTTAGTGTTGTTTTGTGTTTTAACTTGGGGTTTGCAATGATCTGATCCCTGGATAAAAGGATAGAATTGAGGAAAGTTAGGTTTTTTGAACTAATTTTCTCCTTTTTACGTGTCTTTGTTAGCTTCTACCTTCTGGTTTTATGCTGAGTTCTAGTGACCTAAAGTCTCCATTGAAACCCTTTATAATTGCCATAAAATTATAAATCCACTCCACCTTTCTGCTCCTAGTCAAAATTTGTTGTCTTTTCAGCAGGTTGGTTTTAACAAAAAGTAAATTAATTATCTAGTGGTGATAATTTGTGATGGAAATGATTCAGAAGATATTTATCATGGGGAGCAATTGGATTTCATAGGGAAAAAAGAGGCTCCGCTTATTATTTACTCACTAAACAAGTAACAAAAAAGGATCAGTGATTTAAACATAAAACGTAAAAGTGTAAAACTTTTAGGAAAAAACCATAGAAGAAAGGTTTCAACTGAATAGTTCTTGATGAATTGCTCTTACCAAAGAATATCTGTAAAAGAAAAACTTGACAAATTAATCTCATCAGTATTACAAACTTCTGCTTGCCAAAGGCCCTGTTAAAGAATGAAAAATGTAGAGACTGAGAGAAAATACATGTAAACCACGTATCTGGCCAAAAACTCATATCTAGAATAAAGAACTCTGTAAACTCAGTTGAAAAAAATTCAATTAGAAAATGGGCAAGAAACAGACATTTCACTGCAGAAGATTTACTGATGGCAAATAAGCTCTGAAAAGAATGTTTGACATCACTGTGAAAGAAATACAATTTTAGATTACATTGAGATCACTACACATCTGTTAGAATACCTAAAAAAAAAATTAATGATAGTATGAAACGCTGGCAAGGATGTGGAGAAATGAAATCTCTCACACATTGGTGGTATCGCGTAAAATGGTACCACCAGCCCAGAAAATTGGCAATTTTTTTTGTTGTTTATTTCTGTGGCAATTTCTTTAAAAGCTATAAAGGACTTCTGTTTTACACTTTGACATGTAAAAAGCTTGGAAATTTTAATTCCCATCATAACAAAGAAAAAAGCTGAGCTAAAAATCAACTCTTTGATCTGTCAGAAAACTGAAGTCACAGGACAAACCACCACCCTGAACACTGGAGACATAGGCAGGTGCAGAAAATCATAGTTTACCTGGAAGAGAACCTGCCCAGAAACTGCCACTGGAGCCAGCATTGGGTAGGACTATCTAAAGGTAATTGAATAATTGCTGGAGGCTGATCATGGACTAAATTCGAAAGAAAATCTCTTAAGAGGAGGCCAAGCCTTGTGTGGATTGGGGAAAAGACACTTGTGAGTTTTACCTTTAAGAGTCCCACTGGGTTTTCACAGTATCATAGAAAAATTTCCTTGTGCTTCTAGCAGGTGTAGGTGAAAGTAACCATTCTAAAATACGCCCAGAGAATTCTGTTTTCTTTAAGCCTGGCCCCAAAGTAAACTCTTGCTAGAACCTAATCACATTGGGTTTTACCAGTGTCTAATCAACTGGAGGAGGAGAAATAACCCCAGACTCCAACCTTCCTGTTTCACCTAAATGGGAGTCAGGAGAGGTGAAGGAAAACTTCAAAGCACTTGTGAATGTCCAGTCTTGGGACCTAGGCTTACTAAAAACTCTAATGATAGGACTTACAGATTGCTGTCCACCACATATATTATCACCACATCTCTAAAGGTCTATTCACTCAAGTCCTTTTTACCAGTACATCATGTCCAACATTCAACAAAAATGAAAAATGAAAAGCGCAGTTTGAACAGACAAAACAAGCATCAGAATTAGACTCAGATATGGCAGGGATGTTGCAGTGATCACACGGGGGGTTTAAAATATGAATATGATCAGAGCTCTAATGGAAAAAGCATACAACGAGCAAGAACAAATGAGCAATACAAGCAAAAAAGTGGAATAATTAAAAGGAAATTCTGGCATTAAAAAACTAACAAGCAAACCTTTAATGAGGTCATCAACAGTGGGGAGAACTGAAGAAAGGGGGAAAATTACACATAGTATGATAACACTAATCAAAAGAGTTTGAGTAGTTGTATTCATCTCAGACAAATCAGACTTCAGAGCACTGAAAATCTTGGAAGAAGAGGGTCATTACATGATGATAAAGGGGGCCCATCCTCTCCAAGAAGACAAAAATTTTTAAAGTATATACACTGAACAAAGCAAAATGCTGATAGAATTACAAATATATGAGGGATATATGAATAGACTTACAGAGATTTAATCCTCGTAACAACTGATAAAACAAGTAGGCAGAAAATCATTGAGGACGTAGTTGAAATAAAGCGCACCATCAATCAGCTGTATCTAATTGACATCTATCGAGTACTTCCACAACAACAGAAGAGGCATTCTTCTCAAGTTCAAACAACATTCATCAAGACAGACAACCATGTAACACGCCTCAACAAATTTCAAAGGATGAAAATCATACAAAGTAAGCCCTCAGACTACTATGGAATTAAACCAGAAATCAATGACAGAAAGATTGCTAGAAAATTCCATAGTACTCGCAGATAAAGAGCACTTCTAAATAATACAGGTGTAACGAAATTTAAAGAAATTAAAAATATTTTGCCGTAAATGAAATGGAAAATACAACTTAACAAATTTGTTGGATGCAGCAAAAGAGGTGCTTTGAAGGAAGTTTATAGAATTGAATGTATTTAATAGAAAAAAGAATATATATATTAGAGATAGGGTCTTGCTCTGTTGCATAGGCTTGAGTAGAGTGCCACAGTTATAGCTCACTGTAACCTCAAACTTTTTGGCTCAAGCAATCCTGCCTCAGCCTCCTGAGTTGGGACTTTGGGCACATGCCACCATGGGTCTGGCTAATTTTTAAAAACTTTCCTATTGCAATGAACAATCCAAAAATGAAATTAAGAAAATACTCAATCTACAAAAACATCAAAATAAAAAATATTTAGAAGTAAACTTTTAAAATGAAGTACAAAACATACACTCAGAAAATGTAAAACAATGCGGAAAGAAATCGGGCCTACATAAATGTAAAGTCATCCCATGTTTATGGATCACAAGTCATATTAAGATGTCAGTATTCTCCAAATAGATATGAGAGTCAATGCAATCCCTACCAAAATTACAATGTTCACCTTTTCAGAAATGGAAAAGCCAATCCTCAAATTCATATGGAAATTCAAAGGACCCAGTCAGTATATTCAAAACAGTCTTGATAAAGAGCAAATTTGGAGGACTAGCACGTGCTGGTTTCAAAACTAAATACAAAGCTATAGTAAAAAAAAGTTATATAATGCCAGGCAGGCATGGCAGTGCATGTATGTAGTCCCAGATACTCACTCAGCAGGCTGAGGTGGGAGGATCGCTTGGGCCCAGTAATTCCAGGCTAGCCTGGGCAACATAGCAGAACCCTGTCTCAAAACAGAACAAAAATGGGCCGGGCAAGGTGGCTCACGCCTGTAATCCCAGCACTTTGGGAGGCCGAGGCGGGTGGGTCACGAGGTCAAGAGATCGAGACCATCCTGGTCAACATGGTGCAACCCTGTCTCTACTAAAAATACAAAAAATTAGCCGGACATGGTGGCGTGTGCCTGTAACCCCAGCTACTCAGGAGGCTGAGGCAGGAGAATTGCCTGAACCCAGGAGGCGGAGGTTGCGGTGAGCCGAGATCGCGCCATTGCACTCCAGCCTGGGTAACAAGAGCGAAACTCCGTCTCAAAAAACAAAAACAAAAACAAAAAAAGCACAAAAATAATCATACTGTAACTTTGAACTTTTGGCCTCACCAAACAAACAGAACAATGTTTCAAACTGATAAACATCATGATAAACGTAGAATAAGTGGATTATAATTGAGAATCTAAAAATAAGCTCTCATATTTACAGTCAATGGATTTTACACAGAATGACAAAACAATTCAATGGAAGAAAAAATAATATTTTCAACACATGGTACCTGGTTATCCACATGGAAAAGAATGAAGTTAGACCCCCACACCTTACACCATTTATAAAAATTAATTCAAAATGGAATAAATTCCTCAATGTAAGGGCTTAAAGTATAAAACTCGCAGACGACAACATAGATCTAAATCTTCATGGCCTTAGATTTGGTGATGGTTTCATAGATATGACACTGAAAACACAAGTAATGAAAGGAGAAGATTGATAAATTGTACTTCAGGAACATTTAAAATTTCTGTGCTTCAAAATGTACTATTGAGAAAGTGAAACAACCCAGTTAGGAGCAAACATACGTACAATAAGAGGATGATAATTAAGTCTCAACTCATCTGGTGTAGTGGGGATTTAATATCTTTTCCACAGTGTTGTTCAGTGCATTAAATGTAAAAAGCATGGTGCTTAGCACATAGGAATTGCTCAATATATGGTAGCTATAAGTTGGTGTAAAAGTAATTGTGGTTTTTGCCATAATGTATGTTGTCACATATAAAAGATACTCTAGTTTATGACTGAGCACAGTTTATTTAATGTTCTTTGCAAACTATAAGCTATTTTGAATTTTTTCCATATACAATTAGTACTCTAGTAATTATATTTTCTATTTAGTATTAATACCTACAATAAAATCTTAAATATCACATTCTTGGGTCAAAGAATATGGACATTTTAAAGGATTTTATTGCCCTCAAGAAATTGTATGTATTCATATTTGTAACATATCCTAAAAACTCTTCAATATTTGTTGTAATTTTCTTTGTTCCTTATTTGATACATTTTTTTTTAAAGATGAGGTTTCAACATGTTGGTCAGGCTGGTCTTGAACTCCTGACCTCAGGTGATCTGCCTGCCTTGGCCTCCAAAGTGCTTGGATTACAGGCGTGAGCCACCACACATGGCCTATTTGATACATTTTTAAGAGTATGTTATTTTTATCTTGTTCTTCTCTTTCCCCTCCCTCCCTCCCTCCCGTCCTTCCTTTTTTTTATCTTTTGAGACAGAGTCCTGCTCTATTATCCAGGCTGGAGTGCAGTGGCACAATCTCGACTGCAACCTCTAGCTCCCGAGTTCACACAATTCTTCTGCCTCAGCCTCCCGAGTAACTGGGATTACAGGCATGTGCTACCATGCCTGGCTAATTTTTGTATTTTTAGTAGAGACAAGGTTTTTCTGTGTTGCCCAGGGTGGTCTTGAACTCCTGGCCTCAAGTGGTTCACTCACCTTAGCCTCCTAAAGTGCTAGGATTATAGGCATGAGCCACCACACCCAGCCTGTTATTTTTATTTTTAATTTGAATTACTTCAATCAAACAATTTTATATAAATTGGAAGAAATGTAGGTTAATGTGCTTTGAATACATTTATATTAGAGTGTATCCTTACTTTTCCTATTCAAGGAATCCTTTAAGCTCTACAAATATTTTTTCAAGTGACCCTGTAATGCAATTTTTTTGTGGTCTCGAGTGTGTTTTTCTGTTATATTTTCTTCATAGTCAGTTAGTGGTAAAACTTTGCCAAATTTTGAAAATTCTGGAACACTTTATTAATTTTCATGATTTTATTTGACTTGCTAAGATTTTATATGTAGAAAATCATAGCATCAGCCACAATTACAATCTTGTATACTTCTTCCTATATTTATGCCATTTATTTAATTTTTTTGCCTCAGTAAAATCTTAAAATCTGCAATATAATGTTGAAAACTAGCAGAGCAGTCAGCAATCTGGATTTTTCCTTCCTAGGCCTTAATGTAAGTGCTAGATCTGTTTCATCATTGGGATATGCTATTTTCTGATAAATGCTCTATAAAATTAGGGATTTTTTTCCCTATTACTGAATTTTACAATACTGTAACCGGAAACAAACGTTGAGTTTTGTGAGATACATTTTGAGCATTAACCTATATGATACTGTGGACTTTCTCCTTTATTCTAAGAACGACTTTAAAATGTTGCCTATTATTGAACTGTCTTTATCCTTCTGTAACAAACCTAACTTGGTTTTAAAATATAAGTTTTTTCAGTGCTACTTTCTATATGGTGTTTAAAATTTTTGCATCAATATTCTTAGACCGGCATTCATGGTCCTTGCTCTCTCACAACCTTACTGATATATTTGTCAGGTTTTGATTTCAGGTTTGTGTTGTTATATATTTTTAACTATGGTTTTCCATATATCTTCTCCACAATTTTATCTCAAATAACTTTAAAAATTAGGAATTTTCCACTCATTGAAGATGTGAGGAAACTTGTCAGTAGTGACTGCTACAAGATAAGTTTGTAGTCTCTTTTCATCCCATCTAGCTTCCTCCATGAAATGCTAATGCAAACAGCAGAGACCCAGGAACAGGAACAACAAAACTCTAAATGCTGTGCCACTCCTTAGCTGGAATCTTAAGGAACAGAATATCTATTTATTGAAGTACATGTAAGTTGATCCTTAAACAACACAAGTTTGAACTGTGTGGGTCCACTTATGTGTGGATTTTTTTCAGTAAACCACTAAAAATGCAGAATTATCCAGGTGTAGTGGCACATCCCTGTAATCCCAGCTCCTAGGGAGGCCGAGGCACAAGAATTGCTTGAACCCAGGAGGTAGAGGTTGCAGTGATTCAAGATTATACCACTGTACTCCAGCCTGGGCAATAGAGCAGGACTCTGTCTCAAAAGAAAAGAAAAGAAGAGAAAAATAACATATTCTTAAAAATGAATCAAATAAGGAATAAATACAAAATTACAACAAATATTGAGTCTTTAGGATACTTTGCAAATATGAATACATATGCCACTAATCATCTCCACGTGAGTAGTTCCTCTCCAGTAAATTTATGTTGCAGTAAAAAGTGATATCTCACAGTTCTCACATATTTTCTCATCATGTTGAGTGCAATACCATAAACCTTGAATAACATATGGGACCCATACAAAGTGCCACTAATGGGGCTCAACATGCTCCAAGAAGCAGGTAAAAGTCATAACATTAGAAGAAAAA
This sequence comes from Callithrix jacchus, assembly GCF_049354715.1. Classification (NCBI taxonomy): domain Eukaryota; kingdom Metazoa; phylum Chordata; class Mammalia; order Primates; family Cebidae; genus Callithrix; species Callithrix jacchus. The sequence continues at coordinate 105,292,088 of NC_133509.1, read as the reverse complement.
GTTGAACTGCTTGATCTGTACCATAGATTGAGATCTGCAGCTGCAGCTGCTCACAATTTCAAGATACATGTCTCTGGCATAAGGACCTTTGTTAAAAAAAAATAGTGAAGCTGTCACTGCAGCTATGTCAGTGGATGTGAAAATCTTGCACTTTTTGCAAACTATCTTTTTATCTCATTTTGAAAATGCACCTTTTATATGGGTGCAGGGTTTCTATAAGAAAGACATATCTACAGACTAATATGAGTCAAGAGAAAGTGAAGTCATTAGATGACAACTTAAAGCAAAAGGAAGGTGAAGAATCTAAAGCTGAAGAAATTAATGCCAGCAAAGGATAGTTTGATAATTTTATAAAGACGTTTGGCTTAAAAAAAAAAAAAAAAACAGTCACTCCTAAGTGTGGAAGAACATTGGGATTTTCTTTATTTGCAGCTGGACTGACCTAATCATACTACAGCAGAGAGGCAGAGATATGAGAAATAGTGCTCCAACGCTACTGGTCAGTTTCATAAGCGCATCAGCATAGGACTGGGTGTGTCGTGGAGTATAAAGGGTAGAACTGAGTGTTGGCAGGGCAGTTGGGAAACTGGGAGTTTACCTAGATGTAGCCAAGTTGCCTCCTTCGGGACTTCATTTTCTCTAACTGTACAATAGAAGGTGGGGTAGTAAACACCTACAGGAGTGGTATTAGGATATGGTAAGACTGTAAGCACAAGGGCAGGGAATGTTTCTTTTAAATGTTCTGCCTCATTTCTTCTCTCTTCTCTCTCTACCACAACAGCAAAGCTGAGCTGACCTGATGTGGAAGGTCTTTTTCTTGGTCTTCCCAAGATCCTGGTAAGGTATTAACATATCAGTTTAGGTTGTGGTTATCTTTTGTCTTGGAATGTCCATGGGAGCATTTAAATTTACAATGCAGTTAATTGGTTTTCTACCACTGTCTTTGGGTTCCCAACCCTAAAAAATTTACTCCAACACAAAGTATTAGTAATCAATGCAACATTTACTGATAATTTCATAGGGAAGAGAGGAGACAGTTTATACTGTACCACACAACAAGTAACTCAAGAAATCCCCTTATCAGGCTGGTTGCAGTGGCTCACACCTGTAATCCAGCACTTTGGGAGGCTGAGGTGGGTGGATCACTTGAGGTCAGGAGGTCAAGACCAGCCTGGTCAACACAGGGAAATTCCATCTCTACTAAAAATACAAATTAGTGCTCACACTTATAATCCCAGCACTTTGGAAGGCCGAGGTAGGTGGATCGCCTGAGGTCAGGAGTTCGAGACTAGTCTGGCCAACATGGTGAAACCCCATCTCTATAAAAATGCAAAAATTAGCCAGGCATGGTGGTAGCCGAGTGTCTGTAATCCCGGCTACTCAGGAGGCAGAGGCAGGAGAATCAGTTGGACCCAGAGATGGAGGTTGCAGTGAGCTGAGATCATGCCATTGCACTCCAACCTGGGTGAGTGCAATGAGTGAGACTTCGTCTAAAAAGAAAAAAATTAGTCAGGTTTGGTGGTGGGTGCTTGTAATCCCAGGTACTAGGGAGGCTGAGGCAGGAGAATCACTTGAACCTAGGAGGCAGAGGCTGCAGTGAGCTGAGATTGCACCACTGCACTCCAGCCTGGGTGACAGAGTGAGACTCTGTCTCAAAAAAAGATAAAAAATGTTCTTATCAAAATGTCACACCTAAAATAATATTTTAATAACATTGCTCAGGAGTCTATTCAGTTAGTAGCAATAAATTCTGTGTGGGTGGAAGGATCTGTCTAAATAATCCTGTATGTCTCTTTTCTGCAAACAGCAAAATTCAGTGGAAACCTTGCAAACTTGTAGCCCTGAATTGGACTCTGGGCTTTGTCACTTACAAACTGTGTAATCCTATACAAGTTACATAACCTCTTTGAGTTCCAGCTGCCTCATCTGCAAACTGTCAACTAACCTAGGTGAGGCATGCATGGAACTCAGTGAAGAGACAGAAAAGAAAAGAGAGGTAATAAAGGAGAAGTTATTGATCAGTACAGAAAAATAGTGTGCTTACAGATGATAGATTGTTCTGCAGGCATTGCTTCATATAATACAAACGTTAAAAAACGTTTTTCTGGTGTGTTTTCTGCCTTTTGAAACTTAAACAATGTTTAGCTTACTGGAATCAGGAGTAATAAAAGGCGAGTAGACAGAGGTTTCTGAAATAGGACTTTCAATTGGATGACATTTGTGTTTGTTCCTTTTGTGAGAGTGGAGACCAGATTTTGAGGATGGACTTTGGTCTATGATGATAATCCCAGTGGAAATGATCCTGGTCTGGGTAAGTCTTCAAGTTACTGCTCACACCACAAGAGGGTGCACAAAGACCATACAATACTGAGATTTGAAGCCAGAACTCTTAGATGATGTCCAGCTTCCGTTAGGGCCTCGCGCTCCGCAGGGAGTCCCATAATCAAGAATCCTGGCTTGTTTTCTGCATTTTCCCTTTAGATGCTGTGAGGCCAGAAGATTTCTAGTTGGATAAATTGGCTATTCCAGCTACTGTATCTTCTTTGTGCAGAGCTGCCTCCCTCAGGAGTGGCTGATGCCTGTGGTCCAGCAGAGCCTCATAAACCCTGGACCCCAAAAAGAGACCTGAGGAACTGCTAACCACCTGTGTCTGAGCTGGGCTCTTTTGTCTTCTTTCAGCTATTTCCTCCTGCCTTCATGCTTCTTGCTCAGCTTTCTCTGATTCCTTCTCAGCTTCCTTTTCCTTGCACAAGTATATCAACCACAAGAAACCAGGGCTCACCTGCATCAGATGCCTCTAGGCAGTTATAATCAAATCCTCCTGCTGGTCCCTTGGTCTGCCTGCTTCACAGAAATACTGACACAAAGACACACACACACACACACACACACACACATACACACACACACGCACGCTAATCCTTCCACAGTGACCAGTGCATGGGAAGGGGCCATCTGGGACAGCAGCCCTGGGAGGCTGCTGTGAGGCCTGACCTCAGCATAAGTCTCAAGTCTGTGCCACACCTGAAGGGGGCATATTTACTCCCATGCACTGAGGATCTGATGTCAAATACTATTGCCCTGGACCTGGGCAGTCTCTTTGGGGCAAATCGAAGTTCTCAGGCACTAGCAGAAGAGGGTAAGAAACTCCAAAGCCAATGCTGGCCACTGTGTGTGAGAAGATGCCCAGCTTCCAGAAATCCTAGCACTCTGCAGGGAAAGGCCCAGCAGTAAGGTTCTTCCAGGCTTGTTTGATGATTTTGATGGCAGGATGTCTGGGCGAGCAGACTAATTCAGTTATTGTATAACTCTGTTTAAACACACAGAAAAAAGAAAGGATAAAACCCTCTGACTTGGACTTCACAACACTGGGAAGCACTAACTGTCCCAAGGGCAGCCTTGTCTGCCCCACCTGCTGTCTTCCCCTTCCCATCTCATCAAGGTGGGGCAAGAAGTCACTGCAGTTGTCACCTCTCGTCTCCTCTTCTTTGCTATGCTGTATTAATTGCTTTTACCATGAGCTTTCTCTGAAGTTCTGGTATGTGAAGGTCCAAGAGGCCTGTACTATACCATTCCTTGAGCTCAGGCCACAGTTCCTGCTGTGGCTTAGAAAATATACTAGTCCCTACAATGCACTAGGAAAAAAAATCTAGGCTTGTTATCAATTTTCCCCAAATAATAATCTCAGCTTTTCTACAACAGATGCAGGGCCTATATTTATTAAAGAATGAATTACAAAATGCGAAATTGAGAAAGAAGCTTAGAGATCACCCATCCTAGACCAAGGGTCTCACTTTACAGAAGGTGAAGATGAGGCCAGAAAAGAGAGGTGACTTTCCTGAGGTCACACAGCTGGTCAGTGAGATTCTGGGCTGAAACCCAGTTACCCTGACTACAAGGTGAAGACAGTCCTGTTCACCTCACTTTAAAGCTTTGTGTAGGAGCCAGTTAATTTTTTTTTTTCCAATGAAGTCTGCATGTCTCTATTTGTGAATGTGGGTAAGAACATGAGGCCCTGAGAGCAGGTACAATATCTCTGGCATTTATAACCATGCTTGGCAGGTACATGCTAAGAAAATATTTATTGAATGAATGAATGGACCTGTGCGAACAGAGAGAAAGGGAGCAGCTATATGCCTAATATTACCCATGACTCAAGACTCAACAAAAGCAGACAAATCAGGGACATATAGGAGTATCAGGAGTATGTTTTCCCACTGGGTATGAAGGCTGAGTGAGGGAAGGGAGTATCTATGTATAAGTGATGTCTGAAAGTATCAGAGTCCAGCCTGTGATCCCAGGATTTGGCTTAACTTCCTTGGGCTCCATTTCCTAATCTTCCTTAACATTAAGTAACTAGAGTATATCTCCCAGATTGTCTCAGATCTATGTCAGGCCACAGGGCTCAAGGAGGGAATGGATTTCACAGGAAAGTCATCTTATCTTGTGACAGTGAGCTCTTTAGGTGGCAGGTTCCTGTAGTGGCTAGAAGGCCAGCATTTCCACCTTTTAGCCTCTAACACATCTACTCCCAATCCCAAGCTTCATGTCTCCCTTTCCTTTTTTCCCAAGAGTTCATTCTTTAGACTGAGAACTTGGAAGAGAGATGGAAGATTCAGTTTTGAATTGCTTGTATCTTGTGAAACAATCTTGGTATAACAAGTGAACTATTTGAATTCTTAGCACCTATCTGGCCATTTATTTCATTTCATATACCAGTCTAAATCCAGTAACAAAGTATTGAACTCCTGTAACCATTTATTCTTCTCTTATCTGTTATAGAAAATGTCTCCCCCAACCTTGGCCAAATAAGCTGGTTTCTTAAATTGCATTTCATACTTCCCCCTCTAGACCACCCACCACCACTTAGAAATACATCTGCCACAAAGCTCCAGCACTGCTGCATCAGATAGATAATAGGCAGAGGGAATGGACTAGAAGAGGTGTCCCAGCATAAAATGGCCCTTCTCTTTTGGGTATTAGGTTCCACACTTGACAGGTACCTTAAGGATTGCTGGGCAGATTCTGCTGCTTACTTTCAGTATCAAGGAGCAGGCTTGGCCTGGGTCCATAATCCCTAAAATGAGGAATGCTACCATCACAACTGGAGAGCATCTCAGGTGCTGAGCCAATATACTATGTTTCTCCTGAAATGAGAATTAACCTGAGCTAAAGTCTTGTCTTTGTAAAATAAAAACCAAATTAACTACCAGGTCAGATACTTCCATTCACCATTATATGCACTGAATTTTGTGTGCAGAATGGGTTCACTTAAGTTTCTATGATCTTATCACCTAACGGATATCAGATATAAATTCACACTCCAGTGTTTTTGCTTGAATCAGTTTTATATGTTACAATGACACCTTGGTGCTAAGAATTAGGTTCTGGATAGGCAAAATGACTATAATGGGAAAATAAGTTTTATGAAGAAAAAAATACTAGAAATGGAAATCTATAGTCTGAAGCTGGTTAGGATGAGGATGACTGCTGGATTCCCCAACTGTGGAAATTTTGCAAAGCAACTCTGATCAGTTGTTTGTATCATCTTGTTTCCTGGACCTAAGGAAAGGTACAACATTCTTGGAAACCTCAAAAATCTGAGACAGGTCTTAGCTAATTTAGAAAGTTTATTTTGCCAAGGTTGAGGATGCACACCCATGACACAGCCTCAGGGGGTCCTAACAATATGTGTCAAAGGCAATAAGAGCACAGTTTGGTTTTATGCATTCTAGGGAGACATGAGACATCAATCAACATATTCAAGATGAACATTGGTTCTGTCTGGAGAGGAGGGACAACTCGAAGCAAAGGCAGGAAGACTTGAAGTGGGGAGGGAGATTCCAGATCATAGGCAGATAAGAGAAAAATGGTTGCATTCTTTTGAGTTTTTGATTAGCCTCTCGAAAGAAGGCAGCCAGATATGCATTTATCTCAGTGAGCAGAGGAGTGATTTTGGATAGAATGGGAGGCAGGTTGGCCCTAAGCAGTTCCCAGCTTGACTTTTCCCTTTAGCTTAGTGATTTGGGGGCCCCAACATTTATTTTCCTTTCAGATTTCCCCCTTTTTCTTTTAAAAAATCTTTTGGAGAAAGCATTTTAGAAGAAAATGAGTCTCTGGTCTCACATTTTGTCTGATCTCTCGTGGTTAGGATGGTTCATTCCTAGACGGGTTATTAAGAGAGCTCATTTTTAGCAGGCTGTGAAGTCTCATATCCTATGAAGAGAAAATAGGGGAGAAAGGGAGAAAAACAATGAACAAAAGAACAATCCTGGGAAGTCAATATAGGTCACATTGCTCTGAAGTCCATGTAGCAGTAGACAGTTGTAAAAGTGGCTTGTGTATGTAAATAGGTTGCTGTTATTTTCTTCTGAAGTTTAGTTGTCTAGCTTCAGTTCACAGGGCTTTACAAAAGCACAGCTTAATTTATTGACTCCAAATTAGGAAAAATGGGGGGGGGAAGGGAAAAAATTAAAACATTATTTTGCAGGCTTGTAGCCAAGAAAAATTAGAATTAAGTCCAAGCTGTAGAAAATAATAAAAATTGAAAAACATTAGGCAAGACTAGAATCTAACAACAGGTGTTGTATTAGTCCATTTTTATGCTGCTGATAAAGACATAACCAAGACTGGGAATTTTATAAAGAAAAAGAGGTTTAATGGACTTATAGTTTCACATGGCTGCGGAGGTCTCACAATCATGGCAAAAGGCACATCTTAAGTGGTGGCAGACAAGAGAGAATGAGAATCAAGCAAAGGAGTTTCCCCTTATAAAGCCATCAGATCTCATGAGACTTAATCACTACCATGAGAACAGTATGGGGGAAACTGCCCTCTGTGATTCAATTATCTCCCACCAGGTCCCTCCCACAATATGTGGGAATTATGGGAGCTACAATTCAAGATTAGATTTGGGTGAGGACACAGCAAAATCATATCAAGTGTATTATCGTTTCTGAATCATAATTTTTTTCTCTTCAGTTTCCCATTTTTACAAAAGATAAATCATGGTAGGACTGATTTGCTTTATTATACTTGGCTTGATTATTTGCATACAGTGTAGCAAGAATAATTCTTTTTTACACAAGCTTTAAAATTGGCTTTGATGGAATTTTGTTCTGTAGAAGAAACCTCAGATAAGACTTTTTTAAAACTGAGCCCAGCCATGGATTTGGACCATCAAACACCTATGAGTTGGGTGATCCTCTCCTTTTGGAGTTCCATGATAAACTTGAGGCTCCTGGGTCTGTCAGAAAGTGACATTCTTTCCTGACTACAGGTCAGGAACCCTGTAGAGGGACTGTGTAGACAAAGGTATGAGGCCAGTTTTTCCAAGGGGCTTTTATTGGCTACATAAATCAAGTTTTATTCCTTAAAGGAAAGCACACCATTCCAGTCAAAGCCTTGGTAAAATAACCAGTTTCTCCAATTGTGTCCTGTTGTGAATGAAAACAGATTGTTATTGCACTTATGCAAATAAGTATTATAATAAATTAAGAATACTCACGAATAGTTTTCAAATTCTGTAGAAATCAGGTAGAAACAAGTATGCTCCAAATTTTGTTCAAAGGAGTATACTTTACTCAATTGTTAAAAGCTGTAAATAGCTTAAAAGTCTTCTTGACTCTGAAAAAACAAAGGATCAGCAACATTTTAAGCAAAATGTTAAAAAGAATATTTTAGGCTTCTATTAGTTTAGTCCATGCAGTTAATTCCTATTCTGCCTAATATTCAAGACCATTTCAGCTCTCCATGAGCCCTGAAAGTTTTTCCTCTATTCTGATGCCACAATCTCCAAAGTTGTCAGAAATCTGCATTCAAGAGCACCTGTTAGAGTTTTGTAGCTGATTATAAAACTACCTTCTAAAGAGGAACAAAACAAGACAACAGGGGCAGCCATAGTCAAAGACACAATTGACAAGGAAATTTGTTACCTCTGTGTCACACAATAATTTAACATAACAATTATAATTATTACTAATAACATACACTAAGTCATAGCAGAATTATAGGATTTTCACTCAATTTTTTAACACTACCAGTAACATATTTATACAAATACAGCCCAAAGAAAACCAAACACCATTTCATATTTGACAATGCTTTCTGTATAATTTTTATACAAAGTAAGCCAAATATGTCATTTTTGGACTTTAGGGAACCTATTAATAATATCTTAAAGGGTAATTTGGTCAGAAAAGACATAATTTAAAATTTGATTTTGGAAAATTTGTCAAATGTCAAAGGTTTAAAACACTTGATAGCAGGCTGGATGTGGTGGCTCATGCCTGTAATCCCAGAACTTTGGGAGGCCAGGTTGGGCAGGCCTCCTGAGGTCAGGAGTTCAGGACCAGCCTGGCCAACATGGTGAAATCCTATCTCCACTAAAAATACAAAAATTAGCAGACTACATCTGTAGCCTCACCTACTTGAGAGGCTGAAGTAGGAGAATCACTTGAACCTGAGAGGCAGAGATTGCAGTGAGCTGAGGTCAGGCTATTGCACTCCAGCCTGGGCAACAGAGCAAGACTCCATGTTAAAAAAGTAATAATAAAATAAATAAAATACTTGATATCACAAAATAAATAAAATACTTAATATCACCAAAGTGATAACTCAAGGATTTCAAAAAAAAGAGAAAACCTTCATTCTTTGAGAGAGAACACTCAATTTTCCAACAATAAGCCCTAATAAAAACAGCATGAAGCCAATTAAATTTGTTTTCCAAATTTTACCCATATGCTAGTCTTGCATTAGTGTGCCTTTGACATTAATGGTTAAATTATACCAAAACTGAACTTATTTTATCTCTTAAAATTTGCCCTCACAATCTCACATGCCTACCTCTTCTGCAATAGTCCCTGGGCCTCGTGGAATTGAATGGCTTTAATTTCTCACTCTGTGTCTCAGGAATGAAGTTTATTTTGATTGGCATCTTCTATGGGGCCTGAGGATAAGGCTTTAATTGCTGTCAGTGTTTAAGATTTAGTAAGACTTACTGTCTTTTTTAAACCCAGAGTCAAAGCCCTGTAACTTAATGTCACAAGTACTTTAAAATCACACACAGAAAGATACATGGATGTAATAACCTCAATTAAAAAAAAATTTAATCTCGGTTTTTTTCCTAAGCGAACCAAAACTTGAATTATAATGGTATATGAATTATTTTAATAAAATGTAAAATCTGTTAGGCCAGTTACCAAGAGGCAAAAGAAAAGACCTTCTGTAATGTATAGAATATGATTTTGGAAGAAAACATTTCCTTTATATCTTTAAGAAAGTATTGTTAGCATTGGGCCACAACAGACAGAACTTGAGGGGGAAAAAAAAAACTTATATGAGCTGAAAATGAATTGAAGGAGAGTGTTATATTTCACCCATTTTAAAAAGGGAGAGAAAACAGTGAGATGTACCAGAAGTTGAACTTTGGGTTAAAAAATTTTAAATGTCTTATAATTTATTAAGAGTAAATCAATCTCTTTAGGAAATTTTATTGTTATAATCAATTCTTTGGTGTATAAGTGTTTTTTTTTACATCAAGCCCAACCTCTAGAAAGACCATTCTACTTTCCCTTTAATTATAGACAACTTGATCATATAAGTTTTTTTAAAAAATAAATCCTTTTATTGTGACTTACACAGACCATTAATGATATGTTTGGACTTTCTGGTTTGTCCTGAATATTCTTCTTTCTTAAAAAAACAGTCATTTTATTCTAGGTCCAAATTTACCATACAAGATTCTGTAACTGCCAAGAGGTTCACTTTATCTGCTTCCTAGGCAGAGCCAATTTATCAAGACAGGGCAATTGCAATAGAGAACGAGTAATTCATGCAGAGCTAGCTATGCAGGAGACCAGAGTTTTATTATTACTCAAATCAGTCTCCCTGAAAACTCGGGTATCAGTGTTTTTAAAGATAATTTGGTCAGTTGGGGTAGGGCAGTGAATTGAGAATGCTGATTGGTTGGCTTGGGGATAAAATAATAGGGAGTTAAAGCTGTTCTCACCTGTTGAGTCTGTTCCCAGGTGGGGACCACAAAACTGGTTGGTAGGTCCAGGTGGGGCTATCTGGTTGTTATAAATGCAAAAACCTGAAAAGACATCTCAAAAGGATGACCTTAGGTTCATAATAGTGATTATTTCAAGAGTAATTGTGGAAGTTGCAAATCTTCTGATCTCAGGAATAATGGTGGGTAATATTTAGAATGTCAGCCCCTCTTATCTTGAATTGGTGGCTGGCGGCCTTTCATTTGTTTTACAAGAACAGTTTTGCCTTTTGGGAAGGGTTATGATATAAACTATACACCAAATTCCTTCCCAAAGCTAGTTCAGCCTATGCCCAGGAATAAATAAGGACAGTTTAGAGGTTAGAAGCAAGATGGGGTCAATTAGGTCTAATATCTTTCACTGTCATCATTTTCTCAGTTATGATTTTTACAAAGGTGGTTTCAATCCTTTCTTATATAAAATTATTTCTCTTTAAGCTTTCTTACCAAAAAGCACATCTTTATTTCTATACCTTTCTTTGCATTTCTCTTATTGCCTGGTTCCTTTTACCTTGTTTTATATATAACCTTTAAATAAGATTTGCATTGACAAAAATTGTTCATCTTTTTAAAAAGGACACTTTTTTTTAGAAAGAATGATTGTTTATGAAAACTGTGACAGTCATCATTTAAAGTTATGAAATTCACCATTGCAAAATTCTAACTGAGGCAGTAGAAAATATATTACTCCATCTTGCTTCTAACCTCCAAGCTATCCTTATTTATTCCTGGACTTTGGGAGAAACTTAGTTTATAGTTTAGCTTTGAAACAAAGATGGTAACAGTCCTTTCCCAAAATGTATCTCCTTACTACCTGTGGATTATACTACCTAAAGCCACAAGATTAGAAGTTATGGTAATTTTACTAAATAATTCAAGATGTAGTTATTTTCATTAAACCAATATCAATGTCTTACTTACTAAGGATCATACAAGGAAAAATCATTCTGTAGTGGGATAGGTTTATAGTTTTGTAACCCCTGTGCTAAATTTTGACACCTTATAGTATTTGGCAGGGAAAAGTATGAAATTGCTTGGCTAATAAAAGCAAACAAAAATATATGCTGGCAATTCTTAAGACATTTCTAATATTACTTTACCAATAATGTTAAAGCTAGCTTATTTATTAAAGATTTTACTTAAGTCATGTAAACTTGAAAAAGCATTTGACTAGTCTTTCCTTTTTCTGATAAAGTATTTGATTTAAGTGCTTTTATTTTTCTTTTTTTTTTTTTATTTTTATTTTTGAAGGAAGGAAGGACGGGAGGAAGCAGGAAGGGAGGGAAGAAGGGCGGTAGGGAGGAAGGAAGGAATGAAGGAAGGAAGGAAGGAAGGGAGGAAGCGGGGAGCGACGGAGGGAGGGAGGGAAGGGAAGGAAGGAAATCAAGCAATGAGAGAGACATTGCAGACCTGGATCTAGAGGTTTACAAGTTGATTTCTTTTTTTTTGAGAGAAAGAAAGAAAAAAAAAATAAGTAAAGGAGAGGAAGAAAGAGGAAGAGAAAGAGGGAGAGTAAATGGAAACATTGCTTTATTTTGAAAAAGATTGAGTATTAATAATGGCCAATCAATGTTTCATTTAAACTTATGGGTAGGTGTGATGTGGTATTGACAAGAATGTATATTTTGTGTATTTGAAGTGGAGAGCTCTATGAATATTTATTAAGTTGACTTGTTCCGGATCTGAGTTCGAGTCCTTGATATCCTTATTAATTTTCTGTCTCATTGAATCTAAGTCTCTATGTATCTGGGTGTTAGGATCATTAGCTCTTGTTGTTGCATTGATCCTTTTACCACTATATCTTCGTTGCTTTAAAATCGATTTTCTCCGATACGAGAATTGCAACTCCTGCTTTTTATTTATTTATTATTTATTTTTGCTCTCCATTTGGTTGGTAAATCTTTCTCCATCCCTTTGTTTTGAGTCTTTGTGTATCCTTGCATGTGAAACAGGTCTGGATGTAACATGCCGTTGGGTTTTGGCTGTGTCTTTTGATTGGGGGATTTAGTCAATTTAAATTTAGGGTTACTGCCATTTGATGTTGACTGGCTGTTTTATCCATTCGTTGGTGTAAATTCATTCTTCTTTATGTTGGTGCTCTTTACTTTTTGGTGTATTTTTAGAAAGGCTAATACTGGTTGGGTTTCTTTCTGTGTGTAATGCTTCTTTCAGAAGCTCTTGTAAAGCAGGCCTGGTGGTAATAAAATCTCCGAGTTCTTGCTTGTTCATAAAAGATTTTATTTTTCCTTCAGTTGTGAAGCTTAGTTTGGCTGGATATGAAATTCTGGGCTGAAGGTTCTGTTCTTTGAGAATGTTGAATATTGGCCCCCACTCTCTTCTGGCTTGTAGAGTTTCTGCTGAGAGATCTGCTGTAAGTCTGATAAGCTTGCCTTTGTGGGTAACATGACCTTTCTCTCTGGCTGCCCTTAGTATGTTCTCCTTCGTTTCAACCCTGGTGAATCTAACGATTATGTGCCTTGGGGTTGCTCTTCTTGAGGAATATCTTTGTGGTGTTCTCTGTATTACCTGGGGTTGAATGTTGACCTGCTTTGCTAGTTTAGGAAAATTTTCCTGAATAATATCCTGAAGGGTATTTTCCAGCTTGGATTCATTCTCTCCGTCGCATTCAGGTACACCTATCAAACGTAAATTTGGTCTTTTCACATAGTCCCACATTTCTTGGAGACTTTGCTCATTCCTTTTTATCCTTTTTTCTCTAATCTTTTCTTCACGTTTTATTTCATTAAGTTGGACTTTGACCTCTGATATCCCTTCTTCTGCTTGAACAATTCGAGTGTTTAAACCTGTGCATACTTCTCGGAGTTCCTGTATTGTATTCTTCAGTTCCATTAATTCACTCATACTCTGCTCTAAGTTGTCTATTCTCAATAGGATTTCATCAAGCCTTTTGTCAAAGTTCCTAGTTTCTTTACATTGGGCTACAACATGGTCTTTTAACTCACCGAAGTTTGTTATTATCCATTCCTTGAAGAGTGATTCTGTCATCAGGAGGCGCTCGTTCTCCATCAAGCCTATTTTTCTTTAAGCCAATTATTTAGAGCTCTCAAAAATTTTCAGTAGTGAAACATTATATACACAACACATAAATAGGCATGCCGATAGAAGTACTCTTACAGATTCATAAAGATCTTTTTTCCCCCATCTTAGACTTTCAGATTCTTGATAACCTTTTCACAGCCTGAGGCAACTGCCAGCTCAGTAGCCTTAAATTTGCATATTAAAGGAAACAACTCAGGTGAAAATAAAATAGCAAAATTTACATTACATCATAAGGTACAGAGAGAAAATGTCTCCTGGTGCTAGAGGAAGATTAAAGATGGATGCCAAGTCAAACATAACATTATAGAAATCTATCAAAGATTGTAATAAGGAGACCAATTTTATTTAGATAGGAACTACCTATTTTTTAACTGGATCTCTAAGCTCTGGGCAGAGAAATTATTTTGAGGTTAGACCACTGATGCTTTTATAGTACACTTAAAAAATTTTTTAGCAAAGACATTTCTAAGTGTCTAAAACACTCTTCCTTAAAAACCCCAGAGTAGCCTCTGTTGCAATAGCCATTAGTGAAGAACACAAAATTCAGTCAACTGAGAGGAAAAAACTTTTGGTCCAATAAAAAGGATCCTAGGAAGAAAAAAAAAAACCATGAAAGCCTTTTAAATACAAACACACACACATGCACACACATATGCACACATCTTGGATGTTAGCTTTTATTTATTTATTTTTTATTTTTTTGAGATGGAGTTTCGCTCTTGTTACCCAGGCTGGAGTGCAATGGTGCGATCCCAGCTCACCGCAACCTCCGCCTCCTGGGTTCAGGCAATTCTCCTGCTTCAGCCTCCTGAGTAGCTGGGATTACAGGCACGCACCACCATGCCCAACTAATTTTTTGTATTTTTAGTAGAGATGGGGTTTCACCTTGTTGACCAGGATGGTCTTGATCTCTTGATCTCGTGATCCACCCACGTCGGCCTCCCAAAGTGCTGGGATTACAGGCATGAGCCACCGGGATGTTAGCTTTTAATTAAGATGATTTTTAACCACTGAGCTCCTTTAAAATAATCTTTTTAAATCTCATTACTAAATTTCAGCTAGGACAAATTGCTGCTATTTCAGCAGTACCAAGTATCAAACTGGAAAGGGTTTGATTTAGGAACCAAACCCAGGCTGTCATGATGGGAAAAAAAAGAAGGCAGAACCTTAGCTATCAAACTGCAGTATGGGCAACAGCCATTGCTTTCAGTTTGGCCTGGCTGGCAAAAAGGTGGCCTTGTTATGTAAATAAAGCCCCTTTATTAGTCAAAATAAAAAATCTTTCCTCTTTTTTTTTTTCCCTTTTGCTGGCCATTTTTCTCCCCAACCACACCACTATTTTTTTGTGTGTGGGAATTTAGCCGCTTCAGAGGCCTTGTTCCCCATAATTTGCAACTTCCTTTGGATTTGATAAAGTCAGATAGAGTTGATCAAACCCAATGGGAAAAGGCTGAAACAACAAAGAAACAATAAGCAAAACAAACGATGGCACAACTTACATGATCCCTGAGTGCTCTAATGGTAAGGAGAAATTAAGACCAGTGGGTTGTTAATCTTAAATTTAACCAAGACAAACCCTAATTCAGTTACTTACCTAGGGATGGGTCTCAGGCTGTAGACCACTCTCTACCTTCCTAGAAGCAGGGGGGAAAAAATCTCATCTTCCGTGTCGGAAGTGAGCTCAAACTCCATAAAGGAATTACTTGCCTTCCGTCATCATGGAAACAGGAAATCTTGCCTTCCTTGTTGGAAGCAAGTAAAACTCCAAAAAAAAAAAGAGGAATTGTATTAGCTTAGTGATTTGAGGACCCAAGATTTATTTTCCTTTCACATGCTTTACTGGCAATAAAAACGTTACAGAATCTGGACTGAATAAAATATTAGGACAATACTAGTCTGGCAGATCTGGGGGCTTCTGTCATGGACAAATTCCAGCACAGAAGAGGTGGCAAGGATTAATTAATGTGAGAACTATTAACTGAGTGATTACAATAAGCCAAGCAACAGTCTCCCATTTGGACTACACCAATGTTAAGAACAGAAAAAGGTCCCTGACTTTATGGACCTTGTATTCTCACAGACTTATTAAGAAATAAATATGTAAATAAGTAAATTCTATGGTATATTAGAAAGTGATAAGTGTTATAAGCAAAAACGTAAAGAAAGATGATGAAATTTGAGAGTTTGTAGGGAGGGACCAGCAGGTTACAATTTTAAACAGGATGCTCAGGGTAGGCCTCACTGAGAGGATGGTATTTTAGCAAGCACCTGAAGAAAGTAAGGGAGTTAGCCATGTGCGAAGCTGGGGAAAGTGGGCTCCAGGCAGAAGAAACAGTCAGTGCAAAGTCCCTGAAGTGGGGTTACTGGAGGAACATACCAGCCAAGTAGGATTGAAATCAAGTCAGTCAACAGGAGAGATGAAGAGAAGTAAAGGGAGAAGAGGAGGGGGCAGATCATAGGCTTTGCTGGCCATTTAAAGGCCTTTGGCTTTTCTCTGAAGGGAATGGTGAGCTTTTATTGCAGAGTTTTGAGCAAAAGAATGACATAATCTGATGTACATCATACAAGTATCTCTGGCTCTGCTGGGTTGAGGCATGCATTTGACTTGAAGCAAAGGACCCCTTCAGATGATCATTTCACATCTAGATAAGGAAACAAACAAATGAAATATGGAGATGTGTCACAAGCAGCAAGAGAAGGAGATTTAAAAACCAGCTAGGGGCTGCTCTGCCTATGGAGTAGCCATTCTTTATTCCTTTACTTTTCTAACAAGTTTGCTTTCACTTAAAAAAATAATAAAAAAAACAGCTAGCGAGTCAGCTATGGAGAGGTTTGAACAATCCCATGCAGAAATTCCAGAAATGTTTCCCAACGTGTAATAAGACTTTTTGCAGTGATTGTTCATTTTTATTTCCTAGAAAGTGTACCTACTTCAAGAGAGCCCCTCCAAGGATGTTAAACAGGCCCCGCTTGGCATAGCACAGACTCCACTAGGAATAGCACAGGCTCCACTAGTGGGCAGCACAGAGCCAGAAGCCTTAACACCTCAGTTCACTTTTTTGGGGGGCTCATTTGAGCTGCTTTTTTCCCTAAACAGGAAAGAAACTGCCTTCAAACAAGCAAACTATGCCTCAAAACTCATTCACAGCACTAACTTGATCAAGGCAGTGGCACACAACACTTTTATTAAAATCATCTACATCATCATTCACTCAAAGAACATTTATCAAACACTTGTCATATGCTAGGGACTTGTCTAGATGCTGGGGATTCAAAGAGGATGATTCTTTCCTGTCTTCATATTGCTTAGACTGTAGTTAAAGCACTAATTTATACATTAAAAGTGTTGATAGACTATGATAAGTGCTTTTCTAGATATAGGAGTCAAAGGCTCTGAGAGAGTAATTTACATTGCCTGAAGAATAGGGAAAACTTCATGAACCTGATTTCACTAGAGTTGCATTTTGAAGTTGTGGAAATTCATGTTATACTCAGGAAATGCTGTCTTCTCTAGGATGGAATATGAAGTTAATGGGAAATAGTGGCAGAAAGGCAGATCAACGTCATATTATATTACAAAGGGCCTTAAATTCCTTGCTAAGAAAATCAGAGTGAACACTTTCAGGAAAAGGCAGAAGAATCCCATAATTATTTCTACCTCTTAGGTAACTTTCAGCAGTGTCAAAGGTAGAATCAAGAATCACAATGAAGTTTCTTTTTTCTCTGTTTTTGACCCTGTAATCATGGGTGTAGAGATCAGGAGTTTCTCCTCTGGAGACTCAATGGGGTGCTACTCTAATAGATGGAAAGACAAGGGATTAAAATAGAAAAGTTTCAGTGGCAATAGAGAAGCTGGGACAGATGAAAAGATTTCAGGGAAACAGCATGGTAAGTCACTTGCACTCTATATGATTCTGTCACCTCAAATAATAGGTAAGTTCTGACTCACCCTGGCAAAAGGCATGTGTGTGGGCTGTTTCCTAACCTAACACTGTACTTTAGACACATTCATTTGGGTGCCCATTAGATAGCTAGATTCCTTAAGACAGAGATCATATATTTTCGTCTTGGTATTCCTAAAGCCTTCCAATGACAGGTCGCAAGGTGGGCTGGATATTCGTTGAAAGAGTGGAAAACGGGCATTCCTAAACGAAGATGACAAGCTATCTCTGAGTGTAAGCGTTCGTTGTTGTTGTTTTGTTTTTTTCTCCTTTTCTTTTTGAGATGTCTCACTCTGTCACCAGGCTGGAGTGGAGTGGTGTGATCTCAACTCACTGCAACCTTTGCCTCCCGTGTTTGAGCAATTCTCCTGCCTCAGCTTCCGTAAATGCTGGGATTACAGGTGTGTGCCACCACACCATCTCTACTAAAATACTAATTTTTGTATTTTTGGTAGAGATGGAGTTTCGCCATGTTGGCCCAGGCTGGTCTCCAACTCCTGACCTCGGATGATCCGCCTGCCTTTGCCTCCCCAAGTACTGGGATTTCAGGAGTGAGCCACTGCGCCCGGCTTTAGTTTAAGCGTTTGCATTAACGGCTCAATGATAGCAAGACAGTATGTTCGTTGATCAGGGTTCAACCTAACCCTTCCTCGCATTTGTAAAAACAGCTTTTATTTGGTAAACTTCCCATCTGACAAATAGCCATAGAGGCTAGAGTACTAGCTTCAAAGTACCTTTTTTCCTTCGCTGATTTTAACGAGTGGCTCTGTGCCATCGAGTGTTCTGAGAAGAAGTCAGAAAAGGGGAAGTACCAGTTTCCATATCAGTTCGATGGTGCCAGCGAACCGGATTCAAGTCCCTAAATATCAACTGCACGCCGGCGTTCCGGAATGAAAACGCTGAAGTTCCAATTTCCGCTGGCCCCGCAGTATGTTGCCATGGATCGATTGCTTTTGCCTGGCTGGCAGTTACCTCTCAGGAGAGGACCGGACAGCCGTTGGCCCAGGAAAGGCGGCGGGTCAGTGACGTCCTCATCTTGGCAGGTGCTTGGGACGCTGAGGCTCTGGAGGCCGCGCTGGTTCGGCTTGGCAGATGTCCAGCTAGCCGGAGATGTAGTCACTTTTGCACCCGAAGCAGGGCGCGGTAGACCACGATCCTGTGCTATGGAGTCCCATGATGGTGTGGCGTTTGAGAGGCGGCAGCCAGGAGGCTTGAGGAAGTATGTGTGGCTGGGGTATTTGGAAGGGATGGGGCCACCTGCTGGGCCGGCTGGAGACTGCGGGGAATCTACTATGTGAGGCCAGGACAGGGACCCTGCCTAGATGGACTGAAAGTTTTTAGACAGTTGTTTTTCTTGTCATGGGCGAGAGACTGGCGAGCGACAACAAAATCAACTGACATCAGAGTCAGATTTTAACCCAAGTCTTGATGATTACAAAACCTGCATTTTTTCTTATTACAGCAGGACACTTCCTGGGATCACTAGGACTAAATGTGGCTCTTTGACTGTACAATTTTGGACATCTCCCACGGGTCAATTTCCTAGTCTGTGCTTATTCGTACTTCACATCGTTGTAGAGATATATAAAGTGCTTATATATCTGCCTAATGGTGAGGGCTCCCAAAGTGATAGCTGTGTTGTCATTTGTTTCTACAGCTCTTTTGTATGTACCTTTAGTATATTACTGTTGTCATGCTCTTAGATTTTGTTTCTTGTGTAATTGTGTTCCCTTCTCCCCTGAAAGCCCTGAGGAAAAGGACCTTGTCCCACTGATAAGGGGAATGTAGGTTAACTTAGGTATACATGGAAAGATTAAACCTTGGAATTTGTCAGACCCTAATTGGAATACAAAGAGTTCCCTTTATGTGCTTTTTTCCCCCCCAAATGGGCAAGTTGTTTGCTTTTGCAACCCTTAATCTTGCCCATTTGGATAAAGCTTTGAAACAGGAGCTAGGCTTTCCAATGTGAATTAAGTCGACTTGTACTAACAAGGCCCCTTTATTTATACACAACGTAAGAGTTACTTTTGGAAGGATTATGAGTCTTATCTTGGTAGCCTGCTAAATATACTAATTAATTTGTTGGCATAAATGGAGCCAGGAAGACCAAAAACATTACATTCAATGCTCTTCGTTCCAAGAAAACTACTTCCTAGAATGAACTCAAGTAATAGGTCTTTTTCCATATAGGAATCTTGTGTAAAAACAGCATATTATCACATAAATGCCATAATTGCTATAATATCTTCAAGATGGATTATTTTCTTTAGTAAATATTAGTACTCTTTGTGCAACAATATGCTGAAGAAGGCTTTAAAATACCAGGTATAAATGCCCATCAATGGAAGATTGGGGTAAAGAAAATGTGGTACATATACACCATGGAATACTATGCAGCCATAGAAAAGAATGAGATCATGTCCTTTGCAGGAACATGGAGCTGGAGGCCATTATCCTTAGCAAACTAACACAGGAAAACCAAATACCACCTGTTCTCACTTATAAATGGGAGCTAAATGATGAGAACACATGAACACGAAGGGAATAACACACACTGGGGTCTACCTGAGAGTGGAGAGTGGGAGGAGGGAGAGGATCAGAAAAAGTATCTGTTGGGTACTAGGCTTAGTAGCTGGGTGATGAAATAATCTGTGCAGCAAAGCCCTGTGACACAAGTTTACCTATATAACAAACCTGAATATGTACCCCTGAACTTAAAAGTTTTTAAAAAATAGAGCACCAGGTATATGGTAATGATTTCCTTTTCTTCTCGATAAACCTTTTGAAAAAATATTGAATTTTCTGCTTCAGCTTCTTTATCCCATAAATTCCTCTATCACCAGTGATCTACTACTTTTCACATCTAATACTTTCTCATTTTGGTCTACCCTGACTGTTCTACAGTACATGCTCCTTATGCACACTCTCTGCTTTTAAAAAACTATTATCTTACATATAACCATTATGCTTGGGCTTCTCACAGCATGGTGCTGGGTTCCCAGAGGGAGCTTCTTTGGGAGGTAAAATCTGGAGACTGAGTTCCACGTGAGCAGGTGAAAGCTTTTTTTAAAAAATTTTTATTGTATTTTATGATTTTATATTTTTAACCTAGCCTTGGAAGTAATCAGGTTCATTTCTGTTGCACTCTGGTAGTTACAAGCAACCACTAAGGCCAGCTAAGCCCAGATTCAAGGGTAGGGTAATTGAGATTCCATCTCTTGGTGGCAGAATGGCAAGGTTACATAGCATGAGAAAATGTGGGATAGAAGCTATGTTTGGAAAATACTATCTGCCATATACATACATATATACACATATATGTACATGTATATGTATGTATATATTTGTGTGTATATATTTGTGTATTTACATAGAGATAGTCTTCTGTCTAAAGAACAACAATATATTTTAGTCTGAACTTCATATCTCTGCTCTTTTGTAGGAATCAAAGTTTTGCCCCATCAGTGCTACTTTCTTTTCTCCCCGTTATTTTTGTGGTAGCTCACATAGCTACTCTACACAAAATGAAGCAGCCACCGTGTGGGCCATTTATTTATTTATTTATTTTTATTTTAAGACAGAGTCTCGCTCTGTCATCCAGGCTGGAGTGCAGTGGTGTGATCTCGTCTCACTACAACCTCTGCCTCCCAGGCGCAAGCAGTTCTCATGCCTCAGCCTCCGGAGTAGCTGGGATGACATATGTGTGCCACCACACCCAGCTAATTTTTATATTTTTAGTGGAGATGAAGTTTCACCGTGTTGGCCAGGCGGGTCTCAAACTCCTGACCTCAAGTGAACCACCTGCCTCTGCTTCCTACAGTGCTGGGATTGCAGCTGTGAGCCACCACGCCTGGCCCATTTGCCACTTTAAGTCCTTGGACAAGCAGCTAGGCTCATCTCTTTAACCTAGTAAGTGAACCTGAGTAGAGAGGAAAGTGGTCTGGCTTCCCAGCATCAGTCATTAATTAGAAGATAAAGAACAGGGGTTCTTCTTTCTGTATAATTTGGATGATACATGTAATCTCTCAATTTACTGGGATTTCCTTGGAGTCCATTAGCAGATTGCCAGTCCTTTTCATCATGCTCTGTTTTCTGAATGCCAACTAGGAGATTTTCCACCATGCACAGGTTGCTTTTCACCACTGGATAAACATTGCTTGAAATTATGTTGATAGGCAGGTGCAATTTTGAATGTAACAAGAATTTTTGTATTGCTGTGGTAGTCTCCTAATGTGGGCCTAACAGCCAGCAAGAGAACATGCTTCATATTCTAGTTAACCTTGGTTTTTTATGATGTCGTTACGTTAAGAGCCTGGGGAGGTTGAGGCTGCAGTGAGCTATGATCACACCACTGCACTCCAGCCTGGGCAACACAGCAAGACCCTGTCTCAGAAAAAAAAGAGTTAATTAAAGTATACACATCAATTTACTTACTTATGTGTTCAGAGCATAGTTGTTGTTGAGAACGTCCCAGTTAGGGGTCCTGGATAAGATCGTGTGAGCACTTTGCTTCTTGGTCTTCAACAGCCCCCATTGCAAAGGGCAGCACTTGAGGATTTCCCCATTTGTGTCTCTTACATGTACCCCAGAGGGCAGGACCATTGCACACATGATCAAAACTTGCCCTTTTCTCTGATGGATGTCAGTTTAAACTGCGGGGCTCTTGGGCCTTTGCTCTCCAGTTGTACTCTGTGGCCGTCTTGAACATGTCAGCTTTCACACTCTCCTCTACACATCTCTGGTCCTCAGCTGACCAACTCTCCTGACATTCCTTCCTGTTGGTGCTGGCTTGCTCTCTGCCTCCAAAGATATTTAGAGTTCAGGCACCTGCCCTCCTTGTTGCTACCACCCAGAGATGCTCACTTCTGAATTAGCTCTGTTTGTAAGGAAGCACTATCTAGCCCTGTGGAAGGGGAGCTGCTTAGGCTCTGGTGGCACAGCACTTTAACATTTAATGTTTCCCACATTCAACTATTCCTGGGCGCACAGATGCTTCCTTAAAGGGATGGGGGAGGCTGAGTGAAGGCACGTTCAAGGGCAGACTCACATGGCATTGGGCACACTGCCATTGCCCTGCAGTCATCACTGTTAACTCCACCACAGGCTGTCTAGTTCCTTCATTACTTATGGAGACCTGCTTTCCCTCCCTCTAGCTTGGCTACTCGTACCATCAGGTAGGAATGAATATATTTTAACTCTAAATGTAAACCCCAATAGTTATTTCCCAGAGGCCTCTGAGCTACACATAAAGCCAAGAATGTGGCCAGGCTTATGTTGTGTAGAATCATCCACTCAAGGAAAATTAAGAGAAACTTTGTCAGGAAGTCTCCTCTAACCTGGCACTCATGTGCTACCTTGGGCAGATTATTGAACCATTCTCGGTCTCACGTCCCTCATTTGGTGAAGATAAAGTGAATAAATATAGATAAAGTCTTTAGAATAATGCCTGGCATTTTGGCTCTGTTCCAAATAAGGAGGTGGGTATAATCACATCGAATATTGACATACACGCACAGCCGCTTCGATGGACAGAGATCCACTTGGCCAAAGCTTTGCAGAAGTGAAACTAAAGGTTAGGTGAAAATGTTTCCAGATGCTGCCACTCCTTTCTCATTTAGTTTTTTTTCCTGGAGGCCCTGAGTCTGAGTGCTGCCTACAGGAAGAATCTGCACTCCTCTTAGCCAGGAGAAAGAAGGCAAGTGACATTAGGGCAGCAAAGCTTGCTGAGGAAGAGCGATAGGGAAAATGTGAGCGCAGACGGCCTAGGACTGCTGTTTGAGATCTCATCTCACCTGGGACCTTCTCTGCAAGGTTGCTTTCTGTGCATGAACACCATGTGGTTGGAGTAATGAGGTATTTAAAAGGCAGGCTGACATCTGTGGCAGACAGTGAAAGAGCCCTGTGAGAAAGCAACTGAACGAGGAGCATCATATGTAACCAAGGAAACAGTGCCGAATAGCCCCAGTTGGGCCTTACCAAGAGGAGGCTGGCTGGAACCAGAGGAAGGGTAGAATGGGGAGGTGTCTATAAAATACAGATCCTCAGCTTTCTCTTTGTTTATGAACTCTCGGATAGAATAAAGAAACTTAGAACTGTGTGTGTGTGTGTGTGTGTGTGTGTGTGTGTGTGTGTGTCAAACAGAGAGAGAGAGGGAATGTGAATGAACAAGTTGGGGTGATCTTTAAAATATGGCTCTGGGAAATAGAAAAGTTCTTTTTAAAGTTTCCTTTCTTGTTAAAAAATAAGTGTGCTAACAACTTTGTTAAGCCCTAACCTATGTAGCTGTTAAACATCCCATGCTTACAGGCACGTCGTACATTCTGTATCCTTGTACTTTAACCAAGATATCTCTGCTGGACGTGCTCACAGGCATGTCTGAGCTCTCCATGGCTTTTATCTGTTTAGAAAAATTTTAAATTATTAGTCAATCAGGTTTTAGTTTAAATTGTAAGGTCTGGCTCCAGCCAACGGAGATCAGACCAGCAGGAAGGACAACCCCAAATGCATAAAGGATAAATTTGTATGTTTTCCTTTGTTCATTGTACTCTCCTGGCACAATGGCAAGTGAGGGTACCTTTCCTGGAGTCCAGAAAATAAAAATTGCATTGCTGAAAGATCCTTTGTCTCGGTGCTAATTTTTCTTTGCGGCACCAAACATCTATTTCCAGCAATGGCTAAGCCTGATTTAAACCCCGTTCCTAAATTGCAGAAACTCCAAATCCCTCCCTACAATTTCTATGAATTTCTAGGTGGGCCCATGTCTGCTAGAATCCCCCATTGACTCCACATTCCGATTCCACTGAGTGCATTTCATTTATAGATAATTTCTACACCCTGTTTACCAGCCTGCTGAAGTTAGAATCTAGGTTTGCCTCTTAGCTGCTGTGTGACCTTGGACAAATCACTTAACCTCTCTGTGCTTCAGGTGCCTCATTCACAAAATGGAGAAAATATAATTGCTTACCTTATAGGTTTGCATTGAGTATTATTAAATAAGATGGTTACTATAAAGCATTTAAATATGTTAGTGTATGTATGGAGCTTAGAATTCCACCTGGCATATAATCAACATTTTTACGTTATTATGCTGAGCTGATTATTATGCATTGAAACAGATGTTGAGCTCAGCCTCTTTTCTTTCTTTCCACTCAGAACAGCCCTCTCAAAAGGCTCTGTGTGTGCTTGTGTGTGTGTTTATGTGTGTGTGTAGAGAAGACTTTGTTAAATATTAGAGTGATGAAGACATTTTCATTTCATTTGTGCCAACAATGTGTAATTTCAGGGTATATATTCAATAGTTCTTTTCCCGAAAGTTCTTCAGACATTTCCAGTTTAAACTCACCATTTTCTCATTCTTCCTGCATTCCACATTTCTAATCTTTGTGAATGCAAAGTAATTTAGCTACTTGTTACTTCCCCTTTAGCTCTATGTTCTCAGGGTCTCGTCTTCCACCCCCAACCTGTTTATCAAGAAATGCCTTAAGCATAGGTAGTTCCTTTGTACATATCATGCAGTAGGTAGAGTTCCCAGTAGTTCTCATGAATTCTTTAATATCGAAGTATGTTGAAAGCAATCTGATTATTTTATCATTTGAACTTTTACTCTAGTGCAGTTTTTCTCTAAATCCGCATTTGTACACTTTAGGCTGCAAAAGTAATACCAGAGACTGTGAGCCCCTAGAGAGCAAAGATCAAATTACTTTCAGTGTTATGCTCACAGTAGTACCCAGTCAGTGGCTCAAAAATTTATATACACTTGCATTTCATTGTCTCTACCTTTTTTTTTTTGTTTGTTTTGAGTTGGAGTCTTGCACTATCACCAGGCTGGAGTGCAGTGGCATGATCTCAGCTCACTGCAACCTCTGCCTCCTGGGTTCAAGCAAGTCCACTGCCTCAGCCTCCCAAGTAGCTGGGACTACAAGCACGGGCCACCACGCCTGGCTAATTTTTTGTGTTTTAGTAGAGATGGGGTTTCACCGTGTTGGTCAAGATGGTCTCTATCTCCTGACCTCGTGATCCACCCACCTCAGCCTCTCAAGAGGCTGGGGTTACAGGCCTGAGCCACTACGCCTGGCCGTCTATGTCTTTTGAGTATGAATGAAATAACTTTTTCTGGGAGAGGATTTCCAATCTGGTGTTTATTTGCGATTAATAGATATACTGGTGCAGAATTTCTTCACTATCACGACAGTAAAGCAAACTATTTCTTTTGGGCTCAACTAGTAAAGACCCAAATGGTATCTGTTCTACCGTATAATCCTGGAAGCTTTTGAGCATCACAAGTAATTCTCATTCTTTCCACTCCACAGGAGTTGGTTTCCAACTTTGTGTTGTAATTAACCTCCTTCATACTTGATTTTTCTGTGGCATAGTAAATAACTTCAATTTCTTTTTCTTTTTTAAGGAAAATATATTTTTTATTGTTACACCAGCAGTGATACAAAAAGTCTAAAGAGAAAAGTGTTCTTTTTTGTTTTAAACATTTATTTTAGGTTCAGGGATACATGTGCAGGCTTATTTTATAGGTCAACTCATGTCACAGCAGTTTGTAGTACAGATTATTTCATCACCCTGGTCTTAAGCCCAGTACCCAATAGTTATTTTTCTGATTCTCTTCCTCCTCCCAGCCTTCATCCTCAGGTAGGGCCAAGTGTGTGTGGTTCCCTCCTGTGTGTCCATGTGTTCTCGTCATTTAGCTCCCACTTATAAGTGAGAGCATGCGGTATTTGGTTTTCTCTTCCTGCATTAGTTTTCTAGGGATAAATTACTTCTATTTCTACCATGTTTAACATTGTGACTACAGTTATTCCTCCCAGTGGGGTATTCCTGGGAGAAGAAAAGATAAAAGAAGTGGTCGCTAAAAGGGAAAGGTGACATTCTTTTCTCCATAGACATGTTATTTTTAAAACGGCAGATGTCTCTTTTGTTTCATATATAATTTTGTTTAAAAAAATTTTGTGGCTGGGCACGGTGGTTCACGCCTGTAATCTCAGCACTTTGGGAGTCTGAGGCAGGCAGATCCCTTGAGGTCAGGAGTTTGACACCAACCTGGCCAACATGGTGAAACCCCATCTCTACTAAAAATACAAAATTAGCCCGGCATGGTGGCACCTGTAATCCCAGCTACTCAAGACAGAGGCAGGAGAATTGCTTGAACCCAAGCGGTGGAGATTGCAGTGAGCCAAGATTGTGCCACTGTACTCTAGCCTGGGAGACAAAGTGAGATTCAGTCTGAAAAAAAATTGTATTAAAGAGTCTGACTCTAGTGTTTTTTATGCTTGATGCTGACATCTTTATAACCTTGCCTCTTCTTCTTCCCCTCTGTCCCACATATAGAAAAAGAAAAAAGCTCAGGTGATGTCTCCTTTGGCACCAATAGGAAGTTCAAACAATGCCTAGGAACCCTTCATCAGTCTCACTCCCTAGTCACCATAAAATCCCAAGGCCATTTTTTGGGTCTGCTTGGGAGCCACCTCTTTCCTCAGAAAGCCTTATTATGTGAGTATTAAACCTTTTCATACTCTTTTGGTAGGTGGTAGTTTACAACAAATTTCGGGTGGAGATTTACCTTAATTCTACAGTGTCCACAACAATTTAATTAAATATTTGATGCATACAAAGAAATATTTATATGTTTATATGCTTAAAATAGAAAAGTAGCTGTCTTAGTCTGTTTCTGCTACTGTAAGAAGATACTTTAGTCTGGGTAATTTGTAAACAACAGGAATGTATTTCTCACATTTATAGAAGCTGGGAAGTCCACGATCAAGGTGCCAGTAGGTTCAGTGTCTTGTGAAAGCTGCTCTGTGCTTCCAAGATGGTGCCTTGTTGCTGTGTCCTCAGATGTTGGAAGGGACAGAAGCTGTGGCCTCATGCAGCAAAAAGAGTTGAAGGGACAGGCAGCTCTCTGAAGCTTCTTTGAGGAAGCCATTAATCCCAGTCACAAGAGTGGACCCCAGATGACTAAAAAGGCCCCACCTCTTAGTATCACCACAATGGGGATTCAGTTTCAACATAAGGATTTGGGAGTGACACAAACATTTTCAAACCATAGCAGTAGCAATTACATATTTTAAAAGCTCTAGAAGTATCATAAAAAATAGAATGTTATATTTGCCTTGCTCCTCCCTGATTTCATGCTTCACTTTCCCTAAACCAGTCCCCACCGCAGCTCATCGAGGTTTTAATGAGGTTGAGTTTATCACTCCCTTTGTTTCACTTTATTTTATGTTTACATTTTAACACAGATGTAAGTATTTATAAATTGTGTGTATGAGATGTTTTTTTGAGTTGAGGTCTTGCTATGTTGCCCAGCCTGGTCTTGAACTCCTGGGCTCATGGGATCCTCTTGCCCCAGCATCCTGAGTAGCTGAGATTACAAGCATGTGCCACCATGCCTGGTTTATATTTACTGATTCATCATAACTGAAATTTATTTATTTATTTATTGAATTTTATTTTTTTATTGCATTTTAGCTTTTGGGGTACATGTGAAGAACATGCAAGATTGTTGCATAGGTACACACATGGCAGTGTGATTTGCTGCCTTCCTCCCCATCACCTATATCTGGCATTTCTTCCCATGCTATCTCTCCCCAACTCCCCACTCCCCAGTCTCTCCCCTATTTCCCCCCGACAGACCCCAGTGTGTGATGCTCCCCTCCCTGTATCCATGTGTTCTCATTGTTCAACACTCGCCTATGAGAGAGAACATGTGGTATTTCATTTTCTGTTCTTGTGTCAGTTTGCTGAGAATGATGTTCTCCAGGTTCATCCATGTCCCTACAAAGGACACGAACTCATCATTTTTTATGGCTGCATAATATTCCATGGTGTATATGTGCCACATTTTCCCTGTCCAGTCTCGGTGCTCTACACATTCAGAGAAACTTCTCTAGTAACAAACTTTAGAAATGATCCCTGAAAGTATAGTCTTCATAACTGAAATCTTATGGTATATTCTCTTTGGGGACTTTTTCTTTGCAATGTTATCTTTGAAAGTTTTTTTTCATATTGATTTGTGTAGCTGCATATATTCATTGTCTCTACTATATTGTATGTCCATTGTCCATAAGTAGTTTACGAATTATCCTTTCAGTAGACGTGGGGTTGGATTTTCCCCCTTATCTTTTAATCTTACATACAGTAGTACTGTGAACATTCTTGTACATGAGCTCTGGTGAAAATGTGCAAGTTTCTCCAGAGTATATGCCCAGGAGTGGGATCTCTGGATCATACAGTATGCACAGCTTTAACACATTTGATGATGACAAATCGATATTCAAAGAGGCAAAAAATTTACATTCTGGTTTCATATCTAACCATTTGAATGAACAATATTCTGAGCACCATTCGTTGAAGGGTTCTTAACCTACTGAACCACAGTATCATCTCTGCCATAAACCAAGCTTGCATACATATGTGGTTTCTGAGTTCTCTATTCTGATCTATTTATTAGTCCATTTTCATCTGTTTCTGTACAAGTGCAATGCAGGCTTATGAATATAGCTTAGTTATAAGCTTTGATACTAGTAGAATAAGACTCCCACTTTATCCTTTTTCTTTAGTAGTGTCTAAATTATGTTTCACCCTTTGTTCTGTAAAAAATTTAGAAACAATTTCTTGAGCCACTGACCCCAAAATACCCAAAACTTGTTAAACTTTTGATTGTCAGTGAGTTGAATCTATAAATCAATTTGAGGAAAACTGATATCTTTGCAGTATTGACTCTACCTGTGTATAACGTGGTGTAACTCCCCATTTATGGAAGTCTTCTCAAATGTCCTTCAATAAAGTGTTACAGCTTCCCCCCAGGAAAGGCTTGCCCATCTTTGGTTTTATTTATTCCTACCTGTTTTATTTTTATTTGCTATTGTAAATAATCTTTTTAAAAATTTAGCTTTATATTTAAAATAGCTGTGGATTTGATGGTGTTTGATGGTATATATAAAAGACCTGACATGCATATCTTGGTTTTGATTCAAAATACAGCAAACTTGCAAGACTCCCTCATTAATTCCAATATTTTATCTAGAAATTATTTTGTTTTTATCTGCACCTTTGAAAAATAATGGTTTTTTTCCCTTTCCAGTCCTTGTAATGTTTACCTCTTTTTATTGCTTTTTACTGGCTAGAATTTTCAATATAATGTTCTATGGCAATGTCTTGTTCCTGCTTATAGAAGAGAAGGTTTTTACCATTAAGTACATATGTAGACTTCTGTAGATACTTTACACTGGCTGGTGGTTATCCTGGGAGTGCTCTTTGGTTGCCTGGCAATGCACTTTCTGGGACTGGGAGGGAGCACCGCCTCTCCCCAGCTCAGCAGGAGGGAGTAAGGCTGAGCCCAGCTTCACTGAGGACTGAAGGTGCTACTTCCTTGAGGTGCCTGAATCCAATTTCCCCAAGATCACCAGTAAAAATGAAAACATATGACCACACAAGGATATAAACATAAATGTTCACAGCAGCATTGTTCACAATAATCAAAAAGTAGAAAGAATCTGAATGCCCATCAACTGATAAATGGCTAAATAAAAATTGGCCTATTCATACAATGGAATATTGTTGATAAAAAGTAATGAAATACTGATGACACATACTACAAATGGTTGAACTGCAAAACCACTATGCTTAGTGAGAAAAGCCAGTCATAAAACAGATACTGGATGATTCCATATATTAAATGTCAACAAATGGGTTTATAGAGAGTAAATTAGGAATGGATATGGAGAGTGACTATAAAGGGATATGAAGTCTCTTTTTAGGGCAATGGAAATGTTCTAAAATTCAGTTGTGATAAAGGTAAAATTAGGTAATATAAAATTAGATTGTTGTACAGCACTATAAATATACTAAAATTCATTGACATATATACTTAAAACAGGTAAGTTTATGGAATGTAGATTATATCTCAACAAAGCTGTTTTAGAGAAGGATCAATAAAAGCTGCCAGTGTTCCATGACAACTGATTGGGTGGCATCTAACCCTATATCTCTTGGTGTCTAGGTCCTGACTGATTATTTTCTGCATACGAGGCTGTTCTGATGCTTGCGTGGAGAGTAGAATAGCAAAGGGGCTGGGCATTATCACAAACCACTGAACAGTTAGTATCTACCCATTGCTTGCTACTTAAGTCCTAACGGTATTCTTAAACAGTAATAAGCCTGTAGCAGGGCTACAGAATAATGGGCTCAGGAATGAAGCAGCCATAATGGCAGAGATGAAGGCTGTTCATGGGCACAAAAGCAGACCATCCTTCTCACCATAGCTGACCTAGCTACTGCTGCCACCTCCCTGTTGATGATGGAGACTAATGGTGAGTCCTTACTAGTGCATGAATCTTTGAGGAGACCAACAAGCTACTTAGTGACACTTGATTACTTAAGACCCCTTGTACCCTGGAAAGTGTGGCAATTCATTCTGACTAAGAGTGACATGTTTTCTATGTATGAGTTTACCTTTTCCTGCCTGACTTGGCTAGCACCTCTGTTCAGGGGCTAATAGAGTATCTGATTAACTAACATAGGATCTCTCATATACTGTTACTTCAGATTGAAAGAACAAAAGTTATGACAAAAGAGCTTCCGCGGTGGGCACATGCCTGTGTAATTTGCTGATCCTACTGCATCCACATTGCTTGTAACACATTGCCTGATAGAGTAATGGAGTCTTCTATTCCGCCGTCTTGCTTCACCTCTCAGGACCCTAGCCTAATAGAATAACGGAATGGCCTCTAAGAAAAGCAGTTGAGGCAACAGCTTGGGGATGATGTCCTACAGAGATGAAGCACTGTCCTTCAGGATGCAATATGTAAATTAAATCAGAGGTTTGCGAGCAATGGTTCATAGGCCAAATATGGCCTAATGCAGTTTTTATTAACAGAGGTTTATTGAACACAGCTACCACTCATCATTTACATATTATCTATGGTTCTTTTTATGCTACATCAGCAGCGTTGAGTAGCTGTGACAGAGCCTGTACACTATACAAAGATTACAATATTTACTGTCTCACCCTTTATAGGAAAAGTTTGCCATTCTTGCCTTAAACCAGTGGTCATTGTTTTTCTCAATAAAATATTAAGTCTCAGAGCCAAAGGTTGGGAGGTAGGATGGTCCTGTGCCAGTTTCCCACTTGGGAAACTTTTGCTTTCAGTTTTGACACTCTGGCACTTTAGTTTAAGAACTAGAAGTGCTGGTTTTTAGAAGGGAGACTGTTTCTACTAGAGGACACATTAGTGGTTCCACTAATCTTATAGCTATGGCTGCCACTGACCATTTTAGGTCCATTGTGCTTGTACACCAGCAAGAAACGAGTTACCATACTTAAAGGGGTAGTTGTCTTCAATAACCATGAGGATTCATAATAGTTATTATGCTACATAATGGTGGCAGGGAAGACTATATTAAGCACTCACATGAACCACTTGGGGTATCTCTCAGTAATCCCAACCCCTATTTTAACTGTAAATTGGCAAGTAGAGCAACTATGGTCAGATAAGTTCATGGTAACCAAAATCTCATCCCCATCAAGTGATACCACCAGGCAAGCCACCTAGACCAGCAGAAGTGCCAGCTGAGGGTGAGGGAGATGGAGAATGGGCAGTAAAGAAAGGCATCAGCATCAGTTCTGATCTCAGGACGACTGCAGCAGTGGAAGCTATAGCTTCATTGCACTAGCTAGGAGCCCATCATAGTCCTAAAAGACACAATCCTGAATGTTGAAATCCCAAAATAGCAAAACTCCTCAAGTCCCAAATCCCAAAAGTCACAATCTCGAAAGATCAAAATTCTAAAAGTACAATTCTGAAAACAATAATAAAAAATTATTTAAAATATATTGATTTATATTTTTGAAAAAGGATTTACTTGAGAAACATGAGAGAGCACTTTATAGGCCACTTTATACAATAAAATAGGCAATAAATAACATTTTGCCAGCAAAAACACTCAGGATACCTAATGAGGGGTATACTAATGACAGTCACAACATGTAACCTATGTAAAGAAATAGCTTATGTAACTGCAGTAATATGAAATATAGTGCTGGACAATTTAAGTCTTTTGACGAGTCTCCAAAGCACCAAGATCTTAGGAAATTTTATCTTTCACAAATGTAGCTGTGCAAAAAGGATGTCTCATTTATCTCAGAGCTTTCAATGCTTTTATGCACACACACAATATTTACACACAAAGTCAACATTGTGATGATGCATCTTTGTGGAGTCAAATTTGCAAAAACTTCATAAAACAAATTAGAACTCAAAGTCTTTACACAACTTATACCTCCAGTATTGGAAATGATGCAAAGATATAACAGCATAGCAAATTTTAAACAACAATGATGAGAACTTAATAGCAGGGAAAAAACTAAAAGGAAAATTTGACTAATGAACCAGTGTATTACAGGAATACATATGGGTAATTGTGCAGAAGTAGTTCGTAAGAGCTGACCAACTTCCATGATCATTGTATTTTGAAATCTTGCATCACAATAAATAGCTGGCTTTTTTCTTTTAGGGCATGGCTCTCCTCAGAAAATACATGCATATTTTCTATGTGGTGCTGCTCTTTTGAAATTCTCTTTTGTGTTTCAATATACACGAAAATGAGCATTCCCTGTGAAACTTCCCATCGTTCATGCCATGCTTCCATGTTGTTTTGGGCACACAGAAACTCATTTCCCATGCATTCATATACAGTCTACAAATTTGGCAGAAATAATACTTGTGATCAAATAGCAACACCCTTACATAAAGTGTCTTCTTATCCTAATTATTTTTGAACCAGTCAATAACTTCACTAGATTCTTCAGGTCAATTCCACTTTAATTTATTAAAGCTCCTGGTATGTCATCAGCTGGAAGGAAGACCAGTGCTGGCAAATTGCACTTTTTTTTCCTTTTGAGACAGGATCTTGCTCTGTTGTCCAGGCTGGAGTGCTGTGGCTCCATCACGGCCCACTGAAGCCTTAATCTCCTGGGCGCTATTGATCCTCCTACCTCAGCCTCTTGATTAGCTGGGATTACAGGCACACATCAGCATGCCTGGCTAAACTGTTGTATTTTTTGTAGAGATAGGGTCTCGCCATTTTGCCCAGGCTGGTCTCAAACTCCTGGGCTCATGCAGTCCTTCCGCCTTGGCATCTCAAAGTGTTGGGATTATAGACGTGAGCCACCATACCTGGCCCAAATGACATATTTTTAAACTGAAGTTTTCATAGACACGGTGGGATTATAGGCATGGTGGTTCTTGCCTATAATCCCAGCACTTTGGGAGGCCAAGACAGGAGGATCACTTGAGTCCAGGAATTCAAGACCAGCCTGGGTAACACGGCTAATGTGTTTTATAGAAAATACAGAAATTGTATTCTCTACAGTTTTGAAATTGTACAGGAATTTAGCTGGGCATAGTGGCATGCCCCTGTAGCCCCAGCTACCCAGGAGGCTGAGGTGGGAGGATTGCTTGAGCCTGGAAGGTCCAAGCTGCAGTGAGCCGAGATCACGCCACAGTACTCCACTTCAGGCTGGGTGACAGAGCGAGACCATGTTTCCAAAAAAAAAAAAAAAAAAAGAAAGAAAATACAAAATCAATTTTTTCTGCAAAGACCACCAAATCTTTAAATAAGTGTTTACTTCACTTTTCCAGTCATTAATACATAAGCAGGTGAATAAGTCTTAGCATTTTGTGATCCAACAGGGTCACGAACTATATCTAGCTGACAAAAAACAATGGGGACAGTTTTGAAGTAACTTCCACTAGCCGAAGTAAAGCATGTGCTAGTTTTTCTGTTAGATTTAGTGATAAATATAAGAAGTCTTTCTTCTTCAACAGTCAAATCCCTAATCAGGAATAGTTCACCATTTCATGTATTTTGCAAGATGTGGAGGAACCTCAGTATTAGTAAATGTCTTTGGTTCAGAAGGCTATTGAGGTTGTTGAATTCTTTTTATTCTCTGACAGAAGTTATTTTTTGAAGGGAAGCGTAACACTGTGTGTGAAGGACCGGAAGCTGTACACAATTGAATCATTTGACAAGGGAGATTTCTTGTAATTTACACTTGGATTTCACTAGTTCTGTGATCTTTGAAACACTGCACTTGTTATTTGGAGAGAGGTTGTGGTCTACAAATTTGCTAAGTCTGTGCTGTCTATTTGAAAGTCTGGTTATTGCTCAGTTGTTGCAATTAAGCGATTTTCTGCTTTCATAGCACCAATTAGAATTAGCTTTTCAATTTGTATCTTTCAACATTAAGTAGCCTCAAACACTTAACTTATCACAGCCTTTTTTCAAGGGAACAATTTCACAGATCTCTTCCACTGTGTTGTAAGAAATACAGTAAGAAGAAATGGTACTCAGCTTCCAATACCCAAATCTATATTAGTCAGGGTTCTCTTGACAGAACCAATAGGATCTGGATGTAGATATATGAGAGGTAACTTATTAGGGAACTGGCTCATGCAATTATGGTGGCTGAGAAATCCTATGACAGGCCATCCGAAAGCTGGAGACCTTGGGATGCTGGTGGTATGGCTGAGTCCAAGTCCAGAGGCTGCAGAACCAGACAAGCCCATGGTGTAACTCTCGATCAGAGGCTGAAGACCTCAGGACCCTGCGGGCTGCTGGTGTAAGTCCTGGAGCTCAAAGGCTGGCAAGCTTGGAGTTCTGATGTCCAAGGCAGCAGATGAAAAGTCTGTCCCAGCTCTCAGAGAGAGTCCAATTTGCCTTCAGTATTTGTTCTCTTGGACCCTCCACCTATTGGATGATGTTCACCAGCACCTTCCCACCTGATCCATTCAGGCCTACACTCTATCTCCTTTGGAAACATTCTCACGGACACACCCAAAATAATGCTTTACCAGGTTTCTAGATATTCCTTAATCCAGTCAAGCTGACACCTAAAATTAAGCTACCAGTCCAATCCTTGCCAATTTGGCACCCATATGCATATCCTTAAGACTTAATTTCCAAATAAAGACAATAGTATGTCTTTATTTGGTTTTGTTTAACATATATGCAACTGTCCTGTGTTTGTGATTTTCAGGATTTTAGACATTAGGGACTTCGACATTAGGGATTTTGATCTTTCAGGATTTCAGTATTCAGGATTATGGCATTCAGGATGGTATCTTCTGGGATCATAATCCAACCCCGCACTAACTTTTTCTTTTAAGTTTTTACTGGAAATTGTAATCAGCCAGAATCCTGGAGAAGTAAAAGCGTGAAAGGAACCTAATGTGTGAGGTAAATGGACCTGAGTAATACAAGGAATGAAGCATAGCAGACAACAATGGTGTTCTGTCCAGATCTCCTGGGTTTCCTTCCATTGGTTCAGCGTGGCCATTCTCCAGCTGCTGCAGGTTCTGTTGCTAACGGCTCACACCTGCAACAGTCTCAGGAGGATTGCCCTTGGCGGATTGAAGCAACATCACTAAGAGTTGTCTGGAAGTTATG
The DNA here is from genome assembly GCF_049354715.1 of Callithrix jacchus. NCBI lineage: Eukaryota > Metazoa > Chordata > Mammalia > Primates > Cebidae > Callithrix > Callithrix jacchus. The sequence continues at coordinate 105,256,583 of NC_133509.1, read as the reverse complement.
CACTCATCTCTGTAACAGCCTGTGAACAATGACTGCCTGATGCCCGATATGGAGGTACAAAAAAGCCTCACTCCCTGGCCACCAGGTAGGAATGATCCCCAGTACTTCGGAGCTCCTGGACATTTCAGGCTGATGCTATAGCTGAAAATATAGACTTGCTTCCCTTGACCTCTTCTGTTTTCCTGATTCCCCCGTAGATTTCTCATGTAATCATGCAATTTCTTAATAAAATACTTGATTATCTCTGTCCTGCTTTTGTAAAGTTCATTTGGTAATTTCCCCCTAATATCTAAAATTGGAATTCTTAGTTCATCATTCTGAGCCTTTTTGCTTATTTGAGAATGTGTAATAATGACCCATTTTGCTCAAAGGGAGAGACTTTAGCAGCATTCTCTATCATTCAGTTCTAAGAATTCATTTTCATTATGATTTTTTTTGGCCCACAAATACTTTAAAAAATTTCCAAACACCCATGAGGGGTATTTCTACTTGGCTTTTTGTTACTGATTTTTAAACTTATTTTATGGCTGTTAGATAAGTATTTTGTATGATACTAATTTTTAAAAATTTATTGAGATGTGTTTTATGCATTGCCATAAATACTTTGTGCTGGGAAAGAATGTATATTCTGCAGCTGTTGAATGCAGTTTTCTATACATATCCTTTTTATTAAACTTGTTAATTGTATTGCTTAGATTCTTTACATTCTTCTTTTGTCTCTTTGATTTCTTATGAGGAATTAGTTAAAATCTTCCTCTGTATGGTAAATTTGTCCCTATATTTTGAACTGTTATTAAATGCACAGAAGTTTAGAATTGTTATATTTTTCTAATGTATTAATGTTTTTATCATTATGTAGTGACTGTCTATCTCTCTAGATGTGCTTTTTGCTTTAAAGTCTAGTTTGTCTGATATTAGTATAGCTACACCAGATTTCTTTGTTTAGTATTTTCCTAGTCTACTTTTCCATCCTTTGACTTTCATGCTTCCCATGTCCCTATATTATAGATTTATAGATGAGGCTCTTAGAAAGAGCATAGAGTTGGCCAGGCGCGGTGGCTCGTGCCTGTAATCCCAGCACCTTGGGAGGCCGAGGTGGGCGGATCGTGAAGTCAAGAGATCGAGACCATCCTGACCAATACGGTGAAACCCCATCTCTACTAAAAATACGAAAAAATTAGCCAGGTGTGGTAGCACACGCCTGTGGTCCCAGCTACTCAGGAGGCTGAGGCGGAAGAATCGCTTGAACCCAGGAGGTGGAGGTTGCAGTGAGCAGAGATTGCGCCACTGCACTCCAGCCTGGTGACAGAGCAAGACTCAGTCAGAAAGAAAGAAAGAAAGAGAGAGAGAGAGAGAGAGAGAAAGAAAGAGCACAGAGTTGTATTATTGTTAATCCAGTTTGACAATCTTTGACTTCTAATTGGTTAGTTTAGACAATTTCTGTTGATTAAGATTCATTTTATATTTGGCATGGCACAAATTTATATTATCAAAATATTCACTGAACCTTCTTAGCAAGGACTGCCTCTTCCAGGTATATCCCTGCTGAAGTATAGACTTCCAGTTCCATTAACATGTAAACCATTAATAGGCTTGGCCATGTGATTTTTCTTACCAATTAAAACTGAGTAGAGGTAAATGTGCCACTTCTGAGTAAGGCTTTGTTTTTTTGTTTTGTTTTGTTTTGAGATGGAGTCTCACTCTGTTGTCCAGGCTGGAGTGCAGTGGCGTGATCTTGGCTCACTGCAACCTCTGCCCCCCAGGTTCAAGGGATTCTTCTGCCTCAGCCTCCCAAGTAGCTGGGATTATAGGCGCCCACCACCACGCCCAGCTAACTTTTGTATTTTTAGTAGAGACAACATTTCACCATGTTGACCAGGCTAGTCTCAAACTCCTGACCTCAGGTGATCCACACACCCCAGCCTCCCAGAGTGCTGGGATTACAGGCGTGAGCCACTGCACAAAGCCTGAGTAGAGGCTTTATAATCAACATTCAAAAGCTGAGTTGTTCTCTGCCCCAATTCCTGCAGTATTCCACACTATGGCTGCTCCTTTATTGTGTCCCAGATTGAATAGCTAAAGCTAACTGAAGACTGCTGTGTGATGTGAGAAATAAACCTTGGATTCCGCAAGTCACTGATATTTGTAGGTGACTTATGATTCTGACCTTATAAAGTCAGAAATTTAAATATATTTAAATTTATTTCTACCATATTATTTGCTATTCTGTATCTATTGTTCCCTGCATTCATTGTCTTCTACTATGCCTTCTTGATTGCTTTTTAAATTTTTAAATTTCTTTTCTTCTCTAAGAGTTTGGAATTTTTTTTTACATTCCTTTAAGTTACTTCCCTATATATTTTAACTTGTATACCAGTATTCATTAGGATAGGCTATATTGTGCACAATTTCAGATTCTCAGTGGCTTAGACCAATACAAGTTCCCATTCTGCATATCTCTACAATATACAGGCAGATGGAGGATCCAACATGTGGGAGCACCACCAGTTGTAGCAGCAGAAAGAAAGAGTTGTAGCAGCAGAAAGAGACAGTTTGCAGCGGCACCAAAGTGAGTCTTTCTAGAAGAGACTTGGGTCACTTCTGCTCAAATTTCATTGAACAAAAGTTCCATGATCACATCCAAATTCATGGGAGCAGGGAAGTCCAATCTTCTTGTGTGAGTGGAATGAGAAGAAAACCTGGAATATTGATGAAGAGATGTAATGTCTACCACAGAAGATGCCATTCTGCTTACCAAAGGTTTGAGTCACCTTCTCCCATGCAGAACACTCATCTCGAAAAAGACAACCCCAAGTCCCATCTAGATAGAAGATTTAGCTCAGAGTCAGGTTTCCTCTACATTTTGGAGTAGAGTGGATGCATAGCAGTCTCTACATCAAGTCTTGATGTGGTGTGTGTTTGTTTTTTTGAGACAAGATCTCACTTTGTCACTCAGGCTGGAGTGCAGTGGCGTGGTCATGACTCACTGCAGCCTGGATCCTCTTGCCTCAGCCTCCTGAGTAGGTGGGACTACATGCATGAACCACTGTGTCTGGCTAATTTATTTATTTATTTTTTTAGAGATGGGGTCTTGCTATGTTCTCCAGGCTGGTCTCAAACTTCTAGGCACAAGCGATCTTCCCACCTTGGTTTCCCAAGTGTTGAGATTATAGGTGTGAGACACCATGCTTGGCCTGGTTACTCTTGATATAAGCCTGTTGAACCAAAAAGGCAAACTGAATTCATTGCAAGCACCCAATATACAATGACAAAACAAATACAGCGTAACTAGAAAAACACTTCCACTTGGAAAAGAAAAGCTCTGTGATATGTAACAATTGCTGGTCCACAACAATTGAAATTCCAGTTGGCAAGTATTGTTAAGGCCTCTATCCTTGGAGTCATGGGAAATTTGTGTGGATATTTCTTGATTAAATCTACTCTCTAGTGGGTGAAGGAACATTATTCTCTGTGGCCCTGACTCTACATTCTGGAAAGTTATTTGTTGTTCATTATCCTTGTTGGCCACATCTGCAATAGAAGACCACAGAGCTACTAGTGGGCTATGTAGCCTTCTCAGCTATTAGATGTCACTGGGAACGACATACACTTTAGCTCTTTTTTCCAAGTTATTTTATCAAACGAAGCAGTTTGTTGGGCACCACACCCTTAACTTCATCTTTTTGCCCTATTGGTCAATGTTTGTGCTGCTGATAAAGACATACCTGAAACTGGAAAGAAAAAGAGATTTAAATTGGAGTTAGAGTTCCACATGTTCCACCTCAGAACAATCAGCAGGAGGGGAAAAGCACTTCTTACATAGTGGCGGCAAGAGAAAAATGAGGAAGAAGCAAAAGTGGAAACCCCTGAGGAACTCATCAGATCTTGTGAGACTTAATCACTACAGTGAGAATAGCGTGGAAAAGACTGGCCCCTATGATTCAGTTACCTCCCCCTGGGTCCCTCCTATAACATGTGGGAATTCTGGGAGATACAATTCAAGTTGAGATTTAGATGAGATCATCCTGAGATCCTTCCTTAATCCGTCTGGTGGCTCTCACAAGGGTATAATGTCTATACTGCTAATTTAACCTCTGCCTGAGGGCTGAGTTGTAATTGGCCTTTTGCTACTCAAAGATTTTCTTACATTTACCTTTTACTTTTTGGGTTGGTGAACTACTTTTCTACTCTTGAAAGCTCATGGATTTTTGTATTCTCTATACTCCCTTTTATTCCTTTTTGCAAACACACAAATTCCTTACTAGACTTGGAAATGGCCAAATGCAGCCAACAATAACCAACACTCACTAATAAAGTTTTTTTCCCCATCCTCTTCCTTAGAGTTACATATAATTTTATTGAGTACTCCTAAGTTATAGGAGATTACATCTTACCAATTATTGTGGCATTACATCTTTCTCACCTTCCATATGCATTTCTTGTTTCTGTTGGGACAAAGCAAGTTATGCTGTCACAAAAATAACCCTGAGTTTTCAGAAGGAATTAGATTTCATCCAAGATTTCACTCTGGATTACAGGCTATGAAGGTTCAGCAGGAGTAGTGCCAGGTTCTGGTCAAGATGGCAGTGAAAGAGAATGGTTACACAAACTAGGTCTTAAAATACTCTCTGGCAACTGACACTTTCATATGCTATTGATCAAAGCCAGTTTTTAGGCAAGGCTAACATCCAAGCAGGCAAGGAGGTGCAGAACCCTATATTCCCCAAAGGAAAGAAGAACCATAAATAGTGAAGGGTAATGTTAACATCTGCAAAAAAGTTAATATCTTTAGTCTCTTTTAAAATAATATAAGTATATTAGAAGATATTAATTTTTTTTTTTTTGCAACAGAGCCTTGCTTTGTTGCCAGGCACCAGGCTGGAGTGCAGTGGAGTGAGCTTGGCTCACTGCAACCTCCACCTCCCGGGCTCAAGCTATGCTACTGCCTCAGCCTCCCAAGTAGCTGGGACCACAAGTGTGCACCACCATGCTTAGCTAATTTTTGTATTTTTTAGTAGAGACGGGGTTTCACCATGTTGGCCAGGATTGTCTAGATCTCTTGACCTTGTAATCTGCCTGCCTTGGCCTCCCAAAGTGCTGTGATTACAGGCATGAGCCACTGCACCTGTCCTACATCCAGTCTTTATTTAGATTGATTCATGTGTTTAGCACGTTTTTTTTTTTTGTTTGTTTGTTTGTTTTTGAGACAGAGTCTCACTCTGTTACTCAGGCTGGAGTGCAGAAGTGTGATCTCGGCTCATTGCAACCTCCTAGTTTCAACCAATTCTCCTGTCTCAGTCTTCCAAGTAGTGGGGATTACAAGTGTCTGCCACCACACCAGGCTAATTTTTAATTTTTAGTAAAGACAGGGTTTCACTGTGTTGGCCAGGCTGGTCTCAAACTCCTGACCTCAAGAAATCCACCTGCCTCAGCCTCCCAAAACACTGAGATTACAGGCATGAGCCACCGCACCTGGCCATGTTTACTACTTTCTTCCTTCTCCAATATTACATCTTACGGGGTTCAATTTTGTGTGTGTGTGAGATATACCCTTTAGAATTCTTCAACTGATAGTCTGTTGGGAGTAAACTGGTTATTTTTGTTTGTCTGAAAAGGTTTTATTTCACCACCTTTTCCTTTTTTAAAGTGGGAGTTTATTTTCCTAGGCACTCAATTCTAGGCTTGCATTTCAGATTTTGAAAGCACAATTTCACTGTCTTGACAGTACCATTGTTGTTGAGAATTCAGCTGTAAAATTAACATCACTTTATCTAATCTTCCTTTCCTGCTAGCTTCTTTAAAAATCTTCTTTTGTTTACTTTTCTGTGGTGCACTATAATTTGTTTGGGTGTAGAAGATCTTTAATTAATTCATTTTGGGGTTTGGAAACCTTAAATCTGTGGAATCTTGTCTCTTTGATCTGGAAAACTTTCAACCTTCACATCTAGTATTATTGCCTTTGTCAATTCTATCCTGAAACTTTGATTAGATGTAAGATGGATCTTACTCTAGTGTCTTGCGATTTTTCACCTATCATACATTATTTATTTTTTTGCCTCTCTTTTCTCTATACTGTATAATTTCCTTAGAACTATGTGTCAGGCCTAGGTACAGTGGCTCATGCCTGTAATCTCAGCACTTTGGGAGGCGAAGGCAGGTGGATCACTTGAGGTCAGGAGTTTGAGACCAGCCTGGCCAACATGGTGAAACCCCATCTGTACTAGAAATACAGAACGAGCCTGGCATGGTGGCACATACCTATAATCCCAGCTACTGGTGGCTGAGGCATGAGGATCACTTGAACCTGGGAGGTGGAGGTTGCAGTGAGCTGAGATCATGCACTGCATCCCAGCCTAGGTGATAAGAGTGACACTTTGTCTCAAAAAAAAAAAAAAGAACTATATGTCAGTTCACTAATTTTGTTTTTAGTTGAATATAATCTGCCATTACACTTGTACTTTCAGTATTTTTTCTATGTATATTGAATTTATATATATATATTGTTTAAATGTGCATATTGATTTTTTTTATTTTTATTTTTTATTGTACTTTAGGTTCTGGGGTACATGTGCAGACCATGCAGGATTGTTGCATAGGTACATACATGGCAAGGTGGTTTGCTGCCTTCATCACCCTATCACCTATATCTGGTATTTCTCCCCACGTTATCCCTCCCTACCCTCCCTATCCCCACTGTCCCTCCCCTAGCCTCCCCCAACTGACAGCCGTGTGATGATCCCCTCCCTGTGTCCACGTGTTCTCATTGTTCAACGCCCACCTATGAGTGAGAAAATGTGGTGTTTGGTTTTCTGTTCTTGTGTCAGTTTGCTGAGAATGATAGTTTCCAGATTCATCCATGTCCCCGTGAAGGACATGAACTCAGCATTTTTTATGGCTGTGTAGTATTCCATGGTGTATATATGCCACAATTTCTTTATCCAGTCTATTGCTGATGGACATTTGGGTTCGTTCCAAGTCTTTGCTATTGTAAACAGTGCCACAATGAACATATGTGTGCATGTGTCTTTATAGTGGAATGATTTATAATTCTTTGGATATATACCCAGTAACAGGATTGCAGGGTCAAATGGTATTTCTATTTCTAGGTCCTTGAGGAATCTCCACACTGTCTTTCACAATGGTTGCACTAATATACATTCCCACCAACAGTGTAAAAGTGTTCGTATCTCTACATCCTCTCCAGCATCTGTTGTCGCCTTTTTTAATGATTTAATTTTTTAATGATTGCCATTCTAACTGGTGTAAGATGGTATCTCAATGTGGTTTTGATTTGCATTTCTCTAATGACTAGCGATGGTGAGCCTTTTTTTCGTATATTTTTTGGCCTCATAGATGTCTTCTTTTGTAAAGTTTCTGTTCATATCGTTTGCCCATTTTTGAATGGATTTGTCTTTTTTGTTTGATTTGTATATCTGTTTAAGTTCTTTGTAGATTCTGGATACTAGCCCTTTGTCAGATGGGTAGATTGCAAAAATTTTTTCCCATTCTGTTGGTTGCCGGTTCACTATAATGATTGTTTCTTTTGCTGTACAGAAGCTCTTAAGTTTAATTAGATCCCATTTGTCTATTTTAGCTTTTGTTGCCATTGCTTTTGGTGTTTTAGCCATGAACTCCTTGCCAATGCCTATGTCCTGAATGGTTTTGCCTAGGTTTTATTCTACTGTTTTTATTGTGTTAGGTCTTATGTTTAGATCTTTAATCCATCTGGAGTAAATTTTAGTGTAAGGTGTCAGCAATGGGTCCAGTTTCTGTTTTCTGCACATGGCTAGCCAGTTTTCCCAACACCATTTATTAAATAGGGAATCCTTTCCCCATTGTTTGTTTCTGTCAGTTTTGTCAAAGATCAGATGGTTGTAGATGTGTGGTGTTGCTTCTGTGGCCTCTGTTCTGTTCCATTGGTCTATATCTCTGTTTTGATAACAGTACCATGCTGTTTTGATTACTGTGGCCTTATAGTATAGTTTGAAGTCAGGCAGCATAATGCCTCCAGCTCTGTTCTTTTTGCTTAGAATTGTTTTGGCTACGTGGGCTCCCTTTTGGTTCCATATGAAGTTTGAAGTTGTTCTTTCCAGTTATGTGAAGAAGGTCATTAGTAGCTTGATGGGGATAGCATTGAATCTATAAATTACTTTGGGCAGTATGGCCATTTTCATGATGTTGATTCTTCCCAACCATGAACGTGGAATGTTTTTTCCATCTGTTTGTGTCCTCTCTTATTTCCTTGAGCAGTGGTTTGTAGTTCTCCTTGCAGAGGTCCTTTACATCCTTTGTTAGTTGTAGTCCTAGGTATTTCATTAAGGTACATATTGATTATATACATACAATTCAAGTTCTATTCGGTTTTCAAAAAAACTGTTAGCCGTTGTTATTGTTTGTTACTAATACCTGCAATACTCTCTTGTTGAAATTATAAAACATATTTTTATAATATTCTGTCTGATAATATGAGCAGCAGAATTATTTGTAATTTTCATTCTGCTATTGTTTTTATTGTTATTTATTCATGGGACTTTGTTTCCTTCTGTATTTTGTAATGTTCAAAAACTCAAGTGGGAATTTTATGAGACCAAAGTTGAAAATGTATTTTTCCAGAGTTTGCATATTTTTCCTTCTATGCTTTGAATGTTTTTACTTCCATGCTTTGAAATACCACAACTCAATATCCCTTCAAAATAGATATTGCTCAAAGTTTTTAGTGCCATGTAAGTGTTATCCATTTATTCCCCTAAATGGCCCAAAATCTAGCTTATGTGTAGGGAAACACAGGGAATTTATCGCCTCTTCTCCCGCCATCAAAGGTAAAAGGCAGTTTTCCTTGTCATCCTCATCTGCAGGTTGTATTTTCTTTTCATTTACCTTGTTTGTATCCTATGGCTCTCCAAATAGCAACTCCTTGGTAAAGCCCAGACATTGCCTGCTGCTCCCATCATTTCATGCAGCCATCAAAATAGAAGCTCAGTTTCACCAGGGATGGACAGATATCCTCAGAGAAGGTACCATCTTCAGCATCACTTTCCTCTCTGGGTTCCTGCTTTTATTCCCTTTTTGGTCTTTGAGAACGTCCCTTGCTTTATCATAACACAATTTTTTTCACCATCCCAATAATTTAATACTAAAATTAAATTAAAATATTGGGAGGGTAAAAAAAAGTTATGTAGAATTTTAAATTATTTTGCTGTGTGAGCTTGGAACTGGACGTGTTGTCTGCCATAGTGCCAAATATGGAAGTCCAGTTTTCCAAATTTTGTTTTCTTATCATTTATTCTGCTACTTTTAAACAAATACACCAGAAAGACCATCAGACCTGTGTTTGTTTCATAGAGCTTTAAACTACATTGATCTATCCAGGAATTACTGGCTTTGATCCTCTAAGAAGAATCTCTAGCACTTCCTCTTCTAAGCGATTACCTTGTCCCTGTATTACTTTGTCCATTTCCTTGTTTTTGCTCCCTACTTGAATCTAGACTGTACTCGAAATCTCACCTTTGTCTTTATTTTTCATTCTAAACCCCAAATCAAGACCACTTGGGCTTGAATACAAATGTAGCTTTCTCAGTTTTCATACTTTTGATACTTCCTAGAATTTGCCTTTGCTGACATCATTGATGTTTCTGCTTTTTACATTCAAAATTGGGCATTCAACTTGAGCAGATCCTATGCCAATCATCCTACACTGTTTTTAGCCACCTGACTTGTGCCCTAGAAAAGCCTTCTCCGCTCAAGAAAAGGAGAAAAATCAGAAAAACACCACTAGTTTGACCTGTAACCAGACTTCTGACAGTGATCAAATTTTAGTGTCTCTCTCTGTCACCCAGACTGGAGTACAATGGCATGATCTCAGCTCACTGCAACTTCTGCCTCCCGGGTTTAAGTGATTGTCCTGCCTCAGTTTCCCTAGTAGCTGGGATTACAGGTCCTCGCCACCAAGCCTGGCTAATTATTGTATTTTTAGTAGAGACAGGATTTCTCCATGTTGGCCAGGCTGGTCTCATACTCCTGACATCAGGTGATCTGCCCGCCTCAGCCTCCCAAAGTGCTGGGATTACAGGTGCGAGCCACCTGTGGCTTCTTTATAGGTTATTTTTACTAGTACAGATTTCCCAGGCTTTAGCATTGCAGTTTGTATTGATGTTTCTCACATGGTACATAGTTCCAGGGAGACATCTTCTCTTTGTGTATGCATGTTTTTCTCCTAATAAAATACTATGGACAGAGGAAGGCAGCCCTCTTATCAGATGGGCTTATGCCATGTGACAACTGCTATACCAGGAAAGGGTTTAGCTTTACACAAGGCAAAAACCTGAGTGGAGGAAGTCACGGTGCTCTTATCAAAATAAGAAAAAATAGGTCCAGGATAGAAACAAAAAGCTTTTACTATCATTTTTCATTGCCCTTTGAACAAAGTCTAGTTACAAAAGGATTTGGTAGAAAATGTCTTCTTACCCTAAAAGCATCCATTGCTTGAACTTTTATTTCCTTCTAACTTGAAGGAATTGATTGGATTTATAGATGTCCTCCCCTCCCTTTGTGGTTTAGACAGCTTGGACCTTAGATACCTGAGGGTTAGCCAAGGCACCTGTTGCCTTGAAACCTAGCAGGGTTTTCACCTCTCCCCAAGCCTAATTCCATTTCTTGGGATCGTCCATTCTCTAATTCATCACAGGGTACAGGAGGCCCAACCAGTTGTGAGTACAAAGAAGACAGACTTAAGTGAACCTGCAAGTGTTTACCAAGTCGGCCTGGATTCAGTTTGTCAATCCTACCACATGGGGGCGATAGGAGGCAAGAATGGGGGAATCACATAAGGCTTTCTAATAAACCATGGCTGCCAATCAGCGACTATGGCCCAGACAGTATTCCAGAAGTTGACAAAACATAGACACTCCTCCTTGGGATTGAAATGCATCGGGGTGGAGAGCGAGCAGGGAGAGTGAAAGAAGGGGATAGAAATTTTCTTTCTACTTCAAAATACATCTTTCCAGTCATTTTCCTAAGCGTAGGGGATAATGTAATCTTTAGTAATTTGTTGTTGTTGTTGTTATTTTGAACTTGAATATGTTTTCTATGTCCTTAAATGCTTGGTAACACAGAATTTTTAAATTACTGAATAAATTTCTGGTCAAAGGGTATACTATCATATCTCTAATTAAAATGCTATTTTAGAGAGTTGCTTATCTACGATGCCAACACTTGGTAGTTTATTTTCAATCTTTGTCAATTTGACTCTTTATTTATTCATATTTTAAAAATTGTGATGATTTTGAATATTTTATTGACATATTTATTGCCTGTTTTTATTTCTTTTTTGAATTTTCACGAGTATCCTTGATCCATGAACACTTACATTTTCTGAGTCATTTTGCTCCAATTTGGATGTATAGCCCCATCACCCCATCTTAACCCCCAGGATGAGAAAGCATTTGCAAAAGAGTAATTTGTCTCATTGTGTTTTTGAAAAGGCAATTCCCTTTCTTACGGCTCATTTTGTTGAAGCTCTCTTTTCTTTCCCTACCTCATATTCCCCCTGGCTCTCTCTTCTCTTTCTGCCTTTCAGGGCTGCCCCTGTGAAGAGTTTGTGGAAACATCTAGGTCAGACCCATTCAGAGTCCTTCCAACAGGAAATTGAGCCCAGCACTCTGCTATGAAAGGTGACCACCTGACAAAGCATCCTCTTCTGTCCTTTCCAGGTCTCCTGGTTTGTGATGCAGAGTCCTTCATTCAGTTTCCGGTGCATCTCTTTCTGATAAATTCACCTCAGAGTCACTTTTACTATCAGGGGATCCATCATATTAAAATGGCACTTAGGAGCTGGATGAGGCAGTGAGGAGGAAGGGAATGGGAAGACTGAGCAGAAAGAGGAGAGGAGGGTGAGGTGGGAACCCGGGTGGTTGAGGGGAGAAAGTTAACTAAACTGCCTTGGAAATAGGCTCCACATATTTTTGGATCAAGCCTCAGTGTTATATCTAGTGTGTTCGACAGATAGAGTGGATTTTAACTTTTCTTCCTCTACATGACAAAGTTATTTTTAAGAATAATCATGAAATGAAACAAATAATTAATGGCCAGGAAACTTCTAGTGAACATTTTCTTTTACTGACCCTTCTGTGGTCATGTCAGTAAAAATAAATAAATGAAAATAAAGATTCCATTTCAAAAAAGAAAAACAGAGTGACATTTTTATTTCATTGGCCTTTCCATATACAGTCATATTACTGGAAAAGTTTTTAAAAATAAAAAGTAAAATGAATAGAGTAGTACAAAAGAATAGGGTAGTTAAGAGGTAATGAATTAATACTTATTTTATTTTTTAAAAAGACATAGGAAAACTGACTTCATATTGACCTATGATATAAATAAATCACATTACAGTTTCTGTTTTCTTGAGTTTTAACTTCCACAGATTTGTCCATGACCTCAACAAAATTGATCTTCACATACTTAGCTCGAAGGACAGTGCAACCAGATTTATCCATTAATTTTTTGATTTATTTTAACTTCGAAAGTTTTGCTGACATGAAGTAAGGTAATAAAATACTGAAGAAAAGCTTTAAACAAAGGATAAGCAGAGATTCATAAGAATTGAATTTCACAATAAAAATAAAAAATTTCAAACTTCCCTTGCTTTACTTTTTCAACATTAACTATACCAGTTTTTGAATATGTCTATAATCTAACATTCTAAACACAAATAAAAATTTCATCTTATCACAAAGAATGGCAGAATCGAAGTAACTCAAGTTTTATTTCTTTGTCTTTACAATCATTGTGCTGTAATTGTTTATGTGAATCTTTTGTTTAAACACTGGAATATATTGTTCATAGGAACTGGAGACAGAAACTGCATCCAAAGTTAACTTGAATGATTGTGAACCTTTACAAACTTGCTCTTAAAATGAGTGCATATAGCTAAATCTCCAAGGCTCAGGGCTGTCATAACTAAACGCTATGGTGAATGCAATGTAAATTAAAGAATAAGCAGCAAAATGCTAGTTTGAAGGTCACATATACACTATTAAAATCCAACAGTAGCCATATCAGTTATTTAAAACCTGGCCCAATAAAATATGTCTTTGGGCAACCTGCAGAATGGAAGAATGTATTTGTAAACCATTCATCCCACAAGGGATTAATATCCATAATAGCAATACAAGGAACTCAACTGAACAACAACAAAAATAACCGATATAAAAGCGAGCAAAATACCTGAATGGACATTTCTCAAAGGAAGACATGCAAATGACTCGGATATATGAAAAAATGGTCAACATCACTAATCATCACTGAAATAAAAATCAAAACCACAGTGACATATAATCTTACCCCATTTAGAATGGCTATTAACAAAAGACAAAAATAACAAATGCTTATAAGAATAGATTAAAGGAAACTCTCATACTCTGTTGCTGGGGTTGTATATTAGTACAGCCATTATGGAGAATGATATGGAGATGCCTCAAAAAACTAAAAATAGAAGTACGATATGACCCAGCAATCCCACTACTGAGTATATATCCAGAGGAAAGGAAATCCACATGCTAAAGGGATGTCTGTACTCTCATGCAGCACTATTCACAATAGCCAAGGTATGGCATCAACCTAAGTGTCAATCAACGGATGAATGGATTTTTAAAAATGTGATATATATATACACAATGGACTACTAATTAGCCATAGAAAAGAATGAAATTCTGTCGTTCAAGGCAACATGGCTGAGCTTGGAGGACCTTGTGTTAAGTTAAATAAGCCAGGCGAAGGAAGATAAATACCAAATATTCTTACTGATATGTGAGAGCTAAAAAAAAATTGATCTTATGCAAGTAGGAAGTAGAGTAGTGATTACTAGAGGAGAGGAAAGGTGGCCGTAAAGGGGAGTAGCCCAAGGTTGGTTAACTGATAGAAGGTACAGCTGGATAGGAGGAATAAGTTCTAGTGTTCTACAGCACTGAAGGGTGTGTCTATAACTTACAATTTATTGTATATTTTCAAGTAAGCAGCAGAGTAGATTTTAAATGTTCCCAACACAAATGATCAATGTTTGAGGTGATGGATATGTTAAAATCACCCTGATTTTATCATTACATATTGTATACATGTATCAAAATACCCCACTGTACCCCATAAATATGTACAATGATCATATGTTAATTAAAACTTACAACAGCTAAATGAATAAATAAATAAAATTCACTTCCCTGAAAGAATATATCTTTGGAGAAGAGTATTTATCTTTATCATTGTCTTTGTTTACAATTGCCAGTTGGTAGCAATAAAAAGTAGACAGATTTTTAGTCAGTAGTTTCTAAGCTCTCTACAGATAGTGTATTCTCTTATTTCCTGCATCTGGGACAGACCAGTCTTACAGCCCTGATCTTGATCTGTAAATTGGACCACATTGTCATAAGTTTAGAATCAAATAACATAAAAGAGATACTACTTAGTCATTGGTCACTTGCTACGTTCCAAAGATTGTGTGAAGTGCTTTCCAAATATTATTTCATTAATTCCTGCTTTAACTCTATGAGGTTAGGTATCTTGATTACATACCTTTTCCCAGTGAGGTGACTGAAGCATAAAGAAGTTAAGTAAGATAGCCAAGATTACACAGCAGCTAGAAAAGAGCTAAAGAGTCAGACATTGAAAGATCTGTCTGATACCAAAGTCTGTAGTTTTAATGACTCAGCATGTTTACTAGAAAAGCAACCTATAATTCTCTTATCTTCCACATCAAGTGTCATATTCAGAGTAACGATTAGGTTCTTGTGACAAATGGGGAAAAGAGGGAGCAGGAACTAAATGGGGTCTTATAAATAATAAAACAACGAATACCTTAGCAATAATACTAATATCCTAAAAAACAGGCAATTAGACAAAGATAAGATAAAAACAAGCAAGAATTACATGAAAAGAGGCTCAGACTCTGTGATTGTCTGAGGTATGCCTAAGGGTGATCAGAATGTGGGAAAAAAAGAAACTTCCAAACTGATAATGTGCAGTATAAATTGACACATTTCAAATGGAAAAACTAGCAATTCTACCTCAAAAAGAAATTATAAGGATTTCTACTACTGACAATTTGTCAGTTAGATACCTGGAATAACCCTTTTAGTCTAAAAAATGATCATTATAAATAAGACTTTTAAAATTATTATACTTTAAGTTCTGGGATACATGGGCAGAACATACAGGTTTGTTACATAGGTATGCATGTGACATGATGGTTTGCTGCACCCATCACTCCATCATCCACATTAGGTATTTCTCCTGATGTTATCCAGTTATGGGATTGCTGGGTCAAATGGTATTTCTAGTTCTAGATCCTTGAGGAATTGCCACACTGTCTTCCACAGTGGCTGAACAACTTTACACTCCCACCAACAGTGCAAAAGCATTCCTATTTCTCTACACCCTCACTAGCATGTGGTTTCCTGACTTTTTAATGATCACCATTCCAACTAGCATAAGATGGTATCACATTGTGGTTTTGATTTGCATTTCTCTCATGACCAGTGATGATGAGCATTTTTTCATATGTTTGTTGGGCACATAAATGTCTCCTTTTGAGAACTGTCTGTTCATATCCTTCACTCACTTTTTGATGGGGTTGTTTGTTTTATTTTATTGTAAATTTGTTTGAGTTCTTTATAGATTCTGGATATTTGTCCTTTGTCAGATGGAGAGCTTGCAAAAATTTTCTCCTATTTGGTAGGTTGTCTGTTCACTCTGATGATAGTTTCTTTTTCTGTGCAGAAGCTCTTTAGTTTAATTAGATCCCATTTGTCTATTTTGACTATTGTTGCCATTGCTTTTAGTGTTTTAGTCATGAAGTCTTTGCCCATGCTTATGTCCTGAAAGGTATAGCTTAGGTTTTCTTTTAGGGTTTTTATGGTTTCGGTCTTATGTTTAGATCTTTAATCCATCTTGAGTTAATTTTTTTTAATAAGGTGTAAGGAAGGGATCCAGTTTCAGCTTTCTGCATATGGCTAGCCAGTTTTCCCAACCCATTTATTAAATAGGGAATCCTTTCCCCATTGCTTATTTATGTCAGTTTTGTCAAAGAACAGATGGCTGTAGATGTATGGTGTTATTTCTGAGGCCTCTGTTCTGTTCCATTGGTCTATATATCTGTTTTGATATGAGTACCATGCTGTTTGATTACTGTAGCCTTGTAGTATAGTTTGAAGTCAGGTAGCATGATGCCTACAGCTTTGCTGTTTTTGCCTAGGATTGTCTTGGCTATGTGGGCTCTTTTTTGGTTCCATATAAAATTTAAAGTAGTTTTTTCTCCAATTTTGTGAGGAAAGTAAATGGTAGCTTGATGGGGATAGCATTGAATCTATAAATTACTTTGGGCAGCATGGCCATTTTCACAATATTGATTCTTCCTAACCAAGAGCATGGAATGTTTTTACATTTGTTTGTGTTCTCTCTTATTTCATTTAGCAGTGGCTTGTAGTTCTCCTCGAAGAGGTCCTTCACATTCCGTGTAAGTTGTATTCCTAGGCATTTTGTTCTCTTTGTAGCAATTGTGAATAGGAGTTCACTGACGGTTTGGCTCTCTGTTTGTCTGTTACTGGTGCCTAGGAATGCTTGTGATTTTTGCACATTGATTTTGTATCCTGAGACTTTGCTGAAGCTGCTTATAAGCTTAAGGAGATTTTGGGCTGAGATGATGGGGTCTTCTAAATATACAATCATGTCATCTGCAAATAGAGAAAATTTGACTTCCTCTTTTCCTAACTGAGTATGCTTTACTTCTTTCTCTTGCCTGATTGCCCTGGTCAGAATTTCCAATACTGTGTTGAATAGGAGTGGTGAGAGAGGGCATTCTTGTCTTGTGCCGGTTTTCAAAGGGAATACTTCCAGTTTTTGCCCATTCAGTATGATATTGGCTGTGGGCTTGTCATAAATAGCTCTTATTATTCTGAGATATGTTCCATCAACACCTAGTTTGTTGAGAGTTTTTAGCATGAAGCACTGTTGAATTTTGTCGAAGGCCTTCTCTGCATCTATTGAGATAATCATGTGGTTTTTGTCTTTGGTTCTGTTTATGTGTTGGATTACATTTATTGATTTGCGTTTGTTGAACCAGCCTTGCATCTCAAGGATGAAGCCAACTTTTTTGTGGTGAATAAGCTTTTTTATGTGCTGCTGGATTCAGTTTGCCATTGTTTTATTGAGGATTTTTGCATCGATGTTCATCAGGGATATTGGCCTGAAATTTTATTTTTTTGTTGTGTCTCTGCCAGGTTTTGTTATCAGGATGATGTTGGCCTCATAAAATGAGTTAGGGAGGATTCCTACTTTTTCTGTTGTTTGGAATAGTTTCAGAAGGAATGGTACCAGCTCTTCTTTGTACCTATGGTAGAATTCATCTGTGAAACAGTCTGGTCCTGGACTTTTTTGATTGGTAGGCTATTAATTACTGCCTCAATTTCAGAACTTGTTATTGGTCTATTCAGGGATTCGACTTCTTCCTGGTTAGTCTTGGGAGAGTGTTAGTGTCCAGGAATTTATCCATTTCTTCTAGGTTTTCTGTTTTATTTGCACAGAGGTGTTTATAGTATTCTCTGATGGTAGTTTGTATTTCTGTGTTATTGGTGGTGATATCCCCTTTATAACTTTTTATTGCATTTATTTGATTCTTCTCTATTTTATTCTTTATTAGCCTGACCAGTGGTCTATCTATTTTGGGATCTTTTCAAAAAACCAGCTCTGGATTCATTGATTTTTTTGAAGGATTTTTTTTGTGGCTCTATCTCCTTCAGTTCTGCTCTGATCTTAGTCATTTCTTGTTTTCTGCTAGCTTTTGAATTTGTTTGCTCTTGCTTCTCTAGTTCTTTTAATTGGGACATGAGGGTGTCAATTTTAGATCTTTCCTGCTTTCTCTTGTGGGCATTTAGTGCCATAAATTTCCCTCTACACACTACTTTACACGTGTCCAAGAGATTCTGGCACATTGTGTTTTTGTTCTTATTGGTTTCAAAGAACGTATGTATTTCTGCCTTCATTTCATTATTTAGCCAGTAGTCATTCAGGAGCAGGTTGTTCAGTTTTCATGTAGCTGTGTGTCTGAGTGAGTTTCTTAATTCTGGGTTCTAAGTTGATTGTACTGTGGTCTGAGAGACTGTTTCTTAGGATTTCCATTCTTTTGCATTTGCTGAGGAGTGTTTTACTTTCAATTATGTGGTTCATTTTAGAATAACTGTGATGTGGTGTTGAGAAGAATGTATATTCTGTTGGTTTGGGGTGGAGAGTTCTGTAGATGTCTATTAGGTCCACTTGGTCCAGAGCTGAGTTCAAGGCCTGAATATCCTTGTTAATTTTCTGTCTTGTTGATCTGTCTAATATTGACAGTGGAATGTTAAAGTCTCCCACTATTATTGTGTGGGAGTCTAAGTCTCCTTGTAGGTCTCTAAGAACTTGCCTTATGAATCTGGGTGCTCCTGTGTTGGGTGCATATATATTTAGGATAGTTAGCTCTTCTTGTTGCATTGATCCCTTTACCATTATGTAATGCCCTTCTTTGTCTCTTTTGATCTTTGTTGGTAAAGTCTGTTTTATCAGAGACTAGGATTGCAACCCCTGCTTTTTATTTATTGATTTATTTTTGCTTTCCAATTGCTTGGTAAATATTTCTGCATCCCTTTATTTTGAGCCAATGTGTGTCTTTGCACCTGAGATGGGTCTCCTGAATACAGCACACTGATGGGTCTTGACTATCCAATTTGCCAGTCTATGTCTTTTAATTGGGACATTTAGCCCATCTACATTTAAAGTTAATATTGTTATGTGTAAATTTGATTCTGCCATTATGATGCTAGCTGGTTGTTTTGCCCTTTAGTTGATGCAGTTTCTTCATAGCATTGATAATCTTTTCAGTTTGGTATGTTTTTGCAGTGGCTGGTACAGGTTGTTCTTTTTCATGTTTAGTGCTTCCTTCAGGAGCTCTTGTAAGGCAGGCCTGACAAAATCTCTCAGCATTTGCTTGTCTGTAAAGGATTTTATTTCTCCTTTGCTTATGAAGCTTAGTTTGGCTGGATATGAAATTCTGGATTGAAAATTGTTTTCTTTTAAGAATGTTGAATATCGGCCCCCACTCTCTTGTGGCTTGTAGGGTTTCTTTGGAGACATCCACTGTTAGTCTGATGGGTTTCCCTTTGTGGATAATCTGATCTTTCTCTCTGGCTGCCCTTAGCATTTTTTCCTTCATTTCCATCTTGATGGATCTGACAGCTATATGTCTTGGGGTTGTTCTTCTCAAGGAGTACATTTGTGGTGTTTTCTGTATTCTCTGAACTTGAACGTTGGCCTGTCTTGCTAGGCTGGAGAAGTTCTCCTGAATAATATCCTGAAGAGTGTTTTCCAACTTGATTTCATTTTCTCCATCACTTTCAGGTACACTGATCAAATGTAGATTTGGTCTTTTCATGTAATCTCATATTTCTTGGAAGCTTTGTTTGTTTCTTTTCACTCTTTTTTCTTTAATCTTGTCATCTTGATTTATTTCATTGAGTTGATCTTCAATCTCTGATACATTTTTTCTGCTTGATTGATTTGGCTATTAAAACTTGTGTTTGCTTTGCAAAGTTCTTCTGCTGTGTTTTTCAGCTTCATCAGGTCATTTATGCTCTTCTCTAAACTGGTTATTCTAGATAGCAATCCATCTAACCTTTTTTCAAGGCTCTTAGCTTCCTTGCATTGGGTTAGAACATGCTCCTTTAGCTTGGAGCACTTTGTTATTACCCACTTTCTGAAGCCTGCTTCTTCAATTTATCAAATTCATTCCCTGTCCAGTTTTGTTTTTTTTGCTGGAGAGGAGTTGTTTTCCCTTGGAGGAAAAGAGGCATTCTGGTTTTTGAAATTTTCAGCCTTTTTGTGGTGGGTTTTCCCTATTTTCGTGGATTCATCTACCTTTGGTCTCTGAAGTTGGTGACCTTTGAATAGGGTCTCTGAGTAGATGTCTTTTTTGTTGATGTTGACAGTACTCCTTTCTGTTAGTTTTCCTTCTAACAGTCAGGCCTCTCTGCTGCAGGTCTGCTGCAGTTTGCTGGAGGTCCACTCCAGACCCTGCATGCCTGGGTATCACCAGTGGAGGCTGCAGAACAGCAGAGATTGCTGCCTGTTCCTTCCTCTAGTAGCTTCATCCTGGAGGAGTACCCACCAGATGCCAGCCAGAGCTCTCCTGTATGAGGTTTCTGTCAGTCCCTACTGGGAGGTGTCTCCCAGCCAGGATACACGAGGGTCAGGGATCCACTTGAGGAGGCAGTCTGTCCCTTATCAGAGTTTGAATGCTGTGCAGGAGATCTGCTGCTCTCTTCAGAGCTGCCAGGCAGGGACGTTTAAGTCTGCTGAAGCTGTGCCCACAACCACCCTTTCCCAGGTGGGCTCTATTTATATGTCCCTGATGGGCTATGCCTTTGTTCAGAGATGCCCTGCCCAGTAAGGCGGTAATCTAGTGAGACAGTCTGCCTGCAGTGACCTGGCTGTGCTGTGGTGGGCTCTGCCTAGTTCGAACTTCCCGGTGGCTTTGTTTGCACTGTACGGTTAAAATCTACTTGAGGCTCAGCAATGGTGGAAGCCTCTTCCCCTACCAAGTTCTTGTGTCCCAGGTCGAGCTCAGACTGCTGTGCTGGCTGTGAGAATTTCAAGCCAGTGGGTTTTAGCTTGCTGATCTCCATGGGAGTGGGACCCACTGAGCCAGACCACTTGGCCCCCTGACTTCAGCTCCCTTTCCAGGGAGTGAACATTTCTGTCTCGCTGGTGTCCCAAGCACCACTGGGGTATGAAAAAATAAAACCACTACCGCTAGCTCAGTTTCTGACCAAATGGCCGCTCAGTTTTGTGCTGGAAACTTAGGGCCCTGGTGGTTGTGTAGGTACCAGAGGGAATCTCCTGGTTTGTGGGTTGCAAAGACCATGGGAAAAGCCCAGTGTCTGGCCCTGGAGTGCAGGGTACAGACCCTAATGGGTTCCCTTGCCTATGAGTGGGAGTTCCCTGTCCCCTTATGCTTCCGGGGTAAGGCAATGCTCCACCCTGCTTTGGCTCGCCCTCCTTGGGCTGCACCCACTGTATAACCAGTCCCAGTGAGATGAACCAGGTACCTCAGTTGGAAATGCAGAAATCACCCACCTTCTGCATTGATCTGCTGGGAGCTGCACACTGGAGCTGTTCCTATTCAGCCATCTTGCTAGCAATCCCTCCCTATAGTTTTTAAATTACTTCTTATTTAATTGCCTTCCTTAAGAGTATTATTTTGTTATAATTTATATGGAAAGAAGTGAAAGGCATTTGCTTTTCCCTAGCATGTTTAATAAAAATTTATTTTGTATTATTAATAGTTTAGAACCTGAGTGTTCTAAACTATTAATAATACAAAATAACTATATTGGTAATGAGATAAAAAATTAAATTTACTATTGTCAAATTTTAGAAAATCTTTACTAAGTCTTTTATGTATGAGTTATAATATTTCAGGGGTTTTCAATTATAATATTTCAGATTTTTCTTGTACAGTGACTAATTTTGATCATTCATAATTTGATGACTTTCATAAAGTCCATTGCTTAGCCCCTTTCAGGGTCTTTATGGAGGTCTGTACAATGAGGATTCCTGAAGCATAAACTTTGTAATCCTCAGATCAATCTGGTTTTGATCATATTATAATTATCTATTTATTTGTTTGTTTCTGCACAGGTTCAGCGCTTATTAGCCTCACTTTTAACTGTCATTTGAGACTATGATGAAATATACGGGCACTCTTCTCAGCAAAAAAAAAAAAAAAGGCACAAAATATGTAAAATATTGAATACAATATTATAGACCTCCTGAAGCTTATTTTTACTCTTGCCACAAGTTTCTGCACTAAACTGATCATTTAGTTAACGTACTGTATTTTGATTTTCTTTCTCTAATATCTAGCACAATGTCCTGCACTTTGTATGCTCCAAACACATAAAGACTTGTTTAATAAATAGAGAAAGAATCAATGACTATTGCCAGCCAGATTGTATGACAGGTGCAGAAATTCCCCACTTTCAAAAACTGTTGGTAAATATAATGAGCAAATATTGGGACTTTTCCCAGCCAATCCTAAAATACCAGACTCTCCAATGGTTTTTCCTTAGTGACAAGAGTTTCTTTTCCCAAGACCTCTAACCTGCGGAGATTCTCATTTTCTCTTCTGAAAGCATTTCCTTTCATCTTTGGTACTCTCCTGTCAGTAACTGGGGAGAAAAACATTACGCTCTCCATACCCTTAAATGATGTCAGTGTTTTATAAATATTTTTCTTTTCTAAAAAATTATAATACTATATGAATACATTTTAGTAGCATTCATTTTTAATCCAAGATACTTCACCACCTCTCCTCTTTTTTTCTATTTTTCATTGTACACAGAGCTATACAAGTCATTATAGAAGATACTAAAATAAATGAAAATCATAAACTCTGCAGTCAAGAATCTTGCAGTCTAATAAAGTTATGAGCAAAGATAAATACAATGAGAAGATAGAAAATAACTTAGAGATAAAGAAACTATAGTACATCATAAGACTGACACAACTCAACACAGAAGTGTGATTATTTTTGATGTCTCCAGTTTTGACAGTCAAAGGAGACACTATCAATAGCTATTACAAAAGCAACAGGCATTCACCAATATTGTATTGGACAAATTGAGATATAGAGCCACCCTACTCTTAAGCTTTTTTACTTTGGCTTTTACTTTTTATGATGGACATTTTCATACTGCCTGTAAAGACTGAGGTCACCATTTAAGTCCCCATCTTCTAACTTTAACAGTTTCACCACTTGGCCAATGTTGTCTTATCTATGATCCCAGCTCCCCACCCCCATCTACTAAAAGCAAATCTAAAGCATTTTCTTGATTCATCAACCAGGTTTTCACCACTCCATTCTTTCTCTCACCTGATTTCCTTTCTTATCCCCGTTCCAACCTATCTTTTTATTTTTACTTCCAACACTGCAGTTCTCATCTAACTTTGCCGGAACACATATCCATAGGGTCAGCCCTGCATCCTAAGTAGCTCAGAGGGAGGAGCCAGACCAGCGGTACCTCACACCTTGTCCTCTTCTGCTCTGGACAGATGGCTCCATAACAACAGCTTCATAATGTTAGTAGATGGGACCCTGCTGCACATCAGGGTCTCTCTTCTGCTGCTCTTGCTTGGGGTGTTTTTGTCCATTTCTGGCTACTTTCAGGCTGGGCCCTCCCAGCATCTCACTTCCCCAGAAGTGGTCATCCCCTTGAAGGTGATCAGCAGGGGCAGAGGTGCAAAGGCTCCTGGATGGTTGTCCTATAGCCTGCGGTTTGGGAGCCAGAGACACGTTGTTCATATGAGGGTCAAGAAGCTCTTGGTTTCTAGACACCTCCCAGTGTTCACCTACACAGAGCAGCGAGCCCTCCTGGAGGATCAGCCCTTCATCCCAGATGACTGTTACTATCATGGTTTCGTGGAAGGGGCCCCTGAATCCTTGGTTGTTTTCAGCGCTTGTTTTGGGGGCTTGCGAGGAGTATTCCAAATAAATGGTCTCACTTATGAAATTGAACCCATCAAGCATTCTGCCACATTTGAACACCTGATTTATAAGATAAACAGTAATGAGACACAATTCCCAGCTATGAGATGTGGCTTAACAGAGAAGGAAGTAGCACGCCAACAGTTGGAATCTGAAGAGGCTGAGAACTCAGCTCTGGGACCAAATTCTGCTGGTGGCTGGTGGACCCATGCATGGTTTCTGGAGCTGGTTGTTGTGGTGAATCATGATTTCTTCATTTACTCTCAAAGCAACATCTCAAAGGCGCAAGAGGATGTATTTCTTGTTGTCAACATAGTGGATTCCATGTATAAGCAATTAGGTACTTACATAATTTTGATTGGAATTGAAATTTGGAATCAAGGAAATATTTTCCCAATGACAAGCATAGAACAGGTCCTGAACGATTTCTCTCAATGGAAACACATCAGTCTTTCTCAGCTACAGCATGATGCTGCACATATGTTCATAAAAAATTCACTTATAAGTATACTTGGTCTAGCCTACATTGCAGGAATATGTCGTCCACCTATTGATTGTGGAGTTGATAATTTTCAAGGAGATACCTGGTCTCTTTTTGCCAACACTGTGGCCCATGAGTTAGGTCATACTTTGGGTATGCGGCATGATGAAGAATTCTGTTTTTGTGGGGAAAGAGGTTGCATCATGAGTACTTTCAGAGTGCCTGCAGAGAAATTCACCAATTGCAGTTATGCTGATTTTATGAAGACCACTTTAAACCAGGGATCATGTCTGCATGATCCTCCCAGATTCGGGGAAATCTTTACGCTAAAGCGCTGCGGGAATGGCGTGGTTGAAAGAGAAGAGCAGTGTGACTGTGGATCTGTACAGCAATGTGAACAAGATGCCTGTTGTCTGTTGAACTGCACTCTGAGGCCTGGAGCTGCCTGTGCTTTTGGGCTTTGTTGCAAAGACTGCAAGTTCATGCCATCAGGGGAACTCTGTAGACAAAAGGTCAATGAATGTGACCTTCCAGAATGGTGCAATGGATCATCCCATCAGTGTCCAGAGGACAGATATGTGCAGGACGGAGTCCCCTGTAGTGACAGTGCCTACTGCTATCAAAAGAGATGTAGTAACCATGACCAGCATTGCAGGGAGATTTTTGGTAAAGATGCAAAAAGTGCATCTCAGAATTGCTATAAAGAAATCAACTCTCAGGGCAACCGTTTTGGTCACTGTGGTGTAAATGGCACGACATACCTAAAATGTCATATCTCTGATGTCTTCTGTGGGAGAGTTCAATGTGAGAACGTGAGAGCCATTCCTCTTCTCCAAGATCATTTTACTCTGCAGCATGCTTATATCAATGGTGTCACCTGCTGGAGTATTGACTACCATTTAAGGATGAATACACCTGACACTGGTGAAGTGAAAGATGGTACAGTATGTGGCCCAGGGAAGATCTGCATCCACAAGAAGTGTGTCAGTCTATCTGTCTTGTCACACGTCTGCCTTCCTGAGACCTGCAATATGAAGGGAATCTGCAATAACAAACATCACTGCCACTGTGGCTATGGGTGGTCCCCACCCTACTGCCTGCACAGAGGCTATGGGGGTAGTGTCGACAGTGGCCCAGCATCTGCAAAGAGAAGAGTTTTCTTGACAGTGATTGTGATTCCTTCTTTGTCTGTTTTAGTTTTCCTGTTTACTGTTGGGCTTCTTATATATCGACGACAACGTTCTGGTCCCAAGGAGACTAAAGCTCATCCATCAGGTTAAGAAAATGTCTCTAATTTAATATTCCATGCATTATTACACTTCAGTGTCTTGGCAGTAGAAATGTTAGTACAGCCCTGAAAGTCAGCACATTTCTGACCATTCCCAGAACGCTGCAAAGATCTTTCCTTACGTCAGTACCACAAACGTTGTCATTACGTGCAGGTGATTCTTTACATGTTTCTATCTATTGTTCATTTTTTTAAGCAGCAAATAAAGGTACATCCTTGTTATGTTTAGTCCTTGTTTTGTTTAGTCTTTGTTGTTTCTTGTGGGTAGAGATGACTTATGGAAACGGCATAAGATATGTCTGCATCAGAGTGTCCAGGGGAGAGGCTTACCTTGCTGCTGACATTTATCAGTATGGGAAAATTAAATTTTCTGACACTCTGCTTCAAAATATGAAAAGGAATAGGGATGACAATAATATTTGTCCCACCCAACTTTTTGGTTTATTTGGTAACCAAAAGAGATAAATAAGTGAATATTTATTAAGTATAAACAAATTGTAGTTTGTCTGATAAAAGCTCTTGACCTTGCTTCCTGTGTGCTTCCTAGCTCTTTGTCTTAATTCAGCAGTTTGGATATTTGTTTTGGAGCATTTGCTTGGCATATCAAAATATAAACTCCATGAGGGCGGGTTTTTTTTAACTGTTTTGCTCACTATTGTATCCTCAATACCTACAACAGTACACAGTGCTTATCACACAATAAATACTTAAATGAAGTAATTAATTTGAATGGCATATTAAATACATGACATTCATCACAAGGCTGGGCACGGTGGCTCACGCCTATAATCCCAGCACTTTGGGAGGTCGAGGCAGGTGGATCACGAGGCCAAGAGATCGAGACCATCCTGGCGAACAAGGTGAAACCCCGTCTCTATTAAACATACAAAAATTAGCCAGGTGTGGTGGCATGTGCCTATAGTCCCAGCAAACCAGGAGAATTGCTTGAACCCAGGGCACGGAGGTTGCAGTGAGCCGAGATCATGCCACTGCACTCCAGCCTGGCGACAGGCAAGACTGTCTCAAAAAAAGAAAAGAAAGAAATTCATCAGGAAAAGTGAAAATAATATTGTGCTACCTTGGAGATGTCATTCTCATCCTCTTTTTTAAACTACTGGATCGCTTACTCAAAATTAAACTTTGAATACTTAAAATATGTTTATTTAAAATTCTGCTGTTTGAACATGGCATACTTTTCTGGTCTTCCGCCACCCCCCCCCGCCCCCGCCCCCAGTGTGTCTTCTCCACCATCTATTCTCAGCGTTTATGGAAAGCCTGTCTCTTGAAAATACAGATTGAACCAGGTAGCCTTGATTCAGTTAACTTCTGAGCGGCACTCTGTAGATTGAGTCAAATGACCTTTTGAATATCATTTTTCATTACACTTTCCAACTCTACCTATTTTATGTTTACAATATATTTGGCTGTGTCATTCTCTGTGTATTTGTACATGCCATCCTCATTCCCCGAATGCTGTTTACCACCCTCCTCCTACTCCCTTACCCTGGAAAACTCGTATTTTCTCTCAATAGAGGCTAAATATTATATGTTCATAGAAGCATCCCTTATGAAATGGTAGGAGTTCCACTTGTGTGCCCCTGTCACTTTGTGGTCACTCCTTTATGGTTTGATGCCCTCTAGGAATAGAGGTGGAAAGGGTCCAATAATGTGCTAGGACAAAGGGCATCTAGTGGAGCCATACAAGGAGGGAGGAGTGAATCACGAATACAATCTGGTTAAATCAGAGAAAGTTCCACATTTGTAAGTGTGCACGTCCATATGGAGACGAAGATAGCTGCTCCAGTTTGTTGGTTCTTTTTTGAAATGGTTTATTGTAAAAAACTGTTGAAGTTGATTACAGTAAAGTTTATCTGCCTAATGTTCTTTTATATTTGCTGAGTTTTGTATTTCTGCTTGAGATTACTTTGAAATAATCCATTTTTTCTGGAATTACTTTGGTGTCAGGAATTACTTTTATTCTTAATTGTGGAATTTATTTTGCTGTAAGGAATGAGATAGATACCTAATTGTATACTTTTCCAAATGGGTAGCAAGTTGTCCTGTTACACATTATAGAATAAATCCTTGATCACTGCTTTGGTGGTAAACTGGGATCCTGTATTGCATTTGAAAGTTAATTTGTTAGAGTCACCTTAATTTACTTGTAAATTTTTACAAGAAGCAGTGCATTTTGCAATATTCTTATTTTTGGAAAAGCTATATACTTTATATTCATTGAGTTACTTAGAGCTATATTATCAATTATATCAGGATTGATGGATATAATTAACCTTTTTATAACAAGCATAGAGTCTTACCTCCTGTTTTAACTTAGATTGCCCAAAAATCAGACCCAGAGACAGGATTCAGGTTGAGTTAGTTTTTTTGGGGAAGCACAAAACAGGATAGACTCATGAACAAGTTTTCTCTTTGTACTACTGGAGTCATTCCTGTGGGCTCTCTGAGAAGTCATGTGAAACACAGCTTGGAATAATACTCCACGGTTCAGGAAAAAGCTCTAAGGAAAAGAATATGTGAGATGTCAGCACTTGAAGTGGTAAGCTCTCAGAGCATGGAAATTGTCTACCGTGGCTGCAAGTGAACTCAAGTGGGACAAGAAGATGTAGGGTGGGTTTTCAGCATCTACTCCACCCAGGTTCCTTAGAAAACATATGCTGAAGCAGGGATTAAATCTAAATGGTTTATTTGGAAAATGCAATCCTAGGAAAATGAGAGTAAAAGTAAAGGTATTTGGGGCTGGAAAGTATGGTACAGCAGATGCTGGTGGTACCCACCTGTATCCTCTTTGGCTGACCCTTGAGATTGTCTGTCTTGAGCTACTGAAGACAAGTCCTGTACACACTAATGGCTTTCTACTTTATGGGGGTGTGCTCAGACCATTCATGGAGTAGGCTGGAAGCAAGAAGGAGTTAATGCATCTAAACCAATTCTCAATCGATGAGCAATGTTGTGTGAATGAGCATGATAGCTTCCCCAGTCCTCATGGGACTTCTCTGTGGTGTTAGGGCCCAAGTGAGGCTGTACATTGTTAGAACAGGAACTGGGTCTCGCTACTTTCTCTCAAAAACCCCTTTAAAAACTCTCTTCTTTTCTTCACAAAGTCTTCTTTGTTCTTTGAGCATCTATTGAAAAAGCTGACTGGAGACTGTCTCAGTCTATCTGATTCTCCCTCTGATCCTTCACTGTGGACTTTCTTTCAAACTGTGTCTTACTATTATTAACCCTCGCTGTTTTCTTAAGAGTTTAGGTACAGAACTGACATCCCTTTGCTCCAGTCTTACAAACCCTGGCCATGTGAACTAACCTGTCTGACTGCTGGGTATATTAGCATCTAGATTAATTAAAATAATCTGATCTTATTTTTGTTCCTGCTGATGCAAGTGCCTGGTGGCTCAAATCTGGAGCATGGATGCATGACAAGGTATGGCATCCATGACCAAGAAAACAATGTCACACTACTCTTTTTGGTGAGTTGGACACCTCTATAAAAGCTTGATGACTGTCCTTTGTTTAGGTAAAGACATTAGAAAGGAATTTTTCCCTTTGTTTTGAAAGTAGAGATGATGCAGGATCTTTCATAGGTAACTTCCCAAGGCGGTAGTATAATCAAAACCTGTGATTTTTTAAAAATTATTATACTTTAAGTTCTGGGGTACATGTGCAGAATGTGCGAGTTTGTTACATAGGTATATATGTGCCATGGTGGCTTACTGCATCCATCCCCCCATCATCTACATTAGGTATTTCTCCTAATGTTAACCCTCCCCGTTGCCCCACCCCCTGCTATCCCTTCCCCCCTGCCATTCCCTGACAGGCTCCAGTGTGTGATGTTCCTCTCCCTGTGTCCATGTGTTCTCATTGTTCAACACCCACTTATGAGTGAGAACATGCAGTGTTTGGTTTTCTGCTCTTTTGTCAGTTTGCTAAGACCAATGGAACAAACAGAGGCCTCAGAAGTAATACCACACATCTATGACCATCTGATCCTTGACAAAACTGACAAAAACAAGCAATGGGGGAAGGATTCCCTATTTAATAAATGTTGTTGGGATAACTGGCTAGCCATATGCAGAAAGCTGAAACTGGATTCCTTCCTTACAATTTATACAAAAATTAACTCCAGATAGATTAAAGATTTAAACATAAGACCTAACATCAGAAAAACCCTAGAAGAAAATCTAGAGAATACCATTCAGGACATAGGTATAGGCAAGAACTTCATGACTAAAACACCAAAAGCAATGGCAACAAAAGCCATATAGGGAAATGGGATCTAATTAAACTTAAGAGCTTCTGCACAGCAAAAGAAACTATTAGAGTGAACCGACAACCAACAGAATGGGAAAAAATTTTTGCAATCTACCCATCTGGGTAGATTAGCCCCCTGGACGAAGGGCTAATATCCAGATTTTTTTTTTTTTGAGATGGAGTCTCACTCTGTCACCAGGCTGGAGTGCAGTGACATGCATCACCACACCCAGCTAATGTTTGTATTTTTAGAAACTGGTTTCACCATGTTGGCCGGGATGGTCTCGATCTCTTGACCTCATGATCTGCCTGCTTTGGCCTCCCAAAGTGCTGGAATTACAGGAGTGAGCCACCAAGCCCAGCCAAATCCTGTGATTTGATTCCACAGATGGCACACATAAGCCTCTCATGAAGGTCATAAATGGTCCTTGCACTGACTCTTATGGTCCAAACACTTGCCACATCACCAGATGTTATGGATGGCCCAGAAGTCAGCCCTGAGCAACTTGGATTTGCTCACTCGCTCCTCTCACTAGACTGATAGGCACCAAAGATTACATGGAGATAGCATGGTGGATATTCCAAAAATGTGGAAAAACTTTGCCAGGTGACAAAATCAAGCCCTATAGCTGCCAAAACCAAACTAAAGGTCTCCTGTGTCTGATATTGTGCAATCTGTTCTGCTTCTATGGACTGACATGGATGCACGTAGATACACAGATGCCAGTAAGACAGAAGAAAAAGCACAACAGACCTCAGTCTGTTGGGCCACAAATTTCACTCTGACATTATTTGTGAACCACACTTGTCTTTTTATCCCATGTGGTAACAAGGTCTATGAAGTGTTGGGGACTCAGATACCTAATGCCTTTGTCACCAGGTACTCCTTCTTCAATGCCAGCCAAATTATAAACTTGGGCTCCTTTATTCATAAAGTAGTGCCGCACAAGTGTACTGGATGAGCTATAGAATATTCACTTACAGGTCACAATTCTAAGTTCTTTTCCATTCTGAGATTCATTTTTCCAGGTTTTGGAACTTATGAGATGGAAAGGGCAATTCTCAATATTTCCATAGTAGAAGAGCAGGAGTCATTACTATGCAAGCACTGAGAAGACTCCAAGCCGAAGTCAGCAGTTCAGCTTCTGTTGTACTTCGGAATCACCATGTCCTGGATACAACGACAGTCCAACAACGAGGAGCTTGTGCAATCATTGGTGAGGAATGCTGCTTATATGTAAATCGCTAGGGACAAACAGAATCTTTGAAAGACAAGATAAACACTCTTCATCATATAAATGAAGCTAAACCATTCAATTGGACTAACCTATTGCCAGGGATAGAAGACTGGTTGAATGGAGTATAGGTGAATGTGTTTAGATTTGTTCCTCTCTGCTTATTCATTCTTCTTCTAATTTGTGTTCTTTCCCTTTGCAGATCCCTTGCCACTCAGCTGCTAATATAACTCTTTTCTCCACAAATACCAACTCAACTTTTAATTTGAAATTTTCAGGAAAGATTCAGACAGGGGAAATAAAGGAGTTAAAAGTATGTTGCTTCAAAAAATGCCAAATAGTATATTGATTATTTCAAGCTCAAAGCACTTTGGAAACCACAGTTCCAGAAGTAACTATCTGATCTGCCTTTTCCTGCATATAGCAAGCCATAAAGCTTCCATGGAGAAAGATGCCTTCCCTGTGCCAGGAACGAAAATAACCCTATCCCCAGGACTGGAAATTGTTGCTGCAGTAGACCTGTACAAATAAAGTAATTCTTATCTCCCATTAGCTTTATAACTCCTCCTTGACACTCCCCACCAATACATCTCCTAGTGACTTCCCTGGAATTCACTGTCCCTAGCTTAGATCCTTTTGTGGATCAATAAATTCACAAATGTATTGTTCTTTTTCTAAAAGTATAACAGCTTTCTGCTTTAGCCATTATTTTACATCTTCACACTCTGGAGAGGATCTCTATGATATGAGTGCCCCCAAGGGGCACAAAACAGGTAGTCATGATGGCAGAGATAGAGGTACATTGGGCCCAATTGCATGGACTCCACTTGCCAAGGAAGTTAATCAAGACACTGCTGCCATGAAATGTCCAACTTGCCAGTGACACAGATCAAGGCTGAGGTTCTGGGAAGGCACTACTCTTCAAGGAAACCAAACAGCAGATTAGTGGGACATTGACTAATTTGTGTCCCTTTTATCCTGGGAGGGCCAGCCATTAGTTCACACCATATACATATTCTAGTTATGATGTTGCCTGCAGAGCTTGAGCCAGTATCTGATGGCATACGGATTGCAGGATCTTAAGCATGGAATCTCACGCAGCTTGGCATATGAACAGAGGATTCATTCTCTCTTTAGTGTATGAGATGCAGGAATGGTACATAGCAATGAATTATATTGTTTCTATTGTATATCAAACATTTAGTAGCATCTATTCTTCCAGAGTGCTTAGAATGGCCAGCAGAAGGCAGAGCCAGAGTGCCAGCTCAGAAACAACATTCTGAAAGAACTGAGTGCCAGCCTTCACAATGCAGTGTGTATATTGAGTCAGAGATTCCTATGTGGTGGTGTATATCCAATAGAAAGAACATATGGGACGAAGAACCAAGAAAAAGAAGCTGGGTGGCCTCACTTACCATCATACTTGATGATCCATTGATCTGCTTCTCCTCCCTGCAACTATCTGTTCTCTAGGCAGGTCTTGGTCTGCAAAGAGAATGCATCTTTGCCAGAGGACCCAGCAAAATTCCATAGACCTGCAAGCTGCCCTCAGGGCATGTGGGACATCTTCTGTTCAAGGACCAGCAGGTAAAAAGAAGTCATTTTGACAGGAGAAATTGACCCTGAATAGCAGTGGGGGAGGTAAGTCTGCTGAGCCCCAGAAGAGGAATTGAGGATTATATGGAGAAACTAGGGGATTCACTTGGGAGCCACTTGGAACGACCCCAAAGCAATAGTGCTGAATGGATATGTGTAGCAAGGTTGACCTGAGAAGATCTCAGACCCTTCTGGGATGAAGGTGCAAAAGATTTAAAACAAACATTATAGCAAGTGCCCTGGGTCCTCCCTGACTTCCAGTTTTGTCCCTTTTTCTTTATTATTCTTTTTTAAAAAAAAGTTAAAACAAAATTAATGTTATAAAGATGTGGTCTTGCTATGTTGCCCAGGCTGGTCTCAAAAGTCCTGGGCTCAAGAATTCCTCCCACCTTGGCCTCCCAAAG